>NC_060143.1:282232219-284732219 GCF_021461385.2 Schistocerca piceifrons
TCTGTTTGTACCAGTTCGGTCTTGTAGTTTTGTTCTTTAAAAATGTATGGATTTTGTACGTTAACCTGTTTCAGTCCATTCTTTCTAAATGCACCATGTCATGTGCATCGTGTCTGTTATTTTGAAGATATTTTTATATATTTCTGCATTTGGTTTTGGATAATGCACACCATCCTTAGTTCTTGGTCCTGGGATTTTCCTCATTATTTTACGTTCTTTCACTCCTAATTCCCCTTTTGGTGTCCTGCGTTGAAGATTTTATGTCTCAGATGCGTAGAGGGCTGCGGGTTTAATTACTATTGTGTAGTGTCGTATTTTGCAGTTCCACGAGAGACTCTTTTTGTTGTAAACGTTTTTTGTGAACTGAAATGCCATTTCCATTGTCTGGACTCTTGATCTGACAGATTTATTTTCAGTATAATTTTCTGCAATCCATTCACCTAAATATTTAAATTCTTTTTCTCGAGAAATGTAGTTATTACCAATTTTGAGATCAGAAGGTGCATCTTTGATGTCAGTCATACAATTTGTTTTTTCAAATGAAATTTCTAATCCTATTTTTGCTGCCTGCTCTTGTAATCCAGCTGTTTATGTGAATCGGTAATGTCTTGAGTGATCAGTGCCATGTCGTCAGCAAATGATAATCAGTCTAATTCTATATCGTTACATTTTGGCCACAGTCTGTGTGCTGGTGCACCTGCTTTTCTCCATTTTCAAGAGCACGGTGGAAGAGCACTGGGGACAGTCCATCCACCTGCCGGAGTAGCTGAGCGGCTCTAGGCGCTATAGTCTGGAACCGCGCGACCGCTACGGTCGCAGGTTCGAATCCTGCCTCGGGCATGGATGTGTGTGATGTCCTTAGGTTAGTTAGTTTTAAGTAGTTCTAAGTTCTAGGGGACTGATGACCTCAGATGTTGAGTCCCATAGTGGTTAGAGCCATTTGAATCATTTGAAAGACAGCAACAGAATCAAATTTTCAGTACATAACAGAATGCTACAGCAAATAAGAACATTCAAATACCTAGGATAAGCCTCAGTCACAGTTAATAAAGGAAACCGCAACGCGACATTAAGAAGTTCACAAGACGTAAGACGTAATGGCATATTTAGACCATCTCTTGTTCAGCCTGGTCAAACCTACCCTCTTATATGGCAGCGAGGTGTCAACAATCTGTAGAGATGTGGAGACGAGATTACTGAGCACCGACATGCGGTTCATGAGAAGAAAACACCACTGGGACACGGAAAGATCAAATAACGTCTTTAAGAATCTCAAAGTAAGACCAAATGCTATCACGGTTCAGAACATCAGAATATCTGGGAAAGACCATGCTCTTCTGATAAAAACTGGCCAGATTCTCCAAAGTGTTTTTAAATACTACCCAAGAGATAGGAAGGATGTAGAAAGATCAACAACGAGATGGATTGAGTCTGTAACAGGCCAGTACGCCTAATGACAGACAGTAAGACGAAGAAGGAGAAGAAGAAGAAATATTCGGGGTCTGTGAGAGTATGGAAGGAAATCACTCTGAAAGCAGTTGAGAAAAAAAACAAGTTTTATAAGATTCCAAATCATGGACACGTATCGGTGAGAACCGGAGAGAAACTGATGCCAGCAAACATAGCTCCGGGATTTTTCACACCAAAAAATATTTGGGTAAGAGATTAAGGAGGCGTGAAGTATTCAAAAAGGATCCTTTATTCTAACTTGGAGTGAATCGTATTGAGTGCGATAAAAGCCACTTGTGTAAGAGCAAATACATTGGCCGTACAGGCAGGAATTTCTATACGAGATTTCAAGAACATAAGGACCTGGCTAATTCCAGGTCACCTCTGACAAAGCATTTGATTGAAAATCAGCATCAGCTGCAGCAGGTTAGCGGTATCTTAACTATCTTACAAGCTGGCGAGATGGGTCGGATACTCAATGTTCTGGAAGAAACTGAAATCTTAAGAATCCTTCATTCCCATCTTCTCGATACAATTAATGAACGAACAGAAAAGTATCACAAAAATATTTTAGTTAATTACGACATTATCCAGACAGATGAAGGTATCAATATAACATAATATTTCTCCGTGTTTTTTAAATGTACAGCTCCCGCTCCCTTCTAATGTTTTGATGGTTGCGTCCCCTTTCTGCTGTTACTTCCCGTTTTTCCAGCTTAAGCATTTCACCAGTCTCATGTCTGTTTCGTACCTATCCTGCGCTTGGGTCGAGTGCGGTTTCCGTACAAGTCTTTCTGTTTGTGCTCCCAGTCGAGCAGCACGGGGGTAAGGTTGTTATGGAATTTTTGTAAGTAATCCCACCCAATATGTGATTCTCTCCCCTCCCCCACTCCCCCACCCCCCCTAATGACCCAATAGGTTTTACTGCATTTTACATCTCTCGTTATTTTGGTGACTCTTAGTGTTCGGTCATGATGTCCATTCTGTCGGTTTTTTTTAGGTCACTTTTTCCCTTTTGATACGGAACCTAAGTTTCCATGACAACACTGGGGCGAGGAAGACCTCAGATGTTTAAGTTCAAAATGGTTCAAATGGCTCTGAGCACTATGGGACTTAACATCTAAGGTCATCAGTCCCCTAGAACTTAGAACTACTTAAACCTAACTAACCTAAGAACATCACACACATCCCTGCCCAAGGCAGGATTCGAACCTGTGACCGAAGTGGTGGCCTGGTTCCAGACTGAAGCGCCTAGAACTGCTCAGCCACAACGGCCAGCTGATGATTAAGTGATTTTATTTGTAAGTAACTTCCTATTTTCTCTTTTAATTTAGAAATTGTAGTCGCATAGTTCCTCATCTGACATTTTAGACTTGAGAATCCCCTCTCATTCACTTGTAATAGATTATTTTTATTACTACAGTTTACACCAGATGAGGGAACTTTAAGTATTCCTAAACCGGTCGTGTACACAATAAAAACTTGAGGATTAAGCAACTGTCCTGCTGTTCCCTCATTTTTTAAAATTAATTTGTGTAGTTGTAACTGTTCCATAACAAGAACTCATTGTGCACAACACTTAGTTTCCATCGCTGCTTGCCCTTCCACGAAACTGACCCTCCCCCCCCCCCCCCCCCACTTCTTCTAATGCTTGGGACGCATACGACGTGCTTCACAGTATCCAGGCAGCTGCCTACGAGAATCGACTCACGTAAAACGGAAGCTGGCCAGGCTGTTACGGAGGGCAGTCGTGCCACGACGAACTACTGACCAGTAGATGTACCGCTGTAGTGAACCTGCCGGCGGCCGCACGCTTCTTTTTACAGGTCGCTGTCGGACGTCCTTGATGCCGTACGGACAGCCCGGCTGGGTCGCCAGAGCGGGGGCGGCGGAGGCGGAGGCGACGGCGGCGCTGCGCGTCGTGGGTGTCCGATTTCAGACAATGGCGGCTAACGACGCGAGTGGCTAGCGAGCGGGTGGACAAGCGGGACGCTGATTGCGGAACAGAGAGCGACGGAGGCGACTGCGGGGCGGTGGAGGCGCAGACGGGGGCGGCGTCGGGAGGCGGCGGGCCCTCGCGCTAAGAGCGGCGGCGCTCCTTTGTTCCGCCCCGGCTGGACGGCAGGCGCTGATTGCCTCACAGGGTCGCAGCGACCGTCGTGTGCCACACTGAGAGGAGGTGTGGGAGGGAGGGAGGGAGGAGAGGAGAGGGAGGGTTAGAAGGACGCGGGTGGTCCCTCTGTAGTTCACGAAATTCGACACCGGCAGCTGGAACGACTCGTTGTCCGTCTCCAGTCTGTCGTACAGGCCGTAAAACAAACCGCTTGTACCGAAGTTTACAGTTTCTGCAGGCAATATTCGTAGTGGTTTACCGGTTGAGAGAGAGAGTAGGAAGGTTAATTGATTTTTGTCAGGAAAAGGAAATGCTCACCTTTAATACATGGTATGCAGTCCACAACAGATGCAGCTGTACACGGATCTCAACAGCAGAGAGAACTGGGTCCAAAACAGATGTTGGTGGATGATACTGTAAATGTACGAATGCCGGGAGAAGCTGTCACAAATGAGCATAACGTTCAAAATGTGAAGAAAGCATACAAAGCGAAGGGATGGAACTTAACGATGAACAAAAGAAAAAATAATGAAAGTATGGGAGGCAGACGTGCGCAAACTATAAAAGAAGACAAAAGCAGTAAGAAAGAAGCAGAAGAAAGAACAAATCTGGAGTGCTACAAATTAAACAGCAGAAGAAGACGTAGGAAACTTCCAAGGAAACAGGGTAAAGGACCTATACGTAATAAGAAAAGCATAAAGGAAATGGATGAAATAAGAAACTGCGAAAACAAAGATGAGAATATTTAGGTAATACACGAAAGATTAAATAATTAGTTGAGAAAGGAGACAGAAAAAGAGAAGGAGCTGTGGTTAAACCAAGAATGTACTGGTATAGGGGATCTGGGAATAAAAACGCAGTATTACATAATTTATACGAAGATGGGCGAGTTACTTCGGATAAGTGGACAATGGGCCATAGGGAAACAGAAATTCAGAATAAAAATGGTAAGATGCTCTACAAGGAGAGACAAGTAAGAAAGAAATGGAGAGAGTTTTTAGAAGACTTCCATAAGTCCATATATAATAAGTGAACCAGAAGACGAGTTAGGAATACACAAAAAATTTTCTTCAGAGCTATCCTCTGAAGCACAAAAAGCAATAAAAGAAATGATGAGAAATAGATTTGCTGATTTGGTCTTCCTGTAGAATTATTCCAGTGTGTGGAACAAAAAGGCATAGAGGATACAACAGCTTTGTGCAACGCGATGTGCCAAAGTGCTACAAGACCAAAAGACATTGTCAGGGCTTTAATGGCTCCCTGCCACAAAAAATCGATTATGTAGAAGTCTGCAGAATAGGGAAAAATAAGCGCAATCTCTAATGCTGATAAAATTATGTTGAGGGCATCGAAGAGTAGATTGGTGGGCGTAATGGAAGAGAACGTAGGGAAAGAGATATTCGGTTTCAGAAAAGGGGAGGTACAAGAGACCCTATGAACTAACTAGAATGATTGGTGAAATAAATAAGAATAGGAAAAGTTATGAGTTTGTTCTTCATAGACGTAAAAATCGTCTTTCGCCGAGTAAAATGGGGCAAGAAGAGGTAAATTATATAAAATAGAGATGAATTTGCAAAGACGAGAGACTAACTGAGGAGCTGAAAATAATATCAAAGCTAAGAATTGTATTACACATTAGTTTCAAATCAGAAGAGGAATAAGATATTTCTTATACCAACTCTGCTTAAAATGTATATCTCAGACTTGATAATAAAAACGCTACAACAGCTATAACAGGAGGTCACAAGATGATCTGCATCAGACATGCTGATGAAGTGATACTCCTTGGGAATGAAAAATATTTCTTCAAAGGAAGCTACACAGACTTGAAGGATTTCGAGGATACAGCCTGAAAATCAACACAAAGAAAAATAAAGATACGAAAATGAAAACAACAAAAGGGCAAACTGAGCAAATTACAAAGTACAAATACTTAGTGAGTACACTAAGAGATAAAGGGACAAATGAAAATGAAGTACTATCAAAAACTGCAATGGCAGAGCAAGCTTTCCGGAAAAATAAACGTTTATTTGGCAGCGAATCGGACTGAAATTTAGGAAAAGTTTCTTTAAATATCTTCGTTTGGAATGTTTTTCTGCGCGACTGTGAAAACTATGAAACGTCCCCTTAGAACAATTATACATGACTGTGCTTAAACTGACACACAATATTTTTAGCGCAACGCAATCTGATTTTCAAAAATCCCTACAAATGATTGGCCCTGACTAACATTAACATGTACGTTTCACAAATCACTTACCTCACAAAAATCTTGGTTACTCGAACTACTGCAATACAGCGAGGGCCACTACTGCCAGCTAAATAAAATATTCAAACTACAGAAGGCACTAACTACTGATAGGAATAGTTAGCAAATGAAAGATTTTAATAGAGAACAAGCAATGTATTTACCTTAATAGTGTTGAAAAATCATAATATACATAGCAGTTCATGACATCCAATCTTACAAATTTCAAAACTCCGCCATTTCTCTCCCCACATCCACCACTGCTGGCGGCTCACCTCCAACTGCACAGCGCTACGCGCTGTTAACATCCAACTGCCCAACACTACAATGGCAGACAAGAATGCAAACTAGCCACAGACTGCACACAGCACAGCCAGTGATTTACTTACAGAGCGCTACGTGGCGTTACCTATATAAAAACCTAAACAGCCTACTTACATAGCCCACATGCTCCCCACAGAAAATTTTACAAATTTTTTTGCGCAGTGGCAAATAGAGATTTGAAAAAATTTTTCATAATTACAATAACGAAGATATCAAATGCACACACTTATTGATACAATGTTGGTCAAAAGCTAAAATTTTCCCACAGTCCATAAAGACAGTCCTGATCGTTCATCACAGTAAAATAGCAATGTTTTTCTCAAAGTGTGAGCAGTAGAAGAAAATTCACATGGAAGTAGTGGATTTCCATGCAGTCTTGAAGAAGTAGTGTTGCCCTTCCAACGAAAAGACAGTGCTGACTCTTGACATGCAGACAGGTAATGGGCCACAACAGAGCAAACCTGCCGCAGAGTCAGTCGAAGTTTTAAAGAATATTGGTAGGTAGGTCAACACAGAGTAGACCCACCGTAGTCCTGGTAGAGATTGCGGTATTGGTGGGCCACCAGAGGTGCAGACCCACTGTAGTCCTGGTAGAGAGTGTGGTATTGGTGGGCCACCAGAGGTGCAGACCCACTATAGTCCTGGTAGAGAGTATGGTATTGGTGGGCCACCAGAGGTGCAGATCCACTGCAGTCCTTGTACAAATAATGGTATTGGTGGGTCATCAAAGATTCAGACCCAGTGTAGTGCTCGTAGAAACGGCCAGCAGCCATTTGTTGCGACTGTGCAGGTGCACAATCAACATCGAAGTGTCTTGCAGACAATATAACAAGTCCATGAACCACCACTTGTGCACTCACAAAATTTTTTTTCGAAATACCCTTACAACCAGCAATGCTGTTATCCAGTCCCTTGCTGAATTATTAACACATATGCAAACATTAACAGTCCCTACTTCTCACATATTGTCCATATACTATGACCAACAGAAATGTGTGCTGTGAAATGGAACTTACAAGCTAATAATATGATGAACTGGTGTCAATTACAGTTTTATAACATAAGAATACAATCACAAAGGCACAAAATACATCATTAAAGAACATAACAATACAGATAACATTTCTAGTGCAGGCTTTACAAAAGAATCGAAATAAGATATATATCAGTGTTACAGTAATTATAACATGAGTAAATACATAAAAGATCAGAATAACTTTCGAAACATCAACTTCACACATGAGCATTAAAACAGAACAGATTAAATACTGTCTAAACATCTTTACAAAGTAAATAACATATTATTAATGCAAATAATATTTGAGGATAACAGCATTCCTCAGAATAGTTCATGTAGCTGAGTATTAGAAAAATTCTACAACATAAGTCTTATCAGATAAACATATAAAGACAGGAAGAACATAAATACACAAGGGTACACAAACACATAGTGGGATAACACAAGGAAGGGACAGGGTTTGTTTTACTGCAGCATTTTGCAAACAAAACTTTCTTTACTTCTCAGAGATCTCATTTCATTCTTCATTATTTCCAAAAAGTCCTATCTATACCTGCTTTCTGTACTTTTCTCGTATAGCCTCTCAGTGCATTTCTTCAAATTCATCGCAACTCATTCTCTTATAGGCTACCCCCTCTTAAGCTAACTTAAATCTACTGAGCTCAGATGCATAAACTAAGGGACAAGGCAATGCAGCAGCACAAAACAATTAACACAAACAGAAATGACAAAAAATGGACATTGGCAAATCAATTGCAATATTACGACTAATATAAGGCACTGAGCAGCAAACAAGAAAAATAAATCGGTAGTAAAACTAGCTTAACAGAGTAATACAAAGTCAAATTCAGTAACATTATGCCTGGCAAACAGCAGCTGCAAATGCAATAACTTATATCTAAATATGAGAAAGCTCAAGCAGAAAAAATATTACAGTAAAAATGGGCGTGTTTAATACCTATGTCACATCTTAACACTAGAGTGATGCATCACTGTAACTTGCTCTAGCAGACAAGTTACCAAGTGACTGACAAAAATTATGTATGCAATTCCTGTGAAGTGGAAATGTCGTTTTGTGCTCCCTCATTTTTTTTGGAGTACATCCATCATAAAGTTATTTTTTACTGGATCTGTAGGCATAAAATATTTATATTAGTACATCTATAAAATTTTATTTTAACCAATGGTGCAGTGCAGCTAGAAACTCGATATCAAACAAAATGAACAATCTCTCAACTAGAAAGACAATAGATGTAAAATGTTTCTCATCATTTCATTACGCAGTTTAGTAAATATCATAAATTACGAGCTCCACAGTGTAATCATATGTTTTCAAGTTTGAGCTTGTCGTATTTGCGATGCTTTCTACAAAGGAATGTCAATAGCGAGGATAATGGCTCTTTTTTTCTCCACCTAATGGCTTTCTTTTGTCAGACGACTACCTCTCAGCTGGGCGCCCAAAACGCATTATGTCAAGGTCACTTACCTTTCTTACTGAAATATTTATGACAGCAGTTTCCGCTACAGTGGCAGTCTCATATAAAAAAATTTCACAGGTTGAAAATTTGCGTTACAAATCTGTAGAAACAAAATCCTATTGATATAACAGTGTCCAAAAAATTTTCGTCGGCATTGTAATACATTCACGCATTTACATACATTTCATAACTCTTAAAGTACGATTCTTGGTTTCCAACAACCTTTTTCACAAACCAGAGTCCCTAACCACTACACACTATTCCTTACCTTATTCGTCGACACTTCTTCAATATTTCATCATAACCGATACGTAGCATACTCAAATAACTCATATAGCATCAGCTTATTGATCATAAACATACTGCAACAACATAATACACATAGTCATCGTAATAATAACATCATAACACCTCAGTCAACTCTCAAAATCGTCGTAGCTTCCTCCAGTAATTTCAAAACCTAAAAAAAATTCTCTGCTCATGTCAAAAGTGTCATCTGCCTCAAACGTACTTTAAAAATCGTGATCCCATACCAAATATATCATTCAAAGCTCTCATAATATCACAATGGGTCAGAAAAAATATGAACAGTTCACATAGTACAGACAAAATACAATTCTGGAAGTGTGAAGTTACCCAACTATGTAATTGCGTAAACATGTGTCACTGATGTAGTAAAAAAATATTTGTTTCTCTGTTAAATAATCAGGTACCTATGTAATTTTTTGTTGGAGAAATATGGTACCGATGTGTAAAGTTGTATAAGCAAATACCATATTAGCTAGGGCTCCTTGTGCTTTCCACACGCATGGTACACAAAGTAAGCGTGTACCTCCCTGAGGATTAATGTAATTATACCCTCAGGTGTTACAGATTACAGCAATGGAATGAAATATATCACGGAAAACTTTCTTTGTAATTCAAAAATCTTGATAAATAAATGGTTTAAGTACAAAATTTATCACTCAAATGCGTGTCCTGTAGCGCTAAATGTGCGTCTTGCTGTAAGATAATACTGTGGAAGTGTCGTAGTTATCGTTCTCTGTAAGCAAAGTTCTGCTGAAGTCAATGTACTTACCTCACCATAAACGAAAGTGAAATGCTTTGCATATAGATATCATAGTTATTACATACCTTACCGTGATCAAGAAAGTACTATAATGTAAATATTTTTGTGCTACGAAAGAGGCTGTCTCATTGTAGCTATACCAGAAAAGTTACTACTAAAACATGTTTTAATTTCCAGAATAATTCAGAAAAACTGTGCAGATATAAAACAGAAACACCGCAAAAGCAACAATGTAAATTGTGTCACACATTAGTAGCATCGTGATGTAATCATGTAGCTGTCAAAGAAACCAAATACTAAGTCATCTTTAATCTCACAAAAACTACTTAAAATAAGGAATCTCTTTTCAAGTAAACCAAATTGTTGCATTAAAATCTCATTAGCAGAATGTGTTCTAAGTATGTAAGCCTTATAGTCGTTACGTAATCGTGCAACTAACAAGCAAGAATGTACACACACAGTAACACTGTCTCCTCTGTTCACTATCACAATGCAGTGGTAATTTCTGTTTAAATAAGTTCTCTTGGTTCTTGACTGGACATTTAACTTCAGACATTGTTGCATGTTAACAGATTCTAAGTCTGAGAAAGCATACTAGTAATGTAAAGTGAAAAATTCTATGGCAAAGACAAAGTTAAAAAGCAGATTATCTTTCAATAAACGGTTTTACATGTGAAATGTGGTGCAATCTTTTACCCTTTCAACTTGAACGCAATTATCATGCGGTATACGTCGGTAAGGAATACTGGAATTTTTCTCAAGGTTACCGTCTATGTTATTTTTTCCTGAGCCAGCGGGCGCACGTGGCTGCCTGCGGTGCGAGTCATTGTCTTTTTCTTTGTTGGCGTGAATCGTTACTGGGATTAGGAGACCTAACTTCTACAAATTCAACTTGTCAAGAGGGCCCTGCCGTGTTTGAATCCCGCCAATTCTGATGCAATTCAGGTCTGTCATTACGATTATATCGTCTGTCGTCATGTCGGTAGATTCCATAGTTTCTTTCTTGTCGGTCACGTGGTGGAGAATTTCTCTCTGAATCGTAACTGCGCAGTGGACCGTTGCATCTGAAGTTATTCTGTCTTCCTTGATATTAATTGTTTATGTTCCCATATTGTCTGTTTCTATTGTAATCTCTGTCATATTCATTACTACGGAAATGCGATCTTTCTCTGTAACTATTATTACTCTGCCAGTGGTTGTCATATGGGTGGTGTCTGTTTTGGTCACGATTTACGTTGTAAGAATAGCCTTGTCGTGTATTATTTCTGTCATCGCAGAAATGTGACAGATGTGACCTGTAATTGTTGTGCTCCTGTTTTCGCGTTCCGCAATTGTCAGTGTCAATTTCCTGTTCTTGTAACAGTCCCTGAAAAGCTTCAATGTCGTCTTTGCAACGTTATGCTAAAATAATATGTCGTAAATGTTCATGCAATTTGATTAAGCAAATGCGGATGAGTTCTGACGGGCTGTATGAGTTTAAAAGATACTGATTCTTATGCAACATGTCTTCAAAATATTTGACAAGACTGGAAAATTCAGATTGTTCAAAGTGTTTCATCATCATGATGCTATGTTGTACTCGGTCTTGTATAGGTTGAGACCAATATGCTGAGAGCAAGGCATGATAAAATTCTCCTTCACTGTGACAATCGAGAATGACCGATCGCATTCTTACAGCTGGTTCATTCTCTAAGTAGCCACACATAAATTCTATTCTATGCTGCGCTAATGACCAGTTGGGAGGAAAACAATGAGAGAATTGATGGAGGTACGCTTGTGGATAAATGTCGTTGCCACAATTCTTAAATGTTTTAAATTTACGTGTAGTAATGAACAGCTTATAGTCAAAATCATCACGTCGGCGAGTCGCAAATCGGTCATTGTTACGTCGTTTCGGCGGTTCCATTTCAAAATTCGGTGCACCTTGCCAATTTCTTTCATAATTTCCGAAATGTCTTGTGTTATTATTTTGTGGTTGTTCCGTATTTCTATGTCTCTCTTCCCGTACTAGAGCGCGAATGTCCTCTGAAATATGAAATTTTTGTATTACTTGTGCCAACTGATCTTGTACTTCCCGGATTTCTCTTTTGTGTTGCGTATTAATTTGATTCTGATTTTGTTTGTATTTCTTAATTTGTTCATACTCTCCTGTGTCAGTGATGGCTACAGGTCTTGTGCCATTCAGATCATCATCTACCTTTGTAGATAAGTTAGTGAATGATCCGTAAGTTCGGCTGCTTTCTCCGATAGTGTACTTATTTCCTCAGTGTGTTTTTCTAAACCAAGTTTCAGAGTAACTACTGTGTCCTCTAAGTTTTCCTGAGTTTTTGCAAGTTGCGTAACCGAATCGGTAGATGCAACTGAGTCAATTTTAGCTTGCAAGGTGTCGTGATTTTCATGAACAATGGTTTGCAGTTCTTTTATGGCTGCTTCGTGATTCTGTAATGCATTTTCATGCCGCGAAAAAATAGGTTGAAAATGCTCACAAATTTGTGTTTTTACGTCATTACAGACTTTTTGACATTTCGATTCAATGTTATGTGACTCAGTAGTTAAAACTTCACGTGTTTGTTCCAGTGTGGTGTCTAACTTTTGAAGCTTTCGCTGTGTTTGTCTCTGATTTTGTTCCATTGTGTCTAACTGTTGCTGTGTTTGTCTCTGGTGTTGTTCCATTGTGTCTAACTTTTGAAGATTTTGTTCCATTGTGTCTAACTTTTGAAGATTTTGTCCCATTTGTTTCTGATTTTGTTCGAGCGTTGTGTCTAACTTTTGTAGCCTTTGTCCCATTTGTTGCATTAACTATAATAACAATGCATTAGTGTCTGGAATCAGTTCCTCTACGCTTTTCGGCCGTGCATTTTCACCGGCAACATTCACATTTTGACAAGCAGAAAATGTGTCTTGACTAATATGAGAAAATGGTGAGGACGCAAAACCGGAATCTACAATATTTGCAAAATTGTGCCCTGTCATTCCGGATTCCTGAGGTGAGCTGTTGGCGATCGATCGATCGATAATGCTTCCCTGTTCACTAATTTTTTCACTGCCTACACCATTGTTGGCCTCCCGCTCCATTTTCCTATGCACATTTACCAAATTACTATGTTTAACATTAGTTAATTCATTACACGGTGGCGCTAACACACTGCTTTCGTCTTCACTGTCATTTCTCAGTTTACTTTGGAGCCTAGTATTACGTTCTTCACACGCCATTATTGTCACAATATTTCACACGACAACACAGAAAAATACAATTTGAAGAGCAAAATAAGAAAACACATTAACATACCATTGAAAATAATATCTCGTTAATTGCAAGCGCAGCTGCGAAATACTTGGTGCTAATCTACATACATGCCACAACTGTTTTACTATATAACTGCAACTACAAAGGAGATTCTCTCTACAATTACGCACTAGCAATAAACAAAATCTACACTATTTACACAAACTACAAGAAAAAATCAGAAGATTCCAGTGAGGTATCCTCGGCTAAAGGTCGACATATGAAACGTCCCCTTAGAACAATTAAACATGTCTGTGCTTAAACTGACACACAATATTTTTAGCGCTTCGCAATCTGACTTTCAAAAGTCCCTACAAATGAATGGCTCTGACTAACATTAACATGCACGTTTCACAAATCACTTACCTCACAAAAATCTTGGTTACTCGAACTACTGCATAACAGCGAGGGCCAATACTGCCAGCTAAATAAAAGATTCAAACTACGGAAGGCACTAACTACTGATAGGCATAGTTAGCAAATGAAAGATTTTAATAGAGAACAAACAATGTATTTACCTTAATAGTGTTGAAAAATCATAATATATGTAGCAGTTCATGACATCCAGTCTTACAAATTTCAAAACTCCGCCATTTCTCTCCCCACATCCACCACTGCTGGCGGCTCACCTCCAACTGCACAGCGCTACGCGCTGTTAACATCCTACTGCCCAACACTACAATGGCAGACAACAATGCAAACTAGCCACAGACTGCACACAGCACAGCCAGTGATTTACATACAGAGCGCTACGTGGCGTTACCTATATAAAAACCTAAATAGCCTACTTACAACTAGACACTGAAGAAGAGACAAAACTGTAACACTGGAGTGTGGGTTTAGAGGATAATGGAGAAAATTAAAAGAAAATGCTGTACGACCTGAGTAAAGTTTCTTCTTTATGTGATCAGTAACATCACTATTTAGATGAGGATTAATATAAGATAATATTTGTAGGAGTAATGACTCTATGTCATACGATTGAAAGATTAGTGGCGAACATCGGGAGACGTCACAGGTGACAGGAAATGAGAGGAACACGTAAAATCAGTTGTAGCGAAGGCGACTGACACGGGCAAATTTGTTGGAAGGTTTCCGGGACAGTGTATCTTATGTATGTCTATCGTTCTTTCGAAAAATTTTCGATACGTAAAACTTTGAACATAGCTGCTAAGGTTCAGTGACCGTTTCAGAACTATATTGGAACAAATAAGCCCTCGGTCACAAATATTAAGTCAAAATTGACCAGGTTTCGACGCTGCTATGAGCGTCGTCCTCAGAATTAGACTAACTGTTCTAAAACATATTATGTATATAGTACATTAATAAAATTAAAGTTTGTACTGACTGGAAAAGATGCAGTACTTACAAGTCACATATTAAAAAAGATCTAAGCCGGAAAGGCGACGGCATGAATAGGTGTGAGATGGCGAGCCGCTAAGGGCTGCTCGTACTGTGAACAAGGGTTGCAACAAGACTGAGGTGCTCACTTTAGAAAGTGTGGGCAAGTAAACATGGTGTTGCTACGAGCGCCATCTAGTAGCCGCAGAAACAACGAGGCTTCTGTACATTCAAAATTAGACACATGAAATTGTGATGCAGCTGTTTCAGGCATAACGTAAGCACTACTAATAACAGGATGAAGTTTACATATTTATCTGTTTTAAATAGAGATACATTTTGTAACGTAAAAAACGTTAATTATGACATACAAGAAAACATCAAAGATGTGACAGGAAAACAACATTTCGGTAAACTGCATGAGAAAATCTGAATCAAAGATCAAGCAATGGCTTTATACAGTCGAAAAAGTTTTTATTTCGCAGCTGCTGCTGTTCGTTGAGAATGAGGCCATCATGACGAGAGAGATGTTTGAAAATCCCCAATTCCTCTACGACATCTAACCTACGCCCCTTCTTTTCGGTATGCAGAATATTGTTATCGCCTATGGCTTTAGGCACATGTCCAGTAATTAAGAGATGATCGGCAAAGGATGAATTTTGGGGACTGGTGCCGTTCTTTCTCAAAAGATGTTCCTTATATCGGATGGTGAAAGCACGTCCAGCTTGCCATATCTAATAGGAGGAGCAGGTATCGCAGATGATCTTATAAACGCCAGAATTTTCTGTAGGGGAGCGAATGGATTTCAAATTATGAATGAAGTTTCTCTTTAGATTATTATTAGTAGAGAAGACAACATTGCAGTTGTATTTGTTGCGAAGCATGCGCTGAATCTGATAGGAAATGGGTCCTATGAAAGAAAGAGAAAACTTTTTTTTGGGTTAATTTCAGTGCATGAGGTGTTGAGCGTGGTAGTTCTTGCAGTTTTCTTCTTTAGGGTATCGTCCACTATGTTAGACGTATATTCATTATTGAGTGCTATGGTTTTAAGTAAATTAATCTCCTCACTAATCTTTTCTGTTGAAAGCGGTATGGAGGTGGCTCGGTGGACGGTAGAGTGAAAAAAAGGCCATTTTTTGAGACTGTGGATGAAAAGAGGGAGCACCAAGGCGCAGATCATCTTTCGGAAATCACTGCATGCTGGTTCTGGGAGGGTCACATTGTTGTAAACGGTGACGAATAGTTTTACACGACTTATGGTAAAATTATCATACACGATTCCGATACTTTACGTAGAACTACTGTAGCGGTGGCACTAGACGGTGCAATGTCCACAATCGAAGCGGTTATCTCAAATTTAGTAGTCAGTCTTACCACAGTCGACTCACTCGGTCCGTCTCGTTGACACAACACTCCAGGAAATTTGCGAACACTGCCTGCACAACGTTCACCATATTTGGAATACACTGAAGTGACAGAAGCCTTGGGATAGCGATGTGCAGATATACAGTTGGCGGTGGTATCCCATACACAAGGATTCAAGGCAGTACATTGGCGGAACGGTCACTTGCACACAGGTGATTCACGTGGAAAAGAGTCCGACGTGATTAGGGCCGCACGATGGGAAGTAACAGACTTTGAGAGCTGACCGGTAGTTGGAGCTAGACGTATGGGACATTCCATTTCGGAAATCGTTACGGATTTCAGTATTCCGAGGCCAACAGTGTCAACAGTGTACCAAGCACACCAAATTTCAGGAATTCTTCTCAGCACGGATGACGCAGTTGCTGATGGGCTTCACTTAACGACTGAGAGCAGCGGCGTTTGCGTAGAGTCGTAAGTGCTAATAGACAAGCAACAACGTGTGAAACAACTACAGAAATGAAACTGGGATTCGATGAACTTATCGTGAGGACAATGCGGCGAAATGTGGCGTTAATGTGCTGTCGCAGCAGGCAACGTACGCGAGTGTCTTTGCCAACACCACTACATCGCCTGTAGTGTCTGTTCTTTGCTCGTGATCATATCGGCTGGACCCAAGACAACCGGAATACCGTGGCCTGGTCAGACGAGCCCCGATTTCTGTTGGTAAGAGCCGATGGTAGGGTCGAAGAGTGGCGCAAACCCCATGAAGCCATGACCCAAATTGTCAACAAGGCACTGTGCAGCCTGGTAGTGGCTCCTTAAAGATGCGGGTTGTGTTTACATGTAATGGACTACGTCCTCTGGTGTATACGGTTATGTTAGGCTACTTGCAGACCATTTGCATCGACTCATGGACTTCAATCTCCAAAACAGAGATGTCATGTCACCGGGCCACAGTTGCTCGCGATTAGTCTGAAGAACATTCTGGACAATTCGGGCGGATGACATGACCACCCAGATCGTCCACATGAATCCCATCGAACATTTATGGGACGTGATCAGGACGTCAGTTAGTGCACAAAACCCTGCAGTGATAACACTTCCGCTATTATGAACGGCTATAGGGGCAGCATGACTAAATATTTCTGTAGGGGGCTTCCAGTGACTTTTTGAGTCCACAGCACGTCCAGTTGCCGCACTACGCTCGTCAAAATGAGACCCGACACGATACTGGGCGGTACCGCACGACTTTTGTCACCTCATTGTAAGTTGAAGACTATGAAACCACGCTGTTCCATCTTCAAGCTCTCCATTACAAACAGCAAAGAAAACAGGCGAAATTTTAGTGCAGCCATTTTACAGGAACTGAAATGGCGGACATTTCAACATTTGCGTTCCTTATGAGATATGCTTTATGAAACGAATCAAATGTAAGATACTATGGCGATTAACTGTTGTTTCAGTTTTAGGATTGCTCTTGAGGTAAGTGTTACAGAAGAAGCCGAATGTATTCCTAGGATCCTAACAAAATGGTACTGCCTACACAAATGTCAACGAAGATTCTCAGGGAAATAAATGAGTATCTTTGCAATATAGGTAACGTTGTTCTCACAAAATTACGTTAAGAAAATTTAGGAAAGTGCTTTTTGCGAAAGTCTGACAATTCTGCCTCGAAAGCAGAATTCCTCTTGTGTCGATCGCGATAAACATAGGTGCTTAAAGCTGCAATGTGGCTGGTATTGTTTCGTCGGTAAACGCTCGAATGGCAATTCGCTAGTTTCTTATGAAGTACCCTCGACCACGCACTGTTTAAGGCTTGCGGAGAATGTGTGTAGATGTAGACAGAAGCTCTGGGGTAGGTTGTCTTCACCGTCGTTGCGATTTGGTCAATGTCGTTCCCTTGGCTTTTGTGGTGCACCTTCGCTGCGCTCTGCGCGTCTGTGAAATTTGGAACCTTAAAAAGGAAGGGTGGCTACTTTTGAACGTCCTACCGACATCGAGGTCATTAGAGACGGAGCGCAGGCGTGTAACTTGTCAAGAATGGGGAAGAAAATCGGCCGTGGCCTTTCAAAGGAACTGTCCCGGTATTTGCCTGGAGCGATTTAGGGGCATCACGATAAATGTAAATGTAGATGACTGTATGCGGATTTGAACTGCCGCCTTCTCGAATGCGAGTCCACTGTCATAACCATTGCGCCACCTCGCTCGGTGAAATCACAAGACTGATGTGAAACGGGTCCTTGGAGTATATCTACATCTACATCTGCGTAGATACTCCGCAAGCCACCGTGCCGTGTCTGGGGGAGGGTACTCTGTATCAGTACTTGTCATTTCCTTTCCTGTTCAACCGGAAATAGAGCGAGAGATAAACGACTGATCGTATGCCTCCGTATGAGCCCTAATTTCTCGCAGTCAGCTTCAAATTCCGGTTCTCTAATTTTTGTCTATAGTGTTGAGAAGAACGTCACCTTCCCTCCAAGGATTCCCGCTTGAGTTCCCGAAGCATCTCCGTAACAATTAACTGCTGTTCGAACCTACCGGTAACAAATCTAGTAGCCTGCCTCTGAATTACTTCGCTGTCTTTTTTTAATCCGACCTGGTACGGATCCCAAACAGGAATAGTTTCCACCAGCGTCCTATATGCTGCCTCCTTTACAGGTGAACCACTCTTTCCTAAAATTCTCCCAATAAACCGGAGTTGACCATTCTCCTTCCCGACCACGGATAACAGATGCTCGTTCCACCTCATTGACTGTATCAAGCAGGACACTATCAATACTGTATCTGGAAATTACAGGTTTGATATTCCTACTAATCCGCATTAACTTACAATTTTTCCACATTTTGGGCTAGCTGCCATTCATCACAGCAACTGGAAATTTTGCCTAAGTCGTCTTGTGTCTCCATACAGCCATTCTACACCTTACCGTAGTACATCACGCCATCAGCAGGAAACAACTGCAGACTGCTGCAATCTGTCAGCCAAATCATTTATGTATGTAGAGGACAACAGCGGTCCTATCACATTTCACAGGGGCGCTCCTAACGATATCCATGTCTGTGATGAACACTCGCAGTCGAGGACAACATACTGGTTTTCCTATTACTTAAGAAGTCTTCGAGTCACTCTCATATCTGTGAAATTACTCTATATGCTCGCACCTACGTTAACAGTCTGCAATGGGGCACTGTGTCAAATGCTTTCCGGAAATCTAGAAATATGGAATCTACCTGTTCCCCTTCCTCCGTAGTTGTCGGTATATCATGTGAGAAAACGACAAGCTGAGTTTCCCACAAGGGCTGCTTTCTGAAACCTCGCTGATTCGTGCAAGTAAGCTTCTCAGTCTCAAAAAAAGTTCATTATATTCGAACTGAGAATATGTTAAAGGATTCTAGATTCTGCAGCAAACAGGAGTTAGGGGTAATGGTCTGCAAATTTGCAGATCCATTCTTTTACCTTCCTCAACGTTCCAGTACAGAACGAAATTTGTGACAGCGTAGAGGGCGTAAACACTCCCAGTCATGCATACTGAAAGAAGTAACATTCATGACACGCTCGGTTTGGCCATTGTTTCTAGAATAATGAGGAGATGATATAACGTAACTGGAAAAAAAAACCGCTGGTATGGTCGATTGATACGTTTAATAAAAATCTGCTCGTAAGAACACGAGCTATTTTTTATTGCCGGATGCTTGAGAATGGTATGCTAGCTTAAAACAGGCCATAGCATATGACTGTTAGTAGCAATCGAAAGTGGCAGTAAAAATGAAGGCCTTTCACAGCAGACATAAAGATTCAGAGTGATCCCTGGTTCCCCCGTCTTGCTCTTGACCAACAAAAATGACTTCCGCGCAATACTAGGGAACTCTTCAAAAACTGTGATGTTTGTTGATGACGTAAGATCTCAGACACTTGAGAACCCTGCACGGTATGGAAGACGACGGAACAGGGCTGCATCTGGTTCACAGCTAAAAGCTTAAATCTTAATGCTACAAAAACTCATGGAACGGGCTTCGAAACAAATATATAAATCCTAAGGGAAAGAAGAGAATAGAAGCTTTTGAAATGTGGTGCTACAGAAGAATGCTGAAGATTAGATGGGTAGATCACATAACTAATGAGGAAGTATTGAATAGGATTGGGGAGAAGAGAAGTTTGTGGCACAACTTGACCAGAAGAAGGGATCGGTTGGTAGGACATGTTCTGAGGCATCAAGGGATCACCAATTTAGTATTGGAGGGCAGCGTGGAGGGTAAAAATCATAGGGGGAGACCAAGAGAAGAATACACTAAGCAGATTCAGAAGGATGTAGGTTGCAGTAGGTACTGGGAGATGAAGAAGCTTGCACAGGATGGAGAGCTGCATCAAACCAGTCTCAGGACTGAAGACCACAACAACAACAACAACAAGGGAAAGTGTACTTTCCACATTCGTGCATCGTGTTGTCGAGGTAACACACAGCCGCGTCGCGTCGTGACGATTACAGAAACAGCAAACGCGGATTTAATTTCAATCCGGTGAACATTCTAGAAAGCAGCGTCCCGAAGTGGTAATACGTACTCCCGTGACAACGATCGGCAGCATCGCCGCGATGAACTAATGTTAGTTACTAGTAATTGTGGCAACTAAGAAACGCAGAACTACATATCTGAACAGTGAATTTCGAATAATGGATGCACTAGTAAAGGAATAACGATTGAACAGCACGCTTCGGTAGCTCAGATGGTAGAGCACTTGCCCGCGAAAGGCATAGGTCCCGAGTTCGAGTCTCGGTCGGGAACGCAGTTTTAATCTGCCAGGAAGTTTCATATCAGCGCACACTCCGCTGCAGAGTGAAAATCTCATTCTGGAAACATCCCCCAGGCTGTGGCTAAGCCATGTCTCCGCAATATCCTTTCTTTCAGGAGTGCTAGTTCTGCAAGGTTCGCAAGAGAGCTTCTGTAAAGTTTGGAAGGTAGGAGACGAGGTACTGGCAGAAGTAAAGCTGTGAGTACCGGGCGTGAGTCGTGCTTCGGTAGCTCAGATGGTAGAGCACTTGCCCGCGAAAGGCAAAGGTCCCGAGTTCGAGTCTCGGTCGGGCACACAGTTTTAATCTGCCAGGAAGTTTCATATCAGCGCACACTCCGCTGCATAGTGAAAATCTCATTCTGGAAACATCCCCCAGGCTGTGGCTAAGCCATGTCTCCGCAATATCCTTTCTTTCAGGAGTGCTAGTCCTGCAAGGTTCGCAGGAGAGCTTCTGTAAAGTTTGGAAGGTAGGAGACGAGATACTGGCAGAAGTAAAGCTGTGAGGCCGGGCGTGAGTCGTGCTTCGGTAGCTCAGATGGTAGAGCACTTGCCCGCGAAAGGCAAAGGTCCCGAGCTCGAGTCTCGGTCGGGCACGCAGTTTTAATCTGCCAGGAAGTTTCATATCAGCGCACACTCCGCTGCATAGTGAAAATCTCATTCCAGCACGCTAATAGATTGTAATGCATCGCAAATGTACCACTGTGGCTGAAGCAGTAATTACAGCCCAGTATTGTGTGACAAAATCAGTGTATTGGCAGCGCAACCCACGTTTATGTTTTATTGATACGAGATTTTGTTGGGAAGTAATGTCTCCGAATTTATCGTCTGAAAAATTTTGAAGCTGTTTTAAAAAAAATCAACGTTACTGATATTCAGCATCTTCAGTCTTCATGTGTGCATATTTATTTCTCAACACAGCCACCCTGGCGACGGCTGCATTTCTCCCAACGAGAGACCAGTTTGTTGGTAGCGTCATTGTAGAATGTTTGACTTTGTTGACGCATAGACAAGCTCACGTCCGCTGGCAACGCTTCGTCACTGTGGAAGTGAAGTCCTCGCAGGCGTTTTTAACTTTTGGTAAGAGATGAAAATCGGCTGGCGCCCTGTCTGGACTGTATGGAGGATGAGCGATGACAGAGAACCCTGATTGTCCGACGGTTGCAGATGCTGGAGCGCTAGAGTGTCGTCTGGCATTGTCGTGCTAAAGGAGAGCGTGCTGCACGCGTGGACGAACTCTTCGAATTCGAAACTCGATTACAGCACGCTGTTATTCACACACAGACATGGTTACTTTTCACGTCGTGGTATTGCAGTCACGATAGGGAGCCCTATAGCCCAAGAGGACTGCAAATATGTAGACGTGAAGAATAAAGATGTAGAATCTTAACAGCGTTCGTTTTATTTAAAAACCATTAAGAGTTATCACGTAAAGAATTCAGCGGGATTACTTTTCAGCCTTCCCTCATAGAATATCCGTTGATTTTATCATGTACCTTCCCAAAACAGCAGTATGCCTAAATTGTAACTGTTACGAGGGTAATCCCAAAGGTAAGGTTTCCTATTTTTTTTATAAGTACATAGACCTGTTTATTTCTACAATGGTTTACATCAGTTTACAGCTTGAACATTTAGCTATTTTTCGACATAATCACCACTTCTGTTGAGGCATTTTTGTAGACGCTGTGGCAGTTTTTGTATGCCCATGTCATACCAGCTCGCCGCCATGCTGTTCAGAAAGTTATGAACCTCTTCTTTCACCTCGTCGTCGGAGCTGAATTGCTTTCCGGCCAAATGTTCTTTTAACCTAGGAAACAGGTGATAGTTACTGGGCTCCAAGTCAGGACTATGGGGTGGGTGGGTGATTATGTTCCACTGAAACTGTTGCAGGAGAGCGAAGGTTTGCCTAACGATGTGTGGGCGAGCGCTGTCATGGGGAATGTGTACGCCCTTGCTCAACATTCCTTATCTCCGGTTCTGAACTGCCCGTTTGAGTTTTTCCAGAGTCTCACCGTATCTGTCAGCGTTAATTGTGCTCCCAGTGGGCATAAAGTCGACCAACAATACCCCTTTCCGATCCCAAAAACCAGTTGTCATGACTTTATCGGCAGACTGTGTTCGTTTGAATTTCCGCGGCTTTGGCGAAGAAGGATGCCGCCACTGGCGTGATTGTTGCTTGGTCTCAGTTGTAAAGTGGTAAGCCCAGGTTTCGTCACCCTTGACAACTGAGTCCAGAAAGTTGTCCTGTTCGGCTGCAAGGCGGTGAACAAATGCGCGGGAAACATCAAGTTGTTGCCGCATGAGTTCTTCAGTGAGCATGCGTGGCACCCATCTAGCGCACACCTTCCGGTAGTTCAATGTTTCCGTTAAAATTCTGTGAGCGGTGCTTCGGGAAACCTCAGGAACCAACGTGCAGAGATCATCCAGTGTGATCCGCCGATCTTCACGCATGCTTTGCTCAACCTTCAACACGTCTCCTCAGGAATTGACGGTCCCCCGCTCCTTTGTTCGTCGTGAATTTCGGTCCAACCAGCTGCAAACTCTCTACACCACTTACGAACATTTTTGACATCCATGCACGACTCACCATACACTTGCGTCAATTGGCGATGGATTTCAATCGGCGCAGTGCCCCTTGCGTTCAAAGACCGAATAACTGCGCGCAATTCGCACTTGGTGGTAACATCCAACGGGAGCTCCCGTTCTCAACGGCTGCCAAGCCAAGACTGAGCGCCTCAGCGCGGCGTGCGTATGTTTACACACAGTGCGTGAAGCACCCTTCTTAACAGTGTGACCAACTGCCACACAAACAGAGTTCTGTACTTATAAAAAAATAGGGGACCTTAATTTCGGGATCACCCTCGTAGGTGCAATATACAGAAAACTGATACGCAAGGGCCGCATTAATCCTGGCTGGGTGGGGTAGGATGTAACCCGGATTACCGAAAGTCTAGAAGTATTGTTCAAATGGTGCAAATGGCTCTGAGCACTATGGTACTCAACGGCTGAGGTCATTAGTCCCCTAGAACTTAGAACTAGTTAAACCTAACTAACCTAAGGACATCACAAACATCCATGCCCGAGGCAGGATTCGAACCTGCGACCGTAGCGGTCTTGCGGTTCCAGACTGCAGCGCCTTTAACCGCACGGTCACCTCGGCCGGCTAGAAGTATTGTGATAACTGCAAAAACTCTAATCTGTATGACAATACCAAAACTTTATTTTGGCCCTAACAAGAAACACTTACTCACGTTCATTTAATAAAATGATGGGTAAGTTTCTTTTGTTGCAGCACGATCTGGTAGACGTTTCACTAACATCAGTTCGGCAGGAGTTTGCGGTTTACGTTCTAGGTAAACCACCTGTTTTTCTAGTTGCGCCGTTGTCTCCGCATGTGGCGTTATTTTTTTTCCTTAAACGCCAATTTTGTTGTGCGTTTCACCATCACTGTTGTTTCCTGTAGCCCAACATACAGCAGTACCAGTTTCGTCGTTGGTCATAATGTCTTAACCAGCAGCACTACCATTGTGCAACGAGGTATCTACATAACAGATCCGAACAGCCAGGATGTTTTCTAATATTTCAAGGAATTCGGAGGTGCTGACAATTTCACAGACTTCAGCGGTGGAATCACGGATAGCATGCCGTACTTTCTTCCGTCACTTCAGGATGGATAGTTCAGTAACTTGATTCCAAGAAAATACAACCATAAATATAACGTATTTCATATTTACTGGTTTGAATACAGCAATCACAGCAACTTCTCACCCTCGTTCAGTTAATTTACCCAGTAGCTGTCTTATGTCTACATGACAGATGTTCTCCAGTACATCTCGACTCAGAGGTTGTAGAACAGCCGTTACGTTAAGATGGCTCTGAGCACTATGCGACTTAACTTCTGGGGTCATCAGTCGCCTAGAACTTAGAACTAATTAAACCTAACTAACCTAAGGACAGCACACACATCCATGCCCGAGGCAGGATTCGAACCTGCAACCGTAGCGGTCGCTCGGCTCCAGACTGTAGCGCCTAGAACCGCACGGCCACTCCGGCCGGCGCGGAGGCTTACGTTAAGAGGGAAGAACTTTACTGTGATGACACCACTGACGACTGCTCCACTCTCGTATGCGACGGTGCATTGTCAATAAACAGTATGGCCTTCGGCGGACGACCCCCTTCCTTCAAATAACTTCTCTCACAGTTGGCACAAAGTAATCACGAAACCAGTCTTAACACGCCACTGTCCAGCCAAGCATTCATTTGTGACTAGTGCAGTACCCGGCGTCGGGTCTCTCTCTCCTTCCCGTCTCTCTCTCTCTCCGTCTCCTCAACCCCCTCTCTCTGTCAACATCCTACCTCTCTCCTTAACCGCGCGACTGCTACGGTCGCAGGTTCGAATCCTGCCTCGGGTATGGATGTGTGTGACGTCCTTAGGTTAGTCAGGTCTAAGTAGTTCTAAGTTCTAGGGGACTGATGACCTCAGATGTTAAGTCCCATAGTGCTCAGAGCCATTTGAAAATTTGAACCTCTCTGTTTGTCTATCACCTCCTGACCCTCTGTATCTGTTCTTCCTCCCCTTCTCTGTCCATCACCTCGTCCCCTCTGCTCCTCCCCCTTCTGTCCATCCTCTCCTCCCCCGTTCTGATTCCATCTCCTCTTCTCCCTTCTGTCTTTCCATTCCCATCCCCATCCCCCTCCCCTTCTTTCTTTTCATCTCCTCTCCCCCGTATCTGTGTCCGTTTCTTCCTTCCCCCTCCTTGTCTGTCCACCTGCTCCTCCCTCCTTCTTCCTTCATTCTCCGCTTTAGCGCCCCCTCACCAGTAGGAAGCTCATGGTTCTTACTCCCATGGTTCTTACCCCCACAGTGTTTCTTTCCAGATCGTAGTTAATGTTACCAAATTTGATTGAAATCGTTCCAGGGGTTTAGGATCAGCTTTCTACCCATCGCTTTACTTGTATACACATATATCAAATGTATGTCGCACACATATTAAACATATTTCACACTTATTCCTACTCATATTTCACCTGTACCACTAGCGAATTTCGCCCTACTGTTTCATTTTCATGCAGCTCAATGTTTATGACATCGCACCTCCTGGACTATGT
The DNA here is from genome assembly GCF_021461385.2 of Schistocerca piceifrons. Taxonomy (NCBI): domain Eukaryota; kingdom Metazoa; phylum Arthropoda; class Insecta; order Orthoptera; family Acrididae; genus Schistocerca; species Schistocerca piceifrons. The sequence goes on from NC_060143.1 coordinate 282,257,806, forward strand.
AAGGTACAATGATACACATTCAGTGACATTCGTGGATACTGGCTGCTGTATGTATTGCGGAAAAGTTAAATTTCAAGTTTATGTGCCTGATGCGACGGTTTTTGACTCATCTCAGTGTTTACGTCGTCATATCTCACGAACTATGAGTTGCAAAATGATATAATTTTGCTGTTACATTTAGTGACATATGCGAATACTGTCATCGCATTTTCATCCACGCTCCCACTTCTCTGAAAGGTAGGTGGTTCTTAATCTCACAGCGATTATCACCTGACGCTAAGTGATATGTATACCAAGTTTGGCTGAAATGGGTCCAGTGATTTAGGAGGACGTATGGAACAAACATGCATCGTATATCCGCACATCCATTTTTTAATATGTCTGGATTTGTAAGCAAATGGGATATTGGACCGTTGACATGTTATAGTGCGCACCGAAGTTTAGTGGTGGTAGTAGGTTCCTATGGGACTAAACTGTTGACGTCATCGGTCCCCAGGCTTACACACTACCTAATCTAACTTAAACTAGCTTACGCTAAGGACAACACACACATAAATGCCCGAGGCAGGACTCGAACCTCCGACGGGGGAAGGGATGACTTTCCTGTCAAGAGGAGAGGGAATTTGTGTCTTTTGGGTGCACTGCTACCAACGATAGTTGTAAATTGACAAAAAATGTAAAGTCCTACAGAAGTCCTTATGATTTTATTTTATTTTGTCGCTACCAGTTTCGACGCTTCATTGCGTCATCTTCAGGCTGAAGATGACGCAATGAGGCGTCGAAACTGGTAGCGACAAAATAAAATAAAATCATAAGGATGGCTGTAGGTGTTTTTATTTTTTGTCACGATAGTAAAAGGACGTCGCCCTAGAGACCTCCTGCTAAAAGGATGGACATGCAAAGGATAGTTGTAACTAGATCTTTACATCTCTTATAACCCGTTGGTGAGTCATCCGATTTGGAAGCTGGCGTCTTATCGGGTAGCATCCGATAAAGAAAAGTTCATACTGATCTGGATCATAAATCTGATGTGTCGTTAAGTTTTCGGAGGAAGTAACTTCTTGTAATTCTTTTTGGAAGCTTTCCGCACCGTTTTATCCACCGAAATACCTTCAGCCCTCACTGGAAGCTGGCGTATGTCATGACGAGCTTTCCATCTTTCCAACCAACCTTGGCTGGCAGTGAAGTAAGAATCGTCGCCACCGGGTAGATTTCTGTTTATCGTCTCTTTCTGATGAACTGGACCGCACATCGGAACTCCGTGCTCTCTTTTCTCACAGAGCCAAACACAAAACGCTTCATCCTGTGTTTCAAGCCTTGCTTACCTTATTCTACCACAGTTCTGCAAACTGGCTTTAGTCACCATTTTGAAGATGAGGTCTCCAATTTCTTTTCGGTTCTTCTTCCAATCTGGCACTGTTGATGTCCCTACACTATACTCTGCAGCTATGTGTTTCAGCAATTTTTTTTTCTATTCTGCTCAGTGATTACATCTTATTGCCCGTCGAAGCAACAACGTTCTTTCGCTTCGAAGACAATTCAGTCACAAACGCAGTAAACACTGTAACAAAAGAACAACATCGGTACATGTTCTTAACTCTGCAGGATACAGATCTACATTGTCCGTAGTAACAGTACAAGGAAGCTTGAGACCAGCAATCTCTACATTACCTACGGTGCCAACACTGTAGTGTACATGCAGCGTACCGTACCCTCCGTATACCGCACACTGTACCGTTAGCAGAAGGGAAAAGGAAACGAAATGATTCGCCACGTCCAAGTAGGACTCGCGCTACGAGGTTTTAGTACAAATCTAAAAATGTATATAGACTGTCGAATCATAACACATTTCAGTAGCCTAAATTTCCAAATCGTTATTTTATTGAGTAACCAGTTTAATCTGTTAATTTAGACGACTGAGAGGTGCTTTGTTTCGGCATTCTGTTCTGAACAGCCAAGGTCCCACAACCATCTGTGTAAAGGAGGACATACAGAGACCTGTGATAGTAGTAGTAGTAGTAGCTTTATTCATCCGTAGATCTCTTTTTACAAGGATATAGGACATACCAAAGTGTTTACAAGTTGACACATATTTAAAATGAGCTAACTCGTGTACACATACTTTTACGGACTTCTAGTTAGAGACAATCATTAGATTTACTCATGGCATACAATACTTTTTTACAAATAACATATTAAATAGTGTAATGCCACACTGTTCATTCATATCTCACTATCAGTCACTGCATACACTATACACACATTGTTTCATAACACTTCACTCACTACACACACAAACACACACACCCTGGTGATCTCTGGGCCATTGTCTGTACCGCAATTTCCCATTTGCTATCCCGAAAAACTGAGTCAGCATACCTCTATAATGAGTAAGATGTTGGGATCAGAGACAGGAAGAAGTGTTACTATTTTGCTATGCTTAGCTTGGTGGTATGATTTCCCAGAAAAGGGAAAAAGAGGAAAGGAATCATAGTATGAAGGTGTTATGTGGAATGTTGGATATTTCACAATCACTATTATTATTTATTTGTACAACATTCTTTTTACCAAACCCCTACTCTCTTTCAACTAGGTAATGCTTCAACGTATAACATGTATTGCATAACATGTACTTTTTAGCTGCCTTTTTAAATAAGTGTATTTTCGCAATTTCTTTAATCTCTTTTGGTAATTTATTGAATAGTTTTATTCCTTGGTAGAAATTGCTGTTTGAGTTTTATATTTATTTTTTCTTCGTAAATGTAAGTTGAGTGTAGCTCTTGTGTCATGGTCATGGACAGAGCTGTTTGTGCAGTAATTACCAATGCTATTTTTGATGTGTGCAACTGACTCGTAAATGTATTCACACAGAGCAGTTAAAATCCCCAGTGTCTTGAACAGATCTTTACAATGAGCACGACTACTATTTTTCATTATTATTCTCATAGCTCTTTTCTCGAGTTTGAAAACTGTGTTAATATTTTGTACATTTGTTCCCCAAAAAAGAATGCCATACCTAAGAATTGAGTGTATATATGAAAAGCATGTAAATAAAAGATACTGCATGTTACACACTGATGACAGGATTCTAAGGGCATAACATGCTGATGACATTCTATTTGCATGTACCTTTGTGTGTTCACTCTACTTCAACTGAGAATCAATATTCTTTCCCAGAAATTTTGCAATTGTTACGCTGTCTATAGAGGTGCCATCTACATTTAACATTGTCATTTTCCCTCTTCAAACTTAAATTCATCGTATCAGTTTTCTTTATGTTCAATGTCACTTTATTGTTCGTTGGCCAATCATAAACTTCCTTGAGAGTCTCATTTGCTTTCTCTGCAAGGAGTTCTCTTGTTTCCTCAGTGACTGTAATATTGCTTTCATCAGCGAAGAGAATTTTTTCATCATGAGTAACACTGCAGGGAAAGTCATCGAAGTATATCAGGGATAGTATTGGTCGTAATATGCAACCTTGTGGAACCCCTATATTAATGTATTTTGGTTCTGATAGGTGTTTCACTAAATGTTTAGATCTATTTGAAGTATGTGTTATCTCTACTCTTTGTACCCTATCTGCTAGGTATGATCGAAACCAGTCATTAGCTACCCCTCTTATTCCTAATACTAATTTATTTATTAGAATATTGCGGTCGACTGTATCAAAGGCCTTAGAGATCCAAAAATATGCCTGTACCACACTCATTTTTATCAAGAGCATCAAGTACAACTTTTGTAAATTCTACTATGGCTGACTCCATATTTTTGCCACTTCAGAAACCAAACTGTGATTCGCTTAAAAGATTGTACTTATTCAGGCAATTCATTAATCTGTCTTTCATAATTGCTTCTATTATTTTTGAAACGCGTGGCAGGAGGGAAATTGGCGAGTAATTTTCTGTGTCTTCTGCATTACCTTTCTTATTAAAGGTACCACTCTTGCCTGTTTTAACTGCTCTGGAAATGTGACGGATTCATTTATTGTAAATGTTATGGGGCCTTGTATAATCTCTATGCATTGTTTCGGTACACACATATGTACTTCATCTAAGTCTACTGACTTTTAATTTTTTATTTTTTGAGCAGTTTTATTGACTTCATTCTCTGTGGTTGGAAGTAACATCATTGTAATTAGTGCAACATTATTTACACCTGTTATTTTTGGGGAATTTTTGCCGTAACTTCTCTGCAGTACTTGAAAAATTCTCGTTTACATAGTTTGCTAAGTGTTGTGAATCATTTATTTTCTTAGACCCTCCCTTAGCAGTACGTTATTTTGCATTTATTTGCCTCTCCCCGTTTCCTTTTTTGTAACATCCCAGACTGCTTTGCTTTTATTCTCTGCATTATATATTATTTTGTCATTAAATGACTCTTTTGCAGCAATCAGCACCTTCTTATAGTTTTTTTGTATCTATGATATAAGTTTAAGAATTCCGGATCATTGCGACTCTTTTTCATCTAACTGAGGTATTTAAGTGTTGGGGAGGACTTCTTAATACCTGCTGTTATCCATCTACTTTTGTGAGATGTTGATAAAGACATGTATACTTTTGGAAATGCCTTTTCTAAGTTCAGTTGAAATAATGTGAACAATTTAGAGAATTTCATATTCACATTGGTTGCCTTACACACTTCATACCAGCTTTGTTTTGTTAGTTCTTTTGAAAAATGTCTTATTTTCATTTCTGATAGATGTCGTTTGTAGGCTTGTAGCTTAGGGAATGATTCGATGCCTGATTTAACTGTTGTTATTTGAAAGAGATGGTCTGATAGTCCGAGATTTTTTACAGCTACATCACATTTTTCCCTGTCCATATTTGTGGCCACATAGTCAATTACGGATGCAGTCATTGTAGTAACCTTGTTGCGCTATTGACCAATAGGGGCATCCCAAAACACTGAAGAATATTTATGAGGATGCTGCTGGATTCATTTATGATACTAGAGCTGATGTTAATGTCCTCACACAGAATTATGTTGACCATTGTACTTGAGACTTTATCTTGAACTTCTGTTAATTTATTGAAAAAAGTGTCCACACTACCACTGGGAGATCTATGCACACGCAAAATGATTAATTTGTTGGATATATCAAGCCCTGTCTTCACTTACTGATCCTCCACCCCTTGAAGCAGTTCTGCAGTAAGAGTAGGCCCTTTCATACAATGATAATACTACATGTTGGATTTCTGTGTCTCTACACCAGTGCTCAGTAACACAAACTACTGTGCAGTTCGAAGACTGGAGCTTAGCTTCTAATAGTTGTATTTTATTTTTTATTCAGTCCATGTTTTGATAGAGGATGTTAAGTCTGTGAAATGCCCCATGTTACTCTTTCCAATGATATGTTTTTCATTGTGACATATGGCGTGTGTGATATTTAGAGTGTTAAAATCTGTCTTGTGAGTGACTGTTTCAGTATTTTTTGAACTGCTGGACGTACTCTTTAGGCAGTGGAACCTGTTGTCTGGATTTATCCTAAGAAAGACTTACTTTTCATACCCATGACAACTGATATTTGACCATTTGTGGCCCGAGATCTACCCCCTATATTAATCAGCTGTACCAGTCTTCCCTTCCCAGTCCTGTTTAGGTGTAGGCCATGCCTAGTGAAACCCCATCTGTTGATAGGCCCGATGGGCACCAGAGAAACACGAGGAAAGTTGGCTGCCTTCGGAGCCTTCCCCAACTCTACACTGATTCGCCTCGCAGCTCCATCAAGATGTGGTCGATCATGTCGCCGGAACAGCTCAACATAGTGTACGTTGGTGCCATGAGTCAAGGAAGCTATCTTGTCCAGGTCAGCACCTACGTCATATGCCCCATCCCTGTCCAAACTGTTTCCCGCTCCACCCACTATCACTACTAAGTCCTCTATAACATGACTTAGACCTGCATTTGGCTTGAAGATATTGGTGCCCTGGTTCGCTGCCCCTAACCTTTCCTGTAACTGAGGGTCTACACCTCGCCCATGGCTACTACATAGCAGCAGCACTTCCTTCTTCTTTAACACTTTGTACATTCCTAGTATTCCTGGCCTCGGTTGAAGTGTGCTGCCCACTTGATGCTCCTCGTTCTACCTGAGGCTCTTCTACGCTTAACTCTGGCAATGGTAGATACCTGCTTTTGATGTTGATGATAAAACTGTCAGATCGCATTGTCTTTCTTCCTATCCTTCTGCCAACTGCCAGTTCCCAACCACCTTCCACCCCCCCCCTATCTCCCTTGATCCTTATCAGTTCCTTCCTTGCTTCCTCCAACTGTGCCTAAAGGGCACAGATTTTTCTTTCCCGTTCCCCAATCAAAATGTTCCTACGGCATACTCTGCAGTTCCAGGAGAGAGCCCCTTCTGTTCTCCCAACATTTTCTCCACTGCATCCCATTCCACAGTGAAAATATCCCCTGCAAGACTGGTAAGAAATCCCTCAACTCACTACTCTGTAACGGCCTCCACATTTCTCACTCATGGTCACTTTCGAATGAATAATTAAGTTTAAAGAATGTATTAAATTTGTCATCTACGCGATATTGGCTGTACGTAAACAAAAAACCATACAAACGTCTTATGTAAGGTTGTTGTTGTTTCTGTACTGATTTAGAGATACAATGACAGAAGAATGAATTAGTAATTACTTTTCTTTTAGAGAATTTACTTTATCAAGCTTATTTGGTCAGGTTTTAAAACGTTTATAACTCGGAAATTTAGGCCTAGATCGCGTCTATCTAACTAGTAAACAATACTAAATGTGTTAGAAACTTTTAATTACACCTGTATTGCGACAATAGACACTGATGAAATTAGTAGCAGTCTTTTTTTTTATCGAATTCTGCACTATCAAGGAAACTTGAAAGGAAAATTTCGGGTTATGTCGCGATTTTCGGGACTTCAGATAACACGAAGTTTTTTCAAGAACAAGCTCCGCTGGGACGCAAATATTCAGTTGTGTGACAAGAACGGACCCTACAGCATATATACGAAACAAAGAAAATTTAAATTTGACACTATTTCCCCTTAAATATGTTCTTTTAGCGGACGAAGGAAATAGCTGTGATCTTACTCGGCGGCCATCTTGTGAATTTTGATGTATCTACGTAGTTCATCCAGCCTGGGACGAAATCCCCACGATTTTTTCCTGTTACCGATATTGATACTGGCAAGATGTAGGTCCTGGGCATTCAGAGATTCTTAAGACTCTTTTAATTTTAAGTTTAAATTTTTTGGGAAATTTCACATTTGCGGTTGTTATTCCTTAGAAAACCGTCTTAAGAGACGGACAGACAGACGGTCGGATAACAAATAAAAAAAAAATTTTTTTTTGGATGATGCAATTACAAATTAAAAATTTTCGGAGGTTTTCCTTAATTTTACTGTGAAACCTCGTTTATTGTTTGATTCTAGTCAACGGAAAGTACCCTGCAGCCTTTGATGAGGTAGCGAGTGTCACAATGTGTGACATAAATGGCCGTATCTTTTGGCTGCATTGACTTATAAACTTTAATTTTTTACAGCGCCAAAGGACTGTGGATATTAGTATATGACATAAATTTCAACGTTATACGTCTATTTAGTCCCGAGAAAAAGTGTTTAGGCGGACACACAAACAGAGAGGCAGACAGACAAATGGACGAACAAAGGGATCCTACGAGGACTCCGTATTTACCGACTGAGGTGTGGAACCCTATAGAGAATCAGGAAACCCAGGATTAATGAGGGCCAGCGTACGTGCAGTCTATGAACATGGTATTGAATATATCGATCCACATTCCTGGATCACGTTATGTGTGAGTAAAAATGTAATAAAAGTATTAGTCCCATTATGTTTAACCCTCCAGGCCGCTTACAGTATGCTTCTTTACCAGTTTTTACGTAGCACTAGACCCAGAAAATTTCTAATCTTTGTTTATAAGTGCAGGCTGCAGATTTCCCAACTTACACCATAGAGTTCCTTGGCTCAGCTAAGTAGTTCGTGAGTCCACTACATGCAGGAGATGGTTACACGGGTAGTGGGGGCTGTGTGAAGGGGACCGCGTGGTTTTTAAGATTAGAGGACCTCGGGAAAGTGTAGAAAGGGCTTTCAATTTCAAAGGGTGCAGGACGACCACAGGAAGACGGGGTCATAGGAACACCCAATATTGTAGCTGTAAAGTGCCGTAGCTGTGTTGGAAAAGAACCAGAGCTCTAAGCGCTAGTAGAAAGCACTGAATCTGAAATCGTTTTAGTTTGGGGACGTTGGCTAAAACCAGACGTAATTATTATTATTATTATTAAGCATTACAATCCATGAAGGCTTTTTGCTGCAGAATGGACAATGTTGAACCACTTTGCTCTGTCTTTACAAGTAATTTGCCACTGTCTGTCATGTCCTAGTTTTCTGAGATCGTCTTGAATATTGTCCAAGTATCTCATGCGTGGGCGTCCAAGAGGTCGTCTTCCGGTGGGAATCTCTTCAGTCACTTTCTTGATGGTCCTGTTTGGTGGTGCTCTGATGACATGCCCTATCCATTTCAGTCTTTTGGCTTTAATTTTGGCCACTATATCGGAGTCTTTATATAATTTGTAAATTTCATTGTTATTTAGCAATCTCCATTCATCACTGATCCTATCTCTTATGGGTCCAAATATTTTTCTCAAAATTTTTCGTTCAAATACTCTTAATCTGTTTTCCTCTTTTTTTGTGAGAGTCCAGGTTTCAGATCCATAGGTGAGTACTGGTATAATCAATGATTTGTATACTTGTAGTTTGGTGTTCCTAGATATTAACTTGCTTTTGAAAACTGTCAAGAGACTATAGTAGCATTTGTTAGCCTTCTGAATTCGTGATTCTATTTCAATTTTTATGGAGTTGTCAGAGGTTACTATTGTACCAAGGTAATTAAATTCATTTGTCTTTGTGAAAGCTGTGTTATTAATTTGCAGTACATTATTATTTGATGGATAGCGGGATAAGATAAAGTACATTGTTTTGTCTGTATTCAGCTGGAGGCCTGTGCCATTTGTGGCTTTAATTAATTGTGCTGTAAGAAGCTTCAAATCATTCTCACTGTCAGATAATAATGCAATGCCATCAGCGTATGCTACAATGTTAATTTTGCTTTCCAGTTGTGCTCCAATTTGTAGTAGCTTTACTTTTTGGATTATTCTATTGATTACTATGTTAAAAAGAACTGGTGAGAGTGAATCCCCTTGTTTGACTCCAGTTTTAACCTCAAAGTCTTCAGAAAGTTTGCTAGCTACTTTTATTTTGTATTTTGAGTTTAAAGTGCAAGATTTTATTAAATTTATCAATTTGTTAGGGATGCCAATCTGCCTCATGCACTTCCATAAATATTCCCTGTTGATACTGTCAAAAGCTTTTTTAAAATCAATGAAAAGCATATGTACATTTTGATTGAATTCATATTTCTTTTCACCCAACATCCTTAGGACATATATATTGTCAATAGTCGATCTGTTAGGTCTAAATCCACATTGGGCATCATCTAGGGAGTCTTCAACGTAAGGGCTTATCCTTGCTAACAGTATATTTGTCAGAATTTTATATGTTGTGTTTAGTAACGCAATTCCTCTGTAGTTTGAACAATTTGTTGGGTCCCCCTTCTTGTATATAGGGCACACAACTACTTCTTTCCAATCATGTGGGACCTGTTCCTGCTTCCAGATGTTGGTGATGATTTTGTGTAAGCAGTTTACAAAAGGAAATTTACTGAGCTTCCATATATCTGTGTCTATACCATCACTTCCAGGAGCTTTATGTCTCTTCAGCTTCTTGATGCTTTCTTTAATTTCTGCTAAGCTGGGCTCTTCGTCCGATGGGTCAGCAGTAAGATATTCATTGTCATCTTCCTGAGAGACGCTTATAGTTGGAGCATTTAGTAACTCATTAAAATATTCCTTCCATCTGTTAGCAATGTCACTTCTTTCTGTTAGCAAGGAGCCATCTGGGTCTGTTATGAACTGTCCATAATTTTTTATATTCCCACTTTTAAACATATTTATGCTCTTGAAAAATCCTCTGGAGTCTGTGGTACGATCATTCTCAGCTCTTTTTAATTTGTAATTCATAAAATCCCTTTTCTTTTTCCTAATGAGTTTCCTGGCAAGTTTCTGTTTCTCTTCAAAAATAAGTTTGTTTTGTGTTATTGGTTTTTGTAGGAATTTTTCCCTTGCTAATTTTCTATCTTCGATAGCGTTCGAGCACTCGGCATCAAACCAGGGGTTCTTAGTTGTAGTAAAATGTCCCAAAACTGAGGTAGTTGCTCGTGTGATATTTTCTTTCAGAGCGTTCCAGGCTTGATTAGTATCATCATTGTTAATTTTACTTTCCACTTCAGGTTTGTGTGTTTCTAATTCTCTAATGTACTGGTTGAGAATGTTTGGGTTTTTCAGTTTCATTGTATTAAACCTAGGAACACCATTTAATTTAGACCAGACGTAAGTTCGGCCGAAATTTTTATGGCAGAACCTAATTGTGTTCAGTAAGGATTGATTAAATTCAGTTGGCGGTGGAGTGTTTATTACTGTAAGAAGTAGTTTACCTGTTAGTGAAATTGAAATTGGGCTGAGATTGTACTTGACAACCAGAATAAATTAATAGTTGGTCCCTCTTACCAATCCCCCGACTCAGATGATACAGTTACTGAACAATTCAAAGAAAACTTGAGTTTCATTTCAAATACGTACCCCATTCATACATATGTGGCTTGTGGTAACTTCAATCCACTGTCGATACATTGCGAAAATGTGTATTTAAAATAGGTCGTAGACATAAAACGTCGTCCAAAATCATACTAATTGCCTACTCAGAAAATCATTTTGAACAACTAATTCAGGAGCCCATTCGAAGTGTAAATTGCTGCGAAAACATACTTGACTTCTTAGCAACAAATAATACTGACCAAATAGGGAGCATTGTGATAGGTACAGGAATTAGTGACCACTAGGTTGTTGTAGCTGGAGTAAACACTGTAACATCCAAATCCACCAAAAATAAAAGCAAAATATTTATTTATAAAAGCAGATAAAATTTGGCTTGAAACCTTCTAAGAGACAGTCTCCACTCCTTCCAGTCTGACTATATGAGCGTAGACCAAGTGTGGTTCAAATTCAAAGAAATAGTATTGACAGTTATTGAAAGATATATACAAAATAAATAAGAGATGGTAATGATCTCCCATGGTACACAAAACAGGTGAGAGCATGCTCAAAGGAGCAACGAAAAAAGCATGCCAGATTTGAAAGAATGCAAAATCTCCAAGATTGACGAAGTGTTACAAAAGTTCGAAATTTACCTCGAACTTCAGTGCGAGATGCTTTCAATAGTTTCCACAACGAAACTCTGTCTCGAAATCTGGCGGAGAGCTTCTGATCGTATGTAAAGTACGCCAGTGGCAAGACGCAATCAGCGCCTTCACTGTGCGATAACATTGGTGAGTTACTGATGACAGTGACACTAAAGTAGAGTTACTAAACACGGTTTCCCGAATTGCTTCACAAAAAAGGTGAAGTAAGTATTCCAGGAATCGAATCAAGAACAACAGTCAACATCAGTAACTTAGGAGTAGGCATGTTCGGTGTAGCCAAGCTGCTTAAGTCACTCAAGATAGACAAGGCTTCCGGTCCAGATCGTATACTAGTCATGTTCCTTTTAGAGGATGCTGATACAATTTCTCCATACTTAGCAATATATACAACCGTTCGCTCGTAGAAGCATACGTATGTAAAGACTGGAAAATTGCACAAGTGACACCGGAACCCAAGAAAGATAATAGGGGTAATACGGTGACTTATAGACCAGTAGCACTAACGTCGATTTCCAGTAGGATTTTAGTGCATACACTGTGCTCCATCATCATGAATCACCTCGAGAAAACGATTTATACACTAACAGCCAAAATGGATTCAGAAAACATCGTTCTTGTGAAACACAACAAGCTCTTTACTCTCACGGAATAATGAGTGCTATCGACTGGGGTCGTTAACTTGATTCCATATCTTTAGATTTCCAGAAGACTTTTGACACCGTTCTTCTCAAGCGACTTCTAATTACATTGCCTGCCTATGAAGTTTCGTCTCAATTGTGTGACTGGATTCGTTATTTCGAGTCAGAAATGTCACAGTTCGTAATGACTGATGGAAAGTCATCGATAAAAAAATAAGTAATATCTGGGGATCCCCAAAGAAGACCTATAGGTTCTCTGTTGTTCCTGATCTAGATAAACAATTTTGGAGACAATCTGAGCAGCCCTCTTAGATTGTTTACTGGTGATGCTGTTATTTACCTTCATGTAGAGTCATCAGATGATCAAAACGAATTGCAAAATGATTTAGGCAAGATATCTGTATGGTGAAATCTGTGGTAATTGACCCTAAATAATTAAAAGTAAGAGGTCAAACACATGAGTGCTAAAAGGAATCCGCTAAATGAGTCAAATATAAAGGCCGTAAATTCAACTAAATACCTTGGAATTACATTTACGGACAACTTAAATCTGAAAGAACTCATCCACATGAGCACTAAAAACGATATGCTAAATATCACTTACACGATAAATGACAAATATCTAAAGGCTCTAAACTCAACTATTTACTTAGGGATTACAATCACGAATAACTTAAGTGGAAGGATCACGTAGATAGTGTTGCGGGGTAAGGAAACCAAAGACTGCGATTTACTGGCAGAACACTTAGAAAATGTAACAGACTTATTAAAGAGACACATTATTCTACACTTTTCCGCCCTCCACTGGAGTTCTGCTGTGCGGTGTGGGATAAGCATCAGTCAGGATTGGCGCAGGACATCGAAAAAGTTCAAACAAAGGCAGTTAGTTCTGAAATAAGGGAGAGGGTGCCACAGATATGAATACACGAATTGTGGTGATAGGCTTTAAAACAAAGCGTTTTTCCTTGCCACAGGACCTTCACATGAAATTTCAATCACCAGCTTCCTCCTCAGAGTGTGAAAATACTTTATTGGTGCACACCTGCACAGGGAGTAATAGTAATCATAATAAGCCAAATCAAAGCTTTCACTGAAAGATTTAAGTGTTTGTTTTTCCCGTGCGTTGTTGGAGAGTGGAACGATACAGAGGTAATTTAAAGGTGGTTCGATGAAATCTCTGCCAGCCACTAAACTGTGAACTACAAAGCAATCATATATCTATAGATGTAGACAGCAAGTTGAGGTCTTGGCTTCATACTATTCAGTTACATCTTATTCAGTTGAGTATGCTTAGATCTGTAGTTAAGCTGATTGAGTCGCATAGTAAGTAATGCAGCAGGCGAAGAATTATTTTATTGATCACAAAGTGTGCACGACACGTTTCGTGATTATTTCTGTCTTTCTGGATTTCTGGAGATGGAAATAATTCCAAAAAAGTCATACATTTTTCAATAGATTCACTTAAAGGTCTGATTCAAGAAGATATGCAAATATTTTAATATCTTATTCTACAAGTAAAACTGAAAAAAAAAATCATGTAATCATAGGTTCGCAAATGTTTAGTTACGAAGTTACGCCTAATAAAAAATTTTGCCTAGATTTAGCAACTTCGCTGATATGAAGCCATCACAAAAATGTACGAGGTTAAAGTAAAGGACGATTTGCATTTATTTTTTTGTTATTGATCTGGTGAATCTAACAAACATTTATCTGCGGTAGTTTTCCAGAACATCCAGAAAAGCAAAGAAGTAATTTCGTAAAATTTTTAAGTTATGAACTACTTGGCCCAACTTTCTTTAAAACGTCAGACAAATGCACGAAGTTCTCAACAGAAGTTGTAGAGAATTTAATTGTGGATAAATGGTGGTAATAACGCTAACTGAAACTATGTAAATGTGTCAATTAATCTGATTTTATTAATAACATAGCACACGTGAATTCATGTTAAACAGGAACAAACAAAACTCAATGTTAAAGAAGTTGTACAGTGTACATACACTTTGATAATACATTCACATTAAATGTTCAAAAAGTCTCCAACGAGTTCAATGTATTTAGCTGCACGTGTATGAACATATTTTGCTGCTTGTTTCAGTTTCACGGGGTTGTTCTTAATTTCGTCTATTGCATTCATAATGCGAGCAAGTAATGCCTCACGTCTATTGACTTTATCCTCATAAACTATGTCTTTCATCCATCCCCATACACAAAAATCCATTGGTGTTAAATTGGGCGATGTGGCTGCCCATAGGCGCGTAGCACCACGACCAAGCCATTCCTGGGGAAGATGCTCATTTAATTGTGTAATAACGGCGTTGGTGAAATGTGGAGGTTCGCCGTCATGTTGAAAATACATTTGTAACCGCGTAGCAAGTGGAACATCTTCGAGCATGTGGAGCATTCCTTCTTGAAGGAATCGTAAGTACGTGTCACCAGTTAGACTTCATGAGAAAATAAGTGGTCCAATAAAGTGTGTGTTGATTATACCACACCACACACTTATGCTAAATTGTCGCTGGAAATTGCGTTGCAGTGTTGCATGTGGATTTGCTTCAGACCATACGTGCTCGTTATGTAAATTGTTTGTACCATTTCGAGTAAACTGTGCCTCATCAGTAAATAAAATGTATTTGTGTAACTACCGATTAGTATTTAACCAGATATACAACTCCAAAAAATGATGCATTTTTTGTTTATGGTAAGGATCCGGATTATTGTACTTCTGTGTACGTCAGAGATTCTTAAATGCCCAATCGTTGAGAGATACGTTGTGTATTGGTAACAGGGCTGCGGTGAACATCATCCATAATATCCTCAACATCGTCTTCAGGTATCGAGCGTTCGTACTGATTATGAACGGTAGGTAGAAAACCTGTCTGCTGTAACATTCGAAACACTCTGCATTGTGAATCCTCGAGTTGGATAACTACGATACATTCGTTATCTGCAGCCATAAATAAACACCATATCGGCGTATTCCTCTGTCGTAAATTTGAAAGGCGTCCCTATTTCATAAATAATCTACAAACTACAAAAGTTGCTATGTGGTTTGACTTAAATACACTGTTGTTTGTTATTATGTTCTTTGACTGAACAGTACAGAAAACTAACTCGTTTTAAGGTTAGGAAAGGACTGAAACAACTCACTAACGGTTGCCAGCAATGACATGAAGTTTTCTACATTCTTAATGGAAAGTAAACACATTTATTTGTATAATAATCTTTACTTTTAATAATAAATGAAAAGCACCAGTTTGCTTTTGTTCTACAATATTACTTTTATTGCTAACCGGTTTTCGGCTTACAAGGCCATCTTCAGACATTTTCTGGATGTTCTGGAAAACTATTGCTGATACACGCCTGGGACATGTTATATTAGATTGGCCAGATCAATAACAACGAAATAAATGGAAATCGTGTTTTAATTTAAGCCCGTACATTTTTGCGATGGCTTCATATTAGCGAAGATGCTAAATTTCAGGCAAAATCTTTTACTAGCTGTAACTTTGTAAATAAAAATTTGCGGATCTATGTTTATTTGCAGTTTTTCTTTAGTTTTACTTGTAGACTAACATATTAAAATATTTGCATATCTTCGTGAATGACACTGTGTCTACTTTACTCTATAATCTGTCTAATGTTAGAAAGACAGTACGATTGACGAGCAATGAGGAACAGGTCCCTAAACGATTCAGCAGCAGGTAGCGTTCCCTGGATTCACAGGAGGATCGTCGCATCACAGCAACACTGCCTTCTCCTTTTAGCGCGCCTTGTGGCAGAGAGCGTGCGAGAATCCGAGCGGGCAAGTTTCTCCGTGCCTCTCTCCGGCCAAGAGTATGATTGATGCCGCAGGGGCCGTCCGCAGAGATGGCCTGCAGCTGACCGGCTCCTCAAGAGCTGTGAGGACAACAAGGCCCAGAAAGGTGGCGCCGGGAGTGGGTAGGGGGCTACAACAGATCTGCGGTCCCTCCTCTCTGCCGGCCACGCCTAGGGCGACGCCGTGACTAATGTCCGTGAAATGAGCGCCAGCCGTCGCGTCATAGCGAGATTAATGGCCGCCGGCGCAGACGTCAGCCGTCACTGTGCACCCCCCCCCCCCTACCCCCCACACCCCTCTCCTTCACGCCGTTTCCCTTTCGGTTGCTGCCGGCCTCCCGCCCTCTTACTCTGGACAGTGAACTAATATATTTTCTTCAGACGAGTAGGGTCTACAGTTACAGGACGTCATGTGGAATAATAACGCCGCACAGCCTTCTGAACACGACAGATGTCACCGTCCGCTGTGCACCGCCCCACATCAGCGCTTTGGCCTATCCTGCACAGGTCAAAGTCTCGCATGCTGTTCCATACGCTATCAGTACAAACTCACCCTCGTATTCGCCTGGTATGTATGAGATCATTGCTCCGCCTGATGCATGTGTGCAGACTGAAGCGACAAATGAAAATTTGTACAAAAGCCAGGACTGGAATCTGGGTCTCCTGCCCAGTAGGCAGATGTACCAATCACCACGCCACCCCGGCACACTGGCTTGGCAACACTGCACAGACTTCCCTGGCACGGCTCCCTCCTCAATCCACATTCCCATTCACGTCTCAGCCCACCTGGTATTCCCCTTAAGCTCGAACAGCGTTGCAGAAGTGGTGGTGGTGGAAAGTTCCTATGGTGATAAACTGCTGAGGTCCTCGGTCCGTGCCGGCCGTTGTGGGGGAGCGGTTCTAGACGCTTCAGTCCCGAACCGCGCTGCTGCTACTGCCGCAGGTTCCAATCCTGCTTCGGGCATGGATGTGTTAGGTTTAAGTAGTGATGACGTTTGGTTTGTGGGGCGATTAAATGCGGGGTCATCAGCGCCCACACATAGTCCCAATTGTTACACAGCCCAATTTTTGTACGTAGTTTTACCACTGTCACGAATGATGATGATGATGAAATGATGAGGACAACACAAACACCCAGTCCCCAGGCAGAGAAAAATCCACAACCCGGCCGGAAATCGTACCCGGGACCCCGTGATCCAGAGGCAGCAACGCTAGCCACTAGACCACGAGCTGCGGGCAGGTTTAAGTAGGTCTAAGTCTAGGGGACTGATGACCTCAGATGTTAAGTCCCATAGTGCTTAGAGCAATTTGAACGATCGGTCCGTAGGCTTACACACAACTTAATCAAACTTAAACTAACTTACGCTAAGGACGACGCCCACACCCATGCCCGAGGGAAGACTCGAACTTCTGACGGGGACAGCCGTGCGAACCATGGCAAGGCGCCTGAGACCCCGTGGCTACCCCGCGCGGCTGTTGCAGAGATCCTGCAACTGTGACGGAATAGCACTTCAGCATCAAACGAAACGGGGGATCCTGCCTGAAACCGAGGCAATGCTGTTCAAGTTTGTGGGAAGCACCTAGTGGACGTAGAGAACGCTTTTGACAAAGTTGACTAGAATTCTCTCTTCGAAATTCTGAAACTACCAGGACTAAAATGCAGGGAGCGATGCGCTATCTACAACTTGAACAGAAACCAGACGGCAATTGTAAGAGTCGAGAGGCATCAAGGTGGCCTCTAAGCAGTAAGTGGTTGGCGGAAGGACCGATGCGTGAAGCTATTGGGTGGCCAATTGTGCCGTATGGAAGTAACGCGCTGTTTCTACCAGACGGGCTATGTCTCGGGAAGTAAGCTTAAGAGAGAGAACCTGAAACGCGGAGAGGCCAAAGATTGTGCCAACTCTAAATTGTACTTTTCCCGAGTGAATTCGTTAATTTAAATTACTGTTCTGCTTGTCTGATTGGTATTGCGATATAGGCGATAACGGCTGTTCTGAAATAAAGAAGCATTTCATTCTTAATTGTGTAAGCAGCTTTAAGTAAGCATATAGATTTAACTTTCTGGCCGCTTGTCATATCGTGGGTTCATGGTCAGCAGTAACCTGCGATATGAGTATGACCATAGTGTTAAGTTGGATTTCTGGAGGTGTACTGTTTGCCCTTACCAAACGACCATCAATTGCAAACGGAATTATTCCTGTGGGTTATAAGTTGTAATGGTTACCAGAAAACTCGCTCAAGGTGTAATTATAATTTTGGTGCTAGCAGGCGAAATGTTATGCCACTTATTTAAGCCCGTAACTGTCTGACTTTTTATCAAATGATCTCTTGAACGTTGTGGTATTAATAATTAAGTCAGTTTTAGGCGGCTACTGAGAAATCTTAAAAGGATGAGAATTGTCCATTTAGGCCTGACCATATTACTGCAACGACCCTCTTTGAGACTCCTTCCAACCATGTACTGCTTTATGTGTTAATCGGCCCATAACTGTGAAATCTAACCCGAGTTTATTTTTTTTTTTTTTAGTAGATTCTGGTAGTGCCCTGTCTGGTCCGAACGGTTGTTAACTCGCCTTCCCGCGCGCTGGCGCGGCGTCCCGGTCAGTGGCGTCGGCGTCCTGTCTGACTCCACTGTCATTGTGGCTTCCCAGGGAGTCTTGGCCGACAAAGCAATCTGCTTGAACATTCCATCAATGTCATCTTAATTAATGTAGTCAACTGTAATCAGGGGTATTTTTACTAAAACACATTATTCAGTTGTTTTTCAAGAGTTACAAAAAAATTGTTCAAATGGCTCAGAGCACTATGGGACTAAACTTCTGAGGTCATCAGTCCCCTAGAACTTAGAACTACTTAAACCTAACTAACATAAGGACACCACACACATCCATGCCCGAGGCAGGATTCGAACCTGCGACCGTAGCGGTCGCGCGGTTCCAGACTGTAGCGCCTAGAACCGCTCGGTCACTTCGGCCGGCTCAAGAGTTATACTTTTCATTTGTTGATGCAGCTAGAACTCCTTGAAGCCAAAGTTTTTGAGATCCTGAAATTTGCTTGCTTTTAAATTTGTGAAAGCCATTAATTTAAGAACAGTACTTAATTTTGAATTCCAAGTAGAACCTTCTACCATTTATAATAAATTATCCAAAGAACCGAAGTATGCTTCTTTTTTACAGTAATTTGTTACTGTCACCTCACCGACTCGGTAAGATGCAGTGGTTTAATGTCTTGTCACATTTTGCTGCATGTTTTATTAAATGAAGAGTTGCATATGTTTGAACAGTGGAAGATGCTGTAGTTGCTACCCGCCATTCCGCCTCACAGCCGAATGTGCTGCACACAAATGCGGTTTTTTAAAGGAAAGGAATGCATTCTGAGAGACAGTTACTGGAAGAGGTGTCAGGCAGATGTGTCGACTGTCACCTACGCTTTTCAATAGGGCAGCGCAGAGTGACCGCGCTGTTTGAGGCGTCATGTCACGGACTGCGCGGCTCCTCCCGACGGACGTTCGAGTCCTCCCTCGGGCATGCGTGTGTGTGTTGTTCTTAGCATGAGTTAGTTTCAACTTAGTTTAAGTAGTGTTTAAGTCTAGGGACCGACGACCTAAGCAGTTTGGTCCCTTAGGTATTCACAGACATTTGAACACATTTTTTGAGCTTTTCAATATTTTTGCTGAGAAACTAACGGAGAGAAGGCAGTAGGGAGGGCAAGAGGCATGCTAATAGGAAGAGAAAGGATAAACAGAATTAAATGCTCTCTGCGAAGCACCTGTTCAAGAACGTCGCCACGCAAAACGACGTTGTCAGGTTTAGTGTGCAGATGATCGAATAGTCTTTATCGACTCCGAGGAAGAGCTACAGTTTATTATGGAGAGGATGGTATAAGTTGAGTGGAATGAGGATAAGTGTAGAAAATAACGAAGGAATTGGACTCAGTAATCATGCAGAATTTGTAAAAATATCATTTGAACATTTCGCAGGAACTAGTAATGATTTTTGGGTACAGGAAATATAATCTCAGTGGAGGAAATAATAAGTAGAATATCAGTGAAAGAGTTTTGAGTATAGTTGTGCTGTGTTGGAAGCGACACCGTTCGGCTGGTGCGGCGTGGCTTCTGAATTTCCCGGGGACAGCGTCCAGTGACGCCGCCGAACCATTCAGAGTGCTCGGTTGCGACTCGTAGAGCGAAGGCAGCGGGACCCGCGCGGCGGCCATGTATGTTGAGCCGGGGTGAAGCGGTACTGAAACATCCCCTTGGAAAAATTTAAAAATGACTGTGCTGATAAACCCCTTACGTTACTTGATTTTCAAACAGCTCAGCAGAACTGATTGTACTCAGACATTTCTCTCTTTACTTATTCTGATCAACACTAAACTGACACAATATTTTTAGCGCAACGCAATCTGACTTTCAATAATCCCTACAAAAGAATGGCCCAGACTAACAATAACCTATAACTTTCATGAATCACTTACCTCACAAAAATCTTCGTTACTCGAACTACTGCAATACAGCGAGCGGCAATACTGCCAGCTAAATAAAGGATTCTAACTACTGAAGACACAAACTACTGATAGGTATACTTAGCAAATGAAAGATTTTGATAGAGAACAAACAATGTATTTACCTTAATAGTGCTCAAAAATCATCTTATATATATATCAGTTCATGATATCCAGAATTAAAAATTTATTCTTTCTGATGGACACACGTCAAGATCGTCCTCTCTTAAAATTCTGCCATCTCTCTCCCCACATTCACCACTTCTGGCGGCTCACGTCCAACTGCGCAACGCTATGCCCTGTTCACATCCCACTGCCCAACATCAAATAGCAAATATTCCAACAATGCAAACCAGCCACAGACTGCACACAGCACAGCCAGTGATTTTCATATAGAGCGCTACGTGGCGTTACCAACATAAAAACCTGAACAGCCTACTTAAAGTACGATATTCAACAGGCGGCCAGACCTGTGACTGCAGCTGCGCGAAAGCACCGACCTTGCCTAACGGTCAAGTTCGAAGTGTTGTTGAACGTGGTGGGTCCCCGACATCAAACTTAAGTCACCAGCAATTCTGAAACAGTTACCAGCCGTCGCAGGGAAATTCGTAAGTTTGGATGTTTGGCGTGTATTATTGGTGGAACTGATGTATGGAATTACAAGATTTCGCTTCTGAAATTGTTTGAATTTCCTGTATGGACACGCATTTGCTCCCATTGACCGAAAGATTGTACATGACCAACACCTGTTGCTGATACGTGAATGCTACAAACCTCAGCTGGTATTTCTAGTCTTTGTAAATTCTTATAAAAATAGTGTTTATGAACTTATACCCATGCTAGTAATTTATATGCTGTAAATTTTTTTTACAAAATGTTTGTTAAGAGACAGTTGGCTCCAGCGCCAATCAGCACGTTCTTCCAGTGTCTTAACTGCGACCACTCAAAAGATCTGTTACTGACTGTTTGGCAAGAAAATATCCTTTTGTAAAACAGCGTAAAGTGATTACCGCGCTAACTGATGAAATTATTTTAAATGATGTAACTATGAAAATTATGGTAGTACACAAATCAAAATGCAGCGTGTACCACGCATCCAGCGACGCCTCCCGGTTTGCTCCACTTGGTTTCCAAAATTTTCCCTTGGCAGCAATTTGCACTTGTGATTGAGAATGCTGACGTGATGCAACGTATTTAACGAACAATTTTGTATGATTGACACAACACTCGTAGGCTAGAAATCCGTATTCTAGTAATTGTCATGTCTCTTACCAGTGGTGAAATATAACATATTTTCATAAATTCTGATGCTAGTTTTGTGTTGTATTTTGTAGCCTTCGGAAATGACGAGATTTAGAAACGCGTAACGTGTTCTGGGAAACAATAAAAGTCTTTTGAAGACGAGAAATGTTATTAAGGTGCTTCCAAATGGCCGCTTCATTTCACAGCATTTTCATGCAAATTGCTGCTGCAAGCTACTTGCTTGGGGCTTTTGGAGGAAGTTTTCTTACCAGGATTGAATTGCTGAAGGCAACCTGTTAGTTTATTAAACGCTTGCTGTGTCATTTGTAATTTGAGGGCAACAGAACTAAGGCTTGACTTTTAGAATTCTAATTGACACCTGATTTCCTTGTGTATCTAACTGGGCTGTGGCGACTAACAATTGCTGTTAATTTTTTAATAAATATTGTGAAGTATAGCCCACATAATCACTCTAGTACTTCCATTCTCACCTGCCGCTACGCAATAATAACGTTGTATGACAACCTACGGCGCATATACGATAGTTCGTACTGGGAGGGTCTGTTTTAATATTTCCGAAGACAAATGGCACGTGGCGACTTTTAAGTAGTCATAAGAAAGTTGTAGTTCCGATCTTGTTGAAACCTGCGTAATACCGACTTTTACATCATTTTCATTAATGATAAACACGTGGCTGCGCTTTATTTTTTCCTGTCGCTGGGAGCTGGGGGTTGGGGGTGGGTGGACGCCCCCCTTGCCTGCGGGTATGAGCACCTTTGATGGCAAAGAATCATGGACAGTCGAAAAGAAAGAGAAAAATTATCTGGGTAGTCTTTAAATGCAGATGAGGGTAAAAATTCTATGAGACTGACAGATTCTATAAGACTGACAGAATGACGAATGAAGGAGTACTTCTAAGGTGTGGAGAGGAACGAAAACTAATGGTAATTTTGAGAATGACGGAAACAAGATGGCTGGGAAATATAATGCGAAGAAATTAACTGCTCCAATGATTCACTAAAGAAAATACTGCAGGGAAGGAACAGAAATAAGGAAAAAGACTTTGAATGCTGAATGAAATTAAAAACCGAAGAAGTTACCAACAGATTACGGAAGAGGCACAGGAGAGGGGAAGGATTATCGTCATACTCATCGGTTCCGTGTCTATAGTATCCGAGAACATAAACTGAAAACAAGACAAAGTAAGATCTTTTAACGACATAGAAAGTTTCATACCAGAAAATGAAAGCTGTGTAGGAGTAAATAAAAAGTGTAATATTTATGGGCACAAGGCTTTTGAAAACATAAAAAGTTTCCTGAAGGTATTCCGATTGAGTTCACGAAGAGATACGCGAAATGTTCTCTCTGGAATGTAGAGTTACATGGGAGAGGCATCTTTTGATATCTGAAAAGGAGAGCTACACATAAATGGCAACTTCTGACTCTTGAAGCCTTAACTTTCCTCCCACATTTCATGTCTCATTTTAGCGAACGTACAGTAGTTGACGCATGACGTCATAAAGTGGAGTTACGTAGGAACGACATGTTACTTTCTATTATTGCAATAGTGGGAAAAAAACTGTCTGGTTGGCTTCTGATTGACTGCTATAATAAAAGATGGTGGGATTATTACCCTCTGGCCTGGCACAAAAATTATCTTTCTTTTATTAATTATTGTTATATTATCATTCAGATTCTGTTTACAGTAATACTCAAAGGCCTCTGTACATTTCGCTAACATTACATAATCAGAACATCACGTTATTATCTATTTAAATAAAATATTTGAATATTAAGGAACCGCAGATGCACTTCGCGTATTATCGGTTTCGCGCCGAAGGATTAGCTTCACGCTGAACAGTTCGGTTGTTTGCGCAGGAGCCGCATTCTCACTGATACTGACTCTCTCACCTCAAATTCTCTGGCGGTGAATAATTTTTTGCGAGGATTGTCGTACGATTCTCTAACCCTGAGCGCTACACTTATGGCGACAGTTCAAACGTTGATCGGCACTTTAGCTGGACGATTATCCTCTCTCACAGCACTTTGATAGTATTTATTTACAATATTCAGACCATGCTGCGATCCCAGCGAACGTCATTCGTCACAGGACAACACTGCTCTTCAGCGAAAATACAAGAGCTATAGAGGCATCGGTCCAGGTTTGTTGCTGGATATATGACTTAACGGGGAACGTCGGAAGGGGCATAAGCCTGATGGTGGGTAGCATTTATTGAAATAAGAAAGTCGTTACGCCAAAAGGCTTTAGCAAAATCCGAGAAAAGTACTGAGGATCAACACTTGCCGCAGAAATTACTTATTTGCTTGCTCCTTGCCGCTACAGCCCATGTAGGGCCTTGGCCTCGCTGATGATCACACCCCAATCCTGACGAATTTCTGCTCGTTTCCTCCATCTCCTGACTCCAGTCTTCCTCAAATCATTTTCCACATCCTCCAGCCATCGTTTCCGGTGTCTCCCTTTGCTCCTTTTGCCACCTGGATTTCCTGTGAAAACCTTTTTGACAGCTCTATCCTCTGACATTCACTCTACATGGCCCAGCCATCTTAATCTGTTACTCTTAATTTCAGTCATCAAGTCAGGATTTCTGTACAGTTCTTCAAATTCCTTGTTTCTCCTTATTCTCCATTGCCCCGCCTTATACACGGCTCCAAAAATCTTTCTTAATATTTTCCTCTCCCATCTTCTCAAGAGCTCTTATTCTGCTAGTCATTGTCCATGTTTCTGAGCCACACATTACCACCGGTCTTATGCCTGTTCGACAGACAGTCATCTTCGATTTTCTGCTCAGGCTACGTGACCGAAGGATCTTGGTCAGGGCCCGGTAATCTCTATTTCCTTTAGCAATCGTAGATTTTACTTCTTCTCCTGAGTAGTGCTTGGGTAACTCATTCAGCAGAGCACTTGTCCGCGAAAGACATTGGTCACGAGTTCGAGTCCCGGTCCAACTCTTATTTTTAATCTGCCAGGTAGTTTCATCACAACGTACACTTCGCTGCTGAGTGAAAATTTCATTCTGAATAGAGAGACTGAGTAACAGGGAAGGTTTGTGTGACTTGCAGAGTTTATAAACATTTCATGCAAATCGTCTGAAATTGCATGCCACATTTTACTGTCTGCATATGAAGACTAATTTATGGATCAACTGTAGGGATTTAGGTAATGTTTTCTACAATGGATACACTGGATCACGAGGAAGGTTTCTGCAGATAATTTACTAACATTGTGGCAGTCCGTCCGTAAGTACTCAGTGCTACCTGTGGGAAGCAGTGAACCAGTAGAAACGGCAACAGAAGGCCATAAGATAATACCTATGGGTAAACATGAAGGGTCACTTAAAATGGAACAACCACATAAGGGTAACAAGATAAATTAGCCACATGACTGATATTCAGCGGAGGAGTCCTAAGAAAATCGCCCACGAAACAGTTAGTGCAGAATATCATTGTTTGAACGGTTCTTGAGTATTGCTCGCTGGATGTTTAGTAGGTTAAGTAAGAAAGTAAGACAGAGAAAACCCAATATAGAGCGGCACCTTCCCTCGCAGGTTCGCTTAGGAAGCGTGGGTGGTTCAGGATGCGCTTTTCAAATTTCCGAGACGTACGGTGTGAATTAGACGCCATACTCCACAGAAAAGCTTGCTGTTAAAATTTAGGAAGTAAACGTTCCAAGAAGTTGTCTGAAGAAACATAACGACCAGCAACCTTTTGTACAGCTTTACTTTATGCCTTGATGCATTAGTGCTTCCAACCATATCAACAATGAAACGATTCATACTTAAAAAGTCATTCCATTATTTTTATGAGATCTTAAAGAGCTGCCCTCATATGTGGTTTAAAAACATGTAAATGAGATATGTTTGTTTGTACACTATTGATAGGCCAGTAACACCGTACCGTCTTACCTTCTCCCCAAACCACCCCCGCCACGATTCATCTTCCTAACAGAATTGAGCTCCTCTCTATAAAACAACTCCAAATCCTTATATAATTCAGAAAATAATTAATGTGCTAAATATTTAACGTTCAGCACGTAAAACCTTCATGCTTAAAAACTGTATAGAGTTACATTACTTTTAATGTTTATGACGTCATATCTCCTGAACTATGTACCGTTCAATGACATTATTTTGCAGCTATGTTCAATGGTGTATGTGTATGATGTTTACAAAATAGGTTGCGAATAGAATTAGCAGTAAAGAAGTAATAAACTGAAATGTCATGTATGATGCTTAAGTTTTACTGCAGCGACAGCGGAAGTGATGAACAATTTTTCCTTTCATCATGTCGTTGGTTCTTGTAACCTGGAAAAAGTCTCGAAAAGATTTGAAATTACACTGGAAAAGGTTTGAAATTGCGTGCAAAGTTTGCTGGAAGTTGCTAATTGCTCCCACTCTCAAGTACTGGACGAATATAGTCTGCATAATTAGCGCGACGTGAGTTGCAGTGCTTCAAGATATGTACCACAGTTTCTGATTTTAATACTTGACTGACTGTGTTCGTTATTTAACATAAGAATATACCTCTTAATTAGTGGATTATGACAGCATTTTAAATTTTTCATTTTGGTTAGTAATTACAGGAAATTGCGAAAATCAGTTTTTCGCCCTTGTAAACAATTAGATAGGAACCTGCAATTGAAACTGGATGATCGTATCCATTTAATTATATAGATCACACTCTTTTCCCGTCACGTAGAAGACTTGTGTAGGGTCGATCTGTGGAAAAGTGCGAGAGGTGTGAGAAAAGTGAAGAGACTGAATTTTTTATTTATACTGCCACATTCAAAGTAGTTCCCTTAGGCAGCTATACACCGGAGGAGTCGTTGTTCCCAGTATTGGCAAAAGAGTTGAAAAGTTTCAGCTGGCAGTGCCTTCAACAAGTCAGTCACATTCCTTTGAATGTTCTTCAGAGTACCATAATAAGGGCGTTGGAAGACATTTCTAAATTTCGGGGAAAGATAA
Organism: Schistocerca piceifrons; assembly: GCF_021461385.2. Classification (NCBI taxonomy): domain Eukaryota; kingdom Metazoa; phylum Arthropoda; class Insecta; order Orthoptera; family Acrididae; genus Schistocerca; species Schistocerca piceifrons. The sequence goes on from NC_060143.1 coordinate 282,284,294, forward strand.
ATGTCACCGGGCCTCAGGTAAGGTGTACAGGCGGCAGTGGGACAATGGGAATGCCTTTGATGCAAAAAATTCAATGATGGAAGAGGCCCTGCTTTATGCTGATGGAGCATCCACTTCTCTGCAATGTGCAAGACTTACGTGAATGTGTTTAATTTCAACAGGTCACCCATCATTTTTACTGTTAAACGTTGGTTTCACCTCACAAGATTACAGGTACGTTCGACGTTTTCGTAAGTTTTTGAAGTTGAAGGTCCGCCTGAACGAGGTTCATCTGCAACATGTTCTCAGCCTTCCAAAAATGACTTGTGTAAGCTAAAAACTTGTGGTGTTAATAAGGCTTTCTCAACTTTTCAAAGGTTGCACGATATTCTTCGCAAGTTTAACACAGAAGTCGATGGCATAACGTTGCTCTAAATTCCGTTATTTCATTTTCGTAACACTCAGCAAAAACACGACATCTATAAAGTCGCCCTCAAAAATCAGGTTATGGTTGTGCAGAGCATCTTCCCCTTACCCCTCAGGAAACCTCCACCCTCGCTGTTACAGGTACACTTTCAGGTCTCAGTTATTGGAATAGCCCCTCTCACTCCTATCAATTTGATTGACTAGTTAATCAAATTGATGACTGAATTAAATTCCCACCCCTCCATCCCACCCTCTTCGGAAATTGGCGGGAAAAATACTGAGTTGATCGGTCATTTGGAGGGAATTCGATTGTAGAGTACAGAATAATGTTTAAACAATTTATACAATGTATAGAATAATGTTTAGTTAATTATGGCAGTGTATGGAATATAGTTTATTTAGTTAAAGAATTTGTCCAGTAATCGGTTGCTGTGTATGGAATATTGTTTAAACAGTTTAGACAATGTGTGGAATATTGTTTATTTAAACAATTTATGGGATTCAAGACAGTGTATGGAATATAGTTTATTTATTTATTTAAAGAATTTTTCTGGAAATCGATCACCACCCACGCCACCCAATCCCTGCCCCCCCACCTCCCCACGCCGCCTCCCCTATCTGGAAATTGGCAGCTCTGTGGTGGAGAGGAATGATCTCATGAAGGGAAATTCAAGGGTATATTGTTTATTTATATTAAAAAATCAGTTTTGCAGGGACTGGATTTTTCTTGCTCGTCATTCTATGCTGTTTGGAAACATGCAGGTCTTGTAAGAAGTAAGTAAATCTATCGCCCTTCATTTTGTTCCGATCACGCAAGGAATACCGCCATGCAGCACTCATCACACGCAATTACACAGTTAAAAATCGATCGGCGGCGACGCCCGCCATCTTCTGTCCACTTGACCACACATGCTGCGAGGAGTCGGGATTCACCGGGAGCTCCGCCAAGTGATGACACGGCCGTCAGCTGCCGAGCCACGCGCAGGTGTCACTTCGGGTCCCGCAAGGATGAGGCGGCGGCATCTCTTTCATACATGACACCTGAGAAATACATGTCGAAATACGTGTTCCCCTAGGCACCATTTGTGGCGCGATTATGCACAGCTGCAGTTCCAGCACTTAGAGTGATGTAACGTGACAGCCCGTCCATACTTATCAGTCGCTAGCCGGAATTCGTGAAGTGCTGCAGAAATAATTAATCGTCGCTTTTGTAGGAGCTTTCGCGATGTTTCAGCTTGCCTGAGCAGAAATTCTTGTCCTAACAGGGCCTGTTTACGAAAATAGCCCGAGTAACACCTCTTCCTCATGATCCTAACAGGACAGCCCGTCTATTACTGAATTTACATGTCAAACTGCTGTGCTCGTGCCAGTGTAGGAGCACTGTCCGCCTCTTTTTTTTTCTTTTCTTTTTTTTTTTTTTTTTTAAGACGAGACTTTCAGAGGGAAAAAATTATTTGGTACAGATCGCCATGTTGCACTGACAATTAAACCCTGCAAAAATTGATGTACAGATCGTCAAATACATTCGACGTACTCACCGTGCGGCAGTGCGGCGCCAATGGAGGAGACTGCCTCCCTAAACACTGCCCATGACTGCAGTTGCAGAAGCACGTATCAGCCAGAGAGAGCCCAGCCAGCCGTGGACTAGCGCCCACCCCAGGAAGAGACCTAAGTGGTAGGAGTTGGAATGTTATCAACACTCCCAGCGCACCCACTCATCGTATTGAATCTTCTCAAATTTCCACAGAGTATAAACGCGACACATGCCGCCCCCGAAGAAAACTCAACGCAAACTTGATATTAGTTCACTATTCACCGCCCAGGGAGAGCCACGAGCCAAATCGTCATAAGCCAGAAGCTTTCTCGGACACTCTGACCTGGTGTATAAAGGGTGGGAAAACCCCCGATCGATTTTTAACTGGGTTATTGCGTGTGCTGAGTGTTGCATGACGGTATTCCTTACGCAATCGGGATAAAATGAAGGACGATCGATTTAATTACTTCTTACAAGACGTGCATCTTTCAAAACAGCATAGAATGATGAGCAAGAGGAATCCAACCCTTGCAAGTTGATTTTTTTTTTTTATAGAAACAAACATTATACCCTTGAATTTCCCAGCATAAGACATCACAACCTTCTCTGGTCTGGGTTCTTGATGAAAAATTATTGGTTACAGTTCCTTCGCAGACACTGACACATCGAAAGTGTCTTCAGCAGTATTCAAGGCTAAGGGCGTTATCTCATTACCCGAGTCAATTTTAATTCTGGTGTTCGTGTATAGAAATTTTTGCTACCTTAATGAGATGTTTAGTGACTAATCTTTTCTGCATTTTTGCTCGTAACGTCTCGTTGTGTGTTCTGTAAAATGCTTTCTCATAGTCTACAAACACTAGATGGAATTAAATCCCGTCTTTTTTGTATATCCGTTCAGTGTGAAAACAACGTCTGTGCATGTTCTTTCCTTTAGGAAACCGATGTTTTCCCCCATTAAAAGTATATCCGAGATTTTTCCAGGCATTTCATTTATTATTTTGTTGTAGATCTTGTATGTATTATCCACAATACTTATACCTCTGCAGATAGATGTATTACTTCAAATGTTCAAATGTGTGTGAATTCCAAAGGGACCAAACTGCTGTGCTCGTCGATCCCTAGATTTACACACTACTTAAACTAACTTATGCTAAGAACAACACACAAACCCATGCCCGAGGAAGGACTCGAACCTCTGGCGGGAGGGGCTGCGCAATCCGTTTCCAACATTCTGTGTCCTCAGTATGGAATGACGTTACCTCGGTCATTAGTTTCTTTGGGCCTGAGACATACTGCGCTCACCATTCGCATATCTCCTGGCTTATACCAACCTGGTATCCACTTGGTCTGTCTCTGTACGTATCTAAGCTGTCCCGGTGTCACCACAGTGCCTACCAACACTTGCGGCCAGTTTATCACCAGTTACTCCACTCTGTCCCGGTCAACTTCGCACGCCACGTAACATGTAGTACTCAGGAGAATTTATGACAGAAGAAAAGTCTCGAAAAACTCGTAGTATCCTTAAAATTCGAAACAGAATAGCTCATAAATACTTAAAGTAGAATTAAAACACGAATGGGATTAAAATTAAGAAGTTGCCTTCTCCGAAGAGAATTCAAAATGAATAATTTCGTCCTGTTTCTCTTGCTATTTAATCTTACGCTTTAATTATAATGCTGCAGATGAAAAGCAAGATTATGAGTAATAAGGAGTATATACGACTCATTAACATCGAAACTTTTCAGTTGAAACAGAAGGAATATTAACCTGAGAGAGTCTCTTTGACTGCTGTTAACTGTCAGGGCGTGAATAATGTGATTTGTTTTCATCAAAGAAAGTGTAAATATGCTAAGTTATCCACACCATTCTGGCTTTGGAGGAGGCAGCAACTGAAGTAATACCACACTCTCACGCACCTCCTCGCCGCTCGGGGCAGCCGTGCGGTCTGGGGTGCCATGCCATGGTTCGCGTGACTCTCCCCGTCGGAGTTTAGAGTCCTCCCGTGGGCATGGGTGTGTGTTGTCCTTAACGTAAGTTGATTTAGATTAAGTAGTGTGTAAGCCTATGGACCGATGGCCTCAGCAGTTTGGTCCCATAGAACTTACCTCAAATTTCCAATTTCTTACACAAATCTCCTCCAGACAAATAAAAGAAAAAGTGGCGAAAGACAAAGAGAAACATAGGAAAGGGAAAACGTCTTCAAAGGAAACAGAACGTCTTGAGCAGGTGAATGTTTTGCTTTTTGGATTGATACTTAGTTTCTCTAATTTTCTGAACTAGTCCTAAAATTAACCGTCAGGCAGCCTTTCTGTGATATATTTACAGTTGTATCCTAAAGAGAGACGCAGTGGTTAGCACACTGGACTTGCATTCGGGAGGACGACGCTTCAAACCCGCGTCCGGCCATCCTGATTTAGGTTTCCCGTGATTTCCCAAAATCGCTTCAGGCAAATGCCGGGATGGTTCCTTTGAAAGGGCACGGCCGACTTCCTTCACCATCCTCCCGTAATCCGATGGGATCGATGACCTTTGGTCCCCTCCCACAAATCAAATAGCTAACCAACCAACCAACTCAAAGAGAACGCACAAACTCTTTGGGAACGTTATAAGGGTCCTCTTTCGTACAGAAATAACAATTCCAAGCGAAGTCAACAGTTGGCAGCACACTTCACATTTGCAAAACATGTGGATACAGTATGGTAGATTGGAAACCGGCCTTCGAAAATGCAGTCAAGAATTAAAGACTACTGCTCGTGTATTCTGTGCATAACTTATGCAACAGAGTACCAGAACTATATCAAGAAAGCTGAAAACCGATTCTTACCTGTTTCACTTAGGAAAGACAGAATTTCTTCACACAACGTCTACGAGATGTTTTTCATACCACTCCCAATACAATTACGTCAGTGGCGAGATGATCAGTTTAGACGACTGTCAGGAACACAAGCTGAGCTCTCTTTGGGATTGCGCACTCTTTGGTACATTTACCCTAATCCATGACGAACGAATCAATGAGAACATAAAAAGCAGACTAACATAAGCAAAGACAGTATTCGTGGCATAGAAAAGTCTACTAGTATCAAACATAGGCCTCAATTGGTGGGAGAAATTACTGGGTAGGGGAGACCGGGGCACGTTGGCCATATTATTAATATATATATAAGTTGTTTTTTACATATTTAAATTTATGAAATTATTGCTAAATATTTAGAGCAGTCTTACTGAATCTGGATCACAATTATTAACCTTGAAAATATGAGTTAAATAGTTTTAAAAAAATTAATTACTGGACATATGTCAAGTGGGCCAATATGCCCCTACCTCGGGGTAAGTTGGCTCAGAGGCTGGGGCACGCTGACCCATGTAATATTTTGATTAGTTAAACTAGTATAACTTTAGGATATCAAAATAAGACGAATAGTTACCAAGAAACATACTTTAATGTACACCAAATCAAGTTAAATATTGAGTTAAATGCTTAACATTTTATAATGACAACACGAAAGCTTAAAATTATTAGGAATTATAGTGTCTTAATACAAACCAATCAACTTTAATCACTGTCCACAGTTATAACACTCACAAAATAGTCCACAGATTTCATTTTTCACACATGTCTGATGAGCCCAATTCTTGCAGTTTGTGCTCCAGGTTGACAGTTTGAAAAGAGCTAGAGATACCTTAGGCACAGTGAATCTTCGTCTTCCTCATCATCATCATCATCATATTCATCATCATCATCTTCCATTCGCTTCTTCTTGCGTTTTAGGCCTACTGCAGTTGCTTTAGTTAATTTCATTCTACCATTGCTCCTACTTTCTTTTTGAAAAAGTTCTTTTTTGCCTGTGATTTAAGTTTTCTTTCCAATGCTTTCGCCTTCTTTTCTTTTGCACCTTTTTGTTCTTCCTCGAGGGCTTTTTTTACTGGAGTGTCTGTCACTACGGCAGAAACTCTTTTCCTTTTCCCTGCTCCCATACTTTTTCTGGGCTCTGCTTTTTCAAAAGGTCTGACCTCTTCTGGAGTTGGAAACGGTCTTACGCTTATCTCAGCTCGAATTGATGGACTGTTTTCAGTGTTTGGATCTGGCCTATCCGAAGTGTAAGAAGGCATAAAATCACTGTCAGTAAAAATATTTTTGTTAAAGGGATTGATCCCAGTTACCTTGAATCCACTGGTTATGTCATTGGGAGTTGCAGCATTTGGAAGTGCTATTCACATTATAGACGGGATGTCGTAAATAGTCATAGGCCGTTTATTATTGGTAACCCATGCATCACATGCTGAATTCACGAACTTTATAAAAGGCCCATAAACACTTCTGTCTAAAGGCTGCAGCCTGTGGCTACAATGCGCCGGAAAAGATAGAAAGGCGATTCCATCATTTTTAAAATAATCAAGAACTTCAGACCCGAGTTGTGAACTGTGATTATCAATCAAAACCAAGCAAGGGAGTTCTTTTGAGCAGCAAGCGTGAAGAACAAAATGTTTCATACATTTTGCAAAGTTTGTCTCCGTCATCCATCCCGAAGGATGAGCTGTTCCATCACACCCAATCGGGCCGTCATGGATAAAATAAGGCTTGAAGTTGACCCTCGGGAAGATGAAGAATGGAGGCACACTATTACCCAACGCACTAACTGCAAAAGCGATCGTAACAAGTGAGCCTCTCTCAGCCGATGTCACTCGCCTTATTTGGCGAAAACCTCTTCGAGCGACTACACGATCAGGACGCTGGAGGGTAGTTACTCCAGTTTCGTCAATGTTCCAGATGTCTGCATGGGTCACTTTTAATCTTTTTAAAACTATGTCGAGATTATTAAAAAACAGTTCTACATTATGCTTGTTGAAACTGGTGCACCGAGCTAAACTAGATGCTTGAGGAGTCCGAATGGAGAGTTGAGGGTGCCTCTTCAAGAATCCTGTGAACCAATCACTTCCCGCCATTTCGGTCTCGGTCCATGTTTGGGGTATTTTATTGTTGCATGCAATAGCATGTCTATACGCAGACAAATCACTAGGCCTACAGTGCACAAGACGACGTAGAGATAGACACAATAACAATGGCAGGGATAGAGAAAAAACATTAGAAATTGAAAAATAGCTTCGCAAATATAAGTAATTTTAGTTAACTACGTTTCATACCTGAAATCTTTTATCATAGCCAAATTTATCCCAAAGCTACTTTTTGTCATTAAGTATTTGTAGGACTCCTCCAGGCTGAGGGTTTTGGTCCATTGGCATGGGTTGAGGTTCAGTTTCAGTTTCCTGAAGTTCAATTGACTGTGTAGGCTGACATGAGGTCTGTTTGTACTTAGCACAGAACCTCCCCAAAGCTTTTCCTGGAATCCCAAACACCTCGCTAGTAGCCCTCACAGATCTTCCCTTTTCTTTTACTTCTAAAACTGCTTTTAGCATCGTATCTTCAGAAATCATTCCTCTTTCACTTTTTCTTTTATAATTTCGCACCATTTTTATGTTCCTATAGATAAAACAAGTGGTTTAAATTAAGGCCGTAACTCTGATGTTCTAAAAACAAAGAAATGAACCAGATTCTGACTACTTAGCTCGCTATTTAAGATTATAACAAAATTTACAGGTTGGTGTTTTCTTTTTAAAACGCTTTTTATCTCGTGAATACGACGATCTTTTGACCTCTGAAACGTATCGAAATATGTTTAACTTCGAAAATTATGTTAATAATTTCATGAAATCGACGAATTATAAATGTTATTATCATTAAAAATAACAAATCTTTCATCGAGTTTAAAAAAATACATAGGACGGGGCAGGTTGGCTTGGGTGGCCATTGTGCCCCGTCGTCTCTGGGCCAACCTGCTTCATCGCCATGTTTACAATAAATTCTACTCGTCATAAAACCCACTGAAGCAATTTAGATTGTATGCCATATAGAAATAATCCTTAAACTACGACCTTTAATTATACTACTCTCCTCTTGCACCTTAAGTAAGCAAACTTTACATAACACACATTTAACCGACGAGTAGAATTTTACTCACACACGCACAAAAACAGTTAATCATCACAACTTGCCCAAAACTGCTCCGCCGCCCATATTGCTCCTGTAGAGGGAGCGGGACAGTGCTACCATCCTGCTGATTGATTCCCAGCACGATCCAGCGTCTACTGTATGAACTAACCCGACTGGGCCGTCCTGCCCCTGTGGCCAACGTGTCCCGGTCTCCCCCACGTACGGCAGTCAAACATGGACTGTGGGAAAACCGTAACAGAAGACAATCGAAGCATCTGAGATATGGTGCTGCTGAGTAATGTTGAATATTAGGTGAACTGATAAGGTAACGAATCAGGATGTTCCCCTCGGAATTAGCGAGGGTAGGAACATGTGGAAAACATTGACAAGAAGGGACAGCATGTCAAGACGTGTTAAGTCAACAGCGAACAACTTCCATGGTACTAGAGGGAGACGCAGAGTTTAAAAACTGTAGAGGAAGACAGAAAATGGACAACATCCAACAAATAATAGAGGAAGTAGGTTGCAAAGGCTAGTCTGAGATGAAAACAGTGGCACATTGGGGCAATTTCGTAGTAAGTCGTATCGATCCAGTCATAAGAATGATGACCCAAAAAAGGCATAGTCATTCAGCAACGAATTGCGTTGTATTGGTTTCAACAAACAGAGAATTCGATAGATGTTTCCCGATAATTAATCAGCATTACGAATATACCAAATTAAAACACCCTCTGAAATATATGATAGCAGCAACGAAAATCTTCTCACAGAGGTAGCAAGCGTGTTAAAAATTCTGCTAGTAGAAGACAGAAACGAAAATGAATTTTCTACCCAACGCGTGGAATGGTGCACAATATTACGGGCAGTGGTGGCTACCTATCATACTTAAGATGACTGAGGAATGTTCTACACGAGGTTTTAAGCTTGTTCCTCAAGATAGGCCCGATCACGAAGTAGCTGACTGTGATTAAACTTCCGTGATAAAGTCGGCACTGGCACGTCGAAATAGGTGCTATATAGCTGAAGGAAAAGGTAAACCTAACAGCCTGTTATAAAACAGGAAGAATATTTGAGATGAGAACGGGGAGTGGGGAAGTCATGGAGAGTTTTTGGGGACTTCAGTTCACCGGCGAGTTATAAGTGGCTGGACGGTGGACCATCAATTTCGTTTCCATTTTTACATATAATTCAATCACTCGGCTGCAGTTGAATCTAAAGTTATCCTGTATTCCTGATATACAAACACTGAACAATATCCTTGGGTGCCGAAACCGGTCGTGGTATTTAAAATAAAAATTAGGTTAAACGAGTTTGTTTGCGTTGCCATCTTCCGCAGTAAACACAGATTTCTTCTTTTTTCTTAAAAAAAAAACCACGACTTCTCTTGCTGCACTATATTTTATTCTCCCAGAAGAGTTTCGCCTTTCGCCTTTAAGACATTATCAGTGGGATAGCTCTTAACGTTCTTAGTTGGCATAAGCGTTTCCTCTAATCTGGTAACATGGAGGTCGATGTTCTTGTGTTCCACTTCGTTTGCACTTATTATTGCTATGCACTACCAGTCTTCTATCACTAACATAGAAATTTGATCGAAAACTGTGAGGTCAAGATGTAGCTATTTTGAGTACACTGTGTATCTCATCCTGTTTGAATGAGACTTCCATTGGGATAACGTGATGAGAGTGAAAGGGAGAGGACGAGATGGACCGACAAAGAGAGTGGAGGAGGTGGACGCAGATAGAGGGACGAGGAGATGCACAAAGGAGGAGTTGGAGAGGGGAGAGGATAAGATAGACAGAGAAATTAAAAATTTGAACAGGGAGATTGGTGAGGAGGAGACGGACACTGTCGCCTGCAAGCAGTTAAAGGTCTATATTTCATTATAATTTCATTTTTCGAGAGCTTCAAGATCACCAATGATATCTATACAGTTACCAGCTTCAGAGAGAAAATTGAAGTGGGCAGAAAAAGGGAGGAGGGGAAGGAGGAGACGAATTAAAAGAAGCTTGGAATAGATACATACTCGGAAACGCTGGATACTGAGCTAATACACCGTATAAATGGGCTGCCTCAGTCTGTTCTGGTTCCTCTAGCGGCGTGATAGGGTACTATGGAGCAGAGATTATAATGTGTAGCAGGACTGCAGACATATGTCTGCAAATAAACAAAAGATAATTACGTACCTCTATTTTATCGTGTTCTGATTAAAACTTTGTGACGGCCTCGTATATACAAAACACTTCTGGCATAATTCAAGAATGCTCAACATTATTTCTGTTAGGCAGCTGGAACGGCGGATAACATAGTTTTGAATGTCATTAGGAAATTGTGAATGACTTACGTAGTAGAGCTTCATGTTCGCTTTCATATTCTTAGAAACCAAATATTACTAAGTGAGAGTCACCAAATTTTGTTTTTGTTTATTTATTTTGTTTATTGATTTATATAATCTCACGTAATTATGGGCATTAGGCACTCTCTATATCGGACCAGGGATTCGCAATTCTACATGACAGTTACCTACTAAAAAACATTACGACAAATACCTGTAGCAGTAAAATAATTTGATTGTTTATAGTGACAATGAAAGTAAATAATGTTGCATGTGAACCAATACAGTTAGCACTGTCAGTACTTGTACTGTTGCTGCTGCAACTAATAGTGATAATAATAATAATAATAGTAATAATAATAACAGTAACAACAATGATAACAATAGTTATAGTGGTATATATAAAAAGAATTTTAGGTGTAAAGCATAGATGATTTGTGATATAGCGAGTTCTGGGAAAAGGAACTCCAAGGAGATAGCACCAGCTAAGAATTGGTGTATTATCTCAGTTTGTTTACAATGATGGCTGCACAACTCATTTGTTGTTTTAAGTGCCATTTAAAAACATAACTTGTGAAATTGCTTGAGAGACATCAGTCAAGAAAAGTGGCATTGAAAACATCATTATCCCACGAGGATAAGTGAGAATTTTAAAGCTTATGCTGAATATGTATGTATCGGTAGGCATTCTATCGTGTATTGATTGAGCCCAAAACGGAAGTGGCTGAAACTAGTAAATGTATCTCGAAGTTATTTTGATAGAATTTTTACTGCTTACTGTGAGGTGCGTAGCTCAGAGAGCGGTTAATTATATCATAATGTGAACACAAAGGAGCTTAGCTAGAAGAAAGGGGAGATTTTATATCTTACTCAGAAGTAACCAGGAGTTGGCGTTACATCTGTACGAACATAGACCATTTACGATCATATGTGGGCGAGGGAAGAAATTATTGAAGTATCCCACAAAGTAAATACACAAAATAACTAAACAAACACAAATAAATATTGGCTTCGTATTTTTCAGTATCCTATAATAACGTCGTATTTATCGGTATACTAAGATTTGGTGTGGGTGACGGGCGCTCTAATGATGGTGATTGAAGCGTAGTCTCAAATTCTTCGTACTACATCAAGCAGAATATTTCTGAGGGTTTCCTCTTGATTTAGGAAAACGTAGTTCGAAGAATTACTAATGATACTCGGTATGCGAATAATCGACTTGCATCTTGCGACAAACATGCGGAATATTGCTGCCGGAATTTTCTCTGAACACAGCAGCTTTCAGGGTGCGGTATTGATCAATACTGCCCGGAACGCTGGAATCGCCAGTTGATGCCCAGAAAAAGAATGGAGTTTCCTTTATGAAACAAAGTACGCAACAGGTACACGTTTGGAAGAACCGAACAAATATTGCAGTTACCCGATTCAGGAGCAACAGGTAGGCAAGGAACAGTGGCCAGAGTGTGTGTCTTGTAACACTAGCAGTAGACTGAGCATCATCAAGACTTGAACGCACATCTAGCTTAGCGTCCGTGGATCCTTGACGTAATAATGAGGTCCAATTCTTCATCGGTACCAGACAGGGAAGATGAGGCCCTAAGGTTACCTCAGGTCACGCATTAATAGCGTTACGGAGGTACTTGTCGAGATCGGAAGCATCCTCAATGCATTTCTCAAACAACAACTGCACGACTCCGCCATCGATAATTATCCTGCTGTAAATTACCGTAGCAGAGCAGTTTTTGCCAAAACGCAGACACAACACACACAAACACACACACACACACACACACACACACACACACACACACACACACACATATGTGTGTGGCAATGGAAACCACAGTGAAAACCAGAAAAGATTTATTTGGTACGCCTTCCACCTACTTCTCTACATAGTCGTCGCTCCAATTTCGAGTTTAGTTGTAGTGTTGTATCAGCTTTCCAATATCCTCGTCATGGAAAATAGCCGCTAGTGCTTTCGGCCAGTTATCTGCACTGGTCTCCAGCTCGTTGTCTGTGGAAAAATTTTGTCTTCTTAGCCAGCGGTTCTTGTGAGCAGTGATGAGACTCAGGGGGATCCAATTACGGACTGAATTGTGGGTGATCAAACATTCTCATTGGAAACGCTGCAGGAGCGTCTTCATTGCCCCCGCAGTGTTTGGTCGAGAATTGGCGTGAAGAAGGAACAGCTCGACAGTTGTGTATTGTGGGCTGCATGCCACAGGCGAAATCTCTAACCAGGCCCTCATACTTGGCGGGAGACGCTATTCGTTACGCATCTTTACTTGCTCACTGTTCACTCAAAACTGAAAATAGCGAGGAGACACGATCGACGGTCATACTAGAGACACTGCCCGGACAACTCTGTGTGTGTGTAGCTGATGATGGCTCACCCTCCAACGAGAAATGGGAGACAGTCTTCCGCTCCGAAATATTTGGCCTTTGGTGATAGAAGAATCAGACATCACTCATAAACCCCGACTGTTAGAAACACGGTAAGAAGATGAGAAAGCAACCTTCTCCCAAACAGACTGGTTTGATGCTGCCAGAGACAATTTCCCCTTCTGTGCCATTCACACTAGAGCAGCCCATACTCAATAATTTGTTGGCTGTATTCTGATCTCCGTCTCTTCCTGCAGTTTTTACTTACTGCCGTTCCCTCTAGTATCGTGGAAGTAATTCCCATTTGTTCGAAAATTATGTCCTATTGTCCTGTCTCCTCTTCTCCTCAATGCTCGCCATACGTTTCTTTCCTCAAAGATTCTGCAGATAATCCCCTTACTTCTTATTAGTCCACATAATTTTCAGATTATATAACGCCAAAGTTTGAACTTTCTTCTTTTCCAGGTTTCTTAAAGTGTGCGATTCACATCCAACAATAGCGTGCTCCAAACATAAATTCTCAAAAATTTCTTCCAGAAATTAAGGTCGATGTTTGTTACAAACAGATTTCTTCGGATCAGCAACGCCTTCTTTGCGTGCACTAGTCTGTTTTGTATGTCCGCCGTGTTTTCTACATCATTTGTTATTTTCCTTCCAAGGTAGCAGAGTTTTCACTTCATCTGAATTACTGTCACAAGTTCCCATGTTACCTTAGCTGCTAAATCATTTTGCTACTCCTCAATCCAAGCAATCTACATTGTGTGTACATTAGATTATCCCCTCCAGTAAATCTTCTTCACTTTCCCTGTGGATAGCACTATCATCAGGAAATCTCATTATTGATATCCCTTTCCCCCAAATTTTTAATTCTGTCGTGAAACTTTCTTATGTAACTATCACTACTTCTTCGATGGCAGAGATTGAACACCGGGGGAGAATTGCAGCTCCCTGTCTTACACCCTTTGCAGTATGAGCACTTCGCTCTTATCTTCCATTCATTCTTGGTTTTTTGTACGTATTGTACATTACTCTTCTTCCCCTGTAGCTTATAACTATTTTGCTGAAACTATCTTGCAGCATTTTACATTGTCAAACACTTTTCCTAGACTGATACGTAGTATGAACATCTGTTGATTTTTCTTGAGTCTTGTTTCCATAATCAAGAGCAAAATACGAATTGCCTCTCCTAATGGCAAGCTCATGGGCATCTAACAGCTCCTGAAGTTTCTTTTCCACTCTTCTGTATACTGTACTTGAGTTGTTAAAGTCATTGTAAAAAAAAAAAACTTTTGTACTTACCCAGCGTTGCTATCTTCGGGATTGTGAGAATGACGTTTTTCCGAGAGCCTGGTAATGCAAGGGACAGTCAAATGAACGCGGGACAGATTGAAAAAAGGTAAGTAAATTGTGTATTTCGAAAGTAATTGCCACAACACATAATAAGTGAGGGAAGATAGTCAGTTCCGTCGTGGAGAAATGTTAGCATCTGCACACGAAATCATGATAGCATCCAGGCGCGCCACCTCTTAGTCTGAATCAAATCGACGGCCACGAGCGTCTTTCTTCAGGGCTCCAAAATATGGAAATCTCATGGGGGAGAGATGGAGAATGTATGGAGGATACAGAAGGATTTCCCAGAGAATCTTCTGCAGGATGGTAACAAACTTGGTAACATTAGGTCGGGTGATGGTTTCCATCATTGAGAAAGATCCCATCACTGAACTGTTAACAGTATCTCTGCTCTACCTTCATATTCATGATCAATCTTATTTCTGTTACACTATTTTCTGCTACTCTTGATATTACCTTATATCAATCTGACTAGAAATCCTTTTCTTCCCTCCATTTCACCTTACTGACCTACACTATATCTATACTGAAACTTTACATTCATCTTTTCGGATTCTCTGGTTTTGGGATTGCCTTCAGATTTACGACATTCTACCTTCCAATTCAAAAAAGTTATCCTTTCTATGATTACTCAATCTTTTTCTCGTTGTTACCGTCCCCTTGGCAGTCTCCTCCCTGAATGTGGAGATAATGCAGCACCTTTTGCCAATAAAGAGAATAACAACACGCTTTTTCAATATCAAACAAAATGTTTCTGAATACACATAATGAAACAACAAGTTTACTCTTACTAGCCACTCTTTATTTCCACAATGCGTTTCGACGAGACAGTGTTGGGGATAACGACATGCAGACTCGCCGGTGTTCGAATCGCATTGGTGCCAAACTACTTTTTTCAGTTATAGCATCAAATTATATCCAATTTATACGCCGGCAATGCGGTATCTTGTACCTTTCTTTCTATCGCTGGTAACTTTACTTAAACATTAAGACACAACATGAACTTCCTACAGAAGCGAACGATCATGTCGTTTCGTCCATCATACAAATAAAGTCAACAGAAAATAATAGTGGATACCGTAGCGTATTATGTATCCAGTGAAGTACAAAAACATAATAGGTAGGCTACACTACACTGAGGTAACAAAACACATGGGGCAGGGATAGTGTCACGTACACAAGATATAGAAAGGCACTGTCCTGCCGGAGCCATCATTTTCACTTAGGTGTTCCACGCGAAAAAAATTTCGAAGTGATTATGGTCGCACGAAGGAAATTAAGACTTTGAAGTCGGCGTGGTAGTTGAAGCTAGACGCATTGGACATTCCATTTGGGAAATCGTTACGGAATTCAATATTCCGAGATCCACAGCGTCGAGAGTGTGCCGAGAATGCCAAACTTCAGGCAGTACCTCTCACGACGGACAACGCAATGACCGACGAATTTCATTTAATGTCCGAGAGTCAATGCTAACAGACAAGCAACACTGACTCAAATTACCGCAAATATCAATGTGGGACATACGACGGACGTTTCCTTTAGGACATTGTGGCGAATTCTGCCGTTAATGGACTATGGCAGCAGATGACTGACAATGGTTACTCGTCTAAGACCACGACATCGCTTGCAGCGCATCCCTGGTCTGGTGACCATATCGATTGGACCATAAACGACAGGAAAACCGTGGCGTCGTCGTGTGGCGCTGATTTCACGAGGCCACGAACCCAATTTACAAACAGGCCGCTTTACAAGTGGGTGGTGGCTCCATAATGTTGTGGGATGTGTTCACATGGAATGAACTTGGTCGTTTGGTCCAACTCAACTTATTATTGACTGGAAATGGTTATTATGTTCGGCTACGTGGACGCCGTTGGCAGCCATTCATGAACTTCATATTCCCAAACAAGATGGAATTTTTATGGATGACAATGCGCCATGTTACCGGACCACAATTGTTCGCAATTCGTTTAAAGAATATTCCGGGCAATTCGAGCGAAGGCTTTGGCCACACACATCGCTAGACATGAATTTCATAAAACAATTATGGGAAATAATTGAGAAATCCGCTCGTAAAAAGAAATCCTGCACCGGCAACAGCTTCGCAGTTATGGACTCAAAATTTCTTCAGAGGACTTGCATCGACTTGCTGAGTCCATGTCACGTCGAGGTGCTAGACTAGGCCGGCGAAGGGAGGTCCGACAGGATATTAGGACGCATCCCATGACTTTTGCCACGTCAGCGTTGATTGTTCGCTACGCTACACACAATAATCCCATTCTGTACGTTTGTAGAATAGACTCATCTTCACAGAGGCGGTACGTACACGTTCTAGTAACATTCATTTTAGAGAAGACATTCAAATCAATGCCTTACACTTGCAAACAATGCGCCACTTCCTGGATCAAACTTCGCTGGATCCTACGCAACACGCCTGCATCCATCATTGCCAAAGCGGCATGCACGCGAACTGTTAGGTTGTATACATCCATGGGTAGAGAATTTTAAATTTGTTCCTTTAAGTGTCCCCACAAATAAAAATCTGGTGGATTAAGGTCCAAGGAACATGCAGGTCACAACATTGGACCTCCATGGCCATTCCATTTCCCTGGAAATCCTTCATTTAGCTAGTCACGCACATTCTCTCCAAAGTCTGGCGGTGCACAATCATGCTGAAACCATAGCTCTGAACATCATGTGGAACTTATTCTAATGCACCAGGCAATGTATTGCAAAGAGACGTATAAAATAGGGGCAAATTGAACTTGTCTGTCAATAGGTAAAAGCCCGAAACCACTCCTCTCACGAATTCAGTCCACAGGTTTATAGCAAAGCGTGCTTGAAAGTCACGTTCACGTGTGACATACGGGTTGTGTTCCGACCAATAATGGTAGTTGTGGAGAAAAAAATGCCTTCACAGGTGAAGATAGGGTTCGTCAGTGCATATGATGTTATTTATAAAATGTTCGTTATCTTCCACATGATACAAACACAATTCACCAAACTGTATTAGTCGGTTGTGGTCTTCTGTTCGGTGGTGTTGACTTAACGTTTATTGATGTGGATGCAGTTTTTCTTCGTGCAACACTTCAACAACCAGTCTTTGAGGTATCTGGAACTGCCTTGCAATATCACGGGTACTTCGCCGAGGGACGGTTTCAAGACTCTCGTCTTCTGATTGTCGAGTACTTTCAGTCCTTGTGGGACCTCTTCTCATTACGTGTTGACGAAGATTATAGGTTTCTGAAAGGCGTTGCTCCAGCCGACGAGTAACATTCTTACCAGGATGGCGCTCTTGATGGTACCGTGCAGCATACACACGAGCAGTTTCGTTGTTGGATCCAAGCAGCACCAAAAGCATATCGACGTGTTCACAGTTTCGTGTACTCCATCTGGATGCTGCCATACCTGAATTTGATTGTGCACTAAGCACTTAATAGCCAGAAAAATGCAGTTTAATGGATCCCTGTGTCATGTGACAGGCTACCGTCATGTGGCAATACGATGTGATGCTTATGAACGACGAGCACTATCGAAAAATAATAAAGGAACATGTCGAAGAATCGGACCCCAGCAGTCCACTCAGTGAGCTACGACAGCTGGTATGGTACTGCGGGGTGCTACACGTCCCTATGTACATTCCGATGTGCTGCAAGATGTGGTACTGTTGTCAAGTCATCGTTTTCATACATGTGCTTCCAAAATGAACCCCATCGGATTTTGCCAGATAAACTTTTGCCTTGAATGTGGATAAGGAATCACGTACTGACCTGTAAATGCGGCGTTTTTCCTTTACCGTGTATGTACTCTCAAGCCTATATATGGTGCAAACTGTTATGTGTGGGTGTGCCTGTTGGGTTTTAAAATGAACTGTTAACTGGTCTGACTAACACAATACATAAATGCCATATTTATCCATGTAAAGCCACCTGATGATGGCTCGTGGCATTGAGCTAATGGGCCAGCTGCAACACAGTACACAGTTCATGATACCTGTTCTTTGCCATGCCGCATGCACATGCAGCATTGCCAGAGGCTCGTTTTCTAAACCTCATTTCTATTAAGCCTACTTATAGGATTAGATTTAGCTGGATACACCTTTGTCTTGATTTGGGCTGAGGAATCGAATGCTAACCGCCAAGTGTGGTATTTCATCCTCACCCTGCATATATCTTTTTTATATTATTAAGCGTATATCTGTCTGCAGAAATTATTTTAAGTCATAATCATTGTGCTGCTAGAACCTTTACCTAGTTATAATACGTATTACATGAATCATTACAACCCACTGCTCTGCAATAACCATATGATTGCACTCCTTCGGTCATTCCTTTCACTCTGTCTCCAAATTTCAAGCTTCACGTCTCGCCCACCCTGCACTCACGTACACACACACACACACACACACACACACACACACACACACACACACTCACACCCACAAACCAATGTAACATTGTAGTAACAAGTAAATTGTTTATATGCATGGTGATTCACCTGGCCCTTCCACTGGGTTTTGTGCAACTCTCAACGCCTACAAATAACACCCGCAAGATTTTCATATTCTCCCGCTTGAAATGCACGAACCTAGTCTTACAGAAAAGGGAACAGGATTTGTTAGTAAGAAATTTAATGTATTTAAATTTTGTACTGGAATACGCCTTCTCTAGATACCACAGTTTTGGAATTGTTCAAGGTAAGCGAACAAAAGTAATCTTCAAATGCTTTTTCCTTGAATAACACGTCTGCGACGATTGTCTGGTTGAAGGCATATGCGACACTCATCGGTGAAGAGAACGTGACGCCAATCCTGAGCGGTCCATTCGGGATGTTGTTGGGCCAATCTGTACCGTGCTGCATGGTGTCGTGGTTGCAAAGATAGACCTCGCCATGGACGTCGGGAAGAAAGTTGCGCATCATGCAGTGTACTGCGCACAGTTTGAATCGTAACACGACATCCTGTGGCCGCACGAAAAGTATTATTCAACATGGTGGCGTTGCTGTCAGGGTTCCTCCGAGACATAATCCGTAGGTAGCGGTCATCCACTGCAGTAGTAGCCCTTGGGCGGCCTGAGCGAGGCTTGTCATCGACAGTTCCTGTTCACTCCGAGACGCCTGGACACTTCCCTTGTTGAGAGCCCTTCCTGGCACAAAGTAACAATTCGGGTGCTATCGAACGGCGGTACTGACTGTCTAGGCATGGCTGAACTACAGACAACACGAGCCGTGTACCTCCTTTCTGGTGGATTGACTGGAACTGATCGGCTGTCGGACCACCTGCGTCTAATAGGTGCTGCTCGTGCATGGTTGTTTACATCTTTGTGCGGGTTTAGTGACATCTCTGAACAGTCAAAGGGACTGTGTCTGTGATACAATGTCCACAGTCAACGTCTATCTTCACGAGTTTGGGAACTGGGGTGAGGCAAAACTTTCTTTGATGTGTGTATCAATACTTTCTCCTAAATAATTCTTGTTCTGCTGTAGGTTCTTTGCACTCCGAAATAGTACTTTTGTGTTGCTGTATGTTGCAATTATTAGTTTCTAGACGCCACGTTTATTATCTCAGTGTTTACGAAGTGTGCTGATTTATGCGATTTCTCACGACAGAGAAAGGAAGCTGTAACCACGGGAGAAATGTAACTTATCTATTTTATTTTCACATTTACATAGTCGTTAACCCTTTTGTCAAACACCTCCACAAAACAGTGAGCCATGCCACAAGTTACTGCAAGGCCAAAACACAACACATATATGGTATATTAATCCATATACAACAGTCTGATAATTGAGATTTGACCTTTCAAAACGCAGAGTGCAAATAACTGAACTAACTGGTCAGCCTCATGAGGGTACAGAAATAATTCATTAACAAGTGAAAATTTGTTTCAGACCGGCACTCGAACCCGGATTTCCCGTTTATCGCAAGCGGTCTCCTCAACTGCTTCAGTTATCCGAGCACGTTTTCCATCCAACGCTTGGTACAAGTCTTCGCACAGTACTTCCGTAGTAACCTGTCCACTTTCCACTCGATAACGATAATGGTCATAGTGGAGCCTAAGAAATTTTCGGACATTAAGTAACTTTAACGTACTAAATTCCATTTTCACAGCGTACTAATGTCTTTGGTCATTGTGGATTATTCTTCCTGTCGGAGATCGTTTCCGACACCAAGGACAAAATACAGTCCCGTTCTGCTCTTCTTTATATCTGCAATCTTTAACAAATCCGTTGGTACAACGAGGGTGACTCCTTATACCAGAGGTCTTCTGCCCCCACTATTAATAATTTAAAGAAGCACTCCGTCGTCAGGCCACAAGTGGCCCATCGGGACCATCCGACCGGCCGTGTCATCTTCACTAAGGATGCGGATAGGATGGTTTTCTGTGAGCAGAGGCGCTACTATTCGGTCGAGTAGCTTCTCAATTGGCATCACAAGGCTGAGTGCACCCCGAAAAATGGCAACAGCGTATGGCGGCCCGGACGGTCACCCACCCAAGTGCCGGCCACACCCAACAGCGCTTAACTTCGGTGATCTGACTGGAACCGGTGTATCCACTGCGGCAAGGCCGTTGCCCACTACTAATAATAATTTTCAATAAAAAATATATGCAGTTTCTGGGTTGGAACCTGAGACGAGTTGAGTACTGGTGAAAAAATAAATCTCGAGACCACCCGACAACAAAGTCTAAAGACTCGGTGCACAAACCTGAAGTGAGGAATGATCTCACCCATCTGAATAGGATCCGTCCAGGAATTTGCCTTAAGTGATTTAGAGAAATGGATTTGAACACCGTACTTTCAATTGCTAGTCCATCGCCTTACCTCTGCACCATGTTACTCGGTTCACCGTTCACTTCAATGGGATAGTCACAAACTCTCATCTAGGATTCAATTCAGTTACCATATTGAGACCTCGATATTCCCTCTAACAGTCTTTAGGTACGGTTAATTAATCCACGTTTCAACGTCAGTCTTTATAGAACGCAAAGTGTTCAGGTATGTACTGTTGGCTCCCGATACCAGTCCCCCCCACTCCCCTCCCTGCAGGCAGAAATATTACAAGAAATACCAATTTCCCCGCATTATTCTACAAGGATGAGTCAAATGAAAACCTTAAATTTATAATAACAAATCGAAATTTTGCGCCGTTATCCTGTAATTTCGTAAGCGTGCTACAAACAGCGTGCAGAATGGCCTGTAAGTGGCAGCATAGTGCAGATGCACACATACCGGCGCAGTATCAGTATAAAGATGGCCGCTCCACTTGCGACTTGCACCAGGGAAGAACAGCGTTCTGTTATTCGGTTTTTGCGTAGTGAAGGTGTGAAACCTATTGAAAGTCATCGACGAATGAAGGTTCAGAACGGTGATGCATCTCTGTCACAGCAGAAAGTCTACGAATGGAGTAGGAAGTTCGCAAATGGTGTGACTTCAGTGGAAGATGCTCCTTGTCCATGTCAGGAACAACGGGTTGTGACTCCACAGAACATCACGGCAGTTGAAGCCATAGTGAAGGAAAACCGCCGAGTTACACTGAATGACACTGCAGCATGGTTACAAATTATTCATGGGTCAGCACACCACATTGTGCATGATGTGCTCCAGTTTCACAAAGTGTGTGCAAGATGGGTGCCACAACAGCTGACTCCAGAAAAGAGAGAATAACGTGTTGATGCTTGTGCAGAACTTCTTCGGCGCTTTGAATGAGAAGGTGATGGCTTCCTTGCACGAATTGTTACTGGGGACGAAACCTGGGTTCACTTCCACCAACCGGAAACGAAGAGAGCGCGCAAGGAATGGCGCCATTCCTCATCACCAAAACGAAAGAAGTTTCGAACAGAACCATCGGCGGGGAGGGTTATGCTGACTCTCCTTTGGGACGAAAAAGGCGTCATTTTGGAGCATTACATGCCTAGAGGGACCACTGTCACCAGTGGATCATGCACAGATCTCCTAAAAAATCATCTGCGGCATGCAGTCAAATCAAAGCGACGTGGATTGCTGCCAGCAGGTGTCCTTCTGCATGATGACAATGCAAGGCCCCACACTGCTCGTACATCAGTTGCAACAGTCACAGTCCTGCATTTGGAGTGTCTACCTCATCCACCACACTCACCTGACCTTGCCCCAAGTGAGTTCCATATGTCTGGAGCATTTAAAGACGCAATGGGAGGAAAGAAGTTCCGTTCTGATGAAGAGATACGCCACGCGGTTCATGAACGGTTGCACGGATTACCAGAAGAATTTTTTTCTAAAGGAATTTATGCACTTTGTAAGCGCTGGAGGACTTCCATTGAGCGTGGGGGAGATTATGTTGAAAAGTGATACAGCTTTGTACCACTTCTGCACAATAAATAATATTGAAAAAATATTTAAGGTTTTCATTTGACTCACCGTCGTATTTTTGCTGCGGAAGCGAAAGCTATACGAGAGACTTTCATAATTGAGTCTTTAGAGGTTTCGCAATATAACTATCTTATCAGGCTAGTAAAATTTACTGCAATCCATAGAAATTCTAAGTGGTACGGTAATGCTCCTTTCCGAGGAGCACTACAGAAAAAAGTTGTATTCGAAAATCCATTCTATGATCTTCAGTTCAGTTCAGTTAGAAGCCGACGAGGACTGAGGAGAAAACTGACATTTTTCGGTTTGTCACAAACTGCCATTCATATAGTAATTAAAATTCTAAATTATTTCGATAATTTCAAGTGATCAGAGACCTTATAACTACCCTGGCAACAATGCGTACCAACTACGGTCCACCTCCTTCCCACTTACACTGGCTAAGCGCAAAATACTGCAACACTGTCGTCTGACAACATGTTGCTTTTATTCATTATTCAAATACATCATATTTCTCGCCACCCTTATGGGTAAGAAACCCTATTTTTCAACATAATCTCCATTCAATTTGGCGGCATTAGGCCACCTTACAGGGGAGCCTCTTTGCATGCAGGGTACCACTCCTTTCAAAAGCTGCTACATGATCGTGAAAAAAACAGTGACGGAGTAAATTTCCTTTACTTTACGTCTACGGTCGTAAATCTTTTTGTCATCAGACCGAAACCGGTAGTCTGATGACAAAACTTTTTTTGCAATAGACATAAAGTAAAGGAAAGTTATTCTACCACTCTACTGCTCGGCTTCGGAGCCAACATGTTTCCGCCTCAATAACCTCCCCATCGTTCACGTACTGCTTCCCGTACAGTGCGTCCTTTATTGGGCCAAACAGATGGAGGTCGGAAGGAGCTGTAGCAGGGATGAGGAAGAACAGCCCAATGAAGTTACGTGAGCTCCTCTCGGGTGCGCAGACTCATGTGAGGCCTTGAGTTCTCATGGAGGAGGACAAGTTCGTTTGCATTTTTGTGGCGACGAACACGCTGCAGTCGTTTCTTCACTTTTCTGAGCGTAGAACGATACACACTTGATCGTTGCATCATGAGGGATATCAAACAGAATGACGCCTACAGAGTCCCAGAAGACGGTCGCCATAGCTTTACCGGCTGACGGAGCTGCTCTCAACTTTTCCTTCGGAGGGAAGGTGGTCTCACGGCACTCCACGAAACGCCATTTTGTTTCCGGTTCGGAGTGATTAACCCATGTTCCACTGCCTTTGACGATGTTCGACAAAAATTGTCACGATCAACCTCGTAAGGCTCAGGCAGCTCTGCACATATGGTCCTTCGTTGCTCTTTATGGCCTTCTATTAAGAGGCAAGGAAGTCAGCGGGCACACACCTTTGAGTACCCCAACTGGTGGACAAATGGGTCAGAACAACTGACAATGAACAGCGAGGTGTCTGACTGTGATCCTTCGATCACCTCGAATGAGAGTGTCGGCACGTTCAAGCATTCCAGAAGTCACAGCTGCGTGCTGCATGTCGGCACGCGGAAGATCGGACACGTTTGCGCGATATTGTTGCGATTATCACAGACTCCGCGTCCAACGACTCACCATGCTTTTGTTCAGTGGCTGATCTCCGTTAATATTCTGCAAGCGGCTACAAATATCTGGCATGCTCTCATTTACCGCCAAAAGGAATCACATCTATGCTTAGAACACACCTCCCTTATAGACGGCATTTTGAATAATACGTACAGGACCGTCACGTACGAAACCCTATGGGCTGCAGCAGAAACATTCCACGACGTCCGACAACACACACCCATGTCCGGGGGAGGACTCGAACCTGTGACGGGGGGAGCCGCCCCGACCGTGACAAGGCACCCCACATCGCGCGGCTACCCAGCGCGGCGAAGAATTTGACAGAGCACTGAAAAAGACATGTCAAACAAGGCGCCGGGAGTAGACAACGTTCCGTTAGACCTACTGATAGCCTTAGGAAAGCCAGCCGTAACAAAGCTCCTCCATTTGGTGAGCAAGATGTATGAGACAGGCGAAATGCCCTCAGACTCCAAGAAGAATATAATAATTCCAATTCCAAAGAAAGCAGGTGTTAAAATGTGTGAAAAGTACCGAACTATTAGTTTAATAAGTCACGATGGCAAAATACTAACACGAATTCTTTACAGAAAAATTGAAATACTGGTTGAAGCCGACCTCGGGGATGATCAGATTCCATTCTGTAGAAACGTAGGAACACGCAAGGTAATACTGACCCTACAGCTTATCTTAGAAGATAGGTGAAAGAAAGCCAAACCTACGTTTCTATTATTTGTGGACTTAGAGAAAGCTTTTGACAATGTTGAGTGGAATACTGTATTTAAAATTCTGAAAGTGGCAGGGATAAAATACAGGAAGCGAAGGGCTATTTACAATTTGTACAGAAACCAGATGGGAGTTATAAGAGTCGAGGGGCACGAAAGGGAATCTGTGATCGAGAGGGAAATGAGACAGGGTTATAGTCTATCCTTGATATTATGCAATCTGTATATTGTGTAAGCTGTAAAGGAAACAAAATAAAAATTTGGAGCAGGAATCAAAATCCGTGGAGAAGAAATAAACTTTGAGGTTTGCTGACGACATTGTAATTCTGTCAGAGACATCAAAGGACTTGGAAGAGCAGTTGAACGGAATGGGCGGTGTCTTGAAAGGAGGATATAAGATGAACATCAACAAAAAGAGGATATTAGAGAATGTCGTCGAATTAAATCAGGTGATACTGAAGGGATTAGATTAGGAAATGAGACACTTATAAAGTAGCACATGCGTTTTGCTATGTGGGAAGCAAATTAACTGACGATGGTCGATATGGAGGGGATTTAAAATGTAGACTAGCAATGGCAAGGAAAGCGTTTCTGTAGAAGAGAAGTTTCTTAACATTAAGTATTGATTTAAGTGTAAGGAAGTCCTTTCTGAAAGTACTTGTATGGAGTGGAGCTATGTATGAAAATGAAGCATGGGCGATAAATAGTTTAGAAGAGAATAGAAGCTTTCGAAACGTGATGCTACAAAAGAATTCTGAAGATTAGGTGAGTAGCTAACGTACCTAATGAGGAGGTACTTAATAGAATTGGGGAGAAGAGGAATTTGTGGTACAACTTCACTAGAAGAATGGATCTGTTAGTAGTACACGTTCTGAGGCATCAAGGGATCAGTTTTGGTTACTGATAACTTGATACCAGTGTCTGAGTTTAATTTGTACAGCACTGAAGATGATCACTAAGTGATCGAAAATTGATTCTGCTATCAATAAAACATCAATATTACTGCTGACCTTCCTTTTAATTTAACATATATGGTCGTTGTGCACACAGCACTCCATGGAGTCGCCAATCAATATTCTCTTGTACATTACTTTATCGTGTGTAGGTTGTAGCGACATACAGTTTTGGGCGTAGTCCAGTCAAAGGTTAGATTCTAAAGTAACAGTCTGGTAGTGAGATGACGAAATGAACAAATGAGTCGTTTTCATAAAAACTTTAATTTTTTATAATGATACTGCATTTCACCAACTGAATTTCGATGAGTAGTTCACGTCCGTCTTTTGGATGAACTTATAGGTCAATAAAAGTTCAGCACATCTGATGTTGCCCTTTTTATACCACACAGAAAAAGGTGGCGAGGTAATTTGCATTGTAATTAATGTCTTCACAAGAGGTACCATAGCTGTGCATATAGATTAAAGTCGTTGTTTCCATATTGGCTATCCATTCCTTTATCTAAGCAAATTTTTTCATTGCATGCACACATTTGGGAAATTTCGGCGCAACAGCCTCGTTCTATAGTGGTCTATATGAATATTATAGGTGCAAACGGAAGGGGTGAGCCAAGAACAATGAAGCACGCATATAATCCCAATGAATGTAGATCAGGAAACAAATGGTCTCCCCGGCACGGCGTATGTACATGTACAGACACGTTACAATAGTGTTAATGTCTAATTTGGACGATTTTCCTTATGAAGGATGGATATCTGGCAAATTCGTGACGTTACCACAAAACACTTTCATGTGGCTGTTTGGGAATACATAGACGAATATTCCATGATAAGTTCGTCGTTTGTGGTTCGACACGGCGGTAGTCTCTAAGCCTTCAACCTGTTGGAATTTATCCATGGATATTTAAAAGGTTTTTTGTATTCCAGCTCTGGTCATAGCGTCGAAGAACTACAGAAACGTCTTCTAGGTGGTTGTCAATGTATTTGGAACATACCTAAGATTTGTGAACTATACGGACATCGATGAGGTGACGTCCTGAAGCCTGCTTTCAAATGAACGATGACCATATGAACCACGTGTAATGTGTTTGTCCTCAAGAGGATATTTTTAATTCGGATCCTTCGTTTCAAGGCATAACGTGATAAGTCATAACACGTCGCATCTGGCAAACCACTTGTTTCGGGACGCATGTTTATTAGGATTATTTGCTTGTTTCATTGTCCTGTACTAGCTCCTTTCGTATTTACTTACAATAGTCCACAACCTGTTGAATCAGTGAAAGCGTATAAGCATATTTAACATAGTGGATCTCAATACCCACTATGGCTGGTGAATGACCGAAGTCACGTTTATCTGAATATATGTTGGACTCATTTTCGGGAGAAGTACGGCAGGAATCGTCACCTAACCATATTTCCACTGTTTTTTTAATTTTTTTATCACTTGAAGTCCGTGCCAGCATTTCCTTCACTATCTTCAGATTGTGTGCACGACTCGCGACCCACCCACACAGTTTTACCTCTGCTAATGGAGAGTCTTGAGTCATGCCTGAATACGCAGTCCGTAAGAGTATTACTATCGAAAGGTTGGGTTCCGTGCTCGAGTCCCTGTAACTCACACAGTTTTAATCCACTAGGAAGTTTCAAAAGAGTTCCCACTCCATTGTAGAGTGAAAGATTCGTTCTGAACTCTAAGTCATTGTTGGCACTCGAGGGTAGTACTCGTTCGTTTACCGCTAAAGACACCACTAGCTCTTGAAAGCCTTATCCAAAGCGAGAGAACGTTTGAAGTCTTACCGCGAGGCGCTGTATCATTTGTAAGCACTTATTTTGAAAAAAGTCGTGTTTGTTGTATCTAACACTAGGAAAATGATGTGCGATTTCAATTTCGAATTAAAAAGTGACTATTAATCTTGATTACCATTTGACGAGGTTATTACTGTTCTTGGGCAAAAATAAAAATTTTTTGAAAAAAATTACGGTCAAATGATTCAGGAAATAATTTGTCAAAAAGTAAGAAATAAAAATTAATTAGAGAAACATTTGACGCATGTCATTTGTAGTACGTGATTTCGAGCGGCATTCAAAGGCGAATGACTTGTTTGTGATCTACTTCATTTCTTACTTTTAGACAAATCATTTCACAAAACGTTTCACTAATTTTTCTTTTTTTTCAAAACATCTTTTTCGTAATTTTTTTAAAAATATCGTTACCTCATTGTAGCCTCATTTGTTTTCCTAGCGTCCCCTGTTCTCGAAATGTCCTGAATTTAGCACCAGACTCGAAAGAAACCATTTTGAAAATTCAGTATCACACCAATGTAGTACTCTATGCGCTAAACAACTAGAACTGGAGGAGACGAACTTTTTTGATGTTTTATTTACTTAACCTACAGAAGCTGTTTTTTAAATCAGTTTATCTTAAAACCACTAATTATATTTTTATATATTACCATAGTTACATTAAGGTAACTAAATACACATAACATTAGTCACTTTGATACCCCATATTTCCATTTCGCCTCTCTTCGTTTGGCTACGAAAATTCGGGCAGAAACCCACTGTGTAATATAGGGTGTCTTGCTTTCCTTCCGCTCAAATGTTTTACCATAAAAGACCCACATATACACGGTTCAGTCACGTAAAAGTGATCACGACATCAACCATTAATAAGCACTCACAGACGGCACGCGGCAGCACCAGCAGTGACGGGGGTATGTAAAGTATGTCCGGGATGGTGGGAGGGGAGAGAGAGAGAGAGAGAGAGAGAATGGGGAAAAGGAGCGATTAATCTGACGTCCAAAAGGGCATGATCATAAGTTTTCCGGCCACGGTGGAAGCATTTCTGAAACGGTTAAGTTTGTAAACTATTTTCCTGTCACTGCGATGAAAATAAAATATAGACCCAACGCACATGGCAATATGGTCCAAGTAGGAATTGGAGACGACGTCCACCCTTTCCTCGGCACGTTGACATCTACCAGCAGGACAATGCAGCGTGTCACACACTTCGCAGTGCACGTGCGAGTTTCTAAGGGCACTAGGATGAGTCTACAATACTCCCCTGGTCACCAGTCTCCCCAGATTTAAACGCAATCCAAAATCTGTTCAACCATTTCGATTCGGCTGTTCGCGTCGCAGATCCTCAACCGAGAAACCTGGCGCAGCTGCCAACGGGGCTGGGCTCTACATGGCTGCACATCTCTGTTGGTATCCTCCAGAACCTCACTGACTTTTCTTCATCTACGTCTCGCCTTGCAAAAGGTGGTTACTCAGGCCTTTGACAGGGGGGCACATTTCTGTGACTGGGCAATGTATTTCTGTTGTAGCTAACACGCTGGAAAAGTTAAGAAACTGTGCTGAATGTTGAGCCTCGAGATTCATCTACGTCAAAATTTACATGAGTACTACGTAATTCCCCAGGTTCAAGTCGCAGTCCAACACACAGTTTTAATCTGCCAGGAAGTTTCATACCCAGACCCCTCTGCTGACGAGAGGAACATTCACTTCCTCCTCACCATCCCCGAATCAGAATTTGTGCTCCATCTCCAATGGCAATGTCGTCAACGGGACGTTAACCCCAGTGTTTCTTCATCTTTTCGTTCGATCCAGATGAGTGCAGTGTCCAATGTGGCACCAGAAGTCTACGCTAAACTCACGCAGTTCCAGTAAATTACGGGTCTGCACTTTCCGGGCGCTGTACTGGCGACCGATATGGTCCCAGATGTGTTGCTTCGGATTCAGAGCGGGCAGATTTAGTGGTCGACACACCAACGTTATTTTACTATCACACTTCTCCAACCATTGTAACACGATTCTGGCCTTGTGATAGGGACAGTTATCCTGCTGAAAGATGCCTTCACCACGAGGGAAGGCATCAACCACGGAGGCTTGCACTTGGTTCCCCATGATGTTCACAGTCCACATCTGTTATGGTGCCTTCCATTACTACCGCGTATCCCATGAAATCCCAAGTCAATGCCCCTCACAGTATTAAAACAACACTCACAGCCCTGCATCCGTTGTGTTTTTGGCACTTGCTCGCTTGGATAAGGGCTTTCCGGGCATGATTATCGACGAGATGTAATCAAAAACATTATCTTCCGACCCGGAAACACGTTTTCATTTATGCACAGTCTCGATGATCCAGTGCTCACGACGATCGTAACTGACGATGTAGCTGTAGAGGCCGTCTGCTGTTGGACAATGTGCGCCTGCACCTCTTGTGATGAGGCATGGACGTCCAACATCTTGTCGCCAATCTTGCTTCAACCACCTTCCATAGATGATCAGGAGAGTAGCGAGCGGACAGCTGACCAGTCGCGCCGAGATACTCGTTACCAGGCGCCGGACCTCCACAATCTTTCCTTTGTCAAAGCTGCTTGTGTGAGAAGGTTTCCCCTTTCTTGTCACCCGCATCGTCCATACAGTGGTTTCCCATTCGTGTTTGTTTCACTCACATATTTTCCTTTCCGCATGACGTGCCCGGAACGCGATAGAGTGTGTTCAAAATTTTCTGATTCTTAAATGCATATTGGAAACATAGGAGCGCTTGTATGCAGCTTGAAAGTATTACAGTTCGCTGATGTCTGCCAAAAGAGCGAGTACGTAATCCTACGCTACCGTGACAATGACACATCTGTAAGGCGACTGCAGCATGAATTCAGAATTCTGTGGTGACGCTCAAGATCCTGCTAAACAGTTCAGTGCCCAAATTTGTCATGGATATCAAAGCATGAAAGATGCATGTCATTAACAGTAGAGAAGAGAGCGCAAAATATTCAGATCCGACATTGAAACAACGCTTCTGCAAGAGACTGAATTTCTAGCTTTCTAATAAAGTGAAGAAATAGAACGTAAACTCAGCTTTTGAGTAACGAAGAGTTGTTACTTTGGTCAGCGATATGGAATCTGACTGCTGATCTTCTCTGAATCGCGTGCACAAAATGGTAATAGTAAGGGGGCACACAACTTATGTTTTACTATCTAGTAGCGAAGAGACCCTCCTTTTTGCTGTCCTGTCCCTTTTCTCTCTGCTTTCGATTTCCTACAGCTTTCTGAAGTTTGATATTCCTTTTTGGTTAAATGTTCGAGAGGCGCGAAAATACGACTCTCTATAAATCACACATCTGCTTTTTATCCGAATTTTCATAGTCGAACGAAGAGTATGTAATGTACAAATGTCGTATCAAACTTGACAGGCTGAGGTCTAGCTTCGTAAAGAAAAAAAAAATGCTTGAAAGTCATAGGAATATTCAAGGAAATAATTGATTCTAGGAGGAACTGAAGTACTTAACGAACATCTGCTGCTAGCTGTGTAAATGAAGTGTAAAGAAATATCTAGTCACGGTATAAATGGAAAATTCTTTTCTTTCTCTTGATCTATGTACTCTTGATAGTAACTGAATACCGTCCGATATTGATATTGATACAGTGCTTTCTAAAAAAAACTTAAAAATAAAAAACATGAAAGAAAACGGTCAAATGTTTTGTGAAATGACTTCGCTAAAAGCAAAAAATGAAACAGAAAAATTTGATCCATCTTTGAATGAAGATGCAGACTAAGAAAGTTCAGTTTTTATTGTAGAATCTTGGAATTTTAAAGAGTAGTTGCTGGAGGATATTTGTCTGGTGTGATTTCACTGATTGCTATACTCACGTCACTAACGTATGAAAGTTACATCTGCTGTTCATGGTGTCGAACAGCATTCAGAGGTTAGTAATATGTTTTTCTAATATCTTTTATTTATTACTTTTAGGCAAATCATTTCACAAAACATTTCATTCTTTTTTAAATTTATTTTTTAATTTCTTGTATCTGCCCTTTTGTCTATCTTTAAATTTTTTGAAATGTTTTACATGCAATCCATTTTTTGACTGTAAATGGAAGTTTATAATATGGGGCAATTACAGACGAGTTATTTTGTTTCCATTATTTTATAAGGTAATGGATAAAAAAAAACTGATATAACTCAGATGCTACAATTCTTTTGGAGACTCACTGTTTAGAGTCGGTAAAAGAGCGTCCATAAAAAAAAAACTACTTTGTCTATCTCGGCTGAAGGACTTTCAGGAAAATAATTACTTAAGAGACAGTGATACAGTGAGTTTAGGTCGAGAAATTCGACGTGTACAAAATTCGTACACCAGTTATTGTGGGATTCTGTGAACCCCAGTTTTACTTTCTTCTTCCAGGTTGGTATATTATGGAGCCCTGAGGCGAACTGCAAACAAGAAATGTAAAACGGAAGACCGTAAGCGAACCTCTATAAATACGAATGTACATATTTGTGCATGTTTGCCTGTTTCTCTGCCAAAGGTCTGTAGCGCGCAGAGAAGCAAATAGCCAGGAGGTATATTGTTATGAAATGATTCTCCTGCGTTCACTCTTTGCTTAACATGCTGAAACATTTGTGTTCGCCCTACACATCAGCGTTGTTCGTGGGCAACCTCTGGGAATTACGGATGTTGCGTAACACTGCAGTTATATCACTGATCATTTTGCATTTCATCGAGGACCACGAGACGATTAGTTTCTGGCAACGTCTTCTGTTTGTAAACAACGTGTTCGGCTAAGAAGACTTTAACCCAATCCTAGAACCGGCCTGGAATACCGCAGACATGCTCGTAGCTGTAGCGACAGGAGTCGAAAATTAAGATAGTTGGCACAAACTTTCCTTTCGCTACCTAGAGCCTTCTGAATACGATGAAACGCAAAGAAACAGCTCTGTTCCATACAAACTTTACTTATGGAACCTGTTTTGAACTTGACACGTAATTTCTTCTCTAACAAAACCTGTGCACAGAACTGTTTCTTCGAATCCTTGTTTCTAACTTGATTTGCTACTGACCAGAAACATCTGGAACACAGCAGGATAATTTACTCTTTCGGTACGCATGAAATAAATGTTGTTGCTCCATAGTCGTATGTCAGGGAATGAAGCTGTGGTTACTATCAACTGAGTGAACCAGTTTGGCAACGAATCACACAGCCGCTAGTTTTCATTTATAACGACATTAAAATGCTGTAAAAGGAACCCTTATTCAATATTTAAATACTGTTGCCATCCGTTTGTCTCCTTATAGTACTTTGTCATTATAAGAGTTGTAACTGAGTGAGAGACAATCAGATACTGAAATGTAAATATCATGAGGTAATGTGTACCGACATACAATTAATTATACAGTCCCAGTAATACCAGATGCAGTATTACATGCGAGTGATGTATCTCAGGGACACCAAAACAGCACAGTATGTGGAGCAACTAATTACCTAAAGCACAATACAATCTGCGACGTGATTTAATAGAACAGAAAGTCAATTTTGAGGCGCAACTAATCTTGTCCCTACACCACGTTAAACTATTTAGAAAATTAATACGCGAAATTACTGGTGTAAGGGCTCAGTTTATGTAATTAAGGTACAGTAAGAGCTAGAAGGTGTATGTCTGAAACAGTTCGCAAAAATAGACAAGAAATGGGATGTGAATGGCAAGGTAGTCAACAACTGTAATATCGGTATAACATCAACACAGCATAATGGGTAGGAAAATAAACCGCTCTTAGTTTCTGCCTGGATATTATTTACGAAATGTTCTTTCGATCTTTGAGATAAAGTTCAATATCTATATCGAAGCTTTACATTTGATTACAGCGAAATCTGTGCTACCAGTCTTTGAGAAACAGGTCACTCATTTAACATATGTCAGAGTACTGAAGAACATGTACGTCATCGTACAGCCTCAAATAAGCCTAAACTGAGAAAATTAACAAGCAGTAATTATTAATGGAAAATATCGGACCGACTTTCATTTCACTGATAAATGGTGCTGTTCGCCCCCTAGTGATGATGTACCCAAACAGCTGCAAGTTAGAAGGATTTAAAATAACTAAAATTAATGCTAAAATAATTTGTAACCAATTAAAGAAAATAACATAAAATAGCAATGAAGTAACAAAACCAAAGGATAAGTATTTGTAGTGCGAAAATGTTGAATACTATTATTCGGATGGACACCCACCTGTCAGTCGAATCCTGATGGTGGAAGATATTTTCACTGCTGGTATTAGCTGGCAAGCGGAGGTGGTGGAATCGAGTTCTTGACCAGCTTTTATGCCAATGTCCTGAATTAAATTCCAAACCTCTCATTAGTATCTCCCCTGCTGCATAAGGTTGTTAAGTCCGGTGGTCACGTTGGTTTTATTTAAAATGCGTTCGACAGGATTTCACCCTCTCACTTCAATCATAATCACACAACACAAAAATGACACCACAGTACACCTACACTCAAAACAGAACTCTCAAACATCACAGTGAAAAGGAGCCATTGTGCGCGTAGAAAATCTTAGCCTATAGTGATATACCACCGTTTGTTTCTTTGTTTACTGCATCAGGAGCGGAAAATATAACAGAACAATAAAAATTGTATTGAGCCTTAACTAAATAAGGTTTTCCAATATGCGATCCCGATGTATCTGAAAATGAAAGTGTACATTCATTATTGTTACCAGTACAACAAAACTGCACCATCAATGTCTATGTGTGTTAAAAGCCAATTGTTACCATTTAATTTCTCAACAGTTCTATTTTTCTATCCTCTCATCGGATTGCAAAACGACCACTGAATTCCACAGTTTTCCTATATATTAAGAATGTCACGATTTGTCTTCAAAATTTTGGAGAAGTGTCCCCAAGGGTATGCGAATAATGTGGTCTGTTTTACCTGCAATAAGGTGGTGAGCCATGGTTGAGTGCATCGCTCCTTTCTTATTGATTTGTACGAAAGTGATTGAATGATAGATGAGACCCACGTGCCTTCGTTTTAAATGTACACTATTAGTTTTTTTTCCGACACCTCCAACTGTTGATATGCAGTACTGGTGCTAATAGTACATAATTAATAAACGGACATGTTCGACAATTGGTAGGACAAATTTTGATCCTTTTTTTTCTGGTAATACTCACGTCTTTCTTCCATCCTCGATGGCTACCCAAACGTTTCCGTACTCCTACGTCTGTAGTTGTTCCTTTTGAACTGCTATCGTCCGGCTCTCTGGCCTCTTTGTGGCTGTACCCGGCCATCAGCGGCGCACCCTGCAATCACCTTAACAACCCGCAGGTGCTGACGGCAAAAGATCGACAAAATGTAGGCATTTCGAGGGATCATCAGAGGAGCGTAATTCTCTTCTGCACAATTCTTTTTCTTTAAGGCACTTTTACAATGAAACATCTGCATTTTAAATATTCAGTTTAAGTATTCGTGTGAACTGTTAGCATACAAAAATATTCCAAAGTCTGTGCTGCATTTCAGAAGTTTACTATGTATAAACCACCCAATGGATTACGGCGTCTTGTCAGTGGAGAGGACCACTACAGTTTTTTTTTTACAAAGCTTCCGGAGACGTGCTGAGCAGCCATACTTTGCCACCATGACGCAGTGTTAATGACATAGCTTTCAATACGCGTGTTCCGAAGAACGATAAACCTCGTTCCGTAGAGCAACGATTAGCAGCAGAATTCCGGAATACGTCACGTAGTAGTGGTATAGTGAAATACAGTAATTCGAAGTTGTAAACGAAACCCTGTGGTGATATTCCAGAATGCAGTACGTGGAAGTGGTGTATTGGAATACGGTAGCCAGAAGTGGGAAGCGAAACTCTGTGACGGAATTTGTTTGTGAATAGCTATATGACTGCTTCGTCGCTTGGCAACAAACTGTAAGGCAAATTCTCCGCATAAGCTTCAAACGAAAAGCTTATAAACTTGTGCAGATTAGAGTCCTAGCTGAAAACACAAACAAGTTAACTGTCGTACCACTGTTCACACTAATGTAAAATTTTGGAAATAACATCGTGGTCGCCTTTTGACAGTAAAATTATCAATTTGTACAGCCCACTATTGCAATTTCGGCCGAGTGTGCGTTATTAAGTGGAAACAATTCTTTTAAAAACTCCATCTATGTCACCATGTTGTCCGTAGTTGCTTTAAAATTCCTAAAGGTATTTCTGTTCCATCGTTACACGTACGGCAAACTGCATGCTTTTCACATCAGAAGCTTGTCGTTTTATTGAAAAGGCATCGACAGTGCTTTGTAGTTAAAGATGTTTACAACCTGATTTGTTTCCTAGACAGAAAAACAGTTTGCTAACAATGTGTTGGTTTTTACTTACAGTAATTTCTACATTGTTTTTCACCTACATCAGGAAATGCCATCTCCTAGCACGTTTCCTCCTTTCTTCGTTATGCAGATCATTTTCTGTAGAGTTTGAAAGTGACTGTCATTTAGTAAGTGTGTCACTCACCTCTGATCACTGTCGCTTAGGCTCTTTTAACGACCACTGACATTACGCCACGTAACGTGGTTGCCCGTGATACACCATTCCCTCTAGGCGCGATGGACAATCTTCGTTGGTATACCAACCAAACTGGACAACTTTATTAACGGCGTGGCTATAGGTACGTTCAAGCTTGATGACTTCTTTCTGTCGGTGTGTGGCGTCTCCACGGCTATCCACTTACTACGCCGATGCCATACGAACGAAAGGTACGTACATGTAATTTCACTGCCATGACTTGTGTCAGCAGTGTAGAGTCTCGCGATCTCCTGATACCAATTTTACACCATGTACTGCTCTCCAAAATGACCAGCGTCCTCGTTTACGTGCTTGAATATCGTTTGGTCCTATGAGCGTATCTTCGTCATCACGCACACCGAACCCGAACCACTCACTACGGTCCGATCTAAGACTCCATACAGCTTGAGCCGAACTATCTGCCAAGTTTTCCACCAAGTATGGGATATCTACTTGTTTACATACCAGTCGTGATGTGAGCGAATAATTCTAATCAAATGTATTGAAGAATTCGTCGTAAATAGGGTGTCAGATCAGCTGTGAACTACACTAACTCTTGCAAAAGTACTTTTCACATCTTTATATTTCCATGTCATCCCGAACGAAGAAGACGATGGAGCAAAATCTGCCGGAGAGATAACTGAGAACCAAGATATGGCGCTCAATTGTGTACTGTAAATATACGTTGCTAAAAGTAGTTATGAACACGAAACCACTACTATCCAACTTCGTTTCTTCTCCTAGTCGAAAGTTTAGACTGAAGTAGTTTGTCTCAAAATTTGTCGATTACTGAAAAATTTTCTCAATTGACAAAGTGGAGAGGACTATCTGTAATGTATTTATATGTAGCTGTCATAAACATACAAACACAAACTGAATGAAACTTAACGTCATTTCTTATATAGATACGGTAGGACAGGTGATAATTAAGGTATTTTTACTGTGGCTTGGTCATTGTGAGGGAACCTGTACAAGTAACGTAACCTTCAAAGGGTACAGTTTTTACCACAACTCAACAGGCAATAAACCAATCACGAAGTACAAAAAATGAGTCCTGGTTAAATGATAGATGAAACTATTAACAAAAATTCGTTTCAGTGCAACATGCAACTCTACTCTTCTCCCTTCTGTACAATAAAAATTCCGCATTTCTTAAAGTGCTTGTGTTTAAGAAATGAACATCACTTTTACCAGTGTCCGTACACAGGAAAAAACCAATGTATAGAGACAGGTTGATACCGTGTAACACCTTTATTTGTAGACAATGGTACCGAATTCTTAACTCATTGCATTTCATATTTACAAACTACCATGCAAGTTCCGAAACTACTTTTATACAGCCTTCCAGTATTATATTTAAATTTTTCTGTTATATCTCAATAAACAGGAATTACTACTCCATACACTTCACACCTGCAATATCAATTATTTGTAAAACATGTAAAATTTGCGGGAATAGGATAACCACCCACAAGGTAAACATTATCGAATCCTTGGAGTTGAGGAAAACACGGCGGATGATTCAGCCAGTTATATATGAGCCCCAGTCCGATCAGTGACGTCAGTTTAGAACTCGAAAATCTCCTGGCCTGGTACGACTCTACGGTACTCACCGTTCACAACACGCGAAAGCCGGTAACAAATGCTCGATCGGTACCCGATCAACCGATTCTGACGATATGTTCTTTGATTCTGTATCCTAAATTTTCATATGTTAAAGGAAACAATGTTGAATACGACATTAGATTACTATGGAATTCTCGATTTCTAATGTTATGAGTTGCGTACATTTATTCGGTCAGTTCCCTTTTCATTTCAGACACTATGTCGGTTGTTACTGACATTCATCAGTATGTTCTGCTGCACTAGGACTTTCCGCGTTTGCGGATAAGAATTACTGATAGCTACTAATATTCATTGATAGTTGGGACCACCAGTGACTCAAAATGAGATAGTAGTTTTGTTTGTGCGGGGGCAGTTTTTCTTAAGTAATCCTACCAAACCTAATATGGTAACACGCCGCTTACGGGTTTCAAACACTTCTTAGTTTTTTTTTGTTTTTTTTTTCTTTTTTTGGAAGCGACGGTTCCTACACTTCGCTGTAGTGCAGTAGGTCAAAATAATTCGAATCAGGCATTTCTTCCCAAACAAGGTGATATTTTAATCAGTAAGAATCAACTGAAACATCAATATCAAAACATCAGTTACTTTTCTTACATTCTACGTAGATAAAATCTGATCGCAGATTCTTATTTAGTACATAGGATAATATCGTTGAATCAGCATAAAACTTCGTTTTCAGCGATGTCATGATAAATTTAGACGTTTATGTTTGTAGCACTGACTTTTTCAATGTAACCCTGTTCAGTCGGTATCTTGCACACGATTTTCCTAATTATAGAACCAGCACTCACCGAGGGAAACGTGTTAAGAATCACTACGATATAAAAACATTTAACCTTCAGCCTAACGTAAGAAATATAAATCATTTAAATGTTGCGTAAACAGTATGACGTACATCAACGATAACACTCGCTCTATGGCGTCACAAACAGAAACAATTTGTACAACACGTGTTATTTTTTTAGGTGTTAAGGTCCTACCGTGACAGATTTATTATGACACATTTATTACGTAGCCGTCACTGATTTCCGCAGTATTTTCTTTCTGGTGATGTCTGTGTTAGCATATTGTATATCCAGAAGTAAAAAATAAACTCATATATTACACAAAGTTCTTAATTTGTTTCACTTGTTGATCAGACTAACAAATAACAACGTCATAAGCTCAAGAGAAATTATGACCTCAGAGTC
The DNA here is from genome assembly GCF_021461385.2 of Schistocerca piceifrons. NCBI lineage: Eukaryota > Metazoa > Arthropoda > Insecta > Orthoptera > Acrididae > Schistocerca > Schistocerca piceifrons. Next base: position 282,323,072 of record NC_060143.1, read on the forward strand.
GCGTAGGTTTCAAGCAACATATTTACTTCCACGACTTGAAAGTATCGATTTAATCGCATGCATATATTGAGAGGCTTATGACATCAAATTCTAATACGCAGGTACAATGGAACATTCTGCAGTATTTAGAAATTATGTCAAGTGATAATTTTATAATCCTTGCATTTTAATTTATGAATTACGTATTTCGCATCTAGTGAGAGAGCAAGGAGAGTTACTAAGGAGATCACTAGTTACTATAGTGTCTTAGCATCGAAATTCAGGCGGATGGCTTTCTACGAATATTGAACAGTATTTTAAGCAAAATGGCTGCCGGAAGTTGCAACAAGTATTTTATTTAAAACGGCCGCCTCACCTGTTTCTCGTGAACGGATGCATTACTGAGGACCACTTTGGCACGCGATGTGGTATGGGTGAGAACAACTTAATGCATATCGTCCCTGACTGTCTATTGACTTTCCCCAATGTGAATGCTGCATGGCTGCCACTAAGCAGGTTGGTAACTAAACATGGTAGTTCTCCACGTCTCGAAGACTCACAATCTTAGGAAGAAGCACCATGCAGGTCCACGTTGGTTAGACTCGGCCTCACCTGTTATTAAGGCAACCTAACAGTTTGTGACGCCGTAAGAATGGAGAGAGACGTATTCCGATGCCTCATCTATTGAAAGTATTAGGTATTAATTTCTCTGCAACAGGCGGATTTTATTTAGTGATGCATAACCACATAAACAGCCACAGGTGAATAGTTTGCGCGAAACAATGAAACTAGGTCCACCAGTTGACTTGCTAATGTCCGAAATGCATGACGCAGGTCATATGGCTACTAATGATTTGCCCTCGACATGGTGCAGATAATCCTCCTGTAAGTAGATCTTGAGTCGTCCGCACGAGACCAAGATGCTCCTGTCCTCTCAACGAGGGATAATTCTTGTCCGTGTCAGGAACCGAAGTCGGTTAGTCTGTAATGCAATCAGACATGCCGATCACTTAGTTATGGATAGACATGTGTCAATAACATAAATAGAAAAGCATCCTCTCTTCGGCAGCTTTAGTTCCGTATGTCACCCTCTTGTACTTAGAAATCTGTTTCACACTACATACGATTTACACCACAACCGTAGAGGTTCACTCATTCATTTGCGAACTGTACAAAAATTTTGTGTGAATTACAAAATTGAAGATATCTTTCTACAAGTAAACGATACTGCAGTTTCAAAAAAAAAAAAAAACACTTTAACGAGAAAAAATGTGAAAATTGCAGGAGGTTGGATGAAAAACGTCCGTTTGTTAAGACGTTGTATAGAGCTAAATCTCCCATTAAAAGGTTTAATTTTCAGCGCAGAAGCTCGTAATATATTTTAATTAACTTACAGTCTTGTAATTTCTCAGGAACGAGAACTTCCATAAATAATATTCAAATAACTCAACAACGTTTTCCGTGCTGGGCAGAAATGAAGTTTGCCAAGCTTCAAGCTTTTTCTAGAAGAGTTGCAGAACACAGGCGACGCAATGCGTATCTCTTGTGGTAAGCGCTGACCCAAATAAAATTTGCAGTCATTTCATACTCCAACATCTACACACTCCTCTTTTCCGCTATGTTAATACTACGGTGTCACTAATTCATTTCATTATTTGCCATAGGAAAAGTCTAAAGGTCATAGGAAAAATTATCCTTTTCGTAATTTTTAATTTAGTGATACGTTAAAGAAGTGCAATGAAAATTCTTCCACAAACATAATGGTGCTGTCATACAGTGTATGCATCGAATTAATTTCTTGGGATGTCAGCCGCTATGAAGGGAGTGTTGTAACACGAAGAAGAACGTGAGGTAATACAGGAAAGGAATTCTGGTACCATAGTTAAGGGTTTAATGTTCACCACTCCTCTCTGTGTCTACAAGTGGATTTTTTCGGTCGGGTTTGTCAAAATCACTAATTATTGTGACACCTCATCTCATCCGATTTACGCCAAACCGGCTGAAGCGTCAAAGAACATGTCGGAAAGAAAAGGTAGACAGAACGAAAATAAGGAATGTGGAAAGATGTTAATATGTAATTTCCCTTTGACTAGGAGGTAGTTAAAAACTGAGCACAAGCAGGGATTAGGGAGGATAGGGAAGAAAATCGTTCATGTCATTTTCAAGGGGCCACTCATCTTTTGACTTAAGTGAGTAGGCGTAACTAAATGTGGACGAACGGACAGGGATCAGGAACGCAGTACTCTGTAATCTAGGTCCAGTACCGCATCCACATAACTAGTTCGCTCGGTAAAACAAAGGATATCGGAGGTTGTCACCATCGAGTAATTTCCACAGCGCTATTGTCAGTAAAAAATGTAATAAAAATTCTTAGCACTACGATCGAGTTAATGCATGGCTAACGAATTCAGTTACAACGGGAAGACTATTAGAGGGCACCTGGGAGAAGATCAGTCTGGGTTCCGGAGGAATGTAGGAACACGCGAGGCAGTAATGACCCTATGATTGAAGAAAGACCAGCTTACATTTGTTGATTTACGGAAAGCTTTTGACAATGTTGAGTGGAATACACTCTTTGTAATTATGTAGTCTCTACGTTGAACAGGCATTATATTAAATGAAATAGAAGTGTAGTAGTTGATATAAGTTTCAAGATGAAGTTTCAAAACTGAAGGATTTGCTACTGGGTAGTAATTCTATCAGAGACTACAGAGGATTTGCAAGATCAGTTGAAAGGAATGGATGGTGTATTAACAAGATGGACATCAACTAAATTAAAACAAGAGTGATGGATTTTCATTTTGGCCGAAGTGAAGAGGATTTAAAATACAGTCTTTCAGTCATAAAAAGTGCTTTACTGAAAAAAAAGTGAACGTCTGATTTCAAATATAGCTTTAACTGTAAGGAAGTATTTTCTCGGATTATCTATGTCTGTAATGCATCCCTACAGCTGGCCGGGGTGGCCGAGCGGTTCTAGGCGCTACAGTCTGGAACCGCGCGACCGCTACGGTCGCATGTTCGAATCCTCCCTCGGGCATAGATGTGTGTGATGTCCTTAGGCTAGTTAGGTTTAAGTAGTTCTAAGTTCTGGGGGACTGATGACTTCAGTGCTCAGTGCTCAGAGACATTTGAACCATTTTTTTGTATCCCTACAAGGAAGTTAAACAGGAAAGAGAGAAAGGTAAGTGAAAAAATTATAGAGCGACAGAAAAGTCTTATTGTAGTGTAACACGTACCAGGCCTCTCAGCAGAGAAAAATCCCTTGTAGTACCGGGATCGAACCCAGGTCCTCCACATGGTAGCCAACGCACTGACTGCTCACCTGCGCAGCCGTAAAAATCAGATTATGCTGCAAAGGAATTTAAGTGATATTCACTTAAGACGAACTACTTATTAACTAGGTGAGATATAATGAATGTTTCTAGGCATCATAATAATGCGACGTAAGTAGTTTTTTTTTCAGTGTTAAAAGAATATTGCGGTATTCGGTTTGTCAATTTTCTAAAAGCATATTTTGTTTATTTCATCATTCTCTTGTGCACTGTGTGATCATTTCAGTGCATGTCCACCATCAAGTTATTCGAACATCGAAAATGCGCGACATTGTATCAGAAAAAAAGTCTCAACGAGATGCGCTGCATCGCCAGTTATATAAGCGCAGTGAATACCTGAATAAAAACGGGAATATACTGTGTATCGGTTTTGTTGCTGGTCAACATTTCTAGCGCTGGTGCAGCGCGCGTAGTGGAGAGCTGTGTCTACATCTCCATATTACTCCACTGGCTTTGAATTGGTAGATCCTCGAGTTCTGAATAGGGATCACCGAATATGCTATGCAGACAGTTTTGAGCTGGAACTGTTTAATCAGCGTATCAGCTTCGAAACTAATAGACTGGAACGACGAAATCATCATAAAATCTTTTCCATATAGAACAACGGCGACGACAAAGAGGCTGTGGAACAAACACACTTGCTTATCCACCTCACGCGTCGGGAATAACCGACTGCATATGCGAATTTATTCTCCAAACGCTCATAAAATGATTATATCAGAGTACAGTACCCGATGGCAATATACACTATGTGATCAATAGTATCCGGACATCTGCCTGAAAATGACTTACAAGTTCGTGGCGCCCTCCATTGGTAATGCTGGAATTCAGTATCGTGTTGGCCCACCGTTAGCCTTGATGAAGGCTTCCACTCTCGCAGGCATATGTTCAATCAGGTGCTGAAAGATATCTTGGGGAATGGCACCTCATTCTTCACGGGTGGTTGGTTGGTTGGTTTCGGGAAGAAGACCACTCAGCGTGGTCATCGGTCTCATCGGATTAGGGAAGGCTGGGGAAGGAAGTCGACCGTGCCCTTTCAGAGGAACCATCCCGGCATTGGCCTGGAGTGATTTAGGGAAATCACGGAAAACCTAAATCAGGATGGGCGGACGTGGGATTGAACCGTCGTCCTCCCGAATGCGAGTCCAGTGTCTAACCACTGCGCCACCTCGCTCGGTATTCTTCACGGAGTGCTGCACTGAGGAGAGGTATCGATGTCGATCGGTGAGGCCTGGCACGTATTCGGCGTTCCAGAACATCCAAAAGGTGTGCTACAGGATTAAGTCAGGACTTCGCGCAGGCCAGTCCATCACAGGAATGTTACTGTTGTGTAACCGCCACAGGCCAATACTATGAACAGGTGCTCGATCGTTTTGAAAGATGCAGTCGCCACCCCGAATTGCTCTTCAACAGAGGGAAGCAACAAGGTGCTTCAAACATCAATGTAGGCCTGTGCTGTGATAATGCCACGCATAACAACAAGGGGAGCAAGCCCCCTCCATGAAGAACACGACCACACCATAACACTACCGCCTCCAAATTTTACTGTTGGCACTACACACGCTGGCAGATGACGTTCACCGGGCATTCGCCATACCCACACACTGCCTTCGGATCACCACATTGTGTACCGTGATTCGTCAGAATGTTTAATCTCCTAACACCAAGCAAGACGTCGATTGCCATTTACCGGCGTGATGTGTGGTTTATGAGCAGCTGCCTAACTGCCGTAGTACTGAATCCTGATGCAGTTTGGAATTCCTGTGTGATGGTCTGGATAGATGTCTGCCTATTACACATTACCACCCTCTTCAACTGTCGGCGGTCTCTGTCAGTGAACAGACGAGGTCGGCCTGTACGCCATTATGCTGTACGTATCCTTTCACTTTTGCACTTCACTACCACCTTGGAAACAGTGGACCTTGGGATGTTTAAGAGTGTGGAAATCTCACGTACATAGATACAACACAAGTGACACGGAATCACCTGACCACGTTTGAAGTTCGTGAATTCTGCGGAGCGTCCCATTCTGTTCTTTCACGATGTCTAATAACTACTGAGGTCGCTAATATGGAGTACCTCGCAGTAGGTGGCAGCACACTGCACCTAATATGAAAAACGTATATTTTTGGGGGTGTCCGGGTAGTGTACGAGGCCAGCATTAAGGGCGGATTACTCTACATAAGAAAGATGTAACACTACAGAAACAGCGCGTGCGTCATATTCGCATCGGCCAACGTTCTGGATCAGTGGTGGCGTAACACCAGAATGAATTCGGGAAATATATAGTTCGAAGTGGATAGGAAAGGGTTCCCTCCAGTAGGAAGACATGACAGGCCACAGAGGTAGTGAAGTGCCTCACCAACGTGAACCTCGTCAATGATTACAGGCTACAGGCGTCTCGGTAGCCTGCTGCAGACAGAACACGGCCGGACAACGCGAGGTTGTCCCACCACGCATGGCAGCAAATACATACGCGCGCAAGGCGCACAGTGTACTGACCCATCGCAAATGGCACCGGACTTGGAGAGAGCAGCACTACTTCACAATACCAGCTCCATCCTGATTCGCTGACGTGTGCTAACAGAATCCCATCTTAAGTTACTGGGGACGTAACAAATATTTTTCCTACGCCAATTCCGATTGAAAAAAACTGCTGAATTTCTTATAGGACATGGTGAAATATTCCCGCTTCAGTAGCTATAGTTTCATAAAGCTCGGATAGGTGCGGCGCAACATGTCGAATGGTGTCTGTAACGGAGATGGGCACCAAGCAAGGAGCTGTCGGGTTTCATTTGGCGGAAAACCAGAGCATCAAAGATATTTATAGGTGCTTGCAGATTGTTTACGGAGACCTGGAAGCGAACAAAAGCACAGTGAGTCGTTGGGCGAGACATCTGTTATTGTCGCAATAAGATCGCGCAGACCTGTCCGGTCTCCGGCGCCGGTCGGTCGCACACAGCTGTGACACCTGTGGTGTTCGAGCGTGCGGACACCCTCATTCGAGGTGTCCGACGGATCGCAATCGAACACCTCGCTTGTCAACTGGACGTATCTGTTGGTTATGCTGACATATTCGTCGACCTGTTAGGGTACGCAGAGGTATACAGGATATTACAAAAAGGTACGACCAAACTTTCAGGAAACATTCCTCACACATAAAGAAAGAAAATATGTTATGCGGACATGTGTCCGGAAACGCTTACTTTCCATGTTAGAGCTCATTTTATTACTTCTCTTCAAATCACATTAATCATGGAATGGAAACACACAGCAACAGAACGTACCAGCGTGACTTCAAACTCTTTGTTACAGGAAATGTTGAAAACGTCCTCCGTTAGCGAGGATACATGCATCCACCCTCCGTCGCATGGAGTCCCTGATGCGCTGATGCAGCCTTGGAGAACGGCGTATTGTATCACAGCCGTCCACAATACGAGCACGAAGAGTCTGTACATTTGGTACCCGTGTTGCGTAGACAAGAGCTTTCAAATGCCCCCATAAATGAAAGTCAAGAGGGTTGAGGTCAGGAGAGCGTGGAGGCCATGGAATTGGTCCGCCTCTACCAATCCATCGGTCACCGAATCTGATGTTGAGAAGCGTACGATCACTTCGACTGAAATGTGCAGGAGCTCCATCGTGCATGAACCACATGTTGTGTCGTACTTGTAAAGGCACGTGTTCTAGCAGCACAGGTAGAGTATCCCGTATGAAATCATGATAAATTGCTCCACTGAGCGTAGGCGGAAGAACATGGGGCCTAATCAAGACATCATCAACAATGCCTGCCCAAACGTTCACAGAAAATCTGTGTGGATGACGTGATTGCACTATTGCGTGCGGATTCTCGTCAGCCCACACATGTTGATTGTGAAAATTTACAATTTGATCACGTTGGAATGAAGCCTCATCCGTAAAGAGAAGATTTGCACTGAAATGAGGATTGACACATTGTTGGATGAACCATTCGCAGAAGTGTACCCGTGGAGGCCAATCAGCTGCTGATAGTGCCTGCACATGCTCTACACGGTACGGAAACAACTGGTTCTCCTGTAGCACTCTCCATACAGTGACGTGGTCAACGTTACCTTGTACAGCAGCAACTTCTCCGACGCTGACATTAGGGTTATCGTCAACTGCACGAAGAATTGCCTCGTCCATGGCAGTTGTCCTCGTCGTTCTAGGTCTTCCCCAGTCGCGAGTCATAGGCTGGAATGTTCCGTGCTTCCTAAGACGCCGATCAATTGCTTCGAACATCTTCCTGGCGAGACACCTTCGTTCTGGAAATGTGTCTCGATACAAACGTACCGCGCCATGGCTATTGCCCCGTGCTAATCCATACATCAAATGGGCATCTGCCAACTCCGCATTTGTAAACATTGCACTGACTGCAAAACCACGTTCGTGATGAACACTAACCTGTTGATGCTACGTACTGATGTGCTTGATGCTAGTACTGTAGAGCAATAAGTCGCATGTCAACACAAGCACCGAAGTCAACATTACCTTCCTTCAATTGGGCCAACTGGCGGTGAATCGAGGAAGAACAGTACATACTGACGAAACTATAATGAGCTCTAACATGTAAATTAAGCGTTTCCGGACACATGTCCACATAACATCTTTTCTTTATTTGTGTGTGAGGAATGTTTCCTGAAAGTTTGGCCGTACCTTTTTGTAACACCCTGTATACCCGGTGGGTTCCCCGCCACCTAGCAGACCATAAAGAGGAACTAAGGGAGACCCGCACGAAACTGTTTCGCTTTGCAAAGCTGATCATGACAATAATTTGTCGACCATGGAAAGGGTTTATCACTCCGAACGAGAAACAAAGCGGCAGTCCATGGAATGGTGCCACATAGACCTCCGAAAAAAATGTTCAAAGCCGCACGCTTGGCCTTCTGGGACTCTGAAGGGGCTGTTACATTGATGTCCTCGCTCATGGTGCAACGATCAACTCTGTAGTGTATTGTGCTACGGTCAGGAAACTGAAAAAAAAAACACATCAGCATGTTCGACACCACAAAAATTCAAATGAACTTCTTCTTTTCCGTGACAACGCCAGGCCTTACCCAAGCCTGTGCACCTGAGAGGAGTTCGCATAACTTACCAGGACTCTTGTTCGTCATCTACCCTACAGCTCGGATCTCGCAACTTCCGACTTGACTTCCATCTGCTTGGCACAATGAAGGATGTAAGCCGCGGGAATCAGTACATGGGTGATGTGGAGATTATTGATGCAGCAAGACGTCTGATGTTTACCGGTAGAGTGGTACCATGCGGCCATACAGACCCTCCAGTAAGGTGGCGTAAGTCCGCCGCATTGAACCGATATGATGTTGAAAATAGGGTTTTGTAGCCAAAATAGTGGAGAATAATGTTGTGTGTTGGTGCCCTGAGTAAAACCAACATGCTTTCAGAAAAAAATTGTTGTACTACTTATTAATTGTCCCTCGTACAATAAGTGAATACCGTTTACATTCCTCCCTCTCCCTACATTCAATCAAATGACGAGTTTCGTTTACGCACTTTTTAAGGATTATGACGGCAACAGTATAGACAATATATTACAGAAGTGCATCAACATGGTGAAAGCCCTCTACATCTAGTTCTACATGATTACTCTGCAATTCACACTCAAGTGCCTCACACAGGGTTCACCGAACCACATTTCTTCTCTGTAGATCTGCTCTCAAACAGCGCGTGGGAAACACGAACACTTAAATCTCTACGTGTGTTCTCTGATTTCTCTTATATTATTGCGATCATAATTTATTCGCATGTAGGTGGATGTCAAAACAACATTTCCACATTCGGAGGAGAAAGACGGTGACTGAAATTTCGTGAAGAGATCTAACTGCAACGGAAAACACATTCTTTTTAATGATTGTCATCCCAACCCGCATATCAAATTCGTGAGATTTTCTGCCCTTTTTCCCGATAACAGAAAACAAGCTAGCCTCATTGATTCGCCTTCCTTCCAGCATTATCTATGTGATCGATCCAATTTAACTCATTTGTTATAGTAATTCCTAGGTATTTAACTGATATGACAGCCTTTCCATCAGTGTCTTTTATCGTCTACGTAACCCAAAATTTAACTGATTAATTTTAGTACTCACGTGGATGACCCCAAACATTTCTTTACTTTTGATCAACTGGCGTTTTTTTGCACCAAAGTGGTATCTTATCTACATCGTTTTGCAGTGGATTTTGATCGTCTAATGATTTTACTAGACGGTAAATGGTAGCGTCAATCAGAGTAACAGGTGCTGCTCAGATTGCCTCCAAAATTGTTTATATAGATCGGGAACAGCAAAAGACCTATAATACTTCCTTGGCGAATACCAGGTTTCACTTCTGTTTTAGCCGATGACTTTCAGTTACTACGAAGTGACCTTTCTGAGAAGAAATCACGAATCCAGTAGTACAAGTGAGACGATGCTCCATAGGCACGCAGTTTGATTAGAAGACACTTTTGAGGAACCGTACAAATATGGGAATCTGGAAATACGGATTCAGTTAGAGATTCTCTGTTGACATCACCCATTACATCATGTGAATAAAGTACTAGTTTCATTGAACACTAGCGACATTTTCTAATTCCGTGCTGGATACGTATCAGTAGATGGTTGTTTTAAATTTGTAGTATCCGAACTCAGTATATATTCCAGAATCCTATTGCAAATATACGTCAGTGAAATGAGTCTTTGATTCTGCGGACTACTCTCATTTCCTTTCTCGTGTTTTGGGGTAACATGTTGAAGTTTCCTATCTTTAGGTGTGAATCTATCATTGAGCGAGTGGTTGCACCTGATCGCTTAGATTTATATCGACATTCGATGAAAGGAAGCTAATTGTTGTACAGTGTAGGCCAGAAGATTTGCCTTTATGTCATTTGAGGTGCTTCACTACGCCCAGGAAATCTATTTCTAAGTTGCTCAAATTGGCAGGTGTTATTGACTCTAATTCGGGAATGTTTACTTTGTCTTCTACGGTGAAGGAAATTCGGAACACTGTATTTAGTAGCTCGGTCTTTGTGTCACTGTCATCAGTACCATTTACGCTGGTGTTGCGCAGTGAAGATATTATTAATACCTCACAACTGGTTTCCTTTACATTCAACCGGAATTTCTTTGAATTTTCCGACAGATTTCGAGACTAAGTTTAAACGCATTTCGCATTGAAGTACAAACAAAATTTCGAGACAGCTCAAAACATCGTCAGTCTTAGTGATTTTTTGGCTTTTAAATTTGGTATGCTTTTTCGGTTGCTTAGCAACAATGATCTCTCCTATTTTATATAACGGCGTGGATCAGTTCTGTCTCTTATAATACATTTGGTACTAGCTTTTACCCACAGCTGATCTTGCATATAATGTTTTGTTATAATGAATGATGGTGAATATGTAAGACATTTTATGTGCAATAGTGTCAGCTGCACTCATGAGTCGGTTTGTTCGGGCAAGCGTAGCTCGTGGTGCGTGCGCCGCTGTCCCTTCTTCCAAACTGTCGCAGTGCACAATGTGGTGACAACGTTTCTGCCGAGCAGTGCTTGACCAGGGGCTCACATCTATGCATTGTGCTATTAAAGTACACTACTGGCCATTACAATTGCTACACGAAGAAGAAAGGCAGATGATAAACGGGTATTCATTGGACAAATACACTCCTGGAAATGGAAAAAAGAACACATTGACACCGGTGTGTCACACCCACCATACTTGCTCCGGACACTGCGAGAGGGCTGTAAAAGCAATGATCACACGCACGGCACAGCGGACACACCAGGAACCGCGGTGTTGGCCGTCGAATGGCGCTAGCTGCGCAGCATTTGTGCACCGCCGCCGTCAGTGTCAGCCATTTTGCCGTGGCGTACGGAGCTTCATCGCTGTCTTTAACACTGGTAGCATGCCGCGACAGCGTGGACGTGAACCGTATGTGCAGTTGACGGACTTTGTGCGAGGGCGTATAGTGGGCATGCGGGAGGCCGGGTGGACGTACCGCCGAATTGCTCAACACGTGGGGCGTGAGGTCTCCACAGTACATCGATGTTGTCGCCAGTGGTCGGCGGAAGGTGCACGTGCCCGTCGACCTGGGACCGGACCGCAGCGACGCACGGATGCACGCCAAGACCGTAGGATCCTGCGCAGTGCCGTAGGGGACCGCACCGCCACTTCCCAGCAAATTAGGGACACTGTTGCTCCTGGGGTATCGGCGAGGACCATTCGCAACCGTCTCCATGAAGCTGGGCTACGGTCCCGCACACCGTTAGGCCGTCTTCCGCTCACGCCCCAACATCGTGCAGCCCGCCTCCAGTGGTGTCGCGACAGGCGTGAATGGAGGGACGAATGGAGACGTGTCGTCTTCAGCGATGAGAGTCGCTTCTCACTTGGTGCCAACGATGGTCCTATGCGTGTTTGGCGCCGTGCAGGTGAGCGCCACAATCAGGACTGCATACGACCGAGGCACACAGGGCCAACACCCGACATCATGGTGTGGGGAGCGATCTCCTACACTGGCCGTACACCACTGGTGATCGTCGAGGGGACACTGAATAGTGCACGGTACATCCAAACCGTCATCGAACCCATCGTTCTACCATTCCTAGACCGGCAAGGGAACTTGCTGTTCCAACAGGACAATGCACGTCCGCATGTATCCCGTGCCACCCAATGTGTTCTAGAAGGTGTAAGTCAACTACCCTGGCCAGCAAGATCTCCGGATCTGTCCCCCATTGAGCATGTTTGGGACTGGATGAAGCGTCGTCTCACGCGGTCTGCACGTCCAGCACGAACGCTGGTCCAACTGAGGCGCCAGGTGGAAATGACATGGCAAGCCGTTCCACAGGACTACATCCAGCATCTCTACGATCGTCTCCATGGGAGAATAGCAGCCTGCATTGCTGCGAAAGGTGGATATACACTGTACTAGTGGCGACATTGTGCATGCTCTGTTGCCTGTGTCTATGTGCCTGTGGTTCTGTCAGTGTGATCATGTGATGTATCTGACCCCAGGAATGTGTCAATAAAGTTTCCCCTTCCTGGGACAATGAATTCACTGTGTTCTTATTTCAATTTCCAGGAGTGTATATTGTACTAGCACTGACATGTGATTACATTTTCACGCAATTTGGGTGCATAGATCCTGAGAAATCAGTATCCAGAACAACCACCTCTGGCCGTAATTACGGCCTTGATACGCCTGGGCATTGAGTCAAACAGAGCTTGGATGGCGTGTACAGATACAGCTGCCCATGCAGCTTCAACACGATACCACAGTTCATCAAGAGTAGTGACTGGCGTATTGTGACGAGCCAGATGCTCGGCCACCATTGACCAGACGTTTTCAGTTGGTGAGAGATCTGGAGAATGTGCAGGCTAGGGCAGCAGTCGACCTGCATTATCCTGCTGAACTGTAGGGTTTCGCAAGGATCGAAAGAAGGGTAGAGCCACGGGTCGTAGCGCGTCTGAAATGTCACGTACACTGTTCAAAGCGCCGTCAATGCGAACAAGAGGTCGCCGAGACGTGTAATCAATGGCACCCCATACAATCACGCCTGGTGATACGCCAGTATGCCGATGCCGAATACACGCTTCCAATGTGCGCTCACCGCGATGTCGCCAAACACGGATGCGACCATCATGATGCTGTAAACAGAACCTGGATTCATCCGAAGAAATGACGTTTTGCCATTCGTGCACCCAGGTTCGTGGTTGAGTACACCATCGCAGGCGCTCCTGTCTGTGATGCAGCGGCAGTGGTAACCGCAGCCATGGTCTCCGAGCTGATAGTCCATGCTGTTGCAAACGTCGTCGAACTGTTCGTGTAGATGGTTGTCGTCTTGCAAACGTCCCCATGTGTTGACTCAGGGATCAAGACGTGGCTGCACGATCCGTTACAGCCATGCGCATAAGATGCCTGTCATATCGACTGATAGTGATACGAAGCCGTTGGGATCCATCACGGCGTTCCGTATTACCCTCCTGAACCCACCGATTTAATATTCTGCTAACAGTCATTGGATCTCGACCAACGCGAACAGCAATCGCGATAGGCTACAATCCGACCTTTATCAGTGTCGGAAACGTGATGGTACGCATTTCTCCTCCTTCCACGAGGCATCACAACAACGTTTCACCAGGCAACGCCGGTCAAGTGATATTTGTGTATGAGAAAACGATTGGAAACTTTCCTCATGTCAGCACGTTGTAGGTGTCGCCACCGGCGCCAGCTTTGTGTGAATTCTCTGAAAAGCTAATCATTTGCATATCACAGCATCTTCTTCCTGTCGGTTAAATTTCGCGTCTGTAGCATGTCATGTTCGTGGTGTAGCAATTTTACTGGCCAGTATTGTAGCTATACATTACACAACGTGTACATTATGCAATGAGTTTAATAATTATTTTACATGATTTAAGTTCAGCGACGTAGAAAAATATCTCCACTCTACTTCACCCCTTAGGGATCGTTTCCCCCCCCCCTTTTTTTTACTTTCTGAAGTGGCCTATGTTCTTCCTTAGCGTCGAGGCAACCTCTATATCAGATTTCATCGAAATCGCTTCAGTTGTTCAGTCGTGAAAAAGTAACGCACTGAGCTACTTTCGCATTTGTCACATTAGTATGCATAACACTTTTAAATTACGATCTCATTTTTTCTTCTGTATTTAGATTTTGATTAAATAAGGCCTATATGTTGCCCTAAGTTATGCCAAAGGTACATATGAAACGCATATGAAGATTAGTGTAGTAGTTTTGGAAATGAAATGAAAATATCTTGGGGCATTGATGGCCAGGAGGCCCCATCCGGAAACGTTCGGCCGGTGAGCTGCAAGTCTTATTTCAGGTGTCGCCACACTGGGTGACCTGCGGGTCAGTGAGGGTGAGATGATGATGACGATGATGATGAGAACAATATAACACCCTGTCCACGAGCGGAGAAAATTCCCAACACGGCCAGGAATCGGACCGGAGCCCCCTGTATGGTAGGCAAATACGTTACCACGTTTTCTCTGCATTTTGTTCGTTATTAGTCTTTGTATTTGGTCGTATCGGACGTCAAATGGCATCCGTTGAAGTTCGTTGTTGATCCCTTCTTTCAGTTTCTTTATTACGGAGGCCATCCAGCCCTCTGACCGAACACACTGAGCTACCGTGCCGGCTCTCAGTTAAGCAGGAGGACAAGTAGTTTTGAAGATTGGAGTGCTCAGACAGAGAAATACAGGGACGCGACACTTTTTGATAAAACTTTAAATCACAATAACATACTTTTTTAAATTCGTGATGAAGTTTGGTTTTACAGTTTTATTATTAGTATAGATAAGAATTGATAAGTCTTTCGACTGCTGTCGATGCTACGCACTTGCTTACAAGTCACATTTGGTCTACCGTTTCATAGTTAGTACGGAAGGAACGGATACTTCCTCTTAAGAAAGAATAAAGCGAATTTTTACTGGCTTCTTTGAATGGATATATTTTACATTTGTTTTTGGGGGAGTAGGCAACTGAAGTAGCGGCCGTGTCGTTGGTACAACACTGTGAGCACTTATTATGCGCTGCTGTAGGCTAGTGGTGGTCTTAATAACAACAGACCCCTCTTTTATCAAAACTAGACATGATTGTCTCAATAAGAATTCCGGGATCGTTCATTAAATAAAATACGGCGTTTCAGTCTTCGATCGCTATTCTTTATTTTCAGTTACCGGTTTCGGGCTAGCTGCCCATCTTCAGATCTGTTAGACAAAGTTAAAAATATAATTAATAAGAGAGATACAGTTAGTGATAGAAATATCTTAGTTTACAAAGAGAAATTTTGGAACGTATTAAATGCCAACATACCATATATTGTAGTTACAGAGTAACTTGTCCGTACAGAACACTCGGTTCGCTGTCATAAGTAAAGTGAATTTCAATCTGTTAAAACGTTATATTGCAGTTTTAAGGAGTAACCTGATTGGTAACAGTAAAAACTGCCCTCTACCTATGACAATTGTGCATCTGTTATTATTTCACCGTATATATTAATGGCGAATATTCTTTTTAATATCTACATTTTAATTATATTTTATGTTTCTTTATAAAGAAATTTTAAATTAGTGTAAATTTTTAGTTTCACGGTCCACTCAAAAAAGATTATTCATATGTTATTACCTTAAAAATTGTTTTATTAAAAAGAATTTGGCCATTAATATATACGGTGAAATAATAACAGATGCGCAATTGTTATAGGTAGAGTGCACTTTTTACTGTTACCAATCAGGTTCCTCTTAAAAACTGCAATATAACGTTTTAACAGATTGAAATTCACTTTACTTGACAGCGAACCGAGTGTTCTGTACGGGCAAGTTACTCTGTAACTACAATGTATGGTATGTTGGTATTTAATACTTTCCAAAATTTCTTTTTGTAAACTAAGATATTTCTATCACTAACTGTGTCTCTCTTATTAATTATATTTTTAACTTTGTCTAACAGATCTGAAGATGGGCAGCAAGCCCGAAACCGGTAATTGAAAATAAAGAATAGCGATCGAAGACTGAAACGCCATATTTTATTTTTAGACCCCTCTTTGTCAATTTATTTTTTTATTATTTGGTATATTTCTGGCATCATATGCAACTAGGTGTTGACACTTAAGTTGATACAAGATTTTGCAGTACGATGTCGTCTACAACGCGGGAAGTTTCATAGAAACGAATTGTTTTAGCTTGCGAAAATAATATTTTGCTTTTTATTTAAACCACGCCGCACACACATTTTCAAGAGGCACTTCTGTCGCAGTAGGCATACTATTATTGATTAGCCTAATCTCTGCAACATATGTAACATACAGGATTACTCAGGAAAATGGATCACCTCAAATAATTCCAGAACTGTTTAACACACCTTACTTCTATTTTCACCAACATGAATTATGAGAGTGCCCTCACTAAAAGACATGCAGCCTTCCTTAACAACTCTATGAATGACGCAAATATTGGTATGAACTTCTCTTTTTCAAATCGATCGGTGGTAATATCTGCATCTCATTCTTATTCCTAAAAGAGATGAATTCAACGGCTTTCCATTCTTCAAAATACGATTAGTAGCTGCGGAGAAGCTACACTATTTCGATATTTTGAACATGAAACCGATTGCTACCTTATGTGGAAATTGGTTAATTGATACCCAAAAGCGGGCCGGTGTAGCCGGGCGGTTCTAGGCGCTTCAGTCTGGAATCACGCGACCGCTACGGTCGCAGGTTCGAATCCTGCCTCGGGCATGGATGTGTGTGATGTCTTTAGGTTAGTTAGGTCTAAGTAGTTCTAAGTTCTAGGGGACTGTTGACCTCAGATGTTAAGTCCCATAGTGCTCAGAGCCATTTGATACCCAAAATAGGAAACCGTCGAGCTGGATAAGGAGGAAGCAGAGTGTTACAACCCCACGATATATTACCCGAGGAAGTGTGACTTCAATCTGTCTGCGTCGACCACGTGTCAGGAAAAGAAACGTATTCTACAAACTAAAAGAAGCTGGATATATTACTATTTTAGGGAGATGCAGAAAGAACACGAAGATGTTAGTTGACTTGTTTGCAGAAGGGTGTCCCTTCAGATAAAGTCCAACGATAACAGTTATTCGACGAATGTGAACGAAAATGCTTTTGATGTAGAAAAAATTACGGTATCGTAAACGGTTGCAGAAATATTTGAAGTGAACAGTTTAGCTTAATCACCCTGCACTATAATTATATAGAAAGAAAAATCTTTGGTAATGAACTAAACCGTGGATGAGCTCACTTGATGAGTTCTGTTCACATGAACAAAAATTCAGTTTAAGTTTCACCAGCCAGTGTGATTCACAGGGCAAATGAATTACAACAGCACTATTGTATCTAATACGAAATCGCCTAACAAATAGTCGATTGAGTCAATGATTACTGTGCCATATCCAAGAATGAATCACTTAATTATGGTTCTCTCTTTTCCGTGCCGTCAAATAGCAGTCCCGGAAAGTCACCACTCGACGCGCAGAGCTTACACTTACGAAGAGTCACGTAGTAGACAGTTTCAATTACAGTGAACAAAACGCATCACCGGGGCTTTGTAAGTGAATTAGTTTAGCGCCCGCTGCTTCACTAGCGTGGTCTGTATGGCTTTCAGAGTTTTCTTTCTTTCTTTTTTTTTAATTTAATCGACTTCTTCTGGTGTTCACAACTGCAACGCCTTCTAAACTTTCCAAGATAATTAAGGCCATATAAGCATGGTCTTTTGCGAATGTACTTCTGACCAAAAAGCGATTCCGGTAGCTGGAGCCAAACGTTTTCGTTAATCACGCCTTTTTCGTTCTTTTGGATGTATTGCCATAGCAACATTCATCAACTAACAAATATTTCCTTATATCTAACAGAGAAGCGAAATATCAGTTTTAATTTTTTTTAATGTAACGAAATATCTTCTTGCAAATTTTCATCCCCTATTGAGTGATGTTTAGGTGCTCCAAGGTCCAAGAAGATGACCAGTTATCTACGTGGTATCTACATCTACATCTACATGGGTACTCTGCAAATCACATTTCAGTGCCTGGCAGAAGGTCCATCGAACCACCTTCACAATTCTCTGTTATTTCAATCTCGTATAGCGCGCGGAAAGAACGAACACCAATATCTTTCGGTACGAGATCAGATTTCACTTATTTTATCGTGGTGATTGTTTCTCCCTATGTAGGTCGGCGTCAACAAAATATTTTCGCATTCGGAGGAGGAAGATGGTGATTGGAATTTCGTGAGGAGGTTCCGTCGAAACGAAATAAGCTTTTCTCTTAATGATGTCCAGCATAAATCCTGTATCCTTTCAGTGACACTCTCTCCCATATTTTGGGATAATACAGAACGTGCTACCCTTCATTGAACTTTTTCGATGTACTCCGTCAGTCCTATCTGGTAAGGATCCCACAGCGCGCAGCAGTATTCTAAAAGAGGGCTGTCAAGCATAGTGTAGCAGTCTCCCTAGTACATCTGTTACATTTTCTAAGTGCCCTGCCAATAAAACGCAGTCTTTGGTTAGCCTTCCCCACAACATTTTCTATGTGTTCCTTCAAATTTAAGTTGTTCGTAATTGTAATTCCTAGGTATTTAGTTGAATTTACGACCTTTAGGTTTCACTGATTTATCATGTAACAGAAGTTTAACGAATTCCTTTTAGCACTCATGTGGATGACCTCACACGTTTTGTTATTTATGGTCAATTGCCAATTTTCGCACAATTCAGATATATTTTCTAGATCGCTTTGCAATTTGTTTTGCTCTTCTGATGACTTTATTAGTCGATAAACGACACCGTCATGCCAGCAGCGATGGCCGAGCGGTTCTAGGCGCTATAGTCCGGAGCCGCGCGACTACTACGGTCGCAGGTTCGTATCCTGCCTCGGGCATGGATGTGTGTGATGTCTTTAGGTTGGTTAGATTTACGTAGTTCTACGTCTAGGGGGACTGATGACCTCAGATGTTAAGTCCCATAGTGCTCAGAGCCATTTGAACCATTTTTAAAAAGCGTCATCTGCAACCAACCTAAGACGGCTGCTCTCCCAACTCCTTTATATAGATTAGGAACAGCAAAGGGCCTATAACTCTACCTTGGGGAACGAAAGAAATCACTTCTGTTTTATTCGATGACTTTCCGTCAGTTACTACGAACTGTGACCTCTCTGCCAGGAAATCACAAATCCAGTCACATAACTGAGACGATATTCCATAAGCACGCATTTTAACTACAAGCCGCTTGTGTAGTACAGTGTTAAAAACCTTCCGGAAATCCAGAAATACGAAATCGATCTGAAATCCCTTCTCAATAGCACTCAACACTTCATGCGAATAAGGAGCTAGTTGTGTTTCACAAGAACGATGTTTTCTAAAGCCATGTTGACTGTGTGTCAATAGACAGTTCTCTTCGAGGTAATTCATAATGTTAGAACACAATATATGTTCCAGAATCCTACAGCTGGACACCGACGTTAATGATATGGGCCTGTAATTAAGTGGATTACTCCTACTACCTTTCTTGAATATTGGTGTGACCTGTGCAACTTTCCAGTTTTTGAGTACGGACCTTTCGTCGAGCGTACGGTTATACATGATTGTTAAGTATGGAGCTAATGCATCAGCATACTCTGACAGGAACCTGATTGGTATACAATCTAGACCAGAAGTCTTGCTTTTGTTAATTGATTGAGGTTGCTTCACTACTACCAGGATATTTACTTCTGCGTCATTCATGTTGGGAGCTGTTCTTGATTCGAATTTTCGATTACTTACCTCGTCTTCTTTTGTGAAGGCATTTTGGAAGGCTATGTTTAGTAACTCTGTTTTGACAGCACTGTCTTCGATAGTATCTCCATTGCTATCGCGCAGAGAAGGCATTGATTGTTTCTTGCAGCTAACATCGCATACGACCAGAATCTCTTTGGATTTTTTGTCGGGTTTCGAGACAAAGTTTCGTTGTGGAAACTGTTATAAGCGTCTCGCATTGAAGTCCGCGCTAAATTTTCGAGCTTCTGTAAAAGATCGCCAATCTTGGAGATGTTGCGTTTGTTTAAATCTGGCTTGTTTGTTTCCTTATTTCTGAAACAGTGTTCTGACCCGGTTTGTGCACCAAGGAGGATCAGCTCCGTGGTTTGTTATTTGGTATAAATCTCTCAATTTCTACCGATACTATTTGTTTGAATTCTAGCCACATCTGGTCTACACTTATATTCTTAATTTGGAAGGAGTGTCTCAGGAAGGCGTCAAGTGAATTTTTAACTGCTTTTCTGAATAGGTACATTTTTCGTTTATTTTTGAATGATTTGGGGTTACAGTATTCAATATCGCTACGACAACCCTGTTCACTAATCCCTGTATCCGTTTTGATGCTCATTATTAACTCAGGATTATCTGTTGACAAGAGGTTAAGTGTGTTTTCACAACCGTCTACTATTCGTGTGGGCTCATGAACTAAATGCTCGAAATAATTTTCAGAGAATTCGTTTAACACTATTTGTGATGATGTTCTATGCGTACCTCCGGTACTAAACAAGTATTTTCGCCAACATATTGAGGGTAAAAAAAAAAAGTCACCAGTAACTATAATCCTATGAGTCGGGTACGTGTTTGAAATTTGAGACCAGCTCGGACGTATTCTGCGTCTCAAGGCCAGCATCAAAGAGATCAATGGCCAGTTGTTGTCCAGCTGCCCTGAGTAGAGGATGCAACGCCTTCGTGACATCCTTCCCAGCCGAATCAGTGTATGCATCTTGGCCGAGAAGGTGCAACATCCCACAGCTATTTATATTTCTCAGTTTTTTGTTAATTTTGCTCGGTATTGTAATCTTCATCACATACGCTCTCACCCTGCGAGGTTTGGTTTCGTTTCATCGTGCTTTGCTGTGTGTTTCATTTTTTTTCTTTTTTTGTCAAGCGGTATATTTATTGTGCTAGTGTACGCTAACTGCTCCCCCTCCCCCTCCAAAGTCGCACAGATGTTCGTCAAGAAATATGACTTAGTTTCATACAAGTATATCGACTTTGAACTCAACATATGCCACTAGTGATGTAAGGCGTTTTGTATCCGATTTATAGGAAGAACAAAAAGAGGACGTTCCGTAATAATAGTTTCTCTGGATATCTCTTATATTTTACACTTCGTAAATTTTTTTTTGGAATGGTTCTCTTAAGAATATTTTCCAACAACATGGACTGGCGCGGTAACTGTATCTCACTTCTTTATTGAGTCACTACCAGTTCAGTAGTCCCTGCTGCCAGTAATTATAGACAATAATTACAAGTCATGTGTGCAAACAATCATGTTAGTACCAATGAAAACGTTTAGAAGCGAGTCGGTGCTCTCATCCGCATCCATGCCTCTTTCGGGAATCGCACTTACCAAAAACGCCCGGCCCGTAAGATTCCTGATCCGTCTGTAACGCCGGAAATACATATCCTCCTATTTCCATCTATTGTTCCATAATTTTTTTTCCTTATTTTTTTACCTGAAGATATGACATTTCTGTGTCCTTACATATTGTAATTGTTTTACTATATATATATATGTATATACACTCCTGGAAATTGAAATAAGAACACCGTGAATTCATTGTCCCATGAAGGGGAAACTTTATTGACACATTCCTGGGGTCAGATACATCACATGATCACACTGACAGAACCACAGGCACATAGACACAGGCAACAGAGCATGCACAATGTCGGCACTAGTACAGTGTATATCCACCTTTCGCAGCAATGCAGGCTGCTATTCTCCCATGGAGACGTTCGTAGAGATGCTGGATGTAGTCCTATGGAACGGCTTGCCATGCCATTTCCAACTGGCGCCTCAGTTGGACCAGCGTTCGTGCTGGACGTGCAGACCGCGTGAGACGACGCTTCATCCAGTCCCAAACATGCTCAATGGGGGACAGATCCGGAGATCTTGCTGGCCAGGGTAGTTGACTTACACCTTCTAGAGCACGTTGGGTGGCACGGGATACATGCGGACGTGCATTGTCCTGTTGGAACAGCAAGTTCCCTTGCCGGTCTAGGAATGGTAGAACGATGGGTTCGATGACGGTTTGGATGTACCGTGCACTATTCAGTGTCCCCTCGACGATCACCAGTGGTGTACGGCCAGTGTAGGAGATCGCTCCCCACACCATGATGCCGGGTGTTGGCCCTGTGTGCCTCGGTCGTATGCAGTCCTGATTGTGGCGCTCACCTGCACGGCGCCAAACACGCATACGACCATCATTGGCACCAAGGCAGAAGCGACTCTCATCGTTGAAGACGACACGTCTCCATTCGTCCCTCCATTCACGCCTGTCGCGACACCACTGGAGGCGGGCTGCACGATGTTGGGGCGTGAGCGGAAGACGGCCTAACGGTGTGCGGGACCGTAGCCCAGCTTCATGGAGACGGTTGCGAATGGTCCTCGCCGATACCCCAGGAGCAACAGTGTCCCTAATTTGCTGGGAAGTGGCGGTGCGGTCCCCTATGGCACTGCGTAGGATCCTACGGTCTTGGCGTGCATCCGTGCGTCGCTGCGGTCCGGTCCCAGGTCGACGGGCACGTGCACCTTCCGCCGACCACTGGCGACAACATCGATGTACTGTGGAGACCTCACGCCCCACGTGTTGAGCAATTCGGCGGTACGTCCACCCGGCCTCCCGCATGCCCACTATACGCCCTCGCTCAAAGTCCGTCAACTGCACATACGGTTCACGTCCACGCTGTCGCGGCATGCTACCAGTGTTAAAGACTGCGATGGAGCTCCTTATGCCACGGCAAACTGGCTGACACTGACGGCGGCGGTGCACAAATGCTGCGCAGCTAGCGCCATTCGACGGCCAACACCGCGGTTCCTGGTGTGTCCGCTGTGCCGTGCGTGTGATCATTGCTTGTACAGCCCTCTCGCAGTGTCCGGAGCAAGTACGGTGGGTCTGACACACCGGTGTCAATGTGTTCTTTTTTCCATTTCCAGGAGTGTATATTATATATATATATATATATATATATATATATATATATATATATGCATTTATGTCGATGTATAATTGGTTTGTTTTGTAAATATTATTTGTATTTTACGCTGGGTCTGATCTAGGGAAATCTATGCTATCGAACGATTACATCGATAGGTCGTGTGGAGAACCAAACTGTTTAGGATCTTTGGTAGTGTTAATTCTGCCGCATGGCAGAGGGAGTCGGGCTGGAGTAGGGCGGTGGAGCAGGTGTGTTGTGTGACGCCCTCGCGAGTTGCCGCGCTTTCGGGGTTTGGCAGCATGTAATTGCGCTCGACTTGCGATGATAGTTTCTGACACGGTGTCGCGGACGGGAAGCATTAGCTGGCGCACATCAAGAGCTCGTTTCGCCTGGTGACCGTGTCGAGAAGAAGGCGCGCCAACATCCAGCTTCTGCAACAGCGACGGCCGACAATGAGTGACTGTTGCCACCTCCTCGATCGACGACTTCAAACCTTCAATCAACCAACAAGGAAGACTGGTAGCACGTAAAGTTTTAGAACTCTATGGCAGACCCCAGCTTTTCAAACTGTTCAATTTGTCTCACAAAATTACAGCAACGTAGCATGAACCTTTGTTGCTCATTGTCCCAATTGCATTACCAAGCAGGGTTCCTTCCTTATCCGGAATGAACCCGGGTGTAGTTGAAATTCAAACGCCAGCATTAAAGTAATATCATTCAATTTCACTGCTTTAATTTCAAAGTTCAGTTAAGGTATTCATAGCTGGCTACAATATTTAGACTACACAAGCACAAATTAAGAGTGCCAGTTTTGTTACCATATTTTAGCTTACCTGTGACTGCGGCTCAGCTCGGTACGTACTAAATTTTACTATTGTTAATTGTTCAGAATCATTTAATTCAAGTTCAAAGTTAAATCTCTTATTTCTAAATTGCGTAGATTCAAGTAGCTTTTGAAATGATTGTTGAGGTAGCCCAAGACTGTCATTATTTTACTGAATTTCGTAGTGCTGCAGAAAGAAAGTTCACTATTAATATCAGTCACTAAATTAACTTTCAATTTTCCGGTTTTATTAATTCGTTTGCTAAATTAAGTCAGAGTGTAGCTTAATTTATTACTTCTGACAAACATTCAGTTTTCACACAACACGTGTCAACCTTCAGTCGCCACGCTTTTAGTGCTAATTATATGTGCATTAATCTTTCATTTTCAGTTATTATAGTAGTTGTCCATAGGACTGGCGACCGTAATTTTCTCCAAATCTCAAATATCTAATTAACGCCAATTAATTGTTAACGTAACGACCGCACATTTACTTTCTTCATTAATTTTACCCTTTTCCCAAAATTAATTTCCACCAATTTCATTTGCATTTTTCCTTTCATTTAGATGTAACCCTATCCTCCCTCTTTACCGACAAATTAACTTCGGTGGCGATTGCTTTTCCCAAATTTCCATTAGGTGCACGAGGTTTAATTTTTCACTGTGAGGGGGAGGTTACACGTCCTCGCAGCTTCAGTTCTGCCAGTAGCTTCCGCCCACTCACCAAGAATTCTCACGTTTACTGCTGCTCTAATAATGCTGGATAAAAGGATATCGCAGGGAAATTTAAATCTTTTATACTCGGCAGCAACAGTACACGGCTCGGTGAATAGTATTTCGTAGCGCTAGCAGTTATGAAACATCCTGGAAGATTAAAGCCGTGTGCCAGAGCGCGATTTGAAGCCACCATCTTGTCGCTCTCGGGAAAATCACAGACTCTCGACATGCCTTCACAGTTTCACTTCCACCAGTATCTACCTTCTTCTTTCTAATCTTCACAGTTTAGTCGCCACGTAGGGACCGTTTCGAAAATGATATTATCAACCCGTGTTACAAGGCCAGTCCGCCTTTAGCAGGTCAACACAGCGGACATGCTTTTGTTTCCGCTTGCGCAGAGTAAGCTCGCTTTGTTTACACTCTCACGGCCGTTGCTTACTTGACCGCTTAGTGTCTTCCATGACATTGTGAACCGTTACCGTAAAGGTGCTCTCCGATTTACTTTCTGCAACGACTTTGCCCGACCCAGAGCTTTCGAGATGGAACGTGTTCTGTGAGATGAAGTCAGTATCCCGGCGACCGACTTCGTAGGAATCCACTTGTCGATCGTGAACAGCACGACGGGGCGTGCGAACGCATCCTGCGTCAGATAGGGGATTCACTTCTGTCGTGCTGGAGGCAAAGTCGGGGCGGTGACCGTCGACCATGCAAGCAATTTCTAATTGCCACTCGAATTTTCAGCAGAGGAAGTCGTCGCAGCACTCCGACCACTCAACGCATTCCACAGCCATACCGCTGAGAAATGGACACAGTTTCAGACATATCCACCCCCAAACGGCGTCCGACAGGTTACCATTGATCTCCGAGGCAACGTCTTACCCTATCTTCAGATCGGTAGATGCCGTGCAATTATTATATACGACGGCCAGCATCGGACCTGTACCGGGTGCGGCAAAGAAGGCCACCGTCAGTCCGAATGCGTTTTCACAACTTCCAGCCGCCGACGGACCTGCCGGATAGCAAATTACAGTGCTCTCGATGACCTACGCCACTGCTCTCGCGTCTCCTGTCACCACACAAGGACGCCCGGACGCCACAATTGAACCAGATCACACCCCACTGGAGGCTGCCCCGGACGATCTGTCGCCGCAGCCGGCCGTTGACCCCGCCCGCACAGTGCCGGCCACAAGATGGAATCGTCCCTACAGTGTCATTCGCCGGCCGCGGTAGCCGAGCGGTTGTAGGCGGTTCAGTCCGGAACCGTGCGACTGCTACGGTTGCAGGCTCGGATCTTTCCTCGGGCATGCATATGTGATGTCCTTAGGTTAGTTAGGTTTAAGTAGTTCTAAGGTCTAGGGGACTGATGACCTCAGATGTTCAGTCCCATAGTGTTCAGATCCATTTCAACCAAGTGTCCTTGCCAGAGCGACGCGACTCCTTGCCGTCGCTTAAGGAAACAAGTTCTTCGAAATGACGCAAGAGAAGGCCAAGAGGAGACGTTGCGCGTCGACCCGAATGACGTCCACGAAACTGCCAACGTTGAAGGAAACGATATGATAGTGACATTATGCAGCAGTGTGCCTGCACTGCGTCTCCCTAAAGTTCGGTGAGGACCCATAAATGGAAACAGCACGATGAAACCCATCACGAACCACTTCTTCATCTTCTGAGAACAAAATTGACGATGTACCTGTGTCCGCTCCACGGCATGGTAAAAAGAGGAGGTCGAGGAGTGGGACCCGTTACGGGACCCCACGTTGTGGGCCCCGCGCCGCTGACCACACTTTCCCCTGAACCCCTAGTGCGAGAGGAATGACGTTCCTCTACGACCCCCACGTCCTTCCGCTGACGCCACAGTGAAACAACCTCCAGTGGTCCGTTGCCAGGCCTATCGGATAACAGTAATCAGCAACAACAACATCCGTGTAAAGGTGAAAATCCACCTTATACAGGAGATGTTCTGGGCGTCTGATATTGATTTCGCCCTCCTGCAGGAGGTTCACTTGGCCAGTCTTCCATATATGAACGGCCTTACTGGCCACGTCCCCACAGTTGATCCCATGGGCTGTGAAGTGGCCATCTACTTCTGCGAAGGGATTCCGGTCACTGATGTCACCTTTTTCCATCAGCTCAGGTCATGACACTCACTGCTATTGAGACACGCTTGATTAAGGTCTATGTGCCATCGGGCGCCGACCAACGACATGAACAGGCCCACTTTTAATCTGAGGCCATCACTCCACCCCTCCCTCTAATTTTTAGAGCGACATGAACACTGCCTGCTGGAACATGATTTTAACTGCGTTCTGCACTTAAAAGATCAGGTTCCCCACTATCCTATGTGCCAATAACTACTTAAACTGGTGCGGGACCTCCTACTCCACGATACCTGAGAAGTAGAATATGGCTACCGTTGTGACCATAGCGTCCTTCCAGTCATTCTGCAAGCTGTCTATCATGATATATGTCTCATGGAATCATAAATCTGAGATAAGGGATGCCGAACGCTGACCACTGGCTTTTTCCGGCCATTACGCACACGTCTGCACGGTCCTCCTTTCGCCCCAATCGGTGTGACGCAGCCATGCGCAGGGGAAACTGAATACTTCTCATCTGCATCAGACTGTCTGTCACCGGCAAGTCAACGAGGCACTAGCAGCTTACGAGTGATGCCTTTCCAGCTAACGCGCGACACTGATGTGATGGATGGAGTGCGCCAAACAGGCAGTGTGCAGGACTCTGATGAGATACGTGACCGAATGGCATCGCAACACCGTCAACTTCCACTACGCGATCCGCCGAGAACTGGACGCTCATTGAAAACCCCACAAAACCGTATTGAACGCAAAGAACTGTTGTTGTTGTTGTGGTCTTCAGTCCTGAGACTGGTTTGATGCAGCTCTCCATGCTACTCTATCCTGTGCAAGCTTCATCTCCCAGTAACTACTGCAATCTATATCCTTCTGAATCTGCTTAGTGTATTCATCTCTTGGTCTCCCTCTACGAATTTTACCTTCCACGTTGCCCTCCAATACTAAACTGGTGATCCCTTAATGCCTCAGAACATGTCCTACCAACCGATCCCTTCTTCTAGTCAAGTTGTGCCGTAACTTCTCCCCAATCCTATTCGATACCTCCTCATTAGTTATGTGATCTACCCAAGGCGAGGATAATTGAGCTGACACGCTGTCAGACTACAGGGAATGGTGATATGGATGCGGTGTCATGGTCAGGAGGGATTGGAAATTCCATCCTTGCATCATATAGTGCCCAACGAACGACGACATCGTCGACAGCTCATCGACACTTTGGTCATATCTCATGATCCACAGGTGACTAGACAGATATCGTTAACGCGTTCGTGGAACACTACCGACGTACTTGAAAAGAAGAAATTGCCAGTCCGAACCGGACATCTCCATCTTGCGTTACATCATGCGCACCCTCAACCACTCAGAGCCGTATAAAATAACAGTGGCGGTCACACAAGACGGACGACACAATCGGAAAGGGTGCAGTCATCAGATCGCCCGGCATCGACTGCTTACAGACTGTCACCGAGCCCTCCGGGAGCTCATGGCAATACGATTGACGACTTTTTTCCCCAGAAATGACGACGACTAAGCTGTCGCATCCACCTTTGTTGAGGGCATCATCATTCCCATCCACAAACCAGCCCGTGGTTCGACGGTCACCGTCTATAAGACCACTCACCCTACTCACCGCAGATGACAAGGCTCCTCGCCTAAATACTGGCGAGGCATCTCCCAACGATACCCCTTGGACTCGTCACCGTCCGTATGACTGCCATAAGAGACAATGGACTGGACAGGGCACATCCCTAACGCGCAGCTGCAGTGATGTCCTGCCTCCATCTACGTCACCACCAGTCTCTGTCGGCCACATCGCTCCTCATTTCCCTCACTTTCAGCCTTTTTCGTCGATTACAATTACACACATGCAAGCCTCGCTCATACGCGTTCACCCAGAACCAAGGATTTTTACAACTTGCTATTGTGCCATGTCAAAGCACCTCCACCTGGACGTTGCCTAGTACAGCGGTGCGGGACTCCTTCATCGTCTTCTACGCTCTGTCAAGGAGTATGGGACTTCATCATCATCATCATCATTGTGCCATGTTGCCCGTAACGTGCCGGAGACCAAATATCACACCATTTAGTGGCCCATAGCGTGGATTACGATCCACCAGCCCTTCCTCCCTAGGGATGTCCGGGCATCGTGGTACCATCGTTTTCTAGACTGTTTTTTCATTTATTTTTTACGAACCATAATGCCTAAATTTTTACATTAACACTGCTTTTTCTTTTTCGTTAAATAGTCCCTGTTAATCCTATTCGTTACGAGTTGCATAAACTTGAGCAATATTCTAGGATGGATCGCACGAGTATTTTGCAAGCAGTATCCTTTGTAAAGTGACTGCTTTTTCCTTGTATCCTAGCAGTGAACTGAAGTCTGCCACCTGCTGTCCTACCATTAAGGCTATAAATTGTTACGCCACGTATTTATATAACTTGTCCAATTCCAACTGTGGTTCACTGATATTGCAGTCATAGGATACCACGTCTTTTTCTTTTTGTGAAGTGCACAAATTCACATTTCCGAACATTCAAAAACGGTTGTCAATCTTTTCGCCACTTTGAAATCGTCTGAAGCTTTAAATGAATACTTGTGCAGGTTTTTTTTTTTTTTTTTTTTTCGTGTAGTGCTACGCTGCAGGTAACTATATTCATCTGCGAAGGATCTGATGTAACTAAAGCATTGTCTGCAAGATCATTAATAAGGGTCCCAACACACTTACCTGGGTCACTCTCGAAGTTACTTCTACATCTGTCAATAACTCCCCATCCAAAATAACTTGCTGCGTCCTCTCTACCAAAAGATTATGAATGCAGTCTCAAATGCGTAGATGTGGTACTGAGTCAAATGTTTTTCGGGAATCGAGGAATACGACATTTACCAGAAGGCCTTGATTGATGCCTTTCAGGATGTCACGTGAAAAAATACGAGTTGGGTTTCACGTGTTCTATGGTTTCGGAATCCATGCTTTTTGGGTTGAAGGCGATACCTTGTTAAGTTTGATGTCAGCGTATGTTCTAAATTCTACAAGAAACGAATCTCAAGAATACCCAACGTCTGTTTTGTGGTTGATTTGTGATACGCTTCTTGTAGATGTGTGCGACCTGTGCTTTCTCCCAACCACAGAGCACCGTTTTTTTGTTGATGGGGTCTATGATAGGTTATGGTTAAAAGGGGGAAAATGAGACTGGTATAGAATCTGATAGGGATGCTATCGGGTGCTGAACCTTTTAGCGATTTCAGCTGTTTCTCAACACCACTGACTAATATCTACAGCAATTCTCTTTGCAGTCCTGCGAGTCTTATGTAATAGCAATACTCCTGCATAATTATGCATACCATTGTTGTTACTGCAAAATGGAAGCTACTTCAACACCAGTAAATTGTGTATTAAGATAGGTACGCTTTAGACGAACAGAGTATTCATCACATCTTAGATAATTTGTAATTTACGTAACAAAAAAAAGTTTTAAGGTGCCAAAGCTCAACGATTTCTCGTATTAGGACAGAATTTGCATGGCAATGTTACCGATGAAAGTGCCACTGAAGCAGAGTTATTCAATGTGGTTTCCCAACATTCCTTCACCAAAGAACAAAGTTATACTCCAAAATTAGAATCAAGAACTGCTGCCAGCATGACTAATTTAGAGGTAGATGTCCTCAGTGTAGCATCACAATTCAAATCACTTAATAAATGCAAGTGTTCATACTGTGGTGATGTAATGGCTTCATATTTGCCAATCATACACAACCGCTCGCGCGGCAAAAGATTCGAATGTTGCACAGGTCACATCATTCCTCAAGAAAGGAAATACGAGCAACGGAATGAATTACAGATCTATATAGCCGACGTCGATTTCCAATATGATTTTGGAACATATACTATGTTCAAGATTCATGGATTATCTCCAAGAAAACGATCTATTGACAAACAATCTGCACGGATTCAGTATAATCCTTCTGTGAAACACATGTAACTTTTTATTCTACCGACTACTACAGTCATCAGAGTATCACCACGAAATGCCACATGATTTACATTAAATATATGCTTGGTGGTAAAAATGACAATTTTGACAGTAAATAATGAAAATGTGAGGTCATCAACATGAATACTAAAGGGAAGCCGTTAAATTTCGGGTACACGATGAATCACACAAATCGAATAGCTGTCAGCTGAATTGACTATCCAGGGATAAGAACTACGAACAACTTAAAATGGAATGATCAAATAAATAATGTTGTGGGAAAGGTGAACAAAAGACTGCGGTTTATCGCCAGAACATTTAGAAGAAGCAGCAGACCCGCTAAACAGATTGCCTACACTGCGTTTATCCGTCCTCTGATAGACTACTGCTGTACGGTATAGGATTCTTACTAGAAAGCGCTGAAGAAGGACATTGAGGGGTAGCTCGTTTCCTATTATCGCGAAGTAGTGGAGAGAATATCGTGGATGTGCTACTCGAGTAGGGTGGCAATAATTGAAATAAAGGCTATCTCCCTTGGGGCAGATTTCTTACGAAAATTCAGTCTTCAACTTTCTTCTCCGGTTGCGAAAAGGTTTTGTTGACGCCCACCTACAGAGGAAGAAATGATATTCCTAACAAAATAAGGGAAATAAGATCTCACGCGGAAATATTTAGTTGTTTTTCTTTCCACGTGCTGTTCGGGACTGGGACGAGAGAGAAATGGCTAGAGGAACCTTCTGTCAGGCACTTAAGTGTGAACTGCAAAGTAGTCTTCCAGATATGGATGTAGCTACGCATCATAAAAGAAGGAAATGTGGAATGTAACCGTTAAAAAAAGTAGAACCAGCGCCATACGCAAATAATAAATACAGCAGAGCGCTATGTAGGCAATTGGTGGCGTTCTTGGCCATTTTCCAGCAGTAGGATATTTCGTTCCCGTTGATCATTTGCACGGCGGCATGGACACGGCCTGGTCAGGACCGCGCAGCAACCCACTGCGGCGGAGGGAGGGAGGAGCGAGGACTTGGGTGCAAGTAGGCTGTGACTTAGTGAGTTGGTAGTTGCGAATTTCACAGATATCTGGTTGGATGCAAATTTCATTGGGTGAAGTTTTCATATATCCCCAGAAACGGGAACCCCATCCCTTTGTCCCACCGCATCCAAGTAACGTCGCCACGCTGATCTATGTAAATATACTCTTCTTTTTTTCTTTTTAGTTATCAGTCAGCTGGCTAGTTTGATACGACCCTCCCCTGTACCAACCTCTTCATCTCAGAGTAGCGCTTGCAACTTACATCCTCCTGGAAGTATCCCAACTGCCGTAGTCCTCTACAGATTTTGTCCTCTACAGCTCCCTCTAGTGCCATGGAAGTCATTCCCTGTATTTTGACAGGTTTCCTATCATCCTGTCCTTTCTCCTTGTCAGTATTTTCCACATATTCCTTTTCTCTCCGATTCTGTGCAGAATCTTCCCATTCCTTACCTTAAAAGTCCATCTTATTTTTAACACTCGTCTGTAGCACCACATCTCAACCGCTTCGATTCTCATCTGTTCAGGTTTTCTCACAGTCCTTGTTTCACTACCATACAATGTTGTACTCCAGACGTACGTTCTCAGAAGTTTCTTCCTCACATTAAGGCCGATGTTGGTTATTAGTAGACTTTTCTTGGCCAGGAATGTCCTTTTGCCAGGGCTAGTCTCCCTCTGATGTCTTCCTTGCTCCGTTCGTCATTGGTTCTTTTGCTGCCTGGGTAGCCGAATTTCTTACTTCGTGATCACAAATCCTGATGTTAAGTTGCTCGCTGTTTTCATTTCAGCTACTTATCATTACTATCCTATTTCTCCGATTTACTCTCAGTTCATATTAAGTACTAATAAGGAGGTTCATTCCATTCAGCAGATAATGCAGTCCTCCTTCGCTTGTCATCAGCGAATTGTATCACTGATATCCTTCTACCTTGAATTTTAATCCCACTCCTGCACTTTTCATTGGTTTCCATCATTGCCTCCTCGGTATGCTGACTGAACAGTAGGGGCGCTGGCCTACATCCCCGTCTTACAGCCTTTTTAATCCCTGTATTTCGATCTTGGTCGTCCACTCTTATTATACCCTCTTGGCTCTTGTACGTATTGTATATTACACATCTCTCGCCACAGCTTATCCCTTTTTTCTCTAAATTTCGAACATCTTGCACCGTTTTACATTGTCGACAGGATTCTTCAGGTCTACGAATCCTATGAACATGTCTTGATTTTTCTTTAATCTTGCTTCCATAATCAACTGCAACGTCAAAATTGCTTCTCTGTTGCGTCCTTATACCGCGAAATAAAGGATGCCTCATAAATCTACAGTATACTGGCATGCTCTCCAACACTGTTTATGACAGTGAGAAACGTTAAAATGCTCAATATCATTCAGACATTTCTCTTCAGATCATGAGTGCTTGGCAAATGAGGTAATATCGCATCCAGTACAGCGCACATGAGCCTCAGTGATTTCAGAAATATTAATCCCATGTCTCGTAGAAGTATGAGATTGATCTGCGTCACTGGTTCAGCAGATGCGAACGCCTGCCCAACCCCTCCATCACGGCCAGGGCGTTTCGAGGTAGAAGTGTCCACGTCGGTCACAAATGTCGAGAAGGCATTCCGTGGCCGCTTAGGTGCTGATACATTCTCAGGTGTTCTCAGTTCCTTTGTGGCGGCCAGCAGGTGAACACGGCGGAAACCATTTGGACTGTAGGGTCACTTCTTGCTGGATGTGCCGACCAGGCGCAAACTGGTATTCGTTAACGGATCCTCCACCCAGCATATGACGCCGGGACATTATCCTGCTTTGTTTCTCTTGTCTTATGTGCAGTGTTTGGCTACTTGGAAAGTTGCACACTGGCAAGGATAGCTGCCCTGGATTACTGACGCTGGCGTTCCAGCACTCGCGGTGAGTGTGCACACTGCAAACTGAGGTCATTTATCATTATTTGAAGTTAAGAGAGTCATGTCGTGTTGCCCGTTGGATGGCCGTCACTGTGAGTTAATAGAAGAACATTCAGAAGTGTCAGTTGCTTCTAAGATTCATTTGATTTTTGTACACTTTGCCGGACTCTTTTATTTTAAACTGTGGTCCTGTCACATGTAACGCTGGTGCCGACGTGAAGTGATTGGTGTAATTGTTAACATGATACTCAAACTGTATTTGAGTGTGTATGCACTGTTATTGTTTTAACGCGAGGGAATGGGAGGAGGGGGGAGATCTCATGTGAGTTTCCTATTTTGGTTTTTGCTTTACCTTATTTAATACATTAGGAAAGAGTTGTGTCACCTCCTAACTAACGGTATTTTGCATTGTTTGAATCATCGTACATTTTGGGGGTCATAATACAGAGTGGTTCAGCTGTCTCCACCTATGGGTTTTAAGCAACCTGCAACACCTTCAGATACCACGTGCAAGGCTTTCATATTCTCTGGCTCGCTATGCGGAAATTACTAGTCCTGCAATAAAAAATGAACAGGACCTCTTTGTAGGAAATGTGATGTAGTTATATTTTCTACTGGTTTAAGTTTTCACTAGAGGGCGCAGTTTTCGAATTAGTCAAGAAAAACGTGCAAAATTGACGTTCAAATGCGTTTTTATTGAATAACCCGGAAACCGTGCCCCCCCTCCCCCCCCCCCCCCAGCGAAAGCATACCATACTGTAGTACAAAATTTAACTACATTAAATTTCCTACAAAATTGTCCTATTCCTTTCCTATCTAGGAGTAACATTTTGCGCATAGCGATCGAGAGAATATGAAAATACCACACTTGGTGTTTGGAGTTGTTGTAGCTCGCATAAAACTCGCACGCAGGGCCAGCAGAAACACTAATATTGTTTCAAATGATTTTACATTTTGGGACAACTTTATACGCTTACCGTAAAATTGTAATTCTGTGGTTCCCCTCTGGACTGGCGGTGACTTCACTTTAATGCATGGGTTTCTGGAACGTTGTTACGCACACGTTCCACGATAGTACCAACACTCCCTCTACCATCACATAAAGTTTAGGACAGTAACTTTACCTCTGGAAAGGAAAAAGGTCTATAGCGTCGTCCAATTCATCTAGCCTATGTTTCAGCTCGGAAATTTGACTTTGGTAAGTTATTTTTTCCATAAAAGGGACATAAACTGTGTTCTTCTATCGTTGCTTTTCATGCTTAGCCTTGGAATTATTTGCAGCTGTGATATATTTCTTGAAAACCCATTTTTCTGGAAAGAATGTTAATTCGGCATGGAAGTGTTCTGGTGTCTAAATTTGTTGAAAATACTCCTCGTACGTGTGGTTACCCGCCAGGGTAGCCGAGATCGCTAACGCGCTGCTTCCTGGACTCGGGTAGGCGCGCCGGCCCCGGATCAAATCCGCCCGGTGGATTAATTGCACGGCCAGCCTGGATGTGGTTTTTAGGCGGTTTTCCACATCCCGCTAGGTGAATACTGGCCTGGTCCCCACGTTCCGTCTCAGTTACACGCGTCGCAGTCATTTGAAACACGTCCGCACTATTTCACGATTTACACTAGATGCAGGCAGCTGGGGTACACTGATTCCATCCCTGGGGGTATGGGGTGGCGGCAGGAAGGGCGTCCGGCCACCCCTAAAACTAACATTGCCAAATCTGTTGTAACGACGCCGACCCTGCGATCGCTGCGGGACTATGGCGTAAGCGAAAGAAGAAGAAAGAAGACTCCTAGTACGTGTGATTACCAACTGGTGACCTCTTTGAGCTTGAATATTTCATATCTGTACGGGAACATATTGAACCACATGTAGATTCGGCGCCGCAGATGGCTCTCACTTCTTGCTCGAAAACGAACACTCGAATTCTGTGTAGCTCTTCAGATCGCAAATTGTTG
This sequence comes from Schistocerca piceifrons, assembly GCF_021461385.2. Lineage (NCBI taxonomy): Eukaryota > Metazoa > Arthropoda > Insecta > Orthoptera > Acrididae > Schistocerca > Schistocerca piceifrons. Next base: position 282,358,364 of record NC_060143.1, read on the forward strand.
CCGCGTGCCGCGGCGTTCAATTTCCCTATTCCGGACAAACGAACCTCTTCCGAGAACAAGAGCGGAGGAGGAGGAGGAGGAGGAGGAGGAGGAGGAGGCGCCAGCGCCGGTCGAGATACCTCATGAAAGTCAAGGCGGAGGGCGCCGGAAATTGAGACTGGGGGATTGACACGGTTCGGCCGCTGCGCTCCGCGCCGATTGTGTGGCAAATAAGGCGTCTCCGGCCGCGGCTGGTGGCGCCTCTGGGGCGAGCACCCAGCCAGCCAGCCAGCGGGCGCCCGCATGAATAAAACAAACACGACGCTGGGGGTGGAGGCGGGGGCGGGCCCGGGGGCGTGGCGGCAGGCGTCCGCGCTGGCCGTCAGGGTCAGTTGGTCCCCCGTCAACTCACCTTAGCAGGCTTCCCGGCAGCCAGGCAAAATACTACGTGCCTTTAGCGAAAGGATTTCACCAGGAACAGGTCCCGACCATTCACCCCCCTCCACACCTATCCATAGTGTAAGGTCCTCCCCTAAACAGCCGCCACTTCCACAAACTGGAAGCTACATCGAAGTTGTTATCGGCACAGTCCAACACATGTTACACTGTGATGAGATTCAGTGAAGATAAGAAATTTAAGTTTTTCTGGATAGTAATACAATATGAATGTGCATTATTAAAGAAATGAAAGTATTTATAGAGAATTGAAAGCATCGCCAGTAATAGAAAACCAAAAGTAACGTGATGTTATTTAAGAGCAATAAGGACAAATTTTCATTAACTAATTCACTTATTATAATACGTTTATTTGAGGAAAACAGCAGAGCAAGCATAAAGTGCGAACACAATGGTCTTGAACCTGTCATGTCGGTAGTAAAGCCACGGATGCAGTCGACTAACTCTGTTGTCTAAAATCAACGTTATGTAGAAATAAGTGAAAGTCCTTTTGTTTATGTAGGCCCTCATAGTACCTCACGAAAATTAAAGAATATGAGAAAGCCATAAAGTAGAAGTGCCTAATGAAAGCAGTAAGATATTTGCTTATATGCCATATTTCGTTAGTATTTGCATGGGTGATGGGTGAATTTTAACTTGTAAATTCTTCCAATGCCATACCTGCGCATTATAAACGAGATTATAAAGAATTGTGGCTGTTTCTGTGTGATTAGTGTCCTATATGTTGTTGCAAACGTCTCAGGAAAATAACCTGTCGTTATTCTTTGTCATGTCTGTTTTTAACCAAAAGATTTATTAATTTCGTAAATGTCATTCAGACCATCTTTTAAAAATAATAATGATGATGTGTATGTTTGTCACAGAGCAGTTATGGAGGAAATAGATGCTGCAATGTTTCACGGCTGTAAAACGTCCTTCTTGCTGTGCTAGTTCTTCTTCCACCCCTAAAACTTTTCAGAAAAACTATTCAGTGAATAACACGCAAAAACAGCTTGGATCGATCTAGCAAGAACAAAGTAATTTTGATGCCATCTGGAAGTATAGTGAACATTGGTGCTTGTTTCACGTATACTGTCTGAGTTCTGGAAGTTAAGTGTCAAGTATACTGTGGTTCCTCCTTCTCCAAGCAAATTATTCTTTAAGGGTAGGTTTTCCCTGTTGTAGCTGTGGGTCCTTTTTCTCACATAGAAGTATGTTTCTTCATAGGTTATTCATCTGAATACAGAGTTCTCGTATTTAAAGAATTCAATGCTAAATTGTTTTCTCTTATGTTTGCTGTGGGTACCTGACACAGCTGAGGTCAATTGTGCACGTTTTTTGTAACGTGTCTTTTAACTATCTGGCAAAATTTAAGATCTAGCAAGATATTAAATTTAACATTCACTCCAAGTGCAGCCGAACCCGGTAAACCACGTGGGTCAACTGAATCGGTGCCCAGGCGCCGAACAAAGGCCGCGAAAACTGGGGGTGAGTGGGCGGGACTTGTTCCGGGTGAAATCCTGGCGCTAACGATTCCTCAAAATACTGGTGCACAGCTCGTAGGATCAGTGGGTGGTTTACTACGGCCGGACCAATCTGCGACTACAGTCTGGTGAAGCTGGCACCAAACTTTCCCCAAGTGAACATTTTCCGGGTTCTTGATAGTGTGCTACTGTTCTAAAGATTTCTTTAGAAAATTTGGATACTTATGCAGAATTTCGAGAAGGAAACAACAATAATCGTGAAAATTTTAATTTTGCAAGGAAAATTATTTACCAACAAGCTGTGCACCTAGCGCCGCTTGGGTGTGTGTTCATCCCAATCTTCTGTCAGTCCATCTCCTCCTTCTCCAGCCTCTGTCCACCTCCTCCAGCTCTCCTCTCCGCCCACCACCACCACACACCACTCTCTGTTCATCTCCTCCTCCTACTCTCTCTCTCTCTTAGACTCAAGTAGCACTACAGGACAACCAGGAAAGGACGCAAACGTAGCAGCACGTTATATATATAACCAAATCAACTTAACAAATCATTCAATAGCACAATTAAATCAATATGATTAACAGAGGCAGGAAAAGCAGGCATTAACAAGTGTGCAGTTACGCAAATTTTTCTCTTTTACATCTACGGGGTACACAATTAAGACAGCTAGTAAATTTGTGGTGGAAAAATTGTCTTAATTTCTCTTTATTGACTGTCGATCCGCCTGCCAGTGGCTCTTTCACAGAACAGGTAAAAATCTTGTCTCGAGCGAAACTATAACAGAAAGCTAAACAAGTTTTCTGCTTGAAGGGCAATCAAGTTACCTCTAGGTAAGACATTGCTCCCTTTACGCCGCAACGACGGCAAAGAGAGAGAAGTTTAACACAAGTGGCGAGGTGGGCTGCAGTTTCTATTTCGACGAGACTCCTGGGCTCAAAAACATGAATTTGCTATCTCTGTGTCATTCATCAAGGGAGATCATTAAGAGCATTTCATCTTTACGACAAGAAAACGCTGATAGGATGGCGGCTGCGCCGGCTGCCTCCACGATGACTCCGAGCAGAAATGGTGCAAGCCATTGAATTTTATTCTCGTTCGTGTAATATAAATGTGGGCCTAAGTCATAGATACGTTTAATTATACGGACGCATAAACTGCAGCTCGAGCATTGTAAGTAAGGAACACCGGTTCTCCACTTCAGTAGCTATCATAAATATCTTTAACGAAATGCAAACTAAAAAAACTAATTCACCAGAAGCCAACTGAAGGGACGACAGGTATCGTCTACTCGCAAAGATTACCAACTGCTGAAGTTGCAGCTCCTGATGATGGAGCTTTTAACTTTCCAGGCAATTTCAGAGAGAGAAGAACCAAAATAACGAGAAGAGCGTAGGACGGAAATTCTACGCAGTACCTCGCAGATGGAGCATTTTGCTCGTGGTTAATTTTCCGGTTGTTTCTCACTAATGATCTCTCTAGGCTGTCACGAAATTCATATCAGTATTATCGAAGTTTGACTATTAAAACAAACTGCTATGTTAAATCTGCTCACACAATTGCCTACCTACTCTTGCTCAACTAAAATCTTCAAGGCCAAATAAATAATGCAATTTCTGAAGGACAAATTGATGTGCAGACACCTCACTCTTTGCATCACTATCGAGAAACTTGAAAAAGAACATTTTTAAGCAAAATAATCTGAATGAAATGAGGTTGATGAAATAACCAACATTTCTAAACGAAACCTGAACCATTTCTTCTGTAAGTATTCACGATTTGAAATTATCACCACACAGTTAAGTAGCGCGAAATACGCTATGTGATCAAAAGTATCCGGACCCCCCCCCAAAACATACGTTTTTCATATTAGGTGCATTGTGATAGTGAAGTGCAAACGTGAAGGGACACGTACAGCACAAAAGCGTACAGGCCGATCTCGTCTGTTGATTGACATAGACCGCCGACAGTCGAAGAGAGTCGTAGTGTGTAATAGGCAGACAACTATCCAGACCATCACACAGGAGTTCCAAACTGCATCAGGAGTGTTAGGCGGGAGGTGGGAAAACTTGGATTTCATGGTCGAACGGCTGCTCATAAGCCACACATCACGCCGGTAAATGGCAAACGATGCCTCGTTTGGTGCAAGGAGCGTAAACATTGGACGATTGAACAGTGAAAAAACATTGTGTGGAATGACGAATCACGGCACACTATGTGGCGATTCGATGGCAGGGTGTGGGTATGGCGAACGCCCGGTGAACGTCATCTGCCAGCGCGTGTAGTGCCAACAGTAAAATTCGGAAGCAGTGGTGTTATGGTGTGGTCGTGTTTTCATGGAGGGGATGTAACCTCCCCCTCACTTATCGACCTTAATGACAGTGAAAAATTAAACCGCGTGTACCTAATGGAAATTTGGGAAAAGCAATCGTCACCGAAGTTAATCTGTCGGTAAAGAGGGAGGAAAGGGTTACATCTAAATGAAAGAAAAAATGCAAATGAAATTGGTGGAAATTAATTTACAGAAAAGGGTAAAATTAATAAAGAAAGTAAATGTGCGGTCGTCACGTTAACAATTAATTGGCGTTAATTAGATATTTGAGATTTGGGGAAAATTACGGTCGCCAGTCCTATGGACAACTACTATAATAACTGAAAAAGAAAGGTTACTGCACATATAATTAGCACTAAAAGCGTGGCGACTGAAGGTTGACACGTGTTGTGTGAAAACTGAACGTTTGTCAGAAGTAATAAATTAAGCTACACTCTGACTTAATTTAGCCAAAGAATTAATAAAGCCGGAAAATTGAAAGTTAATTCAGTGACTGATATTAATAGTGAGCTTTGTTTCTGAAGCACTACGAAATTCAGTAAGATAATGATAGTCTTGGGCTACCTCAACAATCATTTCAAAAGCTACTTAAATCTACGCAATTTAGAAATAAGAGATTTAACTTTGAACTTGAATTAAATGATTCTGAACAATTAACAATAGTAAAATTTAGTACGTACCAAGCTGAGCTGCAGTCACAGGTAAGCTAAAATATGGTAACAAAAAGTCGCACTCTTAATTTGTGCTTGTGTAATCTAAATATTGTAGCCAGCTATGAATACCTTAACTGAACTTTGAAATTAAAGCAGTGAAATCGAATGATATTACTTTAATGCTGGCGTTTGAATTTCAACGACACTCGGGTTCATTCTGGAAAAGGAAGGGACCCTACTTGATACTGCAATTGGGACAATGAGCAACAAAGGTTCATGCTACGTTGCTGTAATTTAGTGAGAAAAATTTAACAGTTTGAAAAGCTGAGGTCTGCCATACAGTTCTAAAACTTTACGTGCTACCAGTCTTCCTTGTTGGCTGATTGAAGGTTTGAAGTCGTCGATCGAGGAGGTGGCGACAGTCACTCATTGTCGGCCGTCGCTGTTGCAGAAGCTGGATGCTGGTGCGCCTTCTTCTCGACGCGGTCCCCAGCCGAAACGGGCTCTTGATGTGTGCCAGCTAACGCTTCCTGTCCGCGACACCGTGTCAGAAACTAACATAGCAAGTCGAGCGCAATTACATGCTGCCAAACCCCGAAAGCGCGGCAACTCGCGGGAGCGTCACACAACACACCTCCTCCACTGCCCTCCTCCAGCCAGACTCTCTCTGCCCACGCTCCACGCGACAGAGTTCTTACTACCAAAGATCCTAAACACTTTGGTTCTCCACACGACCTATCGATGTATTCGTTCGATAGCATAGTTTTCCCTAGGCCAGACCCAGCGTATAAGTACAAATAATATTCACAAAACAAACCAATTATACATCGACATAAATGCATATATATACAAATAGTAAAACAATTACAATATACAAAGACACAGAAATGTTATATCTTCAGGTAACAAAATGAGGAAACTAATTTGCAGTGCAATAGATGGAAATAGGAGGATATACATTTCCGGCGTTACACGTGCCCCACATTGTCTGAGGATGTTCGTGTAACCTAAACAGACTCGGAAAATGTCCCAAAAAGGAAAAAAAAACAGCGGAAATGCATATGCTCAAAACATCAAGAAAATTTAGCATTAGGCTAATTAATAATAAACCAATTTTTAGGCCATAATAATTGAGTGGAGACACTCCTAATCTTATTCCACACTGTCATCTTACACAAAAGAAAACAGGTTGACAACATATTAAGATTCATAGAAAACATAGAAAATGGTTTAGCTATTCTAAAATCGTCAAAATTCCTAACAGTATCAAGAAATGGAATGCTATTTACAAAAGTAACCAGAGTACATGGTCATAAAAAAAGGTACATCAAAATACACAAATTAGTAATTAATTACATAGAATACACATTTTATATAACCTTTTCATAATTAATGCTCTCGCCATGAGAGTCACGTTAAAGCTAAACAAGAAATTAATATACAGCGGATCGACAAAAACATAAATATTGACAGCAGAAATATTTCATGTCAGCTGTTCGGAAAGAAAAACAACTCCGCCTTCCATACTCGCAACTACAAAGAATGCCGAGAGCGGCACAAGGGCCGACAGTGGCACAAGAGCCGACAGCGGTTCCGCCTCGCCAATATTGTTGCGCCCGCATGTGCGGCACGCTTGATCTCACTTGCCTGTGAAACGGCATTTCCAGAACGTCCGTTTCACTGAATTCTTTCGGATAAATTCACCGCCGAGTAATCTCAAGGAGTCCATTAACACTGTCACAGTGGATAACTCAGTACTGTCCATCATCACTCGTATGTACTAGCCTGAAACTTAAAACAGCGTCGAAGTACATCGGCAATGACTTGTAGATCACATATTTATGAAATCTTACAGCTAGTTACAAAATCATATTTACATTCCTTAATCTACTGTGACTCAGCTGAAAACTTAAACTAGCAGCTTGGATTTTTCAATTGATTAATAATCATTTACTCTTAAATCATTTAGTCAAAATTAATTACTTATTAATTACAACTTCTTTAATGACATCTTGGTCAGGCAAGATCATGGCAACCTAGCAAATCTTTAAATCTTACAGTCTATATTTAGATACTGTACAAATTACCCATTCTGTGGTATTAATCAATCCTAGGTTGGTACAATTTCAAGTCTACAATGTTCCATATACCTAATAGTTTTCCAGAGCTCGGATACTCTAAGAAATAAGCATTTGTGTGAGGTATACCAATGACTTTATATGGTCCATTATAAACAAACTCAAATTAAGAGATTTCATTGTCTATCTCGCTCAATTTCTCATGAGTCTCCGATTGCAAACTTAGCAAAACGCGCGTTAGCGTCATGACGACGTATGCGAGCATCGGCTTTTAGCTTCATTATTTCTCGTAAACGATTTTTTTTCACACCAATACTAATGTCAATCCGTAAAGGGAACTTGATTATCTCTTCCACTAAACTTTTACTTCTGTCATCCAACAGGATTTCCTCATTATTACTTCATACTGGCCTCACCTTTGTTCGTGTGTTACGTTTGACACACCGTCTACAATACTTTCCAATTCACATTCTACACTATTGTCAATGCCGAGATTCCTCACGTTACAGTAGTTCAAATTCATACCTACGTCAATGGAATCCGGGCAGTTAACAATGTGTATAGGCTGGTATTGCCTATGCACACCGTCTCCTGCCTCGTCAAAACTAACTACTATTGTTTTATCTTGTGACTCACGTGTCGAAGTTCTGCTTTCGCAATTAATCACTGCGTGGTACTTTAATAGCCAATCTAACCCGATAATTACTTCTGTAGTTAAGTCTGGCACGACGACAAACTCTTGTTCAAATCGTACCCCGCATATCTCGAAGTTGACAAAAATCTATTTTGTGACCGGTTTACTGGCCTTCCCAGTAGCACCGATAATTTTCACTCCTGTTACTGGCATAACTACGATGCCAGGTCTGTCTTTCAGTAACTCAAATACACTCCTGGAAATGGAAAAAAGAACACATTGACACCGGTGTGTCAGACCCACCATACTTGCTCCGGACACTGCGAGAGGGCTGTACAAGCAATTATCACATACACGGCACAGCGGACACTCCAGGAACCGCGGTGTTGGCCGTCGAATGGCGCTAGCTGCGCAGCATTTGTGCACCGCCGCCGTCAGTGTCAGCCAGTTTGCCGTGGCATACGGAGCTCCATCGCAGTCTTTAACACTGGTAGCATGCCGCGACAGCGTGGACGTGAACCGTATGTGCAGTTGACGGACTTTGAGCGAGGGCGTATAGTGGGCATGCGGGAGGCCGGGTGGACGTACCGCCGAATTGCTCAACACGTGGGGCGTGAGGTCTCCACAGTACATCGATGTTGTCGCCAGTGGTCGGCGGAAGGTGCACGTGCCCGTCGACCTGGGACCGGACCGCAGCGACGCACGGATGCACGCCAAGACCGTAGGATCCTACGCAGTGCCGTAGGGGACCGCATCGCCACTTCCCAGCAAATTAGGGACACTGTTGCTCCTGGGGTATCGGCGAGGACCATTCGCAACCGTCTCCATGAAGCTGGGCTACGGTCCCGCATACCGTTAGGCCGTCTTCCGCTCACGCCCCAACATCGTGCAGCCCGCCTCCAGTGATGTCGCGTCAGGCGTGAATGGAGGGACGAACGGAGACGTGTCGTCTTCAGCGATGAGAGTCGCTTCTGCCTTGGTGCCAATGATGGTCGTATGCGTGTTTGGCGCCGTGCAGGTGAGCGCCACAATCAGGACTGCATACGACCGAGGCACACAGGGCCAACACCCGGCATCATGGTGTGGGGAGCGATCTCCTACACTGGCCGTACACCACTGGTGATCGTCGAGGGGACACTGAATAGTGCACGGTACATCCAAACCGTCATCGAACCCATCGTTCCACCATTCCTAGACCGGCAAGGGAACTTGCTGTTCCAACAGGACAATGCACGTCCGCATGTATCCCGTGCCACCCAACGTGCTCTAGAAGGTGTAAGTCAACTACCCTGGCCAGCAAGATCTCCGGATCTGTCCCCCATTGAGCATGTTTGGGACTATATGAAGCGTCGTCTCACGCGGTCTGCACGTCCAGCACGAACGCTGGTCCAACTGGGGCGCCAGGTGGAAATGGCGTGGCAAGCCGTTCCACAGGACTACATCCAGCATCTCTACGATCGTCTCCATGGGAGAATAGCAGCCTGCATTGCTGCGAAAGGTGGATATACACTGTACTAGTGCCGACATTGTGCATGCTCTGTTGCCTGTGTCTATGTGCCTGTGGTTCTGTCAGTGTGATCATGTGATGTATCTGACCCCAGGAATGTGTCAATAAAGTTTCCCCTTCCTGGGACAATGAATTCACGGTGTTCTTATTTCAATTTCCAGGAGTGTATTTTCCCAGATACAGCACTCAATTCTGCACCGGTGTCAATCAACACGTTTCGTTGTAGGTCGTGCATATTAACAGACACTACTATCTGTCTACACTTATCCTCGACTGTTTCTTTATTTTCCCACAGTAAATCCTCGTCTATATCCAGGTCATTCCAGAAAAAACCATCTGGCTTTGATCCTAAATCCGGCTTATCTGGCGGCTTTTTCAGCCTCTGTTCACATACACTTTTAATTTCAACACGTTTGTCCTGAGGCTTAGTCTGTAGCTTCGCCTCCAATACCGAAACCTTTTCCTGTAACTCGTCAAGTAGTGAGTGTTGCTTTGCTATCAATTCACTAATTGTCACCTTTATTGATTCCTCTTTGGTCAGATTGATCTCATCTGCCAATCTACCTGGAGGAATGTGCCCAGTAGTATCTGCAATTACTTCCTCTGGATCTGCGCAACCTACACTGCTACCGTCCGACCGTATAACGTCAGCTCCAACCTCATACACGCTGTAATCTACGTGCTTTTCTACCAATCGTATCCGGCTATCACTAAAATTCTCGTAATCTTTCTCCTTAATACTTTCGCAATGTTTAAACTGGAGATTTGTGTTGGATGGGTCGGCCACTTCTACCACTATAATTTTCGGTAAAGTCTGCCGGTCAGGGGCAGAACTTTCCGTTATTACTTCAACATCTAACTCCTGCGGGACGAAACACGACGAATCTTGCTCGTGCTCCCCATTAACATCAATTATATCTGGTAAAGTCTGCCGGTTAGGGCCAGAACTTTATATCACTTCCCAAACACTATCGTCCTGCGGGACGAGACGTGGCAAATCATGCCCGCGCTCCCCATAAATACTTCTCCCGTACAGGCCCCTATAATCTCTTAGTTCGTCGAAAAAGCGACCGAACTGCCTTAACCAGACCTCATCCCTCTCTGCAGCCCCTCGCTCGATGACGGACGTGTTATCCGACATTTGATCTTCTCTCAACAATTGCGAATCATTCTTAAACTCAATCTCCAGTTTCGCTGTGGGTGTTACAGCTGCCACTTTACAATCGATTTCTGGAACACTACTGAAATTGTTCTCACTGACAGTGAATGTATTTTCTACTGCCCTGTCTACAGCTGATCTACTGTTACTGGGCGCACTCATTTCTCTTAACACTGGCTTACTCTCCCGCCGTTGATTATTCCATATGGAATTTTCGTAACGACGACACCTGGGTTTTCTTCTGTTATTGGGCCGCCAAAATTTCTCCACGCCCTGTCGGCCCCTCACCGGCGCGGCTAATGGTTTCCCTGTCTCGTCCCAGCAGATTTGCTCACCGGATGCTGCTGAGGCGACTTATCACACCCTCTGGCGTTATTACTATTCTGCAGAGCCCGTATTACGTTAGTATGATACTGGTTTCCATCATTCCTGTTATTATTTGCATTGTACCGATTGCTATTACGGTCCGAACCATTATTGTTATTGCTGCCAAGGTTGCGGTATGCATTATCCCCATGGTTATCGTTGTTGTGGTTGTTGTGGTACCCGTTGGTGTTACCACAGCCTCTACCTCTATCGCCATTATTGCGCCAATTGTCCTCGTCCTCAACTCTTTCCAGGAAATGATTGATTGTCCTATATTTGCTCCCTACGTAGCGTTTTGTATCATCTGGAAGCTTCTTGTAGAGTTCCCAGACTATTTCGGATTTCGTGCGGCGATCACGCAAATATTCCAACTTGCGGATCCAGCCCTCACAAAACTCCTTCATCGAGCCACGCGAATTCTCATCGAAGGGCCTTGATACGACAAATTCGCGCCAGACACTTTGTTATTTTTGCTCTGACCAGTCTTCAGCCAGAAACAAATTTTTAAACTCGTCGAAAGTCAGGTTCGTGGTGATGAAGTTTAAGCTCCAACGCTTGGCATCACCAGCCAACATGTCAATAACCGCATTAATTTTTCTCTCATTAGTCCATGATCTGGGTAAAACTCTTTCACAATTATTAATGAAATCCGTCACGTGTATACTGCCTTTTTTCAAGGGGTCGAACCGCTCCTCTTTCGTCAACAATTCCGAACTATGTGCACAGATTGGCACATAGCTCTGTTTTTCGTCAAGTTTCTTTTGTAATTCCGAAACTCTCGTAATTACTTGGCAAGTGGTTGTCGCAAGCGTTTCCACTTCCCTCTGTTTCTCTTCGCAGGTATTAGCCTGCTTCCTCACTTTGGTATCTACTTTGGACACTAAAGCCTTTAAAGTTTCCACCTTCTGTTGATCCTCTTTTTTCACTAATTGAATTTGTACCGTCACCTTATTCTCGATGATCGGAGCAACTGCTTCTCCTACACTTTTCTCGATTCTGCTAATTTCGGAATTAAAACGAGTATTTACGCTCGCAATTTCCGCCTGAACGCCTATCATTTCCTGTTTAAGATTAACGATTTCGGTATTAATTACAACAATATCTTCTTTGATTCTATCAACTTTTGTGTCAACAACTCCAACATTGTTGTTAACAACATTAATAGCTTTGTTCTGATTGTCTAGATTCCGTTCAATTTTTTCACACTGAGCTTCTTGCTTGGCAGACTGAGCTTCTTGCTTGGCAGCCTGAGCTTTAATTTCCGTCGATTGACTCTTGATTTCGTTAATCAAAACATTCAATAAATCAGTTAAATCCCCGGAAACTACCGGTTTTACTTCCGTAGCGGCTTCCTCTTTAATTGTCCCCCCGTATTCGTCATCAAGGAGTTCAGATTTTATTTTCACTTCCGATTCCGAAACATTTTCTAAAGTTTGGAATTCTATTTCAGCTCTTTGTTGCGTTTCGGCGGTCGCGTCTTTCATGCTAGCCGCCTGCCCCTGAACAATGGGTACCGCGATGCGCGTTTTCCACTGTTCGACCGATTGTTCCGTACCCAAGTCTACCAAATTTTGATAATTGTTGCCTTCACTCATTTCAATAGTTTTCGATATAAATGACAAATCTCAAATCTAATTAGGATTCCTCCCACTACTTAATCTCGCTGACGTAACGACCTGCTCGTAACCAATACTCTGTTACGAGATTTGCACCATACAAAATTCGTGTCCAGAACAACCTCAAATCTGAAGATTGTCCTGTCACCAGGTCGCCACGTGTAACCTCCCCCTCACTTATCGACCTTAATGACAGTGAAAAATTAAACCGCGTGTACCTAATGGAAATTTGGGAAAAGCAATCGTCACCGAAGTTAATCTGTCGGTAAAGAGGGAGGAAAGGGTTACATCTAAATGAAAGAAAAAATGCAAATGAAATTGGTGGAAATTAATTTTGAGAAAAGGGTAAAATTAATAAAGAAAGTAAATGTGCGGTCGTCACGTTAACAATTAATTGGCGTTAATTAGATATTTGAGATTTGGGGAAAATTACGGTCGCCAGTCCTATGGACAACTACTATAGTAACTGAAAAAGAAAGGTTACTGCACATATAATTAGCACTAAAAGCGTGGTGACTGAAGGTTGACACGTGTTGTGTGAAAACTGAACGTTTGTCAGAAGTAATAAATTAAGCTACACTCTGACTTAATTTAGCAAAAGAATTAATAAAACCGGAAAATTGAAAGTTAATTTAGTGACTGATATTAATAGTGAGCTTTGTTTCTGAAGCACTACGAAATTCAGTAAGATAATGATAGTCTTGGGCTACCTCAACAATCATTTCAAAAGCTACTTGAATCTACGTAATTTAGAAATAAGAGATTTAACTCTGAACTTGAATTAAATGATTCTGAACAATTAACAATAGTAAAATTTAGTACGTACCAAGCTGAGCTGCAGTCACAGGTAAGCTAAAATATGGTAACAAAAAGTCGCACTCTTAATTTGTGCTTGTGTAATCTAAATATTGTAGCCAGCTATGAATACCTTAACTGAACTTTGAAATTAAAGCAGTGAAATCGAATGATACTACTTTAATGCTGCCGTTTGAATTTCAACGACACTCGGGTTCATTCCGCAAAAGGAAGGGACCCTGCTTGATAATGCAATTGGGACAATGAGCAACAAAGGTTCATGCTACGTTGCTGTAATTTAGTGAGAAAAATTTAACAGTTTGAAAAGCTGAGGTCTGCCATACAGTTCTAAAACTTTACGTGCTACCAGTCTTCCTTGTTGGCTGATTGAAGGTTTGAAGTCGTCGATCGAGGAGGTGGCGACAGTCACTCATTGTCGGCCGTCGCTGTTGCAGAAGCTGGATGTTGGCGCGCCTTCTTCTCGACGCAGTCCCCAGCCGAAACGGGCTCTTGATGTGTGCCAGCTAACGCTTCCCGTCCGCGACACCGTGTCAGAAACTAACATAGCAAGTCGAGCGCAATTACATGCTGCCAAACCCCGAAAGCGCGGCAACTCGCGGGAGCGTCACACAACACACCTCCTCCACTGCCCTCGTCCAGCCAGACTCTCTCTGCCCACGCTCCACGCGACAGAGTTCTCACTACCAAAGATCCTAAACAGTTTGGTACTCCACACGACCTATCGATGTATTCGTTCGATAGCATAGTTTTCCCTAGGCCAGACCCAGCGTATAAGTACAAATAATATTCACAAAACAAACCAATTATACATCGACATAAATGCATATATATACAAATAGTAAAACAATTACAATATACAAAGACACAGAAATGTTATATTTTCTGGTAACAAAATAAGGAAAAAAATTTGCAGTGCAATAGGTGGTAATAGGAGGATATGCATTTCCGGCGTTACAGGGACTTGCATCCCTTGTTTTGCATGGCACTGTCACAGCCCAGGCCTACATTGATGTTTTAAGCAACTTCTTGCTTCCCACTGTTGAAGAGCAATTGGGGGATGCCGACTGCATTCTTTCAACACGATCGAGCACCTGTTCATAATGCACGGGCTGTGGTGGAGTGGTTACATGGCAATAACATCCCTGTGGTGGACTGGCCTGCACAGAGTCCTGACCTGAATCCTATAGAACACCTTTGGGATGTTCTGGAACGCCTACTTCATGCCAGGCCTCACCGACCGACATCGATGCCTCTCCTCAGTGCAGCACTCCGTGAAGAATGAGGTGCCACTCCCTAACAACCCTTTTAGCACCTTTTGAACGTATACCTGCGAGAGTGGAAGCTGTGATCAAGGGTAAGGGTGGGCCAACGTGATATCAAATTCCCGCATTACCGATGGACGGCGCACGAACTTGTAAGTCATTTACAAAGAGGTGTCGGGATGCTTTTGATCACATAGTGTAAGTGTAATTAAAGATCTCTTTGAGTCTTTTTAAACACACTTTCGTAGCCCTAGGTCGAAGCGGAGAGTGTCTGCCACCAGAAAGACAGTGAGAAAGAGAGAAAAAAGAGCCCACAAATCACAGGAAATGAAATGCGTCAGAATCTATGGAATCAACAGGGTTTAAGCTTTCTTTAAAAAACCTAATATCGTCATAGCAGTCCTTAGGGGTGGGGGCCATAGTGACTAATTTCGATACTACACTCATTTCTCAAGATTTGAGATCAATACGGATTACCTGAACTACGTTTCTGATGTGAAGAAATTGCAAGAACTCCCTGTTCCATGTGCGGGTGTGGAGTTAGTTCGACATTTTCCTGAAACTATATCATACTAGGGGAACGTTTCATGAGTCGTTCTTAGGAGCAGTCGAAACTTCGTTTTGTGAAAGGAGGTACTTATTTTGTCTTCGTCAACATTTTCTGAGAAAATAACAGTCAAAGTTTTAATGCTACTTCGTCACTGCCGGCCGCTGTGGTCGAGCGGTTCTAGACGCTTCACTCCGGAACCGCGCTGCTGCTACGGTCGCAGGTTCGAATCCTGCCTTGGGCATGGATGTGTGTGATGTCCTTAGGTTAGTTACGTTTAAGTACTTCTAAGACTAGGGGACTGATGACCTCAGGTGTTAAGTCTCATAGTGCTTAGAGCCATTTGAACCATTTGAACTTCATCACTTCACGCTTGCCGTATTAAACCCACGGAGTCAGTAGCGTAGTGGTTATGAGTACACTTTTGAATTTTTTTCGCTCCTTGTTCGAATCCAAACTTGTTTTGGTTTATTTTTTTCTTTTTTTGTAGCGGGAGTGTGTGACATCAATTGCATCCGTATTTTTTGTGAAGGCGCATATGCCACTGTCACATTTTTTAGAACGCAAATTAAGCATATCAAAGTATTTTCCCGAAATCTAGAGTTTACAATTGAATACGGACCCAGGTGTAATTGTATTAATTGTGTAACTATTACTTGTGAGTTGAGTTTTCTGTGCAACGAGAACAGGGCACTTCTGCAACGGATGGCTGCAATTCTTCGCCTATTAGTAAAAGTATACGTTGTAGAGCTTGAGACGCCAGCGTAGACGCCACCAAGGAGTTCCACGTGCCACCGCTGTTGGAAGAGTACTTACGTCAGAGCGCAGCATCTGCAGTCATAGCTTAAGACGACAGCGTCGTCTTACTTCAGTTCCAGGAGCGAGAATTGTATCAAAAGTCGGAGCTGCACCGAAGTTTATTGTCTGAAATTAGACTGTCGTTCTGTACTGTGTCAAGTATCGAATATAGCGACAGTAACAAATAGATTTTGTCTTCCATATGGACATGGATTGTTTCCAAGTTAAGTGTTTCAGGTTGTTCAAGTTTTAATAAAGTGTTCTAATGGTTTGCGTATGTTTTAGTATTTAGTTGACCTCGCCCAGAAGTAAATCTAGGCATGCTGGAACCCACTGCGGTGCTGTCGTGAATATCTGAAGTGTTTTTTGTTCAACATCAAAGTAATCACAAAATACAGGGGGGAGCATAAAGTCATTCTGTGATCACAGAAACATATTTCTAAGGAAGTGTACTATATGCTAATGCTAGAGTTTTTTATGGACACAGTACCACATGTGCTCCATTTGTTACCCGTGGGACTTGAGACGACGCTAAATTCATCTCCATACCTTTGATAACATCTTTCCTGTCATTATCTCTACAGCATCACCTTCTCGTGCCATCGGAATTCGCACTTTTGTGCTAGGTGAACTGAACACTATCCTTAATGTATCCATAAAGAAAAATTCGTGGTGGGTTATGTCTGGTGAACGTTGTGGTCGTGACGTTGGACTCCCTCTACTGGCCAGTCAGGAAAGGTCCATGCAAGAAATGAAGAACGAAAAACCCCCATATGGCGGTGCATCATCTTGTTGAGACACTACCCGTGGTTGAAATTCCTGAAACTGCTTATCTCAGAGCACATTCTAAAGTGTCTCTATAAAAATTCATGAGGTTCAGACCACATTCTGAAGTCTCTCTATAAAAATTCATGAGGTACTCTACCATTTTTAATAAACCGTTTAGCTATATTTAGCACAGCTCCGTAAGAATATATTTTTGTAGTAAACGGAAGACTTAATTTTGGCCCTTATGTCAGTTTCAGTGTGAATACAATATTTAGAGCAAACATACAACTACCGAAGTTACATATCTGCTCGTGTAAACATAAGTAAACTTTTGTCGTGGAGCCATGAAACTGCACTGACTGTACTTTTAGCCTTCGTATTGGGTGCATCTAGACCTGGCGATGTTCATACTATAATAAACATGAACAATGCCAGTTCTAGATGCACCCAACACAAAGGCTAAAAGTATAGTCAGTGCAGTCATGGCTCCTCGATAGAAACTGACTTATGTTTCGACGAAGAGATATGAACATTCACATTTCATATGTTTGTTCTTATTATAGTACTACTGATTTTGGATGTGGTTACATTTTGTAACACTTCACATACTTCTGCAGTTTGGTCACTTAGACTGCTACATGCAAGACTGAACACAAAAATCTATAATTTACAAATCGATCATATTAATTGCAAACCATTAATAAAATAGCTGAATGGATTATCTAGTAGGAACTTATTAACTGTTCGTATATTTTCAATACATGTCTGTAGTACTAGTACACAATATCGCCACGCCACATTACTGTAGCGTGCTGAAAGAGGAACGAAAACAAAACTAGGAGCCCAATACCATTTCTAACATTTCAAAATCCCAAATAAAAATTTCAGATTCGTAGATGTTTTCTCACCAACCACAGTAAGAATGAATGGAATGCAAGGAACGAATAGAAATGATCATGAAATGCATGTGTTCCCTCAGGGAGACGCTCAGCTCAAAATCAATAACAGGGAAACTAAAATGAGAACCTGTTAACACAATGATAGACCAAGAAGTAATTTACGGCACAGAATCCTAGAATATCACTAAACGAAAAAAGGCTATTGGTATTAGAAAGAAATGATATGGAGACCGATCTTAGATAAAGAAGAATGGAGGATGAGGAAGGATGAAGTATCTACCTATTGATGCAATAACCAACAACCCGACAGAAGCTGAGGAGCAGAAGAATCTTTTCGACGGGCCATGTACCCCGTATCCTAGAATAAAGACATGTGAAGAAGGCACTTGAGGGGAAACCGAACGCCTGGTGCTCCATAGCACGACCAAGGCAGTGCTGGATGGACGACCTGGCGGAGGATGTGGCAGGGCTGGGGACTGAAGATACCTAGAGGAACGCAACACAAAACACGAAGGTATGTGTGGTGTCACCGCCAGACACCACTCTTGCTAGGTGGTAGCTTAAATCGGCCGCGGTCCATTTAGTACATGTCGGATCCGCGTGTCGCCACTGTGTGGTCGCAGACCGAGCGCCACCACAAGGCAGGTCTCGAGATACGGAAGAGCACTCGCCCCAGTTGTACGGACGACATTGCTAGCGACTACACTGACGAAGCCTTTCTCTCATTTGCCGAGAGACAGTTAGAATAGCCTTCAGCTAAGTCCATGGCTACGACCTAGCAAGGCGCCATTAACCATTTTAAGATAGAGTCTCACTTGTATCATCAAGGAATGCTGTATTCAAATGAAGGATTAAAAGTTAAGTATTATAGCAGCTACGTACTTTTCTTGCTACCATTCATTACGTATCCTGTTTCAGATCTCTCTCTAGCCTACGTAAGATTACGCGTGCCTTTCGGCTACTTCAGTGTGGCGTAGCTGTCTTGTTACGCCACAACAGTATGGAGACAGTTTCTTGAAGCAGTGCATGGTCTTCAGGGCCTACGACCACTCAGTATGTATGAAGGTATCTAGACGCTGGGTTTCACAGGTATAAGAGCAGATGTTTTTATATGTGGTACTTTGACATACAAATATATGTTGCTTGTTTCTTCCCTGCATTTGTCTTCCCATAAACATGTCATAAATTTTAGAGATTGTGGGGCACTCTCACTTTTGATGTTGTGTCATGCCGCTTAAAGTTCGTAGAGAAGGTGATCTCTATTACTTGGTTGCTATATTTGATACGATCTGGCTTCATTCATATGATGAAATGGTTGGCAGTAGTTAATGCTCTAGCTTGTGTGCTCTATTGGAGGTATAGTGGTAGGCTTTACCTGTGTTTGTAGGAAGAGGGTTCAAAGATAACTGACAGCAGTAAAAGCATGGGGCAACAGAGAGCAAAGGGGAGCTTTCTTTCTGCTGAGCCTGGGTGAAAGCGTTTGCCGACAGCCAAGTCTCCACGGTCTTATCGTGCAGACACATTGGGTGGCACCGGTTCGTCATGTCCAGGTAGGCTGACTAACGCCATGGAGTCGCCACAGCAATGAGCCACGCATTGTAAGATGTGATGGCTGGCAATAAAGCATAGTATGGGCCCCTTTTAGGTAGAGAGCGGATGAAACGGCTGAGAGTTTCTGCGAATTCTGTGGGGCAGAGCAGTGGCACCCAGGTGTCCTAGGCTACAAAACATATTTGTGAATGCACGAGGCTTTTAGCGAGTTTATGGCCGTTATTTAGAAAGTTCGAAATGGACTCAAAAGGGGAGATAACGATCTTTTTATGGAGGGCTGTGGTTCCACCCTAGCCATGATTTTAACAGAGACATGGCGTAAACGGGGGGGGGGGGGGGGGGGGGAGCACGGCATGAAGCTGAATCTTTTTACCTTTTTTCCCAACTACTTTTTATAGTTGCTGGTTGGTCAAATGTGCTTATGCAGAGCAGGAGGGCGTCTCCCAGCTCTGAATGACGAGCTCCGGGTCGTGACTGGCTTGTGCTAAAGTGGGTGTAGTCTAAGCACGCAAATGTGCTATGCCACCAAGCTGCGGAGAAAACCTGTAGAGATGGACAAGATCACTCTTGTACTGGCACTTCACTAGTAAAGAAAGGCGGGTCTTTACCTAGACGGGGAGACTTGGGTCCTTTGCTAGTATGCCACTTAGAGCCTATGCACGTCACCATCTGAACTATCAGAGGTACTGCTTCTTGCATCACGTCCACAAGTTATGCGTGGGTGTACTTATTTGTTTTGAGTTTACCTTCTAAACGTTTGACATATTCCATCACGGATAGTCATGTCATGGAGTCAAACTGGTTTGGCAGACCAACAAGTGGGTACATCTGCACACTGGAATCCACTGGGGCTTCAGAGGCTCATAGGGAAATATCTGCGTTCCAAATCAGCCGAACGCGAGACTGCACATTTCCGGGCCCTCGACCTTAATTACAGATTGTCGAAGTCCGTCACAGCAGTCGGCGAGCGCGTCATGCTGCGCCGCCCTGACCCGCAGAAGGGTAAAGTATTTGCTGCTGCAATGTAAGGCTCCAACACATGCTTCTCAGCACGCCGTTCTTCGGAACCATATTTTTCTTTATGGAATAGTAGAATGTACATGCTTGATAGTAGCGTAGTTTTTGCGCCATACCACATATTCACATTTATGAAATTAGATGAAGTGGTTGGTTCTGGTTAGTAAGGTTTGTAGATCCCCAGCTGATGTTTAGCTTTGAACTACATATTCTTCTAAGCATTTGTCAGATAAAAATGTTTGTGTGGCGTTTCATTAGCCATCTTTTGTCATGTGGTGTTAAGAATGAATAAATCAATTGTTATTTAGACCACAACTCCTCCCAGTGTTCTGATTTACATTACCTTTGCCATTTTATTAAAGTCTTCGTTGCAATTGAATGAAACCGGAAGCTTGCTAATTTACGATCGTTTTTCTGCGTGGTCATAACTGCATGTCTAAGTGAATTACATCTGTCAGTATAGGCTGTCCTTTTTGCGTCATCGTGTCTACACTTCAACACCTGACCTGCTGCCCAGGGGAAGATAAGCATCAATGGCTTGCTTTTGCATACTTATGTGGAGGTACTAGGGCTGTTCGGAAAATAATGTCCGATCGATCGCCAAGTGTAAACCACTGTGAAAATCAAAAATGTTTTAATTACTTTTGAATACATTATGGGAGTAATAGTGATCAATGAGTTACCAATATTTAGTATTAAAAACATTCTTGATCACGATTTATTTATTAAGGTGACCGGTTTCGACCACTACTGATAGTGACTCTCCAGCAGAAAGAGGTTCCTACTCAATGATCTGAAGATAACACAGTAGTGGTCGAAACCGGTCACCTTAATAAATAAATCGTGATCAAGACTGTTTTTAATAGTAAATAAAAAAATTGTTTATTTGCAACAGTTAGCTGCACCCTCGAGCTACTTCTCTACACAGTCACCAGTGTGACTTACACATTTGTCGTAGAACTGTACCAACTTTCTAATGCCATCATCCTAGAAGGCAGCCGCCTGTGCTTTCCGGCAATTCTGTACACTAGTCCACAGCTCGTTGTCTGTGCAAAAATGTTGTCTTCATAGCCAGCTGTTCATATGAGCAGAGATGAAACTCAGGTGGAGCCAGTTACTGGCTGTATTGGGGATAATCAAACACATCCCATCGAAAAGGCTGCAGGTGCATTTTAATTGCCCTTGCAGAGTGCAACTGAAAACTGTCATGGAGCAGGAAACGCATGACACTCATGTTGTGTGGGCTGCTTGATATCAGGAGAAATCTCACACCAGGCCCTCGTACTTGGCGCGAGATCTATTTTTTAGGCATCTGTAAGAGCTCAATGTATGCACAGAACTGAAAAGGGCGACATGACGCGATCAATGGCCATACTACAGACACTGTTCAACACATCTGTGCAAAGCTTCATCGGATTTTCAATGTGGTTTCCATTTCGCACCCGATCGAACCTTACTTTCCAAATAGCCCTCGTATTATTCAGACTTATAACATACGTCTTGTAACAGCCGTAATTACTAGTCTGCAAATGACGTTGTTCGATAAACCATCCTAAGACACCAATAGAAATATCTGCATTTACACCTGATCCGCTTTCTCAATAGACTCAGTCATTTCGTTTTTGAACCATTTTCATCACGCAACTATTCAGTG
Source organism: Schistocerca piceifrons (assembly GCF_021461385.2). NCBI lineage: Eukaryota > Metazoa > Arthropoda > Insecta > Orthoptera > Acrididae > Schistocerca > Schistocerca piceifrons. The sequence continues at coordinate 282,379,913 of NC_060143.1, forward strand.
GAGCGTGGAGCGTGGAATTCACTGCGTACCTGCCCTGCAGACATGTGCCGTAAAAAAGGTAAAAATTATTTTTTTTTTACGGTAGATCAGCTAATGCTTAGTAACTGACCCTCATATCCTGCGCATATTGGTAACCCCACACATTGCTTAATTCCCTCAAAAATTACTAGTCCACAGCCTAAGACGCAACCACTTGGACCTGGGCCACGGCTCGGAAAGACAGCGGCGGCTGAGCGCAGGTCTGACTTGCTTCCCCTTCTCGTCATCTACACTCCTGGAAATTGAAATAAGAACACCGTGAATTCATTGTCCCAGGAAGGGGAAACTTTATTGACACATTCCTGGGGTCAGATACATCACATGATCACACTGACAGAACCACAGGCACATAGACACAGGCAACAGAGCATGCACAATGTCGGCACTAGTACAGTGTATATCCACCTTTCGCAGCAATGCAGGCTGCTATTCTCCCATGGAGACGATCGTAGAGATGCTGGATGTAGTCCTGTGGAACGGCTTGCCATGCCATTTCCACCTGGCGCCTCAGTTGGACCAGCGTTCGTGCTGGACGTGCAGACCGCGTGAGACGACGCTTCATCCAGTCCCAAACATGCTCAATGGGGGACAGATCCGGAGATCTTGCTGGCCAGGGTAGTTGACTTACACCTTCTAGAGCACGTTGGGTGGCACGGGATACATGTGGACGTGCATTGTCCTGTTGGAACAGCAAGTTCCCTTGCCGGTGTAGGAATGGTAGAACGATGGGTTCGATGACGGTTTGGATGTACCGTGCACTATTCAGTGTCCCCTCGACGATCAACAGTGATGTACGGCCAGTGTAAGGAGATCGCTCCCCACACCATGATGCCGGGTGTTGGCCCTGTGTGCCTCGGTCGTATGCAGTCCTGATTGTGGCGCTCACCTGCACGGCGCCAAACACGCGTACGACCATCATTGGCACCAAGGCAGAAGCGACTCTCATCGCTGAAGACGACACCTCTCCATTCGTCCCTCCATTCACGCCTGTCGCGACACCACTGGAGGCGGGCTGCACGATGTTGGGGCGTGAGCGGAAGACGGCTTAACGGTGTGCGGGACCGTAGCCCAGCTTCATGGAGACGGTTGCGAATGGTCCTCGCCGATACCCCAGGAGCAACAGTGTCCCTAAGTTGCTGGGAAGTGGCGGTGCGGTCCCCTACGGCACTGCGTAGAATCCTACGGTCTTGGCGTGCATGCGTGCGTCGCTGCGGTCCGGTCCCAGGTCGACGGGCACGTGCACCTTCCGCCGACCACTGGCGACAACATCGATGTACTGTGGAGACCTCACGCCCCACGTGTTGAGCAATTCGGCGGTACGTCCACCCGGCCTCCCGCATGCCCACTATACGCCCTCGCTCAAAGTCCGTCAACTGCACATACGGTTCACGTCCACGCTGTCGCGGCATGCTACCAGTGTTAAAGACTGCGATGGAGCTCCGTATGCCACGGAAAACTGGCTGACACTGACGGCAGCGGTGCACAAATGCTGCGCAGCTAGCGCCATTCGACGGCCAACACCGCGGTTCCTGGTGTGTCCGCTGTGCCGTGCGTGTGATCATTGCTTGTACAGCCCTCTCGCAGTGTCCGGAGCAAGTATGGTGGGTCTGACACACCGGTGTCAATGTGTTCTTTTTTACATTTCCAGGAGTGTACTTGCGGAGACGCCTTCCGCATTAAGAGAGGCAGACAGCGAGACAGGTGGAGTGCACAGTGGAGCTGGGCTGCGCTGCTCCTGTGCATTATTGCTGGAGCCGCCCGAGTGCACCACCCGTTGGTTGGCCGCACCGCTTGCCCGAGGTGGCGGCGCGGGGCGGGAACGCAGCGGTGCGATGCCCCCCCTGCCGCCGCCGCCTCCGCCGCCGCAGCCACAGCCGCAGCCGCAGGCGGGCCTTCGCATTAAATTGTGGCCGGGCTGGGGTTGCGCTGCAGGCAGGCAGGGCCGTACCTCGCCGTGCCTCGCACACAGCTGTGGCCGACGCGACGCAGCGCTCGCGCCGCGCCGCTTAGTTTTACGTAAGCTTCCTCGTTCCACTTTCTTAAGGAACGAATCGACAACACCTACCCGAAGATGCTATACGGGAATTAGCGTGAAATACACTACTGGCCATTAAAATAGCTACACCAAGAAGAAATGCAGATGACAAACAAATATATTATTCTAGAACTGAAATGTGATTATATTTTCACGCAATTTGGGTGCATATATCCTGAGAAATCAGTACCCAGAACAAACACCTCTGGCCGTAATAACGTCCTTGTTACTCCTGGGCATTGAGCCAAACACAGCTTGGATGGTGTGTACAGGTACAGCTGCCCATGCAGCTTCAACACGATACCATAGTTCATCGAGAGCAGTGACTGGCGTATTGCGACGAGCCAGTTGCTCGGCCACCTTTGACCAGAAGTTTTCAGTTGGTGAGAATCTGCTGGCCGGGGCAGCAGTCGAACATTTTCTGTTCAAAATGGTTCAAATGGCGCTGAGCATTATGGGACTTAACATCTCAGGTCATCAGTCCCCTAGAACTTAGAACTACTTAAACCTAACTAACCTAAGGACATCACACACATCCATGGCCGAGGCAGGATTCGAACCTGCGACCGTAGCGGTCGCACGGTTCCCGACTGAAGCGCCTAGAACCTCTAGGCCACCAACGGCCGGCAACATTTTCTGTATCCAGAGACGCCCGTACAGGACCTGCAACATGCGGTCGTGCATTATCCTGCTGAAATGTAGCGTTTCGCAGGGATCGAATGAAGGGTAGAGCCACGGGTCGTAACACATCTGAAATGTAAAGTCCATTGTTCAAAGTGCCGTCAATGTGAGCAAGAGGTGACCGAGACGTGTAACCAATGGCACCCCATACCATCACGCCGGTTGATAGGCCAGTATGGCGACGACGAATACACGGTTCCAATGTGCGTTCACCGAGATTTCGCCAAACACAGATGCGACCAGCATGATACTGTAAACAGAACCTGGATTCATCCGAAAAAATGACTGTTTGCCATTCGTGCACACAAGTTCGTCGTTGAGTACACCATCAAAAGCGTTGCTGTCTGTGATGCAGCGTCAAGGGTTAACCACAGCCATGGTCTCCGAGATGATAGTCCATGCTGCTGCAAACGTCGTCGAACTGTTCGTGCAGATGGTTGTAGTGTTGCAAACGTCCCCATCTGTTGACTCAGGGATCGAGACGTGGCTGCACGATCTGTTACATCCATGCAGATAAGATGCCTGTCATATTGACTGCTACTGATACGAGGCCGTTGGGATCCAGCACGGCGTTCCGTATTACCCTCCTGAACCCACCGATTCCATATTCTGCTAACAGTCACTGGATCTCGACCAACGCGAGCAGCAATGTTGCGATACGATTAACAGCAATCGCGATAGGCAACAATCCGACCTTTATCAAAGTCGGAAACGTGATGTGACGCATTTCTCCTCCTTACACCAGGCATCACATCAACGTTTCACCAGGCAATGCCGGTGAACTGCTGTTTGTGTATGAGAAGTCGGTTGGAAACTTTCTTCATGTCAGCCCGTTGTAGGCGGCGCGACCGGCGCCACCCTTGAGTGAATGTTCTGAAAAGCTAATCATTTGCATATCATAGCATCATCTTCCTGTCGGTTAAATTTCGCGTCTGTAACACGTCATCTTCGAGGTGTAGCAATTTTAATGGCCATTAGTGTATAACCATGGGTTATGTTATGACTGGTTTTATAACCACTGGTTAATAACCACTGGTTATGTAACTGTAATCGTATTCCAGAAGCTAACGACACTGATAAAATCAGTAAATTCTAGTAAGTTACTCCTCCCAGCATAATTCATGACGAAATATTTCAAGGTTGGCCAGCCAGGAATAAGTGACCAAACGGAAAAATACGAGGGCTCTTTGGAAAGTAAGGTCCGATCGGTCGTGACATGAAGCCAAAGTGAAAATCAAAAATATTTTGTTTGCAAAAGTTAGCCACACCTTCCAGCTACCTCACTAAATAGTCGCCGCTCCAATACAGACATTTGTCGTGGCGTTGTAAAAACTTTCCAGTCACAGAAAGCAGCCGCCTGTGCTTTCAGCCAATTCCCTACGCTGGTCTGCCTTTCGTTGTTTGTGCCAAAATGTTGTCTTCGTAGCCAGCGGTTCGTGTGAGGAGAGATGAACAACGGAGGGAGCCAACTAAGGGCTGTATTGTGGATGATCAAACACTTCCCGTCGGAAAAGCTGCAGGACCGTCTTCATTGCCCCAGCGGAACGCGGCCAAGAATTGTCTCGAAGAAAGAAACGCATGATATTTATGTTATGTGAGCTGCATAGCTTCAGGCGAAGTCTCTCACCAGCTCCACATACTTGGCGGGAGACACTGTTGTTTTAGGCATTTCTACGTGATCACTTTGCGCTCTGAGTTGAAAAGATAGACATGAAGTGATTGACAGGCCTACTAAAGACACTGTCCACCACATCTGCGCAAAGTTCCATCGGATTTTCACAGTGGTTTTCATTTCGTGCCTAATCGGACCTTATTTTCCGAATACACCTCGCATTTCGCAGATGACCACGTTCATGGACCGAATGATTCGGTGATTCGGTTTTTTTTTTTTTTTTTTCATTCCCAGTCTTGAGGGGACTGGCCGACCCACTGAGAGATTTTGAGTCTCTGTTGGGCAACGCATTTCTGTTTACTTGATTTCTTTTTTTATTTATTGTTCATATGCCTCATTCTAACTTACGTCTACTTAATTGTAAGTACCACTGACTGTAGTTCCATTTGTTTCTTTTCCATCTGTTTACATTATTCTCTAATATCTATTCTTAAATGAATTTGAGGAATCTTTCGATTATCGTATGGTGGCTGTAGCCTTATTCCTATTTCACTTTCTTCTATTCTTATACCTATCATTTTAGAATTAATTTTCACTTTTTAGCAGTCTTACATGTGTTTTATAAAAGTTTGCTGGTGATTTTCTTTTTACAGAAGTCATATATGGGATACGTTTGGTAATAATATGATAGTACGTGATGTGTCCTTATTTGTATTTGGGTTCTTTAGGTGTTCGTTATGTGGTGGGATGTGCTGGATTGTTTTATTATGTTGTTGTGCTATTCTGCATCGGGATTTAAGCGTATGTGATGGGGTTGGGATTATATTTATCATTGTACATACTTCATTTTCCATTGTACATACTTAGGCTTTTTGGTCGTGTCCAACCATTTCTAGAAACTCTGTTGCTGTGTTATATCAGAGGATTCTTGGTGGACACATGCATTTGAGGTTGACTTTTGCGGTGTGTCCTGCTAATGTCGTTAGAAGTTTTGTCTGATTTGGACTGTTGGTTAACAGTGTTTGCAATATTTGGCTGTTGATTGGACAAGTCTTGATTGGAGTGGTGTTACGTTTGCTGTTTCGTAATCTCGTTGTGGCGTGTTCTGTAGTGTAGTTTTAGGATGCTTCTGGTAAGTCGTAGCTCTGTCTTGTACAATTTGTCTAAAGTTGATTTGCTCTTTCCTGCATGGGGAGCAGTCGCATATTCCATAATTGGCTGTATGGAAGTTTTGTACGTGCGTAGTTCTCTTGTTGCGTCCATGGAATGTTTCCTAGCTTCTTATCAGGTTTTGCCTTTTTGTTGTTTTTTCTGTTACACGCCTTATCTGGACTTTTGGAAATTTGTGGTAAGGTCTTAGGTGGCCAAACTACTGAGGTCATCGGTCCCTAAGCTTACACAGTGCTTAACCTAACTTAAACTAATTTACGCTAAGGACGACACACACACCCATGCCCGAGGGAGGACTCGAACCTCCGACGGCGGGGAGCTGCGTGGATCGTGAGAAGACGCCGTAGACCGCGCGGCTATCCCACGCGACTGGACTTTGTAGTTTAGGTGTTTGTCGAAATGAACACCAATACCTTTAATTTCGTCTGGTACGGTGAGGTATTTGTCCGATAAGGAGAGTGTAGTGTCGGTCAGATATTGCCTTTGATTTAGTGATCTGTTTCGGATTTGTCAGGATTTTTGTCAAGATTAGGCTCATTTCTCCATCTTTTTATCCATGTCTGTAGTATGTCAGGTATTTTTTGCTGTGTGTTGTGATGTCCTGATGATTCCTAACTGACCTTCTGTACGGGAGTGCATCCAACTACTGATGTTCCCCTCCCGTTCCCTTTCCACCACCCAGTCCTTCCGTCCGTGGTTCGCGCCCAGGGACCCGTACTGGCGGCAACTCCGCTGTCGCCCTGCCTGCCCGTGAGGTCAGTTCGTTGTGGGATTCCTCCTTCCTTCTCTTGGTGAGATTAACTGCGAATTTCCAGGCCTCCCTAAGCCTGTAACCACTACCACCGCTTATCAGCTCCTTCCTTAATCAAATCTGGAATGATCCTTTCATTACACAGATCGAGAAGATAAACGTCTGCGTTAGAACCTTCCTAAGGTCGTAATCCATTCTATGTAATTCCGACGGGTAATGTTACGTGACTGTCGACTTGCTAGGCGCCCACAGTATGCCGTGCCGGTGGTATTCTTCGACAGTACGCACAGAGAACACAGAAGGCGCGATCTGTTCAAAAGCCAATATCGCATAAGTATTTCTTTGTTTAAAACAGACGATTTCGATAGATTATACTGTCATCTTGAGGCCTTAAAAAATCTTCTTGTTATGCTGACTTGGTATGAGGACCAACTTGAAATGGAACTTTTCGCAAGAAATATATTTTTAAGATCTGATGTTGACAGCAAGGTCTGTCGAAACCATTTGTTTTAAATAAAGAAATATTTATGCGATGTTGGCTTGTGAACGGTCTTAGGACGCCCAGATTGACCAATGTAAGTCATGCCACATTGCCAGGGAACTAGAGCCAGAATTTTCGTAGTCCGAGGTCCTCTTGACACTGACAAGCGGTGCCTGTGTTTTAGCTGGTCGGCGGAAGACTGGTTTCACTCAGCGTTTGCGAAGAATTACTCCAATCTTCCCGGATCAGCCGCCACAAATGAAATGAACGAAGAGGGCGCATCCTCCAGAAGTTCCCTTCTTTTTCCGCCGGTTGCACAGTTTGTGTAGGACGTAGAGTTCTGATTTGCCACTGTGTGTAGCCAGTTTACCGGAACACCTTCCTCGGATGTTGAAGTTCTTCGTTGAGGCTCATTTATCGGAGAGCGATCTCGAACTAGGTGGCATGACTGTCATAGGCCATACTGTGCGTACTGTTGTAAATCGTTGCCGGGAACACCAACGGCATACTATACTGCAGCAGTCTTTCAGAGAGGAAACTGCCTAATATTACCTATCGTAATTAAATGGAATGTATTACTACTAAGGTGGTGACACAGATGTCTAACTTCGTGGACTGTGTAATTAAAGAACGTATCGAGATTCGAGCAAGGAAGGTGCTGATAAATTGTGATACTGACTACATCCTTACTAAGGCCTGTTGACCACCATTGAGTCTGATTAAGAAGAGGAGGGAGAATCTCCAAAAACGAACTGACTTCAGGGACAGGCAGAGCCGTAGCAGAGATGCCGTCACTACGCGCCTCTGTGCGCTAACTGGCAACGGAACAACTTGGCTGCGGGAGGAGTTGGGGAGGGGAGCCTGGACGTACTCCTGCGCCTTGGGAGTGCAGAACACCGGGCAGGAAGGAGGGGGAAGGAGGCGTAAGCCCGGCACCAGGTCCGAGGCATAAAGTTCGTCCGCGCGCCTGACGACGGCGACGTGGTCGTTTGCCAGAGCACTGTGCTCGTTGGACCCCGACATCCGGCCCACACCATACGTGAACTATTTCGTCATATTCAAGTAAATCAATACCAGCCCTACCCCTGATTCATTAAAGAATCGAAGTCTAATTTATACGTAAAACAACTTCAACACTATACGTAGATGGCATCCGAACGTAGGCGGCGAATAGAGTAAGTAGCAACGAAATAATAGATTCAAACGCAAGTTTGTTAATCAAGCTTTGCTACCTGAACAAGGAACATTTAGTAAGTGATAAACTATCTGGCCTTCACTCTACTGTGGGATAGTAAGCGAGAAAAAATTAGGAAGGGTTTGAAATAATCTTTAAATTTTGTTACAAAATGTTAAGTGCTCTTACAATCAGAAAAAGGATGAATACACCTAATAAAAAATGGGGAAAAAAAGAGGCAGCACGAATGTATATTGCGAAAGGGGCGGAAGTCAGTAGCTACTACATACCCGGGCAGACAAGCAAATGATTACACTTTCAGAAGAATTCCATGATTTATTCAGGAGAGAGAGCTGCAAAAACTGAGCACCTCATTAACGCGCTCGTCCACCTCTGGTGCTTATGCAAGCATTTTATAAAATGCATTTTAACCATCAGCTGTTTCTTTGTCCCATTACTCATCTACCGGTTTCGGTTATGAACCATCTCCAGGATGTAGGGTACAACAGATTAGTTAAAACCATCTCGTATTCCCTTGAAGCTGAATAATATCGAAATTATCCATTTGTCTTTGAATACTGACAGTCATATCTTATGTCAAACACACAGACATCTCAAGAGACAAATAAACAATTGACGGTTAAAAATTATAGCATACTTTACGCCTGTTGAACCCCACATTATGGAAACACTAATTATGTAACCAGTCATTAGGCTTGGCACTGATCGAAAGGCTTCTTCTGTGTCCTTCTAAGGGATATCGCACCAAATTCTGTCCAACTGGCGCATAGATCGTCAAAACCCCGTGATTGATCGGCGGGCCCTGCCCGTGATGATCCTACCATTCTCAGTTGGGGAGAAATCTGGCGACTTTTATGGTCAAGATAGGGTCTGGCAAGCGCGAAGACAGTCAATTGAAACTCTCGTCGTGTGTGGGCAGGGATTATCTTGCTGAAACGTAAGCTCAGAATGGGTTGTCATGTGGGGCTACAAAACGGGCATACAATATCATCGGCGTACCGCAGTGCTGCAAGGATAGCGCACATGACAAGCAATGTGGTCCTCATACGAAAAGAAATGGAATCCCAGACATTCATTCCTGGTTGTCGGACAACATAGTGGGTGACAGTGATGTACCCCAGCACTGTCTGGGGCGTTTCCAGATAGGTGTTCATCCTGAAATTTCAATTACTTGGGTAGAATTGTCCCACTGATCGATACTGCTGCTTTTACTGGACACATTTCGATTCATCACTTGTTAACAGAAACTGAACATAACACTTCACCGTAAGAGTGATTTCCGTGTGGCTCCTCACAACAGCTTTACCTCGTGATATATTTCATCAAATTTGGACGTAGTACAACAAATATTTAATCTTTGGTTTTAATTCTTTTAATCCCTAATGCACTTTTTATGTAAAACAGCAAATAACAAAACTAAGGCTGACATATACTACACTACTGGCCATTAAAATTGCTGCACCACGAAGATGACGTGCTACACACGCGAAATTTAACGGACAGGAAGAAGATGCTGTCATATGCAAATGATTAGCTTTTCAAAGCATTCACACAAGGCTGGTGCCGGTGGTGACACCTACAACGTGCTGACATGAGGAAAGTTTCCATCTGATTTCTCACGCACAAACAGCAGTTGACCGGCTTGCCAGGTGAAACGTTGTTGTGCCGCCTCATGTAAGGCAGAGAATTGCGTTCCATCACGTTTCCGACTTTGATAAAGGTCGGATTGTAGCCTATCGCGATTGCGGTTTATCGTATCGTGACATTGTTGCTCGCGTTGGTCGAGATCCAATGACTGTTAGCAGAATATGGAATCGGTGGGTTCAGGAGGGTAATACGGAACGCCGTGCTGGATCCCAACGGCCTCGTATCACTAGCAGTCGAGATGACAGGCATCTTATCCGCATGGATGTAATGGGTCGTGCAGCCACGTTTCGATCCATGAGTCAACGGATGGGGATGTTTGCAAGACAACAACCATCTGCACGAACAGTTCGACGACGTCTGCAGCAGCATGGACTATCAGCTCGGAGACCATGACTGCGGTTACCCTTGACGCTGCATCACAGACAGGAGTGCCTGCGATGGTGTACTCAACGACGGACCTGTGTGCACGAATGGCAAAATGTCATTTTTTCTGATGAATCCAGGTTCTGTTTACAGTATCATGATGGTCGCATCCGTGTTCGGCGACATCGCGGTGAACGCACTTTGGAAGAGTGTATTCGTCCCTGCGTGATGGTAAGGGGTGCCATTGGTTACACGTCTCGGTCACCTCTTGTTTTCATTGATGGCACTTTGAACAGTGGACGTTACGTTTCAGATGTGTTACGGCCCGTGGCTCTACGCTTCATTCGATTCCTGCGAAACGCTACATTTCAGCAGGATAATGCACGACCGCATGTTGCAGGTCCTGTACGGGCCTTTCTGTATACAGAAAATGTTCGACTACTGCCCTGGCCAGCACATTCTCCAGATCTCTCACCAACTGAAAACCTCTGGTCAATGGTGGCCGAGCATCTGGCTCGTCACAATACGCCAGTCACTACACTTGATGAACTGGGGTATCGTGTTGAATCTGCATGGGAAGCTGTACCTGTACACGCCATCCAAGCTTTGTTTGACTCAATGCCCAGGCGTATCAAGGCCGTTATTATGGCCAGAGGTGGTTGTTCTGGGTACTGATTTCTCAGGATTTATACACTCAAATTGCGTGAAAATGTAATCACATGTCAGTTCTAGTATAATATATTTGTCCAATGAATACACGTTTATCATCTGCATTTCTTCTTGGTGTAGCAATTTTAATGGCCAGTAGTGTATTAAGGCACAATGATTCACCGACGTAACAACAAAACTGAGTGCTTATAATCAATACTAAAGCAAAGCACATTATAAGAAACATTTAAATTTACAGTAACAGCAACTTCACAGCCATTGATACCCTTTCGTTATGAGTCGTCAAAGGCATTTTCAAGCTACCTGACAATTCTTTAAAGCAAGTGTTAACCCAGGAACTAAAGAACGTAAATGACATACACATCAAACAGCTTAACACACTTCGTTTAGATAACGTTGCCTCAACTGGCGAACTAGAAATTATAGAACAACACGGTGACTGTAACTTATAGAGACTAACCGACGACCTCAGCGCTACAAACGTTACAAATACACCGACGGAAAAAAAATCGTAACACGAAGAAGAACTTGTGTGACATAAACGAAAGTTGGTATGCGTGTTTCTACGTCTAGACGATGAAGACCTCAACGAGGAGGAAGAGTTGTTCGATGATGCGTTAGGATAAGAATCACGAGTCGATGCATAGATAGTATCCAGTATTAGAATCAGAATTTAAAAGACCTTTGGAAGACTTACGATCGATAAGAATTTCTAAAATCACTGGGGGAAATGACAACAAGACGACCATTCGCGTTGGTGTGTAGAATGAACGAGTCTGGCGATATATCATCTGACTTCCGGAAAAAATTCATCCACGCAATTCCGTGGGCTCCAAGTTCCGACAAATGTGAAAATATCGCACAATCAGCTTAACAGTTCATGCATCCATGTAGATGACAAGAGTAATACAAAGACCGAAAAAGAAAAATGAAGATGCGTTAGTTGACGATCAGTTCGGGAATGGTAAAGGCACCAGAGAGGCATTTATGATGTTGTGGTTGATAATGGAAGCACGACTGAAGAAATATCGAGGCACGTTCATAGCGTTTGTCGTCCTGGAAAAATCGTTCGAAGATGTAACATGGTGCAAGATGCTCGAAATTCTCAGGGAAATAGGAGTAAGCCATAGGGAAAGACGGGTAATACACAATGTGAACAAGAACTAAGAGGGAATAATATGAATGGTAGACAAAGAATAACGTGCGGGGATTAAAGATGGTGTAAGACAGGGATGCAGTCTTCCGCCGCTACTGTTCAATTTATTCTCAGAGAAATAGGAGTAAGCCATAGGGAAAGACGGGCAATACACAATGTGAACAAGAAATAAGAGGGAATAATATGAATGGTAGACAAAGAATAACGTGCGGGGATTAAATATGGTGTAAGACAGGGATGCAGTCTTTCGCCGCTACTGTCCAATTTATTCTCAGAGAAATAGGAGTAAGCCATAGGGAAAGACGGGTAATACACAATGTGAACAAGAAATAAGAGAGAATAATATGAATGGTAGACAAAGAATAACGTGCGGGGATTAAAAATGGTGTAAGACAGGGATGCAGTATTTCGCCGCTACTGTTCAATTTATATAGATAAGAAGCAATTACGGAACTAAAATAAGTTAAAGGGTGGAATTAAAATGTAAGTCGAAAAGACATCAATCATGTCGAAAAGACACCATCGCTGATGACATTGCTATCCTGAGTGAACGTGAAGAAGAATTACAGAATGTGTTGAGTAGAATAAGATATCTAATGAGTACAAAATATAGACAAAATAAATTGAAGAAAGACGAAAGAAATGAGAGGTAGTAGAAATGACAAGAGCGAGAAACTTAACATATGGCTTGGCGATCACGAAGTAGATGAATTCTGCTATCTAGCCAGCAAAAGAAGCCATGACGGTCGGAGCAAGCAGGACACCAAAGGCAGACTAGCACTCGCAAAAAGGGTATTTGTAGCCAACCGTAGTCTACCATTATCAAACATAGACCTCTATTTGAGAAGGAAATTTCTCAAAATGTACGTTTGGAACACAGCATGGTAGTGAAATATGGATCGTGATAAAACGAGGAAAGAAGACAATCGAAGCATCTGAGATGTGGTATTACAGAATAATGTTGCAAATTAGGTAAAGAATGACGAGGATCTCCGGAGAATCGGGAAGGAAAGGACTATACTGGAAACACTAACAAGAAGAACGGACAGGACACTGCGACAGGTGTTAAGACATCAGGGAATAACTTGCACGGTACTGGAGGGAGCTGTAGAAATGTAGAAAGTATAGCAAAACGCAGATTGACTTGAATACACGCGGCAACTAATTGAGGACGTAGGTTGCAATCGCTACTGTGAGATTGAGAGGTGGGCACAGTAGAGGAATCTGTGGCGGGTCGCGTCAAACCAGTCAGAAAACTGATGACGCAAAATAAAGGGTGATGGCTACTAAAATATAGCGACCGCCGCATAGGACTGGCACTAATGGCACCACAATGAAGATGCCAATCAAATTTGCTTTCCATACAGGCTGCAACGGTAGTCAGTGTTAGTTACCTTTCAGTTTGGACGTGTTTAGTTGATGTTGGTCAAGAATGGCTTCACGAAGACAAAAACGTCACTATCTACACTCACTGAGTTCGAATTAGATCGTGTAATAGGACTACGAGAAGCTGAATGCTCTGTCTGCGATATTGCAGATGGACTTGGCAGGAATGTAGCCACTGTACGTGATTGCTGGCAGCGGTGGTCACCAAGATGTACGGTTGCATGATACCTCGCAAAAAATGGTTCAAATGGCTCTAAGCACGATGGGACTTAACATCTGAGGTCATCAGTCCCCTAGACTTAGAACTACTTAAACCTAACCAAACTAAGGACATCACACACATCCATGCCCGAGGCAGGATTCGAACCTGCGACCGTAGAAACAGAGCGGTTCCGGACTGAAGCGCCTAGAACCGTTTTTTGTTTTTTTTTTTTGTTTTTTTGTTCGATATTTTTCGTTGCACTTGTTCGGTGCGGATGTCCCATGACATCCGTTCAAGTTCAGTGTTGAACCGTTGACTCAGTTTCTTTATTACAGAGGGCAGATAACCCTCTGATCGAAGACGGTGAGCTACCGTGCTGGCAAAAATGGACGCCATGAGTGAGACTCGAACCTAGTCGTCGACAGCGGCCGGCGATATCTCGCACCCTGATTGCAAATCTGTACGTGAATCTGGCGAGTCGAGCTGTTGTGCTGCCATTCATTAACAGTATTCCACGGGAAGTTTCGCAAGACGATGACGCTAGCCCACATACCGCTGTAGCAACCCAAGATGCTCTATAGTTGCCTTGGACTGCTAGATTACGAGATCGGTCTCCAGTCGAGCGCACAAGGGACATCATCGGACGACAACTGCAGCGTCATTCTCAACCAGCCTTAACAGCTCCTGTATTGCGTGACCAAGCGCAACACATGCACGGAACTTTGTTCTCCAAAGTGGCATCCGGCACCTGTACTACACAATACCTGCACGTTTGCGTGCTTGCATTCAACATTATAGCATTTACACCAGTTATTAAGATACCAGCATTTCACATTTGCAATGGTTTATCTCGTGCTTACATTAAAATGTCATCTTGCAATGTTAATCACTTTAGTATGTTATCTGGACAAATGCACTCCCGAAATTTCATTACTCTTCATTAACTGTTTTTAGTGTTTTTTCCGTCATGTATTTAGAGGTAATAGAATGCGTACACTTTCTTCCCGTTTTCGTGGCTGATCTGTGTTCAGTATCTCACGGGCTGTCCACTGAGCCATTATAACATCCACGATATATATATATATATATATATATATATATATATATATATATATATATATATATATATATATTTTACGAGTGGAATATGAACGTGAGAAAAATTACGCAACTCAATAATATTCATTCAATTATGTAATTATTTCTTAAAAAGATGATAATTATTTAAAACAGAGAGAATTTTTGTCTCACATTCTTTGTTAATACACTCCTGGAAATTGAAATAAGAACACCGTGAATTCATTGTCCCAGGAAGGGGAAACTTTATTGACACATTCCTGGGGTCAGATACATCACATGATCACACTGACAGAACCACAGGCACATAGACACAGGCAACAGAGCATGCACAATGTCGGCACTAGTACAGTGTATATCCACCTTTCGCAGCAATGCAGGCTGCTATTCTCCCATGGAGACGATCGTAGAGATGCTGGATGTAGTCCTGTGCAACGGCTTGCCATGCCATTTCCACCTGGCGCCTCAGTTGGACCAGCGTTCATGCTGGACGTGCAGACCGCATGAGACGACGCTTCATCCAGTCCCAAACATGCTCAATGGGGGACAGATCCGGAGATCTTGCTGGCCAGGGTAGTTGACTTACACCTTCTAGAGCACGTTGGGTGGCACGGGATACATGCGGACGTGCATTGTCCTGTTGGAACAGCAAGTTCCCTTGCCGGTCTAGGAATGGTAGAACGATGAGTTCGATGACGGTTTGGATGTACCGTGCACTATTCAGTGTCCCCTCGACGATCACCAGTGGTGTACGGCCAGTGTAGGAGATCGCTCCCCACACCATGATGCCGGGTGTTGGCCCTGTGTGCCTCGGTCGTATGCAGTCCTGATTGTGGCGCTCACCTGCATGGCGCCAAACACGCATACGACCATCATTGGCACCAAGGCAGAAGCGACTCTCATCGCTGAAGACGACACGTCTCCATTCGTCATTCCATTCACGCCTGTCGCGACACCACTGGAGGCGGGCTGCACGATGTTGGGGCGTGAGCGGAAGACGGCCTAACGGTGTGCGGGACCGTAGCCCAGCTTCATGGAGACGGTTGCGAATGGTCCTCGCCGATACCCCAGGAGCAACAGTGTCCCTAATTTGCTGGGAAGTGGCGGTGCGGTCCCCTACGGCACTGTGTAGGATCCTACGGTCTTGGCGTTCATCCGTGCGTCGCTGCGGTCCGGTCCCAGGTCGACGGGCACGTGCACCTTCCGCCGACCAATGGCGACAACATCGATGTACTGTGGAGACCTCACGCCCCATGTGTTGAGCAATTCGGCGGTACGTCCACCCGGCCTCCCGCATGCCCACTATACGCCCTCGCTCAAAGTCCGTCAACTGCACATACGGTTCACGTCCACGCTGTCGCGGCATGCTACCAGTGTTAAAGACTGCGATGGAGCTCCGTATGCCACGGCAAACTGGCTGACACTGACGGCGGCGGTGCACAAATGCTGCGCAGCTAGCGCCATTCGACGGCCAACACCGCGGTTCCTGGTGTGTCCGCTGTGCCGTGCGTGTGATCATTGCTTGTACAGCCCTCTCGCAGTGTCCGGAGCAAGTATGGTGGGTCTGACACACCGGTGTCAATGTGTTCTTTTTTCCATTTCCAGAAGTGTATATGTCATTCTTTTCTTTTGTTTTGTACCCTTTTGTCGTCTTCTTCTGATGTACGTCGCCGACGCAAGACGCGAATCGATCTGAGGTCTGTTGAATGAAAGACATTTAATGTAAAATTATTGAACTTTTATGTTCATTTGCTGGTAAAAAACAAATAGAGCCAAATGCGTTAAAACTATTTGTGATTAATTATTGAAATATCACTTCCTCTTTTAATTATAGTTTTGTATTAATTTTTGTATCATAGCTGCAAGAAGCACAGCCATTGTTAGTTGTGATTATATAGCAACTTCGTCTGTACTTCTAGTTAAAAATAGCATGGGTTTGTATTAAACTAATTTGCAAAACAATTTAATAATTTTTTTGTTGGTAGCATCAATTTAGATGATTAATTATTTATTTAGCAAAGGAAACTCTTAATTAAAAAAGAAAACCTCTATCTTTTGTTGGTCGCCATCTTAACTTTAGTCAGAGCTTCAAATTTAAATTATTTGAAACTGCAAACAATATTCCGATGTGTAAGAAATGAATATGCACCGGCGGCACTGAACTCTATTTATAAAGGAAAAAATTGATCGAATCAGACTGCATTTTCTAAGAACAGTGCTGATGGTATTTATTGCTGAACAAGGTTTCATTGCTGATGTATGGGGCCAAAATTAAACTACGCACGAATCACGGAGAAAAATATTTCTGGTAGCATACGTCAGTGATGTGTGCGGGTGGTATTCTGTGGTTCCCTTTCATGATCAGTTTGCTAAGAATAATTAAATCCATCGAACACAAAAATTATAAAAGCTCTGATGTACGATCTGTAATTTTAGTGATATGAACACAACTTACAGTCAACATTATTACACTACATCAGGTGGAATTCTTGTGCAATTTGAACAAAACAATTAACCGGGAGAAGTTGTAGTATGAATAATGCATTATTCATGTGTATAATGTTGTCTGTATCATTTACAAAATCCAATCAATGCAACTGCTAAAAAACAGAGTGAATTCAAACGGCAGAACATCACATAGTATCGTATCATCCATATTCATTGCATTTGTCCATGTTGATGATACACAAAAACACTTTTGCTTTTTTTTTCACAGTTGAGTACACCTTCTTCCTGTTTTCGCGGTTGATCTGTGTTCAGTATCTCACGGGCTGTCCACTGAGCCATCTCACCATTAAATCTGAGTGAGGTACGATGGGAAGTCTCGCTCGTGAACACGTCCGCCTCGGCCACAGATAACACGAGCTGCCGTCCACTTGCGGCGAGCCTCTCTGATGTCGATTACTAGATACGTGGTTAGACACTGGACTCGCATTCGGGAGGACGACGGTTCCATCACGCGTCCGGCCATCCTGATTTAGGTTTTCCGTGATTTCCCTAAATCACTCCAGGCAAATGCCGGGATGGTTCCTCTGAAAGGGTACGGCCGACTTCCTTCCCCATCCTTCCCTAATCCGATGAGACCGATGACCACGCTGACTGGTCTCCTTCCCCAAAACCAACCAACCAACCAACCAACTAGATACGTGTGGTCATGGATCACATGGACTTATCAAGAAAATTCTTAATCATAAAAATGTCATAGCAATCGTGACACAGTTGTTGCAATATGTGACAGGAAAAACGAAAACATTAGTGACACATCATTCTGACACATGAGCACGCTGTCACTTAGAGAGAGAGTTGGATACGTTGAAACGTTTACAGAATATTGGTGGTACACTGTTTACTTGAGGCATAGTTGCTCTCCTTAAATAACCTAAACAATTCGTATCAATATTTACGGTAAATTTTTTGGGCAGAATCTTTTTGTCCACAGGTCACTATTCGCCGTGTATACAGGGTGTTACAAAAAGGTACGGCTAAACTTTCAGGAAACATTCCTCACACACAAAGAAAGAAAATTTGTTAAGTGGACATGTGTCCGGAAACGCTTACTTTCCATGTTAGAGCTCATTTTATTACTTCTCTTCAAATCACATTAATCATGGTATGGAAACACACAGCAACAGAACGTACCAGCGTGACTTCAAACACTTTGTTATAGGAAATGTTCAAAATGTCCTCCGTTAGCGAGGATACATGCATCCACACACCGTCGCATGGAGTCCCTGATGCTCTGATGCAGCCCTTGAGAATGGCGTATTGTATCACAGCCGTCCACAATACGAGCACGAAGAGTCTCTACATTTGGTACCGGGGTTGCGTAGATAAGAGCTTTCAAATGCCCCCATGAATGAAAGTCAAGAGGGTTGAGGCCAGAAGAGCGTGGAGGCCATGGAATTGGTCCGCCTCTACCAATCCATCGGTCACCGAATCTGTTGTTGAGAAGCGTACGAATACTTCGACTGAAATGTGCAGGAGCTCCATCGTGCATGAACCACATGTTGTGTCGTACTTGTAAAGGCACATGTTCTAGCACTCCATTGAGCGTAGGGGGATGAACATGGGGCCCAATCAAGACATCACCAACAATGCCTGCCCAAACGTTCACAGAAAATCTGTGTTGATGACGTGATTGCACAATTGCGTGCGGATTCTCGTCAGCCCACACATGTTGATTGTGAAACTTTACAATTTGATCACGTTGGAAAGAAGCCTCATCCATAAAGAGAACATTTGCCCTGGAATGAGGATTGACATATTCTTGCATGAACCATTCGCAGTAGTGTACCCGTGGAGGCCAATCAGCTGCTGACAGTGCCTGCACACGCTATACATGGTACGGAAACAACTGGTTCTCCCGTTGCAATCTCCGTACAGTGACGTGGACAACGTTACCTTGTACAGCAGCAACTTCTCTGACGCTGACATTAGGGTTATCGTCAACTGCACGAAGAATTGTCTCGTCCATTGCAGGTGTCCTCGTCGTTCTAGGTCTTCCCCAATCGCGAGTCATGGGCTGGAATGTTCCGTGCTCCCTAAGACGCCGATCAATTGCTTCGAACGTCTACCTGTCGGGACACCTTCTTTCCGGAAATCTGTCTCGATACAAAGGTACCGCGCCACGGCTATTGCCCCGTGCCAATTCATACATCAAATGGGCATCTGCCAACCCCGCATTTGTAAACATTGCACTGACTGCAAAACCACGTTCGTGATGAACACTAACCTGTTGATGCTACGTACTGATGTGCTTGACGCTAGTACTGTAGAGCAATGAGTCGCATGTCAACACAAGCACCGAAGTCAACATTACCTTCCTTCAGTTGGGCCAACTGGCGGTGAATCGAGGAAGTACAGTACATACTGACGAAACTAAAATGAGCTCTAACATGGAAATTAAGCGTTTCTTGACACATGTTCACATAACATCTTTTCTTTAATTGTGTGTGAGGAATGTTTCCTGGAAGTTTGGCCGTACCTTTTTGTAACACCCTGTATGTTGGCCCGCGACAGGATCTTTGGTACGGGAACTGCAAGCTGAAATGCCACTCAGGGAGACGGACGTTGACTGGCGGGTGCTGCGACAGGACGCGCTGCCCCACGCTGCGGCCGCTTGCTATTCCGGCCGCGGGCGCCGCCCGCTCTTCCGTAACGAGTGCGCGGTTGCGCTGCGCTTTTGTTGTTTGCGCCGAGGTCGCCGGCTGTAGACAAAGCGGCCGGAAAGCGGCACCGTCGCGTCTCGCCGCGTCACCGCAGGCCGATAATCAATACGCCAAAGTACTCCGGCGCGCCCGCCTTGGCCGGAAAGGCAAATATTTCCCGAGCAGCCGAGTTTGCCGGAGCGGGGTCGACGGCCTGTCAACACGCCGTGCGGCCAAGCCGAGGCACTCGCAGTCCGGCGCGAGAAGCCAGACCTATTTCTATGCCGTCGATGTTTGCTAAAGTTATCGAGAGGGTTGTATATACAATGTTACTGGAGCATTTAAATTCATATAATTTGCAGTCAAATGAACAGTTTGGTTTTAGAAATGGCTTAACAACTGAAAATGCTATATTATATTTTCTCTGTGAGATTTTGGACGGATTAAACAAAAGGTTGCGAACGCTAGGTGTTTTCTTTCGTTTAACGAAGGCTTTTGACTGTGTTGACCACAAAATATTACTGCAGAAGTTGGACCATTATGGAGTAAGGGGAGTAGCTTACAATTGGTTCGCCTCTTACTTTAAGAACAGAAAGCAGAAGGTAATTCTCCGCAATATTGAGAGTGGTAGTGATGTTCAGTCCCAATTGGGCACTGGTAAGTGGGGCGTTCCCCAAGGGCCGGTGCTGGGGCCACTGCTGTTTCTTATTTATACAGGGTGTTGCAAAAAGGTACGGCCAAACTTTCAGGAAACATTCCTCACACACAAAAAAAGAGAAGATGTTATGTGGACATGTGTCAAGAAGCGCTTAATTTCCATGTTAGAACTCATTTTAGTTTCGCCATTATGTGCGGTACTTCCTCGGTTCACCGCCAGATGGCCCAATTGAAGGAAGGTAATGTAGACTTCGGTGTTTGTGTTGACATGCGACTCATTACTCTACAGTACTAGCATCAAGCACATCAGTACGTAGCGTCAACAGGTTAGAGTTCATTACGAACGTGGTTTTGCAGTCAGTGCAATGTTTACAAATGCGGAGTTGGCAGATGCCCATTTGATGTATGGATTAGCACGGGGCAGTAGCCGTGGCGTGGCACGTTTGTATCGAGACAGATTTCTAGAACGAAGGTGTCCCGACAGGAAGACGTTCGAATCAATTGATCGGCGTCTTAGGGAGCACGGAACATTCCAGCCTATGATTCGCGATTGGGGAAGTCCTAGAACGACGAGGACACCTGCAATGGACGAGACAATTCTTCGTGCAGTTGATGATAACCCTAATGTCAGCGTCAGAGAACTTGCTGCTGTACAAGGTAACGTTGACCACGTCACTGTATGGAGAGTGCTACGGGAGAACCAGTTGTTTCCGTACCAAGTACAGCTTGTGCAGGCACTATCAGCAGCTGATTGGCCTCCACGGGTACACTTCTGCGAATGGTTCATCCAACAATGTGTCAATCCTCATTTCAGTGCAAATGTTCTCTTTACGGATGAGGCTTCATTCCAACGTGATCAAATTGTAAATTTTCACAATCAACATGTGTGGGCTGATGAGAATCCTCACGCAATTTTGCAATCACATCATCAACACAGATTTTCTGTGAACGTTTGGGCAGGCGTTGTTGGTGATGTCTTGATTGGGCCCCATGTTCTTCCACCTACGCTCAGTGGAGCACGTTGTCATGATTTCATACGGGATACTCTACCTGTGCTGCTAGAACATGTGCCTTTACAAGTACGACACAACATGTGGTTCATGCACGGAGCTCCTGCACATTTCAGTCGAACCGTTGGTGCGCTTCTCAACAACAGATTCTGTGGCCGATGGATTGGTAGAGGCGGACCAATTCCATGGCCTCCGCGCTCTCCTGACCTCAACCCTCTCGACTTTCATTTATGGAGGCATTTGAAAGCTCTTGTCTACGCAACCCCGGTACGAAATGTAGAGACTCTTCGTGCTCGTATTGTGGACGGCTGTGATACAACACGCCATTCTCCAGGGCTGCATCAGCGCATCAGGGATTCCATGCGACGGAGGGTGGATGCATGTATCCTCGCTAACGGAGGACGTTTTCAACATTTCCTGTAACAAAGAGTTTGAAGTCACGCTGGTACGTTCTGTTGCTGTGTGTTTCCATTCCATGATTAATGTGATTTGAAGAGAAGTAATAAAATGA
The DNA here is from genome assembly GCF_021461385.2 of Schistocerca piceifrons. Taxonomy (NCBI): domain Eukaryota; kingdom Metazoa; phylum Arthropoda; class Insecta; order Orthoptera; family Acrididae; genus Schistocerca; species Schistocerca piceifrons. Next base: position 282,401,702 of record NC_060143.1, read on the forward strand.
GCTCTAACATGGAAAGTAAGCGTTTTCGGACACATGTCCACATAACGTATTTTCTTTCTTTGTGTGTGAGGTATGCTTCCTGAAAGTTTGGCCGTACCTTTTTGTAACACTCTGTATAAATGATATGCCTTCTAGTATTACAGGTGATTCAAAAATATTTCTGTTTGCTGATGACACCAGCTGCGTAGTGAAGGATCTTGTGTGTAATACAGAAACAGTATCAAAAATGTTGTTCATGTAATAATTTCGTGGCTTGTGGAAAATAATTTGATTCTAAATCACAGTAAGAGTCAGTTTTCAGAGTTCCTATCTCTCAATTCAACAAGAACCGATATTTTGATCAAACAGAATGGGCATATTATAAGCGAGACGGATCAGTTCAAGTTCATAGGCGTTCGGATAGATAGTAAGCTGTTGTGGAAAGCCCATGTCCAGGATCTTGTTCAGAAACTAAATGCTGCTTTATTTACCATTAGAACAGTATCTGAAATAAGTGACGGTTCAGCACGAAAAGTAGTCTACTTCACATATTTTCATACGCTTATGCCGTATGGTATTATTTTTTGGGGTAATTCTTCTTATTCAAAAAGGGTATATTTGGCTCAAAAACGGGCTGTTCGAGCTATGTGTGGCGTAAGTTCGAGAACCTCTTGTTGACCCCTGGGAATTCTGACATTGCCCTCACAGTATATATGTTCTTTAATGTCGTTTGTTGTTAGCAAAATTAGCTTATTCCCTAGAGTTAGCAACTTTCAATCAGTTAATACTAGGCCGAAATCAAATCTGCGTGTGGAATGCACCTCTTTGACGCTTGTGCAGAAAGGAGTGCACTATTCTGCTGCATCCATTTTCAATAAGCTACCACAAGAACTCAAAACCCTTAGCAGTAGCCCAAACACTTTTATGTCCAAACGGAAGAGTTTCCTCATGGCTCACTCGTTCTATTCTGTCGAGGAGCTCCTGGAAGAGCTGAAAAATTAAGCAAACTCCAGTGTTACATTGTTGATTTTCTTTATATAAACTTACGAATTGTTGCCTGAATATGTTTCTTATGTTTCATTTTATCTGTTTCTACTATCGTGTTATAATTTCATGTATTGACTCGTTCCATGACCATGGAGACTTCTCGTTAATTTGGTCCCACGGAACAATAAATAAAAATATTAAAAAAACTAGGGCGTAAAAGGGCGGATAGCTCCCTCTTGTAGCCCAGTCACAATGCGTGTGTCATTACTGTTTACTTGTGCTTGTACAGGGTGTCTATAACTAAACTGACAGTGTTCCGAGTGCTGTTGTGCGAGCTGTGTACGTCGCATGACGCTGAAACATCGTAAGTGTGTTCGTTAATTAATGTCTCGTCTCGTGGAGTATGCTATAAAAAAAGAAAGCAATAGTTACACCTTGTTTCACCAGTCAGAATGTGGTGTGGCTGTAGGAAAAAGACGATTAAACACACGACAGCGGAGGTTCTGGCACATTTATTAAGATATGGTCACAAGTCGTAACATTTTCTCGACATGGTTTCTCAATTCAGAAACATGATGTATCTATAACATAGTCTCCTCGACATCGCTCACATCACATCCTACTCAATCAGACTGACATATCGTCGTCTGCACCCGCGGTCTGCCGGCCGTTTGTGGCCGAGCGGTTCTAGCAGCTTCAGTCCGGAACCGCACTGCTGCTACGGTCGCAGGTTAGAGTCCTGCCTCGGGCATGGATGTGTGTGTTGTCCTTAGCTTAGTTCGGTTTAAGTAGTTCTAAGTCTAGGGTACTGATGACCTCAGATGTTAAGTCCCATAGTGCTCCGAGCCATCGGAACCATTTGTTTAGAATTTCAGAAGTTAAGAACGTGGTAGGAAAGCTAGAAAATGTTAAAAGGGAAATGCTAAGGCTCAATTTAGATACAGTGGGTGTCACTGAAGTGAAAAGGAAAGAAGAAAAGGATATCTGGCCAGATGAGTATGGGCTAATATCAACAGCAGCAGAAAATGGCGTAACTGGAATAGGATTCGTTATGAACAGGATGCTAGAGCAGAGAGTGTTACTGTGAACAGTTCTGGGACAGTGCTGTTCTTAACAGAGTCGAAAGAAAAACCACCCTCAACAACGATAAACCAGCATACATACCGACATCGCAAGCTGAAGATGAAGAGAGAGAGAGAGAGTGTATGAGGATATTGAACGGGTAATTCAGTACGTAAAACCGGATGACAGTCTAATAGCCATTAATGGTTGGAATGCGACTGTAGGAGAACGAGTAGAAGGAAGGGCTACAGGATAATGTGGGCTTGATGGTAGGAATAACAAAAGAGAAAATCCATTTGAGTTCTGCAATAAATTTCAGGTCCGCCCCGATAGCTGAGTGGTCAGCGCGGCTGTCTGTCACGCCAAGGGGCCCGGATTCGATTCCCGGCTGGGTCGGAGATTTTCTCCGCTCAGGGACTGGGTGTTGTGTTGTCCTCATTATCATTTCATCATCATTAGTCGAAGGCAACGCGAAAGGACCACTGGAATTACTTCCCTAGACGTTCATGCGGTGGACCTCTATGACTAGGCATCCCCCATGACCAAGCCCTGCCGTTAGGCAGAACACAAAGTTAATAAATTTCAGCTACAAAGAGCGAGTACTCTGTTCAAGAACCACAATACGAGGTTGTTTGCTTCGAAAAGGCCCGAAGATACGGGAAGATTTCAGTTACATTATATGACGGTCATGCAAAGATTCAGAAATCAGTCACTGGATTGCACGGAGTACCTAGGAGCAACTATACGCTCAGATCACAATTTAATAGTGATGAAGATGAAGCAGAAGTCTAAGGGACTAGTCAGGAAGAATAAGAGCTCAAATTAATGGGATACGGAAGTACTAAGGAATGAAGAGATACAACTGAAGTTCTCTGAGGCTATAGATACCACGATAAGGAATAGATGAGTACGCTGTTCAGTTGAAGAAGGACTGAAATCTCCAACAAGGGAGATCACAGAAGTTGAAAAAGAAAAAAACAACATAGTTATACAGAAGATAATCGCGAAGAAAACACGGTTAGCCGAAGAAATATTTCAGCTGATTGACGAAAGAAGGAAGTATACAAATGTTCACGGAGATTTAGTAGTAGAGAAATACAAGTCACTTAGGAATGAAATAAAGTGCAGCGAATATATGACGAAATGGGAGCATGAAGAGTGTGAAGAAATCGAAAAAGAAACTGACTCGACACGTAGAAAAGTCAAAACGTCCGTCGTTGAAACTAAAAGCAAGGGTGGTAACATTAGGAGCGAAATGGAACTTCCACTGTTAAACTCAAAGGAGAGCGCAGATGGGTGACAGATCACAAAGAAGACTATTATGAGGGGAAAAACACGTCTGATGACATGATAGAAGAAGAAACAGGAGTGTACATAGAAAAGGTAGGAGAAGTAGTCCTAGAGTGAGAATTCGAAACAGCTTTGGAAGACATAAAATCGAATAAGGCAAAAGGGATGGAGAACATTCTATCAGTATTTCTAAGGTCATTGAGGTAAGTGTCAACAGACACAACTATTCAAGTTGGCATGTAGAATCTACGCGTCTGATAATATACAGCGTGGGTTTTGGAAAAACATCCGCACAATTCTGAAGATTGCATGAGCCGACGAGTGCGAGAATTATAGCACAATCAGCTTAACAGTTCATGCATCCAAGTAGCCGACAGGAATGATATACAGAATGGAAAAGAAAACTGAGAAAGTTTTAGGTGACGATCAGTTTAGCCTTAGGAAAGGTAAAGGTACAGAGACGCTATTCTGACGTTTCGGTCGTTAATGGAACAAAGACTGAAGAAAAATCAAGACGTGTTCATAGGATTCGTCGAACTGCAAAAAGCTCGGCAATGATGTTCGGAACTCTGCAAAATATAGGTGTAAGCTATATTAAAAGATGGGTAATAAACAATATCTACAAGAGCCAAGAGGTAACAATAAAGGTGAAAGACCAAGAACGAATTGCTCTGATTGAAATGGATGAAAGACAGGGATCTTCTATTAGAATTCAAGGTGAAAGGATATGAGTGAAAAAGATTCGCTGATGAAATTGCTATCTTGAGTGAGAGTGAAGAAGAATTACATGATCTGCTGAAGGGAATGAACAATCTACTGAGTGCAGAATATGGACTGAGAGTAAATGGAAGCAAAATGAACGTAATGATAAGTAGGAGAAATGAGAACAGGGAAAAACTTAACATCGGGATTGGTGATCGCGAAGTAGATGAAGTAAAAGGAATTCTACTATCTAGGAAACAAAATAACCCATGACAAGAGGAGCAAGGACAACATAAAAAGCAGATTAGCACTAGTAAAATGTTTATTCCTGGCCAAGACAAATCTACTAATGTCAAGCAAAGGCCTTAATTTGAGGAAACAACCAAAAAACTACCGAATTAAACAGTCACAGATCTGTTACAGGAAATGGAAATTATAGCTATGGTTGCTGCCAATGCTCGGCTCACTCGCATCCGATAAATCAAATGACATGCCCACCAGGTATACGTGTAGAACGATCACAGGAAGGACAGCGTGAAGCGAGCACTCAACTTAAAACACAGCGGCGGTCCGTCGGCCACCTCCACGTCCGATCGGTCCCTGAAGCACAAAAACACATTCCTTCCTCTGCACGCGCCCCACTCGTCCGAAGGCTTCCAGCCGTCATCAGTCAGGGTAATAACGGTTCGCTATCGGGGAACCACCCTGAGCGTCTCTTCCTGGCATCGCTGCTACGCTCAGAACCTGCCGAGCATGTAGTAGCTAGCCATCGACTGCCGTCACACTACTTGCCTCGCTGCCAGGTTTCAACTCTGCAGCCTCACCCCGAACTGCTACACCTTCCCGGTCTCACTGTCACTACGCTCAGCTCCGAGCTCTGCCTGATCCACGTCCTCCTGAGGCAAAGATGTTCTACTGGTGACCGTGGCTCGACCTGTCAGTCGCGCACTGGTTCACTGTTAGCCAGCGGGAGACAATCCCCGCGACACAGTTCGAGCACTGGCTACAGAATTTGAGGCCTGTGCTGCGCGGTCGCTGTAGCTATGGCAACTTCATTAATGCATGCCATGGGAATGGGCCGCTTCCCTCTACCTACTGCAGCAACTAACAGACCTGTTTTTTCTTCAGATTTCTTGATTATGTTCTTCAGATAATTAACTGACATGTGGCCTCTTCGCACCTCTTTCTGTAGACGACATTCCCCTGATGCAGCGCTATTATTGTTACTGTACTGATAAGATAACTTTACCAGCAGTGCATGATCTTTCTTCTCAACAGCCGAGAACTTCAACCTTCTTAGCCCGTTACACCAATAGTCACTTCACGAAAGGAATGATCGCAAAGCGGCAGACAGCGTACTGTGATAAAAACAGGAAGTATTTCGCATTCTGACTGCCTACAGCGTCATATTTTCATGTGTTGCACAAAGTGGAACTATTACTCTTTTAGCTCCTCGAGTGCACCGACTAATGAACATAGCTACAATGTACCACCGTCCTGCGATATATACAGCCTGCAAGGCAGCACTTGGTTCAAATGGTTCAAATGGCTCTGAGCACTATGGGACTTAACTTCTGAGGTCATCAGTCCCCTAGAACTTAGAACTACTTAAACCTAACTAACCTAAGGACTTCACACACATCCATGCCCGAGGCAGGATTCGAACCTGCGACCGTAGCGGTCACGCGGTTCCAAACTGACGCGCTTAGCACCGCACGGCCACACTGGCTGGTCGGCAGCATTTGGAACACTGTCGGTTTCATTATAACCACCCAGTACTAATTACTCGAGCTACCTTCGGTGGCTGAGCGACAAGCAGTACAGGTACAATACTCTCCTGGATAAAGGACCAGTGGTCTAGGGGTAGCGCCTTTGATTCATAATCAAAACGTATTTAGTCCCACCACTGCTTAAATTTTGATTAATAATCAGCGTTGGCGGCCGAAGACTTCCAGCATAAGAAGTCACCCCTCATTCTGCCAACGGACTTGTCAAAGAGAGCGGAGGAGCAGAAACTGATCCAGAGCACTCTCTCGTTCTAGGGATGGGAAACTGCCCCTAAAGGCCAAAGAATCAGCACTGATCAACAGCATGAGGATCCAGAGGGCAAAGGAAACCACTGCATTAAAGACACGTAATGTGTTGAGAGGTGGCATCAGCCCCCTCTCATATTTCTATTTTAGTCTGAGTAATTCGATCTTCCTCTCTAATTGCATATGGTGAAAAGTCGCTATTCCTTCAAATGCGGACTTCCCACGCAGCGTCTCTCATCACCCGGGTGGTCTGGTGACAGGCGGGCTCTGCTGATCTTGGAAGGGTTAAGCCGATGGGTGTGAGGGAGTCGAGTGGATGCTTTCCAGACGCCAACATTGTCATAAGAGCGGTGGAGACACGCCTGCAGGAGCCTGAAGGAACGGCTGGGCTAGAGATTCCGTTACTTCGCAGAAACGTAGTGGAAACACTTTCTGACGGGCTACCAGCAAGGCGTGGGGATGACTTATCTTCCCAGGCAATCTTGGCGGGCAAATTCCCGAGTTTTCTGCAAAATCGTAACTGTGATTAGCTTGCTCAGGGCATAGCTCCGTGACGTAGCAAAATCGGTGCAGAAATTGGCACCAAGAATCTCCATTGGTGAAATGGTAGTGCTTCAGCAATAGAGTGAAATTTGCCGCCAGTTTTCGAGTTGCTGATTGGAACGTTTAACCACGGCCACTGTCGTGGGGGCGGGAATGTTTTGTGTTCAGCTTGTACGGGGCTCTTGAGAGGGGTCGCCTCTCGTCTTTCGGTCGGGGTAGGTTACAAGAGTGAGCTCTCGCTGCTCTGGACAGCCTGCCTTCTGTTGGCTGTCTAATATACTTTTATTTGATTGTAACTGTTTAACGAAGTTGCTGAAGTTTCGACTTCAACGTAACTTTCCGAGTACAGTTGGCAATTGAGCGTTCTGCGTACAAGCGGCCTATGTTGTTTGTCTTGGGCAGTTTTGGCTAAAGTTGACCGTATCGGAGTTACTGTGTGACTTCACTTATTAAAATCAATCACTGTACCGTCAGTGATTGTGTGGCAAGCCTTCTTCGTCTCCCTCAGAGGCGCATTTGTATTCATAGGAAGTCTTTAGTCTGGAACAACCAGACGAGGACAATTTGTTTCGGGCTATACTCGCGACATTATCGTCACCACGACGGGACGTCGAAGCAACCAGCCATCGCTTCCGGTACGCCTGATCTTGTCCTTGCAGTTAAGAAGATGGCTTGGTAATGTATGTCTGCAGCACCGGTAGATTAGGGAATTTGCACTGTGATAATAAGAGCTCAGTAGAGCGCGCCTGTTCGTCTTTTCTAACTTTGTTCTGTCTTGGGTGTTCATTGTCTGAGTTATCACTACCGTAGCAGCAATTAATGTTGAGTTGGCTGGGTGTTTCTCTTAAGATTTGAGTTGCAAGGAATTGGTTCCACATACCACTTGGTCATAAATGTCACAATCTAGTTTATGGACAACTTCACCTTCACAGCATTTATTTGAGTATCCAATTTGATGTACTGTAAATGTTTCGTGTGTTTTGTTTATTATTTTGAGTTTAGTCATAATAAATCAAATTGTTATTTTGGACAGAACTTTCATTCTGTTAATCGGTAGAGTAACCCTTTCATTTCTCACTACGTTAATGAAACTTCCCTTAATTTCTATCCAATTAAATTACTGCAGGTGCCAAACTCTTTTCTACTCCAGTTGCAGGGTCGATTACAGTGAGTTCGCGTTTCTTCTTAATCCATGTGCAACAGCAAAAGTAGGAGTTAGAAAAGGGGGGGCTTAGAGCATCATTTCCATGTGAAGATTCGAGAAGAATTTAGTGTTAAATACACTGCTAGGCCCAGCACCTCGCAGTGTATCCACAGAACATGTGGCGTATAATTGAGGAAGTGTCATGATGATCTCTCCATTGGCCAAAGATTCCAGAATAGTACCCCATTCGGATCTCCGGGAGGGGCTGCCAAGGGGAAGGTTACCGTGAGAAAAAGACTGAATAATCAACCGAGTGATAACGTTCTACTAGTCAGGGTGTGGAATGTCAGAAGCTTGAACGTGGTAGGGAAACTAGGAAACCTGAAAAGGTAAAGGTATTTGAGAAAGAAATTACTGAGAATGTACGTCTTGAGTACCTTGCCGGATGGTAGTGAAACATGGACTTTGGGAAATCGGAACAAAATAGAATGGAAGAATTTGGGATGTGGTGCTACAGACGATTGGTGAAAGTTAGGTGGACTGGTAAGGTAAGGAATGAGGAATTTCTGCTCAAAATCGGAGAGGAAAGGAATATGTGGGAAACACTGATGACAAGAGACAGGATGATACGACATCTGTTAAGACATGAGGAAATGACTTCCATGGTACTAGAGGGAGATGTAGAGGGCAAAAACTGTAGAGGAAGACAGAGATTGGAATACATCCAGAAAATGATTGAGGACGTAGATTGCGAGGACTACTCTGAGGTGAAAAGGTTAGCACAGGAGAGGAATTCGTGGTGGGCCGCATCAGACCAGTCAGACGACGCATGACGAATGCCATATGTAACTGAAACAATGCAGAAAGTAATACCTAATAATTCAACCAATGTAAGCAGAGGAGATTCTTCTGACTCCGGAGTTATCACTTACGGGGTTCCACTAGCCTCAGTCTTAAGTCCAGGATTGTTTCTTAGACACTTTATGTAAACAATCTTCTGTCTAATACACAACAAGCTGAACTAGTTTTTTTTCTGATGGCACTAATATCGTAATCAATTCAAACATATATACAGTAACAGCAGAAGTTGTGAAACTCTTCTTGAATGTGTTGTTACAAAAACGATATTCAGTTTTACACATTTAGAAGCTATACACTAATTGTAAGTGGACCATACTGTGAGGAAATGATAAGTATGGTGGGAAATTCAAAGTTTTCATTGTCTTTATTGATGAGAATTGAAGCTGGAAAAAGCACATTCTGGAATTCCTGAAACAAATTAGCTCAGCCACATTTGCACGTCACATAACTTCAAATCTTGGGGACATACAAATCAGTAAATTGATGTATTTTTAGTATTTTCATTCAAGAATGTCATATGGAATAATTTTCTGGTGTAGCTGAACTTCAGGAAAGAAAGTGCTCATTGCTCAGTCACATCCTGTAAGAATAATGTATGATGCTCACCCACAGTTGTCTTGCAGGTATCTTTTTGATAAATTTGGCATTCTGACTAATGCCTCACGGTATTTTTATTTCCTCATGAAGTTTCCTACAAATAATCCATTGCATTTCGAAAAGAGCAATGATGTACTCATACATAATTATATCACAAGAAAAAATTACATTAATTACTATACACTGATGTTGTCTTCAACACAAGAAGGGGCGCACAACCCTATGGTCAAAAGTTTTGGCGACTTACGTGCTGTGTCATGGACTTACGCCTACTCTTTAAGCAACACACAATACATCCAGGACCGGCAGGCAGCCGCCTTGCTAGCAGAGGACACATGACGTCTGCCACACCACACGAAGTCACTGCGCCCAAAGACCTGCTTCTTGGGCTGGACACGTGACAGGAAGCGAGACCAAATGTACCTCTGCGTCGGGGGCTGTATACGGGTTGGCATACTGGGCCTCAGAGGCCAGTTCACACCGAATGAGCTTCCTGGGACAGGTGCCGAATGCACTCGCTTTTCATCTATCATGAACTTACTCGGAGCCAGCACTACGTCGTCACTATTGTCCGTGCCATTCTGCACAGCCCGGAACCTCCAACGTTAACACTACCACCGTGACTGTGCCACAAGTCGCATCTAGTGGTTATGCTTGCGGACAAACCCGACGGATACGTGGAAGCCAAATACACAGACCAAAAAAAAAAAAAAAAAATATCGCGGCACCAAGGAGGAATTTTTCGACATAAACGAAAGTTGGTAGGCGGGTTTCAACGTCTATTGAAATTTCACACCAATCGAATAAGAGTCGAGGTAGGAGCGCAACTGTGATGACGCAAAACAGGTATGCTTTAAACACACGCTGCAAAGGTCGTGACAAATAGTTATCTTTGAGTAGATGTAGTATAGTGTAATGAGTTGATGTTGGTCAAGAATGCCTTGGAGCTCAGGATGACGCTATTATTTTCACCTCACTGAGTTTGAAGGAGGTCGTGTAATGGGGCTTTGAGGAGCTGGATGTTCCATCTGCGACACTGCGGAAACACTTGGCCAGAAATTAGCCACTGCTCGTAATTACTGGCAGCGGCAATCGCGAGAATGTACAGTCGGAAGGAGACCGGTCTGCAGACGGACTCGTGGCAGTACCTAGAGGGAAGACAATTATATTCAGCATATGGCTCTGGCGCATCGTACTGCATCTGCAGCAGCAATCTGAGTAGCTGTTGGCACAGCAGTAACGCATCGGACTGTCATAGATCGGTTACTTCAAGGACTCCTAACTAAGGTACGAGCATATGGGATTGGTCCACAAGTATGTGAGTGGTTCGAAGACTTCTTAAGTAATAGAACCCAGTACGTTGTCCTCGATGGTGAGTGTTCATCGAAGGTGAGGGTATCATCTGGTGGAGTGCCCCAGGGAACTGTGGTAGGTCCGCTGTTGTTTTCTATCTACATAAATGATCTTTTGGATAGGGTGAATAGCAATGTGCGGCTGTTTGCTGATGATGCTGTGGTGTATGAGAAGGTTTCGTCGTAGAGTGACTGTAGGAGGATAAAAGATGATTTGGACAGGATTTGTGGTTGGTGTAAAGAATGGCAGCTAACTCTAATTATAGATAAATGTAAATTAATGCAGATGAATAGGAAAAAGAATCCTGTAATGTTTGAATACTCCATTAGTGGTGTAGCGCTTGATACAGTCACGTCGATTAAATATTTAGGCGTAACATTGCAGAGCGATATGAAGTGGGACAAGCATGTAATGGCAGTTGTGGGGAAGGCGGATAGTCGTCTTCGGTTCATTGGTAGAATTTCTGGAAGATGTGGTTCATCTGTAAAGGAAACCGCTTATAGAACGCTGGTGTGACCCATTCTTGAGTACTGCTCGAGCGTTTGGGATCCCTATTAGGTCGGATTGAGGGAGGACATAGAAGCAATTCAGAGGTAGGCTGCTAGATTTGTCGCTGGTAGGTTTGATCATCACGCGAGTGTTACGGAAATGCTTCAGGAACTCGGGTGGGAGTCTTTGGAGGAAAGGAAGCGTTCTTTTCGTGAATCGCTACTGAGGAAATTTAGAGAAGCAGCACTTGAGGCTGACTGCAGTACAATTTTACTGCAGCCAACTTAGATTTTGTGGAAAGATCACAAAGATAAGATAAGAGAGATTAGGGCTCGTACAGAGGCATATAGGCAGTCATTTTTCCCTCGTTCTGTCTGGGAGTGGAACAGGGACAGAAGATGCTAGTTATGGTACGAGGTACCCTCCGCCACGCACCGTATGGTGTATTGCGGAGTATATATGTAGATGTAGAACAAAGCGTCCTCTACGTGCATCCCACTGACCCCAAACCACTGCCATTAGCGACTTCAGCTTTGTCAAGACAGAGCTCATTGGAGGTGAGCGAGGAGGTCTGTTGTGTTTTCCGATGAAAGATGGTTCCACCTCGGTGCCAGTGATGGCTGTGTGTTAGTCAAGATGAGGCCAGTTGAGGGCCTGTAACCAACTTGTCAGCGTACTACACACTCTGGACTCACATCTGGAATTCAGGTTTGCGATGCGATTTCGTATGACGAATGCACGGGCACTGTGGTGGTTACTCAACGCACCCCGACATCAAAATTGTTCGTGAGTCTGGTGACTTTATTCAACGCAGCCCGATGGCAAAATTATACGTCAGTCTGGTGATTCGACCTGTCGTGCTGTCATTCATGAAGAGCACTCAGCGTGGTGTTTCCCAGCAGTATAACGCTCGCCCACATATCGCCGTTGCAGCCCAACATGCTGTACAGAGTGTTGACAAGTTGTCTTGACCTGTTCTATCATCAGATCTGTCTCCAATCGAGCACATATGGGACATCATCGGACGACAAGTCCAGCATCATCCAAAAACCGTCCCAGTACTGACCAAATGCACCATGCATGGAACTCCTTCCCACAAACATCCAGCACCTATACAACACAACGCACACATGTTTACAAACCTGCGTTCAACAGAATGGCGGTTACACCGGTTATTAATGTATAACCAGTTCACGTTGCAATAGTTTATCTCATGGTTTCATTGACCTGTGGCCCGCCTCCGTAGTGCAGCGGTAGCGTTACCGCCCACCACGCAAGGGGAATGGGTGTTCTGTGTCCTTCATCATCATTTTCGTCATCATTGACACGCAAGTCGCCGAAGTGGCGTCAACGAAAGAGACTTGCAATACGGCGGCCGAACCCCGAAGGGGATATCCCGGCCAGTAAATGCCATACGATCATTTCATTTTCATTAACCTGTAGTTTTGCAATGTTAATCACTTAATGTATTATCAAAATTTCATTACTATACATTATTTTTTGGCACTGCAATTTTTTTCTGTCAGTGTACATCCAGCGGTTGACAGAATCTTGTTCCACCTGGTAGTATCGTCAGTACAGAAACTGCAGTACCTTCTTTTCCGTTCTCTTCGCTCTCTTCATGCACTGACAAACTTATGTGCCCGGAAAATGAATCCACAATTACAGGTTGGTCTGCTGTCATCTTATATAATTGCAGGAAACACATTCTGACGCGACATCAATAAATGTTACTTGTTAACTTTTCCAGAAGGTGAGGCGACTGTACAACAGTGTCCGCACGAAACAGATTTTGACCCGAGGCCCATAGCATCCGGATGAGTCTTTTAAATCTACAATCGTGACAGAAAGTGCCCATCTGCAGATACTTTTGACATTATTGTACAGATCTGCACCGTGTTACCCTTGGACTGCACCACTGTGTCTACGTCTTTCGTTCCTTTTTGGCAAGAGGTCGACCGGATGGCATTTCAAAATTAAAACCGCTCTGATCCACACTGCACACATTCTGTCCACCGACCGTTTCCATAATAGCTCTGGTGGTTGCGAGAAATACTTCCCGTGCAATAAGTATGCTTTTTGATGTTGTAGGATGGTTCTTTTTTGTGACACAGTACCACGCTTGTGCTTGGATGAGTACTTCTACCCAGCAACTGCTTTAAACTTGTTTAGTCCCACTTTCAGTCAGCCGGGGTGGCCGAGCGGTTCTAGGTGCTACAGTCTGGAACCGCGCGACCGCTACGGCCGCAGGTTCGAATCCTGCCTCGGGCATGGATGTGTGTGATGTTCTTAGGTTAGTTAGGTTTAAGTAGTTCTAAGTTCCAGGGGACTGATGACCTCAGAAGTGAAGTCCCATATTGCTCAGTGCCATTTGAACCATTTTTCCACCTTCATTGTGGGAACAACGTCCCACTGCTCTATATTAGTATCCCGGATAATCATACTTTCCCTGGATGCGTCATAAAATTTATTTCTGAGTATAATTCTTTTTTCGTGTACAGTACGGACGTTTCGATGGTGCCCTTTACATACTACACTTTTATTTGTTTTACGAAGCCGAAATGGCTGATGATTTTCACCCCATCATCACATATAATGGCATGATATGTGTAATGCATCAAGTTTCTACTCAGGTCTGAGGATGGTCATTACCGACCAAAATTAATAACCTGATTCCAAGTAAACATTGTAGTGCAAGGTTGGAATTATAATAAATTATCTAGACAGATTCTTCTTGCCTTGAAAGTCTTTTGTTGAAAAGTACCCTGGTTTTCTAGGTATCAACTTAAGATGCACAGATCCCTCTTTTTTTAATAATATAAAGTTCCTCCTGACTATTCCGAAACATGCATTCCCCTTCTTTCCACTTTCACAAAAGGCTACAGCTTATTTCATGTCCTCTTCTGTTACGGACATGGGCAATGTAGTATGCCACAATATTACATCTTCAACGCAAGCTTCTGAGTCACTTACCTCCTTGTTTTCACGTCCCTGCCGCGTTGTATCAATGACGCTTTTCGACGAATGTAACTGTAGTGAAAGGACAGCCTCATTTCATCACCCTCATCCTATAGTGAAAATGCAACAAACGTCAGTCCACTGTTTTGGTCCATATCGAGCATGTCTTCCTTCGTGAAGTTGTCTATTACTAGTGCTATGAAACTGCACAAAATAAGCCTCATAAGCTTTCGTTTTCCTTGTATAAAGGTTAGTCGAATAGCTCTAGTTCTTCGACTTCCAATCGTTGCAATTTGGCCGTCACCCCGTGCCTCTCCTGAAAGTGTCGTACTATCGCTTAATGGTTCACCGACATAAATACAGACCTCTTACCTATTCCACCGTAAATTACATCGCGCTCTGACATTAAGCGGGCGCAGTGGGATGGATCGAGTGATACGTATTTAAAATTTGTACTTTCATCGGGTCAAAACTGCGTACCATCAGAATAATGGCCTGAATTCTCGCTCGGGATCTATTGCTGGGTCTGATACCTTGCACATATGCTATTTTCTCCTTAAAATACGAAGTCGAGTTGGTGATATTTCCTTGTCAGTAAGCAAGCTCTCGACTTCAAAAACTGTTTCTCCTGCCAACTGGTGAGAAATCCAGCAGCCAAGTTCTACCTGCTGCAATGAGGAACGCAGATAATGGCTTCTTTCCTCAGAGGTTGCCCATTCTTCCTAGGTCTAAGCCGATGCAAAGGACGTTTTCTGTTTCAATGCACTTCTTTTAAGAAGGTACCCTTCAGGTTTTCAGAGGCGGCCGTAATGGCCGAGCGGTTCTGGGCGCTTCAGTCTGGAAACGCGTGACGGCTACGGCCGCTGGTTCGAATCCTGCCTCGGGCATGGATGTGTGTGATGTCCTTAGTTTAGTTAGGTTTAAGTAGTTCTAAGTTCTAGGGGACTGATGACCTCAGATGTTAAGTCCCATAGTGCTCAGAGCCACTTCTTTCAGATTTTCAGTGGATTACTGTCGTCTTGATGATCGTATCGCAAATTAGAGTCCTGCACAGAGTTCTGAAGTCTGTAAGGAATCTGGTATGACGGTCTCTTAATTCTTCGGATTTTCTTTGAGGGGTAAATTTTCAGGTCAGATTACGAATGTAACAAAATAAAATTTATATTAAAACTGAAACATACTTTAGCGTAAATTGCAAAGAGGGGATAAATATTCTATAGGGATGTAAATCGTAATTTAATTGACTGGGGCCCCTGTCCTTGTTATTTGACCTAGCGCGAGCACTCGCGTACGCGTCTCAACTTATTGAGTTGAAATGCCACACTTAGCACACACGGTGAATCAGTGGCATAACCGACGAGCAACGTGTGCCACCATGAAGAAAATTGATAAGAGAATGCAAGATGTTACTTGCGCTTATGTTGATATGAGCACTGTGTGTCATTATTCCAATAAGATAGCGAGGCGGGAACGTCTTAGCTGTGTGACAGAGAGAGACATTTAGAAGACTTGTGATAGCAACCACTGACACGAACATGCAAAATGTTACAGATTTATTCAGGATGATGGTAGTATCATTCAGAGATAATGTTCAAGCACAATCGGTGTTTCACAAGAACTTGCGGCGCATATAATAATTTACTACGTTACCTTCGCCTAATTACTACAACATTCATGAAACCGGTTTCCGAGATTTATTTTCGTCTTCAGATTTGATAATTAATCCACAAATAGATTCATCACCTAATATAAATGCATTATGAACTACATGAAATGGTACAATACATATCAATGAAATTTTACACCATTTCATGAAAATCACTGTGCATATATCCTGTGTTTATGTATTGTGAAGCAACTATTTTTGGACTGCATATCACATCTCCCCCCCCCCCCCCTTTAACTATGAACCTTGGCATAGGTGGGGAGGCTTGCGTGCCTCCGCGATATAGATAGGCGTACCATAGGTGCAACCAAAATGGACGATTTTCTGTTGACAGGCCAGACAAACATGTGGATCCTGAAGAGGGGCAGCAGCCTTTTCAGTAGTTGCAGGGGCAATAGTCTGGATGATTGACACATCTGGCCTTGAAACACTAACGAAAACGGCCTTGCTGAGCTGGTACTCCGAACGGCTGAAAGCAAGGGGAAACTACAGCAGAAATTTTTCCCGAGGGCTTGTAGTTTTACTGTATGGCTAAATGATGATGGCGTCCTCTTGGATAAGATATAACTGAGGTAAAAGAGTCCCCCATTCGGATCTCCGGGCGGGGACTACTCAAGAGGACGTCGTTAGCAGGAGAAAGAAAACTGGCGTTCTGCGAATCGGAGTGTGGAATGTCAGATCCCTGAATCGGGAAGGTACATTAGAAAATTTGAAAAGGGAAATAGATAGGTTAAAATTAGATATAGCGGGAACTAGTGAAGTGCGGTGGCAGGATTAACACGAATTTTGGTCAGGTGAATACAGAGTTATAAATACAAAATCAAATAGGGGTGATGCAGGAGTGGGTTTAATAACGATAAAAAAATAGGAGTGCGGGTAAGCTACTACAAACAGCATAGTGAACGCATTATTGCGGCCAAGATAGACACGAAGCCCATGCTTACGACAGTAGTACAAGTATATATGCCAACTAGGTCCGCGGATAACAAAGAGATTGCAGAAATGTATGGTGAGATAAAACAAATCATTCAGATAGTGAGGGGAGATGAAAATTTGATAGTCATGGTGGACTCGAATTCGATGGTAGGAAAAGGGAGTGAAGGAAACATAGTAGGTGAATATGGATTGGGGGGTAAGTAATGAAAGAGGAAGCCGCCTGGTAGAATTTTCACAGAGCATAACTTAATCATGAAAGAAGGCTGTATAAGTCGTAGAGGCCTGGAGACACTGGTAGGTTTCAGAATGATTATATAATGGTAAGACAGAGATTTAAAAACCAGATTTTAAGTTGTAAAATATTTCCTGGGGCAGATGTGGACACTGACCACAGTTTATTGGTTATGAACTGTAGAATAAAACTGAAGAAACTGCAAAAAGGTACGAATTTAAGAAAATGGGACCTGGATAAACTGAAAGACCGGAGGTTGTAGAGAATTTCAGAGAGAATGTTAGGGAAATATTGACAAGAACGGGGGAAATATATACAGTAGAAGAGGAGTGGGTAGCTTTTAGAGATTAAATATTGCAGGCAGCAGAGGATCAAGTTGGTAAAAAGACGAGGACTAGTAGAAATCCTTGGGTAACAGAAGAGATACTGAATTGATGAAGAGAGAAAATATAGAAATGCATTAAGTGAAGCAGGCAAAAAGGGATAGAAACGTCTCAGAAATGAGATCGATAGGGAAAGCAAAAAGGCTAAGCAGGGATCGCTAGAGGACAAATGGAAGGATTTAGACGCATATATCACTAAGGGTAAGATAGATACTGCCTACAGGAAACTTAAAGAAAACTTTGCAGAAAAGAGAACCACTTGTATAAATATCAAGAGGTCAGATGGAAAACCATTTCTAATCAAAGAAGTAAAGCAGAAAGGTGGAAGGAATATATGGAGGGTCTATACAAGGGCGATGCTCTTAAGGACAACAGAGAATGTAGATGAAGATGAAATAGGAGATATAATACTGCGTGAAGAATTTGACAGAGCACTGAAAGACCTAAGTCGAAGCAAGGCCCCGGGAGTAGACAACATTCCATTAGAACTACTGACAGCCTTGGCGGAGCCAGGCCTAACAAAATTCTACCATCTGGTGAGCAAGATGTATGAGACAGGTGAAATACCCTCAGACTTCAAGAAGAATATAATAACTCCAATCCCAAAGAAAACATGTGTTGACAGGTATGAAAATTACCGAACTATCAGTTTAATAAGTCACAGCTGCAAAATACTAACACGAATTCTTTACAGACGAATGGGAAAACTAGTAGAAGCCGAACTCGGGGAAGATCAGTTTCGATTCCGTAGAAATACTGGAACACGTGAGGCAATACTGACCCTACGACTTATCTTAGAAGATAGGTGAAGGAAAGGCAAACCTAAGTTTCTAGCATCTGTAGACTTAGAGAAAGCTTTTGACAATGTTGACTGGCATACACTCTTTCAAATTCTAAAGGTGGCAGGGGTAAAATACAGGGAGCGAAAGGCTATCTACAATTTGTATATGTACAGAAACCAGATGGCAGTTATAAGAGTCGAGGGGCATGAAAGGGAAGCAGCGGTTGGGAAGGGAGTGAGACAGGGTTGTAGCCTCTCCCCGATTTTATTCAATCTGTATATTGAGCAAGCAGTGAAGGAGACAAAAGAAAAGTTCGGAGTAGGAATTAAAATCCATGGAGAAGAAATAAAAACTTTGAGGTTCGCCGATGACATTGTAATTCTGTCAGAGACAGCAAAGGACTTGGAAGAGCAACTGAAAGGAATGGATAGTGTCTTGAAAGAAGGATTTAAGATCAACATCAACAAAATCAAAACGAGAATAATGGAATGTAGTCGAATTAAACCAGGTGATGTTGAGGGAATTAGATGAGGATATTAGTTACTTTAAGTAGTAAATGGGTTTTGCTATTTGCGAATAAAATAACTAATGCCTGTCGAAGTAGCGAGGATATAAAGTGGAGACTGGCGATGGCAAGTACAGCATTTCTGAAGAAGAGAGATTTGTTAACATCAAGTACAGGTTTAATTGTCAGGAAGCCTTTTCTGAAGGTATTTGTATTGAGTGTAGCCATGTGTAGAAGTGAAACATGGGCAATAAATAGTTTAGACAAGAAGAGAATAGAAGCTTTCGAAATGTCGTGTGCAGAAAAATTGTGAAGATTAGATGGATAGATCACGTAACTAATGAGGAGGTAAGAAGAGAATAGAAGCTTTCGAAATGTCGTGTGCAGAAAAATTGTGAAGGTTAGGTGGCTAGATTACGTAACTAATGAGGATAATTGAGAGAAGAGAAATTTGTGGCCCAAGTTGACTAGAAGAAGCGATCGGTTGGTAGGACACGTTCTGCGGCGTCCAGGGATCACCATTTTAGTAATGGAGGGAAGCGTGGAGGGTAAAAATCGTAGAGCGATAACAAGAGATAAATACACTAAGTAGATTCAGAAGGATGTAGGATGCAGTAGTTATTCGGAGATGAAGAGACTTGCCCAGGATAGGATAGAATGGAGAGCTGCATCAAACCAGTCTCAGGGCTGAAGACCACAAAAACAACATATCACACCTGAGGATGATAATGAATTTGCGGAACCGATAGTGCGAATAACGTAGCCCTAGGGCGATCTTGATATAATAAACTATTATGTAGACACTTAAAAGGCCACGTGTTTCTTTTCTGCATGATGTCAACTTTCAAGCATCGTGTAGGACACATTGTTGCTTTGCTTGGTTGTCGGAGGACTGGTACCACCTTATTCTCAAGACAAAAGAAAGCACACAGACTTAAAGTGCGTCGGGAACCGTTCGGCATTCTCCATAGAGTCTAGATTTGGCACGTCTGGCTTTTCCATCTGCTACCGATAACTAAAGAAGATAATTTTGGTTTCTAGTTCTGTCGCTCCAGGGGTCATCGCCCGCGAATAGTTCAAGACTCATAAACGCAGAATGGGTAGTAAAGTTATTTTTTTTCTTTTTACTGCCCCTCCACTAAAGAACACACTTGAAACACCGCTTGCTGGCTTATCTCCAACTGTTGGCTAGCTCCGAACGGCAGTGGTAACTCAAAACAAGTATCTTCTCTTATTTTATTCCTTGCTGAGAGTGCGTATCATTTTCGCTCGGATTTTTACGTTATTTCTCTGTGTTTCTTCTTATGAGACGCACCGATTCTAGTAAAACGGACACTGAAATGGCACTGCACAAGATGAGGATTCAAATTTCACCCCAACCGTCTACATTCAGGTTTTCCGTGAGATGGACAGTTCACTTTTGGCGAATACCTCGTCGCTTCCTTTCTACAGATCATCCTTGATCCACTGAGCTAAAACATCGTCAGTCAATACCCTGGTGTCGGTGGGACGTGCAACTGTCGCTCTTCCTCCCATCAGAAGGTCTTATTTTAGGAATTTTCCTGTTTTGGATGCTTTGAGTAGTCATACCAAAGCCGCATTAATAACGTGCGTCTATCGTATTACTTCATGACACGCGCTACATTATGCATCGAAATCAGATTTATGTTTCTTTTTCAGCTGAGCAAAAGGAACTTTTAGCGTGAGTTTCTCATGCTTTCTTACACGTTAAAAGAACACACCGGATTTGTCTCGACTGTATTGCGACGAGAAATAATTTTATTTATTGCATCAAAAGTTTTATTTTTCGTATCATTTTTTGAGCCTTCTACCACAGAAGACTTCTCTATTTTATATAAATGAAGATATACACTCCTGGAAATTGAAATAAGAACACCGTGAATTCATTGTCCCAGGAAGGGGAAACTTTATTGACACATTCCTGGGGTCAGATACATCACATGATCACACTGACAGAACCACAGGCACATAGACACAGGCAACAGAGCATGCACAATGTCGGCACTAGTACAGTGTATATCCACCTTTAGCAGCAATGCAGGCTGCTATTCTCCCATGGAGACGATCGTAGAGATGCTGGATGTAGTCCTGTGGAACGGCTTGCCATGCCATTTCCACCTGGCGCCTCAGTTGGACCAGCGTTCGTGCTGGACGTGCAGACCGCGTGAGACGACGCTTCATCCAATCCCAAACATGCTCAATGGGGGACAGATCCGGAGATCTTGCTGGCCAGGGTAGTTGACTTACACCTTCTAGAGCACGTTGGGTGGCACGGGATACATGCGGACGTGCATTGTCCCGTTGGAACAGCAAGTTCTCTTGCCGGTCTAGGAATGGTAGAACGATGGGTTCGATGACGGTTTGGATGTACCGTGCACTATTCAGTGTCCCCTCGACGATCACCAGTGGTGTACGGCCAGTGTAGGAGATCGCTCCCCACACCATGATGCCGGGTGTTGGCCCTGTGTGCCTCGGTCGTATGCAGTCCTGATTGTGGCGCTCACCTGCACGGCGCCAAACACGCATACGACCATCATTGGCACCAAGGCAGAAGCGACTCTCATCGCTGAAGACGACACGTCACCATTCGTCCCTCCATTAACGCCTGTCGCGACACCACTGGAGCGGGCTGCACGATGTTGGGGCGTGAGCGGAAGACGGCCTAACGGTGTGCGGGACCGTAGCCCAGCTTCATGGAGACGGTTGCGAATGGTCCTCGTCGATACCCCAGGAGCAACAGTGTCCCTAATTTGCTGGGAAGTGGCGGTGCGGTCGGTCCCCTACGGCACTGCGTAGGATCCTACGGTCTTGGCGTGCATCCGTGCGTCGCTGCGGTCCGGTCCCAGGTCGACGGGCACGTGCACCTTCCGCCGACCACTGGCGACAACATCGATGTACTGTGGAGACCTCACGCCCCACGTGTTGAGCAATTCGGCGGTACGTCCACCCGGCCTCCCGCATGCCCACTATACGTCCTCCCTCAAAGTCCGTCAACTGCACATACTGTTCACGTCCACGCTGTCGCGGCATGCTACCAGTGTTAAAGACTGCGATGGAGCTCCGTATGCCACGGCAAACTGGCTGACACTGACGGCGGCGGTGCACAAATGCTGCGCAGCTAGCGCCATTCGACGGCCAACACCGCGGTTCCTGGTGTGTCCGCTGTGCCGTGCGTGTGATCATTGCTTGTACAGCCCTCTCGCAGTGTCCGGAGCAAGTATGGTGGGTCTGACACACCGGTGTCAATGTGTTCTTTTTTCCATTTCCAGGAGTGTATATGGAACTTGTATTCCAAAAAAATGTATTATGTTATTGTCGTTTCTTATTTAATTCTCTTTTCTTTTAATAACAAAGAAATATTAAATAATATAATGTGTGGTGCCTGTGTACCTCTGAGGTTTTTAATGTCTACAGAATGTTCCAGAATGTCATACATTAGATGCAGAGAGAAAGATTCATTATGGTAATGTGAATCAGGTAGGCTAACTTTAATACATTGAATTTTATATTCAATATATACACTGATGCGTGGGTAAGCAAAGACTGTAAGATTCTTTTCTTCCAGTCGGGAGAAAACGCAATAATTACTAATGTTATTACCAAGGCATATGTTCATCTTTGTTCTTTCAATTGTGTCATGTTGTATTTCTTCAACTATGCTACTGTTAACCACGAAGTTTCTCGTTACTGAAATGTTGTAGAAAATGTTTTCGGTGATCCTTAAGCCTAAAGCCTTGAAAGAAGTTCATTATTACCTTATTCAAGAAAGCTAGTGACTCTCAATTGAAGGAATTCCACAGGTCTAAATGACACAATAATGCTCCTTGTACATCAGCCTTTTTCCGATTGGTTCTCAAAGCTTTACCCATAGCCAGCGGCACATCAAGAAATTACAAAAAGAAAAGATAGTGAAGTACGCAGATGGGTGCTAGATAACGAGATATTACAGTCTACACAAAAGTATGACCCTAATTGCATATCAATACGGGTATCGTGACGGTGAGGATGACGTATCGTCATTGACATCGATGTAATTTCCGCTTACAACACTTTAATCTGTGGACTTCTGTCGCCCTGTAACAGTCAGCTGCCTCTCTGTTGCACTTGGCGGTCTAGTGGTAAAGCGTGTGGCTCGAAACTAAGGGTCGCGAGATCGAATCTTGTTCGGGCGAGTGCAATTTTCAGACTGTCTTCTACCTGTCCTTCAAATGTCAACCATGTCAGGACTAGCTAGGAGCGACAGGTTGTTCGGATTCCACGTCCTAGTTTAGGCCATATCAGAATGTATCTTTTTAAATTAAAGTAAAGGGATGGAATCCCTCCAGGTTAGCCGAGCAGTCTAACGCACGGCCTTCCGTAGTGGGAAGGTGCGCCTGGTCCCCGGCACGAATCCGCCCGGCGGACTTGTGTCGAGGTCCGGTGAGCCGGCCAGTCTGTGGATGGTTTTTAGGCCTAGGCGAATGATGGCTGGTTCCCCTTATTCCGCCTCTATGTCGGCGATTGCTGCTCAAACAAGTTCATACGTACGCGTACACCACCATTACTCTACCACTCAAACATAGGGGTTACACTCGTCTGGTGTGAGACGTTCCCTGGGGTTTCCACCGGGGGCCGAACCGCACAATAACCCTGGGTTCAGTGTGGGGCAGTGGAGGGGTGAAGTGGACTGCGGTAGTCGTCGTGGGGTTGTGGACCACTGCGGCTGCGGCGGGGACGGAGCCCCTCCGTCGTTTCTAGGTCCCCGGTTAATATACAGCATACATACAAAGGGATGGAAAGGCAAGTTAGGTTACGGGTGGCAAGCATTTTACAGGTATCAGTTTTATAGTGTGGTAAAGCTGATGATATTAAATTTGATCCCATAAGCTGTATCGTAGTCACTCTATACATGGTATTTGGGGAGGAACAGTAAATACTTCAGGAGGGGATAGTACAGACTCATTAAAACAAAATATTGCACAAAACATTTGCCGAAATTTATTTGATTTCAGAAACACAAGTTTGGATAATAATATATAAACACAGCGACTGCACTGTTACATTTGACTACTAACGGCAACTGTGCAATGCGCTTAGCATTTTGCAAGTGTCACTCGTGATGACTGTTGTCTTCTGTGTATTGAGAGCATTATGTTGGAGCTAAGTAAGTTAGGTGAGAATCAGTTTGGCTTTAAGAAAGTTAAAGCCACCAGAGGTGCAATTCCGACTCGACGGTTGGTAATAGGAGCAAGACTGAAGATAAGTTCATATAATTTGTCGTCCTGGAAAAAGCGTTCGAGAGTGTCAAATGGTGCAAGATGTTAGAAATTCTATGGAAAATAGGGGTAAGCTACAGTGGAAGACAGGTTATACACAATATGCACAAGAAACAAGAGAAGACAATAAGAGTGGGAGGCCGAGCTCCGAATAAAAAGGGTGTAAGGCACGGATGTAGACTTTCGCCCCTGCTATTCAGTCTGTACATCGAAGGAGCAGTTTCGGAAATAAAGGAAAGGTTCAAGAGTGGAATTAAAACTCAAGGTGAAAGGATATGTGTGGTAACATTCTCTGATGACATTGCTATCAGTGAAAGTGAACAAGAATTATAGGATCCGCTGAGTGGAGTGAACAGTTTAATCAGTACGGAATATAGACTGAGAGTAAATCGAAGAAAGGTGAAAGTGATGAAAAGTAGCAGAAATGAGAACAGCGAGAAACTTAGCATTAGGATTGCTGATCACGAAGTAGGTTAAGGAAGTCTGCTACCTAGACAGCGAACAAACCAATGACGCTCGGAGCAAGGAGGACATCAAAAGCAGACTAGCACTGGCGAATATGGCATTCCTGACCAAGAGATGTCTATTAGTATCAAACATAGACCTTAATTCGAGGAAGGAATTACTGAGAACGTACGTTTGGAACACAGCATTATATGGTAGTTAAGGGGAGGTTTACTATCTTTGGCCCTAACAAAGCACGTTCTTTGATAATTTTTTCTCGGGATGTGTTATAGATATCAATGTCAAATTTGGTCAAAATATTTATTGATATTTCCTCTACAAACTGGAATTTTTTTCGACCGGAAATGTCGAAGAGATAAGGCGGAAGTGCCGTCGGAACGACACAAAATTTCGATGTAGACCTCCACGCGCGGTACGTCACAGATCAGCCGGCTCGTCTGAAATCAAAATTGAGTTGACGTTAGAGAAGTATATAAGATTCTTTAGGAGTTGTACCTCGCTTCACTTATTTGGACCATAGGAAACAAAATTGCGGCCATTTGAAAAAAAAAAAAAAAAATAGGGTTTTTTTCATCGAGTAAAAATGTTTATAGTTGATGGATCGGAATAAAAGTGGTAGAACTCCTAGACAATTTAGTTAGCTTCGTCGGAAACAAAGAATTATGCCAATCGGTTCAGTAGATTTGAAGTTACCATACCGCGCGATAAAAAAAAGTCATTTCGAGAAAAACGCATTTGAGGTTTTAACTACATATAAATGCAATATTATGCAACATACGTTCAGTCTGCTATTCCAGTTCCAGAAACTAGTCTTTTCCTCACAGAGCGCGTTCTGCTCGACCTGGGCCATCCTGCGCTGCTCCAGAGCCGCTCGGGCGGCCGGTAACAAGCGGTTTTCGCCCGCTTGAATCCGGTGGTGGTCCGAATGCTTCGCGGACTGCGTCGAATAGAGTCCCAGGGTGACGTCCATCGTTGTCATAATCTTCAGAATTGCTGAATACCCTTCGTTGAAGCTGCTCACTGCCAGGAAAGTCGCAATATCCACAGTCTTCGCACCAGAATGCAAATGCTTGAGGGCTAACTTCCAAAGACACGCGTTCAAACTTTCATTTGAATTTTATGTGTTCCCTCCCTATCACCGGTACAATAACTCGTCCTCCGAAAGAAAAACACGCGTGCGTGAAAAAGACCGATTTCAGGCAGGTGTATTTTTTTTTTGTTCAACCGCGAATAACAAACATTTCCGTTCCGTACTCGGAAAAACTGTTTCAGGGGTGGATTCTAAACACTTCTATGGATCCAAAAATGTAATTTAAAAAAATCGATTTTTTGAACGAAATATAGTAAACTTCCCCTTAAACGTGGACTGCGGTAATACAGAAAAAATTAGAACCGAAGCATTTGAGATGTGCTGTTACGGAAGGACCTTCAAAATTAGGAAAGGAAGGAGGAGGTTGCTCGCAGAATCGGCGAGGAAAGGAATATACGGGAAACACTAACAAGAGGAAGGTGTGCGACAGTAGGACGTCAGTTAAGGAATCGTCGAAAAACTTCCACGGTATTAGAGGGAACTGCAGAGGGTAAAAACTGTTGAGGAAAACAAAGACTGGAATGCATCCAGGAAATAATTGTGGACGTAGGTTGCAGGTGATACTATGAGACGAGGATGCTGCCACAGGAGAGGAATCCTTGGCGGGCGACGTCAACCCAGTCAGGAGACTGGTTACTCCAAAAAAAAAAAAGGTGAATGCGGACGTTGACAAATTGTTGGTGGTCGTATGACGGCTGCTCCGTAACGAAGGTAGCCGAAGTTCTCGGCATTTGAGGAGGAACCGTATCGAAGAATTTTAGAGCAAGTAAAGCACAGAACTGTATGGTAGATAAACACGGACCGCAGGAAACATAGAAAAAATGAGAATCGAAAGTGGAATAACATCTAACACGGTTTCACAACGTGTGCGGAAGTGTGTGTTGATTGATAAGAGTTACGCTCATTGAAGAGGACTGTGACGAAAAATAAGATGACCACATCGGCAAAAGTCACTGCAGCATTGAATGTCACACTCGCAAAGCCTGTCAAAAAAAAACACAAAAAAACACGAAGGGAGGTCCATGAACAGGGAATTTCAGGGCCAGCTGGAATACCAGTCAAAAGAAATACCCGTAACAAAAAAACGCGGTGCCGAATCCACAAAACGTGGGCTATGGAGCAATGGAAGAATGTCATTTGGCCGGATGAGTCTTACTTCAGATGGTTTCCGACTTCTGACAGAGTGTATGTCCCAAGAGT
Source organism: Schistocerca piceifrons (assembly GCF_021461385.2). NCBI lineage: Eukaryota > Metazoa > Arthropoda > Insecta > Orthoptera > Acrididae > Schistocerca > Schistocerca piceifrons. Next base: position 282,428,235 of record NC_060143.1, read on the forward strand.
GCCTCATGGCGGGGGCCCGCATGTTGTAGTAATCCATGTGCCCCATGGTTCTCTGCAAGGACGCGTTACTGCTGAGGATTATGTGACTATTTTGGCTGATTAGGTCCATAGTATGGTTGAAAGTTTGTTAACCAACTGTGAGCATTTGAGTTGTGGTGCTACAGACGAATGTTGATAATTGGAGGACTGATAAGTTAAGGAATGAGGAGTTTCTACGCAGTATCGAAAGGAATATGAGGAAAACACTGATAAGGAGTAGGGACAGGATGATAGGACATCTGTTAAGATATGAAGAAATGACTTCCATGGTACTAGAGGGACGCTGCGCGGGGTAGCCGTGCGGTCGTGGGGGCCTTGCCACGGTTCGCGCGGCTTTTCCCTGTCGGAGGTTCGAGTCCTCCCTCGGGCATTGGTGTGTGTGTTGTCCTTAGCTTAAGTTAGTTTAAGTTAGGTTAAGTAGTGTGCAAGCTTAGAAGCCGATGACCTCCGCAGTTTGGTCCCATAGGAAGTCACCACAAATTTCCAAATTTCCAGTAGCGGGAGCTGTAGAGGGCAAAAACTGTAGAGGAAGACAGAGATTGGAATACATCCAGCAAATAATTGACGTATGTTGCAAGTGCTACTCTGAGATGACGAGGTTAGCACAGGAGACGAATTCGTGGCGAGCCGCATCAAACCAGTCAGAAGACATGAAAAAGAAAGTGATAATGCGTTCTACGCGACAGGGCCCCTGTTCCCATAGCTCGCATCGTCCAGGCGTGGTTTTGTGACCACGAGGCTGCGATGCCACATCTGCCCTGGCCACAAAGGTCAACAGGTCTCTGTATTATCGAGCCTTAGGATGTGTGTCCCTGTCCACTTCCATTAGTCGTTACCTGAGTTTGCCACAATGCACGAAGAATGGTATAGAATTCTCGTGAAAACCATACAAGACTCGTACTAATCCATTCCGCTACGACTGGAACACCTTTTGAATCCGAGCAGATTTCTACGCCGTATTAAGCATGGTAAAGTGTTGTGATGAATATGCCGACATGATATTTGTGACCGTAGCTTGTAACGGAAACGTTTCTGCTGCTTTTAGAGAATACGGTAGACAATTCCATACCCGCAGAGTAGCAGATCTAAGTGTTTAACGATATTTTTACTAAACAGCGTGATTGTAATGCAGTGCCTAGCAATCGTATCTCATCTGGACGCGAAAGTAAACAGAGTGTGGATGACGTAAAAGACTTACTGAGCTGTTAGATCGTAGTCCTTCAACAAGCACACGTTCACGTATCAGTCTTGAATATATAAGAATATAGCGGAAACTACGTATGCTCCGCTTCTATTCTTATCATTTACAGCGGATTCAGCACCTTTAAGTGGGAAATGAAGGTAGACAACTGAAAATTACCAAGTAATGTACATTCTGTATACTAATGAAGCCACCTTCACTCGTGACAGTCTCAATAACACTGGTATTTCACAAAGATAATCCGATATGCTATTGTGGAGGCTCATTTTCAAGAATGCTTCTCTGTAAACGTGTTGTGTGTTACGAAAATCATTTGAATGTTTCTGCTGTGTTACCGTTTCGTCTTGCACGGGGCAGCAGTCTATATGAAACGAGCTTCCTTCGGCTACAAGACTGCGTACGTTCTGCTAGCATTACGTGGCTCCATCACATTCTGGTCGTCAAGCGACACATCATGTAAATTTAACTTTCCAGTAAGGCGGTAAGGCAGAAATGATTTCTCGGCCAACAAAGTCACCGAACCTTTCCCTTTAGTTTTTTGTCGGTGTTGACGGTTGAAAACGAATTCTACAAAGAGAATCACAAGAGTGGAACTGATCGTTCGGATCACGAATGGTGCTCCCATCATAACGATAAGACGTTATTGGAATAACGACACGTGGCTTTCTCAATTGAATTCGAAAGTACACCGAAATCGAAGGTGGAATTTGTTGTTGTGGTCTTTAGTCCGAAGGCTGGTTTGATGCAGCTCTCCAAGCTACTCCGTCCTGTGCGAGCCTCATCATCTCCGAATAGCTACTGCAAGCTACACCGTTCTGAATCTGCTTATTGTATTCATCTCTTTGTCTCCCTCTACAATTTTTACCCCCCACACTTCCCTGCAATAGTAAATTGGTGACCTTTTGATGTCTCAGAACATGTGCTATCAACTGATCCCTTCTTTTGTCCAAATTGTGCCACAAATTCCTCGTCTCCTGATCGACCCATCTAATGTCCAACATTCTTCTTTAGCATCGCATTTCGAAATCTTGTATTCTCTTTTCCTCTAAACTGTTTAACGTCCATGTTTCACTTCCATACGTGGCTTCACTCTAAATGCCACCAGGAAAAGACTTCTTAACAATTAAATCTACATTCGATGATGACAAATTTCTTTTCTTCAGAAATGCTTTTCTGGCCATTGCCATTATACATTTTATATCCTCTCTACTTCAGCGCCCGTCAGTTATTTTGCTGTCCAAATAGTTAACTCATCTACTGCTTTAAGTGTCTCATTTCCTAATCTAATTCCCTCAGTATCACGTGATTTAATACAACTACATTCCATTATCCTTTTTCGCTCTTGTTGATGTTCATATCATATCCTCCTTTCAAGACTCTGTCCATTGCATTCAACTAATCTTCTAAGTCGTTTGCTGTCTCTGACTGAATTACAATGTCATTGGCAAACCTCAGAGTTTTCATTTCTTCTTCCAACCCTATTTTTTTCTTTGGATTCCTTTGCTACCTTTTCAGTGTGCATATTGAATAATTTCGGGGATAGGCTGCGACGTATCTCACTCTCTTCTCAACCACTTCCCTTTCATGCCCCTCGACTCCTATAATTGCCGTCTGGCTTCTGTACAAGTTGTAAACAGCCTTTCACTCGCTCCCTGTATTTTACCCCTTTCACCTCCAGAATTTCAGAGACCACTTCAGTCAACACTGTCAAAAGCTTTCTCTAAGTCTACAAATGCTATAAACCTAGGTTTGTCTTTTCTTAATCTATCTTCTAAGATAAGTCGTAGGATCAGTATTGCCTCGCGTGTTCTAGCTTTCTCTGGAATCCGAACTGATCTTCCCAGAGGTTGGCTTCTGACAGTTTTTCCATTCTCCTCGAAAGAATTCGTGTTAGTATTCTGCAAACATGACTCGATAAACTGATAGTTCGGTAATTTTTACACTTGTCAGCAACTGATTTCTTTGGAATTGGAATTACTACATTCTTCTTGAAGTGTGAGGATATATCGCCTGTGTCATGCATCTTCCACGCCAGATGGAAGCGTTTTGTCATGGTTGGCTGTCACAAAGCTATCAGCAATTCCGGCGGAATATCGTTTACCACTGGGGCCTTGTTGGGACTTAGATCTTTCAGAGCTCTGTCAAATTCTTCTAGCAGTAATACATCTCCCATCTCATCTTCATCTACATTCACTTTCCTCTCTATTATACTGCCCTTCTGTAGTCCGTCTATACACTCCTTCCACCTTTCAGCTTTACCGTCTTTCCTTAAGGCTACTTTTCCATATGAGTTGTTGATATTGATACAGCTGCTTCTCTTTACCCTAAAGGTCTCTTTAATTTTCCTGAAGGCGGTACTATCTTTTCCCTTGTGGAATATGCTTCTAAGTACTTACGTTTGTCCCCTAGCCATTCCTGTTTAGCCATTTTGCACATCCTTTCAATCTCATTTCTGGTAAACTTGCATCGTCTTTCGCCTGCTTCATTCGGTGCATTTTTAAATTTTCTCCTTTCATCAGCTAAATTCAATATGTGTTATGTTATCCAAAGCTTTCTACTAGCCCTTGTCTGCTTTACCTATTTGATCCTCTGCTGCCTTCACTTTTTTGTGGAATTTATGAAGAGAAATATTGCTTTTGCTTCATATCATCTCACATATTCGTTGGACCACACTGAAACAGCTGTATCTCTGTAACCAATAAACATTAGACACATTTTATGTGGACTATTTTATTGTGATTAGTCTGTAAGACCACTTCCTAACATATTTATTTAGGCCTACTATATATTCCTTATGAAACAAAGTGTATGCCTCATACATCACTACAAATAGCTTTCCGCACACATGAAGCTGATCGCACGGTTTTAAAACAGTATCTTTCAAACATATCGAACATACCTGTTCTCATGGAATGCCTCCTTGTTAATTATCCAGGCACTGCACCTCTTATATACTGAGCAGGAATTTCACTTCGAATTAAACATCGTAGATGTGGCTGTAAAGTTTGTTTTAACGTTTGTTAATAAACTACAATTGCCGCCTACGAGGCGTTTATCAATTTCACTGTTACCCTTTGTAGAACTATAAAGAACTTTAATATTGCAGCGCAGTTAATGAGAGAAGCATGTCTAAGTGACAGTGTGGAAGTAACGCGAACCGAGAGAGTCTGTGCAACAAGTAGCGAGAAACTGTCTGCTGTATAAACTCCGCTGTAAAAGGAAACAGCTGTCAGTGAAACTTGTGGAACACGGCAGAAACTAGGTAATAACGTAGACGAAGCAGAACAGATTGGTTGAAGCAAGTGGATGTTTCAGAGACGCGAAGAGCATTAATAAAGTACGGACATGGCTTCGGTCTGGCAAAGACCACTGTTACTGGCTTTAAACACAATGTGTGCGAATACAGTATGTATTTGTTTTCTCAATCTACAACACGAGATTCTGTCGGTCAGTTAATTGTACAAATATTTTGAAGTAGTTAACTTCAGTACAATCATCACATTGATCATAATTGCGGAATCTGACATCCTGAACGGCTGTATCTGTTGCGTAAATTAGATTCTATTCCGCTTCCTTGACGTATTTTTCAATATCTGTCTGTACGAGATTCCGAAAGACCTAAACTCGACATGAGAGTGAAAGGTACGGAGCCTGGCAAGAGTTAATGTGGCTATCAACGTACAAGCTATTCTAGTGGTTCCAAAGTTTTTTCGGTTCTCGGCGTCCTAATATATGAGATTTATTCCGCACTATCGCAAGCGAAATAGTTATCTACTCAACGCATTTTCAGTGCATATTGATGTGGTAGGTTAGTTTAAAAATACGATAATAAGAGAAACACCTATATTCACAACATTTTATCGGACACATTCATGATTAGTGTAATTAATGAGACCATGATTCAACTCAGATCTTCGATGTCAGACCAGATATGCGCTTTGGTGGCAAGAGCCATGGGATAGCGTTGTGCACATGCACAGATGCGGGTACTGCCGCGTATAAAAGGGAAGTGATTTGGCGGAGACTCAGGCGATTCTCGTGGAAAGCTGATTATGGCTGCGCGACGGGAATTAACAGACTTCGAACACGGAATGGTAGTTGCGATCAGACACATCCGACATTCCATTTCGGAAATTGTTGGAATTCAACATTCCGAGATTCGCAGTGTCAATAATTTGCCGAAAATACCAAATTTCGGGCATTACCTGTCAATGCGGAGGCCTTCACTTAACGTCCCAGAGTCGCGGCGTTTGCGTAGAGTCGTCCGTGATAACAGACAAGTAAGTCTGCTTGAAATAACCATGGAAATCAATCTGGGACTTGCGACCATCGCAAACTCTAGGACAATGCCACGAAAAGTATTTATAGGATACGGCAGTAGACGTCTGAAGCGAGTGCCTTTACTAACAGCACGACATCCACTGCAACACCTCTCCTGAAGTCGTGACCATATCGGTTGGAACTTACACGACCGGCAAACCGTAGCCTGGTCAGATGAGTTCCAGTTTCAGATGGGAATAGCCGGTGGTAGGGTTCGAGTATGGCGCAGATACCATGAAACCACTGACCCAAGTTGTCAACAAGGCGCTGTGTAAGCTGGTGGCGGTTCCTTGATTGTGTGGGCTGTGCTTACATGGGATGGACTGGGTCCTCCAGTCCACATGAACCGATTATTGACTATAAATGATTATTTTCAGCTAGCTGAAGACCATTTGTAGCCATTCATGGACAACGATGCGCCATGCCACCGGACCGCAGTTGTTTATAGTTGGTTAGAAGAACAATTCTGGACAGTTCCAGAGAATGGTTTGGCCACAAAAATCGCTCGACAGAAATCCCATCGAGCATTTATGGGACATAATCGAGAGGTTAGCTCGCGCATAAAATCCTGCACCGGCAACACTGCCGCAGATATGGATGGCTGTAGAGGCAGCATGGCACAATATTTCTGCAGGGGGACTCCCAGCAACTTGTTGAGTCCTCGCTACGTCGGGCTGCTGCACAGCGCCGAGCAAAAGGAGGTCCCACTCTGGATTAGCAGACATCCCATGACGTTGTCACCTCAGCGTAGTTGTTGTGACGTAACCAAGGTAAGTGGCGACCAGGGTAGATTTCGACTTAGCGCCCATCTTCCCCCGGGGGTGACATCTTTTCATTCCCATTTACTCATCGCTGCTTATCATTTATGTTTTTCTATATTGAAATCACTATGACCCTACAGTGAGGCAAAAGGTGGGCACTCAATTATATTTCTTCTAATTAAAATATGTAGCCACACGATGCTTGCTACAACAACGAGATTATTACTGCGGTTTCATTGGCCATGAAAATACAGTCATATGGGCTACCAGACGAAATTTGTAGCTAGTTTAAGGACTCGCTGCTGAGAAGGACACAGCCTGTTATTTGGACAGAGAAGTAACTTGGGGTGCTCCAGAGAAGTGTGTAGGAAACCAATGACTTGCCAGACATTACTAAAAGTACCCTCAGACTTCTCATAGATGATGGAATTATCAGTAAGGAAGCATTGTCTAAAAAGCAACACAATGATTTAGATCTTGATAAGGTTTCAAACCTCCCCCCATGAACCATGGACCTTGCCGTTAGTGGGGAGGCTTGCGTGCCTCAGCGATACAGATAGCCGTACCGTAGGTGAAACCACAACGGAGGGGTATCTGTTGAGAGGCCAGACAAACGTGTGGTTCCTGAAGAGGGGCAGCAGCCTTTTCAGTAGTTGCAAGGGCAACAGTCTGGATGATTGACTGATCTGGCCTTGTAACAATAACCAAAACGGCCTTGCTGTGCTGGTACTGCGAACGGCTGAAAGCAAGGGGAAACTACGGCCGTAATTTTTCGAGGGCATGCAACTTTACTGTATGATTACATGATGATGGCGTCCTGTTGGGTAAAATATTCCGGAGGTAAAATAGTCCCCCATTCGGATCTCCGGGTGGGGACTACTCAAGAGGATGTCGTTATCAGGAGAAAGAAAACTGGCGTTCTACGGATCGGAGCGTGGAATGTCAGATCACTTAATCGGGCAGGTAGGTTACAAAATTTAAAAAGGGAAATGGATAGGTTAAAGTTAGATATAGTGGGAATTAGTGAAGTTCGGTGGCAGGAGGAGCAAGACTTCTGGTCAGGTGACTACAGGGTTATAAACACAAAATCAAATAGGGGTAATGCAGGAGTAGGCTTAATAATGAATAGGAAAATAGGAATGCGACTAAGCTACCACAAACAGCATAGTGAACGCATTATTGTGGCCAAGATATATACGAAGCCCACACCTACTACAGTAGTACAAGTTTATTTGCCAACTAGCTCTGCAGATGACGAAGAAATTGAAGAAATGATGAAATAAAATAAATTATTCAGATAGTGAAGGATGACGAAAATTTAATAGTCATGGGTGACTGGAATTCGGTAGTAGGAAAAGGGAGAGAAGCAAACATAGTAGTTGAATATGGATTGGAGCTATGAAATGAAAGAGGAAGCCGCCTGGTAGAGTTTTGCACAGAGCACAACTTAATCATAGTTAACACTTGGTTTAAGAATCATGAAAGAAGGTTGTATACATGGAAGAACCCTGGAGATAATAAAAGATATAAGATAGATTATATAATGGGAAGACAGAGATTTAGGAACCAGATTTTAAATTGTAAGACATTTCCAGGGGCAGATATGGACTCTGACCACAATCTATTGGTTATGACCTGTAGATTAAAAATGAAGAAACTGCAAAAAGGTGGGAATTTAAGGAGATGGGACCTGGATAAACTGAAAGAACCTGAGGTTGTACAGAGTTTCAGGGAGAGCATAAGGGAACATTTGACAGGAATGGGGGAAAGAAATACAGTAGAAGAAGAATGGGTAGCTTTGAGGGATGAAGTAGTGAAGGCAGCAGATGATCAAGTAGGTAAAAAGACGAGGCCTAGTAGAAATCCTTGGGTAACAAAAGAAATATTGAATTTAATTGATGAAAGGAGAAAATATAAAAATGCAGTAAATGAAGCAGGCAAAAAGGGATACAAACGCCTCAAAAATGAGATCGACAGGAAGTGCAAAATGGCTAAGCAGGGATGGCTAGAGGACAAATGTAAGGATTAGAGGCTTATCTCACTAGGGGGAAGACAGATACTGCCTACACGAAAATTAAAGAGACCTTTGAAGATAAGAGAACCACTTGTATGAACATCAAGAGCTCAGATGGAAACCCAGTTCTAAGCAAAGAAGGGAAAGCAGAAAGGTGGAAGGGGTATATAGAGGGTCTATACAAGGGCGATGTACTTGAGGACAATATTATGGAAATGGAAGAGGATGTAGATGAAGATGAAATGGGAGATACGATACTGCGTGAAGAGTTTGACAGAGCACTGAAAGACCTGAGTCGAAGCAAGGCCCCGGGAGTAGACAATATTTCATTAGAACTACTGACAGCCTTGGCGGAGCCAGGCCTAACAAAACTCTACCATCTGGTGAGCAAGATGTATGAGACAGGTGAAATACCCTCAGACTTCAAGAAGAATATAATAACTCCAATCCCAAAGAAAGCATGTGTTGACAGGTATGAAAATTACCGAACTATCAGTTTAATAAGTCACAGCTGCAAAATACTAACACGAATTCTTTACAGACGAATGGGAAAGCTAGTAGAAGCCGAACTCGGGGAAGATCAGTTTCGATTCCGTAGAAATACTGGAACACGTGAGGCAATACTGACCTTACGACTTATCTTAGAAGAAAGATTAAGGAAAGGCAAATCTACGTTTCTAGCATTTGTAGACTTAGAGAAAGCTTTTGACAATGTTGACTAGAATACTCTCTTTCAAATTCTATAGGTAGCAGGGGTAAAATAGAGGGAGTGAAAGGCTATTTACAAATTGTACAGAAACCAGATGGCAGTTATAAGAGTCGAGGGACATGAAAGGGAAGCAGTTGTTGGGAAGGGAGTAAGACAGGGTTGTAGCCTCTCCCCAATGTTATTCAATCTGTATATTGAACAAGCAATAAAGGAAACAAAAGAAAAATTCGGAGTAGGCATTAAAGTCCATGGAGAAGAAATAAAAACTTTGAGGTTCGCCGATGACATTGTAATTCTGTCAGAGACAGCAAAGGACTTGGAAGAGCTGTTGAATGAAATGGATAGCGTCTTGAAAGGAGGATATAAGATGGACATCAACAAAATCAAAACGAGGATAATGGAATGAGGTCGAATTAAGTGGGGTGATGCTGAGGGAATTAGATTAGGAAATGAGACACTTAGAGTAGTAAAGGAGTTTTGCTATTTGGGGAGCAAAATAACTGATGATGGTCGAAGTAGAGAGGATATAAAATGTAGACTGGCAATGGCAAGTAAAGCGTTTCTGAAGAAGAGAAATTTGTTAACATTGAGTATAGATTCAAGTGTCAGGAAGTCGTTTCTGAAAGTAATTGTATGGAGTGTAGCCATGTATGGAAGTGAAACGTGGACGATAAATAGTTTGGACAAGAAGAGAATAGAAACTTTCGAAATGTGGTGCTACAGAAGAATGCTGAAGATTAGATGGGTGGATCACATAACTAATGCGGAAGTATTGAATAGGATTGGGGAGAAGAGAAGTTTGTAGCACAACTTGACCAGAAGAAGGGATCGGTTGGTAGGACATGTTCTGAGGCATCAAGGGATCACCAATTTAGTGTTGGAGGGCAGCGTGGTGGGTACAAATCGTAGAGGCAGACCAGGAGATGAATACACTAAGCAGATTCAGAAGGATGTAGGTTGCAGTAGGTACTGGGAGATGAAGAAGCTTGCACAGGATAGAGTAGCATGGAGAGGTGCATCAAACCAGTCTCAGGACTGAAGACCACAACAACAACAACAACAACAAGGTTTCAAAGTTGTGTAAACTTTGGCAAGTTGCCTTAAATCTAGAGAAAGGAAAAATTTTGCACATCACAAAAGAAAAAAAAACTTAAAATCGTATTAGAAATGTATCAGTGAGTCACAACTGATACCAGGGAACCCATATAAAACCTGTTTGTGACAATTTATTGGGATATGAGATGAAATGATTTCATATTCTCACACATGGGTAAAGCACGTGGAAAACTTGGATTTACTTCTACGACACCAGGAAGGTACAAATTATCCACATACGTGATCTAGAATATTGCTCATGAGAGTAGAACGTAAATCAGATGAGAATATCACGGGATACAGAACGTTTACAATGCAAGGCATCACGTATGGTGTGTTAGACCAATGGGACAGTGTCTCAGAGGTTCTGAATAATAGCAGTTCTCAGACTTTGAAGATAAAGGCCAAGTATTCCACGGAAGTCACAAAGTTTGAAGAGGTAGTTGTGATTGAGTTATGTCAGAGCTAAGTGAATTCGAACGTGGGCAAAATATTAATTGGTGGTATGGTAACAAAAGAGCCGAAGTGTTTGGTCATTCAAGAGGCAGCACGTCGGAATTTAATACTGTCTACAGGGATAATGGGAAAACATCATCCGCTAAGTCACAAAGCAAACGAAAGTGTGTGGTGGGTGACGTGACAGACGGTCATTGAAGTGGATTGTGGCGAAAAATAGGGAAACAACAGCTTCAATAATTACTGCAGAACTGAATGTCGAACTCGAGAATCCTGACTGCACCAAAACAACACAAAACTAGCTCCAGAATCAGGGAATTGCATGGCGAGCTGGAATTTCAAAATCATTCGTCAGTGATGCGGTTGGAAACGTGGTGCCGTAGCCATAAAACCTGCATAGTGCAGCAACTGAAGAAAGTTATTTAGTCGGGTGAGGCTTGTTTCATATAAGTTCCAATTTCCAACCGAGTTTACGTCCAAAGAGTGAAACATTAAGGAGATTCTGTGAAGATTTAGGCGGCCATATTGTGGTAGTCCATGGGCCTCATGGTTACTCTGCAAGGACGTGTTATTGCAAGGATTGTATCACCATCTTGGCTGACCAGGTCCATCCGATGGTAAAATGTTTGTTTCTCAATGCTGTGTTCCAAGACGAAATGAGTTCTGTCCACACACCTCATGTCGTCAAAGACTAGTTTTCTGAGTGGGAGGATGAATTGTAGAATTTCCCCTGGCCACCATAATCACCAGTTCTGAATATTGTTGAGTCTTTGTGGTCTAAGAGAGGGTGCGTGACCGTTATCCACCTCCATAGTCGTTACCTGAGCTCGCGACCATTTTGTAGGAGGAGTGATAGCTGCTGGATTCCCTTGCAAACAAAACAGGACCTGTATTTATCTATTCCGATAAAACCGGAAACTGTTTTGAATGCCAGTGGGTAGCCTATACCGTATTATTCGTGGTAATGCATTTATTTTGATGTTTTCATGATCTTTCCATCTCCTGTGTAACGTAGGTATGGATGACGAGTATTATCTGCTCTCGACGGTCATCAACAACCTACGAAAACTACTGTGTGCGGTGAAGAATGGTTCAAATGGCTCTGAGCACTATTGGACTTAACATCTGAGGTCATCAGTGCGCTAGAACTTAGAACTACTTAAACCTAACTAACCTAAGTATATCACACACATCCATGCCCGAGGCAGGCTTCGAACCTGCGACCGTAGCGGTCGTACGGTTTGCAGACTGAAGCGCCTAGAACTGCTCGGCAACACCGGCCGGCGTTCGCTGGACATCTTGATCCAACAACCGTCGATGTACATTGCCATGAATATCATGGTGTCCATCTTTGCCAGTACCAGCAAAACGAAAGTGTTTCGCCGGCACCAATATTGACTACGTCGTCATGGCAACCACAACACAATATTTTTGAGACCTGTAGTCAGCACGCTACACCAACGTCTACCATCAATCTGTATCTCCATGGAAACCGTGGCGCCCATTCTCATCAGAGTCAATCAAGTAAAGATCTCTTGCTTACCCCATTATTATGTGCAGTAGCGATGACGACCGCTAGACCCCATTTTATTTATCTGTGGCTCAGCTTAGATTATGAATACTGTATAAGCCTTCCAGGAGGTGTTTTCATATTCCTCAATGTTATAGCACTAGTTCCCCACTGTCACAAATTTCTAATTTGTTTTCAAATTCTGAAAGTGTATAACATTTCTGGATGTTTTTACTCTTTATTTCCAACGGATATATCTTACTGAATTAAATTACATTCCACATAACGGGAATGGCTTAGCCTTTTAACTGCCAGACCTCTGCTGTTCACTTCTAAGTCGTCTGCTCTACATTTCACGAATACCCTTCCGTATTACCTCATTGTTCACGTCGCTGTTGCCTCAAGTGTGAGGCGCATACAATTTAGTATTTCACTTTTTGTTTTATTATGCAGTTATTCCTCTGTTATATTATCCTTTTCAAACTTTCGCCTCTAGTCAGTCCTGTAGCATTAGTGTAATATATTTTCGAATTCAGTTTTTAAGTGATGGCATTAACTTTCTGTGTGCTGCAGTCTTTTTCTGTAATTACAGTAATTACTCCGGAATATAAAGATTTTCACAAAGGTTCCAAGGAATAACATGGTTACGTATCTTTTAACAACAGTTCCATCGAAATTTATAAGCGTTGGAGTCGAGAAAATCTTGACAAAACTGCATTTCGTCTCCTGTTACGTTATTATTCCACTAGTCAATAATAATTACTAAGTGAAATCAAAATGCGCGGAAGTATTATCAAAAATCAGTTTTAAGTTTGAAATTCAAGCTGTTGCAAGCTAACACAAATTTCTATTTTCAAGATAGTTCAAACTGTTAGGATATTTACGAAATTCAGCTAATTTGTGAATAGAACTCGTTCCATGTAAAAATACCTCCTGATCCAAGGCACAAGACGGTGCACGACCGACGAAGTGTGATTTTAGTGTGCACACATTACACAGAGTTTCCCAGGAGGAGTGGACATATTCAAGGATATGACACGAACGATCATTCCGAGCAAAAAAGTCTAGTAATCATGGGCTCTAAAGTGCACGTCGGTGCCTTAAGAGTTATCAGCACTTCTTCATGTTCGATACTGTGTAACAGATCTCTTCTACTTCAGGCTCTTTGTTTTCCACATTTCCGCTACTGTGAATCACGTCTCTTTTACTGAGCAAGCGTTCATAGCTCTTAAGATACGCAGTTTAGAGCCCATTTTTACCAGACAGTTTTATCTTGTTTTGCTCCGCACTAACCCTCCCAAAATATATAAATCAAAGAGTTTGCAGTAGAAGGGATTTGTTCCACAGGATAGAGGACGAGGAAGTGCTTATCTCTCTTCATGTATGGATTTCAGAGCCCAGTACACTTTTTTGCTACCAATGATAGTTTCTGTTCTATACCGGAATATTGACCATTCCTCCTGGAATGCCCTGTATAACTATTTTTTTTAAAGTATAGAATTTTCCTTGCAATAAAAAACCCGTAACATTCCAAACAGCTTTATTATGCAGGGTGAATATAACACCACCACTGGTCAGAATGCCATCAAATTGCAACGGAATATTATCAGAGAAGGGGGAAAACGTATGGCAGAAGAAAAAAAACTGTGTCAAAATTGATCAATAGATGGCGCTGTGTGTGTCAGAATACGTAAATGAAAACACCTGTCATGCGCACGACCCATTGAACTTGGTATAAACACGCCGGATACACGGCTTTTCCTACTTCCCAGTCTGCGACGTTCGCCTTGACGGTTTCAGTGCAGGATCGCGCTCTGCTTGTAAAGCTGTGTTTCAAAAATTATGACAGTGCACGCGTCGCTCTGCAGAAGTTCCGGACACTGAAGGGTTTGGAAAAAAGCGTTGGCCCGGTGACTGCCGTAGGTCTGGAGAAAATGATTCGGAAATTCGAAAAGACGGGTGCTTTTGTTGTGCAACCTGGTAGAGGGAGGAAACGAATTGATTCGACGTCAGTGGAAGCAGTGGCCACAACAAATCGGGAGGAGACGAGTGGTGGTGTGCAAACGTATAGTGCACGGAGAACTGCCGAACACTGGACATATGCGTCAGCACGGTGCGTAAAATCCTACAAAAATCCTTCTTTGTTATTCATTCAAAATTACCCACGTGCACGAGCTGCTTCCTGTCGACCTCCCAGCAGGAGAGATGCTTGCTGTAGAATTTCTTGGTCGCACTTCCATCTGACAGGATATGTCAGTACCCAGAATTGTCGAACATGGGCAACGGAAAATCCACACGCAAATGAGCCAGTACCACTTCATCCTGAAAAGGTCAGTGTGTGGTGCGGGTTTACGGCATCATATATCATTAAAAAAAAAAAAAAAGCACTCCGTCTTCAGACCACAAGTGGCCCATCGGGACCATCCGACCGCCGTGTCATCCTCAAATGAGGATGCGGATAGGAGGGGCGTATGTCAGTACACCGCTCTCCCAGTCGTTCTGATGATTTTCTTTGACCGGAGCCGCTCCTATTCGGTAGAGTAGCTCCTCAATTAGCATCACGAGGCTGAGTGCACCCCGAAAAATGGCAACAGCACATGGCGGACCGGATGGTCACCCATCCAAGTGCCGGCCACGCCCGACAGAGCTTAACTTCGGTGATCTGACGGGAACCGGTGTATCCACTGCGGCAAGGCCGTTGCCTTCATCATTTATCTTTCGAAGAGACAAGTGTTTCCAGTCCTGTTACCTGTAACGTCACTGGTAAGCGCTAAGAGTGTCTTTGGCGCAACCTCGTCATTCCAGCTCTCCAACAGCGTGGATGTGTGGATGGGACTATTTATATGCAAGATGGCGCACCTCCGCACATTGAAAATCCAGTTAAGCAACTGCTGAAGCGCCATTTCGGAAACGCTAGAATTATCATCCGCCATTTCCCTACAGTCTGCCCATCCCGATCACCTGATCTTAATCCGTGTGACTTCTGGCTGTGGGGCTATCTGAGAGATGTTGTGTGGAGTGTTCCGATTGAAAACTTAGCTGCATTGAAGGTACGTACTGTGCAACACGTTCTGAACGTGAGTCCGGAAACACTTCGATCAGTTGTGGAACATGATGTTTCGCGATTTCAACTTGGTGCAGAAGTGGTGGACAGCATATTGAATATGTTTTGCGCCAGTAACACAAATTAATAATTCGATTTGATTTTGACTGCTGCTTTTTATGCGGTTTTCGGCCTCAGGACAGTTAAAAACCGATTTTTACCGTCCAATGTGATATGATCTTGGCGTGGTTGATGGGCTTACGTAACTAACAGTACCACACCTCTACACCCATGCGCACTGAGTAGTACTGTTTCTTTAACGTCGAGCGTACACCTTAGGCATTGTTGTATGGTTTATTTGTCATTTGTAGTCGACCACTACTAATTTATGATGTTTACAGTGCCACCTATTGGTACATTTTTTAACTATTTATTTATCCTCTTCCATACGTTTTCCCCCTTCTCCGATAATATTCCGTTGGAATTTGACGTCATTGTGACCAGTGGTGTTATTTCTACACTGGGTTGAAAGTTTAACTTTAATTAAAATCAGTCTGTAGAATACATCACTTAAATGTGCAGAACTTCAAATATTTAAGAATGTTGCACAAAGCACAAACTCATGTCCAGCAACAACAATATGGAAAAATGTAGAAAATGGTGAAATCTGCTTATGGCGGTCTGTAGTCTGTATTCCCTCAAACGTATTTACAGTATCCTGTAGGCCTAACACTTTTCCCAACTTTTAGCAAGCACTCACACCAGTAAAACAACTCGATTGAGGCAGTTCAAAGCAATCCAGACACAAGAATATCTGAGCTGCTTCTCGACACATGTTTACTCTAAATTCGGAAATTATACTGTCGTGGGATCAATTATATTCTTTTCGCGTCATAGAAGTTTGGTTGAAAACAATACGTGACAGAGCTGTCAGCGCCGGCCGGTGTGGCCGTGCGGTTAAAGGCGCTTCAGTCTGGAACCGCGTGACCGCTGCGGTCGCAGGTTCGAATCCTGCCTTGGGCATGGATGTGTGTGATGTCCTTAGGTTAGTTAGGTTTAATTAGTTCTAAGTTCTTGGCTACTGATGACCTTAGAAGTTAAGTCGCATAGTGCTCAGAGCCATTTGAACCAAGAGCCGTCAGCACCAATACGCAGTGCGGTCCTGACTTGTAATTCTGAACGTAAAATGAAGGGCAGAAGCCGTTGAACACAACAGTCAAAAAAATGTATTGATTGGCGACTCCATGTTGTCTTGTGCACTACGACCAGATAACAGGTATACTTGAAAAAAGAGACAGCATTGGTCGTATATATTTTACTATTGCAAACTCGATTTTCTGTCACTGAGTGACCATCTTCAGTGCTATATTGTATAACTTAAATTGGGATGCACTGTTGTCACTAAGCTTACGGCAATCACATAGACTCTATGTGATTGCCGTAAGCTTAGTGACAACAGTGCATCCCAATTTATCACATAGAGTCTATGTGATTGCCGTAAGCTTAGTGACAACAGTGCATCCCAATTTAAGTTATACAATATAGCACTGAAGATGGTCACTCAGTGACAGAAAATCGATTTTGCAAAAGTAAAAAATATACGACCAATGCTGTCTCTTTTTTCAAGTATAGTAAAAAAAAAATGGTTCAAATGGCTCTGAGCACTATTTGACTTAACATCTGAGGTCATCATTCCCCTAGAACTTAGAACTACTTAAACCTAACTAACCTAAGGACATCACACACGTCCATGCCCGAAGCAGGATTCGAACCTGCGGCGTAGCGGTGGTTCAGTTCCAGACTGAAGCGCCTAGTACCGCACGGCCACACCGGCCGTCGATTAATCACACCTGAAGTATTTTAATACATTGCCGAAACTGATAATGTGAACATTGTACGTAATTATAAGATGACGCTGATGTAATAAAGTTCGCCGCTCGTGGTCTTGCGATAGCGTTCTCGCTTCCCGCGCACAGGGTCCCGGGTTCGATTCCCGGCGGGGTCAGGCATTTTCCCTGCCTTGAGATGACCGGGTGTTGTTATGTTGTCTTCATCATCGTCATTAATCCCCATTACGGTCGGAGGAAGGCAAATGCAAACTACCTCCGCTATGACCTTGCCTAGTCAGTGGTGCGGATCTAACGCATCGTTCCCTACGCTCCTCGGAGTATGGGACCTCATGATGTAATAAATAAGTGTAACAGAGGGAGTTTTCGTTCGCACCTGCGTAAGTGAAATGGCAAAGGAACATTATGTTATTTATTTAAATTGACAAATCTTAAATATGAGTTTCTTGTATAGGCACTGCTTGAGTTAATGACGATACAATTACCTTTGTGTTAGGAAGCAGGCGGCTGTGTGTCATACTGATTTATTGGAATAGTTAATAGGAATCTTAGTTCAACAATTTAAGATACACCCAACGCCGAAGTATTGGTTAATTTTAGAGAGAGCAAGAAGGTGAAGTAAGGATTTCATTTTTTGTGGAGGACTGAGGTTCCAGCAGAGTATCTTTACCTGGTTTGAATACTAGGACTAGAGAGTAGGCTGCAGCTACAACGACGGTGAATTACTAATAATACCTCGGAGCGATACGTGAAATTAATAATCAATATAACACGGCTTAGAGCTTGACATCCTCGGCTCGCCGGCCGCGGTGGTCTAGCGGTTCTAGGCGCTCAGTCCGGAACCGCGGGACTGCTACGGTCGCAGGTTCGAATCCTGCCTCGGGCATGGATGTGTGTGATGTCATTAGGTTGGTTAGGTTTAAGTAGTTCTAAGTTCTAGGGGACTAATGACCAGAGATGTTAAGTCCCCTCAGAGCCATTTGAACCATTTGAATTCCTCGGCTCGCCAGCAATAGCTAATCATGTTTGCATCGGAAAACTGACCAAGACGGGCGCCCAATGCAAACGGCTATTGTTCTAATGGTCCATCTTCTTTGCCCTGTAGAGGATGACTCGTCTGCACAAGATCTGATGCGGACGATGCGTAGTTGCAGAATGAGAGAGAGAGAGAGACAAGAGGTGTGCTCGCAGTTCTGTTATCTCGCTTTCGGAAAAACAGGCGACTGTCAGGGTCTGCATGTCACCAACACTCCAGGGAAGCGCCTATAGCCACTCGGTGGAGCCATTGAAATGCATCTGGTCCGCACTCACTTTGCGTGGTGGAGGGATCTATAAACGAAGTGACCACCTGCAAACTATTCAACGGGTGCTCCTCTTTAGCTACCATCTTGTGGATTTTAATTAAATAATTGTCGACTAATGACCTCAAACCGTAACTTCGTATACAGTGACTTCTGTATCTGGGGATTTTGTAACTGATAGCGCTCCAACGTAACTAAACATGTAAAATTTGACCATACATTTTTAAAGAATACAAACTAATTAGCGTAGGAAAAAGTAAATTAAATGTCTGCCTTCCTGTAATTGCCACTGACTGGATCACACGATTACTTAAGGGAAGCCCTCGATATTTAAGGTGCTACGGGTTATGCCTAAATGCTTGGGAAAAAATAAAGTAGGAAAGTTCTGTACTCTTTCAAATCAGTACAACAATAATAAAATGAAGAGAGTTAATGTATCCTTCGTGGGAATTTGTCATCGTTTGTAGTGCCATCTTATTAAAGTGACAAATCAGCTAATAATATGTTACAGAATTCTGGCAATCCTGTGACTCACTGGGTATCATCTTCGGTTGTCTCCTGTGAAGAGTTCACGCAAACAACTTGCAGTGTGTAGCAAACGGTATAGCCTACACAAACAAAAATAGTCACAATGAATAAAAGTGTAATACTTCCATTCGAAACACGTATGTAATTACGATGGCAAGTCAAAAATTATCTACACTTTTGCCATCACATTTGTTACATTGTGCACGTTGTCTTCTGTCCTCGCACATGTCATTGTTATACTGGTGTGGTAATGCTGTGACAGTTTGATTTTGTTTCCGCCATTGCTCTTCCTTCTATTGCAGTTATGGCAACTCCATTAAAAGTGTGCACCGAAGAGGAACAACGGGTGGTGATCCGATTCCTCTGGTCGGAGGGTATCAAAAGGACAGACATTCATCGCAGACTATCATCGAAATATGGGAGAAGTGCACTATCTTGTAAAACTGTGATTTCGTGGATGGAGTGGTCGAACAAGTGTAACGCATGGAGAGGGACTGGGACGGCCATCAAGTTCCATTACAGATGACAACATTCAGCAAGATCGAGAGATGGTTCTGGCGAATAGGCGAATCACTATTGATGAGGTAGCATCTGCTCTGAACATCAGCCATGGCTGCGCCCATCACATCATCCACGACAAGCTCGGTTTCCATAAGGTCTGTGCAGGGTGGGTACCAAGAAAGCTTACCGACGGCCATAAGCTCACCCGTGATGAAGGTGATGCATTTTTGAGCAGGACTGTCACCGGAGATGAAATATGGCTGCATCACTACGAACCTGAGTCAAAGCGCCAGAGTATGCAGTGAAAACACACTGGATCGCCACGAGGAAAAAATTCAAGACCGGACTATCCTCAGGAAAGGTTATGTTAACCACGTTTTGGGACTGGCAGGTGCCCATACTGGCAGAGTTCGTGGAAAAGGGAACGATTATCAACCGTGCGGAGTGAATTGTTGGAAAAGAAGCTGAAGCCAGCAATTCCCACCAAACGCCGAGGTTTTCAGTCGAAGAAGGTGTTGTTTTGGGATGACAACGCACTGCCACGCACGGCCTGTCACACTACCGAAACCATCAACAAGATGAAATTGGAGGTATTGGAACACCCTGCCTACAGCGCAGACCTTGCTCCATGTGACTTTCTCTTTCCTTGGGCCACTCAAAGATACTTTCTGTGGTCGCCGATTTGCCTCAGACACGAACGTGCGAAATTCAGTGCAAAAGTGGCTTCACGACCAAATCTTTTATTTGGAAGAAATACGTAAGCTCATTGACTGTTAGGCCAAGTGCATTGAGAAGGAGGGAGGTTACGTAGAAAAATGAAGTGCATTGTATACCCCTAGCTTCACGTTAATAAACGGTAGAATGAAAAGTCTACATAATTTTTGACTTTCCATCGTATTTCTAAGATCCACCAAAATAGGTGCTTATAATAACAGATCTTTACTTACGACAAACTGTTTCGCTATTATAAAGTAAATCCAGAATGATGTGACATCCACATTACGTCGTTAGTGAACTGTCTTACAACTGTCCCTATTTTAATAAGATGGTAAATGACGTAATATACTGAAAATATAAAACAGTTTACTACGTAATATAGACTTCACATAGTCTACATATACTTGACAATGGCGACAAATGCCGAAACAGCCTGTCGTAAAATAAAGACTTGATATTATAAGCTGTTGTTTGGTGCCTCTGTTCTAATAATCGTGTAGTTATCAGACGTACATTATGCTGCTGGCCCAAAAGACGAAAAACAAGAAAGACGCGTAAAATTTGAGACGAGGAAAAAAATGAAAACGAAAGTAACTGTAACAGAATTTTAACCTACTCTGTGGACATCTATTGAAGTTCCTCGAAATTAATACTTGTCAGTTTTCCATGCTGTAACTCCTTAGTGTCATACGCTATCTAATGAAAATGAATTATAGCGCATTCTTAAGACCTTTCCTTAGCCGAGAACAGCAACGCAGGCTACTAAGGCCTCGAAAGAAAAAAAAAAAAAATCGGAGTTCCCAGGGGAGTGAGGAGTGGAGGAGCCAGCGGGCCACGGGCATCTGTCCCCAGCTCCGCAGTACGGCACCGGGCCATTAGGTCCTCCCGGCACGGGCATTATTCTGGCCCCCTCCGAGACTGAAGTGCGGCTATCAGTCGGATTACTGCGCACTTACTGCCGAATTCCCCGCGTAAAGGCAAGGAAGGCTGCTTCCCCGAGGCGGGGAGGCGAAGACCGCACCTCCCAGTGAGCAAACCAATCAATGATGACCGCCAAGTACACACATCAAACAAAATTTTGCATAACCCCGGTTCCCAGAACTCCTGAAGACAGACGTTGGCTGTGGACATTGTATCACAGACACAATCCCTTTCACTGTTCAGAGATGTCACTAAACCCGCCCAAAGATGTAAACAACCATACATGAGCAGCACCTATTAGACGGAAGGGGTTCCGACAGCCGATCAGTTCCAGTCATTCCACCAGGAAGGAGGTACACGGCTCGTGTTGTCTCAAGTTCAATCATGCCTAAACGGTCAATACCGTGGTTCAAACGCGTCCGCATTGTTACTTTGTGCCAGGAAGGGATCTCAACAAGGGAAGTGTCCAGGCGTGTCGGAGTGAACCAAAGCGATGTTATTCGGAAATGAAGGAGATACAGAGAGATAAGAACTGTTGATGACATGCCTCGCTCAGGCCGCCCAAGGACTACTACTGCAGTGGATGACCGCTACCTACGGATTGTGGCTCGGAGGAACCCTGACAGCAACGCCACCATGTTGAATAATGCTTTTCGTGCAGCCAAAGGGCGATGTGTGGCGACTGAAACTGTGCGCAACAGGCTGCATGATTGGCAACTTCGCTCCCGACGTCCATGGCGAGGTCCATCTTTGCAACCACGGCACCATGCAGCGTGACATCACGTTCTCCTCATCGATGAGGGTCGCATATGCCTTCAACCAGACAATCGTTGGAGACGTGATTGGAGGCAACACGGTCAGGCTGAAAGCCTTAGACACACTGTCCAGCTGATGCAGCAATGTAGAGGTTCCCTGCTGTTCTGGGGTGGCATTATGTGGGGCCGATGTACGCCGCTGGTTGCCGTGGAAGGCGCCTTAACGGCTGTACGATACGTGAATGCCACCCTCCGACCGATAGCGCAACCATATAGGAGCATATTGGCGAGGCATTCATGGACAACAATTCGCGCCCTCATCGTGCACATCTTGTGAATGACTTCCTTCAAGATAACTACATCGCTCGACTAGAATGGCCAGCATGTTCTCCAGACATCAACCCTATCGAACAAGCCTGGTACAGATTGAAAAGGGGCGTTGACGTGACCCACCAACCACTCTGAGGCATCTACGCTGAATAATCGCCATTCAGGAGTGGGAAATGTACCCGTGGTCGGGGTAGCGTCTTTGGTTCATAATCAAAAAACGTCTGCGGTCCCGGGTTCGATCCCCGCCACTGTCTAAATTTTGATAAATAATCAGCATTGGCGGCCGAAGACTTCCGTCATAGGAAGTCAGCCTCATTCTGCCAACGGCCTTGTCAAAGAGGGCGGAGGAGCAGATAGAGGTTCAGGGCACTATCTTGTCCTAGGGGTGGGAAATTGCCCCTAAAGGGGGAAGAATCAGCAATGATCAACGACATGAGGATGCAGAAGGCAATGGAAACCACTGAATTAAAGACACGTAACGTGTATCCACAGGAAATGTGGCCTGTAATTGAAGAAGTGTCATGATGATCTCTCCATTAGCAAAAGATTCCGGAATAGTCCCCCATTCGGATCTCCGGTAGGGGACTGCCAAGGGGGAGGTTACCAAGAGAAAAAGATTGAATAAACAACGAAAGGATAACGTTCTACGAGTCGGGGCGTGGAATGTCAGAAGCTTGAACGTGGTAGGGAAACTAGAAAATCTGAAAAGGGAAATGCAAAGGCTCAATCTAGATATAGTAGGGGTCAGTGAAGTGAAGTGGAAGGAAGACAAGGATTTCTGGTCAGATGAGTATCGGGTAATACCAACAGCAGCAAAAAATGGTATAACAGGTGTAGGATTCGTTATGAATAGGAAGGTAGGGCAGAGGGTGTGTTACTGTGAACAGTTCAATGACCAGGTTGTTCTAATCAGAATCGACAGCAGACCAACACCGACAACGATAGTTCAGGTATACATGCCGACGTCGCAAGCTGAAGATGAACAGATAGAGAAAGTGTATGGGGATATTGAAAGGGTAATGCAGTATGTTAAGGGGGACGAAAATCTAATAGTCATGGGCGACTGGAATGCAGTTGTAGGGGAAGAAGTAGAAGAAAAGGTTACAGGAGAATATGGCCTTGGGACAAGGAATGAAAGAGAAGAAAGACTAATTGAGTTCTGTAACAAGTTTCAGCTAGTAATAGCGAATATCCTGTTCAAGAATCACAAGAGGAGGAGGTATACTTGGAAAAGGCCGGGAGATACGGGAAGATTTCAATTAGATTACATCATGGTCAGACAGAGATTCCGAATTCAGATATTGGATTGTAAGGCGTACCCTGGAGCAGATATAGACTCAGATCACAATATAGTAGTGATGAAGAGTAGGCTGAAATTCAAGACATTAGTCAGGAAGAATCAATACGCAAAGAAGTGGGATACGGAAGTACTAAGGAATGACGAGATACGTTTGAAGTTCTCTAGTGCTATAGATACAGCTATAAGGAATGGCGCAGTAGGCAGTACAGTTGAAGAGGAATGGACATCTCTAAAAAGGGCCATCACAGACGTTGGGAAGGAAAACATAGGTACAAAGAAGGTAGCTGGGAAGAAACCATGGGTAACAGAAGAAATACTTCAGTTGATTGATGAAAGGAGGAAGCACAAACATGTTCCGGGAAAATCAGGAATACAGAAATACAAGTCGCTGAGGAATGAAATAAATAGGAAGTGCAGGGAAACTAAGACGAATTGGCTGCAGGAAAAATGTGAAGACATCGAAAAAGGTATGATTGTCGGAAGAACAGACTCAGCATACAGGAAAGTCAAAACAACCTTTGGCGTCATTAAAAGCAACGGTGGTAACATTAAGAGTGCAACGGGAATTCCACTGTTAAATGCAGAGGAGAGAGCAGATAGGTGGAAAAAATACATTGAAAGCCTCTATGAGGGTGAAGATTTGTCTGATGTGATAGAAGAAGAAACAGGAGTCGCTTTAGAAGAGATAGGGGACCCAGTATTAGAATCGGAATTTAAAAGAGCTTTGGAGGAATTACGGTCAAATAAGTCAGAAGGTATAGATAACATTCCATCAGAATTTCTAAAATCATTGGGGGAAGTGGCAACAAAACGACTATTCACGTTGGTGTGTAGAATATATGAGTCTGGCGACATACCATCTGACTTTCGGAAAAGCATCATCCACACAATTCCGAAGACGGCAAGAGCTAACAAGTGCGAGAATTATCGCACAATCAGCTTAACAGCTCATGCATCGAAACTGCTTACAAGAATAATATACAGAAGAATGGAAAATAAAATTGAGAATGTGCTAGGTGACAATCAGTTTGGCTTTAGGAAAAGTAAAGGGACGAGAGAGGCAATTCTGACGTTACGGCTAATAATGGAAGCAAGGCTAAAGAAAAATCAACACACTTTCATAGGATTTGTCGACCTGGAAAAAGCGTTCGACAATATAAAATGGTGCAAGCTGTTCGAGATTCTGAAAAAAGTAGGGGTAAGCTATAGGGAGAGACGGGTCATATAAAATATGTACAACAACCAAGAGGGAATAATAAGAGTGGACGATCAAGAACGAAGTGCTCGTATTAAGAAGGGTGTAAGACAAGGCTGTAGCCTTTCGCCCCTACTCTTCAATCTGTACATCGAGGAAGCAATGATGGAAATAAAAGAAAGGTTCAGGAGTGGAATTAAAATACAGGGTGAAAGGATATCAACGATACGATTCGCTGATGACATTGCTATCCTGAGTGAAAGTGAAGAAG
This sequence comes from Schistocerca piceifrons, assembly GCF_021461385.2. Lineage (NCBI taxonomy): Eukaryota > Metazoa > Arthropoda > Insecta > Orthoptera > Acrididae > Schistocerca > Schistocerca piceifrons. The sequence goes on from NC_060143.1 coordinate 282,453,049, forward strand.
AATTAAATGATCTAATGAACGGAATGAACAGTCTAATAAGTACACAGTATGGTTTGAGACTAAATCGGAGAAAGACGAAGGTAATGAGATGTAGTAGAAATGAGAACAGCGAGAAACTTAACATCAGGATTGATGGTCACGAAGTCAATGAAGTTAAGCAATTCTGCTACCTAGGCAGTAAAATAACCAATGACGGACGGAGCAAGGAGGACATCAAAAGCAGACTCGCTATGGCAAAAAAGGCATTTCTGGCCAAGAGAAGTCTTCTAATATCAAATACCGGCCTTAATTTGAGGAAGAAATTTCTGAGGATGTACGTCTGGAGTACAGCATTGTATGGTAGTGAAACATGGACTGTGGGAAAACCGGAACAGAAGAGAATCGAAGCATTTGAGATGTGGTGCTATAGACGAATGTTGAAAATTAATTGGACTGATAAGGTACGGAATGAGGAGGTTCTACGCAGAATCGGAGAGGAAAGGAATATGCGGAAAACACTGATAAGGAGAAGGGACAGGATGATAGGACATCTGCTAAGACACGAGGGAATGACTTCCATGGTACTAGAGGGAGCTGTAGAGGGCAAAAATTGTTGAGGAAGACAGAGATTGTAATACGTCAAGCAAATATTTGAGGACGTAGGTTGCAAGTGCTACTCTGAGATGAAGAGGTTAGCACAGGAAAGGAATTCGTGGCGGGCCGCATCAAACCAGTCAGTAGACTGACCAAAAAAAAAAAAAGGAGTGGGACAATCTGCATCAACAGTACCTTGATGAACTTGTGGGCAGTATGACACGACGAATAGAGGCATGCATCAATGAAAGAGGACGTGCTACTAGGCATTGGAGGTACCGATGTGTAGTGCAATCTGGACCACCACCTCTGAAGGTCTCGCTGTATCGTGGTAACCCATGCACTATGTGCTTTTCGTGAGCAATAAAAAGGGCGGAAATGATGTTTATGTTGATCTCTATTCCAATTTTATAGACGGGTTCAGGAACTCTTGGAACTTAGGTGATCCAAACCTTTTTTTGATGTGTGCACATCTTTTTAATAACTATAAGAAAGACTTTAATAAGGTCACTATGTAAATCACCATGTTCCCTCTAGAAACTTTGATTTTTTCCAAAATCCAAGGGAATCAACGTAACTTATATGATGTAATTGATAGCTGATACTGGTGAATTACACTATAACAGAAGCAAAATACGTTCATTTAACATTGGTCCTCCAACGAGCTGTTTGCATTGTAACTGTGAATGTGTGGAAACGTTGCGCGATGGACAGTTCGCGCCACGTCACATGGATCACAGTCATTGGTATGAAGGGGCATGGCACATTAACCGCGAGTGCCACTGAGACGGTTTTCTGGGAGAGGCAATGAGTGAAGGAGCAAGGACAGCGCAGAGCCATCCCGGCTAGCCGCACGGTCAAACGCGCTGCTTCCCGAACGGGAAGGCGTGCCGGTCCATGGCACGAATCCGCCCGGTGCATTAGTGTCGAGTTCCGGTGTGCGTCCAGCCTGTGGATGGGTTTTAAGGTGGTTTCCCATCTGCCTCGGTGAATGTGGGCTGGTCCCCCTTATTCGGCCCCAGTTACACTATGTCGGCGATTGCTGCGCGAACACTGTCTCCACGTACACGTCCACCATAATTACTCTACCATGCAAACATTGGGGTTACACTCGCCTGGGGCCGAGACGGGTGGGGCTGGGGGTGGGGGGGTGAGGTGGAGGCGGAGTGCAGGAGGTTTTGTCCACTGGAGGCCGAACCGCTAATAATCCTGGGTTCGGTGTGGGGCGACGGTGGGGTGTGTGGACTGCTGTGGCCTGTTGTGGGGTTGTGAACCACTGAGGGCTATGGCGGGACGAAGCCTCTCCGTCTTTTCTAGGTCCCCGGTTCAATACACACAAACACACGGACAGAACAGGTCTGTGGGACAACGGGCCAGCTGTTTGTTCTATTGCCCGTGTGGCTTCCAAGCTGGCCCGGCTGATCGTCTTACGGACACGCGAGACGTGCATTAGAAACGGGTGGACACATTATTTCTTTGGCCGATCAGGTGTGGAGGCGAGCGGTGGGTCGTCGTCATCCACATATCTCCTGGCGGAACCAAGTTTTCCCAATGTCTGTCATCACACAGCGGCTTTGTTTACTCGGTGCGCTACTTCTAGTTCGTTGGGTCGGTGCCGAGACGACGCGGCACTCGGAAAGACTGATGTTCCTCCCCGCTGTAAGTGTGGTAATTGTCACTGCCCGTGTTTGTGCCCTGCTGTTTCTGTATTAGATACTATTCAACCTCGTGTTATTTTTGTTCCCTGCTCCTGTGTCTGGGCAGGCGGTTAGAGGAGCGTGTTGTTTGTATCCAAACATAATAGCTTCAAGAATGAAATTTTCAGTCTGCAGTGGAGTGTGAGCCCACATAAAACTTCCTGGCAGAGTAAAACTGTTTGCCGGACCGAGACTCAAAGTCGGGACCTTTGCCTTTCGCGGGCAGGTGCTGGTAGAGCACTCGCCCGCGAAAGGCAAAGGTCCCGAGTTCGAGTCTCGGTCCAGCACACAGTTTTAATCTGTCAGGAAGTTTTTTAATAGTTTCCATTTGGTATTGTAATACAGTTATGATCTGATTGTGTGTTTTAAATTATTGGAGTTCTGTAAATGTCTTTTGTGTTTAATGTCATTAACTGCAACGTCCAAAAATTTTTGTCTTGCCTAATACCTTGCGTACTAAATCGCCAAGTTGCTTTCTTTACTTATATGGAGCCCGGCAAGCTATGCGCCTCACCGGGTCAAATTTTGTTGCTTTTATTTCGGTGTGTTATACTTCCAAGCCAAATTTTTGTTTATTTAGGTGAGGTTCATCAGCTAACCGTTTGCATCTTCCTTCCATCTAAGTTTGCGGTCCCGCGCGACCGTTAAGTATTTACAGTTTACATCCCGTGGCGTGATTTGAAGCTGTCTCGGTTGACTGCTTATGTTCCTTACTATCAGGTGTAAGCGAGGTGTTCGCTGAGCCGTGGCAGCCAAGGAGGTTAGAATAAGGGGAGGTGGCACTACTTATGCAGAGGACAGTCATCGACTGGAGCTAGAGGCACCATGTTGTTAATCCCAGGGGTCAACTTAGCTTTGATACCTCTAACAGGATTTCATTTCTGAGTATGTATTTTGATACAGAACAAAGTGTCACTGCAATACAGTATGAATAAGCACAACACATCAAACGTTATGGACACATCAATATGGCGTCGGTGGCTTCACTTTTGTGGCGTAAGGGCATCTCCGCATATTCTAACCCCCTCGGTGGCGTGTTTCTCGCTATGTATCGATATCACTATTCATATGATTTTTTGAGTAACATGTTGCCGTTGGAGCTCAGCGCCTTCTAGTGTGGCGGCTCCGAGTTTGGTGGCCGGGTGGGTGGGCAGTAAGACCTGAGGGAACGAAGCTGTAACGAGTGTTGCGTGGGTCCTCTTCGCCGCCGGCCGCGGTGGCCGAGCGGTTCTAGGTGCTTCAGTCCAGAACCGCGGGACTGCTACGGTCGCAGGTTCGAATCCTGCCTCGGGATGGATGTGTGTGATGTCCTTAGGTTAGTTAGGTGTAAGTAGTTCTAGGGGACTGATGACCTAAGATGTTAAGTCCCATAATGCTCAGAGCCATTTGAACCATTTTCCTCTTCGCCGTGGTGTCAGCTGTTGGCGGGCGACCGATTTTGGAGTCACGTTCCCCGTATAAGTTATCGAGTACCGACGTGCCTTGTGCTGTGATTTTTCAGAAGGGCGCCGCGCAGTTTTCACTGTCATTTTGGTCTGTATTCCTTCTGTTTGTTGAGTGTGGATTCCCGTGTCTCCATTGTATTTGAAGGGCCAAGTGAATGCCATATCTCGGAGACATTATAAAGTAGTTCATTGGCTGATGTGTCATTTTAATTTGTTTTATGTGTTACCTTATGTATCCATGGTACTTGTGAACCTTTATCCAGTGTAAAGTGCCGTGTCCCAGAAGGAAGCTTATTTTGAATGTTGGTTCAAAAATGGCTCTGCGCACTATGGGGCTTAACTTCTGAGGTCATCAGTTCCCTAGAACTTAGAACTACTTAAACCTAACTAACCTAAGGATATCACACACATCCATGCCCGGGGCAGGATTCGAACCTACGACCGTAGCGTCGCGCGGTTCCAGACTATAGCGCCTAGAACCGCTCGGCCACCCGGGCCGGTTTTGAATGTTGGTGTTGCCCGTTGGTATATGCATTCTTGTTTGCGTCGTCTTAATTCTTCTGATTTTTGAAGTAAATGATTGGTCATTTAATTTTCAACGGGAGGTGCAGTGGAATGTTTGGTATTACCCGTTGCCACGGATCATTAATTGTTCATGTCGGAATGTGTGTCTCTTTTGCTGTTTTATTGACCTATTTACAGTTTGCTTTTGTTGTTCCATTTTCTTTAAAGCTAATGGTGAAGGCCTATGCTGTGTAAGAAATTATATAGTTCGTCTGTTCTATTTAAGTGGCTCAGATAAATTTTAGTCTTTTAGAGGACGCATCTGTTTTCTCCGAACCGCTGAGGACTAATGTGTGTACTGATGAGCTTTGAATGGCATGCGGGAGTCCTTGCAGCTGCTTTAATGGTTTGCTAAAATAAAATATTTTCTGATATTATTATCTTATTGCTGAAATTATTTTTTTTAAATATTTGTAGCTGGTTTCTTAAGACTTTTGGTTAATTTATAAAAGTCAGTTAAATTTTTGATAAGAGCTCGTATTAATTAATGCTGTCCTAGGAGTTATTTATTTGATGCATTGCTGTCTGTTGGAATTCTGTCTAATTAAAATTATTTCTGCTGCACGAAACTGTCGTTGATAATCTCTTGCGCTCCATTGGTGGTACGTGGTACCTAGGATCGGGCCCCACTTACTCCCCGTCGGCATGCTTAGCCGGCCGTTTGCGTCATTTGGAGTGCATACGCTCGTCAGCTCTCGCACTGTCTCTCTTTCGCGCTGTTTGCTCCAACAGCAGGTTCACTGCTTAATGTGCCTGTTCAAGTTACACTTGGAATAAATCTGAATTTTTTTCCTTTAGCTTGTTGCCTTCACCTTACGCAAATTTTGACGTGTGTGTGGACTCCAACATACACCTTAATCTGTTGTAATTTAATTATTCTTGTGGTATTGGAAAATGTGTTAAATCCACAATGAATGTGTTTTTCTTGGTTTAAAGTTATCTTTCTAGATATTGGTGTTCAATTATTTTTCATTGTTTTAGGTGTTTCTGATCAGTCAACTTTAAATCATCTTTTATTCTCAACATTTAATAATTAAGGCTGTTCTGTCCTGGTACTGCTGTTTAGATTTACGTCCGTGTTTATTACCTCTTCAGCCTTATTGCGTCTGTGCCCTATGTACGGCGTGCCTCGCCTTGAAGAATATTAAGTCTTCTTAGGTTAACGCTAACTTTAAATTTTCTGTAAATTATTTAAACTGACATTGAATTTTAAATAGAGTTCTCATTGCTTGGCCCTTTAATTAAATAAAAAATAAAAGCTGAATTGTGTGCAATGTGGTTGGAACTGTGTAAAATATATTTCTGTTCTGCCAGTGAACTATATGTGTAAAATCCCCACTGCTCCAGCTTTTCGTAGTTCTCTTTTCTGGCTGAGTTAGGAGGCCGTGATTATCACCAGTTCAGTTGCCTTGGCCAGGTACCTTATTATCTTTTAGCGACTTTTCACAAATGTTTTGACTACGTTGCCAGGGTGTAATCTGATGACTGAAGTTTTACTCATTTCACTTACAAATTACTTCTGTATTCACCAGGCTATATTGTATGTTTGTGCCCTGGTGCGTGTTCCAACTTGTTGCCTAGGAAACGGGGAATGTACTGAGCAGCGTATTGGGTCTGCCGTAAGCAAATTCTGGTCCATTCTTACGGACCACATTTTCCAGCGTGTGGCGGATGCATACTAAGCAGCTTTATTTGTTTTGGTTTCTTTTTAATGAACTCGTTTTTAGGTAAACCGGTATTATTTGTTTTATTTTAGACAATCACATTCCACAGACGTTTTGGTCTATCGATCTGAAGCCTGTTTCTTTAGAACCTTTGAAGATATTTGTTGTGTACATAGTTCCGCATAGTCAGGGCGTACACAACTTTCCCACTAGAGCGCGCCCCGCTAAGCACAACAGCGCAGGCGCAGCGCTCGTCCGTCTCCGCACTACGAGATAGCGCTGCCTTAGAGACGGACCAAATTGTGCTTCCGCCGATCCACGTATTAATACATAACACAGCCAATGAGATTGCTGCTAATGTAGAACCTTTTCTCCTCGCGGATCACACTCGCGCAGTGATACATGAACGCGCGAGGTATTAAAACGAGTGTACAGACCTCCGATTAATCAGTCTACATTTGTCTGCACCAGTCTGCATTAGCCTGTAGCAGTCTATAGTCAAGTTTCAGTCTGTGCGTAATAAGATTACCATATTCCTGTACATAGCCACGAAGATGAATGTATAGACACTTTTGTCAAGTATCAGAGATATGTGAGAATAAGATTAACGTACCAAGACCAAAGGAACTTCATATTGTCAATTGTAAATAGCATCCAGAATCAAGTTAAGTAATTTTATGCTTGTTATTATTTTAATAAATGTGTGTGAAAATTAATCAAGTTTTGTTTAAAGTTGGTCACCGTCAATCTGCTACTCTAAGCGTGCAAGCGGCATTTCTATCGTCTGACCTAACGGCAGAAGGTAAGCACGCCACGCTAAGACCACGAGACATATTGCTGACACTCGCCTACTTTGTTAGAGCGACAAGTCATATAATCTGATGGTGTGTGTTTGAAATTATTGGAGTTCTGTAAATGTCTTTTAGTGGTCATCGGTCTGGTTACCAACTTCAAAACGAAATACTGTCCTGTCGTCGTAGTCAGTAAATGTTTCCTTAACTTTCACATTAAAGCCCTATGTAACTGGGGTCAAGCTGGGTCTATAGATTACCGAATACTTCGTCAGGAACTGGGGTCAAGCTGGGCCCATAGATTACCGAATACTTCTTCAGAAAATTAGATAATACAGTCCACTTTATACAAGTGTGCTCGCTTTTAAAAGTAATATTGCACCCTTCTATGCAGTGATTCTTTCAACATCCTCTAACCCCTTCTCTGCCGCCACTCACAACCTCTCTTAAAAAAAAAATGAAGACTGTAAGACGCGCTTCTCCAGTCATATCCACCGTATCCATCTTAGACGACATGAGCATGCCAAACTTTGTCTTAAATCAGTAGCAAAATATTTTGGATGAAATTTGAGCCCAATCACATGAGATTTTAATCGAAAGGCTTACACTTGAAATATTTTTGTGCTAATTACTTTGATCTGTACATACTGATTCCTCGAAAATAGTCATTGTGGACGAAATCTATTGAATGTACGAGACACAGACTTTCTCCTAATTATTACGGCGACAAAAATCACGATATACCTTAATCAATTGCAATGACAAATTAAAAGAAAATTTAATACTGTGAGTGTAACGAGTTACAGTAATGAACGGAGAAGAACTGAGCCGTTAAGGTAAGCACTAGCGAAGTGGCACGTCGGCTGAGGCTGCTTAGTCGAAGCGGTAGACAGCACCTGTTTTACATCTGCAAAAGAAGCAATGAGGTACCCACAGATCGGAAGCAAAAATGCATTTTCAGATATCCCGCCGTCCTTGCCTCTAGAATTTATAAAAATGTCACAGTAGCTACACTGCTGGGTAGATAATGACTAACCTGATTTGTCCAGTCAGCTTGACAAACACCTACTGCAGAAACTGTTTCACGTTAAATACATTATTCAGCAGATGACAAAGTTTCGAGCCAATTATTTTACATCATTCTATTTTCAGACGACTGTGGACTTCTTTCTATGGCGATAAGAAATTTGTTCACATAAAGATTTACCTTCCTTTCATTACTACTCCGCCACTGGTTCACAGGCTGCTCTAAAAGAAAAAAAGATTAACGTTAAATTTCTTATAGACGACGAGATCATTAGGTTTATAGCACGATCTCGCATTGGAGGAAGATGGGGAATAACGTTGGAAGAGTCGCTCTCAACAGCAGCATCCCAGAACATGCCGTATGGAGACCAGAGATAACATACATCTGGACGAATGTATGGGAGTTTGAAGCTTTGCCCTAAAAAACTGAAGGAAATGATTCGTCGTAACACATGGACCGCAACTGTATGCCTTGATTTAACATTAGTAATTACTGACTAGAGATGGGGCTACCAGCTACAGTAATGAAACATGGCTTACAAGTCACATACATTTATCGGTTCCAAAATTCAGTGACTGTTCAGAACAAAAATGAGTCGAATACACCTTACTGGCGAATGAGTGCATATACGTACACATGTGAACGTGTGATAATTCGGTATCTCCGGAAGGAAAGGACTGGGGAGGTTGTGACAGAACAGACTGAATGTACAAGAAATCGTATCAACTGACTGCTAAATTGATCGGTTGTGAAGATTGCATTGGAAGGTTGATGAGTAAAGAGAAATATAAACCCAAAGGGTGTTATCATAGGCGGGAGGTAACCATACAATGACTGATTAATTTGAAACCACGCGCCGGCCGTTGTGGTCGAGCGGTTCTAGGTGCTTCAGACCGGATCCGCGCTGCTGCTACGGTCGCAGTCTCGAATCCTGCCTCGGGCATGGATGTGTGTGATGTCCTTAGGTTAGTTTGGTTTAATTAGTTCTAAGTCTAGGGGACTGATGACCTCAGATGTTAAGTCTCATAGTGTTCAGAGTCATTTGAACCACTTCGAAACCACGCATCTATCATCCTCCACGAACTCGTAGGCCGTTTAACTATGAACCTTACATAGCTTGTCAGAGACAAGGCGTGGCGAGGTCCCACCAGATGGTGCTGTCGTGCTGCCAGTGAATCGACTGTTCCTCTCCAAGTCCATTCCTCCCTCTGCTACGGGCAGCGGAAGGAGTCAGATTTCTTCTTGACGTGATGAGGAAGGGTCCTTTCTATGTCTCCGGATGAATAAATCAAAATACTTTGCTCCCCTGCTCCTTCATGGTGTTGTGCTCGGCAAGATGATCATTTTAACCAATATGAGATCACGTACTTTATTTCTCCAATCGAATAACTCGGCACTCTTTTATCCTGGAAGGTTCAGCGTCACTTTTTGGAAGACTGAAGACTCCCGACCTATCCAGGCTCTCCATTTCAAAATCTTGCCAATTCCGCCCTATGGCAGATCGCAGATCCCACAGATTGCGATTTCGGTCGTATCAAAGGCCGCATTTTCTCTAACTTGGCCTTCTTAGTGTTGACAATCATGGCGCCGGCGACTCGTCGACACGAAGCAAAATACTTGCCTGAGGAGGCGCCAGTGGCCACTTCAGAAAAGTGCAATGTTATCGCGGGAGACCACGTTGGCGTGTGTGCACTGTTCCTTCAGAGGAAACTCCGTATTCATATTCGCCACTGAGACGAGGCCTGAGCGAGTTCACTGACCTCAGCAAATAAACATTTTCTTTTCCCTGAATCTTGTCAAAGACGCACGCCGCCCTCTGCAACAGTGAATGCGACACTGGGCAGCTGCCCACAGTGTCTCCGACGACCTATTTTTAGGCCCAGCATGCACAGGCCATGCTTTCACTCCCCGCTGACTGAAAGAAGAATGAATTCAATATGCACTCTTAAATTAAGGGAAATGAAAGGAAATCCCTTACAATCATCACTCACTTCCTTAAATAATACCACCTTTGTACATACGTCGGAATTTATCTAATAATTAGACCTATCACATCAACGAATTAAGTGTGCTGTGAGAAAAAGAATGAAGTATGCCTGCAGGCTTTCGCATTTCAACTGTGCCGGCCGCTGTGGCCGAGCGGTACTAGACGCTTCAGTCCGGAACCGCACTGCTGCTACGGTCGCAGGCTCGAATCCTGCATCGGGCATGGATGTGTGTGATGTCCTAAGGTTAGTTACGTATAAGTAGTTCTAAGTCTAGGGGACTGATAACCTCAGATGTTCAGTTCCATAGTGCTCAGAGCCATTTGAACCATTTCAGCTGTATCGGCTGAAGGTAACACACACAACGTACAGCGAGTTCCACAGCCACGCGCAAAAGGGACTTAACTCCAAACACATTCAAATTAAATATTGAAAGTACTTGTATTTTGGAAACCTAGAAAGAGAACGTCTATGATTATAAAACTACCTGCAACAATGCGGGAGTGGATTTATTCTTATTTATCGCAAAACATCAATGACTGATTATGAGCACTAGTACTCACAATTAAGCTACAAATTATTCTCATGTTTGAACATTACGCAACGGAAACTGATAACACACATCTGACTATTAGTAATTTACACAACTCTGAGTGTTCACTACGCACTGGCAATACCGCATTTTCTTTCTTACTCAACGGCTTTGATCAACACATGGCCATCGCACTGGATGTGAATGGCGCACACATTATAAATTCTGGATATGATGACTACACACTTTTCGAAGAACAAGGCCACCAATCTTTTTCTTTTCACTATCTTTATCTTTATTCCGATAAATTCTATTCTTCTATTGTTACATTTTTATACAATAATTACACATGAGAAACTCCGCCCAGTGAGCATGGCTTTACATTGGTGATTCTCTATCTTATGGTCTCGTAATTATCTAACGCTACAGTGCACTTTCTGGATAGGATGGTGGATCTTTTGCTATATCCCACACTTCGACTCTCACACCCATCATCACGAAAATTTACTCCAGACCGAGCGGTACAAAAAGGAACATGCATAACCCACTGCCTCTGAACCGATCTTGCTACTCTCTCATGCAAACCACACATACTTATATTACATGAAATACATCACACTGGCTACGTACAATACAACACATAGAGTAGTCACAACGTTAGAATCACATCACTTTCAGCTTCCCCACTTCAATCAGTACTCATCCCCGTTTCACACGACACTGCCCCACTTCGTAACTTTTCTTTCCTACTACGAACTCTGGAGGATATACGCACGTCTTACTGTGCAATGCAAGCCAAGTGGCGTTGCTGGGTAGATGGCTGACTCACCTTGCTTCACTCTCAGAGTATTAGAGTTTGAATCCAGCGTCACACGGAAACATAACACGCAAAGTAATATTAAGAACATATTCGTCACACACGCGGGTCCTCAACTGATACCATGGACGAGTACTTCTCTTTATCCTTTGTCTCATACACAGATTGAGACTCACACAGTACTCAGCACGTAGAAGTACTCGTCTCTAATTTCAAGTCCTGCACACGCCATTTCTTAAATATTTCCAACTTATAGTACACACGCCAGTAATTCAGCTTAACTTTAGCACTCGGAAGTATTTCAAGTTAGTACTAGCACTCGCAAGTATTCCAACTTAGTACTAGCACTCGCAAGTATTCCAACTTAGTACTAGCACTCGCAAGTATTTCAACTTATTGCTACACGTGGTTTCACTGTGACCGTTGGTCACTTCCGAAGATTACTACGATCCCCTTAATATTACCTGCCTGTCATTTAATTCTCCCCCCAAAAGTTCCTGAAATAGAGAAATAATTATTCCGAACTACTCTTAAGTATTTCACATGCATACCATTTTCTCCACTCTTTTGTCTTTACGGAGGACACCTAAGACAGGTCTTACCAACACAAGATCCAGCGCCAGAGTGCTGAAACATGGCCGTTCTTCAGGTCATCTCGCACTTCTGCCGAAGTGGGGGAGCACCTTGCTACTGTATTGGTCAGCCACATTTCAGGCGCTCAAAGCTCAGGTAAATTTCATCTCTTTGGTTCCACCAAAGGTGACCAAAGGACCGTCTCAAAGATGATCATATATTCACATTCACTATCTGCGGTTATCAGATGACCATACATTCATTCATTTCACAGATCTCACCAAACTGGATGTAGGGATTTATTTTGTGGGAGTGCACATGTGATCAATTAAATAAATAAATTTTCATTCTCTCCTACACTGGTATCCGGCTTCGGTGTATTAAGTGAAATTGAGTTATTATTACAAAAAATATGTTGTTCTGACAAGAATAACGAAGAATGTTGTACCTATTTTCAATGTCGGGAGATACTGTACCCTTTCAATATAACTGTTGATTCTCTGTATTTTTTCAGAGATGTTTGCGGTACCTGACTGTTCGATACAGGATGTCAAATTAAACACCTCGGTTGTCATCTAAACGGGGGTCAACAATACTGTATTAGTAGATTTCTGCTTGCTATAGCGAAAACTCATCGCCCTGCGATGATACTATACTGTGCAACACAGTTGAAGGGGCACTTTTTGAAAACTCGTAACTGTCTCCCATTCGGACGCAAAAGTTTGAAGTTTATCTCAAAGGTTCCCACATATTTCTTCTGTAATGGTGCGAAAGCGTGGAGCCCTGCGACCTCACCCACGGTCTTGGCGACGCCTCAGACACCAAGTAAAGTCAGAGTCGAGAGGTGAGGTGTCAGGCAGTTTAACGATGTGACATTTACACCAAATTTCACCGCAGTTCCATCGTGGACATGTCACATCCCCACTTACTCACATTTCATCCCCTCTTTTGACGCATCTACGATGGAGATCAGAAACGCGACGCCCAACGTTAAAATCACACTATTTCCTTGTGGAAGGCCGAGAAAAACGTTTCAGACCAATCGCCGCTCAGGATGGATACGAAAAGGCCTCCTGAGGTGACATAAGGTCCGTCAAAGAAACCACTCCTTCTCTTGATGCGTTGATTCCCAAACATTGCACGATCGCAAACGACAGTTCGCAGTGCGGTGAGCGACAGGACGATGTTCTGGACGCGTTCAACGCTACTGTCACCCCTCAGACGATTCAGCCCTTCTGCAAGGACATCGTGGGGCTACAACCCCATTGAGGGTGATCTGGCCCCTTAGGAGTGTAGCGCGACTGCCAGTTTTGCTCTAGGAAACAGGATGGAACCGCCAGGGTCCACTGAAGCAGGCAACCCCCTCGACACCCCTTAGAGCCAGAGTGCCTGCACTCAGGTGCTACAGCAACAACGAAGAGGTACTTAGGCCAGTGGGTGTGCGAGTCTGTGTGTTTTTAATATGGGCGACAACGTTGCGCCGGTGGGACTGGGGGTGTTGTCGAGCTGGGGGTCTTAGAGGAGCCCTTGACATTTTATTCACGCATGTGTCGATTTTGCAATTCCCGTTCCCCCATGACCACGCCCCAGAAAAGTGAGAAAAAGGTGTGAAGAAGAAACAGAGACATGCTTTGCTGCTTCAGATCACATTCAAATTTCGTCGAAAGTTGTGAATAGTTCCTTGCGGTTTCGCTCTGTACACCAGAACAAATCTTGCGATCGCGCCCTCCAGAGGGGTTATATCACCATCAGTGTGGTCGCAGCCTTACAGAGAGAAGGTTGTCAAGAATGTCGCCCTGGCGCTCATCGCATTGGAACAGTCTTTCTCAACAGTGAAATGCCTGACAATCTTCGTAGCAAGGGAAAGGGTGGTTCCGTTGAGGTCTTTTACGCTACTCTTCGAGGTCTTTCCGCGTAGCTTCTAAGCGGCGGTTTTGCTGAAATTTTTCCCTCGGCCACACATGTGTAAATGACACGATTTCAATGCTGGGCACTTACGTCACAGAGAGTTGTCAAAAGAAAGGGTGAAATGCGGGTAATACGAATGTGATGATCTTCCCATTATATGACACATCTATTACTGCGTTGGGCATAATTGTGGTGCCAGTGTGACGTCATTAACGCACCTTATACCTCTAATCAAGTCCCAAGGTGTGGCCTTTTTTATTTTACATGTGTCGACACTTTGCCGTTCGGAGCGTCGCTAAGACCGAGGATGATGTCGCACGGCGCCATGCTCTGATGCTGTTACACAAGAAGATTGAGCTATATTACCCGTAGAAACGGGTGACAATTGTGGGTTTTCGAAAACGAAACCCTCTAATTATGTTGCACAGTATATTTGCAGTATCTTAGGACTTCAGCTACACTGCAACACAGTCGAGAATAACTGCTTGCCACACCCATAGGCACCAGTAAGCAATAACACCGGCTGACGTCCACCACCAGAAAGTAATAACATGTTTGCCGGCTGGCCTACGGAAGTCACTGCGTAAACTTGCTTCCCATAGTGCCTACATTGCCACTGGCGGTGCTACAGTCACCAGATTCTGACTCTAAGGGAGTGGAACAAGTCATCGTAGATGCAACGAGTGTTTAATTAGTCGCACTGCACCTAGCCAGCCAGTTTCAGTTGCGGGGCAGTCCTGGACACTCTCAACTGCTGTACGTTAAGAAAGAAACCGAGTAGTGTACAAGCATGAAGCATCGCTTTCGACATTGATCCCTCGGTGGACTCTTCTACTAAAGGAGCCTTGAAGTGCACTTAATCTCTATGTAACAAACTTCCTAGATTGCCTTTACCTCATGATAAACTTTCTAGCTTAGTCTATTAATGATTAATTAATTCATTCAGACTTGAATGGTCATTTGAACTACTGTTTATTTTTAAACACTAATTGAGAAGATTAATCTCTTACCGGGTGTAGAAGTATGAAACCTGAATTTGGTTGCAATAATTAAACGTCTGTTGCTTGAAACTGATAAATAATATTTTATTATTCGGAATTTGGCTGCAGTAATTACCCGTCTGTTTTTTGAAACTGATAAACAATATTTCATTCAAAATAATCTCCATTGCTATTTATACATTTCTCCCACCTCTCCGACAGTCTATGAATGCCATGCCAAAAAAACAGTTCTTCTTTTGAAGCGAACCAGTCAGCGAGCCATTTTCGTATATTTTCTTCTGAATTGAAGCGTTGTTCAGCGAGGGTGTGTTCCAGCGATGCAAATACATGATAATCGGTCGGAGCCATGTGTAGAGAATAACCCGCATGCCCTAATATTTCCCATCTGAACGCCTCGATCCTTTCCCTGACCCGTTTCGCTGCATCTGTTTGGGCGTTATCGTGGAACAATGCCTTTTTCCATAAACCGGTTGTTTTTTACGTACTGCTTGATTTAAGTCGATCATTTGCTGTTGGTATCGATCAGTGTTAACGGTTTCACCAGGTTTTAGCAGCTCATAATAGAAAACACCCTTCTGACCCCAACAAACACAGAGCAATGTCTTCTTTCCAAATCGGTTTGGTCTTGCAGTGGATGTCGACGGTTTGCCTGGATTCACACATGATTTACGTCTCTTAGAATTCTCAAAACACATCCACTTTTCATCACCTGTCATTATTCGATGGAGAAACGACTTTCTTTTGTAACTGGCGAGCAGAATTTTACAAGCATTCATTCAGTTCACACGGATCCCATTTTCCCACATTCTGCACCTTCTCCATAGCTTTCAACCGAAGGCAAAAGGCTTTCTGTGTCACATTCAATTGTTCCTCGAGTTCCTGTTGAGCTTGAGTATCATCTTCATCCAGTAAGGCCTTCAATTTGTTGCCTTCGAACTATTTCTGTGGTTTCCCACGCGCGTCGTTTCTCACGTCAAAAACACTACTTTTGAATTTTTTGAACCACTCGAAACACTGTTTTCACAAGAGCATGTTCGCCAAAAGCTTCGACAAGCATTCGACGCGATTCTGCAGGAGTTTTCTTAAAATGATAACAGAAAACCAATACTGTCCGCAAATTGCACTTCGTAGGCACAAAACTTGACATGTTTACGGTTTTGAAACAGACACCGATGTGTGGAACTTGCGCTACTGTGTTGACATACATCATCAGCCGTAACAGGAAGCAGATGGCACTGTAGACGCGGTTGCACTAGTTCTACACTGACGGCTAGCATCGTCAACAGGGAAATTTTAGTTTCATACTTCTATTCTTGATAAGTGAACCATTTCCAGTTGCGTGGACTTGCATCTGAACTGCTGCACTATGATTAATTGAATGCACAATGACTTATATAAGAGTTTTCTACTATTTGGCTGCTTGGGAATATGATTAAAATGTTTTTGTTTCACTTCGGTCACAACTCTGTGTATTCATTATTTTACATTATAATGTGATCTACAGCATCGAAGATATTTTCTAATACATACAGTCACGTTTCCCAAGAGTAGTATTGGTCCTATTAAGAAGTATTGCAGACGTGCTGGACTCAGGATTGTAATCAATACAATGGAAAAAATTTACACAAAGTGCACTGTTTCAAACGAGAATTGATGGTATTTCGAAAACTGCCTGCACTTTTTACGTAAAAAATTGAAAGAACTATAGAGTGGGAAAGACCATCTTGCAATGGCAGTTCGGGGAAGTTCTATTTTAGAGCGTACAGCATTCACTTGGTACAAAAAATGTAAGACCATATTGTATAACTAGTTCTTATTAATCGCAGGTATAATGATTTGACTTTTCCTCATAGTAAGGGTGATGATCACAACAATTACGGATTACGAAACATTCTTGGCACACCGACGTTATGTAACAGTATCTACCACGAAATTTTAATACGAGGTCTCAATACGTCTTTGGATTTGCTCCAATTTTTGTGCGGAAAAAGAGTTGTACATTGCACAAGTAGACCTGCTCTTGAAATTTTTATTATAATTGTACTGCTCGTACTGTCCGACGTGTGCGGATGTATATGAACACAGTTTGGGCTGTGTTGACGTCACCAGACAATTACGTAATTAACGGACCGTTCTCCGGGTGACGTCATAAATATCTGCTATGGCTATGACAGTCTATGGTTGTGCTGGAATCTGTTACAAGCGCGTGGCTCCGCGTATAATTCCAACGCTGTTTCCTGCTGACAGTATCGACAGGCTCAAAATGAACAATACACAATCGGCAGCCGATTTATATAATAGCGTTTTTCCAAAATAACAAAAAAAAACCAGATATGAGTAATGGTGTGCTTCAACATGGCCGAACGCGTCCAGGATGCTGTAGCCGTTTATTTTACAATCAGTGACGATATTGTTCAGTTAGGTGAAATTCTCTCACAACCAGAACTCGGATGGATATCGTATATCTCTTTCACACTATGGTAGCAATGAAAGCGACAAACCAACTACACTACATACCTTCCTCAGAACGAATAAAAAAAAACAAATAGCAATAATAACAACAAAAATACCATTCTTTAAGTCCTCCTTCTTGCAAGGAAATTATCAATAGTTAAGCAAACTTTCATTTAATTGGCGTTCTACGATATTCCAAATCATGTGGATTCGTTTTCAGGTGTAAACAGTAAAACGCTTGCGTGTTGTTTCGACACAAATTCATGAATTTGCGAAAGAGAGCTGTTTTCGTGTGCTACAAGGCACGTTTGAGAATATCAGTGAATAATTCATATGTAAATACCAATTTTTGTTAAAAGAGAGTGCACGCTCAAACGTTTGGAAGGCACATTAAGAAGCGAAATGTAACACTGAAGGGACTAAGGTGAAGCAGCTCTTTGTCTGCCACCCACACGAAAGTAATGGGGTCGAAGACTAGCGTCTTAATGGAATGAACTGATATACAACTTTTATCACCAGCTGCTAAAACGAGGATGTAGGCGCTGTATACGTTATACGGTACGGAAGCCACCATGAAATTTGGTTTTGCCGTAAATAAATCAGGACAGACACAACTGTGACAGAATAGCACATGGGCTGTTACTTCGTTATTAAATGCTAACACGAAGTACGTAGTTCCCTTCAGCTATATAATTATGGGCCGACCGCCGTGGCAGAGCGCTTCTAGGCGCTTCAGTCCAGAACCGCGCTGTTGCTACGGTCGCAGGTTCGAATCCTGCCTCGCGCATGGATGTGTGTGATATCCTTAGGTCAGTTAGATTTAAGTAGTTCTAAGTCTAGGCGATTGATGACCTCAGATGTTAAGTCCCATAGTGCTTAGAGCCGTTTGAACCATTTTTTTATAATTAAGGAAACATATACGGGACGTAAATATAATGGCAGCGACAACCTACTTTGAGTTTTAGATGATGTCATGAGGTCAAAGTGAGGCCGTAAATGTCAACCAGCAACATTACGCCAATGTTAGTCAGTACTTAACGACTTTTGATAGAGTATGTAACCAGCCACAAGGGCTGATAATTAGTTGATTGTCATTACAAGTTTCGGGCTACCTTGTTCGAGACTACATAACAAAGGCACAGAAAGATTACGATGATAGTTCTAATACTTTACGTGTTCTACATGGTCTCCCTCCCCCCCCCCCCCCGCCCCAAAATGTATGGGATATTGTTCAACCGAGAGTCGCATTCGCACGAAAGTAGCTTTATATCGCCGTAGCGCTGACCCTTCATGTGACTTGTTCCTACTGATAACACCAGGTCTCCTCACCTGGGAGACTTTTTCCGGAAAAGATTTGTACGGGTTTTGCAATTCAGTCAAGTCGAGGAAATCGTCCACGCGTCGCTGTGTTTGCCCGGGAATCAGGATGTGCTGAAGGAAGTTCGCACATTTTCTCTTCATCAAAACATTCTGGAGAATGTCTTCGACAGTTGTTTTAGAGATGTTGCAGCAGTGTGTCTTGTAACACAACGCTGAGGCGCTACGGTTGCACGTCAGCTACTTACCGATGCCTGCTCACAACTTACCAGTCGAATGCTTTGGAGTTGTCTGTTCAAGCTGACACCGAAGTTACTGCACTGGGGTCTGTTGTATGCTAAGAATAAAATCAGTCTCGGAACTTTGTGGACGAACTAGGTATACCACACGAATAACTGTGCAGCATAAACTCGGCCTCAGTTGGAGCTTTAAACATGTCCGTTATATCGACTGTTTTAGGTTTAAATGAAAGACTACCCACTAAGCAAAGAACTCGCTGATTTCCCAAACAGCCTATATCTTAATTTACAAATGTAAATAACAGGTATGTCTACGAGATGCAACAAGTTAATACAACTGTAGTAACGTTTCATATAATCGTAAACATATTATTTAAGAGTTACAGAGACCAGGTCTTATAGAGAATGTTTCTTTAAGTAGTACGTGACGCTGGAATTTCGACAAAGTATATTGGGGCCATCATCTGTGTGACGTGTGTGTATACATGGGTGGCATGAAAATTAGTATACAGCAGACGTACTAAGTATTCGTTAATACACAACATGTCGTTACGGAAAAAAACATGCCTTCATGCACTGAACATAAAATTTCCCCCTGAAGTTTCTTAGAACAGAGGTTTTGAAATTTTTTGCGTTCACAGCTCGCTTGATCCGAACATAGTGCCAGAGACTCTTTTCATATATTAGATCCTTTCGAACACTGACTGAAGAACCGCATGAAGGACAGGGACTTATGCTGTTTGATACCAACGCTTTCGGGTGAAAAAAAACTGTGTGTCCAAATAGCATTAGGAACGTGTTTAAAGATCACATCTTGTAGCCCCGGGGTAACAGCCAGACACTAGATAGGACCTGCTACATCTGTACACATGCCTGTACAATTTTGGAGGACGATGGTTCAAACGCACGTCCGTCCATCCAGATTTAAGTTTTCCATAATTTCCCTAAGTCGCTTCAGGGAAATGCCGGGATGATTCCTTTGAAAGAGCAGGGTCGATGTCCTTCCCCGGCCTCCCCTAATCCGAGCTTGTGCTCCGTCTCTAATGACTTCGTCGTCGACGGGACGTGAAACACTAATCTCCTCCTCATCCACCTACATAGTTTTGCCAACAGATGTTTTTTTCTTTCACATAAATCTGTTTCTTTTGTTGCAAGAGTTAATTCCCTATCGAAAAAAAATATTTCCATGAAATTTGTTGTGCATAACATAAGAAATTAGGAGACCATGATTGTTATTTGTCTGCAGTTTCATCCATCAGAGTAGCGAACTCACCATTAACTTTGAGTTTCCAACCAAATGATCGTTACTCTCATCAGCCATGTCGAGTATTCACGATGTTTTGCTAGGGCACACTTACTCGTTGCTTCGTAGCTGACTCACCTTTTACGATAGATAATACGAGTATGTGTCCAGAGCAGCCGGTGAAATGAGGTTGTCCGCTGTGGTGTGATGTTTCTTGCTCTTTGCTACACAGATGGAAACTTTGTAAAATGAATGAAGAGCGTTTGTAGCAATCTTAGTTTGTTTAGTGAAAGGTTCTTTTTGTTCTGTCTTTACTTTTAAAGCGACGGAAAAATATTCTAGAGGCTTGTTTACCGAAGTATCATGATTTTACTCAAAACATAGTTCCATTTTATTAGGTATCACACTTTTAGTCATAATGACTTTGAAATAAATGACACATCTGTGGTCGTTCTTCATTTGCAACAGCAGTGCACGTAAAAGCGAAGCTCAAATAACTGTCATCTATATAAGTTCCACAAGCTGTGCCATTTGCAAAAGTTCCCGAAACGTCGGACAATTTTGTGTATTGACAATGCTGTCAACAGTTCAGAAGAATATCATTGACAACGGATTTCAAGTCAACACATCATGGGCCACATAGTTCCATTGAAAGATGGTTCTAGAGAGAAGGAATTGTAGACGCCACGCTGGGGGAGGAACATTTTGGGTTTTGGAGAAATGTAGGCACACGATAAGCAGTAATGATTATACGACTTATAGAAGATAGAATGAAGAATACTTCTAGTGAAACTTCAAGATTGAAACCTCATGGACTTCAAGTACATTCTCTTGATACAATTTGATTCCAGCTTCGCACTTCACAGCTGTATTTTAGTGCGAGTTCTACCTGTTTACGTACATCTTCTGCTGGCAAGACATCTTGTGTGGAAGAAACGAAGTGATCTGTACACAAGTGATTTATCCAGAGCAGGCAAGATTCTTTCCATCCATGCGTGTTAAAACGGTTGAATTTACGTTATGGCCTACGATTCTGTAACCGATTGGAGTTAAAGGTACTGGTTTGTAATTCTGTGAATCAATTCTTTGGTCATTTCTGTAGATGTGAGTACCCAAAGACTTATTCCCAGAGAAGGAGCATTACTCTCTGCGCAAAATTTTCTCACTAAGACAAAAGAAGAATGCCAATATCATCTTGAGATGATAAGTGAACGCTGTAGTTCATTTTGTGTAAGTGCATGTTATTGACTACAAACATACCGGGACAATGTGTATTGTAGCGCCACTGTTGCGATTCCAAATACGTTGAACAACAGTCTGTACAAACTTTCCTAGCAGATTAAAACTGTGTGCCGGACCGAGACTCGATCACGGAACCTTTGCCCTTGGCGGGCAAGGGCTCTACCAGCTGAGCTACCCAATCACGACCAGCGACCCATCGTCACATCTTCGATGTTACCAGCACCTCGTCTCCTACCTTCCAAACTTCACAGAAGCTCTTCTTCCGAAGAAGTGAGGACGGGTCGTGAGTCGTGCTTGGGTAGCTCAACTGGTACAGCACTTGCCCGCCAAAGGCGAAGGTCCCGAGTTCGAGTCTCGGTCCGGCACACAGTTATAATCTGCCAGGAAAATTTCATAACAGCGCACACTCCACTGCAGAGTGAAAATCTCATTCTGGAGTCTGTACAAAGTTCGCAAGTGATACCGAAATAATATCTTCCGGATGCACAGAGCTACCACAGGACTGTGACGAAAGGAATCAACTCATTTTAATAGGTACTTGTCTAATCTGTATGTGCACAGCTGTACTCTTCTGACAAAACAGTACAAATGAAAAATTCAGTCAGCTGTTAGCCGCATGAGGATCTGAGTTTGTAAGGGAACGAAATATTACCAGTGACTCGTCTCTCCACGTATTAACGTCGTGTTCATCCAGCCGGTTATCTAGAGACAACGTGACTTGCAATGTAGGTCAGGACAGCCAGCAGGTTTATGGCGCACTCCGGCAGTATCTCGGCCAGTGCGAGGAGAACACCTCGCTGTCAGCGTCAGCAGCGCGCTTAATCGCCGCCTGGAGGCGGGGTAATGCAGTGGGGGCGGGGGTGGGTGGTCCGCCCTCTCCCAGGGGGTGCTGCGTCCCCCCCCACATCGCCTTCCCCACCCCTGGCCAACGGCGCTGAGTGTGAAATCGTGTAGACGCCTCGGAGGAGCCTTGCAACCGATGAGAGCGCAGACGACGGAGCGACTGCCTCGCCCGCTCCCAATTGCAAATTCCAGCCAGAACAGGCTGTTGACTCTCCTCCTGGCCCCCTGGTCCCTGCCTGCCCGCACTGCCTCATCTGCGAGACGAAACATTTTGCGACAGTGGCGAGGCATCTGAAATACGGTGACGAGTGACGAACAGCTCTCCCAACGTGTGTCCCTTCACGGACTGACCATTCCAGACAGCTGGCCAGAACACAGCCAGGATCCGTTCTTTATTACATTCATCGTTTAGTGGCCTTTGTTTATAAGTCACCTGTGTCTTCTTCTGACATTTCTGAATTTATGAAATGTAACAGCAAGTACTTTCTGCTATTAAGAAAAAAGGAAAAAAACGCTACAGAACGAACTTTTGCATTAAATTCTTACAGAGAGAACAGTATTGCAGATTTATGTGGGGTATAATAAGCGACCAGTCGATTTTTAAAATTTTTATGAAACTTATATTTTCGTACCACTGCAGGCTCATCATCAGCTGTAGGATTTTCGGGAATGTCGGTCCCTGGATCGTGTGGAGATGGATGCTATGGTCGTGCTGCTGGTGGAAACAAGGAAAATTTAGCTGCTGGGTAACGAAATACTTATGGAATGAAAAGTTCCTTGTCTTTTATGATTCATTGAACTACCTCCTGGGCCGGCCGGGGTGGCTGAGCGGTTCTGGGCGCTACAGTCTGGAACCGCGCGACCGCTACGGTCGCAGGTTCGAATCCTGCCTCGGGCATGGATGTGTGTGATAGGTTAGTAAGGTTTAAGCAGTTCTAAGTTCTAGGGGACTGATGACCTCAGAAGTCAACTCCCACAGTGCTCAGAGCCATTTGAACCATTTTGAACTACCTCCCGGTATCCATGACAAATTCATTCTTGTAATGAACGTTTTACAGGTCATACACACACAAACACAGAATTCTCCTGCGCTTGACTTCACACTTATAAATACGAGAGCTTGCTGAAATGTAATTCCTCCGAATTTTTTATGTAAAAACTATTAAACCTTTTCAAATAAAACAAATGTTATTAACATTCTACATCTTTATTTACAGCGTGTACATATTTCTTTCTCAATATAGTCACCCTGGCGATGAACACTCCCTGCAAGAGGCCAGACTGCTGACGCCGTCACTTTACAATGCATAACATTGTTGACGGAGCTACAGCCTCACCTCTGCTTGCACCGCTACATTACTATCAAAGTGATGTCCTCCAAGGTGTTTGTGGAATTCTGGGAAGACATGAAAATCTGATGCGGCCAAGTCGAGACTGTGTGGAAGATAATCGATGTGACTGAACCCAAGGTGGCGGATTGTTGCAGATGTCTGGCATCCTCATGCTGAACGAGAGGGCGCTCCGTGTGTGGACGAACTCTTCGAATTCGAACCTCGATTACAGCAGGCTGTTTCTAGCTCAGCGATGTAGTTACGTTACACACCGCCATGTAACACGCTACAATTCGGACCCCTCTAGTGGCAAAGGGTTCCAAATTGCTTCAGAGGAGTGGAAAAAGCTGAGCGAGTAATACGCATGACACGTAATGTAACTGTTATTGAGAACACAATAAATAATTGGGAAGCATTATTTTTCAGGACACCCTGCTATAATGAATATGAAAGTCCTGCAAGCCGCACTTTGTCACATCACAATCTTCGTGTTATGATACATTGCATTATATAACAAACATTAAGAAGTGTGGATAAGACATGTAAGTGAACATTGTGCAAGCTGCAGGTATCTTCATACGTTGACGATATCTATGTAACATCGATCAAAGTGTTATACAAAAGATGAAGAAATGGAGTGAAATATTTACTACGTAATTAAAGAGCAAATGCGTTACTGCTGTATGCGACAGAGTATTTCTTCTTAGATCCATGGCAATATGATTACTGGAGAGCAAACTGGAGAGTAAACAAACAGAGTGACATAGGTTTTACACGAATAACAGAATAATTTTATCTACGAGGATGAATCATCAGCTCCTAATTCAAATCACAGCAGCAATTCAACATCCGCAATTGCTTACAATATTAGTTTTAGTTTGGAATGATTAATTATGTTGGTCAAATACAAGGTGTTGAGGACAGTCACTAGACGAAATTTAAAACACACAGTTTTCAGGCCGACCACTGTGGCCGAGCGGTTTGTAACATTATGTGATTGCCTTATTATGATTGCCTTATTATTTTAAATCATTCACTAATCGATCAGTCGCTCGGCAACAGCTACAATTAGCAAATAATGTTGCGAAAATGTAAAAGGTGAACGTCCTGTGACGTAACGTGATTATTGACGAAACACCGTCAGAGATGCAGTGAGTTACTGACTTTGAGAACGGCGGCGCGAAAAACGGACAGAAGAAGAACACTTTTACACATTCTTTTGATGTACCAGCTATTCTCGATGAACATTTACTCACAAGGGAACCTCCCCATAGCACCCCCCTCAGATTTAGTTATAATTTGGCACAGTGGATAGGCCTTGAAAAACTGAACACGGATCAATCGAGAAAACAGGAAGAAGTTGTGTGGAACTATGAAAAAATAAGCAAAATATACAAACTGAGTAGTTCATGGATAACATATGCAACATCAAGGATGATGAAAGCACAGGAGCGCCGTGGCCCTGTGGTTAGCGTGAGGAGTTGCGGAGCGAGATGTCCTTGGTTCAAGTCTTCCCTCGAGCCAAAAGTTTACATACTTTATTTTTGCAAAGTTGTGATCTGTCCGTTCGTTCATTGACGTCTCTGTTCACTGTAATAAGTTTAGTGTCTGTGTTTTGCGACCGCACCGCAAAACCGTGCGATTAGTAGACGAAAGGACGTGCGTCTCCAATGGGAACCGAAAACATTTGATCCAGGAAAACACATCTGATATATTCTATACGACACTGGTGATGGCATGTGCTTCACATGACAGGAATATGTTGTCGACCCACCTAACTTGCACACTTGGCGAATAGGTAAAAAGATTCTTCTACCTTGCCCGATTTAGGTTTTCTTGTGGATGTGATAATCACTCCCAAAAAAGTGATGAAAACATAAGAGTGTGTCACATAAACTGCAACAAATGAATGCAACAGTTTCACGGTCGCACAATTTTCTATGTGCTCTGTCAAAACATATGTTTTTAACGTTTTCAAATTTTTCCATGTGTAGACCGTCAAATCCCGCATATGTCCGAGCAAATCTGAACTTGTCCTGGAATTTTGGAGGGTGAAGTTGATTATATGTGAGTGCCTGAACTCTGTTAACTGTCTTAAAATAAAAATTTAAACTTTTCACTCGAGGGAAAACTTGAACCAAGGACCTCCCGTTCCGCAGCTGCTCACGCTAACTACGGGACCACGGCACTCTTAAGCTCAGATTATCCTTGGTGTGGCCTATGTTGCCCATGGACTACTCAGTTTGTATATTTTGCTTACTTTTTCATAGTTCCGCACAACTTCTTCCTGTTTTCTCGATTGATCTGTGTTCAGTTTTTCAAGGCCTATCCACTGTGCCAACTTATAACTAAATCTGAAGGGGGTGCCATGGGGAGGTTCTCTTGTCAGTTACTCATTTTCTCTTGCCTCTTGTAACTTGTGTCGTACACGCATGTCTTGCCGCCGTATTATTATTGTTAAAAGTAATATTATTTTAGTGCAGAGTAAAAGTGCAATACTAAAAGTGCAATACTGCATAGTAGCAGATTTATTGTGCGACGTGTATGTGAAAACGTCAAAGGAATTATTTTCATTATGAGAAGAGAAGTGCCAGTCAAAACGGCATCCATGTTAAATCCTTCATTGCACTGTAAGTTCATCTATTAATTGCCATAAATTAAATGGAACTGGTGTGTGGACTATTTATTTAGTATAGAATCTATGTCTCACTCCTCCATGAAGTTATTTAATTTTCTTTATGTTTCTGCCAAATAGAGAGTTCACAGTCACGAATTCTTTCGTCGAAATCGGACGGAAGTTGCATGCGGCGAAATAATTTCTCCGCGCCATATTCTACTGGTAAATTCATGATAAACTGCGGTCCCTTAGGAAATTCATGTTGAGCTATCCAAAAAATAATTATATTTAGAATAGGCATTTACTCTCCTCTGCAATGCAACTTCCGACTGATCAGACGATCCAACAAGAAACAGCCGCACACGGTCGGCGTTCGCAAATATATTTCCACCGCTGATTATAGCTATATGTTACACCACAAACGTAAACATATTGTTAAAATTACCGACTACGAACGGGGACATTTATAACTATATGTTTATGTGTACACATTACGTAAACATATCATTATAGGTTCCAGGCGCTTCAGTCCGGAACCGCGCTGCTGCTACGGTCGCAGGTTCCAATCCTGCCTCGAGCATGGAGGTGTGTGACGTCCTTAGGTTAGTTAGGTTTAAGTCGTTCTACGTTCTAGGGGACTGATGACCTTAGATATTAAGTCCCACGGTGCTCAGAGCCATTTGAGCCACAGTTTTCATCTGTGTATCCATTTACTACAGAAGTACAAGTATATATTCCAACTAGCTCTGCAGATGATGGAGAAATTGATGAAATGTATGATTAGATAAAAGAAATTATTCAGGTTGTGAAGGGAGACGAAAATTTATTAGTCATGGGTGACTGGAATTCGAGAGTAGGAAAAGGGAGAGAAGGAAACATAGTAGGTGAATATGAATTGGGGGTAAGAAATGAAAGAGGAAGCCGTCTGGTAGAATTTTGCACAGAGCGTAACTTAATCATAGCTAACACTTGCTTCAAAAATCATAAAAGAAGGTTGTATACATGGAAGAATCCTGGAGATACTACAAGGTATGAGATAGATTATATAATGGTAAGTTAGAGAGTTAGGAACCAGGTTTTAAATTGTAAGACATTTCCAGGGGAAGATGTGAACTCTGACCGCAATCTATTGGTTATGAACTTTAGATAAAAATTGAAGAAACTGCAAAAAGGTGGGAAATTAAGGATATGGGACCTGGATAAACTGAAAGAACCAGAGGTTGTATAGTGTTTCAGGGAGAGCATAAGGGAACAATTGACAGGAATGGGGGGAAGAAATACAGTAGAAGAAGAATAGGTAGCTTTGAGGGATGAAGCAGTGAAGGCAGCAAAGGATCAAGTAGGTAAAAAGACGAGGGCTAGTAGAAATTCTTGGGTAACAGAAGAAATACTGAATTTAATTGATGAAACGAAAAAATATAATCATGCAGTAAATGAAGCAGGCAAAAAGGAATACAAACGTGTCAAAAATGAGATCGATAGGAAGTGCAAAATGGCTAAGCAGGGATGGCTAGAGGACAAGTGTAAGGATGTAGAGGCTTATCTCACTAGGGGCAAGATAGATACTGCCTACAGGAAAATTAAAGAGACCTTTGGAGAAAAGAGAGCAACTTGTATGAATATCAAGAGCTCAGATGGAAACCTAGTTCTAAGCAAAGAAGGGAAGGCAGAAAGGTGGAAGGAGTATATAGAGGGTCTATACAAGGGCGATGTACTTCAGGACAATATTATGGAAATGGGAGAGGATGTAGATGAAGATGAAATGGGAGATACAATACTGCGTGAAGAGTTTGACAGAGCACTGAAAGACCTGAGTCGAAACAAAGCCCCGGGAGTAGACAACATTCCATTGGAACTACTGACGGCCTTGGGAGAGCCAGTCCTGACAAAACTCTACCATCTGGAGAGCAAGATGTATGAGACAGGTGAAATACCCTCAGACTTCAAGAAGAATATAATAATTCCAATCCCAAAGAAAGCAGGTGTTGACAGATATGAAAATTATCTAACTATCAATTTAATAAGTCACAGCTTCAAAATACTGACGCGAATCTTTACAGACGAATGGTAAAACTGGTAGAAGCTGATCTCGGGTAAGATCAGTTTGGATTCCGTAGAAATGTTGGAACACGTGAGGCAATACTGACATTACGACTTATCTTAGAAGAAATATTAAGGAAAGGCAAACCTGCGTTTCTAGCATTTGTAGATTTAGAGAAAGCTTTTGACAACGTTGACTGGAATACTCTCTTTCAAATTCTAAAGGTGGCAGGGGTAAAATACAGGGAGTGAAAGGCTACTTACAATTTGTACAGAAACCAGATAGCACTTATAAGAGCCGAGGGGCACGAAAGGGAAGCAGTGGTTGGGAAGGGAGTGAGACAGGGTTGTAGCCCCTCCCCTACATCTACATCTACATACATACTCCGCAACCGACCATACGGTGCGTGGCGGAGGGTACCTCGTACCACAACTAGCGTCTTCTCTCCCTGTTCCACTCCCAAAGAGAACGACGAGAAATGACTGCCCATAGGCCTCTGTACTAGCCGTAATCTCTCTTATCTTATCTTTGTGGTCTTTCCGCTAAATGTACGTTGGCGGCAGTAAAATTGTACTGCAGTCAGCCTCAAATGCTGGTTCCCCGATGTTATTCAATCTGTATATTGAGCAAGCAGTAATGGAAACAAAAGAAAATTCGGAGTAGGTATTAAAATCCATGGAGAAGAAATAAAAACTTTGAGGTTAGCCGATGACATTGTAATTCTGTCAGAGACAGCAAAGGACGTGGAAGAGCAGTTGAACGGAATGGACTGTCTTTAAAGGAGGATAGAAGATGAACCCCAACAAAAGCAAAACGAGGATAATGGAATGTAGTCGAATTAAGTCGGGTGATGCTGAGGGAATTAGATTAGGAAATGAGACACTTAGAGCAGTAAAGGAGTTTTGCTATTTGGGGAGCAAAATAACTGATGATGGTCAAAGTAGAGAGGATATAAAATGTAGCAATGGCAAGGAAAGCGTTTCTGAAGACAAGAAATTTGTTAACATCGAGTATAGATTTAAGGAAGTCGTTTCTGAAAGTATTTGTATGGAGTGTAGCCGTGTATGGAAGTGAAACATGGACGATAAACAGGTTGGACAAGAAAAGAATAGAAGGTTTCGAAATGTGGTGCTACAGAAGAATGCTGAAGATTAGATGGATGTGTGTGATGTCCTTAGGTTAGTTATTTTTAAGTAGTTTTAAGTTCTAGGGGACTGATGACCACAGCTGTTAAGTCCCATAGTACTCAGAGCCATTTGAACCATTTGATTTGATTAGATGGATGGGTAGATCATATAACTAATGAGGAGATATTGAATAGGATTGGGGAGGAGTTTGTGGCACAACTTGACAAGATGAAGGAACCGGTTGATAGGACATGTTCTGAGGTATCAAGGGATCACGAATTTAGCACTGGAGGGCAGCGTGGAGGGTAAAAGTCGTAGAGGGAGACCAAGAGATGAATACACTAAGCAGATTCAGAAGGATGTAGGCTGCAGTAGGTACTGGGAGATGAAGAAGCTTGCACAGGATAGAGCATCAAGGTGAGCTGCATCAAACCGGTCTCAGGACTGAAGACCACAACAACATCCATTTACTGAAAAGCGAACAGCTGCGCTGCTGTCCTTGCGCTTTTAGCTTTGGCAAACTACTGTGTTAAATATGTGTCCCAATGTTGTAACAACTGCCCTATAGTTTTCCAAATTATTGCGGTTTTTTAAAAATTGGTTTGCCTTATATGTGTGCTACAGAATTAACTATTGCATTTACCAGTTTTGTCTCTCACATCATATTTCAGGATATGAGACACTAGACTGGCGTATAAGTTTTTCGGATTGTAACAGTACTCTGCGAGACGTAAGTTATACAGCCGATTGAAATGTGTGATACCACGTTGCACGGGGTCCGTAAGGTGGGAACCAAACATAACTAACTGGGAGACGGCAACATTTTCACAAATCTGTTATTATGAGAAGGGTTTTTGAACCAGAACTTCACCATATTAAATACACATATTTTATTAGTTTATTTCTTAGTACTGTACACTGAGGTGACAAAAAGTCGTGGAATACCCCCTAATATCGTGACTGACCTACTTTTTCGCGGCACAGTGCAGCAGCTAGACGTCGCATGGGCTCCCTTTGGAAGTCTCCTGCAGAAATACAGAGCCATGCTGCCCCTATATTTATCCATAATTGCGAATATGTTCGCGGTGCAAGGTTTTGTGCACGAACTCATCTCTCGGTTGTGTCCCATAAATGTTCGATGTGATTCATGTCGGGTGATCTGGTTGGCCAAATAATTTGCTCGAAATGTCAGAATGTAATTCAAACGAATCGGGAATAATTGTGGCTTGGTGACAGTGTGCACTGTCATCCACAGAAATTCCATCACAACCACCTTCAGTCAGTGATAGGTTCAGCTGGACCAGAGGAGCCAGTCCATTCCATGTAAACACAGCCCGCACCGTTATGAATCCGTCACCAGTTTGCACAGTTTGTTGACAACTTGGGTCCATGTCTTCGTGGGGTTTGCGCCACACTCAAACCCTACCGTAAACTCTCACCAAATGAAATCGCGTCTATCCTACCGCACCAGGGCGTTACAGTCCTCTAAGGGCCAACCGATATGGCCACGAGCTCAGGAGAAACGCTCCATTCGATGTAGTGCTGTTAGCAAAAGCATCCGCGTCGGTCGTCTGCAGTCGTAGCACATTAACGCCAAATTTCGGCGCACTGACGTACAGCACAAGTTTTCCTTACGTCCCATATTTATTTCTCTGGTTATTTCACACAGTGTTGCTTGTCTGTTAGCTGACAACTCTAAGCAAGCGTCACTACCCTGCGCCGTTAAGTGAAGGCCATCGGCCACTGTGTTGTCCGTGGTAAGAGGTAATGCCTGAAATCTGGTATTTTCGGCACTCTCTTGGCACTGTGGATCTTTGAATATTCCAGTCCCAACGAAACCTGAAATGGAATGCCCCATGCGTCTACCACTCCGCGTGTAAAGTCTGTTAATTTCCGTCGTTCGGGCACAATCCAGTCGGAAATCTTTTCACATGAATCACATGAGTACAAATGACAGTTTCGCCAACACACTGTCCTTTTATACCTTGTGTACGCGATACTATCGCCTTCTGTATTTGCACATGTTGCTATCCCAGGACTTTTGCCCCTCAGTGTACAAAAATGTGACAATCGGAGTGAGTCAGACAGAGACCGGCAACAGCCGACCTTTCCTAAAGGAGCTCCACTTTGGCTACAAGTGAATGAAATGTGAACAGCAGCAGTAGCAAAATTTCCGAAGTTTGCAGTATCGTATATAGAATTTTTTAGAAAGTGGCTCATTTAATGCAGGGGACAATATTAGTTAGAACGAAATAAAATGAGTCATAAACGTATTATTTGGTGTGCCACTAACCTGCTAACCACATCTTACAACGTGTGGAAAAGATTACATTCCACGTTTCTTCTGCAGCATCCTACTCTGTTATACTTAAAAGCGCAAATGAATCAGTGAACTGTCATTATGGTTAATCAAGAGTAATCTTTAGAGCCGTGATGGAACAGTAAGTGCCATTACATACCGTAACACAGGGAAGAATCCAAATTTGAAACTGTAACTGAAATGTCCTGTGCACTGTGGATTTACATTTACTAAGCAATCTTTCATTTTGCACTGAAAATGGGAAGGAAATCGGCCGTTACCTTCCAAAGGATCCATCTCGGCATCAGAGAATAGTTAAATCAGGGTGGCCAGACGTCGCCATCTTGGATGTGACTCCAGTGTGCTAACCACTGCGGCACCCCGCTCGTAGTATTAAAGTTAGAAATTGGGTATATGTCTAAGTACAGTGTAGCTCATGGCGCGCAAATTACACAGCCTGTATAAATAGAGTGTTTGAGAATGCGAGGATTTTCAGCACACCTTGCACATAATTTCTAGCCTTTCTGAAATTTTTTCTGGCTGAAAGTTTACCGCTTATTACATTTTCACTGTATACGCAGCAAATCTTCAGCATGAGGCATGACGTTTTCATTCAATACTTATTTAGTACTAACTTTCTCCATTCGTAAAGGCTTTACACCCTTAACGACGAATGTTTTACATATTAATTCGTTTCTAGGCTAATCAGACACTCTAAGCTGTTTAATACTTGGGGCAGGAGGTGTCGAGTCCTTAAAGAACCGAGTATGGCTTGGGGGTTTAATGGTTAATCCAGGATATGTAACAACTTGAATATCTCCTGATATTTTTAAAGAACAGAGCTGTCTATGGGGCCCGAAGAGTCAAGATAGGAATATCTCCGAACAACGAGAAGCGCCAGTAAAGCATGTAAGCTCATTAGCTAGTTTGGAACCGGTGGCGTCTTGACTTGTAGCTGCAGACCGCGGCCCGGCGATTCATCTCGAGTTTACGTAATCTATGAAGTTTACGTTTTACTCCAACTTCACACTTCGTATCAGAGACTTTTACCAGCGCCGGCCGGTGTGGCCGTGCGGTTCTAGGCGCTTCAGTGTGGAACAGCGTGACCGCTACGGTCGCAGGTTCGAATCCTGCCTCGGGCATGGATGTGTGTGATGTCCTTAGGATAGTTAGGTTTATGTAGTTCTAAGTTCTAGGGGACTGATGACCACAGGCGTTAAGTCCCATAGTTCTCAGAGCCATTTGAACCAACTTTTACCAGCCTGTGTGTCTGAACTCTTATTGTGGAACTCTCGCCAACCTGGCACTTAACACGAAGCCCACTGTCGTGATAGTTGACCAACAAGCTGCCTCCGATCCTGGAAACGGACAAAAGAGAGGGTCAGTGTTTCTCCCGTGTTCTGTTTAAAAACCCTGTCGCGATGAGAAATCGACAGTGTATGCTCGTCCAGTTGAAGGACTTGCTCCCGGCTAGTGAACCACACGAAGTTATTATTATTATCATTATTATTACTATTATTATCGACCTTCGTCTAAAGAACATGACAAATTAATGCAACTGATGATTATTCTGTTATTCGTTGTGGCATGGGCTGCAGTTGGTTAGATAAAGGACTTGCGAAACCACTTATTCCCTTACAATTCATGCAAGTTGCTCACACCTGCGTGGGACCAGCACCTAATGCATTGCACTTTTTCCCAGGTGGTTATAGAGAATTTCAATGAGCTTCAAGCCTACAAACATGACGGACCGGTAGACATGTATGATCATTCCCCAAAGCTCAATATGCGAGTAGCATATTGCACACAGGAATTCGTATCTTCAGGAAACGATCTTATAATCGTCATGAAGATGATGGCTGAAAAGAAAACTCTGATTGTTCAGTATTTCGGTGAAGTGCTCTTGATTCTAGATATCTCTCTTCTCAACCAAAGCGCCCACCGTTGCATGTTAAACACTGTTCTGGCGTAACCACAAGCGCCGGAACGAAGAGGAAGAACGCAAGACCAGAGAGGACGGTGACGAAACGTCAGCCAATAGCCCGCTGACAATGACCGCGCCGCGTCAGGTGCGACCTCTGCAAGAAGTGAATGTAAGCGCCGCTGCTGCCACTCTTGGCCGGGCATTAGTGGAAAGTATTCGCGGAGTATTAGCTCGACCTAGCAGAGAGTCCTACGAGAACGGTTAGTAGTGATCCACAAACTCTGTGACAAACTTGCCTGAACATTGCAAACATCACAGGACTGATTTACAATGACTGTCGCCCATCGCTTGCAATACCGTTGCACATTAAAGTGAAGTATTGTCAATCTGCTTTATAGAAATAAAACTACTAATGTTATTTGCTTTGACTGTTGTATAGCATTCCGCATTGCGAGAACGCAGCATCCCTTAGACCCCCCCCCCACACGAGACGAGTGGGCAAGATCCTACAGAAACATCCTTATCTTAATGCTTCCTCTCATCTGCAGCTCACTGACATAAGGCAATGGTTAAAGCTGCAGACTCCTTTTCGAAGGAAGCGGGTTTCTAATCGCTCTCTATCCATGCAGATAAATATTTCTTTATTATAGCCAAGGCTTTTATTTTATTTTCAAACGAACACATTATCTAATTATTTAGCAATTAGCCTCTTTCGCCGCCTAAGACAATACCAAGCTACATCTCAACAAAAACTGCCATGATTCCAGAATATTATATTCAACAAATCAGTGTGGGGGACGAGCAATATCATATGATTTCCCTAATTAGAATTTTGCAAAACCATAACAGTTATGGGGACAGCTGTCCCGAATGCGAAGTCGAGGCGGCCGCGGTCGCCGAGCGGTTCTAGGCGCTACAGTTTGGAACCGCGCGACCGCTACGATCGCAGGTTCGAATCCTGCCTTAGGCATGGATGTGTGTGATGACCTTAGGTTAGTTAGGTTTAAGTAGTTCTAAGTTCTAGGGGACTGATGACCTCAGATGTTAAGTCGCATAGTGCTCAGAGCCGTTTGAACCATTTGTGAAGTCCATACAGATAAACGACTACATACACTCCTGGAAATGGAAAAAAGAACACATTGACACCGGTGTGTCACACCCACCATACTTGCTCCGGACACTGCGAGAGGGCTGTACAAGCAAAGATCACACGCACGGCACAGCGGACACACCAGGAACCGCGGTGTCGGCCGTCGAATGGCGCTAGCTGCGCAGCATTTGTGCACTGCTGCCGTCAGTGTCAGCCAGTTTTCCGTGGCATACGGAGCTCCATCGCAGTCTTTAACACTGGTAGCATGCCGCGACAGCGTGGACGTGAACCGTATGTGCAGTTGACGGACTTTGAGCGAGGGCGTACAGTGGGCATGCGGGAGGCTGGGTGGACGTACCGCCGAATTGCTCAACACGTGGGGCGTGAGGTCTCCACAGTACATCGATGTTGTCGCCAGTGGTCGGCGGAAGGTGCACGTGCCCGTCGACCTGGGACCGGACCGCAGCGACGCACGGATGCACGCCAAGACCGTAGGATCCTACGCAGTGCCGTAGGGGACCGCACCGCCACTTCCCAGCAAATTAGGGACACTGTTGCTCCTGGGGTATCGGCGAGGACCATTCGCAGCCGTCTCCATGAAGCTGGGCTACGGTCCCGCACACCGTTAGGCCGTCTTCCGCTCACGCCCCAACATCGTGCAGCCCGCCTCCAGTGGTGTCGCGACAGGCGTGAATGGAGGGACGAATGGAGACGTGTCGTCTTCAGCGATGAGAGTCGCTTCTGCCTTGGTGCCAATGATGGTCGTATGGGTGTTTGGCGCCGTGCAGATGAGCGCCACAATCAGGACTGCATACGACCGAGGCACACAGGGCCAACACCCGGCATCATGGTGTGGGGAGCGATCTCCTACACTGGCCGTACACCACTGGTGATCGTCGAGGGGACACTGAATAGTGCACGGTACATCCAAACCGTCATCGAACCCATCGTTCTACCATTCCTCGACCGGCAAGGGAACTTGCTGTTCCAACAGGACAATGCACGTCCGCATGTATCCCGTGCCACCCAACGTGCTCTAGAAGGTGTAAGTCAACTACCCTGGCCAGCAAGATCTCCGGATCTGTCCCCCACTGACCATGTTTGGGACTGGATGAAGCGTCGTCTCACGCGGTCTGCACGTCCAGCACGAACGCTGGTCCAACTGAGGCGCCAGGTGGAAATGGCATGGCAAGCCGTTCCACAGGACTACATCCAGCATCTCTAGGATCGTCTCCATGGGAGAATAGCAGCCTGCATTGCTGCGAAAGGTGGATATACACTGTACTAGTGCCGACATTGTGCATGCTCTGTTGCCTGTGTCTATGTGCCTGTGGTTCTGTCAGTGTGATCATGGGATGTATCTAACCCCAGGAATGTGTCAATAAAGTTTCCCCTTCCTGGGACAATGAATTCACGGTGTTCTTATTTCAATTTCCAGGAGTGTATAAAAGTTTGCCATGGATTCCCTGAATCACTTTGGGTGAATGCTTTAATGGTTCCTTCCAACAGGGCAGGGTTGCTTTCCTGTCCCGTCTTTTCCCAATAGTCACTTTTGCTTATGACGGACACACACTCAGTGGTACGCGCGATCTGTGACAACCATCACTTCTTCTCACGGCTGAGTAGCTCCGAACGAGTTGGAATGTAGTCGTATTAAAGCAAGCGATTTTGATGGAGTTTGATTGGGAAATGAAACACTAAGTTTAGTAAATGAGTTCGGCTCTCTAGGCAGTAAAACAACTGACAATTGCCGAAGTAAAAAGAGAGTAAAATGCTGACTGGCAATTGCTACGTCAGTGTTTCTGAAAAGTATAAATTTGTGTGCTACGAATATACAGTCAAGTATTTTCTGGACATAAAGGGGGTGTCCGAAATCATGGAAACTGTGGTGGCGGTATTCGCGACTCCAGAGAGTACCACACCACAATCGATAAGCCGCGCTCGAAACACTCGTAGCGCAGCAGCTGTAGGGGTTAAAATTACGAAGTATACCTAGGTCCCCCAGGGGCCGCAGCTGCGAACTTAAGGACATCGCGTGTGTAGGAAGCGATTGGTAGATGCCTCGTTAAATGCCGGAGCACTGAGCTACGACGTAGGGTTCTCTTCATTGCGCCGAGTCGTGTGCAATCTTCAGTTACCACCGAATGTAGAAGCTGTGGTCTGTCGTCTCCAAGGCTGAAGCTACGTAGGCAAGCTCCGGACTCTACGTACGCATCACTCAGAGGCGCAGTGACTGTACTTTAATATCTTAGAGGACTTCAAACGTCTAATTGTGTTGGACATATCACAAGAAGCAGAATCATTTAGGTTGTTACTTCTTCATATTCAACAAACATAATTTTATTGCTAATTGTTAGGAATCTTCCTGATTGAAGGTAACCTACGCCGCCCTCCTGCATTCCCAACAGAAACACAGAGAGAAATGCATGCTTGACCCTAAATGCAGATGTTAGCCAAGCCTGTAAGGCTGCACTGTTGTATCTGACCGCGAAGGGCAACTGTGTAACATCTTCAATGCCTTGCAAGCTTCAGTCGTTGTCACAACAGTGTTCTGTGCAGTTGTGAGTGCGTTACGTTGGAATTAAGTGGATTTGACGAGGGCAAAGTGTTTCTGCTCATACTGCGGATACTTCCGTAACCAAGGAATCCGAAGTGTTCGGTGTTTTCAAGAGGCACCGTACCGAAGATATATACCGCATACAGAGAAAGCGAAAGTATATCACCCGCTACCTCACAACGTGACGAAAGTGTGCGATCGTGACAGACGGTCATTCAAAAGGATTGTGAAGAAAAAGAGGACGACAGTTACAAAAGTGAAGGCGGCACCGAATGTCGCACTCGTGAACCGTTAGCAGCAAAACAACACTATGAGAGTTACAGAAGTAGGGAATTCCAGGCCGAGCTAGAATTACAAAACCATTCATCACTGATGCAAAGCCGGGTAACAAGACAACTCGGTGCCTCAGCCACAATACGTTCACTATAGACTTCTTTATTTATATATTAATAGTAGACAACTTTATTGATTTCAACAATGGACCGCTACACACAGAATTATACGTACGTGAATTTTCATGATAATCTAGTTATTTTCTTATCCCTTTAAGTTTACGTTGTCTATAATACTATTTTCCTTATCTTCATTTTTTTATGCTACTTTTACTCTAACACTTAGAAGGCAACCAATCGTTGTCCTACGGTATTTCCATCCAACATCAGTCGGGTCTCCCTTGCCTGTGATAGACAGATAGGCATAGTGTTTCGTTATTTCAGATTATCTTGAATAATTTACAGTCATCATTATACCTACAGCTATGACTGCTGTTACACCACCATGTACTACTGCTGTAATAATAAGCAATATAAATATTTTTACAGCTACAGAAAAGTCTCTAGTACTATTACTACCAACCAAATTTTTTCAGCAAATGCTACTACAACTGAAACACTATGAGCAATAGAAGAAAGTCATTTGGTCCACTGATTCTTGTTTAACACTGCTTCTATCTTCTGGCCGAGTTTACAACCAAAAAGTGAAACATGGCACGGGTTCGGTGATGATTTGAGCTGCCACATCTTGGTATTCCTTGGGCCCCATGATTACTCTGCAAGGCCACATTACTGCCAAGAATTATGTCACCTTTTGGCTCGTCAGGTCCGACCAATGGTAAAACGTTTGTTCCGAAATCATTATTTGTGCTTCAAGGCGATAGGGCGCTGCTGACACAGCTCGCGTCGTCAGGGATTTGTTTTGTGAGCACGAGGGCCACCACAGTAATCATATCTCATTACTGTTGAGCCTTTGTGAACTACTTCACAGAGAATGGTGCGTAATTGCTAGGCACCTCCATCACCGATACTTGAATATGTCACTATGTCGCGAGAAGAATGGTGTAAGATTCCCTTGAAAACAATACAGGCCGTTTATTTATCCTTTCCCAGTCCACTAGGAGCTGCGCTGAATGTCAACGGTTTTTCTGCACCGTATAAGGGACGGAGTTGTGTTGTGTTTTGGTGTTCCCCTGTTTTTGTCCATCCTGTGTAAATGTGTGAAATGTAGCCTTGTACGGGAGCGGAACCTGAACGATAAACAGTATAGACAACAGAAGATTTCTAATGTGATGCTACAGAACAATGTCAGAGAAGTAGAGAGGATACAGTCCGTCTGCGGACTGAAGAGGAGCAGGCGAGTCCCTACTGCCTCTACCCATCTACGTCACAGGAAGTAACCACAGGTTGTTTCACAAGGTCATACCAACCCTTCGGCAGCACGTCGTCTTTTAAATTAATGGAGACGCAGTGCGCAGGCAGGTCCTGTGAGTGTGCTAAAACCTCCCATAATACAAAAATTAGTAACTAAAATAACTGTTGTTAGAAAAGCTTACGAACAGAATCTACCAGGTG
The DNA here is from genome assembly GCF_021461385.2 of Schistocerca piceifrons. Taxonomy (NCBI): domain Eukaryota; kingdom Metazoa; phylum Arthropoda; class Insecta; order Orthoptera; family Acrididae; genus Schistocerca; species Schistocerca piceifrons. Next base: position 282,491,797 of record NC_060143.1, read on the forward strand.
ATCAAAAAGTCAGTATAAATTTGAAAACTTAATAAACCACGGAATAATGTAGACAGAGAGGTAAAAATTGACACACATGCTTGGAATGACATGGGGTTTTATTAGAACCAAAGAAAATCAAAGTTCACAAAATGTCCGACAGATGGCGCTGGACAGCAAAACGTCAGTGACTGTGCATGACAATCGTCATGCTTGGCCTCCCAGGTCCCCAGACTTCAGTCCGTACGAGTATTGGCTTTGGGGTTACCTGAAGTCACAAGTGTATAGTGATCGACCGACATCTCTAGGGATGCTGAAAGACAACATCGGACGCCAATGCCTCACCATAACTCCGGACATGCTTTACAGTGCTGTTCACGACATTATTCCTCGACTACAGCTGTTGTTGAGGAATGATGGTAGACATATTGAGCATTTCCTGTAAAGAACATCATCTTTACTTTGTCTTACTTTGTTATGCTAATTATTGCTATTCTGATCAGATGAAGCGCCATCTGTCGGACAGTTTTTGAACTTTTGTATTTTTTTGGTTCTAATAAAATCCCATGTCATTCCAACCATGTGTGTCAATTTGTACCTCTCTATCTACATTTTTCCGTGATTTATTCAGTTTTCAAATTTATATTGACTTTTTGATCACCCAGTATGTAAATCATCGCACGCTCTCCTATGGGACGCTGATTTTTAATTATCATGCACAGCAGTTAACGTCTCAGCCACTGGGAAAGACTATTTGCCCCAAGAGTAAAATTTTATCCGAAAAACCAGCTTCAGATACGGGTATTGCTTGTCTGTATTTACACAACACAGCAGATGAAATGATGTCTTGCATTAGAGGCGCAGAATCGATGGGTACACATCAGAAAACACAGCCGGCTGCTTAGCTGAAGTATACGTTGCCCCTAGCAGCTAGGTCACATCGTAAACAGCATTGTCAATTCTGGAAGCATATAGGATTCCGTTTGACACTCTAGACCAGTTCTAGGTCCCTGGACACGCTAATTCTATCCATCACTGTCGGACACGATCTGAACACTCTTTTACACACTTGGCCTTTAAAATTGCTACATCTGTGAGCTCAGTAAACAATGAAATTTCACTTATTGTGCGTAAGAAGAATACATGATTAATTTTACAGATGACTGGGATGCAGAAACGTTGGAAATTTAGTACACAGAGCTGCAATTCTGGCAGCAACAATGGCTGCGATGCGGCTGGCCATCCAGTCCACCTGAGCTCGGATGATAAATTACGTCAATCTATATTACTTCAGCTCTGTGCCAGAGGTGATCCTATTGTGTGCGCAATGACATCTCGTACCGTCAAGCTAGGTGCCTTGCCACATATGACGACGAAGAATGCAATTCGGCAACGTTTGTTCTTCTCTTCTTCAGCTATCACGCATAGATCCAACGTGATGCTGTAGCCAGAGCCGGGATGCGTCTGAAATGAGGCCATGAAGCCGCTGCTGCATCCAGAGACGTCGCTAGGTGCGCGCCGCTGTCGGCGCATTTCTACATATTAACGATGTGCTGACAGTTCTTGGTGTTCCACACGTCGGCGCACAGTCCGTGCGGATACTTCCCTTGCTCTAAACGCAGCGATCTCCCAATTATCTGTGCAAGAAGTGGCTTTACGATCTCGCACTGAAGTGACAAAAGTCGTGGTGTACCTGCTATTACGGTGTCAGAACTCCTCGACGTGGCATGGACTCAGCAAGCTATTGGATGTCCCTGTAGAAACAATGAGCCATGCTGTGCCTATAGCCGTGCGTAACTGTGAAAGTGTTACGGTGCAGGATTTTGTGCGCTAACTAACCTCTCCACTATGTCCCATAAGTGTTACATTGGACTGATGTCAGGTGATATGGGTGGCCAAATCATTCCATAGAAACCATTCAAGAATAAATGTGGTGCGGTAACCTGGTGCATTGTCATCGTTTGAATTCTTTACCAGCGTTGTTTGGGAACATGAAGTCGATGCACGGGTGCAAACGGTCCCGAAGTAGCCGAACATAGCAGTTTCCAGTCAATGATCGGTTCGGTTCGACAAGAGCCCCAGTGCATTCCATGTAAACACAGCCCAAACAATTATGCAGCCACCACCAGCTTGCACAGTGCCTTGTTGATAACTTCGGTCCATGCCTTCGTGGGGTTTGTGCCACACTCGAAAGCTACCATCAGCTCTTACCAACTGAAATCGGGATTCATCTGAGGAGGCTACGGTACTCCAGTCGTCTAGTAGCCACCCGACAGGGTCACGAATCCGAGAGTGCCGCTGCAGACGATGTTGTGCTGTTAGCATTGGCATTCGCGTCGGTCGTCAATTTCTATAGCCCTTAACATCAAAATTCACCACAGTGTGCTAATGGATACGTTCGTCGTACGTCCCACATTGAATTCTGCCATTATTTCATGCAGTAGTGCTTTTGTGTTCTCACTGACAACTCTAAGCAAACACCGATGCTCTCGGTTGTCAACTAAAGGCTGTCGGCCGCTGCTTTCTCCATGAAGAGAGGCAAAGCCTGAAATTTGGTATTTCCGTCACACTCTTGACACTGTTTATCAAATGTTTCAAATGGGTCTGAGCACTATGGGACTTTACTTCTGAGGTTATCAGTTCCCTTAGAACTTAAAACTACTTAAACCTAACTAACCTAGGGACATGACACACATCCATGCCCGAGGCAGGATTCGAACCTGCGACCGTAGCGGTCACGCGGTTCCAGACTGACGCGCCTAGAACCGCACGGCCTCACCGGCCGGCCACTGTTTATCACGCAGTGTTCTTTTCCCCGACGATTTTCGAAATGGAATGTCCCATGCGACTACCGTTCCGCGTTCAAAGTCTCTTAATTCCTGTCGTGGTGCCACAGTCACGTCGGAAACCTTCTCACAAGAATCACTTGAGTGCAAGTGACATCTCCGCCAGTGCACTGTCTCTTTATACCATTTGTACTCGATGCTACCACCTTCTGTACTTGTGCATATCTACATCTCTTGACTTTCGTCACCTCACTGTAATGGCCAGCAGTGTGTATTTCACAAACTCTTCTATCCGGCACTACGATGGTGCTAATCATTACACTAACCAGAAGCGAATATTATGTTCTTGACGTTCGCTTATTAAAGATGAAAATACAAGACTTGCCCAACGCTTGCTGCTGAAGAAAGGAACCAGATTGCGGCGCGGCACGCTACTTTTTACCGCCCTGCCAGTGTCCAGCAATTTTCATTTGTCTAGCTAAAAGCTGTAGTAGAAAATACTAGACCACTACTGTCTACTGCAGGTCGCAACATACATAGAATTATCCGGTAACCGGGATGTGGCTAGTACTGAAATAAAAGTTTTAACTTGGCAATGTAAATTTTCAGATGTATTTTTACGACAAAGATCACAGTTAATACTGCCAAGTCCGTACTAAGTGTCTACACAAAGTAAAGTTCCCACGCACACCACAATTACACACGTAGCCAGTTTATGGTATTTACACCCGTTACCGAAGTTAATAGAGTTCACCGGATCATTTAATTATGAAAATGCTCGCTCAAATGTTGTGCACTCTGCTCTACACGTAATACCTGTTCCAGTCTTAGATCGCACAACACGCCACGCGGTTTTAACTAACAGTCAAAAGCAATAATTTTGGTATTCCGTCCGAAATTCCACACGACTTCCACTATACCGTTCACTTAAATACACTTTGTACTACTTCGCGAACTCGTAATTAGCATTTTTCCACTACTTTATAGTACTTTCGTCGGAGCTGCTTTCAATGAGATGTTACTAGTCCGAACACGCAGCCCCGACTTCACTAGGTCACACCAAAGGCTTTGTTCCCGGCATAGATTGGCGCGAGCCTGCATTTTTCTGATTGGCTGATATCACAAACAGCAAATCAGGTTGCAGTATTATTCCGCGCTAACCCGCGCTTTACTTCAATGACCAATCATAGTAAAACATTTCTTTCTATGGCAATTGCTAAATAAATAAATTTAGAAAAGTATCAAATACTAAATTACTCCTTCTGAAATTACCGATTAATTTGTGTTCTACTCAGGATTTATTAGTACCATAAACTGACTGCACATTTAACTATAGTAAATCCCCTGTATAGTTTAACTGGTACTTCGTGAATAAACAAAACAATTTTCATTTACTTCTGTTCTTCTTCACTCATACAACACTCACACTGCTAATTACTACACATATAAAACAATTATAATTAGGCAAATACATTAAATATTAATCAAACATAACATTACAACATTGTTTTGACTACGACTGCTAGCACTGTCCGTCAACTGCTGACCTCTGCCGCCTACTAGTACAACTACGTGCAGCTCTGTAACTCAGGTCCATGTCAGCTGGTGACAACTGTCGATGACTCATGCCTATAACGATATCGTCCTAACAAGTGACAGGAGCTATGCGAAGGCGCTACGCCTCAAGATGTCGGCCGTAGTCATGCTTCCCAGGATGCTCCTCCCGTACGCGCAGTGCAGAATCGTAGATGGTGAAGCCACCAGCCTACCAGTGTGATACTCCGGCAGGTACACGCACGCGTGCTCGGTATCTCAGACAGCCCGCGGCGTGTTCGCGGCGTGTCGGACACGCAGCCGCCAGGCCGCTAATGGGCCAGCGACTCGCGCGCCGCGCACCTCTGGGGGTGGCGCCGCCGCCCCCACTCCCGCGCCGGTGCCGCCCCCACACGCGTGGGGCGGCAGTAATCCCGTAAGCCCGGCGGCCGTGTCCGGCGGCGTGTTTGGCCGCGGCATTAGGGACACGGCCGTGTCATGGCGGCCCTGGGGCCGTGTAGCGCCGCCGCCTGCCAAAATATAAACACTGGCCCCGGTCTCCGCGGGGAATCCCCGCCGCACCTGCCCAGGGAGGACGGCAGCACGACGCCATTAATCTGTTTGCGTTTGCAACCTGACTGTATGAACTAACTCCTCCCTGACCTGTTCCACCTTCAGTCTTTCTGTAGTATGTCCGAAGGGCGGCGGCGTTTAACTGAAATAAAGTGACATTTTGCGTAACGAAGAAGTTATTTATTATACGTGAGAGCTGGCTTTCTCGACGAATTTCATAAATGAAGTCTTCACGGGTTGTCAGCCGAGTAGCGTCGCCGTCTCGTAGCAACGTTTCGTTGGAATGCGTCTCCAACATCTTCAGGCAAACTGACTTAATGTAAGTTATTTATTGATAAATTCAAATGGTAGAAATGGCTCTGAGCGCTATCGGACTTAACTTCTGAGCTCATCAGTCCCCTAGAACTTAGAACTACTCAAACCTAACTAACCTAAGGACATCACACACGAGGCAGGATTCGAACCTGCGACCCTAGCGGTCGCGCGGTTCCAGACTGTAGTGCCTAGAACCGCTCGGCCACACCTAGCCGGCCTATTGATAAGTATATTTTCATAACGATCTTCTTCATGCTCCCGAGATGACATGGAGACGAAAACTAAATAATGTTATTCAATAGTCACTTAACTGGTTAAATGATTATCAGCTCATCAGAAAAAAAATAGTCACCCTAGAGAAATCATCAGCAGTATCTTTTAATACCATGTACTTACGCCCTGGTTTTGATAACAGCCTGAATTCGGTTAGGAAGTGTGTCCAATAGATTGTGCAGAGAGGTCGCATCCAGATTAAGCCAATCGCTCCGCATTTGATCACGCAGGCCCACTAAATTTCGGTGAGTCAGGTGTCTAAAAAATTTTTTATGAAGTCAAGTGGTTTTTCAGGCCACCTGGGATGTAATAGGATGTGGGAAATTTTCAGAAAACCAGGCACGTGTTATTCCAACCCGATGAACTTTGCTGTTGTCGCCTTTATGTGCCAGAGTGATCAGTGGCTTCTTGCTATGCTACCGATTCCAAACGTTCATTGTATGCAGTTCCTGTCGCAATGTTCTCTCGTTACCAGGTTGAACTGGACCTTCATTCACTGCCCGCAGCAATTCCTGTCGGGTTTGGAAGCGATTTTGATTCACACGCTGTGAAACAAGTCTCCGTTTCGTGTCAGTGAGGCTCTTCTATCGACCACAATTCTGACGTCGATTTTCGTGGCCACGTTCGCTACCCTACACCTTGTACACACACTGAACAAATGGTTCAAATGGCTCTGAGCACTATGGGACTCAACATCTGAGGTCATCAGTCAAATGGTTCAAATGGCTCTGAGCACTATGGGACTCAACTGCTGAGGTCATTAGTCCCCTAGAACTTAGTAGTTAAACCTAACTAACCTAAGGACATCACAAACATCCATGCCCGAGGCAGGATTCGAACCTGCGACCGTAGCGGTCGCGCGGTTCCAGACTGAAGTGCCTAAAACCGCTCGGCCACACACTGAACAGTCCGCCACGAAGAATCAACAAATCCAGCAACTTGGCACACCGTATGGTCATGGACACAGTCAAGCACGATTGCCACATTTTGCCACTCTGTCACGTCCTTCCACTTACCCACGATTACGTACAATGTCCGGCTGAGACATAAATGCCTTCTGATCACTAGTACCTAATGCTCACATAGAGGCAGTGCGCTCGCGATTGAGCACTTGACCACTGCGCCAGCTCTGAAGGCTTAACGATTCATCTGTGCGTGCGCATTGGGTGACTAAGTTTTGCAGTGAGTTATTCAGTTATTTCAGGCATTTGATTGGTTTGTAATTAATTCTGGACAAACTGTTCCAATTTCGGCTTTGTACATATTCTGAAAGGATTCATTATTGTCCTGTAGAAATTTACATTTCCTGTCGTGTTACATGTGAAGAATTTCTTCTTTTCCCTCCTTGCCTTCTTCCATGCCCCTCTCGGGCTCGGCACTGTTATATGGGTTTTGGCAATGTCAGAGACAGCTGGTGAGCGGAAGCCCTTCCTAACGCCAGCCAAATCCCCTGGGCGGAATTTGTGTACCCGATCTGGCTGCGTCTAGAGTAAATCTCATGTTCAAGTTTGAGAATGTTTTAGGAATGTTTTCGTAGCGCTGTTTGAGACGGGATGTTGGTACCAGGCTGGTATGTACCTATTTTAACGTGGGAAACCGCCTGAAAACCTCATCCAGGGTGGCCAACGCTCGTCGTTAATTCGTGATGTGGATTCGATCCGGAGGATGCTCGGCTCCCCAGTACTGGAAACGGCGGGTTAACGCGCTCGGCCATTCCTATGCGTCAAATGCCAAGGACATCATATTCATGGTTTGGGTATACAAGTATCATCACGTTAAAGTCCCACATGTGGTTGTTGGAGAATTAAGGCAATTAAAGAAAAAAACAGTTACATGGCGGAGGAACCATTATGTAGACACTTGTACATTGCCATGACTCGTAATAATATAAAAATCCTCTCTGAATTATGATGTAACTTATTACCTTGCTTTTGTAGCAGTAGTGGTAGTAGTTGTCGTTGTTTTTGTTGTTGTGGGTTGCAGTTCGAGTATCAATTGTGGCAGTTCTCCACTCTAGTTTGTTTTTTGGGAGCTTCTTCAGCTCTGAATATTTACTACAAACAACCTACATCCATCTGAACTTGCTAACTGTATTCACGCTTCAGTCTTCTGCATTTTTACTCCCTATACTACCCTCCATTACCAAATTAACTATTCCTTAATGCTTCAGGATGTGACCTTATTTCAGTCAGGTTGCGCCATAAATTTATTTTCCTTTCAGTTACACCCATTTGATCCTCATTCGATCTACTCGTCTAACGCCAGTACTCTTCTATTGCGCCACACTTCAAAAGCTTCTATTCTCTTCCTGTCTCTCCTGTGTATCGTCCCCGTTGCAATTTTTTACGATACTACACTCCAGATAAATACCTTTAGAAAAGACTTCCTAACAAACTTTTATATTAGATGCTAACGAATTCCTTTCTTCCAGAAATTTTTTCCTGCTGTTTTCAGTGTGCATTTTATATCATCATTTATTTCGCCGTCCAAATAGTAAAACTTACATATTACTTTTAGTATTTCATTTCGTAATCTTTTTCTCTCAGCATTACTTGATTTAATTTCGTTATATTTCTAGACCCTTATTTCACTCTTATTGTTCACCTCACAATCTGAAAACAACGTTAATTCTGTTCAACTGATTATTAATTTTTCATCGACATAGCAAGCCCATCTTATGAGGTGTATGCAAGGCTATGGGAACTTCAGATCTACACATACCTCTCAGAACTCACTTGTAAAAATGATAATTTTTTTTAGTTATGTCTGTTATGATGTCGGGAGAAACTTCTGCCAACCACGACAGAGTGCTATTTTCTTACAGAGACTCTTGATACAGGGAGAGGCAGCTAGGACGACACCCCAAACACATTCTTAACTTGGAAACATATACAGGGTGAGTCACCTAACATTACCGGTGGATATATTTCGTAAACCACATCAAATACTGACGAATCGATTCCACAGACCGAACGTGAGGAGAGGGGCTGGTGTAATTGGTTAATACAAACCATAAAAAAATGCACGGAAGTATGTTTTTTAACACAAACCTACGTTTTTTTTAAACGGAACCACGTTAGTTTTGTTAGCACATCTGAACATTAAACAAATACGTAATCAGTGCCGTTTGTTGCATTGTAAAATGTTAATTACATATTGTAACCTAAAGTTGACGCTTGAGTACCACTTCTTCGCTGTTCGATCGTGTGTATCGGAGAGCACCGAATTACGTAGGGATCCAAAGGGAACGGTGATGGACCTAAGGTACAGAAGAGACCCGAACAGCACATTACGTCCACATTCTAACACCTTTTTATTGGTCTTTTTCACTGACGCACATGTACATTACCATGAGTGGTGAGGTACACGTACACACGTGGTTTCCGTTTTCAATTACGGAGTGGAATAGAGTGTGTCCCGACATGTCAGGCCAATAGATGTTCAATGTGGTGACCATCATTTGCTGCACACAATTGCAATCTCAGGCGTAATGAATGTCGTACACGCCGCAGTACATCTGCTGTAATGTCGCCGCAGGCTGCCACAATACGTTGTTTCATATCCTCTGGGGTTGTAGGCACATCACGGTACACATTCTCCTTTAACGTACACCACAGATAGAAGTCCAGAGGTGTAAGATCAGGAGAACGGGTTGCCCAATTTATGCGTCCTCCACGTCCTATGAAACGCCCGTCGAACATCCTGTCAAGGGTCAGCCTAGTGTTAATTCCGATATGTGCAGGTGCACCATCATGGTGATACCACATACGTCGACGCGTTTCCAGTGGGACATTTTCGAGCAACGTTGGCAGATCATTCTGTAGAAACGCGATGTATGTTGCAGCTTTTTGGGCCCCTGCAATGAAGTGAGGACCAACGAGGTGGTCGCCAATGATTCCGCACCATACATTTACAGTCCACGGTCGCTGTCGCTCTACCTGTCTGAGCTAGCGAGGATCGTCCACGGACCAGTAACGCATGTTCCGTAGATTCACTGCCCCGTGGTTTGTGATACCCGCTTCATCGGTAAACAGGTAGAACTGCAACGCATTCTCTGTTAGTGCCCATTGACAGAATTTCACTCGATGATTAAAGTCATCACCATGTAATTGCTGATGTAGCGACACATGAAACGGGTGAAACCGGTGAGGATGCAGTATGCGCATGACACTACTTTGACTCAGTCCACCGGCTCTCGCAATGTCCCGTGTACTCATGTGTGGGTTCATGGCAACAGCAGCTAACACATCAACTGCACCCGCTTCTCCTGTGACGGGCCTGTTACGGACCCGTTTGTGTGCTACGACCTACCTGTTGCATACAGTTGGCGGTAGATGTTTTGCAATGTGCGGCACGTTGGATGCTCTCTGTCCGGGTACTGTTCTACGTACGCCCTGCAGGCTTCAGCTGCATTTCGTCGACACTCGCCATAGATGAGTATCATCTCCGCCTTTTCAGAGTTCGAATACACCATGGTCACAGTTCCTACAACATTACACTATCACAGACGTCTGGGTCTGGTAACACGGTGTACTACAGTTGGTCTGCGTGCGGAGACGAATGCAGAATAACAATATCAGCATGCGCTACATGCGGACACTGCGACAGCTAGACCAAACCGCAACAGTGCACTACAGCCACACTTGTAAACACGGTCGTCAACGTAAACATGTCCCTGCAGATGCTGCTCGCCGACCATGGCCCGTGTTTGTTACAACAAGCAACTGAACGTCGGAGGTTTCAAGCGTCAACTTTAGGTTACAATATCTCCGGATGTAATTAACATTTTACAATGCAACAAACGGCACTGATTACGTATTTGTTTACATGTTCAGATGTGTTAACAAAACTAACGTGGTTCCATTTTTAAAAAAACGTAGGTTCGTGTTAAAAAACATACCTCCGTGCATTTTTGTATGGTTTGTATTAAACAATTACACTAGCCCCTCTCCTCACGTTCGGTCTGTGGAATCGGTTCGTCAGTATTTGATGTGATTTACAAAATATATCCAGCGGTACCGTTAAGTGACTCACCCTGTATACTGCGTCACGTTATACACACAATGACAACGTTAGCGAGTGATTTTTAACTTTAATTTACTAACTTTTTTGTGTCCGGAAACCAATTATATCCCTTCAGCCCCGTATTGGGCAACGTCCAGTACTTCTTTCTTGCCCAGCCACAAATCGTCGAGTTTGCATCTGTAGGGACGCTTTGGATAGGCTAGGAAGTTTTCCATGTCTTGCACAGCACTACAGTCACACTTCTGGTCATCCACGTTACCATGTCACCACCTACTCATGCTTTTTTCTCTGAAGCCTGCCCTGTTCTTACGCGTCTCAGGGTCCCCCTTGTTGCCGAGTTCGTTGTGGAATCACCAAGCTCTATCTGTGTCGGTTGACAATCAAATGGTGGCACTTCAAAGGCCGTGTTTAAGAATCTTTTACGGGATCTCAGTGGTCCAGGCTTGCACTCAGAGCCAAACAGTAGATGTCGATCATCGATGGTATGTCTGAGCCTCTCTGAGAGTTTGTGAGACGTTCTTCGGTAGATGGGACTCGATAGACCTGCAGCTCTGTAAGTTCTAGTAGCAGCGCGGGTTTCATGCACACTGTTGTTATGCGACATGTTTCATTAGGGCTTATGTCGACTTTCCTCGAGTGGGTTGTCTGTTCCAGACCAGGGCAGGCATATTCGGCTGCAGTGAAGCATCGTGCTTGTGTGATGGCTCTCATGATAGTATGTTTTGCTCCCCATTGCTGTTTACGAGTTAACACAAAACATGATTTCTGGAGGCCACCTCCTGACGGATCTTTCCACCGTTGTTTGTGTATCCAGAGATCTATCAAACGTCACGCTCAACAAATAATTTGGTTTATCTGTGTGTTTCGATGTAGCATTATTCCAGAAAACATTAGGCCTCGCTTTCCCTGCCATAATCTAAGGTGAAAAGCACTTACCTGAGTTTTCGTAGGATTCGGTTTAAGGGAGTTATTTCGATGATGTCCTGACAAGTCTCTGAGTGCTTTCTCCAGCTTCTGCGCTACCTCCTCGAAAGTTCTCTCCTGAGCAGGTTTTTCGATTAACTCTGCCAGGTGCTTAAGTGTGATTTTCAGAGTATTCATGTAGATGTAGATGTAGGTGTAGGATAGTCGTTAGCGTGTAGACTAGAAAGGGGGACGGCCAGAACGCTTCCTTCGTCCAGTCCTTGTCTTTGGTGTCTTCATCGCTCTTATTTCCATCTAGAATGACTTAAAATTGTCTATTTTCTAGGAAAGACTCAACGATCTTGACAAAATGATAATCCCTCAGTTCATTACAGACTTTCTGGAAGAGCAGCTTATGGTTGACTGCACGTCAACCAATTCTAGCCCTGTAATCTTTTTACTTTCGTAACCTTCTACTTTTTATTATGTCAGATATAGAATTTGGGTGGTGCATGATTTGCCAGGTCTAAAATCAGCTTGTTGAGGAACACATTTCAGATCGATAGAGTGTGTCACTCGGTTCAGAATGAGTTTCTCATACAGTTTGTATAGGTGACAAGAAAATGGTACAGGTCGGTATTTCTTTGGCTAGTCTGCTTGCTTCCCAGGCTTCAGGAGCGCCACTATCTTCGCCTTTCTCCGCATCTTATGTGTCCAGCAATGGTTGAAGAGCTGCACGATCCACACTTTGGCACACGGGCCAAAGTGCACATATCATCCACTTGAGCCATTTTTCCGTTTTTCATAGTACTGAGGCCCTGGTTGAGTTTTTTCATTGTGAGAGGCGCAGAGAACGTGTAGTTCAAGGTATATTTCTTCCGCCTAACATTTCGTCTTCGAACGCTGGAGAAGTAACCAGAAGCCGTAAGCTCACTTGGCCGAACTCTTTACACGTATATATGCAATGGTCGATTCTTGACATCAGCATCCTGAGATTGTGAAGTAGAACCGACTTACCAACTTTAAGTAAACACAACAGACCTCGTCATGTTGGAGAGAGTCTTGAGCTGAGGGCTGTCGGATTCAAAATAATAAGAACCTCTAATATAATTCAGAATATAGGCCGTTCGCAAGGCGTAAACTACCTAAGCTACGCAAAAGAAAGATGACCTGCCCGCACTCTGCAGCAACAGGCAAGGCACCATGCTGGCATGTTTCAGCGTCGCTTCTCTTTGACGATTGCTCTCTCTCTACCTCATGACCATCCTACCATCACTTTCTAACTATCGTAACAGTTACTTCCTATTTGTACGAGGTGCTGCCCGAAATTCCCGAGAAAATCCCCACTAAAATCAGAGAACTCAACTTCCATCTTAATTTCCGCAATCACCTTTAAAGTTTCTCATACTCCACCATTTCGGACTTCAATTTCATTTTGTGGAAGGCAAAGAATAGCAACGGGCAAATCATGAGAGTGAGGTGTAAAAGGGACAGTTGTAGTTTTTTGCCATGAAGTCCCTTAAAAAGATCGAGGCGTGTGCAGCAACCACCTCTCAGCCCGTTTGCGTCAGACATCATCCCTCAGTCTCCACGCTGTGAAAAATCCATGTGAGTGTCTCACCATGAGGAGGAAATAGCCTAAGGACTGTTCTATAAATAAAAAGGTTAGTTTCACTCACTTGATATTCCTGTGAACTTAGTCCTTTTTGGGCATTGGAAACGATGATAATTATTGCTGTTTTGTTTCAGAGTTACGAGCTACAACGGACGAGAAATACCCAATTGCGAGCTTCGCTGTGTCGAGAAAACCATTTGCGACGTGCTGCGGTTTCTCTCTATGCGCGAGATCGGGAGAAACACACTGGTTGCACTGGGTGATCACAATAACTTAAGTTCAAAGTCAGTTATCTAGTAAAACTAGATGGCTCGAGCCCCCACGTGCTTCTGCACGAAAAAAAAAAAATAAAAAAATAAAAAAAAAACCATTATCGCCCAAGCACCTAAATAGCATGCATCCCCTTGGAGTTCCTTAAAATGTCGTTGAACTTATTAACTAAATTGGCTACGTTAGGTCTGAGGGGTGCCAACCACATCCGCTGCACTATCCCCAGTAATCTTAAATTACTGTGAAGTTTATAAAAACAAATGTTAGGAGGCAGGAATAAATAGTAGTGAACACAACACAGTTTTAACTACTTAGAGTTTATTTTAACTTGTTGAGGACAGATTTGACTGTAATACTGTTAAGTGTTCTTGATTTGACCTCAGATATTTACCGAGTTAGTTCAACAGCGCCACTCAAATATTAATCACAATCATTCAGCAATTATTCACTTAATGTTTCTTTTAAAATAGCTGAAACACCAAGATGTACAAAGTTCCGAGCGGAGAATACTTCTCGAAAATAATAATAAACCAAACACAGTCCGAAGTCCAACCGCAAGCTGAAATCACACTGTCCCACAGCGGTTTTTCAGAGTCAAAGTTCGACACGACTTCGCAGTACGAAAATATTCAAAGTTCAACTCGTGCGCGAAATTTTCTCAAGTCTCACAAACGCACCACCGAGAATTCTTCCAAGTCCAGCAGCAAACAACTGCTGGAAATCCCAAGTTGCACGCGACTTCGCGGTCCGAAAATATTCTAATTCGTGCACGGATTTTTGCGCCACACGTGCTACCCCTTTCTACTCAACTGAAAGACTGAACCCCTACTACAGAAAAATGGCCGCCCTTAAAAGCCCTCGGTTTGAACACTCTGAAGGCAAATCAAGTTTGTTTGCACATAAAATTCACTTTTACACTTAATATAGATACCAAAAAATGCATATAACACTTCTATTCAGACGGAAATTTTCCAATGAATTCAGATTCATCATCAGAATTTCTGTACGGCATCTTATTCTCATGTTATTAAAATTTATGTGTTCTTCGTATAGAACTTTTCATTATATAAATACTTTCAATGACAAATAACTGATATTATTAATATTGTATTACCTATTTCCTTATGTCCACCTTTCCATACTGCCACTGCCACTATCTTTATAGTTCCTATTTTTTATTTATCAAAATTCTGCATTTTTAATCACGAAAACAACATTTTGGCTCCTCATTTGAATTTTTAAAACATGTAAAAAAAAGTTAAATAGATATCTTAATACCACTCATTCAACCCTCTCATTTGTCACCTTGTTCATAAAATTTTGTCAAAGCATCTCCAAGATGTCCAATTTACAATTTTACTTAGTTATTAAAATATTCAATTTATTATAATTGAAAAACTACCAGGGCGACTGGAGGCGCGTTTGTAAGAGCACAACCGGCAAATTTTCTGCTTTAAAATGAGCCTACAAGCTCATTTGTGCCACATTGGGATCAGTTTTTGTTTATTTCTGCATCATACATTCACTTTAGGTCAGTGCTAAAAGCGGCCCGGAGAAAGCCCGCCATGAGCCAGCGTGCCGGCCGTTGAGTTTCCCGTCACGTGGCTGGACGCCAAACTGACCGTACTCATTTTAAAGTACCGCCATCTGTCGGACAGTGCCGAAACCAGGACGATTCTGCTGCTGTCCAGACGGCTGACACACACCCATCTTAGATGTAAACACACCAGATTCTCGACCGCCACTTTGCCGCGATTTTTACTACAGAAACTGCGGTCTTCACATGCCCCCCCCCCCCCAACCCCACCCCCGTCAGTCACCTCACAGAGACGTAGCTCTGCACTCATCGACATTTATGAACCTGAACAGGAAATCAATCTGGATCATCTCTAGCTGTTGCTTGTAGTTCAGTACACACTAGAACCCGA
Organism: Schistocerca piceifrons; assembly: GCF_021461385.2. Lineage (NCBI taxonomy): Eukaryota > Metazoa > Arthropoda > Insecta > Orthoptera > Acrididae > Schistocerca > Schistocerca piceifrons. Next base: position 282,506,997 of record NC_060143.1, read on the forward strand.
TGTCATTGTTGGTCGTCGTTCAAAAGACGAAGAAGGAACTTCGGTGCAATTCGTCTCATGATGAGTTCGTCAGTTAGGATACGTTCACGAGCTCCTATGAGTTTTCCATTATTTCACAGACACCATAGATTGCCTGCCCCCTTTGATTCCCTTCAAGCACTTCAGTGGTCACTTCAGGAGTTATCCATGATGATGATCAGCTCATTTGTTTATTTTCCTCCACACAATCCAGGCCATCTTTATATCACTCAAATTTTCTCGTTTGGCTCCATGAATGATCACCAAAAGCCTCGCTTTCCATGCGTGATTCATCTGCAGTTTTGCGGATCTTACAAAAAAACTTAATCCAGATCGTTTTCTCCTTGAACTCAGCCATTCAGAAACATGTGGACACAGTAGCACACGCTGTAAAGAAACCAGCAACAACCTTTACACCGATTAATTCACAATGACGCTATGTGGCAGAATAGCAGCTGAAAGACACAGCTAGTGGAAGTTTGTTTTGTCGTTTGGGCGCAGTATTCAAATTCTGAAAAATTTTGGACAGTACATCTATTTCCAGAAAAACAGCTTTCTTTCCTAACTTGTGTTATTTGAAATAAATATTAGTGCTTTCTTTCTCCCGATTTCAGTGCAAAATATTTCCTGTTGAAGAAAAATTTAAATATTTGATGCTTAATATACTTCAGTCATCGAGGCTAATTTTGGATCTTTTCGGTGTTACGTCTGAAACGTTCGCAACGTTAGCCCAGTTTAATCAATGTAACAATGGACTACTTGATTGTTGCCAGTGAGTAGGACTTAGTACGAAGCTCCCGAGGTTACGGGGAAAGAAATGTCTTTCCTTGCGTTCCACCTGTAGTGGTCGGCAGTCAAGAAGCTCCGTCACAATTTGCCTAGCTTACAATTACAGACGATCTACGGCTCAGGTTACAATCCTGTGTGACACCAAAGGACCACGAAGTGCGCCTGCTTAGAACGAGGGTACAGAACCCATTCCCAGAACCAAAATCAAATACCCCAAAGGTCGTGTCCTGCAGCATATTGTAAGCTCGAACTTCATGGTATATGTCGAGGAATAGAAGCTTGTCTCAGACAACAAGCAACGCTACAGGAAGCAGAACTAGCGTAGTCGGACAACATAGTTACTGAACAATTCACTAATAGTTGATGTAGGCGATTGTCTTCCTAGAATCTCTCGTTGGATACTGTACCCGATGTCACCTGATAAACGAGATACAGTCCAGTGGAGAATTTTCTCAGACTTGTAATTTGCATGAAGAATTTTAACAGCCCAGTATCTGTACTGCACTGCCAATTTTCAAAGTAAAGGATTTACTATAGGAGCTCCGCAACGAAGGCATTCCACTCTCACATCTCAACATAGATGCAACATACCTTGAATATTACAATTTTTGTCCGTAATAAATTTTATGTAGAAAAGAAGCTTCACTAGTGTTTACTTGGCAGATAAAAGGCCCTTACGGGATTGCACACTGCACGTTCATCGAGTATGTATTACTTGCCAACGGTTGTTTGCGCAGCGCACATGTACTGTGATTATAGATACCCGAGCCAAGAAAGCGTATGGATTCCTTTACTAAGATTTTCTACGTTCGTTGGCGAACGCAAGGACAATACAAACTCGTGCGCGCTTGACACGATTTCAGCGATAGTGGAATCGTTGGAATATAATTATTACACATTTACACATAATTTCCTTCACACATAGTTTACAGTGGACTGTGATAGTGTATAATAGAACAAAACAGTATGTAACAAGTTGTACTTGCAGCAACCGATCATATTCCCGACTTAAAATGTGTAAAAGGTGCAGGAGACGAAATAAAGGTATTTTGCCATCCAGGTTGAAGTATTTAGAAATATCGTACAGGAAAGAAGCTATAAAAGCCATCTGTCAGTGTCAAACATCGTGATGCTCTAGGAATGATCTTATGGAAGCAAAGGTCTGCAGCACCTTACAGTGATTCAGTAAGAGAAGTATGACAGGAGCACCCTTTGCACGAAGTAAGTATGCATACACAAAGAGCATTAGACAAAACGTAATTGTGTATGACCCTACACCTGATTTATATCTGGTTTATCAGCAGCTCGTGGTCTGGTGTCTAGCGTTGCAGTCCCTTAATCACGGGGTTCCGGGTTCGATTCCCGACCGGGTTGGTGATTTTCTCTGCCCAGGGACTGGGTGTTTTGTACTGTCATCATCATTTCATCATCATTATCATCATCATTCGTGATAGTGGCTATATTAGACTGTGTAAAGAAATTGGACTGTATAAAAGTCGGGACTTTGTACGGGAGCTGATGACCGCCCAGTTGAGCGCTCCACAAATCAAACATCATATCTATCTGGTTCCCTTACATCAATTGACTGTAAAGGATCAACTAATGGATGTGTGACTTGTGACGTGTTTCTCTGGTTGGCACGAGTACGTTAACTCCTTTGAGTTTAGAGTAAGTAGCAAATTATCCATACAGTCATTCGTTTTAACGCCACAAACGCGAAACACCAGTATAACTGAAGGACTCCCGTTTTTAAATCTTTTTAATCATTTGAGAAGCATGCATAATGTGAGGCTACATTACAATGAAGGAAGAATTTTATGTATTTCTTCCTGAGGCATGGCCAATATTCTGGATTACATGCAATAGAAACTGATGCCCTATTACATACGGACGATCTATGATAGGGTTGACGGTGGTTTTTCAAGCATACGCGTCCTGCAAATGCGCTTCATATCCTTTGAAGTATGACGTCATAGTCTGTACCTTGTTGAGTGGACCTTTATCACTTGATGCAGAAAAGATCTAAATGTAAAGTAAAATTCACATCAATTTTCCTGTTCATTTGCGCAACTGTTATATTGATATGTGATGAAATATGACAGCAAAAGGAAATGTTAGTGAAAGGGTCTGTCAAAAGCAATATTTATTCTTTAGCACTGAATTACTTACTTTTTATATTCAAATACTGTCATGATATGATTTCCCACATTGAAAGAATTGTCATTCGGGGCATGCCAATAATACGCTCTGTTCTACCTACTACATGGCAGCGAGACCTCGTTGAGCATTTTGCTTCCTGTTCGTTGATGATTTACAGAAAAATGAATGAAATAGTAGACTCAGAGTCATTACTTTTAAGTTTCGGATGATTATTTTCACTTTGTTTGGCGGCACGAACTGTTAACATGTAATAGAAGGCTAGTATCGATTGTACAACATGGATTAATCATGTTCGACATTTTAGCGAACAAAACTGGTGCGACCATTTTACTTTTAATACTGGTATCTTTCTTGCACCGTCGATATTCTATGCCAAAGTTAATTTTATCTCTTTTTTGTTTTTGGCGCTCACGCGCACGTTATCCGTCGCTGATCCCTTCATTCATAACACAAGGCGAGGAAGTAATGAAAGGTGTCGAAACTTCAAAATTCTTAGGTGTACATATTGATGAGAAATTAAATTGGAAAAAGTACATTTTGGAACTCCTAAAAAAACTTAGTTCAGCCATATTTGCACTTCGAATCACTGCAATTACAAGGGAGACACAAATTACTAAATCGATATATTTCGCATATTTTCATGCAATAATGTTATATGGAGTAATGTTGTGGTGGCATTCGTCTTTAAGAAAGAAAGTCTTCATTGCTCAAAAACTGGCTGCTAGGAAAAATATGTTGTGGCCATTCACGACCATCTTTTAGGCCTGTCTTTAAGGAGTTGGGTATTCTAACTACTGCTTCACAGAAAATATTTCGGTCATGCAATTTGTTGTAAATAATCCACTCCAGTTCAAAAGGAACAATGATGCACGTTATTACAATACCAGAAGGAGAAGTGACAGTCATTACTCTTCATTAAGGTTGTCTCTAGTAGAAAGCGCGGCGCACAATGATACAACTAAAAGTTTTGGTAACTTACCCTGTTATAGAAAATGACTGAGAGCAAACAAAAATTTGAAAAAACTTGAAAACTTTTCTCCTTGACAACACCTTCCATTCCATACAATAATTTCTATTATTGTAATGTGTGGAAAGTGGCGGTTAGGAATTACGTCTGTATATTTAATAATAATAAATACAAAAGAGAGCTTATCACTGTTCAGAATGAAGGTATACTTACAAAATAATTTGGGATGTGAATGTGAAACGACTCTTTCCATACCACTACGATTTACCTTGCAAACGATCCATGGAACATGAAACTAATTGCTACAGCCCCACCAACACTGAGTTGTGGTCTCTTCCCTCGGCATCCAACTGCGTCGCGCACTGTAATCACGTGAACAGCCTGCAGGGACCTGGGCTGACAACAACACAGCAATAAAAAATGCACATTCAATATAATGGATAGCAGCAATCAGTCCTTTCTTTTCTGGATTTATTTAAGCAAATCCAGATTTCGGCTAATACTAGCCATTATCAATGAAGTACTTCAGAGATTTAATACATGGCCTAGTACCTCAAATCCTGTTGTTCGGTCTCCTGTCATAGTTCATTCAAGACTAGTACTATTGAATGATCTGTGATAGGAGTCGTTATCATAAAGGTAAGGCACACACTTCACACTTTACTTCAAAGACTTCGGAGACGATCTCACATACCTCTGTTCTCGTCTTCAAAAGCGTGTATTGCCACCTCTTTCACCAATGATATCATTCAACCTTTCAAGCATGCTCCTGCTTAATGAAGTAATGTCCTGTTGATGAATCATTCTTCCAGGATGGCGTTCTGTAGGTGCTACAGGGTCTCTAGGAAGTGCTGATGCGCGCTTCTCCCCAGCCGCTCCCAAACGGCCTCAATAGGATTCAAATCAGGGCTTCGAGCAGGCCATCCCATAGCATGAATCCCCGTTTCATTCTAGAACTGTTGCACAATTCTCGCAACATGTCGGTTTCATTATCGCGCATTAGTATAAAATCATCACCAATAAATGGAGTGAAAGGCACAACATGCTACAGAAGGGTTTCCTCCACATACCGATGAGCGGTAAGGCTCCCATGCTCCACGAAGACCAAATCCGTCCTTTCAGTTGTATTGATTCCTGCCCACACCATCACAGAACCACCCTGAAAAGGCATCCTGGATAGAATCTACTAGGGGAATACCTTTCCCCTGGCCTTCTCATTACCCTCTCTCTTCCGTCCAGTAACCAGAGGACAAATCACGTCTCATCGGCCGGCCGGGGTTGCCGAGTGGTTCTAGGCGTTACAGTCTGGAACGGCGCGACCACTACGGTCGCAGGTTCGAATCCTGTCTCGGGCGTGGGTGTGTGTGATGTCCTTAGGTTAGTAAGGTTTAAGTAGTTCTAAATTCTAGGGGACTGATGGCCTCAGAAGTTAAGTCTCATAGTGCTCAGAGCCATTTTGAACGACTCATCGGTGAACATCATTTGATCCTATTGTTGCACTGTCCAGCCAAGATGTTCCCCTGCGAAACGTAGTCGGATCTGTAGCTGGTATTCTGGACTAGAGACTGACTTCTTCGAGTCTTCTTCAAACGGTGCTCTAATTAACATTGAGCCCTCGAACCTGGTGGGGTCGATTTCATGGTTCAGTAGAGGCCGTGTGACGGTTGCTCTTCTCGGGTTTGTTCCTGGTCTTTTTGCAAAGCCTCCAGTTTCCCTGTACCTTCGTATGGTTCTGGAAATCGTGGGAGGTGCAGTCCTCAACAATTCCGTAACGTAATGCACGCTGTTCCCATCTTACATCAAAGCAACAGGTTCCACAGCTTGTTCAGCCCTTAACGGTATGTTCACTCCAGGAAGCTCGTTACGACTATCACAGAAAGATCCTACAAACACGTGCGATTGAAAGGGGAATAATTCACGGTACAACAGTAAGCGCTAAACCAGCGGGAAAACATTATTCGCTCACATTCAGTGATGTGTTTTCCAGAATGTGCTGGAAAAAACAATTGAGGCTAATGCAATAAACAATCAACACCTCATTGTTTGTGTTCACTAAGCAATGCCAACAACATACCCCGTCTCAAAGAACTGGTTGAAGTGCTTCACTTTGATTAAATGGATAATTACACTATGTTTACACAGCATTTTTTGAGTGTAGCGTTTTTCGAGCCACAGTATTTCTATTGTTTGCAAAGTAGAGTTCTCTAAAGACGGAATGAAACGACCGCATTCTTCTATTTTCAGTTCATTGTGTGCACCTGGTATTTACCAAGCCGTCGCCAAAATCGATAGCGCACGACAGGCTGTTTAAGATAATCGGCTTTTGCTCAACAGGAAGAAAGTTTCGAAACAGTGCAGGGGCCTGGAGCAGGTGGCGAGGGGCTGAAAAGAGGGAAAACATTTCCGCAAGAATTAAAGCGCCAAGGCGTGGGCGACTGAACCGCTAAGACGTTAGAGGCGCCGTCACTTCCCATTAGAGCCAAATTTCTCAAGAGAATATCCAGAATTTCCTCATTTCTTTCTGAAACTTACTTTCAGAGCGGAACAAAGCATTCAGTGTCCACAGTGACGCGCTTTTAGCCGCGATATTTCACAGATTAGTCTGTCGGGAGGTATAACTAGAGTATCTCAGATCTTAAGAAACACATTTCGCTGCTGGTTATACGAACGATTATTTTATCACCTCGTGTCCTAGAGCTTGCGGAATTAAAGGTGACACAGATGCAACGGAATGAAAAAGGAAGCTTACAATCTTATTACGCTCTTCTCTGTAACTGGGTTTAGAAAAATAACATTCCTGCTAAAACGTAGTTGCTATATCAATGGATTCTTTCACTGCTTCTCAGCATAATAATCATCTCACCCAGCTGAAACATTTTTCTGATTATTTCACAACGTTTTTTACCGTTTTTACTCTCGCCTGTTCCTCCTGTGAAAGTAATAATTTGTCCCTTCCCTCTCACTTCTGTTCTCAAACACAGTTGTACAGAGATATTATTTTATCTGCGGCAATATTTCATTATGCCTTCTCTTCATATCAATGAGATGTCTGTTTTTCTTGTACTACTTGACGTCACTCTCTAGTCGTGGCTGTTAGTCCATTTTCTTTCTGTGTTTGTTTTTGTCGTGACAATAGTAATTTCGTAAATACAATTATTTGTCGGTAATTATTAACATATTTCCAGTGTGCTGTGGTTTTAAAACGTTATTCAATGTCACGTGTATCTCTTTTTATAATTCAATTTTTTGCCGAATATTAAACTGCTGTGGTACTGGTAACACATACGACAGTAAAAGACGTTCAGAAGTTTGCCTTCTCGGCTGTTTTTGGCGAATTCAGATTTTAACAAATATACGACTGTGGTATCCCAAGTAGACAAAATTAAATACAACATTGTTTCTTGATTGTAAATGAGAATATATTCCAGAAATTGACATAAATTTATCACCATTTTCACTTCTGTGTTTTTAGACACATTTTGCACATTGTAGCGTTGCTGAGGTTTCATTACATGTGAAACAGAATAAACTTCAGTCGTTCAAGACAATGTTAGTACTAGTGTATGTAGTGCATAATCTTTCCGTGTACACCCAGCCAGTTACTGTACATACACACACTTTCTCTGTTTATTTTGTGTATACATTACAGAAAAATGTCATGAGTGAATTATTATCTCCTATGACGTGAGAAATATATACGTTTTCACTGCATGACCTGAAATCTGTCGTAGACAGTAGTGTATCACATCTCATTTCAGACGTAGTATTAGCTTCAACGTACCCATTTGAGAAGAGGTAACTCAAGGAACTGATTTTATGATCAGGCTATGCTGATGTCCCAGCAGTTTACATATGTCACAGTAATACTCCTGTAGTAATGTGACCGAGACGTTATCATATGTTCTACATTTCATTTTCCAGTTATATATGACAGATTACCTAGTTTTCTGTTTGCGACTGTTATTGCTTCGATACTACCGGTGAAAAAAAGTTGTGCTCCTGTTGATGTTAGCTGGTTGCATAGTGATGTACCGTTCGAAGAGGAGTACTGGGAGAGCTGTGAAGTAAGTGACATAGGGAAATTAATATTAACCATCCACAGAATGTCTACAAGTTCTAAGAATAAAACTGTACCTAAACTGAGATATGGGATATTTAGTTTTTTACTGATATCTCTGACACCTTACACGAAAAAGTTAACCTCGTAGCAGCTATTTAAAAGCGACGACCTACGCTTTCGAGGGATGGATTCAATGGCGAGTGAAGTTTTGCAGGGCTCTCTCAAATATCACTACATACAATGAAACACACGACTGCGTGTCTACCAGCCAGTTCATCCCCAGTTCCTTCTGGTATTTCATTCGCCACTGTCTTCATGTAAGAATCCGCGAGAGTGAATCCAGGGATCGTGTTGACTGCTCTGTACTTTTCATCCTCTCCCACGCGTTCGTGAGGGCTCATTTCGCACTTATTTCCAGCGGACTGAGCCTTGCCTGGCTTCGGACCTACCTGCAAGTACTGTGCACGGTCTATGTATTTCTCTTGTTTATGCTTCCACTCGGCGCCGCCGAGAGGTCGCGGCACATGTCAATGAAATTCGTCGCCAAATCAAAACGTTAAATTAAGCTGCTTCGGCGATCTGCTGGGAATGACTGTTTGGAGAGGAGAATATAATTTTGTATTATCGTCAATTACTGGTAAGCTAGAGCTTAAGCATAGTATCTTTTACGTAAAATTCGTACTAAGGCGATTCTGTGTGTTAAGTGCTTACTGCACAATTTTAGTGTCCAACGGACACGACTTAATACTTGCTGTATAACTCCTTCTTGTACATTGTAATGTACGTTAGCATTGTTATATGCAGGCCTAACTAATGATCGGATTCATTCTCTTTCACTGGATTGTAATCAGAGCAGTATTTCGTCAGCGTTTACTGCAAATGGTTCAAATGGCTCTGAGCACTATGGGACTTAACATCTTACGTCATCAGTCCCCTAGAACTTAGAATAACTTAAACCTAACTAACCTAAGGACATCACACACATCCATGCCCGAGGCAGGATTCGAACCTGCGACCGTGGCAGTCCCGCGGTTCAGGACTGCAGCGCCTAGAACCGCACGGCCACAAGGGCCGGCTCGTTTACTGCATTTCGTAGATCTATCAGTTGTAAACTGTAGCTTTCTGTGAAAACCAGACCGAAAAAGACCATTACAGATCCCCTTAAAGTAATACCTGTCTGGCAGAGTCTCTTCTATCTTGTTCAGACAGGACGGAGCGGGCAGAAATTGAGGCAGTGCTAGAAAATGTTTAAGTACATCACAAGTTGCAAAAACATACCAAAACGAGATCTGGATCTGATGAGTGTGACCGCTGACCTAAGCCAGCCGGTGTGGCCGAGGGGTTCTAGGCGCTTCAGTCTGGAACCGCGCGAGCGCTACGGTCGCAGGTTCGAATCCTGCCTCGGGCATGGGTGTGTGTGTGATGTCCTTAAGTTCCTTAGGTTTAAGTAGTTCTAAGTTCTGTGGGACTGATGACCTCAGAAGTTAAGTCCCATAGTGCTCAGAGCCATTTGAACCAATTTGGAATCACTGACCTAAAGTGGATGGCATTTAGTTGCTGCGAATGTGTCAACATAACCAATGCAGTAGCAGGACTAAAAGTGCATAAAATATTCTCTCTTGCAATGTGAAATGATTGTTTTACTCTCTTTCACAAAAAGTGAAGCAGACAGCACCATGTATTTGTATTACTACAGTTGTAAATAATCTATGATTATTAAAGTTTTATGTCACAAGTTATAATTTGTAAACTGTATAATATGCTGCTAGCATTTCAATAACCTACCATAAAGCCCTGCAGATACTTCACACACAAAAGAATAAATGGCGTTTTATATGGGGTACTTCCATCTTAAGCCACTCTGAGACTCTGACAGCAAATTGTGTCTATTCAGAAGTGGCAGTACACTTTGAATTCTCAAAAACTAAGAAAAATCTAAGAAATAGGCCGGTAAACGCCTGCTTATGGTCTTTCACCCTTTTTGTAAGGTGGTTTCACTAACGAGTTTTTCTGACTGTCTGTAAACTGCGCAAACTTGAAAGACAAATAGCAGGAGTGACTGAACTGACTGACTAAGAAGCTAAAGTAGGGTACAAGTATGTTCATTACACTACTTTAAATGTCTTTACTCTGTACTGATGTAATACCTGATTAAATTTCATCTTTCCTCCTTTCCTGTAGGTACATCCGATTAAGTTATGTCGCATCACCAACTTTTGGGGGTTCTACACATTTATCTGTACCAACAAACATTTTAACTAACTAGCTAACGATTGACAGGAAGTGACTATTAATGCGTGTCTGGCAGAGTCTATTCCATCTTGTTCAGACAGAACGTAGTGGGCAGAGATTGAGGCACTGTTAGAACATGTGTTAAGTACATCAAAAATTGCAAAAACATACCAAAACGAGATCTGGATTATTTTTGCAGGCCTAACTAAAGATTTTTCACAACTCTGGTTGATCATCAACAAATTATTCTCACCCAAGAGAGGTGCAATATGTAGAACACTACCCTCATACCTCTTTCAAACTTGACAATATAGTTTCAATTGTAATTTAATATACTGCATGGAGCACTATCGTTCTTACAACAAAAAGCCAAAGAAACTGGCTCACGTGCCTAATATCGTGTAGGGATCCCGCGAGCCGCAACACGACGTGGCATGGACTCGACAAATGATTGAAGTAGTGCTGGAGGGAACTGACGCCATGAATTCATCAGGTCTGTCCATAAATCCGTAAGAGTATTGGGGGCGGGGGCGGCGGTGGAGATCTCTTCTGAACAGCACGTTTCAAGGCATCCCACATATGCTCAAGAATGTTCACGCCTAGGGAGTTTGGTGGCCAGCGGAAGTGTTTAAACTCAGAAGAGTGTTCCTGGAGTCACTTTTGGTCGTGTGTGGTGTCGCACTGTCCTGCTGGAATTGCCCAACTGTCGGAATGCACAATGGACATGAGTGGATACAGATGACCAGTCAGGATGCTTACATACGTTTCCCCTGTCAGAGTCGTATCTAGACGTATCAGGAGTCCCATATTACTCCAACTGTACACACCATTCCAGAGCCTCTACCAGCATAAACAATCCCCTGCTGACGTGCAGGTCTCATGAGGTTGTCTCCACACCCGTACACGTCCATCCGCTCGATACTATTTGAAACGAGACACGACCGACGAGGCAACATGTTTCCAGTCATCAACAGTCCAACGTCGGTGTTGACGGACCCAGGCGAGGCTAAAGCTTTGTCTCACGCAGTCATCAAGGGTACACGAGCGGGCCTTCGGCTCTGAAAGCCCATACCGATGATGTGTCGTTGAATGATTCTCATGCTGATACTTGTTAATGACCAAGCATTGAAATCTGTAACAATTTGCGGAAGGGTTGCACTTCTATCACGCTGAACGATTCCCTTCAGTGGTCTTTGGCCCTGTTCTCGCAGTATCTTTTTCCGGCCGCAGCATTGTCGGAGATTTGACGTTTTACCGGATTCCTGATATGCACGGCACACTCGTGAAATGTTCGTACGGGAAAATCCCGACTTCATCATTACCTCGGAGATGCTGTGTCCCATCGCCCGTGGGCCGACTATAACACCACGTTCAAACTCACTTAAATCTTGACAACCTGCCATTGTAGCAGCAGTAACCGATCTAACAACTGCGCCAAACACTTGTTGTTGTATACAGGCGTTGCCGACTGCAGCGCCGTATTCTGCCTGTTTACATATATCTGTATTTGAATTCGCATGCCTATACCGGTGTCTTTGGCGTTTCAGTGTACATGACTTGAAGTCGAAAAGATCATAAAATGTTACTATATGACGATTGACTGGCAATATATCCCGTGTATCTTTTCTGAAGCACCTGAATTTGTTCCAATGCTGTCATAACAACAGGTTGAATCATGTCGCTTTTTTATGGGAACGAAGGAGAGCTCCCATTAGTCGTAGCCGAACGGCATTACTGGCTCGCCACCCTTTACGGGAAAAGAGGCTGTGATTTATGACCACGCACTCCCACACACACACACACACACACACACACACACACACGTATAGCCACCTTCCTCTCGGCGCGGCAGGTGGGGAAGTGTCTTCAGCTACTACAGGATCCCCACCGACGCTTCCATGCTCGGGCCGCAGCCGGCTGGCGAGAATTATTGCATCCAGTTCCCCCACCGCCCTTTCGAAACAGAATCTGCGACGTCTAGAAGTTGCCATAATTTTTCCGCCGCTGCCTCCAGCGGCCGCTTTTAAACTTGCCTGCCGCGCGCCGCCTTGCCTTGCCCTGCCTCGCCTCGCCTTTCGCAGACGTTGGCTGCAGACGGCGAGTGTCGGAGGAGGCACGGATTACGTGGAGCAGAGGGTAGGCTCAGAGTGAAGGGCGAGGGGAGTGCGTCGGAAAGAGATGAATAAGAAGGCGTCGGAGGACGTGAGGAATGGAAGCTTTGGGAATATGCAGGGCGGCGGCCAGCGAGGGAGAGAACACGGCTGGTGGAAAGGAGCAGCGGCTGCGAGGATACCGCAGGAGCAGAGCCGTCCTGTTACCACTGTGCAGGTTCGACCTAGCGCTTGCACATAGCGTGGCTACTAGAAACAATTCGCAGATGGGTTTGTTTGGCAGGTATCCAGGTAAGAACGTGTTGCAAATGCCAAATCTACCTTTTTATTCAAGAAGGAAACAGAGCTTGGAAGCTTAAACTTCAAAGATGCTACTCATGACCTTGTCGTCAGTGCACCACTTTCGCTACATATTGAACAATCTGATACACTGCGTAAATTTACTATACGATACAATAAGTCGAAAATTGTAATCTGCGATTTCGCATCGTTTTTATGACATTAATAAAATAGTTTTCTACTCTTACGAGTATGCACAGAACACATATTCAGACAAGAATCGAGTAAAAATAACATTAATTCTATAACTTTTCAATTTTTACACTAAAATTGTCAATCATAGACTTTCAAACTCAATTTAGAAAACATTATCAATAAGTAACTCATTTGTTGTGTAAAAATCATTTGTTGTGTAAAAGACTTTCCTTCAATCAGTTATTACTTTTGTTGCTCTTAGTTAGTTAGAAGCTGGGAAGTTGGCAGCGAGTGTTTGTTCCGTGTGTGTGTCATGTGGTACCTAAGGTTCGGAAATATTTGAAAGTAGAAATTATACTGTTTAAAAAGATGAAAAGTAAACACTCTGTGTTAAAGATAAAGTGTCTGCAATAACCTATTTCACATACATATTCTAAACTAAAAGATGAAAGTTCTTCTGTAGTAAGAAATAGGATACTTCCAGTTACAGAGCTAACAAAGACTTCGATATACCGAAGGGAGATAGCAAATAAAGTGAAAGACTACTAAATATTTATAAAATCGATTTAATGAGCAATTCTACTTGTACTCTTATCTATTCTCAGTGGCTGGACACGTGTGCAAAAAAGTGTTTTGTGAGATTTGTTATAAAATTATATTTTGCCAATGTGGTAATTACGAGGTTATTGAGGTTTCAACCTGAAGAATTTGTTTCTTTAATTCCAATGTGAGATCGTAAAAATTGGCGTCAGACTGTTGATTTCGGCCCATATTAGTAATCTTCAGTTCTGTTTAAAGCATATTCTAATGTAATAAATTCAAAGTTTTATCTTAACGGATTTAAACAAAATTAGCTAGGTAGTGTCGAACAGAAGTAGTAATATAGTGCAAACTAGGCCATAGTACCGGCAGACTCGTAATGTGATCGGTGGTATTGTTTACAGCAGTTCGTACTATATTATTAGTTCTGTTTGACGACGCATAACTAATTTTGTCTATTTCTCTCGACGAGGTCACTTTGCCTTTATTATATTACACTCCATTTAAACAGATCTGAAGATGGTTACTGTCGTCCAAAATCGATAGCCTGACGAGTTTTTTGGGACAATAGAATAGTAGTAAAGAATTAGATTACGCACTACCTCGTTCACTGCTTTTATTCGCGGCTGTGTCTTAGCTTGTAAAACTCATGAGCTAATTCCGCAAATAATATAACGGTTTGGAAAACTATCCAACAACCATAATACAGTCAAAGAGCAAATGGGCAGGGTAACACAATGCCCGGTCAAAAAAGTGCCGAGCCTGATTTTATTCCTGGCGTATAAGCGACATTAGCGCAATAACTACAGTGGCAGCTTGAACTAACTAATGTCAACAACAGACGTCAGTTTGTAACGTGCGCGCGTGGAGCACACAATACTCTTTAAAGCCTGTACTATGGTAAATTGACGGGCTTCTCCTTATGAGAAAGGATTTTTGTATAGAAATTGACCGCGTGTACCTGAATGGAGGCAAATCAGACTTACACCCACTCTGTAATAACAACGATACGTCAAGCAAGTCCGAAATGCAACTACACGTCAGGACGGACAAGAAACAACACAGAAGATGCTACCAATTTGTTAATAATACGGTCGCCAGCCTAATTAGGCATTAACTGAGTTCCTTCCCTGTACAAGTTGATGTACGTTCATGCAAAACCACACGTAATAACACTGCATAATATGGTAAATTTTAGAACCAGAAAATCTACTGAACTGATAATTTCACTTTCTGTACTAATATGGATAAACCATAAATACATAACATTACACTATAATGTTTACTACAAAACTTCGTACTGTCTATTGATCTGATTAAAATCGGGCATAGGTTACCCTAGAAACAGCACTTTCGAAACACACACACAATGTCAATTTTGATAAAGGTAAAACACTGATAAATTTTGGGTTTCTATTTTGGCTTTGACTTTGCTGGTCAAATCAGTTTAGAACACTTCAGAATTCAAATGAATAAAAAGGGGGGGGGGGAACCCTGAAACTGTTATGATCACTGTATTAAAACAATTAATTACTGAAATCGTTATGCCCTCAAGATTTCCAATATATGATTTACTACTCTTTTTGTCTTATTTCCTGCTCATTTAAATACCATTATATCTGTCTCGAAATTATTAAGCTTAATTACTAAAACAATATCAAAATTATCTTCCAACTTTGTCAGACCTTTGTTATTCGTCTATTAGTTCATTAACAAAAGAAGTTCTTTAAACATCATTCTAACATAGCTAGGTCTGCAGGTAATTATTATTAACATAAACTTTAATTCTTCATTTCGGGACACTCGGATTGCACAACATTTGGAAAGGATCCTGTCTAGGTTAGTTGTGAGGATAATTAAATGATAGGACAGTTCTGGTAAAATTTAAGTTGTTATTGAACAGTATGGAATAAAAGTAACACTGGTCCATACGAATACAGTACCAAAAAGTTCAACCTGATCGTATCGATGCGGCAGTTGGCGGGCGGCGAGATGGCGAGACACAGAGCACACATACAACCACACCAATGGCTCTTGACGTATCGGCACTTTACTTCTTCTTAGCGTCGCAATACTTTTCCATTTAGTGCCTATGGAATTTTGCCATGCTGTATAGGCGTCGGAACGGCATATCCGAGGCTCAATGAAACTACGTCTTCCAGGAGAGCCTCCTCGATCCAGGACGTGTTGCTCAGACCAATGCCCAACTCCGAGTACTACTGCTGAGCCCGTTGTGCCGTGCAGTGCCCGTGTTCATTTTCCCGCGCTCGCCTGCCATCCACGTTTTACCGCTCCCTGACAGGCCGGGTATTCACCCGAGGTTTTGCATTTTACATATCCTAACACATTGCCTACGTATGGACCAGACGTACAGTTACAATTTTAAACATCTTACAACAGTCTCAACATTTGTTACATTTCAATTCTATTACAATATTGCTTGACATTAATATTCACATTGAAATTTGTTTACAGTTTTCTTAACACAATGACATGAAACAAAAAAGAAATGAAATCAGAACATCAATTACATTAATTTATCGAAAAATCAGATGGGGAAAAAAATTTACTTATATGTACAATAGTACAGCGTTGTTGTTGTTACAAGTTCACCAACAATTTGTGAGTAGGCAGCATTAAGTAGTGAATCTGCGACAGGAGTGTAGCAATGTTGTTGTGTTACAAACTGAAATGGAATAATGTCTCGTAACTAAAGTGGTCAAGACATTCTCTAGAATGTCTTGAACAGGATAGTGTGTGCAAAGTTTGTCCCGCACGCTTGACGCCCGAACAAAAACATCGACACACATGAATGTCCGCCGCGACTTAACTGAAACACAAAACACGGACCATCAGTTTCTGGAAAAATCGTCACGAATGATGAAACTTGGTATTATCAATATGACCACGAAACGATAAAGTTAAAAAATTCGTATGAACGGTCAACACTTTGACGTTTTAACCGAAATTCAACCCGATGTCACGAGGACCTTCCCGACAGTTTCACATGGCTGAAAAAACTTTCTGTGCGTCTTACTGAAGTTGAGAGAGACTTTGTAGAACACCTGAAGCATTAAAGAGCACCGTCTTAACTTTTCCTATTTTTGTATTATTCCAGTCTAGTGACATTTTGAACTGTCTTGGGGAGATATCTTAAACAAGCGAACAGTTAAAGCAAACCATCGAGAGCGTTAGGTAGTATTATGCAGAGCGGTGCTGGACTTACACCCGTTGAAGAAGTAAAATCTTTTCCTCTTCTTCTTGTTATGGTTACAAGTTTTAGGCATTTGTCTTTTATGATACCCATATTTATCGTCGGTCTTTCTTGACTTCTTTCACTTTTGGGTGTGGATCTTACGAGTTATCGATGTAATATTTGCTACTCATCATGTCGATTTGTTCATTCCATTTTGTTCGGCTTTCATGGATTTTATTTCCTAATTTATAGCAGTTCATTTCATTTCCAAAATAATCATTCTTATTTCTACTATATCACATTTCTGTTGCGTGAATCACATTTTCTGTATCCTGAATTTTAGTCTCTTGTTCATTTCTCACTTCCAAACAATAAAAAAGGAACAACCAAGAAGTCTTATTTCTTGCCACGTTCTGCTTTTGAGGCATCTGTACGAGATGCATTCAAGTTCTAAGGCCTCCGATTGTTTTTCTCCGGACTGGAAAGAGATAGAAACATGTGCATTGTTTTAAAATGAGGCCGCATTCATTGTCAATACATCTCTGAGATGGCAGCGCCGTACGGCAGATGGAATTTTACCGCCAGCGGCGAGAATGAGAACTGTTTTAAATACTTAAAATGGCGACGTTTTCCTTACTCGAACAGCGTGCAATCATTCGTTTTCTGAACTTGGGTCGTGTGAAACCAATTGAAATTCATCGACAGTTGAAGGAGACATGTGGTAATGGTGTTATGGATGTGTCGAAAGTGCGTTCATGGGTGCGACAGTTTAATGAAGGCAGAACGTCGTGTGACAACAAACCGAAACAACCTTGGGCTCGCACAAGCCGGTCTGACGACATGATCGAGAAAGTCGAGAGAATTGTTTTGGGGCTCGCCGAATGACTGTTGAACAGATCGCCTCCAGAGTTGGCATTTCTGTGGGTTCTGTGCACACAATCCTGCATGACGACCTGAAAATGCGAAAAGTGTCATCCAGGTGGGTGCCACGAATGCTGACGGACGACCATATGGCTGCCCGTGTGGCATGTTGCCAAGCAATGTTGACGTGCAACGACAGCATGAATGGGACATTCTTTTCGTCGGTTGTGACAATGGATGAGATGTGGATGACATTTTTCAATCCAAAAACAAAGTGCCAGTCAGCTCAATGGAAGTATACAGATTCACCGCCACCAAAAAAATTTTGGGTAACCGCCAGTGCTGAAAAAATGATGGTGTCCATGTTCTGGAACAGCGAGGGCGTAATCCTTACCCATTGCGTTCCAAAGGGCACTACGGTAACAGGTGCATCCTACGAAAATGTTTTGAAGTACAAATTCCTTCCTGCACTGCAAGAAAAACGTCCGGGAAGGGCTGCGCGTGTACTGTTTCACCAAGACAACGCACCCGCACATCGAGCTAACGTAACGCAACAGTTTCTTCGTGATAACAACTTTGAAGTGATTCCTCATGCTCCCTACTCACCTGACCTGGCTCCTAGTGACTTTTGGCTTTTTCCAACAATGAAAGACACTCTCCGTGGCCGCACATTCACCAGCCGTGCTGCTACTGCCTCAGCGATTTTCCAGTGGTCAAAACAGACTCCTAAAGAAGCCTTCGCCGCTGCCATGGAATGATGGCGTCAGCGTTGTGAAAAATGTGTACGTCTGCAGGGCGATTACGTCGAGAAGTAACGCCAGTTTCATCGATTTCGGGTGAGTAGTTAATTAGAAAAAAAATCGGAGGCCTTAGAACTTGAATGCACCTCGTATATTTTGTTAGTTTCATTTCTGTATCTCTGTCATATTCCTCTCTAATATCAGATCATAGAGTCTTGAATTCACTGTTGTCAAAATGCCGAAAAGTAACGGAATTAAGTTCAGCATCAGAAAAAGAATCTCAGTAGAAGATGTTACATATGCCACTTTATATCTACATCGATGTTTCACAAGCCAGCTTACAGTATATGGCACTGAGTACGTCCTGTACCACCATCCTGTTTTCCATTCGTCAATTGTCCGTGGGAAAAATGATTGTCGGTATACGTCCGTATTAACTCTAATTTCTCGTACTTCATCATTTTAGTCATTTCACGAGACGTATGTCGGAAGAAGTAAAATGTTGCCTGACTCTTACCGGAAAGTACTCTCTCGGAATTTCAGCGGTAAAGTACTCCGTGATTCACAACATGTCTGTTGCAGCGTCTGCCACTGTTGTTTGTTCACACTTTGAAGACCAAGCCCGAACACAGTTCGGGCAGCGACTGTCTCACAAAGACCGCGCCCGAGTAGAGGTCTGGCCGTGATTTTATTGACGTGCGAGCCACCGGTCGCTTTAAAACTGGACTCATTTTATATAACAACAATGTACGGAAGTCTCGCAACCCGCCTCTTGACTGGTGCTGCCTTGTTTTGTCCATTTCTAAAGTTATTTCGAAAGAAACAGTGAACGCAGTAGCTACTGTCATTAATGTCTGAGCCAATACGATCACTGACGTAATTTTTTACGCGTACTCAATAGGTTCCGCAGTTCTCTGTAATTCTGCCACAAATACGTCACGTTTGTTGAGTGAGCAACTAATTTCGTAAGTTCAAGAGGAATAAATTTGCTCAGGGACTCACCTCACATTTTCGTCTTGGGAAAATATTTATGCTTTCTGTCATTGTGATCTATCGAAGAACTAAAGTAAATATGAAAAATAAATCTTGAAGGTTGTCTCTTTTTAGTATGTATTACTCTTTAAGATCCATCAATTACATGTGTGCCAAAAACGCTTTAAGTAACAGCAGAAACAGCTGGTTACCTAGGCCCAATATTCCTCCAAGTGCATGGTCTCCGAAGTGTTAAGTATTCCCTAACGCTCTCGTGTCGACTAAACTATCCCGTGACGAAACGTGGCACTCTTCGTTGAACTCTCTCTATGTCTTTATGCAAAAAACAACGTAACTGAAAAGCATGTTCTATGTATAATAAACGATATCGCCAGGAGCTTCGAACGACTTTTTTTTAAGGGTCAAAATAGAAATTAGTCGGCCGAATATCCCGAGACAATACGTGAAAACGATACTGAAGTACCTGTTTTTGTGTGACGTATCGTATTTATCCGGCGATACCAGGCTGGTGGTTTCCGATAAAACCTCTCCCTTGTACTGGAACGACAGTAAGTGTACGAGTACAGGTTGAGCACATGGATCACGACATATGGAAGTCTGGGTATGGCCGTGAAGCGTGCAGGGAGAGCCCAGCTGTTAAGGTGACCGGAAATCCAGATCCGAATCTCTGCCTGGCCGAAATTTTCAATGTCGTGATTCCATTCTACAGTTGGAGGTGGCCCCTCTTCGCAATGGCGAACATATTTACTGTAATACGTCAAGTGGTCACGACAGACTCAAAAGCTTTTTATTTCCAGGAGCATTTGACAAGCTATGTTGTCCTGATGAATAAGTGAAAGATCCTCCCAAAGTGCTTGTATTATAATTTCTCGGACTACTACAAACGCCGTTCAGTAAACGGCCGATTCCTGAAACACATTGAAAAACTTACTTGTTTGAAGGGCATTTCTTTCTCTTGCTAAAATCATCTTGAACATTAAACTCGTCTGGTTCTCGCACATATGCATTGTAAAATTAACTTGTGAATAAAATTTACCTCAAAATTCAGGTAATTTCAACGACGTTAGTTTACGGTGAAACCAGTATGTTGCTATGGCGTTCTTATTTCGAGGCTGACGTGTTCCTAAGGGTTACGTATTGATCTAATTGTGAACGTAATTAGTTTTTACAAAACACTTACAAAAGTCTATTTCCTTCCATTGCGCTCAATGGGAAGTTAAAACTACTAATGAAGACGAAATAAAAAATTTAAACAATCTATTAGAGTAAGCGGGTGGCGTAAGGCGGCGACAGGATATTCAAAATCTAAAGCAGCGCGCATGCACAGTACCTTAGATGGCTTTTGTAGGCTAATTCGAGGTTGTTTCCCGGCTTCATATACAACAACTGCCTTGTATACAGTTTTTCATCTCTGCTTCCGCTGCACCACTGTGGTACGACGTAAGCAATTATCACTTACACATTGTATAAGGAAAGATTACGCAGGAGTATTTGTTTTTATTATAACGAAACATAGATCTTATTATTTCACGAAACAGTCTGGATTTTTTGCCGGAGTCAATCTTAAAGTTTCTCATTGAGAAATCGCTTCTAAATATTGGTTGTTTGTGATTAGATCGTGCCTAACAGCCCATGTTGCCATTCGACAGCCAAAGGATCGAGTCTTGTCGAGACCACGATAAACTGTTCCGGAATTTTGCTACTTGCTTGATTCTGACTCACTCGACTGCCATGCAAATGTAGAACTGTAGGGTTAAGGAAGGCCATACTCAAGGCCATGCAGGTATAAACTCTGGGGTCCTGCCCATTCGTCTCGTACAGGGAGCCTAAGGGATGCTGCGTTATCGGAATGTTATACAACAATTCAAGCAGATAACATCAGTAGTTTTACTTCAATAAAGTAGATTGACAATACTTAACTTTGAAATAACAATGCTGTCGCAAGCGATGGGCGACGTATAACATAAATACGAGTCCTTTTCTATATACAATGTTCGTGCAAGTTTGACACGAAGCTTGTGGAACACTACTAACTGCTATCGTAGCACTCTCTGCTAGGCCGCACTAATACTCAGCGAATACTGTCCCAATACTGAGCTGATAGTGAGTGGCAGGGGCTGGAAGGAGCGGCGCTTGTATTCTCCTCTTGTGCGGTCCTAATCAGCGCACCACTGGCACACTTCCTTTCACTGCCATCTCTTCTCTTGCGTTCTTCATCTTCGTTCCGGTGCTTGTGGTTACGCCAGAATATTAACAGCGTCATGATAGACGTATCCCTGTATGGAGGCTCCTAGGAGAATGAAAACTGCCAGATTTCAAAGCGCCTGGCGTCATGGTAAAGGGAACCATTCCGTACACAGACTGTAGATTTCGTACAGCTAATATTTGGAATGCGACCTTTACATTTCCGATATATTAATGTTGTCGGCTGTGCCCCATGTTAGAGGTCCCTACGATGTGATCTTTCGACAGTACGACTCTAGGACCCATGTTAGCCGAGCTGCCATTATCTAACTCTAAACAGAAGATGTTCGAATGCTGCCCAGGCCAAAAGTCCCTCAAGATCTCACACTGAAAACCGGTTGACCAAAACGTGGTGCTCCGCCACTCGCTGCCACTTCGATGGATCAACTATAGTGTAGGGCTGAAGCAGCGTAGAATGACGTTCCCGTATCTGTCATCATTATTACTCGACGTCCAGATCTGTTAGAACCATCTTTACTGCTGGAGGTGGAAGCGCTGTGTGTTGCATTTCCCACCCACCCAAGAATGATACACGGATTTCATAATCTATTCTGTACACTCATATGAGTAAAATTTCGTTGTTTGCTGTCTTACCTGGTCCTGCAAATTTACTGGCCGGTCTGAGGAGGCACTGAATGTGAAATAATGAAATAAAATGTAGCATTTCTGAGAAATTTCAGCGAAACAGCACATAAATGGAGCTATTCAAGAACTCGGCCGACTTTATGTAATGGCGCTTTCCAGGCTCTACTGTATTCACGTGCCACGGTAGTAGCGAAACCTGTGCTTTGTTTACAAGTGCTAGTATTGAGTACGGCAACAACATTCGTCTTATTTGGTGGCAGTTGTATCGGGAAAGGATACTCATTATTGTAGACAATAATATTCAACACGTGTAGCAGTTTTCTGTATCATCAAAGTAAAATTTAGTCTGAGTAACGACTTGGAAATTCTGTCTTAGAGATGGGATCGAAAAAGTGCGCATGGAATTTACATTTATACCTCTTCTCCATATTATCTCTTTCTTTTCCCAAATATTTCAGTGAGGAAGGTAAGTAAATAATTGACACGAATATTTGATAATAATGATGTCTATGATTTATTCACAGTAAAACTTAAGTCAGCGTAGAATGCGTTCTGCATAGCTACATCGCCGACATAAATTAAGTTTCTGTCTCGAAATAATTCTCAATCTATCAGTTCAGTAAGCTCTGACATTCAAGTAACACCTAGGCAACATCTAGTGCAGAAGTGGGGTCCATAAAATGGCGGATGTCCCATTTATATTTTCTAATAGTCAACGGGTAGAGCGAAAATGACTACAGCGATGAGTGAATTGTTCGCAGAAACATCTCTGCACTATAACTCGACCAACAATCAAAGATATGAAAAACGTTTAAATGATTCGAAATAAAAAGACACATTACAATGTGCGAAAACAGCCTAGTAGCCGTCGGCAGAAAGAGACACGAGATGAGACCCCTAACCGATGCATTGCTGGTAGCCTACTAGATGCGATAAAACTGCTTTTGTGTGGAAACTTTTTTCCCTATCTTTATCATACCAACAAATATATTTAAGAACAATAGCTCTAGTTAGTTTGTCACAAGACTTTACATGTTAATATTTTATTTTTTATTGTTTCCACTCACTCTAGTCTAACCTCGTTATAATTGTATACTAAACAAGCACAAAAGTATTTTTTATTGTTTGTGTGTTGATGGTAAAGAAAATCTCAAAATACAAATGGAAAAAGGATATAGCGACACTATTGACATAATTTTTATAAGTATTAGAACTACTTATTTCTTCTTATTGTTCTTCTTCACGTATTAGGCAGATTACTTATTACGGTACTCCATCTCTTGTATGTTCCTCCATTCTTCTAGGACATTTATACTGAGGAACCAAAGAAACTGGTACACCTGGCTACTGTCGTGTAGGACCCTCGCGAACACGCAGAAGTGCCGCAGCACGACGTGGAATGGACTCGACTAATGTCTGAAGTAGGGCTGGAGGGAATTGACACCATGAATCCTGCAGTACTGTCCATAAATCAGTAAGAGTATGAGTGGGTGGAGATCTCTTCTGAACAGCACGTTTCAACCATCCCAGATATGCTAAATAATGTTCATGTCTAGGGAGTCTGGTGGCGAGCGGAAGTGTTTAAACTCAGAAGTGTGTTCCTGGAGTCACTCTGTAGCAATTACGGACGTGTGTGGTGTCGCATTTTCCTGCTAGAATTGCCCGAGACGTCGGAATGCACAATGGACATGAATGGATGCAGGTGATCAAACAGGATGCTTACGCTCCTATCAGCTTAAACAGTCCCCTGTTGATAAGCAGAGTCCATGGATTCATGAGATTATCTCCATACCCGTACCTGTTCATCCTCCGATACAATTTCAAACGAGACTCTTTCGACCAGGGGCTCGTTTCCAGTCATCAACAGTCCAATGTCGGTGTTGGCGGGCCCAGGCGAGGCGTGAAGGTTTGGGTCGTGCACTCATTAAGGGAACACGAGTGGGCCTTTGGCTCCGAGAACCCGTATCTATGAAGTTTCATTGAATGGTTCGCATGCTCACAGTAGTTTATGGCCCCGCATTGAAATCTGCAGCAATTTGCAGAAGGATTTTCATATCTTTGATTGTTGGTCGAGTTACAGTGTAGAGATGTTTCTGCGAAGAATTTAATCATCGCTGTAGTCATTTTCGTTTTACCCGTTGACTATCAGAAAACATAAAAGGCACAGCCGCTATTGTATGAACCCCACTTCTGCCATATTTCCTAGCCGTTACGCTGAACAATTCTCTTCAGTCATCGTTGGTTCCGTTGTTGCAGAATCCTTTTTCCTGTCGTAGCAAAGTCGGAGATTCGATGTTTTACTGGATTCTTGATATTCACGGTACTCATGAAATGGTCGTACGGAAAATCTCTGCTTCGTCGCCACCTCGGAGATGCTGTGTCCTATCGCTCGTGCGCCTACTGTAACACCAAGTTCAAACTAAGTTGAATTTCGATGACCCGCCATTGTAGTAGAAGTAACCGATCTAACAACTGCGTCAGAGACTTGTTGTCTTATATAGGCGTTGCCGACGGCAGCTGCCTATTCTGGGTGTTTACATATCTCTGTATTTGAATACTCATGCCTCTACCAGTTTCTTTGGCGATTCAGTGTGTAATAGAGAGCCTTTACTGCGAATCTCACAACATGTTCCTTTCATTTTCTCCGATTATCCTTCATTTTTTTCATTTGGGGTATATATTCCTAAATCATTCTTTATATCTTCATTTCTTTTTCGATATTCCCTTGTACATCCTTCTATAGATCTTAGACATCTCGTTTCTTGAGCCTGTATTGAATTTTCTTGACGTGTTGTTGTTACCCTTGCTTCACTTCCTTAAGTAAAGGTTGGCACTGCTGTTGTTTTAAAAAACCTTCTGTTGGGTTCTTTTCTTTCTTTATACGACAATCTTTTTTGTTATGATTCCAAAAATGGAAGTAAATTTATTTAAGTTTTGGTCTACGTCATGGTTATATTCGAAAGTAATGTCGCATCTTAGATATTTAAAGAGTTTCACTTGCTCCATTGTTTTATTATTCAATACTGTTTTAGATATGATGTTAGTCTGCCCTGAAATGGCATCACTTTTGTTTTATCTTCCGACAATGCTGGGTTGTAATCTATGACTATCTACTGCAACTTATACGAGTGTATCTGAAAGTTGTCTTTATTCTCTGTAATCAAAGTTAGGTCATGTGCATATAAAATTACATTTAATCTAATGTCGCTATATAAAAGAACCCAATTTACGTTCAAAATTTACATTTTCTGCTGACTTCATCTATATGTATATATTGAAGAGTGCTGGATAATTACAACATCCTTATCGTAGCCCTTTGTTTGTGTTTATCGGCTTTGTAGTTATGTTTCTCATATCTATAACAATTTCGGTGTTTGTTTATAGGCTATTACTAGCATTTATGAGATTAAATGGATAACATCGTTAAGCCATGGTATTCCATAACATTTCTCTATCCACGTTATCGAATGCTTTCTCAAAATCCACAAAAGCAAGATGGGTATCCTTATTGTACTCTCGTCTCTTTTATATAACTTGTTACATGGCAAAAACATGGCCAACAGTTGCTCATTCCATTCTAAAACCTGATTGTTCTATATGTATTAGATTTTCCATGATATTTTTAAGTCTTACATTCAGGGTTTTGCTATATAATTTATAGGCAGAATCCAGGAGGCTTATTCCTCGAAAGTTACTACATTTATTTTTATCGCCCCTTTTAAAGATAGATATTACTTTAGCTATCAGCCAGTCTTTTGGTACGTTGTTGTTTCTCGAACGTTGATTAAATATGTGAAGAAGCGTTAAATGTATGAATAACCCTCCATATTTCCGCAGCTCCGTATTAATGTTGAAGTGTTGGCAGAAGAGCCAACACTGTTTTGCTAGAGGAGGCCGAAATGTACGCGTTTAATTACACGCTGACTGGCGCGAGGTCTGGAACAGTTAAGGGAATTAATAGTAGCAAATAAAGTACGTAGTGGATGTAATACTTAACTTTAATCCACAATTGTAGAACATCTCTCGTTACTGTACATGCTTCACAATATTAATTATTAAATGCTATGGCGCCTTGCTAGGTCGTAGCAAATGACGTATCTGAAGGCTATGCTAACTATCGTCTCGGCAAATGAGAGCGTAATTGTCAGTGAACCATCGCTAGCAAAGTCGGCTGTACAACTGGGGCGAGTGCTAGTAAGTCTCTCTAGACCTGCCGTGTGGTGGCGCTCGGTCTGCAATCACTGACAGTGGCGACACGCGGGTCCGACGTATACTAACGGACCGCGGCCGATTTAAAGGCTACCACCTAGCAAGTGTGGTGTCTGGCGGTGACACCACAAATGTCATCTAAAGCGGTGGCTTTCCTGTATTCTCTAACTCTTACAGCTTCCGTCAGATTTCCATATCAGTACCGTCCACGACTTTGAGTCATTTAGTTTAGGTAACGTCTGACTTAAAGTATATTATTAACACGTATACGATCACTTTCTTGTGCGCTGAGCAATTTCATTACTTTATAAGCGATAGTTTGTCTGCCATGTAAATCATGCTCTATGCTGCTAATAAGCGTACTGTTTCAGAGTTACGTATTTCGCATTGTTTCTCTTCTCTTTATATTCATTATACTTTTCATTAGGGGATTATTTATAAAGGTCTTGAAAGCTTCTTGGTTTCTTTTATTTCTGTTTCTGTATCTGGCGTCCAAATTCTTACCATTCTGTGTTTCCTGTTTTCCTTTTCTTCACCAGGGCTTCATCGGCTGTGTTCGATTCGTATGTTTTTAAGTTTCTAAAATCTTCTTCCAAGTCTTCTACCGTTTCTAAATTTGCTAATGGTTTTGGTCATCCACTTTTGGTACAGTTTTCTTTTGCTGCTATTTTCTAATAGGTAAACTTTAAGAACGTTCTTTCTTTTGATCCTTAACTGGTTTCTTCGGTATCCTCCTTTTTGTGTAGATGTCAGTTATTGACACCAGTAGGAAGTGACCTGATCCAATATCGACTCCTCGATAAACTCTGGTGCCTCTAGCCTCTCCAGGAAATCCATTCTTCATTATTATATAATAAAAACTATTTATTTAACAGTTAAAATTAAATAATGCTTTGCTTTTAACTATAACCCTGTTCTCAGCTACTAGCTCTTTCGACATTATTAATTTAAAAGTGGACTAATTACATACTTTGTAACCGTAAATGTTGTTTAGTCTGTTTTATATTAACAGTAAATTACTAATATCTTTTAAATTATTCAAACAGTAAATTGTAAGAGTGATAAAAACAACTTGACTAAGCCTGTAGATGGCAGACCACGAATAAAAAGCTGGAAATAAACAAAAAAGGTAGTAGCTTCGTATTTTCGTGCTGTAGCGGGCCGGCGAGGAAGGAACAGCGAGAGCACTGCAAAATGTTCAGAATTCATTCATGCAAATTTATTCTTAACGGAAGATCCCAAATTACAATTGGAAATCTGAAGAAATCGTGCATTTGTAACGTACTCGGAATAGTGGGGGGGTGGAAGTGATTCCCGTGATTATACTTCTGTCCTCTCCACGACCTAAAAACTTCATAACAACATTCCACTTCTCGTCTACGAGGGCATTAAGAACGCGTTTAGAAATTCCGTATTCAGCATTTAACGGAGCCGTTTACATACGCGCGAGACAGAGCACTCTTTCAGTGCTCGCCACGCATTTCTATTAATTAGTCCTAGTCCCTGCGTTTCGCTGAATTTCCATAGATACTCGAAGCTTTCGACAGAGCAGACAGTACACGGGATGTGCTGTGCTGTTCCATATTCGTTAGTACTCCCACTGACGCGTATGAAACCAGGTTATTCGCTCACTGTTGCTTTAAATTAAGACGACGGCAAGGGCTCTCTTGTGACTCAAGAGGTCTAGAATAAGTTCTTTATTCTCGCTTTCCACACTTCTGTCACAGAACGTTGGCTGTACGGCATAGTTTCAGGATCCCTTCAACAACTCACGTTGATAGCGCATTCTGTTTCTTTCTCATCGTCGGCTGCACATTTTATTACGTAAAGGCGCAGTTTTGTAATGTTTTTGGAATGAGGCTAGTGCTTGGCATTACCAATGCGACGAGATTCACTAGCTTCTGTTAGCACATGGTTTTTATCTGCCAGAACCTAGGATTTGAGTATCTTCACAAACTCATGATTAGCACGTTGTGTGGAAGGTTACTTGCTCGGTTTTGCTGGTGATTGATGTATCAGCTGAATTGATCAGATTGTTTTATGAGTTACTGTGCTGCGGACGTAACAAATCTTGGATCTGTCATTTTCCGTGGTATGAAGAAAAGTTTTTCATTATCTGATATTGCTCTCTTGAGCTCCGGTGAATGTCGACACCTATTCGAATACTCTGTGGGTATCAGGAATTTAAATCCAGATGTAATGAGTTTCCTTCTAATACACCCACTTCCGTCAACTATTACCTATTTTGTGCTTCTTCAGGATATAGTTCTGGTAGTTCCTCGTCGCAATAACCTGGTCTTGTAACGTTGTAAAAAATCAGTCTGCGTACGAAAACCTGCACTCCTCAATGCATTGTCCGCCGCTTACCAACTTTCAGGACCCTGGTTGAGCTCATTCACACGTTTCAGCTGCAGTTTTTTGTAATTCAATTATCAGTTACATCTGTCTGGTCTAGGATGTCGGATGATGTACTTCGCGATAGTTCTCTGTGGTTGGTACTCGTATTTCCTTCAGATCTGTTTTTTTTTTTTTTTCTTTTAATGAGACCATAAGTGTGCTAGCACACGTACCGTTGCCGCTGATATGCATTTTCCATACAGTTTGTATTTCCAAATTGTGAAATGCTGCAGAGGTGATGCGTTATTTTATGTTTTCCTCGAAGAAAGCGTAAGGACTTATTAGTCAATTACGTTTCTAATACTTACTTTTGAACTGGTTAGCAGTGATCTCATTCTTCCTTATATTCACTCTCCAGTAATTTTCCAGGCCAAACGACATGCTTATGTTTTTCAGAAATCATTTCCGCTTCTCGTAGGAATTGCCTCTACTGAGGCACGTAGAGCAATGTGACCGTTCTACATCAGATGATTTAACGTGTTTTAGGAGTTCTTCTCTTTGTGGTAACCCGTATCTATTTGACCTGACTGTTGACGGAAGTAGGTCTAATTTAATAATAATAATATTAATAACCATTATTATTATTATTATTATTATTATTATTATTACTATTAAACGTTGTGTACAGCAGCATGTCACACACAGGACATGGGTGTGGATGTTCCTCTCTAATTCTTCCTACGTTATCTATCACGTTTCAGTGTACATTATAATCTTAGTTCTACTAATTAATCTACTACTTGAATTACTACAACTTTCAGTTCCCTACAGGAGGGTCATATAGCCCTCGGCTGTAATTCCCAGTATGTGCTTAAATATATTATTCTCTTGATTGTTGTATTCTCTTGTGAATCACAATCAACGTCCATCTTTTTTCTCAGAGCTGCCCTGAAGACATCGTTACCGGAAATATTGCCAGACACTTTTACTTGGTATACTTTTCTTCGCCAGAAAGCATCAGAATTTTAAATATACAGGGTGTTTCATGTACGACGCAAGAGGTGTGTTGACGATGCTTGAGAACCAATATCGGGCAGGCAAGCTCTGACTGCCGGTGACCCTTTGTGTGTGTATGTATGCGCTACGTCGTAGCCAACGAATGAGTCGTACTTGAAATACCCTGTACTTCCTTTTATCTTGCCTCAGGCTCCACTCTGCTAGCCACACAGCATGGTGCTCCTAGTGCAGTATTTTGCGAAAGAGCGACGGGATGCAACAGTACGACAATGGATGCGCATTCGGGAGAACGGCGGTTCACATCGCTGTCCGGCCATCTTCATTTTGGTTTTCCGTGGATTCTGTGAACTGTTAAGGCAAATTCAAAGGTGAGATTCTGTGAACTGCCGTTTCTATGAGAAACGTGTAGTACGGAGCTTGAGTGATAATTAATAATTTCTTACCTCGTCCTGTTAATTTCTGTCGAACTGTTATGGCTGGAGGACGGTTAACAGAGAGAACAAACATCGTTGTAAAATACATGTGGTCTTATTACCTAACACGAAAATGTGAGCCTTTATGGATGTTAAAGTTACTTATAATTTATGTGGAAAGATGTTGCTTTGAGGAGACAATGGCTTCTCACTTCGTTTATTGATTTTTTGCAAGCAATGCATTTGCAAACAATATCTAGACCCTAACACGCTCTTTCTTTTCAGTCATCAGCCTTATGACTACTTTGCTGATGTCCGCCAAAAATTCGTCCCCTTCGCCAACCTCATTATCTCAGAGCAGCATTTGCAACCTTTTGCTCAATTACTTGCTGGTTGTAGTCCAATCTCTGACTCCAGCTACAGTTACTACCCTACTATTGTAAGTTACATAAATTCCACTTTCACGCTGAAGTTTATCATTGCTGTGCAGCTTTTCCAAATTTATCTTTCGTGCTAGAAGTGTCGCTGTATCCTTTTGATAACTGTTCAATAATAATACACTTCATGCAAAACATTACCAGCGAAAGTAACTTCCTTATCATGTGTCACTGCCAGGCAATATTGCTCGATGAAACTTGGATCATACGTAGCAAGAACTCCTATAGTCCATTACGGTACAATACAGTACTGTATATAGAGTAATTGAAAGAAATACGCAGCGAGACAAACCGAGAGATAAAAACTGAACTGAAATCACCGCATTTCATGACGGTCCCATGCACATTATGAAAGGTGGTCACCACGAACGGCAAAGCACTCCGAGCAACGCGCCCCCTTGCAGGACCAAGTTTTGTAAGATGTCCCTGTAGCAAGACTATCCATTCCTCCACCAACGGTTGTTAACTGCTATGTGGTCGCTGGTGCATGTGGACACACTGTGTAAGTCTTCACAACGCATCGCACAAGTGATCGATGAAATTTAAGTTGGGTGAAGGGTCAGGTCAATCTATTTGCCGTATATCCTCTCGTTCCAAGAGCCCTTCCACTCGCACACTTCGAAGCAGTCGTGCATTGTCATCCACAGATAATGACGTCAGAGTGAACTGCACCGCTGATGATATTGACGTGGAAAAAGAGTACATTGTCGCAATAACGTTGGCAGATCAGTTGAAACGTCCCCTTTGAACAATTATACATGACTGTGCTTAAACTGACACACAATATTTTTAGCGCAACGCAATCTGACTTTCAAAAATCCCTACAAAAGAATGGCCCTGACTAACATTAACCTATACGTTTCACAAATCACTTACCTCACAAAAATCTTCGTTGCTCGAACTGCTGCAATACAGCGAGCGCCACTACTGCCAGCTAAATAAAAGATTCAAACTACTAAAGGCACTAACTACTGATAGGCATAGTTAGCAAATGAAAGATTTTGATAGAGAACAAACAATGTATTTACCTTAATAGTGTTCAAAAGTCATAATATATATAGTAGTTCATGACATCCAGTCTTACAAATTTCAAAACTCCGCCATTTCTCTCCCCACATCCACCTCCAACTGCGCAACGCTACAATGGCAAATTCCAACAATGCCACCCAGCCACAGACTGCACACAGCACAGCCAGTGATTTTCATACAGAGCGCTACGTGGCGTTACCAATAAGAAAACCTAAACAGCCTACTTACACAGTGTACCATGTCCAACGATTTGGAGGTCTGTACTTCCATGCAACTTTATGCCTCCCGACGCCACAACGCCTGGACCACCGAAACGATCGTGTTTTACAAGGATCCTAGGTGCAATATGTGTTACGACCCCTCGGCATATGAGGGTACGTCCAGAATTACTGTTGAGCTTGAATGTGCTCTCACTACTTTTTCACCATCGCAATTGCAGTTGCCGATGTGCTAGTGTCAACGGATCGCAGTGTACTGGCCACTGGGCAAAGAGACCACAGTCACAGAGTCGCCGTCCCACTGATGAGGACGAAATTACATGCCTTCTACACCTGTTATATGTGGTTGCAATTGCACCCACTTTTTGACGTGGGTCCCTTCTTGACGCTAGCACAATGTAGCGGTCATATCCTGCTGTAGTTGACCACGGTACGTCCTCCGGTTCGGACAGCTATGCCTGTGATCCGGAACGCGCCGCATGCACGTGAAACAATGCTGGGAGCAAAACCTAACTTCTGGACTTCACTTGTCACACTTCGTCCTTCTTCAGGTTTCCCGATGACGTTCCTCCGTGTAAAATCATCCACTTGTTGTCCCCAGGCCACGCTGTACTGATGAGCCAGCCGCTGTGGCCGTTCGGTTCTAGGCGGAACCGCGGTGCTGCTACGGTCGCAGGTTCGAATCCTGCAACTTCCCAGTGAAGCGGGGAAAGCTCTAGTTGGCGCTACTGTCGTGCTTACATCACGCCATATGACGTCCAGCCCTCACGAGTGAGAAACCTCTGGCAACATGCTGCTACACTTTCATTCATTTCTGCCGAATAGTTAATACCTTATGTTACTTTATCCCGCCCGGTTGGCCGTGCGGTCTAACGCACGGCTTTTCGGGCGGGAAGGAGCGCCTGGTCCCCGGCACTAATCCGCCCGGCGGATTTGTGTCGAGGTCCGGTGAACCGGCCAGTCTGTGGATGGTTTTTAGGCGGTTTTCCATCTGCCTCGGTGAATGCGGTATGGATCACCTTATTCCGCTTCAGTTACACTATGTCGGCGATTGCTGCGCAGACAAGTTCTCCACGTACGCGTTTACCACCATTACTCTACCACGCAAACATAGGGGTTACACCAACACCGACTCAAACGAAGGCCACGGCTCTTGTTCGTGACGTCACGTCAGCTAGGCACGTTGAACGCCAGGTCTGTTGCAGCCAAACTCATAATGGTGGTGTCTCCCTCTCTGACACAGGAAAGTGTGAAACTATTGGCGGGAGTTGACCAACACACATTGTTCTGAGAGATTTCTGCAATCAATTAATTGTGCAATCCATTACACTTCTTAACAAACAGTGTACTCCCGAACTTAAATTTCCACCTGTTTTAAGGATTGACATACAAAAACAACTTCATGGTCCAGCAGCAACAGAATTCGTGCTATTTTATCTTATTTGTAAATCTGAGGAAGATACGTTTGTACTAGGTTGCTTTTACAAGGAACTGTGAACATATCGGTACTCTTCTTTAGGTATCTTGGTTGACTATGGGGTGAGGAGCACTGAATGTTAATGAAATACCTTGCGATTGTACATGTTGGGGGAGGGGGTGGGGGACAGAATAAGAGGCAAAAGAGAGATACTTGTTTTCTCAAATAATTTTTTTTTATCTTATAAAGTTTCTCCTTTCAGTTGCAAGAGGGGAATATTTATCTTTTCTAATGTGCATGTTTAAAAAAGTTTAAGCGCAGCAGTATTTTCGATGTATGAAGCTATTTTGTTTCCTGTTTAGAACTCCTTTCGTTGAAAATGACTGTAATCTAATGACTGGCAACAGTTGGACATTTACACATGTAAATTAGTTCACATTTACAGTGACGATGTCAAACGAAAATAAATAAATAAATAAAAGAAACGAGTTCATTGTAAGGGGGTTGGGGTAAGTTTCGATAGCAAAATGGATCAAGTAAACATAGTTTCTTGAATGTAAAATTTCCGAAGCTTGCAATGCGGCAAAGCATCTTCTCACACTGATCTACTTTTGTTTCGGCAGGATTCAGTAATACAGAACTATGATCTTCATTTGTAGCTTTACGATAGTAAGAAACTCTTTCATCTAAATAAAACTGCAGAATCCAAAACAATAACAAACAGTTTGTCCAAAAATAAGAGATTTATAGTTAGTGATAAGCACGCCCAGGCGTTTCTGCCTGCAACAGACCTGGCGTTCGCCGTGCCTAGCTGACGTGACGTCACGAACAAGCGCCGAGGCCGTCCTTTGAGTCGGTGTTGGTTACACTCGTCTGGTGTGAGACGTTCCCTGGGGAGTCCACCGGGGGCGAACCGCACAATAACCCTGGGTTCGGTGTGGGGGGAGCTGAGGGGTGAAGTGGACTGCGGTAGTCGTCGTGGGGTTGTGGACCACTGCGGCTGCGGCGGGGACGGAGCCTCTCCGTCGTTTCTAGGTCCCCAGTTAACATACAATACAATATGTTACTTTGTTTATCCCGTCATTAAGTTTTGAAGAGCGGAGTATGTTACGCCAACGGAGGCTACCAACTGAGAATGTTCGTTCACAGATTTCATACATAATTATCATCACCTTCCGCGAATACACCGAATCATTAGGTGCTACTATCCTACCTATCGACGTGATACGAGGGCGGTCCACAAAGTAAGTTCCGTTTATATTTCAATCCGCGGCAGCGCTACGATCGCAGTTCCGAGCATGCGCGGCAGTTAATCTGACTCAAGGAGAAGACATTTACCCATTTTCAGATCGCTGCTGCCGACGTGTGCTTTGTAGTGCTTCTTTATAATGTCAGCCTTAATTGAAAATGCCGCCGCGTGTGAAGTCACATCTGTGATTTGTTTTCTAAATGCGAAGAATGTTAAACCAAAGGAAATTCACGACAAATCTGCGAGGTTTACGGACAAAATGCTATGACTGATTCAATGGTTAGAAGATGGGTCCGACTCTTCAATGAAGGACGTGATTAAGTACACGATGAAGAACAAAGTGGACGCCCGTCTGTTGTGACTGATGAAGTGGTTCACACAATTGAAGAGAATATTAAGCACAAGCGTAAGTTTACACTTAGTGCCCTTGCTATGGAAGTTCCGCAAGTCTCATGATCACAAACAAATTCATGAAATTTTTACGAAAAAACTGAAAATTCGAGAACTTGTTGAAGTTGGGTACCCAAAATTCTTACTGAACAACACAAAAAACAACGGATGGGCAGTGCACTTCAATTTTTGACACGCTACAATGAAGAAGGCGATGGTTTTCTTTCTCGGATAGTCACGGAGAATGAAACTTGGGTATTGTACGACACCCCTGAAACAAAACAATGAATGGAATAGACGCACACTTTATCCCCAACGAAAGTTAAGCTTAAGGAAATCTTGACTCCTCGAAAAGTCATGTGCACCGTTTTTTCGGACAGAAAAGGCATTTTGCTGATTGATTTCATACCACGTGACCAAACAATCAATACACGTGGTTACTGCGAGACCATTAAGAAATTGCGCCGCGCAAAACAGAACAAGCGCCGAGGATTACTGTCAAAAGGTGTTTTTTTCCACGATAATGCCCGACCTCACAAGGCGAATGTGACCAAACAACTATTACGGTTTGATCATCCTCCGTACAGCCCCGACCTCGCTCCTCTTCTTATACCTAAAATCTGTCCTTCGTGGTCAACACTTCAACGACGATGACGAGCTGAGAGAAGATGTTACCACATGGTTGAATACACAGGCGGCAACCTACCACGAAGAAGGCATACAAACACTTGTGTCACGCTATGACAAGCACCTACAAAATTTCGGAAGCAATGTAGAAAAGTAATTTAACAGTTGTAGATTTTTGTACAATAAATATTTTTTCTATATCTGTACACGTTTGTTTTGTATAATCAAACGTAACTTACTTTGTGGGCGACCCTCGTACTTCAGAGCCCGTAATTTATCACTTCAGTAAAATGCTCAAATAATTTTTCACGTGAAACTCACGCTACCGTTCCACACCAAACCTGAACTCCTGTTCGTTCATATTAATTTTTATTTTAGCTTTTACAATGTCAAGAAAGGATTTTATCCACGGCTTAACGCGGCAAGTTCCCTGACATACACTTCAATAGAGATGAAGTATGAACGCTAATACAGAGTTCGCTGAGGCGGTACTGTAGTGGAGGTACAGTACTCGCCTGCTCGCATTGTCTGTCTATTCTGGGAATACCGACAATCGAGCGCCGGACGCCCTGCTGGTCTCCTGGGCAGACAGGAAGCGCCGGCCTGGGGAATGCAGGTCGGCATGTGGGGGAGGGGGGGGGGGGGGGGAGGGGAGCAGGCAGGCATCGCGGCGCCACGTTCCGAGGACGCAGCGCGGCGCACCTCGGCGGCCATTGTGCGAGGCCGCGCCATTGTGGAGCGGCGCCCGCCGTCATTGAATCAAACACCTCCACCACCGGCCGCGCGGGGTGGCCGCGAGTCTCCGGCAGGGCAGGGCTGCGCTGCTGACTGGCTGTGTCTGCTGGCACTCTGTAGTGCTTTGGCCAAACTTCAGGAACGTCACAATACATAGAATGGATATTCACCCAGCGTGAATTTGAAAGAAACGCCCCTACTTTCGATTTGAATGCTTGGGGATCATTAGTATGAAAAATGTGGCCACTCGCCTTGTAATAGATTTCAACTTTTCCTCCACGAGTCAGCTTTAGAGTCAGAGTGGATTCATTATCAGAAGGTGGTTTATTAAACGGAATTTGTTACAGGTGTATACTGCTGATCAAATATTCTCAGCTTCTGTCCGGGTGGCTGCCTCGAAATTCCCCGACGTTTCGGCGAGTGTCATCATCTGCTAGAGAAGTCTACGCCAGAAGATGGTGAAAGTAACACTCGTCGAAACGCAACGCAGTTTCGACGCTGGCATCCGGATGGAAGCAGGACATTTCATCAGGAACGTTTACCTATCAGGGCCGGCCGATGTGGCCGAGCGGTTCTAGGCGCTTCAGTCTGGAACCGCGCGACCGCTACGGTCCCAGGTTCGAATCCTGCCTCGGGCATGGATGTGTGTGATGTCCTTAGGTTAGTTAGGTTTAATTAGTTCTAAGTTCTAGGGGACTGATGACCACAGATGTTAAGTCCCATAGTGCTCAGAGCCATTTTTTACCTATCAGGACACTTTGAATAAATTGGGGTGACCTCTTTACTATGATTACCAAAAATCAGCCGGCCTGGGTGGCCTAGCGGTTCTAGGCGCTACAGTCTGGAACTGTGCGACCGCTACGGTCGCAGGTACGAATCCTGCTTCGGGATCGGATGTGTGTGATGTCCTTAGGTTAGTTAGGTTTAAGTATTTCTAAGTTCTAGGGGACTGATGACCTCAGATGTTAAGTCCCATAGTGCTCAGAGCCATTTGAACCAAATATCGTCATAAAGTTTTTAGTGAAAATACGCAAAGTGATTTCGATAATTCGCGACAAACTGCCGAAAATGATACCTGAGAGGGGAAAAAAAACCGGACGTGTGGCCAGAAGCGCCTACGTATCTACATACATTCTTCGCAACTCACTGTACGTTGCCTGGCGGAGGGTACCCCGTATCACTACTAGTCATTTTCTTTAGTGTTCCGCTCGCAAATAGAGCGAGAGAAGGGACTGTCTGTAACGTCCCCGTATGAGCCCTAATTTCTCGTATCTTGTCTTGGTAGTCTTTACGCGCAATGTATGATGGCGGCAGTAGAATCTTTCGGCAGTCAGCTTCAAATGCCAGTTCCTCAGATTTTCTCAACAGTGTTTCTCGAACAACTTAAATTGGAAAGAACACACAGAAAATGTTGTGGGGGAGGCTAACCAAAGGCTGTGTTTTATTGGCAGGAGACTGCCTACACTACGCATGTCGTCCTCTTTTAGAATACTGCTGCGCGGTGTGGGATCTTTACCAGCTAGGACTGACGGAGTGCATCGAAAAATTTCAAAGAAAGGCAGCACGTTTTGTATTATCGCGAAATATGGGACACAGTGTCACAGAAATGATACAGGATTTGAGCCGGAAATCATTAAAAGCAAGAGATTTTTCGTTGCGAAGGACTCTTCTCACGAAATTCCCATCATCACCTTTCTCCTCCGAATGCGAAAACATTTTGCGATAAAATAAGGGAAAGCAGAGCTCGTACGGAAAGATACAGGTGTTCATTCTTTCATTGCGCTATACGACATTGGAATAACAGAAATTTGTAAGGGTGGTTCGATGAACCCTCTGCCAGGCACTTAAATGTGATTTGCAGTGTATTCTTGCAGATGTAGATGTAGATGAAAAGAGCGTCGCCTTCCCTCCAGGGATTCTCATTCGAGTTCTCGAAGCCCCTCCGCAACACGTGTTGTTCAGACCTACCGGTAACAACTCTAGCAGTTCACCTCTGAATTACTTCCATGTCTTCTTTCAATCCGACGTGGCACAGATACCAAATACTCGAGCAGTACTCAAGAACAGGTCGCACCAGCGTCCTTTATGCGATCTCCTTTACAGGTGAACCACTCTTTCTTGAAATTCTCCCAATAAACCGACGTCGACCATTTGCCTTCCGTATCACAGTTCTCACATGCTCGTTCAATCTCATATCGCTTTACAACGTTACGCCCAGATATTTAAACGACTTGACTGTGTCAAGCAGGACACTGAATCCAAACATTACAGATTTTTTATTTTTTTCTTCCTACTCGTCAACATTAACTTACATTTTTGCCCAGTTAGGGCTAGCTCTCATTCATCAGACCAACTGGAAATATTGTTTCAGTTATCTTATATCTTTCTAGGGTCACTCAACTTCGACACCTTACCGTACACCACAGCATTATCAGCAAACAACCGCAGATTGCTGCCCCACCCGTCCGCCAGATCATTAAATATATAGAGAACAATAGCGGTCCCATCACAGTTCCCTGGGACACAACTGACGACACCCTTGTCTCCGATGAACACTCGCCGTCGAGGACTACCTACTGGGTTGTGTTACTTAACAAGTCTTCGAGCCACTCACACATCTGTGAATTTATTCCATATTCGAACTGAGAACATGTTCAAGGATTCAAACATAAATTAGGGATATTGGTCTGAAATTTTGCAGGTCTGTTCTTTTATCCTTCTTATATACTGAAGTCATCGGCACCTTTTCCCATTGGGACTTTGTGCTGGGCGAGTTGATTCTCAATAAATGCAACCTAGTAAGGAGACAGCGCCGTAGAGTACTCTTTGTAAAATCGAACCGGAATTCCATCCGGACCTGGTGATTTATTTGCTTCCAGATCTTTCAGTTGTTTGTCTACACCACGGATCTTTATTACTCTTTCTTCTATACGGGAGTCTGTTCGATGGTCAACTGACGGTATGTTTGCACGATTCTCTTTTGTGAACGATTTCGTGAACGTGAAATTTAAAACTTCGGCTTTCATTTTGCTATCTTCAACTACCACACCAGACTGGTCAACCAGGGACTGGATGTAAGCCATAGACCCGCTTAGCGATTTTACATATGACCAGAATTTCTTCGGGTACTCTACCAGATCTTTTGCTAAGATGTGACAATGGTAGTGGTTGTACGCTTCGAATGTAGATCTTCTCACAGACGCACGAATCTCTACTGACCTTCGCTTGTCGTCATTTGTGCGTTCCCTTTGGAACCGAGAGTGCAACACCATCTGCTTCCTCAGGATCCTCCGAATTTCTTTATTAAACCACAGTGCCTTTGCCAAAGGGTATTTATTAATCCCTCATATTTGTACAGTACAACGCAGTGCACGACACACTGTGATGACAACACTGTCAGACAATGTGAACGAAGGAGCCCTCACAGGACTCTAAGAATGTGCAAACACAGATCAGCAGTGACTGAAATGCACATTCAGATTTGTCATCTTCCAACCGAATGCCGTCACAGGCGACATTAGACAGTATCTGTATGTCAGTGGTGGGCTCCGCATACAAAATTCCTTCTACTGATCCCACAGGCAGGAATCTAAAAGGATGAGTGTGATGGTTGGACAGGCCATTTGACTGAACCATCTTATCCAATCCAAACCAGAACTGAAACAGAGGATGACAGACTAAAGGCCGAAATACTAAATGTCTTTTTCCAAAGCTGTTTCACATAGGAAGACTGCACTGTAGTTCCTTCTCTAGAGTGTGGCACAGATGACAAAATGGTAGATATCGAAATAGACGACAGAGCGATAGAGAAACAATTAAAATCGCTCAAACGAGGAAAGGCCGCTGGACCTGATGGGGCACCAGTTCGATTTTACACACAGTACGCGAAGGAACTTGCCCCCTTCTTGCAGCGGTGTAACGTAGGTCTCTAGAAGAGCGTAGCGTTCCAAAGGATTGGAAAAGGGCACAGGTAATCCCAGTTTTCAAGAAGGGACGCCGAACAGATGTGCAGAACTATAGACCTATATCTCTAACGTCGATAAGTTGTAGAATTTTGGAACACGTATTATGTTCGAGTATAATGACTTTTCTAAAGACTAGAAATATACTCTGTATGAATCAGCATGGGTTTCGAAAAAGACGATCGTGTGAAACCCAGCTCGCGCTATTCGTCCACGAGACTCAGATTGCCATAGACACGGGTTCACAGATAGATGCCGTGACTTCCACAAGGCGTTCGATACAGTTCCCCACAGTCGTTTAACGAACAAAGTAAGAGCATATGGACTATCAGACCAATTGTGTGATTGGATTGAAGAGTTCCTAGATAACAGAATGCAGCATGTCCTTCTCAATGGAGAGAGGTCTTCCAAAGTAAGAGTGATTTCAGGTGTCCCGCAGGGGAGTGTCATAGGACCTTTGCTATTCACAATATACATAAATGACCTTGTGGATGACATCTGAAGTTCACTGACGCTTTTTGCGGATGACGCTGTGGTGTATCGAGAGGTTGTAACATTGGAAAATTGTACTGAAATGCAGGAGGATCTGCAGCGAATTGACGCATGGTGCAGGGAATGGCAATTGAATCTCAATGTAGACAAGTGTAATGTGCTGCGAATACATAGAAAGAAAGATCCTTTATCATATAGCTACAATATAGCAGGTCAGCAAATGGAAGCAGTTAATTCCATAAACTATCTGGGAGTACGCATTAGGAGTGATTTAAAATGGAATGATCATATAAAGTTGATCGTCGGTAAAGCAGATGCCAGACTGAGATTCATTGGAAGAATGCTAAGGCAATGCAATCCGAAAAAAAAGGATGTAGGTTACAGTACGCTTGTTCGCCCACTGCTTGAATACTGCTCAGCAGTGTGGGATCCGTACCAGATAGGGTTGATAGAAGAGATAGAGAAGATCCAACGGAGAGCAGCGCGCTTCGTTACAGGATCATTTCGTAATAGCGAAAGCGTTACGGAGATGATAGATAAACTCCAGTGGAAGACTCTGCAGGAGAGACGCTCAGTAGCTCGGTACGGGCTTTTGTTAAAGTTTCGAGAACATACCTTCACCGAAGAGTCGAGCAGTATATCTTGCGAAGAGACCATGAGGATAAAATCAGAGAGATTAGAGCCCACACAGAAGCATACCGACAATCCTTCTTTCCACGAACAATACGAGACTGGAATAGAAGGAAGAACCGATAGAGGTACTCAGGGTACCCTCCGCCACACACACTCAGGTGGCTTGCGGAGTATGGATGTAGATGTAGATGTAGAAATACATGTTTTCAAGACACCTACACAGGAAAGTGTGAAACTGCGATGCAGTTTCATCATGCTTTCTTCATATAGTAGTCATCAACAAAGACATGTCTCGCAGAAATGGAGGTAGGCTAACACACATGAAGTGGAGGTCTCTCACCTGTGTGGTCTTACAGAAGGATCACTGGTCCCTCCAGGTGACCACCAATACTTCCCATCTACATAATGAGGGTCAGTGAGGCTCAACCAACGCTGATTATCCACTGCCACCATATCATGGGAGTTCTCTGTAGGCCACAGGTGGGTGCTGTGAACGCTTACAATATTGCGCCTTGTAGAGTTACAGTTATCTGTGATGACAGATGGCAGATGTACCAGCACCGTCATGGCTTGTGCGACTAACCAGCCACCAAACCATCACCGCAGAGGCAATCCATAATTAGTAAGGCCTGAATACGTTGTAAGATAGGGACAGAGGGACATGGGGAGAGTATTCCACACAGTCGTCTGACTTAACCCACGTAGCAGGCCACAAGCCTGATGCCGATTACGGGGTCGTTTCCTACGGCAGGGTCAGCCAACAATTCGCCTAGTGAGCCACGCCCTGCTCACTGCTCATAGTGCTGCACACTTGCACCACTGCCACGCACGTCGTCTGATCAGGAGGAAGAGGAGAAAGAGGGGAAGCTGTATGTGCCTCGTATTTAGATGACAATGCAGTCTCACAGCATATGACCTCGTTTCATATTTCATATTTCTCAAGAACATAGATCACAAGCAAAAGAATTCTTCATTAGTGTTTGATTATTTTTGATGTGCTGAAGATGTAATGTACTTTATGTTTGCTGTAAACTATCAGCATATGAATAAAAACAGACAATTTCACAGATTTTTCGCCACGTAATCGTGATTTACACTGAGGTGAGAACAGTCGTGGGGTGCCTTTCCATATCGTGTGCGACCTCCTTTTGCGTGGCGTAGTGCAACCACTCCAGCCAAGGAAAACATTGTAGACGTTGAGCACATTTTTAATGTAAAAGGATTTGTCTTTAAAACGGGAATTACACTGCAGATGAATCAGTTACAGCTTTCCACCGAGACGGCAAACGAGCTCGAAAACAGATGTAAGATTGGCAGTGTCCTCAAAACCCCAAGGAAAATGTGCTTTTAATTCTTTCAAGTCCAGAACTAATTCTTCAGACCTCGATTTTTCTTTAACGCCGGTGATCTCAGGGATCGTAACTGTGTTTGTCAAAATTTGTCCCTTCTAGAACGCGATTCTCTTCTTAAATTCGTTGCCATTAAACCAGAAACAAGTTGTTTCTCACCTTGAAATGTCTTCCTGTGGGCAGTGCGCAGTCAGTTCCAGTTAAAATGGAATGTGAAAAATCCATTCCACGTATGTACGTATGCCAAATTTCGTTCGTGCACTCCTTTTGCCTTAAAAAATTCAACAGTAACGGGATTTAAATCGAAAAATGTCCCACGCATGCTCCTTGAGTTAATCACTGTTCTCTGCAGGAATATATAAATTCTCTATACTCTTCGTACAGTTCGACTACAAACTGCTACAAGTGACAGTAGAGTAATGCATACGAATTCAGAAAGCTCGCTATTCATACCACTAATTTCGTTACGTGCTAAAGGTATGTAACTTTAGCACAAATCGCATCTTGAATATAAAACAATGAGTCTCGTCTATAGATCGTCGTAATTTTTTGCTTTTTCACTGTCAGCTAAATATTTTATTTGTTTCTGCATGGCATTGTAAAGTTGTTTCATAGAAAAACATGTAGTAAACGTCGATTGTGCGATTGCATTATAAATACTGAGAATTTTCAATCCTATTGTGCCTCATTCCTATTTAGCTGCTTGTGACGTCAGGTAGCTATACCGCCTCTTATTGAGCAAACAGCCCCCAGACCTCTGAACGTCCTTCGTTCCATGAAGGAATTACGAAGGGGAAGAGGTGTTCACAGCGCGGTTATACCCAACAGAAGAGAGCTGTGCCGACCGAAAAACGACAACTCGCGATACGAAGTGAAATGTCGTGCTGTACCGGATGCTTTGGAGAAGGAGCGCACAAAATTGCCTTTCGGCCCCCACATCAGTCTCGCATGCGGTTTGGTATGCCTGACCGACCCAGTTCTGCAGTCTTCAAAACAAGTTCCTCCGAGGCCTATGTACGTAACAAGCGCATTCGCCTGTCATGGTTACTCATTTCCATTACGGAGTCTGTGTTACACAACCGACACAACACTGCAACACACAACTCATGGTGGAATTACTGCCCTCGGGGATACTTTCCCTGGAACAGCCGCGCTGCTGCCTGTCCAGTGCCATTTGACTGTCGGCATGTAATGTGTATGATGTTGTAACGAGCCATTGTCACTTAGCGCTGCACTACATGGCTCACGTCCACAAAAGAGTCGGCAGCAGTAGAGACGCGGATGCTGCTCGCATCGATATCGATGTGTGGAAGCGCCGCCCCCCCCCCCCCCCCTCCGCAGTGTGGAGCTGAAAGAGAAGTACAGGCAGAACATGAACAGTGGCCTGCTGTGTTCTCATGTGTTCTACGCTGTCAAAGATCCTTTATCTCTACCTTCAGTTGGGTTATCTTCCTTGGAACGCGTTTCCCGCTATATTTCCGAATACCTTTTTTGCTCCTTTCCCGCTCAGGAAACGCTTCCTGCACTTTGTCCATATTTAATAAAAATCAAACATATTCGTATATCTAG
Organism: Schistocerca piceifrons; assembly: GCF_021461385.2. NCBI lineage: Eukaryota > Metazoa > Arthropoda > Insecta > Orthoptera > Acrididae > Schistocerca > Schistocerca piceifrons. The sequence continues at coordinate 282,551,050 of NC_060143.1, forward strand.
AAATGAATGTTTTACGCTTTTGTGGTGATTAAAAAACAATCAGAATAAACACAAGACGCACATATGGAGCTTACACATTCCATATATACTTGTACATAAGGTTTACCATGTTCTGAAATTATGAAGGTGTGATTTGGAAGCAGCATTCATCTAACCTGCTTTGAAACTAGAAGCGCGATGTGCTTTTCAGGACAAATACGCCTAGTACACTGTTGCCTCTAAATACTGAATTTAGTAATTGTTTTTACTACTGGGTATGGCAGCGGTGGACTTCATCACGTGAAATATGCTATAGTATGGAGACCGATCGGAGAAGAAAGCTAGTGGAATGGCGTGATTTACAGTTATTTGTAAAATGCATGGTACGGTACATTCAATTAAGCAGACGTATGCTGAAGCCGAAAGAATGAATCATTTTTATTTCTTCTGCTGTACGTAATTGCTTAAGTTGCACAAATTTGCACAATTAGATTTGGTGTATGGGGAACTGTACAACCGCAGGCGTCAGCCTCGCCGTATATCCTCTTCCCCTCCCTCTCTTATTTTTTGATGCGGCCTGCCACAAATTCCTGTCCAGCGGCAACCTGCAAACCTCTTCACCTCAGAGTAGCACTTGCACCCTACGTCCTCAACTTTGTTGTTGTTGTTTTCCTATCTCGGTTTTCCCCTACAGTTTTTACGCTCTACAACTCCGTCTAGTATCGTCGAAGCTCTCTCGCCGTGTCGTAACAGATGTTCTATCATCCTGTCCCTTCTTCTTGTCAGCGTTTTTCGTAAATTCCTTTCCTCGCCGATTCTCCGGAGAACCTCCTCATTCCTTACCTTATAGGTTCAAGTAATTTTAATTATTCTTCTGTAACACCACATCTCATGTGCTTCGATTCCCTGGTTTTCCCAGAGTCCATGTTTCACTACCATACAGTGCTGTGCTCCAAACGTACATTCACAGAAATTTCTTACTCAAATTAAGGTCTATCTTTGGTTCTAGTAGTCTTCTCTTGTTCAGGAACGCCATTTTTTTCAGTGCTAGGTTGTTTTTGATGTCCTCCTTGCTCCGAAGGTCATGGGATATTTCGCTGCCAAGTTATCAGAGTTCCTTTGCTCCATATACTTCATGGGCACCAAACCTGACATTCAAGTTTCATGCTACTCTCATTCCTGCTACTTCTCATTACTTGCGTCTTTCTTCGATTTACTCTGAATCCTTATTCTGTACTCATTAGTCTGTTCACCAGATCCTGCGATTCTTTTTCACTTTAACTGATGATAGCAATTCATCAGCGAATCTTATCATTGACATCGTTTCACCTTGAATTTTAATTCCTCTCTCGAACCTTAATCTTCTTTCCGTAATTGCTTCTTCTATGTGTATACCCCTACAACTTTATAACTTTTGTTGTATACTAGTTTCTCGCGAAGAGAATCTAACGTCAGACGCCGGTACTAATTTCGTTACATGAGTGCTTAATTGGTAGACTCAAAAGTCCAAACGCACCTCAGAACACAGCCTTCAGTAACCAGTGAGAGGGCGCAGGAGATAGGCCAAGCAGAGTATTTTAGTTTCGCTGCGGCTCAGGTGGTTTAGATCGTTTGCCTCTGGGCCTCTTGTGATTTGCCTTTGCATCAGAGCTGATTACTGACGACATGTTGCGTCAGCGTCAGAAACTACCTTTACCTCTCTGTTCATGACGGTCCACAGGTGTCGAGACGCCCTTCTAGAACAAAAATGGTGGGAAAACAGAAATTCAATCTCAAATAGTATGGAACAGGAGAGGAGAGAAAACCTTTCAGTCTGTGTTACCAATATGTCGCCGCTTTTCAAAGCGGCCATATTGCGTACAATTTGTAATTTTCCCATGAAAACAGGGTCATGCGACATACCGAACAGGAAGGGAATTACACGAAAAAAAAAAAAACAGTGATGCCTTTAATGAGAGCAGAGTTTAGTCCATCTCGAGTTGCGACTAATATTTCTTCGTTAATAGTGATGCGGAAACTGTTGCCGTCAACACAAACCGAACGCACTGAGATTGTCTTGGTACCAGAAGAGAGGAGCACCCGTATTAAAGCAGAGTATTTCCTCCAACGCCATCGAGAATGACTAGCCACTACCCACTGTACGTTGGTGCATCATCTCGTGAATTTCTGTAAAACGGGCTCTGTCGCAGACAAAAAGAAAGTCGATCTAAAACGATTGCGGATGAAAAATCAACTGCTGCTCCTCACCATCCATTACCAAAGAACGATCAGGCGCGCATAAATAATAACAGTCTTGGCCACACAAAAATGGCCATGTACAGAATGTATGCGTTACATCTCACCGATGACTATACATATCATCGGCCTGAGTTTGTAAAATGTGTGACATGCGAGCTGGGTGAAAATAGGCGTTTCCTCTGTTACGTACTGTTCATGAATGAGGATGGATCCATCGAACATAGGTGGCGCATCTAAAGTACTGGTTTGGTGTAGAATATTCAGTTTTTGTACTGTTTGTACCTTGCCTTGCTCTGTACAAAATGCGTTTTGCTATTCGACTGCTCGACTTCCGATTTGTATCTGACTGAGTTATTTTTACGGAAATCTGAGAGAAATTTCACCACAGTCGGTTATACATTGTCTGACTGCTTCGCATTGGCTGAAATCCGCTGCAATTACACTTTCACTCCTCTCTCCTGTTAGCAGAACAAACTGCATACGTTCGAATTGTTTTAATGCAGGCTCCTCCCACGTCACATTTATGGAAGAAACATTAGTCACAACTCGAGAATGAATCTTTATCTCCATCTGTACTCCGGCGTGTACCACTGCCACTTTCCCCTTGTTCCTGTTCCAGCAGCGAATGTTTCACGGGAAGAACGATTACTGGCGATCGTGTGAGCTCAGACCTCTCCAATTTTACCGTAATCGTCTTCCCGTAAGATTTACCAGGGAGGATGCAACATGTTCTTTGATTCTTCTTGGTACGTCCAATCTCGGAACTTTAACAGTAAGTCATACGTTGAAACGGAAAACCACTTGTGCCGCGTCTCGCACTGGAGTTAACTGAAAATCTCCGATACGCTTTCGTGCTTACTGTAACGAAAGGCGCTCCTCTTCCCGGGACTTCTCTGTCTCCTCTATCAGTGCTATACGACATGGATCCTTGTCTGACGAGCAGCATTCAAGTACTGGACAGTCGAAGGTTTTGTAACCTACCTTCTTTGTGGATGGACTACGTTTTCAAGGATTCTTATACTGAAAATCATTCTGACATTTTCCTTTTGTGTGGTCGTTGCACTCTAATTCTCTCCGTACGCATGCTCCTAGACGGTTTATGGATGTGACTGCTTCCAGTGATAGTCCTGCAATCGCGTAATCATAGAGTAAAAAGTCTTTCTGCTAATTTATCGTCAGTAAGTTTCATTTGTTTATACTGACAACAAACCGACAGTCCCTTGCACCAAGCTTCAGGTCTTCTTGCATTTTGCTACAGTTTTCTATCATTGCTACATGTCTGCATACGAGTACAACAGCATCATGCGCGACATGCCTTACGGAAATTCCAGAGTTATGTACTACATTATTTATAAAGCCATGTTAAAGTGCGAGGTGTCATTGTTTTTGTAATTCTCTATGTGTCTGACATGTCACACATCTCCCTTTCCATCTAAAATTCACGAGCTACTTTAAAAATAGTGGCATCGAAAATGGTGGCTACAGTGATAACACTTAGCCTCCTTTCAATTTAAGTGATTTTTACGCCACAACTTCTTTTTGTTTTAGAAGGGTGCTTCCACACCTGTGGGCTATCCTGTATGTTACTGTACTTACCCTGCAACAGGTCTGTTTCTTTCGACTATCATTCAGCTCTTGCAACCCACAACTGGTAGCACTCCCCCCCCCCCCCCCCCCGTCTCCCACCCTCCCCGCCCCTCCTTCCTCACTAACCGCTTACTGTGGAAATTTAACAGTGTGTGCCCAAAAGAAATGATAAAATTTCGAACAAGGATACCGTTTCCGAAGGAATATGACACCGATCAGAGGGAAGTTATCTACATCAAGCTATACCGAAAAAAAATCACTTATTCCTCTCCTACTATTCTGCTTGTACGTATATCACTTTATGTTGTCTTAGCTGACAATTAGTGCAGTTGCACACGTACCAAAAGAAAGGGTTACCACAAGAATAGACTGGGCTACAACAACTCAAGTGAAATGATTTAAGATAGTTAATAATAACGGTCGACAGCCCAGTAGGGCAATTAACGTTCGATAAATTAGTAATGGCCTGAAGAGTATTTACCTGAAATAATATTGGCCGATTCACACGTGGTCTAGAGGTAGCTGCTTTGATTATAATCAAAACGTCCTCGGTCTCGGTTCGATGCCCCGCCACCGCTTAAAATGTGGTTAACAGTCATCATTATCGGCTGCCGAAGCCTTTCGACGTAGGAAGTCACTCTCATTCTGCCAACGACCTTGTCAAAGAGGGCGGAGGGGCAGACAAAGTTCAGAGTACTCTCTTCCCCTTGGGGTCGGAAACTGCCCTAAAGGCGGAAGAATCAGCAATGATCAACGGCACAATAAACTACTGCTTTAAAGACATATATTATGTATCCACAGGACATGTGCCCTGTAACTGAAAATAAGGTGATGATCTCTGTTGGGAAAAGATTTCGGAATAGTCCCCCTTCGTATCCCCTTGGGATTGGACTGCCAAGGAGGAGGTGACCAAGAGGAAAAGAATGAATAATTGACGAAAGGATAACACTCTTCGAGTCAATGTTTGGAATGTCAGAAGTTTGAACGTGGTCGGGAAGATAGAAAAAGTGAATTTGGAAACGCAAAAGCTCAGTCAAGATATAGTGAGTGTCAGTGAAGTGAAATGGAAAAGAGACATGCTCTTCTGGTCAGATGAGTATAGGATAATATCAACAGCAACAGAAAATGGTATACGGAAAGCAGGATTAGTTATGAATAGGAAGATACCGCAGAGAGTGTGTTACTGTGAACACTTCAATGATCTTATCAGATTCGACAGCAAACCGACAGCGATAGTTCAGATATCCATACCGACGTCACAAGCTGAAGATGAAGTCACGGAGAAAGTATATGAGAATAATGAATGGTTAATATGGTACGTAAAGGGAGATAAAAATCTATAAATCATGGGGGACTGGAATGCAGTTTTAGGAGGGGAACAGAAGAAAAGGTTACAGGACAATATGGGCTTGGGACGAGGAATGAAAGAGGAGAAAGAATAGTTGAGTTCTGTAACAAATTCCAGCTAGTAATAGCGCATACTCTGCTCAAAAATCACAAGAGGAGGAGGTATACTAGGAAAAGGCCGGGTGATACGGGAAGGTTCCAAATGATTGGAAAAGAGCACAGGTAGCCCCAGTCTTCAAGAAGGGTCGTCGAGCAGATGCGCAATAGACCAATATCTCTGACATCGATCTGTTATAGACTTTTAGAACATGTTTTTTGCTCGCGTATCATATGGTTTCTGGAAACCCGGAATCAACTCTGTAGGAATCAACATGGATTCCAGAAACAGCGATCGTGGGACCCGAACTCGCTTTATTTGTTCATGAGAACTAGAAAATATTAGACACAGCCTCCCAGGTAGATGCCATTTTCCTTTACTTCCGGAAGGCGCTCGATACAGTTCCGCACTGTCGCCTGATAAACAAAAGTAAGAGCCTACGGAATATCACACCAGCTGTGTGGCTGGATTGAAGAGTTTTTAGCAAACAGAACACAGCATGTTGTTCTCAATGGAGAGACGTCTACAGACGTTAAAGTAACCTCTGGCGTGCCACAGGGGAGTGTTATGGGACCATTGCTTTTCACAATATATATAAATGACCTAGTAGATAGAGTCTGAAGTTCCACGCGGCTTTTCGTGGATGATGCTGTGGTATACAGAGAAGTTGCAGCATTAGAAAATTGCAGCGAAATGCAGGAAGATCTGCAGCGGATAGGCGCTTGGTGCCGGGGGTGGCAACTGACCCTTAACATACACAAATGTAATGTATTGCGAATACAAAGAAAGAAGGATCCTTTATTGTATGATTATATGATAGCGGAACAAACACTGGTAGCTGTTACTTCTGTAAAATATCTGGGAGTATGCGTGCGGAAAATTAATTGTTGGTAGGGCGGGTGCCAAGTTGAGGTTCATTGGGAGAGTCCTTAGAAAATGTAGTCCATCAACAAAGGAGGTGGCTTACAAAACACTCGTTCGACCTGTACTTGAATATTGCTCATCAGTGTGGGATCCGTACCAGGTCGTACTGACAGACGAGAAGATCGTAAGAAGAGCGGCGCGGTTCGTCACAGGGTTATTTGGTAAGCGTGATAGCGTTACGGAGATGTTTAGTAAACTCAAGTGGCAGACTCTGCAAGAGACGCGCTCTGCATCGCGGTGTAGCTTGCTGGCTGCCTCTGAGCACTATGGGACTTAACACCTTAGGTCATCAGTCCCCTAGAACTTAGAACTACTTAAACCTAACTAACCTAAGGACATCACACACATCCATGCCCGAGGCAGGATTCGAACCTGCGACCGTAGCAGTCCCGCGGTTCCGGACTGCAGCGCCTAGAACCGCACGGCCATGTGTAGCTTGCTGTCCAGGTTTCGAGAGGGTGCGTTTCTGGATGAAGTATCGAATATATCGCTTCCCCCTACTTACACCTTCCGAAGAGATCACGAATGTAAAATTAGAGAGATTCGAGCGCGCATGGAGGATTTCCGGCAGTCGTTCTTCCCACGAACTATACGCGACTGGAACAGGAAACGGAGGTAATGACAGTGGCACGTAAAGTGCCCTCCGCCACACACTGTTGGGTGGCTTGCGCAGTATAAATGTAGATGTAGATGTAGGTGATAGATTTCATTTAGATTACGTCATGGTCAGACAAAAATTCCGAAATCAGATACTGGATTGTATGGGGTATCCAGGAGCAGATATAGACTCAGATCACAGTATAGTAATGATGAAGAGAAGGCTGAAGTTTAAGACATCAGTCAAGAAGATTCAATACGCAAAAATGTGGGATACGGAAGTACTAAGGAATGACGAGATAGGCTTGAAGTACTCTAAGGCTATAGATACAGCAATAAGGAATAACTTTGTAGGCAGTACAGTTGAAGAAGAATGACATCTCTAAAAAGGGCCATCACAGAAATTGGAAAGGGAAACATAGTTACAAAGAAGGTAACGGCGAAAAAACCTTGGGTAACAGAAGAAATACTTCAGCTGATCGATGAAAAAGGAAGTACAAAAGTTTTCCGGGAAACTCAAGAACAAAGAAATACAAGTCGCTGATGAATTAAATAAATAGGAAGTGCAGGGAAGCTAGGACGAAATGGCTGCATGAAAAATGTGAGGAAATCGAAAAAGATATTAATGTCGGAAGGAGAGGTTCAGAATACAGAAAAGCCAAAACAAACTTCGATGACGTTTAAAGCAAGGGTAGTAACATTAAGAGTGCAATTGGAATTGCACTGCTAAATGCTGAGGAGAGAGCGGTAAGGTGGGAAGAGTATATTTAATGGTCTCTATGAGGAGAAAGATTTCTCTGCTAGAAGAAGAAAGAGGAGTCGGTATAGAAAAATAAAGGATACGGTATTAGAATCAGAATTTAAAAGAGAGTTAGAAAGTTTAAGATCAAATAAGGCAGTAGGGATAGATATCATTCCACTAGAATTTCTACAGCCAATGTGGAAGGTGGCAACAAAACGACTCTTCACTTTGGTGTGTAGAATGTATGAGTCTGGCGATACACCATCTGACTTTCAGAAAAATATCATGCACACATTTCCTATTCTGCAATGGCTGACAAGTCCATGAGTTGTCGCATAATCAGCTTAATAGCTCATACATCCAAGTTGCTGATAAGAATAGTGTACAGAAAAATGGAAAAAAAATTTAAGATGTATTAGATGACGATCAGTCTGGTTTAAGGAAAGGTAAAGGCGCCAGAGAGGCAGTTCTGACATTGTGGTTGGTAATAGAAGCAAAAGGAAAGAAAAATGGGAACACTGGATTAAAAAAAAAAAAAAAAAAGGTTCAAATGGCTGTGAGCACTATGGGACTTAACTGCTAAGATCATCAGTCCCCTAGAACTTAGAACTACTTAAACCTAACTAACCTAAGGATGTCACACACATCCATGCCCAGGGCAGGATTCGAACCTGCGACCGTAGCGGTCGCGCGGTTCCAGACTGTAGCGCCTAGAACCGCTCGGCCACGACACTGGATTCATCGACCAGGAAAAGTCGTTAGACAGTGTCAAATGGTGCAAGATGTTCGAAATTCTGAGGAAAATGGGGTAAGCTGTAGGGAGAGATGGGTAATATACATTAATCACAAGAGGCAAGAGGGAATAGTAAGAGTGGAATACCAAGAACGATGTGCTCGGATTAAAAAGGGTAAAAGATAGGAATGTAGTCTTTTACTTCTACTGTTCAATCTGTACATCTAAGCAGCAGTGACGGAATTAAAAACCAAGTAGAAAGAATATCAATGGTACGATTCGTTGATGACATTGCTATCCTGAGTGAAAGTGAGGAAGAATTACAGGATATGCTGAATGGCATGAACAGTGTAAAGAGTCCAGAATAGATATGGAAAGTAAATCGAAGAAAGAAGAAAGTAATTAGAAGTAATAGAAAATAGAACAGTGATAAACTTAACGACATTGGTGATAAAAAAGGAGGAAGTTAACATATTCTGCAAGTTTCACAGGAAAATTAATCGTGACGGATGCAGTAAGGAGGAAATTTAAAGCAGACTACCACTGGAAAAAAGCGGTATTCCTGTCCAAGAGAAGTCTACTCGCATCAAACATAGTCCTTGAGGAAGAAATTTGGTAGTATGTACGTTTGGAGCACAGCATTGTATGATAGTGAAACATGGACCGTGGGAAACTCGGAAGAGAATTGTAACTTTTTAGATATGGTGCTACCGAAGAATGATGAAAATTAAGTGGACTGGTAAGGTAAAAAATGAGGAGGTTCTCCGGAGAATCGCCGAGAACAGGAATACATCGGAAACACTGACGAGAAGAAGAGACAGTAGCTATATGAGGCGTTTCTAACAGTCGCATTTAATTAATTCTTAAATAGCAAATGAACCTGGAAGACTTTTAATTTATTTATTCAGTCCTTTCCTTTCAAACATGATAGTCGGGTTAGCTCACACAGGTAAGGTATGGACCCTGTCTTGGTTACAATTACTTAAGTTAAAGAATATAATAGGAAACTGTTATTGTCCTTTGACACTTTAATCCTTTTCTCTATCGTCAGACATAAGCAAAAATACCCTTTGAATGCGTTAGCGTCTATAGAATAAATGACTGGGGTAAGGAGTAGACCTTCATTCTATGACAGAGCACAATGGTGTTTAGCTGTACACAAACTGTTTTTAATTCAAGATTACTGTCAAAAAGATACACGAATTTACATAGGCTGTAACATGGCAATGTTACGACAGTTGTCAAGATAACGCAATACCTACTGTTTAATCAAAATAACACTGAACACAACAACAGCAAACTTTAAACAGAAGGTCCTCGACAAAATTATTCTTACTACTACATCGTGAAGTTCGCAAATATTACGACAAATCATCCGATTCCGGTTCTAAGTTCGGTACTATTTGGGATGACAATCAAGTTTACAGAGGATGGTTAGTTTTTGTGACAAACTGAGCAAAAGATTACTCAAGTTTGCTAAAGTTCACAGTGGACGCAACCTGGTGCACCAACAAGTTTACACCTTTGCTAGCGGTATTTACCTTAGCTGCGATGAGCTGTTGGCTGCATGGCTGTTTCGTCCTATGGAAGTCCTATAAACGCCAGTCAAAATCTTTGCTGATTTTATCAGCAGAAACTGTCCTATGTTTCTCTTTAGGTGAGAAAACATACACTCATACCTTGTCTTGAAAAATGACGACATGCATGTGCACAGATGGAGCAGTGTGCATATTACAATGCCCTCTCAGTTCTCGCAAGAACAATTAACTACGTGGCTGTTTCGTTTCTTCGCTGTTGGAGCTCAACGATGCTACAGCTAATATTTGAATGTCAGCTGAAGTGAACGCAGTGTTCACACAAAATTCCTCCTTTGCGATGCTGAACGATGCTACAGCTAATATCTGAATGTCAGCTGAAGTGAACACAGTGTTCACACAAAGTTCCTCCTTTGTGTCGTACAGGGCATGATGCGCCCTGTTCTGCACTTGACGCTGGTTCAGAGGAGAATCCCCGAAGTTTTCGGTCTTGTGTCCCTCGTAGCAAAACTGTCCCCTCACCTGGGTCCCTTTGTGCTCCACATCACAGCTTTTTCCGACCAATAGGAGCGTTTCTTTCATGTTGTGGAAACTACCTCTGCCAATCGGAAAGGGCCCACCATCAAACTGCGTTGAAATTTAAGCACTTTACTCCTTCCTCGATCATGTCAGTCAATTGGACATTTTGTGCCAGCTGCAGGCGCCTAAAAGTTACACGCATACATCATAAGTGTACCACAAGCAGTTCACGTGATCAACTGCATCGCTGGTCTGTTTGTATCCATCTGTAAATTCCTCAACGCAGTTTTCTAAAGATTCTTTCTGTAGCACGCCCCTGGCTCGCTACCTGCCCTCTTCAATGAGTCACCTCGCCACAGGTCGCTTTAAGAGCATGCCATTGCACTCGGGCCGTGACGTTGCAACTCGCATCTGCTCCCAAACTAAGCCTTTCCTCTGGCAGCTTTCTTCTTGCTCTTGCTCACGGACATCCAGAATTTAGGTTCAGTGTGTTAACACCGTCGACTGACTGTCATCCCTTTGCACTGAATACTGTACATTTTAATAGGCATACCTGCTCCTTTTGCCCAAAGTATGCTAGGTAACAAACTCACCTTCATGTTACGATATATAAAATCTCTCATGTAAGGTGAGAAATTGACATTCATTTAATCTGCCACCTTACAGTCCTATTTATTACGTGGAAGATGATCCAAATGCAGTCACAGGGTAAGCGTCACAGTTTCTACAAAACGTGAGTAAATTTATGCTATCTTACAGTTGTAGTCATCGAGATTCAGTAGCTGGAGTAGGTGACAAAGCGCCAACAATTTCAAGTTTGACAAGTGCACTTTCATTAGGCACAGCAGATACAGGGGCAGGATCGGCATGCAGTACTGTTTCCTTCAGCAGCCCACACCTGTCATGGAACAGTGCCTCCCTGCATATATATTAAGTGGCTTCATACAACCACAGCCTCACAGAGCACGCTACTTGCGTGTCCAATACTTTCCATTATTCAGATCTCAGTGAATATCTGTTACCTTGCTCTGAGGTCATGTTCCACTGAACAAACACTATAAAGGTCCCGAGTTCCAGTCTCGGTCCGGCACACAGTTTTAATCTGCCAGGAAGTTTCAAACACTATAGATTCTACCTAGCTGTGGCTCTTTTTCCATTCGAGACTACACGGTATCATTACTATCTTTAAATTAATAATTCTACATTAGGTAACACAACATCTGACATAATTACATTACAAATAAATAGAATATTGTCCCCGTCGCACCTACATGAGATTTAGTGGTAAGAGGACCCAGCTGACAGGCTGTCAAAAACTGAACATAAATCAGGCTTCAAAACAGGAAGGAGGTGCATTGAACTGTGGAGAAAGGCAAAATAGAGACAGTGAACGGTCCAGTCAGAAGAAGTGCAACGTAAACAGGCGTGGACGAGCTGCGGCGTGGTGGTTGAGTGGTCATGCTGTTGGATTGCAGAACTGGCGACCAGTATTTGAAGCCCCTCCACAAAATTCTTTTTTCTCCCCTTCCCCCCCCCCCCCCCCTCTGTTTCGTCCACTCAAATTGATGTCAGCGTCGTGGCGTAGCCTCGGTTTGCAACAGCGAGGTATAAGAAAAGGACCTATATTGAAAGTTTATTCTGCACAACTACTCTATTAGCAGCCGAAAGGAAGTGCTTTCGAATGGGAACCGCAAACGTTTCATGACAACGCAACATATAAACCCAATTTTCCTCAGGAAACCACATCTGGTGTGTCATACATGGCATTAGTGACAGTACGCATGTCATATGATATGATTCTGTTACCGACGCACCTAATTTGTACGCCTGATGAATGAGTCAGATATGCCTCCTTGCCCAATTTAGGTGTTCGTTTCAATGGGAATTTGATCACTGCCAAAGAAATAATGAAAACATAATAGTTTGTCATATAAGCTGCAACAAATGAACTGAACAGTTTCACGATCACACAGTTTGTCTGTGCTCTGTCAAAACACATGTTCTTAACGTTTTTGAAGTTCCGTTCCATCTGGACGTTTTGACTCTTGAATTCCATTGTTATAACATAGTTCACACCCGTTCATTTGTTGTTTTCATTTCTGGGGGACGTCTATATGGTGTCTCGCCTGCTCTCACTATTCATCACATTTACTTTCGGTGGTAATGTATTCTTACCACATGATTCATATTCTCTAACCAAAGTGTATTGTGACAACTGCCAAAACTACATACAGTGAAACCGTCCCGTCTCCTCTATATCTCTTTTGTTACTAAACCTTCCCTTCTACAATAACCTATGAAAACTTCCCTTAGGATTTCTACCTCTTGCTTAATAATAACAAATGAAATCTTCCCTTTGAAATTAATTCTCTTTTTCAATCTTCGCATACAAATTTAAATGCTGCTTATTAAAACTTATTTTCTGATTATTTCGACGAAACATAGAATGTGTCGTCGTCGTGGCCCTCAGTCGTTACCAGCAATAACCCAAAACTGTTCCTTACCTTTTTTTTTTACTGTTACTGGATCGCCATCTGACTGCTACATCGAACTGCGACATGAATATACTTACTCTGTTTTACTATACTGTATTAGCTGCTGGTGGGCTGTCATAATAAGTGGCTGTATTTATTACCAAAGCTGACGTTATTTTTTAATAGCAAAGCTGACGTTATTTTTAATTAATTAGACTGACGTTACGTAATTCATAGTTAAACATTTTCTTGACAACAATAAAATGTTGGAAAGTTTTACGTTGATGGTTTTTGGGATGGATTATAATCAGTAAGGCAACATTGCTGGAAAAAATTAATTATATTCTGAAAACGCTTCAAATATTTACTGTTGGTAATGAAATGATTTTACAAACGTTCAAATGGGACTTACTTTTTACAATAATCTTACAAATAGCATTGCGCAAACATACCTTCAGTACCCTTGAGTTTCGCAAAGAAAATAATTCAATAATATTCCTTCGTCTTATGATAATAGTTAGTTGATGTCTCTGTACATCCGTTTATAATCTCTTGTAAATCATAACTGGTGGCTGGCAGGCACACCGCTCCTCTCAACCTCTCGCTTCAGACCTGTTACCGACTCGTTTCACATCTCGCTTACTACCGACTTCCTACGAACGCTGAAGTGCGGTTTCTCCTGCCAACAATGCTTTCTGGTGCAGACAATCCCTGCTACCATTACAAAATGTGTCAATGCGCGGTCTTTCCCGCTCTTTTCTTAAAATGCATCCATACGTGGTCTCTCCCGCCCTTTTCAAAATTATATCAATTTGCGGTCTCTCTTGTCAACAATACTTTGGTGTAGACATTCCCTGCTACCACAATTATTTCCAACATGACAAATATCAATTATTCCTACTTAATCCTATTAACAAAATATAAACATCTTTCATAAATTGTGGTTCGACAATAGACAATAGAAATATACACGTCTTACAACAGAAAGAGCAAACATTTCAATGAACAGACGGACAGTACATAATTTTATGAAAACAAAAAAAAAAGTAAATTGCACAATGGAGATTTAAACCCAGGTCGTCTGCTTTGTAGTCCACCACCACGACCACGGAACCACGACGTCTTACCACTTTCACTGCGTTCGATGTCGCATTTGTTAGTGCAAGCCGTTCTCTGTTTCTACTTTGCTATTTTGTTTTTGCCCTTTCGCACACCTTCTTCCCGTTTGCACGCTTTGTTTGTGTTCAGATTTTGACGGGATATCAGCTGGGCCATCTTACCACTAAATATGCAATGTGGAGTTTCCATTGTCAGAACATAAAATTGGTGAAAAATTTAGGTGGCACTCGTAGTTTAGATGCCGCTTACTGCGACCAGTGAGACTGTAAATCGCTATAACAGCACCTTTTTATGGTCTCACACTAAGTGGCATCAGTGCAGAAAAATACAGGAACTCTTTTCCCTGGAGTTGTATCGCTGTGTCACGCACTGAAGTCATGCTTCCGCGCGGGGTTTCCTCTACTGCTGCATACCGGCGGCCTTTCGACCGCGCCTGTGCAGCTGCTGCATCGCAGTTGCGGCGCACTTGTCGATGGCTGGCCGACCAGGAGGCAGCCATTCTCTTCAATGTTGCAGGCGGCGCCGGCGGCTGCGGTGGCTGCGGCTTACGCCGTGTCCGCCGTGTAGGGCCGTCACAGAGCCGGCGCGTGGGCCACTGCGGATGCCCAATGCACTGCTGCGCATGCTCAGAGTCCGCTTCCAGTTCATCTAGACCGGGCCCGGCCAACGTTAGCACTCCTGGAGCGCGCCCGCTCTCTGCGAACGCAGCTGTGATCGCTCAGCGCTCAGGCTTCCCCCACCACAGCGCTATTCCGAGCAGGTGTGTGTGTGAGACGGTTATTTGTTGACGACTACACACACGGGATACTAAGGAAGACGTGTTTACAACATAGTGCAGCTACTTCTAACAGACGAATAGTGCAGCACCTTTAATAAGCAGTCTGTTATCACGTCTGTCTATTTTCAGCTTCTCTTTTCATGTCAAAGCAATTACTCTTATTACATAATTAAATAAAGACGTCATATTATGCTAATACGGCGAGCAGAACTACAAAAAGCGTTAAATACTATCATTTAACATTACATTGTGATGTTCGTAAAATTGTACCCGTTTCTAGTCTATAATTCTGGAACTATGGTTCGATGATACAGTCAAACAAATTGAGTTATCTGATTTTAATATGTTAAGCCCGAAGGTTGGTGGTGAAACGTCCCCTTAGAAAAATTAAATATGACTGTGCTTAAATTGACACACAATACTTTTAGTGCAACGCAATCTGACTTTCAAAAATGCCTACAAAAGAATGGCCCTGACTAACATTAACCTATACCTTTCACAAATCACTTACCTCACAAAAATCTTCGTTACTCGAACTACTGCAATACAGCGAGCGCCACTACTGCCAGCTAAATAAAAGATTCAAACTACTAAAGGCACTAACTACTGATAGGCATAGTTAGCAAATGAAAGATTTTGATAGAGAACAAACAATGTATTTACCTTAATAGTGTTGAAAAATCATAATATACATAGCAGTTCATGACATCCAGTCTTACAAATTTCAAAACTCCGCCATTTCTCTCCCCACATCCACCAATGCTGGCGGCTCATCTCCAACTGCGCAACGCTACGCGCTGTTCGCATCCAGCTGCCCAACATTACAATGGCAGACAACAATGCAAACTAGCCACAGACTGCACACAGCACAGTCAGTGGTTTTCATACAGAGCGCTACGTGGCGTTACAAATAAAAAAACCTGTACAGTCTACTTACATAGCCCCCATGCTCCCCACAAAAAATTTTACAAATTGTTTTGGGCAGTGGCCAATACAGATTTGAAAAAAATTTTCATAATTACAAAGAAATCAAATGCACACGCTTATCAATACAATGTTGGTCAAAGGCTAAAATTTTCTCACAGTCCATAAAGACAGTCCTGATCATTCATCACAGTAAAATTGCAGTGTTTTTCTCAAAGTCTGAGCAGTAAAAGAAAATGCACACAGAAGTAGTGGATTTCCATGCAGTCTTGAAGAAGTAGTGTTGTCCTTCCAACGGAAAGACAGTGCTGACTCTCGACATGCAGACAGGTAATGGGCCACAACAGAGCAAACCCACAGCAGAGTCAGTCGAAGTTTGGAAGAATATTGGTAGGTAGGTCATCACAGAGTAGACCTACTGTAGTCCTGGTAGAGATTACGATATTGGTGGGCCACCAGAGGTGCAGACCCACTGTAGTCCTGGTAGAGATTGTGATATTGGTGGGCCACCAGAGGTGCAGACCCACTGCAGTCCTTGTAGAAATAATGGTACTGGTGACTCAGCAAAGGTGTAGACCCACTGTAGTCCTTGTAGAAATAATGGTATTGGTGGGTCATCAAAGATGCAGACCCACTGTAGTCCTTGTAGAGATGGCCAGCAGCCATCTATTGTGACTGTGCAGGTGCACAATCACCATTGAAGAGTCTTGCAGATAATATAGCAAGTCCATAACCACCACTTCTGCACTCACACAGTTTTTGGAATTGTCCTTAGAACCAGCAATGCTGTTATCCAGTCCCTTGCTGAATTATTAACACACGTGCAAACACTAACAGTCCCTACTTCTCACATATTGTCCATATACTATGACCAACAGAAACTTGCGCAGTGAAATGTAACTTACAAGTTAATAATATGATGAACTGGTGACAATTACAATTTTATAACATGAGAATACAATTACAAAGATACAGAAAACATCATTAAAAACATGATAATACAGATAACATTTGTAGTAATACAGGCTTTACGAAAGAATCGAAATAACATATACATCAGTGTTACAGGAATTATAAGTACCTACATAAAAGATCAGAATAACTTTTGAAACATCAACTTCACACATGAGCAACAAAACAGAACAGATAAATAATGTCTAAACATCTTTACAAAGTAAATAACATATTATTAATGCAAATTATATTTGAGGATAACAGTATTCCTCATCATGGTGAATGTAGCTGAGTATTAGAAAAATTCTGCAACGTATATCGTATCAGATAAACACATAAAGACAGGATGAACACAAATACACAAGGGTACACAAACATATAGCAGAATAATACAAAAGGAAAGGACAGGGTGTGTTTTACTGCAGTATTTTGCAAACAAAACTTTCTTTACTTCTTGGAGATCTCCCTTCATTCATCATTATTCCCAAAAAGTCCTATCTATACCTGCTTTCTGTATTCTATTCATATTTCTTTCAAAATAATTATTTCTCAGTGTACAATACTCATTTTGGCCCAAATCTTTATCGTATGACTTCTCAATGCATTCTTTCCCTATTGTCCATAGTCAGTTTCCTATATAGTCTACCCCCTCTTAAGCTAACTTAAATCTACTGAGCTCAGATGCATAAACTAAGGGACGAGGCAATGCAGCAGCACTAAACAATTAATACAAACAGCAATGACAAAAAAATGGAAAATGGTGAAGCAAGCAGCATTATAGAAATTAGCAAAGCAATTGCAATATTACAACTAATATAAGGCAATGTGCAGCAAACAATAAAAATAAATCAGTAGTAAAACTGACTTAACAGAGTAATACAAAGTCAAATTCAGTAACATTATGCCTGGCAAAGAGCAGCAGCAAATGCAATAACTTATATCTAAACATGACAAAGCTCAAGCAGAAAAAATATTACAGTAAAGATAGCCATGTCTAATACCTATGTCACATCTTAGTGTCTATGTAATTAAAGTGGTGCACCACAACAACTTATTGTAAAAAAAAGTATTACCATGTACTTGAAAAGAAAATTATGTATGCAGTTACTGTTACTAGTCCCCTCTTATTGTTCTTTCCTTTCCAAGTGCTCCTTTTTTGAAGAATGTGCATCACAAAATTATTATTTATTAGATCTGTTGACAGAAAGTGTTCACATTAGCAAACGCATTTTATTTTATTTTATAAAACCAATGCTGCAACACAGCTGGAAACTAGATATCAAATGAAATAAGCAACTATGAAAGGCAAAGCATAAAAATATCATTCAATAGTCTTGTGCCATTTCATAAGTTAGTAGAAATTCTCTCAACTCTCGTAGAAAGACGCTTGTCATAATCAGGTGTGCAGATGTAAGTATCTTTCCAAGTAATGAGCGTGTCATATTTGTGATGCTTTCTCTAAAGGAATGTCAATGGCGAGGATAATGGCCTCTTTTTTCCTCCATCTAATGACTTTCTTTTGTCAGACGACTACCTCTCAGCTGGGCGCCCAAAACGCATTACATCAAGGTCACTTACCTTTCTTACTGAAATATTTACGACAGCAGTTTCGGCTACAGTGGCAGTCTCATATAAAAAATTTCACAGGTCGAGAATTTGCGTTCCAAATGTGTAGAAACAAAATCCTATTAATATAACAGTGCCCAAAAAATTTTCGTCGGCATTGTAATACATTCACGCATTTACATACATTTCATAACTCTTAAAGTACAATTCTTGGTTTCCAACAACCTTTTTCACCAACCAGAGTCCCTAACCACTACTCATTATTCCTTACCTTATTACACACACACACACACACACACACACACACACACACACACACACATATATATATATATATATATATATATATATATATACCCGTTTCTAGTCTATAATTCTGGAACTATGGTTCGATGATACAGTCAAACAAATTGAGTTATCTGATTTTAATATGTTAAGCCCGAAGGTTGGTGGTGAAACGTCCCCTTAGAAAAATTAAACATGACTGTGCTTAAACTGACACACAATATTTTTAGCGCAATGCAATCTGACTTTCAAAAATACCTACAAAAGAATGGCCCTGACTAACATTAACCTATACCTTTCACAAATCACTTACCTCACAAAAATCTTCGTTACTCGAACTACTGCAATACAGCGAGCGCCACTACTGCCAGCTAAATAAAAGATTCAAACTACTAAAGGCACTAACTACTGATAGGCATAGTTAGCAAATGAAAGATTTTGATAGAGAACAAACAATGTATTTACCTTAATAGTGTTGAAAAATCATAATGTACATAGCAGTTCATGACATCCAGTCTTACAAATTTCAAAACTCCGCCATTTCTCTCCCCACATCCACCAATGCTGGCGGCTCACCTCCAACTGCGCAACGATACGCGCTGTTCGCATCCAGCTGCCCAACATTACAATGGCAGACCACAATGCAAACTAGCCACAGACTGCACACAGCACAGCCAGTGATTTTCATACAGAGCGCTATGTGGCGTTACCAATAAAAAAAACTATACAGTCTACTTACAGTGGGACTTGGTCGATTGTGTAGGAGAAGAAACAACATTTACACACATTTTTGAATCGAACATTGATATGAAGTCAGCAGCTTGTCTGCTCCTTTTTGCTTGTTTTTTTATTTAGAACATGCTCCATTTCAACTTTTTGTAATTCTACATATACACATATCAAAAAAAGTTTTGCATGTCCTCGGTTCCGAGAGTTCCGGAACCTGTACAGAAAATTGGAATAGAGATTAACATAAACATAATTTCCGCCCCTTTTGTTGCTCATCAAAACCATACATTGCATGTTGTATCACAATACAGCGAGATCTTCATAGGGGGTGGCCCAGATTACTGTACACACCGGTACCTCTGATACCCAGTAGCACCTCCTCTTATACTGATGCATGCCTGCATTCGTCGTGGCATACTCTCCACAACTTCATCAAGGCACTGTTGGTCCAAATTGTCCCACTCCTCAGCAGCGATTCGGTGTAGATCCCTCAGTTTTTGGTGGGTCACGTCGTCCATGAACAGCCCTTTTTCCTCTATCCCAGGCATGTTCGATAGTGTTCATGTCTGCAGAACATACTGGCCAGTCTCGTCGAGCGATGCTGTTATCCTGAAGGAAGTCATTCACAAGATGTGCATCATGGGGGCGCGAGTTGTCGTCCATGAAGACGAATGCCTCCCCAATATGCTGCTGATATGTTTGCACTATCTGTCAGAGGATGGCATTCGCGTATCGTACAGCCGATATGGCGCCTTCCATGACAACCCGCGGCGTACGTCGGCCCCACAAACTGCCATCCGAAAACAGCAGGGAACCTCCACCTTGCTGCAATCGCTCGACAGTGTGTAAGGCATTCTGCCTGACCGGGTTGCCTCCAAACACGTCTCCGACGATTGTCTGGTTGAAGGCTTGAAGGCTTGTGCGACACTCATCGGTGAAGAGAATGTGACGCCAATCCTGAGCAGTCTCTTCGGCATGTTGTTGGGCCCATTTGTACCGCGCTGCGAGGTGTCGAGGTTGCAAAGATGGACCTCGCCATGGACGTCGGGAGTGTAGTAGCGCATTATGCAGCCTATTGTCGTATCACGACGTCCTTTGGCTGCACGAAAAGCATTATTCAACATGGTGGCTTTGCTGTCAGGTTTCCTCCGACCCATAATTCGTAGGTAGCGGTCATCCACTGCAGTAGTAGTCCTTGGGTGGCCTGAGTGAAGCATGTCATCGACAGTTCCTGTCTCTCTGTATCTCCTCCATGTCCGAACAACATCGCTTTGGTTCACTCCAAGACACATGGACACTTCCCTTGTTGAGACCCTTCCCTGACACAAAGTAACAACGCGGACGCGGTCGAACCACGGTACTGACCATCTAGGCATGGTTGAACTACAGACAACACGAGCCGTGAACCCCTTTACTGGTGGAATGACTGGAAGAGATGGCTTGTCAGACCCCCTGCGTCTAATAGGCGCTGCTCATTCATGGCTGGGTTTAGTGACATCTCTGAACAGTCAAAGGGACTGTGTCTGTGATACAATATCCACGGTGAACGTCAATCTTCAGGAGTTCTGGGAACCGGGTTGATGCAAAACTTTTTTTGATGTGTGTAGAAACAGTGAATGGTCCAAGAACAAGCAATAAATAGCATCCTGAAGCAGCAACGCCATCGTGGGTGAGTGTTCATGATGTTGGACCGCCAATCGGGCGAGCGTTGTTCAATTTACTTTTTTTCTTTACATTAAGAACTGTGTGTCCGGTCAATGAAATGCTTTTTCTCGTCCTGTAATCTTGCCAGTTGTCATACTATACATTGTTTATAGTACGTGTGTCACGTGGTAAGAATACGTTACAGCCGCAAGCAAATATGAAGAATAGTAAGAGTACGCGACGTACCATACAGACGTCTCACAAAATGAAAACTATAAATAAACGGATGTGAACTATGTTACGACAAAGGAATGCAAGAGTCAAGATTTCCAAAACGAAACGCAAC
Source organism: Schistocerca piceifrons (assembly GCF_021461385.2). NCBI lineage: Eukaryota > Metazoa > Arthropoda > Insecta > Orthoptera > Acrididae > Schistocerca > Schistocerca piceifrons. Next base: position 282,572,167 of record NC_060143.1, read on the forward strand.
TTCGAAAACGTTAAAAACATTTGTTTTGACAGACCACGCAGAAATTGTGTGACTGTGAGACTATTGCGCTTCCTTTGTTGCAGTTTATGTGATAAACTGTTATGTTTCCATCATTTCCTTGGAAGTGATCACATTCACATCCATATGAACACCTATATCGGGCAAGGAGACATATTTCACTCACTCATCAGTCGTACAAATTAGGTGCGCCCATAAGGGATTCCTGTCATATGACACACGTTCTGTCACTAGTGCCGTGTATGATGCGCCAGACGAGTTTTTCGATAGATGATTCGGTTCACTTGTCGCCTTATCATCAAACACTTGCCGTTCCCATTCGGGAACCACTTTCTTTCCGCTGCTAATAGACTAGTTGAGCAGAATCAACTGTCATTATAGGTCCCTATATCACCCCTCGCTGTTACAAACGGACGCTACACCACCGTACAGACATAAATTTGAATAAAGCGAACAGCGGGAAAAAAGGAAAGATGAAGGTTTGAACACGGCTCGCCCACTTGGGGATCCAACAACGTAACCACATAACCACGACACCATTTCTGTTCCCGGGCTGCTCTATATCGCACTATCGCATTTCTTCTTCTTGGACCATTCACTGTTGCTATTTTGCTTTTCTTTTCATGGTCCAGTACACTTTCGTCCAGTATTCGTGCTTGATCTGTGCTTCCCCCTCCCGCCGGTGGTTTGAGTCCTCCCTCGGACATGGGCGTCTGTGTGTTGTCCTTAGCTTCAATTAGTTTAAGTTAGCTTAAGTAGAGTGTAAGTCTATGGACCGATGACCTCATCAGTTTGGTCCCATAGGAATTCACACAGCAGGCCGGGGTGGCCGAGCGGTTCTAGGCGCTACGGTCTGGAACCGCGCGACCGCTACGGCGCAGGTTCGAATACTGCCACGGGCATCGACGTGTGTGATGTCCTTAGGTTAGTTAGGTTTAATTAGTTCTAAGTTCTAGGGGACTAATGACGTTAGAAGTTAAGGCCCATAGTGCTCAGAGCCATTTGAACAATTTGAATTCACACACATTTGAACATTTTTTGATATGTGTTCAGTTTTTGACAGGCTGTCCACTAGCCCTCTTACCACTAAATCTGAGTTAGTGGTGCGGGGGGGGGGGGGGGGAGGGGGAGGTGTACGATGGATGTTTCCCTTGTTAGTTTTATTCCGTAATGGCTCTTTCAGTTAAGACAGCATCCACCGTCGTTCGTCGGAAAGCAAATACATTGTATCGTCTTTGTGATTGGTATTATAATGACTTTCCACTAAATATTTTTCCAGCTGTTAATAGTGCCATGGCATATTAAGCCCTGTGCTGTGCTTTGCCTTTAAACAATACGAAAAGTAAGACAATATTTTTGGATAGTTGTTCAGACGCCATAGCACTGCTAACGCAGAATACAAGTTTAGTGTAATGCAAATAGTACTGACAACAAACAGCATGGCGCCTGACACATGGACTTTGCAGCTCTCGTGGCGTCCGCTTGCAGCCTTCATTGTCCTTCATCGGCCCCTCAGCCCCATTCCCCGCTGCGCTCGGAGCGTTGGGCCCGAGTGCTCGCACCCGCGGAGAGCTTTCTGGTCAGGCCTGACTTATGCATTCATCTACGTCTAATTCTGCACGCCACTTTGGGAGGTGCGGCGAAAGGTACCATTTTCTCCCTGTATCACTCACCAACAGTTCGTGGGGAGAACGACAGTCGACAAGCGAAAGCAAACAGAGCTTCACTCCAAGTTTAAACGCAGCCAAAACCTCTCAGACAAAAAGAAGCCAAACGATGTCAAAGTTAGCGTAAGGAGGGCTATGCGTGAAGCGTTCAGTGAATTCGAAAGTAAAATTCTATGTACCGACTTGACAGAAAATCCTAGGAAGTTCCGGTCTTACGTTAAATCAGTAAGTGGCTCGAAACAGCATATCCAGGCACTCCGGGATGATGATGGCATTGAAACAGAGGATGACACGCGTAAAGCTGAAATACTAAACACATTTTTCCAAAGCTGTTACACAGAGGAAGACCGCACTGCAGTTGCTTCTCTAAATCCTCGCACAAACGAAAAAAATGGCTTACATAGAAATAAGTGTCCAAGGAATAGAAAAGCAACTGGAATCACTCAACAGAGGAAAGTCCACTGGACCTGACGGGATACCAGTTCGATTCTACACAGAGTAAGCGAAAGAACTTGCCCCCCTTTTAACAGCCGTGTACCGCAAGTCTCTAGGGGAACGGAAGGTTCCAAATGATTGGAAAAGAGCACAGGTGGTCCCAGTCTTCAAGAAGGGTCGTCGAGCAGATGCGCAGAACTATAGACCGATATCTCTGACGTCGAACTATTGTAGAATTTTAGAACATGTTTTTTGCTCGTGTATCATGTCGTTTTTGGAAACCCAGAATCTACTCTGAAGGAATCAAGATGGATTCCGGAAACAGCGATCGTGTGAGACCCAACTCGTTTTATTTGTTCATGAGACCCAGAAAATATTAGATATAGCTTCCCAGGAAGATGCTATTTTCCTTGACTTCCGGAAGGCGTTCGATACAGTTCCGCACTGTCGCCTGATAAACAAAGTAAGAGCCTACGGAATATCACACCAGCTGTGTGGCTGGATTGAAGAGTTTTTAGCAAACAGAACGCAGCATTTTGTTATCAATGGAGAGACGTCTACAGACGTTAAAGTAACCTCTGGCGTGCCACAATATATATAAATGACCTAGTAGATAGTGTCGGAAGTTCCATGCGGCTTTTCGCGGATGATGCTGTAGTATACAGAGAAGTTGCAGCATTAGAAAATTGTAGCGAAATGCAGGAAGATCTGCAGTGGATAGGCACTTGGTGCAGGGAGTGGCAACTGACCCTTAACATAGACAAATGTAATGTATTGAGAATACATAGAAAGAAGGATCCTTTATTGTATGATTATATGATAGTGGAACAAACACTGGTAGCTGTTACTTCTGTAAAATATCTGGGAGTATGCGTACGGAACGATTTGAAGTGGAATGATCATATAAAATTAATTGTTGGTAAGGTGGGTACCAGGTTGAGATTCATTGGGAGAGTCCTCAGAAAATGTAGTCCATCAACAAAGGAGGTGGCTTACGAAACACTAGTTCGACCTATACTTGAGTATTGCTCATCAGTGTGGGATTCGTACCAGATAGAGTTGACGGAGGAGATAGAGAAGATCCAAAGAAGAGCGGCGCGTTTCGTCACAGGGTTATTTGGTCAGCGTCATAGCGTTACGGAGATGTTTAGCAAACTCAAGTGGCAGACTCTGCAAGAGAGGCGCTCTGCATCGCGGTGCAGCTTTGCTGTCCAGGTTTCGAGAGGGTGCGTTTCTGGATGAGGTATCGAATATATTGCTTCCCCCTACTTATACCTCCCGAGGAGATCACGAATGTAAAATTAGAGAGATTCGAGCGTGCACGGAGGCTTTCAGACAGTGGTTCTTCCCGCGAACCATACGCGACTGGAAGAGAAAAGGGAGGTAATGACAGTGGCACGTAAAGTGCCCTTCGCCACACACCGTTGGGTGGCTTGCGGAGTATAAATGTATATGTAGATGTAGAAGCTCCTGCACCACCAGAAATTCCTCTTATTTTCTCCTCGCGGTGATCTCACGAGGTGCACCTGGGAAAAAATTATAAGTTAACTGCATTCTTCTCCGCAATTACGTTCTAGGACTTTCACTAGGACAGGTACACTGCGCCTGTCTTACAGCGTCTACTACGGCAGTAATTGCTGGGCAAGTCCGTAATGCTGTCACTAAACGATTCCGTTACGAAATGTGCCGCGTTTAGACGGATCTTGTCTATCCCTCTGCTTGATCTCAGTTTACTAGCTTGCAGCTTAGGCGGGCAGTACAGGAAAATCTAACGAATTGTTGATAAATTGTCAGTAGCGCTTTCCGTGTACAAACTTACCGCAAGAGAACATCCAACAGTTCGAATTTCAACGAAGACTGTCAGCTACACAGACTTTAATTACCTTGACTAGATCACGTTGACGAATGATGCACTAGTATCAGTAATCCAGAAATACTACATTCGGTAATAAACTTCCGCTACTTGAGACGGTCCACATGAAAACTGAGTGATTGTAAGGCAGTGAAACTTTGTGGAAACACCTGTAAGTACACGTGGAAGAGAAATAACGAATAATGCGCAGAAAGAAACACATTTTGATATTCACATGAGATAGTAAAATTTGTTAACAGCACACATCCTGCCCGAGGCAGGATTCGAACCTGCGACCGTAGCGGTCACGCGGTTCCAGACTGAAGCGCCTAGAACCGCACGGCCACACCGGCCGACCGCGCTGGCTGTTCTGCGGTAGTAGGGGCGCCACTGGGTCAGAGGACTACGGACGGCCCGAGAGGGCGACAGAGGGCGAGAGAGGGTGACAGAGAGCGACGGAGGGCGCTGGCCGCGTAGGGCGCGTCGCGCCGTCTGCCCGGTAGCCGCCGCCGCCGTTGGTTTATTTAGCGACTCGCAGGCGGGCGAGCGAGCAGCGAGCAGCCGCCCCTAATAATCCGGCGCTGGATAATGTATGGTAAACAAGCGGCCGCGAGCCGCCTCTCCCGGCCGGGCACTATTTAAATAATGCATGAGGCGCTGCTGGCTCTGCAGCGGGTCGCGGCCGCCACCTGGTGCCAGGTACCGCCGACAGCTGCCGCGGCGTCCCCGCCGCCCTCGTAATTTCCGTCAAGGGCCGCCGCCCCCGCCGCGCGTAAAACTCGCCGCCTCCAGACCTCAAGAATGTGAGGGGGGGCAGCGCAGGGCGCACCACAATCGGAAAAGGCGACTTTCTGTGGAATCTGGTGTTCGTGTTGAGAAAGCTTTGCGAATAGCCGGTGTGTGCGTAAAAGAACGGTCAGACTTCACCCAATGCTGGCTGAGCCCTGACACACGCCGGCTTCCCTACGAGGTATCTCGTGGACGGGCAAGGTACCCTTGAGAGGTTCCATGCCCTCTTTTGCATGTCGCCTCTCAATTTCATCAATTTTATCAATGTTCTGCCGGCCGGAGTGGTTCTAGGCGCTACAGTCTGGAACCGAGCGACCGCTACGGTCGCAGGTTCGAATCCTGCCTCGGGCATGGATGTTTGTGATGTCCTTAGGTTAGTTAGGTTTAATTAGTTCTAAGTTCTAGGCGACTGATGACCTCAGAAGTTAAGTCGCATAGTCCTCAGAGCCATTTGAACCATCAATGTTCTATGTCACTGCACGGCAGTAACAGACCGAATAAGGTTATTGTAATGAGAGTATTTTGTACTGAGAGCTCAAAAAATACTTTTCAGTCGATTCTTATACTGAGTGGCCTGTGCGAGGCAAGCATCGGAGGACGCGGCACACGGCATTTCCAGTTGGGGGCTGCACTTACCTGAATTCTGAGGGGTTCGTACAATAGGCTTAAGCGCCTGGCGGAACGACTGATGTCGGTCGAGTTTCGCCTATTGTACGCAGGATGAAACGACCTGTGAGACGTCTGAGCGTCGCCGCAGTTTATGTGTTTACCGTTCCGGCGCGTCCGAAACGAAGTATCCTGGCACCAACTGAGCACATTGTCCTCTTCATTCTGAGAATACTTGTAGACTGTGCCTTGCTGGGCGCGACTGTCTGGCGCTGGATGGCCAATATTCTAGGCAGGTTGTTTTCGTAGCCAGTCAAACGTCAAGTTCAGTGCCCTCAGCTGAATAGCAGAGGCATGATTGGCCAACTCAAACTGAGGCTAGTTGACTTCATAAAGCCATGTTCGAAATTGGTGGGAACGGCCGCTAGTGGCGAGAATGATGTTCTGAGACACTGTGGGTGAATTTTGGAATCACAACTGATTGCTGATTCGCAGTTTTCGAGGAGAGTAGGGAGTAGAGCAATGTTGGTGTAGTGTTGGCAGAAGAGCCAACACTGTGTTTCTAGAGGAGGCCGAAATGCACGCGTTTAATTACACGCTGACTGGCGTGAGGTCTGGAACAGGACAATAACTTGAGAATTGCAAATAAAGTACGTAGATTATGTAATACTTAACTTTAATCCACAGTTCTAGAACATCTCTCGTTACGGTACATGCTTCATAATATTAATTATCAACTGCTATGGCGCCTTGCTAGGTCGTAGCAAATGACGTCGCTGAAGGCTATGCTAACTATCGTCTCGGCAAATGAGAGCGTATCGGTCAGTGTAGCTTCGCTAGCAAAGTCGGCTGTACAACTGGGCGAGTGCCAGGACGTCTCTCTAGACCTGCCGTGTGGTGGCGCTCGGTCTGCAATTACTGACAGTGGCGAAAGGCGGGTCCGACGTATACTAATGGACCGCGGCCGATTTAAAGGCTGCCACATAGCAAGTGTGGTGTCTGGCGGTGACACCACAGTTGGCTTTGCTCTTCCGTTGTGCGGGCAGTGGATTCGGGATCTGATCTTCCTCGGAGTCGGACGGTCTTGCGACTTGGACGCTCGTTTTCGGAAGAACATAGAATTCTGGACAGCCTTCGCGGCCAGGTGTTGACACAGAGTTGCTGCACGGCAGAAGTTGGCGCCTACATCATCAGGACGCTGCCTACCGACGACGTGCTGCAGATTTCAGTACTGGTACAGTATTTTGCGGCTCCGGCATTGTAGGACCCTATCAATTTTATACTGAATCCCTCAGCAGCACGCACGCTCGCTTAGCTACAGGTCCACCTTGCTTGTTTCTCCATGTGATCCCATTTGAGCTCTCACTACTAATTGCGATACTGCTATATAGCCAGAAGATTAATATTTTATTCCTTAGGATCCCCAGTCATTATTGTCAATCTATTGGATCACAGAGAGTAGGAGCCCCTTGTTCTCGAGCCATCTCTTATTCTCATAATATTTCAGTATCCCTGTCCTTTATCCTACTGTGTGTGTCGACAATCATGTGCATTTATAAAAAAAAAAAAAAATAGTTCAAATGACTCTGAGCACTATGGGACTTAACTGCTGAGGTCATCAGTCCCCTAGAACTTAGAACTACCTCAACCTAACTAACCTAAGGACATCACACACATCCATGCCCGAGGCAGGATTCGAACCTGCGACCGTAGCGGTCGCGCGGTTCACAGACTGTAGCGCCAAGAAGCGCTGAGCCACTCCGGCCGGCCTGTGCTTTTATGTTCAGATATATAAAAAATCTCATTGTGATATTTAATCAGCATATCATTTCGTAGATATAGGCAGAATCCCATTTCCTGTTGTTTATTATGATAAAGTTCTCTTTTTTGAGTAGATTACGATTTTTATTAAATTATTGTGAGTGTGCACTCCTTATTTTACCAACTAGTAGGGTCCACCATCATTTTCTTCCGTTACCGTTGTGCGCATAATTAATTAGCTGGTAGATAAGGAGGGGTCGAGTGCATGTCTCGTTCTCAAGCAAGATTCGTCTGAACTAAAGAGGTACAAACTCTTCTCCACCCCGGCACCTCGCAACCTGTGCTAATCTTTGCCACCGCAGACGTAGTGAGCATTTCATAGCACCCCTGCTACATCAATTTGGCCACAATAAATCAGCTTGTGGCTGAGAGAACTTATCGCTACTTCTTTCGAAAGGAGAACTTCTAGGCATTAAATGACATGGGTTGTCCGGCTAAAAATGTAAATTACTAACGCTAATACAAGAGAAATGACCACATAAAACACAGTAGACATTGGATTGATTTTTAACTCGAATAATAAAGGGAATGACGAATAAAAAGGATAGAAAGAATAACAATTGGGTCACCACCAGTAAGATATCGCTGGAAAATTCCATCATTTTACTGAAGGTGATTGATGTAACAAAGTTCCGTTTGAATTTACAAAAGTGGACAATGTATACAACAAAATGAAAAACCAAGTAAAAGCACAAGGAAAACAGGGAGAAAATCATATACAAACAGAAATTAATTAGATTCGAAAGACGGAAGCTTTGTTACGAAATATGACTAAAAACTCGCGAGCTGCGTAACGTGAATGACAACCTGAATAGCTACATGCTGAGAGACTAATGTGGAAGGTTGTGTGTGTCATCCCCATGCCTCTTGCACGTCTCACATGACCAGAGAACGTGAATGTGGTCTACTGGTCCTGATCGCACTGTCAGAAAGATTTTCGGTTTTGCTACCACCGCGCTGCAGTCTTACCAAACACTCGCGTCAATTCGTGGCAGCAGGGCGGATGTGCACTATTCGGCCAAGCTGCAGAACTCCGAACACTGTGCACGTTCGGCGACGTCTCAGACCAAGCGTGGAACAGCAGTGTGTTTTAACAGCACGGAAACTGAACCAGAAGTGTCTTTTTCCAGTTTTCCTTGACATTCCTCCTAAACTTCGTTAAGGCGCTCTCTGAATTCGGCTGCAGCCAGTTGAAGCGCAGCGTCCGAACGTCAAAAGGTTCAAATGGCTCTGAGCACTATGGGACTCAACTGCTGAGGTCATTAGTCCCCTAGAACTTAGAACTAGTTAAACCTAACTAACCTAAGGACATCACAAACATCCATGCCCGAGGCAGGATTCGAACCTGCGACCGTAGCGGTCTTGCGGTTCCAGACTGCAGCGCCTTTAACCGCACGGCCACTTCGGCCGGCGTCCGAACGTCCTCCTTGACAAAACTATAACAGTAACTTTCACTCCCAGCAAGTTTCTAAAATGTGGGGCGCCCAATCCACACTCCAGGGCAAGTTGCAAGAGCCTTGAAACTACGTTCTCACGCGGTACGATGTCCCGAGCGCACCGAAACAGGTGAGTAAGAAGTCGAAGGAAAATTTGTGCTGTAGCTCCAAGAATGTTTTAAAAGATGTTGTCGCATCCCTCAGAAACCCACTTCCCACGCCTACACAAACAGTTCCTGCCTAACGGAAGGTCCGGTCCTAGAGCAGGTTTACTCACAGGTACCTCCGTACCCTGAGCGCCTCCGAGCCAGCTGACCATTGTAAAAGGTTTAGTGCTGACCACCACGAAGTGGCCGGCCGAAGTGGCCGAGCGGTTCTAGGCGCTTCAACCTGGAACCGCGTAACCGCTACGGTCCCAGGTTCGAATCCTGCCGCGGACATGGATGTGTGTGATGTCCTTAGGTTAGTTAGGTTTAAGTAGTTATAAGTCTAGGGGACTGATGACCTCAGATGTTAAGTTCCACAGTGCTCAGAGCCATTTGAACCATTTTGAACCACGAGGGGTAGCTTCCGTCCGCGGCATAGTAGTGTGCGCTCAAGGACTTCCAAAGACGGCTGCGTGCAGAACTCCATCGCTTACTTGTCTCCCCACAGCAAAGTTTTTTGGTTTGATGCGGCCCGCCACAAATTTCTCTCCTGTGCCAAACTCTATCTCAGAGTAGCAGTTGCATTCTACATACGACACTGCAATAGAGAGGACATACATGACGCAACAGTGCGTAATCTTTTACTACTCTACCGTCCCTCATAGGACGCAAAAAACTTATACTGCCCTTGGTCTGCGACTGTGAGAAGACGTCTGTACTCTTCACCAACACCAGCGAAGTAAATAAACAAATATTCACTTAAAACTTCCAGGCTGATAGGCCATGGTCGAAGTATAAAACTGTCTCCTGACGTTTCTTCTCCGACTGCGGGAGACATCCTCGGAGGTAATGCGGTAAACTGCGAAGAGAACTCGAGGAAGCCCTGTTTGTATAGGCAGTACAGAGAGCGCCACAGTCGATCACGTGGCGTCGGCTATGAGATTGTCTCTGGTAATGCCAACATTCTCGATTGAAAGTAATCGATCGTCATGCTTGCGGTGCAACGCTGACATCCTAATTTTATCCAGTTTAACACCTTCGTCTTTCCTGTTAAAATTATTACGATGTTTATCAATCTCGATAGCCTCCCTATACAAGCGTGCATAATAATGCGAGGTTTTTGATATGACGCTCGTCTCGCTGAATTTTATTTCATGATCACCTTCCTGATAAACATGTTCCGCTACGGCCGATTTATCCGTGTGACCCAGGCGGCAATTCCTCTTATGTTCAACAAGACGGGTGTTCACACTTCTCTTTGTGGTACCGATGTAAACCTGTCCACAAGTACAAGGAATTTTATATACCCCCGGTGTAGCCAAAGGGTCTCGTGCATCTTTTGCCGACCTTAAAAATTCTTTTATTTTTGGTGGGTCTGAAAATAGTTTCCACCCCATACTTGCCTAAAACTTTCGCAATGCGGTCTGTGACCTTACTAATGAACGGAAGAAAAACTTTGTCCTTGGACGACTGTTGTTCGTCGTTACTCCTGATTCTCTGCCTAGAGCGAAGTGCTCGATCTATATCCTTGCTAGAATAGCCATTCTTCACGAACGTTGACCGTAGATGTTCAGTCTCATCTTTTAAATAAACAGGTTCACAAAGTTTGTACGCCCTGTCTACGAAAGTTTTCATTACACCTCTTTTTTGTCTAAGGTGGTGGTTTGATTCTTTGTGTAGATAACGATCAGTATGTGTGGGCTTTCTATGCACCTTATGGCCCAACGTTCCGTCCCGTCGTTTAATCACAGACACATCCAGGAAGCTCAATTGCCCATTCCTTTCCGTCTCCATAGTGAATTGGATTTTCAGATTAGTGCAGTTTAAATGTGTCAGGAAGGCATCCAACTCCTCTGCTCCGTGTGTCCATACTACGAACGTGTCATCGACGTAGCGATACCATCTGGCTGGTCTCTTACTGGCAGTCTGCAAAGCCCGTTGTTCAAAAGCCTCCGTAAATAAGTTAGCCACAGCAGGACTGAGAGGACTGCCCATAGCCACCCCGTCAATCTGTTCATAAAAGTTATTGTTGTATTGAAAGTAGGATGTGGTGAGGCAGTGTCGGAATAATGCCACAATACCGGTAGGAAAAATATCCGCTATGCATAAGATAGCTTCGTTTACCGGAATCATGGTAAATAACGACACATCGTCAAAACTGACGAGGATATCATCGGGGCCCACGCTCATTTCCTTTAACTTGTCAATGAAATGAACTAAATTTTTAATATGACTGTCCGCCCTACCAACATAAGGTTGCAGCATTGAGGCAAGGTGTCTAGCTAACTCGTGTGTTGGTTCGCCTATAGCGCTGACAATTGGCCTCAACGGAATCCCAGGTTTATGAACTTTGGGTAAGCCATAAAGTCTAGGTGGATATGCTTCTGTTTTACAAAGCAGCTTCTTATCGTCGGGTCCAAATCAAGACGCTTTCACCAGTCGATTTGTCATTCTTAAAATCTTCATAGTCGGATCTTTCTGGAGTTTTTTGTAATTGGAGGGAACCAAAATGTCATTGATTTTTCCATGATACTCCTCACTGTTCAGTATAACGGTGGCATTACCCTTATATGCATTAAGAACAATAATGTTTTTATCTCCATTTATATCCCTCAGCGCCTTCCTTTGAGCCTGCGACAAATTACTTTTAGGTGGCTTACACGTACGTAAAATCCTAGCCGTTTCCATCCTAATTACGTCAGCGGACTGCTGTGGCAGCTGACGGATACCGGCCTCAATATTTGCTACAATATCCTCTGTGGGTACGTTTTGGGGCGTCACAGCAAAATTGCCTCCTTTCGCTAGTACAGAAATTTCAACTTTTGACAGATCTTTACCAGACAGGTTAATAACAGTTCGAGAATTGTCCACAACTGAACCTCCAGAAATGTTGTTCTGTAAGTTATTGAACTTCTTCTTCTTCCTATTTGCTGACATTTCTGCACTAACCTTCCTGACACATTAAAACAGCATTAATCTGAAAATCCAATTCACTATGGAGACGGAAAGGAATGGGCAATTGAACTATCTGGATGTGTCTGTGATTAAACGACGGGACGGAACGTTGGGCCACAAGGTGCATAGAAAGCCCACACATACTGATCGTTATCTACACAAAGAATCAAACCACCACCCTAGCCAAAAAAGAGGTGTAATGAAAACTTTGGTAGACAGGGCGTACAAACTTTGTGAACCTGTTTATTTAAAAGATGAGACTGAACATCTACGGACAACGTTCGTGAAGAATGGCTATTCTAGCAAGGATATAGATCGAGCACTTCGTTCTAGGCAGAGAATCAGGAGTAACGACGAACAACAGTCGTCCAAGGACAAAGTTTTTCTTCTGTTCATTAGTAAGGTCACACACCGCATCGGGAAAGTTTTAGGAAAGTATGGGGTGGAAACTGTTTTTAGACCCACCAGAAAAATAAAAGAATTTTTAAGGTCGGCAAAAGATGCACGAGACCCTTTGGCTACAACGGGGGTATATAAAATTCCTTGTAGTTGTGGACACGTTTACATCGGTACCACAAAGAGAAGTGTGAACATCCACCTTGTTGAACATGAGAGGAATTGCCGCATGGGTCACACGGATAAATCGGCCGTAGCGGAACATGTTTACCAGGAAGGTGATCATGAAATAAAATTCAGCGAGACGAGCGTCATATCAAAAACCTCGCATTATTATGCACGCTTGTATAGAGAGGCTATCGAGATTGATAAACATCGTATTAATTTTAACAGGAAAGACGAAGGTGTTAAACTGGATAAAATTAGGATGTCAGCGTTGCACCGCAAGCATGACGATCGATTACTTTCAATCGAGAATGTTGGCATTACCAGAGACAATCTCATAGCCGGCGCCACGTGATCGACTGTGGCGCCCTCTGTACTGCCTATATAATCAGCGCTCCTCGAGTTCTCTTCGCAGTTCGCCGCTTTACCTCCGAGGATGTCTCCCGCAGCCAGAGACGAAACGTCAGGGGAGAGTTTTATACTTCGACCACGGCCTATCAGCCCGGAAGTTTTAAGTGAAGACAATACCGGCCGTGAAAACTTACATTGTATGATTAAATAAACAATTCTTCACCTGAAGATTACGGTGTGAACCATCGAAACGCATAGTAACAAAATGAACAAGTGACTGATGCAGAAACTTTTGTATCTGTATTGAGCTACAGTCTCAGCCCTCAAAATGGCGCCCCTTATGGACGAAATATTAATTTTTCTTCTGTTACCCCAGATACTTTCTTTGTACCTATGATTTTCTTTCCAATATCTGTGAGTGATCGCTGTTACTAACTAAAATTTATTACAGAACTGGATTAGTCTTTCTCTCCCTTTCATTCCTAGTACCTAGCCAATATTCTTCTTTAACCGTTTTTTCTGCTCCTTGTCCCATAACTATTAGATTTTCAGCTCCCTTTATGTACTGCATCACCAGTTCAGTATCCTCATATACTGTTTATGTATGCTCATCTTCAGGTTGCATCGTCGGCATGTATACTTGAACTCTTGTCGTCAGAGCTGATTTGCTGTCGACTCTGATGAGAATAGCCGAATCACTGCACAGTAACACAGTCTCTGACCTATCTTCCTATTCATAACGAATCCTGCTCCCGTTATACCACTGAGGCGTAGCGCCGTATATCTATCCTGCCTTGGAGGCGGTTAAGTGGGAAATGTGTCTCAGAGCTGGAGAGTGACAGACGGTGACGCGAGACTGGACGCGCACGTAGTTTATGTATCAGCCGATAGAGGACAATATTGGACAGGGGACTGATTTAGTTTCGATTGTGCCCACTAGAGTGCACTAAAGTAATAGAATGTTTTTCATAAACTGTTCTAGTACTTTCATAAAGTCTTATTATGTCTCTTTGTGTATGTAAAATGTTATAAATGTGTTTTAGCAGTATGAATGATGCGTGAGTGTGATTTAAGGTTAATATGAAGATAATTGTTTAACGAGTTATGTAGTAGGATTTAGTGTGGGAACATTTCGAAGAAGTGTGGATATGGAAAAAGGGGATTTTTGTAGAACAGATTTGTAAAGTAAGTTAATGGTAAAGGGAAAGTTAATTCAGGTATAAATAACAATAGCAAATAACTTTATGCATAAGCAACACTTCAGCATATTAGATAATTACGTCGGTAAAATGTGCAGTCGTTAGGTTTACTATTTTGCGATTGGTCATTGATGAAAAAGGCGGCGTGATGACTGGGTGTTGTGTGATGTCCTTAGGTTAGTTAGGTTTAAGTAGTTCTAAGTTCTAGGGGACTGATGACCATAGATGTTAAGTCCTATAGTGCTCAGAGCCATTTGAACCATTTTTTTGAAAAGGGCGGATTGACGCGGGAGAATTTTGTTTTGCTATTGGCTGTTGAGTAAACTGACCAATGGTGAAGGAATATTCTTCGCGCGCCTTTCTCTGCTGGTAGAGAAGACTTAGAGTATTCTAGTGAAGAGTTAGAGCCTAGCCATGAAACAGTTCGGACGTGTGTAGTAGTAGTTCCGATGGAAATGATAAGTTGCCAGATCCAGCAGTGTTTCATACATCAAAAGTGTTGTAAAGTGGCGGCATAATTATTCCGATGGGTGTGTAGAAATTTCGGAATTCTTAAGTGAATTTTGTGACGAGGAAAGACATAAATTCCGCGTGGCTCATTGAGCAGGTCGGTGGCTAAAAACTGTGACTGCATTAGGTACCGACAGTCTTAATATTTGGCGAGCATTCTCAATAAAAAACAATACGTATTTTTGTAGCTATTACGTTTTCGGAAAATGCTAACGTGAGTGAAAGGCATTGTGAGTGACTGTGTTAAGACTAGCACGGGCTTGGCAGTGATACTTGTTCACCTAAGTTTCGGAATATATTAATTAAGGACAAAATTTCCAACCTTTCATTTCGTGTGAAAACTTTCTCCCGAAACGCAGATTAATGACTTTAATTGCAGCCTGGTTCACGTAGAAGTACAGTAGGTTTCGCTCGGCTTCCCTACTGATGATCTGCTGAGACAATGTTCACAGGTAGGTGCACGTACATCGAAAAGGGAGAGAAGGAACCGCGCCGCCGCACCACTTTCTACTGCTGTTGACATTACCCTATTCTCATCTGACCGGAAATCCTTGTCTTCATTCCGTTTTACTTCACTGACCCCCACTGTACCTAGACTGAGCCTTCGCATTTCCCTTTCCTACCACGTTCAGACTTCTGACATTCCACGCCGCGAGTGGTAGAACGTTACCTTCCCTTGGTAATTCGATTTCCTCCTCGTGGTTACCTCCCCTTCGGCATTTCCCTGCAGGAGATGCGAATGGGGACTATTCCAGAATCTTTCGCCAATGGAAAGATCATCGTGACACTTTTTCAATTAGGGGCCACACGCCGGTTGATCTACATTACGTGTCTTTAATGGAGTCGTTTCCATTGCCTTCTGCGTCATCATGCCGTTGATCATTGTTGATTTTTTTCACTTGTGTGGGCAGTTTCGCACCCCAAGGGCAAAAGAGTGCCCAGAATCTCTTTGACAAGGCTGTTGGCAGAATGAGAATGACTTCATATGCTAGAAATCTTCGTCCGCCAGTGCCGATTATTATTCAAAATTTAAGCGGTATTCGGCTTTGGACCCGGGACCAGGGGCGTTTTGATTACTATTCAGGGACGCTACCCCTAGACTACGGATGCGGAGATGAAGTGTAAACAATATGTGGTAATGACTGTAGTAATCATATCATGATAAAGAAAAGTAAGTAGTCGTTAATCTCAATCTCCAGTATTTTCATTCTGTGGTCATTCAAGCTGGTGTATGGAATGAAGTTGAAAATGAAACGAAAATTTATCTGTCCGACGATCTTGTGAGTGAAAGTAAAATGAGACATGGCTGACGGGAATGGCCTGCCTCCTGTCAGCTTCCGGTGTCGTTGAAGGTTAGGTACGCTCCTGATGCACATCGTGAAGTGGGGTGTGGGCTCCAGTCTCATTGTACATGATGGACAAACAAACTGACCCGAAATTTCGTTAACCTTAAGACAGGCAGTCCAAGTTTACTTCACCCCAGGTGCGGATGATGTAAGCTGGGTTGGGGATCTTGGGCTTCATTAAATACACTGCCTCAAGGACTCCGTTCACCGACACCAGGGTGTAATATGTCCGTATTGAGGGATTTTAGTTGATTCATTTGACAGAGTCATCGTCGATCAGATGCCACTCAGGAGGGCTATCTGTGCACCCTCTGTTTTGACTCTGCTAGTTGGAACTGTACTGACTTCAGACGTCAACAGTTGTGTAAAACAGTCTACAATGTCGTGCCGCGTAATTTCAGGATAAAACCTCGAGCTTTCGATGATTACCTCTATCATTTTCGTCAGGAGCATCTGGCTGCCGAACTGAACTGCTGCTGTGGTGGCCTTCTATAGCCCAAAGACGGCTTCTAATTGGTCCGTAATTACGTCACGCTGTCACAGATGGTGTCCATGTCTGCGTTAGTGGCGCCACCACTCCCACCGTAGCTTAAACATTGCGATGAATCTCTCCGGTTCTCCTCTGCATCTACAGCTCGCTTCCGTGCACCCTTAACATTATAAGCGCTGTCATGGTTGAAGACTTTATCACACATTCTTATTTCTATAGTCTCTTTAATTACTGAATCCCAGTATATAAGAGCCTGTGCCAAAACTTTGGTTTCGTCAAACAGTGTATTATATTTGTGAGGCTGCAGATTTCTCCAGTTATCGATTTTTAACATGTTATGTTCTTCACAGTCTCGATGTTAAATGTGTCGTTATGTTTTTCACAGCGATCGGCAACTGTGCGGATGGACTGACCGATGCTACTGCTACCGCACTCTCAGTGGATGCTGTAAATCCCAGGGAACCTGAGGTCGAGACTGTCCTTAACAGGGCGAGCATCTACTTTGTCTTCTTAGGAGGTTGGAAAATGATTTGACACCTCGTCCTCCCAGGACTCTGACTATTTCGATGGATGTAGCGCCACAGAAGAGAAGGAATGCAATCGACCAGTTTTTACATGTACGTTCAACATTTTCCAGTTTGCTCTTGTTGGAGAACCCTGACTTTATATCATGTGACACACAGTCGGTCCGCTACGGCAGGAGCGGTGGTGCCACAAGCGCCATCACTATCACTGACACCATCTACGATAGCATGACGTAATTACCGACCAATCAGAAGCCGTATTTGGCTTATATAAGGCCACCGCAGCAGCGATTTTGACAGTAAGTTGCTCCTGACGAAGTCGTTGGAGGTAATCGCCGAAAGCTCGAGGTTTTACCCTGAATTCACAAGGCAAGAAGTCCGAAAATGTTTTATACAACAGGCCCGTCGCGGAAGATTCCGTTCTTGGAGGTGAACAACGTTTACAACATTCATTCTACGATAGAACCGTGCCCGCCAATTATTAGATACTTCTGTTGAGCAGTTTCTTCCTTTAGAAGAAGGGAGTTTGTGTTTAACAACCCGTTGACATCGAGGGCATTAGAGATGGAGCACAAACTCGGATTGTGTCAAGGATGGGGGAGGAAACCCGCAGTCCTCTTCCAAAGAAACTATCCCCGCTTTTGCCTGGAGAGATTTAAGGAAATCACGAAAACCCTAAATCTGAGTGGTCGGGCACAGGTTTTAACCGTCGACGACCAGAATGCGAGTCCAATATGCTAACCGCTGCCGGCCGCGGTGGTCTCGCGGTTCTGGGTTCAAATGGCTCTGAGCACTATGGGACTCAACTGCTGTGGTCATAAGTCCCCTAGAACTTAGAACTACTTAAACCTAACTAACCTGAAGACATCACACACATCCATGCCCGAGGCAGGATTCGAACCTGCGACCGTAGCGATCGCACGGTTCCAGACTGTAGCGCCTTTAACCGCTCGGCCACTCCGGCCGGCCTCGCGGTTCTAGGCGCGCAGTCCGGAACCGTGCGACTGCTACGGTCGCAGGTTCGAATCCTGCCTCGGGCATGGATGTGTGTGATGTCCTTAGGTTAGTTAGGTTTAAGTAGTTGTAAGTTCTAGGGGACTGATTACCACAGCTGTTAAGTCCCATAGTGCTCAGAGCCATTTGAACAATTTTTTTTTTTTTTTTTTTTTTTTTTTTTTTTTTTTTTGCTAACCTCTGTGCTACCTCATTCGGTTCCAGCCTCTTCACATGTTGGTCACAAAGCATCAGTGGTGTGTTGCTGCTTTCAACAGTCGTCTGTGGAGCATTCGCAAACCTGTAGACCAGGTTTACGATGTATCCGCAGTACAGACTCACGTTGGTTCAAATGGTTCAAGTGGGTCTGAGCACTATGGGACTTAGGAGGTCTTCAGTCCCCTAGAATTTAGAACTACTTAAATCTAACTAACCTAAGGACATCACACACATCCATACCCGAGGCAGGATTCGAACCTGCGACCGTAGCGGTCGCGCGGTTCCAGACTGAAGTGCCTAGAACCGCTCGGCCACTCCGGCCGGCAGACTCACGTTGGGATCGACGCACTCTGTGAAGAGTGGTGACTGACCGAATACCATGCAGGGACGAAATTCGGGCACGTGTTGCACCTTCTGTTGTACCAGGGACCGTTGGGAACCATCCGCTTGCAGCAGGATTATGGTCATGTATGCCTCCTAGGCTACCACTGAGACTGCGACACCGCCTAGCATGGCAGCTCTGGTGTTGTGAAAGCGCTGACTGGAGAGTGGAATGGTGCTCTGTTGTATGAGAACAGCTCTTGACTGTTTGCGAGTGATGGACGTACTAGTTGTAGCGTGTACTTGTTAACCTACGGATTCCGGAGAGCACTCGCCCACAACCCACAGGTTTCATCCCAGGCTTTAGGGTGTATGGGGCGGGGGGGCCCCATAAGTTACAGCTAGTTGTCACATGTGGTGTTTCTGCAAGCGTCCGCTACTTTGCAGAGGCCGTTATCCCACCGCTCCTGCCATTTCCACGAAGGAAAGTTGATGTCTTTTTCAGCAGGCCAATGCACGTCTACATATGTTTGCTGCGACTGATATGATCTCCGTGGTGTACAGAAACTGCCCTGGCCAGAAAAATTACCAGATCCCTCTACAGCTGAACACATATGAAGTGGGAATTTAGTCTTTCTCCAGGGCCTGCAAGATTCATTGGCGAATTTCAACGAAAGGTGCAAGGACAATCTGCCGTAGCATGCCATTCACACCTTTATGATATTTGCAATGCGAGAATTTGCGTCTTCGCTGCCAAGTAAGGGCTGTAAATTGTGTATTGATGAGACTGTTTGGGCGCACTTTTCTGTCACGTGTGTCTTTTATGTGATGTGAATTTGTCATCATCTTCTTCTCCAACAATAATGAACTACTTGTTGCTTCACTTGTCAGTGTGATCCTGTCTTTGCGGGTGTTGCATTCTTTTTTTTCCGTTTTGTATTTTCCGGTCCAGCCCCTCAACCGTATTGTCGCGTTACGAATTAACTTCTATGCCTGTATATAATGCTCATTTATTTCGGGGTACGATATGGTTGGAGGGCATGACACACTCGTTATAAGAAAGCACGTTACTATATTTGCTATGTGAAAGAGGCTGCCTTTATTTTACAACGGTGCCTTGAGTACATAACACGCCAACATGAGATATTCTAAGAAACTGTATATGTGACAATGCATATTCGCCACTGGAGTTTTTACTTTTGATGGTCACTAATGGCGTTGATGCTTTAAGGTACATTGTACTACAGGCTGATATAACCTTTTTATATGGTTAGTACGTGCAATATTGCGATTTATTGACGGGTTTCCTTGTTTTAGAACGTCTGTCCCGAAACATGATGTGCTAAAAATATCTCACATTTGACAACTGGTAGCCTCACGTTCTCAATAGTGAATATACTATGTTTGAATGTGATCAGTACACTATATGTAGGCAGGGTGTGGGTATGAGCTCTCACATTGTATGTGGCATAGTCTGTAACGATGAAAAGTGGGAACTGCTTCATACCACAGCGAATAATATAGCCATAGTACAACTAGAAGAATATCAAAATACAAGAGCAAGAAAGGTAAGTCAGAGGAGCCAAAATACATTGTACTTTAACATGGAGTGTGAACATAGCTGCAGATTTATTTTTTCGTTTTACTCACTATAAGCGGCTGAATAATTCTCAGGGCAAACTTGGGATATTCAGCCCTGTTAGTTTGTAGTATAGTTACAGTGCGTGAAGCCATCAAAAAAGATCAGGTGCTTTAAATGCTTCACGCCAAATCGTTTTGAGACCTTACTTTTAATGAATTTACACTATCTATTGACAGATTCGTAGCATACCTTAAAATTCATTTTTAAATCAGTTGCGGTTCCTGGCATGCATTAAGCTCTTTCACCTGGAAACCTAACTGGGGTGTTTTACTATTAATACGACATTTTTCGTTTCATACTACTGTCACTCTGTGTTTTGAGAGACAATTACATTCCTGCACATCTACGCGGACGTAAGTTCCTGATGGTTTTTATTTATTTATTTTTCTCTTTCCATCGATCGATTTCATAGTGCAGGTCGCAATATCATAATTACAGTCTTAAAATGTGAACGCAGTTCGCTAATGGATTAGAAGCGTCTGATAACTAGTAATAAAGGTAAGAACATGAATTAGAAGTTTTAACACTTAAAGCAGTAAAGGAGGTTTGCTATTTGGGGAGCAAAATAACTGATGATGGTCGAAGTAGAGAGGATATAAAATGTAGACTGGCAATGGCAAGGAAAGCGTTTCTGAAGAAGAGAAATTTGTTAACCTCGAGTATTGATTTAAGTGTTAGGAAGTCGTTTCTGAAAGTATTTGTATGGAGTGTAGCCATGTATGGAAGTGAAACGTGGACGATAAATAGTTTAGACAAAAAGAGAATACCAGCTTTCGAAATGTGGTGCTACAGAAGAATGCTGAAGATTAGATGGGTAGATCACATAACTAATGAGGAGGTATTGAATAGAATTAGGGAGGAGTTTGTGGCACAACTTGACTAGAAGAAGGGATCGGTTGGTAGGACATGTTCTGAGGCATCAAGGGATCACCAATTTAGTATTGGAGGGCAGCGTGGAGGGTAAAAATCGTAGAGGGAGACCAAGAGATGAATACACCAAGCAGATTCAGAAGGATGTAGGTTGCAGTAGGTCCTGAGAGATGAAGAAGCTTGCACATGATAAGAGTGGCATGGAGAGCTGCATCAAACCAGTCTCAGGACTGAAGACCACAACAACAACAACATCCCTTTGACGCGTAAGTAACGTGAGGCTTGTAGTAAGAGGTTAGTATTGTCGAGTTTAGTTCTGAGAATTATTGACTACTTTTGTACAATGTGTGAAATTTGTGACTTACAAGGAAACTTCACCAACTGGACCCCATAGTCCGAGGGTAAAAGGCACTCTTGTAATACACCAGCCCAAGCAGTCGACTCCGCGTCAAAATCTGGGCCGTATTTCTGATCGTACACATTAATGCCCTTCTGAAATTATAGGTTTAAGACCTCGCGCAGGCTGGTTGTGCATCACTCGCTCCGCCCCGCTCCAGCTGCAGAATGCCCGAGCGCGAAGTGCTGTGCTGTGTAGCGACAACCAGAGTCGTTCTATTCCATGGATGCAGAAGATTTGAGGTAAGGTTAGGAAGGAGCAGTAAGCGTCTCGGAACGTGTTTTGAAGCCTTGCTCGAGAATACGTTGTTTACTTGTAAAGAGTACGTAATACGTCAACTTCACTCACATATACCTTCAATATTATGCCTCAGAAACTAACCGAAGCAACTGAACAACCAATATTAACTGGAATTAACGATTTTCGATTTACAATTCAACTATGCGAATCATGTCGAACAATAAAGCCACTCCTTCACTTTAACAGTGTCAGCTTTTGAATCCAAGGAAAATAACGCACAGCAGCAATGTTAGTGGTTAAATATGATACGCTACTTCTTTTATAACGCACTAATTCGTTTCGCTCATTTACACTGCATTTATGAATAGCAGCATAACAACTGTTCAAAGCTCTCTGGCGCAGTCTACAGGATGGAAACTGTGCACAACGTTAAAAGTGCTATCGCTTTGAGTTCGGGCATTACGTGGCAATGGCGGGGGGGGGGGGGGGGTGGAGGGGGGGGGGGGGGGGGAAGACACAGCCAGAGAGACGAAGAAACGTTGCTGGTGAAGTATCAGTGCAGCATATTCTGAAGGCCATAAGTGCTTACGATCACAATTATTGTAAAAAATTTACTTGCAGGCTAATTTGCTGGGGAAGTTATATACATCTACATCTACATGGATACTCTGAAAATCATATTTAAGTGCCTGGTAGAGGGTTCATCGAACCACCTTCACAACTCTTTATTGTTCCAATCTCGCATAGCGCGCAGAGGGAACGAACACCTATATCATTCCGTACGATCCCTGATTTCCCTTATCTCATCATGATGATCGTTTCTCCCTATGTAGGTCGTCGTCAATAAAATATTTTTTTCATTCGGAGGAGAATGTTGGTGAGTGGAATTTCGTGAGAAGTTTCCGCTCCAACGAGAAACGCCTTTGTTTTACTTCCCAAATCCTGTATCATTTCTGTGACACTCTCTCCCACATTTCGCGATAATACAAAACGTGCTACCTTCCTTTGAACTTTTTCAGTGCTCTCCGTCAATCATATTTGGTAAGGATCCCACACCGTGCAGCAGTATTCTAAAAGAGGACGGACAGGAGAAGTGTAGCCAATCTCCTTAGTAGATCTGTTACATTTTCTAAGGGTCCTGCCAATAAAACGCAATCTTTGGATAACCATCCCCACAACATTTTCTATGTATTCCTTCCAATTTAAGTTGTTCGTAGCTCTAATGCCTAGGTATTTAGTTCCATTTACGACCTTTAGATCTGATTGATTTATCGTGTAACCGAAGTTTAACGGGTTCGTTTTAGCACTATCTGGATGACTTCACACTTTTCGTTATTTAGGGCCAATTGCCAAATTTCGTTCCATACAAATACCTTTTATAAATCGTTTTGCAGTTTTTTTCGATCTCCTGATGACTTTATTAGTCGATATACGACAGCGTCATCTGCAAACAACCTAAGAGGGCTGCTCATATTGTCTCCCAAATCTTTTATATAGATAAGGAATAGCAAAGGGCCTATAACACTACCTTGGGTTAACGCCAGAAATCACTTCTGTTTTACTCGATGACGTTCCGTCAATTACCACCAACTTTGTCCTCTCTGACAGGAAATCACAAATCCAGTCACATAACTAAGACGATATTCCATAAGCACGCAATTTCGCCATGAGCCGCTTGTGTGGTACAGTGTCAAAAGCCTCCCGGAAATCCAGAAATACGGAATCGATCTGAAATCCCTTGTCAATAGCACTCAAAACTTCATGTGAATAAAGTGCTAGTTGCGTATCACAGGAACGATGTTTTCTAAACCCATGGTGACTGTGTGTCAATAGACCGTTTTCTTCGAGGTAATTCATAATGTTCGAACACAATATATGTTCTAAAATCCTGCTGCATATCGACGTCAACGATATGGGCCTGTAATTTAGTGGATTACTCCTACTACCTTTCTTGAAATTGGTGTGACCTGTGCAACTTTCCAGTCTTTCGATACGGATCTTTCGTCGAGCGAACGGTTGTATATGATTGTTAAGTGTGGTGCTATTGCATCAGCATACTCTGAAAGGAACCTAATTGGTATACAGTCTGGACCAGATGACCTGCTTTTATTAAGTGATCTAAGTTGTTTCACTACTCCGAGGATATTTACTTCTACGTTACTCATTTTGGCAGCTGTTCTTGATTCCAATTCTGGAAAATTTACTTCGTCTTCTTTTGTGAAGGAATTTCTGAAGGCTGTGTTTCGTAATTCTGCTTTGGCAGAAGTGTCTTCGATAATATCTCCATTGCTATCGTGCAGAGAAGGCATTGATTGTGTCTTGCCGCTAGCATACATTACATACAGCTAGAATCTCTTTGTATTTTCTGCCAGGTTTCGAGAAAAAGTTTCGTTGTGGAAACTATTATAAGCATCTTGCATTGAAATACACGCTAAATTTGAGCTTCTGTAAGAGATCGACCATCTTGGCGATTTTGTGACTGTTTAAATCTGGAATGTTTGTTTCGTTGTTTCTGCAACAGTGTTATCACCCGTTTTGTGTGCCAAGGAGGATCAGCTCCGTTGTTTGTTAGTTTATTTGGTATAAATCTCTCAACTGCTGCCGATACTATTTCTTTGAATTCAAGCCACATCTGGTCTACACTTATATTGTTAATTCAGAAGGAGTGGAGACTGTCTCTCAGGAAGGTGGCAAGTGAATTTTTATCTGCTGGTGTGCTTCCTTCTGTAAGGCGGCAGAATAAGTGAAGGTCGAATTCGCACCTTACATTAGAGCTTTATACATAGCAATGGGAAGGTGAATATGACATCTAACTTAATTCGGCGGTTATGAGCAAATTTGCCTATCAGTATGTAATGCAAAAAGGGATAACAATCGACGGTGATTAATACACCGTTCCTGTATAATGCATATCTATGAGCAGAAGGTTCAACAAGCAGCGAGTATGGAATTCAGAGGGGCAAGGGCAGAGGCAGGGCCTCGTCACGGGAGATACACGGAAATCACTTAAAGGGGCGTCCCAAGCCAGATCAACGACTGACCACGTGACTCAGAAGGGGAGAGCGAGTAAACGGTCCATCTGAGGGAGGACAGGAAAGAAAACTTTCAAAAAACTACGTTTCAGAATTTCAAATGGATACTAACAAGACCCGTGACGCATTTTCGATCACGTGTCCAGAGAGTGGTACACATGTGGGAGACAATGTACCCAGTTTGACATCCGGCGCGGGCGGAAACGCACTAGGAAGGAGGGAAGAGCCGAAGTTTCGACGCAGTTTAATATTAGGGCCCTTGCGACTAATACAGAGAGTTTCCACAAAATAAGAAGAACGCTCCTATTGGTCGAAAAAAGCTGTGACGTGAAGAACGAAACAATCCAGGTGGGGAGACAGTTCAGCTATGAGGAAGTCAAGACGGAAATTTTGAGGGGACTCTTCTCTGAACTGGCGTCTAGTGCAGAATGGAGTGCATAACGCTGTGTACAACGCAAAGGAGTCATTTGTGTGAACACTGTGTTCACAGCGGCTGACATCCAGCTAGAAATTAGCTGTAGCATTGTTTAGCTCCAACTGTGGAGAAACGTACCAGCCAATTAGTTAATTGTTCTTGCGAGAACTGAGAGGGCATTGTAATATACACGCTGCTCCAGCCATGCGCGTGTATATAGCCATATTCTAAGACTGTGGATGAGTACAGGTTTTCTCGCATAACGAGAAATATAGGTACAGTTTATGCTGAAAAAATCAGCAAAGGTTTTTATTAGTTTTATAGGAATTTCAGCGGAGCGAGCGGTCTAGCAGACGACAGCTCATAGCAGCATAAGGTAAATACCGCGTGCGGAGGAGTAAACTGGTTGTTTCACCAGCTTGCGTCCATTGTAAACTGGAGCGAACTTGGGTAATATCTTGCTCAATTTGCCACATAACTAACCATCCACCGTAGACTTGATTGTCATCCTAAAAATAGTTCCGAACTTTGAACCGGAGTCTTATGATTTATCGTAGTATTGACCAACATCACAACAAAATCGTAAGAATAATTTTGTAAAGAAACATGTAGTTCAACTTTAATATTGTCGTGTTTAGGATAATTTAACTTTCTGAGAGTTAATATTTAATATTGTTGTGTTTAGGATTATTTCACTTTTGATGTTGATGAGATGCGTTATCCTGACAACTATTTTAACATTGTCACATGGTAAACTGTGTAAAAGCATGTATTTCTATGATAATATTGAGACATTAATCATGTCATTTCAACTCCGCGGTGGCTGAGCGATTCTAGGCGCTTCAGTCCGGAACCGCGCGACTGCTACGGTCGCAGGTTCGAATCCTGCCTCGGGCATGGATGTGTGTGATGTTCTTAGGTTAGTTAGGTTTAAGTAGTTCTAAGTTCTAGGGGACTGATGACCTCAGATATTAAGTCCCATAGTGCTCAGAGCCATAGAATAAGAAAAACCGAGTATATCACCTTATACTCCTTCTTAAAGATGAGATCTAGTTGGTGACAGTTGCGTTCCACTGTTAGTATTGGCGTTTGTTACCAACTTACGTTTCACCTTAAGGTGTGAACGAACCCCGTCTTTGCTCTGTAGGGGACAAAAAAATAGACGTAGAACAGAGTTCTCATGATAGACGGGGTTAGTAGAGACTTTCACGAAATAAATGTCCAGAGATGGCGTCAGTGTTTTCTTGTGAAAGTAGTGTTGTTCGTGTGTTTCATTTACGAAGTCGTTATAGCAACAATAAAAGAACAAAAAGTGTGTGTGAAATTTTGTTTCCTGCTTAACAAATCGGCAACGGAGACTCACGAAATGATTCAAGAGTCTTCCCAAGAGAATGCTATCAGCCGCACACAAGTTTTCGAATGATTTGGGTGCTTTCAACGTGGTGAGATGAGTGCTGAAGTCCAACCTCGTTCTGAACGCCCTGCAACCTCACGAAACGAGGAAACGATTGAAAGATCGGCAAAGAGTCAAGAAGGACCCTTGTTTCACGATCGACAAAATATCAAGAGAGAGGCGTGAGCTGGACCTCGTGCCATCAGATTTTGGATCAGGATTTGCACAAGAGACATGTTGCGGCTAAATTTGTTCCGCGCCTTCTCACACAGGAACAAACAACCATGCACGTGAATTTATGCCAGAACTTTGAAAACAGCCAGAAAGTGATACAAACTTTCTGAACAAATTTATTGTAGATGGTGGGAGCTGGTGTTAGAAGTAGGAACCAGAAACAAAGCAAGCGTCACGCTAATGGAGGACTCCCAACTCCCTCAGACCAAAAATAGGAAGGCGGCTGAGCTCGAATGTGAATACGATAATCATTGTCTTTTTGACGTCCGTGGAAATGTGCATCGGGAATTTGTACTTCCTCACCAGACTGTTAACCAGCAGCTTTATTTGGAGGTTTTAAAACGTCTGTGAGAGGATGTGCGGAGGAAACGCCAGAAACTTTGGCAATCAGGTGACTGCTTCATTCATCACGAATCACGACAACACCCCACAAGCACGGCATTACGAGCGACCCACTATTTGGCACCTCAGGGATGGTCTGTAGTTCTCCACCCACCGTATTCGCCAGATCTACCCTCATGCGACTTTTCCTATTCCCAAGAATAAAAAGAAAAACACTAAAAGAGAAGCGATATGGTGATGTGGAGGCAGTGAAAAGAGCTTCGCAAAGAGCAGTGGGCGAAATCATTGGCGAACAGCTCGGGACGTGGTTCAGAAAGTGGGAAAAGAGACTTAGCAAGAGCATCACATCTAAATTTCGTGAAAAGGTTCACGAATAAATTTTTTTAAATATACTTTTTTGGGTCCCCCCTCGTATAGGACACCTCGGGCATGACATTTTATTTGTGTCCTTTGTTGGAAAGGAAGTATAGTTTCAGCTGTTGCAGGCTGATCCAGTAATTCACTTGTTACTGTTAGAAAGAAGTATTTACTAGGCAGCAAAGGGAAAACAATAGCCCCGTAATTGAAAGTGATTTAGTACGTACACGGAATGTAAACAAGCAAGTGCTTTTTTTGTTTTGTATCGCGTCACATAGAAACGTACTCAGACAACTGCAAGAAGAAATCATGTGACAACGAGATTAATGAATACAAATGGCAAGCCATTTACCTCAAACAATGTCCTAGACATCGTCTAAAATAAGCTGTCCAGTGACAGTTACTCCTGGATATAAAACTATATGTTCCTCTCCAATGACAAGGAGTTCATCAGCGTGAGAAACAGAGGGATAAAAGCTAACGCGAATGTCAGACACAGCTCCATATTTCATGTTTCGGCGGCGCGCTCATTGCAATTTCGCACTGGGATGAAATCGGCCGCGTGAAACAGCGATCATCGCATTTCGCCACATTTTCCAGCGCTCGGAGGCGCGGCGTTATGAGACGGCAGAAAAATCCGTTTGGCGATACTCATTTGCGCGCTAACCAATTTATGGACGCTTTTGCGTAGATTAAATCCATAAATAACAACAGCTTCTGCCTCTTTTTTTTACGTTGTTGCGCAGTTTTGAATGACGCCGCTAATCTGCCAGCACACAATAGCCGCGACACGAAATATGGACCCCGTGCTCTGGCGCCGACAGTCGGAGCATTACGGCAGGCGCCCGCAGACCATCTGGAACACGGAATGACACCAGTCCCGAATATGGCTGTAAAACAAACTGCACAAATAGAGGAAAGAAACAAACGAGTCGTCAGTTACAGGCATAATCCAAAGGAAGCCAAAAATGTCGCTGGAAATTTATGGCACTTTTTTTTTACAGATGCCGTTCATCAAAACTGCGTAAATTCGGATGTTTGAGTACTGGTGTTGAACATGAACAATGATAGGGTCGCAGCAGCGGAGGGTAGGTGGAACGCAGTATTGACAAGCAGTGTAAACACGCAGCCCTGTCTGGTCTCCGCTTCATATTCGAGCTTTGCAACTGGCGGCTGCAGAAGTTGGTGCGAACTGGCACAGAACTGTCGCTTCTGTTTTTCGCATCTGCATCTGAGAGTGAGAGACGAAGTACCTTACTTCAAGGTACTTCATATACATATAGGGCTATTTTGCTAAATGAGGACAAATTGAAGGAGACTTTCTCTGAGTGGATAAGAAGCAAAAGATCATATGGACATATGGCCAGAAGGCGTTCCAAGGGAGGTACATCACTTGGAGATAAGAGTGTGCCCTCCGCAGCTAGCTTGTATCAAATCGTTTGGGCACGGTTTTGCCGCGCCTTCTGCCTCCTTGGTTGATTCGATCATTCTCTCAACACTTTCCGTCAGAGGGCTTCCTGCGCAGAGAGCGGCAGGTTATTTGGGCGCCTAGTCTGTGTGGTGGCTAATCGCGAGGTTCCGCGAGTGACGTAGAGTATGACGACAACGGCCGGAGCAGCGAGGCTGAGGTGTGTCATTGTCACTTGAGTGATAGCGTTGGGAACTTTGTGATTGTTAGAGGCACGTCTGTCTCGAAAAGCTTTGTCAGCATCTTGAAGAACATGTCAAGGCGCAGTGTGGTATTCTGTGGCGTGGAGTCTTCTGAGTTGGTGATACTGTACGGACTGTCACGGGACTCTTGTCAGTTCTTCTTCACTTTGGTAGACTGTGGCTACGTTGTTATATGTAGATGGTCTTGAGACCTAAATTGTGTGTGGTGTGCGTACTGTAAGACCTTCGGTACACACACAATCAGATTATTTGACTTGTCGCTTTAACGAAGTAGGCGAGTGTCAGCAACGTGTCTCGTGGTCTTATTGTGGCGTGTTTATCCTCTGCCGTTAGGTCAGACGATAGAAACGCCACTTGCACGCTTAGAGTAGCAGATTGACGGTGACCAACTTTAAACAGAACTTGATTAATTTTCGAACACATTTATTAAAATAATAACAAGCATAAAAATAACTTAACTTCGTTCTGCAGGCTATTTACAATTGACAATCTGAAGTTCCTCTGGTCTCAGTACGTTAATCTTATTCTCACATATATCTCTGATACTTGACAAAAGTGTCTATACTTTTATCTTCATGGTTGTGTACAGGAATATGGTAATCTTATTAGGCGCAGACTGAAACTTGACTATAGACTGGTACAGACAAATGCAGACTGGTACAGACTTATGCAGACTAATGCAGACCGACTAATCAGAGGTCTGTACACTCGTTATAATACCTCACGCGTTCAGGTATCACAGCGCGAGTGTGATCCGTGAGGAGAAAAGGTTCTACGTTAACAGCAATCTCAATGATCTTTTGTATTTGTGTACTCATTCTTAAAATTTTAAGAGAGGTTCACTAACTGAAGTTACGTAATTACCGTTGTGCTTCTTTAAAACCTATTATTGCATTTAACCCTGGCATAACACCATTTGCAAGCTTTAATAATGCTATAGTCTCAAGTTCACATTATCATGATCAGGTGTAAATACTGTAATTGGATTACGTCACAATTCCGTAAGCACAGTTACGTTGCTCAGCTCACGGTTTAACTTGTTTGTTATTTTGATCTGTCATTTAAAGTTGTTAGCTAAAGTCTTCCTAACTCATTTCAGTTTTGACTCCTTCTTTTGTGTAAAATTTGTGATTACAGCTTAGTTTTATGTGGATTACCATCAATCTGTTAAACTGTTATTTATAATCGCATGATGTCATCACAAATTGTAATATGTCGTACAGAGCTTGTGTTATTCAATTAGTGAAAGTTACAACAAGGATTTTGGGTTTTAATACTGAAGTCTGAATTTTTGTGTAATAAATTATTTTTTAGCAAGATGTGTAACGTAATTTAGGCCCAGCAGCTTACCACTTCCTCCCCGCTGCTACCGCTCCAAAATCTATGAGAGTGTATGTTTCAGAGACTGACAGCACACTTGAGGAAACACCAGCCAGAACACACCTCGTTGTATTAGTGCTTTAGTTCCACACTGAAGAGGAGAGTGAGCCGCAGCGCCGTTATGCAGAAGCCGCCTAACCGCTCGTGCTGCCAAAGACACGTCTTCCACGGAGGGAGGACGGCTGACCGTAGGGAGTGTAGGCGTGCCTCGCCAGTGAGACGTTGCGGAAGGATAACTGCTCGCACGAGGCGGTTGCCAATAATCCGTGCCCACGCATTGAGGCTGATGAACCGCTGCTAATGGTTCGCTGCCGCCATACCACGCGCATTCTTTGTAGCCCACAAGTGGTTATTGTGAACGATAAAGATATCGACCCTCGGAAAAGTAGCACGTTCTGGAATAGAATGGATGGCAGGAACCTCAGGACCATGGAGGACTGCGTGACGAATCAGCGATGAACTCGACGGTTTGGAGTTAAGTCCGTTGGTAATAAGGTATGCACATGTAGTAGGTGACACGGATAGTGGCCGTTATCATTGAAAACGTTCCACACCGTTGTCTGGCTTAGACCTTGTCTGGCGGGACATCTGCCTGGTGATGACACCGAGGCCACTGTCAGAGAACTTTTAGCTCCAGCGTCGAGTGAGTGTCCCTCCCATGGAATGGGTTTCCGGCAACATGTCCGTACGACATTTTCTCCTCCATACCCTCTAACGGATCATTTGCTACACTTCGTCGCCAATTAGTAAAATCATCCAATAAAACGCATTTGCTTTCGTATTTATAATCCAGACGCACCACCTTCAAAAGTTATAAGTGGAAGAAAAACATTGACCAGTTTGCTGTGAAAAAGTAGTCCCATTAACATTGCATTCGACCTTCACTGTGTCCTACTTTGCGCCATATTATGAATTCCGTTGGGTGATACACATGCTAATTCTGTTTTGTATCCCTTGACGATGACACCCCGGCTTTGTTATATTCCGACATGTTTTAAACGGGTGTAGTGTCCCTTTTGCAATATTCACCATTATCGAGGTGAAACGTAAATGAAAATGACTGTATGTGACTCAAAATGATCTGCAAACATCGATTTATCTGCGAGAGGTAATAACACTTACTATAAAAAAATACAATATAGATCGATAGAAGCAGAAAAGACATTATTTTTATTGTATGAGATTATAATGTGTAAGTAGCCTTTTAGCTATTATCTTTGTAAGAATATGAAACACAATGCAATGCTCATTCTTCTGTCTTGTTTTGTTCTGTTCGTTCTGGTGTTAGCTGTAATAAGGTACGCGAGGTATTGTGCTGCGCTAGCATTTGTTTCTGTCGTAACGTAATTGCAAATATTTAATGGTGTAAACTGTGTCCTTGTAAGAATATATTAGTATAAAGTGATCTCCGTGTGTTATTTCAAGAACCTACGCCACATTTATCTCATTAAGAGAATATTTAATGAACAGTGATCTCTGACTGTTAACAATTAGCCGCCATTACGCGGTACATTTAAAAATATTTTTTCACAGCACAATGTCTGATAGCCGGAGCGGAAGAAATTATGTAAAAATATTCAGTGAAATGAACTGAAGGAATCCAGTGAAATAATTTTATTAAAACTTGTCTATTTTCTGTGATAGTAGTAATTTCAGATCAGTGAAATGGAGCTGAGTAATACTACGATATTGCATTTACAGTAATTTGTAGGGAGCCTGGCGCTCGATAAAACCAGATATAATACGTAATTGGCAACCTACGAAATTCATTGTTTTGCTTATATCTCTTTTGTATCTTTTTGAAAGCTAAACGTAAAAACTAACTTCACTAAAACTCAGTAACAGATCACGATAAATCAAACGACCAACAAATTTACTAGGAGAGTGTTTCCTCTAAATAAATAGTTACATTATTTTTTTAAGAGATATGATACGGACCTGACGGAGGTCGCTACAGAATGACTATTATCGTGTTCACAGACTGAAACTGACGAAACAAAAACATCGACAATGTTCGTGTACGCGGGTTTTTCAGTATCCTCAACGGGTATACTTTCCACACTCTTGTAATGAAGAACGAGGGAAATGAATGAACATTACAGTTTTTTAGCGCACAACAAATCTTTTCCAGCAATTTTCCACCGAATCAAAGCCATTAGTTTCCTTCCTTCAACAGGTTTACTTCGTCACCTAATTTAAATACAATATACGAAAGTTTCCTGTTAATGAGCAACATTCAACTTCCCATTTCACATATATATAAATCTGGCAGAGTTTTTATCAATGAGTTTTTTCTAGTACCACAGCAAAAAAATTATGAAAAAACAATTCCATCTCCTACCTTGCATGTTATACAGCAAGTCTCATTTATATTTCACGATAAATTGATCTCGAGGCTATGCAATTTTAAAATGCTACACCTATCATCATAATATTACGCTGGCACACGGTGTGGCTCTATAAAAATATGAGTCTTTTATTTTAATATATAACCAATGCTGTGTTGAACGTGTCGAACGAATCAGATCAAACGGCTCTGAGCACTATGGGACTTAACATCTGAGGTCATCACTTAGAACTACTTTAACCTAACCAATCTAAGGACATCATACACATCCATGCCCGAGGCAGGATTAGAACCTGCGACCGTATCAGCAGCGCGGTTCCAGACTGAAGCTCCTAGAACCACTCGGTCACAGCGGCCGGCAACGAATCAGCGAAGAAAAATGTTCTGTGCGATTTATTGTGGATTTAATAAGTTTACGTATGTATGCCACTTCAGCAGTAATGTTTATTTAAGCTGTTGACGGTATGGAACGTTGAAGTCGCTCGTGTTTACCACTCCAGCAGTTACACATTGATATGGCAGTCGCACATTTGTATGTAATCACACTTGGTGACGGCGTAAAGCTACGGCAATGTGAGTAGACTTAAAATTGACAGAGCATCAAAATCAGGTGATCGAATAACATAAATGGTAGTGAGAGTAAAGCACCCAGTGTGGAGAATAGAGCTATCTTTCAATAGTTCTTATCACTTTCTAACCATGAATATCATCTCTGTTGATACACTGTGGATCCGGGACCGCGGCTGACCCAATATTTACCGAAGAATAATAGCGAAACAGCCGTATGTTTCCAGAAGTGACTAAATAAAGTAACTTCCTGAAAACATACGGCTATAGCGCGATTATTACTCGGTAAATAAATATCACCTGGCAGTCGCAAGTAGAATTCCGTTTTACTTCAAGCATTTCACTAAAATTTTCTCCTGATACACAGAATATCAGAGTTAAGCTACCTTGTTGTACTAGTTACGCTTTCAGTGCCGTTGTATACAAACGATGTCCTCTGCTTATGTCGTCGCTTGCATACTCGAACAATTGCTGTTGGCACTGGTTTGTTTTTGATTCTCGTGAGAATCGTCTCATTACTGAACTATTGACAGAAAAATCATTGTCTGACTACCTATTCATAAACAATCCTTTTCCCGCTACGCTCTACTGTTGCTGATAGTACCCTATACTTATCTAATCAGGAATCATTATCATCTTTCCAATTCGGATCACTCCCTATATCTCAAATTTCTGAGAATGCACGATTGGAGAGTGTACGTTTGGAGCACAGCAATGTAAGTAAAACGTGGGCTGTGGGAAAACCGAAACAGAAGAGAATGGAAGCATTTGAGATGCAATGCTAATGAGGAATTTTGAAAATTACGCATGCTGGTAAGGTAAGAAATGAGGAGGTTCCCTGGAGAATCGGAGAGGGAAGTGAAATATGGTAATCACGGAAAAAAGAAGGCACAGGATGGTAGGACAACTGTTAAGGGAATACAGAATAACTTCTCTGGTACTGGAGGGGGTTGTAGAGGTTAAAATCTGTTTAGGAAGGCAGACACCGGAATACATCAAGCAAATAACTGAGGACGTAGGTTGCAGATGCTACTCGAGAAGAAGAGGTTGGCACAAGAGAGGAATTCGTGTCAGGCCGCAACAAATCAATCTGAAGACAGATGACTAAAAAAAAGTAAGTGTACTGGCGTATCGACAGCGATAACATGCATGTATTGGGGGAAGAAACAGAGTGAGAACTTTAAATCTTTCTTACAGTGATGTATTTTTTCAGATTAAGGTGTTTAGCTCTCTTCTCAGGCATTAGGCGGCATCAAACAAAAACTTTTCAAGAAAGGATTCTAGAACAGCACCTTTGTGTCCTCAAAATAGTTGTACTGCAGGATGTCGGAGTAGGAAATACTCGCCACACTAAGCCTAAATGAGCGAGTCGAGAAAAAACACAAGAAATTTACGAGAGTATACACGTAAGGGTCATTTACCAATAATTCTTGTAAATGAAATGAAATTGAAGGACTGCTATGTAGCTAACTGCGTATATCATTCAGTGTTGCAAAATGATAGAGAAAGTGGTCACTGACATATTCACTAGAAGCCTAAAGCACTTCGACACCGATCCTACGAAAACGAATATGGATATTATTGCGTTTACTGCACTAACATATGGCACAAGGATAAGAAATTCACGCTGAATAAGGAAATAGCAGTTACGAGATGTAGCGTCCTCATGATAATATATCTTCAGCGACACAAGATCAACGCTTGAATTACTGAAACACCAAACTCTACAGTGGAAGCATCAGTCATTCTGTAACCTACAACAGTGAATGGATCTCAGACTAAAGCTCACAACGGAAGCAGAGCGTTACTGTGTATTGGGAGGGTAACTGAAGTAGCCGCTTGAGAGGGTAGAGAGGGATCTTGTAGGAGTGTTGGAGGCAAATCTTTTAAATGTCATCAGACTAATAATGGGAGAGAACTGGAATGAAAAACGGCAAAAGATTATGTCAATATTACCTCGATACTGATAATCAAATTCTGGCATGAGGAATATCAGTGCTTCAGAAGATTCCAGAACACTCCTCACGTTTAACCACGGTTCATAAAGGAAAAACAAACAGCGCACTGACTTGGTACGGCAAGCACTTTGTGTAAATGAGGCAAAGAAGACAATGCCAATCACATCTAATTTGGCTGTCAGAACAAATATATACAACAACATATACGATCAACATAGGCTGACCTTTGTCGGTTTCTATGATCGTGCTTCTATACCTAAGAGAGTTTGGAATGTACGTCCTACTAACATAATTGCTAATTGCACAGATGATCGGGTTTTAATTTGTTGCAACTGTACTTTAGATAGTCATCTTGATGTTGAATCTCTTTTGTCAGTGTTTGCTTTAACAATAACATGTTTTTTAGTGGGGTCCGCCTTTAGCAAAACACAATGATGTTTTTTGTCCCAGACATGTTTCACTGCAGTTGCAGAATCAGCAGTGGAGTTTCTATTATTGTGGCTGCTAAACGTAAGGAATGTTCTTTACTCTTTAAATACATATAAATATTAGTTTCTAAATTGTAATTACAGGTTTTTGAAGGGCACATAAAAATGTGTATTCATACCTTCTTACCACATGGTGTGGTTTTCCTGCTGTATTACGTATTTACAGTGTGTTTTTCTTTACAGTTTGTCACCTGCAACTATGTACAACATAATGTAGGCCAAAAATTTACGCAATAATTACGATTTCTGAACTGTTATGGCTATGCTTCAGATTAATAATTTATGTGAAAGGTTTTGTGTGTGTGTGTGTGTGTGTGTGTGTGTGTGTGTGTGTGTGTGTGTATTTGTGTGTATCTATTTATGTTTCACATACGGTTTCTTGTTTCGTCATGTTATTCATTGTCAAGTTCTGCGTATTGAGTTGTCACTGTCACTGTTTACCAGCTACATTAAGTTGAATATAGTTGCAGGTGACAAACTTTCAAGGAAAACGGACACTGTAAAAACGTAATACAGCAGGCAAACCGCACCGTGTGGTAAGAAGGTATGAATACACAATTTTATGTGCTGCTCAAAAACCTATAATTACGATTTAGAAACTAATATTTATATGTATATAATCAATAGAGTACATTCCTTATGTTTAACTGGCATAATAATAAAAAAAACGCTGATGATGATGCAACTGCAGCGAAACATATCTGGGACAAAGAACAAAATTCTGTTTTGCTAAAGGCGGACCCCACTCAGAAACATATGTTATTGTACTTTAGATTCTACAGCGACGTTGATAAACCATATGTATGTGTATATGTGTGCGTGCGGGCGTGTGTGTGTGTGTGTTTTCAAGTTCATATATGCATGATAGTACATTTTCTTTAGGGAATTAAACTATAAATTGAAATTATAAAAACAACGCTCATCTTCCTAATTTCTAAGTGTCCCTTTGTACAGGAGTAATTCTCAGCCCATTTGCAATGCAACGCCTTTACAACTGTAATACCAGGTGGTCCCCAAAATGATGGCGACAGAGGGGCTCCCTGGATTGAAGAAAGACCGGGAAAGGTCAGGGATATCTACTGGAAGGGAACTGCCGGTTAGGCCAAGTCACGCAGAGGAGAGTCCCCACAGGACTCGCTTGTGAAACTGATGCATTTTTCTGTGGGAAAGGCTGTTTACGGATGACAATAAAAAATAGTGCCTAACCTGACAGGTTGTTGTAGTCTTATTGGAACCGAGTTCTAAAATATGACCCAGCGAATCGCTCGGCCTTGCTTTTGTCAATCGAAGAATCACCTGATGGCGTCCACATAGTATCCATCGCAGGTGAACTGGTGTTAGGTTACATGTTACCGAAACTCTAGCTCTAAGGCCTCAAGCAGTTATAGCAATAGTGAGAGACTTTGAAAATCGAAAGTGATGGCTATTCACTACTCGCGCACTTTTCTGTTCTGTGCGCACAGTGAGGAAGTAGAGAAGCCTAGACCAACATTTCCCACCAAGTGTAAGGGCATGCTGTCATTCGAATTCTTCGTGCAAGGGGGCTTCCGGCTGCTTTCATGCAGCCCACATGACGTAGCTGACACCAAAGTGCGTCAGCGTTGCAGGAACTTTGAAGCAGGGTGTGCAGACACGCTCATGATGCAGGCACTGCGGCAAGGAAGCGAGTGGATCGGTCGGTTCGAGAAAATCGCCTATGAAGGGAAATTCAGGACAAGTGAAGAGCAATATTGTCATCAGACATTGTCATTTTTCACGACAATACGTGGCGGCAGACACCAGTTACAACAAAGACCTCCTGCACCATTTTCGATGGGAAGTGTTTGATCAGTCATCATAGAGCCCAGATGTGGTGGCTGCCACTGAGTTTCATCTCTTTGCTCAGGCGAATTCTGGCACGGAAAACGATCTGCAGACCGGTGTAGAGAACTGAAAGATATCTCAAGTGGCTACCTTCTATGAAGAGAGTTTTGTAAAGTTGGTACAACGCTAGGATAAATGTCTAAGACGGAGCGCTGACTATGTGGTGAAGTAGATATAAAGTGTAGGCAAATGTTAAGCAAAACGTTTTTGATTTATACTGTGGTTTGAATTTCACGCCCCATCGAACTTTATAAACAAAACAACCCTGGTATTTCTCTCTCCGGCTCGTCTCAACCCTATAGTGGCGTCCATGATATCCTTTTGTAACTTTTCTTGTTAGCTGACGCTTGCCCACGTGTCGAACCTTATATACTAGCGCAAGCTTTCCTTCGGATTTCAGTGTTTCGTATTCGTTTTCCTGTTTGTATATAAATTTTAAGCGCAGTATCAATCATTGAGTCAAATATAGGCTCCCCCTATTCTCTTTGTTGCGGTACGGCTCTTCCTGTTGACCGACATCCCCGTGATAAATTTTGATTAGTCGTCAACTTTGTTTCATTCACTCCCGTTAGTAGAATCAACTCATATTCCAAGGCCATTGGATCCCACTGGTTAGAGGATGTTGGAGAGTGGTAGCTTAAGCGAGGTGTAACACCACATGTGTTGCAGGCTAGAAAAAGGGATCATACGACAATAGAATAATTAAACACTGAGGTCAACTCCGAACTTCTCTCTAAATAAAGAAGAGAGATGTGTTTTAGAAGTTCGCACTGCGAAACCATCCATGATGCCAATGACGACAGCGTCCCTGAGGTATTCTCCGGTGGCACCAAATATTAGTTATTTCTGTACGAGTGGTCTAGTGCGTAAAAGTCCTGTGTAGTGCATGACTTTAACATTACTGCTCGTCTTGCAGTTTTTTCAGGTGGCAGGTCGG
Organism: Schistocerca piceifrons; assembly: GCF_021461385.2. Lineage (NCBI taxonomy): Eukaryota > Metazoa > Arthropoda > Insecta > Orthoptera > Acrididae > Schistocerca > Schistocerca piceifrons. Next base: position 282,610,539 of record NC_060143.1, read on the forward strand.
CAGAAGCCGCCTGTCTGCACAGCTGTACAGCATGCGACTGTGGTCCCTGACCCACGACGTGAGACGAGGGATTGCACAAAGCCCTGGGTTGTCGTGCTGTCCCGGCAATACGCGTCTCCCTCCGTCTCCTTCCCAGGGACCACCGAGCGCTGGTCCGACAGGTGTCCGCGTTTTCATGGGACTGCTGGCCAGGCAACAGAAGAGGAAAACAATTTGAAGGCTCTCAGAAAATTGCTTCCGCAGATATAGCCCCGATTCCAATTTCTGATAATGTCCAAGTGCCCCGATACAAGGGCCAGAGCTTTCCTTCCTGAGGGTAAAATCGAAACTGTCGCAGCGGTGGCAATATCGCCGGCAGACACTGTGTCTCTTGTTGCTTTATATCGCCTCCTCCCGTCATTTCGCCCTTTGTACGACGTTAATGGCACGGGAAAATTTAGGGCTGATACCGAGTGGGCAATTGCGCTGCGTAGCACCACATTACTGGAAAGTATTATACGTGTGTGGTAGCACTTAGTAATCTTAGTAATACGGCGGCATTAAGGGGTTTGCTTACTTATAGCACAGTCAAACGTCACTAGGTTTTAAGTTTCTTACAATACAGAAGAAATCCCAAATAGGTTCATAAATTACTGCAACAACCAACTGCAGGCGGATGCAAAATATTCGAGCGGTCATGGAAGAATGGAGTCAGGCCGTTTTAGTGTCAGTGTCTGAGCAAAACTGTAGGTATACACACTTTACAGAACAAATCAACAGTTGCCAATTAACACCACTTTCTGCACGAGAAATTTCACACTCTACTGGAAATCGTTACACTTCAAGAAAGGCAAAGGATGTGGTTAATGGAAGGCGGGACACGATAGCATTTCCTCGTAGGACGCAACCTTAAACACACGGGTTTAATGAGCGATGAATTGTTGAAAGTGATCCAGTAACGCAACTTTCCCGTTCATCTAGGCTTTATCGCTTGGTTATACGTGTAAAGCAATATTTAAAGATATTCGTTTATTCCACAGCAACTGACAACGTGCTCACGGACGAGGGTGTGTACCATTTCCTCCTGCAAACCACTGGACAGCCATCTATGTCCGTATGAATTCGGGATTCTTAGAGAAGGAGGGTTATAAAATGCGTGACAATGCTTGGTAATAACATCATTTCACGTAGTGACAACAGAGAGAACGGTACAGAATGGCCCACATCTCAACAAGCATCTGTTTCTGAACGAATGTTTAACCAGACGTCTTTTTTCTAGTTTAGTTCAGTTCTATCTCCTGTAAGAACGTGTGGCAATTTTTAATTTGAAGAAAACTGTCTAAAGACGAATTTTCAAGCGCAGATTGACACTTGCGAAGTTGTATGTGATCAACCCAGATTTTGTTGGTGACGCTACCAAGAATCACTTTACCATTCACCTAAACTTTGAATTTTTTACTACATTTGACGCCACAGTCATGTGTTTAATATAGTCATCTGGCGAACCTATTTCCATTTCAGGAAAAGAAGTAGTTTCAACTTAGTTACACTACTAACCTTCTCCCACCACGGCTTAAAGATGGCATTTCGAATAGCTGTCTATCTGTGCCAGTATCAGTCTGATGACACAACAATTTCATGATGTACAATCGCACAACCATAGAGAAAACTTTTGTTTTATACCCTATTTAAGTAGTCTAATTCAATAATAAATCGTACTGCGCGTAGAAAATAATACAGGGTGATTCAAAAAGAATACCACAACTTTAAAAATGTGTATTTAATGAAAGAAATATAATATAACCTTCTGTTATACATCATTACAAAGAGTATTTAAAAAGGTTTTTTTTTCACTCAAAAACAAGTTCAGTGATGTTCAATATGGCCCCCTCCAGACACACGAGCAATATCAACCCGATACTGCAACTCGTTCCACACTCTCTGTAGCATATCAGGCGTAACAGTTTGGATAGCTGCTGTTATTTCTCGTTTCAAATCATCAATGGTGGCTGGGAGAGGTGGCCGAAACACCATATCCTTAACATACCCCCATAAGAAAAAATCGCAGGGGGTAAGATCAGGGCTTCTTGGAGGCCAGCGATGAAGTGCTCTGTCACGGGCTGCCTGGCGGCCGATGCATCGCCTCGGGTAGTTGACGTTCAGGTAGTTACGGGCAGATAAGTGCCAATGTGGTGGCGCTCCATCCTCCTGAAATATGAATTGTTGTGCTTCTTGTTCGAGCTGAGGGAACAGCCAATTCTCTAACATCTCCAGATACTGTAGTCCAGTTACAGTAGCACCCTCGAAGAAAAAGGGACCAAAAACTTTATTGGCTGAAATGGCGAACAAATGTACAACTAAATGAAACTTTATAGCTCCCTTAATTCGCCGACAGATAGTGCTTAGCTCTGCCTTTTGTCGTTGCAGAGTTTTAAATTCCTAAAGTTGTGGTATTCTTTTTGAATCACCCTGTATTTACTGTAGTATTATCTACACATATCATCGTACAAAGCAGCTGTGCTTCATTCGCCTATACATTTCTTCGTAAGTAGTTATTAACAGTATAAATATACCAGCATGAAATATAAGGGGAACGAATTACTGTGAAAAAGAGAAGAAGAAACATATATTGCTCAAACATTTAACGTTGAGTGTCCAGCTAAACTGGGATGAATGGACAAATGAAGCACAGCTAACGCCAATCTTTGTGTAAGTACTTAGTAACCTATATATCCTGTATTCTATCAGTCACGTGCAGATTTGTGTTTGTGTGTGTGTGTGTGTGTGTGTGTGTGTGTGTGTGTGTGCGCTTGCGCAGTTCAGGGGCAAATATCATACGCCATTTTAGGCAAATATCAGTCTTACTATTACTCTGATTAAACAGGGATGTATATGTACGTATACAATTCAGAGTAAATATGTCACTTCATGTAACTGTCTTTGACAGTCAGGTGAATGTTTCAAAAATAATGCACATTTCTGAGCCAGCCATCATTTTTACAAACTGACTACCTAATTTTAATATTACGAAGATTAAACACCGAGGTATGTATGTGTACGAAATTCAGAGACATGTCTTATATCATTTTATGCTAATATCCTTTATTTTCAAGCGAAGGTTTCAGAAGTAATACGAACTTCAAACTAGATGCCATAATTTGCATCTATATTCTGAATGGCTGCCTCATATTAATTATTTGCTGTGGTTAGCTGGCGGGGAAGAAAGAGGAAGGTGTAAACCACAACTCGAGTAGTTCTACATAATTTTTTTAACTTTTTAATTTTTTTTTTATTAAGTTCCCAACAGCACAACTGGGTATCGTGAATGACAGGGAGGGGAAAATGGACATGGAGCGTCATGTAATGACGTAATTCGTAAGGTTGATGATGCCACTCACTCTTAAGAGGGATTATGGGCAGGACATATGACCTAATGTATAGGTAACTGACTCGAGTCATGTGACATTACAAACGTAAACAAAGTGTTCCAGATAGTGTCTTGATTAACTACTCCGCTTGTTCTGCCTCAGCAGATCGTAATATTATCTACGAAGCCGGAAGACAGATCAAATAAATCATATAGCTATGTTCTGCCAAGTGCTAATTGAATATCCAGTTCAGAGAACAGTCGAGAACTAGAGGCAGAAGAATTTAAAGTTTGAATGATGCTCGTGTTTAAGTGACATCAAGTTCTAAATTTTACTTCACACTGTACTAAATGACAGAATTAGCAAATCCTGTAGTATTTAATGAATTTGCGTAAAGCGTAACTGCCAGAAAATTATTACAGGATGACTTTATTTACGATTCTGACTGTATTTCGTTCTCAGTGTCGCTCAAATGGGATAACCTGTACGATATTATTAACACGCAATGCAGATGTTCCAGTTAGTCCGACTCAGTTACTGCGAGGTCGGTGCTGTAGATCGCTAACAGAAGGGGCCTGGGTTCAATTACCAAACGGGTCGGATGTTTTATGCACTGGAGGACTGGTTGTTGTGTTATGCTTACGTTGGTATCGTCGTAACTGACGAGAAAATCGTCTCCAGTGCGATGTCGTGTCGTCTTTCCCTTAGCGGATGGCTAAAGCGGCAAGATCCAAAAACCAATAAACTGAAATTTAAACTGTTTCAGCTGGTGGCTATTTAAAAATCGCGTCGCTGGAATTTTGCCGACTGCACCGCATTTCGAGCTGTTACATGGCCAGTCGCGGCGCCATGTTAGTTGTGTACGCGAACCATCAGCTGTTATAGGTTCCTCACAAGCGACTTCTAATCAAGTTGCGGGCCTATGGGGTATCGTCTCAGTTGTGCGACTGAATTCGTGATTTCCTGTCAGGAAGGTCGCAGTTCGTAGTAATAGACGGGAAATCACCGAGTAAAACTGAAGTGATATCAGGTGTTCCCCAGGGAAGCGTCCTGGGACCTCTGCTGTTCCTGATCTATATAAATGACCTGGGTGACAATCTGAGCAGTTCTCTTAGGTTGTTCGCAGATGATGCTGTAATTTACCGTCTAGTAAGGTCATCCGAAGACCAGTATCAGTTGCAAAGCGATTTAGAAACGATTGCTGTATGGTGTGGCAGGTGGCAGTTGACGCTAAATAACGAATAGTGTGAGGTGATCCACATGAGTTCCAAAAGAAACCCGTTGGAATTTGATTACTCGATAAATAGTACAATTCTCAAGGCTGTCAATTCAACTAAGTACCTGTGTGTTAAAATTACGAACAACTTCAGTTGGAAAGACCACATAGATAATATTGTGGGGGGGAGGCGAGCCAAAGGTCGCGTTTCATTGGCAGGACACTTAGAAGATGCAACAAGTCTACTAAGGAGACAGCTTACACTACACTCGTTCGTCCTCTGTTAGAATATTGCTACGCGGTGTGGGATCCTTACCAGGTGGGATTGACGGAGGACATCGAAAGGGTGCAAAAAATGGCAGCTCGTTTTGTGTTATCACGTAATAGGGGAGAGAGTGTGGCAGATATGATACGCGAGTTGGGATGGAAGTCATTAAAGCAAAGACGTTTTCGTCGCGGCGAGATCTATTTACGAAATTTCAGTCACCAACTTTCTCTTCCGAATTCGAAAATATTTTGTTGAGCCCAACCAACATAGGTAGGAATGATCATCAAAATAAAATAAGAGAAACCAGAGCTCGAACAGAAAGGTTTAGGTGTTCGTTTTTCCCGCGCGCTGTTCGGGAGTGGAATGGTAGAGAGATAGTATGATTGTGGTTCGATGATCCCTCTGCCGAGCACTTAAATGTGAATTGCAGAGTAATCATGTAGATGTAGATGTAGATATCGGCGAGCATGAGAATCGCTGTGTAAGCCGAAAGCGATTCCTGCGCCTCATCACAGCCCCGTGCAAGTGGTTAGTGAGAGAAAAGTGCGGGAACGAATCTACTTGCAGTACCATTCGTATTAACGATATCCCGCCGACGAAATTCGGTGTTTCTGCTGCAGCACACGTCCCGCACCGCTCGCAGACGCTAAGCAGCAGGTGCGCCGGCGCTGGTCGTTCGGCGCCGTGTTTCCGCTTCTCTCTTTCGCTTCGCGCCGCGCCGCGCCGTGGCAAACAACCTGGACAGATCGCGTTATTCCGCTAGATTAGCTCCCGAGGGCGTCGCGCAGGTAGGCCGCGCCGGGCCGGGCATGCATCTTGCATGAAGACGGCCAGGCGGGCCCGTCCTCCCCGCCCCCCTCCCACACCAACTCCCCCCTCCCTCCCCTCTACCCCCGTCTGTTTTTATTGGCTGGCCGCGGTCTCTACCGCCGGCGTCCCCACCTCCGCCCACTGCAACGCCTCAGCTGGACGATGGTAGCATGACAGACACTGTGAGGCAAGAAACTCAGTTCCTGAAGCTCAGAGAGGATCAGATTGCAAATGAATTACAGACTTAAGATATAACATCATGCCACAGTTATCCAAATTTTTTCTCACCTTCATAAAAAAACAAAAATGGCAAAGTGTGAGTATGACTTCCGTGCCGAGAGTTTCGTACAAACTCAGTTATGTATGTAGACTGTTCATCCATTCCGGTAGGTGCGCCCCAGGGCTCTGTCCTCTCCCCTCTCCTCTACCCCCTGTACACGGCAGATATGCCGCAACCCCCCCTCCAATACACCTCTTGCAATATGCCGACGACACCGCATTCCTCTCCCTCGCTCCCACCCTCCAACGGTCCCAACCCCTTCTCCAGAATCACCTTGACCTTTTTGCCGCACAGTGTAACCAGTTGCTCCTGAAAATCAATCCTTCCAAGACCCAGGCAATCATCATAGGTCGTATCACTCGCTCCTTCCGTCTCCTGGATTTCTCCCTTACCGTCTGCGCCCGTCCTGTCTGCCTCATCTCCACCCTCACCTACCTTGGCCTCACCATTGACCGTCACCTCACCTGGATCCCTTATCTCCGCTCCATCCAATCCAAAGCCCACAACCACCTCCGACTCCTCAAACTCCTCTCTGGCCGGACATGGGGATTGCACCCCTCTACCATCCTCCACACCTACAAATCCTTAATCCGTCACATCCTCTGTTATGCCAGTCACACCTGGATATCTGCACTCCTCCGCCTCCCACCCCAACCCCAATTCTATAAGTCCCTCCAGATCCTTGAGCATCATGCACTCAACCTCGCCTTCCATATACGCCTCCCATCCCCCACGCGGATCCTCTATGACCTCATTCCTTTCCCCCATCTGCTCCTATTCCTCGAACACAGCCCCATCCTCTACACCTCCCGCCGCCTTGCTCCCCCTCACCCCCTGGTTGCTTCTCTCCTCTCCTATCCCCGCCCCCTGCCACATCTTCACTGTTGTGTCCCCCCTCCATCTCTACACCCTTCATCTCCTTTGCCAAGGTGGCTTCCAGCAACTCCCCCTCCTAGATGATGCCCTCTCTCCCTCCATTTATCCCTAGTGTCAACTCTGATTCTCACTCCCCCTCCTTTCCTCTGTCCTTTTCCTGGGCTCCCTTTCCCCACCTACCCTCTCTCTGTCCCTCCCCCCCCTTATTGCCCCCGAGTCCTTTTGCATTTTCCTCCTCTGCCTTTTCCCATTCCCTCTCGCGTCTGCCCTGCCCCTCCCTCCCCTTATGAGTCCTCTCCTTCCTTGGTTCCCCCCCTTTCGTTTTTCCTCTCCTCCCTCCTTGTTTTCCCCCTCATCTGCCCAGGTCCCTCCCCCCCCCCCCATCTGCACTTGGCAAGGGGGTGTCATCTTTGTGCCGACATTTTAGTGCAGCGTTTACAGTGAGTGTTCAGTGTTGTGTGTCTTTTCGGAAGTTTTGCGAACGGACATCATACTGTCACTGGGTGTGATTTTTATATCTCTTGCGATCAGAAACCAGACTGTCGCCATGTTTTTTAACTGTCTGTCTACTATGTTACTTGTCTCATTCCTGTGTATTTCATTAGCATTGCCAAACCTTTGCTTTATGTTTTAACTTTCCACAATTTTCTGCCGTTTTACAATTTAAGTCACCGTTTTATCGCCTGATTTTATTGTTTCTTCCTTTCTTCTTACGTTTTAAAAAGTCTGTAGGCTGCAGAAGAGCGTACTAAGCTGCTGCCAGCCCGCACCCTTCGGGGGGAATCGAAATTCAATAAAGGAAAAAAAAGGGGGGGATCCATTCCGGTAATCGAGGATGTCGACAATTTTTGCCTGTTATCGACACTGATACTAGTAAGATGTCGGTCTTAGGGGTTCCAGGACTTTCCAGAATGGTTCAAATGGCTCTGAGCACTATGGGACTTGACCTCTGAGGTCATCACTCCCCTAGAACGTAGAACTACTTAAACCTAACTAACCTAAGGACAGCACACACCTCCATGCCCGAGGCAGGATTCGAACCTCCGACCGTAGCGGTCGCGCAGTTCCAGACTAAAGCGCCTAGAAGCGCTCGGCCACAGCGGCCGGCTTTCGAGAATGACTTAATTTTATTTTATTTAGTAAACACAGTCGCGATTAAGTTGTTACTGTTCATTTGTGGATGACCGGTCCGATCTGCTAACAGAGATCATAATCTGTTCGATATTCGTTGTTGGTAGTAGGAACATCTGGCGTGCAACAGGACCGTCCTTGCTGCTGTTGAGAACACTTCAAAGTTCTCAACGCCAGCACGGACGTACCTGCTCCAGCCAGGGATTCCTACTGCCACCAACGAACGTAGTTCTGATGAAGATCTCTGTAGCTGATCGACACCGGTCATCCACAAATAAAAATTTACAATCTGTACACGACTACGACTGTGTTTTCTAACTAAGCTGGAACAATTTTCAACAAAAATTAGTAAATTTGAAATCTGATAACAAATGACAAAAGAAATTATTTTTTCGAATGACTTGGTTACAAATTAACAGTTTTCCGTTTTTTCCCTTTGTTTCTAGTGTGAAACATTTCTTCTTGCCTAAAATCATGACTCTAGCTACTCCACAACTTTTAATGTGCTAGTTTGCGACTGTCAAAATATGTGATATAAATGGCTGTATCTCTTGATTACATTGAGTTATACGCTTACAATTACTGCATCGTCAAATGACAACACACCTTAGTATGTCACATAAATTTTAGCTTGGCACGTCTCCCTATTTATGAGAAAAAGAGGTCTTAACAGACAGTCGGGCAGACAGACAGTTTGATAACTAATGAAAATTTTTTTCTGTAATATAATTACAAATTAATAATTTTCTGAGTTTTCTCTTTGCTTTTAGAGTGCAAACTTGCACCATGAGAAATTTCATGATTTTAGATCAACCGGAAGTACCCTGTAACTTTTGATGACTAACTTTGGTGTATCGAAGTATGTGCCAGAAACGGTCGTATCTTTTGTTGAACTGCTTAGAGGTAACGTTCATTATACCGACAAGGTCCAGAGACCTTAGCATGTGACATAAATTTATACGTCTACCTCTACCTGAGAAAATGGGATCTACATAGTTGGACAGACAGGCAGACGGCAACTAACTGATTCCATAAGAACTACGTTTTTACCGTCTGAGGTACAGAACGGTATAAATTATTAAAATTTCACTTCCTGAAAAAGTTAACTGTCAAATATACCGAATATTATCCAGGAACGAAGAATATGGTGTTGTAATAGTGCTCAAGTATATGGAACCCGTATCTTATAGCAAGGATTTTCAATCCTTCTGTGTCGCGCCGCTTTTCTGAAACATAAATTATTCCCCCACACCCCATCTTTCTCTCCATTCTCCGAACTTTTTATACTTACCACAGAAATGGCCAACGAGATCTATTTACTTCTGTATAATTACTGCAGCTATCAGTTCCAATAATAATAATAATCATCAGAGAGTGCCCTTCTACCACATCAGAGTTAAATTGCTTGTCTTAAACTGTCACAAATTGATATCATTCGAAGGCTGCTGGAAGAATGTATGTTGATCTGGATTCTGCATATAAGTAGGATACCTTTAGGGATACTCTGAGGGGCTTCTTAGGAACCGATCCCTGTTTTTTAAAGAATTTGACATTTCATTTTAGTTTATGCCCGTGACGCTCAATAAATTCGATGGGTTCACTGACACAGTCTGGAAGTGTCTTTTTAGTTTTATAGCCTTCAAGCTATCGTTAGCACAAATCTCCAAAAAAAGAAGACATTGTGATCGTTACTCATTACTCAAAGAAATGCTGGTAAAGCCTAATGTCTGAATCGATATTTCTATTCTATGGTTCAGAACTAACGTTGTCGATAGGAACTGCGGAACATGCCAAAAAATAATGTGCTTTCATTAAATTTGAATCTTTTTTCTTATTAGAACTGCATACTAGATTCGGTAAATAATTACCTTCGGATCTCTTGTTACCATTGCCGATCAGCCATTTATCCGTGGGAATGGTGGAAACTGTATTAGATTATTTTACACCCCGTTAATTAGTTCCACTGAACATGCACACGAATTGAACTGGTAGCTAAATCACTGCCTTTGAACTGACTCCTGAAATCTAGAAAAGAGTCATAATGGCTGTGATGGACAATCTTCTTCTACTCAGTAGTGCAAACAAGTGATGGTCGCATTATAAAGCGGCTTATTGGTATCTGTGGTTGCTAAATGTTTGGTAAGTAGCTAATCCTGCGGGGGAATGGTGACAGGGGCTGTGCGATGAAGTATTACTTGCGGCTTTTCTCGGTATTCCCGCTGACTGGATCTAGTGCTCAATTTTTGTGATATAAGATGGAAAATTACGATGGTGAGAGCTTCCTAAATTGGTTCGTAGAAACGAGAATCTGACACTCGCAATATTTGTTATTTCGATCAAAGGCACCGCCCCCTCTCCACGCCGTTACTCTCGGTGCTCTCCCCCCCCCCCCCCTCCCCCCTCGCCGCCATCAGTGGGGGAGGAGCCTCAAACATTGAGATTGGCTGCCATGTAGGACTAACAGTGCATTACATAATACAGATTTACCAAGCGCCAGACTAGGTTTGTGACTGGATTTGCAGATAGAAGTCAATACTGTCTTACTTAAACAAACTCGACAGATGTGAAGTTTATTTATGTAGTAGCCCAAGAAAGTGTGACAGTGCCATTACTGTCTACTACATATAGAAGTGACATATTGGACAGTAAGTCCCATTACGCTGTTCGCAGATGATGCTGTTGTCTACAAGAAGACGACTACGCTAGCAGAGTGTGGCAATCTGCAGGAAGACGTGTGAGCATGCGTGATTGGTGTAGGGGCTGCCAGTTGAACGTAAACAAATATAGCATATTGCGCCTAATTGAACGAAGAAATCTGCTACTGCTAGATTACGCTCTTGGTGACAAATCACAGGAAGCGGTAGGACTAAACCCGCAAAATACCTAGGGGTAACCATTCGCAGTCACCATACCTAGAGAGATCACATAGAACGTTAGGAGAAATGGATGCCAGGCTTAGATTCATACGAAAAATAATTCATTCACGAAAGAAGGGACTTAAAAACTCTTGTTTGATGTATTCTTCAGCACGCTTAGGAGTCTGTGACCCTTGACAGTTTGGACTGACTGAAGAGACAGATAAAGATCTGTCGAAGAGCGGATCGTTTCGTTACTGGATCTTTTAAGGCGAGGTGTTTCATGCAACTTTTGTAGCTATAGTGTCACCGCAAGGCACCACACTTGCTAGCACACTAGCTAGTTCTACAGCCGACTTTAATAGGAATGGTTCTCTTATTATAGTTTCAGATATCTCATTTACAGAGAAGCTAGTTAGTATAGCCTTCAGCTAAGTCAGCATCTACGACCTAGCCAGGAGCCACATATAGTTTATGCAATGACAATTTATCTGTATGTGTGAAGCAATCAGCATTGTAAAGAAGTATTCGCTGTTCAGTCTGTAACTGTACGTGTAAATATTATTGTACAAAGTCAAGATCGACGTTCACCGCTGATGCTGAATTAAAGCTAAGTATTTAATTGTATTTCTGTCTACTAACTTTCTAATCACCTAAGATGTTCCAGATACACCCAGTCAAGTATAGTTCATTGATCCTCACGTCGGCCTACGTGATCAACGCGTGCAATTAATGGCCACACCTCGTTATCAGACTAAAAGTCAAATTGCGTGACTCAGCCGAGTCACCCTTTTCCCATGAGGCCCATAGTTCCGCCTCATATATATGTTTCAACTCCTGGCCCTGGCACAAATTTTAATTCATTTCTTCGCTTCCATCATTATCAAAAATGGTTCAAATGGCTCTGAGCACTATGGGACTTAACATCTGATGTCATCAGTCTCCTAGAACTTAGAACTACTTAAACCTAACTAACCTAAGGACATCACACACATCCATGCCCGAGGCAGTATTCGAACCTGCGACCGTAGCAGTCGCGCGGCTCCGGACTGAAGCGCCTAGAACCGCTCGGCCACCGCGGCCGGCTTCCATCATTATCGTTTAAGGCTTTGGCGCATAAGCAGTGGGCAGTGATCGCACAATCTCGGTGGTTGGTGATGCGGCTAGATAACATATTAGTCAACCACAATATTATTGCACCTTGGAATGACGACGCTTCCGTCGGCTTATGGTGAATCAGTGCGCAGTCGGATACTATATGCATAAGTGACATGAAAGCATTGACAATCCAATGTTCAAATGGTTCAAATGGCTCTGAGGACTATGGGACTTAACATCTGAGGTCATCAGTCCCCTAGAACTTAGAACTAATTAAACCTAACTAACCTAAGGACATCGCACACGTCCATGCCCAAGGCAGGATTCGAACCTGCGACCGTAGCGGTCACGCGGTTCCAGACTGAAGCGCCTAGAACCGCTCGGCGACAATCCAATGTATTTCCTTTAGTCGACACTGTACTTGTTTACTGCAAAGTAACCGCGTGTTTCCCATAACGGCCGAGTACAGTGTTGCCCGACCACGATATTATTGCACTTGACCTCTCGTGACCGTTATCGTAAATACAAGATGATGTTACAATAAACGGGTAGAGTGGCGACTAAGAAAATCGCATGGCACTGCGAACGGCTGTAAAACAACTGTGCGTATACTATAAAGTGATTCATGGGGTCCTCATGAAATATAACGGTAAAAACTCGCGATAAGCCGACTGGAATTCAATCACTCACACGTGCAACAATAGCGTGGTCGACTAAGTAGCTTGAGTTGTACAGTTGTACAGTTGTACAGGCGACTCGTATATGTGAGTGATCCAGTGCTGTGATAGTATCCCGCAGATCACGTCCGCAGTAGCGTTTTGAATTGGTTTTGCAGGAGCAAATCCTGTTTCTTTCAGCACTGCAGTCTAGGAGCGAAAAAAAAAAAACAATATTGAAACACCTAATTAATGAAAAAAGAGAAAATCTTGATGAATCCCACCGTGTCTGTAGGGACGTACAGTCAACTCAAGACAGCTTTTCTTGTACAGGGTGATCAAAAAGTCAGTATAAATTTGAAAACTGAATAAATCACGGAATAATGTAGATAGAGAGATACAAATTGACACACATGCTTGGAATGACATGGGGTTTTATTAGAACCAAAAAAATACAAAAGTTCAAAAAATGTACTACAGATGGCGCTTCGTCTGATCAGAATAGCAATAATTAACATAGCAAAGTAAGACAAAGCAAAGATGATGTTCTTTACAGTAAATGCTCAATATGTCCACCATCATTCCTCAACAATAGCTGTAGTCGAGGAATAATGTTGTGAACAGCACTGTAAAGCATGTCCGGAGTTATGGTGAGGCACTGGTCTCGGATGTTGTCTTTCAGCATCCCTAGAGATGTCGGTCGATCACGATACACTTGCGACTTCAGGTAACTCCAAAGCCAATAATCGTACGTAGTGAGGTCTGGGGACCTGGGAGGCGAACCATGACGAAAGTGGCGGCTGAGCACACGATCATCACCAAACGACGCGCATCTGTCGGACATTTTGTGAACTTTTTTTTTGTTCTAATAAAACCCCATGTCATTCCAAGCATGTGTGTCAATTTTTACCTCTCTATCTACATTATTCCGTGGTTTATTAAGTTTTCAAATTTATACTGACTTTTTTATCAGCCGGTATATTTTTGCATGTCGAGACAGGCTTTCGAGGAACTTCATGACCTACTGCAGCAGAGCATTAAGAAGGCCACTACGAGCTCAAGGAACCTATTGAAACTAGAGACAGATTATCTGTGGTATTTTCGGCCTGTTCCGTTACATCTTTCAGGCTTTCCTTGTTCATCAGATAACTGTCACGTACGTTTTTCTGCTTTGTTTTGGTTCAATTAAACCATTTTGTGGCTTAAGATCAAGTGATAATGTAGAATAATAAAATGTACAGAAGTGGATGGTTGTAGGTGAACATACCGGTTTCATACTGTTTTGAGGCGCGTTTTGTATTGAGATGTAGACCTATGTAAGCAGTTTTCTTTGTCTCCCATTTTATTCTTTTTATTTTATTTGTGTAATAGACCGTACTTTTTCCCTGTCGTTACAGGTATTTGGCTACGTGAGATAGACCACACCATAGCTTTTTCTTTCAGCCTGGGTTCTTCATCTGCTTCTAAAATAATGAGAGAAGTTTGTCAATAAATGAGGCATGTTTCACGGCCAATCTGTTTCCCTCATCCAATGGTGCAGATGTGGAAAACAGCTGAAGAAATTTTCTCAGAACTATGGGGTTTACCAAACTGTACTGGAAGCATAGATGGAAAACACATCAAATTAATATGTCGCAAGAGTAGAGGCTCTGAATATCATTGTTACAAAAATCATATTCAGTCCTTCTTTCAGGGTTGATGGACCCAGTCTAAAAGTTTATGCTAGTTGACTCGGAAAGTTATGGGCGATGTAACGATACTATTATTTTTTAGAATTCTATTATCTACCGGCAGTACATTGATGGAAAGGAGTTCTACCTTCAGAGCCCTTTTTTTGGCAAACGTACCTGCATTCCTCACATTATCATAGGTAACGAAGGCTTTGCAATTCAGACGTACCTAATGAAACCGCATCCAAAAGTCGGAATGATCTCCGCTCCACGAACAAAACGTTTCGATGCCCAGCTCTTTTGAGCAAGTCGTATCGGTGTATTGGCTGTGAAATGGCGTTTATTTTTCAGAGCCACAGATACGGGCCAGTGAACTGCATATTGCCTAGTTAAAGCAGTTTGTTGTTTCCGTAACTTAATTACAGTGAAGAGTGACAGAGAATGTTCAGCTAATGATGTACCTGAGGAAGTCAAACAGTCTATGCAAGAGCGGTTGCCAACAGATACTACCAATCGAAGGAAAACCAAGGCTACAATTCAAATCTACCAAAAGTTTGCTGATTATATTTTCAGTAGGACATAATCTCAATAGCCGTTGTTCACGCCGCACGGTGTAGCCGCGCGGTCTCAGGCGTCTTGCCACGGTCCGCGCGGCTTACCCCGTCATAGGTTCGAATCCTCCCTCGGGCATGACTGTGTGTGTCGTCTTTAGCGTAAGTTAGTTTAAGTTAGATTAAGTAGAGTGCAAGCTTAGAGACCGGTGACCTCAGCAGTTTGGTCCCATAAGACCTTACCACAAATTTCCAAATTTCCGTTGTTCATAATATTTTTAAGCAACCGATAATAAATAATAAGTAGTACGTAATAAAATAATTTTGTGAAATAAAAACTTATTTTAACTTACTAGTAATGTTAAACTTTTCTGTACTCACCATTCATGTTTTTGTCTTTTTCACCAGATTTTTGTAGAACTGGTGTGAAACGTCGACGAATATGCGTATATTCTCACGTTTTCTATCAACAGTTTCTTCTCGCAATTTAAAAAAAAACAAACAAAAAAAAAAAAACACCGCTCAACCAATTGGTACGAATCGCCTGGATTGCGAGATAATTTTGTGACATTCCCAGGCGACGTTGTCTTCAACCTTCACCAACATTGATTGTAATTTAACAATAGCTTCATCTCCACATTCTAAAAGGTTATATACATGAGATTACCGGCCATATATCAGTTACTGATCAACTAACATTTAATTTCGTGGCGTAGGCTCTTTTCGGTGACTGGTGCTACGTCACCAATATTCAGTGTCAGCTGCAAGTCCTTGCATCGTGAACTGACTATTTACATGTACTTCGACATTCTGTGACAACTTTTAAACGCTTTGCTCTTCCTGTACAGAACTGCACCGACCGCGAACAGTCTCAGAGAGCTAAAAACAATCTCCGTACGCTGTTCACAATCAACCGTTCATAAAGAGTTACAGAAACCGTTGGCCCTTTTTGTGCACAAAGTGCAAGTGGTTCAAGCATTGCAGCCAAACAGTCGTCCTCTGCTGTGTACTTTCGCTTATTTCAAAGATGCGGTCAATGACTACCTTAAAAAGGAGCCTGTTTTCAAGGGAAGCAACGTTTCACATTTGTGAACGTCAGCTGCAATTTGCATGAAAATGCTGTGAAACGGAGCGGCCATTTGCACTTGTCTCGTTATTGAGAATGTTAAAGTGGCACACTGTATCTGATGAGTAATTTTATATAACTGAAATAACACTGCCTTTGGTAATAACCGGAAAGTCCATACGGGCAAGGTGTTTCTGGAATAAGAAAATACGTTGAGAATGTGGGTTTCGCGGGAGGCGTGCCAGAGATAAATCCCTGCAGCCGCACTATCCTCTGTGTCCTCGGTGGCTCAGATGGATAGAGCGTCTGCCATGTAAACAGGAGATCCCGGGTTCGAATCCCAGTCGGGGCACACATTTTCATCTGTTCACGTTGACGTATGTCAACGCCTGGAAACAGCTAAGGGTGTTCATTTCATTGTAATTTCATAAGAAGAAGTGTTTTCAATGCATGAGAAAAGTTATGAAAGTGCATTTCTGAAGATGTGGATCACTGCGGCAGTAGCGTTTGGGGCTCCAAAAACACACGTAACACTAGTGAACACATCCGTTGTTGTGGTTGGCTGGAGAGCCAACACCGTGTTACTAGAGGAGGCCGAAAGGCACACATTTTAGCTCACGCAGGCTGGCGTGAGGTATGATTCACAATATCAATAGTAACTGAATATGGCGCCTTGCTAGGTCGTAGCAAATGACGTAGCTGAAGGCTATGCTAAACTATCGTCTCGGCAAATGTCAGTGAACCATCGCTAGCAAAGTCGGTTGTACAACTGGGGCGAGTGCTAGGAAGTCTCTCTAGACCTGCCGTGTGGCGGCGCTCGGTCTGCAATCACTGATAGTGGCGACACGCGGGTCCGGCGTATTCTACCGGACCACGGCCGATTTAAAGGCTACCACCTAGCAAGTGTGGTGTCTGGCGGTGGCACCACATCCATAATAGCCTGAAATTTAGCGTCTGGTGTGGCCTAATGCTCCTTCGCACAGAAAATATAATGGGAAATGTTTACCTAGACATACTCGAACAAATCCTACTACCACAGGTCGAAGAGCTGCAACTGTTTGTCAGTTTCCAGCATTGTGAACCAACCCAGCAGTGCGGTTTGAGCGCGCGGGATTTGCCGAATGATACGTTTCCTGATAGGCGAAAGGTCCCATCGCATGGTTCCCGCGCTCACCTGACGAAACGCCATTAGACATTTGTTTTGTGGGATCACGCCACGAATGGCAAGTACACAACGCCACTTAATGACACTGCTACACACCGTGCACGAATCAATGCAGAAATCTGAACTGTTTACGCTGCACTGATAGTTCGTACTTGCGAAGAAATTACATATCACGTTGAAGTTCTACAGAAGATGAGGGGGAGGGGGGTCAAACATTGAAATTCAAACACAACAGGGAAAGAGACTTTGAAAGCTGCTAAACGTTTTACAACAAACAACGATGCCCTCTCCCTCCAAGATAGTTGTCGGACTTTATGGACACTCTGCATTCTGATGTCCTTCCCATCGATAGGCCAAGATGCATCGAATCACGCCAAGTCAGCTGTCTGGGGAACTACGTAGACTGTGTTACAACAGGCCGCAGAGTGCGTGGAAGTGAGTGCTCTCCGGGCTGTCACCTGAAGCAGACTGTCGCTAGCTGTACCACAAATGCACCGCCTCCTCACAGCCAATGCCTTTTGCTTCGTATATCCTGTTGCAGACTTTAATTTTTCTGGATGGCAGCACCCGGCGATTTAAGTTTTATTAGTGTGATGATGATTCATAAATAATCTTAAAGTGCTCATTTGTTGCTGTACGTTATAGAGATTTACCATTTGTTCCATAGGCACTAGTGAGGATGTCCACAAGGATGCTGAACTTATCATAAAATAGGAATGAATAACACACATTTACAACAAAAACTGAGATACACTAATTTCCCTTCAGAACTGGAACTTACAGTTGTTGAATAAGTCAAGAAATTTTAGACATATCTGCGTTCGAGAGGTAATTACAAATATGTCTCAAAAAAGTAAAAGTACAGAACAATATAGTGCATATGATAATGCACAGGCAGTAGCAGTGACGTCTTTTAAACAGAAGATCATAATGTAACTCTTACTCTGATCACATTACCACCCTGAAAATGAGCAGATGTCATATTGAAAGTGCAGCTGACGTTAATACATAAATCAGTTACTTCTAAGGAGAAATTCGTCAGTACAGTAGGATTTATCGAAAATAAATATTTGAGACGCCTCTTAACTTCTAAACAGAAACATCGGTCTCAGAGATTTTATGGCTTTATAAATGGGTCGTGTGGCAATACCGTTCTCTTTGCCGATATACCATCAACAGTACCAACTGCCTAACCACTGACGTAGCAGAAGCATTTCATTTCAGTGTGTTGCTTTGTCATCAGGTACGTTTAATTTTCATAAAACCTACAACCGTACCCGACATGGTGCTTCATTTTACCTATGCAATAGTTCGGTCTGTTAGACCAGATGTTTAATATTACCTGTACTTTAATTTTTCTGTTTCTCCTTTTGTTTTGTGATATGCTATTTTTTATTCATTTTAGAAGACGCCGTGTTGGATAATGCTTCAGGCTGTGTTCGTAAATCTGCAAGAGACCCAAGGAATGACAGAATACGTTACAGTGATCTCCACTTCAAGAAGAAACTTTCGGAGTGATTGCAGGAGAACCGTGATAAATCCGAGGTGGAAAGAAGTTACTCAGATGCGGGATTTGGCTTTATAATCACCGACGCAAGAGAATTTGGGGAGAGGAGAAAAAAGAGTGGTAATTAGCTCCGTCAGAAAGAGTAGTGATGACGACGACGACGACGACGACGACGATGATGGTGATGATGATGACAACGATTGTGACAATATATTGGAAGATGAAGAGGAATTAATTACTGACAACACACGTGAAACAAGATGGCTTGCCATATATTTTTGTTGGTTATTACCTAGACATTGTGCTTCATTGTTGCCAAAGACTTCAATTAATTTTGAATAAATATAATCGAAATAATACTCAACTCTATGTTTCATACAAAAAGACCAAAAATATCGTCCTAAACATTTAAGGATTTTTTAGAAAGTCATCTATTAAAAAATGTGACGGAGGAAAAAAATCATACCTCTCAGACTGGATGTTTCTAATTATGTACTGTCGACTTACGTTTCTCTTTTAAGGGCCTTGAGGCTGCTCCTAAAATGAACTATGGCTGGTGGCAAGTTCTTGAAATGAGTGTTTCTGAATAATACACATTTCTGGACCAAAGTATGTGTCTCTAAGTAAACATGAAGATATCTCTTATTTGCATATTGATTCCGTGCACTGAGCTGTTGGTTTGAAAAGAAGATACATCACTGTTGACAAATTTCATCAAGGAATAAATATACTGAGAAGGTATATTCCATACCATTATGGGAGATGCCTCAAAAATAGATGATTCAAATTACATAACAGTATACGTTGCAGTTATATGAATGTTTCATTAACTACAATTATGCGTGTCACGCAGTTAGCACATCATCAGACTGGAACAATAAGTAGATAATTACAGCTAAAATGTGTGAACCAAGCGAACACGGAATCTAATGTCGCTAAAAAGTTAGTACATTTCAAAAACTTTCAAGTTTACTTGGTTGAATATTGAAAGCGTTACGTATGGGGTCAGATGTGTAAAACGGTGATGAAAAACACCCTTACCATAAACTAGAAGTTAACGTTCAGTGAAAACCTAAAACGTAGAAACATTTAGTATAAATAACGGGGGGAGAGAGAAGTGGGCGAATATAATATAGAAGTAATAAGAAAGAAGGCGGAACGTAATTAAGAAGAGGGAAGAGCCGGTGCAGTGGTAGATACACGTTTACAGCCATCGAACTGGATGAGGTGGAACTACAGTACTCTCGCCGACCGTAAACACGGGAGTGGTGCAGCCACGTACGTTTTAAAGTTTTTCAAATTTACTCACCTTTTAGCGACATTAGATCCGGTGCTAGCTAGATTTACGTATTTGAGCTGTAATTATTTCCCTCCTGTTCCAGGCTGATGATGCACTAACCGCTTGAAACTCGTACTTGGTATTAATGAAACAGTTACGTAATTGCAACAGTTCTCCAATCGTATTTCTCGCCGTTCTGTGTTTGTAGTGCTCGGTTGGCCTTTTGTTGTCCGTTATGTCCGTTGTCCTAGGAGATTGTTTATCCAAGAAAGTTACGCATTGACGGCACACTACGCTGCTGGAAATGGAAGTGGCTTTGAATCGTTCTCTCTGCTGTCGAATTATTTGTTATTTTGAAGTGCAGATGTAGCGTGTAGGCTTGCTTAGCTTCTACCAACACCAGATTACAAGTATTGCCGGTGGCTGGCAACTCACATGCAATTGACGGTGTGCTTTTGTCGGAAGGTTAAAAGGCTTGCGTGTTTCTGGTCTCTATTATGTGTCGTGCTTTCGCGAGTGGAGTATAGTACCACGAGGACTGGTTGTGCTGTGATGAGAGAGCACGGAGTGGTTAAACACTTCGAGTGTGCGTTGCTAGTCCAACAGTTCGTATTTTTCCTGCTGTCGCCATACAAAACTTGTCGTCAGAGCCGATTTGTAGTGTCATTGGCTTCTGTGTTCTCCTTTGCTGGATCGCACGTTCGAGAATCGATTATAGCCCCACTGCGAATGGTCCCACTGTGACGTGTGGTCGGTAATGACGTACACTTGTGTCATGTGTATTTGCTTGTTCCACCACGTGGAAGATACTGCCGTACAATCTGGCTGTCTGTTGTGTTGTCGTAGCTTGTCTTAAGACGCTTTAGCTGCTGTTTGAAATCTGTTGATTCAGTGCCTTAGTAAATAGACGCGAGCAGTGTGTACTGACGAGGAAATAATTTGCACACTCCGGCGAGGCTGACCGAAAAGTATCACGTGTGTGTACTGAGCGCAATACCAGTCACCAAACTAAGATTGGAGGCACTGTTCGTTAAATGTCCATCTAGCTTTGGTGTGGCTAAGAGCAGCAGCTGTTTGCTTGTTATTAACACTACTTTGGATCACTATCTGGACATTTAGAAAAACGTTAGCTGTGTTACTGTTCGACGGAGAATGCTAGTTTGTGTCCGTCTTGTGTGTGTGTGTGTGTGTTTGTGTGTGTGTGTGTGTGTGTTTTGAAGGTTCAGAAACTTACTGTGATCTGATTTTCATTAATGCATCATTTCCGGTTTGCTTCAAATAACAATGTATAACACACTAAACAAAGCCGGCCGTTGTGGCCGAGCGGTTCTAGGCGCTTCAGTCTGGAACCGTGCGACCGCTACGGTCACAGGTTCGAATCCTGCCTTGGGCATGGTTGTTTGTGATGTCCCTAGGTTAGTTAGGTTTAAGTAGTTCTAAGTTCTAGGGGACTGATGACCTCAGATGTTAAGTCCCATTGTGCTCAGAGCCATTTGAACCATTTGAACACTAAACAAAAATAAATATGAAACCGAAATTGTTCAGTTTCTACAATCAAATTTTATTGCAGTGCTCTTCGGATTGTTTTTTCATGTCATCCAACAGTGGTGCTACGCCTTGCAGTGTGACCAAGTCACTTATTCATTTTTCTGTTACAGAGCGAGGTAGCCCCGCTTTCTCTGCATGCTGCTCCTTTGGCTGCCGATGGGGTGTACGCCACCGTTGCCAGCCCTGCCGCACCAGTAGCGGCGGTAAGGGCCCTTCCACTAACTGTGTCAAGGGAAGGACATCAGGCGTCCGGATGGGCGCTGCGTCTAGCCAACAATCGGTGCGCTTCAGAAAAAAAAGAAAGTAAATTAAAGAAATATTACAGTAAAATTTTGTTGCAGGCCTTTATATCCTCTGTCGTTAACACCCTTCTCTCCAGTCCTCCTTTCCCACGCTGTATGCACGTTTCAGCAGTTATATGCCTAAAACTTCCTGGCAGATTAAAACTGTGTACCGGACCGAGACTCGAAATCGGGACCTTTGCCTTTCGCGCGCAAGTGCTCTACCAACTGAGCTACCCAAGCACGACTCAAGCCCCGTCCTCACAGCTTTACTGCTGCCAGTACCTCGTCTCCTACCTTCCGAATTTCACAGAAGCTCTCCTGCGAACCTTGCAGAACTAGCATTCCTGAAGGGAAGGATATTGCGGAGACATGGCTTAGCCACATCCTGGGGGGTGTTTCCAGAATGAGATTTTCACTCTGCAGCGAAGTGTGCGCTGATATGAAGTTGGTAGAGCACTTGCCAGTGAGAGGCAAAGGTCCCGAGTTCGAGTCCCGGTCCGGCACACAGTTTTAATCTGCCAAAAGTTTCATATCAGCGCACACTCCGCTGCAGAATGAAAATCTCATTCTGGAGTTATATGTCTATTTTCATTTGCGGATGATAGTCTTTGTAAAGCAAAATTCAACATCAACAAAATGAAACTGGTGAGAGTTAGCTATTTTCACGCAGTTTTAGTAACTATTAAATACCAACGCTGAGGTAGCGTTAACTGAGAGCAGGATTGTGCGTCGAATTCTCCTCTCTCCCTAGTTAAACGACAGAGGGACATGTAACTTGCGCTTCTTGAGATGGAGTGAAAAGATGAGACTAATTCGAATTATAGTGTCAATAATTAAACTGGCTGTCAGTTTCCCTTGCTACCCTAACGAACCAAGGCTGATAAATCTGACCTGTGGTTCTACTGTTCCGATCGCGGCCGGCATCAGGCTCCATCACGCCTAGCTGGGGTTTCAGTATTCGATCGATAATGTAAAAAGATAATAGGGGGAAGCCGCGGACCAACGAAAAACAGACAGATCTAGTAAAATGCTGATGTTTTGTCCCAGAAGAACAGATTAAATCACAGATAGCCTGTTACAATTGAATCACGATTACTGTACACAAATTAATCTAAGAAACTAGAGAAAATTTGTTTTGCTGCAGGTCAAGACACAGGACAGTTAAATAGGAAAGAAATTACTGACACTGTGATGGAACGCCTAATCTCTGTAATAAAAGAGATTGACCGAGTGATACTTGAAATACCAATATTAAACTCTGACCGAATACACCTCGGAAGGACCGACGATACAGACCTACCGCCGTGTCTCCCTCAGCTTTTATTCGTCAATAGGCGCGGATATGGAGAGGCATGTGGTCAGCAAACCACTCTCCCGGCCGTGTCTCTTTTCGTGACCAGAGTCACTACTTGTCAAGCAGCTACTCAATGTGCCTTACAGGGACTGAGTGTATCCCGCTTCCGAACAGTGGTCGGCAGACCGGACGGTCACACATCCAAGACCTAGTCGGTGATCCGACGGGAACCGATGTTTCTACTACAGCAAGGCCGTTGGCTTTAAATACTAATAGTGATGGGAATTGAGGAGACTAGCTAGACAGGGACGGTTTAGAGTCGTCTTCCGGAAACATGATGCTTTCCTGTGCCTAGGGATTGATACACGCGCTATTGTTTCGCACCGGAATCATTACCAAATAGCACGCGGGACCGTATTTCTGACTGTACTGTAGCGAGTCGCGCGACCAGTGGCCGTTACCGACGCGAGAAGCAGGCACATCTATGCAAAATGGCGGCAACTCACTAGTTGTCGATAGACACGCGAAGGTGCTCCAGCTAAGAACTGACTTTGACTGGGCCTTTGATGGCGTATCTTATCACTTTTGTGCACATAGAGCCGACAACTCTGCATACTTCCACCGGCATGAAGAGGAGTTTGACCAACCTAAGAGGTGAGCCTTTTGCGGGTTTTTTAAGGCTCGTGTAGGCTGTGTATGTGGCCCACAGGTTGGAAGACCTGGAGTGGTGTCTTCTGTCAAAACGACATGTGGGGTGTGTCTCTGAAATTCAAAGTAACGGGTACCTTGGCTTCCAGCAATAGGCCATATTGTACAAACTGTGCATTAACCAAACCAGTCTTCAGAAAATTATAATTGCTTCACGAGCCAGGAGCCCTATAGTTAGGCAAGCCTACGGTGGTTCCTGATTGCTCGGGAAAATTCATTTCGTATAACTCAATCGGCATATAATTAAACTAACATTAAACTACTTGGTCGATTCGCCCGCGGCCTATATCAATCAACTGGTAATTTGAAGACAAAGTTGAAACTGTAATTAAATGTACTGATTAAATTTGTTTGGGCACTCTCCCTGTGGTTAGGAAGCACAATACATCTGTGCTGCAGACAGAGTGAATGCTATATTATCTGATGATAATAAGTCCTCACTAAACTTTCAGTGATGGTAATCTTTGGTTATGTGGTAGCGCTATCTTTTATGATGTGTGTGTGTGTGTGTGTGTGTGTGTGTGTGTGTGTGTTTGTGTGTGTGTGTGTTTATGCACTGTCCTTCGGCCTATGCCTGCATCTGTGAGTAGAAAAGTCTGGGTGGGCACCTGTCTTTATGATGTGTGTGTGTGTGTGTTTATGTACTGTTCTTCGGTCTATGCCTACATTTGTGAGTAGTAAAGTCTGGGGTGGGTACCTGTCGAAATATTGGTGATTATCGAAGACGTCACCCAGCTAAATTTCCGTTTGAACATTTGATATGGTTGAAGATTGGTACCGTTGCACAATCGAAACCTCACATGGGGCTGTCATCGTCGAAAACCTCGAAGTTGTTACCCTAAGCGCAGCGGCTGTCCACAAGCGGTCGCTGCTGCAACGAGCGCCGTCCAACCCCGAGCGATCCTAGGTTCACGCCCTCTGTGCGGCAGCGCCACCAGAGCGCGAGACTCGACCTTACATATAGACACCGTCTCTAGTGGCAGGTAACTTAGTCTTTGGGGGCCAGCCAACATAGCAGGCGTCACTCATCGAGCCATAGTCCTGCTTCACGATCGAGCCACTTCGCAGTGCAGTGACGAACATCGTCATTTAGCATTTCCCTAGCCTCAGAGACAGCTCACGTTTAAGACTGCTTCGTGGAGCTCTTGAGTTCAGTCAAGCGCAACAGAACTATTTCACAGAGATTTATAACTGTGCACGCCAATACCATCAGTAGGCAAGGACATTACAGTACACTATATGCAGATCTCCAATGTATAAGTTGAATATTTACAATATATCTATTTTACGGTGATGTTTGTTTACTCATACGATGTCTGATGCATGGTTCAGCTCCCGCGTACCTTCCTGAACAGACACATATC
Source organism: Schistocerca piceifrons (assembly GCF_021461385.2). NCBI lineage: Eukaryota > Metazoa > Arthropoda > Insecta > Orthoptera > Acrididae > Schistocerca > Schistocerca piceifrons. The sequence continues at coordinate 282,635,512 of NC_060143.1, forward strand.
GCTTGGCGCCGACGCTAAGCGACATAACAGCAAGAAACTCATGTTTCCATATGGACCATCACCGCTGCACGGTGTTACGATACGCCACGTAAATCCGTCGGAGGTCCCAGAATCAATGAGCTCCTAATGCCCGAACTTTGCTTTCTCGTGTCCGGAGCCTTCAATTCTTCGTCGCAATACTGGGCTAAGTCAAAAGTTTCAGGGTTGAATAGCCAGAGGTCGTCAACGTGCAGGCCAAACTCGGCATGTTAGAAGATCCGTTCGTACCTCTCCACAGTCGTACTTATTGTCATCAGGTTCTAAGAGGCTCCTTTTTAGCAGACTGATTTCTACAGGGGCTACAGTATTTATGATGGGGTTTAGCATTTTGCATGACATGTGGTTTAATTCAACGCCACTTCATGGACGTTCCGAATTAGAGTGGCCGACAAGGCGTTCATCCAAGGTGTAACTGAAGAATCGATATCTTGATTCTAATCTTCTTAATCTATAAAGGCTACAGTATAGTGGATTGCGCTCATCAAAAGTATTTTTGAAACCCTCGTTACGTTCATGAGATACCCTACGAGATTTGGGACTACTGAAACCTGAAGCTTGGTAGAGCTTTCCCAGCGGAGTAAGCTTCAAGCATCCTGTAACCAGCCTACAGATTTCGTTACGACATATCGATCTTCTTTGTATGCGCCCATGAAGACCAGACGGGACACGCATAGTTCCTTGCAGCTACCTTATTTTTTTCCCCCAGATATGTTTGTATGTGAGGGACCCACATCTACATCGACACTCCGCAAGCCACCGTACGATGCGTAGCTGGGGGTATTCTATACTACTACTTGTCATTTCCTTTCCTTTTTCACTCACAAATAGAGCGATGGAGAAACGACTGCGCACAAGCCTCGGTATGAGTCCTAATTTCTCGTATCTTATCTTCGTCGACCTTACTCGCAATATATGTTGGCGGCAGTAGAATCGTTGGGCAGTCAACTTCAAATGCTGGTTCTCCAACTTTTTGTAATAGAGTTTCTCGAAATGAACTTCGTCTTCCCTGCAGGGCTTCCCATTTGAGTTCCTGAAGCATCTCCGTAGCACTTACGTGTTGTTCGAACCTACAGGTAATAAGTATAGCAGCCCGCCTCTGAATTGATGCGATGTCTTCCTCCAATCCTGCCTGGTACGGATCCCAAACACTCGAGCAGTACTCAAGAATAGGTCGCACCAGCTTCCTTTATACGGTATCCTCTACAGGTGAGCCATTCTTTCCTAAAAGTCTCCTAATTAATTGGAAGTCAACCATTCGCCTTCCCTACCACTGTTCTCAAATTCTCGTTCCATCTCATACCGCTTTGCAACGTTACTGCCAGATATTTAAACTACTTGACTGTGTCAGGCAGGACACTAATAATACTATATCCGAACATTACAGTTTGGTCTTGCTACTCATGCGCTTTAACTTACATTCTTCCACATTTTGGGCTAGCTACCATTCATCACACCAACTGGAAATTTTGTCTCAGTCACCTTGAATCTTCCTACAGTCAGTCAATTTCAATACCTTACCGTACACCACGGCAAGATGAGCAAAGAACCGCAGATTGCTGCGCATCATGTCCGCTAAGTCATTTGTGTACATAGAGAACAAAAGGCGGTCGTACCACACTTCCCTGAGGCACTCCTGACGATACCGTTGTCTTTGAGGAACACTCGCCGTCGAGGACAACATACTGGATTCTATTATTTAAGAAGTCTTCGAGCCGCTCAAATATCTGTAAACTTATTACATATTCTCCTACCTTTGTTAACACCATGCGATGGGGCACCGTGTGAAATGCTTTCCGGAAATCTAGAAATATGGAATCCGCCTGTTGCCATTCATCCATAGCTCGCAGTGTAACATGATAGCGCCATTGCTAACAGCGCGACATTGCCTGCAGAGCGTCTCTTGGACTCGATATCATATTGGTTGGACGCTAGACGACCGGAAAACCGAGACCTGGTCATACGAATCCCCATTTTAGTTGGTAAGATTGTGACGCAACTCCTCGAAGCCATGGAGCAAAGTTGTCAGAGGAGCTCTGTGAATGCTGGTAGTCACTCTAAAGTAGGTCAAATGTACCAAAATGAAGCGCCGCACTCGACTGCGAGTGGCAAGCCTAGAGTAAGGGAACCCGGACCTTAGTGGGAAACGCCTTCCCCGATGTGAAACCGGCGCCCCTGCCGCCACTGCGGATGCAGACGACACACACCTTGCGCGGCGGTCACTCTGTTGCAGCGGCAGCCGGCTATAAAAGCAGCCCCCCAGCCCCGCCACTGCGGTAACGGCGTCGTTAGGGGTCGCAGCCGTTACGCGGCGCCACCACGCCCGCCGGTTTTCGCGGCGCGGCGCAGCGCGGCTCCATTCCGGGCACGCGCGTCGGTCGTCAGGCGGCGACTGGGGGCGGCGTCGGGGGCGGCATCTGGCCGGCCGCGTGCAGACGCTCCGGCCGCCCGCGCCTAAGTGCGCGCCGCGGCCCTCGCTGTACACACCGCGCACCCCCACACCCTCGCCGGCCGCGCCACTATCTCTAATTATCGAGCGGCCCGTCCGGCCGGTTAACACGCTCCGCCAGTGGCGTTCCGAGGGACTGCGGTCCCGGTCTCGGTTCAGTGGCTCGGTCGTTGTGGTTTATGCCGGCCCTGATTCCCCTAAACGAGCTAACGGCGCGCCGCTCCGTTGTACTGTCTTATACTCGGCTGCCGTAACGAGCTTACGCCGGAGTTCTGGGCGGTATTAGGCTTCCTGCTTACCAGACCAGCGTTTTCGGAGAAGAAACTTTGTACTGAGCAAGTGAACGGGTACACAGGAGTGATAAAAGTCAAAGGATTACGACATGCACGTATACAGATGGCGGTAGTATCACGTTCACGAGGTATAAAAGGGCAGAGCATTAGCGGAGCTGTCATTTGTACTCAGTTAATTCCTATCAAAACGTTTCCGACGCGATTATGGCCGCACGACGGGAATTAACATGCTTTAAACGCGGAATGGTAGTTGGACCTAGCTGCATGGGACATTTCATTTAGGAAATCGTTATGAAATTCAATCATCAGCGATTCACAGCGCCAAGAATGTGCCGAGAATACCAAATTTCAGGCATTACCTCTCACTGCGGACAACGCAGTGGTCGACGGCCTCCACTTAACGACCGAGAGCAGCGGCGTTTACGTAGAGCTATCAGTGCTAACAGACATGCAACACTACGTGAAACAAGCGCAGAAACCAATGTGCCAATCGTGTTTGGCTGTGCCCATGTCCGAACACTGTGTGAAATTCCTGGATTTGTTACTCTACGATAATGATCGAAGCAGAAGAAATGAATTAAAATTAGTGCTGCAGCCGGGACTCGAACCAGGGTCTGCTTTTTTAAGCAGAATTTCTAACAATTACACCAGCACAGCCAATAGTGCTGCACGAACTACCCAACTTGAGTGCCCTCCCCAACATAAAATTCAATTCGTATCTGCAGCATATTTTCCTTTAAATTGTCACTACTGCCAGGGCTCTCCGGCATTGGAATAGCACCCCAGCGTTGGACTTAATAGAAAAGTCCTGTACCATAGGTGATCTTATAGATCTTATAATTAAATTTTTCCCCGAGATATGAATTGAAGTTTGTGTTGGGGAGGGCACTCAAATTGGGTAGTTCGTCCAGCATTGTTGACTATAGTGCTGTGGTGATGTAATGGTTAGCACTTCCACTTAGAGAGCATATACCTGGGTTCGAGTTCCGCCCGCACCACAAATTTAATTCATATGTTCTGTTTCGATCATTATCGTAGAATGAGAGACTTAAATGTCTCGGGGGAAAATTTAATTATAAGATCTATAAGGATTTGTTAACGTTTAGCGGCGGACTATTTAGCGTCTCTGCAAGCAGGGGTATAACAAACGTCGTCACGAATAACGACGTGAGAACTGTTGTCGGGAAAAGGTATTCACTGAGAAGGTCCGGAGACGCGTTTCACGTTTATGATTCCTTACACAGGCCCATAAAGACGACAACACCTGGAAGAATATGTAACTGATTTTCTGAACACTTTCTACCCTACAACATCTCGACTGGCTTGCAGAATCACCTGATTCGAAGTCCACTGACAATGTGTGGGACAGAGGGGAAAATACCGATGCTGGCGTGCTAACAACTTTGGCGCGGTTGCGTCTAGCCTGGATGTGACGTACTTGCAAGCCTCGTGAACTGTCTTTCCAACCGAATGCAGAAGGTTATCATGTTCAGAGGCGGAATCACAGCGTATTAAGTGATTCTTCCAATGATTTCTCTAGAGCCCACTAAATGTTGTCCGATGAGCCTATCTTTGTCTTTTACTTTCCTTTCTCTGAATCTGTTAAGTACACTCTGCAACCAAACTTACGGTGTGTGCGGAGTGTGATTTGTGTACGACTGTAACTTTCCCCCTGAGCCGTGTACGGCTAGCGCTCATGCCGTTTATTGATCGTTATCTTGTTTTTGTGGTTCTGTCGCCTCGTTTTTTCCTTTAATTCGATTTACTGGCGTCATTAGGTTGCTGGTTTGCTTGCCCGTCAGTAGCAGCAGCAGCGCCTATCGATAAGTGCACCGTCGTACCATCTCTGGAGCGACCGCTAGTATTTTCGGATCGTCGTCTGTCTGGAGTTCAGTTGGGAGCTCACTCGGGGCGCAGCAGCAGTGAAGTCGGGAAGCAGCAGCAATGAGTTGGCGACGGAGCAGACAGCCAGTGCTAACCGACCACTGGCGACACACATGAACAGTGCGACGGAAGGAGATTGGAGCGGGACGACCGTTGGTTGGTCGTTCCGTTGGTCGTCTCATCGGGCGACGTGTATTGGGTGTTTTGACAGTTTCTGGGCCTCGTCACTTGGTCATCTTGCCGGACCTGGGTCAGTTCCTTCCTTGCGCAGAGATGTCGTGGCCAATGTGCAAGGGTTACCTCTGCATGGTTGGGCCCGAGCCGGTGTACCCGGGTCGCCGTGTCTCCGAATTCCAAACGGATCGAGTTGAGTCGGGTTGGAGCTGCAGTCAGCTTCGGATAGCCAAGACTCGTCCGACCGTTGCTGACACACGTAACTTCAGTAGGATAGACCTGGGTTGGTCGTTCGGTCGGTCGTCTCATCGGACGACGTGTATTTGGTCGCCGACCGCTTGTGGAAACTCTCTGTGTGTCGAATTCATTCGTCCTTGTGGCCCCACAGTGATTGCTTTTACGATTTTTCGAGTTCTTGTGCAAATGTGTTTACGTGGAACCTTGTGTAGCTTCAGTGATTTCCACTGAGCAGATCAATGCAGTCTGCGTACTGGAGTAGTCAGTCGGTCGGTTGAAATAGAGAAGCGAGAGTGCGGGTGGACCTGATGGAACTGATTAGGCTGTTGGTTGGTTCTTCAGCCGTCCCTAGCTTGTGTTGCCACCCGATGGTTTAGTGTTACGCTTGGCTGCCCGTCTCACCTAAACTTTTGTTAGTTTTCTCCCCAGGCCGACCCTTGGAACACTTCGGAGCACCACTGTTTGTCGTTTGTAATTGTCATTTTATTTGGTTGCAAGTACTGTGCCAGGCCTTCAGCCGTATATTAATATTGTCTGTTTTATGTTTAGTATATGGCCTTCAGCCGAACTTCATGACAACTATTTTAAGGCCTTCAGCCGTGTTTCATGTAAAATTCTTGTTGCTCTGTATTTGGGCCTTCAGCCACGTATGTTTCAGAAACTGCGGCTTTAATATGTAAATCCTTGTCTGTAAGTTTCCCTTTAATTATTTTGAGTTCTTGAAACGGCCTTCAGCCTTGTTCTGAAAATGTTTATGTTAAGGTTGTCTTTAATTATTCTTGAGTAATTGTTTGGGCCTTCAGCCGACAAGATACTTCAAGTTTTCATAAGATATTTTCTGTTGTACTGTGTAAAGGCTTATCTTTAAAGTCTCTCTTTTATTAAGTAAAAAATTTTTTTAATTATGCTTTCAGCTGAATAATTAACTTGAATTTTCCTGAATATGGCCTTTGCTCTTAAAGAATTTCCTTAGCTGATCTCAAATATTATTTTGGCCTTTAGCCGAGAAGGTATAGTAATTTTACTTAAGTAAGACCTTCAGCTGTTACTTTAAATCCTGATGTTTTAGAAGAAATCATTTAAACTCATTTTTGAGAAGTTACTTGCGCCCTCAGCCGTGAATTGATCTTTGTTGTTTCAAAGAGAAAACTGTGCTTGGGTTCAGGCGATAAAGTTGTGTGTTCTTGTATAACTAACAGTAATTGACCTTGGCCCCCTTCCACAACCTGATCCGCTCTGTCCTGCGAAACCAGATTTCACCCACTTTAGTAATCCAACAACGAATGGTGTGCAGGATGAGCGATTATTGGCAAAAGCCCATGTGCAGGGCGCTTCAGTCTGGAACCGCTTGACCGCTACGGCCGCAGGTTCGAATCCTGCCGCGGGCATGGATGTGTGTGATGTTCTTAGGTTAGTTAGGTTTAAGTAGTTCTAAGTTCTAGGGGACTGATGACCTTAGATGTTAAGTCCCATAGTGCTCAAAGCCATTTGAACCATTTTTGAACCATCTGCAAGTTTCCCTTTACCCGAGCTCTGCATGTTGGGAAGAAATGTATTTGTTGACGCTTCCAGGAATGTACACTCGCAGTAAACCAGAGCTTCATGCACAACGCCACTCCCGTAGAGTCTGCCACTCGAGTTTGAGTAGCTTGTCCGTGACCCCTTCGTGCTTAATAAACGAAACTGTTACGAAACGCACTGCTCTTCTTTGAATCTCTTCCATTCCCTGTTTTCTTGACTTTTTATTTCATTTTTCTTCTTGCTATCTGGTTACCTGTGTTCGCTGCCTCCGAAATAGAAGCGTGTCATTGTAATCCTAAGGTTTTCACGATTAATTCATAATGATTTGGGCCAACACTCCTTTCTCCTTTAGAAAACTAGCTAACATGGAAATTCAGTTGGACAACGGATAACAAATTAATAAAAGGAACATAAGAAGCTGCTGACATATGTCTCACTCTTTTCTCTTTGAGACATCCCCTTGCCGTGACGAAAAGTTTATGATTAATTTCCGCCAGTTATTTCAATGTAGTAATAAGCGAGCAGGAATATGTCCAGTCAACCTAGCAGCTATCTCTCTGTTACTACTAGTTACATGTACGATTAGTTGCACCACTTTACATGACAAGGAATAGGCAAGCCAGATTGTATTTAAGTATAGTATTTCCCGCCATGGAATGATACGGCTGTCACTGGAATCACGTGTCTCCTGGTCAGAGCGGTCTGTGTTCTCGTCAGACAACAGAGGTGCCCTTCACTTAATACGGACACAAAAGTTAGACGAGAGTTGAATACACATCCAGGTTTTGATATTGGCGTGAAGAGCACTGGAGATCCGTGGTTGCACCAGAATATAGATCGGGCTGTTAATCTGATGCAGTGAGTGATCTTGTTCCTGTACACGAATTTGCCTTAAACTGGCACCGTGTGAATTTCAGAAACACCACTTTATCGTCAGTTGTCTACCTGAAGCAGCATTATTGTTGTTGTTGTTGTGGTCTTCAGTCCTGAGACTGGTTTGATGCAGCTCTCCATGCTTCTCTATCCTGTGCAAACCTCTTCATCTCCCAGTAGCTACCGCAACCTACATTCTTCTGAATCTGCTTAGTGTATTCATCTCTTGATCTCCCTCTACGATTTTTACCCTCCACGCTGCCCTCCAATACCAAATTGCTGATCCCTCGATGTCTCAGAACATGTCCTACCAACCGATCACTTTTTATAGTCAAGTTGTGCCACAAGCTCCTCTTCTCCCCAATTCTATTCAATACCACCTCATTAGTTATGTAATCTACCCATCTAATCTTCAGCATTTTTCTGTAGCACCACATATCGAAAGCTTCTATCATCATCTTGTCTAAACTATTTATCGTCCACATTTCACGTCCATACATAGCTACACTCCATACAAATACTTTCAGAAACGACTTCCTCACATCTAAATCTATACTCGATGTTAACAAATTTCTCTTTTTCAGAAACGCTTTCCTTGCCATTACCAGTCTACATTTTATATCCTCTCTACTTCGACCATAATCAGTTAATTTGCTCCCCAAGTAGTAAAACTCATTTACTACTTTAAATGTCTCATTTCCTAATCTAATTCCCTCAGTATCACACGACTTAATTCGACTACATTCCATTATCCTCGTTTTGCTTTTGTTGATGGTCATCTTATACCCTCCTTTCAAGACACTGTCCATTCCGTTCAACTGCTCTTCCAAGTCCTTTACTGTCTCTGCCAGAATTACAATGTCATCGGCGAACCTCAAAGTTTTTATTTCTTGTCCATGGATTTTAATACCTACTCCGAACTTTTCTTTTGTTTCCTTTGTTGCTTGCTCAATATACAGATTGAATAACATCGGGGACAGGCTACAATCCTGCCTCACTCCCTTCCCAACCGCTGCTTCCCTTTCATGCCCCTCGAGTCTTATAACTGCTATCTGGTTTCTGTACAAATTGTAAATAGCCTTTCGCTCCCTGTATTTTACCCCTGACATCTTTAGAATTTGAAAGAGAGTATTCCAGTCAATATTGTTGAAAGCTTTCTCTAAATCTACAAATGCTAGAAACGTAGGTTTGCCTTTCCTTAATCTATTTTCTAAGATACGTCGTAGGGTCAGTATTGCCTCACGTGTTCCAACATTTCTGCGGAATCCAAACTGATCTTACCCGATGTTGGCTTGTACCAGTATTTCCATTCGTCTGTAAAGAATTCGCGTTAGTATTTTGCAGTTGTGACTTATTAAACTGAGAGTTCGGTAATTTCCACATGTGTCAACACCTGCTTTCTTTGGGATTGGAATTATTACATTCTTGCTCACCAGATGATAGAGTTTTGTCAGGACTGGCTCTCCCAAGGCGGTCAGTAGTTCTAATGGAATGTTGTCTACTCCGGGGGCCTTGTTTCGACTCAGGTCTCATTCATGACTCTAATTTTAGTTATTGTAATTCTTTCGTGATTCGAGAGTGGATGTTTATTACAGTGAATCTTTATTACTACGTCTTGAGCGTGAACTTGTCAAGTGCAAGTTCTATTTCTGTCCGTATACCCAGTTCTTCCTGACACATCGTTTAAAACCTATTAAGTCGCGTTCTCTGGAATCAACACCTCTTTTATGCTAAGTTTCCACGTAGTTTACAGGGCGGTCATGTGTGTATTATGTGTAGCTGAAACGGTTTTATTCTTCGTATGCATTATGTGAACTTTGAACGAAGGCGTTCGTTATGTTCATTTTTTCTCCATGTGCGTAACTTCCTGGGAAATAAATGTGCAGTAATTGAATTTCCTCTATCCTCGTTTCGACAGTGACTGATCTTAGTCAGTCTTTGACTGTTAATTAATTAGGGCCATCAGACTTACTTATATGCCAAGGGCGTGTTTATTCGAGAATTCCTTGTGTAAACCTGTATCCAAATGACTGATAAAGTTTCAGTTTTCAACAGGAAGGATATCTCTCTCTGTTAGACACCCCACCCCGTCACGCCAGCAGCAGACTCATTTCAAATTAGTTCACCTTGCCGGAAATTACTTATTGACTGTTAGTGCCGGCCGAAGTGGCCGTGCGGTTCTGGGCGCTGCAGTCTGGAACCGAGTGACCGCTACGGTCGCAGGTTCGAATCCTGCCTCGGACATGGATGTGTGTGATGTCCTTAGGTTAGTTAGGTTTATTTAGTTCTAAGTTCTAGGCGACTGATGCTTCATTCTAACTCTCCTTTGTGGTACAGGTCTCGGACCGATGATCGACATTCTAGTAACAGTTAAATGATTGTTTGTAAGTCACGTAGATCATGGATAAACAACTTGTAATGTCATGCAGGATTTTAAAAACAATAAAATGTCCCTGATGATTTCGAAAGAGACAGACTACCGCTTCCTATTAGCCTTCAACTTAAGGGACACTTGACACATTCTTTTCAATAAATACGTCACACACAAGTTAAAAGTATTCAGACTGAGTCGAAATCAGCGCCTTTTTTGTTTCCTTCCCCAATGGAAGAGCAACGGTCGATTTTTCTTTAGACCAGGATGTGTGCAACCACCAGCTATGCATTTCACCTAGCCAAATAGCTTTCAAAGGACGGTTCTTACTCCTAAATCTTTTACTCATATTTCTGTGCCTCGTTGATATACTTTGACCTTTCGAACTAGGATGCCAGCTTCCTCGCCATTTTTCAGAGCAACCGCAGCACCTTGCAGTAAAACTGAAGAGCCATCAACGCCTTCGTCCTATCGATTCTCCTCCAGAGATCGTACCCTTTCCGCGCTCGTGATGCAATCTTGAGGTGGCGTACTCGGAGAGAGGTGATCGACCGAGCGAACGTGCGGAGTGAGGGGCAGTGAGCAACGGCGTGACAGCGTGTGGTGGATATGGACACGCGAGGCAACCTGGACAGCGAATAATGTAACTACGAACACGTCCATTCGTGTCGACGCCGGCTGTATTGGGCGTGTTTTGGGATGGACTGCGTGGAAAATAATTTTGGTGGTCGTTGTTGCGGCTTATGACTCGTGACCTACCTTCCCGATGCTGCTGGACACGAACTTCTACTGATATAGTTGTAGTTACGTCACTCGTTGGAGACACATTTGCTGCACTCAGTATTGCAAGTGTGATATTCATGAGCAGTTTACTGGTTCATTGTCGATCACACAAAATCTGTGCACAATTTATCTCGTGGTTCGGCCATACGAAACTTGTTGTGCCATTTTGACTGCAATAACTCGTTTTGGCATTTGATTGCGTCGATATTCTGGTTTACCATTTAAAACTTGGCGCTTAGTATATTACTTCTTAATTTTAGTGTTTAGTCTGTTTCAGAAAGTGCTGTGAATCGCTGAACAGATCGATGCACCAATGTGTGTTCATTCCACCACATCTTTCTATGGAGTCTTGAATATTTGTATCCCTCAAGGACGTGTAATTATTGTACGGGTAATTTAGCATTTTATGCCTTTCCCTGAGGCAATCATATATTAGTGTGACTTAAATTACTTGTTTAAAATGCCTGGGGTTTGGGTGTGATTTGGTTACTGCTTGGAGGCAGTGATAATTTGTTTAAGGTGTTTTGGAACTAATTTGATGTTATTTTATCTAATATTATTCTAAGCGCACAGCCTGAGATCGTTAGGATAGGATTATTTATTTAAGGAGTTAAAGTTGTAGCGTGTTCATTGTCACATTGCGACACGCGATTTATTGGATCGTAATTTCTTGATCTCTAATGATTGATTCCTATCTTTCTACTGTTAAACATGGTCCAACAATCCAATGAAAGTTGCATTAGCATTAATCGGTTGCTGCCGTCTGATGTGTAACTAGTAATCACTATAACAACAAGCTGTTCAGAAAACTGTTATTTAATCCTAGTTTGTTGCCTTTACACTGTCAGAATAATTGTTCCAAAGACAACTTATGCATGTTTACACATCTGATAACCACTCATTTGACAAAAATTTTCCTCATAATTATTATCAAAATTAATTGTTTACACGAATAAAAGTTTCTGTGCAATAAAATGTAAATGATTCTCTCTCCCCAACGGTCCAGTCCTTCCACTTCGTCCTTTATGAGCGCTTTATGAGGCCACGTCGTATCCCCTAATAACAAATGTCATGTGACTAGGGCCTACCGTCGGGTAGACCGTTCGCTGGGTGCAAGTCTTTCGATTTGATGCCACTTCGGTGACTTGCGCGTCGAAGGGGACGAAATGATGATGATGAGAACAACACAACAACCAGTCCCTGGGCGGAGAAAATCTCCGACACAGCCGGGAATCGAACCTGGGCCCTTAGGATTGTCATTCTGTCTCGCTGTCCACTCAGCTAACGGGGGCGGACACGCATCCCCTTACCGATATATATACCACTAAGATAGATGGCAAAGTGGCTAAGACTATCGAATTTGATTCACATGATTCAGTTCCCCGTCGATCCATTGAGAGGGAAACTCTACTAGAATTAATCGGAACGTTTAGAGAATGGAATGAGCAGAGGAGGTGGTGGTATGGCGAGGACAGGTCGGAAAAACGTACCAGTCGCCAGCCATAGGCCAAAGAATTATGAATGTCTTAATCACTTATTACATGCAGTGCAGAAGTAAGATTTTGTACTGCTCTATGGAAAGGTGCAAAGTTTTTAAATTCTACAGTCAGGTCGAAAACGACCCACAGGGTTTGGCGCCCTGTCCATCCCTCCATGCAGTGCCCAGACAGGGGAGCCAGTAGCGTAACTGGAGCTCGTGCCTGCTCTGCTCTCGAACGACCCATCCGCACGAATTCCTTGAGAACGAGAGTCCACTCTTACTGAAGTTCGGGCAATCACCAAAGAGCTAGGCTGGCCATAGATAGGAACAAGTTTACCTCGTAAAAAATGGAGGGAATGTTTACAGCATCATAAACTCGTTCACTTTGTGACGGAGTGGCCAAGGAAGAAGGCGTTTTACAAGTAGTCGTCGATGGCATGTACTTGTAGAAGATTGATTGGGGGACAGATTAGTTGCTAGTCCAATGCCAACTGGTAATAAACGAATAATAGTACCATCAGCAAATTAGAAAATTAATGATGGTTTATATTCGGCTGTGTGGGATTCTTTCAGTGTCAAAAGTCGAGTCCTCAGGTCGGCGGAAGAAACGCAGAAATAAAACCATTCATTGCCTTCTACACGGTTATCCACAGTACTCAACCACCATTACAACAACTACAACAAAAAAGAGAACCGGATATATGAACAGAAATTTAAACTTACATAGCGTGAGATGGAAGAGGGGGAGAACCTGTGGACCTCTTACCGACAAGGTAGCCATTTCGGAAGCCGCCATTTTGGATGCAGATCGTAATTTTCAAATGGAAAGCCGTTCATGTGACATATCAAACAGGAAGAGCATAAAGGCGTGAAAAGGGTGAAAGGTGGCGCCTTCACATAAATGCAAACCCATCTGAATATAGAAAACACCAAACACTGCTGATAGCTCACATAATTCACGACTGTCGAAACCATTATAACAGCAAATCTTATTGAAGTCCAGAACATTGACAACACTTCTCGGATTTTCGGAACAAAAGGTTTTAAATCGAAATATTGTGTACAAAACAGAGTTCACTGGCCTGTGAGGCCGAAATGATACAATGAAACTATTTTTATTATTTTGCCGTTTTTCTGTTGAAACAGCCCTTCAGTTTGAGAAAACTTTGGTTTTGTAAATAAAAATCACATTTTCTTGCTGCACTGTTTTATTTCTCCCACACGCGTTTCGCCTTTTTACTTTAAGGGATCTTCAGTGGGATCTGGAATGATATAGTTTTGTTTTCATATGTGTTATATTATGAATATATATATATATATATATATATATATATATATATATATATATATATATAGGGTGTTACAAAAAGGTACGGCCAAACTTTCAGGAAACATTCCTCACACATAAATAAAGAAAAGGTGTTATGTGGACATGTGTCCGGAAACGCTTAATATCCATGTTAGAGCTCATTTTAGTTTGGGTCAGTATGTACTCCAACGTTATCAAATTGTAAATTTTCACTATCAACATGTGTGGGCTGACGAGAATCCGCACGGAACTGTGCAATCACGTCATCAGCACAGATTTTCTGTGAAAGTTTGGGCAGGCATTGTTGGTGATGTCTTGATTGGGCCCCATGTTCTTCCACCTACGCTCAATGGAGCACGTTATCATGATTTTATACGGGATACTCTACCTGTGCTGCTAGAACATGTGCCGGCCGGAGTGGCCGAGCGGTTCTAGGCGCTTCAGTCTGGAACCGCGCGACCGCTACGGTCGCATGTTCGAATCCCGCTTCGGGCATGAATGTGTCTGATGTCCTTAGGTTAGTTAGGTTTAAGTAGTTCTAAGTTCTAGGCGACTGATGACCTCAGAAGTTAAGTCGCATAGTGCTCAGAGCCATTTGCTAGAACATGTGCCTTTACGACACAACATGTGGTTCATGCGCGATGCAGCTCCTGCACATTTCAGTCTAAGTGTTCGGACGCTTCTCAACAACAGATTCGGTGACCGATGGATTGGTAGAGGCGGACCAATTCCATGGCCTCCACGCTCTCCTGACCTCAACCCTCTTGACTTTCATTCATGGGGGCATTTGAAAGCTCTTGTCTACGCAACCCAGGTACCAAATGTAGAGACTCTTCGTGCTCGTATTGTGGACGGCTGTGATACAATACGCCATTCTCAAGGGCTGCATCAGCGCATCAGGGATTCCATGCGAGTGAGGGTGGATGCATGTATCCTCGCTAACGGAGGACATTTTGAACATTTCCTGTAACAAAGTGTTTGAAGTCACGCTGGTACGTTCTGTTGCTGTGTGTTTCCATTCCATGATTAATGTGAATTGAAGAGATGTAATAAAATGAGCTCTAACATGGAAAGTAAGCGTTTCCGGTCACATGTCCACATAACATATTTTCTTTCTTTGTGTGTGAGGAATGTTTCCTGAAAGTTTGGCCGCACCTTTTTGTAGCACCCTATATATATATATATATATATATATATATATATATATATATATATATATATATATATATACAGGGTGTTTCTAAAATGACCGGTATATTTGAAACGGCAATAAAAACTAAACGAGCAGCGATAGAAATACACCGTTTGTTGCAATATGCTTGGGACAACAGTACATGTTCAGGCGGACAAACTTTCGAAATTACAGTAGTTACAATTTTCAACAACAGATGGCGCTGCAAGTGATGTGAAAGATATAGAAGATAACGCAGTCTGTGGGTGCGCCATTCTGTACGTCGTCTTTCTGCTGTAAGCGTGTGCTGTTCACAACGTGCAAGTGTGCTGTAGACAACATGGTTTATTCCTTAGAACAGAGGATTTTTCTGGTGTTGGAATTCCACCGCCTAGAACACAGTGTTGTTGCAACAAGATGAAGTTTTCAACGGAGGTTTAATGTAACCAAAGGACCGAAAAGCGATACAATAAAGGATCTGTTTGAAAAATTTCAACGGACTGGGAACGTGACGGATGAACGTGCTGGAAAGGTAGGGCGACCGCGTACGGCAACCACAGAGGGCAACGCGCAGCTAGTGCAGCAGGTGATCCAACAGCGGCCTCGGGTTTCCGTTCGCCGTGTTGCAGCTGCGGTCCAAATGACGCCGACGTCCACGTATCGTCTCATGCGCCAGAGTTTACACCTCTATCCATACAAAATTCAAACGCGGCAACCCCACAGCGCCGCTACCATTGCTGCACAAGAGACATTCACTAACGATATAGTGCACAGGATTGATGACGGCGATATGCATGTGGGCAGCATTTGGTTTACTGACGAAGCTTATTTTTACCCGGACGGCTTCGCCAATAAACAGAGCTGGCGCATATGGGGAACCGAAAAGCCCCATGTTGCAGTCCCATCGTCCCTGCATCCTCAAAAAGTACTGGTCTGGGCCGCCATTTCTTCCAAAGGAATCATTGGCCCATTTTTCAGATCCGAAACGATTACTGCATCACGCTATCTGGACATTCTTCGTGAATTTGTGGCGGTACAAACTGCCTTAGACGATACTGCGAACACCTCGTGGTTTATGCAAGATGGTGCCCGGCCACATCGCACGGCCGACGTCTTTAATTTCCTGAATGAATATTTCGATGATCGTGTGATTGCTTTGAGCTATCCGAAACATACAGGAGGCGGCCTGGATTGGCCTCCCTATTCGCCAGACATGAACCCCTGTGACTTCTTTCTGTGGGGACACTTGAAAGACCAGGTGTACCGCCAGAATCCAGAAACAGTTGAACAGCTGAAGCAGTACATCTCATCTGCATGTGAAGCCATTCCGCCAGACACGTTGTCAAAGGTTTCGGGTAATTTCATTCAGAGACTACGTCATGTTATTGCTACGCATGGTGGATATGTGGAAAATATCGTACTATAGAGTTTCCCAGACCGCAGCGCCATCTGTTGTTAAAAATTGTAACTACTGTAATTTCGAAAGTTTGTCTGCCTGAAATTGTACTGTTGTCCCAAGCATATTGCAACAAACGGTGTATTTCTATCGCTGCTCGTTTAGTTTTTATTGCCGTTTCAAGTATACCGGTCATTTTTGAAACACCCTATATATATATATATATATATATATATATATATATATATATATATATATATATGTTATCAAACAGTTCACGTTTCATTTTTAAGTAAATAAGTCGCTTTTTACAATTCCTCGCGTTTTTGTTTGGCGTCTGCATTTTCTCGCATCTGCTCACAAGCTGGAGGTCGCACAATAATTTCATAGGCTCGTTTTCTTGTTGCGAAATTTTCTCTTCACAATTTTCGTATTCTTTGCCCTTGTTGAAGTGGCCCACTATTAGTCTTCTCTCATTAAATGTAGAAATTTGATCGAACGCTGTGATTTAAAGAGGTATGTGTTTTAAGTTCACCATATGTATCATCCTGTTTGGTTCGTTTACCTACATGTTGCCTATCTAACGAAGTATAGGCTGAAAACTATCGTCTATTCATTTGTGTTATATTTATATCTAGCTCTGTTCATGTGTGTGTGTGTGTGTGTGTGTGTGTGTGTGTGTGTGTGTGTGTGTGTGTGTGTGCGGGTGGATGGGTATGTTGGTAGTCATTCAGTTTTGGTATTAAGCTGATTTGAATTTTGGTTTAAATGTTTTTTTAGAGGACAAGTCAGTGGATAGGGGTTGGGTGATATTGATACTATTATGAAAATAATCTTCTGTTTAAGTGTCACTATATTATTTTATCTAATAGTGTAAACAAAGAGTTGTTTGGAATGTGTATTTGACGTTCAACAGGTTTTCTTCTGCTTTAGTTTTCTGTATGTCGTAATGTTCTTGAAGGGTTAGGCGGTGTTTTTTTATTGTTGATTCCAATTATTTTCATCTCTTCTTCAATAGTGGCTGGTTTGTGATTGTGTTCTCTTAGGTGTTCTGCAAATGGAGACAGGTTCGTCTCATGCTTTCAGTCTCTCATGTGTTCTTTGTATGTGACATGAAGTTTTCTGCCTATTTGTCCTTTGCATCTGCTATCAGAAATGTTACCCTGTAATTGATATATACCTTCTTTCTGGTAAATCTTTACGTTCCTTGTCAGCTTTGGGGTGTATTTTTGGATAGAATTGTCTGTTGTGTGTGCTACGTTTATGTCTTGTCTTTTGAGAATATTGGTGATTTTATATGTTAGTTTGCGCTTGTGTGTGATTGTGTACCTTCATGCGTTTCCTTCTACATTTCCCCGATTATTCCGTATAGTTGTTTTGGTACTGAGTGTTTGTGTTTGTGTTTGGTTCTATTATGTTGCTGGCTGTGTTTTTGTGTTTTCTGCTCTTACTTTACTTTTCATTTTGTTGTTTAGGAAATTGGAAAATTGGGAAATTTGTGGTAAGGACTATGGGACCTAACTGCTGAGGTCATCGGTTCCTAGGCTTACGCACTACTTGATATAACTTAAACTAACTTACGCTAAGGACAACACACCCACGCATGCCCAAGGGAGGACTCGAACCTCCGACGGGGAGCCGTTTATTGTTTAGCTTTGTGACTTATGTTACTATTGTAACCATTATTTTTGGCTATCTACGTTATTATGTCCAGTTCTTTTTGGTAGTTTTCCTCTTTGAACGCCATTGTGTGGAGTCTATGGAGCACGTGTCGAAGTGCTGCCAGCTTTTGTGATGATGGGTGGTTCGAGGATTGGGGAGTCATAATGTCAGTTGCTGTGGGTTTATATCATTCTAGATCCCTCAGGAGATGCCTTAAAGTAAAAAAAAAAAACGTAAAGGCGTCTGTCAGAAACACAATAGAGCGCGGCGAGAAAAGACGCTTTTTATTTACAAAACATATACACTCCTGGAAATTGAAATAAGAACACCGTGAATTCATTGTCCCAGGAAGGGGAAACTTTATTGACACATTCCTGGGGTCAGATACATCACATGATCACACTGACAGAACCACAGGCACATAGACACAGGCAACAGAGCATGCACAATGTCGGCACTAGTACAGTGTATATCCACCTTTCGCAGCAATGCAGGCTGCTATTCTCCCATGGAGACGATCGTAGAGATGCTGGATGTAGTCCTGTGGAACGGCTTGCCATGCCATTTCCACCTGGCGCCTCAGTTGGACCAGCGTTCGTGCTGGACGTGCAGACCGCGTGAGACGACGCTTCATCCAGTCCCAAACATGCTCAATGGGGGACAGATCCGGAGATCTTGCTGGCCAGGGTAGTTGACTTACACCTTCTAGAGCACGTTGGGTGGCACGGGATACATGCGGACGTGCATTGTCCTGTTGGAACAGCAAGTTCCCTTGCCGGTCTGGGAATGGTAGAACGATGGGTTCGATGACGGTTTGGATGTACCGTGCACTATTCAGTGTCCCCTCGACGATCACCAGTGATGTACGGCCAGTGTAGGAGATCGCTCCCCACACCATGATGCCGGGTGTTGGCCCTGTGTGCCTCGGTCGTATGCAGTCCTGATTGTGGCGCTCACCTGCACGGCGCCAAACACGCATACGACCATCATTGGCACCAAGGCAGAAGCGACTCTCATCGCTGAAGACGACACGTCTCCATTCGTCCCTCCATTCACGCCTGTCGCGACACCACTGGAGGCGGGCTGCACGATGTTGGGGCGTGAGCGGAAGACGGCCTAACGGTGTGCGGGACCGTAGCCCAGCTTCATGGAGACGGTTGCGAATGGTCCTCGCCGATACCCCAGGAGCAACAGTGACCCTAATTTGCTGGGAAGTGGCGGTGCGGTCCCCTACGGCACTGCGTAGGATCCTACGGTCTTGGCGTGCATCCGTGCGTCGCTGCGGTCCGGTCCCAGGTCGACGGGCACGTGCACCTTCCGCCGACCACTGGCGACAACATCGATGTACTGTGGAGACCTCACGCCCCACGTGTTGAGCAATTCGGCGGTACGTCCACCCGGCCTCCCGCATGACCACTATACGCCCTCGCTCAAAGTCCGTCAACTGCACATACGGTTCACGTCCACGCTGTCGCGGCATGCTACCAGTGTTAAAGACTGCGATGGAGCTCCGTATGCCACGGAAAACTGGCTGACACTGACGGCGGCGGTGCACAAATGCTGTGCAGCTAGCGCCATTCGACGGCCAACACCGCGGTTCCTGGTGTGTCCGCTGTGCCGTGCGTGTGATCATTGCTTGTACAGCCCTCTCGCAGTGTCCGGAGCAAGTATGGTGGGTCTGACACACCGGTGTCAATGTGTTCTTGTTTCCATTTCCAGGAGTGTATTTCTGTGCTTGCTGTGGAGGATGGTCATGCAAACAAACTTGTGAGAAAATTTTTGTTTTCGTTGATTTGGCTTCATTGGCAAAGCACTATCATTAGTGACATAGTAAACATTTGGAACAGTTTTGCATATTTGTTACTTCTGTTACTGTCAATTTTTACTAATTACTAACAGTGCATGTTCTTCCTGTCGATACATCGTGAAGACAACATTTTTAGCCTTTCCTTTTCAGCAAAAATGGAATCCGGAGTCTTGCACTGCACACTCACTGGCAACATTGCTTCGATTTGTAGAATAATCCTTCAATGTTTAATTGAATTTGGCTTAGCTGTATGCTTCACATATAGTTTATATCACACATAGCCTTCAAATCGTATAGTTCATTCTGTGGTTTTATTTAATTTTGTGCTTGTATTCTATTAATTTGCAAAATGTGTCGTTTTGTAAATCTGTCTCATCATTTAAGGGTTCTTTCTTTTTCCTTACTATCTTGTTCATACGCTTTTTGTCGTTTTAGATGTTCCTATAGCAAGCCCTATTGATCTGTGTGTAGACTACATCTTTTAGTAACTTTACGGTTGTGTTTTCTGCAGAAGTCGAGTTTCTGCAAAAGTCCACATTTATATGCTTTTTTCTACCCTGGGCCAAATGTTTTTCCCACTTCGTGTAACATATCTTCCTTTCAAATGTGTTGCACTTCTGATGATACATTCTTGAATTACGATTGTCTTAAGGAGTTAGTTTTGACTGGAGTTGCTGTTTTCGTAAGTTCTTCTTATGGTTTGATTTCGGAAAATATTTGGTACTGTATGTGTCCACTACCATAGTATTTCTATATCGTGGTGCTCGGTCTTTCTTTTCTCTTCCTCTCAAAATTCAAATGGCTCTGAGCACTATGGGACTTAACATCTGAGGTCATCAGTCCCCTAGAACTTAGAACTACTTAAACCTAACAAACCTAAGGAGATCACACAAATTCATGCCCGAGGCAGGACTCGAACCTGCGACCGTAGCAGTCGCGCTGCCCCGACTGAAGCGGCTAGAACCGATCGGCTACCGAGGCCGGCTCACCTCCTCTCAGGTGTTTCTGTTTTCACTGATAGTGTGTCATTCCACTTTTAGTCACCACCATAACAACAAAATGGAGAATAAAAAACAAAGCAGAAACGACATACATACACCAACGGAGAATCTTTTGCCATCATGACGTATGAAGTGGTACAGAAAATACAGTAAGTAAATTTAGAAAATCGTCTCCATCTGAAGAAAAGCTTTTATTCGGTCTCCAAGAATAGAAATTTCAGAAATGATTATATGTAACCCATATTCTTCGAATATTATGCTCTTTTTACGTCAATGTAGACCGAAATTTACAAAAGAATGTTAAATGCTAAGAAATTTTTCATTTAATTAAGAATGATACTTTTCCGAGACGTGCACTCGTATTACCAAAAAGTTCGACACCTTTACGTCCCTCATACTACACAATACATTTTTTCTTTAAACGTGGAAGTCCCAAGCAATGCATTAAGAGTTATTTAAAGTGGCTCAAAAACTGTTATCTGAATGAGAAACGCTCCATCAATTTTTATCTTGAAAATTTGATATAACTCTACTTCTGAATGAGTTCTCAGTCTAAAGCACCTCTTATACGTTGATTCACTGCTTTGCGAGTCAAAACTGACACCGAGATTCGTGTAAAAATGTTGTGAATTTCACGTTTCAGGGAAGTGGAAAACAAAACACCCTCCTACAGAGTACACAGGTCGAGTGCTCTTGTTATTGCCAATTAAGTGGATGCAGCAATGCGAAAATCGTGTTGCGCAGCTAACAGATTAGTACAAGAATGGACCAACACAGCTGATTAATGTCACTTGACGAGGAAAACACGAGGAGTACTCACTATTATTTGCCGCTGCTGGAACAATGCTGAACAGTCCACGCGAACCTGGAAATAAAAAATAAACACACTCCATTAAACACGCACAATACGGCAAAATGATTTATCTCTAACTGTATACTGTGTACATGCACACGAAATTTTTAAAACATACAACGGGAAATGCTAAAATAGAACACTCCTATGTAGATGATATTTTAAATTTTCTGCATATGTACTGAAAACAGACCACTTTATACCGCTGGAGACAGATTAATTTTAGATTATGGAATAATAACGACATGAAATCATATATGCAGTGAATATAATCTGGTATGCAACTGATATCTATGAGGTAATTTCAGTAACTGAATTAATTTTTTTTTAATGTTTTATAGGAATGGCGCTAATTATCGTTACAATTCCCTAACAAGTTACACTCTTTGTACCGCTATATACGAGCACATGGAGCTTAAACGACCTATTTATTCTATTACTACACTATCCTCATTTCTTTTCTTTCACGGTATGATAGTAATTCGGCTCTGATGTTGTTTTACGGAACCACTTGTCACTCGATCTGTTGGAACACACATAACAGTGATGTAAGATTTTCTTCCAAATCCCAGACTTACAAGTGAAGTGTAATAGATACATTTGAGGTCTTCAATTGCAGTTATTCTGTGTTGATACGTATAACGGTAAAGGAAAGATGGATTATAGGTTAATAATTTGATTTGACAAAGGCTGAAATACTGTTAAAATGTGTCATTTTGTTAGAAACATTTGAAAATACTAGAAAGAACAGTGATGAGCGTTAGCTTTTAATGAACGACTAATTCAACAGTATGCGTACGCATTGTATAGGGCTACTGTTTTGTGAATACTGATTTTATTATGATAAGATTTGAGATAGCTGTTTTCTCTTAGATGAAAATAGATGCATTCACTTGTATTTTTAGGGAGTTGCCGGTGCATGGAATTGCTTTGGAGATACAGAAAGAAGGAAGCTAAGCGATTTACCTATTTGTGTAACGTAGAATCAAATGCTGACATCCATACTTATGTGTGTGAATTAAAAGCCATTTTCACTTCGTCTGTAGTTGTATGCACTTGCTGAGTTGTTACAAGTTTGTTCCAACACTTAGACATGTTTGCACAGTAAATAAGAAACAGGGACACAAAACTGCTCCTTGTACATCATGTCGCTTACTGTACGTTTGTGAATACGCTGATCGTGGAACGAAAATGCACACAATTCAGAGAATGTTGATAGTTACTGGTAGTCAGAAAATTAAACAAAACCTGACAGCAAAATATCTGCAGTTGTATCTACAAATACACATTATATAGGAAAGCTTTAGTATAGTACGAGGAAATACTGTAACAGATAAAAAATTCAAAGATGGACCAAGGAAGCGAACCAAATTACAGTTGGAAATATGAGAGTTGTGATTCACAATTTTCAGTTCAATGGGAAGTCAATTGGAAACCGATATTTTTGAATAATGCCCACCCTTTTTGTGCACCGAGAGAAATGAATATCGAAAGCCAAATAGTTTTTGTGTCCAGTGTTGAGAGTCTACACAATTAATAACAAATACGATGACAAATAATTTCTAGACGCTTGAACAACGGTATGTACTGACAATGCCGACAATTCTCAGAAGCAATTCGCGCGCTACAAATCTTCTTGTATCATTTATAGACATGCCCCACCCACAATCTCATTTTTAAGAGATATAAAGTAGGAAAGTAGGAAAAGTAAAAGGTTTTCGCTTTTCCGTGTCTGAGACGGAGGAGACACATCTTTTAGTGAATATAGCTGAACTCAGTTTTTGTATAATTTCCTGAATACGATGCTTCTAACACAGCTTCACATCCGTCTACAGTGACAAGCATATGAATTTTCGAGTTCATGTATTATTATTTTGACAC
Organism: Schistocerca piceifrons; assembly: GCF_021461385.2. Lineage (NCBI taxonomy): Eukaryota > Metazoa > Arthropoda > Insecta > Orthoptera > Acrididae > Schistocerca > Schistocerca piceifrons. The sequence goes on from NC_060143.1 coordinate 282,658,693, forward strand.
CTTGTGATCAGAAAACTTGTTTTTTACTAGACTTATCTGCCAGGTACTGCATGCACTGTGTTTTGTTAAATTTGAGGTAACCTCTTTCCCATTATCCATGAAATGGACGCAAGTACATTATTTGACAAATACTTTATGAAAAACACCAGGTCTTTCACAATCACATTTGTGTCAGCCGTAAACGGAACAATTAATTAATCGTCTTTCGTGCTATTGTGCAAGTACTTGATTAGGTAAAGTACATGGTCTGGAAAAGAATTCTGTGAAACTGTGGAACTTGTATTATCACAGACAGCCTCAAACATCTACCCTGTTGTTTGGCGAGATACTGTCCACTTCCTGTTTGGTAAACACACTGCGCAACATTATTACAGGATCACTTTTTCAAAACCCCGTATAGTCTGCCATTGCAACACAGAAGTTTGAAATTTGGCTCAAAGGTACCCAAAACTTTCCTCTGTAATAATGCAAAGGCGTGGCATCCTGCGACGTCTCCCTTCGGCTCGGTGACGCTCCGAACGGGAAGGTGTCGAGACATGCGAAAAAAAAAAAAAAAAAGGCCAGAGCTCAGAACTTCATGTGCGGTGCAAGGTGGGTTACTGATGTTGCGCTGGCACGAAATGTCATCTCAGTCCTGCTCAGCGCAACCGCTGACGTTTCACACGGGGAGACGATCGTCAGAGCGCCTCTTAAATTTCACTCCTTCTTTTGACGACTCAGTGATGGAAGTGCGAACTGCGACGCCGAGCAGCGAAATCACGCTGCTTTCTTACGAGCGTCAGAGGAAAATATTTCGAACACAGCATAGCTCAGAATCGACACCAGAAAGACTTCAAGGGGTGGCATATAAAGGGCGTCAATGAAACCACCTCTTTCCTTCGGGCGTTGATTTCCACATACTTCGCTGTGAAAAACGACAGCTCGCAGTGCGGTGAGTAACAGGACGTGTTTTCTCGACAAATTTTGAGGTTGCAGAAACTCCCCGGATGATTCAACCTTCTATATGAGCACAGTGGACCAGCAAATACACTGAACGTCATCGCATCACTTTGCAATGCCGCGCGACCGCAGTTTTTGCTATAGTGTAGACGATGGAACCACTAGGGACTGTTCAAAACCATTCGTCGAAACCTGAAGACGATCCGAAGCAGTAATGGGTGCTAATACTCTTTTAGCTCTCGTGTTTCGCACTTTCCTGGGGCGCTGTGGGAGACAGGGGTGGTTGGGTTTGCGTCATTGATAATGCATGACTAAAGAGGTCAAGTGTTAAAGTCAGCCACAATGTCGGCACCACCAGCCTTTCTTTTTTGAACACTTTAAAAATGTACCTATACGGAGCCAATCAGAGGCTGCAGCAGCAGCGTAGCCTGGCTGGTAGGTCCTCAGACTCCGCAAAGGTACATTTTTAAAGTGCTCAAAAAATATGGATGTGTGGCACCGAGGTAATCGCCGATTTACATTGTCTTAGAGGGACCTTGTTCTGTTTAATTCACGCACTGTTAATGTCGCAACCCCCCCGCGGATAAGTCCAAGTATGGCGCGAATCATGAAACTGAAAGAGCGTCAGCACCGTTTTCTGTTTCGGGTTATCTTCAGATTTTATCGAATAGATTTGAAAGGTTCTACTGATCTCACTCCTGCACACCAGACCAAAAATTGCGTTCGTACTGCACATCAAAGGGGCGCGATAGCTCTCAGTGGCTTTGCTGACACACATTATCCTTAGAGAAGGTTCAAGAACTATTCAACACCCGAGATCACATAAAATATTTTTCATGTAAAAAACCGGTTTCAAAAGAATTTAAGATCTGAAGATTATAGCATAGTCTGATAAAACAGGTTATATCAAATAAAAGAGTATTTTATGCGATCTTGGCTGTTGAACGGTTCTTAACAATTAAACAGATCGTCCTTTCTGTCTCTCAGATTGAGAAACTTCAACCTTAGAGAAAGGCGGAATCGCTGGCGGGTGTCAAAAATTGTAAGGGACTTCGTCCAACCGCTAATCACACTGCGAACTGTTATTTTCGGTAGTGATGCGTGTGCGGAAACCAGTTCCCCAAGGAAAGGGGTGGTTTCACTAACGCCGTTTGTTCCTCCCCTTGAGCCATTTTCGTGTCGATACTGAGAAACGCTGTGAGCGAAATGTTTTCCTCAGCCATCCATAAGAAAGCCGCGCGATTTCAACGCTGTGTGTCACGGTGGTAGCCATCACCGCAGAAGCGTGAAAAGTAGGCGCAAAATAAGCATAAGACGTTAGGGCGGGGGGCAGGGAGAGTGTGACGACCTTCCATTGTCTGACACATTCATGGTGAAGTTGGCCAGAGCTGCTGTGAATTTTAGCACCAAAGTGAAAATCATTGCACCTCGCATGAACTTCTGAGCTCTCGCCACTGTTTTCGCATATGTAGACACCTCGATGTTTGAAGCGCAACCCAACCAAGGGTAACGTTGCATAATTACAGAGGGACGTCGTAGGTATCTTTGAGCCAAATTTGAAACTTATAGCCGGCCGGGGTGGCCGAGCGGTTCTAGGCGCTACAGTCTGGAACCGCGCGACCACTACGGTCGCGGGTTCGAATCCTGCCTCGGGCATGGATGTGTGTGATGTCCTTAGGTTGATTAGGTTTAATTAGTTCTAAGTTCTAGGGGACTGATGACCTTAGAAGTTAAGTCCCATAGTGCTCAGAGCCATTTGAACTATTTTTGAAACTTATGCGTCGCAATGGGAGACAATCACAAGGTTTAGAGAAAGTGATCTTTTAATTTGTTGTATAGTGTACAACGAATTATTTGAAATGTTCTTCCCTAATTCAGTAATACTTAAACGTATATAAATGTACCGGACGGAAGTTACGTGCCTGTCAGTGGTGAGATAAGATGGGACGGAGTACGATCTTGAACAGTGAAAATTTGTGGAGGATTTTTACGGTGTCTAATTGCAAGGAATCTTCCCGTTACTCATCTGAAGAGTCCGGTAACCAGTGAAAACTTAAACCTGGTTGACCGGATGAATACGTAATCCCCACCTTTCATTAATGAGAAACGAGTGTCGAAACTACAGGACCACCCCACACGATTACAATTATTATGAGATGGGAAATACGCGTGCACGAATCAGTAGCAGCGCTGAACCATTTTTTTCCGCTGGAGTAACGGCCCTGATTCAGTTCGATTGTAGGGACACATTCTGACCTCCTCGGCCTGCTCCCTGATCTACACACATCACTTTCCTCGGCTAAGAGCAGCATTACTCGGTCATTTCATCTATCATTGCATCAGTGATCTACATCTATATACATCCGCCGTAAGGCACCGTACGGAGCATGGCGGAGAGTATCACGTACCACCAATAGGCCTTTCCTATCCTTTAAAAATGGACACAAACAGTGCGGTCCCCAAAGTAATACTCCAGAACATCAGACACTCTTCTACTTCGATGGGGACGAGTTTCGTCTTCCATGAACCACACATTGTCGGAATCAGTGTCACTTTGGATAATGGGGATGAATTCATCTTCGAAAACATTCACGTACCGTTCGGTAGTCACCACGGCTTCAAGGAATATCGGACCGATTATTCCGCGACTGGACACTGCACACCACACAATCACCCTTTGAGGGTGAAGAAACTTATTGATCGCGATATGCGGATTCTCAGTCCTCCAAATGAACCAATTTTGTTTATTGATGAACGCCTCCAAATGGAAGTTGTCTTTCCCGCTAAATCAAATCGTGCATGCGCATACTTATTCCTATCATGCCCCGCGGATATCCGTGCAGTTTGAACGTCCTAACGCAAACCGTGCATAAGTTATTACGATTTTATTTGCTACAGTTCAATAATTGTCTCCCTGAAGTAACTGTGTGTGCTGACTTCTTTGTAACTTCTAGTCATCACTGTTATTGTGGTCTTCAGTCCGGAGACTGGTTTGATGCAGCTCCATGGTATTCTATCCTGTGCAAGCTTCTTCATCTCCCAGTACCTACTACAACCTACATCCTTCTGAATCTGTTTCGTGTATTCATTTCTTGGTCTCCCTCTACGATTTTTATCATCCACACTGCCCTCCAATACTAAATTGGTGATCATTTGATGCCTCAGAATAAGTCCTACGAACCGATCTCTTCTTCTAGTCAAGTTGTGCCACAAATTTCTCTTCTCCCCAGTTCTATTCAATACCTCCTCATTAGTTATGTGATCTACCCATCTAATATTCAGCATCCTTCTGTAGCACCACATTTCAAAGCTTCTATTCTCTTTTTGTTTAAACTATTAAACGTCCAAGTGTCACTTCCATACATGGCTACACTCCATACAAATACTTTCAAAAACGACTTCCTGACACTTAAATCTATACTCAATGTTAACAAACTTCTCTTCTTCAGAAACGCTTTCCTTGCCATTGCCAGCCTAGATTTTATATCCTCTCTACTTCGACCATCATCAGTTATTTTGCTCCCCGAATAGCAAGACTCATTTACTACTTTAAGCGTCTCATTTCCTAATCTAATTCCCGCAGTATCACCCGATTTAATTCGACTACATTCCATTATCCTCGTTTTGCTTTTGTTGATGTTCATCTTATATCTTCTTTTCAAGACACTGTCCATTCCGTTCAGCTGCTCTTCCAGGTCCTCTGCTGTCCCTGACCGACTTACAGTGTCATCGGTGAACCTAAAAGTTTTTATTTCTTCTCCATGGATTTTAATTCCTACTCCGAATTTTTCTGTTGTTTCCTTTACTGTTTGCTCAATATACAGACTGAATAACATCGGGGATATGCTACAACCCTGTCTCACTCCCTTCCCAACCACTGCTTCCCTTTCATCCCCCTCGAGTCTTATAACTGCCATCTGGTTTCTGTACAAATTGTAAATAGCCTGTCGCCCCCTGTATTTTATCCCTGCCACCTTCAGAATCTGAAAGAGAGTATTCCAGTCAACATTGTCAAAAGCTTTCTCAAAGTCTACAAATGCTAGAAACGTGGATTTGCCTTTCCTTAATCTATATTCTAAGATAAGCAGTATTGTCAGTATTGCCTCACGTGCTCCAACATTTATATGGAATACAAACTGATCTTCTCCGAGGTCGGCTTCTACCAGTTTTTCAATTTGTCTGTAAGGAATTCGTGTTAGCATTTTGCATCATTATCGTTTTAATATGTAACCTGGCTTGGGACTTTTCTTAGTGTTTCTGAGAAGGTTTAGGAACTGCACACATGATGAACTCAGGACAGGTGATGTGGTGTCCGACAGGAAAAATGGGGCTTTGTATGCAGCATGCACAAGGGCGTTTATGGAAACAGCACAGGGTCAGGCCACAGGTGAGCAAAACTGTGTTGTCCAGCTGGCCACCTGGCACGTGGTAGCTTTTGTTTAGCTTTACAGCATTTTTTCACTCTTGGTTGGTGTATAAAGCTGTTAGATGAGAGAAAGGACCTGTATCAGAAGGAGGCTGACACTTTGCCATTTTCTGAACAGACTCTTCAGTAGATAAAAATCCAGATTTACAAATAACATGAAGAGGGCACTGAACTATCGGCTAGTCTGAGGAACAGGTTTTCAAATTTGCCTGGAGCTAGGAAGCGAGGCTAGCTGCTGGGATTGAAAAAGACCGATTGGTGAAAATATGTATGACATCATGAGGCCAGATGACATAGAGGACAGTTTTTTGAGAGTAGAGGGACATTACAGAAGTCACTGAAGTTTTTACATTATTCACTTTCTTCGTGGAATTTCTGCTGAAGAAGAAGTTATGCCATTGATAGAGTGAGCGTGTAAAATGGTTGGTATAGTCTTGGAGGGAAAGGAAGAGCTGGCTTCTTAGTTCGGACAGATAAGACGGGGCCTTCGAAGTGGATCTTAAAGGCTGAACACATCTCTGCAAGCTGTAGTATCCACTGCAGCAACTGACTGGGGGTTCAATGTTCGAGTCTGCAGAAGTGTGATCCTAGTCTCGCACTTCACAAAGCCAGAGCCGGAGTCAACACTCTGTTCGTCTTCCGCTGATAATTAATGGTGAGCAGAATAGCATCACCAGCTAGTTACAAAAATCCTTTTCAGAATTCATTCTTATCTTCACACTTATCTTTTCCACATCCATCAGTGTAATGGTAGATGCATGTGTCCTTTGAGTTTATCATTCCGCCAAGCGGTAACTGTAATCTGTCAGTAGTAAATTGCGAGTTATTTCATAATATCAACTGCATTTATAGTTGCTCTTTTCAACTTCCGAAGAAACTTTCACAATGGAAAATTTCACTTTGTTTAGAGTTCTTGGTTCACATTTTTTATTTTAACTTTGTTAATTGTCATACATTCAGGTGCATTTACGTACTTTTGTTTTTCTAAATAAATTAATATTTTCATTCACATTATTTTTTGCCAACACTTTGAATATTTCCATTTTGATATTAGGCAATTCCCCTGGTTAGGATCCATGACTAGGGCCTTGACAAAATGGTTAAAATGGCTCTGAGCACTATGGGACTTAACATCTGAGGTCATCACTCCCCTAGAACTTAGAAATACTTAAACCTAACTAACCTAACGACAACACACACATCCATGCCCGACGCAGGATTCGAATCTGCGACCGTAGCAGTCCCCCGGTTCCGGACTGCAGCGCCTAGAACCGCACGGCCACCGCGGCCGGCCGAATAGGAACAAAATAGGCCTATCACAACTAAATTTTTACAACTGATAAAGTATATACTAATGATAACTTAAGGAGTGTAATCGAGTAATTGTAACTGTAATGGAATGACTATGCCACTAATTTTAGCTTACTAAGTAATTACATTCTACCTAGGAAGGTTGATATGTTCCTGTAATTAATAATATATAGGAGAGGAACTAATTTATACCAGTAATTAAAAGGGGGAGGAAGAACACAAACTTAACAGGTGAAACTCTATGGGCAAAACAATCATATGTGGAGCCGTGTGGGTTGGTGGAGGGGTTTGCGGGGTGGGGGAGGTACTGTAGTAATTTGGTAAGTTGGTGTTTATTAATCCGTTTTCCTGCTGTAAACTGGCTTGTGTTTTAAGGAATTGTGTCTGTCTCTCAACTAACTTTGCGATTCATTTTTTTTAATTCCACATTCATGGGGTTTGTGAGGTTCTGTAACAAGAACCACCACTCTTTAATTATATCGGTATTAAATAATGTGCAACACGCAAGAACGCTAAATTTTCTCAAACAAGTCACTTCCCACCCCCTGTTTGTTTATATGTCGTCATTCCATTGTGTGAAAGTACATCACAATTTTCATTAAGCCGTGATTTAATCATTTCATCCCAGTGACACGTCAATTGGCAAGGGGCGTAAGGGAATAGAGGAAAAGCGAAGAAATAGTTTCCGGCTAACAAAAGTTTCATTTGGAGACCTGCAACCAAGATAATAGACGTAACAATTGTTATGATGACGACGAGCGAATCATCACCACTGTAAATGACTGTTGGCCAACACTAATTAGAAACATACAAATCTCTTCTTTGCATACACAACAGGTTTGTCAGTGAAGTCGATAAGAAGCTGGCTTTATGGTCTGGGTCTGCTGCGACTAAAATAATTAGAAGTCGTTGGTAAAAAGTAATATATTGTACTTAACTGGTGGTACAGGAGTCTTCATAGTCAGGATGAATATAATTACAAACATAGAGCTATAAAGGCATCATATAGGCCATACTTTAACTAATCGCCTTGATAGAGGTTGCTTCGTATCAGCTGAAGGCTATACTACTTTCCTACTCGACGTCCCGAGCAAGAGTGGCCGAGCGCTCGCTAGAGACTTGTTGCAAGTCGCGGAGCGGCGCTAATCTCGACTCGCAGGTCCAGCGATACTAGTACGTACCGCGGTCGATAACTGCAACCATTAATAAGTGTGGTATCGAACGCTGACACCATAACAACAATGTTTAACATTGTTTCCTTCTATTTGTTCGATGGGCTGCACCCTTACTACACCGACAAGATATTGTTACAGATAACAATGCCCGTTCAAAAATCCGAGCCGAGTACCGGGGAACACAGTGTTTGCAATCCCTTAGATCATAGATGCTATTTGTAATCCAAATGTGCTTCAGATCAACAGCGTCATCGAGAACCGCGTCCTTTCGGACCACTGCTAGTCGCTTTGATGGTGGTGAACGCAGCAGGCAGAAGGAGTCAAGAAATTAGAATGTCCGTCAACAACACGACGCTGTCAAGTGCCTGGTCGAAAACGCGATACCGGCGGATAATTACTGGTCGCGCGGCGAGTGTAATACAAACGGATGCCTCTCAGGCGGCAGCCATAATTACCACGAGTCCCCGCTCCACTTTGCTCGAACCGTGACGGACAAGCGCCAACTGGTGCAGCTAATCAACTTAAACGCACGGCTCCCGTTTGTTTCCTGCCGCCGCCGCCGCCGCGTGCGTTTATTGTGTTACTCGAGCCTCGTCTGTTTACTCGTCGCTTGGCTAGTGAGCCGGCGCAAAGTGCCGCTGCGTCGCCACGTCATGCCATGCGGACGCAAAAAGTCCACGCGCTAACGTGCCTTTGTCCGGCGTTAGCTCCCAGCTCCCGTGACCACCTCAAATGGTGCAGCACGTAGCTACTGTGAGAAGATACCTGTGCACTTAGCTGTTCTACTAGTTAAGTTTTGCGAGCGTACCAAACCGTAGGGGAACACGGAGATCGATACACAAGAGTGGTTTGGTAATTTGTTAAAATAGCAAGAAAAAAGTTTGTTCCGTAAACAACTCACCTTTTTTTCGATATAGTCTCCCTTGGTCCATCGCTCCTCTAGCTTTTTCATCGCATCCGAAAAATAGATTGTGTCAAACACTGCAGAATACTCGTTGATGTAATTATCATTTCCTTATCTGATGATTTCTTTTTTTTTTTTTTTTTTTTTTTTTTTTACCAGGAAGCCAGTGTTTCATGTCAGGGAACAGGAAGAAGTCACATGGAGCTAAATCTGGGTAATAGGAAGGATGAGAACCAAATCAGGGTCCAGCACATACATTTACTGTTATAGCTGACGTATGGGTTGGTGCTTTAACCTGGTGTAAGAGTACTTTTCGGTGTGAACCTCACTCTTTTCTAACCATTGCAAGTTTCAAACGATCCAAAAATGTAACATAATAGGGTTCTGTATTTTTCGAAGTAATCTATGAGGACTATTCCTTAGTAATCTCAAAAGACAATGGCCATTATCTTACTGACAAAATGGTCTTTGCCTTCTTCTGTGCACGTTCACCAGCGTTTTCCACAGTTTTGACTCCCGTTTTGACTCTGGTGTGTAATGAGGGATCCAAGTTTCATCAACAGCTACAAATCGGTGAATTGCGATTAAACATCATCAGACATTATGTTGTAATGTTGTGCTGGGTCCACTTTTGGTCGATTGTGACCAAAAGAAATGGCCTTCATCGACGGTGCAGGGCCCGCAGGAACTTCACACAGTTCTGTTTTGATTTGTGCGGCAGTACAATCCTTCAAATGAAAATTTTAATAATGGCACGAAACACGGTTTTATCCATTTTCAATAACAGTCGACACACTAATCAATTCAGAGGAGTGTCAAAACAGGACGGTACGCTGTTAATTGTTGAAATCCTTTATACGATCCTTGGAATAATCAAGCTTACCAACCATAAGGCGCAACAATTATGTTGCATTCTTTCATGAAAATTTACCATACTCATCAAACTACCCTCGTATATCCAACAAACAATTGAAGGCGTTGAGCGCAAGTGCTACTCTGATATGAAGAATTTGGCACAGTAGAGAAATTCGTGGCGGATCACATCACACCAGTAAGAAGACTGATGATTCACAAAAAATTGCTGTACGTTCTAACAAGAGTTTCTCCTATCCGATTTTTTGATTCCGTTTTGGGTATGTCAGAATCTTTGATGAAACACCAGTGCAGGTCGTTTTCGATCGACAGCCGTTTCTATCCTTTGAAAGATATCCAATGTGAACATAGTGAAAGGAGTGGAGGAAACCAAGGAAAAATTGAAAAAGAAATTAGGAAGAGAAGAAATAAATACTTCAAGTTTTGACGACAACACTGTACACAAAAGCATATTTGGTAGTGTGTTTCAGTGACTGTTAGAAACATACGAGGGCGTACTGGAAAGTAATGCGTCCGAATTTTGTATGAGAAAACTGTGCAAGCTTCCTAAATAAAACGATACTAACATTCTAAAACTTTGTTCTTCATATCTACATATCTGTTTCGCAACATGGAGACGAACACATTTATTCCAACGAGAGACCATTTTGCTGATACCGTCACTGTAGAAGGTTTCTCTTTGTTGACGGTGTCACCACCTAATCTCTGCTTGCGCCACTTCATCACATTAGAACTGTCGCCCTCGTAGGTGCTCTTCAAGTTTTGGAAACATATCAAATTCGAGTAGTGCCAAGTTGGGACGGTATGGAGGATGATCGATGACAATCGGATTGATGCATATGCACTGCGCTCGTGTGTGATACGGCATTGTCATTTCGAAGGAGAGGGCGCTCCATGAGTGGATGAACTCTTCGGATTCGAAACTCGATTGCAGTACGCTGTTTCTCATGCACCAGTACAGTTATGTTACACATCGTCATGTTTCACGCTACAATTCGGAGTCCTCTAGTGGCAGAGGGCTGCAAGTATGTAGTCATGGAGAATATAGATGTAAAATTATATTACCGCTTGTTGTATTAATCGTACAAAGCTTCCAGATTTTTCACATAAAAAATTCGGAGATACTAATTTTCAGCAGGCCCTCGTAAATATAAACACGATATAACCAGTCACTAAACACAAGATTTTTGGCTACGATGTATTTCTGAGGCATTACTCCATGACCAGGCGCCACTGATGCTTATCTCAAGTGCATTGCTCCTGGAAATCAGACGATATAGAAATATCGACAATCCTGTGCATCTTCCTTGTGTACTTTCTACACGATCTCTGCACACTCACTGTTTGCTAACGAATATAAACACATTAAACTTGGAATGTACCAATGTACACATAAGAAGTACACTCGAGGAAAGAACATAAAGAAGATGCTCAGCAGTTTTGTTTTCCCGGAACTGCCATCCAATGAATGGAGTAAAACTTCCAATCCCCATCTTATACGATAATCTTGAAATTTAATGATTGGTTACGTTGTGTTTTTTAATGTTTTAACGACATAGTAATTCTGCAAGAGAAGCAAAGGACTTGGTAGCTCAGTAGAACATAATGTTATTACGTTATAAGATGCACATTAATGTAAGTAAATCAAATGTGCAAGAGTGGAATAGAAACATTACCGAGGAATAAGACTGCGAAATGGGACACGAGAAGTAATAGAAAAATTTCACTACTAGCCAAAAAAAAAAAAAAAAGTACTGAGGAAGTTAAAAGTGTATAAAATGTAGACTGGTAGCAGTAAGGAGAGCATTTCTGTAAACGACAATGTGTTAACAATGACTATAAATTTATTTTGTCCGCAAATACGTGTCTGGAGTGTGGTCTTTGGTGGAACAGAAAAGTGGATCGTAAACAGCGCGGAAAAGAAGAGAACTGAAACGATATAGGAAAAAAGGGCAAGTCAACGTGATCAAAAAAACTTAGTACTTGCTATGAAACGTTCTGAAGAATAATTATTACAGTAATAAATGGAAATGGGAAGAGGAACGAAAAAGGGAGAATTGAAGAGAGAAGCAGTAAGCAGATTGATATGGATGTAAATTTTAGCGGATTTAAAGATTTAAGAGACTTACACATGGTAACACAGCGTAGATATCTACATCAAACGAATCTACAATGACAATGACATTAAAAAGAAAAAAAAATTCATTTGACGTAACTCGTCTAAGGCGCTCTATGTTGGCAGCACTGTTGGAGTGTGACCACTATCTACCTTGTCATCTAGTTACCGAAGAATATTAAAAGGTGAATTACCATAGTTTCACTGCGAAAGTGTTTTTCATAACAAAATAATAGCCTTGAAGATAATAGAAAGGCTATCTGATAATACCCAAAATTGAGTCTATTATTGCGTGCTCTTGAAACATGGGATAAAAATCTTAGTCTTAAACGCGGAAGGGATACGATATTATCTAAAACTGTAGCTGACTGGATGGCACAGAATTTATTGTGCAGTACTGAATATAAGTCTGTACACATCTGTTTTAAATACACCTGTATTACAAGTTTGTTTTTGTGGCCATACTCCGCAGCAATCATATAAATACATGTTTTGGAAATAAAACTGCCTTTTTCTGCTGCTAGTTAATTTATTTATCCCATACGCGTTTCGTAAATAAATTAACTAGCAGCAGGAAAAGGCAGTTTTATTTACAAAACAAGTTTATACCTGTATTAGTTCTTAACTTTATCTTCATAAGGATTCATCTTTGGCAACAGTTGTCCCGAGAGAATTGGCACTAGTTTATTTATGACTACTTCAATTATCATCCGTAATGCCTGAAGAATGTTCAAGAACTGAAGGTTCCCGATGTCAACACGTGTTTAGTTATATTGAGAATACTGTATTAGGTGTGCGCTATCCTGTCTCATGCTGCTTTCTCAACAGTTGTACCGTTGATGGGTGGACGCTGGTACCTTGCCTTTACAAAAGACAGGGTGATGGCACAGAATACAATTTTCTTGGTGGGGACCTTTGCAAACTATATATCTAAGAATTTCTGACTTGACATTAAAAAGTAATAATCTTTAGGATGATGTAGCTCTTCTTACTTTTCGTTTTTGCAAATTTCAACTGAAGTGAAAATCAGTTTTTAGTGAAACACCAATGATTTTTGTCTTACCCAAACATTTCAACACATTATGTGGCATCTTCTTTGGATCTTTATTTATTGTTCCGTCCGAAAATTATTATGATACTTTAATATCAATAATATGTTGTGGAAGCTGTATGAACTTCCCATTAAAGATATTTGTATACACAACGTGTTTAATTTTACGTTGCTTGATGTATGTAGCTAAAGATAATCATGATGTTTGGTTTGCGGAGCGCTCAACTGTTCGGTCATCAGCACCCGTAAAAATTCACACTCTGTGGACAGTCCAATCTAAACGCTTTCACGAATGATGATGAAATGATAAGGTCAACACAAACACCAAGTCCCTCGGCACAGAAAATTCCTCTACCCTGCCAGGAATCGAACCCGGTAGCCCGTGATCCAGTGGTAGCAACGCTAGCCACTAGACCACGAGCTGCAGACTATAGCTAAACAAACTAAATTCACAGTTGAATCGTGGGTAAGTTGATACTAGGTTGAAGTTAGATATAATATGTTAATTTGTAAAATAAGATTGTTGTATAGGTGATCGTATCTCTCATGTAACGCTGTCAGTTATTTAGTGCTGGTAGTTTTATACGTACAAATCTGAAAACAACAATAAAAATCGTATTTTTCTGTTTTTTCGTTCTTACAGACTAAAAATCACTGTATCATGATGCATTTTTAGTGTGTTATTTGTCGTTTCTGATATTGTTACATTGTATCCTGTTGTTTTACATGGAGCAGAATATTTATTTCATCCGCTAGCGCTAATTTAGTGGTTGCACAAGCATCTGACAAAATGACAAACAAAATCCACCTGAGGATAGTACAGAAAATATTGAACACCGCTGCGGTAAAGCAAAAATAAACAAACTGTGCGCTGCATCGGTGGACTTTCTCTCCAATTTTTTTCTAGAAGTTTATAATGGCTCTCAATGTTACTCTGGTACAGCCAGGTGACGGAATACTTTCTTGTATCTGCAGAACGTGGTTTTCCATACTGCACCGAGAACATCCAAACGTTTCAGGTATGTGAGGGATATACGAGACCAATCCTAGTCCGCCTCACATTTTTCACCGGAAACGCTTTCTATGCAATACTGATAAAGAAATTCCTGGTTTGGGACGCTTACCAAATTGGACTAACAGCATAGAGTAGGAAAAAGATTCAAAGGAAATCGGCGCCTTTTATCACGTGTTTTTTACTCAGACTGCAACGGAGATGCGAAACAAACTACTGTGGGTGGGAAATATAAGAAAGACGCTGTGAGTCGCTGAGACTCTTATACTCACTAAATTCCGGGAGAAAATGTTCCGAACTAGATCAAGAAACTTACCACCTCCTCCAGCATAGAAATGTAATGATGCAGACGTTAACATTAGAGAACGGAGGATAGTAGAACTGGCGCATTATATACAGGACTTCCCATTTATATTGACTATCACAAATACCTTTTGGTCTATAAACAAAATAAAAAGGTATCAAGTGAAAGTTGTTTGACTACCAGTGGGAAATTAACCATGATTTTAGCCTTTCCTCTTTGTATGTTACCAACGTATGACTGGTGATACATCTTTCTAAACAGAACCCTTCCATTTTTCTTCCCGAAATTTTTTTTTTCTCATTTTGTTGTCACCTTTCAGCAAACAATAAGTATCCACCAGAGCAACGCAATCGTAGTAGAACTCGCACAGACGAAGCGTCAGAGTAACACAGCGAAACATCCGTTGGGAAGAAGGATCTTACAGGGGTACCGCTCTATGTAGAGATCCCGTGGTTTAGTAGCATCGTCCATACCCTGATCCAAAATAAAAGAAATCTCTGAAACGGCGGAGCTGGTCGCCTGCTGGATTACTACTGTTGCGAGCACCTATGGAAAGTGGTTGAAGGGTGGTGAAATAACGAATAGGCCATATCGTACTGGTCGTCCACGTTTCGTCACAAACCGTAGACGTCGGACGATGCCCTAGTATGCAATCCAAGATAGGCAGCCAGCCACCTGTGACAGATCTGACTACAGGTACAATGCTGGTGCAGGCGCAATTGCTTAAGATAAAGGCCATTTCTGATCAAGGAGCTCCACGGCACACGACTCTAACGTGTTCCTGTGTTGAGCCAACGACACCGTCAGTTATGACTGCAGTGGACACAGCTCTATAGAGTTTTCACCGTGGATTGACTGAAACGTGTCGCCTGTCAAATTAGCGCGTTTCGTATTACACCAGGTCGGTGGTAGCGTCTTTACAAGCTACTATCCAGGCAAATGGCTGCACGAACCACGTGCAGGCCAGCGAGGGCATAATTGTGCTATGGGGTACACTGAACTGGACTTCCATGTGGCCTGCGGTGGTAATAGAAGTCATCATGACAGTAGTGAACTACGTGAACATCATTGCGGACCACCTGCATCGTTTCACGTTTGAAGTCTCTCCCTACGGCATGACATCGTCCAGATGGATAACTGTCCATGTTTCAAGATCAGAATCATCCTACAGTGGTTCCAGGGCCATTGTAGTGAACTCACATTGATGCCTTGTCCAGTAAATGTCCTGATTTGTAACCATTGGATTATACTTCGGGTGCCAGCTGCGTGTCCGTAAATCACTATCCCATAATTTTTGGGCATTGCGTGACCTGTGCGTAGACATCTGGTGCTAGATGCTCCTGGAATCCTTTCAAGGACTTTCAGAATCCATGCCACGCAGAATGTCTGTTCTACTGTGTTTGAAAAGTAGAGCAACACGCTGCTATACAGGTGGTCATAATGTTTTGGCTCATCGGTATATCTTCCTGAGGAATCAAGTTATAACAAAGGCAATCATGCTACTTAATGTACCTCTGGCAGCTTAACAACATTTACTCCAGACATTTATTTTTTATTTTTCTTGTGCACAAAAAGTTATTTGGGATGGCTAAGATAAGCTGGAACCACTTATACCCAGATTTATACACCATGAGGTGGCTCCGATGTTCATAGATACAGGTGTAAAAAATGTGTTTCAGACATTGAGAGGTGGTAGTACAGACCACAAGACGAAAAAAGTTGTAGTAAACTCTAAATTGCTTTCCTTAAGACCTGCGAACGCTCGTCCATCCTTGCTATTGTGAAACGCACCTCTTCCACTGCAAGTTCTATGCATTTACGACCGACCTAAAGAGTACAATAAACAAATGAGGACACACTGCACTTTTATTACCTTTGGATACAGACTGTAGTGAACATCTGTTAGTGTTATTACTGCAAAACCTATTCAGAATTCTGAGTAACTGCAGTCTACACATTACTTCTGAGGGAATCAATTTGTGTTTTGATAAGCTACTGGAAAAGATTACTGAATAATCGTGCATTCTGGATATTTTCCAGCATACAGGACAACAGTCTGACGCTTTCATCCATTTCACAGACCATAAAATATCATCTCTCCCACTTTCTACGTATAACAATATCTTGGTATTAAGCAGGTAATTACAAAGGTAAAACTAAAAATTAAAAGCATTTCGTAGAGTTATCAAAACAGTAACTGGACCCATTGCAACTAATGTGTGAGCTGCACTTACAGAGACTGTGAATACAGTTCACATTAACGATACTAAAAGATGTTTACTGCATGCTGTATCCATGGACAATAACAGAGGAATGTGTCCTTATTTGTTTACTTCATTCCGTAGGTCGCTCATAAAAGCAAAGAGCCCGCAGGAGAAGAAATGTTTTTCACAGTAGCGAAGTTGAGCAAATGCTCGTAGCTGTTAATGCATGCATTTTAGAGCGCATGTTTACTCGAAATTTTTGTTTTGTTTGGGCCCAAAATAACACCATCCAAAATACATATACTTTTCTCGAACACTATGTAGATGTAGAAAAAAGTAGCGGTAAAGTTACTGTCCAGGCCGCGTCATCAGATGTGAAGCTTTCTCTTTCTGCCATTCTTATTAATTTTGTGGTTATCGGTCTCAACCGTGGAAGCTTTACCTATAGAACACGCTTCGTTACGATATACATCTGACGAATTGCCTTATAGGAACAAGTGTTTCTTACATGTTTCAAATGTTAAAGTTTTCAGTAGAAAAATAGAAAAACTCACTTTGAATTGATAACAGTGTAAGTCTTATTACTTTGTATTACTGTCCCTTTAACACGTAACACACTTCCCTAACAATGCCTAAACTCATCCAATTTTGTAGCAACAGTTACGCTTGTCTCAAATACAAAACAAAGTAACCATTGATACAACGCGTCTCCACATTAATGAAACACGTAATCACTGAACACGTAAGCCTTTTAATGTATAGTCTACTATCAATACGTTTCTTCATGTGAGTTACTGATTAACAAATACTGTACTGTTTCAAACATAAACCTCATGTCTAATCCCGCGCGCCTCTCTGCGAAATAACTGAATTACTCAAACACGGTTCTCCTACGAACCGACGTAACACCTTCAACTCTCAGTTATACTTCTAGCAAATTGTTCGTACAACGCGCGATTGCTCCGTGCTTGAAGCCTAGCAACGACTCTGTCACACTAACTATGAAAGTGAATTTAAAAATTCTCGTACGTTGCATAAGTAATACAGATCCAAATGGTACTGAATACTTTATTGTGCGCATGACGCTTTTCAGGTATAGCGCATCGTCAAATGACTAGCAACAAATAATAAGGAGAAGTTTAAGTAATGATTCATACAATTCAGCTTTACCAAAGAAATGAGGTTACATAAATCTCAAAAGAAATTCATTTTACACAATTTTGAAAAGAAAAACATAATTACATACCATTTAAGGTGATTAGATACTAAGACAGAGACGCTCAATAATGTCTGTAGAAATACCAGGCAAAACTTGTGTTGTCTCATGCAAGACGTAGACCTACCCAGTAGCTGACTACAGTTACACTGCCCAGGTTCCGCAAAAGGAGTTATAGTAGTTCGCACTGCTAGAGGGCAGTACTTCTGAAGACGTATAAGATAGAAATAAAATAATAAAAGCCCAGTCAGCGCTAATGTGCAAGAAGATCAATTGTAAAATCAGTATAACAGTACAAGACTTTCCATTTAAAACAACGTTATATAGAACCACATTCGGTTGGATTTCTTCATAAGTTCACCAGAGTTCGTAACCCACATAAAGTTTCTTAAAGTAATTATTTTTCAATAAAACAAAACAATTAAAATAATTATTTCGTTTTTACCAGCACAGTTGTGCAGGAAACTCAACAGTAAAACACAATGCAATAGCGCATGTTTCAGAAAACAAACATATTGTTACACGTCATCTTTACGTTTGCAGTATGACTTAAGAAACAGTTCGCTAATACAATTACGTGTGGTCATTAAGAATTCCATAAAACAGAGAGGAAGTTAAAAGAAAGAATAGCCGGGATTGAGCTCATTTTTTCTCCTACCAACAAGTAAATCACTGAAAGAAATCAGAGAACCACCTATGACTACTTGAAATCTGCTCATTTATTATAAGTTCTGTATGTATCTGGTTATTCACATATATTTAATTGTCCTCTAAAATGTCCATTACTACATCTTCATCAGTAAAATGAAAAGTGGACATGTCGTTTTCAGTGATTTTAAGTTGACGTTTCTTCTCCTTCAAATGTGTTCCCAACGCAGTTTCACTACTTGCACATCCATTTTCTCGAAATCTAATTTGAAACTTCCTTCCAGTTGCCTGATCTAACATTTCGCACATGAACTGCAGAAAATCTTGTACATACCTGCACCAGAGCGCGTGACCAGTGCCCCTGGGTCAATGTTGACGATATCCAGCAAGGAAATTACTAATTATACCTTGTCGAATTGGAAGTCAGATCTGGAAGCCGGAAAGATCTGTAGAGATTTAATAAGGGTCCCTAACCGTTCTTTCCACCAACATGTCGTCTTATAAAGTTGTGTCCTGAGCGCAGAGGACAGCTCGTCGGTGTTTGTGCTTTTTTTGTGGGATGCCACTTCCCCTGGTAAGTCACTATATCCACAGCGGGTAAGTTCTGTAGTACTGACAATGATGGCAGGAGACACCTCTCACTAATGTATCCTGTTTGGTTCAAATGGCTCTGAGCTCTATGGGACTTAACTTCTGAGGTTATCAGTCCCCTAGAACTTAGAACTACTTAAACCTAACTAACCTAAGGACACCACACACATCCATGCCCGAGGCAGGATTCGAACCTGCGACCGTAGCGGTCGCGCGGTTCCAGACTGTAGCGCCTAGAACCGCTCGTGTATCCTGTTTGTTTATATTTTTAAATACAACTTTTTACACTGTCTTCTACAACACTCGACATAGCTTTCTTAGTAGTACGGAAACTATTTTGTCAACTTCTGGTATAGAGTACGGCATGTCCGCCCAAAACAGAGATACACGTCCTGCTCAGAAGAACACCCGAAGCAGAGTGACTAGCGCAGCCGAAGTACTTCGTCTCTCAGGAGCGCCAAAGCGACCCGAAGGTTTCCGAAGCACTTCCGTTGTATCATTACTCTTACGTTTCTCAAAATTAGTGAAATTTAATAAACAAATACCGTAGACTCGTAGGGTAACAATGAGAGATTATCATACTGAAAACTGGGTTAAATACAATGAAAGGTACATAGATAAATAAGGTAGGTTAGGCGTTTTAGCTCCCAACACCCGAATGTGCCAACCAATCAGAAGCAAGTTCAGTACAATTGGCGGACTCTCCCACGGGAATGGTACATATTGTACCTTCTGCTACTTTACCTCATTCCACTTTTGTACCGTATGCTACTTCACGTGTATCAAGCTGCATCAAGACGAGCTCTAGCAAGATAAAATACTGGCGGCCACAGCCAAGAATATCACACAATGCTTTCCTTCCAGAAAAAAAGAGCGCTCAGCTTCGAAAATTCCGGAAGTCAACGGCGAGTAAGGAGCGCAATATCGCTACATCATAACATCAAAGAAAGCGGTAATACTTACACGAAACATAACTGAAACAAATTAATTCTCGGATACCTTTTAACTTTGACGGCAGTACAAGCTGCGAGCCTTTGTCTCTGACTTGGCGACCGCCGTCAGAGCGGCAAGTGCTGCAGCGCCCGGCTGCCTACCTGCTAGGCGCCGCGCGGGTCCGCTACCGTCGCACGCCGGCCGCTATTGTATGCGGTGGCGCCGTCGCCGGCTGCCGGCACTAATTAAGAAGCAGTAATCGCCTTCTTAGCGCGGGTCCCGGAGATCAAAGCTCCGCCAGCGACGGCATCGCGGCGAAACGCCCTCCCCAGCCGTAATCTCGGCGCCGCACAACTTGCGCCGAGTTAGCGCCGCTCCCCTAAGCGCCTACAGTAGTTTGGCGCAGCCAACTTGCCCGCCCACCCGGCCAGTATTATGCGAGTCGCGAGGAAACCTCAACCTGAGATCTGCCCCTGACGTTCGAACGCTATTTCTCCATCAGCGGCGTTTCAAATTTCCCACAGATACTTTCGCTATCCCTTTCACAAGGAGAGAATGTTTTGGAAAAATTGATAATAAGGCCTGTTTTCTGCCTTTTCAACCGCGGTTTTACCGCGCAAAAGTACATTCCTAAGCACGAGTTCATCTTCAGATCTACATTCTTTATGAAGAGACCTTCAAGGCGATGACATCATGAGAATGTTGTAACAATTAAGCAAACTGTTATTAGGAATGCTCCATAACTCTCACAGAAACGTGTTTCTGTCGTGTTGACAACTCAGAGATCCTTCGATAGGAGCTGAAACGCTGATGATGAACCTCATCTTCGAAACCTATCTTGCTGAAGTAGAAACACGAAGGGAAAAGCGAGATTATTAATTTTTTCACTCATTTCACTGTCAAGATTTTGCCATGAATAGGCGCTATGGCTACCGTTGGACAGGAATCACACATAGGGCGATGGACTGTTTTCGATCTTCAGGAATTACTTTCAGTCACAATCGCTGTAATTTTACAGGTATTTCCTGTTAACGACGAATGTGTCACCCTCAGAAATCCAGCCGTGCTATGACTTGTGATCATTAGGAATGTCCAGTGACTTCATGTACTACAGCGAAAGACCCTTTGTCAGGAGACTAGAAACCAGGTTTTTCTCTTGTTTTATTTTTGGCCCATTAGTCTCTGTTTGGTCTGATTCGGCTTGGAAAGATTTCCAATTTTATGCCGCTCACCTCGTCTCAGAGTAGCAGCTGCAACCATTGTCCTCGATTATTTGTTGGGTATTTCAAATCTCTGCCTCCCCCTATGGCTTTTACTCTCTACAACTCCCACAAATACTTTGGAAGTTAAACCCTGACGTTTCAATACACATCGGACATACCTGTCTCTTATAGTCAGTGTTCTGCAGATATTCCTTTCGTTGCCGATTTGAGGTTCAAGTCCTCACTCCTTATATGATCCGTCTCCCTAACTAGAAGAAAGAAGATTAGGTTTAACGTCTAGTCGAGATGGAGGTCACTAGAGACAGATTGCAAGCTCACATAGTCTCAACGATGGGGAAAGGAACTGGCCGTGTCCTTTCCAAAGGAACCATCCTAGCATTGGCCTGGAACGGTTTAGGGAAATCACACAAAACCCAAATCTTTATGGCCAGACGTGGGTTTCAACTGTCGTTCTCCCAAACCCGAGACTAGTTGCTAACCACTGCGCCATCTCGATCGGCAGTCTCCCTCATTATCAGGACCCTTCTGTGTCACCACATCAAAGATGCATCAATTGTTTTTCTAGGTTCCCCACAATCCATGATTCACTTTCATTGACTTTTGTGCTCCTGGCATACATTTTCAGAAATTTTCTCCTAGAATTACTATCAATCTATGATACGAATACTATTGTTTTAGTATTTTGTCCAGTTCGAGTCCATCTGCAACATGACCAGTCTTTACCAAATTGGCAATCACCGATGATGTTAACCTTCTGTGAACGGTTTAGCCTGACAATGACAGTATCTAATGACAAGGGAACTGACTATAATTTCGTAATCGCGAAATTAGTGAAGCAAAAGCAACAGCAAAGTAAAAGAGTCTTTAACTGATGTTCCACTACTACGAGAGTAAACTGTAATTATATATACATACGGTATGCAGCCTAATTAGGCTATGCGGTATCAAGTTTTATGACAAAGCGGAAATAAACTTCACCTAAGGAAATTAATCTCAGTTAATACCCTGACTAATCTCTTCAAACAAAGTTACTCACAGTATTAATCAGCAACATGTCCTAATAAACATCACAAAAGTTAATCCTTATGCAGAAAATAGAATGACCAATAAATGCAGCAATACACATTGTCTGACAATAACGCTATCTGTGGGCTAAAAAACTCGTTATAATGCAGAAGGACATATGAACCTACTATCAAAGTCTGACTGGCAAGAACATGAGCTGCTATTATTTTAATTAACAATAAAGTCATAATTTTGAAACAGTACTGATTGTTATGGGCTTCAGAAATTTGCACATGAAGCTATTCTATACAAATGGGCAATGCCATTATTATTTATAAGAAAAGTTTTGGTATAGAACAAATGATTGTACTGGTTGCTGCACTTGCCAAGAAAGAGCCTTTACTTTCATTCATCACATAAGTAGCTTATGAGGTCCTTCAAAGTGGTATGGTTTGAAGAATCATCTTCAATTGTAAACGGTAACAGATAAAATCAAGGATATGGCAAATACTTTTGATAACAAGTTCCAGTATTATGAATAATGCAAAATTAATTCAATAGATAGCAGAGAGATCTCGTAACTAGTCTCTCATTGCACTTAAAGATAAACTGGCTTTGTAAATGACTGCACAGCTTGAAAAACCACTTTAAAAGAACATATATACAAAAACGATTGCAAGTTTACAAACTTATTCGAAGCAAAATTATACTGCTGTCTTTTTATAACTTTTACTTACACAAAGCTACAAGCACTTTTTATTTTTGTCATTGATTATTTTAATTGCAGCCTCTTATTTAATGAAAAGTTTTCTTCATGAACATACTTTAGGAAACTCTAAGATGAAAGGTTATGGGGAGTAAAACATTTACTACTGTTCAAAAAACTAACCGGATTTCACACTCCACGAAGTCAATTAAACTGCAAAATGATTCACTGCCAAAAGTATCAGTTTAATAGAAAGATGATACTCAGAATTTATTCACTTGGAAAGGACCCTGTCTAGGAATTTGACCGAGGCCAACCATGGGTGTGCAAAAACAATTTAGGAGTTTCTCAGAAAGTTACTATTCGATACATGACACCTGGTCCACTGGACATATAATTCTGCTGTAGGTGGTAACGCTTGTGTCAAATTACAAGGGCTATAAAATTGGCGATAAAGCAAACATGGTTCTTGATGTTAGCAACGCCCTGTTATAGCTCTTCTTGGCGTCATAAATTTAACCAAACGGGGCCAATAATAATCGGCGGTCGATAAGCCGCTTTACATTCCATCAGAGGCTACTTTACATGCTCGCAAGCTCTTCTTGCCTCAGTTTATGCGTCCATTAAACACAACAGCCGACCAAGGCTGCCGCTGACCACTCAGTATCACAGTCACAACTCGACTATCCTACTCGCCCAAAGGAAACACGCGCCTCGCTCGTCAAGTCCTCTTTTTCCTGTCTCGCCAAATTACTTCCGTAGCGGCTGGGCTTTACTACAGAGATCACTTTTAGGTTCCCTACTTGTGGACCAGTAAAATATACAGAGATTTTACAAATTATTACCTTCACAGAGTATTACATTTAAAACCAAAAGTACAATTACAACATAATTTCTTAAAACGCCAAAATTGTTAATATAATTATTACATATTTACACAATCAAAGACCTTGACTAAGATACACTAGTGTACGTCAGCAGAGAACTTAAACGAAACATATATAAATATATCGCTTATTCGTGTTACGATTTCCCCAGGTCTATTACTTTTCAGGTCGATATTTTTGCTAAATTCAAAATCTCGAGTCGTTTGTCGTCAGTTTTGAGCTTCGGTCGATTGCTCGTTGATATATACACAATGAAACGAGGACATACACAAATTTAAAGTTTTACAAAACAATTTCTGCTCCTTACTTCTTGCAGTGAATCTTGGATTGATACAAAAGGAAGAGAAGAACAGTACACAATCAGCTGATATGAGAATTTCAACATCTGTCAAACGCTGCTGAAGGAGAAATCTTACACGAAATAAGAGTATTTGAGAAGAATTAGAAATTTTGTACTTGTACGAGAAATTATAAGAATACTGGGATAAATGGAGGCAGAAAATTAAACATAAGAAAGAAATCAGAGTAACTGTCGCTGTGAACAAATATAAGCCCTCAGAATCAAGAGATTCTGGAATGGCGACAAAAAGATGAAGTCAAAATAGGTGTAATGCCTAAAACTTGAAGTGCAGAAGAAGAAACTGAAGAAGAAGACTGTTGTTTCAACAAGGACCTCTTCAATACCTGTGCTGTTCTGCTTCTTATAATCTCCTTGTCTGGTGTGACATGCGTTATTTTTCTCCCAAGGTGGTCCCTAATTTTGATGTTGAGTTTATCAATATTCTCATTTTTACTAATCTTCAATACTTTCGTCTTCCGTTAGTTTATTTTCACTCCATTTTCTGTACTAAGGACGTTGTTTATTTTTGTCAGCTATTCCAGTATTTCTTCCTCGCTTTCACTAATGATACCAGTATCATTAGCGAATGTCAGCCTCTTATTTTCTTTTGCCCTGAGTTTTAATCCCACTCCCGAAACTTTATTTTTCATTGCTTCTTTCATATATGTATTCAATGTTATAGATAAAGACAGCATTCCTCCCTTACGATCATTTCAATAAAAGTACTTCTCATTGGTCTGACTTTTCAGTTGTTCTCTGGGCTTGTGAGTTTTCTCGCTGTGAAGTGTACCTGTTTCTTAGTATTACAAAAGTCTTGTGCCATTTTGCGTTGTCGAATGCATTTTATATGTAAGCAAAGAGTATAATAGTGTCTTGATGTTTCTCAAGCGTTGTTTTCATTATTGAACGTAACGTCAGATAGCCACTAAAATTGATCTGATTATCATTTGACCACTCTGTCATCTTCTCCATTCTTGTGTATAGTATTCTTTTCGGCAACTTGAATGAATGAGCTGTTAATATGATTATGCAGTACTTCACGCATTTATCAGCAGTTCCTATGTTCGGGAAAATCGGAAAGATATTCTTCCGGTATTCTAAGGTACGCCTCCAGTACGTACGAAATTAAGTCTTCATTTGTTTGCCACTTCGACATATAATTTTAGAAATTCGTAAGGAGTTTTATATCTCTGTTTGGTCTTCTGGAAAGACCGACATTTTTGTCAAGCGGAGTGCACACTGATTGTTTTTAGAATAATTTAACTATCCAGCCCAGTCACACTTATTACTAGCAAATTAACTGGTTTCGGTTGACGTCTGTCATCCTCGATGGACGAAACGAACAATTAGAAAAAAAAAGTACTTACGGAGTCGTCAGATCTAAAATACAATAAAATAATATAAAGTAGTGCAATATAATGCAGGCCGTAGTTGCTTCCCACCTCTGAAGAATCCACGTTGTCATATGCCTGGGGAGAGTCCTTTATATGAAAACCAGTCGTCTGTTGGGCTAATTTTGTAATTAGCATGTTTCAATAAAACGTTAATAAGTAAAAATTCAAAGAGAACAAGCGTAAGTACTTTAGTTAATGAAACACATACAGCTGGTGGTCTTCCAAGGCTCTGTCAAATTGATTCATATTTTGGAGCCCCTGTGCCTTCCTGATCGAGACGTATTTCTTCTTCTTTCACATCAGCAGACATTTCTTCTCCCTAGGAGAGGCCAGAATGTGGTAACATTTTTAATTGTTTGTGACTGTGACTAAAAACAAAATTATTTATAAATAAACTATTTTCCCCGCAAATGTAGCTATTGATGGTTGTCGCAGAAACTGTACGTCTTGTTTAATTCACTTTGCTCACATCTGATCGCATTTCTTCTTGTAACATGGTTCCTGCATTCATCTGTGGCATCATCGAACTCTTCTTCTTTTCTGCACCTCGAGATTTCGTTTGTTGCTTAATTTATGTTTATCATAAAGATCTAGATATCACCGTATATGACTACCGTTCTCAAAGTCCTACATTTGAACCCAGACACTGTTAAAGTTAGTGATAAATACTTCTAGGGAAATAAAATCCAATTCGTCTATCATATTTACTAATGGGGTTATATAAATATAAACAACGAAATTTCAGAAGAAACAAATGGTCAGTATAAAGAGGCTATCAATACGAGTGTGTTAGACACCTACATGTTTGCTCTTGATATCGTCGCAAATGAACAGAACCTTTATAGAAAACGTACGTATAACCACACACATGTCCATTGTGTCATGTCAAAGACTAGTTGGTTAACACATACTGTTATACACAATAGGGCACCAAAATATGTAGCCTTTGCAAACGAATATCATGCTTATGATCACGAAACGTATACTTACTTAACGCAAGCAAAAAGCTCATTGTTAGTCGCGCTTGAATGAAAATGAGTGGTAACCCTTCTAATAAACACTCGTTTATTGAAAATGTTTAATTTTAGGGAATTAAGGCCAATTGCTATTGCCATAAGCCTACATTAAATTAACGCCCGTTTTGTGCTACAATGGAAACAAAGAGGAGCAGTCAAACAATGGTAATAACAGCTGTCATGCGAGTGACGTGTCAATAACACTGTGCGCATTGATAGATTCAAATGCATGCAAGGAAATAAAGATTCGACAAGCGTTAATCAATTCTGTGGCACAGCATTACACAATCCCTGATATACCACTATGAATTCCAGTGACACGACCCAACACACGCGAAAAACTATTGACGCTGACAACGAAATACTTCTCTGTTTTCCGTTCATTACTAGAAGAAGTTTCAAAATAACAAAAATACCTGAATGAATTTCACTCGTACGATTCATCAGGGAGAGTAAAATTTAATAAGAGCTTTAACAACTACAATTATAAAAAAGTTGCGTTAAATTCGGTAATCGGTGAATTTACAGGAAGACTGACTTCATGAACCATACTGAAACATAATGTCGTGGAAATGGGATGCTTGGGAATGTTGTTGTGAACGTTGTCACACCGTTACAAGAGTAGGAATAACGTTTCTCTATTAGCACGCGGTTATTTCGAAGGCTTCCTTGACAGAGATGTTCGAAAACAGGTGCCTATACCTGGTCCTCTCGTGTCTCATTACAGCACTTACCCCGTGACCTCGTAGGCTTTCCGGCGTGTTTGTCGTAAAAGTCTCTTCGGGTTTGCTGCCGGATCCTAAAATCAACTCTATTCGATACTTCGGCGATCCAAGTGGTCACCATCTTCAGGAGAATGCTGCTTCTGCTGGATTCATCAACAGAAGCAGCATTCTCCTGAAGATGGCGACCAGCTGGATCGCCGAAATACCGAATCGAGAGACTTTCAAGACTTACAGCAACTCATTCCAAAACCCAATATATGTTTTCTCTTCACGAAACACAAAATTATCGCTTAATAAATGAGATTGCAATTAATACTTACCCTCATCGCAATAACGTCAAAAGGATACATCCGAGCACCCTAAACTTTTGAGCAAAAATTATTCGAATTACCACAGATCCTAAACTGACATAAAGAAGTAATGGGAGGAAATGAAATTTGCTTTCTTATTGATACAAACGACTTACAAATAATAGCAGTAACTTAAGCTCGTTAAAACCGTTCGAAGAGATAACCACCAAACTAAATGCACGTGTTACAGTAGCATATAACATCCTGTCGCACTCTATCAGATATCAACCAACTCGTCTTCCGTTTCTTCACTCCTATAAATATTACTTAGTGATTAACGTTTAAGAGACTCGATTACTGGGCCCAACCGCCATCCAATCGTAGTTCTTTCTAGAACGCTATGTGCTAGCTATGTTGCCAGTTTGGTAGGGATTTGCAGCGAATTGTGAAGCGTGGCTGGCTGCACATCGCAAACACTATCCGCCACCAATGAAATCTGTCATCCACAAAACAGTTTTAATCAGAGTGTAGTGATGTTTCGTTTACCACTTATGGTATCACAATTAGAGAAAAATACAGCACACGGGAGTGATATCAAACGATAGTCGTTGGTCATGGGAAAGCGTCCCTTTCCATTCCAACAATAGTGGTATCGGTTACTTTGGTGCTCACATACATTAGTAACGTAAAAGTAGCTGCATCCTCCTGCTGAAACCAATGTGAACTCATCACAGACAACGACGTTTTGACCTTTATGGTCGCAAAAGCGACCTTGTTAATGTAGCATGCAGGTATTACTTACGGAACATAATAACTTACGAACTCCACTTCACAGAAAACCATAGCTGTCAAACGAACTTGGTATGACTGGGCCGGGATTTATCCTCTTCGGTCAGCTATACAACTCTAGCTGATGATAAGGAGGCTCATAGAATGAGCTTCGATATGATATAATAACGCGTGACAAAGCACATACTCAATAAAAAATGATTACTTAAAGAATTTGACTTTTGAATCTTTGCTGCTGAATCCAGAGACATAACACTAAATACAACGCAGTTTCTTAACGAAGTACATATATTTACACGCTTTTCATAGTAACACATTGAAGAGCCAAAGAAACTAGTACAACTGCCTAATATCGTGTAGGGTACCCGCGAGCATGCAGAAGAGCCGCAGCACGACGTGGCATGGATTCGACTAATGTCGGGAGTAGTGGTGGAGGGAATTGACACCATGAATCTTGCAGGGCTGTCCATAAATCCGTAACAGTACGAGGGGGTGGAGATATTTTCTGAACAGCAAATTGTAAGGCATCGCAGACATGCTAAATAACTTTCATGTCTGGGGAGTATGTTGGCCAGCGGAATTGTTTAAACTCAGAGGAGTGTCCCTGGAGCCACTCTGCAGCAATTCTGGACGTGTGGGTTGTCGCATTGTCCTGCTGGGATTTCCCACGTCCGTCGGAATGCACAATGAACATGAACGGATGCACGTGATCAGACAGGATGTTTACGTTCGTGTCAACTGTCGGAGCCGTATCTAGACGTGTCACGGGTCCCATATCACTCCAACTGCACACGCCCCACACCTTTACAGAGCATCCACCGGCTTGAACAACTTCCTACTGACATGCACGGCCCAAGTGTCCATGAGTTTCTCTCCATACCCGTACACTCCATCTGCTCGATGCAATTTGAAACTAGACTCGCTTGACCAGAAAACATGTTTCCAATCGCCAACAGTCCAATGTCGGTGTTAACGGGCCCAGGCGAGGCGTAAAGCTTTGTGTCGCGTAGTCATCAAGGGTACACGAGTGGGCCTTCGGCTCGGAGAGCCCATATCGATGATGTTTCGTTGAATTGTTCGCACGCTGACACTTGTTGATGACGCAACATAGAAATCTGCAGCAGTTTGTGGAATGGTTTCACTTCTGTCACGCTGAATAGTTCATTTTAGTCGTGGTTGGCCCCATTCTTGCAGAATCTTTTTCCGGCCGCAGTGATGTGGGAGGTTTGAAGTTTTACCGGATTCCTGATATTCACGGTACACTCGTGAAATGGTCATACGGGAAAATCCCCACTTCATCGTTACCTCGGAGATGCCGTGTCCCATCGCTCGTACGCCGACTATAACACCACGTTCAAACTCACTTGAGTCTTGATAACCTGTCACTGTAGCAGCAGAAACCGATCTAACAAACTGTGCCAGACACTTGTTATATAGGCGTTGCCGACCGCAGCGCCGTGTTCTAACTGTTTACATATCTCTGTATTTGAATACGTATGCCTATACCAGTTTCTCTGGCGATTCAGGGTATGTTAGTGTCATAATGTCCTATTGACGGTAATAATACTTCTGCCTCACATTAGTAGTTTTTGTGGGGGTATGGTCCCATTAAGAAATTCATTACGATCTGGGTGAACTAATGAAGTGAGAAGCTTGGGTGTAAAATTACCTCAAACTGCAAAATGATCTTCGATTTCTTTTTATTGTGTCATGATCGCTTTCGGGGCTACCGGTCCCATCCTCAGATACATCAGGTATGTGTACATATAATGTTTTTCCTAGGATCACTGCCGTCCAATTGTAGCGTTCACGGTGAAACGTGTGTCCACAGCACCACTCGGGAAGTGACATCCTAGTTGCCGGATGCAGACTACCAATCCGCTTTCGGCATAGCTATCATCTGAGCTGGACGAGGAAAGATACGCCTGTTAAGAAACAGGTCTCGAAGCACCAGTTTTCGATACAGCAAAGACATTAAAGTATAAGAAACACTAAAAAGATTTACTAAACAATTGCAAAAATAAATACAAACAAATATTAACAAACCAATTACGCATGACAGCAACCAAAGGACCTTCTTTATGAGTTATGGTCATTCTATGAGATCACAATTACTGTTTTTTTATATTCTACATATTTACTTTACAGTTGTTTAATAATTACTCACTCTTATAATCTGTCAAATGACGATGCAACTTTATGTAAGCACTGTCATCTGTTGCCCTGTTACTGTACGTAATTAGTTTGTTAATCTTTGTATGCCTCTATTTTTGAAAGTGCTTTGAATAATTATATAGAGGTTTTTATACTGTAATATCATTTTTGTAGCTGTTCTCCTTTACTTGTAACGATTATGATCACACAATCGATATATCGCACTCGAAAAAGTAGTATGTGTATATACACTCCTGGAAATGGAAAAAAGAACACATTGACACCGGTGTGTCAGACCCACCATACTTGCTCCGGACACTGCGAGAGGGCTGTACAAGCAATGATCACACGCACGGCACAGCGGACACACCAGGAACCGCGGTGTTGGCCGTCGAATGGCGCTAGCTGCGCAGCATTTGTGCACCGCCGCCGTCAGTGTCAGCCAGTTTGCCGTGGCATACGGAGCTCCATCGCAGTCTTTAACACTGGTAGCATGCCGCGACAGCGTGGACGTGAACCGTATGTGCAGTTGACGGACTTTGAGCGAGGGCGTATAGTGGGCATGCGGGAGGCCGGGTGGACGTACCGCCGAATTGCTCAACACGTGGGGCGTGAGGTCTCCACAGTACATCGATGTTGTCGCCAGTGGTCGGCGGAAGGTGCACGTGCCCGTCGACATGGAACCGGACCGCAGCGACGCACGGATGCACGCCAAGACCGTAGGATCCTACGCAGTGCCGTAGGGGACCGCACCGCCACTTCCCAGCAAATTAGGGACACTGTTGCTCCTGGGGTATCGGCGAGGACCATTCGCAACCGTCTCCATGAAGCTGGGCTACGGTCCCGCACACCGTTAGGCCGTCTTCCGCTCACGCCCCAACATCGTGCAGCCCGCCTGCAGTGGTGTCGCGACAGGCGTGAATGGAGGGACGAATGGAGACGTGTCGTCTTCAGCGATGAGAGTCGCTTCTGCCTTGGTGCCAATGATGGTCGTATGCGTGTTTGGCGCCGTGCAGGTGAGCGCCACAATCAGGACTGCATACGACCGAGGCACACAGGGCCAACACCCGGCATCATGGTGTGGGGAGCGATCTCCTACACTGGCCGTACACCACTGCTGATCGTCGAGGGGACACTGAATAGTGCACGGTACATCCAAACCGTCATCGAACCCATCGTTCTACCATTCCTAGACCGGCAAGGGAACTTGCTGTTCCAACAGGACAATGCACGTCCGCATGTATCCCGTGCCACCCAACGTGCTCTAGAAGGTGTAAGTCAACTACCCTGGCCAGCAAGATCTCCGGATCTGTCCCCCATTGAGCATGTTTGGGACTGGATGAACCGCCGTCTCATGCGGTCTGCACGTCCAGCACGAACGTTGGTCCAACTGAGGCGCCAGGTGGAAATGGCATGGCAAGCCGTTCCGCAGGACTACATCCAGCATCTCTACGATCGTCTCCATGGGAGAATAGCAGCCTGCATTGCTGCGAAAGGTGGATATACACTGTACTAGTGCCGACATTGTGCATGCTCTGTTGCCTGTGTCTATGTGCCTGTGGTTCTGTCAGTGTGATCATGTGATGTATCTGACCCCAGGAATGTGTCAATAAAGTTTCCCCTTCCTGGGACAATGAATTCACGGTGTTCTTATTTCAATTTCCAGGAGTGTATTTGGCTCTCCCGCGGAGTGGCCCTGACCGCACAGTCTGGTCTGTGGTGCAGGCAGCACGCCCTGTCGCATGCTCTTGTCAAAAAATGGCTCTGAGCACTATGCGACTTAACTTCTAAGGTCCTCAGTCGCCTAGAACTTAGAACTAATTAAACTTAACTAACCTATGGACATCACACACATCCATGCTCGAGGCAGGATTCGAACCTGGGACCGTAGCGATCGCTCGGTTCCAGACTGTAGCGCCTAGAACCGCACGGCCACTCCGGCCGGCATGCACTTATCGCTCGTCATACTTCCAGCAGGCGGTTGGCGGAATGTTTATGTGATCGTCGATTCCATATTTTATCTCTGACGTTGCATATGACACCCAGACTTTTCTATCATGATACTGCCTCAAGTCCTGAGGTTTTTTAGAAGACTGTTGCCATTACGAACTGCCTATTTTATTCGTCAAGATACTAGAGGCTTTATTTTGCTTAACCTAATAATGTCCTAAGAGAATGAAAGAAGTCGTGACAAAATAACTGTGTATGAATATTGCTGTGGTGGTTTTCATTCGTCATTAACATTAGTGTCAACCAGCTTTGGACCTCAACTGACCCAGAAAATGTATCTAACGTATGAGAAGTGGTACGTTTTCCTCTTCATTTTCTACTTTTGAGAAGTCGACTATTAGATTCCGAAGATGTCTTCCGCCTCTTGTTCATAACACTTCTGAATGACGACACAGAACACATGAAATAGGGGATATGCGTGCATTGTCGAAGCAGGCATTTGTACTAGTGTGAACGCGGAGTGGTAGTTGGAGCTAGAAGCATGCGTCATTCCATTTCGGAAATCGTTGCGGGATTCAATGTTCCGACATCCACAGTGTCAAGACTGTGTCGCGAATATAAAATTTCCGGTATTATCTCTGAACATGGACAGCGTAGCGGTCGACAGCCTTCACTGAACGACCGAGAGCACCGACGACTTTGTTGAGTTGTCATTGATAAAAAAAAAAAAACAGCAATTCTACATGAAATATCCGCAAAAGTGAATGTGGGACGTACTACTAATGTATCCGTTGGGACAGTTCGGCGAAACTCGCTGCTATTGGGAGTGGCAGCAGGCGAGCGTCACGACCGCCTTTCTAGCAGCACGGCATCGCCTACAGTGGCTCTCTTGGACACGTGACCATATCAGTTGGACTCTAGACGACTGGAAAACTGTGGCCTTGTCAGCTGAGTCCCCATTTCAGCTAGTAAGAGCTGGTGGTAGTGTTCGAGTGTATAGCAGACCACATGAGACCCCGGACCCAAGTGTCACCAAACCACTGTGCCTGCTGGTGGCTATTCATGGAAAGTTGTAAGCAGGCTGTTTACGTTCTTGTATTGGTAACGCCACCGCCACGTAGCGCTCTGTATGAAAATCACTGGCTGTGCTGTGTGCAGTCTGTGGCGGGTTTGCATTGTTGTTTGCTATTGTATTGTTGAGCAGTTGGCTGTTAACAGCGCGTATCGTTGCGCAGTTGGAGGTGAGCCGCCAGCAGTGGTGGATGTGGGGAGTGAGATGGCGGAGTTTTGAGAGCGGATGCTCTGGACGTGTGTCCATCGGAGACAGTAAATTTGTAAGACTGGATGTCGACTTTTGAACACTATTAAGGTAGATACATTGTTTGTTCTTTGTCAAAATCTTCCATTTGCTAACTATGCCTATCAATAGTTAGTGACTTCAGTAGTTAGAATCTTTTATTTAGTTGGCAGTATTGGCGCTCGCTGTATTGCAGTAGCTAGAGTAAGGAAGATTTTTGTGAGGTAAGTGATTCATGAGAGGCATAGGTTATCGTTAGTCAGGACCATTCTTTTGTAGGGATTATTAAAAGTCAGATTGCGTTGCGCTAAAAATATTGTGTGTCAGTTTAGTGATGATCAGAATAAGTAAAGAGAGAAATGTCTGAGTACGTTCAGGTTTGCTCAGCTGTTTGAAAGTCAAATAACGTAAGGGGTTTACCAGCACAGTAATCCATTAATTTTTCTAAGGGTACGTTTCAAAGTACTGGGTCCTCTAATCCAGCTGAACCGATCACTGATTGGAAATAGTTATGCTCGGCTAGTTGGAGACCATTTGCAACTATTCATGAATTTCATCTTCTCAAATAACGGCGGAATTTTTTAGAAAACTCCATGTCACCGGCCCATAATTGTTCGCCGATGGTTTGAAGAACGTTCTGGACAGTTCGAGTGAACGGTTGGCCACGCAGGTCACCTGACATCAATCCCATCGGACATTCATGAGACATAATTTAGAGGTCAGTTCGTGCACGAAATCCTGCACCGGTAACACTTAGGAAATTATGGACGGCTATAGAGGCAATATTTGTGCGCAGCTCGTGGTCGTGCGGTAGCGTTCTCGCTTCCCGCGCCCGGGTTCGCGGGTTCGATTCCCGCCGGGGTCAAGGATTTTCTCTACCTCGTGATGAGTGGGTGTTGTGTGATGTCCTTAGGTTAGTTAGGTTTAAGTAGTTCTAAGTTCTAGGGGACTGATGACCATAGATGTTAAGTCCCATAGTGCTTAGAGCCATATAGAGGCAATATTTCTGCACGGGGATTCCACAGACTTGTCGAGTTCATGCTACGTCGAGTTGTTGCACGACAACGGGCAAAAGGAACACCGACACGATGTTAGGAGGGATTGCCCCATAAATTTTGCCACCTCAGTGTAAATCATAGACTGCGGGGATTAGGAACCTTCTGAAGATTTTTTGCGACGCGGCGTGGCGATGTTCTGGGTCCCGTGTTGCGGTGTCTCGTGACCGGAGTGAGGTCCCCGTGGCTGGGGGCCCGCGATCAATGCCCGGCGGCGCGGCTAACGCGATTAGGCTGCGGGCGCGCGCCTCGCCTCTTAATGAGGGCGCGGCCCGGGATACGTGTTTGGGTCGTACAGGGCAGGACGCGACAGGAAGGGGGGACAGCCACTCTGCGGGCCTCAGGCACAAGTCGCAGGCGCTGTCACACCCAGTGATTTCTCAATGTGCTGGACGTGGTTTATCTTACCCGCAAAAATTCGACCTTGATATAAATCGTCCCCTAAAAGTCCTCATTGTAGCACTGTATGTTTGTGCGGCTGTCCAGCTCCTGCAGCAACTGAAGTACTACTTGGCTTCTTTCTTTCCGAAAGTAAACAGTCTTGCTTACGAATATTGTGGTTTTACTTCTTTTTTTCAACTAAACTACATAAAGTACAAAAGGCAAACCTACGTTTCTAGCATTTGTAGACTTGGAGAAAGCTTTTGACAATGTTGACTGGAATAATCTCTTTCAAATTCTGAAGGTGGCAGGGGTAAAATACAGGGAGCGAAAGGCTACTCACAATTTGTAAAAAAACCAGATGGCAGTTATAAGAGTCGAGGGACATGAAAGGGAAGCAGTGATTGGGGAGGGAGTGAGATAGGGTTGAGGCCTCTCCACGATGTTATTCAATCTGTATATTGAGCAAGCAGTAAAGGAAACAAAAGAAAAATTCGGAGTAAGTATTAAAATCCATGGAGAAGAAATAAAAACTTTAAGGATCGCCGATGACATTGTATTTCTGTCAGAGACAGCGAAGGACTTGGAAGAGCAGTTGAATGGAATGGACAGTGTCTTGAAGGGAGGATATAAGATGAACATCAACAAAAGCAAAACGAGGATAATGGAATGTAGTCGAATTAAGTCGGGCGATGCTGAGGGAAGTAGATTGGGAAATGAGACACTTAAAGTAGTAAAGGAGGTTTGGTATTTGGGGAGCAAAGTAATTGATGATGGTCGAAGTAGAGAGGATATAAAATGTAGACTGGCAATGGCAAGGAAAGCGTTTCTGAAGAAGAGAAATTTGTTAACATCGAGTATAGATGTAAATGTCAGGAAGTCGGTTCTGAAAGTATTTGTAGCGAGTGTAGCCATGTATGGAAGTGGAACATGGGCGATAAATAGTTTGGACAAGAAGGCAATAGAAGCCTTTGAAATGTGGTGCTACAGAAGAATGCTGAAGATTAGATGGGTAGATCACGTAACTAATGAGGAAGTATTGAATAGGATTGGGGAGGAGTTTGTGGCACAACTTGACAAAAAGAAGGGATCGGTTCGTAGGACATGTTCTGAGGCATCAAGGGATCACAAATTTAGTATTGGAGGGCAGCGTAGGGGGAGACCAAGAGATGAATACACTAAACAGATTGAGAAGGATGTAGGCTGCAGTACGTATTGGGAGATGGAGAAGCTTGCAAAGGATAGAGTAGCACGGAGAGCTGCATCAAACCAGTCTCAGGACTGAAGACCACAACAACAACAACAAGTACATAACTGGTATTAATAACCACTTCTCTGCTGGGCACCCAGCCTCCTTAAGGTCATAATGCGACATTTTCTTTATACTTTTGACATAATTAGCTGTAAATTGTTTATTTATTGTTAATTTCATAGGTTCAGCGCAAGCTTTTCCGGCTTATATGCCATTTTCAAGTGTCCCTGCTGACATTACATTTAAATATCCTTTTATTCTATTTCTTGATAAACATTACCTTCTATTATACTTACGTCTAGATGCAGTGACGTCCATTAATAATACTGGAACGTAATTCCTTTTATGTACTACGTTGTCAACGTATGTTTCAATCAATTGTCACTGCTTCGTTAATTACCTTACAATTACGTTTACGGTAATTGATCTGTCAGGCTGGAAGATTTTATTTTATAGATATTTTTAATTATATACTTTTTATACTGTCTTTTATGCAACTGTATGTTTTGCCTTGCCAGGATAGGAACTTCACATTATTAGTATTTGCACTTTTTATGTGGATTTTAATTATGGATTCAATTCTACGTATAGTATGTCAGTACTTATTTTATTGTAAGACGCTCATTTTGCCATGCGAAGTAACTTTAATTAATGACTACGCATACCTCATTATAACCACTACATCTGTGATACTGGTTAATGATGTACCCTAGCTATAGTGCCCTTTGCTGGCCTCAGTTTCCTCGTATAAATACCAGATGCATTCCGATCATCACCAGCACTTACTATGTACCCACATGTTTAGTTTGCCGTTGAGGCTACATCAGAATATTTTGTGGTATGTATGGCTCGTATACACGGCTATTAATAATGAAAACACTTTTTATCTTTCTTATGTAGCACCAGGACTCTTATAGATTTAGCGTCAGCTAACTGAACTTACTTGGTTACATACTGTTATTATTTGTGACTGATCTGAAGATGGCGGTAGCCGAAACCGGTAACAGTGAAGTGTAAAAAAAAATAAAAAAAAAATAAAAAAAGTGTGACCATGACTAACCTGTAAAATAAAGAACTGGGGAAGACCTTGATTGCGCTACAAATAATTTAAGGGGATCTTTAATATGTACTAAATACAACATTGTATTCAGCACACTTGAATCTCCTGATACGATCTGCAAGTATATTTCTCCCATTTCTCGCAGAGTGGATACGTGGAATGACGACGTAATATGTCACTTTGTAGGGGCTCGCACCTAAGCACAACGCAAAAGAAGTGCAAGATTACTCCGAACATATTCATGATCAGCAGAAATTCTAGAAGTTCTTAGCGACGAGAATCACCTTATACTTTCTTTAAAATGCATTCAAAGAATTTTAAAACAGTGATGGCAGCTTATCCGAAAAACCATTCCTTCTGTGTCAGAACGTGTCTACTGAAATGCTCTCGCATCAGCCATCAGTTTAAGTACATGAGCACAAGGGAACGTGCCAGGAAAAATTTTTAATTTTTAGAAATAACTATGGGATCAAAATAAGAGAAATTAGGAGTAACTTCTTGTTATAAATCAACAAATAAGAGAGAAATTGCCATAGAAATGTTGCATTTGTCTTTTAACGGATCACACAGGGAGCAGTTTCACTACATATTTGGATTAGTCGAAAAATGATCCCCACCTAAATTCCCAGCAACAATGAATAAGTGAGATAGCAACATGCACCATGTGCTCCATTCAGGAAGGAATAAGTTGAATACCGATACTGATGCCTGAACATGAAACGAAGTCTCTTGCTATGGACAGTGGGTTTAACATGGCTCACAAAGACTGTACTTCCACAAAGGTGACGAGTCTGTGACGGAAATACTGC
Source organism: Schistocerca piceifrons (assembly GCF_021461385.2). Taxonomy (NCBI): domain Eukaryota; kingdom Metazoa; phylum Arthropoda; class Insecta; order Orthoptera; family Acrididae; genus Schistocerca; species Schistocerca piceifrons. Next base: position 282,696,729 of record NC_060143.1, read on the forward strand.
GCTAGTGCAAGCATGGAAGATATAATCTCACTGTAAGCTCCTGTAGGTTGCAGCATAGCAAGTTGCCGACAAAATGAAACATCAGATAAAGTCATCGAAATAGTGCAGGGAGCGTCCTCCTCATATTTCTAGTCCCAATGCTTCCCAAATCATGTATATACTGTGTCTGGTCACCTACTCGTGTACTCCACAAAAACTTTACTGTCCTGATGTTCCACGAACGCTTTCCCATACTGTCTTGTAACTGATGTACAACCCGAAATAGAAAAATAAACCAAATCGAAAACACCGATAAATGAAGAATGAATTAGTTTCAGTGACTGCCAGCACATGTAGATTACCATCTACATCGAACTTCACGAGCACTTAAATAAGGAGCCTCCATGAAAGCATCTCGCACTGCCTGTAGGTGAGCGGCACGCCGTGAGTCACAAACCGGCATGGGGAAATCCCCAGCAGAATTCACGGTGGGTCCGCTCGGCTGTCCACGGACCTCCCCACCCAGTTACACTGGACAGTGCTTTGAGGAAAGACGACTAAGCGCCGGACGTACTCTCTCTCTTCGAGTCTCAAAGCAGATTGTATCTCTTCCAACCTGCGGGGACAACACAAACTGTTTTTAGCGAGCTGTGTGTGGTCTGTGGGTCTGTGCTGTTTTGTCGGTGTCCTATTGTGATCAGTTCTGCAGGCAGTCGGAATTCGGAACAATACACGGGCCACTAAGTTAACATTTAAGAGACTGGAATGGTGATAGAAAACTTTCAGGCACCTTTGAAGATTGTCAGGCACTGCCACCACGCACATATCACACAAGACAAACTGTTTAACGAAACACAAAAACATCTAGGATTGGTTGACCTAAACAATAAGGAAGTGTTGGTGACAAACAAGACTGCCTCTACAGAGCTCCGTCCTTACTGGACAGTGCAGGAACGTAGACAGAGAAAAGGAGAAAGCAGGACACAGTTTTGTAGCGCCAAATATAACTAATTTGGTAACTGATTAACAACCTGAAATGAGAGTAATGGAGGGTGACCAGCATCTTTTAAGGCAACTTCTTATTGGTCGGCACTCGCAGTATTTACAAAATGGTTCAAATGGGTCTAAGCACTATGGGACTTAACATTTTAGGTCATCAGTCCCCTAGACTTAAAACTACTTAAACCTGACTAACCTAAGGACGTCACACATATCCACGCCCGAGGCAGGATTCGAACCTGCAACCGTAGCAGCAGCACGGTTCCGGACTGAAGCGCCTAGAACCGATCGGCCACAGGGGCCGGCTCGCAGTATTTACCATTCAGGTAATAAAAATTACGTGACGCCGAGAAGCAAGTCTTCCTTGTCGGGAGCAGACTGCACACACTTCTTTCCTCAGCATCTTGAGAGAAGATTACTGCAAAGCCAGGCACCACTTTCGGCAGACTTTGCTTCAACAGTGAGAAGCTCTCATCCGGCTGGGTTAGGCGCAAGAGCCAAGGGCTGACTCTTAAGCCACTTCAGCCATAAACTGCGGGTTCTGGGTATGGTGAGATCCAAACACAAAAGCGAGGTGAACTTTATGCAAAGTCGAGTCATTTTCAACGATTTTCAGTAATTTCGAGCTTCACTCTGAAGCCTGCAGTTACAGTTCAACGTGACTTCTACTCTGGCCATAGATGATAACACATACCCTCGCAGTATTCTCTATCCTTTTGCACTAACCTTCATGAAATGTCTTTAAATGTTAATGCTTTATCCAGGTACCTGTTCATTTGGGACACAACTCTGATCCTTATTCAGGTTTGCCGAGGCATTAGCTTATTGTTGCCAATAACTAATAAACAATTTCTTTTGCATTTTGATGTAATAAACTGAGTTAACTGGGGCCCTTGTTTAATTTCACAGATAATGAACTCTTTATTCATTGTAATGTTGGGTCAACGATTTAATTATGTCAGATATAAACAGTCAAAAAATTGTTCAAATGTGTGTGAATTCCTAAGGGACCAAACTGCTGAGGCCATCCGTCCCTAGTCTTACATACTGCTTAAACTGACTTTAAATAACTTATTATAAGAACAACACACACACCCGCAATCCGACACATGGCGCCTCAAACCACGTTGCCACTACGTGCGGCTACAGCGTCATTTTAATACAGCCACTTAGTAAGTTTCATTCTTAAAGCACCACCACCAATAAATCTAATAGCGACAGCTTGCACTGACACCGGATTGGTCAGACTGCTATTCCTGCATAGTACAATGTATAGATGTACATCATCTATACCATCAATCTGTAACAGAGGAAACCCGTGCATAACGTGTCTTTGTACCTCGCCACAGACTGATGTCTCGTGTAAGGATAAATGACTTAAAAGATACTTGTAATGGCGGCTTTCCATTTCTACAAACCAGGTACTACTCTACTGCTCAATTTCACGCTTTTGAAAACAAACGTTTCCTTTTCCTCCAGAGTTTTCAATGGAAAACAATTTTTCATCTCCTTTACTATCGCTTTACTCGGATTTTAAAAACCTATTGCTCGCTGTTGTGTTTTATAGGTACACTTACATTTAAGATGTAAAATTTCTTTTGTACGAAACTGAAGAGGTTCCTCATGGGTCACTCTTTCTATTCTGTCGAGGAGTTCCTTGAAAAATTAAGCTGATTCTTATTGTATTGTTGATTCCGTTTACTTAACCTTATGGACTGACTTTTTTTCGGAGTGATAAGCAAAATGGTTCAAATGGCTCTGAGCACTGTGGGACTTAACATCTGAGGTCATCAGTCCCCTAGAACTTAGAACTACCTAAACCTAACTAACCTAAGGATATCACACAAATCCGTGACCGAGGCAGGATTCGAACCTGCGACCGTAGCGGTCGAGCGGTTCCAGACTAAAGCACCTAGAACGGTTCGGCCGCATCTGCCGGCGTTCATAAACATTAACTTTTATCAGTTATTACTTTTATGTTGTAATTTTATGTACTGGCACGTTCCACGACCTTGCAGATTTGCTCCTGAATTTGGTCCAACGGAACTTGACGTGTAAATAAATAAAAACATAAATAAAAATTCACACAAAAATCAAATTAACGTACATCTAGACAGTTCCGAACGCAAAACGTGTGTAGATACAGGAGAATAACCCAAAGTTTTTAGAAATGAAGTGAAGTGCATATATAGACTGACTTCAACTGAAGCACATCTAAAATGCGGAAACCCCAAAAATGAAGTAGTTTTCGACGACCAAGTCCGCTAAAAATAAAGAGTAAGACCAGTTATTTTAAACAGAAGCAGTGCACGCCATATGTAATGTTTAAAAAACATTAAGCGTGTGAAGCACGTAGTTCTTGAGTTTGTAGGCAGGGAGGAAGGGAGGAGGATTTACCGTTCCGTCGAAGACGAGTTCCTTATAGACAGAGCAGTTGCTCTGTTAGGGAAATGATGAGGAAAGAGTTCGGCTGTGCTCTCTCAAGGAAGAAAATGAGTGAAGAACAGTACGAAAAAATTAAATCTCGATGACCGTAATTTAACATCCATACTGTCCGCCCCAGTAGCTGAGTGGTCAGCGTGACGGATTGCCGTCCTCTGGGCCCGGGTTCGATTCCCGGCTGGGTCGGAGATTTTCTCCGCTCAGGGACTGGGTGTTGTGTTGTGTTCATCATCATTTCATCCCCATCCGGCGTGCAGGTCGCCCAATGTGGCGCCGAATGTAATAAGACCTGCGATATGGCGGCCGGACCTGCCCCGCGAGGGGCCTCCCGGCCAATGACGCCAAACGCTCATTTCCATTTCCAGCATCCATACTGCCGAATACGGCACCAGAGTTTTACCGCACCGCTTTTTCGCTGGGCCACTCCATATTGATCGGAATGGGGAAACTTTTTACGAACACATCATATTTAAATTCGATCCATTGTGTTGCTCTTGTCTTCCGTTCGGACACCGGTTTGAAACCGCTACTGTATCCTGTGCAAACCTCTTCACCTCTGAATAATTGCTGCAATCCGCATCCATTTGAACCCGCTTACTGTTATCGTCTCTCTGTTCTCTCTCTACAATTTTATGCCTCCACACGTCCCTCCGCTGTACTGTACCAATATAATCACGCGTGGTGAAAAATCTCTTAAGTCGTAGTGCGCTTAAATTATTTATTTCTTTATCGTATGGCGACAACAGCAAATATTAAGAAATACATACAGTTTACTATTATACATTTAATGATTTAGGCATAAAGTGTGGTGTCACCGCCAGACACCACACTTGCTAGGTGGTAGCCTTTAAATCGGCCGCGGTCCATTAGTATACGTCGGACCCGCGTGTCGCCACTGTCAGTGATAGCAGACCGAGCGCCACCACACTGCAGGTCTAGAGAGACGTCCTGGCACTCGCCCAGTTGTACAGCCGACTTTGCTAGCGAAGCTACACTGGCCGATACGCTCTCATTTGCCGAGACGATAGTTAGCATAGCCTTCAGCCACGTCATTTGCTACGACCTAGCAAGGCGCCGTATTCAATTGATCTTTATTATGTGAAGCATGTATTATCAAGAGAGATGTTCTACAATTGTGGATTAAAGTTAAGTATTACATCATATACGTACTTTATTTGCAGTTCTCAAGATATTGTCCTGTTCCAGACCTCACGCCAGTCAGCGTGTAATTAAACGCGTGCATTTCGGCCTCCTCTAGAAACACAGTGTTGGCTCTTCTGCCAACACTACATAAAGCTAATACGTTCAAATTCTTAAAGTTAATGATTCAATAATACTAAACGGAGGACATACATTCACTCAACATGTGTTGAATATAGCCAATTCATAACAGAGGGAGCGGCTTTAATAAAACCACTGAATGGTCCCGGATACTTTCTCAGAGTGCTGTCTCTGCAGTATGCTGACCGGCTGATTCTTCGGCCCAACAATGGAAGGCTGGAGAGTCCCGAGTCCCTACTTGTGCATCACAGCATTGCGCCTGGCGTGACCGGTTCCTCTCCACTCAGTTCTCTTCAGATCAGTTCCTGGGTGGCTGGCAGATGGATGTTGGACACCTTGAAGTTTAATTGTTGCAGCATTCCACCTCCTGCGTCAGTCTTCTTTAAAGTCAAATTTCTTTTTTTCATAAAGTCACAGTGTAGTGTGTGATATCAATCGATCTTGAGGAGGGTCATATAAGACCATATGAACTGGAAGGTCTTGGGGTCAGTCGGGCTGATGCAGTTTCGGTAGCTTCTTGGCGTCGCATTTCAGCTGTTGGAAAAGTTACTGATGGTGTGCTGCCAAGGGATCGGTGTGGATTTTACGGTACCCGTGATAACTCTCATTGCTTCATTCAGATGGATGTCTAGTTTCCTTGTATGAGCACTGTGTTGCCATATTGGGGCACAGCGTTCAGCTACTGAGTGCGACAGAAATGAACAAACAGCAGCCAAAGTAGAGAGACTATAAAATTACGATTGGCAATGTGCAAAAAAGCAATTATGAAGAAGATAAATCTGTTAACTTCGAATATAAATTTAAGCATTAGGCACTCATTTCTGCCGGTTTTTGTCTGGAGTGTATTCTTGTACGCAAGTGAATCGCTAACGAGGAGGCAAGACTGCGGTGGAATTCAAGCAATGAAACAAATCCCGTAACTTATTTCTTAACACGATAATGGAAATATATTAATCAACTCAGCAATGAATGACTATCAGATTCCAAACAGTTTAAGATAAGACCATTACGGACTGGAGTTCCACCTACCATTACAGGCATACTGATCGCTAACCCGACACACTCATTCTGAAATGCACCCACTTATTCCCAACTTGCACACAATACCCCGCACTGCGAAGCGTTCTTACAATGCCTGCAACTGCGGCTGCGAAAACAGATGGCGTATTGCGACTACAAGTTGCGCCCTCAGTTTGTCAGCCAGCAAAATATGAAGTTGCTTCCTAAAGCTTGTCCGCCTCCGCATGTCGTCGGCAATTTCCAAGGGACCAGGCTTTCCACCCAGTCAAAGTGGCTAACTACGATTTTAAACCTGGCGAGGTATAGCTTACTGAAAACTTAAATAATTCAAGGGAACGCCCGAAAATGTTCGATTTAGTGAAATCTCACGCGAGGTGCCTCTATCGAAGTCTGCATGCCAAGCGTTGACTTCCAGAGGCTCGAACGCAATGCGTTCTAAAATGATAACTGTGACTGGACGCGTAGCGTCCGAGATCAGCATCATTGCCTTCCACCACAACCAACCCACGGGTGCAGACTGCACACGTAGCTCCACCGAAAACCTGTGCGAAAGTTTATTTTAGAACGAACTCACAAACTGAGATTATGGTTCCTCACCAGCGGTGGAATATTTCAGAACGAATAAAAGTTTATGCCGGGCCGGGTCTCGAACACGATTTCAGCTTAACAACACTTACACGAACGGTCCAAATGTCCAATTGTTCTGGAGTGTACTCTCCTCCACACCAGGGAAAATGGAGATTTGTTCAGATTTGTGCTCAGACAGCAGAAAAGGTTATGGCGACCGCTCGCGGCAGGTGGGAATCCCGGGTTCGAGTTCCGGTCCAGAATAAAGATTCATTTCATGTGAAATATTCTACAGCTGATGCGGAACTATAATCGCAGTTTGCGTGTCCATTCTTAGGTGAAGGCCGTTGTTGATCACCAAACTACTGTCTCCGACACTGCACTGCAGTAACATTTTGTTATTCCCACCACTGTGGCTAACATAGGTTGTCCAATCAGACTCACGTTTACCAAAACGCAAATGCCTCTACACACACACACACACACACGCACACACACACACACACACACACACACACACACACACACACACACACACACACACACACCTACAAGAATGCAGGCTAAAAATTGAACATATAACCTTAAGTGGTTCCTGTGATTCCACGAGGCTGGGAACGATTTTACCTTCACTGAACGATCTGCTCTCTTCATTCTTCGGTGATAAACTTTTTGACGAGAAGGCGTCCTTTGGCGACAGCCTGCTGGTCACCTCATAGTTGAGAGCTGAGTTTGATTACCCTGTGGACCGCTTCACACTGTACTCTACCTGTCTTCCAAACGCACGCGTCTCAAGGCGAGGTGACCAGACACTCCCAGAAAGGGCGAGGTGTTTCCCCTTTCCGCCAGGCCTATCTGCCTGCCCTCGGCGTCACTTGGCACTCAGCACACACACGAAGTGCTAGGAATATATTCTTAATTTGCTACTGTCTAGGAGAAAAACAGAGGCTCTGCCCATAATGATGCTTCCCAGAGCATCATACACCACAGTGAATCTCAAACGTCAAAGAAATAAAAAAATGAGAACGAAAAAAATTCTCCACTACTCATGAATCTCGTAAACACTCATTACTCGATAAATAAACAGTATGATATCTAAATTATCATGAAAGTGGATTTCCAGAAGGCTTTTGGTACTGTACCACACAAGTGGCTTGTAGTGAAAGTGCTTGCTTATGGAATATCGTCTCAGTTATGCGACTGGATTCGTGATTTACTCTCAGAGAGGTCACAGTTCGTAGTAATTGACAGAAAGTCATCGAGTAAAACAGAAGTGATTTCTGGTGTTCCCTAAGGTAGTTCCATAGGACCTTTGCTGTTCCTTATCTACATAAACGATTTAGGAGAGAATCTGAGGAACCGTCTTAGGTTGTTTGCAGATGATGCTGTCGTCTAGTAAAGTCATCAGAAGATCAAAACAAATTACAAAACGATTTAGAAAATATGTCTGTATGGAGCGAAAATTGGCAGTTGACCCTAAAAATTGAAAAGTGTGAGATCATATACACGAGTGCTAACAGAAATCCGTTCAACTTCGGTTACACAGTAACACGTAAACTCAACTAAATACCTAAGAATTACAATTACGAACAACTTAAACTGGAAATAGCTCATAGAAAATATTATGGGTAAGGCAAAACAATGACCGCGGTCTATTGGCAGAACGCTTAGAAAAGACAACAGATCTACTAATGAGACTGCCTACACTACGCTTGTCCGTCCTCTTTTGGAGTACTGCTGCGCGGTGTGGGATCCTTTATCAGATAGGATTAACGGAGTACATCGAGAAAGTTCGATAAAGGGCAGCACTTTTTATTTTACGGAGAAGTAGGTGAGAGAGTGTCACTGCCGTGGTACAGGTGTTGGTGTAGACATTATTAAAACGAAGGCGTCTTGCGTTGAGGTGGAATCACATCACGATATTTCAGTCACCAACTATCTTCTCCAAATGTGAAAATATTTTGTTGACCTATATAGGAAGAAACGATGATCATAATAAAATAAGGGAAATCAGAGCTTGCACGGGGAGACATAGGTGTTAGCTTTTTCCGCGCGCTTTCGAGATTGGAATAACAGAGAATTACTGTGAAGATGGTTCGATGAAACCTCTGCTAGGCGCTTAAGTATGATTTGCAGAGTATCCATGTACATACACATGTAGATGTAGAAAAAATGCGTAATCCGAATTTAATTTATCTAGCATTTGATGCAGAACTGAGTCCCAAATAGATCGAGGTCTTTCAAAGTTTTCAGAAGCATGAACCATTTTTAAAAACATCATGCTGTTCATTAAAATCCTACTATAGATCCTTTTCGATTTTTCCCCTTTATTTATTCTTGTTTCTGAAAAGCTTCCCAGTAGTCATCCCAGTTTGGAAAACCACATAGATCTTAAATCATCTAAACTGGATGCGAACGTTTACAGTTACAACATGGTGACCTACGATGTTTTCTCTTACTAAATACATGCTGAAATTTGTAGTACAGTTTTTCCCACATATAATTTCCTTTAGGATTTTAGCTCAGGAAACTGGCCTCGCTTTTTTCGAAGGAAGCGATGCTTTTCATTTAATTCTAAAAAGTACATTTTCCTGCAATGCTTCCCTTCAAGGACTGTCACAAAGTTTCATAATTACTAAATTTTCCTTTGAAAAATTTATGTAGTATTTGTTAGTAATGGTTTCCATCTACAATTTCCTCTAAGTAATTCTGCAAGTTACTGGTCCAGAGGTGTCTTGACAGTACAAACGAAACACAAGAACAAAAGAAACATAGGTTCCCAATTAGTTTAGTTGATTGGAAAGAAAGATATAAAGAAAAATTCCCGCCAATATAGCTAACAGCCTACGATTTTGTCTTGTTTCTTACCACAGTGAGGTGAATGTACCAAGTGAAAGGGTTAAATTTTCTGATAAACTTTACTTTATTCTAAGTAAATCTTTCACAGTAATATACAGTACTGAAACTGCAAACTAATATGAGATATGAGTGAATTTCGTTTGGTGCTTTTGTTGTTGCAGTCGTCGTCTTCGTCATCGTCGTCGCCGTCGTTGTTGTTGTAGTTGCCATAGGCGTAAGTCCGAAGACTTGTCAAATGCAGTCCTCCAGACTACTTCAATATGTGCAGAGCTCTTTGTCTCCTTATGACTGTATTGTATTCTATTGAACTTAGGACCTAGAGCCAACGGAGAGGCATCGTCCCCGCCGTAGCCCTTAGTGGTTCACAACCCCACGACAGGCTACAGCAGTCCACCCACCCCACCGCCGCCCTAGACTGAACCCAAGGTTATTGTGTGGTTTGGCCCCCAGTGGACCCCCCATCCCCTTTGAACGTCTCACCCCAGATCAGTGTAGCCCGAATGTTTGCGTGGTAGAGTAATTATGGTGTACGCGTACGTGGAGAAAGTGTTTGCGCAGCAATCGTCGACATAGTGTAACTGAAGCGAAATAAGGGGAACCAGCCCGCATTCTTCGAGGCTGATGGAAAACCGCCTTAAAAACCGTCCACATACTGGCCGGCACACCAGACCTCGACACTAATCCACCGGGCGGATCCATGGCGAGGACCAGCACGCCTTCCCGCCCGGAAAGCAGTGCGTTATGATTACTGCAACCTCCATACGTTTATATTCACTCACTACATTCAAGATCCCCATATACAATTTTTACCCTATATATTTCAAGTTATGACCAAATGAACTGCTTTTTGATGCATCCTAATAACCTGTCCCTTCCTTTCGTTAAACTGTGCCACAACACTATTTTCCCCCTGATGAAGTACGTCTTAATTAGTATCCGGCAATTTAAGCTTCAGATTTGCTCTGTACCACTTAATTTCTAAAGTTTCTGTTAGTTTGATAATAGGATTATTTTAGTGATATACCGCGTAAGAGTCTTAAAAATTAATCTTTTACTTAGTTCGAAGTACTGAGGTTTGGCTTTCAATCCACAGTAGATTTCAGGGTAAAAGCAGGCTTTGTCTCACATATTGAAGACGGGGCTTAAATGGCTAGCTTCGAGCCAGGAGAGCTCGCTTTTGAAAATAATCTACCACATTTGGCCAAAACAAGTTTTTTTGCGTTTGGCTGTAGTTAATTTTCCTATTCCGTAATGCATGTACTTGTGCAGAATAGTTATAATAAAGTGCAGATATCCTCGGAGGGATAGCGTGGGCTTTAGTTATGGCAGCGAAACTTTGTAGATATGATAATGCGTTAGTGCGCAACAGATTTACGCTTCAGAAAGAATTAGTTTCAACTGTGACCAAAAGGTGCAAATCTGGCACTGTACGCTGTTTGTTCTACTGTGTGATATACACGCTCTCATTTGACAAGCCATAATAAGATTGCACCCCCCTACCCCCCCCCCCCCACCACCACCACCACCGCCACCCCCGTGAACCATGGATCTTGCCGTTGGTGGTGAAGCTTCCGTGCCTCATCGATACAGATAGACGTACCACAAGTCCAACCAGAACAGGGGGGTATATGTCACGCCAGACAAACGTGTAGTTCCTGAAGAGGGGCAGCAACCTTTTCAGTACTTGCAGGGGCAACAATCTGGGTGATTGACTGATTTCGCCTTGTAACATTAACCAAAACCGTCTTACTTTGCTGAAAGCAAGGGGAAAGTCAGTCGTAATTTTTCCCAAGGGCATGCAGCTTTACTGTATGGTTAGAAAATGATGGCGTCCTCTTGGGTGAAACATTCCGGGGGCAAAATAGTCCCCTATTCGGATCTCCAGGCGGGGACTACTGAGGAGGACGTCGTTATCAGGAGAAAGAAAACTCGCGTTCAACGTATCGGAGCGTAGAATGTCAGATATCTTCAGAATCGGGTAGGTAAGCTAGAAAAATTAAAAAGAGAAATGGATAGGTTGAAGTTACATATAATGGGAACTAGTGAAGTTTGGTGGCAGGAGGAACATGACTTCTGATCAGGTGAATACAATGTTATAAATACAAAACCAAATAGGGGTATTGCAGGAGTAAGTTTAATAACGAATAAAAAAATAGGAACGCGGATAAGTTACTACAAACAGCACAGTGCACGCATCATTATAGCCGAGATAGACACGAAGCCCATACCCACCACAGTCGTACAAGTTTATCTGCCCACTAGCTCCACTGATGATGAAGAGACAACAAATGTATGACGAGATAAAAGAGATTATTTAGGTAGTGACGGGAGTCTAAAATTTAATAGTCATAGGGGACTGGAATTCGATATTAGGAAAAGGAAGAGAAGGAAACGTAGTAGGTGAATATGGAATGGAGGTTAGAAATGAAAAAGGAAGCCGCCTGGTAGAATTTTGCAGTTTAAGAACCATGTGAGAAGGCTGTATACGTCGAAGAGTTCTGGAGACACGGGAAGGTTTCAGATAGATTATATAATTGTAAGGTAAGGATTTAGGAACCAGGTTCTAAATTGTAAGACATTTCCAGGGCCAGATGTCGATTCTGATCATAACCTATTGGTTATGAACTGTCGGTTAAAACTGAAGAAATTGCAAACAGGTGGGAATTTAGGTAGATGGCACCTGGATAAACTGATAGAACAAGAGGTTGTAGAGAGTTTCAGAGAGAGCATTAGGGAACGATTGACAACGACGGGGGAAAGAAATACAGTAGAAGAAGAATGGATAGCTGTGAGAGATAAAATAGTGAAGCCAGCAGAGAATCAGGTAGGTAAAAAGACGAGTAGAAATCCTTTGCCAACAGAAGAGATTTTGAATTTAATTGATGAGAGGAGAAAATATAAAAATGCAGTAAATGAAGAAGGCAAAAAGGAAAACAGGGATCGCTAGAGAACAAATGTAAGGGCGTAGAGGCATATATCACTTGGGGATAGAATAGATGCTGCCTACAGGAAAATTATAGAGACCTTTTGAGAAAAGAGAACCACTTCTATGAATATAGAGAGATCAGATGGAAAACTGTTTCTACATAAAGAAGGGAAGCGAGGAAGGTGGAAGGAGTATATACAAGGTCTATACAAGGGAAATACTATGGAAATGGAAGAGGACGTAGATGAAGATGAAATGAGAAATAATATACTGCGAGATGAATCTGACAGAGCAGTGAAAGACCTAAGTCGAAACAAGGCCCCAGGAGTAGACAACATTCCATTAGAACTACTGACAGCCTTTGGAGAGCCAGTCCTGACAAAACTCTACCTTCTGCTGCGCTAGTTGTATGAGACGAGCGAAATATCCCCAGACGTCAAGAAGAATATAATAATTCCAATCCCAAAGAAAACAGGTGCTTAGATGTGTGAAAATTACTAAACTATCAATTTAATGAGTCACGGTTGCAAAATACTAACACGAATTCCTTACAGACGAATGAAAAAACTGGTAGAAGCCGATCTCCAGGAAGGGCAGTTTGGATTCCGTAGAAATGTTGGAACACGTGAGGCAATGCTGACCCCACGACGTAGCTCAGAAAGCAAATTAAGGAAAGGAAAACCTACGTTTCTAGCCTTTGTGAATTTAGAGAAAGCTTTTGACAAAGTTGACTGGAATGCTCTCTTTCAAATTCTGAAGGTGACAAGGGTAAAATACAGGGAGCGAAAGACTATTTATAATTTGTACAGAATCCAGGGGCAGTTATAAGAGTCGAGGGGGATGATAGGGAAGCATTGGTTGGGAAGGTAGTGAGAGAGAGTTGTAGCCTTCCTCCGATCTTATTCAGTCTGTATATTGAGCAAACAGTAAAGGAAACAAAAGAAAAATGTGGAGTAGGAATTAAAATCCATGGAGAAGAAATAAGAACTTTGAGGTTTGCCAATGACATTGTAATCCTGTCGCAGACAGCAAAGAACCTGGAACGGCAGCTGAAAGAAATGTAGTGTGTCTTGAAAGAAGGATGTAAGATGGACATCAACGAAAGCGAAACGAAGATAATAGAATGTAGTCGAATTAAATCAGGTGATGGTGAGTGAATTAGATTAGGAAATGAGACACTTAAAAGCAGTACATGAGTTTTGCTATTTGGGAAGCAAAATAACTGATGATGGTCGAAGTAGAGAGCATATAAGATGTACACTGGATATGGCAAGGAATGCGCTGCTGAAGAGGAGAAATTTGTTAACATCGAGTATAGATTTAAGTGTCAGGAATTCTTTTCTGAATTTGTGTGGAGTGTGGGCATGCATGGGAGTGAAACATGGACGATAAGAAGTTTACACAAGAAAAGAATAGAAGCTTTCGAATTGTGTTGCTTCAGATGAATGCTGAAGATTAGATGAGAGGATGAGGAGGTTCTAAATATTATTGGGGGGATGAGTAATTTGTGGCTCAATTTGACTGGAAAAAGGAATCGATTGGTAGGACATGTTATGAGGCAACATTGGACCACCAATTTAGTATTGGAGGGCAGCGTGGAGGGTAAACAATGTAGAAGGAGACCAAGAGATGGATACACTAAGCAGATTCAGAAGGATGTAGGTTGCAGTAGTTACTTGAAAAAGCTTGCATAGGGTAGAGTAGCATAGAGAGCTGCATCAAACTAGTCTCTGGACTGAAGACCACGACAACTACAACAATAAGAGTGAATACATATTCTATCATATAAATAAGTTTCTAAATAAGCTCCTTCAAATATGGGGTACCCTGGATTTCATATCATTAACAACTCCATGTTAAGCTTATCAGCATTTTCACTTTCCTTCATAACCACATGCTATACGGATGTACGAAATTGTCTAAATAATAAAAGAACATGTAATCAGCATTACAAGGGAGCAAATAAAGTATTTATGATGTCAAAATCGCCAATTTCTAACAGCGATGCAGCCTGATTTCCGTAACACAGCAATTATTTTCAGATATCAGATAAAAAAACCGCATGGAGCCATAACGAACTACAACTTCCGAGCTCTTTCCGGTCATAAGATGGCGCAGTGGTGCATATAGAACTAATTCTGATACTTACTGGTAGATGTCAGGTAGCAACAGTAATAATAACTGTTGCTGTTGTTGTAGTCTTCAGTCCTGAGACTGGTTTGATGCAGCTCTCCATGCTACTCTATCCTGTGCAAGCTTCTTTATCTCCCAGTACTTGCTGCAACCTACATCTGTCTGAATATGCTGGGTGTATTCATCTCTTGATCTCCCTCTACGATTTTTACCCTGCACGCTGCCCTCCAATACTAAATTTGTGATCCCTTGGTGCCTCGGAACATGTCCTACCAACCGGTCCCTTCTTCTTGTCAAGTTGTGCCACAAGCTCCTCTTCTCCCCAATTCTTTTCAATTCCTCCTCATTAGTTATGTGATCTACCCATCTAATATTCAGCATCCTTCTGTAGCACCACATTTCGAAAGCTTCTTTTCTCTTCTTGTCCAAACTATTTATCGTCCATGTTTCACTTCCATACATGGCTACACTCCATACAAATACTTTCAGAAACGGCTTCCTGACACTTAAATCTATAATCGATGTTAACAAATTTCTCCTCTTCAAAAAAGCTTTCCCTGCCATTGTCAGTCTACGTTTTATATCCCCTCTACTTCGATCATCATCAGTTATTTTGCTCACCAAATAGCAAAACTCATTTACTACTTTAAATGTCTCATTTCTTATTCTAATTCCCTCAGCATCACCCGTTTTGCTTTTGTTGATGCTCATCTTATATCCTCCTTTCAAGACACTGTCCATACCGTTCAACTGCTCTTCAATGTCCTTTGCTGTCTCTGACAGAATCACAATGTCATCGGCGAACCTCAAAGTTTTTATTTCTTCTCCATGGATTTTAATACCCACTCCGAATTTTTCTTTCGTTTCCTTTACTGCTTGCTCCATATACAGATTGAATAACATGAGAGGCTACAACCCTGTCTCACTCCATTCCCAACCACTGCTTCCCTTTCATGTCCCTCGACTCTTATAACTGTCATCTTGTTTCTGTACAAATTGTAAATAGCCTTTCACTCCCTGTATTTTATCCCTGCCACCTTTAGAATTTGAAAGAGACTATTCCAGTCAACATTGTCAAAAGCTTTCTCTAAGTCAACAAATGCTCGAAACGTAGGTTTGCCTTTCCTTAATCTTTCTTCTAGGACAAGTCGTAAGGTCAGTATTGCCTCACGTGTTCCAATATTTCTACGGAATCCAAGCCGGCCGGTGTGGCCGAGCGGGTCTAGGCGCTTCAGTCTGGAACCGCGCGACCGCTACCGTCGCAGGTTAGAATCCTGCCTCGGACATGGATGTGTGTGATGACCTTAGGTTAGTTAGGTTTAAGTAGTTCTAAGTTATAGGGGACTGATGACCTCAGATGTTAAGTCCCATAGTGCTCAGAGCCATTTAAACCATTTAACGGAATCCAAACTGATCTTCCTCAAGGTCGGCCTCTACTAGTCTTTCCATTCGTCTGTAAAGAATTCGCTTTAGAATTTTACAGGTGTGGCTTATTAAACTAATTGTTCGGTAATTTTCACATCTGTCAACACCTGCTTTCTTTGGGATTGGAATTATTATATTCTTCTTGAAGTCCGAGGGTATTTCGCCTGTCTCATACATCTTGCTCACCAGATGGTAGAGTTTTCTCAGGACTGGCTCTCCCAATGCCGCCAGTAGTTCTAATGTTGTACACTCCCGGAGCTTTGTTTCGACTCAGGTCTTTCAGGGCTCTGTCAAGCTCTTCACGCAGTATCGTATCTCTCATTTCGTCTTCATCTACATTTCCAGAATATTGTCCTCAAGTACGTCGCCCTTGTATAGACCCTCTATATAGTCCTTCCACCTTTCTGCTTTCCCTCCTTTGCTTAGAATTGGGTTTCCATCTGAGCTCTTGATATTCATACAAGTGGTTCTCTTTTCTCCAAAGGTCTCTTTAATTTTCCTGTAGGCAGTATCTATCTTACCCCTAGTGAGATAAGCCTCTACATCCTTACGTTTGTCCTCTAGCCATCCCTGCTTAGCCATTTTGCACTTCCTGTCGATCTCATTTTTGAGACGTTTGTATTCCTTTTTGCCTGCTTCATTCACTGCATTTTTATATTTTCTCCTTGCATCAATTAAATTCAATATTTCTTTTGTTACCCAAGGATTTCTACTAGCCCTCGTCTTTTTACCTACTTGATTCTCTGCTGCCTTCTCTACTTCATCCGTCAGAGGTACCCATTCTTCTTCTACTGTATTTCTTTCCCCCATTTGTGACAATTGTTCCCTTATGCTCTCCCTGAAACTCTGTACAACCTCTGGTTTAATCAGTTTCTCCAGGTCCCATCTCCTTAAATTCCTACCTTTTTGCAGTTTCTTCAGTTTTAATCTACAGTTCATAACCAATAGATTGTGGTATGAGTCCAGATCTGCCCCTGGCTCCTAAATCTCTGTCTTATTATTATATAATCTATCTGATACATCCTAGTATTTCCAGGACTCTTCCATGTGTACAACCTTCTTTTATGGTTCTTGAACCAAGTGTTAGCTATAACTAGGTACCGCATATTACTCGGTACCGACATATTACGACCCTTTACCCTATACCTATCGACAAAAGAGACCGTCCAATGTCAGTGAAACTGTCTTATGTGGACGGCAACAATTACGATGTTACATTGAGAGAATATCGCCGATTGCAATGGCTGAGGAGGGGCCCAAAGTCATTAAATGATTTAAGGAAGATGATAATGAAACTCAAAGACGCTGGTGAGCACTGTGTGCACCTGGAGGAGAAAAGCGTCCTCTTCCGGCAGAAGTTATTGACATGGTTGCTGTTACTGTAACTCACCATTCAACACTTACCCTCGGTAGTTCTACAGCTCCTGCAGCGTCACGAGAATTGTCCATCACATGGTGAACAGTACAGAAAGTTTTGCGTTTGTTTTACGTTGGTTCCTGCACAAAATCCAGACGGTGCAGCAACTGAATCCTCATGGATCGCAGCAACATTCTAAATTAGCTCTTTGGTTTCCGGTGCGGGTCGAATTTGATGACATGTGGCCGGGCAATATTTTATGTAGTGACGAGCCCCATTTCACACTGCAGGGTGCAGTGAATACACAGAACTGGCGAATTTGGTGTCCTGTCAAACCGTGTGTTGTGCTCGAAGAGCCTTTGCTCTCGCCTTATGTGACTTTGTGGTCTGTGTGGTGTGGATTCACAAGCATCGTTCTTCTCAGTCCGTTCTTGTTAGAAGAAAATGCACCCACAGTACTTGTCAGATGTACTGAGACGTCTGGACATTATCGAAACCTGCACGATAAGACTGTTAATCCTGCTTTGGAAGAGTACAGTGGTGTGGAAATCATGTAAGATGAAGGCAACACCTCACGTTACTCGCCCAGTGAAAGATCTGCTTAATGCAACCTTGTCTAGAGGTTTTCCATACGCATGGCCGGGAATATGTAAGAGAACGCGTTTGCCAGGGTCACATTCGCTTTCGACCTGTTCTGAAGACCAGTATGCAGGAACATGTTTCTCAGATTCCACAAGAACTGCTGCGGGCAAGTGCTGATCCATCATTTTACGGATTCTGCATCTCGTCGACGTCTCTGATGTTCGTATTGAACAACCTGTGTAATTAGTGGTTAATGATGATATCAGCATTATGCCTTTCTCACTTGTTTGAACTTGTCTGCTTCTATCCCCTTTCTAATCCATCCCATATCGAAATATTTGTATATGTCTCTCTTGCATTCACAGCGGCAGATTTGCACCTGTTGGTAAAAAAAAAAAAAAAAAAAAAAAGGAACTAACGTTGTTTTTCCGGCGTAAAGCTGTTTTGCTTTGATATATTAGAAAATGCAATAATTTTTGCTGCCGTATACTATAAGTACAACTTCTGGGTGTAGGTGCAATTTAATTATAACCACTCACTATTTCATTGGCCTCGGATAAAATATATTTGTCGACTTATTCAAACCTGTATTTTTGCAGATACTTCGTCACAAACAGCTACAGTTCCCAGAAGGAGAAATAGTGAAATGCACTCTTGTGTTGCAGTACCAGTTAACGTCAGTCCCCGTATTTTTAATTTCTGTAGAGCTGCTGAAAGACGTTTAAAAATTTGTGTTCCTGCCATCAGTTCGTTCATCCAGGCAACCTCTACTACACTTCGAAATGCATCAAAGTAATTACTGTTATTATTTACAAAATATGTTAAGACTGTCATTATATGTTTTCCTGGACTGATTAGATCGTAGTACTGGTATTGCCGGCTGAACACACCGAGCTGCGGTAGCCACCCGATCAACCATTGTGTAGAAGATAATGGAATTACCAAGCCGACAAAAATGAATTTAAATGAATTTCTGTATTAAGTAGTAATGAATCCGAGTTCAGAGGATTATTACTTTCGGTGGCAAAACGATATTTTTTTTCATCTCTGTTTCATTTGCTCATGTAATATCTGAGGGTCTGTACATTAGTTAAGTATCGACTGGACTGAGACACAAATTTCCATTTCTCTCTGTATTGGTAATGAGCCCGGAGCTTAAAAAATGAATAAACGCGGAAGAGCTTCCAATAGAGAAGTAGTCGATAACGAACTGAAAAATGCACCTGATTCAAAGATAACAACCACGCATAACTGCTGCTTGCACAACCATTCGTTTTCTCTGTAACTCTGACGTTATTCTTTCTCATCAGCTTATGAAGATCGCTGAACAATGATCTGTGTCACTCACTGAGAAGTAACTACAGCATCAATTTGCTGCAGGTGACAGCGTGTATTTCACGTGTTGCATTTCGAGAGAAGAAACCAAGATGAGAATCAGTCGCAGAGTAAATATTCCATGACAAAACGACTGCGAATAGTTAAATGAGTGGAAGGAACCTTCCACGAAGCTTAAGTGTCACAACTAGTTTACATGTTATAGATTCTTCTTGTTCTCGTTTCGATTACCTGAAGAACACACTACATCAACGGTACATTTCTTTTTCTTGCACTTGACCTTAACTTGAAGTGAGCACTCCCGCTTCCGTTTCTTTTGCTGCTCCTTCCCCACTTCAGACCACGTTTTCACAGTTTCTAAATTTGGCTCTTCTTTAATACCCAAGCGCTCTTGGGGTTTATCCGCCGGCCAGATGCGATTCTGAATATGTTCCTTTCTTATCCACCCCTGAGGCGAATTCTTTTCTACGTCGGTAGACCATACCTCTCCGGTTTTTCTTTTAGAGAAAGAAACGGATGATTTAATTGTTTAACCTCGCAGGACTCATACGAGAAACGCGATTATACCCTTCATCGTCCTATGAATGTTGTCTCTGGTGTTTTATATGACTGTGTTGAGTTAGTAATAGTGCAGTGGTTTGAATTCACCATTTTCTTTGACGTCCTTTGTTATTGATTATCATTTATTATGGTGTAAGTAAAAGAGTAAACCCGTCCTCAAGCCGAAGGTTACTTTGAACATCACAGTACTTGACTAGGACTGGTCCTGATGGAAATGGTACTCCCTTGCATTTCTCTGACCTACGAACGAAGTTATTCAGTTAGTCAAAGATGTATTTACATTTTAATGTGACACCACACTAAGGTTTCCAGAGATGAAAGCAGTGATACTTAACAGGAAAACTCGACGACCCATTAAAGACTGAACAATGGATATTAGGAATTGTATTCTGACAATTCCCCACCTAGACATCGAGCTGGTACTTCATTTTAACTATATACTTTTTACCAGAGTACAAGAAGACGGGCTAATGGTCCAACAAAAAATGAAACATGCTCAATCTCTGAAGTATTTAGGTCCCGGAAGGAGCCAATTATTCTTCTTAACGTAGTAACTCACCCAGAAACGACAGCTTAAAAATGTTCAAATGTGTGTGAATTCATAATGGACCAAACTGCTTAGATCAGCGGTCCCTAGACTTACACCCTACGTAAACTAACCTAAACTAACCTACGTTACGAACAACACACACATCCATGCCCAAGGGAGGACTCGCACCTCCGGCGGGAGGGGCCGCGCATTCCGTGACAGGGCACCTCAAACAGCGCGTCCATTCCGCGCGTCGATACGACAGCTAATACGATTCAGCCTGACATTTAATTGTGAGGCCATGTGTAATAATTCAAATAGGACTACAGCTTTGCAAATCCAAAATGTATCCCTCTAAAATACTTTTTTGATGATGGATTGATTGTAGACTGCTGAAATTGATTCGACAGTCTCGAGAGGTTATAAATGAAGTGACGTTACTCAGAGTGCCGCTGTGTGGGCTGTATACATCGCGCTACACTGAAATATCATAGGATGTTCATTAACAGGTGTGCTCGCGAAATATGCTGAACAATAATAATTCCACTTTCTGGCAACAGGTGGAAATATGGTACTGTGAGCAGTTGGAATGTGAAATGTTTCCTCTTCAGCCGTCACTAAAATGTTTGTCACGTGGCAAGGCGTGGTGATTCCTTTTGTGGAGTAATTGTTGGTGTAAAGCGTTAAGAAGATTGACGTCTTCCGTGCGGGACTCAACATATGTCTTAAAGTGAGACCATGCGTTGTTGCTAAGGCTGTTTTATCACATCGCAGCAACATCACCGTTGTAATGCTGGAAAATCGACTACAGAAACAGCTGAGAAGAGAATGGGTGGGATACTATGAAAAACTCTGAAGAATGAGACGAATTAGATGCTGCAGCAGGGAGGCAGAGGCGACTCATTCCCCTGGCAGTTGTTCATGAAGTTGCTGCAGCTGCAAAAATGGTTCAAATGGTTCTGAGCCCTATGGGACTTAACTTCTGAGGTCATCAGTCACCTAGAACTTAGAACTAATTAAACCTAACTAACCTAAGGACATCACACACATCCATGCCCGAGGCCGGATTCGAACCTGCGACCTCTGCGGTCGCGCGAATCCAGATTGTAGCACCTAGAACCCCTCGGCCACTATGGCCGGCGCTGCAGCTGCATCCGACGGTGTAGCACCTGCATGACATTCTGCAAACAGTGTCCGAGCTGAATCACGAGAATTGTCTCTCCCATGGTCATCGTTTCAAAAAATTCTGCAGCTCTTTTTCGCTTGTATCCCTACAAGATTCAGAATACGCACCAAATAAAGCCATAAACAGGCTACAACGCCATGACTTTGCCCTTTGTCTATTGGCACACATGGAAATGGATGACACGTGGCCGGGGGACATTCTTTGGACGGATGAGGCAATTTTGCCATGAATACAGAGAGCCGTTGGATACGGGGCTCTACTCGCGACAAGTTGTACAGGAACGTCCACTACACTAAGCTTACGTGACTGTGTGGTGTGTTTTCTGTTTTAGTTCAAGGAGATGGCACATCGTAGGCTGTTAGGTGTACAGTGTTGCCTGCACGTTATGAAAACCACCTTGCACAACACGTGATACCAGCTTAGCAAGAGTGGAGCTTTGTCCACACCACTATTTCCCTGTAAGAACAAACTAACACAGTACGAACAGGCTGTGAAGACCCAAAGGTACCGACCGGCATACGTGTTATCCTCAGCCCTCAGGCGTCACCGGATGCGGACACGGAGGGACTTGTGGCCAGCACGTCGCTCTCCCGGCCGTTTCCAGCTTTCGTGACCGGTCCCGCTGCTTCTCAGTCAAGCCGCTCCTCATTAGGCCTCACAAGGGCTGAGCGCACCACACGAGAAACTAAAGACGTTTGGCCTTTCAGATCCCCCGACCTAAATCCACGTGACTTCTGCTTGTGGGAATATCTGAAAAATCGTGTCAGTCGGAGATGTTCCTCGAATCTTCCTGATCTGAAGCATGAGACGACATATCTCTCTGATTTCACTGGATATGCCGTGGACAACTGTCAACCATTCAACGTTACGGATGCAGCATGTTGCTGAGAGACTCCCCCATTATAACTTGCGCCCAGAACTACCTCTCCACATGCTGCACCCACACGACGTTCCGACTGCTTAAGGCGCCGTATTTTAACCTGGTGGCGGACCGATTAACGAGCATACCTACGATATTTCAGCATCCTGTGATGTATGCAGCCTGCACTGCGACACTAAGAACACCGTCAGTTTAATTATAACTATCCAGCATATTAATAAAATTTATTTTAAGATTCACTTACCACTATTGCACTATTGCACCAGTACTGCAACAGATCACACGACATTTTATTTTAAACTCTGTTTGCAAAAGAAGGCGTCGCATGCATGCCATGCATGACTCATATGTGTTCCATGTCGTAAACAGGACGAATGACCCCCAACATGACCACCGTAACCAGTATTTGACAGTGTTTGAGGCAGAACATCTATTTTATTAATGGATGTCTACAAACTAGCGCCGGCTGGTGTGGCCGTGCGGTTCTAGGCGCTTCAGTCTGGAACCGCGTGACCTCTACGGTCGCAGGTTCGAATCCTGCCTCGGGCATAGATGTGTGTGATGTCCTTAGGTTAGTTAGGTTTAAATAGTTCTAAGTTCTAGGGATCTAATGACCACAGATGTTAAGTCCCATAGGGCTCAGAGCCATTTGAACCATTTTACGAACTAGCATAGTGGCACACATGATGTATCCCTGGCGGACCGCAAGGCGTCCATCACGTCTTTTCAAACTTTTACGTGCTGTGAGGTGCTTCGGTAGCAACACAGTAAAGCTCTGAGCGAAGATCTGTTACTGTGGTAACGTCATTAGCCATACTTCCCGAGACACGGACAGAAACGTATTCCCTCTGTGTCACTACTTTACCAGCCGCTTTCGACGAACTTCGCATATGCCACTCCTAAATTGTAAATTTTACTGAACTTCTTTACGTTTACATTTTATCGCTCACGGACTGCTCTGCTGGCATTTTTCTCTGCACGTTTGTATTGTTAGTGTTTGAAAACAAAGGATACGCTTTAAAGTCCCGCCAACAATTACAAATAACCGAAACTGGAGCGATAGCATAGATAATATTGTGGCTAGAGCAAACCAAAGACTGTGATACATTGGCAGGACGCATAGAAAGTACATTGGTCTACTAAAGAGGAGACGTGTTGCACCACGCATGTCCGCTCTATCCTGGAATATTGCTGTGCGGTATGGGATCTACATCCGGTGGGACCGAAGGATGACTTTGAAAAAGTCCAAAGAAGGGCAATTCGTTTTGTATTATCGGGAAATAGGGAGATAGTGCCACAGGCATGATACGTGAATTGGAGTGGCAATCATTAAAAAAAATGCGTTCTTCGTTGTGGCGGGATCTTCTCATGAAATTTCAATCACTAGTTTTCTCCTGCGATTACGAAAACGTTCTGTTCGCACCCACCTACATAGGGAGAAATGATCATCACGATAAAATAAGAGAAACGAGGGCTCGTACAGGAAAATTTAAGTGATCCTTTTTCCCGCGCACCGTACGAGAGTGGAAAGGTAGAGAGATAGCTCGAAGGTGGTTCAGTGAACCCTCTGCCAGGCACTTTATTGTGAATAGCAATCACGTAGATGTAGATGACGTAGAACCACGATGTCACTGGAGGCAATCCAGAATCTCGGATTAGGGATCGTGAGGAGTTCCGACGATTGTCGGTGCCGTGTTTGTTGCAACCCTCAGTGCTCCGCCATACGTATTTCCTCGTAAAACCCGCCACTTCGCTTTTGCCTCTGTGATGCAAATGTACAGGTTTCCATCAGACTTTGAATGTACGCTGTATAAACTAATATCAACCAGGCGATAGGGTTTAGCAAAGAAGTTGACAGAAAATGCAGGATTACGGCTGTGCGCTTATTCCCGCCGGCCTGAAGGGACAACTTGCGTCACTCAAGCAATCAACATACCGACTACAAAGCAAGTTTGATTAACGTATTTCTACGGTGAATTGGTGAAATTATAATCGCTCCAGTAACACTAGTAAGCAGTCTACGGTAACGCTCATTCAGACTTAGATTTTAATGGGCACTGAGTCACACGGAAATGCTACAAGCTGCGTCAAGTCAAACTAAGCACTTAAATGAGTCAACTGGTTTGGCCAGAAGCGCCAGCAATATTCCCGCTGCTGCCGAAAAAGAATTACCGCACGATTCTCTTTTTACAAATGGGCTGAGCTGTTTAGTGTTCGTTCCTCTAGTAGCACCACACTGTACTGTGGCGGGGAGTTTCAGAATTCATCAAAACTTCGGGCATATAGAAGAAAATAAGCAAATTATTAAATAGTTCATTTTTTTAAAGACTGTGTTTTTAAAACTGTATGACCACGTCATGTACGCCGTCGGATCCATACTATACGGACATCCCTTCGTAGTGCACAGCTGACTAACAGATATCTGGAATGTGGACAGCCACTATAAAAGTAGACGGAGAGTATTGTGTTGTCATTATGGAGCGGTAAAAGTAGTACCAGTCAGTCAGAACAGCTCAGTCAGTTTGAACGTGGTCCAGTTATTGCACGTCGCCTGAAGGATAAATCCATCAGTTGCCTTATCGACTGTTGGTGGTGTAATAGTGAAGTGGAAACGCATAGGAACACCTACAGCTAAACCAAGAACAGGCAGCCGGATGTAATGACGGGCAGGGCCATTGAGAATCACGTAGGATTGGTTGAAATTGAGCGGAATGAATCATACGTGAGTTGCAAAATGCTGCCAGCAGTCCAGCTAGGACAATGACTGTGAGGCACAGTGTTCGATCAGCTCCTCATAAGCCACTCTCTGAAGCTATAACAAATGAACCGTTCCTATTAAAGTCGGCTGTAGAACTGGCCAGAGCGCTAGCTTGTTTCGTAAGACCAGCCGAGTGGCGGCGCTCGGTCTGCTAGCGTCGACAGTGGTGACTCGCGGGTCCGATGTGTACTGAGGGACCGCGGCCGATTTGAAGCCTACAACCTAGCAAGTGTAGTACCTTGCGGTGACACCACAGTTCCAGCTCTTGAGGAATAATGTGCTACCATTCCTCCACAGAGATTCAGATGCCTCGCTGAAAGTGCAACCAGCAGAGTTAAGCGTGAGGTATGAACATACGCCACATTTACTGCGTAGGCTTCCGCGGCCAGTCCAGTCAGTTGACAAAAATGTTTGCTGAGTACCGTACCACATCGTAATGAAAAAAAAAAAAAAAAACCTATACCGGGGAAACCAACGTTTCGCTCACAGTTAATGTGGGCTTATTCTGGGTCAACTGATGAGGACCGATTGATTTCTCCAATATAGTTTTTACATTATGACGCTGTAGGTTCTCGGAAAATTTTACGAATTCATTAATATGTGACCGGACACTTTTCACCAAATAATGCATATCCAGGATGGTCTTCCCAAATAATGTGTGGGTAGTTCGTGTTCGCGCTGTATCAACAGTAAGAAGTTACGGTGTATTTAGCTTCTAGGCAGCAGAACTATACCTATTTAAAATAATTCATAAATATACCTCACTGCAGAGTGTCAGAATACACATTGCAGAAGGAGTTTTCACTCTCCAGTAGGCTGGATGCTAATCTGAACATCCTGGCATGTTAAAACTCTGTATCGTACCGATTCTTACACTTGGACCTATGCCTTTTGCAGGCGTATGCTCTACAAACCGAGATTTCCAAGTACGAATCACGACACGCCTTCACAATCTAAATGCCGCCAGAATTTTTTTCTCCAACTCCAGTTCAAGTTGTGGCACTAGCACTCATGGGAAATAAAATACTGCAGATAAATAGCTTATTCACAGATTACAGGATTGTTTCCTAAATGAATTGAACGTATTTTCAATCTGCAGCGAAATGTGCGTTCGTATGAAACCGTGTAAAACCGACCAGCAGGTCATAACCGTGTGGACGCTGCAGAGTGAAATTTCATTTTAAAAGTAACAGAAGAGTGAAAATTCATTCTAAAAGTAATCACCTAGACAGTTGCTAAGCCATTTCATCGCAGTATCCTTTATCCCAAGAGTGCTAATATCACAAGGTAAGCAGTATAATTTCTGTACAGTTTGCAAGGTAGGAGAAAGACGTTCTGTTTTAAGTAAGGGTGCAAATGGTTCATATGGCTCTGAGCACTATGGGACTTAACTTCTAAGGTCATTAGTCCCCTAGAACTAAGAGCTACTGAAACCTAACTAACCTAAGGACATCACATACACCCGTGCCCGAGGCAGGATTCGAACCTGCCATCGTAGTGGTCGCGCGGTTCCAGACTGTAGCGCCTAGCACCGCTCGGCCACTCCGGCCGGCTAAGTAAGGGTGTGAGGGCGGTTAAGTCGTGCTTTAATAGCTCAGTCAGCACAGTACCTGTCCGCGAAAGGTAAAGGTCCCAGGCTCCAGTCCCGATGCGGCTAGCAGTTTTCATCCGCCACGGACTTTCGTTACGCAAATTGATTACCAGCGATGTCAACGACCTTACCCGTTGATGTCTATGGCGTATGTTTATCTACAGCAAAAGAACAATCCGTTTATCAGCTAACATATCCTGTATCTCCTTCACAGCCTTTGACAGTGCCGCGGGATGAATCGCCACGGAGAGCTGCGCCACTCAAATCCGACTGCCGAGGCCCGCGTGGCGGATCGGAAAGAGCGCCGGGGGCGGAGGTTTAGTCGCGCGCTGTTCGCGTCACGGCCGGCGGCAGGTGGCGCCTCAGATTTGTGCAGTCGTGCGCAGCGGAGACGGATTATAACGTGGCAGGCGGTGTTCGACGCCCGCTACCCGCTGTCCGGCCGTGACGTGACGTGACGTCACGCGGTCCGGCCCGGTGACAACAGGACGCGGGCACACAGCAGCGCATTTCCATAGGCCGGCGCGCCACTCTCATTAGTCTGCGCGCTGCGCTGACAGCTAACAGCGCGCCTCACACTGCAGCCCACCTGCCGTCAGTGCCACTGTTGTAGCCAATCACAACTGCCGAGCGCCGCTGAGAACCGAGCCCGACTGCGCCACTGTTTCACATTCAGTACGCGTTTCGAGCAGTACATCTGCATCGACATCTACAGGGTGTTACAAAAATGTACGGCCAAACTTTCAGGAAACATTCCTCACACACAAATAAAGAAAATATGTTATGTGTGCATGTGTCCGGAAACGCTTAATTTCCATGTTACAGCTTATTTTAGTTTCCTCGATTCACCGCCAGTTGGCCCAATTGAAGGTTCAAAATGGTTCAAATGGCTCTGAGCACTATGGGACTCAACTGCTGAGGTCATTAGTCCCCTAGAACTTAGAACTAGTTAAACCTAACTAACCTAAGGACATCACAAACATCCATGCCCGAGGCAGGATTCGAACCTGCGACCGTAGCGGTCTTGCGGTTCCAGACTGCAGCGCCTTTAACCGCACGGCCACTTCGGCCGGCCCAATTAAAGGAAGGTAATGTTGACTTCAGTGCTTGTGTTGACATGCGACTCATTGCTCTACAGTACTAGCATCAAGCACATCAGTACGTAGCATCAACAGGTTAGTGTTCATCACGAACGTGGTTTTGCACTCAGTGCAATGTTTACAAATGCGGAGTTGGCAGATGCCCATTTGATGTATGGATTAGCACAGGGCAATAGCCGTGGCGCGGTACGTTTGTGTCAAGACAGATTTCCAGAACGAAGGTGTCCCGACAGGAAGACGTTCGAAGCAATTGATCGGCGTCTTAGGGAGCACGGAACATTCCAGCCTATGACTCGCGACTGGGGAAGACCTAGAACAACGACACCTGCAATGGACGAGGCAATTCCTCGTGCAGCTGACTATAACCCTAATGTCAGCGTCAGAGAAGTTGCTGCTGTACAAGGTAACGTTGACCACGTCACTGTATGGAGAGTACTACGGGAGAACCAGTTGTTTCCGTACCCTGTACAGCGTGTGCAGGCACTATCAGCAGCTGACTGGCCTCCACGGGTGCACTTCTGCGAATGGTTTGTAACAACAACGACGCTGTACTATTGTACATATAAGTAATTTTTTTTCCTCTGATTTTTCGATAAACTTGTGTAATTGATGTTCTGATTTCATTTCTTTTTTGTTTCATGTCATTATGATAAGGAAACTGTAAACAAGTTTTAATGTGAATATTAATGTTTATGTAAAATTTCAAGTAATATTGTGATAGAATTGAAACGTAACAAATGTTGAGACTGTTGTAAGATGTTAAAATTGTAACTGTGGATCTGGTCCATACGTAGGCAATGTGTTAGGATATGTAAAATGCAAAACCTCGCATGAATACCCGGCCTGTCAGGGAGCGGTAAAAGGTGGATGGCAGGCGAGCGCGGGAAAATGAACACGGGCACTGCACGGCACAACGGGCTCAGCAGTAGTAGTTGGAGTCTGGCACTGGTTTGAGCAACATCTTCTGGAGCGAGGAGGCTCTCCTGGAAGACGTAGTTTCACTGAGCCTCGGGTATGCGTTCCAAATCCCACACAGCATGGCAAAATTCCATAGGCACTAAATGGAAAAGTATTGCGACGCTAAGAAGAATTAAAATGCCGATACATCAAGAGCCATAGCTGTGGTTGCATGTGTGCTCTGCGCCTCGCCATCTCGCCGCCCGCCAACCGCTGCATCGATACAAGCAGGTTGAAACTTTTAGTACTGTATCCGTATGGACCAGAGAGTGAACTGTGCAATAATAACCTAAATTTTACCAGAACTTTCCCATCATTTAATTATCCTCACAACTAACCTAGACAGGGTCCTTTCCAAATGTTGTGCAATCCGAGTGTCCCGAAATGAAAAATTAAATTTTGTGTTAATAATAATTTCTTGCAGACCTAGCTATGTTAGAATGGTGTTTAAAGAACTGTTTTGTTAATGAACCAGTAAATGAATAACGAAGGTCTAACGAAGTTTAAAGATAACTTTAATATTGATATAGTAATGAAGTTTAATTATTTCGAGATAGATATAAAGGTATTTAAATGAGTAGTAAATAAGATAAAAAGAGTAGTAACTCATGTACTGGAAATCTTGAACGCCTAATAATTTCAGTAATCAAATTTTTTAATACAGTGATCATAAAGTTTCAGGGTCCCCCCCCCCCTTTTTATTCATTTGAATTCTGAAGTGTTCTAAATTGGTTTGACCAGCAAAAGTTAAAGTCAATATAATAGTCAAAATTTATCAGTGTTTTATCTTCATCAAAATTGACATTTTGTGTGTAGCTCGAAAGTGCTATTTCTAGGGTAACCTATGCCCGATTTTAATCACATTAATAGACAGTATAAAGTTTTGTAGTATACATTGTAGTGTAGTGTTATGTATTCATGGTTTTTCCATATCAGTACACAACGTGAAACTATCAGTTCAATAGATTTTCTGGTTATAAAATTCTACTACATTTATGCAGTGTTACTACGTGCTGTTTTGCATGAATTATACAAACTTGTACAGGGAAGAAACTCAGTTAATGCCTAATTAGGCTGGCGATCGTATTATTATCAAATTGGTAGCATCTTCAATGTTGCTTTTGGTCCATCCTGACGTGTAATTGCATTTCGGACTTGCTTGGCGGATCACTGTTATTACAGAGTGGGTGTAAGTCTGATTTGCCACCATTCAGGTACACGCGGTCGATCTCTATACGAAAATCCTTTCTCATAAGGTGAACCCCACTCACTTACCATAGTACAGGCTTTAATGAGTATTGTGTGCCCCACGCGCACATTACAGGTTCATCCAACAATGTGTCAATCCTCATTTCAGTGCAAATGTTCTCTTTATGGATGAGGCTTCTTTCCAACGAGAATCCGCACGCAATTGTGCAATCACGTCATCAACACAGATTTTCTGTGAACGTTTGGGCAGGCATTGTTGGTGATGCCTTGATTGGGCCCCATGTTCATTCCCCTACGCTCAGTGGAGTGCTAGAACATGTGCCTTTACAAGTACGACACAACATGTGGTTCATGCACGATGGAGCTCCTGCACATTTCAGTCGAAGTATTCGTACGCTTCTCAACAACAGATTCGGTGACCGATGGATTGGTAGAGGCGGACCAATTACATGGCCTCCACGCTCTCCTGCCCTCAACCCTCTTGACTTTCATTTACGGGGGCATTTGTAAGCTCTTGTCTACGAACCCCGGTACCAAATGTAGAGACTTCGTGCTCGTATTGTGGACGGCTGTGATACAATACGCCATTCTCCAGGGCTGCATCAGCGCATCAGGGATTCCATGCGACGGAGGGTGGATGCATGTATCCTCGCTAACGGAGGACATTTTGAACATTTCTTGTAACAAAGTGTTTGATGTCACGCTGGTACGTTCTGTTGCTGTGTGTTTCCATTCCATGATTAATGTGATTTGAAGAGAAGTAATAAAATGGGCTCTAACATGGAAAGTAAGCGTTTCCGGACACATGTCCACATAACATATTTTCTTTCTTTGTGTGTGAGGAATGTTTCCTGAAAGTTTGGCCGTACCTTTTTGTAACACCCTGTATACTTTGTAAGTCAGCTACTAGTATGTGGCAGTGGGTACTTTGTGTGGCACCGACACTTCCTCTCTTTCCTATACGAGTCGCGTATGGTACGCAGTAAGAGCGACATCGTATGAGCTCGAACTATTCTGATTCTTCAGTGATAGATATGCGTAGCTGGAAGCACTATACACTGACGTTATAAAAGTCAAGCGATATGCATATGTTGAAAAATGAGTATTGTTAATGAAATAAAAGATCCACGCCGTGGACACCAACTGAAAAAGCTTCTCCTTATGTTTCAGATCTAGACTGCCATAAAAATGTTAAGGGACTGTTAATCAGAACTCAGGGAGAAGTTTTAGTCTAATTCAAAAGCGATTTATTGACCTTAAACATGACAACAAAATTATTATAGAAACATCATACAAAACGTATTTATTTAACCAAAGCCTTACTAAAATGGGATCTATGCTGGACAAAGTGATCTGCTGTGGATCAACACACCACACTAACCAGAACACTACTCGCTCTTTCTCACTTCATACACGTGAATACAGGTTATGGGGTCAAACTACGCCACCACCAAGCATCTATATTCTACCATACAAAAAAAAAAAAAAGGAAAAATATGGCTTGAAACAACAGGGTGCTGAGATGTATATATTATAGCCCTACGTCGCAGCAGCGAATACTTTACCATCCTACTGCTCAAGGCGGCACACCACGATGCGTTCGGCGACTGAAGTGATGGACGGCGGCAATCTCTTGTTTAAATGTGCGTTCCCGAAAAATGCAAGTACTCGGTCTCACGTTCGGTTAATTCGGAATGCAGGTACTTCCCTATGAGCCTCTGAAACCCCAGTGCATTGCAGTGTGCAGGTGGACCCGTTTGCTGGTCTGCCAAACCAATCAGACTCCGTGCCACGACTGTGCGTGTCAGAGTATGTCAAATGTTTAGACAGCAAACTCAAGACAAATAAATAACCACACGCATCACTTGTTGTGACCGTGATGATATAAGCAGTACCTCTGACAGTTCAGAAGGTGACTGGCACAGGCTATAAGTCGCACACTAGAAAAGGACACAAGTCTCACCATTTAGGTAGAGACCTGCAGTTCTTTACTAGCGAAGTGCCAGTGCAAGAGACTTATACAAGAGTGCTCCATCTTCCTTTCTCTGTGTTTCCTCCTCAGCTCAGTTCCAAAAGCACATTTCTCTTTTTTGACTTTCCCCACTTTCACACAAGCCAATCACGAGCTGGAGCCCGGCATTCTAAGCTCAGAGAATGGTCTTTGCACTGCAAACCGATTTGACCAATCAGAGACTTTAAAGTTAATTGGCAGAAAATGTAAAAAAACAGCTTCAAGGCCTCTTTCCCACATGTTTGCCGTGTCTTTTGCTAACACAATACAGGGTGGAAGCACAGAGCTCCATAAACAGCTTGTTATCTCCCCTGTTGTGTCCATTTTAAAGTTTGCAAAGAACGGCCATAAACACACAAACAGCTTCATGCTCTGAAAAACATTTTTGAAACAGAGTCTGGACGCCAGTTTCCCTGTCTCACAGATATTTGCTGAACATTTACATTTCGTTTGGCGGCTTGCTTTCTAACAAGGGTCCATCCTCTGCTTTATTCCTGGCCTGCAGTGCGCTGTCAGCGACTTTTCGGCGCTAGACCATATACCTGGACGTCTGCCACCTGTCCGGCGCCAAGCTAATGTGTTTTTGCACAATGTGACCGCAGCACGTGGCCATCTGGAAATGTCTCCTCACTGTTCTCCAGAAAAACGCGCTTTGTCAGCCTACCAACATCGTAATTTTACTGCAGTCGTTTACGTTGGCACCTTTTTCCTTTGAACGCAACTAAGGCTTACCGTATTTCCTTCCCTAGAGCATGCAAACAAGACCATGAACTACTGCTGACCATTTCATCATAATGTATGAAGTCAAACGGCATTAGGTGGTATTCCCTACACTTAATAAGAAGTAAGACTGCCCTGCAATCTCTCAATGTATAGATGGCTATAGAATCACGTACATAGATGTAAAAGGGTAGTGCATTGCTGGAGCTATCATATGTACTCAGGAGCTTCATGTGAAAAGGTTTCCGGCGTGATTAAGTCAAAACGACGGCAATTAACGGACTTTTAACATGGAGTGGCAGTTAGAGCTAGACGCATGGGACATTCCATTTGGGAAATCGTTAGAGAATTCAGTATTCCGAGTTCTACAGTGTCAACATTGTGCCAAGAACACCAAATTTCAGGTATTGTCCCTCACCACCACGGACAACCCAGCGGCCGACGGCCTTCACTTAACGACAGGGAGCAGCGGCGTTTGCGCAGAGTTGTTTGTGCTAACAGAGAAGCAACACTGCGTGAAATAACCGCAGAAATCAATGTGGGGCGTATGACGACTGTATCTGTTATGCAAAGCACCAAATCCAGCGTTAACTGGTTACGGTAGGGAATGACTGACGCGAGTGCCTTTTCTAACAGCACAACATCGCCTACAATGCCTTTCTTGGGCTCATGACCATCCCGGTTGGACCCTAGACGACTGGAAAACCGTGGTCTTGCCAAATGGCTCCCAATTTGGTAAGACCCCGTGGTAGAGTTGGAGTGAGGCGCACACCCCACGAAGCCATGGACCCATGTTGTCAATCATGCACTGTGCAAGATGTTGGTGGATACATAATGGTGTGGACTCTGTTTTCATGGCGTAGTCTTGGTCCTCTGGTCCGACTGAGACGACTCCCCCCCCCACGAACCATGGACCTTGCCATTGGTGGGGAGGCTTGCATGCATCAGCGATACAGATAGCCATACCGTAGGTGCAACCACAATGGGGGGGTATCTGTTGAGAGGCCAGACAAACGTGTGGTTCCTGAAGAGCGGCAGCAGCCTTTTCAGTAGTTGCAGAGGAAACGCTCTGGATGACTGACTGATCTGGCCTTGTACTGTCTTGGTACTGCGAACGGCTGAAAGCAAGGGAAATCCACAGCCGCAATTTTTCCCGAAGGCATGCAGTATTACTGTATGGTTAAATGATGATGGCGTCCTCTTGGGTAAAATATTCTGGAGGTAAAATTGTCCCCCATTCGGATCTCCGGACGGGGAGTACTCAGGAGGACGTTGTTATCATGAGAAAGAAAACTGACGATCTACGAATCGGAGCTTGGAATGTCGGATCCCTTCATTGGGCAGGTAGGTTAGAAAATTTATGAAGGGAAATAGATAGGTTAAAGTTAGATATAGCGGGAATTAGTGACGTTCGATGGCAGGAGGAACAAGACTTCTGGTCAGGTGAATACAGGGTTATAAATACAAACTCAAATAGGGGTAATGCAGCAGTAGGTTTAATAATGAATAGGAAAATAGGAATGCGGGTAAGCTACTACAAACAGCATAGTGAATTAATTATTGTGGCCAAGATAGATACGAAACCCACGCCTACCACAGTAGTAACAGTTTATATGCCAACTAGCTCCGCTGATGACGAAGGGATTGATGAAATGTATGATGAGATGAAAGAAGCCATTCAGCTGGTGAAGGGAGACGAAAATTTAATAGTCATGGATGACTGAAACTCGATAGTAGGAAAAGAAAGAGAAGGAAACGTAGTACGTGAATATGGAATGGAAGTAAGGAGTGAAAGAGGAAGCCGCCTGATAGAATTTTGCACACAGCATAATTTAATCATAGCTAACACTTATTTCAAAAATCATGAAAGAATGTTGTATACATGGAAGAAGCCTGGAGATACTGGAAAGTCTCGGATAGATTATATAATGGTAAGACAGAGATTCAGGAAACAGGTTTTTAATTGTAAGACATTTCCAGGGGCAGATGCGGACTCTGACAACAATCTATTGGTTATAAACTGTAGATTGAAACTGAAGAAACTGCAAAAAGGTGGGAATTCGACGAGATGGGACCTGGATAAACTGAAACAACCAGAGGTTGCACAGAATTTCAGGGAGAGCATTAGGGAACGATTGACAAGAATGTTGGAAAGAAATACAGTAGAAGAAGAATGGGTAGCTGTGAGAGATCAAATAGCGAAGGCAGCAGAGGATCAAGTAGGTAAAAAGACGAGGGCTATAGAAATCCTTTGGTAACAGAGGAGATATTGAATTCCATTGATGAAAGGAGAAAATACAAAAATGCAGTAAATGAAGAACGCAAACAGGAATACAAACGTCTCAAAAATGAGATCGACAGGGACTACAAAATGGCTAAGCAGGGATGGCTACAGGACAAATGTAGGGCTGTAGAAGCGTATATTACTAGGGGTACGATAGATACTGGCTACAGGAAAATTAAAGAGACCTTTGGAGGAAAGAGAACCACTTGCATAAATATCAAGAGCTCAGATGGAAACCCAGTGCTAAGCAAAGAAGGGATAGCAGAAAGGTGGAAGGAGTGTATAGAGGGTCGATAAAAGGGCCATGTTCTTAAGGACAATTTTATGGAAATGGAAGAGGATGAAGATGAAGGTGAAATAGGAGATATGATACTGCGTGAAGAGTTTGACAGAGCACTGAAAGAGCTAGGTCGAAACAAGGCCCCGGGAGTAGACAACATTCCATTAGAACTACTGACAGCCTTGGGAGAGCCAGGCGTAGCAAAATTCTATCGTCTGGTGAGCAAGATGTATGAGACAGGCGAAATACCCTCAGACGTCAAGAAGAATATAATAATTCCAATCCCAAAGAAAGCAGGTGTTGACAGATGTGAAAATTACCGAACTATCGATTTAATAAGCCACGGCTGCAAAATACTAACACGAATTCTTTACAAACGAATGTAAAAACTGGTAGAAGCCAAACTCGGGGAAAATCAGTTTGGATTCCGTGGAAATGTTGGAACACGTGCGGCAATACTGACCATACGACATATCTTAGAAGATAGATTAAGGAAAGGCAAACCTATATTGCTAGCATTTGTAGACTTAGAAAAAAGATTTTGACAATGTTGACTGGAATACTCTCTTTCAAATTCTGGAGGTGGCAAGGGTAAAACACAGAGAGCGAAAGGCTATTCACAATTTGTACAGAGACCAGATGGCAGTTATAACAGTCGAGGGGCATGAAAGGGAAGCAGTGGTTGGGAAGGGAGTGAGACAGGGTTGTAGCATATCCCAAATGTTATTCAGTCTGTATATTGTGCAAGCAGTATGAATTAAAATCCATGGAGAAGAAATAAAAACTTTCAGGTTCGCCACAGACATTGTAATTTTGTCAGTGACAGCAGAGGACCTGGA
This sequence comes from Schistocerca piceifrons, assembly GCF_021461385.2. Taxonomy (NCBI): domain Eukaryota; kingdom Metazoa; phylum Arthropoda; class Insecta; order Orthoptera; family Acrididae; genus Schistocerca; species Schistocerca piceifrons. The sequence goes on from NC_060143.1 coordinate 282,732,539, forward strand.
AGAGCAGCTGAAGGGAATGGACAGTGTCTTGAAAGGAGGATATAAGATGAACATCAACAAAAGCAAAACGAAGATAGTGGAATGTAGTCGAATTAAATCGGGTGATGCTGAGGGAATTAGATTAGCAAATGAGACACTTAAAGTAGTAAATGAGTTTTGCTATTTGGGGAGCAAAATAACTGATAAAGTAAGTGGTCGAAGTAGAGAAGATATAAAACGTAGACTGCCAATGGCAAGGAAAGCATTTCTGAAGTAAAGAAATTTGTTAACGTCGAGTATAGATTTAAGTGTCCGGAAGTCGTTTCTGAAAGTATTTGTATAGAGTGTAGCCATGTATGGAAGTGAAACTTGGACGATAAATAGTTTAAACAAGAAGAGAATAGAAGCTTTCGAAATGTGGTGCTACAGAAGAATGTTGAAGATTAGATGGGTAGATCATATAACTAATGAGGAAGTATTGAATAGAACTGGGGAGACGAGAAATTTGTGGCACAACCTGACTAGACATGTTCTGAGGGCAGCGTGGACGGTAAAAATCGTAGAAGGAGACCAAGGGATGAATGCGCTGAGCAGTTTCAGAAGGTACTGTCAGATGAAGAAGGTTGCACAGGATAGAGTAGTATGGAGAGCTGCATCAAACCAGTCTCTGGACTGAAGACCACAACAACAACTCCTTGCACACAATTTACAGTCATTCATGGACTTCGTGTTTCCAAAAGAAAGATGTAATTTTTATGGATAACAATTCGCCAGGTCACTGGGCCATAATTGATCGTGATTAGTTTGAAGAATATTATGGTCAGTTCGAACGGATGATTTAGCCACCGAGATGGCCCGACATGAGTCCCATCGAACATTTATAGGGCATATTTGAGAGGTCGCTTTCTGCACAAAATCCTACACTGGCAACACCTCCACAGTTATGGACGGCTATAGAGGCAGAATGGCTCAGTACTCCTGCAAGGGACTTCAAACGACTTACTGACTCCATGCCACGTCGACTTGCTGCACGACGGCACGCAGGAGGAGGTCCAACAAGATATTAGGTGGTATCCCATGACTTTTGTCACCTCATTGTATTTCCTCTATCAAATCCCACAGATGACTGTTATGAAAGGTGAAGGTACCAGTCCGCGTAAATGTGGTCTCATCTGTGAATAGGATGGATAACACAAATCCCGGAATCGTGGTTGCCTGGTGAAGAAACCAGTGAGAAAACTGCGCCAGTTGTGGGAAGTCTGTCACTAGCAAGCGCTGCACATGCTGTAAGTGATAAGGGTAGTAACAATTGTCATGGAGAATGTTCCACCCGGTCGTCTAGCTTACCATGTACTGGCTGGCCAACTGGCTGGTACTGACACGCCAGTCGCCTTCCACACTGCTAATCACGTTTTCCATCAGGTCTGATGTCCGAACATTCCGGATACGCCCTTCATAATTTCCTGCTTCCTGAAGTGACTCTGTCTCGGAAAAACGGCGGAACACTGTTGCGAAAGTTAAATGCTGTGGTTGTTGTCGGTGGGGTAGGTCTCCTTATACAACCTTGCTGCCCGCCGCCCATAGCCATTTTCCTTTCCCTTGAGCAAACACCATGTCGGCAAGCTCTTGATTCGAAGATGGAACCACTGTGTACAACACTGTACCACATACAATACAAAGTGAGTCAGCAAGAGAAGTGAATCGGACACAACAGCACTTTTTAAAGAGAGTGGCCTTATGTCCGGAAGGTTGGTGGTTCCAGGCTTCATCCAGCCGTCTTGAATTAACTTTTCTGTGGTTTCCTTAAATGACTTCAGGGAAATGTCGGGAGGTTTCGTACTGCATGGCCACAGTCGAGGCCCACCACATCCTTGCCAAACCAGACCTGCAAGTAAGCAAATGTCTGTCTATGTTAATTACTTTGTTTTTGTTGTTCTTAAAGATATTTCCATTGTCCTGTAATAGAGGTCTACTACTACTGCTACTATTACTACTATAAAAACCCTCAAAAGGAATAGGTTTTTCACGAATAATGGGTTCAGCTGAATGGTCAATTAGTTCTTCTAGAGTGTCTCGTACACCAAAAGTTTTATCTCCCACAACAGGAAAAAAATATCCATAGGAGTGATGTTAGGAAATTCGGGAAAACATTTTCCAAGCATTCTTTGGCATCAGCTGGAAAAATGCGGCGTGGTCCCGTCATGCTAGAAACATAACTTTTGCCTGACTGCTAGCGGAATACTCTGCAAAATCTCCGATTGTGCTTCACGTAGAAAGATACGGTAATTTCCTCCACCGAGCGTGAAAGGCAGAAGATACGACCCAATGAGATAGTCGTGAACAATAGCAGCCGAGGGAGTCATGATAAATATCTGTTGATGGTGGAATACACGAGCTACCATTGGATTTTCCAGGTCGCAGACATGGTTACTGAATATTGCTTCACTTGCGAAAGTAGCCTCTTCAGTAAATATAATACATTTATGCAAGTCATGGAGGTTAAAAATTTGTTATTGATAGCATTGGCAGAATTCCATGTGTTGGGGAAATTCAAAACAGCTGACAGGTCTTGTACTTTCTCATACTTGAGTGGATGTGTGGCCATCTCGTGCAGAACGTGCCACAGACTGTCACTGCCGATATTTAGTTCCTCACTTACGGGTCGTGTGCTGGTGCTGAAGCCGTCCTCGATTCGCCGTAAAACAGCTTCCGTGAACGCTGCAGTGCAGACTCTGAAAGGGCAACAGATTCCTGTCAGTCTGACCTAAGGGACCCTCTTCCAAGAAGAAGGCGATCAAGTGATATCTCCTCTCTGGAAATCGTTCTGCATACAGTCGCCTTGTTGTTCGAATGTTGCACAATTCCTTTCCAGCCATAAAGAAACTTCCATGTAGACACGCCGTTACAAACAATAACAACGTGATTGTTTAGCCGAGGACGTACACACTGGAGTGGTAAGATAAGTCTTTGTTTTGTTCTGAATGATCATTACATTTGAATGTTTTTCAGTCATTTAAAGTAGTCTCAAAGATAATATGAATCTATGGAAATGGAACAATCGATAAAACAACGACTACCGGATTTGTGGCTTTGAGAGTCTACTGTTGTGTGTGTGTGTGTGTGTGTGTGTGTGTGTGCGTGCGTGTGTACAAGCGCACGTTCACAAGCACGCTACTCGGTGGATTTTGTCTCTTCTGCATGGCGTCTGGGAGTATCAGGCGCGCCGTTAGCCTTTTGTCCTTTAAGCGGCATTGTTTTTGTGAAAAGTGTGTCGGCGTAACGGGGCGGTAGCGGTTGTTATTAAAAACGGGAAGTTGCGCACCTGCGCAAACACTGGCTGTCTCGCGACGCTGAGCCGGGACTATTTGGGACTGCCCCCGTTGCATATTTGATGGTGCCAAAGTGCGATAAGACCTCTGAAAACACGTTCCAGTCCCAAAATAAATCCAGACGCAAAATAAGCACCAGCTCCAACCAGCGCTGTATTTACTATGCTTCAGGAAGGACATTTGTGCTCACTAATAGATAAGACATCTTCTTTTTAATTTGTACGTTTTTGTGAAATCGGTTAAGCAAATCCTTCGTTTCAACGGAACACACGTTTTTGAAGGTTCTTCTGTCTACAGAAAATTGTAATTTTGGTAATATAGCATGTGAGTAATAGCGGGCAACATCTCTGCCAAAGAGGTTGCTCTGAGAGAGAGAGAGAGAGAGAGAGAGAGAGACTGTTATTAAACCGTTGCTAGTGAGTGGAGTGCTGTCTTTGAGAGAGAGAGAAAATGTCGAGTTGTATGTTGTGATGGAGCAAGATGTGGTTAGGCCATGCTGTGTTCTGGCAATAGTTTTCTTGTATTATTTTTCATTTATGGAGAGGCATTTTGGAAATTTATTCAGAAGACTTCAAAAAGTAGATCATAAGGACATTTGTCAAGACGTACGAGGGTAGTAGTTAATTTGGTCAGGGATTTAGAATTGGAGATTTTTATGATAACGTAACAATGCATGAGTTACTTGTTTTTCTTCGAAGATAGATATCAGAGAGAATTTGTTCAGGTTTTTCCACTATTAATATAAAGTGAATGCTTAATATTTCAAGTGTTAAAACATTTTGTCTTCCTGATGTGAAGTTTTGTTAATACAGTTACTTTATTCTTTTTCCATCAATCAGCATTCGTCTTCTTCCAAGATGCACATATATAATTTTGCTTTCCCAAGTTTTTTAGTAAGAGAACTTGAATTGTCTTTGACGACTCTAGTAATGAGGTTTATTCAGACAGAAGATTTGTGGGTGTCTCTAAAGTTTAAACCTTGCATTGCACATCGCGTTGTTAGTAGTTTAATTTTTAATTTTTTAACTAGCATAGCAGCAGCCGCAATAGTTTAGAGATAGCAGCAGCACAGCATTTATTGATTGTACAAACAGGTAGGCCATTTATAATTTTTGTGTAATGAAATTAACATTTCAACAGTAACATACCTTTTAGATAGGGCATTTTTGGTAGTTATTTATATTTCATATTTTTCTCGTTGGCAGATTGCTTGTATTATTGCGAACAGGAGAGTTTTCTTAAATTCAAGGGAACGGACTGTACAGTCGCTATAAGCATTGCAGTACACACTTTAATGTTGCATTGGTGATTAATTTTTGCATTCCTGATCACGTTTCAAGAATTAGGAGATTATTTACGAACTTAATCATGAGTTCAACTTCACCTTATCACACAAACAAAATAGCGGTGAATATAACTATACATTACTGTAATCTGGTAGTCAGGGAGAGGCACGATAAGGCAACGATTGTGGATGGAGCCGTAATCAGCTACCGTTGGCTACAGTAAATACATAACTTTATTTGAGGAAATAATTTTCAAGAATCGTTTTAAAAGATTTTACTACATTGACGGCTGAAGGCCTTACTAAGAAAGAATTCAAAATTATTTATCGGTTGCGGCCACAAGCAACTTTAGAATACTCAACAGGTGAAGGCCTTAATTACAAGTGAGGAAGGCAGCTACACGTTAACAAATACTACGATAATTTCTTCTTAAACAATCAAAAACTGTAACAACCTATAGTAACAGCTGAAGGCCTTATTAAGAAAGAATTGCAAATTAGTTGTCGGATGAAGGCCACAAGCAATGCTACACACAATCAACGTCTGAAGGCCTGATTAAGAAAAAAAATCCAAATTCTTCGTCGGCTGAAGGTCACAAGCAATTTCAAAATACTCAACGGCTGAAGGCCTGAATTACACATCATAACGGCAAAGTACTAAAACCTTTTTTAAACAATCTTAACAAACTGCAAAAAGCTATTGTGATGGCTGAAGGCCTCATTAAGACATAATTGCAAATTATTTGTCGGCTGAAAGCCACAAGCAATGTTACAAACAATTAACGGCTGAAGGCCTGATTAGGAAAGGATTCAAAATATTCTGTCGGCTGAAGGCCACAAGCAATTTCAGATTACTCAATGCCTAAAGGCCTGAATTACAAGTAAGGAAGGCAATTACACGTAAAAAATAGTAAAACCTTTTTTAAACAGTCTTAACAAACTGTAATAGGCTATAGTGATGGCTGAAGGCCTTATTAAGACAGAATTGCAAATTATTTGTTGGCTGAAGGCGACAGGCAATGCTACAAACAATTAACAGCTGAAGGCTTGAATTACAAGTGAGGAAGGCAATTTCCCGTTAAAACATTACGGTAAATGTGAAACAATTATGACAACTTGACCAAGTAAGACAGAGTGATCCACAGACAGTGCTCCCTGGATCGACCTGAGGAAGGTGACTACAGCTCGTAAGCGCTGAGACTGGCAGCCACCTAAGGAGGGCAAGTCAAACTAGAGATGGTTTAAACGCCGATCAACCTTCTTAGCAAATCCACCTAACGCTACATAACTAGTACAACGATGGAATAATTCAGGTGAGAGCGAAGTGACACACAGCACTGCGTCTCCAGAATCTGGTGTATAAAACACCAAAAGGCAGAAGGAGCCACTATAGCCAAGGTAGACAAGGAAAACAACTATCCATACCCCAATCAAGGAAGCGGTCAAGAACCGCGCGACCGCTACGGTAGCAGGTTCGAATCCTGCCTCGGGCATGGATGTGTGTGATGTCCTTAGGTTCGGTAGATTTAAGTAGTTCTAAGTTCTAGGGGACTGATGACCTCAGAAGTTGTGTCCCATGGTGCTCAGAGCCATTTGAAACATTTTTTGAAGCTGTCGAATTACACTCCATGCCGGACAGCATCGGCAAGATGAGGAAAAGTACACTGCCGCAAATTACGCTAACCTCCAGGGCAGGTGACTGGGGCGTTAGCGGCCCCTAGACAGTAAGATACCGCTGGTTGGACTTCACCAGTAGTAACACTAAATACATACTAATATCAAGCAGTAGAAGGCGGCTAATAGCATCCGCCAACCTGACAGACTCCACTTGTTGCGGTTGGTCTCACGGACCCTGGGAGCAACAACACGCAAACAGCGAGATCTCAAACAGTGGAGCTTTCACTACTGGATAAGGTTCACTCAACTTCAGACGTCCTGGGTTCGGTCGTCGGCTACAGCCCCTCGGTCCGACAGTGCCTGCACTCTGCCGAGGATCCAGGGCTGCCATCGCGCTACGGACCTCCTAGCTGCTTCGTCCGAAGCCGAACTGCGTGACACACACGACGACCCACAAATACATGTGGTCGCACCAAAGATAGTACCATAGTATTGGCTATCGATAACCACAGCTGCTGCCACTCGCAGACAAACAATACTAGCAAAGTCAGTGGTACCATTAACACAAGAAAGAAACGAGACCCCACTACCGCTATTACAAGACGCCGAGTTATGAACGGCAAGAACGCGAGCCGCACACAGCTCACTTACGACACCACAAAGAAGAAAACTAGCCACTTTCAGTCACAATTGTATTTATATAATAATTCGTTACACTGATGCACAAATCTTATGGACGAAAGTAACTTTCGTGTGATGCGCCAGTGCAAAGTAACATAGCTCGATTGAACTTGGACCACACACAGAAAACACTGGTACAATATAGGACAGAAGGTGATTGCGAGAAATAAAGAGTGAGACGAACAGAAATGTCACGTTTATTCAAAGACAGTAATCGCACTGAACTCACTGCGAGTTAGGGTCGTACTGAGGACGTGTGTGTGTATATGTGTCTCTGTGTGTGTGTGTGTGTGTGTGTGTGTGTGTGTGTGTGTGTGTGTGAAAGAGAGAGAGAGAGAGAGAGAGAGAGAGAGAGAGAGAGAGAGAGAGAGAGATATCACCATAGACGACGACACATGGTAATGCGTCCTCGTGCCAGCCTCGAGGTTGGTACACAGTTATTGTGTTAAGGTGTCCCATTCCTCCACTAGCGCCGTTGCTATCTGTTGGACGGTCGTTGGTGCATACTGACGTGCTGCAATCCACCTCCACTGCTCATCCCACACGGTTCGATTGGATCTGAGTCCGGGGAATAGGCAGAGTAGTCCATTCGCCGAATATCCTCTAGCTCGAAGAGCTCGTACATCTGCCCCGATCGATGCGACCGAGCATTGTCACCCATAAAAATGAAGACCGGGTGGAAAGCACCCCTGAAAAACAACACATGGGGAAGGAGTATTGTGTCACGAGAACTTTGACTGGTGAGTGTGCCATGGTCAAACATTTGGAGATCAGTACGCTCTTGCAACATTACGCCTCCCCACGCCATAGCTGTGTTCGACAGTGTTCCTGGGTGCATTATGCATTACCACCTCTCTCCATACGGGAGTAGGTCGAGAATCACTACTCAGAATGATTCGAGAGGAAGACGGTTCAAACTCGTGTCCGGCCACCAAGATTTAGGTTTTCGTGAGTTCCGTAAATCATTCCAGTCAAATGCCGGAATGGTCCCTTTGAAAAGACACGGCCGATTTCCATCCCCATCCTTGACACAATGCGAGCTTGCGCTCCTCTAATGACCTCGTTAACGACGGGACGTTAAACTCGATCTTTCTTCCCTCGTTTTACTGAGAATGAATCCCGCCGCTGCTTAAATTGTGATTGATAATCAGCACTGGCGGCCGAACACTTCCGGTGTAAGAAGTCTGTGGTGTCACCGCCAGACACCACACTTGCTAGGTGGTAGCCTTTAAATCGGCCGCGGTCCATTAGTATACGTCGGACCCGCGTGTCGCCACTGTCAGTGATCGCAGACCGAGCGCCACCACACGGCAGGTCTAGAGAGACGTACTGGCACTCGCCCCAGTTGTACAGCCGACTTTGCAAGGAAAGGTTCACTGACAAATACGCTCTCATTTGCCGAGACGATAGTTAGCATAGCCTTCAGCTACATTTGCTACGACCTAGCAAGGCGCCGTATTCAATTGATAATTACTATTATGAAGCATGTACAGTAACGAGAGATGTTCTACAATTGTGGATTAAAGTTAAGTATTACATCAACTACGTACTTTACTTGCTACTATTAATTCCTTTAACTGTTCCAGACTTCACGCCAGTCAGCGTGTAATTAAACGCGTGCATTTCGGCCTCCTCTAGAAACACAGTGTTGGCTCTTCTGCCAAAACTACAAAGTCACCCTCATTTTGCCATGGCCTTGTCAAAGAGGGCGGAGGAGCGGACAGTAGTTCAGGGCACTCTCTTGTCCCAGGGGTGGGAAACTGCCCCTAATGGCGGGAGAATCGGCAATGATCAACGGCATGAGGATGCAGAAGGCAATGGAAACCACTACATCAAAATGGTTCAAATGGCTCTGAGCACTATGGGACTTAACAGCTGAGGTCATCAGTTTCCTAGTATTTAGAACTATTTAAACCTAACTAACTTAAGGACATCACACACATTCATGCCCGAGGCAGGAGTCGAACCTGCGACCGTAGCGGTTGCGCGGTTGCAGACTGAAGCGCCTAGAACCGCTCGGCCACACCAGCCGGCAAACCATTGCATCAAAGTATGTAAGGTGTATCCACAGGACATGACACCTATAACTGAATAAGTGTCATGATGATCTCTCCATTGGCAAAAGATTCCGGAATAGTCTCCCATTCGGATCTCCGGGAGGGAACTGTCAAGGAGGAGGTGACCCTCAGAAAAAGACTGAATAATCAACGAAAGGATAATGTTCTACTAGTCGGGGCGTGGAATGTCAGAAGCTAGAAAATCTGAAAAGATAAGTGCAGGCTCAATCTAGATATAGCAGGGGTCAGTGAAGTGAAATGTAAAGAAGACAAGGATTTCTGGTTAGATGAGTATGGCAGTATCAATAGCAGCAGGAAATGGTATAATGGGAATAGGGTCGCTCGGGGTAGCCGCACGGTCTAAGGGTGCCTTGTCACGGTTCGCGCGGCTCCTCGAGTCAGAGGTTCGAGTCCTCCCTCGGGCGCGCGCGCGCGCGCGTGTGTGTGTGTGTGTGTGTGTGTGTGTGTGTGTGTGTGTTGTACATAGCGTAACTTAGTTTAAGTTAAATTAAATAGTGTGTAAGCTTAGGGATCGATGACCTCAGCACTTTGGTCCCATATTACCACAAATTTCTAAATTTTTCGGGAGTAGGATTCGTTATGAATTGCAACGTAGGGCAGAGAGTGTATTACAGTGAACAGTTCAGTCATAGGGTTGTTCTTATCACAATCGACAGCAAACCGATACCGACAACGATACTTTAGGTGTACATGCCGACGCCGCAAGCCGAATAGAAGAGACAGAGAAACTGTATGAGGATACTGAAAGGGTAATACAGTATGTAAATGGTAATGATAATCTTATAGTCATGGGGGACTGGAATGCAGTTGTAGTGGAAGGAGTAGTACAAAAGGTTACAGGAGAATATGGGATTGGGACAAGGAATGAGGGAGAAGAAAGCCTAATTGAGTTCTGTAACAAATTTCAGCTAGTAATTGCGAATACTCTGTTCAACAATCACAAGACGAAGAGGTATACCTGGAAAAGGCCGGGTTGTACAGGAAGATTCCACTTAAATTACATCATGGTGGGACAGAGATTCCGAAATCAGATGCTGGATTGTATGGGTTACCCAGGAGCAGATATAGACTCATATCACAATATAGTAGTGATGAAGAGTGAGCTGATGTGTAGAATGTACGAGTCTGACTTTCGGAAAAATATCATCCACACCATTCCGAAGACTGTAAGTGCTGACAAGTGCGAGAATTAGCGCACAATCGTCTCAACAGCTCATGCATTCAACTTGCTGACAAGAATAATATACAGAAGAATGGAAAAAGAAAATTGAAGGTGTGCTAGATGACGATCAGTTTGGCTTTAGAAAAGGCAAAGGCATGAGGAAGGCAGTTCTGACGTTGAGGTTAATGGAAGCCAGACTAAAGAAAAATGAAGACACGCTCATAGGATTTGTCGACCTGAAGAAAGCGTTCGACAATGTAAAATGGTGCAAGATGTCCGAAATTCTGAGAAAAATAGTGGTAAGCTATAGGAAGAGACGTGTAATATACAGTATGTACAAGAGCCAAGAAGGAATAATAAGAGTGGACGACCAAGAACGAGGTTCTCGGATTAAAAAGGGTGTAAGACAGAGATGTAGTCTTTCTCCCCTACTAGTATTCAAGTTGTACATCGTAGAAGTAATGATGAAAATAAAAGAAAGGTTCAGGAGTGGAATTAAAATTAGTGGTGAAAGGATATCAATGATACGATTCGCTGATGACATTGCTATTCTAAGTGAAAATGAAGCAGAGCTACATGGTATACTGAACAGAATGAACAATCTGATTAGTACAGAATACGGATTTAGAGTAAAGCGAAGACAGACGAACGTAATGAGAAGTAGCAGAAATGGGAACAGCGAGAAACCTAACATCCCAACTGACTGTCACGCAGTAGGCGAAGTTAAGGATTTCTGCTACCTAGGGCGTAAAATAACCAATGACGGACGGAGCAAGGAGGACATCAAAAGCGGACTAGCAATGGCATTCCTGGGCAAGAATAATCTACTAGTATCAAACATAGGCCTTACTTTGAGGAAGAAATTACTGCGAATGTACATCTGGAGTATAGCTTTGTATGGTAGTGAAACATGGACTGTGGGAAAAACGGAACAGAAGAGTATCGAAGCATTTGAGATGTGGTGCTACAGACGAATGTTGAAAATTTGGTGGACCGATAAGGTAAGGAATGAGGAGGTTCTCCGCAGAACCGGAGAGGAAAGGAGTATTTGGAAAAAGTACTGAGAAGGAGAAGGGACAGAATGATAGGACATCTGTTAAGACATGAGGGAATGACTTCCATGGTAGTAGAGGGAGCTATAGAGGGCAAAAACTGTAGAGGAAGAGACTGGAATAAATCCAGCAAATAATTGAGGACAGGTTGCAAGTGCTACGCTGAGAGGTAGTGGACAGAATGATATAGGTAGAGGACAGAATGATATAGAAAAAACTTTTGCAAACGGCTGTACAATCCAGACAAGATTTGCATGAAGGTAACTTTAGCAGCAGATACCTATGAGATTCGAAGAAAATGATGTTTTGAAACCATAAGCAGGGATAATATAGTAAAAATAGAGAAATCAAAATTTCACGAGCGGTGGACTGAACCATTTAAAAAAATTTTATTACGTAGTTACAACTGTTCATTGAGGAGGAGGCCATCATTCTTAGAAACATGCTTGAAAATCTCCAGCTTTTCGAGTACGTCGAGCGTATGACCTTTCTTAGCTCTATGTAAAATGGAAGTTTCTTCAACGCATTTCGTTTTGTGTCCGGAAATTAGCAGATGATCAGCTAAACTGAAATTGTGTTCATTAATGCCCCTTTTTCCCATCAATTGTCCTTGTACTCTACACTAAAAACCTTCCACTTTGTCCTGTATAATAAACGGGAAACGTATAACAAATGATTTTATACACTCCTCAGTTGCGAATAGTAGCAACTAAAGACTTGATATTGTGAATGAGATTTTTTTGCAAGTTATTGCTCGTGGATAAGGCAACTTTGAACCCATATTTTTTTAATCAGAAGACGACTAATTTTGTAAGAAATTGTGCTTAACAATGGAATCGAGAAAAAATTTTGTACTCGTTACTGCCAGGAATAACACTGCAGCTTAAAGTGGTCACTTTAGAGTCAGTTTTAACTTTGAAGATCTTGTCAATTAACATGATATCACAGCCGTTATTAACTATAATAGTTTTTACCATGTTCATTTCTTTATTAAGCTTGTGAGGTGACAAAGGTACAGAGGCTGTATGACGAATGGCTGAATGGAAAAGTGCTTTCTTATGGGACTGAGGATGCACTGAACTAACGGACACAATTTGATCTATATTAGTGGCTTTTCGAATAATACCGAAAGAAAGTCTGTCGTTGTCAACAGCAATCTCAGGTTCTAGTAATTTACCAGACGATCGTTATTTTCCAATTTACTACAGAAGCCGATTTTTTCATGAGGACTATTACAAATTTCAAACAAATGCTGAATTACTTCCTAGGAACCATTGTAAATGATCAAAATGTCATCTTCTTACCGAGCGTAAGACAAAATACCAAGATCAGGAGCCCGAAAAATTATTGGAGAATTCCTCTTCCAGTGAATTAATGAAAATGCGGCCAAGATGCCTGCCAGTGGGTTACCCATTGCCAGGCCGTCCGGCTAGTGGTATAATTTGCCACTGAAAACAAAATAGTTGAATTTAGGGCAGTGATTTTCTCATCAGAAATATCGTTGTTAAAAGTACGTAAGTTTTGTTTTTTAATAGTGTCAATGATTGTTTGAACATGTACGTTAGTATAATAGGTTCGTAATATGTAATGAAAACAATTTAGTATCTTGGTCACACTGCCGATCCTTGATTTTTACTGACTAGATTCTGATTATTGATGACAGAATACTTATTTCAAAAAAACAGAGCAATTTTTAATTTTTTCCTGAAGAAACCTTGCCAGCTATTGATATGCATTTTTCATATTATTCACAATCGAACGTATCGGATGGTGACTTTTATGTACTTTAAAATGCGAAGACAATTTTGGGGCCTTTGGATTCATATTAATAAGCTGTTTTCTATGAAATGGTTTGAGCAAATACGTAGCTGTGAACGGCAAGCCTAATTTCTTCTAAGTATTATGATGGCCGGATTCTCATCTAGCTCCGAAGCATTTTTTCCTCAAAAAATTGAAATTTTTAGACACATATTCGTTCTGAGTAGCAATGATTACAGCACTCCCTTTGTCAGACTTCGTTATAAGACATTCTTTTCTTTAGCTTCACATTAATATTTTTAATCAGTTTCTCATGAGAATCATATTGACATGAGTTTTTAACTGCATGTTTCTCAGAAATACTACACACATCATGAGCTACCATTGTTGTCGAGAAACGTGTACTTTGACATTATCAAGGCCCATTTTAAGATCTACAGTCATATTTTCTACAACATTTTTATGTGACAGGTTAGCCATTACATTGTATCTACATCCTTTTTCCAACAAGGCAGTGTCTTCCGGTGTAATATCTGTTTCAGTCTTATTCGGAGTTCTGTCGGAAAATTTATGGTCAGACCTTTGAAAACTACTATCAACAGGCTTTTTTACTGGTAAAAATCTTTTAAATATGGCTAGTTTCTTCTCGTGTGTTTTTGCAATACAATTCTTACAGTTATCCAACCCGTCATTAATAAAATCCCAAAATGCATCCGTTTGAAAATTAAGATGTAAGCGAAATATTTTAGTGAGCTTAAGATACGAAACACAGATCTCTTCATTTAATCTGTCGTCTTTTTGCACAAAGCATTGATTTTGTCGGAAATAATTTTTTGAACTAGGCACTGGAAATTTTTTGGGTCCTTGGTACACCATCTGATCTTAAAATAGGATTTAACATAACTTAGCAAAAGTCGTTTTCTTCACAATGCTTATTCAGATTAATCGCCGTATCTGCGTTTAACAATTTTCTTCTTAGTCCTTGTACTTTGTCACAGCCTTATACACCTGGGCCGGTAGAAATCTTACAGTTTTAAAAGTGGCTGTTACTCAGCAACTGTATACTATTTTCAACAAAGGGTAATACAGCCAGCCGGTTGCACATAACTGGTAGGTACACTGACCTAGGTTTCGACACCTACTAGGGGTGTCTTCATCAGAATGAAATTCTGATAAATCGTAAAGCTACATTGCAAAAACGAGTATTCAGAATTTATAGCTAAGGTCAAGCCAAAGGGAAATAAAACGTTATAGCCTCTTCTGATGAAGACATCAGTAGTACGTGTCGAAACCTATGTCATTTGCAACCGGTTGGCTGTATAATCCAATGCTGAAACTAGTATACGATTGCTGAGTAATAGCCATGTTTAAAATTCTAAACTAATTAATTAATAACGCACCTGAAAACATAAACTAATATTTTCAGTCAAAGGTCAGCATGCGTTCCCTACAAATTTCTGTAGTTACTTAGATGTGTTGTACTGGTGGCACCTCCCGTAGCGTGAAAGTCTAACCGGGCAAAGCATAGTGCGATTAACAGCATCGCTCTCGCGACTTGCAAATAGTGTCGGACACATTAACGACTTTAAAGAATTATCTTTGTCTACGTAAAGAATTATTATTTTTCTTGACTGTTGCTAACTGCCCATTACTACGAATACTTTCAGGTGTAACTTGACGCAAGTAATATTATTACGCCGAGCAGTGGTTGCGTGAGTGAAATCGAATAGCCTTGCGGAATCGACTACGTGTCGCCATCGACAAGGAGAAGCGAGAAGCGGCTAGTACAGCCGGCCGTCAGCTTTACACGCAGTCCAACATCGGGCCACATCCGAATGCCCCACAAATCTGAATACTGCAGGATTCCACCAGCCAGCCATATGGAGACTCACAACTGCGTCCCCTTCAAACACTGTCAGTTGGGTAGCGCCGTGCCCTTCACTGTAATCACTCAACACCTGATGCCGTTCATGTCCCTGATATACACTATGAGGCCTGGTAAGGACATTCAATACGAACAATACTAATGCACTCTCGTAGCCGCCCTATTTGTCGCAGAGAGTCCGAATTATTTCCGCACCCCCAACGGCTTCTAAGCGTACGAGGCTACACTGATATATGACTATGTGTCACATGTGCGTCGCTTACTTTCTCAGGCAATGTATAGAAAGGATGAAGTGATTCAAATGCAAGAACATAACGTAAATGCGTTATTGCATTGACTGACTGTTCCGTTGTCTCCCGGTAGAATATTTTATACATTATGAGTGAAATCCACACAACAATGGCGTAATTTTCTATAAAATTTATTATTTGATACACGAACCGTCAGTGCTCATAGGTGATGTCTTTAGCTACTCACGGAGTACAAGTGTTCAACCATAAGTCACGAGGAAATGTGTCAAGATAGACGTCTAATACGGGGGTTTCCAATAAGAATTCAAGTGCAGTGCTTTATGTGCCTACTATAATATCTACAGTAAATCCAGTAGTTGATGATCTTGTATTCGGTTCGATCAATCCTAACGTTACGTTCGGTGATACACGATTTACTCCCCTCTCCACACTTTTTAAAGAAAAAAATTTAGAAAGGGCATTGGATGTAATAATCTTTATGACCAATACCTTTTCATTAATATCAACGCCTTCTGAAAATCATTTGAGATGTGAGACCATAACTTCACAAGTCTAGCCTCACTCAGAGTGGATATAGTCGTCTCCTCCGGGTACGCTGTGGTTTTACAAATACGTGTACTGTTCCATCCTGCAACGTAAAGCAATGATACTGACATTTCGCAAAACTGCAGTGGCATCAAATGTCAGCGTTTAGGGTTTAGTGGAACCTCTTCTCAACGATGGTATGTGGACTCAGACGAACGAATATGCAAGTTGTACCTCTGTTAGATTTACAATGAATACTCGTTCAGGTCTAGAGACTTCAATCACCTGTTTCAAAATATTAAGTTATGTTCAGCAAACCTCATAAATGTAAAGAAGTTACTTATAATCAGGTTGATTGTAATAAAACAAAGAGGTGGTAAGAGTGATAGGATAGCTCCTACCGGTGTAGTGCAGCAATTCGACGTGGCATCGACTCAACAAGTCGTTGCAAGCCCTCTGCAGATATTGAGCCAAGCTGCCTCTATAACTGTCCATAACTGCATAAGTGTTGCCGGTGCAAGATTTTGTGGACGAACTGGTGTCCCGATTATGTCGATAATGTTCTATGGGATTCATATCGGCGATGTGGGTGGTCAAATCATTCGCTCGAATTGTCCAGAATGTTGTTCAAACCACTTGTAAACAATTTTGGCTCGGTGATATGGCGCACTGACATACAGAAATATTACAAATGTGTTTGGCAACACAAATGCGATGAGTGGGTGCAAATGGTCTCCACGTAGCCGAACATTACCATTTCCAATCAACGATCGGTTCGGTTGCATCAGAGGGCCTAGTCTGTTCCAGGTAAACGCAGCCTACACCATTATGAAGCCCCCAAAATGTTTTCACGGTTATGTCGAGTCTGCACCGCACTCGAACCCTATCATCAGCTCTTACCAATTGAAATCGGGACTCATCAGACTATACCCCGATTTTCCTATCCTCTAGGGTCCAACCGACATGGTCACGAGTCCTAGAGAGGAGTTGCAGGCGATGTCGTGCTGTCAGCAAACACACTCAAGTCAGTCGTTTGCTGCCGCAGACCATTAACGCCAAATTTCACCGTAGTTTCCTAACGGATACGTTTGTCGTACTTCCAACACTGTGAAAGGTATGTACTAAGGTCTGATCAGGGTAGCTAAAGAAAATAGTCGGTAGTTGCCAACCACAAGGTGGAACGAGTATAATATCTTTGAGTAGGAGGATCTTTGATGGTTAAGAGAGCCGGGCGCGCACAGTAAAAAACAGCAGAGAGCTTTAAGGGAGGAGTCGCAGCTAGGTGCGCGGAGGAAGCACACGTGTGGTGACAGCGTTAAGGTAGGTCGCTGCCCCTGACCAAACTTTAGCACGTAAATGAGAGAAGATATATAATCATTTCAAATTGGTTTTTGTTACATAATGTTCAGAGTTAGGATTTGTATGTCCAAGGTTTTGTAAAACTTTTGTGAAAGTGATTCGCGCTACGAAAATGTTTGAAATAGTAAGTTTTCTGTATGACTTAAAATTTTAACAATATATATATATTGAGATCAACATTGTTTTTAATTCTAACAGCATGAATCATAATCCACATCCTTTGCTTGTACTGAATATGAAAATGAGTAGTAAACTAAAGTTACCCACCAATGAAAGAACCAAGTAAACATCAGGGCCAAAAGTTAATTTTCCAGTGCCATCTTAATGCCATTGCATAAACGGCATTATTCTCTTAAACTTGATTGCTAAGTTAAATACATGTTGCGTTTCTGGCAAAATGGAGAAGTGCAAGAAACAAGTTCACAGACGCAGTCAGATGCAGGTTTGCTGAATAATTAATTTAGAACAATCTTATCACTGATACTTTCACAGAATAAAAGGATACAATTTTGGTTAGATACTTTCAACTGCGTTCTGCAGTTATTTCGCGCTGTGTTCCTTGTCTGTTAGCACTGACAACTCAACGCAGATGCTACTGCTCTCGGTCTTTTTGGTGAAGGTCGTCGATCCCTGTGTTGTCCGTGGAGAGAGGTAATGCATGAAACTTGGTATTCTCAGCACGCTTTCGACACTGCGGATCTCGGAATATTGAATTCCATAACGATTTCCGAAATTCAGTGTCCGATGTGTCTAACTCCAAATACAGTTACATGTTCAAAGTCTGTTAAATCACGTCGTGCGGCCGTAATCACGTACGAAAACGTTTCACTTGAATGACCAGAGTACAAATGACTGCTCCACCAAAGCACTGCACTTTTATACCTTGTGTACGCGATACTACCGCCATAGGTGCTTACCGCTATCCCATGACATCATTAATCTCAGTGTAAATGAGTTCATGGCATCTCAAATGTTTGCAGCAAATTATAAGTTTTGGTGTTCTCGTTATAATGAAATCACATTTATGAAAAGTGTAATTTAAATCTGACGTTTCGGACTAACACGATTGTTTTCTAATTTCGCTTTTGTACCCAGCAGTCACCAAAGAACGAACTGAAAATATAAATCAATCGTCAGTTACTTAAAATAAATGTTGAAATCCGTAACATAGATAACTTTGTGCAAAGTCGTGTATCTGCAAGGTGCCGTTCACAATGAGGCGACATCATATGCGATGCGACTCGCACTCCGTACTGCGCCAGGTGATACGACGGAGAACTGTGTGTCCGTGTCATATCGCTGTCGTCCCAGCGTGAATCAGTCAAGTCGCTTCAACTACGCTTCTAAGAGCTCCGCCAACTCGGGTTGCTTCTATATCACATAGCGAGTCCCATATCACACTATATCGCATATCATCTCGCCTCAGTGTCAACAGCGCCTTGCTTTTCATGTAAAATATTAAAAACCACTGTTCTGGAATTCACACCTGTTCTCTATTGTGCAGTCCTTCTCGTTCGATTTTGAGAAAACAATTCAGTAACAACACTGCTTGTTCGTATCCTATTTAATTATTTATTTGTAGCTTAGCACTGAATAGGGGATCGTTGAAGAATTTTATGAGGGGGCTATGCTCCAGACTGAACGCTGAAAGGCATAATCAGTCTTAAATGATGATGATGATTTGTACCTTATTTAGCTCAACCATATTAGTACGTTAAGGCCCTCACTTAGATGTGACCAGGAGCACTGGCAACAAGAGTGTCACCCCAAGCATAGCGTTGCGTGGCGTTCACTGTATCGTTATCGTATCGCATACCGTACCGTATCAGGGCGAACGGCGCCTAAGGGTGGCGGCAGTAACGAATCATTTTATTTTATGACGAAAATCACATGCTTGACATCATCAAGTCTTATAAAATTTTATTTTAGTGTCTTTCCCAACAAAGATCCATAGCTTCTACACTGAAGAACCAAAGAAACAGGTACACCTGCATAATATCGTGTAGGGCCACCGCGAACAAGCAGAAGTGCCGCAGTACGCCGTGACATGGACTCGAATAATGTCTGAAGTAGTGCTGGAGGGAACTGACACCAGGAATCCTGTAGGGCTGTCCATAAATCCGTAAGTGTACGAGGGTGTGGAGATCTCAACAGCACGTTGCGACGAATCCCATATATGCTCAATAATGTTTATGTCTGGGGAGTTTGGGGCCAGTAGAGGCGTTTAAACTCAGAAGAGTGTTCCTGGAGCCACTCTGTAGCAATTCTGGACGTGTGTGATGTCGCTGTGCTGCTGAAATTGCCGAAGTCCGTCGGAATGCACAATGGACATGGATGGATGCGAGTGAACAGACAGCATGCATACGAATGTGTCACCTGTCAGAGTCGTATCTAAACGTATCGGGGGTCCCATATGATTCCAACTGCACACGCCCCACACCATTACAGAGCCTCGGCCGGTTTGAACAGTCCCCTACTGACATTCAGGGTCCATGGATTCATGAGGTTTTCTCCATACCCGTACACATCCATCTGCTCGATACAATTTGAAACGAGGCTCGTCCGACCAGGCAACACGTTTCCAGTCTTGAATAGTCCAATGTCGGTGCTGACGGACCCAGGCGAAGCGTAAAGCTGCAGCGTGCAATCAAGGGTACACGAGTGGGCCTTCGGCTCCGAAAGCCCCTGTCGTTGAATGGTTCGCGCGCTGACTCTTTTTGATGGCCCAGCACTGAAATCTGCAGCATTTTGCGGAATGGTTGTACTTCTATCACGTTGAACGATTCTCCAGTCGCCGTTTGCACCGCTCTTGCAGGATCTTTCTCGGGCCGCAGCGATGTAGGAGATTTGATGTTTTACCGAATTCCTGATATTCACGGCACATTCGTAAAATGGTCATACAGGAAAATCCGCATTCCATCGCTACCTCGGAGATGCTGTGTCCCATCGCTCGTACGCCGACTATAACACCACGTTCAAACTCACTTGAGTCTTGATAACCTGCCATTGAAGCAGCAGTAACCGAGCTAAAAAAACTGCGCCAGACACTTCTTATGTTATATAGGTGTTGCTGACAGCAGTGCCACATTCTGCCTGTTTACACATCTCAGTATTTGAATACGCGTACCTATACCAGTTTCTTTGGCGCTTCAGTGTATAAACAACCACTTTGTCAACGGTGTGGTGTGTGAAATCTTATGGGACTCAACTACTAAGGTCATCAGTCCCCAAGCTTACACACTATCCTAAGGGCAAACACACACACCCATGCCCGTGGGAGGACTCGAACCTCTGCCGGAACAAGCCACACAGTCCATGACTGCAGCCCCTTAGACCGCTCGACTAATCCTGTGCGGCCCTTTATCAATGGTGATGATGTTATTCGTTGTTTTCGTTTTTGTGGTGGTTTCCATCCCCAAAATGCGTTAACGTCTTGCTTTTCTTCGTATTGACTATAATGATATTCGGAACGCAATGTCACTATCACTTTGGTTTGTTTTCGCACCACGCATGATTACACTACGACAAGCTGAACTTTGTATCCGATACTGTCATGATCTAAAAAACTGTTAATTGTGTAGATATATGTTTGATACAAATCTATCAGACATTTAAGTCGGTGTATAATGAACAAACGGATTCAACAAAGAGGAATGCGATCCTTGTGTAGCATGACATTTGTTTAATGCTGATGCGAAATGCAGCTAATTACGGTTCTAATTTAGAACCATCCCGCTCGAACATCGAGTAACTAGTTTAACAGTTTAACATTAGTGGACAATGTGTCCCAAGTGAACCAGCAGAATATGAATTAGGTATCACTTTGTGCCTCACATAGCCCAGAAGCTAATCTGTCTCTCTGGTGTTATTGGTAACTCTGCTCAAATGGCTCACACAGAGTAAAAAATGATTTTAAAATAGGGGGATGAGTATGTTCTTCGACTTCTTAAGGTCATTTATCTGCAGTTTCTGCGTTTTCGTACAACCGACGCTTCAAGATTGGCGAATTTACGGATGTATACGTTGCTGAAGAAACAAAAGTAAGTACATCACAACTGTCAGCAACGTACTATGTGGCGAAAAACTAAATTGTTGACTGAAGCAATTTATAATAACACATGCAATACTTACACAGTCGTATTTACAAAGGTGCTTTATTGTAGTAAGTTCTTTCTTTATGCGTCATGAAGTACCACTGTGGGATTTCCACGAAGTGATTAAAACGCAAAGAAATGGAACAGTGTGCACACATGACCGAGGCAACATGTGGACATACTAGGCTACTTATAATGTATCTGCAATGCAGTAGTCAAATATTAAAATCCACGATCATGAGACTAACACAGTTTTGCCACGAACTGTTTTATTTCGATTTTTTTGACCATTGTGTGTGGAAGGAACGTTAGTAAAATCGCCGAAACAGGTAACCATATAAAATAAGTTAGGAAACTAGACGGCTGAAAGGTCTTTAATTTGACATCCTGTATAGGATAGCCGAATCCCGCAACCATTACTGAAAAGATGAACGTACAGAGATTTGTAAAAATGTTCTTTATTGTAGCTATGCACTACGTACTTTTCATTTTTTAATCCTCTTTCCAAATCTTTGTGGGTATTCCCACAACGAATCTACGTAATCAGCAGTGTAACTGATCTAACAACCTGAATACGATCTAGAGGCCACGAAGTTACATAACTACCCATCAGCGCGTGCCCTGTCTATAAGTAGTAAAAAGTCACTTTTCTAAGGTTAAAAATGGCAATAGGACCTCGGCCCCTTGCAGCTACTTTCGGAAGGTATATTTAAGGATCATTTAAACAAAAATATGTGTGGAACAAATATGCCGAGTAGCGGCGAGGATTAATTTATGTACATGAGACAGGTGTAGGAGAGAGTATCTCAGGTAAGTTATGTTTCTAAAACAAAAGAAAAAAGTTGCAGTAATTATTATTCTTCTTTTAAAGTTTGGAGAGGAAAGTATTACCGTAATCTAACAGACCGTGTACTTTTTCTTAGACGATAAAGCAAGTCACCAAAATCATTGTGTCTTATTTAAAATGACAGGACCCGACTCTGTTTCCTTCTGTCATGACGAGTTTGTATTTGTATATTAATATTTCGCCCAATCAGCCAAGATCATTGATCTAGCAATGCGGCGCTTAACTAACATTTTATCTGCGGTCTCGTATTGTAGTATGTGTCCTTTCAGACCAGCAACTTGTATCTTCTAAATATGGAAGTCTGATGTTTCGTCCGGCGATTGTACAAATTCTAATTTGTGAGACCGGAATTCAAACCTGTAATAAGCGTAATTATGTCATTTTATCATTTCGCCAACTTTTAAGCGAATACTTTGCAGAGGATTCCATAACTTGACCATTTATAACAAAGATATATGTATCAGTCTATACATAATTCCTTCTAGGGAACATGCCTCACTACGGAAAGCAAGTACCACAATCAGATGAGTGTAGATTTCTGGAATTTCGTTTCCCGGTTCGTGTATTTTGACTTTGGGCATCATGCTACAACGCCTTGCACCAGGATAACACTATACAGGGATGCATAACACCTAAATGACCTGTTTTACATTTGGTGTGTGTGTGGTAAGGCAGATAGGTCAGGCCACCAAATACGAGTATTTAGCCAGGAGGATTAAAGTATAGAGGTGAGATTTTGCAGAGCTACAGGGGACAGTGTGGTAAATTTTCTGGCGTGTGAAAGTAGTTTTAAAGTACGTGGCTGACACATTATGGTGTCGATTTTGTTATGAAATAGGCCTAGCCTACATACTTTTTTCTGTAAAATTGGAACAAGAGGACTTAAACGACGTTACAGTGGAAGACTCTGCAGGAGAGACGCTCAGTAGCTCGGTACGGGCTTTTGTTGAAGTTTCGAGAACATACCTTCACCGAGGAGTCAAGCAGTATACTGCTCCCTCCTACGTATATCTCGCGAAGAGACCATGAGGATAAAATCAGAGAGATTAGAGCCCACACAGAGGTAAGCCGACAATCCTTCTTTCCACGAACAATACGAGACTGGAATAGAAGGGAGAACAGATAGAGGTACTCAAGGTACCCTCCGCCACACACCGTCAGGTGGCTTGCGGAGTATGGATGTAGATGTGGATGTAGATGTAGAAGATGACAGCGCCGCACATCATTATGCCGCAGAGATGCGGGCGGTCTGTCCCACAAATATCTTACCCTACAGTACCAAATCTAAGCTAACAATTAGTGTAATGGCTTAGGTACGTTAACTTTTTTATTAATAAAACGATCTCGATTTCCGAACCCGGTCTGGTGGTTAAAATATCAGAAGCTTTCACAAGAGTTCTCCTCGCACATTCTTAAACGGAAACGGGATGCGGTGTCGTCGATGGCTTCTCCCTTACAGTATATTGCTGTGCTGCCCGCTGTGTAGTCGCTGATGGTCTGTCCGTTTCCAGATAAAACAATGTCGACGTGCCTGGTTCGTTTCAGCCTCGCAATGATTGGATACCACAATGTGCTAAATCACACACCAGCGTCTTTATCGTAGGTGTCTTCCGAGATTTTACACACTGGACTCGCATTCGGAAGGACGACGGTTCAATCCCGCGTCCGGCCATCCTGATTTATGTTTTCCGTGATTTCCTTATATCACTTCAGGCAAATGCCGGGATGGTTCCTTTGAAAGGGCACGGCTGATTTCTTTCCCCATCCTTCCCTAACCCGAGCTTGTGCTCCGTCTCTAATGACCTCGTTGTCGATGGGACGTTAAACACTAATCTCCTCCTCCTCCTCCGAGATTTTACTTTAAATCTCTTCTTTTATTACACTAACCTAGAAATATGACAGATGTGTCGTCGGATGCAATTCGCTATCCATTTTCTAAAGCGTGTTCTGGCACTTCTGATTTTTCAGGGTACCGTAGCCTTAAACACTCCCCACAGTTGTTCCTCATTGGCAACTATTCGTTCTCCGTGATGGCAGCCTAGCTACACTGACGATGCATTTTGTGTGTGCAGAGATGTACTCCCTGCTACCAAGGTAGCAATTTTACCACAGTCACCATATAGCACTAGACTTCAGTGCGTCGTAATTATCACATTATCTTTTTCTGTAGCCTTGATATTGTTTTGTAAGTATAAATTAGTGTATTTACTACTTTACTGAAAAATGTTCAAATGTGTGTGAAATCTTATGGGACTTAACTGCTAAGGGCATCAGTCCCTAAGCTTACACACTACTTAACCTAAATTATCCTAAGAACAAACACACACACCCTTGCCCGAGGGAGGACTCGAACCTCCGCCAGGATCAGCCGCACAGTCCATGACTGCAGCGCCTTAAATCGCTCGGCTAATCCCGCGCGTCCTACTTTACTGTCAATGACAATTTATTGACAAGAGTTAATGAGTATTTATGAAAAAACTATTTCAAATCAGTATTTTAAAGGAATGTCGTGGAAGCGTTGGCAATTTTAGGGACCTCGCATTATGTAGAATCCAAAGACATTGTTAAGAGCATGGCACTAATATCGTAGAGATGAGGGAGGGCGCATCTAGAGAACAGAGTTTCAAGCTAATTGTGGTAGACGAATGACATAAACTGACCGTGATAACGTGCACAGTTAAGTGCGCTGTCGATGTGTTGTCCAAATTGTGGAAAGACACTGTGACTTTAAGAGCGGGCAGTTATATGCGACACAGTACAATGTTTAATCAAGAAGAAGTAGCAAACTGCACTAGTGGAAGAGGAGTACTGAGTGGCCAAAACCAATATAAATTGCTCGTTAATGCAAAAGAGGCTGTTGCCAATTATTGTTGCCACAAAATCATTACGTCGCGCCAAAGTCAACTTCACCACATAGTAAGACTGTGCTGTTTCAGCAGTACTTTACTAATTTTAAAAGACTTGATAGTGTCGTAGGTTCCATATTTGAGAATATTATAGTTCTTTCTGTAAAATTATAAATAGCATTCAGTGTTAACGATTTTCCCAAGTCGTCAGCTGACAGCAGGATCCGTCTCCTATTTGAAATTTGTGATAAATTCCTATGGGACCAAACTGCTGAGGTCATGGGTCCCTAGGCTTACACATTACGTTATCTAACTTAAACTAACCTACGCTAAGGACAACACACACACTCATGCACGAGGGAGGACTCGAACCTTCAAAGGAGTGGGCGGGGGGGGGGGCGACCCCCACGCGAACCGTGGAAAGGCGCCCTAGACCACGCGAGTCCCTTTGTTATCAACGGTATTATCGAATGATACATTATTTTTTAAAAAACGTATTATTTACCCTAAGAGCACTTGCATGAAGCAGACAGTAAAATTTAATATTTGTTGAATCATGAAAAGAGAAACAGAAATACGTAATTTAGGACATTAACTGATAGTCATAGTTCATTGCAGTCTATAATTATCCAGGATAGAACGCATATAATAATAACTCCAAAATATCGACAAAGTGAAGTAAATTGATTAACAAAAGATATTACAATTCTGTTCTACAAAGATGTTGGATGAGTATTAGTGTCTTAAGTTCGGCGTTGCCTAGATTGATAGCTGCTATTTCGTGAAATCATTCTGAGCTTAATTTTTGTAAAATATGGTATAGAATATAGATTAATCGTAGGTATTACTTCACAAAACTTGATGACAGTCAACATTATTGTGACTAACGTTGCTCAACCTATACCATGCTATTGCTACTGTTGCTGGTTTCCGCTGGTTCCAAAGTGATAGTTAATTTTCATTTATATCATTATTGTGCATTTTCATTTGAGTTTGCACATGTGCATTTACCGCTGCTGACTTAAAAGCATGTCGGTAAATGTTTCGTAACATCATTTTCAAACGAACGTATAAAAATTCATACCTTCGCTCGGACAAGAGCTGGCGACCATGTATCTCAGTTCAAACATATTATGAAAACTGATATGTATCTGTGTGCTTGTGTGTGTGTGTGCATATGTATGTATGTTCCACATCTCCTTCTAAAACACTTAACCAAACTTGGTACAAATATATTGTCGGCAACAATCGATGTAGGGGTAAAACCATTCATGAGATATGACAAACAATGATATGAGTAAAAGAACTACCACACCGTGCATGACGTTTAAATGCCAAGCAGTGGTGAAGGCAACTCGCCTAGGGGTAGAGCGCCCCAAAATCAAGATTCCTGGTCCTCCATGTTGAGGGTTGTGCTGAGTGTTACCAACCCACTCATGTAAAAATGCTGACATGTCACGATAATCAACGCATGCCTCAGCAACAGGACAGAGTATACTTGAACAAAAGTTGGCAAACCTGCAAGGATTTCTCTTTTGATTCTTGGAATTTCAGAAGTGTGTACCGCCCTGTAATTGCCAAATACTAATAAATGAACTACAGAAATACAGGATACCACTAGTAGCTTTCCAAGAAGATGGCAAGGAAATGGTTCACTGAAAATAGGAGACAGGACTATAATGTATGGGGATTGCGGCCAACGCCATGAATTTGAAACTCAGTTCTACATTCATAAATCAATAAATGACTAAATAAAGGAATTCAGAAGTGTCAGTAATGGAATATCATACATCACAGTTCAGACGCAGTGGATAGATACTACATTTCTAAATGCACTTGCACCCACAGAAGATAAGGATGATGATACGAAAGAAGGATTCTACACTCAATTGGACCACATGTACAACTCAATAAGTACACATAATGTAAAAGCAGTGTTAGGAGATTTTAATGCCAAAGTAGGAAAGGAGTAACTTTACAAACCAACCATCGGCAATTTCAGCTTACACCAAAAAAGTTCGGATAATGGAGTTCGACTTATAAACTTTGCAATAAAAAATGATCTCACGCTAAGCAGCACAAAATTTCAACACAAACACATTCACTTCGGGACATGGATATCACCAGATGGAGAAGTAATGAATCTGAGCATGTGTCTACCCAAAAAACATTTCAGAACACGATTAAAGATGTGATAACCTTTAGGGCCGCCGGTTGTGACACAGACCATATTTTAATCACATCAAAAATAAAAATAAAATAAAAAAGGAAAATGAACGTAAATAGAGCAGAAATTACTAGACATAACTCCGCAAATCCGGCTAAAGAATCTACAAAAGAACACCTTACCAAAGGAATGGAATGCAACATAATAAAAACGAGACTGTCCAACAGGGAACAACAAGATTTCGAAACTAGACGGAGACACTTAAAGAACAGTGTTCAGGAAGTATCTCCCAAAATTATAGGAAAAAGAAAACGATGTAACAAAATCTGGTTTAGCTAAAAGTGCCAAGGAAAAGTTATGAAGGGAAGAAATGCGAGAAAAGTGTAGATTACAGAAAGGAACAATATGACATTGAAGGAAAGAAATTACAAAATCCGTTAGGAAGCACAACGAACCCTAAGTCAAGAGAAAATGGAATACTATAACAAGCAGAGGATGATTTCAAGCACCACAGAGCAAGGAAGATGTATCAAAATATTAAAAAATCTTTGGGTGGACTTATTATTATTATTATTATTTTTATTAAAAGAGAACAGTTGGTATAGGATCAGCATGGGAAAATACTGAGCGACAAGAGTGACATACAACAGAGATGGAAGACATACTTCTCACAATTGCTCAACTGCAGTGATCCATAGTCTTACTTTAAATTTGAAGAAACTGATACAGTCGATGTACAAGTTACCACCCCATCAGGAAATGAAATACAGCAAACCATAGAGAAATTAAAGAATACCAAGGTTTGCGGTGAAGACCAGATACTGGCTGAGTAACTAAAGAATGAAGACCCACAACTGGAAGCAAAACTACAATCTTTAATAGAAACAATTTGGGAGAGAGAAACAACAGCTGCAGACTAGAAAACCGCAATTATATGCTCCATATTTGAGAAGAATAATCCCCTTGTGTGTGACAACTATAGAGCAATTGCTTTACTGAATGTCACTTATAAAATCCTATCGACGTGCCTATTAAACAGACTCATCCCAATTACTGAAGAATTAACTGGTGACTACCAATGCGGTTTCAGCAGAAATAGATCCATATTAGATCATCTTTTCACTTTGAGACAGATAACTGAAAAATCGTGGGAATTCATTGTAGATGTACACACATTACTTGTAGATTTCAAAAAGGCCTAGTACAGCATACACCGACGGACAATTCTAAATATATGAGGGAATTTAAAATACCATCAAAGCTAATCAAGTGAATTACAAGCTGTACAGATGAAACTTTATATCGTATCAAGACAACTGTAAGAGAAACAGAAAATTTTAAGGTGTTTAATGGACTGAGACAAGGAGACGCCATTTCACCTGTTTTATTTAACCTCGTCTTAAGGAAGATCGATAGAGAATTTAGTACAGCTAATTCACAAGGGATCCAGATCCAGGAGATGAACACTCTACGCTTGCCTACGTAGATGATGTAGGATTAATAAGTAGTTCCAAAACACATTTAACCAAAATGATGCAGAATTATTACAAAATTGCTGAGAACGCAGGATTACATGTTGTTGTTGTGGTCTTCAGTCCTGAGACTAGTTTGATGCAGCTCTCCATGCTGCTCTATCCTGTGCAAGCTTCTTCATCTCCCAGTACCTACTGCAACCTCCATCCTTCTGAATCTGCTTAGTGTATTCACCTCTTGGCCTCCCTCTACGATTTTTACCCTGCACGCTGCCCTCCAATACTAAACTGGTGATCCCTTGATGCCTCAGAACTTTTCCTACCAACCGATCCCTTCTTCTCATTAAGTTGTGCCACAAACTTCTCATCTCCCCAATCCTATTCAATACTTCCTCATTAGTTATGTGATCTACCCATCTAATCTTCAGCATTCTTCTGTAGCACCACATTTAGAAAGCTTCTATTCTCTTCTCGTCCAAACTATTTATTGTCCATGTTTCACTTCCATACATGGCTACACTCCACACAAATACTTTCAGAAATGACTTCCTAACACTTAAATCAATACTCGATGTTAACAAATTTATCTTCTTCAGAAACGCTTTCCTTGCCATTGCCAGTCTACATTTTATAACCTCTCTACTTCGACCATCATCAGTTATTTTGCTCCCCAAATAGCAGAACTCCCTTACCACTTTAAGTGTCTCATTTCCTAATCTAATTCCCTCAGCATCACCTGACTTAATTCGACTACATTCCATTATCCTTGTTTGGCTTTTGTTAATGTTCACCTTATATCCTCCTTTCAAGACACTACCCATTCCGTTCAACTGCTCTTACAAGTTCTTTGCTGTCTCTGACAGAATTAAAATGTCATCGGCGAACCTTAAGTTTTTATTTCCTCTCCATGGATTTTAATATCTACTCCAAACTTTTCTTTTGTTTCCTTTACTGCTTGCACACTATACAGATTGAACAACATAGGGGAGAGGCTACAACCCTGTCTCACTCCCTTCCCAACAACAACCTCCCTTTGATGTCCCTCGACTCTTATAACTGCCATCTGGTTTCTGTACAAATTGTAAATAGCTTTTCGCTCTCTGTATTTTACCCTGCCACCTTCAGAAATTGAAAGAGAGTATTCCAGTCAACATTGTCAAAAGCTTTCTCTAAGTCTACAAAGGCTAGGAACGTAGGTTTGCTTTTCCCTATCTATTTTCTAAGATAAGTCGTAGGGCTGGTATTGCCTCATGTGTTCCAATATTTCTACGGAATCCAAACCGATCTTCCCCGAGGTCGGCTTCTACTAGTTTTCCATTCGTCTGTAAAGAATTCGTGTTAGTATTTTGCAGCCGTGACTTTTAAAACTGATAGTTCGGTAATTTTCACATCTGTCAACACCTGCTTTGTTTGGGATTGTAATTATTATATTCTTCTTGAAGTCTTAGGGTATATCGCCTGTCTCATACATCTTGCTCACCAGAGGGTAGAGTTTTGTCGGACTGGCTCTCCCAAGGCTGTCAAAAGTTCTAATGGAATGTTGTCTACTCCCGGAGCTTTGTTGCAGCTCAGGTCTTTCAGTGCACTGTCAAAGTCTTCACATCGTATCATATCTCCCATTTCATCTTCATCTACATCCTCTTCCATTTCCATAATATTGTCCTCAAGAACATCGCCCTTGTATAGACCCTCTATATACTCCTTCCACCTTTCTGCTTTTCCTTCTTTGCTTAGAACTGGGTTTCCATTTGAGCTCTTGATATTCATACAAGCCATTTGGCACTTCCTGTCGATCTCATTTTTGAGACGTTTGTATTCCTTTTTGCCTGCTTCATTTACTGCATTTTTAAATTTGCTCCTTTCATCAATTAAATTCAATATTTCTTCTGTTACCCAAGGATTTCTACTAGCCCTCGTCTTTTTACCTACTTGATCCACTGCTGCCTTCACCACTTCATCCCTGTCAATTGTTCCCTTATGCTCTCCCTGAAACTCTGTACAACCTATGGTTTAGTGAGTTTATCCAGGTCCCATCTCCTTAAATTCCCACCTCTTTGCAGTTTCTTCGGTTTTAATCTACAGTTCATAACCAATAGATTGTGGTCAGAGTCCACTTCTGCCCCTGGAAATGTCTTACAATTTAAAACCTGGTTCCTAAATCTCTGTTTTACCATTATATAATCTATTTGAAACCTGTCAGTATCTCCAGGCTTCTTCCATGTATACAATCTTCTTTTATGATTAGCTATGATTAGGTTGTGCTCTGTGCAAAATTCTACCAGGCGTCTTCCTCTTTCATTTCTTACCCCCAATCCATTTTCACCTATTACGTTTCCTTCCCTCCCTTTTCCTACTGACGAATTCCAGTCACCCATGACTATTAAATTTTCATCTCCCTTCACTATCTGAATAATTTCTTTTATTTCATCATACATTTCTTCAACTTCTTCGTCATCTGCAGAGCTAGTTGGCATACAAACTTGTACCACTGTGGCAGGCATGGGCTTCGTATCTGTCTTGGCCACAATAATGCGTTCACTATGCTGTTTGTAGTAGCTTACCCGCATTCCTATTTTCCTATTCATTATTAAATCTACTCCTGCATTACCCCTATTTGATTTTGTGCTTATAACCCTGTAGTCACCTGACCAGAAGTCTTGTTCCTCCTGCCATCGAACGTCACTAATTCCCGCTATATCTAACTTTAACCTATCTATTTCCCTTCATAAATTTTCTAACCTACCTGCCCGATTAAGGGATCTGACATTCCACGCTCCGATCCCTAGAACGCCAGTTCTCTTTCTCTTGATAACAACGTCCTCCTGAGTAGTCCCAGCCCGGAGATCCGAATGGGGGACTATTTTACCTCCGGAATATTTTACCCAAGAGGACGCCATCATCATTTAACCAACAGTAAAGCTGCATGCCCTCGGGAAAAATTACGGCCGTAGTTTCCCCTTGCATTCAGCCGTTCGCAGTACCAGCACAGCAAGGCCATTTTGGTTAGTGTTATAAGGCCAGATCAGTCAATCATCCAGACTGTTGCCCCTGCAACTACTGAAAAGGATGCTGCCCCTCTTCAGGAATCACCCGTTTGTCTGGCCTCTCAACAGATACCCCACCGTTGTGGTTGCACCTACGGTACGGCTATCTGTATCGCTGAGGCACGCAAGCCTCCCCACCAACGGCAAGGTCCATGGTTCATGGAGGGGATCACATATTAATGAAGGAAAGACATTCTATCTGGTCATAAGCATGAAAAACCAAAGTGCTTCACCTTTTGCTGTATATGGATTCATTTTCAAAACCTTTGACCGCTTCAGGTACTTAGGGAGTCTGTTTAGTATCAAAATGAAATGGATATAGATGTACATGCCCGTCTAGTAACAGCGAACAAAACACTCTTTAGTTTTGTCAAAATATTACAGAAAAGATCACTCAGTACTAACTTCAAAATCTGGTTGTATCAGTCGACCATTATACCAGTATCATTATACGGATGTGAAGTATTAATATTTAGAAAGAAAGATGAAGAAAAACTGTTAATACTTGAAAGAAAAATACTGAGAAAATTTTTTGGTTTAGTGTTTGATGAAGACAACATGGAATGGAGGATAAGAAAGAATGAATATTTAAGAGAGCTGCACAAACACCGTAACATTGTAGATGTGCTACAGAAGAGAAGGTTGAACTGGGCAGGCCATATAGCAAGAACGGCAGTGAACAGACTACCTAAAATAGGACAATGGAAGTTACGAGAGGAAGAGGAAGGCCCAGAAGTGGGTGGAGAGATAACGGCAGGGAGGACACAACTAGCACAAACACGAACACTGACGTATGGTCGATAAGACCTTTTCCACTTGTAAATAAATAATAAATAGACGGCTATAGGTTTCGCCTACAGCCGTTTGCGCTTCGCAGTTGAACACTGTCAAAAGCGCTGCCTATCTCTTGAAATGTGTGTCGTACAATGATATATATGTGTTGGTACATTCAGCGGCGTATGTGATTACTGTACGCAAAATGTGTTGCGAATAGAGTTAGAAGAAAAGAGGTAATAAATTTAAAAGTCATGCACCATGGGGCCATCAGTCACACTGTTTTCAATGTATAGCGGTTTAACCGCCATTTTTGTGTTAGTTAAATTGCTGTACATTGAAAATGGCGACGAAAGGAAGAGGTGCAAACTTTGAACCAGTTCGCCATCAGAGAGGAAACTATTTAGCTTAAAAATAATGAATTAGGTGCTGATCTGACACACACTTAAGATGCCTTATAAATAAGGCGAAATGCAACTGCGTGCAGCACAAGACAAACAAGAAAAAAAAACTAATGTGCAGCGTTCAAAGGCGTTTTTCTTTTGAGCCACTGTAATGTACATTAACATATTTCAGTAGTAGCTGCTTAAATAGTATCCGGATTAATGAGATGTGTTAGCTGCCTTAGTGTATGTCTTCTGAAATAGCATCTTCTAATTTACAGAGTACTTTACATCACAGGTTAATCATACATTGTGTGACAAAGAACCGATTCGACAAACCATGACGGCTACTAGACAATAAGTAGTCAAAACAGTTCTCTTTGAGACACTTGTTAAGAATCTAAGCGTTTCCTGTCACAAAGAAGAAAACGTTAAACTTCTCTCGTTGAAATATGCGCTACTTCTATGCAACGACTTCGCTATCCCGACCGTGCGCAATCCACTAACAAGTTCCAGTGTTTGTTTGCAGTCGCCACAGAGCAATTTAGAGCGCGAACGTGTCCCATTACTGGTAATGTTATTGCCCTCAGAAATTGCTCGAATATATGTAGAAGGAATCTGCACTAGAATCGAATTTCTTGGACCTACTTCACTTTCCTCCCAACTTTCCAACACATTTGCTTGTCTCCAGTGCCAAATCTTTAAGCAATCCCTTCGATTGGAAAAATGACAAACGCCTTGACACGCATTATACTTCAGAAGACAGTGGGACACCATCTTCTATTCCGTGATATCGAAACGAAATATTTTTGTACGCGATGCGAACTGGACTGAATGTTGGACTACATTATTGGTCCGTGGATTTACACAATCCGCGACAATACTTTCAAAAATCATGAGGTAGCTTAGACCTTTAACACAAGTATATGAAGCAAAATTCATAACGCCTGATGTAAAATGTGAATAACAGTATAAATATGGACATAAATTTGCTAAATTATGGTTTCTTTTACGGTTGTCTATGTTTGTACGAAGCAAAGGAACGTAATGTTTGAGTAATCACCACATTATGAATACATTCCATTCTTCACCCCCTGCCTCCACTAACTAAAAAATATCACCGACTATTTCTATAAGTATGTAATGCATGCAATAATTTCACGTTTGCTCAGTTCTACGCCGAAAATCCTTCCATAGCCCCACTTGTTTGCGACATGACTTCTGTCATTGTTCGTCAAGCTATCAAGATGATGACCAAGTTTCTAGAGCATCAATAGTAGCTTCAGACGATTTTAAGACCTTCCAACGTGCTCGACAAGTCGGTAGCAGCAGAGTGCTTAGATGCCTATTGCTATAGCCACGTGCACATACCGGTGGAGAAAAACAAACATCGGAACAGACCTGAAATCGTGTAAGTCTGCAGACATTCATGGCCGTAGTCACTGATCATAAAATCATCTGACTCGTCAAGCCGTGTCATGTAGCTCTTGAAACTTGCCGGTGCTCGACCTTTCGAAAGCTCCTCCCCTCCTCTGCTGGGATCTTCTACAATAATCTGTGTTAATAGATGGCCGAACACTTGCTGAACACGTCAGCAGCTGTCACTATGGTCATAGGAATATAGGATAGTTACTGGGGCATTGACAGTAGTCAAAATGAAACTGCCCTGAAGAAAGTTTTTCTTTTTTTTCGGTGTGAGAGGAAATAGCCAATGCAAATAATGGATAGGAGAACCGAACATGAGTCCAGTGGTAGCTTTGCGTCATCTATCTCCGTTTGAAGCAATTACGTATTAATAACTGTGTTTATAGTACTAAAGAATTATTGTAACAGGAGTAGAAAAACATGTACCCAATTACTCATCAAACATAAGATAAAATCTATTTATATGATTATACGTATGAAGCTGTGACATGAATTGTAGCATACATTAATCAGAAAAAAGTATTGTCCCTCTGTGGCGAATGAATAAGTAACGATCAGTAATTGTGCCTAGACGTAAATTTTCAAAGATTCATATCCTTACTTCAAATAAAGCATGTTTCGTGTGATATTAGCAGCCTTTTATCGGTATGGTATGTTTCAGAAGATATGTTGGAGTATTGGAAGTATGATAATTGTTTGATATTTGACGTAAGGGATGATGAGATATCTACAAACTAAGAAATTGGTTAAGTAACAGGAGATAGTAACACAGTCTAAAATATACAGTCGTGACGCTCACTGTTGTGAAAATTTTTGCCGTCTGGCAGCTGGAATGATACTAGCGCGCCTAGCGGCGAAAAAATCTGCCGTATGTTTAGTGTTTGTTTTTCAGTATTTTTATGCTTAATTAACAAACTAGTTATTATATTTTTGTATACCAATCATTTGTAAATGATCAAGAGAGATGAAACAACGTTAAAAAATGTAAAATGAGTCAAATGTCACTGATTCAGTGACGTAATTACAGCTTATTCAGCAAGAAATACTTTGGAATATGTGTGAAAGTGCAGATTATTCCGCTGAAACCAAGACAATATAATCACGTATTTCATGCAGGAGAAGCACCAATTATTGTTGTTGTCCGTTCGTATTATGATGGCACTTTTCTTGACACGTAATGGAGTCTAATGATTCGCACATTCTCACTGTTCATTCGACTTTCTAACAAACGAATATGTTTGTAAATGTAATTGCTTTTGCTTCAAAAGCAAGTGTGTTGAACATATTTTGATTTTGTGTGCAACAGTTGTGACATTGGATTCTTCTATGTTGGGAAACAGTGTTATTGCTTGTGAAGTATTATTGTCACGTCTGAGTGACTTTCCCACCGGGTACAGTTCTGGTGGTTTATTTGGTGAGTTAAATAATGTAGATATAGCATTCCATGCAAGTTTCCCACGTTCCACATTCATTGATTTGATTGGAAGTGTAATGAAGAATACTTTACGTTGTCGAATAATTCTGCTGTTCACTAGCCATTTCTCTTCTTAAAGGAGAACGAGATTCCTCATTCAGTAGGTATAGGCTACAAGTGGATGGTAAAGAGACTACCCTGTAATGTACTTCCCAATGTCCTTAGGAAACTCAGCTGGGAAATATGTGGTGTAATTGTTTAGCTACTGCTGATTTTTATGCTCTACATAAGCCCTCTATTGTAAGAAGTATGGTACAAACCAAAACAAACGATACTGTCTGCACCCATCCGCTATCGTATTGAGAAGCGTAGTTAGCTGTGTTATTATCAAGAATAAAGCACTCCACCGGGTTACAAAAGTATCAAGGCCAGTGTCTGCTTAGGAAGTGAAATGTTAGACTCCCTTGTACCATGCAGGTGCCTGTGAATCACTAACGTAGCTGGAAGCGTATGTTAGTGCTGAAGATAGCTGCACATACGATTATTAACAACAGTGCCGTCAGTATAATACACTGAGGAGCCAAAGAAAGTTGTACGCCTGCCTTATATCGTGTAGAACCCCCGCGAGCACGTAGAAGTTCCGCAACATGACGTGGCATGGACACCAATGATGTCTGAAGTATTGCCGGAGGGAATTTACATCATGAATCTTGCAGAGTACGATGGGGTGGAGATCTTTTCTGAACAGCACGTTGCAAGGAATCCGAAATATGCTCAATAATGCATGTCTTGAGAGTGTGGCGACCATTGGAAGTGTTTAAACTCAGAAGAGTGTTCCGGGAGATACTATGTAACAATTCTGCAAGTGTGGGGTGTCGCCTTGTCCTGCTGGAATTGCCCAAGTCCGTCGGAAGGCACAACGTACACGAATGGATGCAGCTGATCAGACAGGATGCTTACGTACCTGCCACCTGTGAGAGAAGTTTCTAGACGTATCAGGGGTCCCATATCACTCCAACTGCACACACCCCACGCCATTACAGAGCCTCCACCAGCTTGAACAGCCCCTGCTGACAGGCAGGGTCCATGGGTTTATAAGGTTGTCTCCATACACCGTACTCGTCGATCCGCTCGATACAAATTAAAACGAGAAACAAGTTTCCAGTCGTCAACAGTCCAATGTAGGTATTTTCGGGCCCAGGGGAACTTTGTGTCTAGCAATCATCAAGGGTACACGACTGGGCCTTCGGCTCCGAAGCCCATATCGATGATGTTTCGCTGAATGGTTCGCACGGTGAGACTTGTTGATAGCCTATCATTGAACTCTGCAGAAATTTGCGGAAGCGTTGGACTTCTGTCAGGTTGAGCGATTCTCTTTAGTCGTGCTTGGTCCCGTTCTTGAACGATCTTTTATCCGGCTGCAGGGATGTCGGAGATTTGATTTTTTACCGGATTCTTGATATTCACGGTACACTCGTGAGATGGTCGTACGGGAAAATCCCCACTTCATCGCTACCTTGGAGATGCCGTGTCCCATCGTTCGTGCGCTGACAATAACACCATGTTCAAATTCGCTTAAACCTTGATAACCTGTCATTGTAGCGGTAGTAACCGATCTAACAACTGCGCCGGACACTTGTTGCCTTATACAGGCGTTGCCGACCGCAGCGCCGTAATCCACCTGTTTACATACCTCTGTATTTGAATATGCATACCTGTACCAGTTTCTTTGGCGCTTCATTGTATATTTCAAATGAATTTACTGACAGTGTAGACTTTTGCTACAATCAATGCCACACTTACGCATTTTCAGTACGATATATTTGGGAATTCAGGCGACAAAACAGCTAACAAATCAGCTCCGGTCAAGACCGCGACGTACTGCACGCCACGAGTGCACAATCGTGGACTCTATCGAGCCGGCAGCCACTCCCCTCCCCTCGCCGCCCCCGGCAGGCACTCCTGCCCGGGGCAGAAGGACCCACTGCCAGCCACGTATAATCGATAGGCATCAAATATAATGTGGCAGGGGTCGTGTCGGCCCAGCGCGTTGCCTGGGAAACGCGGACCAAACAAAGGTTGTGCGAGCCTCTGCTGCCGCTGGAGCCACAGGTGAGCACACGATTCTCTGCCGCCTCTTCCCTGTACGTGCAACAGTTTGTGCAAGGGCTTTGTGTATGCACCGAAGAAACGAAGAGCTGAAGGTCTCAAGAGGCGTAGGGATGCATATAGTGCGGTATCGAATCGCTTTGTTTATTGGCGTTTCAGATAAAAAATAATCGGATAAATTCTAGTGTCCGATACCACCCGTCGGCTTTGACCAATGACGTCACACGTGAGGCAAAGATGGTGCAATGAGCTATCTATGAATGGAACGGATCGTAGTCATAAACAAACTATAGCATGCCATAAAATAATACATTTAACGCGACTATTATTGACGACCGAATGTCAGTTAAACGAGTTGAAAATGACTGAAGTAACTAAGAACACGAGAGCAATTGCGAGTGCATATATTATAATATCCGGGTCTATTGTAGCAGGGGATACAACCCGTCGGCTTTCAGCAACGACGTCACAAGTCGCCAGAGAGCATGTATTACAAAGATGAAAGAGCTGAGGAGAATGTTGAGAAACAAAGGAATGCGAGAGAGATAAACTTTATTTCACATATGTAAGGGCCAGTAGTATTTTCACGTTAACGATATCGCGTGTTTGTATCTTAGTATTTCTCCGCAAAACACAATGGAAAGAAATGAATGAAATTACTAGCAAAGAATACATCACGTTACATATATGTCAGTTGTATCTCGAAAGTCTTTCGAACTGTATTGCTTAAGTGCAGTACGGGATACAAGTTCAGCGTAGTCGATTTCTTAGTTTCAACTAGCATTGCTGTCCTGTTGTTCACTTGAACCATGTATCCCCTGCTTCACTAAACCGCAAATGAAACACCCGAAACAAATTAAAAGCTCATTCGAATTGTGTTGCTAGAGTACAGTCCGGAATACGAGTTTGTCGTAAGGCGATTTCTTCGTTTTCACTATCATTACTGTCCTGTTCTTCACCTGAACGATGTATCCTCCGCTTCAGTAAACCCTAAGTGGAACACGGGATACAAATTGTAGATGTGCTGTTTATTTCGTCTCCGCTATTACTAACAGTCTTTTCTTACGTACATACAGTATCAGTATTACTGATGACAGAAGGACCTACGTATGTAATATACGTATACCAGACTTCCATTGACCTCGATATATGTACACTGGTAACGAATAGGTAGAAATACACGTACGTTACATTTGCAACCTGTTTCATTTTATATGTTTTGATTGTTTATTTAATCTTTGT
The DNA here is from genome assembly GCF_021461385.2 of Schistocerca piceifrons. Classification (NCBI taxonomy): domain Eukaryota; kingdom Metazoa; phylum Arthropoda; class Insecta; order Orthoptera; family Acrididae; genus Schistocerca; species Schistocerca piceifrons. The sequence continues at coordinate 282,771,317 of NC_060143.1, forward strand.
GTTTCACTTGTTGAAAGGGAACTACACATTGATCTTGTCAAAAGCCGAGAAGCGATTCTTCTTAGTGTTGTAGCTCCCTTCAGTAGCTGATAAGTGTTTTTTGGCTTTAAAAAAAATCTCACGAGATAGAATAAACTGATCCTACTTCATTAAGCTATCAATAAAAAAAACTAAACTAAAACATTGATGTTATGTTTTAGTTTAGTTTTTTTATTGATTGCTTAATGAAGTAGGATCAGTTTATTCTATCTCGTGAGATTTTTTTTTTAAGCCAAAAAACACTTATCAGCTACTGAAGCATCTGTATCTTAGGATCAGTTTATTCTATCTCGTGAGATTTTTTTTAATAAGCCAAAAAACACTTATCAGCTACTGAAGCATATTGGTGGATAAGAAAGTGAAATACGGTAAAATAGTGAAATATAGATAAACGATCGCTTTTAGATTCACATTCAATTATTTTAATGATAGCGCTTATTAGAACACAGAACTGCTTTATTATCTATGCCTCGAAGTGAAGACATTACTATCTATGACTAAGGAATGACATCATTGTTCAAAGCCGACGGGTTGTATCCCCTGCTTGTATCCCCTGCTTCACTAGACCCTATTATCCGCACGTACTGCAAAAACGGTGTAAATAATGAACCGTCGAATATTTGGAATCGGTAACCAGAAGCAACCTATGGAGGGAGTGTAGGGAGTCGTTTCTAGTTATCGATTCCAACACTGCTGTTTGTTGCGCAAAAAATGTTAGAACATATCAGAAACGTGCTTAAAAATGATGTTAGTGAACTACAGAATACGACCAGACTTTGAAAAAATGAAAATCTTTACGCACGTTACTGCACAACACAAAAATGACCAAACCTTGCAACCGATAACTATGCTACACGAAAGTCACACCAACTACAGTAGCTCCAAAACAACACTCAATGAAATCGATACAGCAGGAGTGACAGTAAAAATAAGAAAAGTGTAGCAGAAACATCGGTATGGAAAACATACAAGTGGCTACATAAAAGAAACTTACCACATATGAACTTCCAAAGGAGTCAAAGATGGAGGCTGACAAGAACGAAATAAAGACATAACAGAAAATAACAATGTTACAAGGTGAAACTGTAACGAAAGAAACAAAATCTTGAAAAAAATGAAGAAAATAATAAAAAACTCAAACTGTCTCGCACGAATGAGGTACCACCCAAATCAGTTGTTCCCTACCACCCTCCCTCAATCAGACGCAAAATTTTGAACGAAAAAAGAAAAAATGAAACCACGAGTCAATTACATAAACCCTCCGGCAAAGAAACAGCAATACCCCTCGGCCCAACCATTGTAACCAGAAATTATTAAAAGGACAGAATAACCTCTCTCCAGAAAAACCAAAAAAGTAGAACTCGCAAAATACAGTAACATAAAAAAACGCAACGCAAAACAAGACGAAAGTATCAGACCCACTAACACCTAACTAACAAAACGAGGCTTGTACATTTTACTGACAACTTTCGTAAATGCAAGAAATAAACAATAACCTTTAGGAACACACTTTCTCCAGCAGTATTCATCTAAATGGCCTTGCAAAACTGAAATCCTTCTATTTCCCCGCGCGACAATAGATTTCATAGCCCCTAATACCCCTCGATAGTATTAGTACATGCCTCCGTCTTATAATCTTTAAACTTAATGTTGTGATTCACGACCAAATGATGATAACCCCTTTCACCCAACCCCTTGTACGAAGCAAACCCATCCGACATGACTACAGAACCTTCTTCAAGATATTCTTCTATTAAAGATGTCAAGGCCTGCTTTGTCCGATTTGGTACGACCCTAAATACAACATCAGCACAATCTCCTCCAGAAACTACTACTCCAAAAACCTAAAGCCCAACAACCTCGTGCCCCCTTTCGTACTTTCTCTTTCCAAAATGTGACTCATCTACTTCAACTATAACCCCTGCCCCCCCCCCCCCCCCCCCCAATGCCCCCCAATACTTTGTAAATTCCCCGCAGACTTCTCTATAAAATGAGAACCAGTTGACTACAGTGCCACAAGAAACCCCTGCTTCGTGCATGACAGATTTGCAAGAACATTCATAGCAAAAATAGGTTAGCATGACAATTACTTCTAAATTCAGCCTCGATCTTCTGAACCACGTCCCCCTGCGTATGGATCTCCATACGTTATTTTTCCTGCACCTCCACACGTATTCGTCCGAAGTTCGTGATGGCGCAACCTTCGTCAAAACCATATAATTTCAACACACACTGCACTTGCAAAATTCAGCAATAACGCCCAATGATTGTAAAAAATTTATAGTTGATGTACGGTCACTCATTTTCTGAAGCAGAATTTTCGCAGTAAAAACAACCGACTCATCCATAACGAACAGTGTGAGAAATCAAATACCGTATAAATCACTACTACTTAAAAATGACGACTACTTTCATTAACAAATGATGCTGAAAACAATTTACGAGACCAAAACAAAACAATCTACATCGAAGTTTTAATATTCGCGCGTAACGAGGAAATCCAGAGACATCATTTAACTTTCATCGACAGCGATCTGTGGAACAAACAAAATAACATAGCACATTACGTCATTGGTCAAAGGCGACGGGTGGTATCGGACACTACAATTGACCCAAATAATCTTCACCCTCATCATGTAGTCGTGTATTCCGTACACCATTTATAGAACGCTCAACGCAACGCAGAGCGCCTAACGTTTACGTAGACGCTACAAGTATACAGTGTGTTTAATTGAACTTGAGACTGCTAAATATCTCTAAAATTATGCATCGTACCAAAGATATGTTCTAGGTGAAAAGTCTGTGATACAACTGGCCACCTCCTAAAGACCCGTCCTGCGTAGATGAGGACAACTTTGTATTTTCGAATGGGAACCGCATCCCCATTTTTATTTCACATTCGGATTCTACGTCAAAAAAGACGTACCGCTGACCCAAACCACTTTTTCTTATTAGTGGCGTATGGCGATGTAACAGACAAATTTCAAGCATGCCTGTTTTTGCAAATTAAAAACTGACGCATTTGATTTTATATTTAATTTACGATCTAAATGTAAACCTTTGTGTGCTAACGGTTAATATTCATGTTCAAACGTTGAGCCTTGCAAATGTTATTGTATAGTACAAATACTATGGCTAGACAATGACATTCCCGACAAATAAGCTACTTTTATGGTAGCGTAGCTTTCTGTTCCCTAAGGGGTTCGGTGTGGAGAGTCCCCAAACCATCGAAGTGCTGTGTGACTGGTGTCAGTGTGTTTTCCCCTCCAACCACTGTAACTCTTGCGCTGTACGCTACCCATCTCCCAGAGAAATGGACAGCCCGACCACTGTACTCGTAATAAGGTAAAATGTCCGCGAAGTCAGTGACAGGCGTTCTTGCCGTGAATACTCACCGAAATGAAGCACCCCAGTGATTAGAGGGAAGGATATTCATCGAAATCAAGAATCCCAATGGGAACAGGAAATTATTACATCCTCATTATTGTTCATCGATTACGTTAAGCGTAGTTTCCAGACAGACATTGAAACTAGTAATCGTATTGTACTATAAAACCAAATTGGCAACAGTAAAGTAAGTATTCCACTGATACGAGGTTTGTTCAGAAAATAAGTTCCGATCGGTCGCGAAATCGACATCACAGTGAAAACCCGATGAAGGTTTGCACAGATGTGTTGGGTAGTGTTTCAAGTATGCCCTTTACAGTTGTGAGAGCACTGTGAGTGAGTAAAGGTGCCTAGAACGAGGATGTCTCCAGCCAAGCCGGAGGGCCCGCTGAGAGCGCCTTAATGAATGCTGCCCACCTAACACAACTGCCACGCACTTCCTTCTTCAAAGCAATTCTCCGCCGCACTCTGCAGGGGCAGTGAAGACGCTCCTGCAACCTTTTCGATGGGAAGTGTTCGATCACCCACAACACAGCCCTAACTGGCCCGTCCTGAGTATCATCTCTGTTCACATGAAACGCTGGATACGAAGACAACACTTGGGCGCAGGATACTCACTATAGACCAGCGCCGAGAATTATCAAAAAGCACAGGCAGCTGCCTTCTATGACGATGGTGTTGGAAACTTGGTGTAATGCTCCGACAAATGTCTAAGTCGGAGTGGCGACTATGTAGAGAAGTATCTGGAAAGCGTAACTAACTCTTGCAAATAAAAAGTTTCTTATTTTGACTGTGGTTTCCATTTAGCGACCGATCGGAACTTACTTTCTGGACAACCCTCGTATATAAAACATTAGACTGCAAGGGTTTATAATTGCAATTTAAATTAAATGTAGAAACAAAAATGTCGGCTCTTTATTGCAAAAACAGGTATACTTTATATTTACCGATTGCAGCGGCATCTACCATGAATGGAAGACAATGGTATGAGTAAACCGCGTAGAACCCGAAAATGCAAGAATGTAAGGGGGGGGGGGGAATTTCCCCATTTGAAAATACAAAGTTCACTCCAGCTGGAGGCTTCGTTAGAAGGTAGCTAGCTGTGTGGTACACACAGATATTGTAAGAGGTCCATGACTAAGGAATTTATTGCTAGCGCACTCCAGCAGATGTAATTTCGATGGATTGCTCACGTGCTGCCTGCGATATGTAAGCTATAAGAGAATCGCAGACCAGAGAGCAGGGTTGGCTGCAGTAGGAGCAGTGTCAGTAGGAGTGAGTAGTAGCTAGCAGTGGTGTGTGTGGAGTAGGCGGGACCGGTCGTGGGGAGCGATGGCGGTGCCTGAGCGATGTAGTATAAGGTAAAAGCAGCAGTCCGCATATGTAGTTTGTTACAACAAAATATGTACTATTGTTATATCAAGTACCATGTAAATGTTTTAAAAATCTTTTAATAATAATTGTTTTAATTAAAATTCCCTTTTTTGACAATAATTCATTTGAATTTAAAGAATTTACCAATTTCTGCAATCCATGGTCATCCCGATTATCGTAAGGAAAACTCAGTTGTTTGTTTTATACATGACAAATCTAGCGGCCAGCATTGCACTGGGCTGCGGCAGAAAATTTTCTTATAGGAGCAGATATATACGCGTTATCCGGCGACTTCACTGAGGTAAGAATTTTCAGTTTATTCAGTATGATCTTTCAGGGCCATGACGCGGCACTGCTGACGTCCAAATTTAACAGTTTAGATTCACAATCAGTTAATTATTAAAAGGTTACATATGATTCACATTTTTTTATTGGGAGGTTAGTCACGTTATTATTGCGATGTTACGGAATAATAAACTGTTGGGAGGTTCACTGAATGTGAATGCTATATATATACATATTTTTACTGTTGGGAGGTTACAATATCCCCTTTACTAATATTAATTTTTCACCTAGAACATTTATTTATTTTGTACGATGCCTCGTTTCCAAGATATTTAGTTTTCTTAAGTTATAGCAAACTCGCTGGTTATTAAAAATCATACACATTAAATGAAACATATGAATGTAAAAGCGCCTATCAGCTCCATCCATTCACGTAAACCCACATGAAAGGATCGACACTAATATAGGCATTGGTACGGAGAAAGGAACTTGAACAGTGTAACCAGTAACTACAAGCTATATAAATACTGTAGGTCAACTTTCGAGACTTATTAATTTGTTTTCAGGCGTATATCATCAAAATATAGACGTGTCCACTAGAGAGGTGATATTAAAGACTAATCTTATGACAGGGGAAACTAAAATTACGAAACATAAGTAAAACCGTCAGTGTGTAGATATCACCACTTCCGGAAATTTATATAATTGGCTATCTGTTATCCAAAGCTATGCGACACATCACACACACTGATGAAGTGAGGACGTAAGATTCGGTTTGCCGTCCCTTAAACAACGAGGTCGTTAGGGACGGAGCAGAATGGGGAAGGAAATCGGTAGTGCTTTTTACAGGAACCATCCCGGCACTTACGTGCGATGATTTAAGGCAATCCCGGAAAATGTAAATCTAGGCAGTCAGATGCGAATTTGAACCGAGAACCTCCCAAATGCAAAACCAGCCTTGTAACCAATGAGCCACCTCGCTTAGAGAGCCGCAGTCACATCACTGTACGACGTCACTCACGCAACAAGTCTGTGGGTAACTAACTGTGCTGTACCACACTGAAAGTGAAATGGATGCCGCCGAAGAAACGAATAACATGGCGCGGGGTGATGTACACTTGTGTCAAATTCTTTTCAAGGCAGCATCAACCATTTAACTAATCAAGACGCCCAATACACACACACACACACACACACACACACACACACACACACACACCTTGTAAGGCTACTGCAGGGTAGCATTCAAGTTAGCCAACCAGGTAGTTGCACGCGCAACGTTACGCTCAGAAGTAATTATTAAGAATGAATTCTATACGTTGTGCCGTTTCAGAGTTAATTACCATTGAAGTTAACCCATCAGGCAGTTGAGCGCGCAAGTTCAAGCCGCCCACCAGAAGCGTCAGTGAGTCTCGTAGCGTAGGTGAGAGCGCACGAGACTGCTCAGCCTTTGGCTCGGGTTCGATCCTTGCTACTGTCCAATGTCCATTTTTGTATCGCCCTCACGTTCGGTTTTAGGAAATCAAAGAAACTATAGGCGACAATATCACTGGCGGGCAGCTCGAATTTGGGCGCACAGCGGCCTGATTGTCTAGTTGACATACTAATTAACTGACAAACGTCACAACGTATCGAATTTCTTGTTGATTACTTCTCAGCACAATCTACTCTGCAACACGCTTCAAAACTTCTCAGACTCCCACGTAAACTGAAGACTGAGGGGGAGGGGGGGGGGGGATAGGAATCAACGGAAAAAAGAAGGAACTATTGATGTCAACTACTTCGGGACTTTATGCGGAATTAGCGACGTAGTACGAAATTTCTGTCGGACCGGGACTCAGAACCGGGATCTGCTGCCTACTAGGTGGTTGGGTTAAACATTTATTGCAATTGCGTGGGCCGTCGCGATGCGCCTCTCTCCCGACCCACATTCTCGCGTAGCGCCACCTGTCCGCCATCCTCGTCCATGTCCTGCATGCTCGCTAGCTCGAGAATCCCGCAGGAGGTCGAACCAAGGTACTGCAGGTGGTGGGTTCACTGCCCATATACAGCGTGGTCCATTGATCGTGACCGGGACAAATATCTCACGAAAAAGGCATCAAACGATAAAACTACAAAGAACGAAACTCGTTTAGCTTGAAGGGGGAAACCAGATCGTGCTATGGTTGACCCTCTAGATGGTGCTGCCATGGGTCAAACGGATATCAACTGCGTTTTTTTAAAAATAGGAACTCCCATTTTTATTACATATTCGTGTAGTACGTAAAGAAATATGAATGTTTTCGTTGGAGCACTTATTTCGCTTTGTGATAGACGGAGCTGTAATTTTGTAATCGGGTAATACTATGTTCTTCCTCCTTCTCATAATCTTTATCTTGTATTTATTCACACTTCAAGGCAGCTGCAGTACGTCACACCAGGAGGAAATTATGCCCTTCCTCTGAATTTCCTCACGGTCAACCATAAATGGGACTGTCCTGCGAACCACAGTATCGCCAGCGATCAATGTAATTGTGCTGCTGTTCAAATTGTTCAAATGACTCTGAGCACTATGGGACTTAACATCTGAGGTCATCAGTCCCCTAGAACTTAGAACTACTTAAACTAATTTAGAACTATTTAAACCTAACCAACCTAAGGGCATCACACACATCCATTCCCGAGGCAGGATTCGAACCTACGACCGTAGCAGTCACTCGGTTCCGGATTGGAGCGCCTAGAACCGCTCGGCCACCACGGCCGGCGTGCTGGTGTTCCTTCCCTACAAATAAGAGGCCCCATTAGTCTTTGCCAAAGGAAATCACGCTTATAACGTTTAACACGGCGGTAACCTACGTAATTATGGTAGGTAGGGGTAAAGCCAAGCGTGGGGTAAAAGGCGTCACCATGTTTTTGAACTGACTGCAAACGACGCAGGAATTGCCCACGTGGTATCAGGGTGGTCGTATTGTAATTATTGTTTCACGACATTTCGTCCCAGCAGGTTGGTCCAGAGGTTAGAAAATACGGTAAGTCTGTTTTCTATTGTGTGCATGTAACTTTTCTCATGTTTGCAGGGTTGGAAAAGAAGAATCAAAGAATTACTGGTTGGCACTACGGCATTTAAGTTTTAATTTCCCGTGGAAGTAATTTTTCAATTGATCTACTAAATGGACAATGGCGTATTTGTCATAATACAGCAAAATGGGGCAAATCCCCGCAGATCCAACAATGAGAAGACAGTTCTTCAACGATTAGCCCCACAAAAGCTGACATTCGACACACACTGTGTGGCTTTATCTCATCTGAAGATATTATTCCGCCGTCTAAAATAAAGACTGAGGGGAACTTTCTGTCAATTCATTGAAACCTCTGCTCCTAATGTCGACATCCAGTAGAGAACAACTGAAAAAATAATTCCTAGGAAAACAAAAGCTCCTTACTCAGAAAGAAAGACATGCCAAAGAAAAATGTTGATGCCCTAGAAACAAAACGACGCAAGCTAAATTTCGAAACATCAGTGACAGGAAAATGAAGAAAACAGGTGAAACATCCAACAGATTCATACTTCTCACGACATGATACTGGCTGAGATACATATGTGGACTTACTACTTGTCGAATCATTAACCGAAGAAGACGAAGAGTAAGAGCCTGGGACTTCAAGGAAGAATCAGAGGACCCAGCAAAGGCAATATTTACTAAGTACTCAGACAGATTAGCCTCAATATTTCAACTCTTTCAGGTTACCCTAGTAGTCTCCTTTCTTGGATAAGAGAGTATTATTTTTGTACATGTAATTTTAAGCACTATTTTCAAATTTATGGGACATTTCAGTTCAATATTTTGTTGAGTAACTTTGCTACAATACAGCTGTGTTCCAAAGAGCTATTTCAAGTTTTTTGTTACGCACTCACACGTTTTTATCCATGTTTATCTCAAATGGGACAAAGACGCGTAATGAGCGGTTCTGCCCAATTTTCTGGAGTGAAACATCGCAACGCTTGTTTCAGCTTCACTGTAAATTTCTCTGTAATTAATAATCAGATATAGTTGGAACCTGGATGGGTTATAGGTAACCACCCAACCTATGACTTAATTTTGGAATCACAAGAAAATCTACTCCTCATTCACCACAGTATTAGAAAAACTGAAAATTGCGGGGCTTTACCTCCACCTATCCAAACGTCTCTCCGCTAAAAAGGGAGCACAAGCTTTCCTAGGCATTTTATATGCAGCTGAAGCCACTAGTTGATGATTAGATCCCGCAAAGTTACCAAAATATTAAGTATGTTAATTAGTTCTTCTCGGCCGCTGTTTCACATAGTCTCAGAAATTTTCTATGGAATTAAGATCATGTGATTTAGCAAATCAAACGCTTTACGGTGAGGGTAAGCAGGAACGTTGCTATAATCTTCGAAGGCAGGATATCCGCAGCCACAAAGGGACACCTGAAGTGTCATGTTCATTTCATTGACTTCCTCTCGCAGTGTTCGCACGGTAACTGGTCGAGCTGGAGCTGCATTTACTGACAGCATCCATTCCTGCCGAGTTTCAAAGCGATTCTGTTTGAAAAGACGTGACTCTTGTCTACGGTCACTGTCAGTTAGGAAATTCTTACGCCATGTTTGCCGACGGCCGTTAGTTGCACACCATTCCATCGAGGCACATTGGACATTCGGAGTTGACACACTTAAAAAATATCGAACTCCACTGATGATGTGGTAATGGACATGTCCAAATACAGTGGCCCGTATCTGGAGTCCTACTACTTCTCCGCAAGTCATCGAATCGTGACAGGTGGAAGGTACCCTGTACCGCTAGTCTTTTCCTCTACTGTTCCATTCACAAAAATAGCGATGGAAAACTATTGCCTATACACCACCGCACGACTTCTAATTCCTCTTATTTTCGTGGTCATTACATGAAATAATGTATGGTGTTGGCTGTAGAATAGTTCTGCAGTCAACTTTTCTCTAAATTTTCTCAACAGTGTTGCGCGAAAAGAACGTCGATATTCTTTTTGTTGTTTTCTATTGCCACACCACATTTGTCAGCGAGTGACTGTGTAGCAGCCTTCGACTTAGCGATTTTACGTCGGACCAGAATTATCTCGTTTTCTCGGCAAGATTCTGTCACGTATGTGCATAGATCAGTGTCACAGCGCTGATTCCATAGAACGGAGTGGCACTAAAGTAGCATTTTAGTGACATGACTTAATAATTATGAAGTTTTATGTGAACGCCTGGTACCAGTTCTGCTCTGTCCACAGGGCTGACAGGGAGGAGTATGCTTTTCTGGTGGTGACCAATTTTTTGTACGGTGAACTTATGCTGAGAAAATTACACATTCTGCTAGATCAGGTGAGCGAAACCAATGTTACTTATGTTTCTATTGACCCCACTGTCGTCCACCACTGCTTATTATTAGTAAAAAAACCAGGGAGCCAACAGCGTGTACCCGTCGTTAATACTTACGCTGATATTTAGGTAATTAATCCACAGTGTGGTGGAGTGTCGATCGCGTTTCGAAAATCTAACAAGACGTAATTTAGTTGATCCCCTACATCTCACATTTGCGAGATAGGGTGTGAATACAAAGACATATGTTCCACAACAGTAGTCTTGCCTAGCCTTGGATTTGTCATATTTTCGATCTATAAACAAAACTTTCCTGCTTTTATCTGATCGGAAATAAACGCTCTCTGGTCAACTACTAAATAGATAACGTTTCCTCTCTGTCATATTTTACTAACACTAACGTTAGGTTACCTCTGCCTTACTGATGAGCGATTGCCTTCACTGACCTGCGCCCTCGTCATTGGATCAAGGTTGATAACTGATATTAGCGACCATGATCCAATGACAAGGTCGCTGGTCATCGCAGTCAATCAGCTAATCACCAAAGCAACGAAAGGAATCTACTACTACACACGATCCAGTCTCATTAACGTGACCAGCACCTACGTTCGACGTCAACGTGCAATAAGCACTCACAGGCGACAGATGGCAGCACTAGCAGTGAAGAGCACATGTACATCTACATCTACATAGATACTCCACAAGCCACCGTACGGTGCGTGGCGGACTGTACCTGTACCACTACTAGTCATTTCCTTTCCTGCTCCACTGAGTATGAGCAATAATTTCTCGTATCTTATCTTCACGATCCTTCTGCGCAATGTATGTTGGCATCGGTAGAATTGTTTGGCAGTCACCTTCAAACGCCGATCCTCTACATTTTGTCAATAATTTCCTAGAAAAGAACGTCGCCTTCACACCAAAGATTCCCATTTGACTTCCTCAAGCATCTCCGCAACACTTAAGTGTTGTTCGAACCGACCGATAACAAATCAAGTAGCCCTCCTCTGAATTGTTTCGATGTCTTCCTTCAATCCGACCTGGTACGGATCCCTAACACTCGAGAAGTACTCAAGAATAGGTCACACTAACGTCCCCTATGCGGTTCCTTTACAAATGAAGCACTCTTTCCTGCAATTGCCCCAATAAACGGAAGTCGACGTTCGCCTTCCCTACCACAATTCTCACTTCTTGCTCCATTTCATATCGCTTTCCAACGTTACGCCCAGATATTTAAACGACTTCGCAGTGTTCATCCTACTCATCCGCATCAACTTATGTTTTTCAACGTTCTTCACACCAACTAGAAATTCCGTCTAAGTCGTCTTGTACGTTCTCGTTGTCACTCAACTTCGGCAGCTTACCGTGCACCACAACATAATCGGCAAACAACCGAAGATTACTGCCCACTCTGTCGGCCAAACCCTTTATGCATGGTGAAGAACAACAGCTGTCCTATTACACTTCCCTGGCGTAATGCTCACGAAATCCTTGTCCCTGACGAACACTTGCCGTCGAGGACAACATACTGGGTCCTATTATTTATTCGAGCCACTCACAAAACTGTGAGCTTATTTCTTATGCTCGTACCTTCGTTAACAGCCTCTAATGAGCCACGGTGTCAAACACCTTCGGGAAATGTAAAATCAGGGCATTTTCCTGTTGCCCTTCATCCACTGCTCGCAGTTTTTTTTTTTGGTCATCAGTCTACTGACTGGTTTGATGCGGCCCGCCAAGAATTCCACTCCTGTGCTAACCTCTTCATCTCAGAGTAACACTTGCAACCTACGTCCTCAATTATTTGCTTGACGTATTCCAATATCTGTCTTCCCTCTAGAACCATGGAAGTCATTCCCTCATGTCTTAGCAGATGTCCTATCATCCTGTCCCTTCTCCTTATCAGTGTTTTCCACATTTTCCTTTGCTCTCCGATTCTGCGTAGAACCTCCTCATTCCGTACCTTATCAGTCCAATTAATTTTCAACATTCGTCTATAGCACTACATCTCAAATGCTTCGATTCTCTTCTGTTCCGGTTTTCCCACAGTCCATGTTTCACTACCATACAATGCTGTACTCCAGACGTACATCCTCAGAAATTTCTTCCTCAAATTAAGGCCGGTATTTGATATTAGAAGACTTCTCTTGGCCAGAAATGCCTTTTTTGCCATAGCGAGTCTGCTACTGCCTAGGTAGCAGAATTCCTTAACTTCATTGACTTCGTGACCATCAATCCTAATGTTAAGTTTCTCGCTGTTCTCATTTCTACTACTTCTCATTACCTTCGTCTTTCTACGATTTACTCTCAAACCATACTGTGTACTCATTAGACTGTTCATTCCGTTCAGCAGATCATTTAATTCTTCTTCACTTTCACTCAGGATAGCAATGTCATCAGCGAATCGTATCATTGATATCCTTTCACCTTGTATTTTAATTCCACTCCTGAACCTTTCTTTTATTTCCATCATTGCTTCCTCGATGTACAAATTGAAGAGTAGGGGCGAAAGGCTACAGCATTGTCTTACACCCTTCTTAATACGAGCACTTCGTTGTTGATCGTCCACTCTTATAATTCCCTCTTGGTTGTTGTACATATTGTATATGACCCGCCTCTCCCTATAGCTTACCCCTACTTTTTTCAGAATATTGAACAGCTTGCACCATTTTATATTGTCGAATGCTTTTTCCAGGTCGACAAATCCTATGAAAGTGTCTTGATTTTTCTTTAGCCTTGCTTCCATTATCAGCCGTAACGTCATAATTGCCTCTCTCGTCCCTTTACTTTCCCTAAAGCCAAACTGATCGTCACCTAGCGCATTCTCAATTTTCTTTTCCATTCTTCTGTATATTATTCTTGTAAGCAGCTTCGATGCATGAGCTGTTAAGCTGATTGTGCGATAATTCTCGCACTTGTCAGCTCTTGCCGTCTTCGGAATTGTGTGGATGATGCATTTCCGAAAGTCAGATGGTATGACGCCAGACTCATATATTCTACACACCAACGTGAATAGTCGTTTTGTTGCCACTTCCCCCAATGATTTTAGAAATTTTGATGGAATGTTATCTATCCCTTCTGCCTTATTTGACCGTAAGTCCTCCAAAGCTCTTTTAAATTCCGATTCTAATACTGGATCCCCTACCTCTTGTAAATCGACTCCTGTTTCTTCTTCTATCACATCAGACAAATCTTCACCCTCGTAGAGGCTTTCAATGTATTCTCTCCACCTCTCTGCTCTCTCCTCTGCATTTAACAGTGGAATTCCCGTTGCACTCTTAATGTTACCACAGTTGCTTTTAATGTCACCAAAGGTTGTTTTGACTTTCCTGGTTCAAATGGCTCTGAGCACTATGGGACTTAACATCTGAGGTCATCAGTCCCCTAGATCTTAGAACTACTTAAACCTAACTAACCTAAGGACATCACACACATCCATGCCCGAGGCAGGATTCGAACCTGCGACCGTAACAGTCGCGCGGTTCCGGACTGAAGCGCTCAGAACCGCTCGGCCACCGCGGCCGGCTGACTTTCCTGTATGCTGAGTCTGTCCTTCCGACAATCATATCTTTTTCGACGTCTTCACATTTTTCCTGCAGCCATTTCGTCTTAGCTTCCCTGCACTTCCTATTTATTTCGTTCCTCAGCGACTTGTATTTCTGTATTCCTGATTTTCCCGGAACATGTTTGTACTTCCTCCTTTCATCAATCAACTCAAGTATTTCTTCTGTAACCCATGGTTTCTTCGAAGCTACCTTCTCTGTACCTATGTTTTCCTTCCCAACTTCTGTGATGGCCCTTTTTAGAGATGTACATTCCTCTTCAACTGTACTGCCTACTGTGCTATTCCTTATTGCTGTATCTATGGCGTTAGAGAACTTCAAACGTATCTCGTCATTCCTTAGTACTTCCGTATCCCACTACTTTGCCTACTGATTCCTGCTGACTAATGTCTTGAACTTCAGCCTACTCTTCATCACTACTAAATTGTGATCTGAGTCTACATCTGCTCCTGGGTACGCCTTACAATCCAGTATCTGATTTCGAAATCTCTGTCTGACCATGATGTAATCCAACTGAAATCTTCCCGCATCTCCCAGCCTTTTCCAAGTATACCTCCTCCTCTTGTGATTCTTGAACAGGGTATTCGCTATTACTAGCTGAAACCTGTTACAGAACTCAATTAGTCTTTCTCCTCTTTCATTCGTTGTCCCAAGCCCATATTCTCCTGTAACCTTTACTTCTACTTCTTCCCCTACAACTGCATTCCAGTCGCCCATGACTATTAGATTTTCGTCCCCCTTTACATACTGCATTACCCTTTCAATATCCTCATACACTTTCTCTATCTGTTCAGCTTGCGACGTCGGCGTGTATACCTGAACTATCGTTGTCGGTGTTGGTCTGCTGTCGATTCTGATTAGAACAACCCGGTCACTGAACTGTTCACAGTAACACACCCTCTGCCCTACCTTCCTATTCATAACGAATCCTACGCCTGTTATACCATTTTCTGCTGCTGTTGATATTACCCGATACTCATCTGACCAGAAATCCTTGTCTTCCTTCCACTTCACTTCACTGACCCCTATTATATGTAGATTGAGCCTTTGCATTTCCCTTTTCAGATTTTCTAGTTTCCCTACCACCTTCAAGCTTCTGACATTCCACGCCCCGACTCGTAGAACGTTATCCTTTCGTCGATTATTCAATCTTTTTGTCATGGTAACCTCCCCCTTGGCAGTCCCCTCCCGGAGATCCGAATGGGGGACTATTCCGGAATCTTTTGCCAATGGAGAGATCATCATGACACTTCTTCAATTACAGGCCACATGTCCTGTGGATACACGTTAAGTGAGAAAAAGGCAAGCTGATTTTCACAAGAGCGATGCTTTCTAAAACCGTGCTGATTTGTGAACATAAACTTTTCAGTCTCAAGAAAGTTTATTACGTTCGAACTGAGAATATATTCAGATATTATGCATCAAACCGAAATTAGTGACATCGGTCTGTGATTTTGGGGGTCGGTTCTTTTATTCGTGTTATGTACTGGAGCCACCTGCGCTGATTCTCAGTCGCTTGGGCCTTTGTGCTTGGCGAGTGATTCACGATAAGTGCAGGGTAGGTAAGGGGTTGTAGCAGTAGAGTTACTCATTGTAGAACCGAAGTGGAATTCTGTTCCGCCGTCAGGACAAGTGCCGGCACATCGATGACAAGCGGAAGAGCAGAGACGGCCGTGAGACGACGTCAGCCGACAGTACACTCTCTAGGACGACACCAAGACAGGAGCGGAATCTACACGAATAGAGTAAAGCGCATAGCCGCCTGGCCGCGGCAGGGGACGACGAAGCGTCATACAAATGCCACAGCAGTGACTTATGAACTGTGTGGTTTTGCTGCAAATGAAATTGTACATACCGAAGGAAACTGATTATCTGCATGTCGCCAATTGCTTGCGACACACCTTTGTGAATAGGCGAAGTTACATATTGTCTATTTAACTTACTCCTTTAATACGATCTGCTTGTTGTATAGCGATGCGAAAAAACAGCTTCCTAGGCACCCTATATTAGACGAGTGGCAGGATACAGAAGATTCCATCTCGACCTGGTGATTTACTTGCTTTCAAATCTGTCAGTTATTTCTCTGCGTCAGAGACATTTATGTCGTCCATACGGGAGTCTGTTCGATAGTCAAATGAAGGTGTGTTTATAAAATTCTCCTGTATGAAAGATTTCTTGAATACGAAATTTAAAATTTCGGCTTTCGTTGCCTATAAACAGGCTCGAGATGACGCTGAAAACAGTGCTGCTGTTATCGAAGCGGAGACGGCACCATAGATTTGTCGTCCAAAAGGACATGATCATTGGCTTTCGGTCAAGAGTGGAAGCATTTTCGAAACTACTAAGTTTTTAAACTGTTCGCGTGCCGCTGTGGTTAAAGTATACCGTGCATAGCAAAATGGCGCTTTCCAAAACAGGTGCCGAGACAACTGTCGTGGACCACGGGAAAAAGCCGTCAGAGATGAACGACAGCTGCAGAGATCAGTGCGAGCGAACAGATTCAAAACTGTTGAGCTATTGACAGCCCAGACGAACCATGCGACAACAGACATTATCGCCTCAGTGACCATTCAGCGTACGTTCCTGCGTATGGGCTTCTTCATGAAGCGCCTGGTTCGTGCACCCATGCTGACTGCTGTTCATCTGGAACGAAGGGTGGATCTGTACGCTAGTACCGCTTCTGGAAGTCCAGTAACTGGCGATAGGTAGCCTTTTCAGATGAATCACGTTTGTGCTATTTTGTCTAAAACTGAAATGGTGAGACCGTGGCTGTGTACAATTAATGTACGTTAATTCTTACAAAGAAGAAAACAGCAACCAGCCACTATTAAATACTGCTATTTATTTAGGTAAATAGCGCCGTAACCTGTATATTGTGATGTCTCTGAGAGAGAACGTCTCTGACACTGTTGTGTTTGGAAATCCGCAATCTCTGTGACAACTTCACATGTGGAAAATTCTTTATGGTGTGTGTGTGTGTGTGTGTGTGTGTGTGTGTGTGCGGTGCTTTGCACAATATGGTGATGTACAAGTTACGTAAGTGCTAGACATATTTACGAATATGCGAAAAATACAATTCTGCAGCTTCGCAACAAAATCGCGCGGAATTTTCGACGTAAGTACCATAACCACTTCACACATTTATTTACGCTGTATTTCATCGCTTGGAGCTTAGTTATTTTCACATAGGGCGCTTCTAACACTGTTTTTCTACCGTAGGGCAACAACACACAAAAAATACTTCGCCATAGTGGAATAACAAAAATTGAAAACGGACGATAATGTAAAGTCTATCTTGAAAATCATGTGAACAGCCGTCTGATGCTGAACTTGTCAGTTCGAAAACGGTAACGGCGCTATTTACCTAAATAAATAGCAGTATTAATAGTGGCTGGTTGCTGTTTTCTTCTTTGTAAGAATTAACCTCCATTAGTCACGTTTATGATGCATGGCGAAGAAAGCAAATAGCTTGTCAACAATCGTCAGAGGTCTCAAAGCCGAAGGAGGGAGCGTTATGTACTGGGAATCTTCTCATGGCATTTTCTAGGTGATCACGTCATTCTGGAAGGCACAGTCGATCAAATCAGGTTTGCATCCAACCTTTGAGGTGATGTCCTCACTACACGCACTTTGTTATTTCTCTGTACGCTGACATCTACAAGCAGGACAGTGCATAGTATCACACAGTTTGCAGGTTCGAACAGCACTAACATGAGTTTATCATTCTTCCTTGGCCATCTAACTCCCCGAATTTAACATCAGCCAAGAATTTGAGGGAGCACCTCGAACACACTGATGTGGGTACATTTTAAGGTACCTATGATCACAACATGTGTACCTGTTCCCCCAACTTCCTATACATATGAGGTCCCTGGAGAATGGTCAGTACTCAGAGACATGAATGGAACGGTCATTCGCAGCGAAAAATTCGACTAAACGAGTGGTCTAAAACGCGTACCTTAAGAGCTATGAGCAATTGTTCATCTTCAATACAGTGAAACAAATATTCTCAATTGAACAAGTGCTCATAGTTGTTAGGGTGCGCATTTTAGGGCCCTTGTTTATCAGACAATTATTTCTTGTTTTGGTCCATACTACCACCTTAGAAAATATGGAAAGCAAAGAACCTTCAATACAAGAGATTTGTTTCATAGTACTGAAGATGGAGAAGTGCTCATTGCCGTTATAAATATCATTTTAGAGCCCATATTGAATAGACTTTTTGGTGCGCATGGCATTTCCTATCATATCCCAGAATACTGACACTTCATCCTAGGACGTCGTGTAAATGGAGGGTGTTTTAGGAGGAGAAGTATTTTAGGAGGTGGTAATCTAGACTAATTCAAATAAAACATTCCATATAATATGTGTCCAACTTTTACTGGTCATAGAAATACAATTGGTTACAGAAGTAAGCATTAATTCAGCTTGTAGTTACTCCAGTTGCTAAGAGTTTATTTATAGATTTTCTTATGAAGTTCAACGTAAGAAGTTACATTACCGAATTTGGTTCAAATGGTTCAAATGGCTCTGAGCACTATGGGACTCAACTGCTGAGGTCATCAGTCCCCTATAACTTAGAACTAGTTAAACCTAACTAACCTAAGGACATCACAAACATCCATACCCGAGGCAGGATTCGAACTTGCGACCGTAGCGGTCTTGGGGTCCAGACTGCAGCGCCTTTAACCACACGGCCACTTCGGCCGGCACGTTACCGAATTTTTCAGCTGTAATTGTCATTAGGGTTTATTGAAAAATTCTGCTGTATCGCTTAAGCGTATTTCACGTGATCTCTTTATAAATGCTGGGAGTGGCGATATGGTATTTGTGTGTGATTTTGGGAACGGAAACGCGGCTACTGTTTGCACAGAATAGGGTAGACGATTTACCAATCGCAGAGAAGCAGTTTCAAGACTCTTTTCTTGTGTTTTAAGTTAACTGCGTGAGACTGGTGCACTTCCCAGCAGTCAAATCCCATCTGAATGTGCACTTGAACAGAGTGCGGATGAAGTAAAATACATTACTCTGATAGAAGAAGGTAGTCCTTTAAACAGGAAACGCAGAATTTCTACACGTCTTGGTGTTTCAGATACAAGATTAAAACGGACATTACGTAAGCATGGCGTCTAGGCTCATCATTTCTAATGGGTTTAACACATTCGAGAGGTATGTGTTGGTAGACGATTCGAATTTTATCGGTTGGTCATTGCAAATCGCCCAGAAATACACACATCAAAAAAAGTTTTAAATCACCTCGGTTCCGAGAGTTACGGAACCTATACAGAGAATTGGAATAGAGATCAACATAAACATCATTTCTGCCCTTCTTACTGCTCATGAAACCACACATTGCATGTTGTACCACCATACAGCGGGACCTCCAGAGGTGGTGGTCCACACTGCTGTACACACCGGTACCTCTAATACCTAGTAGCACGTCCTCTTGCATTGGTGCGTCCCTCTATTCGTCGTGGCTCACTATCCACAAGTTTATCAAGCTACTGTTGGTCCAGACTGTCCCACTCCTCAACGTCGATTATTCGGCATAGTTCCCTCAGAGTGGTTGGTGGGTCACGTCGTCCATAAACAGCCCTTTTCAATCCATCCCAGGCTCGTTCGACAGGGTTCATGTCTGAGAACCTGTTGGCCACACTAGTCGAGCGATGTAGTTATCGTGAAGGAAGACATTCACAAGATGTGCACGATGGGGGAACGAATTGGAGTCCATGAAGACGAATGTCTCGTCAATATCGTGCCGATATGGTTGCACTATCGGTCAGAGGATAGCATTCACGTATCGTACAGCCGTTACGGCGCATTCCATGACCTCCAGCGGCGTACGTAGTCCCCACATAATGCCACCCCAAAACATCAGGGTACCTTCACCTTGCTGCACTCGCTGGACAGTGTATCCAAGGCGTTCAGTCTGAGTAGGTTGCCTTCAAATACTTTTCCGACGATTGTCTGGTTGAACGCATATGCGACACTCATCGGTCAAGAGAACGTGATGCCAATCCTGAGCGATCCATTCAGCATGTTGTTAAGGCCCTTCTGTATCGCGATTCATGGTGTCGTGGTTGCAAAGATGGACCTCGCCATGGGCGTCGGGAGTGACGTTTCGCATCATAGAGCGTACTGCGCACAGTTTGAGTCGTAACACGACGTCCTGTGGCTGCACGAAAAGCATTATTCAACACGGTGGCGTTGCTGTCAGGGTTCCTCTGAGGCATAATCCGTAGGTAGCGGTCATCCACTGCAGTAGTAGCCCTTGGACGGCCTGTGCGAGGTATCTCATCGACAGTTCCTGTATCCCCTACACGTCCGAATAACATCGCTTTGGTTCACTCGGAGATGCCTGCACACTTCCCTTATTGAGAGCCCTTCCTGGCACGAAGTAAGAATGCGGATGCGATCGTACCTCGGTATTGTCCGTCTAGGCATGGTTGAACTACAGATAACACGAGCCCTGTACCTCCTTCGTGGTGGACTGACTGGAACTGATCGGCTGTCGGACCCCTTCTGTTTAACAGGCGCTGCTCATGTACGGTTGTTTACATCTTTGGGCGGGGCTTAGTGACATCTCTGAACAGTCAAAGGGGCTGTGTCTGTGATACAATATCCACAGTAAACGTCTATCTTCAGGAGTTCTGGGAACTGGGTGGTGTAAAACTATTTCTGATGTGTGTACTATTAATATTGCTTACTGGTGAAGATATTTTCCTTCGTGATGACATCAATAACGCTCGTAACTCACATCGACGGTCCGCCGAAAACTGACGACTTCTTAGAATCACATTTTTAAGACTGATACTCTGTACTTGTATGGTGTGGTATGATTCACTATCAGTTCAATGGACTTGTTAATGCGTCGTCTTACAGGGCACCGATATTTAGACGTCTTTGGAAACGAGCTGGCTCCTTTATGGAAAGGGGTTCTTTGGCTACTAAGATGAGTATTTTCTTCCAGAATGACGGGGCCTCTTCACATTTCAGTCATCATGTGACGCATAATGTGAATATAATGCCGTAGGAAGATGAATAGGCAGGAATGGTCACATTTCTTTACCACCAAAGTCCCCACACCTTACCATTTCAGGTATCTTTCTGCGAGAATGTTGAAAGGCGAAGTCTAAAAGGCAAATAAATAAATAAATTATAAAAAATAGTAAACACAAGGGTCGAATTTAACGTTTGAAATACGAATAGGGATGATCTGTCGAAAGAACACCAAGACCATCTACACCCGCTACATGTGCTGTGGTGTGGAAATCAAACGTTCGCTGAAGTCAGAGAAGTAATTTATGAAAGTCAGCTTTGAAATTAATCGTTTGCCTTTGCTTCTGTGAACATTATTTTGGATTACGCTCTAACTGTTGTATCTCTCTAACAGATATAAACTTAACACATATTACATGTAATGTCTAATTGGAATTGGTCTATACTACCACATCCTGATTAAGGTCGTATCAGTCGCGAAATGGAAATAAAAACTGTGAAAATCCGATGAAGCTTCACACAGATGTTTTGAGCAGTGTCTCCAGCACAGCGGTCGATAGCGTCACGTCGCTCTTTTCTGTTCTGACAGCATAGTGAGCACCTAAAGATGTGTAGAAAATAGTGTCTTCCGCCAAGTACGAGTGCCTCCTGAGAGAATTCGCCTGATTCCCTGCAACCTACTTAACGTAGGTGTCACGATGAACACGCTGCTGCTGCGTTTTCGACGGAAAGTGTTTGATTGCCCACCACACAGCTTGAACTTGGCTGCGTCTGAGGTGCCTCTCTGCTCACATTAACCACTAGCTATGAGGACAACATTTTGGCACAGACAGCGAGCAGCAGTCTAGCGTAGAGTATTGGCGGAAAGCACAGGCGACGGTTTGCTTTGACGACGCTATTTGAAAGATGGCACAACTCTACGAAACTAACATTTATAATATTTGTTTTGTTGAATTACGTGTGCTACTTTAAAGAAACTTCGCAGGGAACTGGACAAGCACCTTAAATGATTTTGTTCAAATTGATATGCATATTTTGTGTTATAAGTATCACTGACAGAGGTTTATTGACCACTGATGGTAACTGGATTCTGGATATCCGTAATTTGGACTCTATACACTTACTTACCAACTTATCGCTCATGCAAATATATTGTGCTCTCAGGTGGTGCAGCCACCACTCGATTCCTGAGGGGAGGGGTGGGCCAGACGGTCCACGTCCGGAGGCCAATATTGACTGCAGCCGCCGAAGGGCGCGGCTTGTTATCCGAAACCGACCAACCCCCAATATCCGGCGCCATGCTCGTTATCCGGCCAAAAGTCTTGCCGGGATGCACACGCCTCCCTTCACCTCCCTTCCCCTCCCTTCACGCCCTCAGAAGGGTGGCGTCGCCACACGCCCCAGACCCCCGATGGTTGGCATTTCAGTCGCGCCACAAGATATGAGCGACCAACTGGAGTGCTTGAAATACGCACCATAACTTACGTTACGTAGCCACGAGATCAACTGCGTTAAACAACTTACGCCACACTACAACAATGATGTAACATATCTGAAGGTTATCGAAAATGAATTCCCTTTTATACGTCTACAGATCGTCAAGAAAAGATCTGTTATAGATTCCACTCTGAAGGCAATGAGAATCGCAACTGTTAGAGGTGGTGACAACAACATAGTGTTTGTAACACTGACGTGTGCTGGTATACTGTGCGAAACTAGATTATTACGATCACTTGCAATTATTCAGAAACTTCCCTTTATAATATTATTTTAACCCTCCACGCTGCCCTCCAATACTAAATTGGTGATCCCTTGATGCCTCAGAACATGTCCTACCAACCGATACCTTCTACTAGTCAAGTTTTGCCACAAATTTCTCTTCTCTCCAATTCTATTCAATACCTTCTCATTAGTTATGTGATCTACCCATGTAATCTTCATCATTCTTATGTAGCACCACATTTCGAAAGCTTCTATTCTCTTCTTGTCTAAACTACTTATCGTCCATGTTTCTCATCCATACATGGCTACACTGCATACAAATACTTTCAGAAACGACTTCTTGACACTTAAATCTATACTCGATGTTAACAAATTTCTCCTCTTCAGAAATGCTTTCCTTGCCATTGCCACTCTACATTTTATATCCTCTCTACTTCTACCATCATCAGTTATTTTGCTCCCCAAATAGCAGAACTCCTTTACTACTTTAAGTGTCTCATTTCCTAATCTATTTCCTGCAGCATGACCCGATTTAATTCGACTACATTCCATTATTCTCGTTTTGCTTTTGTTGATGTTCATCTTATATCCTCCTTTCAGGACACCGTCCAGCTGCTCTTCCAGGTCCTTTGCTGTCTCTGACAGAATCACAATGTCATCGGCGAACCACAAAGTTTTAATTTCTTCTCCATGGATTTTAATTCCTACTCCAAATTTTTCTTTTGTTTCCTTTACTGCTTGCTCAATATAACATCGGGGAGAGGCTGCAACCCTGTCTCACTCCCTTCCCAACCACTGCTTCCCTTTCATGTCCCTCGACTCTTATAGCTGCCATCTGCTTTCTATGCAAATTGTAAATAGCCTTTCGCTCCCTATATTTTACCCCTGCCACCTTCAGAATTTGAACGAGAGTATTCCAGTCAACATTGTCAAACTCTAACATTCTGCGGGGTGTCTGTTTGTTCCATACCGTGTCTCCCTACCACTTTCGCGCAACGACGCTCTGAGCGTGTTTTTTAGGGAATTGACTAGTTTGAACCTGGGACCTGTTGCTGGTAAGGAGACGCCAGACCACACATGACATGTAGAATTCAGAGGAGTTCAGTGAGACTAGCGATGATATGACCAAATACTTAATGATTTCAACGTCAGCTCCACTGCACTCCCTGTAGAAGAATCTTAATACTAACTAAATTTAGTGGTAGGGGTTCAAGGCCCTCCTATTTTTAGTTAGCTGGTAAAATAACGTCGAAAAAGCAGTTAAGTATACCACTGGAAATTTTATTCTACTCACAAAACATTGTTTATAAATTGCACTATTGATAAAAGGAAATGTTTTAATACAGGATGGTAAAAACCAACTGCGTTCAAAATGTGAACGAATATTCCCTGAGTGGGTTTCCAAGTTCTACAATGAATCGAAGGATGACCTATGCCATATCACATCTATATTCTAGGTTTAAATTAAGTTTCACAAAAGAGAAAACTATCAAAATGGTCTACAGTGACCCTCAATTATCTTTAATTACTTATCTAACTTCTTGTAAATTACAGTGGCTGATGTGGCTTCTCAATAACTATATAACAGAAAAATCATCGCGTTTCAGATTTTTACTTCAAGTGGCAAATGTGAACACCATGAGCTTTAATTGACGATCGACACTAGTATTACGCAAAAAGGGGATGTAACAGATGAGACTTCTGCAGTTCTGAGTGAAGCCTTATGCGCTCAAAAATGCGGCATCGCATGCGTTCATTACCTTGTCTGTGTTTGTCAGGGGTCGGCGGCCGGCGCAGCTCCGCTCACCTCGCTGTCTCGGAAGCAACTCTTCTCCTAACTTCTCCTTACTGCAATTTACCGAAGTTGGTTTAAAACAACTATCTTGCTGTGTTTTCATCTGACCAATCAGAGTCTCAAAGTTAACCTTAAGCTCCTCCTACAAAAATTTTGTCTATCCAATGAGAAATGTTATACTACTCGTGGTGGGGCAATGTTTTTAAAGTTTGCAACGTAACAGAGACGCGAAAAAGTCTCACGCTAAAACTTGCAGCTGGTGTGGTCCTTTTAGCGTTATCGTAAGATCTATACTGTTCTTCTGGAGGGCTCTATCTTTTAACATGGGCTGGGGGTGGTCCTGACGTAACATAGACGCGAGAAAGTCTCACGTTAAAACTTGCTTCTGGGGTCGTCCTAGTGGTTAGCTGGCGACGAACATTTCTACGGAATCCAAACTGATCTTCCCCGAGCTCGGCTTCTAGCAGTTTTTTCATTCCTCTCTAAAGAATTCGTGTTAGTATTTTGCAGCCGTGGCTTATTTAACTGATAATTCGGTAATTTTCACATATGTCAACACCTGCTTTATTTGAGATTGGAATTATTATATTTTTCTTGAAGTCTGATGGTATTTCTCCTGTCTCATACATATTGCTGGCCAGATGGTAGAGTTTTGTCAGAACTGGCTCTCCCAAGGCTGTCAGTAGTTCTAATGGAATGTTGTCTACTCCCGGGGCCTTGTTTCGACTCAGGTCTTTCAGTGCTCTGTCAAACTCTTCACGCAGTATCATATCTCCCATTTCATTTTCATCTACATCCTCTTCCATTTACATAATATTGTCCTCAAGTACATCGCCCCTATATAGACCCTCTACATACTCCTACCACATTTTTGCTTTCCCTTCTTTGCTTAGAACTGAGTTTCCATCTGAGCTCTTGATATTCATGCAAGTGACTCTCTTTTCTCCAAAGGTCTCTTTAATTTTCCTGTAGGCAGTATCTATCTTACCCCTAGTGAGATAAGCCTCTACATCCTTACATTTGTCCTCCAGCCATCCCTGCTTAGCCATTTTGCACTTCCTGTCGGTCGCATTTCTGAGACGTTTGTATTCGTTTTTGCCTGCTTCATTTACTGCATTTTTATATTTTCTTCTTTCATCAATTAAATTGAATATCTCTTCTGTTACCCAAGAATTTCTGGGAGAATAGGGAAGGAAAATCGTCAACTCCTTTCAGATAACTCAACACAGCATTCGTCTTAGGTGTTACAGGGAAATAACCGAATACCTAAATCTGATTGGCTTGACTGGAACTCCAATATCCGAACTCCCCAGTGTCTTAACACTGCGCCACACTACACGGTGGGACCAAGGGAGGTACGCTGCAAATTTACTAGACATCTTCCAACCATTTGCGGACAATTGCCCATGTATCCCTAAGAAAGCTCATCCTCCTCGTAAATACTACTGTGTCCAGATTGATATGACACATTCGTCATCAAATGATTTAAAAATGGTTCGCAGCTCGTGGTCGTGCGGTAGCGTTCCCGCTCTCCGCGCCCGGGTTCCCGGGTTCGATTCCCGGCGGGGACAGGGATTTTGTCTGCCTCGTGATTATTGGGTGTTGTGTGATGTCCTTAGATTAGTTAGGTTTAAGTAGTTCTAAGTTCTAGGGGACTGATGACCATAGATGTTAAGTCCCATAGTGCTCAGAGCCATTTGAACCATTTTTAAAAAAATTAAGAATGTCTTCCACTTGGGCAAGTGGTATAATTAATTACACGAAAAAGCGCTCTCGACAGTAATACTGCCCCAGTGGCCTTGTGTTATTTCACATGTTATGTAGAGAATGAGAACTAAGATTCACTTTCCAGTCACATTACTGTGACCTACTGTCAAGAAAGCCTGTCTAATCACCCTCTGGAGTGTGGACCACTGCAATATGTGCAGGAGGAGAGTCAGCGAGGTTATTAAAGGACTGACAGTCATGTGGAGCTACGCTGATGCCAGCGCTGTGGCTAGCTGCACTGCTTATCTCAACCAAAGATCCATAGCGCGAACAGCAGTATAGGTGGTCCCACGATTCTCGAATGATAAAAGTTTGGGGAGTAGTGGCCAGGGGAAAACGGCAAAACTCATCCTGGTTCTCTTAGAATACACACGTATACTACAAGCTGTGTGACATGCTGCATTGTCCTGCTGGTAGATGCCGATGTGTCGAGGAAAGACAGACTGCATGTAGGGGACGAGATGGTCCCAAAGTATAGATGCGCACTTTTCCTAATCCACTGTGCCATCCACATTCACGAGGTCACCGCGAATTTTTTTCCCAAATTAAAGTGCATGCAGGGTTTTCGCTTTCAGACGCTTCACGCTGTACACGTCAACCGCCATCAGTCCTATGGAGCAGAAAACATGATTCATCGGAAAAGGCCACCTGTCGCGACTCACTGGACGTGCAGTTGGAGTACTTACGTGTACATTCCAGCTTTCGTTCCCGATGAACAGAAATCAGCACGGGTGCATGTACGAAGTGTCTACCGTGGAGGTCCATGCGTAGTGACATACGCTGAAAGGTCGTTGAGGAGACACTTTTGGTTGTATCTTTTCTCATTCGGGTGTTCAGCTGCTCAACAAGCTACACGTCTGACCGCAAGTACACATCTCCGCGGCCGCCGTTCTCCTCTTTCATCTATGGCCCTTGCTACGCCACAATTGCCTCTGCTGCGAGTTTGGATAGCGACATCTTGTCATGCACGCTGTACGTTAACAACTGCGTCAAATGGCTCTGAGCACTATGGGACTTAACATCTGAGGTCATCAGTGCCCGAGAACTTAGAACTACTTAAACCAAACTAACCTAAGGACATCACACACATCCATGCCCGAGGCAGGATTCGAACCTGCGACCGTAGTGGTCGTACGGTTCCAGACTGAAGCGCTTAGAACCTCTCGGCCACACCGGCCGGCTAACAACGGTGTTAGAAAACTAGCTGTTCCAAATATGCTTTCTCCCTTGGCCGAAATCCAATTATCATGCCCTTTTGGACGTCTAATGGCTTTGTTTCCGCATTACGACAACAACTCCCCGTTTCCGCATCCCCCTGACACGCTTTACATACCCTCCAATGCTAGTCCTGCTACCTGGAAACACTGTTTCTTTATTTCACGTTGAGGCCGAACGTAGGCGGTGGTCACTTAACTTGACTGAACCATGTAGATTGGGATTTAGTGTTTAGTCGACATCGAGTTACTTACAGATTGATCACAAGTTCACATTGGAGAAGGACAAGTAACTACATCAATGTATCCTTTTCAAAGGAACCAACAACACGTTAGACACTAAGTGACCTAGGAATGATGCGGTTAATTACTGTACCTGGTAGGTGGACTGAGGATGGAATCTAATTCCTACTGAACGAGAAACCAGTGTCAGAAGGAACTAGAGGTCTCGGAGTTTCTGAGTGTACGTACAAGGGCGTTTGTTGGCGAGCAGATATTGAAACCCATCCAAGTTACCAAGGAGAAAAATAACCCTTAAGAGAAAGGTAAAGAGAAAGCATCCACCTGGGCTCATGACAGCATGTAACGATAAGCTATGAATATTCGTTTCGATGAACTGATGTTAATGACACTTTGTGTTAAGCAACTGAATGAAGGTAAGAATTTATCGAATGAATTTCAGGTCAACGTTTTTCATAGTTTTGGAAATACACGAGAGCTAGTCGGAAAGTAAGGTCCCATCGGTCACGAAATGGAAACCACAGTGAAAATCCTATGAAGCTTTGCACACATCCGTCAGCTATGAGGGCACAGGGGAGAGATTTCGCCTGATGCGATGCAGCCCACACAACATGACTGTCATGAGTTTCCTTCTCTATGACAATATTATCTGCCGCACTCTGCAGGGGCAATTAAGATGCTCCTGCAGCATTTTCGATAGGGGTCTTTTATCACACACAATACAGCCCATAATTGGCTCCGCCTGATTTGATCAACTCTCTCATGAACTGCTGGCTGTTAAAACAACATTCTGGCACAGAAAACTAGCTGTAGATCAGTGGAGAGAATTGACGGAAAGCACAGGTGGATGCCTCCTATGAAGACGGTACTGGAAAGTTAGTGCAGCTCCGCGACAGATTTCTGAGATGGAGCGGCGTCTATTTAGAGAAATAGCTGGAAGCTGTTGCAAATAAAACATTTTTTATTTTCACAATGGTTTCTATTTCATGATCGATCTTAGCTTACTTTACGAATCGCCTTCGTAGAAAGCACTTTAAAGCGCCTTATTTTCGGTAATTATGAGCAAGAGTGGAAAGCGTACATGGGGAAGGACATATAAGAATGTCTGATAGAATGAAATACCGTTTTGCGTTACTGTAGCGGCTACATAAACCGAGTTAAAACTACAATGTGGAAACAGTCAGTTATTACACTTGATACGCAGTACCTTTAGACAGTTCACAAGACGAGTAAAGGTATGACTGTTGAAACTTAATTCGGCATTTTGGAAATAATATTTTGGCAAGTAATGTAAATTCCATTTGAGAGCTATGGTTGGCCAGTTGTGGAATTATCTTAGTTACAATAACCCAAGGGAAAGTCTTTTTGTAAATATTTATAACGCTATCCAGACAGAGCAGAGTACTTTCTCGTGTTCTGGACCCAGGAAGTGTACTGCACAGGCTACGGTAGGGAGTCGTAACTGAGGCTCCAATGCTTGCGGCCGTGTTTACAGTGGCTCCGATTATCTCGTCCAAATATTGTAAAAAATCGTTTTGATGAGAATAGTAAGACAGCAGACGGTCAAAAGAGGGCATGTTTAAAAAATGGCTCTGAGCACTATGGGACTTAACATCTATGGTCATCAGTCCCCTAGAACTTAGAACTACTTAAACCTAACTAACCTAAGGACAGCACACAACACCCAGCCATCACGAGGCAGAGAAAATCCCTGACCCCGCCGGGAATCGAACCCGGGAACACGGGCGTGGGAAGCGAGAACGCTACCGAACGACCACGAGATGCGGGCAGGGCATGTTTATAATATACGTTTTAGTAGCAGTTGTTGTTGTTGTTGTTGTGGTCTTCAGTCCTGAGACTGGTTTGATGCAGCTCTCCATGCTACTCTATCCTGTGCAAGCTTCTTCATCTCCCAGTACCTACTGCAACCTACATCCTTCTGAATCTGCTTAGTGTATTGATCTCTTGGCCTCCCTCGACGATTTTAACCTTCCACGCTGCCCTCCAATGCTAAATTTGTGATACCTTGATGCCTCAAAACATGTCCTACCAACCGATCCCTTCTTCTAGTCAAGTTGTGCCACAAACTTCTCTTCTCCCCAATCCTATTCAATACCTCCTCATTAGTTACGTGATCTACCCACCTTATCTTCAGCATTCTTCTGTAGCAGCACATTTCGAACCCTTCTATTCTCTTCTTGTCCAAACTGGTTATCGTCCATGTTTCACTTCCATACATGGCTACACTCCATACAAATACTTTCAGAAACGACTTCCTGACACTTAAATCTATACTCGATGTTAACAAATTTCTCTTCTTCAGAAACGATTTCCTTGCCATTGCCAGTCTACATTTTATATCCTCTCTACTTCGACCATCCTCAGTTATTTTGCTCCCTAAATAGCAAAACTCCTTTACACACTTTAAGTGTCTCATTTCCTAATCTAATCCCCTCAGCATCACCCGATTTAATTTGACTACATTCCATTATCCTAGTTTTGCTTTTGTTGATGTTCATATTATATCCTCCTTTCGAGACACTGCCCATTCCGTTCAACTGCTCTTCCAAGAACTTTCCTGTCTCTGACAGAATTACAATGTCATCGGCGAACCTCAAAGTTTTTACTTCTTCTCGATGGATTTTAATACCTACTCGGAATTTTTCTTTTGTTTCCTTTACTGCTTGCTCAATATACACATTGAATAACATCGGGGTGAGGCTACAACCCTGTCTCACTCCCTTCCCAACCACTGCTTCCCTTTCATGCCCCTCGACTCTTATAACTGCCATCTGGTTTCCGTACAAACTGTAAATAGCCTTTCGCTCTCTGTATTTTACCCCTGCCACCTTCAGAATTTGAAAGAGAGTATTCCAGTTAACGTTGTCAAAAGCTTTCTCTAAGTCTACATATGCTAGAAACGTAGGTTTGCCTTTTCTTAATCTTTCTTCTAAGATAAGTCGTAAAGTTAGTATTGCCTCACGTGTTCCAACATTTCTACGGAATCCAAACTGATCTTCCCCGAGGTCCGCTTCTACTAGTTTTTCCATTCGTCTGTACAGAATTCGCGTTAGTATTTTGCAGCTGTGACTTATTAAACTGATAGTTCCGTGATTTTCACATCTGTCAACACCTGCTTTCTTTGGGATTGGAATTATTATATTCTTCTTGAAGACTGTGGGTATTTCGCCTGTCTCATACATCTTGCTCACCAGATGGTAGAGTATTGTCATGACTGGCTCTCCCAAGGCCATCAGTAGTTCTAATGGAATGTTGTCTACTCCCGGGGCCTTGTTTCGACTCAGGTCTTTCAGTGCTCTGTCAAACTCTTCACGCAGTATCGTGTCTCCCATTTCATCTTCATCTACATCCTCTTTCATTTCCATAATATTGTCCTCAAGTACATCGCCCTTGTATAAACCCTCTATATACTCCTTCCACCTTTCTGCCCTCCCTTCTTTGCTTAGAACTGGGTTGCCATCTGAGCTCTTGATATTCATACAAGTGGTTCTCTTCTCTCCAAAGGTCTCTTCAATTTCCTGTAGGCAGTATCTATCTTACCCCTAGTAAGACAAGCCTCTACATCCTTACATTTGTCCTCTAGCCATCCCTGCTTAGCCATTTTGCACTTCCTGTCTATCTCATTTTTGAGACGTTTGTATTCCTTTTTGCCTGCTTCACTTACTGCATTCTTATATTGTCTCCTTTCATCAATTAAATTCAATATTTCTTCTGTTACCCAAGGATTTCTACTAGCCCTCGTCGTTTTACCTACTTGATCCTCTGCTGCCTTCACTACTTCATCCCTCAGAGCTACCCATTCTTCGTCTACTGTATTTCTTTCCCCCATTCTCGTCAATTGTTCCCTTATGCTCTCCCTGAATCTCTCTACAACCTCTGGATCTTTCAGTTTATCCAGGTCCCATCTCCTTAAATTCCCACCGTTTTGCAATTTCTTCAGTTTTAATCTGCAGTTCATAACCAATAGATTGTG
Source organism: Schistocerca piceifrons (assembly GCF_021461385.2). Classification (NCBI taxonomy): domain Eukaryota; kingdom Metazoa; phylum Arthropoda; class Insecta; order Orthoptera; family Acrididae; genus Schistocerca; species Schistocerca piceifrons. The sequence continues at coordinate 282,803,031 of NC_060143.1, forward strand.
GTGAGAATCCACATCTGCCCCTGGAAATGTCTTACAATTTAAAACCTTACCTTCTTTTATGATTCTTGGACCACGTGTTAGCTATGATTAAGTTATGCTCCGTGCAAAATTCTACAAGGCGGCTTCCTCTTTCATTTATTCCCCCCAATCCATATTCACCTACTATGTTTCCTTCTCTCCCTTTTCCTACTGACGAATTCCAGTCACCCAAGACTATTAAATTTTCGTGTCCCTTCACTACCTGAATAATTTCTTTTATCTCGTCATACATTTCATCAATTTCTTCATCATCTGCAGAGCTAGTTGGCATATAAACTTGTACTACTGTAGTAGGCATGGGCTTTGTGTCTATCTTGGCCACAATAATGCGTTCACTATGCTGTTTCTAGTAGCTAACCCGCACTCCTATTTCTTTTATTCATTATTAAACCTACTCCTGCATTACCCCTATTTGATTTTGTATTTATAACCCTGTAATCACCTGACCAAAAGTCTTGCTCCTCCTGCCACCGAACTTCATTAATTCCCACTATATCTAACTTTAACCTATCCATTTCCCTTTTTAGATTTTCTAACCTACCTGCCAGATTAAGGGATCTGACATTCCACGCTCCGATCCGTAGAATGCCAGTTTTCTTTCTGCTGATAACGACGTCCTCTTGAGTAGTCCCCGCCCGGAGATGCGAATGGGGGACTATTTTACCTCCGGAATATTTTACCCAAGAGGACGCCATCATCATTTAATCATACAGTAAAGCTTCATGTCCTCGGGAAAAATTACGGCTGTAGTTTCCTCTTGCTTTCAGCCGTTCGCAGTACCAGCACATCAAGGCCGTTTTGGTTAATGTTACAAGGCCAGATCAGTCAATCATCCAGACTGTTGCCCCTGCAACTACTGAAGAGGCTGCTGCCCCTCTTCAGGAACCACATGTTGGTCTGGCCTCTCAACAGATACCCCTTCGTTGTGGTTGCACCTACGGTACGGCCATCTGTATCGCTGAAGCATGCAAGCCTCCCCACCAACGGCAAGGTCCATGGTTCACGCGGGGGTAGTAGCAGTTATGACTTGGTATTTAGATGAAGTGAAACAGGCCTTTCTTGTCGGAAATCGTAACTACGAATGGGATATTGCGCAGAAATCGCTCAAAAACTACGAGCAAGTAACTGAGTGTGTGGTGTTTCGGTGAGCACCACCACACATTAACAACTGAGTCTCCGCCTGCTTACCTGAGTGGTAATGTACTTGACTCCAATGCAGCGGGCCTGGGATCGATTCCCGGCCGGGTTGGAGATTTTTCTCCATTCGTGGACTGGGTGTTGTGTTGTCCTCCTCATCACCGGCACGCAAGTCGCCCATTGTGGCGTCGACTGAAGTAAGACTTGCACTCAGCGGCCGAAATTCGGCGGATGGAACCTCCTAGCCAACAATACCATGCGGTCACTTCATTTCAACCACTGACTGAGACGGAGACTGTTTATAAACTAACTGCGTGGAGTTTAGTTATGCTATGTCATGAGATCGATGTAAACGCTGAATGTTACGTGAACTTAGTATCCGAAATTACAGTCCAATTTTAAAAGGAGATTCTTGAACAGTGTACATACCGGCAATCGCAATTAGCGCACGGACTCTGAAATAGTTTTGTGATTTGGGTTTACTGAGAAAATACATAATTTATTCTTTAAAGCACTTATTTCAAGCATTCTAAAACTTCTCCCGAAGAGCACAATGAACTTTCAATTACTTGAAAGTAAATATGATGCAGTATAGTAACACGTGCAATGCAGTCATAATTTTCCACAGCTTTTCCTACCTGATTTGCACTGTTTTTCGCCCTAGTTTGGGCACCAGAAGCCGTGGAGTTCACGAAGCTGAGTGAAAGCATCGCTAATAGCACTACAGCCGCATCTGAGCAAGACGCGTAACGTAAGTTAATTTTCAGTCCCAAACTTATTTAGCTGGTGAAAAGTACCAAAGTGTTTATTGGTAACCGCGCGATGGCCTGCTTGTAACGTTATCAGACTGCCGCAGAAGATAACGGAATCGTGTCAGAACCTATTACTGCAGAGGAGTGTCATCAGTTGACTTTATTTAGCACTGTGGCCCACAATTTGTCTCATTTAATTCCTTCTTCTTTTCTGTTCAATTTGATATCGCGTCTCTGAAGTTCTATGGCCCCTTTTTACATCCTGGTTCTGTACAGTAATTTGGACTTTGATTAAATATTTACTAACGGAATATCGAATCTGACTGTTCCCTGGCCACTCTGCATGACCTAGCGTCACCGCTTTACTCACGTTGCCCAGACGACGATCGGTCTCTGGCTGTGGGCAGATGACGTCACAACTGGTCCGTTGCGCGCTAACCGATAAAATGTTCAGCTGTTTTGGCCAGCTAAACAGCTTGGCTGTCTACCAGGGCATAGTTTTCGTCTCGTAACTGTTACCATTATGAGAAACTGGTACATGACAAGGCCGTTCTCAGTATTATTGATAACCATTCTTCACATTCATTTACAAATAGGTCAGATGCAGTCTAGATTAAAAGATGTCACACACATCAAATAGAATTTGCACGATTATGTTCTTGTTTAAAAGTACTGTACAATGATGATTATAGATCAGATAGTGTAATCGAAAATTTAAAAGTATTTGCTTTCACATTGCTAGCGAGAGATTTACCTTGCAGACACAATTTACCAATTACTAAGTAAAAGCTTAGCTACTTTCAACGTAGAATGTACTCTGCCGCCATTCCACAGAGTGTGTACTGGGTGTTTTGGAGGAACAATTCATACCTCAAGAGATGGTAGTACACACTAATTGGAATAAAACATTTCATGTCGCATGTGTCCAATTCTATTGATTGCAGCGATACAGCAATCAGAAGCCAACCCACACAAATACTCACAGAAGGCGTTAAGGAAAAGGAAATAATCTGCGTCACAGCTGATTTTCACAGTTTCCAACTGACTTTTCTGTAAATATGTTGTCTACTGTGACGGAAAATTAATTGATTGGGCCTCTTGTATTTCCACGTCGTCTTACACGGCCTATTATATAGACTTTCTTGAAAACAAGCTTCCAACATTATTTAAGGATTCTCCTTTGGCCCCATTAACCATGGACCTTGCCATTGGTGGGGAGGCTTACGTGCCTCAGTGATACAGATGGCCGTACCGTAGGTGCAACCACAACGGAGTAGTTGCAGGGGCAACATTCTGGATGATTGACTGATCTGGCCTAGTAACACTAACCAAAATGGCCTTACTGTTCTGGTTCTGCGAACGGCTGAAAGCAAGGGGAAACTACAACCGTAATTTTTCTCGAGGGCATGCAGCTTTATTCTATGGTTAAATGATGATGGCGTCCTCTTGGGTAAAATTTTCCTGAGGTAAAATAGTCCCCAATTCGGATCTCCGGGCGGGGACCACTCAAGAGGACGTCGTTATCAGGAGAAAGAAAACTGGCGTTCTACCGATCGGAGAGTGGAATGTCAGATCCCTTAATCGGGCAGGTAGGTTAGAAAATTTAAAAAGGGAAATGGATAGGTTAAAGTTAGATATAGTGGGAATTAGTGAAGTTCGGTGGCAGGAGGAACATGACTTTTGGTCAGGTGAATACAGGGCTATAAATACAAAATAAAACAGGGGTAATGCAGGATTAGGTTTAATAATGAGTAAAAATATAGGAGTGCGGGTAAGCTACTACAAACAGCATAGTGAACGCATTATTGTGGCCAAGATAGACACGAAGCTCATGCCTACTACAGTAGTACAAGTTTATATGCCAACTAGCTCTGCAGATGAAGAAGTTGATGAAATGTATGATGAGATAAAAGAAGCTACTCCGGCAGAGAAGGGAGACGAAAATTTAATAGTCATGGGTGACTGGAATACGAGAGTGGGAAAACAGAGAGAAGGAAACATAGTGGGTGAATATGGATTGGGTGAGAGAAATGAAAGAGGAAGCCGTCCGGTAGAATTTTGCAGAGAGCATAACTTAATCATAGCTAACACTTGGTTTCAGAATCATGAAAGAAGGTTGTATACATGGAAGAACCCTGGAGATACTAGAAGGTATCAGATAGATTATATAATGGTGAGACAGAGATTTAGGAACCAGGTTTGAAATTGTAAGACATTTTCAGGGGCAGATGTACTCTGACCACAATCTATTGGTTATGAACTGTAGACTAAAACTGAAGAAACTGCAAAAAGGTGGGAATTTAAGGAGATGGGACCTGCATAAACTGACTAAACCAGATGTTGTACAGAGTTTCAGGGAGAGGATAAGGGAACAATTGACAGGAATGTGGGAAATAAAAACAGTAGAAGAAAAATGGGTAGTTCTGAGGGATGAAGTAGTGAAGGCGGCAGAGGATCAAGTAGGTATAAAGACAAGGACTAGTAGAAATCCTTGGGTAACAGAAGAAATATTGAATTTAATTGATGAAAGGAGGAAATATAAAAACGCAGTAAATGAAGCAGGCAAAAAGGAATACAAACGTCTCAAAAATGAGATTGACAGGAAATGCAAAATGGATAGAGGACAAATGTAAGGATGTAGAGGCTTATCTCACTAGGGGTAAGATAGATAGTACCTACTTGAAAATTTAGGAGACCTTTGGAGAAAAGAGAGCCACTTGTATGAATATCAAGAGCTCAGATGGAAACCCAGTTCTAAGTAAAGAAGGGAAAGCTGAAAGGTGGAAGGAGTATATAGAGGGTCTATACAAGGGTGATGTACTTGAGGACAATATTATGGAAATGGAAGAGGATGTAGATGATGATGAAATGGGAGACACGATACTGCGTGAAGAGTTTGACAGAGCACTGAAAGACCTGAGTCGAAACAAGGCCCCGGGAGTACACAACATTCCATTGGAACTACTGACAGGAGAGCCAGTCCTGACAAAACTCTGCCATCTGGTGAGTAAGATGTATGAGACTGGTGAAATACCCTCAGACTTCAAGAAGAATATAATAATTCCAATCCCAAAGAAAGCAGGTGTTGACAGATGTGTAAATTACCGAACTATTAGTTTATTAAGTCACTGCTGCAAAATACTAACGCGAATTCGTTACAGACGGATGGAAATACTGGTAGAAGCCAACATCGGGGAAGATCAGTTTGGATTCCGCAGAAATGTTGGAACACGTGAGGCAATACTGACCCTACGACGTATCTTAGAAAGTAGATTAAAGGAAGGCAAACCTACATTTCTAGCAATTGTAGACTTAGAGAAAGCTTTCGACAATATTGACTGGAATACTCTCTTTCGAATTCTAAAGATGGCAGGGGTAAAATACAGGCTATTTACAATTTGTACAGGAACCAGATGGCAGTTATAAGACTCGAGGGACATGAAAGGAAGCAGCGGTTGGGAAGGGAGTGAGGCAGGATTGTAGCCTGTCCCCGATGTTATTCAATCTGTATATTGAGCAAGCAGTAAAGGAAACAAAAGAAAAATTCCGAGTAGGTATTAAAATCCATGGAGAAGAAATAAAAATGTTGAGGTTCGCCGATGACACTGTAATTTTGTCAGAGACAGCAGTGCACTTGGAAGAGCAGTTGAACGGAATGGACAGTGTGTTGAAAGGAGGATATAAGATGATCATCGGCGAAAGCTAAACGAGTATCATGGAATGTAGTCGAATTAAGTCGGGTGATGCTGCAGGTATTAGATTAGGAAATGAGACACTTAAATAGTAAAGGAGTTTTGCTATTTTGGGAGCAAAATAACTGATGATGGTCGAAGTAGAGAGGATATAAAATGTAGAGTGGCAATGGCAAGGAAAGCGTTTCTGAAGAAGAGAAATTTGTTAACATTGAGTATAGATTTAAGTGTCAGGAAGCCGTTTATGAAATTATTTGTATGGAGTGTAGCCATGTATGGAAGTGAAACATGGACGATAAATAGTTTGGACAGTAAGAGAATAGAAGCTTTCGAAATGTGGTGCTACAGAAGAATGCTGAAGATTAGATGGGTAGATCACGTAACTAACGAGGAGGTATTGAATAGAATTGAGGAGAAGAGGAGTTCGTGGCACAACTTGACAAGAAGAAGGGATCGGTTGGTAGGACATGTTCTGAGACATCAAGGGATCACAAATTTAGCATTGGAGGGCAGCGTGGAGGGTAAAAATCGTAGAGGGAGACCAAGAGATGAATACACTAAGCAGATTCAGAAGGATGTAGGTTGCAGTAAACACTGGAAGAAGCTTGTACAGGATAGAGTAGCATTGAGAGCTGCATCAAACCAGTCTCGGGACTGAAGACAACAACAACAAGAAGAAGAAAGGGTATCTTCTTCTAGCTTGATGGGGTCCCTGCGCGTTATAGTCGTCAGGTGATACGTAATCTAAACCTAACATTCTCGAGATGTTAAGTCGGAAGATATGATCACGTTTCTTGGCGACGAAGGTCCTCTGACATTAATTCTTTAGATTATTGCAGCTAGGGATGGTAGAAAGACTCAAAATGTAAACAGGAGGAGGGAATTGATTGTCAAAATTAAGAATGGTACTGCACTCACGGTACGAAATGGCCAAGACGACCCCAGAAGAATTATGCCTCGTATTGTAAGGAGAATTCTATGGTACATTGGAGTCGGAAGCAAAATTTATGAAACTCAAATTTGAACTAAATCATTTGCCTTTATTTAACTCTTTCTGTATAAATTAACAGAAATGAGTTACACTGAAAACACGGGAAATACATCAGCAAGTCCCAACGATGAATATCCTTCTGTGTGTGGTTGGGTTACAGTCAGAACCACGTTTAAAATATCTCATTCAGATAAATTTTATCTAGCATTCATTATCGTTCGGAAGCTATTTTTATTGGCGGCTGAGGACAGCGTAATGCATAAATTTACATAGCTATATACTTCATTTTAAGACTAATAATTATAGTTATTGTGAGTAGTGTATTTTTAGATTGGCTAGCACCTCCAAGTATACGTGACAAGAGCGTGCCATTGATGCGTATTTTCCCTCGGCAATGGGTCGTGTGTTTAACTGTGAGCATGTGGGCGCAAAAATATTAGTCTACACTGACAGGCGTGGTACATTCAGTGGTGCAGTTACGGCCATTTAGAAAATTTCAGATCTTACAGTTTGTGATGTGTTTGTGGGAAGAATGTTCAACGCAGAGAGAAAAAAAACCACACACACACACACACACACACACACACACACACATACTGAAGTGCATGCCGATGATCACAATGCACTTGTAATCCTAAACCCTGTATATTTGAATTCACGTATTTTATCAAATGATATTGCTACTAATATACAATATTTGCAGAATTACTTAATTAGTGTTACTGTATTATCATTATTTCATTGGTATTTTTATTATTTCCATTATTATGTGGGTCATTCAATAATTAAAGAGACAAATTTCTGTGGAGAAAAAAAGCGTTTATTTTTACAAAACAATACTTTTTCAACTTCTGAACATACTCACCTTCAACATTTATGCACTTGTTCCAACGGGCTACAAGTTTCTTTATTCCGGCTGCAAAGAACTCTTTATCTTGATGTTTGAGTCCAATTTCCCACAAACTTTTTCACTTCCTCGTTGTCCTGGAACCTCTTCCTACGTAATGCCTCCTTCAGTGCACTAAAAAATGGAAATCACTAGGTGCTAAATCAAGACTTTAAGGGGTATGAGGCAGTACTTCCCAGCCAATTTTGTCGATGGTTTCAAGGGTTAGTTGAGGAATATGAGGCCGTGCGTTGTCTCGCTGGAGAATCACACTTCTCTTCTCAGATCCATGAGGTCTCTCTCTCATGGCTGATTTCACCTTGTTTAAAAGCAAATCCGTGTAGTATTGGCTGTTCATTGTACGCTGCTCTTCGAGAAAAAAACAGGACTTTCGGCATCCCAAAACACCGTCAACATGTCTTTTTCTGCTGATGCTTGGGTTTTGAATTTTTTCTTGACATGTGAGTTGGTGTGCTTGCACTCCATGCTTTGTCTTTTTGGTTCTGGCTCATAATAGTGAACCCAAGATTCATCACAAGTTAAAATATTGTTGAGGAAGTGCTCACCTTCTCTTTCATAACGTGCCTTTATCTCTGAGCACACTGTCAACCACGTTTACTTGTGTAGCCGCGTCAACTCCTTTGGGACCCATCTTGGACATCTTTTGCGTTACTTCAGCCTGTTACAGATAATGTTATGAATTGTACCAGTACTAACTCGAACCTTATCAAATATCTTTTCCACAGTCACACTGCGGTCGGCACAAGTAATGTCATCAGTTAGACTTCCAAGTGAGGGGGTTGAAATTGCAACTGGTCAGCCAGAACGGTATTCGCCAGTGACTAAGTCGCGACCATTTTTGAACTGCTCTACCCACATTAAAAAATTTGCACGATTCATTCAAACTTCACCATAAACTATAGACATTCTACAGTGTAGATTCACTGATTTTTCGCCACCAGAAAGCAGAAAACGAATAACAGAACGCTGTTCAACTAATGTGGACGTTTCAAGCGGACTCGCCATCTTGAAATGTATTTTTGAGGCTATAAACAAAACAATGCTTATACATCAGCTAATCGTGGCTCACCCCAGTGATGCCATCTTAAAGCCATAAAAGTACCATACTTGCCCTACAAACAGTTTTTACCCAAGACCAATTTATCTCTTTAATTATTGAATGACCTTCTTACAATCATACAGGGTCTGTACAAAAATATGGAAACAGGGCGGGAAATGCATGCTCGAACATAAATACAAATGCTAGCCAAGCCTGCAGGTAGCACCGTTCTGTTTGACAACGAACAGGACTGTGTAGCTGTGAGCGCATTCATGAAGTAGCCGGGTGAATTCGGACTTGGGCAACTTGGTGGTCCACATATAGTGTATCCTTCAGTAGCCAAGGTAGCAGAAGTGTTTCATGTTCCAAGAGGCACCGCATCGAATATTTACACCGCATAACCCGCATAACGGAAAGCGGAAAAACATTATCCGCTGACTCACAACGTGGCGCGAATTGCGTTGCGTGATCGTCACAGACTGTCAGTGAAGAGGACTGTGACATACAATAAGGGACAGTGATCTGCAAAAGTCACTGCAGAACTGAATGTCGCACCCGCGAACATACTCAGCACCAAATCATGATGAAGGGAGCTCCATGAATGGGTAATTGCAGGGTGAGGAGAATTCCAAAACTATTCATCATTGATTCAAATACCCGTAACAGAGAAACGTGGTGCTGAAGCACAAAACCTAGAATACGTAGCAATAGAAGAAAGTCAGACAATCGTTTTTCCACATCATTTCCAGGTTCTGGCCCAGTTCATGTCTGACATACGCCCTCCCAAGCCTACATTCGAGACTGCCAAAGAGTGAAACATGGTGAGAATTCGGTGACGATTTTGGCAGCGATATAGTTGTATTCAATAGGTCCCAGGGTTACTCTGCGAAGTCGTGCTACTGTCATGGATTGTGTGGCCATTTTGGCTGATCACGACAACCCTGTGATTCAATGTTCGTTCCCCAATGGTGATGTGGTGTTCCAAGACGGTAAGATCCTTACTGACACAGCTCGCACCGATCTAGACTGCTTTTTTGAGAACGAGGATGGATTGTAGCATCTATCGTGGCCACCACAGAGCCCTGGTGGTCTGCTTTGTAGAGAAGTGTTGATGATCCCTAAGCATCTCTATTGCCGTTACCTGAACTTGGCTCTATTTTGCAAGAAGAATGATGTAAGATTCCACTGAAAAACATACAGAACAAGATATTTCCATTCGGAGACGACTCGTAGCTATTATGAAGGCCACGGTTTTTCTACAGCTTATTACGCACGGTATATGTCTTTTTTGTGTATGTATGTTGCCAGATTTTTATGCACCTCCTATATGTTGAAACACAACTTTGAAATATATTATAACATGTAACAAGTTCATCGCTTTTTCTGCACGACGAATTATGAAACAGACAACCGATCTAAGAACAGCAACAAACAAACTGAACAGAAAAAGTAACAGCAGATAGAACAGGGTAATTATAATTGAAGTTAAACCTTCAAACCGCTGTGGTAATAATACCGTTCGTCAGAATTATGTAAAATTGCAACGCAATATTAGCGGAAAAGAGGGAAAACGCATGGCAGAAGAAAAATAAATATCTACAAAATGTAGCAATAGATGGCGCTGTAAACATCATAATTTAATAGGGGTCTACTACAAATAACAAATGAATCATACAATGCCTAAGGTGTACGTTTGACGTTACAAAAACTGTACTACTCAGTGTGTATGGGTGTACAGGTGTGATACGGTTAGCTACGTAAGTCCATCCACCATAGCGACGTCATACCACATCGGATCGAAAAAAAAACAGTTTTTAATTATACTGAGGCCAAAAACGGCATAAAATGCGTCATTCACATCGGCTTTTAATTGTCCGGAGGCCAAAAGTCGCAGAAAAAGCATCAGTGACATCAGTTTTTAAGTATACTAAGGCCAAAAACAGCATAAAAGGCATCAGTCAAAATCAAATCGTGTTATTAATTTCCGTGTCACTGGCGCAAAACAAGTTCAATATGCTGTCCATCGTTTTCTGCAACAAGCTGAAATCGAGAAACAGCATGTTCTACAACTGATCGGATTGTTTCCGGGGTCACGTTCAGAATGTGTCGCGCAATGCGTGCCTTCAATGCAGCTATGTCTGCATTCGGAAAACTGAACACAACATCTTTCAGATAGCCCCGCAGGCAGAAGTCACACGGATTAAGATCACGCTATCGGGACGGCCAGACTGTGGGGAAATGTCGGCTGACAATTCTAGCATTTAAGAAATGGCGCTTCGGCAGCTCCTTAACTGGATTTGCAATGTGGGAAGGGGCACCATCTTGCATAAAAATGATCCCATCCACACATCCACGCTGTTGGAGAGCTGGAACGAGGTGGTTGCGCAAAAGACATCCATGGTACTCACCAGTGACGGTACAGGTAACAGGACCGGAAGCACATGTCTCTTAGAAAAAACACGGTCCTGTGATAAATGATGCCGTAAACCCACTCCACATATTGGTCTTTTCAGGATGAAGTTTTACTGGTTGATTTGCGTGTGGATTTTCCGTTGCCCATATTAGACAATTCTGTGTATTGACATATGCTGCCAGATGGAAGTGGGCTTCGTCTGTCCACAAAATCTTCCACGACCAATCATTGCCCACTTCCCTGCGAGCAAGAGATTCTAAAGCAAGGGTCTCTCTTGCTGGTCGTGAACAGGAAGCAACTCGGGCACATGGGTAATTTTGAATGGATAACAAAGAAGTATGTTTCGTACGATTCTACGCACAGTGCTGACGGGTATGTCCTATGTTCGGGCAATTCACTGTGGACTACACATTTGCATACCACCACTCGTCTCCTCATGCACTGCTGTGGCCACTGCTTCCACTGACGTGGAATCAATTCGTTTCCTTCCTCTACCAGGTTGCACAACAAAAGGTCACGTATTTTCGAATCTCCGAATCATTTTCTCCAAACCCCCGGCAGTCATCGGACTAACAACACCTTTTTTCAAACCCTTCAGTGTCCTGAACTTCCGCAGAGCGACGTGTGCACAGTCATCATTCCTGTAATGCCGATTTACAAGCAGAGCGAGATCCTGCAGTGAGACAGTCATGGCGAACGTCGCAGACGCGAAAAGGAGGAAACGCCGTGTACCCGGCGCGGGTCGTACTCATGACAGGTGTTTTCATCTACGTTTTCTGACGCATACGGCACCATATATAGATCAATTTTCACACTTTTCTTCTGTCATACGTTTCCTACCTTCTCCGACAGTATTCCATTGTAATCTGATGCCATTCTGACCAGTGGTGTTCTTTCTACAGTGTTTTCAAAGTTTATTTATACTCACCCTGTACATTTCGAAATAAATTAACAAATGTTTGACCAGAGGTATTACAAAGCATAGCGCGTATATTTGTCGTTGCGCCGTGTTTTTCCCTTGATTTACGGAGACCAGGTATCAGTTTCTCCGATAACTCGCGCTAGTCTCGCAGCACCCCGTCTGCTGGGGGCTGCATTTCACAAGCGCAACAGTTTCTGGACAGAGGAGGCGGGAACGGCGCGGCGCGGCGCAGAGCGTCCGGTGTCGATATTCAATTACTCGCGGTATTCTGAGGCGGCACCGCAGCAGCGGCTGGGTTGGAACTGGAGCTGGAACTAGGGCTGCTATTGGATTGCTCGCCGCTTTGTTTACCCGCAGACGGAGCGCGCCTGCTTGTCCTCGCGGCTGCAGCTCCTGCTCTCGCTGGTGAACCTCGGGGGGCGGAGCTGCCACGTGGCGGAGGGGTGGGGGCTGAGGAGCCAGAGCTGGCTGAGAGGCTGCTGTCCCCAGGACATTCTGCTGTCGGGCGGATAATATACAGGGTGTTACAAAAAGGTACGGCCAAACTTTCAGGAAACATTCCTCGCACACAAAGAAAGAAAATATGTTACGTGGACATGTGCCCGGAAACGCTTACTTTCCATGTTAGAGCTCATTTTATTACTTCATTTCAAATCTCATTAATCATGGAATGGAAACACACAGCAACAGAACGTACCAGCGTGACTTCAAGCACTTTGTTACAGGAAATGTTCAAAATGTCCTCCGTTAGCGAGGATACATGCATCCACCCTCCGTCGCATGGAATCCCTGATGCGCTAATGCAGCCCTGGAGAATGGCGTATTGTATCACAGCCGTCCACAATACGACCACGAAGAGTCTCTACATTTGGTACCGGGGTTGCGTAGACAAGAGCTTTCAAATGCCCCCATAAATGAAAGTCAAGAGGGTTGAGGTCGAGAGCGTGGTGGCCATGGAATTGATCCGCCTCTACCAATCCATCGGTCACCGAATATGTTGTTGGGAAGCGTACCAACACTTCGTCTGAAATGTGCAGGAGCTCCATCATGCGTAAACCACATGTTGTGTCGTACTTGTAAAGCGACATGTTCTAGCAGCACAGGTTTGAGTATCCCGTATGAAATCATGACAACGTGCTCCATTGAGCGTAAGTGGAAAACATGGGGCCCAATCAAAACATCATCAACAAAGCATGCCCAAACGTTCACAGAAAATCTGTGTTGATGACGTGATTGCAAAATTGCGTGCGGATTCTCGTCAGCCCACACATGTTGATTGTGAAAATTTACAATTTGATCACGTTGGAATGAAGCCTCATCCGTAAAGAGAACATTTACACTGAAATGACGATTGACGCATTGTTGGATGAACCATTCGCAGAAGTGTACCCGTGGAGGCCAATCAGCTGCTGATAGTGCCTGCACACGCTGTACACGGTACGGAAACAGCTTGTTCTCCCGTAGCACTCTCCATACAGTGACGTGGTCAACGTTACCTTGTACAGCAGCAACTTCTCTGACGCAGACATTAGGGTTATCGTCAATTGCACGAAGAATTGCCTCGTCCATTGCAGGTGTCCTCGTCGTTCTAGGTCTTCCCCAGTCGCGAGTCATAGGCTGGAATGTTCCGTGCTCCCTAAGACGCGGATCAATTGCTTCGAACTTCTGACGGGACACCTTCGTTCTGGAAATCTGTCTCGATACTAACGTACCGCGTCACGGCTATTGCCCCGTGCTAATCCATACATCGAATGGGCATCTGCCAACTCCGCATTTGTAAACATTGCACTGACTGCAAAACCACGTTCGTGATGAACACTAACCTGTTGATGCTATGTACTGATGTGCTTGATGCTAGTACTGTCGCATGTCAACACAAGCACCGAAGTCAACATTACCTTCCTTCAGTTGGGCCAACTGGCGGTGTATCGAGGAAGTACAGTACATACTGACGAAATTAAAATGAGCTCTAACATGGAAATTAAGCGTTTCCGGACACATGTCCACATAATATCTTTTCTTTATTTGTGTGTGAGGAATGTTTCCTGAAAGTTCGGTCGTACCTTTTTGTAACACCCTGTATATCTTTACTTTTGTGGAATACGTGTTGTGGTACCAAGGGTGGTAGCTTTTTGGAAAACAGACAAGATAGGAATAAACAAAGTGGCTTCCGCAAGTACTGCGTGATTATAATTGAAAAATGGTTCAAATGGATCTGAGCACTATGGGACTTAACATCTTAGGTCATCAGTCCCCTAGAACTTAGAACTACTTAAACCTAACTAACCTAAGGACATCACACACATCCATACCCGAGGCAGTATTCGAACCTGCGACCGTAGCAGTCCCGCGGTTCCGGACAGCAGCGCCTAGAACCGCACGTTATAATTGAAGTGCAGCCGCTGACAGAGGTCCAGTATGGGCTGTAATTATGATACACCAGCGAAATACAAAAGGGGAGGCAACGACTTTTGGATCACGGGCTTACCTCAGACTTTTTACGCCTTTAGTGGGGTATTAAAGCAATATAACGTGCTAGTAGAAAGGTGCACTACTCTGGCAACTCCGAGAAAATAGCAAAAAGAAAGTCTTCCGCGTTTATTATCTACCTGATGTATTTGTGCGAATGTTCTGGTCATAAGAAGTCATTGTGGTCAAGCGGTTACCGTTCGCGCATTGCAAGCAGGTTGTGATCGTGGCAGCGATTTGATTAAAAAATGATTCAAGTGGGTCTGAGCACTATGGGACCTAACTTCTGAGGTCATCAGTCCCCTAGAACTTAGAACTACTTAAACCTAATTAACCTAAGGACATCAGACACATCCATGCCCGAGGCAGGATTCGAACCTGCGACCGTAGCGGTCATGTTATTTGATTTATATAACATTGTAAGGTGGCAACGGACTTGCACCTTACATGAGTCCATTTAACTTGACACTTTAGGTTTTGTTGGAGTAATACTCTAAACTACGGTGTAGGAAATCTATGTGGAAATGCATAGGCGCGCACGAATTCCGCGATTTTGTTATTATAAGATTTTGCGGAAAGGCAGTACACGAGACAGAGCTCTGCTACGTCCCCGCCTAGCCGCCGAAGGCCACAGCCTGACGGTATGAATGGTGAACTGGGGGATTTCGGTAATCCGTTTAGGGAGGCAACGGCGGCCGCCGACCTCTGAAGGACGCGCGGTTACAGGGGATCAACTGTTTACCGAAACAGAGCACCGGATAGCTGGACGGGCTTTCCTGTGCGTGCTCTCGCCTATGTCCCACTAATTTTACGCCTTCGAGTAACTCAAGTGGGGCAGGCCAGGAGTTCCGAATAACAAACTTTCAATGCAAGAAACTGTGTTCGCTACGACGGGGAATCTTGCTGGGAAAATCTCGAGTGGTCTTGAAACACGTATGTAACATAGCAGCGATGGCGAGGCATTGTAGCATCTGTGACCAGAGAGTATGCGCTTGACCGCGCGAGTGTTGCTAGCGGTTCTCAGTCTGTCAGTCAGTCGTTGCGAGTCTGTAGCTCTGTCTAGTTGAGAGCAGTACTCTGTCAGTAGTCGTCGCGTGCAGTACGCTAATAGTCGTCATGCAGAGCAGTCGGTCAGTAGTAGCAGCCCAGTGCGGTTGTGTGATGTAGGCGGTCGGCAACACTGGTCAAGATGGTGAATAAGGTATACTATTAATTAATATAATCATTAGATAATGTAAAAATTTATTTATTGTAATTATTCTCCAACAAGTCCCCCAATAATAATTTTTATTTCAAAAGCATTTTCTCAAAAAATTTAATTTTTTATTGAACTAAAGATTTCGTTGCACTTCCCATTTCATTCCACTTCTTTTGAAGAAAAATTTCACAGTCGTCGCCTACGACACCACGAAATAATTAACATTGCGCTGAACAACATCAAACGTGCCGCAGAGCGCCGGAGAAGACAGCAAAAACAGGTTTGTACACGCCGCGACTTTCACGTTGGACAGAAGATATTAATACATACACACTATTTATCCAGTAAATTAAAAGGTAAGGGCAGTAAATTTGAACTTCTATACGCAGGTCCATATCGGATTCGCAGCATCCCCCACCCCAATGTTGTACACGTCGAAACTTTGAGAACCAGAAAATCGAAAGGCAATCACCATATCTCAAACATTAAACCGTTTATTGAGTGAAACCACTGTATGATTCAACATACTATGATGCCATTTACTAATGCAATTATTTCACCTGACTAATTACTGATGATTATCGTATTTTTTCTTGGCAAGTGCCCGGCAAGGTAAGGTTAGCAAGTCGCTTTTCTTGTCGTTACACATCAGACCGTGCACATTTTCCGCTTTTTTCTTATGTACGAGTGTTTTCAGTTTTGTTTGTATGCACTGTGCAATAGTTAAGATATAACACACACAAGTCGACATTGACATTTTTTTTTTTTTTTGCCTTATGACATCTCAACATCGTGACTGTTTTACATTTTTGCTGCTGCATTGTGATATTCTGTGTACATTTTTGCATCTGAACACTGTCAATGTCTTTGACATATTACGTTTTCTGTCATGTTATGCTGTATGGCTAATTGTGTCACCATTAACCAGTCATTATTTAGTGGGTATATGATTTAAATGCAAGACGTTAATCTTTGTTCATCAATTTCAGAAAGAAATGATGCGTGTAAGAGATAAATTCAACAGAAATGGGAATTTCACCTACGGAATAAACGAAAGAAGACGCAATAACTTTATGAGGAAGAGTAAATGGATCAGGATTAACAAGCATTAACAAGAATATACTATACTCATCACAGAATAGCAGTCTTAACTAATTTTTTCTTTCAGAATACAAGGTGATTGATGCAGGCCGTCAGACAGAACTACACATCTTAGTTTTAGTGATGAAATATGCTAGAGATAAGGAATAGTTGTATAATATGGATAATGAAGTGATTGATAATGAAGTTTTTTCTTTACAGATGAGGATAATGTTGGAGTTTTATATTTATGCTATGTAGTTATTTAAGTATTTGTTGCAGTTTGTTTTGACAGCAGGTGTTACATTGCATAGTAGGATGACAGAAAGTTTTGGAAAGGACAGCTATGGAACACATTTTATACACATTTCACTACCTGTTAATTCGAAGTTCACTACTTTTCAGCATAGTGTGAGTTTCTTCTTTCAGGTCAATAATCCATTTTGTGTATTTTTTCCAGGAGAAGCTTTTCATGATACTTACTAAACCTGTTACTTATTATACCTGTTCTAGTACTTGCATTTTTATTATTTTTACCCATTTGTGTTTATCATTTATAAATGTGATCACATATACTGCCTTGTTACATAACCTTGCTACAGCTGACTCATGACGAATGACGTTACCTATCCTCATTTGCAGCAATAGGTCAAAAGCAAATAGTGTTATGCCTCAGCAATTAATTATCGATCCCAACGCAATGCATTGCTAACAAAAAAAAATGTATTACCAGTCCCAAATAGTGATACCAGTTTGAGAAATTTCTGAGTAATGCTGATTAGCTCTGAATAGTATGTCGCTTGAGTAATGACTTCTTAATGAGACAAAAAAAAGTATATATTTAAGATAATGCTTTGTCACTAGCTAATAACTGCCACTATTTATTGTAATGAGACTACTTATAATGCCTGTGATTATTAATGCTTTGACTGTAATTAACTGATTTTAATAATGACTTTGTAATGATCTGAATACTACTGAAGGAGAAACACTGTTTATTGTAATGAGACTACTTATAATGCCCATGATTATTAATATTATGACTGTAATTAACTGATTTTTAATAATGACGTCGTAATGATCTGAATAATACTGAATGATGAACTATGTTTTGTTCTATTCAATACTTGCTGGCCACTGAGTGCCAATAATTAATGTCACTCCACGAATTGTTATTAATTATGCCATTAATTAGCTCTTGTTTTCAATGTTCATACTTTGTTATTGGAAATGAATGTGACTGTTCAATAATGCTTTGTAATTAGAAGAAGGCTAATGATTCTTACTATATTGGAATGACAAATGATTAATTAAGTGTAATTAGGAAAAGGCTAATGATTATTATTAGAATGACAAATGATTAATTAACTGTAATTAGGAGAAAGCTAATGATTATTACTATATTGAAATGACAAATGATTAATTAACTGACACATAATTAATTAACTATGCTACTGTTTAATTGTGCTTTGTAATTAGGAGAAGACTAATGATTCTTACTATTGGAATGACAAATGATTAATTAACGACAAATGATTAATTAACTGTAATTAGACAAATGATTAATTAACGACAAATGATTAACTGTAATTAGGAAAAGGCTAATGATTAATACTATTGGAATGACAAATGATTAATTAACCATGCTATACTTTGTAAGTAGGAAAAGAAGGCTACTGATTCTGTGTAAAACAATTAATGAACATTTTTCTGTAATACTACATACTTGGTACAGAAATGTTCAATAACTGGGCTATGAATGCCACAAACTACTAATTAAGTCTGTAATTGTCAATATTATGTGACTTGATGTCCTTCACCTCATAAGCTGACTACCCTGAATTATTGCAATGTCCATTTGTCCTGTTTATCCTAGTGATCACGGAGCACTATCTTTGGTTTTGCACTAATTCTACGTTGGTGTGCCTTGTAAGAGCGTGGTGTTGACACGACATGCTGTCCACCACCGTGAGCGATGAAGACATTATTATGGTCCCACTGTTTGGTGTACCTAATGTACTGCCAAAATGAAAATATGGAACATTACTACGACAATTCAGTGTCTTGGCTACACTGATAAATTCTGATGGGAAAAGAACTTCAAGTTGTGTCACTTGGTGTCGTACTTCTGTGGAAAGATATGGACTTTCAGAACAGCTGTGTGCAATCTAAAGTGCTACAACCATGATGCAATCCTTCCCTTTCCTATCCTAATTTTTGTCACATAATGAAAACCATTTTTTGGTAACATCATTTCTGTTCGTGGGTTATACATTTTTTTCGATTCGCTGAACTCCAGTGTGAGTACACTTATGTCACTGGTCGACATGATGTTTTGCCATTATGTTTATTTGTTGTGAAAATGCTAAAGACATTTTTTCAGTGCGTGTGCACTTTGGACATGATTTTTTTGCCATTATGTTTATTTATTGCGAAAATGCTAAAGACATTTTTTTCGATTTGTTCTGAAGTACAGTATATGTACACTCTTGTCTTTTATATTGTATATACATTTTTATTTTAATGATATGTTCTGAACTACATTGCATGTGCACTTATGTTAGGCGTTAATATGTTTTCTATTGAACTTCAGTGCCTGTACACTTTTCTCATTTTTCAATATGATTTGTACTATTCTGTATAGTCAATACTTTAGTGCGTATGCACTTATGTCATTTGTTACTAATTGTATATACATGTCATCATTTACTGATATGTCCTCAACTGCAGTGCATGTGCACTCATGTCACTTGTCAACATAATATTTTTTTGCCAGTCTGTTTATTTGTTCTGAATATACTAAAGAATTTTTTCAGTGCCTGTGCACTTTGTTATCTGTCAAATAATTTGTATATACATTTTTCTGATTTGCTACTATGTTTTGTACTCACATTTTGTCTTTGTCTGATATATTTTGTACTTAGTGCGTGTGCACAACATTTAAATATTCTGTAAGTTGTAGGATTTTGTTAATTAAAGAAAAATTTTGCCGCGCCTGGCAAGTCCAAATGACTCACCATCGCTGCCAAATTTTTGCCCCCCCAGTGGAGGGTTATGAAACACGTATGTAACATAGCAGCGATGGCGAGGCATTGTAGCATCTGTGACCAGAGAGTTTGCGCTTGACCGCGCGAGTGTTGCGAGCGGTTCTCAGTCTGTCAGTCAGTCGTTGCGAGTCTGTAGCTCTGTCTAGTTGAGGGCAGTAGTCTGGGGGAATTTTGGGGAATTTTGCTAATTCTTTAATTTTGTTTGGTGGTTCAACGTTTTTCAGTATAACAGACGGAGATAGCATAGTGGATTCATTTGGAATGGAATTAATTACATCTTGGAATGAGAGTATGTGTGTATCCCAATCAATATGTCTTTGTGGCAGTATATTCTACACAGTTTACCAATGTCTTTCATTAACCGTTCACAGGGGTTCGAAGAAGCGTGGTACTTGGATATATAGATCGGAGAAATGTTTCTGGCTCGTAACATGCGTGTCCATACACTACTACGAAATTGAGATCCATTGTCAGAAATTACTTTCATCACATGCCCTACATGAAATAGAAAATGTTTTACAAATGCTTTTGAAACAGTTTTAGCAGTAGCTTTGCGTAATGGAGTGAAAGTAACAAATTTTGAAGTGAGCTCAACAGCGACAAATATGTAGCAAAAACCTCTGTTAGTTCTGGGAATCGGACCAAAAATATCTACTGCGGCCATATGTCTTAATTTAACAGGTACAATGGGATATAAAGGAGGAATATGTGAAGTGGTGTCAGATTTAGCTTTCTGGCAAATTTTACAAGACGCTAAAACTCGTCGTATACGTTTCTCCATGTTGGCAAAATAACAGTTCTGTCTCAGTATAAGAAAACATTTTCGTGCTCCGTAATGTGCGTAGCTTAAATGAGTGTACCAAATTAATTTGTTAACCAGTTCGTCAGGTATGCATAATAACCAATTGTTGCTGTCAGGATGAGAGCGGCGAAACAGAATGTCATTGCGTACAGTGTAATGGTTTCTAATCGTAACATTATTCCTATCTTGCCAAAGGTGTTTAATTTCTTTCCACACGTTGTCTTTATTTTGCTCCTTTGCTATGTCCTGAAATGACGATGAAATAAAGTTTTCAAATGCAACTTGCTGAATGTACATGACACTGAAATTTGTTTTGCAGAAGTTGGTTGCTACGTCTTGCTGATTGTTGCTCAGAGAACGCGATAGTGCGTCTGCTATAACATTTTGTGTCCCGGGAATGTGGACAATCGTAAAATTAAATTCCTGTAAATATAGTTTCCATCTGCTTAATCTGTCGTGAGTAAATTTAGCTGAAAGCAAAAATTGTATAGCTCTATGGTCTGTGTAAACGGTAGTATGTCTGCCATAAAGAAAGTGTCTAAACCTCGTGAAAGCCCATACAACACATAATGTTTCAAGTTCTGTAACAGAATAATTTCGCTCAGCAGGTGACAAAATGCGACTTGCAAATGCGATGTTTTTAATTATTGTTGAACCATCTTCTTCTATTTCCTGGAAAATGTGTTTTAATTACTGTAGAGCCATCTTCTTCTATTTCCTGAAAAATGTGTACGCCTAAAGCGGTACTGGAACTGTCAGTGGCAATGGAAAATTTCTGGTAAGATGTGGGTGCGATAAAAGTGGAGCATTCAACAAAGCATGTCTCAAATAACATTCTCGTGAACAAAATTCTGCGTGTCAAAAGTAATGTTTGCGTTACTGTAATATGCAATCTGTGCTGTATCTGGTTAAATTCTATCGTACGTGCTGTTATTTACGGGAGAATGTTGTGGCATATCCACTATATGAACTGTTCTGTTATTTCTTACTGACGTGTTACGCTATGGACGACACCTAATGTCTGTTTCATTCATGATTATTCGTTGTTGCTGATGTTGTTGCTGCTCATAAGATCGACTGTTATTAAATGTACGCTGAAAATTGTGCTCGTTATTTTTACGTCTGTCAAGATAGTAATTTCTATACGGCGTATTGCTATGCGAGTTGAAATAGTGTGTTGTCTGTACGTAGTTATTTCTTTGCTGCCATGCGTTACTATTTGTTGGAGCTGGGACTATACGTGCACGCTGCGAAACATTAAAGTTTGGTTGACCTTGTAGACTGCATTGTTGGTTAGGTATGCTAAGCGGTTGACTTTCATGCTATTGTGGTGGAAAGGTCTATTGTTACCAAAAAAATGCGTTTGCTGAAAATTTTGACGATATTGATAATCTGAATTTTGTCTGTGATTTAAGTTCTGGTAGTTGTCGTTCCTAAAACGTCTGTTATCTTTCCGATTGGAATTACGTCCCTGATCATAATTGCAGTACTGTTGTTGACCTTGGTTGTTATAAGAAAAGTTTTTGTTTACAAAAGAATAATCAGATTGCTGTACTTCCAAGAGCTGTAAAAGATCTCTGAACGCTGAAATATTTTCTTTTTGCTGGCCCGTTAGAAGTGACACTCGTAATGACCGTGGTAATTTAGAGATGCATAATTGTATAAGTGCGGATTCACTGTACGGTTCACTTAGGTACTGGTTTTGTTGTACCATATGCTCAAAAAATTGCGTCACACTGGAAAAATTTGAGTTCTCGTAATTCGGCAAACTAATTAACTGATCTTTAATTCCACGCTGTGTCGTCTTCGACCAGTACGCTGACAGAAAAGCATTCTGAAATTCCTCTACTGAGTAGCATTGCCTCGCGATCGGTCTCATACGAGTTGCCGGTTCGCCTTCCAAAAAACTGCAAATAAATTCAAGTTTGTGTGTTACAGGCCAATTCGGTGGAAGAGCAAAGCTAAATTGTTGAATCCAATCCAGTGGGTGAATCTGCGTTCTATCGTTTTTAAAAACTTTAAACTTTCTCACTGACAGAAAATGTTTGTAGTCGAAATTATCATCTCTGTGTGATGGAACATGTTCAGGATCGTAAGAGAATCTATTGAACTGTGATTGATCGGAATCTAAGTCCCGTACTCTCTGTAGATTACCCAAATTATACGCGCTGCGTGTATTTGACAAATGTTCGCTAAGTGGCGTCTGCTGTGATGTGTTATTAACTGAGATGCTTTTCATCTCTGTTACTTCTTGTTGTAAATTTGATAACTTCCTACGTAACGTGTTGTTAGATGAATCGAGCTCATTAATTGTTTGCTGTAAATTTTGAAATTCAGGTGTTTGGTTAAATGAAACCGGTGCAGTATCGTCTGATTTATTGTCATTAGTATTTTAGATAACATCAATACGACTGGCCAATTCATCACATTTTTCAGTCAGTATCTTAACCTGATCATCGGTTTTAGAATCAGACGCATTAATCTGTTTTTGCAACTTACGCGTAGTTTCGCTCAGTTTTTTAACATCAGCTTTGATGACATCGCAATCCTGTGTTAGATCTAATTGTTCGAATCTGTCTGTCACTGTTTGAATATTTATTGTGTGTGTATCTGTTTTTGATTTAAGGTCAGAAATTTCATCCCGTAATTCCGCGTTCAATTGTTCTATGGTATTAATTTTGTCGGACACTGTAGTAATATTATTGTCTACATACGTCTTCGCTTTCGCGAACATTTTACGTTTGTCCTCTTGTCTTTGTGCAGTGATTGTTTCCATAACCTGACGTTTGACTTTATTTTGATCTTGAATAAATTTGCGGAAACGCGTATCACTGTTCTGTATGTGCTGATTAAAGCGCTCGTTAATCTGAGTGTTCTGCTGTTCGAATTTCGCGTCTATCTTTGCGTCCATTGTGCGCGAAAGTTCTACCGTCATTGCTTTAAACTCGTCGCGTAGTTGTGTAGCTTTTTCAGAGCATTGTTTAGCGACAGTACTAATTTCCACTCTAAGTGTTTCTGTTGCGGCTGTTTGCATTTCCCTTAATTCTTGCGCAACCGACTTAATTTCTTCGCTATTTTTTTGTGAACAAGCCTCAATTTCCGTGCGCAACTGTTCCTTAGTGTCATGGCACTGCGCGGCAACGTCTCTAATTTGTTCACCAAGCTGTCTGGAATTGTCGTCTAATTTTTCATTTAAGTATTGTTTGAGTTTTTCGTTATTATTGTCAAGTTTTTCATTTAAGTGTTTGTTATCTTCCCTAAGTTGTCTAAAATCTTCACTTTGTTGTTTGACCTGGTCATTAAGTTGTCTAAGATCTTTACTATAGTTGTCTTGTTTTTCGTTCTGTTCGTTCCTAAACTGTAGCATTATTGCCCTAAATTGTTCCAAAGTAACATTACCTACTCCATTATCTGTGCTGTTTGATTGTGTACTTGGAATTGTCGCGCTTTGTGTGACCATTTGGTCATTCCGTAATTTGCAAAAAGATTTGTGAGTCGAACGTACACTGTCGGTCATTATTTCGGAATTAAATGGATCCGTCGTACTTTCAGAACACTGTCCATTTACATTAGACAAATTTGTCTGTACATTACTTGGATTTCCTAAATCGGGTGTGCTAAGCTCGGCAGCGCTCATTACAATAGAGCGTTCTGCGTCATCAATTGTCGTCAAATTAACAGACGAGACAATTGAGTTCGTTTGTTCATCATCAAGGTAAAAATCATCACTAGTGGTTGGAATGCACTGATTGATAGTGAACGCAGGATTGTCATCATTACACTGCGTGTCACATGTCCTATCGGTAAAATTGTTTGCGTCGGTAATTTCATTCATAATACCTCGCGATACACTATTCACAGTCTTTTGCGGCATTTTTGCAATAGTCACAATTATTCACAAAACAAATAAGCACAATGCAAAAGTAACACACAAATACAACAGAGCAAAGAATTGCCGTTGACCTGTAGAAAGAAAGTCACAAGTTAATAAAAGCGTTGCGCCAAATCCTAATTATATTTAAGCAAATAAGAGCAGATATCCGACTGTTTTTCAAAAGACTCTCAACGAAATACGATCCTGGCAGGGTCGCCAAGTGTAACCTCCCCACCGTAATTTAAATGAAAAGAAAAAGGACAGTACTTAATACAAATGGGAGCCGAGTGTAACCTCCCCACAATGAAATTTGAAAGAAAGAAATATGACAATATTTAATTATGAATCCTAATGGACATTGCGCTAAGCGTAACCTGCCCACAATGAAATGTACCGACAATGGCAACAAAAATGTGAAATTCGCAATCTGACTCAAATATAAATTCTTCACCAAAAAATTAAAGTCCATTCAGTGATAAGAAAATTCAATTAAACCGAAATATCGGTCTTTGGCCCTGTGTAAAACAATCAGAATTAAAGTCTTACCTCAGAATAAATGGATGTCACATTTCTGCTCTTGTTGTTGCGCACCGCTTGGAGGAACTGCATTGCAAATAATAATATTCTCTTTTTTTGTGATTTTAGTGAAATTTTTCTTCAAAAGAAGTGGAATGAAATGGGAAGTGCAATGAAATCTTTAGTTCAATAAAAAATTAAATTTTTTGAGAAAATGCTTTTGAAATAAAAATTATTATTGGGGGACTTGTTGGAGAATAATTACAATAAATAAATTTTTACATTATCTAATGATTATATTAATTAATAGTATACCTTATTCACCATCTTGACCAGTGTTGCCGACCGCCTACATCACACAACCGCACTGGGCTACTACTACTGACCGACTGCTCTGCATGACGACTATTAGCGTACTGCACGCGACGACTACTGACAGAGTACTGCTCTCAACTAGACAGAGCTACAGACTCGCAACGACTGACTGACAGACTGAGAACCGCTCGCAACACTCGCGCGGTCAAGCGCATACTCTCTGGTCACAGATGCTACAATGCCTCGCCATCGCTGCTATGTTACATACGTGTTTCAGTCTCTTGGGAGAAAACTTCCAGTAAACGTGTTATTGCCCACAGCTGTGGTTCTTCCCAGCCGGCGAGGGCAGAGTTAACTTGTGAAATTTTGTAGAAATAAAAGAATTGTGGAAAAGAGTTCTATTCCCAGACCGTACATTGGTCAGCACTGGCAAACTGGGTATTTTGAGAGCTTCTAGTGATGTGATTCGCTCGGTAAAAGTTGAGGTGAGAAAACAAAGATGGATCTCGGTAGAGGTCTCCCGTTCTGGGCTCTCGTACTGAGAGGACGTTAGCCAAGTCGTCTCCCCTCTTCGTCTTTCGTTCTGAGTGGACGTTAGCCGCGCCAGCTCTTTGCTGCCGGGAAGATCGTTGCAAATAGAGAAGTTTATGGGCAGTGGTCTGTTGTCCGAGTGGTGTGGGAGTGTACTTTCCGAGACGCCACACGCTGACCGCATGGCCGCGCCGTCGCCGTCGGATACCGCCGCTACAACTGGAATATTACGGTGAGATCTCTCCCGCTTCAGCCTGTGTTGGGAGGAACGTTAAACAGTTGGATCAATTGCAATTGCTGTTTCCACAGAGGTTTAACGGTACTTTGGAGCGTAGTAGTTCTTCGTATATACACTCCTGGAAATGGAAAAAAGAACACATTGACATCGGTGTGTCAGACCCACCATACTTGCTCCGGACACTGCGAGAGGGCTGTACAAGCAATGATCACACGCACGGCACAGTGGACACACCAGGAACCGCGGTGTTGACCGTCGAATGGCGCTAGCTGCGCAGCATTTGTGCACCGCCGCCGTCAGTGTCAGCCAGTTTGCCGTGGCATACGGAGCTCCATCGCAGTCTTTAACACTGGTAGCATGCCGCGACAGCGTGGACGTGAACCGTATGTGCAGTTGACTGACTTTGAGCGAGGGCGTATAGTGGGCATGCGGGAGGCCGGGTGGACGTACCGCCGAATTGCTCAACACGTGGGGCGTGAGGTCTCCACAGTACATCGATGTTGTCGCCAGTGGTCGGCGGAAGGTGCACGTGCCCGTCGACCTGGGACCGGACCGCAGCGACGCACGGATGCACGCCAAGACCGTAGGATCCTACGCAGTGCCGTAGGGGACCGCACCGCCACTTCCCAGCAAATTAGGGGCACTGTTGCTCCTGGGGTATCGGCGAGGACCATTCGCAACCGTCTCCATGAAGCTGGGCTACGGTCCCGCACACCGTTAGGCCGTCTTCCGCTCACGCCCCAACATCGTGCAGCCCGCCTCCAGTGGTGTCGCGACAGGCGTGAATGGAGGGACGAATGGAGACGTGTCGTCTTCTGCGATGAAAGTCGCTTCTCCCTTGGTGCCAATGATGGTCGTATGCGTGTTTGGCGCCGTGCAGGTGAGCGCCACAATCAGGACTGCATACGACCGAGGCACACAGGGCCAACACCCGGCATCATGGTGTGGGGAGCGATCTCCTACACTGGCCGTACACCACTGGTGATCGTCGAGGGGACACTGAATAGTGCACGGTACATCCAAACCGTCATCGAACCCATCGTTCTACCATTCCTAGACCGGCAAGGGAACTTGCTGTTCCAATAGGACAATGCACGTCCGCATGTATCCCGTGCCACCCAACGTGCTCTAGAAGGTGTAAGTCAACTACCCTGGCCAGCAAGATCTCCGGATCTGTCCGCCATTGAGCATGTTTGGGACTGGATGAAGCGTCGTCTCACGCGGTCTGCACGTCCAGCACGAACGCTGGTCCAACTGAGGCGCCAGGTGGAAATGGCATGGCAAGCCGTTCCACAGGACTACATCCAGCATCTCTACGATCGTCTCCATGGGAGAATAGCAGCCTGCATTGCTGCGAAAGGTGGATATACACTGTACTAGTGCCGACATTGTGCATGCTCTGTTGCCTGTGTCTATGTGCCTGTGGTTCTGTCAGTGTGATCATGTGATGTATCTGACCCCTGGAATGTGTCAATAAAGTTTCCCCTTCCTGGGACAATGAATTCACGGTGTTCTTATTTCAATTTCCAGGAGTGTATGTTCTAACAGATCGCGTTTTGGGCCGATTTTAACACAGTTAGTGCCAATGCAGGTTGTGAGGATAATTTGTAAATTGTTCATTGCTTTATTCAGCATTGATCTGAAGGTTATAATAAAATTATTGTGATTCAGTAGAGCCTTTACTTTCAGTAGTTGATCCTCAATTCACCCTATTGCTTTATTTTATTTTTTTGTATGTGTTTGAAGTCATTGAACACCCTAAGTGTTCGTGATCGTTCATATTTGGAAGTAAAAACAGGTGTGATTTATCGTCAACGCTACCACCGCAGTTTAATTTGGGGTGACAGGGCCACATTTAAATCTAGCGTTATCCATTTTTGCGTACAGTTCCACTCCCAATTTCTCTGTAAGTTGTTTGTCAGGGGCGATCACACGCAAAAGTCGGACAAGCAACGGGTGGGAAGTTACAACATTTAAGAGGTAAAATAATGAAAAAAAACGTGCATTTTCATGGAATTGTGGAGAATTTCATACTTTAATTGACTATTTACTACTTGTAATTAAATTTTCAAGAACTAGGGACAGGCGTCGAAAGATCAAGTCAAATCCCGATAAACAATAATGCGAATGACGTTTTCCACAATCACTAACACAGTAAGTCACAATGTGCCAGACCACAAACGTAACATTGTAGGATGGTGTTTGTCATACAGACATGGAATTCATAAATCGAAATTTCATAGAAATACATGTCGCTTTTTTAAATTATATTCCTCTCTAATATCATACAAATTAAATAATACGTACAGTGATGAAAAACTAGATTAATAATTTAGATGGGAGCGGGAGCCGAACCGTCGTCTAATACACGTTCGTCATACGGTACTTTAACGCTCATCGCTATTTTTTATCTCATTTAGTTCGTTACTGGTCGTTGCATTTGTTCGGGGATGGACGTTCCGTGACACGTGCTCAAGATCATCGTTGATCCATTCAGTCAGTTTTTTGGTTCAGAGGGCAGTCAACCCTCTGACCGAACAAGCTGCGCTACCGTGCCGGCTCACCATGATCTCTACTGTCCGGCACCTACACATAGACGCATGAGCCAAATAATAGACGCGTAAAACTTTCTCTTGCGATTTTCTTGGAATTGCCACCTTACTACCGGCACATTAAGTTGTTTTAATGGCCTACTAAAGGCGTGCAAAGTCTGAAGTAAATCTGTGATCGCAACGTCGTGGCCTCCCCTCGTTGGTAAATATGTGAATACGTCAATGCACAATCAATTTACGCTGGAAGAAAGTTACTTCCAATTTTGGCCACCAGGTGCAAATCTGGCGCTGTGCACTGAAAGTATGTCGGTACGACATCCACGCTGTCATTTGACAAGCCGCAAGGTGAGTGAATGGTACGGCTGTGGAGAAGAGATTCAATGTGCTATTGATGAAACCGTTTGACGTGACCGGTAGCAATTACAGTGCTGTATTGACACATTATCGCAGACTGAAAATTTTGTGGAGAGGCCCGATGTCATTAAATGGCTTAAAGAAGATAAGAATCAAAATCGAAAACGCAGGTGAGCTTGGTGCGGCTCCTGCAAGAGGAAGGCTCTGGGGAAGTTACTCACGAGGTTGCTGTTGCTGTAACTGACCATGCAGCAGTTGCCACCGGTAGTGCTGTTGCTCGTGCAGTGTCACGAGAACTGTCCATCCTGTGGTCAACAGTACGGAAGGTCTTGCAGTCTACTTCATACTGGCGCCCGTTCGAGATCCAGGTGGTGCAGCAACGGAACACTCATGATTCGCCGCAGCCCTATGAACATGTTCTTCGGTTTCTGGCAGGGATCGAAGTTGATGACACTGTGAACCAGGAATCAGGTGCGGTGATAAGGCACATTTGACACTGCAGTGTGAGGTGAATACACAGAACTGCCAAATTTGAGATACTGTTGTTAAACCGTGTATTGCGCACGAAGAGCCGCTTCGCTCGCCGTATGTGACTGTGATTCACAAACACCTGTGTCGTTGGTTTGTTCTTCTATGAAGAAAACACTCCCATAGGGCCTGTCAGCTGTACAGTGACCTCTGCACGTTATCAACATCTCTTTGTAAAGCATGTGATTCCCGCTCTGGAAGAACAAAGCTGTTTGGCAAGCACTGTTTTCATGCAAGATGGGCCACACCTCATGTCTCTCGCCCAGTGAACGATCTGATTAATGGTTCAAATGGCTCTGAGCACTATGGGACTCAACTTCTGAGGTCATTAGTCCCCTAGAACTCAGAACTAGTTAAACCTAACTAACCTAAAGACATCACACACATCCATGCCCGAGGCAGGATTCGAACCTGCGACCGTAGCGGCCTTGCGGTTCCAGACTGCAGCGCCTAGAACCGCACGGCCACTTCGGCCGGCATCTGATTAATGCAGAAGGTGTTATCTCCAGACGTTTTCCAGATGCATGGCCTGCAAGATCATCTGATCTTAATCTGTGTGTTTTAACTGCGGGAATATCTAAAAAAACGCGTTTACAAGGGACGCTTTCAGTCTCTACCTGGTCAGAAGGCCAGCATGCAGGAAAACGTTGCTCAGGTTTCACCGGAACTGCTGCGAGCAACTGCTGATCGCGTCGTTTTGCGAATGTAGCATCTCGTCGACGTCTCCGCTGCTCATATGCAACGAACTGTGTAAGCGGTGTAATAATAAAGTCAGCATTACCCGATATCTTTTCTCTTACTCGACTTTTTCTGGCCACGTTCGGCTCCTAATCCGTTAACAATGGAAACATTTCTAGACGTCCTTCTTGCATTAAGTACTCCATATTTGCAGCTGGTGGCCAAGATTCGAACTAACGTTTTCCCAACATAAATCGGTCCCGCATTAATGCATTGAAATATCTAGCAAGTTTCCCTGCCAGCCCACACTGGATCTCTGCCAGTAGCTGCACTTTAATTACGTGCACCCGGTACCAACCTCGCCAAAGCCTGCACGCCTTTTAACCGACTTCCAAACAGGAAGTTATCAATTATTTGTACTAGGTGAACCAGAACTCCATATACAAAATTTCAGAGATTGTTCAACGATGCCTTTGAAGTATGTTACCGCAGTCAAACTTGTTTCTACTTAAATATCTTCGTAACAGTGAAGAAATCTGTAATACTTAATAACCTAAACGTACAACACACAGAAAAGTAACGCAACAATGCTCAGACGAAACACTGCATTTACACATAGTTACCGTCGCTGAGAGAAGAGATCAGCGTAGTGTCAGTGTAGCGTTGTACCATTCCATTTAATTAACAATACACTAGGTGCGTTTTGGCCAAAGGTTCGATCAGTAAACCTATCCAAACACCTGTGTATTACTGTTAATACGCAGCTAACACTGGCGGGTGAACATCTCCAAGACAGAACCGAACAGTGGAGGAAGAGGTACGAAAATGGAATATGGGAAGCGAAACGGAATATGACAGTTTCTCGCCTTGTAAGGGCTGTACTCTGGTGAGCTACTTCGGGATGCATTCATACCGAAGTTGGCTGGCAGCCACTGCGGGTAAATGAAGCTATTTTAACGAATTCACTACAAGGAATAATTGTTGGAGACTGGTGGTTTTCAGTTCCATTCTTGTCGTGATACATAATTTATTAATATATTTTCTAAACAGACGTTTAGCAAATACATTCAGCTGTAAAATATGTGTTTATTGCCTATTTAAATTTACATTTCGATTTTATTTGCGTTTCTGAATTTCAAGATGGCTGTGTCACTTGTATGAAATAGTAGTATTCTGTATTTGTACCGTACTTTCACAACCAGTTTCATTTACAGGTACTGTTTCAGAAACGACTTCACGAACTCGAAAGCAGTTCGATGAGTCTGCTATACAAGCAGCAATTGAAAATGTTTGAGAAAAGGAAGTGGGCTATTTGAAAGCAGCGAAAACTTTCCAACTTCTAGGGCCGCTCCATGTATTCTAGTAAAATCAGCTTTGTCAGCTGATTTAACCACAAAGCCCGAATCTGGACGAAAAACTGTTCTATGTAACGAACAAGAACAACAGCTGATTGAATATAGTATTACAATGGAAACTAAATCTTTTGGACTTGCCCGAAAGGATGGCATTTCAGTTTTCAAAAACCAGCAATATCCAGAACCTATTTTTGGGCGAACAGGCTGCAAGAGGGTGGTTACACCTTGCCTCGAAGCGGTACAAAAAGGATATTTTAATTATAAAATCCACAGCAACCTTATTTAATATTTCTCTAGGTTTCACAAGAGAAAACATGAAATATTTCACAACTGAAAATTGTATATTTCGTGATTTTCTTTGTGTTATGTTTTACAACGCTGAATTTGACAGTGAAGCGTTGGATTCTGTATTATTTGTTTTAACTTTAGCAAACTTAAAATGAATGGACTATTCCATATTTGTACCCCAAGCTCTGAAGAGCTAACTTTGTGTTAAGCCCACTGTATGTTCCAAACGTAGTATGAATTCGAAAACATAGGAACCATTAAAGTACATCCCACGATAAGAGCTACAGATATTTTGTTGCCTTAATGTGAAAATCTGACAAATTTAAGAGCGAAAAACAAAACGTATTCAATTTTTGTACCATTTTCTCTACTGAATGCAAGCTTGAAGGCGAACACTAAAATGGATATTACTGTTCTCAACAGTAGGTACTGTCAGTTAATGGAAACAAGACACAAATATGTGTGTGTGTGAATTCCTAAGGTACCAAAGTGCTGAAGTCGTCGGTCCCTAGACTTACACACTACTTGAACTAAGTTATGCTAAGAACAACACACACATACACCAATGCCCGAAGGAGGACTCGAACCTCCGACATGTGGGACCGTGCAATCCGTGACACAGCGTCTCTAACACAAAGGCACATAGCGCGTGCCGTCAACACTTGCACTGTTGTACACTATTTTCAGTGCATTACAGGTAAAAAGTTAACTGGGGTGAGAAACCAAACTAAATGCAGTAATTCGGTAACGAGCCGCCGGAGACAGTGTATCTGTCATACCAAAATACTCAGAAGGTATCACTGACAACTGATGTCACTTTACTGGTAAAGATCTGGTTCACTCTGTATGCATATTCCTGTATTTTTCACATACCTACGTAACAGTTTCACCCATTTTAACGATTTGGGTGCGTCTGATGTAAGATGCATTCTGGATGGTTCCATATCGTCGTAAGCACGTCCTGGACTAGTATAAACAGGAGAGTACAGGGTTTCAGAAGATCAGTGCTCGAAAACTACAAAATGTAAGGAAAAAAGACACATATCAGTGAATACAGCACCTCTCGATTCGCAATACGAACTGTAGGGTAATTGCACTAGGAGTCAGGCATATCAGAACGTACAGGCAAATCGTGTGCGCCATACTGACGCATCGAATTAATTCGCGTCTGCAGACAGAGAATACAGTAACTAAATTGTCAAAACGGTCCCTCGTCCCGTCTTCCTCGGGCAGTTCATGTCAGCGACATCAGTTAATTGCATCCACGTACTGCAGTTTGCCACATCGCAAACTGTGCCCATATTGACCACGGGTAATGCGAGTGAAAAAGTTGGAGACGTGCACATCCATTGATATAAGTCTATTTTCTATCTGTCTTAAGGCTCTCGTGTAGTCTTTATCTGAAACCCCGCAGGTACTTATGAATAACAGTGTTCTTTTCAAATTTGAAGCCACAAGGCACAGCCGCCATGTGGACTGGGTACTTTACACACTACAGATCCGATGATTTATAGACATAAACTGTATGACACGAATATGACGCTGATCTACAGCAGATAATATTTCTGAGGCTAGAAATCAGAAATTTCAGAACAAGGTGTTCACACACCTTTGCATAACTAATTATTGGTCAATAATGACTCAAGAATTAGTTTCAGTTTCTCTGAATTAATATGAAATGAATGCCGAAAATGATGGAGATGTTTTGATCAAGTGATTTAAAGAGACTCTCCCCATATTTCTCTTAATGAATTTCAGTAATACATACATCTGGAAAGCTGAATATGACTGAATTTCGCCCCTGCGACAGGTCCATCACTTAACCACTTCACTGCCTCACTCAGCGCGACCGAACAAAAACATTACCCGTTTTTGCAGTAATTTCCACAGTAGTATGATATTTAAAAATGGAATTTTTGTGGGCAGTTGTGTTGAGCACCTACTGCAAGTAGGGTACAGTATATCATTTCTGAGAGCATACATTGCGCCTTAAAATCTAGGGATCCAGATTTGCTCTATTCAATGATATTTAGTGCTTTTTGGCGATATGCGTCTCCACTTCGAGAAATTACAAAACGAAGTAAAACATATTGAAAAGATTCATTCTGCTTCGTTTATTCTCCATTCGATCATTCGACCATGCCGATGATAATTCGCTTGACGTGATAAGGCATCAGCAATGTGACTGTTACGAGACAACAAATTTATGAAGTGAGTTCTAGTGTGCTGGCGCACTGTGACGTCTCCTATCAGGACACATACAAAATCGTTGTAATATATAAAATAAATTAATAAAAATAAACATTTATCTGTATTATTATTATTATTTCATTACTGTATGAATGGTTTATATTATGTATAAAAGGGAATAACAATTTTTCATTTTTATGTTTGTGTAATATTTTTGTATCTATATTTCACAAATAACGTCTGTGGTAGGCGAATGTATGTATCGCAGCAGATAATGAAAAATAATTACAAAGATGCTTATTAAATTGCCTATAAGTAGTGGAGATTAAAACAGTACTCTCTCTGTCTTATTATAGCCTTTAAAGTTGTAAGAGCCAGTGACTCTCGCTTGAATGCTTAGATAGCCTTCGTTTGTCCTTTGATGGAGAAAGACGCCATTGGAGGTTGATATTTGTAAAAGGTCTGTACTTCCAATTTATGTTGATTTTATGAATACAGAAATTGTTAAAATTATTACCTGCAATAATTTATTGCTAGCTTGCCCAAGATTTCATTCCACATTCTTAGCAGTTTTCAGCATATTAGGAATTTTTCATGACGCAGGGCCGTGCAGCGATCGCGGAAGCCGCTGCCGCGGCAAATTCAAAGGAAATTGAATGAAACCAGTTATCCCGCTATATAGCGGGCAGGTAACGGTACCTTAAAATTATCTCTTTCAGCTTCCTGAAGACTTCACAGGGAAATTCTGGATTTTGTTATGTAATTTTCAGGTGGACATGGGCAGCTGCTACTATGTTATCAGTTACGTAAATAATTCATGAGTGATAAAATTTTACTTGCGTATGATCAAAGACTCCTGTACAAAACCTGTTCTAGCCGATAACATAAAAATCAAATTTCATTTTTTTAGTGCAATGCTCTTATGTTAGTTGTGGCAGTTAATAGTTACAGTAATGATACCATGTTCCATATCTAACAAGCCAGATCAGTGTTATATAAAAATAGTTTGCAAATTAAACATCTTACGTCCACAGCAGGAAATCTTTCAGTGTTGTGCATATCTCCACATAATAGATCAAGGCGCATGAAGGTAAAATATTTTCAACTGCAGAAACTAATAGTGAAAATCCTATTTTATCTGTAGTGCTCGCAACAATAAGCAATATAAAATTAATTAAAATATTATGCAATATAAACTGCATATAAAGCAAAAAAGGGTGTGCTGTGGGGATTACGGGAAAGCACGTAATGTAATTAACCTGATCCAGAGATTTTTGGATTCATAACAAGCAATGACTTCTACATTGCTAACGTAAGAAACGATACTTACACTTGACGTGTGTTTTGAATTATGATTCTAACTTGTGATATTTAGTTTTGACTGCCATTAGTTATCATTTCCTTTAACGCTTTATTTACTGGCAAGACGTTTGGAGTTCTGGCAGATCCTGTGTGGAATGAAGTAATTCAGATAGTTCGTTAAACACGTAGAGACAGAAAGGTCCCATTCCACACAGTTTGTGCTTTGTACTCTGCATTTTAGTACGACCTGTGCGCCATTCCAAAGCCTGTACATTGTAATGTCAACAGCTGCATTGAAAATGGCTGCTTGGAGTGTGGAACAACGCAGCAAGGCTACATAAATAAAAGTGAGGTTTATAAGTGAACTGAGGTGAGCAATAATTTCTGTGTGGTTACCTTTATGCTTATTAACGTTAATTTGGGTAAAATTTCAATACAGTACCTTTTAACATTCAATTACAACGTAAAATATGACTGGCACTTTGTAGTCGCGTCAGGTGAAGGGCAGTGACCTCTCAAGTTGAAGTTACACTGGCTTTTGATGGCTCTGCTTCAATTTTTATAGCTTTTTCTGCTTCCAGAACGTTTTGTAAATAAAAATATTCTTCCTGAGGACAATATGGAATTTCATTTTATAAAAAATATAGGGATAATGCTTTACTTCCAAATATTAGTGTACGCAGTGAGATTTTTTTTTTTCAGTGTATGGTTATTTTTGACCCAAGACGTCTTACAGATGAGAGATTCGTACTCAACTAAAATATTTTCCAGATGATACTGGTACTCTGTCTGATGCAGTCATGTCAGTGAAGACAAAGTAATTCTTAATACTCTGCGAAATAAGAACAAACTCTTCTGGCGTGTACTAGTGCCTCACAAAATACTACATAAGCTGAACTAAGTGCTAAAGAGAAAGAGGCAGACGATGAAGGAAATGTGCGAACTATACCTCTTCAAGTATGTAATAATGCTACACAGAACGAGGACGGACAGTTGTGCAGTTCACTTTCTTTTCAATTATCATGAAAATCAAGTATCCATTGTAGCCAGAATCCAGAAATATGGAACAAAGATTGAAATGGGGGCACTGACAGTTTTACAACATTATAATGAAGACATGAATGGCGGGATGAAGCTGATATGGGGACGTCTTGTTACACAACGGAGTAAAAAAGGATTGAAACAGATAGCCTTATGCATTGGTGGAAATGACCCTTTTGAATTCCTCTATTTCATACCTTGAGATAAAAGAGACATTGATTGATTTAAAACGAGGAATTAAACATGATCTAAATGGTTCAAATGGCTCTGATCACTAAGGGACTTAACACCTGAAGTCATCAGTTCCCTAGAACTTTAAACTACTTAAACCTACCTAACCTGAGGACATCACACACATCCATACCCGAGGCAGGATTCGAACCTACGGCCGTAGCAGTCACTCGGTTCCGGACTGAAGCGCCTAGAACCACTCGGCCACCTCGACCGGCCAAACCTGATCTACTCGCAATTCTAAAGCAAATGTGCAAAAATGATTTAAAATGTGGAATTAAACTTAGTCTACTCGCAATTGGAAAGCAAATGTCCAGAAAACCGGGAAGGCCCAAAAAGGATCAAAATTCTTCTCTTTCAACTCCAAGGAGACGAAAGACAGCATTTTAGGAACCAAACAATACACGTTTTCAGAGTACAGAACATTACTGGCTAAATAGGTCAGTTCAAGAGACAATGTGGACTTTACTCATCTACAACCATTAAAAGTGTTCAGTGAGTAATATTTTTTGTATGTTAATGAAAAAATAGCTGTTTTGAATGTATCACCAGGAGCAATAATCTTAGTTGTATGATTCTTTTGCGACTTCTCAGTTCCTTAATGTCCTTTGCCTGTATAAAAATATTTGGACTTACAAGTATATTGATTAACATAGGTTAATTCTTACAAAGAAGAAGACAGCAACTAGCCACTATTAATACTGCTATTTATTTAGGTAAATAGCGAAGTTGCAGGATTGTATTTTTCGAATATTCCAAAATATATCCAGCACTTACGTAATTTGTACATCACCATATTGTGCAAAGCACCACACACACATACACCTAAAAGAATTTGCCACATGTGAAGTTATCTCAAAGATTGCAGATTTACAAATACAGGTGACCGTACAGCTCTGTAGAACGAATTGATAATTAAATCAAGAACTTAAGCTGCCTACAGGCGTTGATATACATCAACGGGGACAGCTGAAGATGTGCGACCCGACCGGGACCCGAACCTGGGATCTCCTGTTTGGGAATGTGGGTCTCACTGGGAGCGTACAAGGGAAAAGTCCCTGCAGTCACTCTGTCTTCTGTGCCCTCGGTGGCTCAGATGGGTAGAGCGTCTACCATGTAAGCAGGAGGTCTTGGGTTCGGGTTCCGGTCGGGGCACACATATTCAACTGTCCCCGTTGATGTATATCAAAGCCTGTCGGCAGCTTAAGGTCTTGATGTAACTATCATTTCATTCTTACTCGATGTTTATCCATCGCCGGTCTGGCGAAAACTATGTATTTTGGCTACTTTATAATTTACTTTACTTTACTTTACATGTGGCAAGGGCCTTATCGACCATACGCCTGCTCTATGAGCCTCTTCCAATTCTGCCTGTCCAATGGACTGTTAGTCCAGTTGTTGTTGCTGTTTATCCTAGTTGTGTCCTCTCGAATGTCATCCCGCCATCTGATTCCGAGTCTCCCTCTTCCTCTCGTTTCATCTATTATTCTGCTGAATGCCATTCTAGGTAGTCTATTCTCTGTAATTCTTGCTATATGGCCTGCCCAATTCAACTTTCTCCTCTTGAGCACTTCGACGATGTTACGGAGTTTCTACAGCTCTCTTAATTCTTCATTTCTTCTTATTCTCCATTCTATGTTATTTTCGTCGTATACAGGCCCAAAAATCTCCTTAGTACTTTTCTTTCTAATATTAACAGTTTTTCTTAATGTTTATTTCTAAATATTTATGTTTCACATCCATATAACATCAGAGGTATAATGGACGACTGATATAAGCGGATTTTGAAGTTACTGCTAAGTGATCTTTTTCTTAGAATTTTGATGAAACTAAAAAGTGTCTTGTTTGCTGTTGATAAACGGGCATCTATTACTATATCTGTTCTGTTGCTATAACTAAAAAGACTTCCTAGGTACTTGAAGTGGTCAGCAATCTTGAAATTGAATCCTTATACAGTCAGATGTGCATCTTTTCTGGTTTTCTTACTTATGGGCAGGTATTCTGTCTTTTCTTCATTGACCTGTAATCCTGTTTTCTCAGCAATTTTGTAGTAATTTTGTATCATTCTGATTAATTCTCTTTTGGAACTACTTATTAGTGCTACATCATCTGCATAGGCAAGTCTTGTAATGTTCACATCCTGTGGCTGGATCCCTTGTGGACTGGTTTTAGAAAATTCTCTATCGATCTTCTCTAGGACAAGGTTAAATAAAATAGATGAAATGGCATCCACTTGTCTCACTCCAGTGTACACCTTAAAATCTTCAGTTTCTCCTACCGGTGTCTATATGCGACATAAAGTTTCATCTATACACATTTTAACTAATCTGATTAATTTTGATGGTATTTTAAATTCCTTCATTATATTTAGGAGTGTCTGTCTGTGTATGCTATCATAGGCCTTTTTAAAATCTACTAATAATATGTAGACATCTACACTGAATTCCCACGCCTTCTCAGTTACTTGTCTTAGGGTGAATAAGTGATCTAATGTGGATATGTTTCTGCGGAAACCGCACTGGTAGTCCCCAATCAGTTCTTCTGTTATTGGTATCAGCCTGTTTAATAGGCAGCTCGATAAGATTTTGTAGGTGACATCCAGTAAGGCAATTCCTCTGTAGTTATCACAAACAAGTGGATCATTCTTCTTAAATAGGGGGCACACAATTGCAGTTTTCCAATGTGCAGGAATGGTTTCTGTCTCCCAAATTGTTTCTATTAACGCCTGTATTTCTAATTCCAGTTATGGGCCTCCATTCTTTAATAACTCAGCGTATATCTTGTCCTCGCCACAAGCCTTGTTATTCTTTAATTTCTTTATTACTTGCTGTATTTCATTTACTGATGGGGTAGTAACTGTATCAGCTGTATCAATTGTATCAGGTTCTTCCAATTTAAAGTAAGAGTGTGGGTCATTGCAGTTGAGAAGTTGTGAAAAGTATGTCTCCCATGTTTTTTATATGTCACTTTTGTTGGTCAATATTTTCGCATACTGATCCTTTATAAACTGTACTCTTTTGTTGAATTTACCAAAGGATTTTTTTTTACATTTTGATACATCTGCCTTGTCCTGAGATGTTGGAAAGTTGGAAATCATCCTCTGCTTCTCTGATCACATTGTTATAGTATTCCCTTTTCTCTTGTCTTGGGTTCTTTGCGTTTCTTGGCGGAGTTTATAGTATGTTTCCTTCAATTTCATATCGTCCCTTTCTTTAATCCATGCATTCCTTGCTTTAAAATTGTATGAATTATTTATTTTAAGTGTCAAGGGTTTAGATAATACAGAATAATAAAAATAAAATACAATAACGTAACCTAATAAAAATAACAACAAACTTCTGCTAGACGCTACTGATTTTATACTGCATGGACCGTTAGGTCCGGAATTCCACTGTCTTGATGGCCTTGTCAGTTGCTGCATGTAGACCTTGAGTAGTAGTTGGGCAGGTTTCTGCACACCAAAAGATGCTGCGTGTGCTGCACGTACCACACGCACAGAACTTGTCCTCAGCGTGAAGCCCCACTTCCCAACGCTCGTCTTGCCTCGTGAAACTCCTGTCTTCAATCGGTTTAGAGTCTTCCATGTCACGTGCGGCAGATGAAATCTCGCGGCAGGTTCCTCTTTGACGACCTCCGCAACCCTTTCGCCGTTGTTCTGTTCGGTGAGTTCCAGGTGCTCACGGAATTGCTGGTGTTGTGAGCATGAAGCTGCTTCTAGACCTCACGCTAGGTTTCTGTGGCTCGTGTCCAAACGCTTCTTCTCATGACCGTACGTGCTTGTCAGCCAGGCCGTGTACCATTGATCGAAAAAAGGTGGTAGTCAGAGAGAGTAGTGACTGGAGAATACGGCGCATTTCTCATTTCAACGTTTCCGAATAAGTTTTGACACGTTAAGTGACATTTGGTCGAGCATTTTCGTGCTGGAAAACCACCTTTTCATGTCTATCGCTATATTGTGGCTGTTTGTCTTTCAGTGCTCGGCTTAGACATATCAGTTGCTTCTGATTGTTTCCGTCACTTTCAGTATCATCGAAAACCTTATCTCTTCCAACGTCATGCCGGTCTTCTAGGTCAAAATCGTCGTTCTCGGAGCGCTGAAGTCATTTTCTGCACATTCTTTCTCTAATAGTTGTCTCACAATAGGACTTACCCAGCACTTTGTGAGCCTCAGCCACAGATTTCTTGATACTGAAGCAGAAAATTAACACTTCCCGCAAATGACGAGAACTGGGGTTGTAAACTGACTTTCTTGATACTGAAGCAGAAAATTAACACTTCCCGAAATGACGAGAAATGGGCTCGTAATTGACATATTCAATCGCGAATAAGTTTATGATTCAGTAAAAAATCGACTAATATTTTGATGGCGCTACTTTTACAAATGCCTAAGCTAATTGTAGCGACTTACCAGCTGCACCACCACTTGCCTCTACTGCTATCTATTTCAAAAAGGCGCAATCAAATTTGTAGGCCTAACATGTTTTACAAGTGCCAGTGACTGCGCTATTTGGTCAGATACTGTAGAATGGCGCTTCCAGTTTGTGAATTGGTGCCGTGTTTGATCCCTCACTAGATAGGTCGACTGGAGATATGCTGTCATTCATGACTGTATAGTAAAGTTTTGGCTACTCTTACGTGTTTTCTTACTTTTGAGAGCAATGCTTGTTTATTTCAGTAAAACTGTTATTGTGTGAATGATGTTTATTTGACAGCCTAGCCCTAGCACTTCACAAGCATCTAGCTCACTGGCCATTTCACTTATCACTGATGCAGTAGATACTTCTTTAATCTCGCTAGAAATTCTTAACGTCTACAAACAAGTTGACTCGCATCCGGTATGCTTGCTTTCGGCAAAGAACAACTCTTTCCCCTTCCTACGGTGGTGTATTAATGTTGTGTACATAGTTCCACGTAGTCAGCGCGTACGCAACTTTCCCACAAGAGCGCGCTCCGCTAAGCACAACAGCGCAGGCGCAGCGCTCGTCCGTTTCCGCACTACGAGATGGCGCTGCCTTAGAAACGGACCAAATTCTGCTTCTGCCGATCCGCGTATTAATATCTAACACAGCCAGTGAGGTTGCTGCTAACGTAAAACCTTTTCTCCTCGCGGATCACACTCGCGCAGTGATACCTGAATGCGCGAGGTATTATAACAAGTGTAGAGACCCCCGATTAGTCAGTCTGCATTTTTCTGTACCAGTCTGCATTAGTCTGTACCAGTCTATAGTCAAGTTTCAGTCTGCACCTGATAAGATTACCATATTCCTGTACATAGCCATGAAGATAAATGTATAGACGCTTTATCAAGTATCAGACATATGTGAGAATAAGATTAACGCACCAAGACCAAAGGAACTTCAGATTGTCAATTGTAAATAGCATC
Source organism: Schistocerca piceifrons (assembly GCF_021461385.2). Taxonomy (NCBI): domain Eukaryota; kingdom Metazoa; phylum Arthropoda; class Insecta; order Orthoptera; family Acrididae; genus Schistocerca; species Schistocerca piceifrons. The sequence continues at coordinate 282,844,895 of NC_060143.1, forward strand.
CAGAATCAAGTTATGTAATGTTTATGCTTGTTATTATTTTAATAAATGTGTGTGAAAATTAATCAAGTTCTGTTTAAAGATGGTCACCGTCAATCTGCTACTCTAAGCGTGCAAGTGGCATTTCTATCGTCTGACCAAACGGCAGAAGATAAACACACCACGATAAGACCACGAGACATACTGCTGACACTCGCCTACTTCGTTAGAGCGACAAGTCAAATAATCTGATGGTGTGTGTACCGAAGGTCTTACAGTACGCACACCACAATTAACCTCTTGGGGGACGGAAAGGATACACTGTGTAAACAAAACGCCGACACGAGTTCTAATCTTACGTCTGCAGTACCTGAATCGAGAATAGCTTGACAGTTCATTTGCAATTATGGAAGCTGAAAATCTGGATGCAGCGTGAATGGGCCGGCGTCGCACGCGAGCCGATGCTATCCCGAGCGGAGCCGCGTCCCTGTGTTATCGCGGGGGACACGCTAATTCATCACGCCGAGTGGCGCGCCGTTACTCCGTCACGGAGGTCCTCCGCGGGGCGAGCACGCCAGAACGGCCTCATTTGCGTATCGAAAAGCTCGTGCGTCCAGCGCGTCCTGGCCAGCCCGAAGGGCACGCCCACCTGTTGACGTCGTGACGTCACCAACGGCCACACCGAGAGGCTGCATGCTCGCTTGCTGACAAGAGTTCAAAGCAGCAACTGGAGGCTGGCAACAAGGGATGGTATGTCTTTCTGTTGGATGCCATTTCAGCGACTTGCGTGTCCCTAACCTACCCCCGTTTCCTGTCAGCGAACGGCGACCTACTGTTTAACGTGGAACTAGAACAATGTGCAGTTTCTGGGGTCTCGTGACATAGACGTGGAGGCTAGTTTGAAACGAAAATCGAAGAACCCGTAGCTCGAATGAGATTCAATCCTGCGACCTCTCAGTTTCCAGTCGCACACTTTGCGGCTAACCCTGCAGGCCCGACAGGTTCATGACAATTTCATGACTAGGTTTTGATGCCTGAGTTTGCAAGTATAAAGCATGTGACATACACGGCCGTATCTTTCGATTTCATTGACTCACATGCTTAAATTATTTACTTTGCCAAGGAACCGTAGACGTTAATATTGGATAATAATTTCAGCTTCATACGACTACACCTTCCGGACAAAAAGTGATTTACAGAGGGCCGTATGTTTTAATTCCATTGCACTGACTTAGAAGCTTAAAGGGACCGTAGATCTTGGTATGTGACGTAAATATCAACGTCATACTTCCAACCTTTTCTAAAAAAAGTCAGAGGGACAAAAGACAAAAAAATATTTTTTGTGATACAAATACGAATTAACCATTTTCGCATTTTTTTCTTTACTGGTAATCTTGCTTCTTGCCAAATTTTATGAAAGTCAACTGAAGGCACCATATAGTTTTTGACGAGTGTCGAAATATGCGTCATTAACGGCCGTAATTTTTTTTTTTTTTTTTTTTTTTTTTTTTGCTTTGACTTAGAAGCTTCATTTTTCTATCGCCAAGGGAGCTTTGACGTTAGTAAGTGACGTCAATTCCAATTTTATACTCCTACCCGTTCCTGAGAAAAAATGGTTTTAACAGTTGGAATTGAGAGAGACAGCTAGTCAGACAGCAAAGTGATATTGTTCCCTTTTTACCGACTGAGTACGCAAACCCTAAAAACAGGAATTGAAAATTGATATCACCACCTTCTACTACTGAACACTTGTCTATGGTGCTGCCTTCTCAGAAGAGGAGTAAACAGCTTCAAATACTACATCATAGACAGTTATGATGGTGACCACTTCCTCGTTTGTCAGAATCTGCTGAAGAAGAAGGATGAGTAATTTAAATCCGATGTGTGACAATTCCCAATTTTGCCTGCTGCAGCCTCAGCTGGAATGCTCTCCCGCTGAAATAAAATTCTCTCTGTACCACTGTCTAATGTTTTTTCAGTTAGTACCTTTCTGAAGCAGTCCGCCAATGAAGCACTAAACAGTGCAGTTGCAAATTTTCCTCTTCTGAATAATGGTTGATAATTAGGGTGCAGATTTTTTGCAGCAAAAAATTGTTGATGTTCATGTTACTTAACAAGGAAAACATGCAATACATGTTTTACCATTAAAATGTTTTATTTTATGTGAAAATGATAAAATTGAGAAATCTATGTGCTAGTAAACTCATTCTGGTACCACCAAAACTAACTGTCACTGCTGCGCTGCCTCATTCAAATAGAATCGACCAGTAAACACGTAGAAATCTTGGTCAAGGAAATCTGAGGGAGGTAAAGACGTTACTTCTGTCTTGTGACGACACCATTGCTGCATCTCGATCCAGCGATCCAGCCGAGGGCAAATCGACAACACGCGGATAAGCATCTCTGGGCTCAGCAGTACATTTTACGGTGGGTTGATTTTGAGCACTCGCCAGCACGACAGTCTTTAAACTGGAGTCTGTAGATGGGATCGATCGTGTACACACTGTTTGAGGAAGTATTCACATGATAGCCAAATAGTGTACTGCATTTTATGGTCGCATGTCAGAGAATACTGAACAGTAATTCGTGAGTAGGGAATGTTGTCGACGGTTGAAGTTTTCATGGAAGCTAAAGTTTTATTCACATCTCATGGCGGGATATCGTTACTATAAGTCAGTAACAGCTTTCCAGAAGGGATATAATACACTAACAGCAACAGCTTAATGAATCGTGCTTATTGATCTCCACAGAAGCAATCGTCAGATAACACTAATGATTTAGCAGTTCATAAAGGATAAGGTGAAGAGTAATTATGGACGAGGTGGTAAGCTATGGGGTAGCGAGCCTTCCTAGATTTCCAAATAGGTGCCACAGCGTAACACCTGGTATTCTTATCCCCAAGATATCATTATACGGATTTTTACTGCTGCTATGAAAGGGACTCGATGATATTCTGTTAACTGTGCTGTACAGATTTTTTAAGCGGCAGAAATGACATCATGTTACACTTTAAGCTGCTGTTAAATTTATTCTTTATTTTGGAACCGATTTCGGTCAAAGACCATTCATTTACCAGCACCTTTTGTACACACGTCGTGCACATTTTTTACACACGTCATGTATACGGAAAAATTTATAGCGAAATGGATGACTGAAAACTGTAATATATATAGAGAAACCACTAATAAAATACGTAAACGATACAAAGAACTTTACATTTAAAAATATATGATGTGAGCACATATTGCAATCTTTGCACTGCCAGTAATATATGCGCGATTGGTGGTAGTGAGGTATCAGTTCACATTCATATACGTTCTATTGGACGTAGTTGTGTTTCCAATGCGAAAATAAGTTTATTCCTGTTTCAATGAAAGTATTGTCAATATTCTCAGATTTTTTCTTTTTTTATTCACAAATAATTTTTTTTGACGTTGTGTATATTGATACAAATGTGGACAAAAATATGGGGACACCAAAAACACAATACATTTCCCTGACTCGCACAGTGAAGGAAACAGGTTACCATTCAAAACAACATCGAGTCATTTCGGAGCGGATAAATAAACATCCTGTATGATTTTTCAAGGAAATATTGTACCATTCTTCCTGCAAAATACTGGCAAGTTGAGGTAATGAAGAAGGTGTTGGATAGTGTTCATGCAACCTTCACTACGAAGTAGACTACAAAGGATCAATAATACCGAGATCTGATGACTGTTGAGGCCAGGGGACATTCAAAATTTTATCCTCAAGCTCACAGAAGCAGTCCTGGACGGTGCGAGCTTTGTGAACAGGGGACCTGCGGACTTGGAACACCACATCACCTTTTGGAAACAACATTGAACCATCGATTTTCCCTGATCAACCAAAACGGTCAGATAGGCCTTGGTAGAATTCCGATCTTTCAGAGTAACCACGGGGCCTATGGAATAACAGAATACCAAGATGTGGCTCCCCAAGTCACCACTAACCCCCGCCACCTTACACTCTTGGGTCGTAAATTCGGCCAGATATTGGAAACAGTGTGAAACGAGACCGATCAGATAACATGACATTCTTCTATTGGTCCACAGTCCAGTTCGAATGGCTGCATGCCATGAGGATTCTTCCAATGAACTTGAGTCTGGAATCAGTCTTCCCTACGACTGGTTTCATTTGGACGTTTGACTTTGTCTCTCCGTGCGCGTACGGCTAGCTGATTTATGGCAGTAACCGCTCCCAGTGATTGTTGTGCAGTCGTGTAAGCATACGACGACAAGTGTTTCTGTCTATGTACGCGTTACATTTGTTTATGCTGAGTGCCTGTTGTCAGGTGCTGCACCAAGCATCGAACCAGTGCAGATCTACCTAACTCTCGCTATAATTTTCTAGCACTGCAACGTAGACTTAGTATTGTCCAAAATACTTAAACGATGTGACGTGCTCCATTCATTCTCGACTCTTCACATTATCAGGCACTATCGGCTTCTCTACCCAGACGTGAATTTTATCCCACTCTTTCTGCCTTTTCTGATGATAGTCCTAAGACCAAACGTTTCTACAGACAACAGCATCGTCGGCGGACCATCTGACTGTGCAGCTGATTATGTCTGATAGATTTCCTACTTGTGTACGTGCGTTTGTGGCCCTGATGCTTCCTTCGGGCGCGTCTTTGGAGTATTCAGCATTTCCTTGAGTAGTCAAACATTCATCTAATGCTGTTCAAATTCTTTATTGCGGTAACGGCCCTTGTTGTACACACGTCATGGATAAAGAAAAGTTTCGGGTAAGGAGCATTCTCGGAAATTGTAATAAAATACAATCAATACTTACAGATTTTTGTTAACAGTGGAGGGCACATATGCGTACTTTGTGTAGGGGTTCTACAAGCATGCTTGAATTATGCTAGAGCTAAGTGTATTCGAACGTGGGCAAGTGGTCGGTGCTCGTATTGTGGCTGCTTCCGTACTTAAGTCAGCCAACGTGTTTGGCGTTTCAAGAGGTACCGTATCGAAGATTTATGCCTCATAGTGGGAAAGCGGAGAAACGTCATCCGCTAAGTCACAAAGCGGACGGAAGTGTGTGCTGAGTATCCGGACACTCGGCTGAAAATGACTTACAAGTTCGTGGCGCCCTCCATCCGCAATGCTGGAATTCAATATGTTGTTGGCCCACGCCTGGGCTTGACGACAGCTTCCACTCTTGTAGGCATACGTTCAATCAAGTGCTGGAAGGTTCTCGGGGAACGGCAGCCCATTCTTCACGGAGTGCTGCACTGAGGAGAGGTATCGATGACGGTCGGTGAGGCCTGGCACGAAATATGTATTCCAAAATATCCCAAAGGTGTTCTGTAGGATTCAGGTCAGGACTCTGTTCAGGCCAGTCCAGTACAGAGATGTTATCGTTATGTAACCACTCCGCCATAGGCCGTACATTATCAACAGGTGCTCGATCGTGTTGAAAGATGCAATCGCCATCCCAGAATTACTCTTCAACAGTGGTAAGCAGAAAGGTGCTTAAAACATCAATGTAGGCCTGTGCCATGATAGCACCACGCAAAACAACAAGCGGTGGGAGTCCCCTCCATGAAAAACACGACCACACCGTAACACCACTGCCTCCGAATTTTACTGTTGGCACAACACTTGTTGGCAAATGACGTTCAGCGGGAATTCGCCATACACACACCCTACCGTCGGATTGCCCCATTGTGTACTGTGATTCGTCACTCCACACAACGTTTGTTCACTGTTCAATCGTCTAATGTTTACGCTCCCTACACCAAGCGAGGCGTCGTTTGGCTTATAGCCACCTGATGTGTGGCTTACGAGCAGCCGCTCGACCATTAAATCCAAGCGTTCTCACCTACCACCTAACTGTCATAGTATTTCCAATGGACCCTGTTGCAGTTTGGAATTCCTGCGTGATGGTCTGGACAGACTACCTATTACACATTACGACCCTCTTCAGCTGTCGGCGGTCTCTGTGCTGTACGTGTCCCTTCAGGTTTCCACCTCACTATGATATCGGCAACAGTTGACCTAGGGATGTTTAGGAGTGTGTAAATCTCTCGTACAGACGTACGATGTAAGTGACACCCAATCAACTGAACACATTCGAAGTCCGTGAGTTCCGTGGAGCGCCCCATTCTGCTCTCTGGCGATGTCTAATGACTACTGAGGTTCCTGATGTGGAGTACCTGACAGCAGGTGCCAACAAAATGCACGTAATATGAAAAGCGTATGTTTTTGGGGGTGTTGTCAGATATACATAGTGTATAAGAAGCTAACCTTAACAACGCTATGAATTATTTCTGCGTTTGGAGTCGTAATCGAGTACACAGGACAGCGGTCATGCAACTAATTCAGACCCATGGTTCTATAATCTTAACAGGACGGAGCAGCTTAGAATTACACTTAAAGAAATAAAAATCGGACGCAGCACTTAGGAATTATTTGAATCAGACGGAAATCGGTAGATGGGCTGTACATGTACAGACAAACACTCCGCTGCAGAGTGAAAATCTCGAAACATCCCCCGGGCTGTGGCTAAGCCATGTCTCCGCAGTATCCTTTCTTTCAGGAGTGCTAGTTCTGCAAGGTTCGCAGGTGAGCTTCTGTAAAGTTTGGAAGGTGGGAGACGAGATACTGGCAGAAGTAAAGCTGTGAGGACCGGGCGTGAGTCGTACTTCGGTAGCTCAGGTGGTAGAGCACTTGCCAGCGGAAGGCAAAGGTCCCGAGTTCGAGTCTCGGTCAGTCACACAGTTTTAATCTGCCAGGAGGTTTCATATCAGCGCACACTCCGCTGCAGAGTGAAAATCTCATTCAGGTCATTACGATTTCAGAAAAAATGAATAATTCATTCAAGAGGAAGAGCTTCACAAACTGATCATGTTAGTAATGTATTGTTCGACTTCCAGCTCTTATACGTGGTATGATTGACATAGTTGGTGGATATGCTCCTGAGGGATATCGTATCAGATTCTGTCCAAATCGAGCGTTCGATTGTCAAAATCTCCAGCGGGTTCAGGTCCCTACCCATAAGGCTCCTAATTTCCTCATTTGGGGAGAGATTCAACGACGTTGCTGGCCAATGTGGGGTTTGATAATTACGAAGATAAGCAGCTCTCACCATGTCCGGACGAACGTTACGTTGCTAAAATTTAAGCCCAGGATGGCTTGCCATGAAGGGCAACAAAACGGCGTAGAATATCGTCGAGGTACTGCTGTGCTGTGAAGATGCTGCGGTTGACAACCAAAGGGGTTCAGCTATGAAAATAAATGGCGCCCCAGACCGTTACTGCTGGTTGTCGGGCCGTGTAACGGCGACAGTCAGGCTGGTATTCCACCACTGCCAGCCACGTGTCCAAACACATCTTGTTGGTCATCGTGGCTCAGCTGGAGGCGGGACTCATCTCTGAAGACAATTCTACTCCAGTCAGTGAGGTTCCAGGCAATAAGACGGCTCTGGAGATGCCCCCGACGACGGTGGGATACCAGCCTACCTGCCGCCCGCGATACTGCCCGACAACCACGAATGATGGTCAGGGATGTCTTTTGTTTTCATACCAGAATCGCTTTGGTTGCCATCCGTGGCAACTTTACAGCATAGCAGTACATCGCCGATAATCTACACCCTGTTTTACTGCCCTGCCGGTCAAAGCGTCCTGGGATTACATTTCAGCAATGCCCGCCAGTACATGTCGAGAGTTTCCATTGCCTGCCGTCTTGTTTACCGAACTCTACGTTGGCCAGGAAAGTCACCGGATCTCTCCCCAACTGAAGACGAAAATAAAAAAAATGGCTCGGAGCACTATGGGACTAAACATCTATGGTCATCAGTCTCCTAGAACTTAGAACAACTTAAACTTAACTAACCTAAGGACAGCACACAACACCCAGCATCACGAGGCAGAGAAAATCCCTGACCCCGCCGGGAATCGAACCCGGGAACCCGGGCGTGGGAAGCGAGAACGCTACCGCACGACCACGAGCTGCGGACAACTGAAAACGTTTGGAGCTTTATGGACAGGGCACTCCAACCATCTCGGGATTTTGACAAAATAATGCGTCAGTTGGACAGAACATGACACGATAGCCCTCAGGTGAATCGATCAGTGTCAAGCCGAATTATTGCTTGAATGAGGGTCAGAGGTGGACCAACGCGTTATTGACTTTCTAGATTTGTGAAGATCTTTCTCTCGAATAAATCACCCATTTTTTAAAAAAATTTAATCAATTGTTTGTGTGTACATGTACTCATGGCACTTAAATTGCATTATTTTTTAGAAAAGTGACCCTGGTTTCCTGGAACCAAAGTGCATCCGTTTCAAGAACTGGTATTCGAGGGAAACTGTACGACAACTTGCGTAGGAATCATGCAAATAAGAGATATTTGGGAGCGCCTACTGACGAGTGCAGACTGTCGTCCTTTACCACTGCATACATGAAAGGAATACGACATAAAATCGTTAATACTGATAGTAATACACAGCGCGATGCACTGCACAAAAGTTTGGTGAATAAAAATTTAGATAATATTCTTCTCGGGTGAGCAGCCGGACCAAACGTCATCTTGACACAATATTCCCGCGGAAATATTGTGTCAAGATGACGTTATGATTCGGCTGCTGACCCCAGACGAATATTGTCAATCATTACGCGGGGAGAGCCTTCGTAATCAGAAAAAATTAGATGTGGCAGTGTTGGCCATATTACTTTGATCGGGCGGAAGGATATCCTCTACTTCATTTGAGTTCAGTAAAGACGTTATCCAGAGTTTGGCTTGACACTTGATTCAGGAATGTGATAAAGCAGCAGAGCCTCATGCACCAGTCATTGATATGTGCAAAAGGAATAGAAAAGTATGACTTATCACTTATTAGGCAATGGATCGACCTTCCGCAATGTTATCGGTGAATCTTCAGAAGCATGGCACTTCCTTTACACGAAGTTCATTCATGTTCAATTTTTCGTTAGAGAAGGAGCAAGCATGATTGTTTAAGACCCTGTAATATTACTATCTCACGAATACTCATTACATGATATTTCAAACAGAAAAACGGTCACCTGGTTTCTGTTATGACGACCTAAAGTGGGCGGCGGACTGGTAGAATTCCAGCGGCTACTTTTGAGCTAGATTGTCTAGAAACAGTCTTAAATACCAGTGCGGACTTTTCATTAATGTGTCTCAATTGGTAGGGACAAATGAGGTAACTGGTTAATGGAAGCAAAAAATAAATTTAGAAGATGCAAATAATCTTTGGAGATTTTTAAAAAATCAGGGACTGTGCAACTTTACAGGGCATATTAAATTCCTTGTTTAAAATGAAGTTCAAAACCGGAGTGAAGTATTTCCTGTTGGACAACGCATTCTGCTGTAAGCAAGATTCTTAATATCATGATGGGTTGAGTCAAACCTGAGTTACAATTTGTTTCGTTATTATGTAGATCTTATTGTCATTTTTATAGCATATTATTTCAAAATTTTTACTTATTCTTTCATGTTGCTTCATCTTTAAGATTCATCTCGTTAACACTGTTCGTGAAATAGCTTAAAATTATTAGCAGTATTTACATAGACTTATTTATTCCTTCGGAGAAGATAGAGTCTTACATATACTGTGTATCATAATCAATAGCAAAAATTGACTTGGGTCGTAGCACACAATATTAACAACAAAACCGTTCTAGTAAACATGGCTGAGCAAAACAGCCTTTTGTGAAATTTACGTGAATGTTTGCATTACAAGCTGGAAGTCACTTCCGTGTAAAATAGTGCAGGAAGTATTTGAAATGCAAACATTTCAGTTAAGTCCCTGTCTTAATGAGCTCAAATTTCACCTGAGGTCCAAGCATGGAGAAAGTGTAGCACCGACAAATTTTTCTGCTAATCGATGTTGACGTCTAACGTACCAATGTGGCCCAAGATGAACAGGTCCTGCTGGTCATGTACCTAGCCCTCCAAGATAAGCTTACCTCAACTCTTTAGATTTTTCTACCTGGGCTCATCTCTAAAGTGAATTTATAACACATCCATTGTTAAGGTTGAGGAACTGGAGCGGCTAATTGTACAGTCTTGTCAAGATTTTCTAGAAAATCCGAGAATATTTGAAATAATTCTGCTCACTGCAAAGATGAATATTGCATCAAAATGCGAGAACGACAGGTGGAGCACTGTATAAACATATAGAGGGCTTGGACAAAAAATAAGGCAAAACCGAAAGACTGCAGGTGGCCCTGACGTACGATGTGTCGGAGAAAAGTAATGCGACTGACTTTTCTACCAAAGTTTTTATTTTCTTCAAACAACAATATTGTCTCCTTCAAAGTAGCTCCCTTCGGCAGCTGAACACCGGCCGAGTCGTCGTTCCCTGTCTTGGTAGCAGCGCTGAAACATTTAAACTGGTAGGGCGTTTAATATGTCAGTCACACATTTTTCAATGTTCTGTACAGCGCAGAATGACGTCCATTTAAGTCCCTTTCCAATTTCTGGAAAAGAGAAGTCACAAGGACTCAGATCAGAAATGTAGGGGGCAGCTGAAAAACAGGAATGCATTATGAGGCAAAAAATTTCATGATGGGTATGGCCGTGTGACACGGGGCGTTGTCATCACGCAGCATCCATTTGTCTGCAGCGCCTGGTCTCGCTCGTTTCACCCTCCTCCTGAGCCATTCAGTGACATTTTCGTAAAACACGTGGTTGACAGTTTGTCCTGGAGGAACAAATGCACAATACCTCCAATGTCAAAAAAACAAATCAGCACTGTTTTCATCTTTGATTTGCTCATTCGAGCGTTTTACGGAAGAGGATATGTCTTAGTGTGCCACTCCTCACTTGGCTGCGTTGTCTCAGGATCATACTAAAAAAATCCCGGTTTCATTACCTGTGATCACACAACTGAAACTGTAGTGGTCATTGACAGCTCCCTGAAGAAGATCAACGGGCAAATATCTCCGATTGTCCTACTGCTCAGTTTCTTCGGCACAAACCTTTCACAACTTGACAAACTTTGGCCAAAATTTGATGTACCGTGAAAGTGTTTAACAGGTGTCTGATCATTTTTATTGTTAAGCATCGGTCCGATGTAACAGGACCCCGCACGCGTTCCACATGTTCGTCGGTTTTTGAAGCATCAGATCACTCTGAGCGAGGTTCACCTTCAACTTGTTCTCAGCCTTCCGAGAATTATTTGTGCCAGCAAGAAAATTGTGCTCTTTATGAGGAATGTTAGCCATAGGTCTCTTTCAATTTTTCAAAGTTCATACACGCAGATTCCACAACTTTCACACAAAACTTGATGATATAACGAAGCTTTGTTGTACACTTGGAAGAAGCCTGGAGATACTGACAGGTTTCAGATAGATTATATAATGGTGAGACGGAGATTTAGGAACCAGGTTCTAAATTGTAATATATTTCCAAGGACAGATGTGGACCACAATCTATTGGTTATGAACTGTAGATTAATACTGAAGAAACTGCAAAAAGGTGGGAATTTAAGGAGATGGGACCTGGATAAACTGAAGAACCAGAGGTTGTACAGACTTTCAGGGAGAGCATAAGGGAACAATTGTCACGAATGGGGAAGGAAATACAGTAGAAGAAGAATGCGTTGCTCTGAGGGATGAAGTAGTGAAGGCAGCAGAGGATCCAGTAGGTAAAAAGACGAGCGCTAGTAGAAATCCTAGGGTAACAGAAGAGATATTGATTTTAGCTGATGAAAGGAGAAAATACAAAAATGCAGTAAATGAAGCAGCCAAAAAGGAATACAAACGTCTCAAAAATGAGATGGCTAGAGGACAAGTGTAAGGATGTAGAGGCGTATATCACTAGGGGTAAAATAGATACTGCCTACAGGAAAATTAAAGAGACCTTTGGAGAAAAGAGAGTCACTTGCATGAATATCAAGAGCTCAGATGGAAACCCAGTTTTAAGCTAAGAACATTAAGTAGATAGGTGGGAGGAGTATATACAGGGTCTATACAACGGCGATGTTCTTGAGGACAGTATTATGGAAATGGACGAGAATGTAGATGAAGATGAAATGGGAGATACGATACTACGTGAAGAGTTTGACATAGCACTGAAAGACCCAAGTCGAAACAGGGAGTAGACAACATTCCATTAGATCTACTGATAGCCTTGGGGGAGCCAGCCCTGACAAAACTCTACAATCTGGTGAGAAAGACGTATCAGACTGGCGTAATGCCTTCAGACTTCAAGAAGAATGTAATAATTCGAATCCCAAATAAAGCAGATATTGACAGATGTGAAAATTACCGAACTACCAGTTTAATAAGCCACGGCTGCAAAATAATAACACGAATTCTCTACAGACGAATGGAAAAACCGGTAGAAGCCAACCTCGGGTAAGATCAGTTTGTATTCCGTAGAAATGTTGCAGCCCGGGAGGCAATACTGAACCTACCACTAATCTTAGAAGCTAGATTAAGGTAAGGCAAACCAACGTTTCTAGCATTTGTAGACTTACAGAAAGCTTTTGACAATATCGACTGGAATACTCTCTTTCAAATTCTGAAGGTGGCAGGGGTAAAACACAGGGAGCGAAAGGCTATTTACAATTTGTACAGAAACCAGGTGGCAGTTGTAAGAGTCGGGGGGCATGAAAGGGAAGCAGTGGTTGGGAATGGAGTGAGACAGGGTTGCAGCTTATAGCCGATTTTATTCAGTCTGTATGTTGAGCAAGCAGTAAAGGAAACAAAAGAAAAATTCGAAGTGGGCATTAAAATTGATGGAGAAGAAATAAAAACTTTGAGGTTCGCCGATGACATTGTAATTCGGTCAGAGACAGCAAAGGACTTGGAAGAGCAGTTGAACGGAATGGACATTGTCTTGAAAGGAGGATATAAGATGAACATCAACAAAATCAAAAGGAGTATAATATAATGAAATCGAATTAATTCGGGTGATGCTGAGGGAATTAAATTAGGCGATGAGACGCTTAAACTAGTAAATGAGTTTTGTTATTTGGGGAGCAAAATAACTGATGATGCTCGAAGTAGAGGGGATATAAAATGTAGACTGGCAATGGCAAGGAAAGCGTTTCTGAAGAAGAGAAATTTGTGAACATCGGGTATAGATTTGTCAGGAGGTCGTTTCTGAAAGTATTTGTATAGAGTGTAGCCATGTGTGGAAGTGAAACGTGGACGATAAATAGTTTAGACAAGAAGAGAATAGAAGGTTTCGAAATGTGGTGCTACAGAAGAATGTTGAAGATTAGATGGGTGTATCGCATAACTAATGAAGAGGTATTGAATAGGATTGGGGAGAAGAGAAATTTATGGCACAACTTGACCAGAAGAACGGATCTGTTGGTCGGACATATTATGAGGCATCAAGGGATCACCAATTTATAATTGGAGGGCAGCGTGAAGGGTAAAAATCGTAGAGGGAGACCAAGAGATGAATACACCAAGCAGATTCAGAATGATATAGGTTGCAGTAGGTACTGGGAGATGAAAAAGCTTGCACAGGATGGAGTAGCATGGAGAGCTGCATCAAACCAGACTTTGGACTGAAGACTAATACAAAAACAACGTTGCTCTAAATGCCGCTCTTGCGTTTACGTAACACACAACAAGAACACAGTTTGACTAGTGGCTGTCTAAAAAATCACGTGATCGCTCTACGGAGCTGCAACTCAGACTGATCATCTGGAAGGGATGAAAACACTGGTCTACACAAGCAGAGCAACATAGCGTTAGCAGATCTCTCGCAATGTCTCATTACTTTTGTCACACTCCTCGTATTTGACCACCAACGTGACTGCGAAGTTCCCTCACTACGCTGCGACTGTCAGTCCTTGGCCAGAGCAGTGTTCTGTGAGATCAGTTCGTCACAGCTAAGTGAATTTGAACATTGTCAAACGGTTGCTGCTCGTGTGGAGGGTGGTTCCGCAATCAAGGTAGTCGAAGTGTTTCCGCAATCAAGGTAGTCGAAGTGTTTGGTGTTTCAATAGGTACAGTATCGAAGATTTACGCCACATACAAGGAAAGCGATAAAACATCATTCTATAAGTAACAGCGCAGACAGAAATTGTATGCTGAGTAATAGTGACGGACTGTCTCTGAAGAAGACTATGACGAAACATAAGGAAACGACAGCTGCGAAAGTTGGTTGGGTGGTTGGTTGGAGGGGACCAAACAGCGATATCGTAGGTCCCAACGGAAAAGTGAAGGAAGTCGGCCTTTCTCTTTCAAAGACACCATCCCGGCATTTGCCTGAAGCGATTTAGAGAAATCACAGAGAACTGAAATAAGGGTGACCCAACGCGGGTTTGAACCGTCGTCCTCCCGAATGCAGTTGCAGTAATCACTGCAGAACTGAACGTCGCAGTCTTGAATCCTGTTAGCTCCGAAACAACATAAAGTGTGTACCATAAACAGGGAATTGCAGGGCGACATGGAATAACAAAACCACTCCTCAGTGATCTAAATGCCCTTATCAGGGCAACTGGTGCCGAAGCCATAAAACCTGGACTGTGGAGCAATGGAAGTATTTCGTTTGGATGGATGAGCCTATTGCAAATTGTTACCAATTTCTCTAGGGCGAAATAGCGCAGGATTCGGCGATTGTTTGGGCAGCCATAATACCGTGGTGTTCGTTTGGACCTCACTGTCACTCTGCCATGGGGTGTACGACCATTTTGGCCTATCAGGTCCATCCAGTGGTACAATATTTGTTGCTCAATAACGATGCTGTGTTCCAATATGAAACGACCTCTGTTTACAGAGCTTGCATCGCCCAGGACTTGTTTCGTGACCACCACGATGAATTTTCGCATATGCCCTGCCAAGCACAGTCGCCAATCACAATATTAGCCTTTGTGGTCTTCTTAGGAAAGAAGGGTGCGTGACCCCCTGTCCAGTACCATCATTTTTAACTAAACCCGCCATTGTTTTACAGCAGTACTAGTATAAGATTCCCTTGAAAACCATGCAGGACGGGCATTTATACACTGCGAGACGACTGGAAGCTGTTTAAAATGCCAATGGATTTTATATACCTTATTAGGTATGCTGAAAAAATGGATTGGCTAAGACCTGAGACCGCATTATAAATTTATGTCCATGATGATGATGATGATGGTGATGATGTTTAGTTTGTGGGGCGCTCAACTGCGCGGTCATCAGCACCCGTACAAAAACCCAATTTTTACACAGTCCAATATATCCACTGTCTTGAACGATGATGAGGACAACGATGAAATGATGAGGACAACACAAACACCTAGTCCCTGGGCAGAGAAAATCCCTAACTCGGCAGGGATCGAACCCTGGACCCCTGTCATCCAGATACAGCAACGCTAGCCACTAGTCCACGAGCTACGGACATATTTATGATTAAGTTTTTACTGCTTCAGTCCCTTTTACTACCATTTATGAACACGTGATGTTTCAACACCTTTCCAATCTTCAGGTGCGTTACAGTTACATGTACAATAATTTCAAATGTGACGTGGATTATTTGCTGGGTGTGCCAGTCTGCCTAAGTATCCAAACTTAATACCTTTTCGTCTGGAAAATTACTTGTCTCTCACACAGAGCAGAGTAGTGAACACACCGTGACTTAACACATTTTCATTCAGATGTTCACAGTCCAAAGTCACCTAATTGCTAAGTAAACTAAAATAAATTTCCAGCAAAAATGATCAAATCTGATTACATAACTTCACTGCCACCCCGAGAAAGTAATCTTCATCATTCTTCAGCTTAATGTAATTTACATGTTACTGCGAAAAACCTGATGATGGGAACATGCTGCCAAAATCTGTCGTGATAATAAATATTAATAAGAGGTGACTGAAACAGTAAAAAATTATTTCATATGTAAGCAGGTCTACACTATAACATGCATGAAATGCTATTGTGTTTCTTGTTATAGTAGACAACCAGTGATCCAATGAGATGGCATTCAGTGATACAATGAGATGGCAGTTCAGTCGAAATCTTGGCATTTCAGCTGTATTCTTAGTACATACGACAATACTTTTTCCTTTGGTCTGTGGTGGTTTGTTACTATACAGTTACCTCGCAAACTGCTCGTTTGCAAATATATATTTGATGGAATGATTTGGCCGGCCAGGGTGGCCGAGCAGTTCTAAGCGCTACAGTCTGGAACCGCACGACCGCTGCGGTTGCAGGTTCGAATCCTGCCTGGCGGATGGATGTGTGTGATGTCCTTAGGTTAGTTAGGTTTAAGTAGTTCTATGTTCTAGGGGACTGATGACCTCAGAAGTTAAGTCCCATAGTGCTCAGAGCCATTTGAACCATTTTTGCAATGATTTGTTTATCACCTTCCTGCCGCTGCCCTACCTGTATAAACTCTTAGGTATGTGCAGATTGGGAGTGGGTGACACAGAATGAAATTAGTAGAGAGAGTACTTTTCCATTGATCCTTTGGGAGCCTTGTGATGTGAAATTACTCCAGCAGTTTATCACCAAGACTGTGTCGCTCCACATCTAACTGCTATGGAAACATGGTAACGGTTAATATAAAGGTCTTCAGGGCAAGGTGGTACGTTACTAACTGTTATCGTCCCATAGGACGGTCATTGAACCGAGAGTGCGGTGGTGGTTGGCTGAGGGAGGGGATCAAATAGCGAGGTCATCGGTCCCATCGGATTACGAAAGGATCTGGAAGGAAGTCGGCCGTGCCCTTTCTAAGGAACTATCCCAGAATTTGCCAGAAGCGATTTAGGGAAATCATGGAAAAACCTAGATTAGGCTGGCCGGACGCGAGTTTGAACCGGCGTCCTTCCGAAAGCGACTCCAGTGTGGTAACCACTGCGCCACTCCATTCGGTTCAGAGGGCGCAGCCTCGGTTTTATTGACTGACAGTTATTTTGCATTTCAACACCGTACGAGTACCAGAAAACTTTTATGTCAACCGACTCTGAACGCTGAGGTATTCGTGCACACTTAGGCCTTCAGAGGAAACTACTTGGCGCAGGGAAGATTTTATCGAATTCTGCGCGGTGCGGGCCGTTCAGGAAGCGCGGGAATATTCGGCGAGTGCGACGGGGCCGGCGGTGCTGAGACGGCTTCTCCGGCGGAACTCGGTGGGCGGCGGTGGGCGACGCGGCGCGGATATTGCCCCGCGAGGAAGGAACTCGCTCTTCTCGCACACATTCGCCGTGAAATATGAAGTCGGAATGAAGTTACTGGCGCTGCCTCTATGGCTTCCTATCAATACTCATTTCATCGTCCATTGGTCTGTATCCGGTGCGGGCGTGGGCGACGGCAGAGAGGGTCTGCACAGCACGCGGTCACTAACGCTACAGGGAGCCTTACTGCGCCGCGCAGGTGTTCTGCACCCACCAGTCACCTCCAGGGTGGTCCATCTCTGTCTCACGGATTCCTTTTGTGCTGCTCTATTTATTCGCACTGCAGGGTATGCTTTGTTTTACACCCAGTTCAGGTTTCCTGGTCGTTTCGTGATTCAGTTGGCATGCTGTACTATGTGTTTTCTTTTGAATTCGTAAATCAGTTTCTACTCACCTCCGTCGCCGAATAACAGACCTACATCAGCAACAGCTCAGAGCGCGAGTGAAGCATATATTTCTTCCATCTCCTACGTGAAACAGAACATTTCTTTTTCTTTTTAAATAATAAATGAGTCGATGCAGAAATAGAGAGATCCGCTTCCTGATATTCAGTTCAGCAGTGCCACTGCAATATTTTATCCGAACAATAGCAACTGTTAAAGAACTCATCCGTGTCGAAGTTTGTTTTTCCACAGTCGCCTGGAATACCGGTCTCAGAGCAACAGTGCCTGCACTTGTCTTGCAATATCCGGTTCTGCACGGAGATTAAGTTTGCCATATCGTTCTTTGTCAATCAGCGACGTTAGTATGGAAGACCTAAGGACGAAAGCAATTTTCGCGTGATGTTCTACAGCCTGGTAACGCCGCTCGATGAATCGTGTAGGACAGAAGGCAACTTAAAGAAATACGCAATGAGACCAACACAAATGGCACTTTTATTCAAAGGCAAAAAACACTCTGCAGTCACCGCTATTTATAGAATGAGATTTTCACGCTGCAGTTGAGTGTGCGCTGATATGAAACTTCCTGGCAAATTAAAACTGTGTGCCGGACCGAGACTCGAACTCGGGACCTTTGCTCTTCACGGGCAAGTGCTCTACCATCTTTTTTTTCTTTTTTTTTAACCTTTTACTTGTTTATTATCCCAATACGCTTGAGAAATTTATTTGCCTACCTTTTTATCATTCCTTATCGATTTACTTACCGTATTAACCCACCTATCCTTACGAATTCTGATACGAAAAACTACGATGAAAAGAAATTGTAAACTCTACTGTTTCCTCGAGATTCGAACCCGGGTTTTCCGCTTCCCAGCTGTTTTTATTATTTTTTGACCCGTTATTCAACAATTTATTCTTTTTTTAATTTATGGGGTACCTAACAAAAAGAAATAAAACAAAATCATAGCCATCCCTACGGGGCATCGCCACTTGTTTCCCGCCAAACAAAAATGAACTCTTACCTCTTCAGGCGTTGCCTTCCTACCTATACGTAACCACCTCCCATCTAAAATGTGAAGAAACTATACTATACGGGACTAACGTGTGAGCGCCAACCCACAAAAACACTATGAAAGGAAGGGGGGAGGGGGGGATGGGAAGGGTATTTCTAGCAGGGTGCGGAAGTTTTTCTTTTCGTTATATAGATATCAATGTGCGAACAGTCATAGATAGTCATGCCTGGAAAACTAAAACAGAATGAAAACACCATCGAAGATAGTAAACATAAAAAACATGAAAGTAAAGCTACCACTTCGTAGTTAGGCTTCCTAGCGACTGCGCCCACTGATAAAGATAATTCAATGTATGATCGTTTGCACTTCGTTCTGACCTCATCTATCACTGCCTGGAACATTCCAACTACACGGCGGGCTGTGAAAGGCACTCCAAAGATAGTTTGCGAAGCATAGTCGATATCTGGTATGCCCGGCAATAGCATGATGTCTTTCTTGCAAATAGAGCCAGAAGTCAAGTAAATTCTTGTGTCCGTCATGATACGGGTAATGTACCGCATGTCCACGTATCCAGGTGAAGGAGTTGGTCCGAGTCTTGGGGTAAAATGTCTCATCCGGAAACAATGACGTGCGTGCAGATATATGATCCGGCCTAACTCGCAAGAGATAAGCCAGCATCTGCCGCACAAGGTGCCAAACCGGTTCCGCCTCCCCACAGCTGAGGCGGTGCTCGTCAGAATCTACTGTATTACAACCCACACAATTGGGAGGTTCTGTCATGTGGATATTGTAGAGATGTTCTTGCGTCACCAACTTCCCATTAACGACTACGTCCCATTGGGAAACAACATCGGAATCAAGCCTGTCATCGTGTACAGTCTTCCACACCATCCGCCATCGTTCATCAGGATATTTTAGTTCGACCACATTTAGGGCGCGGCGTTGCAGCATAGGCGTCGAGTTGTGGACATTCGCGGTGTCGTGAGCGCTACACTGGAATAACTTTGTTCTAAATAGAAACGTCCTATACAAAAGACGGGCGCTGGGATGTCCTGTAGTGGCACCGGCGCCCTTAGTGAAGCAGGTCGTAGCGCCGTCAGAAGCAGACTCGTGAGGCTCGTAGGACAACGGCGCAGCAGATATAAATGTGAACTAACGTAGAAGGCAATGGCCCTGTCATGGACGTTAACTAGGCCAAGACCACCTTTTTTCATTGGGGAGGGTAAGAGATACGTATCTGATCTTCAGTAACATACCAGCACTGACGAAGTATCCCAGCGCTGTCATAATCCTACGCGCCAGGGTTCAAATTGCTCTGAGCAATTCGGGAGGACGACGGTTCAATCCCGCGTCTGGCCATCCTGATTTAGGTTTTCCGTGATTTCCCTAAATCGCTCCAGGCAAATGCCGAGATGGTTCCTTTGAAAGGGCACGGCCGACTTCCTTCCCCGTCCTTCCCTAAACCGATGAGACCGATGACCTAGCAGTTTGGTCTCTTCCCTCAAAACAGCCTAGCCAGCCTAGCTTTGAGCACTATGGGACTGAACATCTGAGGTCATCAGTTCCCTAGAACTTAGAACTACTTAAACCTAACTAACCTAAGGACATCACCCTGACCGAGGCAGGATTGGAACCTGCGACCGTAGCAGCAGCTCGGTTCCGGACTGAAGCACCTAGAACCGCTCGGTCACAGCGGCCGGCACGCTCCAAGGGTTTCGGAATGTGTAGCGTTTGGGCGACATCCGGTATGCGGGACGCAAGGTATACATTGGCATAATGTGCCCGCTGAACGATGTTGAGGGACCGCAAGCGCTGATTTGCAATTTCGGCCCAAATTTGGTTAAGAAGGCGTCGATAACTGATCGTCGTCGCGCGTCGCATGTCGTTCATGAAATCTAAGCCGAAGCAGCGGACAGTATCAATGAAGCGTAAGGAGGCAATGTGTTCCTGCGGTAACCCAATACCGATACTTAAGGCGACTGACATGTCAACGTTGATTTGGCTACCAGAAGTTGCACCTTAGGCTGCAATCCAGTCGAAAGCCGCCGTCATATCGGCAGCTACAAATATGACGATCATCAAATCATCCGCATATGTGGTGCAGCAATAGAAGGAGCCGTCAAACTGTATCCCAGTGAGCCTGTCTCGGAGAATCATCTGAGCTACCCAAGCACGACTCACGACCCGTCCTCATAGCTTCAATTCTGCCAGTACCTCGTATCCTACCTTCCAAACCACACGGAAGCTCTTCTGCGAACCTTGCAGAACTAGTAGTCCTGGAAGAAATGATATTGCGGAGACATGGCTTAGCCACAGCCTAGGGATTGTTTCCCGAATGAGATTTTCACTCTGCAGCGGAGTGTGTGCTGATATGAAACTTCCTGGCAGATTAAAACTATGTGCTGGACCTAGACTCGAACTCGGAACCTTTGCCTTTCGCGGGCAAGTGCTCTACCAACTTAACAGAACTTATGTGTAGAGCACTTGACCGCGAAAGGCAAAGGTCCCGAGTTCGAGTCTCAGTCCAGCACACAGTTTTAATTTTCCAGGAAGTTCCACCGCTATTTATGATTGTCTCCAGACACTATAAAAGGTTGGACATAGTTCTCAGTCGGATGTGTGGTCACCGCGGACGACAATGCTTGCTCTGCAACGTGTTCCATTGCTGGCCGCGAGGTCGGCCAGGGATTTCTTGCGACAAGGCGGACCACTCCTCCACCAGCCCTCTTGTCAACTGACGGATCGTCGTCGTTGTTCGTGGACGTGCTGCAGCTCGTCTTCCGAACGCATCACGTACAGGTTCGATGGGATTTAAGTTGGGGGTAGAAGCAGACCAGTTCATTCGCCGAATATTCTCTCGTTCCACCGCCTCATTTCAACGCAGTTACACCCGAAAGCACTCCTGAAAAGGCGAACGAGGGGAAGGAGTACAGTGTTAAAATAACGCTGACCAGTTGGTGTACCGTGTTCAAAGTACGCCCAGAGGCAACATTATGCCTCCAAAACACCCTACACCCTACCCCCAGCACCCCCCCCCCCCCGATCCACACACTCACACCATAACACGTGAACCATGAATACGATAAAGTTCGGCAATGTTCGTGGGTGATTTTACATACCCTAACCAGACATGAGAGAGCACTTGGAAGACGGTGAATTGATAACCAACTGAAGCACAGAGAAAACGTAAGTGTAATACCAAAAAATGACTTTCTGAGGAATAATTATTTTGAAGACTTACAGTACTGAATGTCAGCTGGTACTCCTTGTGTTATTCTACCTGGATTCTGTAGACGACTGAAGTACAACAGCACGTAACGCTAGTGCGCGATGATACTGAAAATCTAGGAACAACTGCAATACGACAAAATGTAGTCTTCTATTTTAAAGAGTGTCTGTTACTTTGTTCCAGTTTGGAGAAAGGCGGTGCTTAATATACTTATAAACTACCTTTTACTAGCTTTAACTTTTTCTCATCACCTTGATTTCCATCTAAATGATCTGATATTAAAAGAATTTGTAGATAAAATATTAGCTAGTGGACTGCAGGTTTATTCATGTACTTTTCTGTCTCCGGTAATACATATCGTTAACCCTAAAATCATAAAAGGATAATTTGGCACCCTTTCCATCTGCTCAAAACATCCGAACGATCAGTTTAAAAAGACGTGGTTTGTAAAATACTAACACGAATTTCTTACAGAGAATGGAAAAACTGGTAGAAGTCGACCTCAGGGAAGGTCAGTTTGGATTTTGGAGTAACGTAGGAGCACCCGAGGCAGTACTGACCCAACGATCTACCTTAGAAGATAAGGAAAAGCAGACCTAGCCGAATACACCTTATGTAGACTTAGAGAAAGCATTTGAGTTCTCTTCGAAATTCTGAAGGTAGCAGGGGTAAAATATACGGAGCGAGATGCTGTTCACAGCTCATATAACTCATGCTCAGATACAACAGAATATTTTGAACGACTAGAGATAGGACGTTCATATTCACAGGACATGTACATTAGTGTATTCTTCAGAAATGATTAGCATTTGAGCCCTGTCGGCCCGCAGGTTCAATTTCAACATCGATGTCGCGGAGCAACAACATCTACCGATAGATTGTGCCTGCTGCTCTCGTTGTAGCTGTAAGCGATCAGTGTGACTTGAGGACACGCCATTTTTCGCCAAGACAAAGCACGACCACATGTTGCTGCACGAACACGTGCGTTCTTGGTGTCACAGAATGCCAGCCTTTGCCTAAGCACACTAGAACACCAGTCTTGTTGGCAATAGAAAATGTGTTGGATATATTGGAAAGACTGGTGCTGCGCTGTGGCCTAATGCCAACCACCACAGAATATGTATTTAATATGTATTTAACTTTTAAGAAGTCTCTTCTGAAGCCATTTCTCTGGAATGTAGCCCATGTATGGAAGTGAGACATGAACGATGAAGAGTTTGGGCAGGAAGAGACTAGAAGGTTTTTCTGGTATCTGGTATCGATACCATTTCACAAGCGTCATAGGATCGGAATTCCAAGTTTCCATTCGACATCGATAGTTGTCATGCGAGTTCTGGTGGATCCAATGGAGCTCGCCCGCTGAGCCATGCCTCCAGTGGCTCTGGACTACAAGCGCCCTCTGCCGCCACAATACAGGATGGCTTGTAGCAGCAAAGCAGCCCACTTGCGCTTGGAGGCTCCTCGCGACGACAGCAATGTTCGTGATGTTACAGCGAGTCTCTTCCATGTTGACGTTGTGATAGCTGGACTCTGCTTCTTCCTGCTCATTTGTACTTATGCTTAGAGAAACACAAGTTAAGTAAATCTTCTGTTTACTATTTTAACTTACTTGCTAATCATTTCTGCACTTGTCCAGTTCCTACGACGAAAACTGCCAGCTACTCTGTACCTCATCCCTCCTCACCACTGTGCATGAAGTCATACAACGGTTTTGCACTGTGGTTCTGCAGAAGAGTGCTGAAGACTAGATAGGTAGACCATGTAACTAATGAGGAGATAGTGAATGGAATTGACGAGACAAGAAATTTTGTGTCAGAAAGGCTCGGTTGATAGGACACATTTAGTACTGGAGGGAAGAGCAGTATGCAAAAATTGTATAGGGGGACGGAGAGGTGAATACATTAAGCAGATTCAAAAGGAGTAGTTATTCATATATGAAGAGGCTTGCACAGTACAGAGCACCTTGATGAGCTGCATCAAACCAGCTCCAGACTTAAGATCACAACTACTATCAAATAGGCAGTTGACATTCCAATTTAAAGAACACTATATTTCTACGATGATCCCAGTTGACACAGAGTATCACTTCAAACAGGGGATGAGTAACATTTGATAGAAATGGTTTCATCTCCACATTGGAAATATAAGAAAAGATGAGCCAAAACATTATGACCACCTGCTTAGTAGCCCTTTGGTCGATCTTTGCAACCAAGTATAGCAGCAATTCTGAGTGGCGTGGATTCTAGAAGTTCTTGGTATTTTTCTAGAGAGATGTGACGCCAAATGTCTGTGTACATGTCACACAATTCTAACAGGTCGACTGTTTGTGGGTGCAAAGCTGGTGCCCAGCAGTTCTACAAATGTGTTCCATCAGGTTCAGTTCAGGCGAATTTGGTGGTCAACATATCAATGTGCGTTCATTATCATGCTCCTCAAACCACTGTAGAAAGGTTTTCGCCTTGGAAAATGCTAGAAGACGGCAGGTACTTTGACCTGTCTTTTCTTCCACTTAATTTGCTCATGTTCTAATGGTCATTGAGATTATTAGAGAGGGCTGAGAGTGGTTGCAACGCTGAATTCAATCATAGATAAATGCATGTAGGCATTAGAGGTGGAAGAGGCGAGCGCTTGTTTTTCATTGCGAGGCTGCCAGGGCCGTAGATATGCAAAGGTCAGCCGACCGGCACTTCGCAGCAACAAGGTCTCGGCTGCATTGTCTCTGTAGCCAGACGAGAAATGCACAACTTCTTTCGCAGAACTTTTGTAGAGCTGGTACAGCGGCAATTGTTTCCGGGTGAAGCGAGGCGCAGTGCCGACTTCAGCAGGGCGCCTCATATTGCCTTTTGTTTCCGCTAAGTCCGGTATCTGCTTGTTGACGAAAACATCTCTCGGAAACACTGCTGGTGGCTGCAGACAACGTGGCGGACAAGGCTGCGGTGTTTTCTGCTGGTCACGTAGACGCTCTGGTCTGCGAAAAATAACAGTGTGTTCATTGGACCGCAGCCTGCGACATAAGAAATCGCCACACAGGACGCCTGTCGATGTATTAGAATTAGAGGAACAGTTTTTCCTGTATTATGGAGGGAGGCTGTATAGTACACGAAATGGTGGGCAAATGGCACACGAGAGTTTTCCGGGCTTTCTATTGCAGGTTTTTAGGTGGTTAACGAAAATTCCACGTGGAGCTTACCGTGGCCGGAAAGTTATTTTGTTGAAGAGGACACGTCAATCGTGATCCAGGCAAAAGTGTGGACGGCAAATTATTCGTTAGGCAACTGTTGAAGAGTGCAGAGAAGATTCAGCCTTTCTCAGAGGGAGGGTGTCAGATATAAGGTCCACCGGCCGACCCGACACCGAGGTGCATAATACATAGCATCTCGGGTTCTGTACATGCATGGTGAGCACTGGCGTGCATTGGAAGAAGGAATCTTCAGAGCAAATGGAAGCAGCTGTTGTAGTTGAAGAGAATTACAGTAGTTTGTTTCTGAGCTCAGTTCACAGTCACTGTCAGTCGTATTCATCATCCGTCCGGTGTGGCCGAGCGATTCTAGGTGGTTCAGTCTGGAACCACGCTACCGCTACGGTCGCAGGTTCGAGTCCTGCCTCCGGCATGGATGTGAGTGATATCCTTAGTTTGTTAGGTTTAAGTAGTTCTAAGTTCTAGGGGACTGATAACCTCAGCGTTTGAACATGGTGTTATAGTCGGCGCATGAGCGGTGGGACACAGAAGCTCCGAGGTAGCGATGGAGTGTCGATTTCCCCGTACGACCATTTCACGAGTGTACCCTGACTATCAGAAATCCGGTAAAACATAAAATCTCCGACATCTCTGCGGCCGGGAAAAGCTCCTACAAGAAAGGGACCAGCGACGACTGAAGAGAACCGTTCAACGTGACAGAAGTGCAACCCTTTAGCAAACTGCTGCAAGTTTCAGTGCTGAGCCATCAACAAGAATCTGCGTGTGAACCATTCAACAAAATACCAGCGGTATGGGCTTTCGGGGCCGAAGGCCTACTCGTGTATCGTTGATGATTGTACGACACAAAGCTTTACGCCTCACCTGGGCTCGTCAACACTGATATTGGACGGTTGATGACGGGAAACATTTTGGATGCTTGGACTTGTCTCGTTTAAATTGAATCGAGCGTTTTTTACGGGTATGGAGACAACCTCATGAATCCATGGATCTGGCATGTCAGCAGTTGACTGTTCAAGCTGGTGGAGGCTCTGTAATGGTGTGGGGTGTGTGCACTTGGAGTGATATGGGAATCCTGATACGTCTAGACTGTGACAAGTGACACGTTCATAAGAATCCTGTTTGATCGCCTGCATCCATTCATTCCCATTGTGCATTCCGACGGACTTGGGCAATTCCAGCAGGACAGTTCGACACCCAACACGTCCACAATTTCTACAGAGCGGCTAGAGGAACACTCCTCTGAGTTAAAACACTTGCGCTGGCCACGAAACTCTCCAGACATGAACATTATTGCGCATATGTGGGATGCCTTGCAACGTGCTGTTCAGAAGAGATCTCTCCCCCCCCCCCCCCCCCTACCCTCGTGCTCTTATGGATTTATAGTAGACAGCACTGTACGACTCTTGGCGTCAATTCCCTCCAGCACCTTCAGATATTAGTCGAGTCCCTGTCACATCGTGTTGCGGCACTTCAGCATGCTCGGGGGCCCGTGCAAGATATTAGGCAGGTGTAGCAGTTTCTTTGTCCCTTCAGCGCACGTTGAGAATAGAATTAGCAACATAGAAGTAATTAATTTAAACTTCATATATGATGAAATGTTGCTGTTTGACATCATATCTCCTGAACTATGATAGGTAGGAGGATTTTAGCCCCACAGTGACTGTTGCCTGACGGTAAGGGATATGCGAGCTAATTTTCGTTGAAATCGTCCTAATGATTTAGGAGGAAATATAGAACACACACTCATACACACACACACACACACACACACACACACGACATACACACACGTGGATCAGTTCATGCTGGTTAATGAAGGTAGCTCAATTGAAACAAAGATACAGTATATTATACTCATAGACTGATATACGACATTGATATACAGTGGCAGAAAAACAATCACAACACCAAGAAATAGTTGTACGACATAAGTGAAAGGTGGTTGGTGTGTTTCTACATCAGAAAGATAATGTCTATTGATACTTCACCTCAGTCGCATAAGAATGCACTCGTAGCGATTCTATGAAGATGCAAATAAGGTTTGCTTTAAATATAAAAACGATCATAGCGTTAGTTATCATTTAGATCGGACATGGTGATTTTATGTTAGTCAAGATTGCCTATCTGTCGAATGGCTCTGAGCACTTTGGGCCTTACATTCTGAGGTCATCAGTCCCCCAAAACTTAGAACTACTTAAACCTAACTAACCTAAGGACATCACACACATCCATGCTCGAGGCAGCATTCGAACCTGCGATCGTAGCGGTCGCGCGGTTCCAGAATGTAGCACCTAGAACCACTCGGCCACCATGGACGGCGCCTTTATGTCGACAAATGCGCCGTTATCAGTATCTCACTGAGTTTGAAAGGGGTCGTGTAGTACTGCTACGAGAAGATGAATGTTTCTTCACCGACACTGCCGAAAGACATGGCAGAAATGTAGCCACTGTACAAGACTGTTGACAGTTGTGGCCACGTGATGGTACGGTTGCAACAAGACCGGGATCTGGACGGCCACGTGTCACTACTGAGAGGGAAGATCACCGTGTTCAGCGTATGACTGTCGAGTATTGTACTGCATCTGCAGCAGCAATTTGAGCAGCAGTTGACAACACAGTCACCAAACGGACTGTTACAAATCGGTAAGGATAATTCCGAGCCAGACGCCCCGTGGCGTGCGACTTCAGTGGTATCAAGCGAAAGCTCATTAGAGGACATGGTGGAGATCTCTCGTGTTTTCTGATGAAAGCTGGTTCTGCCTCTGCACCAGTGATGGCCGTCTCTCGGTTATAAGGAGACCCGTTGAGGGCCTGCAGCCAACCTCCCTGCATCACAGACACATCGCCCCTGCACCTGGTGTTACGGACTGGACTGCGATTACGTAAAAAGCAGAAGCACACTCGTGAGCAGCCCACGCACCCTGACTGCAAATTCGTACGTCGGTCTGGTGATTAGTCCTGATGTGCTGCAATTCAAAAATGTTATTCCAGACTGTGTTTTCCGAGAGGATAACGCTCGCCCACATACTGCTGATGTAACTCAACATGCTCTACAAAGTGTCGACAAATTGCCTTGGCCTTCATCTCGATTGCCAGATCCGTCTCCAGTCGATCACATATGGGTCATCATCGAACGACAACTCCAGTATCATTCACAGACAACATTAACCATTCCTGAATAACCGGTCAAGTGCAACAGGCTTAGAATTCCACAACACAGACTGACATCCTGCACCTGTATAACAAATTACATACACGTTTCCATGCTTGCATTCAACATTCTAGAGGTTACACAGGTTACTAATGTACCAGCATTTCACATTTGCAATGCTTTATCACGTGCTCACATTAAACTGTGATCTTGCAATGTTACTCTCTTAAATATGTTACCTAAAATCCATTCCCAACATTTCAGTAATCTACGTTAATTATATTTCTGTCAGTGTATTTTAACGTATACCTTAGCTGCATCTAAAATGGTTCAAATGGCTCTGAGCACTATGGGACTTAACATCGGAGGTCATCAGTCCCCTAGAACTTAGAACTACTTAAACCTAACTAACCTAAGGACATCACACACATCCATGCCCGAGGCAGGATTCGAACCTACGAACGTAGCGGTCGCGCGCTACCAGACTGAAGCGCCTAGAACCGCTCGGCCACAACGGCCGACAGCTGCATCTAAAGTGTCATGATACAAACTGAACTATCTGCACCAAGTGTATACCAAATAATAAATGTGTAAATAGTTAATTTCTGGACTATATTATTACTGATACTTTAACTGTTCTTATTCGAAGCATCCACTCATAAGAGCTTTGTCCTCTTTAATATGTGGCTCGTGAAAATCGGAAGAACTAAGAGCTAATCAGCCAATAAATAATTAGTTGTTTATGCACAAATAAATAGAACTGTCCTTTCTGCAAATGAATTTTATTAGTATCAAATAACCCTAGCAAAATCCGTTACTTTTTATATGACTATGACTTACAACTACCGAAAACCTCCTCGTTTCCACAGAGGTCATACGCTGCAGCACAAGTCCACACTTGTTACGCATTTCCACTCACGAAGCATAAATGAAAAATGGCTAAGCAAAAATCTCTCCCCACACATGGATTTGCACTACGGATTCTCTCAGTCTTCATATTGCACTCAGTCTCCTCGTTGAGGACAATGGTTCATGAAAGCTATACTCCCAAAATACTCTTCGGAAATACCACCTCCACCAATGAGGATGGACGACCTCCGTACCCCTTCGTCGCCACTGGCCGACTGTCGCAATTCCGTGAGTTCTCGACCACTTCATGAATTCGTTTAAAATATGAGCCTTTAGGCCAATAAGAATAACTGAGCAAAAGTGGGCATTACATCGACCATTCCACAGCTCCTGCTAACAGCACTTATCTCAGGTGCTGACCCGTTGCACGACATTAAGAACCCTTTCTGTAAGAGCCGTAGTGGTGGAATTTCTCACCACGCCTGTCATGTAGGCTTCAGCCATATCAAATTAGCAGAATTAGGGAAACCCCAGTCCATCAAACTTAGTCGAACAAAAACACATTTCCCCTAAGAGCGGAAACTGGCCGCGGTGATTGCAAAGTGCATCAGGGCTGCTAGCCGCTATGGTCGAGCGGTTCTAGGCGCTTCAGTCCGGAACCGCGCGGCTGATACTGTCACAAGTTCGAATTCTAGCTCGGGCATGGATGTGTGTGATGTCCTTAGGTTAGTTAAGTTTATGCAGTTCTAAGTCTAGGTGACTGATGAGCTCGGGTGTTAAGTCCCATAGTGCTTAGAGCAATTTGAACCATTTGAAACAGGGCTAAACACACGTGGTGGGACAAGAAATTATAGATTATAAACTGTGCCGACAGGAAGGCCATCGAGCCACAAAGCTAACAGAATATAAATTCGTGGAACCACGAAAAAAGTGAATCTCATACGAATGGATAAAATATAGTAAACAATAGTGCAGCACTTGCATGGTTTGTGATGCTGCACCACGACTGAAACTATTTCTCATTACACACTACCGGGCAAAATGCAACACATTCGAGAACAATGCACTTTTACGGACCCGTGATGTGACAGGTAGACTATCATTGAAGGAATGTGTGATAACAAATTCAGACCAAATATAACACACATAACAGTAAAGTATGCCCAAACAGTTGCATCAGTACAAAGTGTACCTACCACTTGACAGCGACACCGGTGTGTATTCTTAGACGTAAAGGATCGTAAAGGAGCTGAATGGCATTCTGCGATAGATTTTCCGAATGATTCTGTACCTTTTGTTGGAGTTCAGCCTCTGGAGATCGAGTAAGTTCATTTTCACAATTTGCCACACAAGTTCAGTTGGCGAGAGATCTGGTGATCTATCTGTCTAGGGCAGTTGTCGTACATCACGTTGCTGCACGTTGCGGTGCAGCAGCTGTATGGAGACGTACATTGTCCTGCTGAAAAGGCACATCACCTTCACGTCAAAGAAATGGCAGCAGCACGAGAGTAAGAACCTGTGCAGTGTAGCAGGCACTGGTTATTTTACCCTGCAGAAACACCAGATGTGACCACGAGTTGTAACAGATGGCCACTCCATACTGTGCAGCCTGGGGTGGAAGCTGTGTATTCTGGGAAAATGCACTCTGTAGAAGGACACTCACCAGGTCTGTGCCGTACACGTTTGCGTCCACCACTCGCATACATACACAACCTACTCTCGTCACTGAAGACAACAGACTGCCATGTGTCTTTTCAGTCAACTCTTTCAAGACACCTGAGTAGCTTTATTGGGCGTGTAGTGATGTCAGTGGTAGCCTCACCAGAGGCAGAAGCGATCTTAGTCCTGCTGCAAGGAGAAGGTTGCCAGTGAGTCCCCGACGACGCGGCAGCTGCAACAAGTGCCCGGATGTCGTCCCTGGATGATATTCGGTTGGCCACCGCTGCCCGAACAATATGTCGATTTTAACGTGCATCCTTATTAGGCGGGCGTCCAGAAATTGTTGCCGGTCGCTGTGGCCGAGCGGTTGTAGGCGCTACAGTCCGGGAACGCGATGCTAATACGGTCGCAGGTTCGAATCCTGCCTCTGGCATGGATGTGAATGATGTCCTTAGGTTAGTTAGGTTTACGTAGTTCTAAGTCTGGAGGACTGATGACCTCCGATGTTAAGTCCGATAGTGCTTAGGGCCATTTCAACCATTTGAAGAATTTGTTCTACAAGGATGTGAATGTTCCACAAACCACCGCTGACAGCAGTGAGATAGAAACGATACATTGTGCCCCACATGTGGAGCAAACCATCCATCGAACTTCAAGCAGGCCCAAAATACCGATCGGGTACAAATCTCTGAATTTGTACAATAGGAGTACGTACTCGTCAGTGGGGCATGGTTTTACCCTGTAATGAATATTGCACACAATGCCCACGTCTAATCTCAGCACAGTTACTGACTGATGAGTCGAAACAGAGGAAGCAAAGATAGGCCTCCAGAGCGCTATCTGATCCTCGATGACAGAAAAAAAGAATGGGTTCTGTCTGGTATTGTATTTGTGGTTTAATTATTCTTGTAGCATTCTGTACAGTGTTCAGCGTGTCAGTGGAAAAAGAGTTGCACGGAGGTGTATGGAATTCGTACTGGGAAGCAGACGCTGTGAAGAGAGGACGCGTCAATGGGACGCCGGCCGACCTCCAGCCCTGCCGTCTGCAGAGCCCCGGCCGCTCGCCGCTCGGCATTCCCGTCACGTAGCAACCGTCAGCGGCAGCGGGCGGCGTGGCGGCCTGCGGGCTGCTGGACCTTCAGCAGCTCACCACATGCAGCGTAGGCACTCTGCGGCCGCCGCCCCCGCAGGTGTGCGCCCCGGCACGTGCCCCCCCCCCCCCCCCTAGCCCCACCCTGCTTCATCCACCACGCAGGCAGAAGACTTTCTGCTGCCCGCGGCGTGACTGATATGTCGCTGGCCTCTCTGTCAGAACTCTCTCGGAGCTGTTACCGCGGCGAACAGCTTTTGACTGTAGGCGTCAGTAGTGTCTCATACATATAGTTCAGACTCGGTACATTTCCAGCCAAATTAGTTTTGATATTTCGTGCATGGTGATGAACGCGGCACATGAACTTTGACATAGAAGTCTAGCGCGACGTTTGTACGACGTCATAACGTAAACGCGAACTTCGTGGACCGCTCTATATCGTTGACAGCAGAGATTATGTCTTTAATTTTTTTTTAAAGTTTCAACAATTTATGCATGCTATCGGTCAGTTTGAACAGAAACCAGATAGCAGTTATAAGAGTCGAGGGTCATGAAAGGGAAGGAGCGTTTGGGAAGGGAGTGAGACATGGTTGTAGCCTGTCCCCGATGTTATTCAGTCTGTATATTGAGCAAGCAGTAAAGGAAACAAAACAAAATATCGGAGTAGGTATTAAAATCTATGGAGAAGAAATAAAACGTTGAGGTTCACCGATGACATTGTAATTCTGTCAGAGACAGCAAAGGACTTGGAAGATCAGTTGAACGGAATGGACAGTGTCTTGAAAGGAGGGTATAAGATGAACATCAACAAAAGCAAAACGAGGATAATGGAATGTAGTCGAATTAAGTCGGGTGATGCCGAGGGAATTAGATTAGGAAATGAGACACTTAAAGTAGTAAAGGAGTTTTGCTATTTGGGGAGCAAAATAACTGATGATGGTCGAAGTAGAGAGGATATAAAATGTAGACTGACAACGGCAAGGAAAGCGTTTCTGAAGAAGAGAAATTTGTTAACATTGAGTATAGATTTAAGTGTCAGGAAGTCGTTTCTGAAAGTATTTGTATGGAGTGTAGTCATGTATGGAAGTGAAAATGGACGATAAATAGTTTGGACAATAAGAGAATAGAAGCTTTCGAAATGTGGTGCTACAGAAGAATGCTGAAGATTAGATGGGTAGATCACGTAACTAATGAGGAGGTATTGAATAGAATTGAGGAGAAGAGGAGTTGGTGGCACAACTTGACAAGAAGAAGGGATCGGTAGGTAGGACATGTTCTGAGGCATCAAGGGATCACAAATTTAGCATTGGAGGGCAGCGTGGAGGGTAAAAATCGTAGAGGGAGACCAAGAGATGAATACACTAAGCAGATTCAGAAGGATGTAGGTTGCAGTAAGTACTGGGAGATGAAGAATCTTGCACAGGATATAGCATGGAGAGCTGCATCAAACCAGTCTCAGGACTGAAGACAACAACAACAACAACAACAACAACATCGGTCAGATCACTTTGTAGCCAGATCCACAGTCGAGCACCAAATCACAAGATGCTGTGTATAGAACAATTTATGCATGGTATCAGTCTGTTCACTTTGTAACGAGACCCACATTCGGGAACCAAATCACAAGATGCGGTGTATAGAACATTTGAGTTAATATTTTGAAGCTATATGTATCTAATAACACTTGAATCGGAATAACAACATTCTACGTTTAAATGGTTCAAATGGCTCCAAGCACTACGGGACTTAACATCTGAGGTCATCAGTCCCCTAGACTTAGAACTAAGTAAACCTAACTAACCTAAGGACATCACACACATCCACGCCCGAGGCAGGACTCGAACCTGCGACCGGTGCAGCCGCGTGGTTCCGGACTGAGGCGCCTAGAACCGCTAGTATTGTTTTCTAATAAACGTCTATCTAAGGAGATCACATTATGGAAGATATACTGAAGCTGGGTGACTGTCAAAGATCTTAGACTATTCTAGGAGAAACGTACTTGAAATGTTGATCCCTTAATGAGAATGTCTGTGAACTGCTCCGTATCTACAACTACTACGCTAACACTGCTAAAGAGTGTGCAATGTATGCATCTGGTAGAGATTTGTCTGGCAGTGAATAAATGGAGTTATATAAAAATGTAAACGGCCTGGGTTTTTATTTGAGAGGCAACGGAAGATATTAAACCACACTACACGAATTACAGGACTTCGCACACACGGAGTACATTTTAAACATATCGGAGGCAAACGCTACGAAAGAGTTGTACTAAAATGTCAGTTTGACCCCATTCATACGACCTTGCATGGAAAAAAAAGGCGGTGTCTAAAACCTGCCTCGAAGTAACTGAAGCATAACGGGCCATGGTGCTATAGAGTTTGTAGTGCAGATTAGGACTGCTTATAAAATATCGATATATCGATCTCTTTCCCGAAAGATATCGATATATAACGCCGATATATCTCAACGAAGATTCAGTACATCAATTGCAAAGTGGCAATCTCGGGTGCCGATATATTTTAGTTTTAGATTTTTCCACAGTTTTGGATCGATATTTGAAGTTTTTCTTTTGCAATTCTAGTAGCACATAATTTTAGTTTCACTGCGTGGAGGGGCCTTAATACTTTTTGAGATTTCATCACGTCCAATCCTTCACTTTTGCTGTGTGAAGCAAATATATGTGACACAAAAGAAAAAGTCCGATTGCACTGGGAGTGGTGGCGAGATGAATGGAATAACAAGTTTTCCGATGTGAAGAAAAGTGAAGGAATACCACACCAGCTGCATTAGAAACAACTTTTAATGCAACTAGTGAGCTATTTCTTCACATCGGCATTCTTTAAAAACTGATGCTCAAAATGACGAACAAAAATCTAAATCACGAGATTGGTCTTTACGATGGACGGAGACGTGTGAGAGAAAATACTGTTGTAATCGCCACTCGGTGCTACCAACAGAAACTGCAACGTTTAGCTTCACCATGCAATTTCGATACTATAACTGCTAGGTCACCGGCGTTGGCAGAAATTAAAAAGAAAAAACAAAAAAACGGGGAAGTTGACATGAACTGTTCCAGAAAATCCCGATATGTGACGAAACCGGACGACGGACCCAGCGGACAGCTCTTCTTGTGCCACCTGCGTGAAGTTACCGTGGTTAGCAAAGCGGTTATCTCCAAGGGTGAACGTGCATTGTTTTCCTTTCAATTATTGCTCTAAGGGGGATAGACAGGCTGCTAGCTTGTTAATATTAAGAGTATTTAATAACGATAATACTTAAATATACAACTCTAAAACCGGCAATATATTTACAATGTGCTATCGATATTTTTATAGACAGATACGTCGATGCTCATGAATCGATATATTTATTCGATATATAGAGAGATAACAGCGATACATTTTTAAATACGGATATATCGGTTTCCCAATATTTCTCAAAATGTCAACAGTTTTAGTGCGGATCTCACAACCTGTGAGTTTTACCGGAACCTATCATAAGCTTTACTTTACCGATGTATGCGATACCCTCCAAATTCAAACAGTTTAACGAGTATTTATGATTATAGAAAAGTTATTGTGTATGTTAACAATGATTGCATAACATGTCTCCATAAACAGTCAACTCATTAAATAATACTGAATAACTGACCCACACAAAAGTTAATATCACTTGATCACTGATACAGCAAATGTCATGATGTAAAAACACTAAGTTCATCTTAAATAATTAATACGAAGTACGAAAAATAGTGGCCAACTTACGTATTTTGGATCTCGTTAAATAAAAATCACCCAGTGAAACCTATTTGTTCACTACGGCCGTTTTCACTCAGTATTCACGTAAACACTCCTATTTTAGACGAAAACCAATGTAATTCTTAATAATTCATGTTATTTACTTATTTATGCATATCAGAGAAGTCAATTGACAAACTTCTAAAAAACTGCCTTTAAGTAACAAAGAATTATTCTGTCAAGTCAAAAAAATCTGTCTGTCATTTTAATAACCTGTTAAATAATGTTACTTGATACAAATTAATAACTTTTCTGCACAAATTACGACAACAGATGTACATGTGACTTATAAACTATATCTCTTTTTAGTAGTTCTTTGACAAGGTTATAAATACAAGTAACAAAAGGGGTCGGGAGCGCAGTCGGAATGTCACTTTGGTACAGTGTGTATGTGTATTATTGTTCGAGGCGGATAAACAATGCTAAGAACATGTAAAAGAAGTACTACTTTGTGTTGTGTCATTGTCTTTGGTGGACAGCGGAATTCAGATGGCCACCTGAGTAATAAATATTTGAAGTTTAAATATTTGTTGGTTTCGCTCGTTATTTATCGTCAAAAGCATATAAAAAACACGGGTCCTCATCTTTTTATCCCTAGACAACCAGATTTAGAGCCAGCATCAACATCGAGACACAGCAGCGATCCAGCAAGCAGCAGCGATTACCACGATGCATTTCAATGGTGGCAACCTAACATCAAGTGCTAACAAGCTCCGTAAATGGGAGTGAAATAGTGCGATTATAGCAATATCTACGACTAGGCGACCATTACAGAGTCCACAAGCAAGTTCCACACAAGGAAGATGAATACCAGTTACAAAGTGCAACTGCACGAGGGCTAATACGATGCCAGTCTGCTGAGCACGTAATAGGTAAGATCAATGAGACGCCATATTGAATCACATCATTCAGTAGTTAAATTACCTTAATTGCTGGTTTCCTCGATGAGGACTTGAATTATATGCATTCTTGTAGTTGTACAGGCCAGTGCGTGTGGAATCAGCTGAAAACTAGAATAATCGTTGTGGCTACCACGCATCGCTGGGAACTACGTTAACAGTTATTGTACATGGGAATATAGTGTGACTGTAAACATTAATTAAACTTGGTGTTCAGCAATGGCATGAATGTTGTCCCCACTCTTTCTTGTCTTTACTTACATTATTTAATTATCGCGAATACCTTATTCTTACTATTTTAATCAAAATACTAACTTCTTATTGGACAGAAGGCCCTTCATTAAACTACTGCTATCATGTCTGTTGTACCAGTTTCCATACTTCCATCATGAGCATGTTACAGTTGCTAACTCGTTACAGCACGTATGGTTTAACTGCTTAACCTGTCTATATGTTAGCCGGTTTTTACTCCATTAAATTCATCTGTTAATTTTTTTCTTCTTCTCCAGACTTCCCTCATTCGTTAACCGTGCTGTCCTCTTTTTCCTTTGCGTATCCTTTATGGTGGGTATCACAGCCAAATATTTATCGAAAAATGCCGCATTCATTCTTCATTTACAGTCCACAATGCACCAGTCTTCTTTTTGAGATTTTCCAGCAAACTCTTATCTTTCAGTAACTTTTCATCAAGTTAAGCTGTTAGGACCGGGCGTGAGTCGTGCTTCGGTAGCTCAGATTGTAGAGCACTTGCCCGCGAAAGGCAAAGGTCTCGAGTTCGAGTCTCGGTCGGGCACACAGTATTAATCTGCCAGGAAGTTTCAAGTTAAGCACGTATTTGGATAGTTTTGAGTTCTTCCATGCTTTTTCCAGTTTCTTTGATCCAACGTCAGCC
Organism: Schistocerca piceifrons; assembly: GCF_021461385.2. NCBI lineage: Eukaryota > Metazoa > Arthropoda > Insecta > Orthoptera > Acrididae > Schistocerca > Schistocerca piceifrons. The sequence goes on from NC_060143.1 coordinate 282,882,139, forward strand.
ATTTTCTGTGTCGCCGCTGACGTCTACAAATTTAAGAAAACGTCGTTGTGTATTGTAAAAAATGCGTCTCTTAGTTTCGCAAGTTTACAACGTCGTGAAGCTTCCATGAGGTAAAGTATATGCGTGTTTATTTTCATGGATAGAAGGGTCTTCCAGATATTTTTAGTGTACAATAGAAAGCCAGTTGTAATGAACTTCATTGACAGTTTACAACCGAATGCTGGAGCGGGATCCCAACCTAGGCGTTTCCATTACCCAGACATTCCTCACCAATCTGAAACAACTGCATTTGCCTGAACGACTTAAATTCTGACTAACATTGACAGCAAAGTAAACGAAATGTCGTTAGAGATTCATGCTAGTATAACACAGAGGCTGTTTTTTCCCGGCTGTGCAGTCAGAGCATCTACTACCGTACACAGAAAAGCAGTCAGTGGGGAAACGACCCTACTCGGTTGTGTGGCAAAGCAGCAGGAGTACGAAGGGAGTGCCATCGGAGTACCGAATTTATGTGTGAACCTTACCCTGCGTGTTAAGTGGTTCCTGGCACGCTAACCTAAGATTGATTTCACGCATGGAAGTATGATGGTCACGAACAGCGGAGAAGAAAAGAAAATTCACTCAATGGACCAGACTACAGTGAAGTAGAGCCGAGAATAAAAATCTTCGTTAGAGATTACGACGGCATTTACTGTGTGCCCAGGTGTTATCCATCCGAAACAAAACTGCAGCAAACAGTACCCCGTTGACAGTGGGAATGTGGTATTCGACACAAATCAAATGGTCTAACGGGCCAATACGATGATTCGGAAGATACTGTAATGGAAGAGCAACCAAAAGAATCAGAAACAATTTTTCAAACTGGACGTAATAAAAAATAAAGGTGAATGCAAAGCAGAAACTTTGCGGCTATGGTTAGGAAAATGGAGGCGAGAGAAAGCAATTTAAGACTATGATAAACTTAAACCATCTCTTGCAACCAGTGAATGAAACATTGACTGCATCAGGTTGACAGTTAGAATTTTTTCTCAGTCTGCTCTTCTTCACCATTTGCGAGGTGCCGGGGCAAGCAGTGTATTTAACACTAAATTCTTCTAGAATCTACATATGTAAATGATGCTCTAACCCCCCATCCCCACCCCCCTATTCTAACTCTGACTTTTGCTGTTGCACATGGATTAAAAAATATACGCGAACTAACTGCAATCAACCCTGCAAGTGGAGTAGAAAAGAGATTGGCACCTGCAATAATTTAATTTGATACATAAGTTAAATAAAGGAAGGTTTCATTAATGTAGTGAGAAATGATGGGTTGCTCTACCGTTTAACAGAATGAAAGTTCTGTCCAAAATAACAATATGATTTATTAAGACTAAACACAAAATAATAAACAAAAACACATGAAACATTTATAATACATCAAATTGGCTCAAATTGGATACTCAAACAAACGCTGTGAAGGTGAAGTTGTCCCTAAACTAGATTGTGAGGTTTATGACGAAGTGGTATGTGGAGCCAATTCCTTGCCACTCAAATCTTAAGAGAGACACACAGCTAACCCCACATTAATTGCTGCTACCCAAGACAGAACAAAATTAGAAAAAGACGAACAGGCACGCTCTGCTGAGCTCTGATTATCACCTAGGAAAATCCCTCTCTGCCGGTGCTGCGGACATACATTACCAAACTGTCTTCTTAGCTGCCAGAACACGATCTGGCGTACCGGAGGCGATGGCTGGTTGCTTTGACGTCCTCGACCGAAAAGCGAGAGCCGACTCCCTAGAGCACCCGTACAGGCCGAACACACACCATTGCCACCCCCACGATTGTGGCAGTGGTTAAACGTTCCAATCAGCAACTCGAAAACCCGTGGAAAATTCCACTCCATTGCCGGAGCACTACCATTCCACCAATGGAGATTCTTGGCGCCAATTTCTGCGCTGATTTTGCTACGTCACGAAGCTATGCCCTGAGCAAGCCAATCACAGTTACTATTTTGCAGAAAGCGCGGGAATTTTCCCGCCACAACTGCCTGGGTACACAAGTCATTCCCACGCCTCGCTGGTAGCCCGCCAGAAAGTGTTTTCGCTAAGATTCTGCGAAGTAACGGAACCTCTAGCCCAGCCGCCACTTCAGACCCCTCTGGGCGTGTCTTTTGACAATGTCGGCGTCTGCAAAGCATTCACTCTACTTCCTCACACCCGTCGGCTTAACCCTTTCCAGATTAGCGGAGCCCGCCTGTCACCAGACCACCCAGGTGACGAGAGACGCTGCGTGGGAAGTCTGCGTGGGAAGGAATAGCGACTTTTCACTGCATGCAATTAGAGAGGAAAATCGTAAGATAGAAATATGAGAGGGGGCTCATGCCACCTCTCACATTCATCATTTAATTAGTTTTAAGTGACTCCTTACGTTGACAAAGTCTATGTTAATTTGTTACAAAGACAATCTTTACCATAAAAATTATGATGGGTACCGTGCAAATGAACAAGGAACAATTAAACTATATATGGCCATTTGCTGATCATTTACAGTTTTGTAATTGACTAATTATTTCTGTTCAGGAATTCCTACATGGTCTAGAACGAGTTGTTAACGACGAATAACTTTAATCTAGATTTGTAAAGACTTGTGCTCTCTGCCAGTCATTTTGTTTTTATGGAAAGATATGTCAAACGTCATTTTTTTGCTTCTTCCTTTGCTGTGCGACAGATTCACTAGAGCGAAGTGGGAATAAACTTTTTTCCTGCTTCAACTGGAATTGTGAATATATCTATTATTTTCAAATTGTGCTGAATTGTTGACAATTTCGTAAGTGAATAATTGTAGAGAAAGGCTGAAAGACATACGTGTGTGACTCTACACATTATTTTAATTATTCTGTAATGATTGAGTTTTGCCAGTATGAGGAGTCAAGCAGGACCCATTAGGTCATTAGTGAATGAAAATATACAAAATACGTTACGTCAATGATTTCTGTGACCTCACTGTTGGCAACGATTCTTGTGACACAAATAGCTGAACTCAGACATCTTACAAGGCATATTAGTCAAAAGCTTCGTTAAGTCACAGAAAATCTGAACTAAAGACATGTTTCATTTACATTTTTCTGTAGGTAACCGAGCATATAAGTGACTGACTCATATAAGTATACCTTTTCAGATTCAGACCGTCATTAAGTATCACATTATTACATAGGTTGTGAAATCCCTTGGGTACATTACCTTCATAAAAATTTTACAAATTTATTTGCAGAGTGAGACTGGCCAGAGGTTAATGACATCTATGAAGACACATTTCTTACAGAGATGTCAAGCAACGTCAGTTACATCACATGGATTTGTACTGTGTAATAATAGATCTTGAAGGATAAAATTCTTCTGAAAACTGTGCCACAAGTATAATATGTAGTGCTCACCCTCGATTACCTTATAGAAAGTTGTTAGATATTTTATGTAAATGATGACATTCAAAGCTTTTTCTCATGATATTTTCTGTAACTAAACCATTAGAGACCGTAAAAGAATAATGAGATACACAATAAAATCAGTGAATAAGAAAAGACTTTATTAAACTGAATTTACCTCAGAAAGAGGTGAACAACGTTGGTACCAAATTCTTTGGTCATTTACTCAAGGATATTAAATGCGTGACAGGTAGCAAGGCTAAATTTGAAAATGAACTGAAGCGGTTCATTCTGGGGAAATACTATTACTCCATACAGTAATATTTGTTCAGAAACTACTCGTTCATCTAGTGTAAGTGTTACGTACTTGTGTTGTCCTACGAAATGTTGTTTCCTTTTATGTGAACTCATTTGTACACCATCTGGTTTGTTGTTGTTGTGGTCTTCAGTCCTGAGACTGATTTGATGCAGCTCTCCATGCTACTCTATCCTGTGCAAGCTTCTTCATCTCCCAGTACCTACTGCAACCTACATCCTTCTGAACCTGCTTAGTGTATTCATCTCTTGGTCTCCCTCTACAATTTTTACCGTCCACGCTGCCCACCAATACTAAATTGGTGATCCCTTGATGGCTCAGAACATGTCCTACCAACCGATCCCTTCTTCTGGACAAGTTGTGCCACAAACTTCTCATCTCCCCAATCCTATTCAATACTTCCTCATTAGTTATGTGATCTACCCATCTAATCTTCAGCATTCTTCTGTAGCACCACATTTCGAAAGCTTCTACTCCCCTCTTGTCCAAATTAGCGAACTATCAGTTTAGTAAGTCACAGCTGCAAAATACTAACACGAATTCTTTACAGACGAATGGAAAAGTTAGTAGAAGCCAACCTCGTGGAAGGTCAGTTTGGATACCGTAAGAACATTGGAACACGTGAGGCAATACTGACCTTACGACTTATCTTAGAAGAAAGGCAAACCTATGTTTCTGGCATTTGTAGTCTTAGAGAAAGCTTTTGACAATGTTGACTGGAATACTCTCTCCCAAATTCTAAACGTGGCAGGGGTAAAATACAGGGAGCGAAAGGCTATTTACAATTTGTACAAATACCATATGGCAGTTATAAGAGTCGAGGGACATGAAAGGGAAGCAGTGGTTGGGAAGGGAGTGAGACAGGGTTGTAGCCTCTCCCCAATGATATTAAATCTGTATATTGAGCAAGCAGTAAAGAAAACAAAAGAAAAATTCGGAGCAGGTATTAAAAACCATGGAGAAGAAATAAAAAGTTTGAGGTTCGCCTATGACATTGTAATTCTTTCAGAGACAGCAAAGGACTTGGAAGAGCAGTTGAACAGAATGGACAGTGTCTTGAAAGGAGGATATAAGATAAACATCAACAAAAGCAAAACGATGATAATCTAATGTGGTTGAATTAAGTCGGGTGATGCCGAGGGAATTAGATTAGGAAATGAGACACTTAAAGTAGTAAAGGAGTTTTGCTATTTGGGGAGCAAAATAACTGATGATGGTCGAAGTAGAGAAGATATAAAATGTAGACTGGCAATGGCAAGGAAAGCTTTTCTGAAGAAGAGAAATTTGTTAACATCGAGTATAGGTTTAAGTGTCAGGAAGTCATTTATGAAAGTATTTGTATGGAGTGTAGTCATGTATGTAAGTGAAACATGGACGATAAATAGTTGGACAGGAAGAGAATAGAAGCTTTCGAAATGTGGTGCTGCAGAAAGATGCTGAAGATTAGATGGGTAGATCACATAACTAATGAGTAGGAATTGAATAGAATTGGGGAGAAGAGGAGTTTGTGGCACAACATGACGAGAAGAAGGGACGGGTTAGTAGGACATATTCTGAGCCATCAAGGGATTACAAATTTATCATTGGAGGGCAGCGTGGAGGGTAAAAATCGTAGAGGGAGACAAAGAGATGAATACACTAAACAGATTAAGAAGGATGTAGGTTACAGTACGTACTGGGAGATGAAGAAACTTGCACAGTATAGGGTAGCATGGAGAGCTACATCAAACCAGTCTCAGGACTGAAGATCACAACAACAGCAACAATGGTTTACTTTTGTCAGCTGATGTGGTAATGAAGGTAGAGCAACAGTAATAAATATGGAAGAAAAGAAAAGTAATTGAAATCGAAAATTTAATATAATAAAAATGAGAATGGTCTGAACGTCTTGCTATCAGTATTGTACACGTTTAGCCATAGCTGACACTTGAAGAAGATCTAATTTCCATTAAGGAATTTCTGTTAACCTTAATATATTATCCATGAGTAAATTAATGACAAATGGACGTTGAAAAATATTCTAAAGATAATGTGAACTGTTTGTAATATTTGATGGTACCTCTTAACAAATATTATTTTAAAAAAATTACTGTATTTCAGAGGCAGAGTATGATTACTGTTAGCATCGCAATCGTCAGGAAAAAAAGAAAGAATCAAGTTTTTCGATGATAGGAATTAGATAGTACCCTCTCCTCTTATTCTTTGCTTTACCGCTATTGATTAGAAGGGCATATCTCTCCAAACGGCTTTGCTTCTCGCTCCGGCGTCGGCCATCGTATTGAACGAGGAAGAAGTTGACAAATTCAGACAGAGGAGTGACGCGCTGCGCCATTTTTATACTTGAACAATGCTATGTACAGTGTGATCCAGCAGAAAATTTTCAATTTTCTTTTTATCATAACACACGAGAGTTCAATGCTAATCGATACTGCATTATGAGCACAACTTGTGTTCTCATACCTGCCACCATAATTTATTATTAAAGTCCGTCGCACAAATGCACATTAATTTTCCCTGCTAGTCTCATAGCGAGAACTGCATAATATATCAGAGACGTTATTTGATGTACACAGAACAACATAGCCAATGTGAATATGTTTTATACAGAACCCACTTTATTATATTGGGTTGCAGAATTAATACAGGGCGATTAAGCTGCCCATACCAATAAGTTTTATGCAACCCACTACACTTTCAAATACCACGCGCACGATTTTCCTAATCTCTATACAAAAGCAATTAGTCCTACAGAAAAAAATTAGGAATTTTAATGATGTTAAATGGTTCAAATGGCACTGAGCACTATGGCACTTAACATCTGAGGTCATCAGTCCGCTAAAACTTAAAACTACTTAAACCTAACTAACCTACGGACATTACACACATCCATGCCCGAGCCAGGATTCGAACCTGCGACAATAGTGGTCGCGCCATTCCAGACTGAAGTGCCTAGAACCGCTCGGCCAAAACGGCCGGCTTAATGTAGTTAAATTCTGTAGTGGGATACGTTTTCGCTGGATGATGCAGTGACCCTCAAAAGCGTTTTTCTTGAATAACTCGAAAATCGTGGTCTCCAGCGAAAACGTGTCCTAGTAAAATATTTAACTATATTAGAACATGTTCACTTTTTATGTAGAGCTAATAGTTTGGACATAGAGGACAAGGGAATAGTAAAATCTCATGGGTGGGTTTTGAAGGTGTTGCAGGCGGAGGGACACATATCGCGCCCACCGTTTTAGCGGTAACCCGCTATTCCAAGCGCCCAAACTGCGATGGCGCCGATACTGCCTTCATGGGCTGTAAGCAGTGCACGAGAGGCGCACCTCTTAAACTGCTGGCCAGGTAGACGGGGTCACTTGGGTTTGGAAGACGCTGCCGACGCCCCAGTAGAAGCCAGTTATTAGTATACTACCGGCCATTAAAATTGCAACACCAAGAAGAAATGCCGATGATAAACGGGTATTCATTGGACAAATATATTATACTAGGACTGACATGTGATTATATTTTCACACAATGTGGGTGGATAGATCCTGAAAAATAGGTACCCAGAACAATCACCTCTGGCCGTAATAACGGCCTTGATACGCCTGGGCATTGAGTCAAACAGAGCTTGGATGGCGTGTACAGGTACAGCTTCCCATGCAGCTTCAACACGATACCACAGTTCATCAAGAGTAGTGACTGGGGTATTGTGACGAGCCAGTTGCTCGGCCATCATTGACCAGATGTTTTCAATTGGTGTGAGATCTGGAGAATGTGCTGGCCAGGGCAGCAGTCCAACATTTTCTGTATCCAGAAAGAACCGTACAGGAGCTGCAACATGCGGTCGTGCATGATCCTGCTGAAATGTAGGGTTTCGCAGGGATCGAATGAAGGGTAGAGCCACGGGTAGTAACACATCTGAAATGTAACGTCTACTGTTCAAAGTGCCGTCAATGCGAACAAGAGGTGACCGAGACACCTAACCAATGGCACCCCATATCATCACACCGGGTGATACGCCAGTATGGCGATGACGTATACACGCTTCCACTGTGCGTTCACCGCGATGTCGCCAAACACGGATGCGACCGCCATGTTGCTGTAAATAGAACCTGGATTCATCCGAAAAAATGACGTTTTGCCATTCGTGCACCCAGGTTCGTCGATGCGTACACCATCGCAGGCGCTCCTGTCTGTGATGCAGCGTCAAGGGTAACCGCAGCCATGGTCTCCGAGCTGATGGTCCATGCTGCTGCAAACGTCGTCGAACTGTTCGTGCAGATGGTTGTTGTCTTGCGAACCTCCCCATCTGTTTACTCAGGGATCGAGACGTGGCTGCACGATCCGTTACAACCATGCAGATAAGATGCCTGTCATCTCGACTACTAGTGATACGAGGCCGTTGGGATCCAGCACGGCCTTCCGTATTACCCTCCTGATCCCACCGGTTCCATATTCTGCTAACAGTCATTGGATCTCGAGCAACGCGAGCAGCAGTGTCGCCATACGATTAACCGCAATCCCGACAGCCTACAATCCGACCTTTATCAAAGTCGGAAACATGATGGTAGGAATTTCTCCTCATTACACGAGCATCACACAACGTTTCACCAGGCAACGCTGGTTAACTGCTGTTTATGTATGAGAAATCGCCACCGGGGCCAACCTTGTGTGAATGCTCTGAAAAGCTAATCATTTGCATATCAGAGCATCTTCTTCCTGTCGGTTAAATGTCGCGCCTGTAGCACGTCATCTTCGCGGTGTAGCAATTTTAATGGGCAGTAGTATAAATGCATGTTCGCGGCGATCGTCCGTGAGTGGTTGCCGCCATTATGCACATGTGCATGACGGTTGCATCGGTAGCGGCCATTGATCTCCCGACAAATAACTGCACGGTCAGTAATCAGTTTCCGCTGATGGGTAACAGTTCCGGCGCGAAGCGGTAGCATGTACCTCAAACTTTTGGTGACCGGGCTGGTATCGTCAACTCTCCTGAGTATTAGTATCTTAGCTACCTCCCGGCGCACAGTGTTTTCTCACGGTTGAATCATTCAATATTTTGTCCGCAATTTGTACTATTCGATTATTATTGTGTCTTAACCTTCAGCAACACGAATCTTGCTAGTCTTTTAACTTCGTTGGCGAGCTGCAACAGTTATTCACCTGTAACGGAGGGGGAGGAGAACAGTGTTTAACGTCCCGTCGACAGCGACGTCATCAGAAACAAAGCACAATCTCGGATTAGAGAAGGATTGGGAAGGGTAATCGGCCTTCCCCTTTGAAAGGAACCCTCCCGGCATTTGCGCGAAGAAATTTAGGGAAATCATGGAAAACCTATATCAGGAGAGCCGGAAGCTGGTTTGAACAGTCGTCCTCCCGAAAGCGAATGCAGTGTGCTGACCACTGCGACACCTCGCTCGGTTACTTGTAACGGGCTACAACTCATTTAACGTGTTGCCACGATACAATATATGTAGGATCATACGACATTTGTCCGTTCGTTCTTTTTGACTGTGGTTTATCAATGGCGTCTCTTTCTTAATCAGTTAATCACTGAAGCCCCATCAGGTATAATGGAGCGTGATGCCGGTTCGGTCGGGATGGAAGAGCCACAGATGAGATTTAATATCACTAGTTCTCAGAGGAACGAGAAAAACTTACAGCCAAATTAATTGTGCACTCATTTTACAATCAGCTTCGTAAACCTCCTCCACGTCCAGATTTTAAAAGGAAATAGTTCTATATACTGGCAAGTTTCCGTGAACTATTTAACTTAAAATTATTTGCTAAAATGTCTGCTGCAACATTTAATTCGCAAAATATGTACTCAAAAAGCAACACTGTGATGAATGATTTAACAATATGTGATCACTGGTGTATATTTAGTTTTAATAAAAATTCGAAAGCGTCAGTCAGCCTTTCCAACACCCAATCCTTGCCCCATACTATTTTCTGGTACAATTTACCTCGTTTCCCCGCAGCGTTTCTTGTGTTACCGGAGAGGTGCGGAACTTACTGTGCATCCACTTTGAAGATATCACAGCAGCCAAGCTCAAACATGCACTATATAGGGCGGTCCATTGATAGTAACCGGGCCAAATATCTCACGAAATAAGCATCAAACGAAAAAACTACAAAGAACGAAACTCGTCTAGCTAGAAGGGGGAAACCAGATGGCGCTATGGTTGGCCAGCTAGATGGCGCTGCCACAGGTCAAATGGATCATCATCATCATTTAAGACTGATTATGCCTTTCAGCGTTCAGTCCGGAGCATAATCCCCCTTTTAAAATTCCTCCATGATTCCCTGTTCAGTGCTAACATTGGTGCCTCTTCTGATGTTAAGCCCATTACTTCAAAATCATTCTTAACCGAATCCAGGTACCTTCTCCTTGGTCTACCCCGACTCCTCCTACCCTCTACTGCTGAACCCATGAGTCTCCTGGGTAACCTTGCTTCCCGTGCGACTGCTACGGTCGCAGGTTCGAATCCTGCCTCGGGCATGGATGTGTGTGATGTCCTTAGGTTAGTTAGGTTTAAGTAGTTCTAAGTTCTAGGGGACTGATGACCACAGCAGTTGAGTCCCATAGTGCTCAGAGCCATAACCTTGCTTCTCCCATGCGTGTAACATGACCCCACCATCTAAAGATCGATACGATCATGGATATCAATTGCAATTTTTTAAATAGGAACCCCCATGTTTTATTACATATTCATGTAGTACGTAAAGAAATATGAATGTTTTAGTTGGATCACTTTTTTCGCTTTGTGATAGATGGCGCTGTAATAGTCACAAACATATGGCTCACAATTTTAGACGAACAGTTGGTAACAGGTAGGTTTTATAAATTAAAATACGGAACGTAGGTGCGCTTGAATATTTTATTTCTGTTGTTCGAATGTGATACATGTACCTTTGTGAACTTATCATTTCTGAGAACGCATGCTGTTACAGCGTATTTACATGTAAATACCACATTAATGCAACAAATGCTCAAAATGATGTCCGTCAACGTCAATGCATTTGGCAATAGGTGTAACGACATTCATCTCAGCAGCGAGTAGTTCCCCTTCCGTAATGTTCGCACATGCATTGACAATGCGCTGACGCATGTTGTCAGGCGTTGTCGGTGGATCACGATAGCAAATATCCTTCAACTTTCCCCACAGAAAGAAATCCGTGGACGTCAGATCCGGTGAACGTGCGGGCCATGGTATGGTGCCTCGACGACCAATGCATCTCTCATGAAATAAGGTATTCTATACCGCTTCAACCGCACGCGAGCTATGTGCCGGACATCCGTCATGTTGGAAGTACATCGCCATTCAGTCATGTAGTGAAAGATCTTGTAGTAACATCGATAGAACATTACGTAGGGAATCAGCATACATTGCATCATTTAGATTGCCATCGATAAATTGGGGGCCAATTATCCTTCCTGCCATAATGCCGCACCATACATTAACCCGCCAAGGCCGCCGATGTTCCATTTGTCGCAGCCATCGTGGATTTTCCGTTACCCAATAGTGTATATTATGCCAGTTTACTTTCCCGCTGTTGGTGAATGACGCTTCGTCGCTAAATAGAACGAGTGCAAAACATCTGTCGTCGTCCCGTAATTTCTCTTGTGCCCAGAGGCAGAACTGTACACGAAGTTCAAAGTCGTCGCCATGCAATTCCCGGTGCATAGAAATATGGTACGGATGCAATCAATGTTGATGTAGCATTCTCAACACAGACGTTTCTGACATTCCGATTCTCGCGTAATTTGTCTGCTACTGATGTGCGGATTAGCCGCGACAGCAGCTAAAACACCTACTTGGGCATCGTCATTTGTTGCAGGTCGAGGTTGACGTTTCACATGTGGCTGAACACTTTCAACATTCATATTTCTTTACGTACTACACGAATATGTAATAAAAAAGGGGGGTTCCTATTTTTAAAAAACGCAGTTGATATCCGTTTCACCTAAGGCAGCACCATCTAGCGGGCCATCCACAGTGCCATCTGGTTTCCCCTTTCAAGCTAGACAAGTTTCGTTCTTTGTAGTTTTTTCGTTTGACGCTTATTTCGTGAGATATTTGGCCCGGTCACGATCAATGGACCACCCCGTATACGTGTGATGTCTATTGTGATGGACACGTCCTATTTGAAGTACACAATGGTTTTCTTGAAAAGCTAACTGCACCCGCCTCCTGACTTCGGGCAATCACAACGCGTTGTCATACTACTTACTTCGACAAATATGAACGTTCTAACCGTAAATGGGGGCAGCAGCAGCGAAACAGACTACGGCGATTACGCAGAAGGGCACCGGAGGAGGCGAAGACCCAAATGCAGTCTCACAAGGAGAGCGGCTGGGGCCGTTTCCATGGTGACAAAAGCAGGCGGCCCTTGCAGTCGCCGGAGGAGAGGAATTTAATATCGCGGGCGCGGCTGGACTGCGGACTGGAAGCAGCACCAAGCGCGGCCGGCCGTCTGCGTTCGCACATTCGTTAAACCTGCGGGCCGCCGCGGCTGCCGCCCGCCTGCCTACCCGGCGAGAGCCGTTCGCACCTCGCGACGTCTCATTAAAAACTTCTGGCAGCGTCACTCGTGTCCTTGACGACGCCTCCACATTCGAAGGAGAGAAATCATTCACTTTTATCAGAGTCTTCGCGAGTACTGCGTGGCATCCATAAATGAGCCTCTTATAGAATTCACAGCAATAGGGCCGTTTTTCTCGTGAGTACCATTGACGGTACCGGTATATACAGGGTGTTAAAAAAAGGTACGGCCAAACTTTCAGGAAACATTCCTCACACACAAATAAAGAAAAGATGTTATGTAGACATGTGTCCGGAAACGCTTAATTTCCATGTTACAGCTCATTTTAGTTTCGTCAGTATGTACTGTACTTCCTCGATTCACCGCCAGTTGGCCCAATTGAAGGAAGGTAATGTTGAGTTCGGTGCTTATGTTGACATGCGACTCATTGCTCTACAGTACTAGCATCAAGCACATCAGTAAGTAGCATCAACAGGTTAGTGTTCATCACGAACGTGGTTTCGCAGTCAGTGCAATGTTTACAAATGCGGAGTTGGCAGATGCCCATTTGATGTATGGATTAGCACGGGGAAATAGCCGTGGCGCGGTACGTTTGTATCGAGACAGATTTCCAGAACGAAGGTGTCCCGACAGGAAGACTTTCGAAGCAATTGATCGGCGTCTTAGGGAGCACGGAACATTCCAGCCTATGACTCGCGACTGGGGAAGACCTAGAACGACGAGGACACCTGAAATGGAGTAGGCAATTCTTTGTGCAGTTGACGATAACCCTAATGTCAGCGTCAGAGAAGTTGCTGCTGTACAAGGTAACGTTGACCACGTCACTGTATGGAGAGTGCTACGGGAGAACAAGTTGTTTCCGTACCATGTACAGCGTGTGCTGGCACTATCAGCAGCTGATTGGCCTCCACGGGTACACTTCTGCGAATGGTTCATTTTTCAGTGCTAACATTGGTGCCTCTTCTGATGTTAAGCCCATTACTTCAAAATCATTCTTAACCGAATCCAGGTACCTTCTCCTTGGTCTACCCCGACTCCTCCTACCCTCTACTGCTGAACCCATGAGTCTCCTGGGTAACCTTGCTTCCCGTGCGACTGCTACGGTCGCAGGTTCGATAACACGGGTAAGGAAAAATATTTGTCTGCGACTGTCGTTAGGAATTAGCGTAGAAACATTCCTGCTATTGTTTTCGACTACCATGCTCAAAGTTCTGTTTGTAATTAAATTTACGGTAAAGTGACTGGTATATTGTAATGTTGTTAAAGAAAAGTCGAACACTCTTTTATAAAACAGCTTCAAACGTCTGATTACAAATGAGTTAATGTGTTAAATACTTGATGTTAAGAGAGTAAGGAACAAAATATTTAGAAAATATTAGAAATTATACTTAAAGTTTATTGGAATTGTAGTATCAATACATAAGAAGGGGAACAAGAGAGATGCAAACAACTACAGAAGAATATCGCTACTAGAGGTCGGATACAAGGTACTGTCAAAACTATTGCTCAAGGGAGTAGAAGAACAGGTAGAAAGTACAGTTGATGTCTACGAAGTTGGATTCAGGAAGGGAAAAGGTTGTGTAGAACAGATATTTATCCTGAAGCAACTGATAGAACATAGGACCTTAAAAAACAAAAAGGTAGTAATAACCTTCGTGGACTTCACAAAGGCATATGACTCCATCGACAGACAGGTTCTTGTTAGGATCCTGAAGAACAGAGGACTGGATGGAACTACACAAGAACTCATAAAAGAAATTCTGACAGACGCAAAAGCAAGGGTGAGATTCAGAGGAGCACTGTCAGAAGAATTTGAGATCAAGACTGGTGTTAAACAGGGAGATGGATTGTCACCTTCATTGTTCAATATAGCACTGGACGAAGTGATCAGGCAGTGGAGAACAATAAATGAGGAAATGGGAATACCAAAGACCCATGTAGGGGACAAAAAGGACAACAGGGCTCTAATGGACTGCCTAGCCTTTGCAGACGACATAGCAATACAAAGTGAGACGGAAGAAGACGCAAAGACACAACTCGACAACTTAACTAAGGTACCAGAAGGCGGGACTGAGGATCTCCTACAGCACGAGAAAATCATTAAATACCACTGCAGAATGGGAAACTCCGGAAGGCACTGTGGAAATGGTGGACAAATTTAAATACCTTGGAGAATTCATAACTGGAAGGAACAGGAGCAAGGAGGGAATAACAGAGAGGATAAAGAAGAGGTCAGCCTTCGGCATGAGGAGAGACACATACAATAAAAAGAATATATCCACGGAGGCTTAGCCCACTGGACTCGCATTCGGGAGGACGACGGTTCAATCCCGTCTCCGGCCATCCTGATTTCGGTTTTCCGTGATTTCCCTAAATCGTTTCAGGCAAATGCCGGGATGGTTCCTTTGAAAGGGCACGGCCGATTTCCTTCCCAATCCTTCCATATCCCGAGCTTGCGCTCCGTCTCTAATGACCTCGTTGTCGACGGGACGTTAAACACTAACCACCACCACCACCTCCACTGAGGCAAAGCTAAGCCACTACAAGGCAACGGTGAGGAATGCAACATCATATGCTGCTGAGACGATGACACTAGGAAGCAATGGGGCAGAACAACTAGAGAAAGAAGAGAGAAAAATACTGAGAAAAATACTGGGTCCCAAAAGAGGTGGATACGAAGACCTAGGGAAGAATTGTACCGGAACATGAGAACAATATCCGGGGAGATCAGGCGCAAAAGAGCAAGGTTTGCTGGACATGTAGTTAGGATGAGTATGGACAGAATGGGAGAAACAACAGGGAGGACAAGGGGAAAGACAGGAACCAAGTGGGTTGTTGAACTTCGGAAGGACTGGTTCAAACTGCGGTTCAAGGTCGAAGGAAAGGAAAATTGGAGGAACAAATACACACCAACCAATATGCCGGAGATCAATGACAGATAAGAATACAGGAAAAGATTAGAGTGTCACCAGTGGAGCCGATAGGAGAAACGGAAACTGAAGATCTCGGAAGAAGAGCGGGAAGAAGAAGAAAGAATGAAGAGGTTCTGGGAGAATAAGAGGAAAATGCAGTCCACGAAGTGGCTACCCGTGGTCCTACAGAGGCCGTAACGCAGGAAGGAGAAGAAGAAGGAGAAGAAGAAGAAGAAGAAGAACAAAGTTTATTGGAAGTCGCTAAGTTTTCTCATCATGAAACAAAGGACGAATGTAGTGTATGTAATTTAAGTTCCACTTTAAGCAAGTTTTTCATGCATCCCAGTGCTTATAACGTTATATATTCCGAAATATGTGTCGTAAAATGATACAATTTTGCACGTACATTCAGTGATATACACTGAAGCGCCAAAGAAACTGGTAGAGGCATGCGTATACAAATACAGAGATATGTAAACAGGCAGAATAAGGCACTGCGGTCGGCAACGCGCATTTAAGACAACAAGTGTTAGAACGGTTACTGCTGCTACAACGGCACGTTATCAAGATTTAAGTGAGTTTGAACGTAGTGTTATAGTCGGCGCACTTGTGATGGGACACAGCATCTCCAAGGTAGCGATGAAGTGGTGATTTTCCAGTACAACCATTTCACGAGTGTACCGTGAATGACAGAAATCCGGTAAATCATCAAATCTCCTATATCGCGGCCGCCAGAAGAAGATCTTGCAAGAACGGGACCAACCACGACTGAAGAGAATCGTTTAACGTGACAGAAGTGCAACCCTTCCGCAGCTTTCTGCAGATTTCAATGTTGGGTCATCAACAAGTGTCAGTGTGAAAACCCATCAACGAAACATCATCGATACGAGCTTTCCGAGCTAACACAAATTCATGTACTCTTGTTGAATGCAGGACACAGGCTTTACGCCTCGCCCGGGGCCCTTCAGCACTGGTATTGGACTGTTGATGACTGAAACATATTACCTCGTCAAATTGTATCGAGCGGATGGATTTGTACGGGTATGGAAACAACCTCATGAACCAATGGACACTGCAAGTCAGCGGGGGGCTGTTCAAGCAGGTGGAGGCTCTGTGATAGTGTGGAGCGTGTGCAGTTGGAGTGTTACGAGACTCCTGATTCGTTTAGATACGACTCTGACAGGTGGCACGTACGTAAGCATCCTGCCTGATCACTTGCATCCGTTCATGTCAATTGTGCATTCCGCGACGGACTTGGACAATTCCAGCAGGACAATGCGACACTCCATACGTCCAGAATTGATAAAGAATGGTTACAGGAACACTTTTCTGCTTTTGAACACTTCCGCTGGCCACCAAACTTCCCGGACATGAACATTATTGCAACGTGATGTTCAGAAGAGATCTCCATCATCGTGCACTCATACGGATTTATGGACACCCCTTCAGGATTTATGGTGTCAATTGTCTCTAGCACTACTTCAGATATTAGTCAAGGCCATGCCAGGTCGTGTTGTGGCGCTTCTGCGTTCTGGCGGGGCCCTAAACGATATTAAGGAAATGTACCAGTTTGTTTGCCTCTTCAGTGTATGTAAGGACTGTCCATAAATTTCCTCGCGAATCGAGTTTGTAGTCAAGAAATGATCAATTAAAACGGCATTCCTGCTGTTTAATATTTACGGCGCACCACTTTAAGCAGAAGCTAGGTTTTCACTGTGGTGTCACTGCCAGACACCACACTTGCTAGGTGGTAGCCTTTAAATCAGCCGCGGTCCGTTAGTATACGTCGGACCCGCGTGTCGCCACTATCAGTGATTGAGACCCAGCGCCGCCACACGGCAGGTCTAGTCTAGAGAGACTCCTAGCACTCGTCCCAGTTGTACAGCCGACTATGGTAGCGATGGTTCACTGTATACATACGCTCTCATCTGCAGAGACGACAGTTTGGCATAGCCTTCAGCTACGTCATTTGCTACGACTTAGCAAGGCGCCATATTCAATTACTATAAGTCATATCTTCAAGAATGTCTTCTGAACAGATTATATCGTGACTTATGTACCGTCAAGATCGACGTTCATCATTAATGGATTAAAGTTAAGGATCAAACTAATTACGTCCGCTTTCTGAATTCTCATTCCTTGTCATGTTCCAGACCTCACGTCAGTATAGTTCTTCCCTTCTCACGCCAGCTTGCGTGAGCTAAAACGCGTGCATTTCGGCTTCCACTCGTAACACGGTGTTGGCTCTTCTGCCAACACAAAATTCACCTTTGTAAATGTTTATGAGATCATACTTCCTGAACTACGTGTCATACTATCATACAATGTCGCAGATACATTCAGTGTTACATGTGGACAGTTTCTGGAAATTGTGTTGCTAATGGAGTAGACAGTAAAGAAGTGATAAAGTAAGACGACATGTCTGATAATGAAGTTCTACTGCATGACCCATAAACAGCGAAAATGTAATACTGGATTAACTTTCTCCCTTTCACCTTTTTTTGGGGAGGAGGACAGGTGGGATGGGAAGGAGTCAGCGAGAAAACGTTTTGTAAAGGTTTGAAAAAATTATGTGTAAGGTTTGCTGGTAGTCGCTAAGTTCTCCCCCTTCTCAAAAACTGTGTGAACAGAACAGAGCCCGAGAATTTTCTCGCCGTCTGTTACATTGGCTCAAAACAAATAAGCACTTGCCTACTGTAATACCTGTTCATTGTGACAAAATTTTTAACATACGATTATACGAGTTAATGAGTAGATTATGACAGAATTTTAAATTTTTAAATTTCGTTCTTCAATAATTACGCGAACTACTGAAAATTTAATTTTTTTTAGTCCCTGTAAGCCGTTAGGTAGGCAACCTGGAACTTAGATTTGGTGCTGGGTGCGGAGTTAATCTCTTAGTG
The DNA here is from genome assembly GCF_021461385.2 of Schistocerca piceifrons. Lineage (NCBI taxonomy): Eukaryota > Metazoa > Arthropoda > Insecta > Orthoptera > Acrididae > Schistocerca > Schistocerca piceifrons. The sequence goes on from NC_060143.1 coordinate 282,900,208, forward strand.
ATAAAGTTATGTGAGAAAAGGGAGCACTAAGTTTTTAATTACCTTTTGTATCATTGATCTTGTAGACAATTCTTTGTAGTCTGCTTATTTGTAGTTTCGATTTTTGTCCCCGACTCTTCTTGATTTTTGTATGCTGCCAGTGGAATTAGTGATTTTTTTTCTTTATTTGATTTGTTCAGAATTTTCGATAGCGACATTAATTTATTTAATCATACTTGCTAACTGTCATCTTTGAGCACACAACTGGACACCGCTGTTTGACTGAACCAACATACGAAAATTAGAAAATGATGTGATCGACACCACTTCGCAATGGCAAATAAGGAGACCGATACCAAAGGAAAGGTACCCCCGTAATATATAAAAGAAATTGCTGTGCACATATAAACCGTACCATGTCGCGCGTTGTTCCAATTTTTTTCCGACTTCGACGAACAAACGCGAGCACCTTCAAATATTCAGTCCGCTGATAGCAACACGTTATCGGTTTATAGCTAAACGAAAGGGTTTTGTGTTGATCATGATGCCGAATGGAGCCTTAAAACTATAATGCGCAGCTATAAGGGATTAATAATATCTGGAGATGCTTGCATCTGATGAGCGAAACTGGTAATAAATAAGTGGTATGCTACCACTGGCAGTTTCTTTGTCATCAACACTATACGACATCGCAGTGGCTGTATTATTAAGTGGTGAGGCGACCACTCGCGGTGAGCGGGAAATCTGGGTTCGAGCTGATCTTCGTTGTCATCATTCCATTCTACAGCTGATGGTTGTCCTTATTCGGAATTGCGGAACACTATGTTGACACAAATTTAAGATGATGAGTCGAGTCTTCCTCTTACTACAGTACTGAACGAAGAAAAAGTTACTGTCTGCGTGCTGTATGCTGCGGCATGCAATCTTATCTCTCTATTTTCATGACCCTTACGTTAATTATATGACGTAGGCGGTAGAATTGTCGCATTTTCTTTCTCGAATACCGTGTAGATAAATCAACCTAACAGGGGTTTCACAGCTTAATCTCTGTTTGCTCCCGAAGATTCCCATGCACATTCGCTGAGTATATGCTTTACACTTCCGTATGTGCTATACCGACCCGTTGTGTCTTAGCAAAATCTTTCTAAATTCAAACTGCTGCCGAGGTTATGTTTACAGGATTAGAACTACAAACACAGGCGCAATGGTCCAGAAAATGCCCTCACTAGCTCTTCTATACGATATATTCTTGAGATCCTTTTCATTTACTGAGAACCTTTTTAGCAATGCTAAGTATCCAATTTACTTCATGTAGTTCTAATTTTAAAACTTTATAAAATTATCAGTAAATAATTAAATGACCTATCAGGCCCAATCATATTACGTTTAATACTGTGATGGGATACTGTCCGGTTACTTCTTTTGTCACAGAAGTCACCGTACATTTTTCTTAATTAAAATAGTTACCATTAATTAACCCAAGTCGTAATTCATCCAACTAAAACTCGTTCCTGTAGACGGCAGTATCGGCGCTAAACAGTATGACAGGCCTATCTCCGTTCGACACAACAATAAGTGCCCAACACTTCTCGTTACAAAAATATCGATGTTTTGAGATACGTCTCTCACATCATACAATGAGACGACGGTACACAAGAGTCTTATGATCCACAGATATAGGAATCTTGCGGTGTTATAGCCGAAGAAGGTGTGGGAAATTTTATTAACACTTCTCCATCCTCCTCGGTCATAGGGATTAGTCTCGTGACTGTTTGTGCACTATCTAGAAGGAAGTAAAGTTCCATGTTCTCCCATGGGTGTAAAATTAAGCGTCGTAACAAGTTTGTTAACCACTGGCTACATACTTCATCATCAGTGATGGACGTTTCAATTAGACACCTAGATCAGCATCATATTTATATTACTGGTGAACTTACAGCTTATCGTACCGAAGTATGTAAATTTTCTGCACATTTTGTATTGGTGGGTTATAGAAGTGCCATAATTATAATAAAGTACCACGTGCGGCGCCCCCTAACCACACACACATGTAGGGCTTGTGACGCGTATGCCGCAGAGAGACTCAGTAAACAGTATGCGGAAGATCACGTATCCAAATACCTCATGCTTTGGAAGGTATAAATACTCATACGCCTATATGATTAAGCTTTACAGCTTTTTGAAAGGTCATGAAGCGTAGGGGAAAATATTGGAAACACATAATACCTGATTGCATAATTCATATATTTCGTTTCATACACTGAATTGTGTGTATTACATCACATGTAGATACGAGTGTTTTATCACGTAAAATGCAACTGCGGGAGGTATAGGGAGGGTCCTGGTGCTTCTATTAATACTTTGGTCTGTTCACATAGATAATTATACAATTTTCTGTTTGAAATCTTTCCGCATGAAAAGAGCAGAGTTCTCTCAGGTGGTGTTAATATTTTGCATATTTTTCCTGATTTACCGACAATACTACTTTCTCCGTTACGTTTGTCTTCATTTGCTGAAAATATTTCGACGTATTTTTTATAATACGATGGATTCACAAACTCAACCCTTGCATATCAAATGATTGTCCCGCTTTGCGTTATCTGGATGGGGCTCATTTTTCATATCCCATCAGTGTACCCCACCGTCATAAACTCAATAAATAGACTGGAAGGGTATTTAATGCTTCAAAATGTTGCTAAGTATTCAAGCATTTCGTTAATATACCTTTCGTAAACGCTGAGCTATAGCCCGTTTTTAAAGTTCATCTTTCCAAGTCAGTATTCATTTTTAATTTAAAACAGTATCATAGAGTGTACTGCATTTTTGTGTATAGTATTAACATTTATTCCCGAACCGTGTTTAGATAAGTGTTATGAATTTATTTCTTTGTAATATTTTCGTTCGTATATGAGTGTACCAGCATTATGTCGGCCCTGCTGTATTTTTATGTTTAGAGCAAGGGGTATAAATGAATTTAACACACTATGTAATTAAAAGTATCCAGACACCCCCAAAAACATATGTATTTCATTTTAGGTGCACTGTGCTGCCACCTACTGCCAGATACTCCATATCAGTGACCTCATTAGTCGTTAGACATGGTGAGAGAGCAGAATGCGGCGCTCTGCGGAACTCACGGACTTCGAAGTCAGGTGTTGGGGTGTCACTTGTGTCATACGTCTGTACGCGAGATTTCCACACTCCTAAACATCCGTAGGTCCACTGTTTCCGATGTGATAGTGAAATGGAAACGTGAAGTTACACGTACAGCACAGAAGCATACAGGCCGACTTCATCTGTTGATTGACAGAGACCACTGACAGTTGAAGAGGGTCGTAATGCGTAATAGGCAGACATCTATCCACACCATCACACAGGAATTCCAAACTGCATTAGGGGTCATTGCAAGTACTATGAGAGTTAGGCGAAGGGTGAGAAAACTTAGATCTCATGGTCGAGTGGCTGCTCATAAGCCACATATCACGCCGGTAATTGCCAAATGACGCCACGTGTGGTGTAAGCAGCGTAAACATTGGACGATTGAACAGTGGAAAAACGTTGTGTGGAGTGGTAAGTCACGGTACATAATGTGGCGATCCGACGGCAGGGTGTGGGTGCTCGGTGAACGTCATCTGCCAGTGTGTGTAGTGCCAAAAGTAAAATTCGGAGGTGGAGATGTTATGGTATGGTCGTGTTTTTCGTGGAGGGGCTTGCACCCCTTGTTCTCTTGCGTGGAACTATCACAGCACAGGCCTACATTGATGTTTTAAGCACTTTCTTGCTTCCCCCTGTTGAAGAGCAATTCGGGGATGGCGATTGCATCTTTCAACACGATGAACACCTGTTCACAATACACGGCCTGTGGCGGAGTGGTTAAACGACAATAACAAATCCTGTAATGGACTGGTCCTGGCCTGAATCCTGCAGAACACCTTTGAGATGTTTTGGAACTCCGACGTCGTGTCAAGTCTCACCAACCGCCTTCGATACCTCACCACATTGCAGCACTCCGTTAAGAATTGGCTGCCATTCCCCAAGAAACCTTCCAACACCTGACTGAAAGTATGCGTGCAAGAGTGGAAGCTGTCATCAAGGCTAAGGGTGGGCAAACACCATTTTGAATTCCAGCATTAGCGATGGTGGGCGCCACGAACTTGTAAATTATTTGCAGCCACGTGTCCGGATACTTTTGACGACATAGTGTTAAGTTCCCGTTACTATAACGTCATGGCTAATAAGTATTTCCAGTACCTACTCATTGCTGTCCGTTCGAGAAACCTCATTGATGTCTGCTAAATAGGAAAGAGCCGCTAGATATTTTTTTCATGCTGAACACATTACGTAACATTAAACAACTAACTAATAGACATTAGCTTGTGCTCAAATTGGACTGTCGTTTAACTATCATAATTTATATTAACAGACTGTATTTTCAGGTTTTAACATCGCTAATCACGCACATCAACATATTTGTAACCGTAATAAACCACAAATTTACATTATACCTTTACAAGTGAGGAGAACGTGCTGCGAAATAACTACTTAATTCGTAATGAAACGAATTTGATTCGTTATGAGATGGGTTTAGTAACATATTCAGGGTAATATTTAAACAATAGTGATACCGGAAAGATAGAGTTCAACTTATTAAAAGAGCACGTTAGAACACTCTTACGAGCATTCCTCTTCTACAATTATAACTAAGCCTCCTGCAATTTGACTTAATCTATCTTCCCTAATATAATTTGCAATCGTTGTTAGGGAAACCAGAAGCACTACCGCTGATAACATTTTTACAGATGTATCGGGTTTGCAGATACGTAATGTAAGTCCTGTAGTTATTAGTCTCTCAGATCGTAATGGTCTAAAGTTGACATTTAACACCATGGTGTAAGGCATAAAAAAAGAACTGGGAAACTGCATGGCTAAGAATGAAAAATAGATCCCGCAATTCAAGAGGTATTTACGAAATACAGACTGGAAAAATGTACACAACATACTTCCTGTTGAATAAAATGCGTGAAGTCCTGTGTAATATACTCGTAGACTAATTTGAAAACTGTTTCCCACAAAATTGACCTGTGTGTATGTATAGTGAACTGACCAAATATACCACTGAATTTGCAGATACTTCATATAATGGTTTTCTGTAAGCAATAGATTCTTGACGTCAGAATATTTCAGTAGCACTACTATCCTGTAATATGAGTCCACAGCTTCTATGATGTCATGTTGCTTTTAGCTGATACTGCTTTTATTTTGCTAATGCAGTTATGGCATTTGGGTCCTTTTCAAGCATATGATTTTTGATACGCAGGTTACCGAAGGTCAGAGATTGCAGCCTAATGCACACTGTGCAGTTGCATTAATGTGACCACCACCTATGTTAGACGTCAAACTGCAGTAACCACTTACAGACGGGAAGGTGGCAGCACTAGCAGTAGAAGACATACAAAGCGTGTCGGGGGACGCGGAAAACAGTGCAGTAGTTGTAGTATTGGGGAAACGCTGCGATTCATCTGACGTCCAAAAGTGTATAATCATTGGCTTTCTGATCAAGGGTGGAAGCATTTCCTGAACGGCTAAGTTTGTAAACTGGTCACGTGTCACCGTGGTTAAAGTATACCGTGTATGGAAAAATTACGCTATCCAAAACTAGCGACGACGCAAATGTGATGTATCATGGGCCATGTTAACAGACAATAGCAGAATCAAGTTTCTCACTAAATTAGACCACATCTGCCACTCGTTTGCAACCCGAACCGTTAGTCCTACGAAATCTTTAAGGTCTTTTTATGATATTTAATGCTAATGTTGACAGTGTCTGCAAAGTACACTCCCTTTGCAGTGACGTGTGAACAGAGAAAAACGCAGTCGATGGTTATAATTCTGCCCCACCTTTCGAACACCTTTCTAGGTAGTATTCCACATGATGGCGATGAAGTTAAAAAAATAACAGTAACTCACCATCGATCATCAGCATATGTGATCCTAGCCTTTGGAATCCCTTTGTTGATCCTTCGGGAAGGCAAATCTGTTGGTAAAAATTGTAGCTACATTCTGTAACGAACAGAAAAACAGATGTGAACACCTGGCCGTTTCTCACTTTTACTAATTTCAGCCTGCCAATATAGCTCCATCGCAGCTGCTTCAGTAACTCAAGCGTCTCTCTCTCTCTCTCTCTCTCTCTCTGTGTGTGTGTGTGTGTGTGTTTGTGTGTGCATCTGTGTGTGTGTGTGTGTGTGTGTGTGTGTGTGTGTGTGTGTGTGTGTGTGACACCATCAAGATGGACAGTGTTATCGAATTTTGTCAAATGTGGGCAGGAGGGTAACAGAACCGTACTGCACCGCAGCTATCTCCCAGCGATATGTTTCATGTTTTTCTGAGTTATTGCTGGATTTGTGACTTTTCAAGTGCTACGCACTTTTATAGATACATTTTGAGCGTTTACTGCTCTCATAAAACATAGAAGAAAATGCTGTGCTCTAAAATTTTTGACACATAGCATTGCTACCAGTTCCAGAGAACCGAACGCATTGCGTCAGTCTATGAGGAATAATGGCATAACTGTCACGGAATGCCACATGCATCATATTTCGTAGGATACGAAACGTATTCCTGTATTACGCAAATAAATGAATAAAGTTGCTCAAGTAGTGTTAATTTGGCCAGAAGTTTTGTTACGTATTTAATATCCCTGTGAAGAGAGCTACAAGAAGAGATTTTCTGGACCCAGTATAGGAGGAAAACAGCAGCAGTTGCTCAGTGCTCTTCCTCTACGTTGTGAGAGCGAACTTCTTCATTGTGACAGCACATATGTAAAACGGCCCATTACAATGCTCAATGTGATGAAAGAATGTTCTGCAGACTGATAGGTGATTTAAAAGAAAGAACAGACACTTCATTAGGCGAAGAATGAGTAAGGCAATCACGTTTCTTTTTCTTTTTTCAAAGGAGTCCTCGAGTCATTTGCTTTATTCCATTTAAGGAAACGAAGAAAACTTAAACTGGGATGTTAGGGCGCTAATTTTAGCCCTCATTCGTCCTGATTTCGAGTGAAGTGCTTTACAAAATGAGCTACCTCGATAAGTAAAATAAAAAAGTATATTTTGCTGGCGTTCCGCAGGTAATGCCACGCACCTTTTTCGCCTCTATACTGATACCACTGTTTAAAAGACAGTATAACAACAATATATATAAGGATCATAAAGCAGGTCTAGTGATACGGCTTGTACCCAAGGTACGAAAACACATCTCCGATATTACCTTACGACAGTCATAAAGAAAGCACTCTTCAATATGCCAGGAAGGAAGAGAAACGGTTCTCTCGTAACGGCGGACCGGCTTAAAAATATATCACTTTACTGAAATATGGGCCAGAGCCTTGTTCGGTGCCACGTTTATGGGCCTTGGGAGAATAATAAGTGCATTCATCATTTTAAGAGCGTGTTCGTTCTGATATTCGCACTTCGTAAGCGCACTCGCTTCTAGGCGCATCTCATTAGACTTCTTACATCTATCCGTGAGTCCTACGTTATGTTTCAGGCTAGGACCTTACCGCACCGTTCCTCTCATTAACATCCTTTAGATAAAAAACCACTCTCCACAAGAAACAGACATAGTCACCTCGGTAAACAGTTAAGATTTTACATTTTAGCACAGTACTCAAATTAGACACACAGCAAGATGACAACCCCTCTCAGTAATGAAATATTTTTAATTGTGGCTGCTGAACCTATCCTTAGATATGAACAAGCTAAAAATACTGTACTCCAAGATCGCCGTTTTTAGTGGCGCAGCTTTTGGGTAAAGAAGTATCGATTGTAAAGCTAAGTCGGTATCTGTTAAGTCCTGGTTGTCGTTCATTTTTAACTCTGAAGTCGATGGTGATGGAAATTATCGAAACTTTGACACCAGTCACAAAAATGATCTTGCTAGCAAATGAGTTGTTTTACTTACAAATGCTTTACTCATTTGGTTAGCAGATGTAAAAAAAAATACTGGCAACATTTACCATGAACTATTTGGTATAGTATTTTCACTAACCAAAATATGTTGCATCTCATTAGTAACGATTCACTATGGAGAATTGAAAGGTGCCAACGCTTAGATCCATTGCTCTTAGAATTAGCGATGAAAATATTATCCTGTGACATTTAATATCTTTTTTAGTGTGATGATTTCAACACTTTGCAGATATTTCATAGAACTCAGAAAAAATCAATAAGTCTTTGAAACCTTTGCGATTAATCTTTATTGGCTATTTCAAATCGTAGATTTCATGAAAACCTTTTGATGTACTGCAGGTAAAGTTACTGGCCAGAGTATAGCTGACTGCTTTACACTGAATTTGCTGGAGTTCAGGCAGCCTGTTTCGTTAATAGGAAAATATACCTTCAATAATTACGTGAAGGAAAATCTACCGACAAATTTTTGGAATATTCTTATCGATAGTTAAAATATAACTGTTCTTGACTTGTATTCGCTTTCTGCGTGCTACCCTTAAAGCTTAGCATTTGGCAAATGTATTTGCCTTATAGGGAAGAAATCGACCCGGAATGGACACGATTGATGACTATTTTGATGTTATAACAGAACAGCTTATACTGTTTTTTAGACTTTTTGATCAACTGTTTATGCCAGTTTCGCAATAGTTTGCATGTATTCCTATGAAATTCAGATCGCAAAAATATAAATTACGATGTTTCTGCAATTAACAGATCCATATTGCACATGACACACTTCCATTACTGTAACACACGTTTCTGTTGACGGAATCAAAAGAAATATTCTTTCCTAATCGTAGATGGGGTATGGTCCCTTAATAGTGGATCCTAGTACAGGCCGAACAAGCTCTAGATTAAGAATAGAAAATTACGGTATTCCTGTTTTGTCATTATACGCTGAGGTGATAAAAGTGTACCTTGAAACTTCCTGGCAGATTAAAAGTGTGTGCCGGACCGAGACTCGAACTCGTCAGGCACACAGTTTTAATCTGCCAGGAAGTTTCATATCAGCGCACACTCCGCTGCAGAGTGAAAATCTCATTTTGGAAAGTGTACCTTAGTTACTAACAGGTATTCATTAACATTATTAATATTTAAGAAGGAAACAATGGCTGTTCGCTTCCGTAGCATACCATAAGCTACACGTGTTTCCCAGGTGGTGCTAAAGAACAGTCACTTCGAAGCGGCCAAACAATCACTGATCTTGATCGCTGATCTCCTGGCTGATTGTACGCCGTATATCACAGATATGAGTCAAACCATTATGACTGAAAGAGAAAAGGCTCCTCTCAGAGCCAACATACGTGGCCCCTTGGACCTATCTTCAAGATGTACCATATGAATATAGAAAGACTATGCTGGGCTAAATGCCAAGTACTAAGTAAGATTTTATGTGATGACAACATTGATCTCGTTGCAGTTCAGGACACTCACATTGAAGACGAAGACCAACTTAAACGGAGAGGTATGATTACAGGCTACAACCTAGTTGGCACAATACATCATTGTGCATATGGCGTAGCTACGTATGTGCGAGCATGGATTGGAGATATCCACTTGTGCTTGGCAACAGTGCATGGCGACGTACATGAGGTTGTTGTCTACGTAGGTCTGTCAGTGAGCAATGTATACAAACCACCAACCATTCCCTCCCCCCAAGATGTCCTGCCATACCTGCCACAGCCAGAAATACATGTGGGGATTTTCATAGCAACCACCCTCTGTGGAAATATGGAACAGCTGATGGAAATGGCTAGGCTCTTACTAACTGGGCAGAGAGTAACCACCTGTTCTTAGATTTCGACCCAATGGACCAAGGAACATTTACGTCAGCAGCTTGGAGAAAGGAATATAGTCCAGATTTATGTTTTGTAACGACTGGCAATAACCATACACCATTAAGAACCACAAGACGTGTATTAACGGAGGTCCCTCACCGCCAACACCACCCAGTCTTGATTGAAATTGGAATCAATATTCCACTAATAACAACCGTACAACGCCCGAGGTGGAATTTCAGAAAGGCAAAAAGGGATATCTAAGTGGAAAAATTGGATAAATGCTTGGGACGGTTTCACCCAACAGCGAGTAATTATGACAGACTCATAGGTGCAGTTAAAAAGCTCAGCGGAAGCTGCTGTCCCAATGGGGTTCCGTAAACAGTATGTACCAGGGTGGGACAAAGAGTGCGAAAATAAGTATCAGAGATTCCTTAACAGTGAAGACCCTGAGATTGCAGACGATCTGCTGTACAGCCTAGACAACGCACGGCTAGAGAAATGGATTGAAACCGTTGAGTCGCTTGATTTCAAGACATCTAGTAGATAGGCCTGGCCTCTCCTCCGAAAACTAGGTGGAACTGACAAACTACATCATAACTCAGCAGATATTTCTGCAGATAAGATTTCAGCTCCTATACAGGCAACATCTAGAGTGCCAAAGGACAAGAAACATATGAGATTAGTACGTCATGAGCTTAGTGCTCTTACGAAAAACAGCACACCTGTGGACCAGTATTCCTCGAAATTAACCCCCAATGACGTTGGAGAAGCACTGAAGAGTGTCTAGGCGGGAAAGCATCCTGGTTTGTATGGAATACACCATGAATTCCTTCTTGACTGTGGGGAATATGCCAAAAAATTACTTGCAGAGTTTTACTCAAATACAATGGCAATAGGGAACACACCACAGAAAATAAAGAACTCACAGATCATTGTACTGCTTAAACCTGGGAAACCAAGCGATCAGCCGAAGAGTTTGCCAGTCACATTGCTCAGTGTCACATACAAGCTGCTCGAGAGATTCCTGTGTAACAGAATGAGCCCGAAAATACTGGAATCAACTGCAGACGAACAATCAGGATTTCGACCTAATAGAAGCTGCACTGATCAAGGACTTTCCCTGACAACACATATGGGAGCAGGCTACCAGAAAATGCAAAAAACATCAGTTGCATTCATTGACCTGAGCGCAGCCTATGAAACTGTCAGGGGACAAGGCCTGCTGTACAAACTCATACAAACAATCCCATGCAGAAATATCATCAGACTCGTCGATAACATGCGTGCCGGGAGAGCTTTTCAAGTGATTACTGGAGAACAAACGAGATCTACCAAAATTCTCAACAATGGGTTACCAGAAGGCTCAGTGCTTGCCCCATTGCTCTTCAGTCTTTATGCTTCTGACATCCTAAACACACAATCCAGGAAGTTGAAGACAACTTGTGCTCCGATTTGAAGCTGCTGGGTGGCTATTTCCACAAATGGAGACTGCAGCCGAATCCGACTAAGACTGAAGTATCATGATTCCACCTTTGTAATCACTCAGCAAGAAGAGAGCTTAATGTCATCTTTGAAACGAAACACCTTAGCCATAACAACTCCTCCAAATACCTAGAAGTCACATTGGACAAGACGCTCTCTTATAAGGAGCTCCTGACACAGACTGCAGATAAAATGAGGACAAGAAACAACATCATGTCTAAACTGTGCGGCACCACTTGGCGCTCCACAGCAAGCACACTCCGCACATCAGCAGTTGGGCTTGTCCACTCGGCGGCAGAATACTGCGCTCCTGTGTGTATTAACAGCCCGCAAACAAGTAGGATTGATTTGGTACCAAATGACAACATGCGCGTTATCAGTGGCACAATAAAATCTACGCCCTCTGTATGGATGCCAACCCTGATCCACATACCACCGCCAGAAATGCAGCGAAAAAACGCTCTTCTCAGTGAGTTCAACAAGATAACGAATAACCCACAGCTGCCCATATATACCGACATAGCTGACTTGGAGCGCAGAAGACTTAAATCGAGAAGACCAAGATTACTCTCTGCTAAAGAGATGACGAACTGCAACTCTGATGTCGACAATCTGTGGAAACAACACTGGCAAGAACACTGCCCACCAAAATGCCAAAGTTTCATGACAGCTGAGGAACCGCCTGACTTCAACCAGTCAAGCAAAGTGTAGACAACTCAAAACCGCATACGTTCTGCCCACGGAAGATGCGCTGACACCCTCTACAAATGGGAAACGATACCAACAGCAACTTGCAATTGCGTCGCTGGAAAACAAACTATCCGACACACAGTGGAAGAATGCCCAGTTCAAGCCTACAAGGGAACCTTCAACGATTTCCTCGCTGCAACAGAGGAGGCAATTGGTTATATTAAATGTCTTGATGTCAATCTCTAATTAATCTATGTATAAAATGTATAAGGACGGTGATGTATTCCATACTATAAATGAAATATAAATAATATTTACGAATGGTTTTAGATAGCATAAATTACTGGGGCCGGTGAAATGAACCAACAGGCTCAAAAATAGCTCTGAGCACTATGGGACTTAACTTCTGACGTCATCAGTCCCCTAGAACTTAGAACTACTTAAATATAACTAACCTAAGGATATCCCACATATCCATGCCCGAGGCAGGATTCTAACCTGCGACCGTAGCGGTCGCGCGGTTCCAGACTGTAGCGCCTACAACCGCTCGGGTACTCCAGCCGGCGAACCAACAGGACATCTACATATAGTGAGGTGAGTGGGATAGCGATATGCACATCAACACATGAAGGCAGTGCATTGGTGGAGCAGTCATTTGTAGTCAGGGGATTTATGTGAAGAGATTTCCGACGTGATTATAGTCATACGAATTGAATTAACTGATTTTGAACGCGGAATGCGAATTGGAGCTAGATGTATGGCGTATTCCATGTCGGAAATCGGTAGGAAGTCCAATATTCCGAGAACCAGAGTGTGTCGAAAATAGGAAATTTCAGACAATACAACTCACCACGGAGAACGCAATCACTTGACAAACGAAGGCAACGACGTTTTCGTTGAGTTGTCAGTGCTGACAGACAAGTAACACTGTGTGAAATGACCTCAGATATCAACGTGGGACGTACGAGGAACGTGTGAAATTTGGCGTTACTGGGCAACGGCGGCAGGCGATAGAAGCGAATGTCTGTCGAAACACTATGACATCGACTGCAGAGCCTCACTTGGGCTCGTGACGATATCCGTTGGTCCCTAGACGACTGAGAAACATTGACGCGGTCAGATGAGTCCCGATTTCAGTTGGCAAGAGCTGATGGTAGGTTTCGAGCGTGGCGCAGACCCCACGAAGCCATGGGCCCAAACTGGCAACAAGGCACTGTGCAAGCTGGTGTGGGCTATGTTTTCATGGAATGGACCGGGTCCTTTGAAGCACTTGGAGACATTTTACATTCCCTATAGATTTCATGTTCCCAAACGACCTTGGAATTTATATGAATGACAATGCGCCATGTCAACCGGCAACAGTTGTTCGCGGTTGGTCTGAAGAACATTCTGGTCAATTCAAGGGAATTGTTTGGCCACTCAAATCGTCCGACATGAATTAAGTCGAAGATTAAAGGAGATATTGAAACGTCCCCTTTTGAAAATTTATAAATTACTGTGCTGATAAACCTCTTACGTTATATGATTTTCAAACAGCTGATCAAAACTGAACGTACTCAGACATTTCTCTCTTTAGAATGAGATTTTCACTCTGCAACGGAGTGTGCGCTGATATGAAACAACCTGGCAGATTAAAACTGTGAAACTGTGTGCCGGACCGAGACTCGAACTCGGGACCTTTGCCTTTCGCGGGCAAGTGCTCTACCAATTTTTTTTTTTTTTTAACCTCATTTTGTTCGCTTTCGTTTGTTGTATCTGGTCGGGGCGAACGTCGTAAGACACCCGTTTAAGTTCGTCGTTGATCGATTAACTCAGTTTTTTTATTACAGAGGGCAACTAACCCTCTGACCGAACACGCTGAGCTAACGTGCCGGCGCCAACTGAGCTACCCAAGCACGACTCACGCCCCGTCCTCACAGCTTTACTTCTGCCAGTACCTCGTCTCCTACCTTCCACACTTAACAGAAGCTCTCCTGCGAACCTTGCAGAATTAGCTCTCCTGAAAGAAAGGACATTTCGGAGACATGGCTTAGCCACAGCGTGCCAGAAAGTTTCATATCAGCGCATACTCCGCTGCAGAGTGAAAAACTCATTCTGGAAACATCCCCAAGGCTGTGGTTAAGCCATGTCTCCGCAGTATCCATTTTTCGGGAGTGCTAGTTCTGCAAGGTTCGCAGGAGAGCTTCTGTTAAGTTTGGAAGGTAGGAGACGAGGTACTGGCAGAAGTAAAGCTGTAAGAACGGGGCGTGAGTCGTGCTTGGGCAGCTCAGTTGGTAGAGCACTTGCCCGCGAAAGGCAAAGGTCCCGAGTCCGACTCTCGGTACGGCACACAGTTTTAATCTGCCAGGAAGTTTCATTTCTCTGTTTACTTATTCTGATCAACACTAAACTGACACACAATATTTATAGCGCAACGCAATCTGACTTTCAATAATCCCTACAAAAGAATGACTCTGACTAACAATAACCTATACCTTTCATGAATCACTTACCTCCCTAAAATCTTCGTCTCTCGAACTACTGCAATACAGCGAGCGCCAATACTGCCAGCTAAATAAAATATTCTAACTATTGAAGGCACTAACTACTGATAGGCATAGTTAACAAATGAAAGATTTTGGTAGAGAACAAACAATGTATTTACCTTAATACTGTTCAAAAGTCATTATATATATATATATATATATATATATATATATATATATATATATATATATATATATGTGGTGTCACCGCCAGACACCACACTTGCTAGGTGGTAGCCTTTAAATCGGCCGCGGTCCAATAGTATACGCCGGACCCGCGTGTCGCCACTGTCAGTGATAGCAGACCGAGCGCCACCACTCGGCAGGTCTAGAGAGACGTACTAGCACTCGCCCCAGTTGTACAGCCGACGTTCATAGCAATGGTTCACTGACAAATACGCCCTCATTTGCCGAGAGCATAGCATAGCCTTCAGCTACAGTTGCTACGACCTAGCAAGGCGCCGTATTCAATTGATATTTATTATGTGAAGCATGTATCATCAAGAGCGATGTTCTACAATTGTGGATTAAAGTTAAGTATTACATCATCTACGTACTTTATTTGCAGTTCTCAAGATATTCTCCTGTTCCAGACCTCACGCCAGTCAGCGTGTAATGAAACGTGTGCATTTCGGCCTCCTCTAGAAACACTACAAATTGGCGACGAGCTAAATAGCGTTTGTACCAATTGATCTTGCCTTAATTTACTTGTGTCACGGCTTCGCCATAATCTCCAGATGTACTGTCTGAATTTTATCGCTTGCAGAATCAGCAGACGCAGGCCTTATTGGATGCCCTTGGACAGCTCGTCCAGGGTCAGCATGCAATGCAAACCGATGCGGCGGCCACCGCTCCACCGCTACCGCAGCCACAACATGCAGTTGCACCACCTTTTCGTCCGTTTGGTGCGGCACTGGAAAGCTGGACGGAGTGGTCACGCCAATTTGGATTCCATCTCGCCGCCTACAGAATTCAAGGTAACGAGCGGCAGCCTCACTTATTGGCGTGTGTAGGGGTGCAGACATACTGTGTGATAGTGAAACTATTTCCCCGCCACGACGAAGCAACTCTGTTCTACGAAGAAATTTTGTCTGCATTAGATGCATATTTCAAGGAATCAGTCAATGTAGTTGCAAAAAGGTATACGTTCTTTCGTACAAAACGTATGGCCGGTCATACTAATAGGGAGTGGGTTGCCACTTTGCAAGGCCTTACTAGGGATTGTGCTTTTGAGTGTGAATGTGGACTCCCTTATTCAGATACTATGGTGCGTGATGGAATTGCACAGAACGTTTCTGATGTTCGTATACGGGAGCACATTTTGAAACTAGTCAGTCCCTCCCTTCAACAAGTGATAGGCATATTGGATAGGCAAGACACACTTGACTTTGCTCAGGAATCGTTTGAACCTTCGCCAGCTGTGTGTCACGTTAACCGGCCCGCCGGGCGAGCTGCACGGAACAGTAAACAGCCCCCGCGCACGTCCGCCCAGCCACGTGTCCCGCGCCAGCACGCAAATGCAGTGCTAAAATCATGCCCGCGGTGTGCTACTAGACATTCGCGTGAAAATTGCCCGTCACGCCAAGCTATTTGCTTCTTCTGTAATAAAAATGGACATGTTCAGAGTGTTTGCCAGAAAAAGCTCAGATCGGATATTCACAACCATTCCAGGCCCTTTGCTTCACGCCGGAATCGGAATCCAACCAAGAATACTCAGGCTCGTGAACCTTCGCCCATGGACATTCACGTAGTTAATTCCACTCCACCCAGTGCCACTCTCTCTCAAAGTGGCTGTGTGCGTCCCACAAAAAGTGTGCGTCGACGTCGCCAGAAATCACATCAATTAGCAAGTGATTCCTTACCAGTGTCTGTTCAAATTGCACGAGACAGTCGCTCTTGTCGTCAGCAGGACAGTAAACGTTTTGTAGACTTGGACATTCATGGCAACGTGATCCCATTCCAGCTCGATACCGGAGCTGCAGTTTCATTAATCAATAAAGACACGTACAAACAACTGGGCACACCTCCGTTGCGTGCCGCAAATGTTACGTTAAATAGCTATTCCGGTCAGAATATCCCTGTGTTAGGACACTGCAGCTTTCTTGCAACATACAAGGGACAAACAAAACTTGTGTCATTTTACGTCCTTCGTTCTTCTTCTGCAGTGAACTTGTTTGGTTTAGATTTATTTCAGTTGTTTAACTTGTCTATAGTAAATCAGGTCCTATCAGTGAACCAGACTGTGCCTTCAGCCAGTGTTTCTAGTCTATGTGAAGAATTTGCAGACATTTTTGCACCGGGCCTTGGTTGCGCTAAGAACTATAAAGCACATTTGGAACTGAAAGTCAACGCGCAATCGAAATTTTTCAGAGCGCGCAATGTCCCCCATGCATTGCGTGATGAGGTCGCAAGAACATTACACGAATTGGAGTCACAAGGTGTGATTGAACGTGTGCAGGCTTCTCTCTGGGCATCACCCTCAGTAATTTTGCCAAAACCTTCCGGAAAATTGAGACTTTGTGCGGACTTCAAAGCTACAGTAAAACCACAGCTAGTGATTGCAACTTTTCCTTTACCCCGCCTGGAAGATCTTTTTGACAAACTGTGCCCGGGTAAATGTTTTTCGAAGTTGGACCCAGCAGATGCGTACTTGCAAATACCGCTGGACGAAGAATCCCAGCGCGTTTTGGTGGTTAACACGCATCTTGGTTTGTATCGATTCAAAAGACTGCCATTCGGGTGTGCATCCGCCCCTGCCTTGTTTCAGCAATATCTGCAAACTGTTTGTGCGTCGGTCCCTACCGCAGCAAACTATCTGGACGATATTGTGATCTCCGGAAAGACAGCAGAAGAACATTTAGCCAATCTCAGGACATCATTTCGGGTCTTGCGACAAAATGGTCTTCGCTTGCGGAAGGACAAATGTGTGTTTTTTGCTCGTGATTTACCATATCTGGAACATGTAATCAATGCACAAGGCATACATCCTAGTCCAGAGCACCTCCGTGCCATACAAGACTTGCCTTCGCCGCAGAATTTGAAGCAGCTACAGAGTGTGCTGTGTAAAATAAATTACTACCATCGCTATGTGCGCAATGCCTCTTCCATTTCAGCTCCACTTCATCGCTTACGCCGTAAAGGTGTTCCGTTCGTCTGGGCGACGGAATGCGAACGCGCCTTTCGCCAGCTGAAATCGGCGTTGCTTTCAAATACTTGCCTTACGCCATTCGATCCCCAGAAACCCCTTTTGTTGATGGTAGATGCATCGGATTTCGGGATCGGTGCTGTGCTTGCGCACAAAGATGGCTCGCATGATCGCCCTATTGCCTTTGCGTCCAAATTGCTCTCGTCTGCACAAAGAAATTATTCACAGATCGAGAGAGAAGCCTTGGCTCTCGTATTTGGTGTTACAAAGTTTCATGATTTCTTGTATGGTCGTCACTTTACCATCATCACAGACCACAAACCTTTGACATCGCTTTTTCACCCGAACAAGGCTGTACCTCCACGTACAGCGCAGAAATTCATTCGCTGGTCTCTTTTCCTCTCGCAGTACCGCTACGATATCTTGTATCGGTCCACTGCTAAGCACGGAAACGCCGATGCGTTGTCCCGTTTGCCTGTTGCTGAGGATCGAGCATTCGATTCTTCCGAACTTGCTTGCATGTTCATTGATTCGGAAACCGATGACGTGGTCGAATCGTTTCCGATTGATTTTCGTCGTGTAGCTACAGCCACAGCTGCTGTCCCTGTCCTTGCTACCGTTTTTCGTTTTGTTGCTACGCAATGGCCCCTGTTAAAGTCACGGATCGAGGATCCGTTGGTTCGCCGTTTTTTGCTTTTGTACGACGTGGTGTTTTGCTGTTGCGTTCTGATAATGATCAGTCCAGAGTCGTGGTCCCACGTTCCTTACAGTCCTCTGTCTTACGGCTTCTCCACCAACGACATTGGGGTATAGTGCGAACGAAACAACTTGCTCGTCAGCACTGTACTTGGTTCGGAATCGATGCTGCGATTACGAATATGTGCTCTTATTGCATGGCGTGTGCCGAACAACAATCCGCACCACCGCGGAAATTCTTTGCATGGCCGAAACCCACTTCCCCTTGGCAACGCTTACACATCGATTTTGCTGGTCCATTCTGGAATGCTCGATGGTTGGTTGTGGTCGATTCTTTCAGTAATTTTCCTTTTGTTGTCCGGATGTCTGCCACGACGTCATCTGCCACCATCCAAGCGTTATCTACTATCTTTTGCATTGAAGGTCGCCCACAGACTATTGTTTCCGACAATGGCCCACAATTCATGTCCACAGAATTTCAGTCATTCTGCAAGGCCAATGGAATTCAACATCTGACATCCGCGCCGTTTCCGCCTCAGTCAAACGGTGCTGCTGAACGATTGGTCCGGACTTTCAAGTCTCAAATGTTGAAGTTCAAAGAGTCGCATTCTCGGGAGGACGCGTTGTTGATCTTCTTGTCTTCGTATCGCTCTCAGCCCCGAGATGGTCGCTCGCCGGCTGAGTTGCTCCACGGTCGTCCTCATCGCACCTTGATGTCTTTGCTGCATCCGCCGCATCAGGTTCCTGTGCAGCGGCAGCCACCTGCTTTTGCTCCAGGCGACGTTGTATACTATCGCAACTATCGAGGTTCACGGCGTTGGCTCGCAGGGCGCATTCTTCGCTGCCTCGGCCGTGCTATGTATTTGGTTTTGGGGGCCTCTGGTGAGGTGCGTCGGCATCTCAATCAGCTGCGCCTCTGTAGTCGCACGGGTTCTGCCGCTCCCCGTCTGCTTTCAGCGACGGTGCCGTCCGGTCAGCGCCCTGGGGACCCATCTACTGGCTCGCCTCATCCCCAGGTGTTACCGACGCTGCCTTCCATTTTGCCCCATGGTGACGCGCCGCCGTCGCCGCCGCCGCCTGTTCTCCCGCCGGCGACGCCCGCAGTGGACGCTTAGTTGCAGCCGCCAAGCGCCTCCCTGGGTCACGCGCCGCCGATCGCTTCCCGTGACCAGCTGTCCTCCGACATGGACCTTTTGCCCGCTCCGGACCAGATGTCGACTTCGCCCGTCGGCTGCCCCGTCCCGATGGAGGTCCAATCTTGTGCCCCTCCAGTCTCTTTACGGGCGCATACACCGCATGTTGGCGTGCACCCTGGACTAGGTTTTCAGGCGTTTCCTAGCTCCCCTCGGACCGAATGGCCGGGTGCGGGGGGCACAGCCTCGCCTGTTGTTAGGCTCCCCACCTCGTCGCATACGTCAACACGGGGTCCTCCCCACGGCGGGCGGAAGCCTTATAACACAACCGTTCGCCGATTTGCGGGGGAGGAATGTGGTGTCACCGCCAGACACCACACTTGCTAGGTGGTAGCCTTTAAATCGGCCGCGGTCCATTAGTATACGCCTGACCCGCGTGTCGCCACTGTCAGTGATAGCAGACCGAGCGCCACCACACGGCAGGTCTAGAGAGACGTACGAGCACTCGCCCCAGTTCTACAGCCGACGTTCATAGCAATGGTTCACTGACAGATACGCTCTCATTTGCCGAGAGCATAGCATAGCCTTCAGCTACATTTGCTACGACCTAGCAAGGCGCCGTATTCAATTGATATTTATTATGTGAAGCATGTATCATCAAGAACGATGATCTACAATTGTGGATTAAAGTTAAGTATTACATCATCTACGTACTTCATTTGCGATTCTCAAGATATTGTCCTCTTCCAGACCTCACGCCAGTCAGCGTGTAGTTAAACGCGTGGATTTCGGCCTCCTCTAGAAACACAGCGTTGGCTCTTCTGCCAACACTACAATATATATATATATATATATATATATATATATGCTGCTAGAACATGTGCCTTTACAAGTACGACACAACATGTGGTTCATGCACGATGGAGCTCCTGCACATTTCAGTCGAAGTGTTCGTACGCTTCTCAACAACAGAATCGGTGACCGATGGATTGGTGGAGGCGGACCAATTCCATGGCCTCCATGCTCTCCTGACCTCAAGACTCTAGGCTTTCATTTATGGGGGCATTTGAAAGCTCTTGTCTACGCAACACCGGTACCAAATGTAGAGACTCTTCGTGCTCGTATTGTGGACGGCTGTGATACAATACGCCATTCTCCAGGGCTGCATCAGCGCATCAGGGATTACATGCGACGGAGGGCGGATGCATGTATCCTCGCTAACGGAGGACCTTTTGAACATTACCTGTAACAAAGTGTTTGAAGTCACGCTGGTACGTTCTGTTGCTGTGTGTTTCCATTCCATGATTAATGTGATTTGAAGAGAAGTAATAAATTCAGCCCTAACATGGAAAGTATGCGTTTCCGGACACATGTCCACATGACATATTTTCTTTCTTTGTGTGTGAGGAATGTTTCCTGAAAGCTTGGTCGTACCTTTTTGTAACACCCTGTATATCAGTTCGTGACATCCAGTCTTACAACTTCCCTTTTTCTGACGGACACACGTTCAGATCGTCCACTCTCAAAATTCTGCCATCTCTCTCCCCACATCCACCACTCTTGGCGACTCAGCTCCAACTGCACAACGCTACGCGCTGTTCACATCCAATTGCCCAACACTACAATAGCAAGTAGTCCGACAATGCAAACCAGCCACAGACTGCACACAGCACAGTCCGTGATTTTCATATAGAGCGCTGCGTGGCGTTACCAACATAAAAGCCTAAACAGCCTACTAACAATATTCGAGAGGTTCTTTCGTGTATAGAATCCAGCAACTGCAATACTTAGGCAATTTTGGACGGCTATACAGGCAGTGTGGCTCAATGCTTCTGCAAGGGACTTCCAACGACTTCTTGGATCCATGCCACTTCGAGTTGCTGCACTATACCAGGAAAAAGGAGATCCGACACAATATAAACAGGTATCCCGAGACTTTCCTCACCTCAGTTGTAATAATCCATGGCACTTTAAAATAATAAAACGTAAACACCGCTCACGGATTACAACTGTTACGCCTGCCTGACTGCTGCCTACGAGACAGTACAAAGAGCGATCTGTGAGTGTGTGACATGTGATCAAATTGGTTGCCAACCTCTACAGCCGTTAATGCCCGTAGATGTATCCTGATGATGAAGCTGCTTCCTTATTGAAGCGCCTCTTCACGAGGCCTCACGAGTCTTAGTGGACCCCATTCCAGATCTCCCCATCTCCGAAATATCCGAGTAGGTACCGGGAATCGAACGTGGGTCCTCCCACACCGAAGGCAACGCCGGCAACCATTTGGTGACGGAGATGATCGTTTAAAATAATCAACAGTAAAAATAATATTTTACAACACTAGAGAGACAGTAGTGGAAAATGGGTGTTTCATTAATTGACTTGCTCAGTAATAACATAATCACAAATATTTGCGGAAGTTGTTTGCTTCGACCGTAAGTACATTTGAATTGTGTCATGCAGATAGGTTACGAAAACTGGAATCAGATATTAACTACGTTATTAAGAGACGTGGGCAAGATCATCAATGAAACACAAAATTGTTAAGGCTTTAGTGGCCACTTGTTGACAAACTGCCTATTGGCTTCTGTCTCGGGTTCTTCGGCCGACGTTCATCTAATGATTTTTCTGACGTTTCGCCAGCACGAGTGGCTGGCATTGTCAAAGCTTCACCCTCCATTGCCGGTGGTGAACTGGAGCCGAGCTCGCGGCCGCGGGTACATATAGTCTGCGGCTGCGAGCTCGGCTCCAGTTCACCACCGGCAATGGAGGGTGAAGCTTTGGCAATGCCAGCCACTCGTGCTGGCGAAACGTCAGAAAAATCATTAGATGAACGTCGGCCGAAGAACCCGAGACAGAAGCCAATAGGCAGTTTGTCAACATCAATGAAGTTGAAGGTAAGGTAATGAGACTTTGCGTTTCCAACAAATAATTGGCAGTAGAGAACTGAGAGTATTTGAAACCCATGAGGAGCTCGCTACACTTTCTACGAGGGTCATTTCAAATCTTCTACACATGAAGACATAGTTAAAGAAACTAATTTATTTTGCAAAATACGTTTACATGTCTTCAGTATTTTTGTATCTGCCCACTCGTCTAATATAGGGTGCCTAGGAAGCTGTTTTCTCGAATCGCTACACAAGAATTCAAGAGTTTATTACAGTAAGTTAAATTGACAATACGTTACTTCGCGTATTCACAAAGGTGCGTCGCAAGCAAATGGCGGCATGCAAATAATCAGTGTCCTTCGGTGTATACGATTTCTTTGCAAGCAAAACAAAACAGTTCATAAGTCACTGCAGTAGCGTTTGTATAGCGGCTCGTCGTCCAGTCCGGCAGAGACTAGGCGGCACGTCGCTTCTGTTCTCTTCGTCTAGAGGCCTCTCCTGTCTCGGTGTCGTCCTAGTCAGCGTTCTACTGGCTGACGTCGTCTCACAGCCCTCTCCGCTCGTCCGTTCTTCGTCGTCGTGCCGGCGCTTGTCGTTACGGCAGAAATAATATAATCTCCATTCTTGGTAATGACAGCTGCCCAACGATTCGGTAATCTCTGTATTCCGGACAGTGCACTCCCATTCATTAGCTGTCTGACTACTAGCGACACCTCACTGGAAGCTTCATTACTTGTTTCTAAACGTTCTATACGGAGTTGTCCCTTGAATTTGAGTAAGAAATCGGAGTCTGGTGAACTATATGATAGGTGGGTAAATATTTCCCATTCTTGTTTGTCGACCGTTTCTCACTGGCAGGGCAGTATGCGGTCGTGCATTTATCGTGCAAAATGAGGACGAAAGCTGGAACCATCTCAAGCCTTCTTTGACGAATTTTCGGGCGCAAAATATTTTGCCGCAACAGCTTCCAGCACTTGCCTGTTACAGATGTCCTCTGGAACACTATTTGTAGTTATGAATCCATGTATATCATATGCAGAGATCATCATCTGTTTCAACTTTGATTGTTGGCGACGAAATTTTTTCGGGCGTGCAGAGTCAGAACTCTCCTACTCTGGTGACTGAGACTTAGGTTCTGGCGGAAAATCTGGTACCCAGGTTTAATCAAGTGCAGCAATAATTTTCAGAAATTGTTTTCCTTCTGTTCAATAAGGTTGAAGCAATTCTTCTTCGACTCTTTTACGACATGCTTTCTGCTCCACACTCAGATAATGAGGAGACCATCTGGCAGGAAATTCTCACGTCTTTAACTTTTCAGTTATGACTTTTTAAACTGGAGTGACAGACATTCTGGCGTCATAAGGAGTTTCCTCACACGTTTTTAGTCGATCCGCTCTCAAAACGTCATCAACAATAACCTAAGAGGTGTAGTCTGTCGCAGCTGATGTCTCTCCACGTCTTGGGTTGTGCTCAGAGCTACGTGACTTCCAGGAAAACGAGCGGACCACTGCGCTACTGTGCTACGATCCTGCATACTATTCCCACACATCTCTTTCAGAGCGTCATAAATTTCCGTTGGATCCTTTCCACGTAGGTATTTGATTTCGATGTGGGAACGCAGGTCAATACGTGTAATGGGACCTGATTAGGTTTCAGCTTCCAATTTGAAGCAGAATTACGCACGAAACAGCTACGCGAACCAGTATACGCATTTGCGAACGTAATACTTAAAGTCTCGCTCACAAACGACATGAATTTCAGATTGATGAGGCCAACGCAACGGTCGCGCATGCGCGTTGTTCAAGATTTTTGAAATGACCCTGGTACTTTTGTTTTAAGTCAGTTATATGACCGTTAGATTTAGAGATTCTTTGTTAGTAACGTATAGTGCGCACCATCGTGCTGGTGTCGATTCATCTTCACTGGGACCGTAGAAGACAGTACAACAGATGCCGAGCGATGGCTGCCTTACAGCCGCCCACTAATAATCATGGTGACTGAATCAAACAGAGACCCGACACAAGGAACACTTCCCCCCGGTTACATCAAAGATGTGCTCAGTGGTGTTTTATCCAGAAACACTCGCGGACTAAAGACGTAGTTTCACGCCACTACAGTGGTCTTTGAGGCACACCGAATTAGGACAGTGATGACTGGTTTACCGTCTACTTCACTGATGCCCAATCCTTCTGAGACCATCAGCCGTGAGTGCAATGGGAAATCAGCTTATTATATGAATTTTATCCATAGTGGATGCTGTCGAACTCCGTGACTGTTCCTTTATGGGGTTATAGAAAAAATATCCGCTACCAGTCACAATAAAAGGTTGTTTATTCGTCGCCGGCCGAAGTGGCCGTGCGGTTAAAGGCGCTGCAGTCTGGAAACGCGAGACCGCTACGGTCGCAGGTTCGAATCCTGCCTCGGGCATGGATGTTTGTGATGTCCTTAGGTTTAACTAGTTCTAAGCTCTAGGGGACTAATGACCTCAGCAGATGAGTCCCATAGTGCTCAGAGCCATTTGAACCATTTTTTTGTTTATTCGTCACACGACCGGTTTCGGGCTTGCGCCCATCTTCAGGTGTTTGTACATTCATGTACATGTTTGTACTGTTGGAGATCAAGAAAGGTGAAGCAGCATTATTACAGTTATGCTGTGGTGCCACTACGTGGCAAAACTATCACCACAGCATAACTGTAATAATGCTGCTTCATCTTTTTTGATCTCCAACAGTACAAACATGTGCATGAATGTATAAACACCTGAAGATGGGCGCAAGCCCGAAACCGGTCGTGTGACGAATAAACAACCTTTTATTGTGACTGGTAGCGGATATTTTTCTACAACCCCAAATGAGCTTATTTTTCAAATGAAGAAAAATAATTAGTAATTTGTGTTTTAGACTTTTTATTAAACTACGAATGAGTCAGTAACACAGATACCACTGCTAATTTCTGGTACCATTGCTTTATAGTAGCGGTCGGCAACTGCCGGACCGAGGTCCAGGTCCTGACCGCGGAAAGCCAAAAACCGCCACGCAAAAAATATTTTCAAAGTATAAATTACGTGCTCTCATTTCTTGAAAAAATATTTTACTCTACATAATTCGTTTGAGCGCCGCCCTTTTCAGTTTTTCTAGCAGTGTACTACTGACTGTAGTCAATTGCTATGCTATGCAGCACAGGAGAGTGCACACTCACTGAAGAGCAGGGGGAGGGGGGAGGGGGGGGGGGGAGCTGGCCGGCCGGCGCAGCAAGCTATGTCGCTTCACATAAAACTTCTGTACACACTGTAAGCGTATTGTCATCTCGCTGGCTTAGTTGTGGAGTATCTTTGCGGGCAGCCGCGTCTGCAGAGTCGAGCGCGGGACACGGAACTGTTATGTTGTGTTGTGTGTGGCTCTGCATGTGAGAGGTATGGAAGTTGAAGTGTTGCTACAAGTGCTATTACTGTAAAGTGATAAAATAAGGAAATGATTCAGAGGAAAGTGCGTCAAGAAGTAATTTAAAAATCAGCAGAGCTGCTGATAACGTATTTGTGTATCCTCTCGTTGCGTGTCGTACCGTACAGTATCAATCATCCGCGCAATGTTCGGTCTTCAAGAATGAACTAATGTGAATCAGTAATACTATTTACCGCAAAAGAGAGCATATAAGTGCCAGTGTCTTGTAGCGAGCGTGTGAACGAGCGTTCGATCATCACGTTCTGCATCATCGACAATCAACCGAGCCGCGACGGTTACGCGCACGCTCGTACAACTGAGAACTGTGAACTGTAAATTTAACTTTGTGAACAGTTTTATATCATTACTAGCGTCAAGGAGGGCTGGTAGCAGATATCTGTGTATGCGTGATGAGCGTAAGAACATTCGTGCGATCATTCGGCTTCCGCATCTTCAAGAAGCACCCGCGTCGTGTCGGTTACGCGTACGCTCGTCCGAATGATATTGTGGACTGTTAATCATCCATTAATTGGGATAAACACTTCTGAATTAGAATGTAAACAGTGCAACCTGCAACTTTAATTTATCGTCTCAGAATATAGTTGTTCATACCAGACGTAGAACAGTGTTGTGTTTTGATGTTGAGTGGCTCTCTTAACTCGCTTGCGTATTTCGGTAGATAATTTCAGGCAAGCCAGCTGTGGAGCACAATAGTACGACTGTCACGGGATTATCAGGTACGTAGTGTGGACAGGGCGCACGATCAAGAAACGGTCAAGGAACGACAAACTGTATAAGGTACCTGTGGTGTCACCGCCAGACACCACACTTGCTAGGTGGTAGCCTTTAAATCGGCCGCGGTCCGGTAGTATACGTCGGACCCGCGTGTCGCCACTATCAGTGATTGCAGACCGAGCGCCGCCACACGGCAGGTCTAGAGAGACGTCCTAGCACTCGCCCAGTTGTACAGCCGAATTTGCTAGCATTTAACGAAATCGCTGTAATTGCTGTGTAAATTTCGTTAAAGAATTTTCTTTTGCTTTCAAGTTAATTTTCTTTACCTTACTTTCTTTGCGTGCGAACTTTGTTGTAGAACCTCTCTCTTATTTACGTGTGGTAATAAAAATTTTCACTTTCAAAAGAATTACGTACATTTAAAAATTACGTGAACTCATATTAACTGATTAAGAATATTTGGTTGAAAATTAAATTCTTTACATCATTCGGCCTTGGCACACATTTTCTAAATGCAGTGGATTTTTTGTTAAATACTTTTACTGAATTCTTTCCCGGCGTTAGCTTTTGAACACAAGATTATCACTATTAGCAGAAAATGGTTAATTATTACCAAGCCGACATTTAATTATCACTGATCAAACCTACTTCGCTATACATTAAAGTTATTTGAAAGAACCAAAATTGTTAAATTTCAATGTTAACTATCCGTCTAAGAATGCACAAATGTGTAACTATTTTTTTTTAAAATCTCCTAACACTCAGTCTCTGGATCGCTGTAAAAGAAGAACATTCTCTTAGTTCACTGTTAATGTTTATCTGTCTGTTCCCGATTTACGGGTTTGGTTGATTTTTCCTTTAGCGGAACAATTTTTTAAATGTGCCGCCGCTGCAAATCGATCGGTCGCGGCACAGCCCAGCAGCTAAAAAATGCTGAAAACTCTTTAAAGAAATATTATAGATGACATGGGCAAGCTAATTTACATAAATAATACACACTTTTTATAAATTCTGATATATTTAGATCAAGCAATAATTCAACTCACATTAGTTCGTAATTTCTCCTTCAATGGCGGCTAAATCTAGATACAGACAAATGACGTCTACCCATTCACCAAAAACATCGATACAGCTTCCTACCGCTTTCAGCTCTAAACGAGGAAGACCAAAGAATACATAGTGCATTGTGCTTTTATAGTATTGTTGACTATTAACATTTCTTTGTAATCTCACGACATTATTTCCCTCTGGCTGGATTTATCTCTGTTATCTCAGATATTGACACATTTCGCAATTACATGTTTAATATAGAAATATTACCATCCTAAATACAGAGAGAATATTACTACCAAAAAATATTACAATAATAACAAATGTCTTTTACTGAAAATTCAATATATTTTTTGTTAAATAATTACATTATATACAAATTGCTCAGAGTGGCTTATATGGTACAAATAAATTTCAGTTTGTTAATGTGTGAGTTTGCCAGGGAACGTTACAACCGCCAGACACCACACTTGCTAGGTGGTAGCCTTTAAATCGGCCGCGGTCCGGTAGTATACGTCGGACCCGTGTGTCGCCACTATCAGTGATTGCAGACCGAGCGCCGCCACACGGCAGGTCTAGAGAGACGTCCTAGCACTCGCCCCAGTTGTACAGCCGAATTTGCTAGCGATGGTTCACTGACAAATTACGCTCTCATTTTCCGAGACGATAGTTAGCATAGCCTTCAGCTACGTCATTTGCTACGACCTAGCAAGGCGCCATTATCAATTGCTATTTATCTTGTGATGCATGTACCGTCAGACAGATGTTCACCAGTTATGGATTAAAGTTAAGTATTCCAGCAGCTACGTACTTTTCTTGCTAGTATAATTACTTTTTCCTGTTCCAGACCTCACGCCATCCTGCGTGAGCTTAACGCGTGCCTTTCGGCTACCCGTCATTGTGAATTGGCTGTCTTGCCAGTCCACAACAGTACCACCCTACCCTTTTGTACCCCCGGGCGTGTTAGAACACGAATGAAACACAAATTTTTCTTTTTAATGAACAAGAAAATTTTATAAATAACGTATTTCCGGCTTTAGCAACCTCTACAACCCCTATTAAATCGGGAAAGCTATATTCTTTGAGAAGGAACTGTTTATTGAAGGAAGAAATAGGAGGAATTTTGGAGGGAAAATGAGGAAGAGAAGATATCAAATGCTGAACAAGATCAAAGGAGGCAAATATTCAGAAACGAAAAGACTGGCCATGGAAAGACGAAAGTGGAAGAGGCTTAACCCATGACAAGACCTGCCGTAAGGCAGAATACCATACTGCTACTACTATCTTCATTTAAACACCATTTTTTGTGCTAGTAACTCGAACGATAGCTTAGAGCTACTTTATGAGATTTCGGCGGGTTCACTCGGGGGCAGCGATGTTAGACAACGAAGCGCGTCCGCTGCGGTGCGGCTCCTTTGTTGTGCGACAGCGTACTCGCTGACGCAAGAGTATCTCCTTTGTGGTACCTCGGCACATGCTGTGTGCCAGACGCCGGTATTTTTATAATAAACGAATCCAAATAAATTACAGAAATTTTATGGCCAGTTAGTCGGTAGTTGTTGCGATCTCTACATTTACATCCATACTCCGCAAGCCACCTGACGGTGTGTGGCGGAGGGTACCTAGAGTACCTCTATGGGTTCTCCCTTCTATTCCAGTCTCGTATTGTTCGTGGAAAGAAGGACTGTCGGTATGCTTCTGTGTGGGCTCTAATCTCTCTGATTTTATCCTCATGGTCTCTTCGCGAGATATACGTAGGAGGGAGCAATATACTGCTTCACTCTTCGGTGAAGGTATGTTCTCGAAACTTTAACAAAAACCCATAGCGAGATACTGAGCGTCTCTCCTGCAGAGTCTTCCACTGGAGTTTATCTATCATCTCCGTAACGCTTTCGCGATTACTAAATGATCCTGTAACAAAGCGCGCTGCTCTCCGTTAGATCTTCTCTATCTCTTCTATCAACTCTATCTGGTACGGATCCCACACTGCTGAGCAGTATTCAAGCAGTGGGCGAACAAGAGTACTGTAACCTACTTCCTTTGTTTTCGGAATGCATTTCCTTAGGATTCTTCTAATGAATCTCAGTCTGGCATCTGCTTTACCGACGATCAACTTTATATGATCATTCCATTTTAAATCACTCCTAATGCGTACTCCCAGATAATTTATGGAATTAACTGCTTCCAGTTGCTGACCTGCTATTCTGTAGCTAAATGATAAGGGATCTATCTTTCTATATATTCGCAGCACATTACACTTGTCTACATTGAGATTTCTTTTGCATAGATAGGGATCTAAGAAAGCGTAAAGTTGATACGGAAAATAGAAAGGTTTTGACTGAGTGGACTGAACAGTATTGTTTTACGCTGCCTGTTAGGCCTGGAGCTGTTACAGTTGTCTCATATGCAATAGACCCTTCGCTCTTGTTAAAAAAGTGACACTACGAAGCAACTCATCAGCAATTCCATAAAAATTTTCCTTTGAGCAGTGAAGCTCTTCAGGAAAAACTTCAGCCATTTCTAACTTTTTACAAAGAAAGTACGGCCTTCCTAGCTCGGTCTGTGAGCGAGTAAGAAAAAATCTGCATAACAAGCGATGAGTATGTGTTGGTCTCACAATAAACATCTGCCCGACGCTTAATAAGCACCAGAAGCCATTTTCAGATTATGAGATAGTAACGAAAAAAAAGGTCTGTTGGAAGCCACCGTGTCGCTTTTTGAACACAAAACGCATGTTGTTGCCGCAACTCAAGGTATTCCATTGTCGGCAAGAAGTAATTAATGAAAAACCAAAATTTTGGCTGCTGACAGTAAAAGTAGTTTGCTCGGAATCCTGCAGAACGTGCCTTGTTAAACCATAACACTAGATAATCATGCGACGTTGCTGATGAACAATAAACGTCCATTTTCTTGCGATTTTTGGATATTGAAAATAAAGAATTTAGGAAAGAATTGCTCATAATACTGTCGCTGAAAGGCAAGACTCGCTGAGAAGGTTTATTCAAGACTGTTGATGACTTCATGACGAAATCAAACATTAGTTGTGTTACAATGGTGTCTCTTTTCACTGATCGGGCCCCTGCGATGATGGGCAAAGAAAAAGGACATGTAAAGAGAATCAAAGGTAAGAATGCTGGACTACTATATTATCGGTACATAATTAACCAGGAAACCCCTTGAGGAAATCTTAGTGCTGATCTGAAAGAGGGAATGGACAGGTTGATCAAGTTGACTAATTTACGTGGTCTCGTCCTGCTCTTCAAAGAGTTTCCTTCTGAGTGCGATTCGGCACATTCTATCTTAGTGCAGTACAACAATATTCCTTGGCTAAGTAAAGGCCAAATGATAGAGCGTTTTGGCAAATAAAAGATGTAGTAACATCCGTCTTAGAAAACTTGGATTCAAAAGAAGCAAGATACCATTTGGGGTTTCTAGCAAACTAAAGCGGTACGCTAGGTGTGGCTTTCTTGAAAGACATTATGAAACATTTAAATGGCCCCATTACCGAGCTACGGGGACATGGGAAATCAACATATGCTCTGATACAAAGTGTCTCTTCTTTCCGTTGCAAGCTGGATATGTTTGAGAAAGACTTTGCAAGTCAAGAATTTTTTCATTTTCCAACAATTTCTAATAAAAAAATAGTTCTTAAATCCATATTTCAGTAACCTCAAATTTCATGTCAGATCTTAAGAAAGAAATTGCAGCAAGATTACAACACGTTTCCGAGATTGAGAAGCTGTCGCGATTCATAAAATCGCCTTTTGAAGTTTCTCCTGCAGCAGAATGGACGCATGTGCCTGCGAAGTTGTTCTGCCTTTCAAAGCCCTTACTTCAAATGGAAACAAGAGATTTGCAGGAAGAAATTTCCTTGCGAACTTACAACACTGCATCCAATGAAGAAATCTGGAGAAAACATGCCCTAGAAAAGCAAGAAAATTGCAAAAAATTAGCCATGTATCTTGTTACTATATTTGGCTCCCCATATAATTGTAAAAATTCGTATTTAAAAATGATTATTTTGAAGAACAAGTATCGCTCAAGATTAACGGCCACCCACCTTGAAGACACCATTTGCATAAGCTGCTATCCACATGAAGCTAACTTAGGAAACTGTATCAAGGCCGCGACTGTAGTTTCTCCCATTGACTTTGTAATCCAAATATGCTTGTCTGCTGCTTTTATTCTTTTGTGAGTGAATAGAAAAATAAAAAAATAGTGAATAATATAAGCTTTTTCTGGATTTTTTAACACAAATATGCCTATCTATTGTATTTCATATTATTTTGTGAGTGAAAAGTAAAATAAAAAATTAGTAAGGGATACGATGTTTTTCTTCTGGACGTCGATAAAAATTTTCAAACGTATCCGGATCCCATCTAAAATTACTTGCCAATGTCTGCTTTATAGGATAAAATTCTCACAGTTGTCAATGCATCGCGAGTGCTACCTAAAACTTCTTCTCAGAAAAGAATGCTATGTGCTCATATTTAGAGGAGACATTTCCTACAGAATTTGCTTCATCTGCACAAATCTTCTGCTTAGCGAAGCTTGTTTCACTCATACACATGAGATTAATCAAGCTAAATCTGTGCACTGTACTTACTGTTTTTAAATAACATGTTTGTTGGACTGCTCAACTGTGAAGTGGCAGAAATTGTAAGCTTTTAGTTTGCCAGTGCTTTGTGTCTGACCACGGCCATTAATAATGATAATATTAATATTAATAATAACACTGTGTACGCGTACCACAACGTAATACCTGTTACATAGATACTGTTGTGCTGTTTTGTCAATTAGTTCGTTTATCTGTTGCGAAACGAATAATGAAGCAATTGCAGGTCTAGCTACCGACCAACAACTCCGATAAGGCATTTTCGAGAGGTATTAAGCGTGGTGTGATGCATATGTCTCAATTTTACAATCACAGGTGCATTGTGAAAAGTATGAAATGCATGTGTTGCGGATGGAATATGTGAGGAAGATGTTGTTCATACATCATTCCCACAAGCCGTAACCTCCGCTAAAATCTACGAAACGTTAATGTTAGTGATGCTCTGAAGTTAATTCACTTGGCATAAGTGGGTAAAATTAACACACCGCCCACGGCTAACGCAAGGGAGGTTGCGAAAGCGGGTCAGGTCGGGCTGGCTAGGCGAATTTATAATCCGGGGCTACCTGTTGATATGACAGATACTGTCTGCAAGGTGTCAAGGAGATAACCACGCATTGTGGCCAAGCAGTGAGCGCGACTTAAATGTTGAAACACAGCGTATGTTGCGATGACTGCACGTTCACAAGGGCTTCTATACTGGAGCCCCTAAGAGTATGATGACGAACGCCTCACGCGTCCGATCTCGCACAGGCTCCCCACTGATGCCTCCAAGTGGCAGTCAAAAGTTAAACTGTTGCGTCAGTCTGCGAGTTCTCCCTGCTGTTTCAGTTCAAAGACAGATTACCACATGTACCACATGTTTGATTTCTGTTACAAGTTCGGCACACAAATGATCAAGGAAGTCGACACTCCACCAAGGCCGAGACAATTTCAATTATTCTCTTCCGCATCTTTCTCGTCGCGCTCACAAAAACCACGAATACAAGACAGCAGAGTACCATAGCGTTTGCCATGCCGAAAGATACCATTCCCTGTAACAATCTCTCATTTACATAAATGAATTATCTTATTCATGTCTTCTGAACAACAGCAAATGCTGGTAATAAAATTTTTTATTGATAGTAATCCAAATCGCATTACTTTAAAATATTTACCCGATTTTGTCTTAAATTCACAGTTTAAGACGGTGTAACCACAAAATTTTTCATGGCAGAGTAATTTTGTTAACTATTCTTGGTACACTTCTCGGATTAATTGTCCATGAAACTCTGAACTTTCGACTATTTTCGCCATTGTATTCGCCAGGAAAGCAACTGATCATCGAATAAGTAATGGACCCTCAGAGGTGTTGTAGCGCCAACTGTGATCAGAGATTACACTTGCATCAACGGTTATGCGTCACCCACAGAGCCTTGGTTTCCCTCATGATTTATAATACCTGTCGTACTCGCATAAGGTCTCTCGTTGTCGCTAGTACCAACGCAATGTCTGATCACAGTTGACACTGCTAAGTCAGAAACATCTGTGTGACTTTGTTGCAACTTTGCTATTCAGTTGCTCGTCTGACCAAAACATTGGTGGCTATTGTTGAAAGCTCAGATTAGAGTAAAGAATTAATGCCACTAATGCAACTTTAGATGATGTGCTGATAAGAGTCAAGCGGTGATGTACTACTGCTAATTATTCTTGCAATGTAGCACTCCGTGACAGACGAACATATTCTTCAGGAGCAAATCTGTTAGAGCCACTTGCCCACTAGCCACTGGCTTGTAGCGCTCCCATGCATGTGAAATTAGTATACATTACACAGTCTCGTAACTGTGTGAATGCTGACTTCACCGGTGTATTCTGCAGACGGAAAGCTTACCAATTTCGTTCCAAATGGGTCATAGAAATTCCGTGGCGCTTTGATGAGTATCGTACTCATCATATTCTGGCGAAAACTGTGCTGGTAGAAGAGGAAGAAGATGATCATAATGCGTGTGGCACCAGAAGGAAGGTCGCAGTGTTTCGACACTGCCGCTCGGCTGGAAACACGAAAATTTTCAACAAAATTGGTTCAAATGGCTCTGAGCACTATGGGACTTAATATCTGAGGTCATTAATCCCCTAGACTTATAACTACTTACACCTAACTAACCTAAGGACATCACACACATCCATGCCCGAGGCAGGATTCGAACCTGCGGCCGTAGTGGTCGCACGGTTCCAGACTTAAGCGCCTAGAACCGCTCGGCCACAACGGCTTCTCTGTGATGTTCATCGGCTCTTTGTGATGACATGACTAGCAAATATCTATTTTTAAACGTATCCAAACTCTGAAACTTCGGCCTATAAAGAGATGGCAGCGCTGGAACTTGGAACACACAAGTGCTATCAACAAGGGATTTCAAACTGATTTTGTGTTTCTCGACTTCCACCAGGAATCTGAAGCCGTACCAGTCAAGCAGCTTGTAATCAGATTGCGCGCTTGTGGAGTATCGTCTCGGTTATGTGACTGGATTCGTTATTTCCTCTGACAGATGTCACAGATCGTAGAAACTGACAGAACGTTAGTAAAACAGAAGTGTTCTCTGTCGTTCTGCAAGGTAGTTTTATAGGCACTCTGCTGTTCCTGATCTTTATAAACGATTTAGGAGACAATCTGAGCAGCCCTCGTAAGTTATTTGCAGATGATGCTGTCGTTTAACGTTTAGTAAAGTAGCCAGAAGATCAAAATAAATTACAGAACGATTTAGATAAGATATCTGTATTGTGCGAAAATTGGCAATTGACTCAAAATAATGAAAAGTGTTAGGTCCTCCAAATGTATGCTAAAAGGAATCCTTTAAACTTCGGTTACACGATAAATCAGTCAAATCTAAAATCTGTGAATTCAACAAAATACCTAGAAATAACAACTAAGAACAACTTCAATAGCAAAGAACATATGGAAAACATTCTGGGTAGGGATAACCAATGACTGCGTTTTATTGTTATAACACTTAGAGGACGCAAGAGGTCTACTAAAGAGACTGCCTTCAATGCACTTGCCGTCCTCTTTTGGAGTACTGCTGCCCTGTGAGGGATCCTTACTAGGTAGGATTAACGGAGTACGTCAAGAAAGTTCAAAGAAGGGCAGAACGTTTTGTATTATCGAGAAATGGGAGGGAGAGTGTCACGGACATGAGACAGGATTTGGGCCGGAAATCGTCAAAACAAAGTCGTTTCTCATCGCGGCGGGATCTGCTCATGAAATTTTAATCAGCAACTTTCTCCTCCGAATGCCAAAATATTTTATTGACGCTGGCTTACACATGGATAAACTATCATCATAATGAAATAAGGGAAATCAGAGCTCGCACGGAAAGATTCAGATATTCTTTTTCCGCGCACTGTTGGGGAGTGGAATAATAGAGCCTCAGTGTGAAGGTAGTTGTATGTACCCTCTCTGCCAGGCATTTAAGTGTGATACGCAGAGTAGCCACGTAGATGTAGATACAGCTAGTGAGTGTGCAACAAATCGTATTAATAGATTGTGTCTCCAACACCAGTAATACGTGAATACAGACATTGAGTCTCACTGGAATACAGAAAGAAAGGTAGTCGTATAAACAGCTTCCAGAAGGAAATCTTATGAAACAAGAAAAGGGACGAAAATGTAGCGTAGCCGACGACGTCGCTTACTACAATGCTGACAGTGCGCAGTGAAGAACATAACGTCAGTCTAAATTGTGTGTCATGCTCTGATAAGCTGCTCGGTTATATTACCAAAAAAAAAAAAAAAAAAAAATTCTCCATCTGCCATTTCTTTTCGCAGTAGTGAAGCTTTGGCAAGTACCTGTAACTTTGTGTCTTCCTCCTACTTTATTCTCTCTATTGAACGATTGGAATAGCTAGTGGTTCCCGCAGCCCTCTCAAGCGCAGTTTTAATGATACTCTGATTCCCCATTAGCCTCATACGACAAAAACTTCATAGCGATGCATAGTATAACACCTGAATATGAAGAACTTTCTCTGCACAACTACGGTGCGTGAAGATTGCGGTGTCATGTCATGTAGCGAAGAGACATTATGAAGATTGCTCAAAGTGTGAGGGTGAGCAGACTTCAGTCAACCGAGGTAGCCATCCATTCGGAACAGCGAGGCGGAACCGCCCAGCACCGACAATGAGTCTATACGTCATCTTTCACTAAATACAGCAGTCGTCAATACATTAAAAGACACGGATTATACGATACACTCCATGAATTTACTATACGATACCGACAAATTTTGAAATTGTAATTTCGCATCCTGTACGATATTAACGACACCAATATATCAGTTTTGAACAGCTATGTAGAGAGTATAGGTTAAAACCGGATCTAATACAAATAGTAATAAATTTATTATTTTTCAAGAAACTAAATTATTTATCATGTATTGGATTCATTTAGAAATTTACTTATTCGATTTTACTCTCAGAAATATTTGGGGCAAATGTGAAAATTAGAAACTAAAACATCTGCGTGATTGCTAGATTAGAGAACAAGCTTAAAACTAGTTTCTAGGAAACGAAGAAGGGTACGAATGGTCCACAGGTAACAAAGAAACTGGAAGCAATATGTTCACATACATGTAGAAGCGAGTAAAAACAAAAAAAACTCGCATAAGTGCTAGTAGGATTCACGCTCTGAGGTTCCTGTACAAACATATATGAGTGATGTTGGGTGCATCAGACTATGTGACATAAACGTCAGTGTGTTTTTTTTTTACCTTCACTTAGAAGTTTAAATTTTTTACACTGCCAGGGGATCGTAGACGTAGGTATTTGATGTAAATTTCAACTTGGTATCTCTGCTTGTTGCTAAGAAAAAGGGGTCATAATAAACGGACAGACAGACAAACGGATAACAAAGTGATGCTTTAAGGTCACCGTTTCTACCGATTAAGATAGAGACCCCTAAAAAATGACTAAATAGGATGAAGGGTTTTTGCCGGCCGGTGTGGCCGTGCGGTTCTAGGCGCTTCAGTCTGGAACCGCGTGACCGCTACGGTCGCAGGTTCGAATCCTGCCTCATGCATGGATGTGTGTGATGTCATAGGTTAGTTAGGGGACTGATGACCACAGAGGTTAAGTCCCATAGTGCTCAGAGCCATTAAAACCATTTGATGAAGGGTTTTCAGATTCGGTTATCGGTGAATACCTTGGTGCACGACGACTATTACTTTGCTACAGCAAGTCACGAAGCGAAAACTACAGACTAGCTGCTAAACGTTTTGCCAGTAAGAATATTTCGTTGAAGGTAAAACCGTCAGAGACAACCAACTGCTGCAGTACTGCAGTCCTCTGCATTCATGTTTGTTCAGACAATACGATATACACGGAAGGACCAAAGAAACTGGTTCAACTGTCTAATATCGTGTAGGGACTTATCGAGCAGGCGGATGTGTCGCAGCACGACGTGGCATGGACTCGATTAATGTCTGAAGTAGTGCTGGAGAGAACTGACACCATGAATCCTGCAGGGCTGTTCATAAATCTGTAAGAGTACGAGGGGTGAAGATCTCTTCCGAATAGCATTTTGCAAGGCCTGCTCAATAGTGTTCATGTCTGGAGAGTTTGGTGGCCAGTAGAAGTGTTTAAACTCAGAAGAGTGTTCCTGGAGACACCCTGTACCAATTCTGGACCATTTTCCTGCTAGAATTGCCCAAGTTCGTCGGACTGCACAATGGATATGAATGGACTCTGGTGATCAGACAGGGTGCTTACGTACGTGTCAGAGTCATATCTAGACGTTTCAGGAGCCCCTCATCACTCCAACTGCACACTTCCCACTCAATTACAGAGACTCCGTCAGCTTGAACAGTCCTCTGCTGGCATGCAGGGTCCATGGATTCATGAGGTCGTCTCCATACCCATACACATCCATCCACTCGATTCAATTTGAAAAGAGACTCTTTCGACCAGGCAATATGTTTCCAGTCATCAACGGATCAGTGACGGTGTTGATGGGCCCAGGTGAAGCGTAAAGCTTTGTGTCGTGTAGTTGTCAAGGGTAAAAGAGTCAGCCGTCGGTTCTGTAAGCCTATATCGATGATGAAACTTCCTGAGAGATTAAAACTGTGTGCCGGACAGAGACTCGAGTTCGAGTCTCGGTCCGGCACACAGCTTTAATCTGTCAGGAAGTTTCATATCAGCGCACACTCCGGTGCAGAGTGAAAATCTCATTTTATATCGATGGTGTTTTTGAATGGTTCGCACCCTGATACTTGTTGATGGTCCAGCATTGAAATGTGCAGCAATGTGCGGAAGGGTTGTTCTTTCGTCCGCCTGAATAATTATCTTCACTCTTCGTTGGTCCCTTTCTTGCAGGATCTTTTTCCAGTTACTGCGATGTAGGAGATTCGATGTTTTACTGGATTCCTGATATTCACGGTACACCCGTGAAATGGTTGTAGGGGAAAATCCCTACTTCTTCGTTACCACGGAGATGCTGTGTCCCATCGCTCGTTCACCGACTATAACACTATGATCAAACTCACTTAAATCATGATAACGTGACATTGTAGCAGCAGTAACCGATCTGACAACTGGGCCAGACGCTTGTTGTCTTATATAGGCTCTGCCTGTTTACATATCTCTTTATTTGAATACGCATGCCTATACCAGTGTCTTTGGCTTCATGGTATATTCCGGTCGTCTTGCTTATTTCATTAAGCTTTCAAATTGACAAATTGCTTGTCGCGTTGCATAATCTATATTTTACCTTTCGTTATCATTCTGTTATCTACAGCCATCTTTCTGCACCAAGGTACAGCACTATATCAACATATGCATGGCAAGATCCGGTTAAGAAAAGATAATGAGATCACTGTGACCTTTGATTGCTGCAGCAGTGTGGATACATTGTAAATAATGCAGCATGTTGCCCTTGTCAAGTGTGCGTCTCGGTCCATTGCAATGTCTTTTAATGAAGTCTTTGAAACTTCATGTTTACACGCTGATGACGAAAAATGGAAGAACGTATGACAGCGCAGCAGCTTCTGTGTCGGCATGTTGTAACGCATATTTTCTGAAGCAGATATTTTGCGTTTTACCATGTAATGACCTATCTATGACTCTTGTGTTTGTACTGGTTATAAGTCTCTATTGGACTGATCTGTTTCTTCAGCTACTTGCGCTTCTGTAGTTTATTAACTTCGTTAACATTCAATCATCGACTACCCGAAAGTTCTAAGTCCTACTCATAAATGACTTGTTCTGTTTGGGCGTTTCGAGCTAGGGAACCAATGACGAGAGAAAGGACATATCTGTAAAAACTGAAAAAATAATATCTGCAACGATTTTGATAGGGTTTCGTAAAGCACTAAGAGCCATCTAACATTGTTCTGCCTGTTAACTTGTGACACTGCGTTCAATGACGTAATACTGTTAAAATGTTTAGTTAATTTCCGAATGCAGTTGCGGTAAATCGGAACTGCAATTAGCTACACTTCACGTCAGCATTATACAAATGTCGTGCTACACGAGCGTCACACTGCTTTTCACCGATGCAATCGGTTTGTTCTCTTCATACAAATCTGATGTCTCTAACGTGTATGAGGTCGCAGCGTACACAATTAACGTTTCGTTATTGTATTTAAATGTTTGTCGACTCTGACGGCTGTTGTGATTCTACAGTTGCAGTACTTACGATACTTCTTTGACACTAAGGCACCAGATAAGACAAGAGCTTCCATTGTCCTCGATATGGGTTGACTGCTAAGTCGGACAACACGCATCTTACTGTAATTAAGTACGTTAATAAAACGCATTCTGTTCACACTGTGTTAGACTGTCTTACCAACGGGAAAAACTATATCTGATGATCGCAAAAACTAGATCGAGTCAACGGTGAAGATCGCTAAGGAGACATCGATTTACAAGAGACAACGCTGTAGACATGTTGAAAGAAGGAAACAAACAGTCCTATAAGTTAGGAAGTACGTCAACTGAAGACTGGCGATGCTAAGATGTCATAGTGAAGAAAATAATGCAAGCGAATATAACAAGAGGTTTCTCATGGTACATCACCGGCCACATAAACCGAACAGTAAATATTTCAGGTGATACATTAGGAGAAAGCCGTGTTATGAAAACAGAACCTGAAAAGTCCCGAAAACAAAGGGTGAATCCCGAAGCGTTTGAAGTATAATTTTACTCATGGTCATAAAAAATTTAAATGTTGAGTTGAACAACTAAATGTTGAAGTTTTAGATATAAGATGTGTGCGGGACAATATGATTAGTGGAACAAGGCCAGTTTCGTAAAAATTCGTAGCATAAATTTATGGTTATTGGTGGAGTTTAAGTAATAAAAGCTCCAAGTTCAGTGGAGCGCTGAGTTGCAGCATACAATTAAAAGTGACGTTAAATTTATCTTTACACTCACGAAACATCCTTTCAAGTGCTGGAAAAAGGAAAATTTGAAGGAATTAATATGAACGCCATTTCAAACCGTGCCTTTTCGCAAGACATTCAGAACGCTCTGTGAATCTGTAGAACTACTCCAACTCAGGTATGGAACATGAAGAGATTTTAAATACCGAGGTCCGATTCAACTGCAAGTCGCCCACAGACCCTGCGACTGCGCCAGAACTAGAGGCGGCCGATGAAAGGCCCAGCGGGGCACAACGCTGATTAAATCATATTTTCCCTAGTTATTGCGACGGCTGGAACTTTACCTGCTGACGTGGACGTCACTTATTGCGTCCACTACGCTGCAGATACCCTGTTTCTTTTGTTATCTCTGTATACCTGTGTCCACTACAGTGCGGATGCCCTGTTTCTGTTGTTATCTGTATGAATCTGCCGGTTTAGCCATGCACGTAAGCCTTTTTCTGACACAGATGTAAATCAGTGGACGTCCCGTGCTTCGTGCAGCCATTATTTTTTATCTGTACGTTCAAAAAGCGAACTTCGTTTATCGTAAATTCACCCCGGCGCGCGCTGATTCGGTTCGACGGTCTAAAATAATTTCATGTATTCCAGCCGCCTGTTTTTCGTGCGGGATTTCTTTTTACACACCACGAGCCTTATCTGCCCGAACACACTGATCAGCCAGAACATCATGACCATCCACCTACTATCGATATAAACCCGTCCAGGTGGTATCAGCTTCACCTGGCGATGAATGACTGCTAATCAAACACACGCGTGGTGCGTGTGGTATCAGCGAGCTTGCTGTCCGTGTGTAGAATGGGGAAGGCGCGCCATCTACCTGAGTTTGATCGCGGGCAGACTGTGATGACCCGGAGGCTCGGTACAAGCAGTTCGGAAACTACATGGCTTGTCGAGTGTTGGAGGAGTGCTCTGGTATCTTCAACATGTGGTGAAACCAAAGCGAAATCACGTCCAGATATCGTGGGGTTGGACGACCATCCCTCATTACAGATGTCGGACGTCGTACGCTGGGCTTACGGGTAAAACAGTACAGGCAGCGAACTGTGGCGGAACTAACATCATGATCTAATGTTTACTAACATTACAGTAGAAGTGTGTCTGAACGCACAGACCGCTGAAACCTCCCAACAATGGTCCACCGCTACCGACGACTCATAGATGTGCCACTGTTAACAACCACAACATCAGCAACTACGACTTAGATGGATACGGGACCATCGGTACTGCATGTTGGCACAGTCGCAGAGCGTTGCATGGTCTGATGAATTCCAATACCTTCTTCAGCATGCAGATGGGAGAGTGTGAATCTGTCGGCTTCCAGGGGAACAGCTTCTTGGCACCTGTACTGCGAGGCGACTGGTGGTATGAGGATCATTCTCGTGGGCTTCCACGGTCTCAGTCGAACTCATGCAAGGCGTCATGACGGCCAAGCAATATCGTGCACTGATTTGAGACCATGTATACGCCTTCGCGACGATAATTTTCCCCGACAGTGGCATTTTTCAAAAAGATAATGCCCCACGTCAGAAGCCCAGGTGTGTAATGGAGTGGTTCGAGGAACACATTGACGAGTTTCAGTTGATGAGCTGGACCACTAGCTCCCCAGATCTGAGGACCATTTAACACATCTGGGATGTGGCTGAACCTGGCGTCAGAGCTCATTGCACACCTCCCTGGAATTTAAGGGAATTAGGTGGCCTGTGTGAGCAGACATGGTGCGAACTCCCTCCAGCGATCCACCGAGGCCTAACTGTGAAACGTCCCCTTTGGAAATTATAAATTACTGTGCTGATTTTCAAACAGCTGAGCAAAACTGAACGTACTCAGACATTTCTCTCTTTACTTATTATGATCAACAGTAAACTGACACACAATATTTTCAGCGCAACGCAATCTGACTTTCAGCAATCCCCACAAAAGAATGGCCCTGACTAACAATAACCTATACCTTTCATGAATCACTTACCTCACAAAAATCTTCTTTGCTCGAACTACTGCAACACAGCAAGCGCCAATACAGCCAGCTAAATAAAAGATTTTAACTTCTCAAGACACTAACTGCTGATACGCATAGTTAGCAAATGAAAGATTTTGATAGAGAACAAACAATGTATTTACCTTAATAGTGTTCAAAAGTCATTATATATATATATATATTATCAGTTCATGACATCCAGTCCTACAAATTTCCTTTTTCTGCGTTCATATCCAACTGCCCAACACTACAATAGCAAATATTCCAACAATGCAAATTAACCACAGACTGCACACAGCACAGTCAGTGATTTTCATACAGAACACTACGTGGCGTTACCAACATAAAAACCTAAACAGCCTACTTACAACTTCTTCCACGCCAAAAAAGCTTCGCCGCTGTTATCCGTGCCAAAATGGACATACTGGCTATTAGGTAGGTGGTCGTCATAGGTGGTCATAACGTTCTCCCTGATCACTGCATACTGCACTCTAACAGTGTATGTCGTGTTTGTATTAAAATACACTCCTGGAAATTGAAATAAGAACACCGTGAATTCATTGTCCCAGGAAGGGGAAACTTTATTGACACATTCCTGGGGTCAGATACATCACATGATCACACTGACAGAACCACAGGCACATAGACACAGGCGACAGAGCATGCACAATGTCGGCACTAGTACAGTGTATATCCACCTTTCGCAGCAATGCAGGCTGCTATTCTGCCATGGAGACGATCGTAGAGATGCTGGATGTAGTCCTGTGGAACGGCTTGCCATGCCATTTCCACCTGGCGCCTCAGTTGGACCAGCGTTCGTGCTGGACGTGCAGACCGCGTGAGACGACGCTTCATCCAGTCCCAAACATGCTCAATGGGGGACAGATCCGGAGATCTTGCTGGCCAGGGTAACTGACTTACACCTTCTAGAGCACGTTGGGTGGCACGTGATACATGCGGACGTGCATTGTCCTGTTGGAACAGCAAGTTCCGTTGCCGGTCTAGGAATGGCAGAACGATGGGTTCGATGACGGTTTGGATGTACCGTGTACTATTCAGTGTCCCCTCGACGATCACCAGTGGTGTACGGCCAGTGTAGGAGATCGCTCCCCACACCATGATGCCGGGTGTTGGCCCTGTGTGCCTCGGTCGTATGCAGTCCTGATTGTGGCGCTCACCTGCACGGCGCCAAACACGCATACGACCATCATTGGCACCAAGGCAGAAGCGACTCTCATCGCTGAAGACGACACGTCTCCATTCGTCCCTCCATTCACGCCTGTCGCGACACCACTGGAGGCGGGCTGCACGATGTTGGGGCGTGAGCGGAAGACGGCCTAACGGTGTGCGGGACCGTAGCCCAGCTTCATGGAGACGGTTGCGAATGGTCCTCGCCGATACCCCAGGAGCAACAGTGTCCCTAATTTGCTGGGAAGTGGCGGTGCGGTCCCCTACGGCACTGCGTAGGATCCTACGGTCTTGGCGTGCATCCGTGCGTCGCTGCAGTCCGGTCCCAGGTCGACGGGCACGTGCACCTTCCGCCGACCACTGGCGACAACATCGATGTACTGTGGAGACCTCACGCCCCACGTGTGGAGCAATTCGGCGGTACGTCCACCCGGCCTCCCGCATGCCCACTATACGCCCTCGTTCAAAGTCGTCAACTGCACATACGGTTCACGTCCACGCTGTCGCGGCATGCTACCAGTGTTAAAGACTGCGATGGAGCTCCGTATGCCACGGCAAACTGGCTGACACTGACGGCGGCGGTGCACAAATGCTGCGCAGCTAGCGCCATTCGACAGCCAACACCGCGGTTCCTGGTGTGTCCGCTGTGCCGTGCGTGTGATCATTGCTTGTACAGCCCTCTCGCAGTGTCCGGAGCAAGTATGGTGGGTCTGACACACCGGTGTCAATGTGTTCTTTTTTCCATTTCCAGGAGTGTAGTTACGGAACCAATTATGTACGTTGGTACACCCGGCAGTGAGATTCCCGTGAGTTCCGTCGATCAAGATAATTTGAACTTCCAAGCTTTGCTTGCGGTTTAATTGTGGCAGCTTGTCTTCAGAAAGTAATCACGAATAGAAAATGCAGCTAACTATTCAG
This sequence comes from Schistocerca piceifrons, assembly GCF_021461385.2. NCBI lineage: Eukaryota > Metazoa > Arthropoda > Insecta > Orthoptera > Acrididae > Schistocerca > Schistocerca piceifrons. The sequence continues at coordinate 282,944,860 of NC_060143.1, forward strand.
TACACCAGGCCTTGCAGAAGATTTTCAGGAGGGTACGTTACACTTTTAATTGGAAAAATGTTCCTTGGTTCGGTGGGTAATTCCACTGTCGTTGATCGTTCAGAAAAAAAGAGGAGGACACTTGTTTGACAGCCATTCGTTTCGTACCTATTAATAGCAAGTATAGAGCATGAAGTTGTTCTTCACAGCCCAAGATAGGCAAAAGTTTAAACAGATTAGGATTCTGTGAAAGGGGAAAAGTGGATGTTTCTGTTTTCGGTCTTTAGATTTTTCCTGAGAGGCGAAAGGCGTATTTTCTCTCGTGTTTCGGCAGATATTTTCGGTTCCGTTTCTTCAGTATGTAGCTCGAGTCAGCCAACCCATACAAATACTGCTCATTACCCGTTTCAGGTGACGCTCCGTGTCGACCGAAAGCGAAGATTTGCATCCGGTGATAAACAAAATTGCTTTTAAAGCCGAAAATTTAGCACTCAAATTAATCTTTCGCGGCATTTTTTTTTATCGATGTGAGTTTACAGGCACAATAAAACACTAAGAAAAGGAGAGCTGCAGCGGGACAGAGCGGCGCTGTTGCGTGGTAATAGCATTGAGCGCGGGAGGGGGTGGTACAGTCGCTACCTGGAGTGCTGGTTATTCTCTCTGTTTTACAGTCCGTGTTAACACACATCGACAAAACAAATATCGCACTACAATAATTTTTGACCGCACTGTCGAATGGGCTCGGAAAATTCCGCTATAATAATAATTTTGTTCGTCACGGAATACAAACCATTGGTTTCGGTCGACACAAGGCGTTGCATGAAAGAGGTGATGAGCAGTATTTGTTTGTACCTGCTCCAGTTACACATAACAAAAGCGAAACTGCAAACTCCTGCCAAAATATCAGAGAAAATTCGCCTAACTATTCTTAAAAAGGACATCCGGTTTACGAGATGCAGGCACCCCCTTTACTTGGTATTTATTTCCATTTGTTTTCTGTGTTGGAAAAATGTGCACTTAATCATATCATTTTTATAGTATCTAACTCATTCAAAAGCAAATTCGTAGAGATCACATTTGATGTTCTGATTTCGTGTGTGAACAAAAATGCGATTTGTTCTTGTCGAAAATGCGACCACGCTACTTACCGTTCGTCCACACGAGAGTCACGATTCTTCTAAATTAGCTCCGTAACACAGGTGTGTTTGCGCTGTGCTTTCGGATAGTCATACTGTACACTATTATTACTGGAAATTTGAGCTTTTAACGCTGAATGAGATCAGGATACTTGAAATTAGTCGAATTCGTGATTGCGAATAGTGCCTTGCCTTTTCTTTTGTAGTTATTATTTCTGCTTCTAACATGTTGTTGAGAGGCTTATACGTACTCTTCTGCCGACAACGTTGTGCAAATCTAAGAATTTTATTGTGTTGTGTACACTTTCTTCTTTATTCATCTTTGTACCAACGGATTTCTAAATTTTTCCACCTAACATCATATACTGTAGTCACTAATTTGTTTGTTGGCCTACGTCATCTTCTGTTGGTAACAGTGTTCGCTCGCACAACCGTTCTTTGTTTACGTAGTACATAAGCAGATACACTTTCTCTCTGAGTGGTTCCTCGACTTTTACTACTCTGAGGTATTGCGGTGCCTGTGTTGTTAGGAAGAACGATACGATGTTCCTACGGATACGCATGAGCAAGGGAAGTCTAAGGTGCTGCAGTCATGGACTGTGCGGCTGGTCCCCGCGGAAGTTCTACATCTACATCCATACTCCACAAGCCACCTGACGTTGTGTGGCGGAGGGTACCTTGAGTACCTCTATCGGTTCTCCATTCTATTCCAGTCTCTTATTGTTCGTGGAAAGAAGGATTGTCGGTATGCCTCTGTGTAGGCTCTAATCTCTCTGATTTTATCCTCATGGTCTCTTCGCGAGATATACGTAGGAGGGAGCAATATACTGCTAGACTCCTCGATGAAGGTATGATCTCGAAACTTCAACAAAAGCCCGTACCGAGCTACTGAGCGTCTCTCCTGCAGAGTCTTCTACTGGAGTTTATCTATCATCTCCGTAACGGTTTCGCGAATACTAAATGATCCTGTAACGAAGCGCGCTGCTCTCCGTTGGATCTTCTCTATCTCTTCTATCAACCCTATCTGGTACGGATCCCACACTGCTGAACAGTATTCAAGCAGTGGGCGAACAAGTGTGCTGTAACCTACATCCTTTGTTTCCGGACTGCATTTCCTTAGGATTCTTCCAATGAATCTCAGTCTGGCATCTGCTTTACCGACGATCAACTTTATATGATCATTCCATTTTAAGCACTCCTAATGCCTACTCCCAGATAATTTATGGAATTAACTGCTTCCGGTTGCTGACCTGCTATTTTGTAGCTAAATGATATGAGATCTTTCTTTCTATGTATTCGCAGCACATTACACTTGTCTACATTGAGATTCAGTTGCCATTCCATGCACCATGCTTCAATTCGCTGCACATCCTCCTGCATTTCGGTACAATTTGCCACTATTACAACCTCTCGATATACCAGAGCATCATCCGCAAAAAGCCTCGGTGAACTTCCGATGTTATCCAAAAGGTCATTTATGTATATTGTGAATAGCAACGGTCTTACGACACTCTCCTGCGGCACACCTGAAATCACTCTTACTTCGGAAGACTTCTCTCCATTGTGAATGACATGCTGCGTTCTGTTATCTAGGAATTCTTCAATCCAATCACACAATTGGTCTGATAGTCCGTATGCTCTTACTTTGTTCATTAAACGACTGCGGGGAACTGTATCGAACGCCTTGCGGAAGTCAAGAAACACGGCATCTACCTGGGCATGGGCGTGTGTGTTTGTTCTTAGGATAATTTAGGTTAAGTTGGGTGTAAGTTTAGGGACTGATGAACTTGATAGTTAAGTCCCATAAGATTTCATACTCATTTGAATCTTTTTTTTGGTAAAGGAAGAGGCACTGTGCAATTGTCATGGAATACATGAAGTGTATCCGCAGTTGCGAATACGAATAACCATCAGATGTTTAAGGGAATAACGACAACGCAGATCTGTCCGGACAGGGAGCCGAACTTGGATATCCCCCTGTACGCAAGTGGTCACCTTAACAGCTTTGGCTATCCGAGCACGACCGAGGGCGAGTCCTAAAACTATCATATGTCGACGTTTGCGCAACCCAACCTATACCTCTACACACATTATGTAATTCCTGTACAGGGGAGGGCATTTTACTTGAGAGTAGTTGAGCATGTCCGAAACCCGCAAGGTTAGCCGAGAGCGCTAACGCGCTGCTTCTTGAACTCGGGTAGGCGCGCCGGCCCCAGATGGAATCAAAGCCTTCTACATACAAGGCCTACGCACAGAGGCCATATTGGCATGTGACGTCACAAACTGTTGGCCATCTTATCTGTAGTCGGCAGTCCTGTTGGCGTGTATGTTGTGTTGAAATCGTGTGCCACGTGAAAGTGCTATATATTTCATAAAGTATTCGCCTACAGTTCTTCGAAGCATGTGTTACAAGTGTTGCGCTCCCTTTTGCCAGGGAAATTATAGTCCCAAAAAGGCATGAAAGTGCACATGTTTCGATTTCTCAAATGTGTGAAGTTGAGAAATCGCTGGATTGCAGCTATTACCAGACAGGAATTTGTGTCCACGCATCATTCAAGGGTAAGTAAATGAGAAAAAATTATAGCGTGTTATTTGTTTCCATTGCACCACATTTGCCAATTGTTTTTAAAAGCAGTTATGTATCATGTACCAGTATAATTTGTTTCTTAATTCTGGTCCATTGCTGCGAGGTTAATACGAAGCAACTATTGTCACACAGAATAGTTATATTAAATAGTGTGACTCGAAAATATTTAGTATTCCTTATCATTCCTACCAGATTATTGAGTTTCCAGTACTTTTATATGGAAGAGCTACAGAATGATTTTGTTCAGTTTTACACATACAGCTATTGGGAAATAATTTCAATTTGAGTAAACTACCTTAGAAAATTGCTTTAATGAACTCAGTGTTCGACAGATTAAGCAGTATAGAAAGCAGAATATCGATGTAAGTACATTGTGATTAAATTAACGGCACTCTGTGACACGAATTTCAGTCAAGGATATAGGAGAAACAACCTTTCATGTTTAAGGTTCTAAGGTTCTGGAGAAACAGGGAAATAAAATATTTTTTCGGGTTTTTTGATTTATTAAACATTACATTAGGAGGTGCTCCATTTCGTCGAATGATTTGAGTTTCGTTTGAGGTCAGCAAATTTTGAAGTGGAGAGGAAAATTTACGAAAATAACCAGGGAAACAAATTTTTAAATTCTGTAGGAACTCCAGCTGCTTTATTTAAAACCGAAAACGTCTGCTTGTTATTGCATATTGGCGATTTTTTACTGCAAGAAAACATAGCTCCTGAGGTAAAAGACAGAATTTATAATTACAGTTTGTATTAAAGGCAAATCGTGAAAATAATTTTACATCTTGAAATATCATAGGGCAGTTTTGTTCAGTTACTTTACGCAATGATATATATTTGCATAATTTCATTACAAGGACACGTAGAAGAGGAAAGCACGAGAATCAGTATGCGGTCTCAGCTCTACAACTCGTAAAGTTCGTATAGCTGCAGAGTGCTTAACAGGAGCGTTCCGATGCAGACCCGCCATCAGTATGTGACGTCACAAGTGTGCGCGCAGGCCTGTAGTCTAGGTGGTGTTGATGGAATCCGCCTACCGGATGAACGACGAGGGCCGGTGGGCCTCCCGGCCTGGATGTGGTGTTTAGGAGGTTTCCCACATCCCAATTGGTGAATACCTGGCTGGTCCCGACGTCCCGCCTCAATTATACGACTGGCAGACATTTTCTCCATGTTCGCACTATTTCATGATTTACACTAGACGCAGACAGCTGGGGTACACTGATTCTGTCCCGCGGGGTAAGGGGTGACGGCAGGAAGAGAATCCTGCCATCACTTGGAACTAACCGTACCAAATCCGATTGTAACTATGCCGATACTGCGCAAACTGAGGGATAAAGGCACTAGCGAAAGAAGAAGAAGCTCAGCCTGTCCGAACGAAAATTGCCTCGTTCCTCTTAACAACACATTCACTGTACTCTCGTACTGATCCGCCGATACCAGGCAGCGGCTTTCAATTAAAATGTCCTCCCATGTACGAGAATTACAGGAGGTGTGTGCGAGCACAAGATGTGAGGCAGGAACGACAGTATATGGAGGTTTAGCTCTCCCACTGTGTCGTGCACCGATAGCCAAAGAAGTTAAGACCGTTCACGTAAAGCCGGCAAACCAGGTTCGAGTCCCGACCGGGTAGAAATTTTTGTTATTATCATTCCCTTGTACAGCTCGTGGTTGCTCGTATTCGCAACTGCAAATACATTTCGTGTATATACTACTTTGCACAACTCCTCGGTCAAGACGATTCTGCCGCAGTGACGATTAACGCCATTTCTTCTTCTTCCGTGTCCGGATGCACCAATTATATCTTCCCTTCCCAGAAATTAGCAACGTAGATTGCTTTGTCATTGACTTTCAAAATATCATCTTTAGTGCATGTCATAGACATATCTGGGCAGATCAGTAGGTGGTCCAAGTCCTGTATTGCTCCGCATTCACACCTGTCGCCATCACTGTAACCCCATTTAAATAGGTTTGATTTGCACCCAGTTACTCCAGTGCGCAGCCGGTTTAATAACCTCCAAGATGTAAAAGGTAGTTGAAATCCTGCAGATCCCTCCTCAAGTAGATCCATTGTGGAGTGTGGCACCATTTCTTCCCAAAGAGATAGCCGCCCTGCGGCGGGTTTGGAGACGAGCTCTTCAGTAGTTTCAATGAAACTCCTGCGGGATTTCAGCCGGACACGTTGTTTTCGGTGCATATGCAACGGGTGTCGAGGATCATTCTTTTGTTTTGATCTTTCGATCTCGGCGGCTACTTGTCTGCGGATAGTGGGTGGTGCTATGCCTATGATGGGGTAAATGATGTCTGTGGGAGTTGGTTTGAGGCATCCTGTGGCAATACGTACAGTATCGTTTACGGCGACGTCAACTTGCTTAGTGTGAGCAGAGTTCCTCCAAACTGGCGCCGCATATTCCGCTGCTGAGATACTCAGCACCAGACCCGTGGTGCGCAAAACATGTGGTTGAGCTCCCCACGATGAACCTGTTAGCTTCCGCAGTATGTTGTTCCTGGCACAGACCTTTTTTTTAGTGTTGTGACAGTGCTGCTTAAAAGTAAGTGCTCTGTCCAATGTTACTCCCAGGTATTTTGGGCTGTTTGTATGTTTCAGCTCTTCCCCTTGCCACATGACTCGGAGTTTCCGTTTGGCTTGTTTGTTCCTAAGATGGAAGGCGGATACTTGAGATTTACTAGGGTTTGGTTTGAGATTATTGCCGTCGTAATAGGTAGCAAGTTCTGTTAAGGCTCCTGTGAGATTCTCCTCCACTTGTTCAAAGGTTTTATCCTGTGTGGCCACTGCTGCATCATCAGCATATATGAACATTCGTGTCCGGCGGCTGATGGGAAGATCATTGGTGTAGATGTTAAATAATATTGGAGCCAAGACACTACCCTGTGCAAGTCCATTTTTCTGTGTCCTCCAACGGCTGTTTTTTGATTGTAAGGTTACATAGTAGCGTCTGTTTTGTAGCAGACATTGCACGAACATAGAAAGGGTGTAGTCCTTAGTGACATTATACACTTTCTGGGTAAGCACCTTATGGTTAACTGTGTCATATGCAGCACTGAGATCCAGGAATGCGACCCCAGTTACTTCTCCTCTCTGATAGCCGTCTTCGATGTACTGTGTGAGATTAAGAATTTGGCCACAGCATGATTTTCCTGGTCGGAACCCAGCTTGTTCTTTAATGAGGGCTTTGTCCACATAATCAGCTATGCGTTTGAGGACCATTCGCTCCAGCACTTTAAATAAATGACAAAGCAGTGATACAGGCCGGAAATTTTCAGCTTCAGCTGGGTCTTTCCCTGGTTTTAGTAATGCAATAACCCGAGCTTTCCTCCACAGTTTAGGAATTTGCATTGTTGTAATACAGTTATTCATTAGCTCTAGGATCCATGCTTGTACTCCCGGTCCAAAATGTTTAATTTGCTCAGATCTCAGATCGTCGAGGCCAGCGGCCTTATTGTTTTTCAAATCATTGATGGCATCTTGTAGCTCCTGAATGAAGAACGGGTGAGCTAGGAAGCTAATCTCCTCGTTCAATTTTCTTTTAATTTTGCCATTCCTGATCTTCCTTTTAGTTTTTCCGTTCATGAGTAGTTGGTGAGCTATCTGATCGGGTGTAACTTCACTGTAATTTGGTTGTGGTTCTGTTGGGTCGTTGTTGAGACTTTTGACCAGTTTCCATGCCTTCCTACTGCTGTGCTTCATGTCCGTCTCTTGTAGGAGGTTGCACCACTTTTCCTTTCTCGCTTCGGAGATACCAGACATCAGTGCCTCACCTGCCTGGATCGTTTCCTCTGAGAAGGGGTCCTTATTGTATAGTTCTTCATACTTTTTCAGAGCTTCCTTGCTGCTACCATTTAGTCCAGCGATATACTGGGTGCGGCACCCTCTAGGTATGCGCCGTCGAGAGATTTTCTTGACGAGGTCTATAAAAGTTTCATATGATTGTATCTCTGGTTTAATTTCCAAGATCTCCTTATCAAGGTCCTCTGTAAAAAGTTCCCAATGAGCTTTTTTGAAATTGAAGCGTCTCTTAAAGGGCATTACATCTGATTTGATTACTGCAGTAATGCAGCAAGTTATTGCTCTGTGTTGCGATCTTGGAATTGGGTCCTCGATTTGCTTTACAGTTTGCAGGGATACCTTTTCGGAGACAAAGATGTTATCTGGATTAAATCCTCGTTTCCATCTTCCGCTGTTAAATGATGCAGGCAACTTTGGGTCATGTATCAATTTCAGTTTAGCCTGGTCTGCCCAGGTCTCCAGCATTTCGCCATCGTCATTTGTCTCTTTATAACCCCATGCGAGACCGTGACAGTTAAAATCTCCTAGTACAACTTTAATGTTTTTTGAATGGAAATTTCCAGGCTCCGTAAATTTAAACCTCGCACTGGGTGGTTTGTACACGGATGTTACAGTACATGAATGTAGCTCAATAGTTAAAATTTCTATATTAACGCCATAAGTTCCGTCTAAAATTTGTATTCTCCAACATTCAAGAATATTCTAGACCGTTTGAACGTATTCGATAACATTCGAGAATATTCGTAAAAGCATCACAGCATTACTGAACAATCTCAAATTTTATCGCTGGAAACATATATACCGATGCGAAAGCGACAAAGATGTCCTGATGATCACCACGATGTGATAGTAACCATATTAAGCAGTCGTTCTCCGGATACCACCGCACGGCCACTACAGCTCTATTGGGGAGCCAACGGTAGCACTAGACACAAAAACCAGTGACTGGCGATAGGGATTTTGGAGGTGCCGTCAAGTTCACCTAAAATTGAGGACTGGTTAATGATCTAGCACTAAAAGTGACAGATGTTCCCACAGTGACATCAGTGCTATAATGAAAGATTTGTAGTGTAGGTAGTTAAGCAAATGTGGTGGTAGGTAAGGTAAGCGCGAGGACCATGGAGAGCAACTCTTACTTTAACTAGAAGAAATACCCAAGCTTACAGGTCTTGCGATAAAACTATTCTAAAAATGACATTGTATTACAATTCGATAATAAAGTAAGATTGGAACATGCGACTGAGAGTGAATGGAGTACATCAATGAAAACGTGGCGTTCAGAACCTTGCGCATAAAAAATTCTTCTTATTCAACACTTGCCATTCTAATATTCTGACAATATGAACCCAACTTGGAAAACTTCAAAGTGGACTTTGACCCTTAACTTCTGATTTTCCATATTTCAGTCTGAGTCACATTTAAAAACCACAATTTTTTAGGCATACTACATGTTATTATATCGTTAGATGTTTTCCTATCTAACTTTGACTCGAACATGTGAGATAACCCATAGTTAAGGTAGTGGTAGATATAAATGTTACAACAGGACAGCTGAATGTGACGAGCCAAAGAGTGCTACAGCAACGGTGGCTCACACGCTAGAATACCAGGAAGAACTACAAAAATACTTTAGAGTTACTAAATGAAAAGAAAATAGTACAAGTCAAAAATGTTACACTAATAAAAAAGTTATTACGCAGTAAATAATAACAGTTAATTTAAATAGACTAGCAAAAGCATTTGGCCAAAGTTGTCCGTAAGGCAGAACACAAACGCACCGCTGGGGCTGTACAACATTCGAAACGTGAAACATAATTAATGGCTATCGATGCAGAACTGGATACAAATCAAACTTAGGATCGTGACAGATATATAGAATGTGCAACTACACTGAAACGCCAAAGAAATTGGCACAGCAGTGCATATTCCAATACACAGATATGTAAACAAGCAGAATAAGCGCTGCAGTCGGCAAACCTATATGAGACAACAAGTATGTGGCGCAGTTCTTAGATCTGTTACTACTGATACAATGGCAGGTCATCAAGATTTAATGGAACCACATCGTGATTCGGGTCGAAAAAAATCGATTTTCATTTTTCATCATATTTCGATAGATTAATGTTTTATTTAAGTACTCTTAAAAAGATGTTGCTGAAAAAAATTTTTCCGAGCATTTAAAAAGCATTTCCTACCACATATGTTTATGTGCCACGCCCACTTTTCTGTCACCCACTTTTCAGCATATATTTTAGATCTTTATATCCCCTACATTGCTCGTTAGGAATTTTTTTTACTCCCGAGTGTGTTGGCTATCCTTGGAATGCAACGGTCGATATTCTTTTGTTTCTACTGTATGTTAACATCACGCTTTCAAACACGCGGTTAGTTTCGTTCAAGTGTGATTGCGAGTAGTTGTTATACTAACGTTTGCAGTGCTTGTTTACGTGTGTTTCGTTGTGTTTATTGAAGATGATGAAAGGTAAAGGCATTTGCAAGAAACGACAATTTAGAGGAAACAAGTTTAGAAAGCTTTCTGTACAAGAAGTTATGTCGCCTGGCAACGATGTTTCTAACTGTAATTCTTTAACAAGTGCATCATCAAAGGAGCTCTCACCATTTCAAGAGAGTAACAACGAATTTAGTGTAAGTGATGAGGGGAGCAGTAACATTTTTATAAATGTAATTTCTAAATTAGTACAATGTAGACAGTGTGGCGAGTCGCAGAGTGTGAGAGTGCCAGTGGGAGAAAAGGCCTAACAATTGCTTTGGAATTAATTTGCACTTAATGCTCAGCTGTGATTTCATTTATGAGTTCTTCAAAACCAGATGCAAGTGGCCCTTATGAAATCAGTACTAAATTAGTTTATGCCTTACGATCCATTTGCGAGGGCATGGCTGCAGGGAGAACATTTTGTTCACTGATGAACTTACATCAACCACCAAATAAATCTGAAAAACTGACTGCAATATTAGATAAAGCTGTATGTGAGGTCAGTGAGGAAAGCATGAAACTGGCTGCTAAGGATGCAATGGAAGAAAATGATGGATGTTCGGATATTGCTGTTGCACTTGACGGAAGTTTGCAGAAAAGAGGACATACTTCTCTGAATGGAGTAGTGACTGCCATGAGTGTAAACGCCAGTAAAGTGTTCAAATGGTTCAGATGGCTCTGAGCACTATGGGACTTAAAATCTATGATCATCAGTCCCCTAGAACTTAGAACTACTTAAACCTAACTAACCTAAGGACATCATACATCACCCAGAGTAAAGTGTTACATGTGGAGATAATGTCTAAATATTGCAAATGTTGTAAGGTCAATGAACATAAAGAACACAACTGTGTGGCTAATTTTAGAGGAACAAGTGGTGGTATGTAAGTTCATGGAGTACAAAAAACATTTTATTGCTCCGTAGAAACAAGAGGCGTACGGTACACCAAATATTAGGGCGATGGTGACAGTAAGGCATACAACAATGTGGTGAACTCTAAGCCATATGGAGATGCCCTTATTAGCAAAACAGAATGTGTAGGCCATGTTCAAATACGTTTGGGAACAAGGCAGAGAAAACTAACTGTTGATATGAGAGGAAAAAATTGAAGATGGAAAACTATTGACCCAACAGGGTCGGTTAACTAAAACTGAAATAGAAAACTTGCAGGTATACTATGGGCAGGCAATTGGGAGAAATAAAGAAATTCTGGAGGCAATGAAGAGAGATGTTTGGGCCATATTCTTCCGTAAGTCCTCTACTGACGATAAGCCATGTCATGAATTTTGTCCATCAGGAGAAAATTCGTGGTGCAAATACAATAGGGCTCAAGCAACTGGAGAGTCTTATTCTCACAAGCATTCTCTTCCTGCTGCTGTTATTACAGCAATTAAACTTATTGTCAGAGACTTGGCTCATTGTGACCTTCTAAGGAAATTTCTGCATGGGCAGACACAGAACCCAAACCAATGTTTCAACAGCATAACTTGGAACCGCCTTCCTAAAACTGTATTTGTAGGCATGCATACAATGAAACTAGGAGTTCATGATGCTGTTATTACATTCAATTGTGGTAATATTGGAAAGTGTTGGACGCTGAAATGGCTGGGAATTAAACCTGGTGAAAATATGATCACTGGGCTGCAACATTGCGATAAAACGAGGATAACCGACAGGTCCGCATCTAATATGGCCAAGAAAGCAAGACAAACATCCAGGAAGGTGAAAAAGAATCTGTAAGACCTACTAGAGGCCAAAAAGGGCCATCACATGAATCAAGACAGATTTAATTAACTGTAAGTAACAAATTTCAAAAGGTTTTCTTTAAAGTCAATTTCCCGCAAACTAAAATTTTCAGTACGGATGCCCCATTATATCAGAGACTATAATAGATAAATGAATGAAATTTTCAGATACTCTGCATAACATAAAAAGCCACCTCTGGTATTACATTCATTAATATTCTCCTAATTACGAAGTTCACAAAAAAGATATTTTCTGCAGGAAACTTAATATTTTTTGTTAATAAATTTAAAAAAGTATTTCTTAAAAACTATAAAATGCATAAAGTAGATTTTAGTACAGTTGACTCTTTAAGCATCATGTAACATACAGTAAAAATATTAAGGTCCTGCATCAAATAGGTTTTTCAGGAATGGATCAAATACTTGCCCAAATTAACATCCGTTAGATAGGCAGCGTGTGGTCCCCTTAAGTGAGTGAACGTGGTGCTATAGTCAACGCACGAGCGATGGGACACAGCATCTCCGAGGTAGCGATGAGGTGGGGATTTTCCCGTACGAACGTTTCACGAGTGTACGGTGAATATCAGGAATTGCTACAGAGTGGCTCCAGGAACACTCTTCTGAGTTTAAACACTTCTGCTGACCACCAAACTCCCCAGGCGTGAACGTTATTGAGCATATCTGGTATGTTTTGCAGCGTGGTGTTCAGAAGAGATGTCCATCCCCTCGTACTCCCTCGGATTTATGGACAGCCCTGCAGCATTCATGGTGGCAGTCCCCTCCAGCACTGCTTCAGACATTAGTCCAGTGCGTAAGACATCGTATTCTGGCACTTCTGCGTGCTCGCGGGGGCCCTACACGATATTAGGCAGGTGTACCAGTGTCTTTGGCTTTTGGGTGGATAAAAATATAAATAATTTTAATAAAATGTTTATAGATGAGTGTGGGAGTACGATGACGCCCATACCCGTTACCCATTCCCCTCCTTGAATGCGGGCCGGAATACAAGTACCACGAAGCGCTGGTCAAGGGGTTCCATGTATTCAGCATCAATAGTCTTATCATGGTAAAACAGTCAATGAAATTATTTGAGCAAAGGTTTGAGAACCAAAATGAAAATGGGTCGGTCAGGATTAAAATTTTACCGTGTCGGAATAATTTATTAGCACGTCAACAATGTATCACGTCTTTGGTAAAGGAGAGTTCAAGACTTCTATGAAATTTGTCACTGTAAACGACTACAAACTGTCTCTGTTCTCGTGTTACACACACAAGGAAACGGTGTGCATTATGGCTGCGTTAGCGTGACAGAAGTCCAAGCTTATTGCATTGTGAATGTCATTAGACGTGACGCATTGTTTGCATTACGAGCGCGAGTGTACTGATGTGCACCACTGTGTCCCCAGTAAACGCAGCCACACGCGCGACCGACGGCCGCGGCAGAAAGAAACCGGCAAACAAACCTTTCACATTTGTTGTGTGCACTCAGGAAGCGGGCTGTTTGTCCACCTGATCACAGTGTAGTTTAATTAGAGTCGCACCGTGATCAAACGGCAAACATTTGCCAACAAATCTGCGCTGAGCGACACGCGCTCCGTTCGCAAAGTAACTGGAACTTTCCGATCCGCACATACGCACCTGTTCGCCGGCGATGAACTTCCGTCTTATGCAAACGACACCGCTAACGCTTGTTGTAGCAATGCGGCCTCAACACACAAGCAGGGTAGACGTTCGATTCAGGCCGACTGGGTAAGGTCAGAACAAATGCATTGTCTTCTGTTATCACTGCACGCGAAAACACATAAATACATAAAAATATAGTGGACTTGAGGAAGAATGAGTTGGACGAGAGGAGTAGTGATTTCACTTTGGATCAAGTCCAAAAAGATACGAAATTCGCTGAAGGATTTGGTAGTTAACTTCTGCTACTCCATCGACGGACAATAATAGACCTCCAGAATGAGATTTTCACTCTGCAGCGGATTGTGCGCTGATATGAAACTACCTGGCAGATTAAAACTGTGTGTCGGGCCGACACTCGAACTCGGGACCTTTGCCTTTCGCGGGCAAGTGCTCTACCATCTGAGTTTTCCAAGTACGACCCACGACCCATCCTCAAGGCTTTACTTCTGCCAGTATCTCGTCTCCTACCTTCCAAACTTAACAGAAGCTCTCCTGCGAACCATGCAGAACTAGCACTCCTGAAAGAAAGGATATTGCGGAGACATGGCTTAGCCACAGCCTGGGGGATGTTTCCAGAGTGACATTTTCACTCTGCAGCGGAGTGTGCTGTGATATGGAACATCCTGGCAGATTAAATCTGTGTGCCGGGCCGACACTCGAACTCGGGATCTTTGCCTTTCACGGCAAGTACTCTACCAACTGAGCTACTCAAGCACAACTCACGCCCCGTCCTCACAGCTTTACTTCTGCCAGTACCTTGTCTCCTGCCTTCCAAACTTTACGGAAGCTCTCCTGCGAACTATGCAGATCTAGCACTCCTGAACAATCTACGTCTACATCCACGTGATTACTCTGATATTCACAATAAAATGCCTAGCAGAGGGTTCAATGAACCACCTTCCAGCTGTCTCTCTACCGTTCCACTCACGAACGGCGCGGGAGAAAAATGAGCACTTAAATTTTGCTGTGCGAGCCCTGATTTCTCTTATTTTATCGTGATGATCATTTTTCCCTATGCAGGTGGGTGCCAACAGAATGTTTTCGCAATCGGAGGAGAAAACTAGTGATTTAAATTTCATGAGAAGATCCTCTTGCAACGAAAAATGCCTTTGTTTTAATGATTGCCACTCCAATCCATGTATCATGTCTGATGCATTATCTCCCCTATTTAGCGATAATACAAAACGAGCTGCCCTTCTTTGAACTTTTTAGGTGTCATCCGTCAGTCCCACCTGATGCGGATCCCACACCGCACAACAGTACTCCATGATAGGGCAGACAATCGCAGTATAAGCAAGCTCTTAAGTAGGCCTGTTGCACCTTATAAGTGTACTGCCAATGAATCGCAGTCTTTGGTTTGCTCTACCCACAACATGTGTTCAGTATTAACAGCATAAGATGACGCTAACGCTACAGGATATCATGCTCTCATCCAACACGAAAATATAGTAAATACAAATAAAAAATCTTCGTTTTTCTACAAAAGGAAAGAAATTTTTTCATTCATGTTTTTTAAATGTATATTGTTAATTTTCAGATTAATGTATGTTAGTTTATTTAGACTTGCTTCACATTCTTGATGACCACTTAAGTTACGATCTGTAGAATAAATTTTATACCTAAGTATAACAATTCATGTGTAAATCCATATACTCAAGTACGTTATTCTATTTTGTCCCACATCTACGAAGGTCTGGTCTGTACAAAATTTAAAACCGTACTGGGTGCAGAACACTGCCAGTCACATTTTTGGTTACTTGTTTCAATAACTTAATATTGCGGCATGTTTCGAAACAAATCTCATCACCAGGCGATACGGATACATTTAATGCAACAAACAACGAGGTGTTATGTGTTCCTATCTAGTTTGTAAACAGTTGGCAAAAAGACCTATTTGCACATAGCAATGCATTAGAGTAAGTGTACTTACTACAAAGACAAAGCTGTTTCCAATGAAAATAGTAGGCCAAAGTCCATGCCAAGGTAGAATAAACTCCTGTAAGACCTATTTGTACTCATATTAAATATTTTTGTGTTGCTATTCGTGCCTGACTATGACTATATACCTTCAAACATATTTCAGTGTTAAGTAAACTAACCAGGAAACAAAACGTGGTGACTGTTTCTTTTTTTGTTTCAAAAATTTTAGAAAAACGTCTGATGCCCCTGAAAAACAAAGAATGTGTCTCAATTGATCTAGAAACGTGATTTTCCTGATTATTACATGCCATAAACACTCAAGGCATCCCCCATCTTAGGGTTCAAATTTGTGGAGACGCACTAAGATCCCAAACTAGCATTTTGAGGCAAGGACTAAAGGACGGAAGCTAATATTTTAGCTTTTGTGATTTCTCGAATCAGTGCGAAGGGTATCCGGCCACCCTCTGCTACCAGCACCACTAAATACTAATTAACATACCATACGCGGTAAGAGCAGGAAAAAGAAGAATAAGCAAGAGATATATGTTTTCTTTCATAAAAGACTACGTATACGTTCAGACTGTCAGCTTACAGCTGAATATGCGATAGCATAGACGCAGAATTTCGTTGACTTAAATGCTGCCAATGACATCAAACATCGTTACTACTTAAAGTACAGGGAAGGATCTGTGATATTGCTTTGTTTTGTCGATGATCAGATACCCTTAACAGAGAAGTGTTCAGCGATGAACGAATATCACAACGGTTGACAGATGTGCAAGAAGAAGTCTTTACGACCACTTTGAAGGAATCACTCAAGCATTCAACTCAAGTGACAGAAAAAAATAAAACCAGCATAAAAGTAAATGATATTTCAACTTTATATGTATATATATATATATACGTTGTTCTTCTTTTTAATTTCAATTATGGGCGTATCACATCGAAAACAACTGGTCGCCACCTACGTTTATTCAATTTATTCGTCTTTATTTACCGACTAGAGAAAGGGGGAACCGCTCTATCTCTAGTTTCTCAATAAAACTGGAAATTAAATTAATTACATATTTATTCAAAAAGATTGAAACGCGAATTAATTTCGCATTTCCAATAAATTTGTATCAGGATCACCAAAAAATATATTATTAATTTATTAATTAAGGTTTCCGTTAGAGTTGTGAATAATAGATATTTTTACTGGTGACTAGTTTCATTTGCATACCATTACCTATATTAGAAGCAACATCGTTATTAACAAAACATGAAATACAACTTACCCAAACATTTTGTGTGCACTGATCAATTCCGTGCAATGAATCTTATGTGACAAACCTGCGTTTGTAATGTTTCACTGTTCTTAATACGTTGCTTTTTACATCACATCAGTATGATAAATGTTACTTGTCCTGATTATGATTATCTTGATACATTCAAAATTCGATAGTAAGAATATTATTTTCGTCCCTACTGCATGGACTACGGAGATTTGCAGGAGACGTAATTACATACTACAGGGGACGGTTCAGTTGCCAGACTGCAAACGCACCTAAAGTGACTGACTACACGAAATGTACACCACCAGAATCACGTCAGTTTCAAACGTGACCGATTGCGGAACAGCTCGTAGCACTGTTACAATAACTTGAAAAATTGACGAAGCATATGCAGCCCCTGTCCACAAGTCACTCTACCTTTGACGGTCTGTCTCGTACCATGTGTATCGTTTAACAAAAGAAATCTCGGTAAAACCCGGGAATAACAGCGGTAAACATTTTAGATTGACTTTTAATTCAATTTAACTGCAAAACGAACACTGTACGAACATTTTTTAAACCACATACCACCACAAAGATACACGCAGCACGACTTGGTCAACATTACAAGGATTCATCTTATAATTCAATCTATTTAAATCGCGAAATAAAAGGAAGATGATGAGAGAACACGATTTGAACCAACTTAAGCAAATGAAACTACAGAACTTTTAACGGAACGTATCTGATATAACACCTTAACACTCAGAATTCGAAGCGCTCCTGGAACTTATCGACCACAGTCCGAGCTGGACCGCACCTTGAGAACGAGTTCCCCTTTCTTCCGGTACCGTCCGGAGGCCATGCATCCGGAGCGCGCCAGAACTCCCACTGATCACTCTGAATTAAGTCACACCTACAAAAAACTGCTATTCATCTAAACCCGTTTTCTTCCCTCTCTCTGCCTAGCGACAGGACCAAACATCTCCCGTTTTTACGCCCAGAGTAAATTGGCGGGATTCTAAAGGTTGTTAAGTCATTTTAAAACTATTTCTATTTCCTGAGGCCATAAAAACTGGAGGAATAGCCATGTCTTCTACCTACAGATACCAGTCACTTTCTTTGTTAAATAAAACGTGATACACTTTCAGAAATAAATGTCTGGTTAACCTTTCATTTAATGAAACGAGTCCACTCGAATCTTGGCAGATGCGTTTCATTGTGTGTGTGTGTGTGTGTGTGTGTGTGTGTGTGTGTGTGTGTGTGTGTGTGTGTTGATATGTGTAGTAGAAGAGCAACATTTAAACCCTGGGGAAGGTGTGGCACAAGGAAAGGGCCTCTTGTGAAGTATATCTCTCATACGTTTCGAGAAATTTCATCAGAACTTGGCACACACACGACCTATGATCTTTTCCTTTTCTTTCCTTTTTTGAGGAAAAAATTCTTGCAAAGTTTCCGAAAACGGCCAAAAGTCGCCCTTAGAATTTTTATTCACCTGTTACGCTCTTCAAATGAACAAGAGCATCAGAATATTCGCTGTAAAAGATACAAATGGAGACAGTATGGAAAACTTAAACTGACATTACGTGAAGTAGGCTACATATTTTTCTTCCAGTATGGCAATTTACGTCTGAAGTTGGCTGACAGCATTAAAGAGTGCATTCAATATTGGCTGACAGCTCTAAAGATTAATATGATTGTAGTATAGTACCTGAACTTACGTTTAAAGCACATTAATAAAAGATGAAATTGACAGTGACAGCGCCAAAGATGAAATTGACTGTACAGCAGTACTTGCAACGTCCATGGTATAGTCTCTCCAAAGATAATTTACAGCTACAGTCAATTTCATCTTTGGCGCTGTCAATGGAATGTCATCATTTATCATAGTGCCTTAAATGTACTTTAATCGTAAATTTAAGTACTATGTATAGTCAGATTAATCTTTAGAGCTTTCAGACGACTTTAAAGGCGCTCTTTAATGCCGTCAGCCAACTTCAAACGTAAGTCACCATACGGGAGGTAGAATATGTACTTCAAGTAGTCAGTGTAAGTTTTCCGTATTGTCTCATTTTGTATCTTTTATAGTATATATTTTGATCATACGCTTGCTCATTTGAAGAGCGAAACCGGCTAATAAAAAGTACTAATTGCGACTTTTGCCTGTTGTCGAAAACTTGGTTCTAACAGTCGTTCCCCCTGCTAGTAATGCCAGTCCTCGATAACATTCTTGCAGTCTAGCACGCTACCAGCAGAATAGGGGCAGACAGGGGGGGGGGGGGGGGGAAGGATGGGAATGGAAGCAGATGGTGTGATGTATAAGCGTAATTGTAGAGCGCAATGTGAAATTACAACCAAATTTGGACAGCTTCAATCGTTATTCGTGCTTATATTACTTTACTAACTGAAAGAGATAATACTGCTTGTGGAGGACACCACTTGGTCTGTGAATGGAGTTAAATACAAAATTAATCCTAAAAATTTATTACAGATGAATTTACAATTTTCGACAACGGAAGGGGAAAAACCGATAGAAACACCAGGAAAGGATCTAAGGGAAATGTTAGTACCCAGACAATGTTGGGTATTCAGCTTGTTAGGTGATGAGTGAGAAAAAGCCAGTATTAGCAATTTGCTGTTCCGTTCGTTTTCGTAGTTGCTACCCAGGATTTATAGCATATTTGTACAGGGGAGATAACTGCTGATGCATCGTCGATTCCAACAGAAGACCTATGAAAGAAGAATATTCATTGAAATAAAAACATGATGTCACGGAACCAACTTACAACGAGACGCTTCTGCAGCAGTTTGCGCTTCTTGCAAGCTTCAGTGCCGCAGCATGCTGTATGGAGCCTCGACTAATCGCTCTGAATGGTTCATAAGCTCGGGAGCAGAGTCATACCTGTGAAAGAAAGAAACATGTATTTGAGTTACATTATGTAACCGAAAATGGTTGATATTGTGCTTACTCTTGCCACAGTAAATACATAACTGCATACAGATGACATAGCGATGATACTTACAATTTCCACTTAGAAAATACTTCAATTTTTAAAGAGGGTCAGTCAAACTGACAAGGAAATCATTAACACCTAACGTTTTTACTTCTCAGCGTTCATTTAGTCCACAACTTGGTGCAGACCCTCACAAAAAGCTGTTGTGTTTCACTTATAGAGCTATCTTGAACATTTCCAAGAAGAATGCGTTGTAACGGTAGCTCACCAGAGCTGCTGCTTTATGTATTTTTTGTATATTGCTACCGGTTTCGAGCATGGTAGTTTTCCAGCGGTACCTCATTATAATGAAGCTATTACATATTAAAACTGTGCATAAATAAAGCAACTTTGGTTGACTACCATTATAACGTATAGCATACAATTTATAGCCGCAGAACAGCGTAGAAAATAAACTTTCAGTACATTGTCCAACCAGACCATAAGTGCAGAGCGTCTGTACCAACAAACTAAATGCAAGAAGTTGAACACCATTTAAAGTATTAAGCTAAACGAACATTACATAATGCAGTGAGACCTAAATGTGCAATTACAAATATTAAAGTGACTACAAAAGTAACGAAATGTCATAAACAACAAGTAAACAGTGGTGACTGAGATACGGAATTCATGAAAAACGTAAACATAATGAAATTATTACTTGAAAAACGTCAACAATAAAATAACATCACACCATGTTACAGAAATAAACGTCGAAAAAAGCAGTACATTTCTAGTCATGCATAAAGCATGTTATATTACAAAAACGAAAGAATTTTTCGGGGCGATTAACGTTTTGTGGGTGGAGAAAGACCCAATAGATTAAAAAATGTTATTTTTAGCTCACTAGAAAGAGTATGAATAGTTGTATAGTAAAGAATCCAGAGGTACTTAAACTAAGAGCACAATATAAGATACATAAGTAAAGCCTGACACTTTAAGGCATGACGACTAGTTTCGGTAGCTTTCTACAACCACCTTCAGATGGTTCAAATCGTGAAAAAGCAGTGAACATGAATTGAACTGAAAAACGTCATAGCTACGTGGTAGTCATGCAATGAACTGCATTCTTACTATGGGACAGCAATAAATAGATTACATGAACCATGGACCTTGCCGTTGGTGGGGCGTCTTGCATGCCCCAACGATACAGCAGCCATACCGTAGGTGCAACCACAACGGAGGGGTATCTGTTGAGAGGCCAGAGAAACGTGTGGTTCCTGAAGAGGGCCAGCAGCATTTCAGTAGTTGCAGGGGCAACAGTCTGGATGACTGACTGATGTGGTCTTGTAACACTAACTAATACAGCCTTGCTGTGCTGGTACTGCGAACGGCTGAAAGCAAGGGGAACCCACAGTCGTAATTTTTCACGAGGGCATGCAGCTTTATTGTATGGTTAAATGACGATGGCCTCTTCGTAGGTAAAATATTCCGGAGGTACAATAGTCCCCCATCCGGATCTCCGGGCTGAGGCTACTCAGGAGGACGTCGTTATCAGGACAGATCCCTTAATAGGGCAGGTAGGTTACAACATTTAAACAGGGACATGGATAGGTTAAAGTTAGATATAGTTGGAATTAGTGAAGTTCGAAGGCAGAAGGCACAAGACTTCTGGTCAGGTTAACGCAGGGTTATAAATACAAAATCAAATAGGGGTAATGCAGGAGTAGGTTTGACAATGAATAAAAAAATAGTAGTGCGGGTAAGCTACTACAAACAGCATGGTGAGCGCATTATTGTAGCCAGACACGAAGCCCACGTCTACCACAATAGTACAGATAGCGAAGAGATTGATGAAATGTATGATGAGATAAAAGAAATTATTCAGAAAGTGAAGGGAGATGAAAATTTAGTAGTCATGGGTGGCTGGAAATCGATAGTAGGAAAAGGAAGAGAAGGAAACGTAGTAGGTGAATATGGAATGGGGGTAAGAAAAGAAAGAGGTAGCCGCGTGGTAGAATTTTGCACAGAGCATCATAGTAGGTTGAAGAATCATGAAAGAAGGTTGTGTACATGGAAGAGTACTGAAGATACTGGAAGGTTTCAGACAGATTATATAATAGTAAGACAGAGATTTAGGAAGCAGGTTTTAAATTGCAAGACATTTCCAGGGAGAAGATCTGGACTCTAATCAGAATCTATTGGTTATGAACTGCACATTAAAACAGAAGAAACTGCAAAAAGGTGGGAATTTAAGGAGATACGACCTGGATAAACTGACTGAACCAAAGGTTGTACAGTTTTTCAGGATGAGCATAAGGAAACAATTGACAGGAATGGGGGAAAGAAGTACAGTAGAAGAAGAATGTGTAGCTCTGAGCGATTAAATAGTGAAGGCAGCAGAGGATCAAGTAGGTAAAAAGGCGAGGGCTAGTAGATATCCTTGGGTAACACAAGAAATATTGAATTTAATTGGCGAAAGGAGAAAATATAAAAATGCATTAAATGAAGCAGGCAAAAGAAATAAAGAGGTCTCAAAAATGAGATAGGAAGTGCAAAATGGCTAAGCAATGATGGCTAGAGGACAAATGTTCGGATGTGGAGGCATATCTCACTAGTGATGAGATGGATACTGCCTACAGCAAAATTAAAGAGACCTTTGGAGAAAAGAGAACCAGTAGTACGAATATCAAAAGCTCAGATGGAAACCCAGGTCTAAACAAAGAAGAGAAAGCAGAAAGATAGAAGGAATATATAGAGGGTCTATACAAGGGTGATGTACTTGTGGACAAAATTATGGAAATGGAAGAGGATGCAGATGAAGATGAAATAGGAGATATGATACTGTGTGAAGAGTTTGACAGACCACTGAAAGAACTAAGTCGAAACAAGGGCCCGGGAGTAGAAACATTCCACTCGAACAACTGACAGCCTTGGGAGGGCCAGCCTTGACAAAACTCTACCATCTGGTGAGCAAAATGTATGAGACAGGCGAAATACCCTCAGACTTCAAGAAGAATATAATAATTCCAATCCCAAAGAAAGCAGGTGTTGACAGATGTGAATATTACCGAACTATAAGTTTAATAAGTCACAGTTGCAAAATACTAACCCGAATTCTTTACAGACGAATGGAAAAGCTGGTAGAAGCCGACCTCGGGAAAGATCAATTTAGATTCCGTAGAAATATTGGAACACGTGAGGCAATACTGACCCAACGACTTATCTTAGAAGCATTTGTAGACTTAGAGAAATCTTTTGACAATGTTGACAGGAATACTCTCTTTCAAATTCGGAATGTGGCAGGGGGAAAATACAGGGAGCGAAAGGCTATCTTCAATTTGTACAGAAACCAGATGGCAGTTATAAGAGTCGAGGGGCATGAAAGGGAAGCAGTGGGTGGGAAGGCAGTGAGAAGGGTTGTAGTCTATCCACGATGTTATTCAATCTATATACTGAGAAAGCAGTAAAGGAAACAAAAGAAAAATTCGGAGTAGGAATTAAAATCCAAGGACAAGAATCCACGGAGAAGAAATAAAATCTTTGAGGTTCACCAATGACCTTGTAATTCGGTCAGAGACAGCAAAGGACCTGGAAGAGCAGTTGAACGAAGTGGACTGTGGCTTGAAAGGAGGATATAAGATGAACACCACAAAAGCAAAACGAGGATAATGTAATGTAGTCGAATTAAGTAGGGTGATGCTGAGAGAATTGTATTAGGAAATGAGACACTTAAAGTAGTAGATGAGTTTCGATATTTGGGGAGCAAAATAACTGATAATGGTCGAAGTAGAGAGGATATAAAATGTAGACTGGCAATGGCAAGGAAAGCGTTTCTGAAGAACAGAAATTTGTTAACATCGAGTATAGATTTAAGTGTCAGGAAGTCGTTTCTGGAAGTATTTGTATGGAGTGGAGTGAGGGCAGCATGGAGGGTAATAATCACAGAGAGAGACCAAGATATGAATACACTAAGCAGATTCAGAAGCACGTAGATTGCAGTAGGTACTGGGAAATGGAGAAGCTTGCACAGGATAGAGTAGCATGGAGAGCTGCATCAAACCAGTCTCTGGACTGAAGACCATAACAACAACAACTATTATAGCCTTGTTGGCTCAAAGAATGAATGCATTTTATTGCGTGACTGCAGTTCCAAGTGATGTTTTTCAATGCATGTTCACAGCAGTTTTTCTTTAAACGGGCTGAAGATGGCAGTAGAAAATACCAAAATGAGTCACGAAGTTTTGATTGTGTACTGAAAATTGTGGTCTATTCATAAAAAGCTTTTTACAATTCAAATTTTATTACTTAATAAAATAAAGGACATATATAAGGTATTACTAATGCATCGAGAAATGCAAGTTTCAGAGAATTGTAACCACTGAAAAAACTAATTCACATATAACATACTGACTGCTAAGCATCAAGACGACACAGTTGATTAAAGATCAAATCGTTTATCACAGAGTTCGCAAGACTTACAGCTGGCCCTTACGACATGTAAGTGACGAAAAAAATCCGAGTAGAGAGTCTCTCTCTCTCTCTCTAGAGTTTTGATAGACTTTATAAAATAAATATGTTCCAACCAGAGGAGTTCGCCTCATTTAATTACTTTTACGAATATCATGAAATGTGAAATTTAGATTTTGACAGCACAGTATACGACTAGACACTCATTTTGTACTATGAAATTCCTCTCTACACCAAGATGTTGCGTTCTCCTTAATCAGCGTCTCTTTGGGATAGAGACAGATACAGTAAACGGTGTAAGTGTTGGTGATTCTCGCTAACAACCATGTCCCTTTCCCTCGAACCAATTCTCGAATTACGTACTGAGCGTTCAGGGAGCTAGTGAACATACTTCTCCCACCAACTTGAGGTTCCGAAAATGTACAAAGGTAAAACCACAAAGGTAGGTCATCATTCACCTTGCAGCCAACAAGTGTCGGAAAGGAAAGAATTGTGCAAGAGGACTTGCCTTCCGATAAGGTACCTTCAAACCCTAATTACTAGTAGGTGGCAGAGATGCGACTACGGCATTCCTTTTGAAAAAATTCACCAGCACTGGTACGTCAAAAGATCGAGATCGGAATGAAGGAAGAACTATCGGAGTTAACATCCCATCAACTATTGACTCTTTAGAAATGGAACATAAGTTAAGACTGAGGAAGGAAAGCTAACTGTTTTTTTTTTAACCTTAAGCTATTTTGGAAACTTTGGAAGACGTAAATGTCGATGGCCGGATAAGATCTTTTCAGTGCCTTACCAAGACCGAAATAGGCCTCAGATATGTCAACCCAATCGTATTTTGTGACTTATTGTTCATAATAATCTAGAAGAGGGACACTACTTTTCTTTCAGAGTAATTTTGATACAGAACATGGAAAATTTTCTGTAAAGCTTCGCGCAACTCGCGTTGACATATGTTGCGTTCCAAAGTCTTATCACAGCTGATCTTGGTAAGAATCTGTTCACAGCTGCATTACGCCTTAACTCGTTTTTCAGATAATACATATTGTTCAAACTGCTAGATTGCTTAAGAGTTTCATTGATAAAAACAAAGCTTTAGGCACTCATTGTTTGCGTTGTTAAAAAATGTAAAAAATATAAGCGAAAATTCTAGGGAACGTTTATTTGATTCGGGGAATATTACAAATTAACTGTAGTGAAGTGAGACATTAAATAAATAATGTTCATAGAGCAAAGAGTGACCTAAAATTAATTATATTTGCGAACTGTACGTTGCAACAAATTTTTGAAAATAATATCTAAACAATTTGACGCACTAACTAAGCACTGGTGTCACATTCGGATGGAGTGGGGACAAAGTATCCGTGTGAACACCTAAAGTTGCTGTTTCAATCGTCCGTGCAAATTAATTTTGCCGAAAGATGTTATGGATCACAAACTACAGAACGTGTGATGTTCTTCCTCACCTTTCCAATACTTGCTTATAGAGGGACTTTTTTGTTTCTTAATAAATTCGACTACACGCACATCTAACGTCAAAAGCTGAAACTTTCTCAGATGATGAACGTTGGGAATACATTGTGAGAATCGTTAAGTTGATGTCCTGTGCAGGTGATTTTCCGGCCCCTTCTCTGACCATACACGAGATATAATACGTACTCCTCTGTAATGGAACTGAAGAAGCCGCCAAATTAAAGGTGGCCAACCAACAGACAAAACCACATCAAGAATGTCTGGCATGCGCACTTGCACAAACACACACACACACACACACACACACACACACACACACACACACACACACACTCCCACCCAAACCCACCCACCTACCTACCCATCCACCCACCCACCCACACATACTCACTCACTCACTCACTCACTCACATACACACACACACACACACACACACACACACACACACATACGAACATACGGAGAGAGAGAGAGAGAGAGAGAGAGAGAGAGAAGGAGGTGTGGTCCGGAGCTGGGGGGGGGGGGGGGGGGAGGTTGTCACATATGCCAGTGCATTACTGCAGTCACCACAAGTGGTGACAACTATGTGCGATCATGATTCCTCGGCCAAATGCTGCTAGTGAAAATTATCTGTAGCACAAAGATTCTTACCTCTGTACTCCCGTGTGTTAGCGAACGTGGCTTCGAACCCTTCTCGTTTGCTTGAAAATAATTTAAAAATAAAGAAACTACATAGTAAGTTACTTTTTAGTGTCTTTCACTACTTATATACAAGAATAGTGAGCGCTAGATATGGAAGCTTTTGAATACCTCTGATTTCTGATGTGTCAATAAAGTGGCATGCAATACACGAGCTTACTTTCACAAATGGTACAATGCTCTGCAGTGGCGGGGTTTGCTTGGAATAAGATTTTCTGAACTGACATAGCAGAAGCCACTTTTCACTTCTTACATGTGCTGAATTGACAAGACGCTTCTCATGGATGAAATCATGTTTTTCGATCTACTTGTTACCACTTCCTGCGATGGTAAGACTATCCACATGATTGGACGACTGAATTTTCCTGCCACACACAACTTCCGTGTGACTTAGGGAACAAAAGGCTGAATGTTTCATTCCAGAGAAAGAGCTTCTCTACTTGAGCAAGCCAAAATCGTATTGGTCCATCTGTGGCCCTTATGCGATAATTTATTCGGCTTGGCACTGTTTACAATGTTGTTGGATGTCTTCCTGAGGGATATCGCGCCAAATTCTGCCCAACTGGCACTTTAGATCGTCAAAATCCCGAGCTAGTTGGAGGGTCCTGCTCATAATGCAGCAAACTTTGTGGCTTGTATAGAGCTAAATTAGGGTTTGTTATGGACGGAAACAAGCTGTAGAAAATCACGTCATCTGCCGACGGGCATTATCTTCCTTATATGTAAGCCTAGCATGACTTGTCATGGAGGACGACAAACTGCGACGTAACACATCGTCGGTGTACGGCTGTGGTACAAGGGTACCGCCAATGACAACCAAAGGGATCCAGCTACGAGTAGAAAGGGCATCCCGGACCATCACTCCAGTTTGTCGGTCTCTATGGTTGGCGCCAGTCACGGTGGTATCAAACTGCTGTCTTCAGATATGTCTTCGATATGGATCTCTGTGACTGGAGTAGGTCTTCCGTAATGAGTCCCGCTCCAAACAGAACCCTGAAGATCAGCAAAGACATGTCTGGAGATGCCCCAGAGATGCGTGTAATACCAATGAACTAACAGCAGTAGTACTTGCGCTACTACTACTGTTAACGAGAACAACAACAAAATTATTGTCAAAGATGTATTATTATTTGTGGTTGTATAGAAGTGAAATTTCATTGCACAGTGAGTTGTAAAGGAGAGAAAATAAAAGGTTGCACCAGCTAGGAACTTTCGAAAATGAGGAAGCATCGATAGGCAAGGAGAGCGTGTAGTTAAAACAGTGTAATCAGTGCGCACAGATACAAATATAGACTTAGTGATAACCAGTGGTAAAAGATGATACGGTATCACAGTTACGATAGTCACACAGCATTGGGGGACAGTGAAAGCCAGATGCGTTGTTTGACCCCTGATAACAGCTATTAAGTAGTGGTTATGGTTTAAGTAGGCCTCATTCTTCTGAATTTGTAACAACAGAAAATGATTATCACAGCTGTGAGTCCAAGTATCTGTTCTTACGGACTACAAATAGTATAAATGCTAACAGATTAGATTTCATTATTGACGGAATTGTTGGAAATTTTCGTGTTTCCAGCCGAGTGTCAGTGTTGAAACACCGCGACGTTCGTACTGGTGTCGCACTCATTATCATCTTTTCTTTCTTCTAGCAAAGTTTTCTCCATAATATGATGGGTACGATACTCATCGAAACGCCACAGTATTTCTATGCCCCATTACGAACGGAAAGGGAAAGCCTTCCGTCTGCAGGATACATCGGTGAAGTCAGTATTCACACAGTTACGAGACTGTATAATGTATACTAATTTCATATGCATGATATTATATGACAACTAGTGATGATCCAAATAACTTCGACGTTGTAACGTTGAGACTGACTTCCGAATCATGTAGAGTGGTAGCCATCATACAGTGTAGAAGTGAGCAATGTCAGCAGTGTGGCTGCTGTTGAGACGACGACGTGTGCAGCCATCTCAGCTAGCAGACTCACTGCACGTTAATTTTAGCTCGCAAGCTGCTTCCTCCGGCGCAACCCTCCACAGCAGGGGAACAACCGGGCCCCCTCCGTATATTTAAGGAGAAGCAAGGCGCAGGATTTAGTGCCGCAGTCCTCCCACGAGTGCGCCATATTTAATCTGTTATCTTAACTTGTCGTCGGTTGAGGGCAGAGTGACGGCTTAGAGCCGGGGACGGAGAAGGCAGCAAAACCGTCATCGCAGCAGCACCCGGGGTTTCCGGTAAATCTGCCGTTATTAAAGGGAGCGGGACGCACACGGAAAATGAGACGGCGGCTACGGCGTAGCCTCTGGTTGGTGCTCGACTGTCGGCCCTCGTCAACGGACAAATATTAGCAAAGCACGCGTCTCCTGTGCTTTGAATCAGAACACTGTACTCCAGCTGGAAAGTTCCCGAAATCAGGTGCGCTGCCCGGTTCATGGGAGACACCGTTAATGCATCTATGGAGTGCGTCCGACAACTACAACCCTCATTCCTTAGAAAATGATCATGCCGAGAGCCCATGAACATTTTAGTCCTATGTAAATTCTATCCAGTCACTCGTTCGCCAGTCTGGTGTGACAGGAGAAGATAGTAAATGGGAAGCCGAAGTTTTAAATTTAGCTCTTAAGATATCGTTCATGCAGGAGAATCATACGAACATACCGTCGTTTGACCATCGCGGAGACTCCTTTACAGAGGAACATAGCAGGAAGCATCGCTGTTGTAGAGACACAACTGAAAGAGCTGGAAATAAGTAAGTCACAAGGTCCAGATGGAATCCCAGTTGGTTTTATAAACAGTACTCTACAGCATTGTCGCCTTAATTAGCTTGCATTTACCGCGAATCTCTCGCCCAGCGCTAAGTTTCAAGAGCCTGGAGAAAAGCGCAGGTTTCTTCAGTACATAAGAATGTTAAAAGAACGGATGTGCAAAATTATAAACCAAAATCCAAAATATCGGTTTGCTGCAGAAATTATTCTCGGATGGAATATAATGAGGTTCCTTCAGAAAAGTTTCTATCCATGTATCAGTACGCTTTTAGAAACCACCACTCATGCGAAGCTCAGCTTGTACTTCTCTCATATGATAACGTGTGAACTATAGAAGAAGGGCAACAGGCTCGTTCCATATTCTTGTATATCCGAAAAGCTTTTGACGGCGTGCCCCACTGCAGACTGTTAACGAAGGTACGAGTATGCGGAATAGTTTCCCAAGATATGTGAGCTGCTCGAAGAACTCTTAAGCAACAAAATCTAGTACGTTGCCCTCGACGGCGAGACAATGCTATCGCCAGGACTGCCCTAGGTAAGTGTGTCAGGGCCGCTATTAATTTCTGTCTACATAAATGATCTGCGTGGCAGGGTGAGCAGCTGCTGATGCTCTTGTGTAAGGGAAGATGCCGTCATTGAGTGACGTAGGAAGAAGGTACTAGACCTCTTAGAAAAAATTTCTACTTGGTGTGATGATGGTAACTTGTTCTAAATGCATTAAAATGTAAGTTAATGTAGAGGAGTAGGAAAACCAACCCTGTAATGTTACAATACAGCATTAATAATGTGCTGCTTGATGGAAACACGTCGATTAAATATCTAGGCGTAACGTTGCAAAGTAATATTAAATGGAATAATCAATTAAAGAGTGTATTGCGGAATGCGAATGGTCGACTCTGGTTTGTTGACATAATTTTAGGAAAATGTGGTTGAGCTGTAAAGGAAACAGCATATAGGACAAGAGAGCTTATAGGACTCTAGTACGACCCATTGTTAAGCACTGCCGGCCCGAGTGGCCGAGCGGTTCTAGGCGCTACAGTCTGGAACCGAGCTACCGTTACGGTAGCAGGTTCGAATCCTGCCTCGGGCATGGATGTGTGTGATGTCCTTATGTTAGTTAGGTTTAAGTAGTTCTAAGTTCTAGGTGACTGATGATCTCAGAAGTTAAGTCGCATAGTGTTCAGAGCCATTTGGACCATTTTTTTTCTGCGAGCAAACTGCTTTTGTCTCACCCAGTGCTAATTACATCGAATTTGGTGGTGCAACTTTGAAAACGCATCTCGTGTGTGTGTGTGTGTGTGTGCGTGTGTGTGTGTGTGTGTGTGTGTGTGTGTGTGTGTGTGTGTGTGTGTGTGCATCTAGGGCGCTCGGTAGTGGAGTTACTGGTGCCCTTGCTAAAGTAAAGAAAACGAAATATGCATAAAATACGAATTTCAGTTAGAATTACTGTCTCACACTCACAATTTAGTTTTATTCTGCTACCCAGTGATATTTGATCACTACGAATTTAAAATTTTCAGCATTATCAGTGGCTATATGACCTATAAAAACACTTACTGCACTAGAGAATACTGCCTGAAAATAGTAATAACTCATGGAACGTCCCCTTAGAAAAATTATACATGACTGTGCTTAAACTGACACACAACATTTTTAGCGCAACGCAATCTGACTTTCAATAATCCCTACAAAAGAATGGCGCTGACTAACATTCACCTTGTGACGTCTAGAGGAACAAAAACAATATATTATGTAGTAATTAGAGAATTAGATGTATCATATTGTGTCATTGTATAAAATTATGTATTTTTTTTATTATTTATTTCTGAAAACGTCTGCGTCGGCGAGTAATAAAACCGACACAGAAGATAAATGTTAAACAGAGATTAAAATAAGTAACTAGTATATAATACGTGACGAATAGCAATTTCTTTGTCTTCTTCATCTGGGAGTCGAACGAGTAAGATATCCTGTGTCGTAGTAGCGAACGCTAGTGTAGCATTCTTTTGTCGAGACTAAGCAATGTACGCCATTACGTGTGAATTCACAAAGGTCTGTAATCACTGAGATATTTAAAGGTTTTAATAGAGTTGTTTAAATGAAAACTTGTATTATTTATTGTTAAGCTTGCTTGCATATTATCCCATCCTGTTGAGACATTTTTCAGTTATATAAATATTATCTGTGGTGCTGAGCTGCGTGGAGAACGAAGAGCCGCTGCCGCGGCGTATTTAAACGACTTACAATATAGTCGAGCATACCGCAAGGAAGCGGTAAAATAATAGTAAAATAATATTATTTCTTTTAGCTCCCCGACTGGCAGTGAAGATCAGCAGATTTTATGATGTGTTGCAGATTGACGCGGGCTGCTGATAGGATATAATTTACAGTGCAAATAATTTAATGTACCTTCAGAATCTGATAGGAATCTTGCTGTGCTCCGTTCTGATCTGGCAAACTTTATAGTGACAACGTATTTTTTAATGAGAGTCTCATGTTCTTGGGCTAGTCGTGGTGTGAAATAGCATTTTAACGAGAAATAAAATCCACTGCGAACTTGTGTTTTTGAACGATCACACGAACTGTAACATCAGTGTTCATAACAAAGTAATTTCAACTTTTAATCACTATGAAGTAGGGAAGATATATTGATTCTTAGCATGAGTTGCAGTTACGAAAAATCGTTCCTTAAATTGTAGGCCAGATACAGAACAATAAGACTTCCATATATACATTTTATTCCGCTAAAAGGTAATGATGATAAAGAAAAGCAAAGCACTGCATTGCTAAAAGTATTTCACGTAACTCTTTTCGTAAATGTGTTGTTACAAAGAGAATAAATAAACCAAAGAGCAACAATTTTACAATCCGCGAGAGAGTTGCACGTGAAAACCTATACCTTTCACAGATCACTTACCTCACAAAAATCTTCGTTACACGAACTACTGCAATACAGCGGGCGCCACTACTGCCAGCTAAACAAAAGATTCAAACTACTGGAGGCACTAACTACTGATAGGCATAGTTAGCAAATGAAAGGTTTTGATAGAGAACAAACAATGTATTTATCTTAATAGTGTTGAAAAGTCATAATATATATATCAGTCCGTGATATACAATATTACAAATTCACTCTTTCTGATGGACACACGTCCAGATGGTCTGCTTTCAAAATTCCGCCATCTCTCTCCCCACATCCACCACTGCTGGCGGCTCACCTCCAACTGCGCAACACTACGCGCTGTTAACAGCCAACTGCCCAACATTACAATAGCCAACAACAATGCAAACCAGCCACAGACTGCACACAGCACAGCCAGTGATTTTCATACAGAGCGCTACGTGGCGTTACCAATATAAAAACCGAAACTGCCTACTTAAACTCAGAACAGTATGGCTGTGACCCGCCAGGTTAGCCGAGAGCGCTAATGCGCTGCTTCCTGGACTCGGGTAGGCGCGCAGGCCCTGGATCGAGTCCGCCCAGCGGATTAACGTCGTGGGCCGGTGTGTCGGCCAGCCTGGATGTGGTTTTTAGGCGGCTTTCCGCATCCCGCTGGGTGCATACCGGGATGGTTCCCACATCCCGCCTCAGTTACACGACACGCAGACATCTGTAACACTTCCGCATTATTTCATGGTTTACACTAGACGCAGAAGCTGGGGTACACTGATTCCGTCCTGGAGGGGGGGGGGGGTATCTGGCCACCCCTTTCAATTAACCTTGCCAAATCCGTTGTAACCATGCCGACCCTGCGACCATTGCGGGACAAGGCGCAAGTGAAAGAAATAAAGAAAGAAAGAACATTTAATAAAATGGATTGGCTAGCTTCTCTTGTAACACTTTCTAATCTAATCTGACTAACAACTTACGGAGAAAGTCTGACATTTTACAAGATGTTAAAACTCGTACCACTTTTGTCCTGTTGTGTAGCGATCAGCTGGTAAAATAAGTGATGACAGCTTGACTGAATATACATTCTCCTATCGGAGCAGAACATCTGTACCTGTATCTACATGGGTACTCTGCAAGCCACCGTAAGGTGTGAGGTGGAGGGTACCCTGTATCAGTACTTGTCATTTCCCCTGCTGTTCCACTCGCAAATAGAGGTAGGAAAAAACGACTGTCTGTACGCCTCCATATGAGCCCTTATTTCTCTTATGTTGTATTCGTGGTCCTTACGTGTGATGTATGTTGGCGGGAGCAGAATCGGTCGGTAGTCAGCTTGAAATACCGGTTGTCAAAATTTTCTTAATAGTGTTTCCCGAAAAGAGCGCGCCTTCTCTCCAGGGACTTCCATTTAGTTTCCGAAGCATCTCCGTAACACTTGCGGTTTGTTCGAACTTACCGGTAACAAATCTAGAGGTCCCCTCTGAATTGTATCGAGGTCTTCCTTCAAGCCGACCTGGTATGGATCCCAAACACTCGAACAGTACTCAAGAACAGGTCGCACCAGCGTCCTATATGCGGTCTACTTTAAAATATGGAATCTGTTTGTCGCCCTCCATTCATAGTTATCAGTATATCAAGTGAGAAAAGAGCAAGCTGAGTTTCGCACGAGCGATGCTTTCTAAAACCATGTTGATTCGTGGACATCAGCTGTTTAGCCTCAAGAAAGTTTATTATATTCGAGCTGAGAATATCTTCCAGGATTCTGCAGCAAACAGAAGTCATAATTTTGCGGGTCAGTTCTTTTACCTTTCTTAAATACTGGCGTCACCTGCGCTTATTTTCAGTCGCTTGGGGCTTTGTGCTGGCCGAGAGGCCGGCCGCGGTGGTCTAGCGGTTCTAGGCGCGCAGTCCGGAACCACGTGACTGCTACGGTCGCAGGTTCGAATCCTGCCTCGGGCATGGATGTGTGTGATGTCCTTAGGTTAGTTAGGTTTAAGTAGTTTTAAGTTCTTGGGGACTGGTGACCTCAGAAGTTAAGTCCCATAGTGCTCAGAGCCATTTGAACCATTTTCTGGCCGAGAGACTCACGATAAATGCAAGCTACGTAAGGGGCCAATACCACAGGGTACTCTTTGTAAATCCGGACCTCGTCATTTATTTATTTTCAAACCTTTAAGTTGCTTCTCTGCGCCAGGTATGCTTATGTCCAAGTCGTCCATACAGTATTCTGCCTTATGGTCTAATGACGGCGCGAACGATTTCTTGAACGTGGAATTCAAAACTTCGGATTTAATTTTGGTGTCTTCAACTGCCACACCAGACTGGTGAACAACGAACTGAATGGAAGCCTTAGACACGCTTAGCGACTGTACATACGACCAGAATTTTCTCGCGTTCTCTGGCAGATATTTTATTAAGATGTGACGCTGGAACTTGTTGTATGCTTCGCGCATAGATCTTTTCGCATACGCACGAAACTATAGTAGCCTTCGCTTGTCGTCGTTTGTGCGTCCCCATTTGAATCTAGACTGCAACAGCAACTGCTTCCTCGGCGTCTTACGAATTTCGTTATTAAACCATGGTGGGTCTTTTCCATCCTTTATCCACTTACTAGGCACGTAACTCTCGAGACCACGAATTACGATCTTCTTAAACTTCGCCCACAATTCATGTACATCCATCTTGCTGGTACTGTGTGATGCCAGTTCACTGTCTAAGTAAGATGTTAACAACTGTTTATCTGCCTTATCTAGCAGAAACACTCTCCTAGCCTTCTTGACTGTCTTATTAACTTTCGTAGTCGTAGTTGCTATAATGACTTCATGATCGCTAATTCGCGTATCTATACTGCATCTTCTGGCTATGCCCTGTGCGAAGGCGAGCAAGAAGTGGTTCCTCTAGTCTCGGTGACCAGCAATAAGTACGTCAATGCCGTGTACTTGAGTTTACCAAACCTTGCTCATTCTCCACCTCTTCCAGCCACTCTTCGCTCACTGACACATGATCCCATGTCTCAGCTGCGAGAATATAGACTGTAAGGAGTTCCAGCAGTGATGCAGCCACAATGAGACATACCACTGCTTACAGTTTACTAAAAGTTTATAGAAAGTGAAGCATTGTTACGGGAACTGGCCGACATGCTTTTCGCTTCTGATGTGGGAAAATGTAGCGGCCAGAAAGCGGAACGATACAAAGATAAGTTACGTAACAGATGAGGTAATTTATCGCCGTGGGCAGAAATTCAAGAGAAACCGGAGAGTCCAGGTGAGAGGCTGTTGGCCAAGGCTTTCGATAAGGAACTGTCCGCACCGCAACATATTGTGGGAGAAGATTGACTAATAAACATCTGTAGAATTGACGGTCATCACTTTGAACAGTTGTAGTTAGCATAATTTGTTGTTCAAACGTGTAGGCTATGCTCGAGAGCTATGCACACAGCCACAAGTCTGTCAGCGATGCACACAGCCGCAAGTCTGTCAGCGAAGTATATTTCCTAGGGCGTGTCAACTTACTCGAAACACTCCACAGGTACAGTCATGGTTAGCCCATAACTCGGCAGCTTCTTGCCTCTTGGATTTGGCATACATGTGGCTGTGTGCAGAGCTCTCGAGAATTTCCTAGTGCTCCTTGCTGTTTGTTTGCAGTCCCGCATCCTGGCTCCCTGTGCTCAAGCTGAGTATCTTATGTTATCTGAATTGCACTGGAAATTAGATATTCACTGGCTTCGCACACCAAGTTTTCCCTTTAATGTTTAATACATACTGGAACCTTGTTCTAAGTATATTGTAAATCTTTTGGTGTAAACCTTTTGGGGGTCTGCCTATTGCCTTGAAGAAGTTTGTCTGGAAATGTTTTCATTACTTTAAGTGACTGGTTTATTTAAAACTAATGAAATTCAAAATTTTAAATGGTCCAATACCTTTAAGGTTTTATTTCTTGAAATTGTTTGTTATTAATGTTATTATTATTATTATTATTATTATTATTATTATTGTAATTCACCAGCTGTCCCATTCACCACTTTGAACGCCTTTATCTTTGTAATGGGCAATTAACTTCCATTTTCCTATCTGTTTTTCAAAGGGGCCCTGTTGCCCCCCCCCCCCAAAAAAAAAGAAGTATATAAAAGTAAATGTTGTTGTCCAAGAAAAAATGATTTTAGTTAAAGTGGCTTAGTCTTTCAATGTCGTTTCCCTGATCCTGGTAAAGCCCGATTTCATCTAAGTCTAAGTTACTCATCTTAGCAGTTGTTCTTGATTCAAATTCTGGAATCTCTACTTCGTCGGATTTTTTGGTAGGGGTTTTGGAACACCCTGATTAGTAACTATGCTTTAGTGGCACTGTAATCAATAACATCAACATCATCCGAGGACCGGAGAATTCAATGTAAGGACGGATAGCATCGGCAGAAAGCACCAGCAAAACAATTTACCTATAACAAAAATTTTCTCCCCATGACACGATCCACACTCGCAAACAATTGATCCAAAGGCTTTGAAACTCCCTATAAATTATTTACTATATAAACTGGACAGAGCCGAGCTCAGAATTACCCACTATGTTGTGCAAGAGCTAAGCACATTATAAGGAGAACAGTGGTTAAGTGGTTATTACAAAATTACAGAATGCTTGTATCTGTTTCTGTGATGTAACAAGCTACCTTCTTGAGACCAACACGAAGAGCAGACCTTCTAAATGGTTCAAATGGCTCTGAGCACTATGGGACTTAACTTCTGAGGTCATCAGTCCCATAGAACTTAAAACTACTTAAACCTAACTAACCTAAGGACATCACATACATCCATGCCCGAGTCAGGATTCGAACCTGCGACGGTAGCGGTCGCGCGGTTCCAGACTGTAGTGCCTAGAACCGCTCGGCTACTCCGGCCGGCAGACCTTCTAAACATAACCCCCATGTTTACTTGATTTTCATATCTATTCACAACCTGAATCAGACATTGAGTGTTCCATAAGACTCTCTCTACATCTTCATCATCTGATTCTGACTCTGAAATGTATATCTGGACTATTGTTGTTGCCATTGGTTTGCTGTCTACTGTGATAAGCTGTGGTGAGAACAACCCCATCAATGATCTGTTGACTGTAACTCTCTCCTATCTTCGTAGCACTCGTACTGGAAGCAAAGACTGAATACAGTTTCGATGTCCTTACTGTAGATTCTCGTTTCTCAAAATGTTCTGCTTAAAGTTGGCCAATGTATTCTGGAAAGTTTCACAGCATCCCAACTCTCAATGCCGTTTATCCCTTTCCTCTGCAAGATAAAGAACAGGCTATCCGTACTAATTAGCAGTACTATTTTACAGTGAAAGGTATTATTTGTCGTCATACAATAACATCCTCGCACGTTGGTAGACAACAAATGCGCCATCTATTGTAAAATTCGTATTGTTTATTCAACAATGAAATAAAAGGTTTTCAAATGATTAGATGTTTCCCTACCACTTTTAGAGTAATTCCTGATATTATTCATTAACCGTGTAAAATCGAAGTATCAAATTCAAACAGGTAGAAACGACACTCAACACACTAAGTTAATGACAAGTGAATTTAGTAAAGTAATAACCATTACTGTCAACTGTTACATGTAATGGGTGTGACAAAAAGCTTCTCTTAAAGCATTCATTAAATGAAATATAAGTAATGTACAATTATTCTTCACTGAAAGATGTTCTCAAAAAGTACCATCAAAACAACTTACGTCCATTAAGTTAAATCAGTAATGACAGCTTTAAGCTTTGAGCTTCCCATAGAAACTTTGACCTCTTATTATTCAATTAATCCTGACCTAACAACACATAAATCACTAAAAGCCTACTGATCTAATAATTATGTCACATGAAACTACATTACCCTGCAAAAATGTGGAACACCCTGAATGGGAGGAGAAGTCGAAATAAAATTTAATGGGCTGAGAGGGTAGCTATTCATAATTCAAAGATTACAAAATCTGGTCAGATTCACAAAAATTCGGCGGTATGAACCCAGTTATACTGCTGGCCGTGGGCGTACCTCAACATTACGAAGACAGTTCATAGAGACACGTGCCACGTGTGGGCGATCATTGACCTCCTGAAAAACAACTCTGCACTAGTGTGACATGGAGATAAAACATGGGGGTGCAGGACATCCGTCATGTACCGTTGTTCTGTCAGAGTTCCCTCGATCACAATCAGTCGTTATATGAAGTCATAACAATGGCTGCGCACACCATAATGCCACTGTGCTTCTGTAATAGAGTGGAATAATGGCCCCGTCTACAGGTCGTCACCATTCTCGCCGAAGATGCTCCTCTGCGCTACTGCGGAACCGCAATTCATCACTGAAAGCAGTACGACGCCATTCATCAGCATTCCGTGTCATTCGGTCGTGGCACGACTCTATACGCAGCCGTTTGTATTGTGGTACTGACGACAGCTTACACACGAAACTGTAATTTCGTAGTCCGGTTGCTGCTAGGCTCCAAGCAGGTGGTACGGGAGGACTCAGAGTGTTGCAGGGAGCACATTAATTATTCTCGGATGGAAGGTGCAGCTAAGGAGTTACGATGTCAGATGTGGTGGACCGGGACCTTGACGACGTGTGTGCCTGCCATCAAGTTCACCTGCAGTGAAACATCGAGCCACTCAGGTGGGTGTTGCACTCTTGTATTCTACCAGCCGACCAAGCGTAGACTCACAATGAGGCCTCTTTCAAACTCCGTCAGGTGCTGATAACGCAGCCTCACAGGATTACGCAGCAATCAGGCGTCCTTCGCAGTGATCACTCAATATCTGACCCTATTCAAGCCCCTTACATAGTCTACCAGGACTGGTAACAACACTAAACACGGATAGTAAACCGCTTGTTGCCTAGTTCACATATTTTGTTACTAGATCCGTGGAGTTAGTTACAGTCATCAAATGTATTACTTTGTAAAACAAGGGAACTTTTAGTGTTATATATTAGGCAGCACTATCTTGAATATTAAACAAATATAAATATTTGAAACCAATGTTTTTGTCTTACTGTTGTCTTCCGAAACGAGATTTGTAGATACGAACATCTAGTAACAATTTCATACCAAATCACTCCCAGGGATGTTAATTTCAAGTGTTACTTCTGTAGGTTGAAATTAATAAGTTTCGAAACGAGAAAAGTTGGCCTACCGCTCTCTTCCAGTAGTCTCTCTTCCAATCACGATTCATCGATTCCTGTTTAGCTTACAACAACAGGTATCATTCTTGTCGGATTAGTTACAACGAATTGCGGAATGAAATTACCTTTCTATAAAGAACATTTATTCCAAATTATCCTTTTTGTGAGGCAGTAGAATTATACTGACCTTTTGGCTAAAACTTCTAATTTCTATCACAGATTCCAACTGTACCACAACTGACAGGTATCATATTCACGACGATGTCCAGCACGTACCTTAGCAACATCCGCTTCCGCTGGCGACTTCCAAAATAGTTGTTTGTGTTCTTGTGATTGTAACGTTGCAGTGTGGTCCAGTCTCTCTTCACAGAATTGTTCTTTGACTTATTTCCATTAAATCGACCATTTGCGTAACTTTTTGCCTCTTGGCAAAAATTAGTGTGTCCAGTTTAACAGCTGCACCACATTAACCAGAGCACAACCGCTCACATTTTCGTGCCGCATTTTCTTTTCAGTGTGCCGTACGTAAGTTCCTCTTCTAGCTGTTAAATAACGTGTTTCACGTGCTGCTCAAAAATAATTCCACCGTACGAAAGATTTCTGGCGTCCATATCGCATAAGGAAATTAAGCAATATCGTATCCCCGTCATTATCAGTGCAGTTCTTCTTTGGCAAACTAAGAATGCAGAGGAATTATGTTCTAACACGTACTGCATATCGTATCATGCGATATCCCTTATCTGTGTAGCTTTGTGCTCGAGCGAAGAGGTCAACAGGTGATCTCAATGGAACTTAGCTGCGGGATAACTCTTTACGTTGTGGAATGAGGGCACTTCGCAATCTCTGAATAAGGTTTGAGTGTATGTTGTAGCATGTGATTAGTTTCATTACAACACAATCTTTTCTACTACTTTTCTGTTTTCATAGTTTGATGCGACCCGCTGCTATGAACCACATGACCACCTGCATGCCTCTTATTGTTGACACTCCAAATAATGTGATAGGTATAACCCTCTGAAGAAGGTCACTGACTGCCTGAAACCGGTTATGGAATTAAATTTCTTTTATGCAACTGGTGGCTGGTCATTTCGATGTATACAGCTACAGTTGCTGATAGATAAAATACTAAGAGTTTTGTGTTTCTGTCTTATCGTCAGAGGAATTATTATTCTTCAATTTCTGAAGTGCGCTTACACATTCATTAATGTGTTCTTAAAATACTATTTGTGTGCATAAAATAGAAATTTCCTTAAAGATTGAAAACGCTGTAAATTATGTAATATTTTACGAGCGAGA
Source organism: Schistocerca piceifrons (assembly GCF_021461385.2). Lineage (NCBI taxonomy): Eukaryota > Metazoa > Arthropoda > Insecta > Orthoptera > Acrididae > Schistocerca > Schistocerca piceifrons. The sequence continues at coordinate 282,985,151 of NC_060143.1, forward strand.
AAAGCTTTGAAATGTATCGACGGGTCGATGATTGTAACGGTAACTGATCATTATTGTCTTGCGTGAGAGACGGAATGAACATATTTTTTTAAAGTGCTTCCTGTATTGGTCTATCGCCTCATAAAGTAAACTTCAAAACTGCGACGTAAAGACAGTAAAGTAACGTGTTTTGTAACTGGACTGTTTCCGGTTTGTAGCGCAGTCTGCGAACTTAATGGACAGAAATATCTAAATGATTCTTATTGAAAGAGGCAAAATCGGGACAGTGGAGAAAAAGGTGTATCAAATGATCCGTGTTCAATGTGCAGCGCGGAATGCGAAGTATAAAAATCCGCCTTGTCATGGACTAATATTCACAAAATAATAATCTGAAAGCTACGGTATTTGGAGAGCGGAGTAACGCGTTCAGCAACTGAACAGTTTTCGATGCATAGTGCGAACTGCGAAATATAAATATCCTGAAGTACTTCTCACCAAAAGCCAATGTCAAAAGAATGAGGTATAAAAATCACAACTTTCGAAGAGTATTCGTCGGTTGAGCATTTAGCATACACCCGAAATGCCATTAGATCTGGACCCGGTGACCCATCCAGTGAACAGTTCGCTCCCCATTATACTATGCATAATGAAAAAGCGAACTCATGCAACGTATAACTAATTTAATATCTGAATTAAACCGGGATGGCCTAATTAAACATGAAATGTGGTTAAGAAACTGTCATAGATGGACTGATAAAGGTTGCGTCAAGCTACTACATGAAACTAAAGGTCACTATAGCAACCCAACATGTTTCTGGATGCATTAAAGTCGTTCTAGCCACTGAATGAACAGTACATATAATTACAAAATGTCACAAGGGTGCAAAAATGTGTACGAAGGACGTTGGCAGAGCCGTGTGAATTTCATATAGAAATGATACAAAATCTGCGTCCACGAACATCGTCAATGTTTGCTGAATACGTTGATAGCCTAAAGAAAAAGAGTCAGTATAGCACTTAGAAACACTAGTTCTCTCGTTTAGGCGCATATTGAGTGCAGCTAGATGGGTCTATGGATTAATTCAGAAATTCGGCCGCTGTGGCCGAGCGGTTCTAGGCGCTTCAATCCGGAACCGCACGCCTGCTGCGGTCGCAGGTTCGAATGCTGCCTCGGGCATGGAGGTGTGTGCTGTCGTTATGTTAGTTAGGTTTAAGTAGTTCTAAGTCAAGGGGACTGATGACTTAGATGTTAAGTCCCATAGTGCTAAGAGCCATTTGATTAATTCAGAAAAAAGAAATTTTGATGCTAAACAAGTAACTTTCCATACCCCTAGTCACAATGTACGCAAATGCGGCCCATGCTTAACATTAGGCTGATACTCAAAATGCAGAGGAACGCTGCAGTAGTGACTGAGAATTCCAAGTTAATCCCTGGCACCTGCCGTCAGGTCTGCACTACTGAAGTGGACCCATCTCCCTCTGACGACCTAGGATGACAAGGTGTACAGTACCACGCCCTGAGACGGAGTGTCTTTCTCGTCTTTTCTACAAATTAGTTCTGCCAACTCTGGAACCTCGGCAGCCAGCAGAAATATACTTTTCCAGTTCTCACCAATGAAATTTCTTTCTTCCTAACGGAACTGCCATGGTTAACCAACACTGCTCAGTCCTCTCTCAGAGCGTGGCAATAGGCATAAATTCTCTCCTGCAATATGTGCGTTTCTGCGTTTCCTTTAATAGAAACTGCTGCATATCTGCACTCACGAGTCTCCAACATTGCTACAAAATTGCTAGTCATGAGTCAACCAGCGGCCTCTTTATAAAATTTGAACGTCTACAACTGTGGCCTCTTCCAGCCCTCAATGGCTACGTTTTGCACTGTGCAATGCCTCCACCGTGTTTTTCTGTCTCCTTTGCAGATCTTATCTTTTCTAAAAGGCATTTTGTAATCTCCTCGCTCTGTACACTTAGTCTGCCGCCCCAACATAGACAGCCCAGGGTCTTTGCATTTGTCCAAGAACAGCGCTTGGTTCGTAGCGTGTAGCGAACTGAGTCCTGGCTTTCAGGAGAAACATTTTTTATGGTCTGCATGTCTTGCTCCCCTGAGAGCACTTGTGCATTCTCACAGCTGGCTAGCAATTTCCAAGTTGGAGAAAAGCATGTATGGAACCGTTAGCATCCAGAGCTAAAAGATACAATACTACTTCAAATTCCTGTAATTGGTGTTAGATTTAGTTGTGTGCATACTTTCACTCAGCATTCACAGTTTGAGTGGGCTGGGTATCCTCATCTCAATAATGATTTATTAATAAGGTTATATAGCTGTTCCGAAAAAACTATCGTGTAACATCATGTAATATATGTAGAAATTTTTGCTCAAATTACTTCAACGACTTCCAATTGATATTACGTAACGTAAACCTCACATATTTTAATTGAAAATTTCACTAATTTAAAAAGTTTAAAGTGAATTTTTTTGTTTTATGAAAAGGTTTTTATAGCAAAATATTATCTTTTTTATGAATATTTTCTCTGTTGACATTGTGTTCACATTTATGGCATTAATGTGTCCTATATATTCATCTGCAGCGATACTCTTCTTATTTTATACTTTTCCTTCTTTTACTACTTATAAACGTGCATTTGTAGTGTTTGCGAGTGTAACCCACTCTTCTGTTTATATTGCGTGTCGAATTATGTTTTGTTCAGTGCAGATACTAGAAAATATACATATTATAACTGTTGAGAAAAGTGGCTATGACCAGCCAAGGAGTACGTGGATCACCATTGGTGCAGCACTTAGAGCATGTGAAAACCTTAAATCTGACACACGTGTGTGTGTATGGTGTTCCAGAGTCATTGTGCGATCTTACTTACCTGTTTGGTTGGTTATCAGTAATTGTTCCAGTAGGGGTGAATGTAATAATCAGTGAGTTCTGGGAAAATTCAAGATTTTGTGTTTGTGACTACTTCAAAATTACGTACTACCGATTTTAGACTGGATTCATTAGAGTCTTATCAGGTTTCCTCCACATTCAATATTTTTTCACTCAAATACTGTTTCAGTTTGAATGAACAACAATTTTTATCATCACATTTCTTACATGAACACGGTGATTTGTACGAGAGGTAATATTACGGAGGATTCTGTTTCGTTTCAGACCATCCTGGAATAGAATGGAACGGGAATTTTCGAAGAATCCCTTGTGCTCTGCACCTGGAGGGACTAAAATGAGTGGAGAAATCCAGCTGACCAGACAGAAATACGTCGCCACTCCTTCCAAATGGGAGTCTATGACTTTAACTCCTGCATCGTGTCACGTGGCACTTGCTGATTTTGTTGCGGCTGAATCTCAATGGTTGGAGTGATACATTAACAGTTGGAACCCACATCGAATTACTGAATAGTAGCTATGAAAGAAAATCGCTTAACTGCATAAAACTTTCGGAATGGTAGCCCTCATACAAACCGGATTATACTAAAAAACATGACAACAGTTTCCTATTCAACATTTTCAAAGCGAATCTTGGTCGTTTCCTAGCTTCACATAAAATAAAGTAACAGAGCAGTGTTACTGCATCTGCGCATACTCAGCTCCAGAGAAAAGATGTAATATCGTGCCAGTTGTTCGCTCTAGAAACGCCGTGTGCTTTACGTGCGAGTAAACAAGAGGTAGAAAATATTAATTTACTGCTGCGGAGGGGAGCCCTATGGCAGGGTCGGAAAGCTGTAGCTGCCTCATTAGTAAAGAGTAGAATTACGCGAAATAATTCTAGCACTCTTTCTCCCTCTTCTAAATGCCCACATTTTAGAGAATTCCACTTCTAATTCGTGAACTCTATCTCAGAAATTCAAGAAATTACAGTATGTGTCACTATCTTCCAGGAAACATATGGTCTGTATTTCAGTTGGGCAATTTACAACATAGACGAATATTTCACGTCAGCTAATGTACTCCATGTTGCCGAAGATACCTGTACGTCCCAATATTTGCCTCATTCTGTTGACTATCGAATAAAGCTATTTGATTCTGTATGCTTGCACAGATCTTTTCAAGCTTGATGTGAATAGTTTCATTTGATTGCGTTTCCGGCAGAATCCAGCGTTTTGTTCGATGCTGAGGTGCTATTCCAGTACAGCTGGAGAACCTCTGCAGTACCGTTAGAGTTCAGGGCGGATACAAAGTGGTCTGCGGCGTTCCTGGCAGTTTGGACTGAGGAGGGAGGTGCGCCAGGGCAGTCTGTGCAGCTGTGATAAGCCACTGTGCCAGGGTGGCGTAGTGATTAGCGCGTCTGCCTAATGAGCAAGAGACCCAGGTTTGAATCCCGGCCTTGGTACAAATTTTCATTTGTCGTTCAGTCTAAATATGCACATCTATTGACTAATTTATTGAAACTCGGGGATTCTGTAGCACCCCTTGCTGCGCAGCTGGAAGTTGTAATCTTCCCCCTCGTTCCTAATTCCAGTTGTTGCCCACAATAAGCAAAGTCATTTATGAAAAATTTGAGAGGATTGAATATTACAGTAAACTTTCTAGTTTACTTAGCTTTTCGTGTAGAGTCGGCTCCAATTCTTCTTGTCTAGAGGTCTGATTCTTGAAATTCTCGCATGTTAGGTCCTCATGGTTGTACTGATCTAAATAAATTTGAAGACTGTTGCTGCAGAATTTTTGTTGTTACGTCTAAATATTTTGTCACATTTCAGTATATCATAGAGTGTTTTCAATTTTCAGACTAACAAAGCCGAAATTACATTCTTTGGAAAAAATACACAAATACGTACGATCATATCAGAGGCATGCTTACTACTCTCTCACTCAGCGAAAATAACAATATCCCAAATGGTTTATAAGCTTTCTTGACGAATGAATTTCTATTAGTTTCGATTATTATTTCATAAATGAATACAGAAACAAACATAGTAAACAGTACTGGATTGCGCAATTAATAATATAAATTTTAAGTGGGCCAAATAATTCATAATTTCAAATGTTTCTAAGAAAAATAATTTTAAGTGTACATTCAGAGCTAGTACATATCGATTGTAAAATCGGAAATAAAGTAGTTCTTTTTCACAAAATTTTAGCTTGAAATATAACATATTGCGGTTATAATAATATGTAAGATTTCAGAAAAGCAGATGACATAATACTCACCTGTCCAAAATTTGAAGAATAATACTAGTATCGACAGCTTCTGTTGAGGAAAAGTAATGCTATAGGTGGATGTCCCGTTACAAAGTCGACAGACGATATTCGTAAACGCCGGTTGATAAGGCGAGGTGCGTTAATCGTGACCAGTTTAAAAAAAGAAAAATATCCAGAATAAAGTTATAGATTATAAAGGTATAACACAACGGAGCGAAGCCCATTAAGGGACGGATTCGTGTGTGCCTCGAAGCGGTATTAACGCATTCAAGAGTCTGATATAGACGAAAACTGCTCAAAATGACTCACATACTCGTGAAAGTGATTAAGGGATTGGATGCAGTAATATCTTACTTAATGAAGTTGTTAATAATGTAAAGTGTCTATACGGGAAATGACATCAAAGCCAACAGACCATTCACATCAAACTGTAGTGTGAAATAAAATAATATAGATACATCAGAAACGAGCACAATAATGTACCTTCAAAAATAGCGCAGTAACAGAGATACATTAATCAAATGAAGAGAAATGGAGTTCATGAGAATTCTGAGTGCATATTGCGACTGCTCTCGATTGTACTAGTTTTTTATGCCATTACAAGCGTTTGCGAATAACGAATTAAAGTCTCCCGTATGATGAGATCCGCGACCTTTTTCGCATATTACAGGGAACTGCAAACTTCATTAAGCAGGCCAATTCTAATTATCCGTGTCCTTCTGATGGGCCGCTATGCTCATGAGTGCGAGCACTATTCTAGTAATTAAAATTGTGGAACTATTTTGAAGACTTCGCGTACAACAACAGTGCGGGTTTTTACCAGTGCAGTACAGTCACAAAGATAACCGGCGTAACAAATCGATCATATTACGCTGCCAAGGGTTCCTATGTGTTAGCATACGATGATGATCACGTTTTGACAATTAATTGCTGTTGTTCATATTCATTATGTGTAGATATTTTTGATGAATTTTTCGGACCCTCTCAGGCAATTTCTCCTATAATGTTCTTTCGCAAGTCTGTTGTAGAATATATACAAATTCCAGTAAGAGTTTCATAACGGAAATTGTATGGAGCGTAGCCATGTATGGAAGTGAAACATGGACGATAACTAGTTTGGACAAGAAGAGAATAGAAGCTTTCGAAATGTGGTGCTACAGAAGAATGCTAAAGATTAGATGGCTAGATCGCATAGCTAATGAGGAAGTACTGAATAGGATTGGGGAGAAGAGACGTTTGTGGCACAACTTGACTAGAAGAAGGGATCGGTTGGTAGGACATGTTCTGAGGCATCAAGGGATCACCAATTTAGCATTGGAGGGCAGGGTGGAGGGTAACAGCCGTAGAGGGAGACCAAAAGATGGATACACCAAACTGATTCAGAAGGATGTAGGTTGCAGTAAGTACTGGGAGATGAAGAAGTTTGCACAGGATAGAGTAGCATGGAGAGCTGCATCAAACCAGTCTCAGGACCGAAGACAACAACGACAACAACAACTGCAAAAGACAACTTTAGATACAAGCTGGAAGGGGCATCCCGAGGAATAACAGGTAAGGGGACTCACCAGACGACTTGCAGATCAAAGAACTATGTTTTATTTCTTCTGTCTTGCAAATGTCAGAACAACATTTACACCTTATCATGCTTTTGTTTTTGTCAATGAATACGATAATTAAAACTTGAAGTTGAAATATCTCTTCCCTTTTTCCAAAACGCAACCTTCGATAATTAACATTAAGACCATGTGTATTGGTAATTATACTTGACTCCTTATGCCCCTTTCAATTTGTAGCCAAGGTTCTTTTTCTTTTTTTTTTTTTTTGTATATTCCTCCACTATTCCGATTTAGTGCTATTAGATCAAAAAACTTACTTGCATACTTCACATTCACCGAACACTGCCATTACCTTGAACAATGCATCATTTCATTCGTAAAATTAGGCACTCTTTTAAGTCTCAAGTCAAATATTAGTGATCCCAATTTAAAAAACCACTTTAACCCAAATAACATCGAAGGTTACGGTTAAGGTCTCGGAAGCTGATAATAATGCGTGAGCGTCTTTGCCACCCACAACATTTATCTAAAATATTTTGCTGTATCTCATCTAAACCCCAAGTTATTCTAGATTATGGATTAATATTGTCCGTACTGTATATAAGACTTCTTTCCTTCACTGGAGAACGATCGGTTTCGAACCTCTACAGACATTTGGTTATGACTTAGAGGACCCATAAAAACAAACAAAGTAGTTTTTGTGTGCACAACCCATGGTATTTTCCAGAATCTCTCTCATTAAATAAGAAAAAAATAGACTCTATGGACTAAGACGTCCAACCGACGGTGCAAAAAAGAAATATGTGCGCCCTAGAGGCAGATACGTGAGGGGAATACAGAAGTATCAATGTATATAAATGAACTGAACTGCTCTTTAGATTATACGCCGAGGACGAAAGTATGACTGAAAAATTCCGTATCAAACATATTTTTACAAACTTCGTGCATTTGTAAGCTTTAGTTAGGAAGTTAGCACTGTTTACAGAAGCATTATACCACATAATACATTTAGTAGTGTCACTCAGTAGGCTCTTTAAGAAGCAATATACCCCCTTACAGGTTCCTTGCTATTGTATTTATTGTGAGTAATACCAATGTCTAAAAATGAAACCGCTGGTGTAGCAAGTATCATACATGTAGTGACAGAAACGAAATGTGTTACGTGTATTCAGAGATTCACTAACAGTGGGGATCGTCACTCTGACGATCATACAGCTTTCAACGACAAAACAGGGCTTTTCAACAAGCGTCACTTGTCATGTATCTGACTCACTTTTCGAGAATTTACAGCAGCCGGAAGTTGGTACTATATCTAGTAAACAGGCTTGCCATTCACCGTTGTGTGAAAATCACCACGTAATACGTGTGTGCGTGCATGGTTGTATGTATGTGTGTATGTGTGTGTGTGTGTGTGTGTGTTTGTCTGTGAGTATGTGTGCGAGCACGTTTGCCCGAGATATCACGTGTTAAAGGTAGCCAGCGTCGAAACAATAAGGGAGTACTAAAGACATCCACCTGCTGTACAACTGCAACCAACGTTAACAGATGCCAGTAATTCAATAGCTAAAGAATCAAGGAACCCTCAACAGCAAATTCACTCCAAAGGCAAATAAATATAGCTTGTATGCTCATACATGTGAAAGCTGGAAGACAATTCTGACTATTCTGTGGTGTCTCAGACCTTGTCACCGAAAGACAAACCTCTCCCTATCACCCCCCCCCCCCCACCCCCAACACCCCACCCCCGGTATGTACTGCGTTTCGTTCCAAATGCACCAATAAGACAACGTTTCACCACTTTCATACGCTTCAAGCGTGCCATTCTCCGTAACTTTTTTTCTACTTCTGGTATACGAAAGACAGAATGTCTTTTCGTGCTTGCTGAACTACCGGGAATTGTTGGTGTTGGAAAAATTGGTTTGACTCAGAAATGATGTCATAGTTCATCCTGACTTATGCTATACAGGGTTATGAATGAAAAGCACACTACACTTGTGTAACGTTCTACAATTTTTATTTTAACTTATTGTTATTTGGCTGCTAGTCCATCTTCAAGTACAAAGATAAATATGTGATTAAAATATTTAAACTAATTAGGCGTATCCAAAGAGCCTATCAAATGACTGTCAAAGATGAGAATTATTAATGTTCTATGTAAGAGTGAAGTGGAAAGAACGATTGACATAAAATGTGAAGCAGAAAGTATTTAATTTAGATAAAAATATATGACAAATTGTGACAATGAATCACCGTCAAGTGCAGAAAATAGAAACAATGGGGCCGGCCGGAGTGGCCGAGCGGTTAAAGGCGCTGCAGTCTGGAACCGCTAGACCGCTAGACCGCTACAGTCGCAGGTTCGAATCCTGCCTCGGGCATGGATGTGTGTGATGTCTTTAGGTTAGTTAGGTTTAAGTAGTTCTAAGTTCTAGGGGACTTATGACCACAGCAGTTGAGTCCCATAGTGCTCAGAGCCATTTGAACCATTTGAAACAATGGGGTGAACAGAAATTAAACTTACAAAGAAGTTTTACGCTATTGTGTCGTAGGACAAATGGGCATATGATTCAAAGAATAATTATTCTAAATTGACCACACTCTCAGTTGATGTTTTGTTCACACACACTACGAGAAACATCGCATGTGGTGACCAATTTCTTTACTTAGAACTTTACCTCTAAATACCAATCTAAATTGTGTTATTTTAATTTAAGCACATGGTAACCAAATCTGCAATTCCTTTTCTTTAACAACAAGGTCATTTTTAAAGTACATTTCAATCTAAGTAATTGGAAACGTGGAGGTATGTTTTCGTAATTTTTTGGGGTTAGTAAAAACAGTAATCGTCACTGTTTCTTCAGAAAAAGACCAAAAATGTGACTGAAAGGAATAACCACCTGACGCTCTTCTCTACCAGGGACATTACGCTGTGATTAAAGTACATGGAAAAAGGAATTACTCAACAATATTACACACATATGAAATTGGTTATTTCTAGAACAAAGGTTATGTTGATATTTTCGAAGAAAACAAAGCCTGTTAAACACTTTTAATTTCGCAGATTAAGAGTCATTTTTTAGTCAAGGAGCTGATATTCGATAGGTATTGATTACTTCTGGGTTGGGGAGTGGGAGGGTACGATTTGTGTATTGACGACATCATGTTTGAACATAACGTCAGTGACTTGACGTATTAAAAAAATAGTTCATCAATTTAACGGTACAAGACAGTAATTAAAGATAATTTTTTTCTTTTTTTTTAAAGCAGAATAAAATATTAGTTTTTGTTACAAATATAACTTTTTTTTTTTCAACCAGATAAATTTATTTCCCCCCTCCCCCCCCCCCCCCCCCATGAACCATGGACCTTGCCGTTGGTGGGGAGGCTTGCGTGCCTCAGCGATACAGATAGCAGTACCGTAGGTGCAACCACAACGGAGGGGTATCTGCTGAGAGGCCAGACAAACGTGTGGTTCCTGAAGAGGGGCAGCAGCCTTTTCAGTAGTTGCAAGGGCGACAGTGTGGATGATTGACTGATCTGGCCTTGTAACAATAACCAAAACGGCCTTGCCGTGCTGGTACTGCGAACGGCTGAAAGCAAGGGGAAACTACAGCCGTAATTTTTCCCGAGGGCATGCAGCTTTACTGTATGATTACATGATGACGGCGTCCTCTTGGGTAAAATATTCCGGAGGTAAAATAGTCCCCCATTCGGATCTCCGGGCGGGGACTACTCAAGAGGATGTCGTTATCAGGAGAAACAAAACTGGCGTTCTACGGATCGGAGCGTGGAATGTCAGATCTCTTAATCGGGCAGGTAGGTTAGAAAATTTAAAAAGGGAAATGGATAGGTTGAAGTTAGATATAGTGGGAATTAGTGAAGTTCGGTGGCAGGAGGAACAAGACTTCTGGTCAGGTGACTACAGGGTTATAAACACAAAATCAAATAGGGGTAATGCAGGAGTAGGTTTAATAATGAATAGGAAAATAGGAATGCGGGTAAGCTACTACAAACAGCATAGTGAACGCATTATTGTGGCCAAGATAGATACGAAGCCCACGCCTACTACAGTAGTACAAGTTTATATGCCAACTAGCTCTGCAGATGACGAAGAAATTGAAGAAATGTATGATGAAATAAAAGAAATTATTCAGATTGTGAAGGGAGACGAAAATTTAATAGTCATGGGTGACTGGAATTCGAGTGTAGGAAAAGGGAGAGAAGGAAACATAGTAGGTGAATATGGATTGGGGGACAGAAATGAAAGAGGAAGCCGCCTGGTCGAATTTTGCACAGAGCACAACATAATCATAACTAACACGTGGTTTAAGAATCATGAAAGAAGGTTGTATACATGGAAGAACCCTGGAGATACTAAAAGGTATCAGATAGATTATATAATGGTAAGACAGAGATTTAGGAACCAGGTTTTAAATTGTAAGACATTTCCAGGGGCAGATGTGGACTCTGACCACAATCTATTGGTTATGACCTGTAGATTAAAACTGAAGAAACTGCAAAAAGGTGGGAATTTAAGGAGATGGGACCTGGATAAACTAAAAGAACCAGAGGTGGTACAGAGATTCAGGGAGAGCATAAGGGAGCAATTCACAGGAATGGGGGAAATAAATACAGTAGAAGAAGAATGGGTAGCTTTGAGGGATGAAGTAGTGAAGGCAGCAGAGGATCAAGTAGGTAAAAAGACGAGGGCTAGTAGAAATCCTTGGGTAACAGAAGAAATATTGAATTTAATTGATGAAAGGAGAAAATATAAAAATGCAGTAAGTGAAACAGGCAAAAAGGAATACAAACGTCTCAAAAATGAGATCGACAGGAAGTGCAAAATGGCTAAGCAGGGATGGCTAGAGGACAAATGTAAGGATGTAGAGGCCTATCTCACTAGGGGTAAGATAGATACCGCCTACAGGAAAATTAAAGAGACATTTGGAGATAAGAGAACGACTTGTATGAATATCAAGAGCTCAGATGGAAACCCAGTTCTAAGCAAAGAAGGGAAAGCAGAAACGTGGAAGGAGTATATAGAGGGTCTATACAGGGGCGATGTACTTGAGGACAATATTATGGAAATGGAAGAGGATGTAGATGAAGATGAAATGAGAGATATGATACTGCGTGAAGAGTTTGACAGAGCACTGAAAGACCTGAGTCGAAACAAGGCCCCCGGAGTAGACAATATTCCATTGGAACTACTGACGGCCGTGGGAGAGCCAGTCCTGACAAAACTCTACCATCTGGTGAGCAAGATGTATGAAACAGGCGAAATACCCTCAGACTTCAAGAAGAATATAATAATTCCAATCCCAAAGAAAGCAGGTGTTGACAGATGTGAAAATTACCGAACTATCAGCTTAATAAGTCACAGCTGCAAAATACTAACACGAATTCTTTACAGACGAATGGAAAAACTAGTAGAAGCCAACCTCGGGGAAGATCAGTTTGGATTCCGTAGAAACACCGGAACACGTGAGGCAATACTGACCTTACGACTTATCTTAGAAGAAAGATTAAGGAAAGGCAAACCTACGTTTCTAGCATTTGTAGACTTAGAGAAAGCTTTTGACAATGTTGACTGGAATACTCTCTTTCAAATTCTAAAGGTGGCAGGGGTAAAATACAGGGAGCGAAAGGCTATTTACAATTTGTACAGAAACCAGATGGCAGTTATAAGAGTCGAGGGACACGAAAGGGAAGCAGTGGTTGGGAAGGGAGTAAGACAGGGTTGTAGCCTCTCCCCGATGTTGTTCAATCTGTATATTGAGCAAGCAGTAAAGGAAAGAAAAGAAAAATTCGGAGTAGGTATTAAAATTCATGGAGAAGAAATAAAAACTTTGAGGTTCGCCGATGACATTGTAATTCTGTCAGAGACAGCAAAGGACTTGGAAGGGCAGTTGAATGGAATGGACAGTGTCTTGAAAGGAGGATATAGGATGAACATCAACAAAAGTAAAACGAGGATAATGGAATGTAGTCTAATTAAGTCGGGTGATGCTGAGGGAATTAGATTGGGAAATGAGGCACTTAAAGTAGTAAAGGAGTTTTGCTATTTGGGGAGCAAAATAACTGATGATGGTCGAAGTAGAGAGGATATAAAATGTAGGCTAGCAATGGCAAGGAAAGCGTTTCTGAAGAAGAGAAATTTGTTAACATCCAGTATTGAATTAAGTGTCAGGAAGTCATTTCTGAAACTATTCGTATGGAGTGTAGCCATGTATGGAAGTGAAACATGGACGATAAATAGTTTGGACAGGAAGAGAATAGAAGCTTTCGAAATGTGGTGCTACAGAAGAATGCTGAAGATTAGATGGGTAGATCACATAACTAATGAGGAAGTATTAATAGGATTGGGGAGAAGAGAAGTTTGTGGCACAACTTGACCAGAAGAAGGGATCGGTTGGTAGGACATGTTCTGAGGCATCAAGGGATCACCAATTTAGTATTGGAGGGCAGCGTGGAGGGTAAAAACCGTAGAGGGAGACCAAGAGATGAATACACTAAGCAGATTCAGAAGGATGTGGGTTGCGGTAGGTACTGGGAGATGAAAAGGCTTGCACAGGATAGAGTAGCATGGAGGGCTGCATCAAAACAGTCTCAGGACTGAAGACCACAACAACAACAACAAATTTATTTCCTACTGTCCAGGATTAAAACAGGTTCTAACATGTCTCTGTTCATCCAAAGGCCAATAAATAGAAAAAATAATAATAATATTTACACTGCTGTTTTTATTCGACCTTCTCTGCAGGCTGAATAGAAAAACGAAGCTTTCATTTTTCGTGTTTCAAAAGCATGCGCTAGGTCCTGAATCCAATTATAAGTTTAAAGTTAGGCGCAGGACTATTAATCTCACATGATTTTGGTTGTCATATTTTCTTTAATCACTATTTCTTACTTGACAGGTTCCCGGGAATTACGCCGGATAATATCGCAAAAACCGGACAATATTTCAGCGAGACAACTGCCCGCCATCTATTTCTTATGGTAAAGGTTGAAAACCGCTTATATATTCACCATTTTAGGGTGCATGGCAAGGTACAAAAATTGTTTAGAAAAGAAAAATAAATTCAGCAAAATACACGAAACGTCTGTGACGTGCTTCAAGTGCATGGCTGAAAAACTGTAATATAGTCTTGAGCATGTATAATACTACAAGCGCAACAACTGTAAGTGAAGCGACCGTAATTGTACAGTGTAAATCGTAGGCCAATCCATTTCAGGCGTGTTATTCTTCGCAGTCCATTGCCTCACACACTCTGCCTTATGACATGGTGCATTGTCGTGCTGACACTACCATCGTTTCCGAACTGTTCCTCTACTGTACGCAATATACAATGTAGCAAAATGTGCTGACATCCTTACGCATTTAGCATTTTCTTAAGGGTTGTAACGGAACCAAACTCTAACCGCGAGAGACACCCCCTTGGCAAAACTCCTACCTCCTCCGTACTTCCCTAGTGACATTACACCTGTTGGCAGCTATCTTTCTTCTGGTACTCGTCTAACCCGAACCGTTCCATCGGATCACCACAGGGTATTCATCAGTCCGAATCACTCGTTTGCAGTCACCTGTTATCTAGTAGCGTCGCTCTTTGCGCCATCTCAAGCTTCGCTTAATATCGAGCACAGAAATGTGTGGATTACGAAAAGGTGCTCCAACACTGGATTCCATTCTTTTCACTCACGAGTGATTCATTGCACTGATATGATGCAGTTTCTTTACAACCGTCTTCCTCAAAGATCGACTGTCCCTGAACGTCAGTAAATGATGTCTGCGGCGTTGTCTTGATTTGGCTGCAGTTGTTCCTTCGCGTTTACTCCACAATGACGTCACGAACAGTCGAACTGGCAGACATTAGAAGGGTTTAAATATATCTGATGGATCTGATACTCAGGTGACATCCAGTGACTTGTCTACATGCGAAGTCTCAGAGTTCCCCTGGCCTATCCATTCTACTGCTTCTAATTCTCCATCGACAACACAATGCCCCCCAACTTCTTTTATACATTCGGGTCCACGTTTCGTGAAATATAGTGCTCAATTTTTGATTTCACACGTATGTCCCGGTACTTTTGAGCATGTAATGTACACGCAGTACCATCAAGTACACGTAGCGCCATGCAGACCATCAACACACAGGTTCCTTGAAGGGATAAGAGATGCATCGTGGCCGGCCGGTGTGGCCGTGCGGTTCTGGGCGCTTCAGTCTGGAACCGCGTGACAGCTAAGGTCGCAGGTTCTAATCCTGCCTCGGGCATGGATGTGTGTGATGTCCTTAGGTTAGTTAGGTTTAAGTAGTTCTAAGTTCTAGGGGACTGATGACCACAGATGTTAAGTCCCATAGTGCTCAGAGCCATTTGAACCATTTTTAGATGCATCGTAGTGGTCCCTCAACAACACCCATCAAGGGTGTAGTTACTGTAAGCAACATTGAAGATGTTAGATGCAATGCTCGTGTTTCGTGTGAAGTGTTCACATACCACACTAACTCCCTGTGCCTACCTATTCTCAGGCTGTTAATCGTCAGGATACCTGCAATTTTCTGATTATGTGTCTTTGCATTACGCGTCTATACTGACTTTTTCAAAGTCTATTCCATTCTTTTATTTTACATTTATATTGGGTTCTCTCGAATTCATTCAGTTCGGTGGGTTCTTGCAAGTTTTTTTTTCGTTAGAGACATCTTCCACATACGATTTTACCCACATTATAGTTGATATCTCTTAGTAAAATTAACAACGCATTCAGTGTTTTTAACCAGTACTCAGTGATAACTTTCCTTGTGTTTCACCAGCCCACGTCGTCGGACCAGATCACAGTTTCCATAAGCTTTGAATAACCAGCTCTCCGCATTCACTTTGCATGCAATTGTGACTTTGGTTCCGGTCCCCAACTGGTCATTACGTCACCTGCGCTCAATGTAAAGCGGCGGGCTGTGTTTAACAATGTAGATAAGTGAATCTGGAAGCCGGGTAATTGCCTCGCGTGACCTGCTGCCTGGGGTGAACGTTCTCCTCGTTTCTCCGTCCAGAATACAACGCGGCATTTTGTGAGTTGCAGGACAGTACGTTTTCTGTCTCTCTGACTTAACTCTGAAACCTATATCTGCTTTCAGCAAATATCTTTCTCTTAGACACGACGATATTATTAAAGATGGTAGAATAACTTCGTTTCACACTGAAAGGGAAATAAGTCATTTGTAGGTTAATTCCAGAAATTAAAAAAATTCCAACGTAAAGTACTTTACTTAATCGGCGGAAAATAAAACCACTATGTGGCTTCATCCTGCTAGTCCAGTAACTTCTCATAGATCCTTGTTAGTCATAAAATTACCGTCACTCACGCATCCAGTGAATAACGAAAAATCTCCTCTGACTAATTCAGTCTTCAAAAGCACTTTGCGTCTTTGAAAATTTTGTGCTGACATGAAAAAACAATGAAAAATCATCATTATCATCATCATCATCATCATCATCTTCTCCATTATTCATTAAATACTCTGGCCTTTTCTCGTTCATAGAAGAACGTTTCTCCTTGCACAGCGAAGCGTCCTGTTTCCAGCTCATTATTTTCGAACTTGGTTTGACAACAAAACAATTGGTGTTGTTCTCAGCATTTTAGGTTGGCTGCAACTTTACCATTCAGGCAAAGATTTTGAGTCCTTTAAGGTTTATCTCATTTATAACCTATTGTTCAAATTCTCGTATACTCATTCAGATTTCGTTTTCGGTGTTGTCCCAAAATTGTTACAGATGAATGACGGGGTAGTTGCATTGAAAAGTACCCGTGTACTTTCTTTTCCCTCAGATATTGTATCCGAGATGAAAGGTCTGTGATGTCGTAGTTGTTCAGCGAGCAAAAACTGCGCATCACACTTAATTTCTCCTTGTAATTTCGAACATTCTGTAATTGCTGTAAGAAATACAGTTGTGATTTGTCGAATTTCTTGTCCTATGATCTTGTCGCTCATGTTTCTTTCTCATACAGATGTGTGAGTATATCGCTGTTTCCACGAAATTCATTTTTATCTCTCATTGCCATAAAAATCACCTAATTTTCCGTTTTTGATCTTAGTAAGCTAGAAGACCAGTCATCTCATGTTATGGTCTCTTTGCATGGCGTCGTAACATTTCACTGCTGGTTGACCCTCCTGCCTGTCTAAGGGCCATTAAAAAATTTCCATTGGAGGGCGGTGTTGCAGCGTTTATGGAATGTAGTGCGACTATATTGCCGGTATATAAGCAACGACATGTACGTACGGGATTAGTATGCCATTCGAGTCTTTCCAACGCGTGTGCTGTAAGTACGGAAACTTTGTCGACGTTGTAACCAAATGCGTCCAAACAGGACCAAAATGCTGTTCTTCTTTTGTTGGCTGCCGAAGGGCAAATAGCGATAGACATCCATCGGAGAATGAAGCAGCATTCTTTCAAGTTAACGCACGTCTCTATATCGCAAATGTCGTGTCGTAGAAGTGACGCCAATTCAAGTCGAAGTCACTCGAGCATCCGGCCTGTACTCCTGACCTCTCCCTATGAAACTGTCACGCATTCGGTCCCTTAAAAGAGTCCTTGAAGGGTCGACGATTCCTGTCGGCCGTGGATGTGTAGCAGGCAGCTGCGGACTTCTTCGCCCATCACGACATGGTGTTCTACCCAACGGATATCTTCATCCCGGTGCAAGGGTGGGCTGATTGCCTCAAAGTTCACGGGCGACTTTGCCTGATCGGCGTACCGATTCTGGACCGTACGGTCTTCGAACGGAGAATTTTTGATCGCCTCTTATATTTTAAGCATTTGATGTAAATATCCAGCATTCTGTTACACAAGACGTGCATTTAAATAATTAAAAAACTTCTGTTATGATACACATAGATACCGGTAATAGAATATAACAACAAATTGTGGTACTTGGCAAAACAAATACTATGCTAGTCAGGGGAGAAGAGGTGAAAAGTAATAGAAACAAGCAAACTTGTTCTGATGTGGTACAAAAACATTCCAAGAAACTACACTCATTCCGAACAGGTCCCGAACGCCAACGGTACCAACCGACCGCCGTGTAATCCTCTACGGACAGGCGTCGCTGGATGTGGATATGGACGGTCATAAGGTCAGCACACCGCTCTCCCGACCGTTGTCAATTTTCATGACTGGAGTCGTTACTTCTCAGTCAACTACCTTCTCAATTGGCCTCACAAGGGCTGAGGGAACCACGCTTGCCCACAGCGCTCGGCAGACCCGGACGGTCTCCCATCCTAGTGTTAGCCAAGCCAGACAGAGCTTAACTTCGGTGATGTGAAGGGAACCAGTGTTACCAGTGCCACAAGCCAATTGACACCGAAACATTCTATACATATACAATTATATTTGCTGTTTACAATTTGTTAACAGTTCATTATGATACTGTAAATAATCGTATCTTCTGATGCATGGATGACAGGGATGTTATTGAGATGTTAGTATTTCAGAGGGACCTGCTGACTGTGTCACCTCTCACGCAAAAAGAATGGGGGATTTAAATAACCATTTGACACCGAGTGGCACGAACAAGTTGCGAGCCTCTGACACCCATCCTATGAAGGCGTTCTTCATTTTCCTCGCCTTTATGTCGTGTCTTCACGGGGTCGACACTTTAATTTGGATGTGGCAGTGTTAGTGGTAGAGGATGGCAGGATGCCATTTTGCCCCCCGCCCCCCTCCTTCCTTAACCGCCACCATGCCCCCTCCCCTTCCACAGCTTTTTGTACCTGGGTATCAGCCGGGTATTCACCTAGCCATATGTTGGAAAGCGAACAAAACCCGCATCCAGGTTGGCCCTGGGAAATTTCCCGTGAGGGAAGCGTGTCCTTACCATGGAAGTTACTTGTCTTCTACCGAAAGTTGAATCCGTAGAACAGGGACTTCTGATAGGAGCAGCTTGTAGATTATAGGAGTTGTACATTTGATGACGTCATGTTTTTTCCCACTGTTCTTCGAATGCAATTTGAGCCCTCACTTCAATGGTGTGGTTAAATGCCATGAAATTAGTGAAAAGTCTAGATCGCGATGGTTATTTTATTTTAAATGACCAGTTTCGTCCTAGTCTTAGGCCATCTTTAGCATAGCACTGTGAAATTTAGAAAACTTGGTAGTTACATAAAGAAGTCAGTGGCTTAAAAAATAAAGTAATTTATACTACTAAAATCGAAGAGTCATTACCCATCAGCTGAAGTTGACAACGTCCAGAACTGTTAGTAGACTCCAGTCGCTAAAACTGCTGCTCTTGGCTACGTAGCATTGCGTTGCATAGATCAGGTGAGGGCGTGTTTGTGCAGTATGACGTCGTCAGCCAATGAGAAACGATTTATTCCATTTTAAATAAAATAACCTTCGCAAACTAGACAGTTCTTTCACTAATTTTATATAACTTATAAATAGCTCTTCCCCAAAAATGTGACCAAAAAAAATTTAAATTCCCTGTCACTGGAGAATGGCAAATATCCGTTATACGTTGCAGGTTTTGCAAGGAGGTCCACGTAATCATTTAGTTGCATGCCCTAGTGGCTTGGTTGCCAGAGAAAGCTGTAGATCAACCATGTTTTTCATAGGATGAAGATGGTTGTCTCGCTACATTACTATGGTGCTGAAAGTCAACAGTACACTTACCGAACTATGTACAATCATGGTTTCGTTCAGTCTGTGTAGCTTGGTAAACTAAAGAGCCTGTATAATGCCCAACGCCTTTGAGGTAAATGTTGACCTGTTCGGCGGTAGGTTGTGTGATGGCTATGACGGTAATGTCCGCATATTGGTCTTCAGTGATTTATACCTTCAAGTTAATTTTTTAATTTCAGCTCGTTACTGCGTACGTTCTGTTTCTTTGAATGCGTTGTTGATGTTGCCAGTATAATATCAAAGGAGCAGATCGGTATTGTAGGAACGCGTGGTGAGTAGCTGAGAGAAGGAGTTTAGAATTCTAGTTTGTCCAATGAACTGGGTAATGAGGAAGCATTTAAGTACGGATCACTATGCAAGACGGCACTCATCGTTTCACTGGAGAAACAGTAATTTATCTAAAGAGCTTAATACGGAACAAGTAAGTACTGCAACATGGGGGCTTCGGAGTTTTGATTCTCCTTAACATAAATTTATGCACCAGGTTATGGAACCGAGTACTGAGAGGCTTCTCCACTTCTTCGAGGAACAGAGGATTCGTTGGTGTCACTGGCGCGATGGAGATTCTAGCAGAAATACTGTGTTTCTTCTAGGATGCTAAATTCTTGACGTGTTCTGTGGCAGGTGTTAGTATTCACGCAAATCTTAATGAAGAAAAAGAATAAAATCAGAACTGAACGACCCATCCACAGCGCGGTAGAGACGGAGTACATATTCGAATTACGAAACAATGGGGAAGGAAATATCGGCAGTGCCCTTTTCAAAGGGAACATCCTGCCACATGCCTGGAGCGATTTAGGGAAATCAGAGAAAACATAAATCTGGGTGCCTCGATGGGAATTTGAACCGTCGTCCTCCAGAATGCGAGTCCAGTGTATTAACGCCTGCGCCAACTTGTTCAGTGCAAATCGTATGAGATCGGATTGTAATATGGTACCACACCAGAGATCGATACGGCCCCAGAATAGTAGCGATACGAGCGTCCTGTCAGCAGTGGGCATTTCGAGCTTCTGTCGCTTTTGGCTTCTGAAGTGCATGTCTGATGCGAGAATAGGACGTCAGCCGTGAGTGGCAAATTAGTCTCACGAACTGTTCAGTTGGTGTCACAGTTATTATGGTCTCTGAACCTCATCCGCAGAACAAGGCGCTGTACTTGTTTACGGGTAAACACCACTGTTTGACGCTAGAGTGTCTTATCTTCCACTCTGTTACTCCCTGAAAAAAGTCGTGTAGAACTTGTGTACCATGAGCAAGAATGGAATCTTTTGATTGGAAATTGGAAGGACAGTCTTTGTTGATGTTGGACGACAATGCATTGCGTACGCAGGGAACTGAGAAGACACATTTGACTGGACAGTGCAGAAGAAGGAGTTCAGAGGTGTGCTTGTGCATTTAGAATCCGGTAGTGTCTGCTAAGTATGCCACTTCTGAACTGTTTGCAGAATAGGTAATTTGCACATAGACTAATTAGTTTTCAGTAAAGTTTGAGGTACTTGAAGTGAGAGAAATGAGCTCTCAATTAAATAACATTAACGACCACAAGCTGAACCTGACCCTGTTACAGCATTCATGGGAAGCGAAGTTAACTTTTCAGCTACCATTAAACAACGGCTATTCCAAATATTTACGTTTATGACGAATACAATTTTGCAATGGTCTAACGTGACTAAAAACAGAATATGATTAACTGCGCAGCCGCGCGGGATCAGCCGAGCGGTCTAGGGCGCTGCAATCATGGACTGTGCGGCTGGTCGCGGCGGAGGTTCGAGTCCTCCCTCGGGAATGGATGTATGTGTTTGTCCTTAGGATAATGTAGGTTAAGTAGTGTGTAAGCTTATGGACTGATGATCTTAGCAGTTAAGTCCCATAAGGTTTCACACACATTTGAACATTTGAAGATTAACTGCGCACGATCGGTATGGGTAGTTCACTGCTTTCATTCTTCTTTGTTTGTCTTCAAGAATCGACGGAAAACTTTGCACTACTCTTGAAAATAGCTCTGTTCTACACAGGAAGTCTTGTGGCAGGCAAATTAAAATCCGGAAATAATTGGAAACCAAAATGTTCCACTTTTCAGTCTTCATGCTTTTCTTTCATTTCATGAAATCCTTTCTGAATCATTATCGGCCGCATTTCGAACTTACGAGGTCAAATATAAAGATTCGTAGATTTCACCTTGTTCACCTTCAACTGATAGACCACGAATTTCTCCGAGAATGGAATACGTTTACGGAATATTTACACAGAACATTATTATGTTCAGATCACTACAGTCTACCACTGTGACAATATTCATAAACGGCAATCAGTTTCCTACAACATATTTGCTTTCCTCACATTCAGTATCTGTTTAAATATGCAAAGCACTCTTCAAAACGTTAGTATAATTTATGTACGAGTCGTTCCTAAAACAAATCACGCAGTTTCCTGTAAAAGCGGCCAAATTTTTCTGCAACTTACAGGCGCGCCAATTCTCTTACATAATTTATGTTCACGGAGCATAGAAAATACATGTCTGAAACACTGTATGAATATTTCAATACTTACAAGAAATGAAATTAATGTAAATATTTCTGAATTTTCTTTTACACACATTCTCCTTATCAATTTGGAAAGAAAGTAGTAGATAGCGTAGACATTGTTTTTAATTTATGAGTATTTAGTTACATTTCTGTCACTTATAATGGACTAATCAATGCTCGCATCTCTATAACAAAAGAGCTGCTCATAGCGTAGCGAGATATTTCACGCCTGTGGACTAGGCAGTTTCAAGTGGGGATACCATATGAACAATGTAATGTTTCATGACTTCTTTTACTGATTTCAATTTGATGCTGACCGTGAAACTTAGCGTACAGACCACACTCGAAGTTGATTAACAGAAGGAGCAAATTTCAACGCTGGTTTCGGCATGACAACTCAAAATATTCTCTTGTTACCTACAGTTTCAGGGCCAACAAACTGACATAAGCCAACCAGTTACTACTGAGGCAGCTTAATGTAGTCGCTGGTAACTAGCCTGAGAAGAAGCCTATGTCGACCTACATACTCGTTCATACGCATGCTGAAATTACAATCATACAGGAAATTCCACCCTTAGACAAGCTAATTTACCGCAAACTGATCATTCTGCTCGGTTGGACTTACATACCGATATGAAGCTGTCTGAAGCCGTTGTCACCTCCTTTCGCAGTGCTTCAGCTGCTTAACGCTACGTAACATTGGCCGTTACGTCAAAAGAGAAGACTGAACTGTGCGGACTGCATATGCACAAACTCACTGAGTACTTTCACCACTAATTGATGGTTCATACTTCGACCAGTTTGGTTTAATTCCGGCTACTGAATGTACGTGTTATAATTTTCACGACTGATAAGGTATAAGTAAGTTGTAGACTCACCCCCCCCCCCCCCAAAAAAAAAATACACAAAATAACTCTCTCTCTCTCCCTCTCTCTTTTTCTCTCTCTCTCTCTCTCTCTGTCTCCCTCTCTCTTTCACACAAATACACACACAAAATGGCACACACACCTCTGAAAGATTCAAAAGCACCGCGAGGAACTCCTTCTACTGTTTCACTGTCCGCCATCTTATTTTTACAGCTGGTAAACAGTGGCAGTGACTGCTCAATATGCAGAAGTTCACAGCGAAGAAGATGAGGAAAAAAGAAAATGTAAGTGAAACATAATCTAAATGGCCATAAAAGATTCCAAATCGTAGTTTTTGTTTAAATAATATGTGTACATTAAGTTGTATATGGTTGCAGGTGACAATCTATGAAAGAAAACAGGCACTGTAATACCTCATGAAAATCTCACTATGTGGTAAAAACGTATGAATACGTGTGTTCTTCAAGAATTTGTAATTACGGTTGTAAAAACTAATATTTACATGTGTAGAAACATTAAAGAACATTATATATATTTAACAGCCATAAATTAAAGACTATTGATGATGCCGCAACAGCAGTGAAACCTGTTTGGGATATAAAACAAAATTTTGTTTTGGTAAAGGCGGACCCCCTTCCAAAAACTTATGTAATGTTAAAGTGAACACGGACAAAAGAGCTTCAACCTCAATATGATTATATAAATAAATTGTTGTACTAAACCGACTTCATGAAACACCATGAATTTTAATCTTTGTCCAATTTCCATGACGCTCAGTGCGTCCCTTGCGCCTCCGAACTGCTCCTGGAAAGCATCTCTTCTGAATCCATAGGAAGCTATACACGTAAATCGGCCCGTCTTGGAGCAGCTGTTCGTTTAAATAAAGTGCACTGACTGACACGGGAATATGAAGCAGCCAGAAGACACAGTCGAATGTCAATGTAGCCTCCTACACGTACATACCGCTACGAGCAGGTAAGCATTAGAGTTGCAGTTCCATGTGACTCGTAGAATGACCTCCACATTGCGTTGTCCGCAGCTCATGGTCTAGTGGCTAGCATTGGTGCCTCTGGATCATGCGGTCCTAGGTTCGATTCCCAGCAGGGTTGGGGATTTTCTCTGCCCTGGGACTGGGTGTTTGTGTTTTCCTCATCATTGCATCATCATCAACATTCGAGACAGTGACTAGATTGGGCTGTGTAAAAACGTGGACTGTGAAAAAAAAATTGGGGACACTGTACGGGCGCTGATGACCGGGCAGTTGAGCACCCCACAAGCCAAACAAACCAAATCGACATTGCGTTAGTGTTTAGTGCTATTAGTAGGCTTTTTCTCGTACGTAAGGCTGGTTAACAGCGTCAGATGTTGGCTGATCACTGTGAAGGAAATATCGTGCACGCCTGTGAAACAGCGTTATCAGCAGCTGACACGTTTACAAAGTGGTTCATTGCGCGTCTTTATTTGGTCGTCTGATAGAACTGCTACATATCTAGATTTATGGAGCATTCGGACGTGTCAAAGGTCCGATGTTTGGCTGCATGGAAACGTGAGGGCTGCCATTTCGTCGTCAAGATTTCGCCCGATCACGTCCGACCACCGCAAGCGAGTATCGCCGCATTGTGCACATTGACACCTGCGTCTGTCTTCCTGGTTTTCTGCTGTTTCCTTTGTCATCCCGCACCACTGGTCGGAGACCAGCAGCAGCCAGACTATGGAACTCCCGTCCAGGGTGTAGTCTGCCGTTAACGCTGAAACAGAGGCGGCTGAGTTTCGAGGGGTACCGTGACCTGGAAGCATGGACTGCTGAGGAATGGCGTCGCATTTTCCTCAGTGTTGAATCGCAGTTCTTCACTGCCCTACATGAACGTCGTGGGCGAGTATGGTGGCAACCTGGGGAGAGGTGCCTTTCTTCCAGTGTTTTGTATTGGCGCAACGTTGTTAGTTCTGGCGTCACGGTGTGGGAAGCCATCGGGTATGACTTTAGGAAACGGCCGGTGGGGATTTAGGGAACTGTTGACACGGCGGTACGTCACGGACCTCCTGTGCTCTCATGTGTTACCTCTCAAGCGACAGTATAGTTGTGCCATTATTCAATAGGACAATCCTCGTCCATGCATAGCACGTGTCTATTTGAATTGTCTATGTGATGTTGAACTGTCTATGGGGATCAGCTAGGTGGTCAACATAGTCCCAGTTAGAATATTATGTTGTAACAGGAAATGCTGCAAAATGGTTCAAATCTTATATTTCTGGCAGGAAACAAAGGGTGTTAGAAAGAGACATGCATCAAGCTATCAGGCATCATCCAACTGGGAACAAATTACATGTGGGGTCCCACAAGGTTCCATTTTAGGGCCCTTTTTCGTGTATATCAATGACCTTTCATCAGTAACATTACCAGATGCCGAGTTCGTTTTGTTTGCCGATGATACAAACATTGCAATAAATAGCAAATCAAGTGTAGTCTATAGAAAGATCGGCTAATAAAATATTTGTGTACATTAATCACTGGTTCCTAGCCAATTCTTTGTCAGTAAACTTTGAAAAAACACACTCCATGCAGTTCAGAACTTGTAAGGTGTGTCCCACGAGTATATGCCTAACATATATTGACAAGCAGATAGAAGAAGTGGACAGTGTTAAATTCTTGGGATTACAGCATGATAATGAATTCAACTGGGAGGAACACACCACAGAACTGCTGAAGCGTCGTAACAAATCTCTATTTGCAATGCGGATTGTGTCAGACATAGGGGATATAAAAATGAAAAAGCTGTCATAGTATGCTTACTTTCATTCCATGATGTCATATGGGATTATTTTTTTGGGTAATTCATCAAGCCAAGCTAAAGTTTTCCGGGCACAATGACGTGCAGTAAGAGTTATATGTGGTGTGAGCTCAAGAACATCCTGCAGAAGCCTATTAAGGGAACTAGGGATACTAACTACTACTTCCCAATATATTTATTCCTTCATGAAATTTGTCATTAAAAATATATCACTTTTTCAAACCAACAGCTCAATTCATGGAATAACTGCTAGAAATAAGAATAATCTTCAGAAGGATTCAAAATCACTTACTCTTGTACAAAATGATGTGTATTATTCAGCAAACACATTTTCAATAACTTGCCAGCAGGCATAAAAAGCTTAACAACGAATGAAATTCAGTTTAAGAGAAGCCTAAAGGATTTATTGGTGGCCAACTCCTACTCCATTGATGAATTTCTCAGTAGAACCAACTGATTTGTTTGTTTGTATGTGCGCGCGCGCGCGCGCGTGTGTGTGTGTGTGTGTGTGTGTGTGTGTGTGTGTGTGTGTGTGTGTATGTGTGTGTGTGTGTGCGTGTGTGTGTTTGTGTAAGTACAATCAACTTCTGCACCATTTCAGTGCAGTAATGTGTTCATTGTAAATAAGCATTACAGTAGTTCTATTACATTTTTATTGCCTTATAAATAAATAAAACTTTTTATTTTAAATTCAGTGCTTTAGTGTTTGTAAAATGATTCTTTCATATAGTGTTCATTTAAAAAAATGACGATCATTCCACATGGAACCTGTGGAAGGTGCATTACCTTATTTGTTTCAGTTGTAAATATTTGTCATGTATTATTGCTTTTCTAACGTGTTCTACATCCTGGAGGACTTCCTCACAATGGATCAATTGGAACGAATTTAAATCTAATCTAATCCAGGGACAGTATCCAAACAAAGGCCAGTGACAACTGTTGTCGGCCAGCTTCCTCGGAAGAGGACACGGAGGCTTTATCGCAACCTCGCCAACAGAGTAAGTGTGTGCATTCAGCCCAGAGGCGGTGTAGGGCCATACTGATGGGTGGGTTCATACTGCGTAGTCCTTTGTGAATGAGGACTCGATTTTGCAACCACCGCAGTAACATCACATACCCACTCAACCCGTAAAGTCTCATTTCGTTTTCTCCGCACCGTCCAGGTACTTCACTTCCTTCTCAGACAGGTGTAGTTGCCTACTCAGTCGAGTAATGAGTTTCAGAATCATGTCAAAATTCATGGCAAATAGACGAGGACTTTTAGAAGATGACTTAAGAAACATTGCAGTGCGGCCATTACTATCAAACAAAGTATCGGAAATGGTGCATTTAGTAAATGAGGCTGGCGTTATTCCTCACGACACTAAATTTTTCCAGATCGAGCATATTGTGTGTCTTCTTTTATACTTTTCGATGAACTTTCCTGTATACAGTATCAACTGTAAGTATCTTCACGGAGCTTTCCATGTTACCCATCTGGTAGTCAACGCATATCGTGGACACTAACTACGCTACAACGCTTCCTTGAGATGCTTCCGAAATTCCATTTACATCTGACGATCGCATTCCGGCGAAGAAAGTCGTTCCTAAGCTTTTCTTGAGAAACCGTTATTCCCGGTCTTCCACAGAAACAGTGTAATCTTTAGAGAAACCACATCGTCTTTTTTTGTTTGTTCCCAACAGTAAACAAGGCCAGGTTACACATCCAGTACAGATTCTGTTTCCCAGTCAGGATATGCTCCCTTCGAACTTCTTCAGAATTTCTTTATGTAGCCTGCTGATTCGTCCCATTTGCTTCACTGCTAAGCCATGAATAAAAGTACTCTCCTTAATGAGATTTTACTATTAGAGTAAGGTATAAACCTCAGGTGCGTCCATGTTCCACGTTTTCTCTATTTCAACTGTAAGATACACGCTGCTGCATCAACTTCCATTAATTACGAAGAATGTCGAGATGAATAGGCAATATCCTCGAAAGTAGAACGCTCTACTGACATTATTTTGGAAGAATTGAGCGAGATTACGATTTGCTCATGGCACTGACCGCTCTGTCGGTGGTAGCGCAAATCAATCCACCCTTTCGAAACTAGATTTAGGTTTCCACCGTTTGCCTAGACCATTTAAGGTAAATATTATGGGACGAAGTAATTTCTTTCCCCACCGTTCACCTACTGAGTTAACGCTCTTGGCATAACGTTACACCCTATTAATCCTAGTTCCCCATTGAATAATGTGAATTATCGCAAATGACAGTGTGCAGGCCGGCTGGGGTGGCCGAGCGTTTCTAGGCGCGACAGTCTGGAACCGCGCGACTGCTACGGCCGCAGGTTAGAATCCTGCCTCGGGCATGTATGTGTGATATCCTTAGGTTAGTTAGGTTTAAGTAGTTTTAAGTTCTTGGGGACTGATGACCTCATAAGTTAAGTCCCATAGTGCTCAGAGACATTTGAAACATTTGACTGTGTGCATTTTCTTTCCTGTAGGGATCTCTTCATGCGATGGCTACTGATCATCTAGTAGGAGAAGTTAAGTATATGACAATAGTGCACTTTGATACCGATAAACACATACAACAGAAATCTATTTTTTTCTTTTAGTCTCACCTTACGAACCGCCCTTCGTACCTTCTGATAACATTTAAATTATTCCTGCTATATACATAGGTCTAATTATTGAATCGCGGATTGAGTCTTTTATTGACTTCAGCGCTTTAGAAGGAAATGAAAAAGGAAGTTGTACTGAAATTTTATTTTTATGAAACGTATTGTCTACGGGACTCCTATGAGAAACCGCTACGATTCATATCATTGGACAGTTTCCTTTTTCCCGGTCAGTACATTGTGGTTCCTTGTCTCTAGTTCGTATTGTGTCACAGCCGCGAATGTGTTCCCGCGTACAACGTGATAGGGAAACTCATTTCCGGTTTGTTGGATATGTGCGTGTTGCAAGCCTGACAACTGATATAATGAAAACACTAATTCGACTCGGCGTTAATTGACAGGTGCAGCGCATATCTCGCTTACATTAAATTATATGATGCAAACGTATGGCGTGGAAATAACAGATATCTGCCCGCCGCTGAACACGTTCAAAGGGTCGAGGCACACATTGCTGCCGTGTTGGCTAGTGATGTTATAATCACATTACAGCTGACGCTCCCTCATTTGCTGCGTGAACGTCCGCGCCCAGGCAGCAAAAGAGCCGTTCTCAAACGAACAGGTGTGACTGCAAGGAAACGTGTACAGTAACGACTGTATCACATCTCGATCGTCATGTCGGCACCACAACTGAGAAAAAAAGGTCTCAAGAGAAAGTACAGCAACGGAATACTACAAAAGTACTGCAACTTTTTCTACTGCACATCTGAAAATGAAGTACTAAAAGTTTCGAAGTCGTGCTCGTCTTGGTGCCGGTATTACTAATGGAATATTTTACTTTTTTCCGAATAATGTTTTTCCACTGTATCGTGAATCAGCACTGATTATCCTTGTTTGCTTTCAACAGTAGTTTCATTTCAGCCCACACGTCTTTCGTTCTCCGAGAATGTTGTTCCTTCTCTTCTTGTGTCTACTTTCTTCTAGTTATTTACATTTTTCTGTCCCCAAAGCCTGCCGTACATTTCTACTGGTTCTTTAAAAATTGATCTATTTCTCATCGCACCCAAGTCGACATCTATATTTCCCATATCTCTACCTATTTCCCTCAGACATTTGATTTGGAATTTGTAATTGTTTAGTAAGACAAAGGGTTGTTTACTTATTCTGTCATTATTTAGCCTGCATATGTGTCTCCACTTTCTCATTACATCAGTTACCTTTTCGACTTCTAGATATAGTTCTGTATTACGTCTTGATATGTATTATGATTCACTGCTGCTTTTGGATTATAATATTTTTCTTGCGATTCTACTTCTGATTTCTTCAAATTTTTCAGGCTCTCCCTTCTAGTCAGTTTAAGAGTTCCTGCTGCATAGTGTTGACACCACTGTTGACAGTAATTCAGTTTCGTGTTCCAGGATATATTTTTTAATACAAGTGTTCTTCTTATCCGAAAGGTCCTTACCATTTACTGTATTCTAGTCTCTGTTGCTGTCTCTTCATTCATGATATTTGATATCCATTTCCTATTTATTTAGATATAATATTTCATTTGCTTCAAGCATTTTTGTGTATTACTGATGCTTGCCATGAACTGTGCTGTTCGAAATGATATTTCTAATGCTATTTTTGTTGCCTTACGTTGTAATTCTGTGATTTGTTCTTGTGTATTTTCAAGTGAGTCTGCTTATTTCTATTTTCTTTTAAAGCCTTTGATCTCCTGATTGGTTTGATGCGGCCCGCCACGAATTCCTCTCCTGTGCCAACCTCTTCATCTCAGAGTAGCAATTGCAACCTAAGTCCTCAATTATTTGCTGGGTGTGTATTCGAATCTCTGTCTTCGTCGTCTCCCACTATAGTTTTTATCGCCTGCAGCTCCCTTTAGTACCATGGAAGCTATTCGTCGATGTATTAACGGGTGTCATACCTTCCTGTCACTTTTTTTTTGCCGGTGTTTTCCTTATATTCCTTTCCTTGTCAATTCTGAGGAGAACATCCTCGTTGTATACCTTATCAGCCCACCTAATTTTCAACATTCTTTTGTAGCACCACATCCTAGATGCTCATATTATTTTCCGTTCCATTTTTTCCTCATCCCATGTTTCACTAACGTACAATGCTCTGCTCTAAACGTACCTTCTCAGAAATTTCTTCTTCAAGTTAAGGCCTATGTTTAATATTGGTGGACTTCTCTTGGGCAGAAATGACCTCTATGCCAGTGCTAGTCTGCTTTATATGCCCTCCTTGCCCCGTCCCTAATAGGTTACTTTGCTGCCTAGCTAAGAGAAGTCCTAACCGATTTCTGTAATACACTATTATCTTATTTCGAAACTTCTGGTCAGTTCTACTTTACTGTACTTTCCACTCGCACACAGCCACCTAGTTTCGAGCGGAACGCCTTTCCCTCGAGCTCCGCTGTGAAGTGTTGCCAAGGATCGTTTCTAAATACTTAGTCTTACTCTGGGACATACTAAGATACTCCGAACTGATAATACTCAACTTTCTGGGCAATGGGGATTCAAGGTGAACTTTACTGTCACACTCGAGTTCAATACAGGGAAATTCTGAGAGGAGGTCGATGCCTAACATAAAGTGCCAGTATCCTGAGCAATCTGTTCATGATCAAGTATTACGAAACACTATAGGTTTTTAATTTTTGACTATAAAGGTACCTTAAGCAGAAAATCTCAGAAATATCACATATTTAACTTTCGCAAAGCAAGAGAAAACAGTCTTACAGAGCACTGTAATGTGCGGTTTCTTTACTCTGAAACGATAACTGAAAGAAAATAAATGGCGATTGAAGGAAGATAGAGAAAGATTGTAACTAGCTCTTTAATTATTTTTTTTGTTAACACTGACCTACAGAATTTTCCCTGACAAAGACAACTCAAACTTAAGCTATTCATTTATTACCCACAATATGCAAGCCCAACGCAATCTGACTGCTATACATTGACAACGTGAGTTCGAACAAGTAACGCAAAAAAATGGCCCTGAATTGCAAGAAATTCTAATAATAATACAAATCCAAAGAAATGTGAAATTAAGGAAATGCGAAACTATCTCCCTCACAGAAAATCTTCATAACATGAACTGCAGCAATTACATCAAGTAGTAACAACGGTCTGCTAAATAAAAAGATTCTAACTACTATAGACTCTAACTACTAGGAGGGATATGGTTAGCAAACAGAAAGATTTTGTTGAAGAGCAAACAACGTGTTTAGAAAATTTTCCCTTATTCATGTGACATACAGTTCCATAAATTGACAGTATTCCACTGCCCAAACATTATCAACCATACATCCCTCATTCGTTTCCTTGCGTATTTTCTTATAAACACGTCGTTTCATCTCACTTTACAATGCATGGCCTACCAACGCAGAGTCTCCACTAAAAACATCATGTCCATACACTTCCCTATCCACTCGCTAACTGCTAGTCCGTCCAACCACAGAATCTCTTGCCGAGGGCCCAGTGCGCTGTTTGCAATATTACCACATTCTTGAGTTTCTCCCGGCGTATTTGATAACCAAAATATCCATGGGTGTATTGCCGGTCTACAGTGTACAGTGTACAGTGTACACTGTAGACAGTGTACACCCGTGGATATTTTGATTAACATTACCACAGTCTATAGCGCTGCCAACAAACAAAACGGGCTACTTACAAGATGTAAGACTGAACGTAGCTGTGGGAAAGCTATTTGCATTGATACGGAGATACTGGTTCTCCGTTAAAATGAGATAATGTGACTGAGCTTATTTAAAGAATAGGTATGTCAATGAGAGGAAACATAGCTTTAATCGTATGTTTAATGAGTCTGATTTTAGATTTCACTTACGTTACTTGACAGTTTGTTCGGTAGATATACGAGGTGTGACTGTAAAATAACTGGACTATTGCTATAAAACGTTTTAGCTGAAAACCTCACGTATTTATTTATCTTGATCCTCTGTATACTTCCATCCTCTTTCCCTCCAACGCTCTATGGGAATTTCCCATTGGCGGAAACATTGCTGGAAGTATTCATCTGTGGCCTCCTTGTTGACGCGCGCCGCTTTTCTTTCAGTGTTTCAGTGGTTTGAAATTTTGCTCCGTTTAATGCAGATTCGACCTTGGGAAGTATATGAAAGTCATTCTACGTCTACACAGACACACCGCAAGCCAAAGTAAGGAGCGTGGCGGAGGGCACCTTGTACCGCTACTAGTCATTCCCTCCGCTGTTCCACTCGCAAATAGAGCACGGGAAAACCGACTGTCTATGTGTCTCCGTATAAGCCCTAATTTCTCGTACCTTATCTTCTAGGTCATTATACGCAATGTATGTTGGCAGCAGTACAATCGTTTGTCAGTTTCAAATGCCCGTTTCTAAATTTTCTCCTCGAAAAGAACATCACCTTCCCTCCAGGGATTCCCATTTCAGTTCTTGGAGTATCTCCGTAACACGCACGGGTTGTTCGAATCTGCTGGTAACAAATCTAGCAGCCCACGTCTGAATTGCTTCGATCTCTTCCTTCTGTCCAACCGGGTACGCATCCCAAATACTCGAGCAGTACTCAAGAACAGGTTTTACCTATTTTCAGTCTCCTTTACATGTGAACCACACTTTCCTAAAATTCTCCCAATAAAACTAAGTCGACCATTCGCCTCCCCTGTCACAGTTCTCACATGCTCGTTCCATTTAATGGTGTTGGGTCACGCGAATAAGGTTTTTGGTCTAACACTGGGGTACTGTGCTTCGCTAGAAACTTCTTAACAGACAATGAGGTATTAGCCAGTGCGTTGTTTTGATGCAGTACCATTGACTTGTTCTTCCACAGTTCGGGTCGTTTTTTTTTCCTTAATTTCTCACGGAGTTGAGCAAGAACCTCAAAGAACTAACGATGACTAATAATTTGTTCTTCATGAAACTAGTGAAGAAACACAATTTCATGAATATCGAAAAAGAAAATCATGATCGCTTGATTTTGATTTGCTCATTCGAACTTGTTTCGCTCTTGGTGAAGTTGAGTCCTACCATTGCATGGATTCATGTTTAGTTTCTGGATCATAAGTGCCAATCACGTGCTATCTCTCTTTCCAAGAAATTAATATAATTTTTAATTGCACTGAAAGTGTCAGTATAAATGTTTTCACGAACTGCTTCTCGTTCGA
The DNA here is from genome assembly GCF_021461385.2 of Schistocerca piceifrons. Classification (NCBI taxonomy): domain Eukaryota; kingdom Metazoa; phylum Arthropoda; class Insecta; order Orthoptera; family Acrididae; genus Schistocerca; species Schistocerca piceifrons. Next base: position 283,018,435 of record NC_060143.1, read on the forward strand.
TCGTGAGAGTTTTCGGCGTCTGCTTTTCACACACTTTTCTCACGTTAAATTGATTGTATAAAATTTACCTCACGTTTTATTTGGATTTCCTAAAGTTCCAGCAATCGATCGGATATGCAACCGATGGTCAGATCGAACCCCTGTTTATTCGATGTTTTTATGCGATTGAGGGACGTCCCAGGCGTGAGTCGATTCAACCACTTCTTGGCCATCTTGGAAACGCTTGCAATCGCAATATAGCGTACATGATAAACAGTCCTCGCCATAAATTTGTTTCAGGAGGAGGGGGAGATTAGTGTTTAACGTCCCGTCGACAACGAGGTCTTTAGAGACGGAGCGCAAGCTCGGGTGAGGGAAGGATGGGGAAGGAAATCGGCCGTGCCCTTTCAAAGGAACAATCCCGGCATTTGCCTGAAGCGATTTAGGGAAATCACGGAAAATCTAAATCAGGGTGGCCGGAGACGGGATTGAACCGTCGTCCTCCCGAATGCGAGTCCAGTGTGCTAACCACTGCGCCACCTCGCTCGGTAAATTTGTTTCAGTAAAAGATATTTTTCAGTAGCAGTTTTCTAAGTTCGATGTGAAACTTCACGAAAATTTGTTGCTCTGTTATTACACTTACCATATTTCCGGCAAAACAAAATAACAGCTCTTATACAAACTAAGGCCACGGGCACAATGATTTGTCTACAGACATCTGACATTTCGAAGCTCTTGGCCGTTCACCTTTAGCGCATGCATACTTATTCTGTTACAGCGTCAGTCCCGTTATTTTATAGCCACATCTCGTATAACTCTAAGAGAAATGAAAGTGGTGCTACATTTAGAGTTACAGACAAAGCAAAGGCTGCGGGCATATCGGATAATGTATTATTATTATTGTATCTATTTAACATGCCAGGAGAAGCACTGGAAAGTTCAGTGGCTGATCGACCGATGTAGAAAACATAGCCTGTGAAAATAACCTTGCTATCTGGTCACGTCCACCCTAATTATCTTAGATGGGGCTTCCACAATCAAAAAACCGTTTGTTACTTGAGTTTTGAGCAAAATTTTGTTTTACTTTTTTGTTGGTGGAAATATTAACCGAAATATTATATTTAAACTAGAGATTTTTATTGTGACATTCTGGGCCATCCAATCCAATTTAGGTCCTATCCAAGACTAAGCCAGACAAAATTACCTTGTTTCTAAGGGGACTACACCCTGCCTATTTAATCCATATTAATGTAGGCAAGTATTTGATCCCTTTCTGAAAAAACTGTTTGATGCAGGACCTTAATATTTTTACTGTGTGTTTCATGATGCTAATAGAGTCAACTGTACTAAAATATATTTTATTCATTTCATAGTTTTGAAGAAATACTTTTTTAAAATTTATTAACAAAAAATGTTAAGTCTTTTCTGCAGAAAATATTTTTTTGTGAACTTACTAATGGGGAAATATTAATGAATGTAGTACCAGAGGTGGCTTTTTATGTTATCCAGAGTCTCTGAAAATTTAATTCATTTATCTATTATAGTTTCTGATATAATGGAGCATATGTACTGAAAAATTTATTGCGGGAAATTGACTCTAAAGAAAAAACTTTAGAAATTTGTTACTTACAGTTAATTAAAACTGTCCTGCTGCATATGATGGCCCTTCTTTGGCCTATAACAGGTCTTCCAGCTTCTTTTTCACCTTCCTGGATATTTGTCTTGCTTTCTTGGCCATATTAGATGCAGACCTGTCTGCATCGTCTATCCTCATTTTATCGAAATGTTGCGCCCAGTGATCATATTTTCACCAGGATTAATTCACAGCTTTTTCAGTACCCAACACTTTCAAATATTACCACAATTTAATGTAATAACAGCATGCCTACAAATACGATTTTAGGAAGGCGGTTCCAAATTATTTTGTTGAAACATTCATTTAGTTCTGTGTCTGCCCATGCAGACATTTCCTTAGGAGGTCAGGATGCGCCAAGTCTCTGAAAATAGGTTTGATTGCTGGAATAACAACAGCAGGAAAAGAACGCTGGTGAGAATAAGATTTTCCAGTTGCCTGAGCCCTATTGTATTAGCACCACGAATTTTCTCCTGATGAACACAATCCATGAAATGGCTTATCATCAGTAGAGGACTTATGGAAGAATATGGCCTAAACATCTCTCTTCATTGCCTCCAGTTTTTCTTTATTTCTCCTAATAGCCCGCCCATAGTATACCTACAGTTTTAGTTAACCGACCTTGTCTCAACATTTTTCCATCTTCTAATTTTTTTCCTCTCATATCAACAGTTAGTTTCCTCAGCCTTGTTCCTAAACGTTTTTGAACATGGTCTACACATTCTATTTTGCTAATAATGGCATCTCCATATGTTTAGAGTTCACCACATTGTTGTATGCCTTACTGTCACCATCGCCCAAATATTTGGTGTACCGTATGCCCCTTGTTTCTACGGAGCGATGAAATATTTGTTGTACTCCATGAACTTCCATACAACCAGTTGATCCTCTAAAATTAGACACACAGTTGTGTTCTTTATGTTCACTGCCTTTACAACATTTGCAACATTTAGACATTATCTCCACATCTACCACTTTACCGGTGTCTACACTCGTGGCAATCACTACTCCATTCAGAGAAGTATGTCCTCTTGTCTGCCAACTTCCACCAAGTGCAACTGATATATCCGAATATCCATCATTTTCTTCCATTGCTTCCCTAGCGGCCAATTTCATGCTTTCCTCACTGACCTCACATACAGCTTTCTCTAATATAGAGTCAGTTTTTCAAATATATTTGGTAGTTGATGTAAGTTCATCACTGAACAAAATGTTCTCCCTGCAGCCATGCCCTTGCCAATGGATCGTAAGGCATAAACTAATCTACGAGTAGTATTGATTTCATAAGGGCCACTTGCATCTGGTTTTGAAGACCTCATAAATGGAATCACAGCTGAGCATTTAGTGCAAATTAAATCCAAAGCAATTGTTAGGCGTTTTCTCCCACTGGCACTCTCACAAATTTTCACACTCTCTGACTCACCACACTGTCTACATTGTACATATTTTGAAATTACATCTGATAATGTTGTCATATTTATAATAATGTTACTGCACCCCTTGTCACTTACAGTAAATTCGTTGTAATTCTCTTTAAATGGTGAGAGCTTCATTGATGATGCACTTGTTGAAGAATTACAATTAGAAACATCGCTGCCAGGCGACATAACCTTCTGAACTAGTTTCCTCTAAACTGTCGTTCTTGAAAATGCCTTTACGTTTCGTCATTTTCAATAAACACAACAAAACACACGTAAACAAGCACTGCAAACGTAAGTATAATAACTACTTGTAATCACACTTGATTAAAACTAGCCGCGTGTTTGAAAGTTTGTTGTTTACCAACAGCAGAAACAAAGAAATACCGACCACTGCATTCCAAGGATAGCCAACACACTCGGGAGTAAAAAAAGAAAAAATGTCCCTAACGTGCAATTTAGCGGAGATAAAGATCTAAAATATAAGCAGAAATGTGGGTAACAGGAAAGTGGGCTTGGCACATAAACACACGTGGTAGGAAAATGCTCTTTAAATGCTCGAAAAAAAAAATCCAAAAAAATCCTTTTAAGAGTACTTAAATAAAACCTTAATCTATCAAAATATGATGAAAACCGAAAATCGTTTATTTTCGACCTGAACCACGGTGTGGTCCCCTTAAAGTGCAGCGTACCACCCAAAACCATGGGCTGACCTGATTAACCACAATGAGCACAGATAAACTTTCACTGTTCTACGTTGGTCACCATTGAAATCTTTCGTTACAGAGATAGATTTTACGTCAGTTGATAGTGAACTGTGATCCTCATTTATGTCTCAGATGAGATAAGAGGTACTCATATTGCTGGCACTTAGTTAGAGCTGCACAACAGCAGCACACCAAGAATATGACTGAGATGAAGTATCCTTGATATACAGAGAGAAAATCCGGAAACGAAGATCTGAACTCTGAGGAACTCCTAGATTTCATTCAGATAGGATCTCTTTTCCACCAACATAGCTGAACTCATTCATAGCTGTACCACATTGACACTACACTGGAGGTGATCAGCTTGAAAAAGAGACGTACAGAATGTTTCATAGACATATTTGTACACCAAAAGAAAGAGGGTAGCTTCTGAACACCTGACCGCGGACTATCTCATTACAAGAGATTTCTCCTCTTGGGAGAGGACAGATGCTATTGTTGAGGATAATTAGTCCCCCAAATGGTAACGTTAATGACAAAAAAAAAAATGACTCTGAACACTATGGGACTTAACATCTATGGTCATCAGTCCCCTAGAACTTAGAACTACTTAAACCTAACTAACCTAAGGACAGCACACAACACCCAGTTATCACGAGGCAGGGAAAATCCCTGCGCCGGGAATCGAACCCGGGAACACAGGCGCGGGAAGCGAGAACGCAGAACGCTACCGCACGGCCCGTTAATGACAGTTGGTGGTTTAGGGCAACAGCCATGTAATACTTTGAAAGATTGCAGGCCACTGTTTCTTCCGATTCAGTGACATGCTGCTTAATGTTCTTAGGAAAGATGATCTTTATTACAGTCTGACTTCATACATCATGATGACATGGTGGGCAGTAGTTAACGTAGTTAAAGTGCTCTAGTGAAGGAATAGCAGTAAGCCTTACTTGCCTTTAAAGACAGAGGGTGCCGATTTAAACAGCTGCGGTAAAAGCGTACGGCGACTTAGGACCGAGGGAAGCGCGTTTTTTCTGCGAAACCTGGGCGAAAACATTTCCAGACTGCCGAGTTCTGCGGCCTCAGACACGTTCGCATGGTGACAGTCGGTCGCCGGTCGCGTCCAGGTAGGCAGACTAGCGCCGAGGAGACGCCGCTGCAATGGCCAAAGCATCGAAGACCGGCAGTAAAGCAGAGGATGGGCACTTGTTAGGCAGGAAGCCGATGAGACGACTGTGAGGGTTCTGCGAATTTCTGTGGGACAGGTCAATAGCGCTCTGACGTCCAGATTCCATTACAAAAACATATTTGTAAAGGCACGAGGCTTTTAGCGAATTTATGGCCTTTCTTTGGAAACTGCAAAATGGATACAACAAGGGAGATACCAATCTTTTTATGGAGGGCTGTAGTTCCATCCTGGTCATGTTGTTAGGAAAAGACACGGCATAAACGCGTGGGAAAGAGGCCATGACGTTGAAACTTTTTTGTTTTCACACAGTTAACTTTGAATTCTCGGATTGGTCAAATCGCTGTATGCAGAGGAAGAGGAATGAGCAGTCTTCCATCTTCGAATGAGGCGCTCCAACTTGTGACTGGCTTGTGCTAAAGTGGGAGTAGTCTAAGATGTAAATGTGCTTTGCAACTGAGCTGGCGAGTAAAGTGGAGAGAAAGAGAAGAGGTCATTCTTGTACTGGCGCTTTGCTTGTAAAAAATGCTGGTCTCTAACTAAACGGTGACACTTGTGTCCTTTGCTAGTGTGACACTTATAGCCTGTGCCAGTTACCTTCCGAAGCATCAGAGGTGGACTATTCCTTCTAGAATCATACACACAACGAGTGATGGGTGGGTGTACTTATTTGGCTTGAGTTGGCCGTCCAAGCATTTGACATAGTCCATCACGCATAATCGTTGGACTGAGCCAAATTGATTTGGCAGACTAGCAAACGCTTTCATCCACTGGGGTTTCAGAGACCTGTAGGAAAGTACCTGGGTTTCAAATTAGCCGAACGCGAGACCACGTACTTGCATATTTCAGGTGCGTGCCATTCATAACAGATTGCTGCCGTCCATGGCTTCAGTCGTCGAACACAACATGTTGTGCCACTAGCAGAAGGGTAAAGTATTAGCTACTACAGTGTAGGGCTTTAGTATATGTTTCTCAGCACCCTCTTCTTTTGAACCGTATTTTTCTTTTTGGCATAGTAGAGTATATAAGCTTGATGGTGCTGCAGTTTTTGTGCCATACTCCGGATTCACGTGTATGAAGTCAGATAAACCGATTAGTGTTCTGGTTAGTGTCGTGTGTCGATCCCCAGCTCATCACTTTGTCCACAATAGACCCCATATTAGTCAAAGCGTCTGTCAATTGAAAATGTTTGTGTGACGTTTCTTTAGTCGTTTTTCTTATCTGGTGATGTTAAGAATGAATAAATCTATTGTTATTTAGATCACAACTCGTTCCTGCGTTCTGATTAACAGTACCTTTCAATTTTATTAAAGTCCAGATTATAAAAGAAAGTAGCAAGCCTGCAACGTTTTAAATGAAACTTCAACCACTTGGCTGTACAGATGTATCATTGTCACCCTTTCGATGGCCATCATCACCATTTGTCTAAGGAAGTCCCACTGAGTTCTGCTGTACGTTGTGAAAAACTGATTTTGGTATGACGGTTTCCGAGAAAAATCTAGCTTAAGAATCGCCGAATGACTTCCAGTTACGTATGGTAACACTTCCGGATGCTTATCAAAATCCTTAGTTCCCATAATAAAAACGGACAGCGGTTTACCTAAGGACTCTAAGTCATTGGTACCAACACTGTATAATTTGTAACTCAGAGACTCAAGTCTCCTCGTGTCTACGAGGAAGGATGACGAGATCAGTGTTTAACGTCCCGTCGACAACGATGTCATTAGAGACGGAGCACAAGCTAGGATTAGGAAAGGATTGGAATGGAAATCAGCCGTGCCCTTTAAAAGAACCATCCCAGGATTTTCCTGAACCGATTTAGATTAATCATGGAAAACCTAAATGCGCGTAACTGCACGCGAGTTTGAAGCGCCCTCCTCCAGAATGCATCCACCTCGCTCGGCCTCTGCTCATGAGATCCAGACCAAAGAGTAAAAGGTGCGCACCCGTGTCCACCGGAAATTTATGTTCGTGGCCTCGCACAAGCGAAGCAGCATTCCGTCTGAGCGCATATTTTGGCAGTGTCAAGTCCTATCGGGAAAGCTTTCCGGTGGTTGAAGCACTCTCGTTCGTATTTAACGGTTGCTTCCACTGACGTTGTTTTCCGTGTAATTGATTCCCACGTCTCTGTTCTCTATGTCGAACTCGTCCACCTTCATAATATTCAAGCTGCCGACATTGCTTCTGTACCTGACCTTTACCCACATCTGTAACACATTATTTCTGAAAAAAAAAGTGGTCCGTATATACTCTTGTGGGAACCCCAATTTCTGATAATTGCGTAGTCACCTTAAGAGCCATAGCCAAGTCCCAAGGATTTCCATCCTCACACAACGTGGCACTTTGGCGTAGGAAAACGCCCTATTTTTGGCTTCTCGTAGCAAAATTCTATCTGCTTCTGCGTTTTGTGACAGTTGACATGTCTCGGCGTTGATCTTCCTGATTCTGCCTGAAAAGATAACCACTGACTCCTATGTTTCTACGTAAGAAGACTCAATTTTTGTCGGGAGGACCTTGTGTTATTTTGCTTCTGATAACGCTGTTGTAAGCCGCCAGCTAACTGTTGGAATGTCTCTGTCTGCTTCGTTGTACAATAAATACGTTTTAACTTCACTCGTCTCACAAACCATTCGCAAGGGAAACTCCCCATAGGACACTTCTCAGAGTTAGTGTTAAGATGGCCCAGTGGATAACCCATCAAGGACAGAACACGGATGAAGCATGAAAACAGGTAAAAGGTGTACTGAACTGTGAAGAAAGAAGCAAAATAGAAACAGTGAACGGTCCAAGCTTCACAAGTGCAACATTGAGGAAAAAGGCCATACGAAGACGTCGTGGTTAAGTGGTCACAGTGTTGGACCGCAAAGACAACGAGCCGTGCTCACAACTTCCTCGTGCCATTTATTTATTTTTTTTCACAAAATTAAGAATTGTCCGTCAGGTCGCTGAAATGTTGGTTGTCTTTCTGCAGTCTTCGCAGTTGTCATACTGTACATTGGTTGTAGAATATGAGTCACGTGGCAAGAATACATGACAGTCGCAAGTAAATGTGAAAAATAGTGAGAACAGGCCAGATACCACATGGACAGCTCACAGAAATGAAAACAACAAATAAACGCGTTTGAACTATGTTGCAGCAAAGGAGGTCAGGAGTGAAAACTTCCAAAATCGGAAAGGTTTTGATAGACCACAGGGAAAACTGACGGGGAAACTGCTGCGTTCATTTGTTGCACCTTATGTGACAAACTATTATGCTTTCAACTTTTCCTTGGGATTGATTACCTTCACATTCATACGTATACCCAAATCGGGCAAGGAGACATATCTCACTCACTCACTAATTGTAGAAGATAGGTGCGTCTGAGACGTGGGACTTACGGAAGGCAGGAAAGGTGTGAACGGGGCCTAATCGGTTACTGTTGGTTGCACAGAAAACACATACACTTTATTTTAAAGAAAAACAAAACTCTCAACAATCATTTTAAATAGATTTTACTACACTGGCGGCTGAAAGCCTTATTAGAAGAATTGCAAGTTATTGTTGGTTGAAGGCCACAAGCAATGTTACACACAATCAATGGCTCAAGGCCTGATTAAGAAGGTTCAAAATTATTCGTCGGCTGAAGACCAGAAGCAGTCTCAAAAATATACAATGGCTGAAGGCCTGAATTACCAATAAGGTGGACAATTACACGTTAAAAATACAAAAATCTTTTAACAATCTTAATAACTCTAACAAGTTATAGTGACGGAAGGCCTTATCAAGACAAAACTGAAACAATTTGTCTGCTGAAAGCCACTAGCAATGTTACAAAGAATTTACGGCTGAAGGCCAGCAGCAGTTTCAGCATACACAACGGCTGAACGACTGAATTACAAATAAGGTGGGTAATTACACTTTAAAAATACTATAACCCTTTCTAATAATCTTAATAACTCGTATCAAGCTATACTGACCGCTGAAGGCCTCACTAAGACAGGATTGAAAATTATTTGTCGGCTTAAGGCCACAAGCAATGTTACAAACAATTAATGGCTGAAGGTCGGAATTACAAGTGGGGAAGGTAATAACATGTTAAAACATTAGGGTAAATTTTGAACAATTATGACAATTTGTCCAAATAGGACAGAGTGATCCATAGACAGTGCTCCCTGGATCGACCTGAGGAAGGCGACTACAGCTGTGTAAGCGGTGAGACAGGCAGCCAAAATTTGTACTCACGTAACAGGATGGCAACTCACACCGACCGACTAACCAATCCGTCTAACGTCCGATCACCGGTACAACGATGGAATATTTTTAGGCAAGGGCGAAGAGACAGACAGCAATACGTCTCCAGAAAACACCCAAGGCCGAAGGAAACACCTAGCACCAAGGTAGACCTCCCAAAAAATATGAACAGTACAATACAAGAGGCTGTCGAACCAGGCGCCGTGTCGGACAGCATCAGCACGACGAGGAAAGGTACACTTCCGGAAAAGTACGCTAACCTCCAGGGCAGGTAACTGGGGCGTTAGCGGCCACAAGGCACTAATAATAGTAAATTAAATTATGAATAACAAATAGAGAAAGACGGCTGCAATATTTCACCGCCTCGAAACACTTCACTCGTTGCCGCCAAACTCAGCGGACCTGGGAGCAACAACCCCCCGACCAAAGGCGAGATCTCAGAATAGTCGAGGTTGTAGTATTAGGAGTTAACTCTTCATTCAAATTAACGTCCAGGGTTCGGTGTGCAACGAACAGTCGCTCTCGCAGCTACCTCTCCTCGATCCGGCAGTGGCAGCACGCCGCCAACGGCCGAAGCTTGCCCTTGCGCTGCACGGACCTGCTCGCTGCTGCGTCCCAGCCGAACTGATGACTGTTCGCATCCTTTCCACCTAATCCAGTACGCAGACAGCATTAAAATAACTACTCACTCAAAACCCCAAGATACACACGGATCCGGGAAAACAATTCCACCAACAACTCACAATACCAAAACCAGGAACTGTGAAACAGCATGGAGGAATTATAAGTCGGCACAAACACAAGAAGACAGAAGCGGTCGGAAGACCAAATGCACGTCGCCCGCTGCGACGACCGCCTGAACGACCAACCAACGGTCGTCCCCACTAAAGTCAGGCACGGGAAGATCCCAGTATAAATCGTCGACTGACAACTTATTGGCATGAGGTCACTTCTCCGGGGGGACACACACACAAGTGAATGCTGGACTGCTCGAATATCACGGTCCATTCAGCTAAACCTGGCTTAACCCCGTCCTTGACGTGGTGGTGCACTCTCGCGACCACATCCTTCCGTCGGACAGTGCATGTGTGTCGCCAGCGTTCGGGCAGGGAGAGTACTGGCTGCCCGGCCCTCACTGCTGCTCCGTCCCAACTAGCCTAGCTCGACACACGACGACCCGGAAATACTAGAGGTCGCTCCAAAGATGGTGCCACAGTGATAAGCGCTATAGATAAGCGCTGCTGCTGCCACTCACGGACAGACAAGGGGAGCAAACGTAGTGGCGCTAGTGAACACACTAAAAAAACGAGACACCACTATCGCTATTACAAGACGCCAGGCTATGAACGGCATCAACGCGAGCCGCACACGGCTCAGCGTCGACAAGAGATTCCCATCGAATCACACAGTTATTGTCACTAATAGCGTGTTAGACACACCAGACGTATTTTTCGGTGGAGGATTCGGTTGACTTGTAGCCTCGTCATCAAACGTTTGGGTTCCCATTCGAGAGCAACTTCCTTTCGCCTACTAATGGAGTATTTATGCCGAATCAACTCTTATTACAGGTCCCTTTCTTACACTTTGCTGTCGCAAAAGGATGTTACACCACGACACAGACACAAATTTGAATACAGCGAACAGCGAGGAAGAAAACATATTGCCACGAGAGAGGTTTTAAGTCGACTGGCCCGCTTGGCAGTCCAACGTCGTGACCACGTAACCACGACGGCGCAGCTCTTCCGTGTTGCTTTACGTTGCTCTTCTTCTGCTTGGATCGTTCACGTTCCTATTTTGCTTTTTTTTCACAGTTCAGTACACCTTCTTCCTGTACGCAGTTTCTGACGGCTGTCTACCGGGCCCTGCCCTCTCACCGCTATATCTGGGAGGGGTGCGATGGGGAGTCTCCCTCGTCAGTGCAGCGGCCGCCCTAACATCGTCAATGAACGTTGTGGAGGAGCATCTATTCCCTGCTGGTAAAAGCTCTTGTCCTGTAGGCGTAGCCATGTTTTCACTGCTTGAATGACACTCTCGTCATCTTCAAAGTGTGTTCCCCATAGAGAATCTTTAAGCGGCCCAAACAGATGGAACTCAGAGGGTGCCATGTCTGGACTGTAGGGTGGATGAGACAATGATGTCCAGTCCAATTTGGCGACGTGTTCCTGGGTTCTCAGACTTGTGTGTGGGGGTGCATTATCGTATTGGAGCAAGGTCTCTGCTGGATTCTTTTCCGATCGAACACATCAGAAACGGTTCTTGAGTTTATTCAGTCTTCATGTATGCCTGTCAATTGATGGTTGACCCTCTAGGCATCACGTCCACGAGAACGACGCCATCACAGTCCCAGAATACTCACCATGACTTTTTCGGCTGAGGGGGTTGTCTCGAAATTCTTCTTTATGATGTGAATGAAGAAGATGCCACTCCATGGACTGTCTTTTTGTTTCCAGCGCAAAGTGGTGCACCTTGCTTTCGTCCTCCGTAACGATCCGTGACAGAAAGGCCTCTCCGTCGGCGCCAAAACGCTTCAAAAATTCATATGAAATGGCCTTTCTTTGAACCTTGTTGTCCGCTGTCATTCGTGGAACCCATCATGAGCACGTCTTTGAATATCCGAGAGTCTCGATCAATGCAGGCGCACTTCCAATGGTGACCGAGAACTGTAGAGCCAATTGGCGAGTTGTGATGCACCTGTCGGCACGAATAATGGCATCCGCACGATTCCGCATGTCTGGAGCAGTGGCTGTGACAGGACGTCTCGAGCGTGGCTGATCATGCAGCTCTGTTTCTTCATTTCCTGAGACTGTAGCTTTCTTTACCAATTGCCCAACTTCAGCATCGCCATACACTGCACACAAACGGTTATGGATGTTCTCCACGGTTTCTTTTTCTGCACACAATAATTTAATAACAGCACGGTGCTTGCAACATGAGTCGTATGTAGACGCCGTTTTGACGCTGTACTACATCTCTGCCATCAGCCAGAACGGTTTGAAACTTCGCCAGCGCACAGAACAAACATCAAATGTGAAGCTTCAACAAGAACGTTTGTCTGTGTATATTAATAGCTTTTTTAAAAAATGTGGGGCTTTACGTATTGAAGGACCTTCGTAGTACGTGCAGACGATCTGGGTGTTTGGCGCAGGATTGTTCTGAGTGCCACTGGGAAACAACTTGGCGGAAGATATGATGTATAATTATTTTTTTGTGTGTTTTGAGTACAGTTTCTCTATTAGTGTTTGTTTGCTATCGTAAGTGGCAGTAGTAGATTACGCAAAAAGCCAGATATACTTTGTGCTACTACAGGTGAGACCGTTGCCGCTTTGACGGAGCAGTAACTGGTGCTGTCAGATTTGAATAAGCAACATTAGGGAAAGGAGAGCTACGTAGACAGTTCGAAGCGCTACAGACTGTGGTTCAGCAACTGCAATAAGGATCAGCGATTTGTTAGGCAGTAGTGAATGTACCTTCTCCTCTTGCTTTCGATCCACCGGCAGCTGCATTGATGACGCTTTTTTACTGGCAAATCAACAGAGGACATAGTTGCGTTCATTGACCATGTTAGGGCGGCCGCTGCACTGACGAGCGAGACTCCCCATCGCACCCCTCCCAGATAGAGCGGTGAGAGGCGAGGGCCCGGTAGACAGCCGTCTGAAACTGTGATGGAGGCTACGTAGGAAAATGGGACATAGACAAGACATGTTGATGTATATTGTCACCAAATTCTGACTCTTAACAATTTAAATATGTTCTGAGAAAAAAAATGTCTTGCATTACTTATTGAACGACCCTCGTACATGTGGTTGACACAGCCATGGTAAATGGTAATTCATGATCTGGCAGGTTAGCACACTGGCTTTAAATACGTTTCCTTGACGTCCCCTCTTAGTAACAGCAAGTTCACAGGGTTCTTTGGCTTGTCAAATAACATCTTCAAGGGGCTACAGATGTCTCTACAAGTCGACATTACCCAAGCAGATACATACATGCACTAGAAAGGCTATAAAACAAAAGAATGGTCTGTCTCCTCACCACATCGTGCCGATACTGCCAGACAACGGTTCCAATTCTGAAGGGGAGATTGTGTCTCTACGTGTGCAGCAGGGCAAGTATGGACTGTGGGAGAGTGATCCAGAATACGCCCTGAGGCGCACTGTGATACAGCGATGTGCACCGGTAGCAGTAATAACATTTATCTGCATGATGAGTTGACAGACTTATAAAGTGTCTCAGTGCGTGGGATAGCGGTCGGGCATCAGCGTGAGCTGCGAAGAAGTGCCGACACGCCCCGTCATTGAGTCGTGACGTCAGAGCCGAAGGTAAACGAGCGCCTGCCACGTGTTGTGGAAGTAGCTGCATGTGACAGGAGGGCGCCGCTGGCCCCAAACGTTTCTGTGGTACTGTGCAGCCCGTACTCCTAGGTGCTCTCAAGACAGTCCGCCGAGAGCGTAGGTGTGGATGGCCTACTGTGTGGTCCAGAATGACAGTTGGTGTGAAGCACAGGCCCTGGGCATGCACTGTGAATCGGCCAACACTGCAGCAGATGTTCGTGAGTCAGAGAAGGGGGTGCACGAACGCGTCATGCCTGGATGGCACGGAGATGACAGGTTTCAGATCACCTGCGAGTGACCCTCGCTGGTTGAGTGCTGGCAGCACGTCTTCTCGTCATCCGTGATGTCCCGTTAGGCAACAATAGCCGACCATTACTGTGGTCTGGATCAGGTATACTGTGTCTCGGCATTAAAGTCAACAGACGGGTAGCAGACAGAACACCACCCAATAGTTTTTCGTCGTTTCACGGAAACTCAGTATACCATCATTCTCTCTGGCTGTAGAGATAGAGACAGCATGGCAGACGACTCCAAAAACCTCGTTTTTAGAGAGTCGAGCCTGCGTCTATGACGCGCTGGCTCTCGATGTATCATCGAATTTGTTGTCATTTTTTTTGGTCTCGTGTGCGCTCGCTGACTCGCTTTGGTAGTGAAGTAAATATTCTGGGTCCCCGAGCTCTGGTCTTTCTACACCGTTTGACTATTGCAGTGGCGCTCTGGCACTTGAGGTTACAGAGTGTGATTTCAAGATACCATGTTATGTGGCATCGCGGCGTTTTGTGCTTTTGCTTCCCTCACTCGATGGTTGTGTGGCAGTGCTCGCCTAATGCCCTGCCTTCCGCTGCATCGGCGGTACGCTGCGTTGACATTCCAACTGGCGTGTAAGCCCTGAGCTGACGTCCTCTCCTCTGAGCTCACTCGGTAGAAGTTAAAAAAAAAGTTAGGTATATACCCGGATATTATTACGTGCTGCAACAGTACGATATGACGACTTGATAAAGGAAGGTATTCAATAATCACAGTCAGGTTGTAGAAACACCGCAACGAACTTGTGTGTCTCCAGTCATCCATCTTCTAACGGATTGTGGGACAGGAGCTGCTTTATTAGCAACAACACCACCATGAGCTTTGTGTGTTAGTTTTATTCAAATGCAAGCACTTTCGGTGATACAGTCCACCACCTTCAGGCCCCTCTGCAACATAGGGTTTTCACTTTTTCAGTGGTCATCATCACCGTGTCTCCAACAAAAGGAGCAGAAACAATCAGCGTCCTCGTAACTTATCGCTGATAGTACATCTGGTTGTAGCACATCAACTGAAATGATGGGTGTGTACCCGTAGGGTTCATAGCTTTTACCTGAAGCATAATACCAGTTTTGTTTGTTTAGAGGGACAGAAAAAATATTTGAACTACTGTGAGATGTATGAAGCTCATAGCTGCTATAGAATAGGGCCGAATTCGTCTCATTTCACACAACTAAAATTCATAACAAGTAGAACGGTGCCGGAAATGTCATTATCTGCAGCCTGTATATTGGGTCAAAGTACCCTAGTAGGCAGTAGCAAAATTTCGGAGACGACGTATTTGCTGAAGGGTTACCGATCATCTGCTGGAAATTTAAATGACATAGGATATAAATTTTCTGTAGTCAAAGGAGCATTGTGAGTGTGGAGTCAATGATAAGGCATTAATTAACAATTTTATCAACTACTAGGACAGAAGTCTCGGGTTACAAAAGCCTGAACGTGTATGGGCTGCTTCGTATCTACCCACTTTCTCTAACGACCCTTTTTGTTCCACGTTTTTCCCATTTTACGGCAGCTCAAAAGTCGAGAAATTTTTTTATCTATCACCACTGACCCAGTAATGGACACCGGAGCTGCCGTTTCCGGCTTTTTGTATCGGCACGGCGCTGAGGGCTTTCAGCGCGCATTGCGCGGCGTGATGGATGCGCGTTTTATCTGCTTGGCGCCCCATCTGTCCATCCGTCAGGCCCCTCTCCAGCCTGTCTGGTTGACCGCCTTGCATTTGTATGTGTGCCGACCGGTGTGCTGCCCGAAGAGGCGCCAAACAAATCTGTTAACTACTGCCGGCGCCAAACACCTCTTACCGATTCAGTGCTCTTTAAAGCGCTTGTTTTGCATCTATGACGATAAGGAGCCTGCTCTAATAATAAATTCTGTGTTACGGTGTATTACAGAGAAAAACTCAGAAAGTAGTTTAATATTTTATTTAATGTGTCAGAGTGGTAGTATTACTGATGTTCATGAATTGCGGATTGGTTTCAACTGGTTTAAAAACGATGAAAAAAGTGACTATATGCTATTGTATGTTTCTGTGATCTACTCACTAGTGTATCTTGAACAGGCCTCTTCATCTCTGCTTACCTATTACCGCATACATCCTGTGGAACCTGTCGCCTGTATTCGAGCCCAGACCTTCCTCTACAATTATCACCAACAAATAATAGAAGGGAGAACCGATAGAGGTACTCAAGGTACCCTCCGCCACACACCGTCAGGTGGCTTGCGGAGTATGAATGTAGATTTAGAAACTTCCTTCCACTTTCCTGATGCCTCACAGTTTGCCTTATAAACCGATCCGTTAGCCACGAAGAACGCTGTTTAAAGCATGTTACTTACACTACCATAAAAACGCAATAATGTGTATCGTATCAACAACTACTAGACATGGTAGCATCACAGTCCTAATAATGGAGCTTATTATTGTCTCACTGTTGTCCACTTAACAAGTATCTTCAACCACTCTTTAATCAGAAGCGCTTTCTGTGTGGTCTGGAAACAAGAACTAGTCAAGTCATTACCTAAAAAGGACGCTGCCACAGCACCCTCAATTTGCATTCTTTCTGCCCTGTCCTAGACCTTAGAATACACAATCCACAAGAAAATGTATAACTAAAAACAACCAGCTAGGCTAATACCAATCAGGGTTTCCGTAAACATCGCATCACGACACCTGCCGTAACAAAGGTAACAAACCATGTGCAGCTTCCCATGAATGTCATAGCGCACCCTTACTGTTAGAGGGTCTGCACAACCGACACGCAACATAGGTTGCCGACCCCCAATCAGGAGCGCGGAGAGAAACTTCGCCAGCGGACAGAAACAGAAACAGACTTTCCAAATAAACGTGGAACATCTTCGCCAGACCACATATAACAGAGTTCCACCAATCGGAACTCATATAACTCATGTAGCACTGCGCCGACCTGGCTTTATAAGCACGCCTAAACCGACAGACCTACAGTGTTTACCAATCGCTAGGAACAGCTCCATCCAGTACTTACGCCGGCCCTAACATTGTATTCACTCAACGTAGCATTGTAGTAGGACTATGTCTTTTGTAGAGTTGTTTTTGGGTAGTATTTTCTTCTGTTGTCTTGTTTCCTTATCAGGTGTCCACCACAACAGTTGTGGGGTTTCTTGTGTTTGTTCTTGCGTTTAGCACTTAGTGTATGCCAAGGAGGGGTTTTTCCTGTAATTACAATAAAATGCGTTCAAACTGGCTGCTAGTTATTTCCTGCCGACCGCAGGACACTACAACGGATGCACAAGAGGCAATTGTCATGTGCTTCTTAGACTTCAGCACAGCTCTTCATACTGTCAGCTTTGGCATATCATTTGTCAAACTTAGCAGCTTAAATGTCTTGCAAGGTACGGTGCAATGGTTTCGCCCATATCTGACGACACGCCAGCAGTGCTTCACGCCCGGCACCGTGAAGTCACAATGGACGTGAATAGTACCAGGCATCCCCCATAGTTCGTGTTAGGTCCTGCACTCTTTTCATTGTACGTAAATTATGTATCATTAATTTTGTTCTAATGCAAATAGCACATGTAAGCTAATGACCTCCATTTGTATCCAGGGACAAAACCTGTAAAACTGAAGGCAATTATCGAGAATTTAAATACCGACTCTTGCGCACTACCAAAATGGGCGCTGGAAGCAGTGTTGTAGTCTCAACCCATTAAAAACCCCAGCAGTACTTGTTTGGTCATTCTAGGATCATTAGCTCGAAATATCGGTAATCCCTACCATGTTTAACCCTTAAAGGGACAATTATCACAATCTCTCCTTTACAAAGAGTAAACGTAAACTGGACGGAACATGCAACTGCAATATGAGAGAAGGCATCAGCATATCTGCATGTCCTACAACAATATAAAAATCTGTTTCCTTTTGACCTGAAAAAGTAACTTGTGCAAACACTTATACTTCCTGTTATTGATTACAGCGATGTTACCCTATAAGGTCTTTCTCAGGAAACCCCCGGCGCCTGGAACTGATTATGATCACCTGTGTTCGTTGTATCTGCAATGTTCGACTTTTTGATCACATTTCGCCATTATATGCACAGCCATCCTCCATGCGTGCAGACAAGCGCAGTGTTTCTATACACTTTGTCATCTCTATTGTATAAATAATGAACACTGTACTTCATATCGCTCCTTGACCTTAACGTTTTCATGTGAACAACATGGGAGAAACACCCGCTCCCATCAGAGCAAAATCTTTTTGGTCACACTCCATTTTCAGCCACTCCTCGAAGTTCTCAATAACAACAAACCGACTCTGGAGTAACTTTCTGCATTGTATTCGAGAACTGATTAAAGTCTCCAGCTTCAAAAGGCAGTTAATGGAAGATCTAACTGTAACAACAAAAAGGATTACAATTGCCTCTGTAAGCATTCGTTACCGTTGTGCGTCCCTCTTTCAAACATTTCCAAGTATTCTTAACTGATTCACTGTATTCTTAGCCGATACATTCTTCTTGTATTTCCTTTCCCCACAACTAACTATATCACAAAACATACATCGTACTCAACAAATTCTTTTTATATCTGCCAATTCCATTATTGCTACTATTGTCATTATTAATATTATTTGTTGTTATTATCACTATTGGGAGCAGTAGCTGCACTAGTACGAGTACTGATAGTATTGTCTTTGTAGTCCTTATTCAATGTAATTTACTTACACTCAAATCATTTTAATACTAGTTACATGAAAATTGTTATTTCTTGGGCAACTGATATGTAAAAACTCTACTGTATATATGAAACCCTGGTTTTATTTTAGGGAGGGACTGATGGCTCTGATCAGGTCAGATCAAATAAACTAATAAATAATATAAATGTTCCCGACCAGTTGCTTTTCTAACCTCTTTTTTCTGCTGGAGTATCTCTTCATTAGTTATTCGATCTACCAATCTAATCTTCAGCGTTAATCCCTACTTCCACATTTCATCCACCTATATCCTTTTCTTGTCCATACTGCTTATCCTCCACGTTTCACTCCCAGCAATTAAAAAATGATCAAACGTGCGTGAATTCCTAAGGCACCAAACTGATGAGGTCATCGGTGCCTAGATGTACACACTGCTTAACCTAACTTATGCTAAAAGCAACACACAAACACCCAAGGCCGAGGGAGGACTCGAACCTCCTGCGGGAGGGGCCGCGCAATCCGTGACATGGCGCCTCAAACCGAGCGGCCTCTGCGCGAGGCTTCCGGCAATTACTTTGTAAGCAACTGTCTTAATACATAAACATATATCGATGATAAAATATTTCTGCTGTAAACGTATTCTGTTACGCAAGTTCTTGTAAAACTTCTTGTCTAATAGAAACATGGAGAAAATTCGTGACGTCCGGAGGACCACAGTTCAGGAGAAATACACTGAGAATGATAACGCAAATGTTAATTGGGTCTTTTGCAATATTGTGTTGCGATGTTATATATAGACGAATGTGGCTGGCGGGGTATTACTTAAGCCACATAATAACCAACATAGAACGCACTGAGCACCTGCTCCTCGGTTTAAGCTTCCAAAGCTCTTCCATAGCATTTCTTCTGGCTAATAGGGCCTGTACCAATTTGTTTACCTCAGCTATTTTCACCCATTCTCGCAACAGCAATCACCTCTTGTTGTCATTCACTGTAAAGATTTTCGGGAGAGTTCCCTTTGGCAACTAACGAGTACTGAAACTAGAAATCGCTTAGAAACTGGGAGCGCCCTTTCCCCAACTCCAAGACTATTGTCAGCTTATTTGGAGCAAACAGAGTTCTACAACCCTCCGTCCAACTCTTTTTTGTAGGTAACAAATAAACAAAAATAAAAAAAAACAATATTATCTCTTACATTCACGCATATGTCAAGTAAATCATCAACATGTTTATGTTACATGCACACCATTTATGATCTAGATTTCCAGGAAGTAAAATTAGTAGAAAACAGTTTCCGTCGCACAGTCATTTATTAAAAATATGAACGGCTTCAGCCTGTAGTAGTAGACCACTTTCACGTGATGTGCCATCCTTCTGACGATGATGATGACTGGGGTCAGCACATCTGTTCAATTGGAACGACCACATAGAAAGCGAACGAAAGACTGTGATTTATTGGTAGAACACTTAGAACATGCAACAGGTCTATTACAGAGACTGCATAGCCTTCTGGAGTACTGCCGCCTCAGATACGTTTGACAGAATAAATTGAAGAAGTTCGAAGAAGGGCAGCTCGTTTTTCACTATCGCGAAGTAGGGATGGGAATGCCACCGATGTGATACGCGAATTAGGCGGCAATCATCAAAATAAAGGCGCTTTTAGTTGCGGCAGGAGCTTCTCATGAAATTTCAATCACCGACTTTCTTCTCCGAATGAGGAAATAATTTTTTGTGTTCACCTACACAGGGAGAAATGACTATCATAATAAAAAAAATCAGAGCTCGCAGGGAAAGAGTTAACGTTTGTTTTTCCCGCGTGCTATTCAAGAGTAGAATAGTAAAGAAATAGCTTGAAGGTGGATCGATGACCCCTCTGCCAGCACTTAATTGTAATTACAGAGTATTCATGTAGATGTATATGACGATCTCCTTGCCCAAGTTTACACATATCTAACTTCTATCTTTAAGTGATACTTGTTTTCAAGTGCAATGTTTCATAAATTCATTGTAAATTTAGTTTGTTCTGGCGATTTGATGAAACACAAAAAGTGCGCTACAAAACACTTATTTTGGCGACACATATTAATGAGGCATATGCCACGGTCGTTACCAAATCATCGTTACAAACGATAAGAAACTTCACGTTAGTGACTGATTCCTTGTTGCACTGACTGACCTGGAGAATGAGGGAGGCCAGTAACGTAGTTGACGGAAACGCACATGCATTCACGTACCCGACGTGATTTTGTTGTAACACAGGTAACCTCAAACGGAAGGTTGAGGCCAGGATTTAAACAATGTTATTTTCGATGACGTCTAAGGTCTTATCCTTTGTTCCATATTAGAAAAGATTTTGCATGGCAGCAGTAATCAAAGAGTAGATTCTTTGATTTTCTTATTCCTTCCGAAATAGGATCATTATTTTTCTCGATAAAAATGATTTGTCCAAATAATGTACAAAGTGGCTGAAAGAAAGTTCAAGTAATGCAGACAGCAAATTGGAAAATAAAATCGATGCAATGAGAACACGAAATGTTAAGAGTTCATCGAAATTCTCATTCACCAATCGTATCAGTGTGCGGTATATTTCTGTGCTGCGCATATCTCCATGAATCATTCGGTCGTAAACATGTCACTAAAATGGGTGATGGAAAAAGCTGGAGTGAAATGCAGATATATAGAGAAAGAGTTTACAGTCTAAAGAATCCAGAAATGAAAGGGTTCGCGTGTACGACAAAAAGGGAATAGAGGCACCGATACGCCCGTGACAAAAAACAGCGATAATATCATTCTACATACGTACTTTCAATTCGATATACAACCGCTGCTATACCACTTGAATATTTTTCCCATTTTGAACAACAAACTCGTCGTGATTACGACGAGCGCTTTTTATCTCCGGTACCTCCAATATTTCCTGCGCGCGGTTTTCCGGTATGCGAGCACTTTGTGATTATTCTAAACTGCCAGAACTTCAGCGTTTCGAGAGGCAATTAATTATAACCATTCAGGGACCTATGTGGGCATTTATAGCGCTAATTTTCGCATTTCGGGACAAGGGGAAGGGGACGAGAGCAAGTAAAACACCGTCAGATGTGCTGTTTATTAAACTGTGTTTGATAAACGGCGCGGAAGTAATTTCAGCGATATTATTAAAATTACCCATTGAATGAAACCACCAATTAAAAAACAAACAGGCCGAAAAATACCGTTTTAATTAATTACGCGTTGCGAAACTTTCGTCGCAACAGCGCAACTCAGATTAACAAGGTCTCTCCGTACCTGCTTTGCTCGGCAGCTGACTACTAACTGCAGCATTCCTGGAAACGTGTCACCTTCCAGTTTCGGAAAACTTAGATTTCCAGGTGCTGTACCAGCCTCACTTGAAACAAATGTACAGTTGGTACAGTCGCAAGGTATTAAAACATATACCACACTACCATTATTCTAAACATTACTGTGTATGTTTATTCCTTTGTGCCCTATCATTTATTTGTGTGACACACGATGGTTGAAAATGTCACAAAATATAGAGAACTTTCTTTAAAAAATTCCATGATATATCTTTTATGGTAAACAATCTGAATCAGTATCAGAATAATGTTTAATGTGTTTAAAAACGTAGCAGAAGAAACTGGCTTGCAGATATCTTCTGAATAGTGGAAGTATTGTCAAATACGAAGGAAAATGCAACAAATTTTTGAACACAAGATATGGAACAGTAAAACTTTGAATAGTTTAAATACCTGTACTAATGGATTAAAGCCAGTGGAATAGATAAAGAAGCCAGCAAAACGGAAACAACTTCCCGAACCAAACGCAACATTTACAACAAAATGTAGAATAATAAAGAAAAGGAAGAAGTCTCTAACACAATGTAGTGTGTCCAAATAGTGAAAATGTTATCTACATTTTGAAAAGTCGGAATACGTACTTTTGTTATAAAATTAAAATAAAGTAATACAGACAAAATGCGCAAATTCAGAGTGGGACTTACGGCCGTAAACGAACAATGAATGAATCAAAACGGACGAAATGCTTCTTCAACGTCTTTGAGTCGAAACCGAAAAGATGAATATCCTTGCAGTTGAAAGCCAAAGAATACACCAGAACATACGCAGAACTGAAATATCTTCAAAAGAGATAGAGTGACATTGGGGACTTTCGAGAAGAGAAAGGGACCACAGGCGTTAGATGGTTGGACAAACGCTGAATGTAGTGAATTGATAAAAAACAGCTGGTTTAAAGGAAATAATGAAGCAAAGAAATGCGGCCATTTAGAGAATGTTTTATAATAACAGTAACAGAAAATAGGAACTTCGTGAAGCACCATAGCAACGTAAGACTTAAGTGCATTATCTTAAAGATCTAATGGAGATATAACAAGTAAGCCTTATTGAGTCTCGTAATACAGTTAGTTTAGGAACTAGAAAACCATAAAGATATAATTATTATAGCAAAGTAAGAAAATTGTAGCCCTCACTGTATTAAAAGTGTCCAGAGAAGTACTGGCTCAAAAGAGGCATAATGCAAAGTAGAATTCTGTGTTGGTACACAAGTTGGTAATTAATATTTATTTTTGTGATATTACAGCTTTTCCATATTTTGCATGTAATTTTAGTAAAATATTGTTAATGGTAGGTATAAATAAGAAAACCGATGTAGCTTAATGAACTAGAGCTAAAATCTAGTCGACTGAGATTGTGCAACCATTAGTATACTCAATCTGACTAAGGGAAATCGCCATTAAGGAGTATCAAAAACGCTGTTGATTTCCCCTTCCTCAACGTGTGATACTGCAATTTCTTTTTAAATGTCCGAGCAGTCGCGAAACGGAAACCACAGCGAAAATCCAGAACGTTTTAAAACCCTTGTTGATATACGGGCCCACAGCCAGCAAAATTTTACTAAAAACATTCTCTGTTTTAGGCTGTATATTTATATGTTGGTATGTTCTTTTTATAGATGCTTGACAATGACATGGTAGTCGAAATTGGCCAATAGAACAACAAATAAATTGTCCAATGGACAATGTTTTCTTTTACAAAAAATGTGTTATTTGCAACATTTAGCTTCACCTTCCATCTACTACTTTGCATAGTCGAAGCTCCGAATTAGGCTTCTGTCGTAGCGCTGCACCAGCTTTCCATACCCTCATTCTACAATGCTGCTGCCTGCGCTTATGAGAGCTGCATGACATCACACGGAACCGCTGAGCATGAAGGAGTAATCGGGCGACAGCAGGTACTTCTCACTTTGCGGGAGACTCTACAGCTCCAGGCATTTTTACGTGCTCACTGTGCGCTCGCAACTGTATACTGCGACGTGACGGGAATACTACTGACACTGCGTAACATATCTGAGCAAAGCTTCGTGAGATTTTCAGTGTGGTTTTAATTTTGCGACAGATCGAACCTTAAAAAAAACAACATAGGCATTGTATTTTTAAGTGACCTGTCTTTGTGTAAACTTTTATACTGTCGGGCATTATTTCAGTATGAGAAAGAAGGTGAGAGACAGGATTTCCAGCACTTTTCAATATATCCGCTGATAATCTAATCAATAAGGTCTTGAGAAAGTCAAAAGAACTTGTAGTGGGAGAAGAAATTACAGAAAACGTTAATTGCACCGATGATAAGAAGTTACTAACAGCAACGAAAGAAGAGCTCCAGGTAATGACGGAGAATGTTGGGAGTCGGGGTGAAGAGTTTGCAATGAAACTGACCATTGGTAAGACATAGTGACGAGAATCGGAAATGAAAACGACAGTATTAGTACATCCTGAAGTGGAATAGAACAAGTTCAGTTACTCCATTATTTGAGAAGCTTGATAACTTACAGCGGAAGTCGTACAGGGGAACTGAAACGTTTTCTGGAGAGCGAATGGTTTGCTGACAGGCAGAACCACCCCATTACACTCAGGAATAGGTTCGCCAAATTTTTGTGTGGAATGTTCTGCCTTATGGTTCTGAAATGTGGACAGTCAGAAAGAAAGAACAAAAAAAATCAGAAATTTTTGAAATATGTTTATGGAGAAGAATGTAGAAGGTGAAGTGAATTGACAGAATGAGAAGTGAGGGGGAGCTGGGCAGGCTAGGAGAGGAGAGAACTTCATGAGGATTGTACGTCTTGGCTGGGGCACGTATGACGTTGTAGTGGTCTATTACAGAAAAGCACGGAGGAAAAGGTAGATGGGAAAAGAGAAGAAGAAGACGTTTTGGAGTGTCCACAGATGTGAAGAGAAGAAGACGCTCAAGACAGAGAGATGTGGAGGAAGTCTAATTGATACCAGTCTGAGGACAGATTTACTGGAAGTAGACTAGTTACAATTTAATAACATTTCAATAGATGCAGATTAAACCTATGTGCTGGACCAAGACTCGAATTCGGGACCTTTGCCTTTCGTGGACAGGTGTTCTATCAATTGAGGTACCCAAACAGGACTCACAACACCTGCTCACAGCTTTAATTCCACGAGTACCTCGTCTCCTACCTTTTAATTCACAGAAACTCTCCTGCAACACTTGCAGAACTAACACTCCTGAGAGAAAGGATATTGCGGAGACATGGCTTAGCCACAGCTTGGGGGATGTTTCCAGAATGAAATTTTCACTCTGTAGTAGAGTGTGCGCTTAATTCGAGTCTCGGTCCGGCACACAGTCGTAATCTGCCGGGAAGTTTCACATCAGCGCACACTCCGCTGCAGAGTGAAAATTTCATTTTGGAAATACTCGTAATTTGACATGCAACATATTTACGTAAGCTGAAAGACTTAAATGGCCAAGCATCGTGTAATTTAAGTGGCACTGAGAAGCGGTCACTTCGACTGTAAACAGGCAGTCTGTCTTTTGCTGGTTAGGTTTGCGTTCGGTCGTGTTGACGAGAGTCGGAATACGAGCGGTGAAACAGCCTCTCTTCCGGACCCAGAAGCAGCCCAGCTGTTGTGGACTTTTAAATATTTTGGACAAGTTTCTGTTATGTGAAGCAGGAATATGGCAGCAGCTAGATCTTTCATGTGTTAATAAGCAGACCTTTAAATCATATCCAAGTTGGATTTGGCCTTGTGTCGAGGAACCGATAAATGCAATGGGTCTGATTGCTTTGTTTGAAGATCTATATCCTCACATTTTAGTAAGAAAGGCATCGCTATTCCCAGAACCGATAACTGTCAGATTTCTGTGTTCGTGGCAGTAAAAGCGCACATATCCTTTCTGGAGTCCCGGGAAACTCATAACAATTAGAGCAACATTTTTATAAAGTAAACTTTGTCTCGATATCACTGCACCACAGGACCGAACAAATCAGCGTCATGGTACGTGGATATCCATGCAAACGAGATACGTGGATCTCCACGCAAAGGACGCAACACACAGTGCACATTCTTTATCTGCTAGTTCAGTGCATCCACACACGTGGCCAAACCTAGCTTAAATAAGGGAGAAACTTGCTGTGCAGGCACTCCTTCCTCCCATAAAGCGACACCCGGGGCACAATCTAGGCTTTGAAGTTGCCTGCTGTGGATGGCGACAGACTGGTGAGGGTACACTGTCCGTATTGTCACGTACAAGACAGGAGACACCACATCCGCTGCTGATCTTCGCTTTCAATCCAAACATAAGTTAACCTGCAGTACATGGGTAGTACACGACGCAGCTTCCTGTTGTCACATTGTATCGAAAACGATATTTATAATAAAAAAAACTCGGACAAATACGACTGAGAGTTCCGTTTAACCTAAGTGTGAGTGTATAGACGATAATAATAGTAATAATAATAATATAATAATAATAATTACGTCCGGCTCAGTGTTCTAGTTCAAACCTCTCTACTTGACGCAAATTCTGCGAATTACGTGTCCCTAACCTACTCCATTCATCTATCGGGTAAAAGGGCACTTAGAGTTTGACGTGGAATCCGAACCACATGTTGTTTCTGGCAACTCCTCACACTACTGAGACGAGAAGGCTATTTTAAAATAAAGATTGAAACATGCGTGGCCTGACCGAGATTCAATCTCGCGACCTATCGGTTCTCGTACACGCGCTTTACCACCAACTTAGCACGCCGGACGTCCATGTAGGTACTTCGTCTACAGGTAATGATAGGTAAATTAGTAAGTACCAAAAGATGTGACTATATGGCCGTATTTTTTGATTGCATTGACTTGGAAGCTTAAACTCTTTACACCGCAAGGAGACATCACACCCTAGTACTTGAAATGAATGGAAATGAACATGATGTTTCTACCCGCAGCTGTGAGTAAATTGCCGTAACGGACGAACAGACAGCCAGACAGATTACACTGAAAAAATTATTTTTTGTGATATAATTTTGCAGTGTTTTCCCCTTTGATAACATAATCATGTTCTGCCAAGCCCAGCCGAAAAATTGAGTAAATGTTTATGACTTTTCTTTCACTTATAGTCTGAAGCAACCCATCTTGCCAAATTTTATGATTCCAGGCCGACGGCAAGTATTCTACAAGTTTTGATGAGTGAGTTAGCGATTATGCAAATGTGCAGTATAAATGACCGTATTTTTGATTGCATTGAATTTGAAGCTTAAATTTTTTACATCGTCAAGAATCCGTAGACCTTAGCACCTGACATAAATGTCCAAGTGAAAACTCAACCCGTAACTAAGTAAAAGGGATGTTAACACTCCAACAGACAGACAGACGCAAAGACAGACCGGAGGACAACGAAGTGACACTGTGTGGGTTTGGTTTTTACCGACTGAGGTAGGGAAACCTAAAGGAAAAGAAGAAAAAAAAACTACGCAAGACTCTGAGATGTTGAAGAACGTTATTGAGTTGCGTATGTAAATTATCTGGTGGACTATGTTGGAAGCCCTGTAAAGTTGTTCCTGGATTATACTGTATTACATAGGAACATCGCAACGAAAGTAATTGTAGCAAAATGTTGCAGTGCCTGCTCAGTCCGACCCTTGGTGCAGCAACTGGTAGTTGACGACTATCGTAAATAAAGGTAACATATTATAAGTATCCGGAAAATTTTATGACTGATAATGAATCCCGGGAAAGAGCAGTAACCGTAAAATACGTGGCAGGACAGCGGGAGGAAACTAAAACTATACGAGCACAAAGTACATGGTGTAGTAGACAAGTAGATTCCTCACCCAAATTCACGCGAAGCAAATTTATTTTATTCAGGGAACAAGCAGTATGAAATATCTTTGTTCAGCTAACATTTCGGCATTGTTCTTCAGTCTGGGACACTAAGCATGTCGGGTTAGTACAAGAGATACAGATCGGAAGAAGAGAGGCTGTTTGCCCACAGTTCGTTTAGCATGCGGGAGAGCATCATGGAAATTCTCATCGGATTCGACTGGCTCATGTTGCCAGAGAGGCGTCGTGGGTTACCGAAACGGCTGCTAGTCGTATTAAAATTCCGAGAGTTAATCGCGATACTGCTTCCTTCACACATACATGCGGATGAGAAGTTGAGGAATTCGAGCTGCCTTTGAGGCATACCAAGAGCCGTTTCTCTCGCGCAGTTTCACTACTGTAACAGGCACTGGTGTAAATCATATCACAAATATCCTACGTCAAATAATAAAAAAATGACTTGCTGGCGTAGATGTAATGAGGTGCAGGTTGAATGATATGTACACAAAACCCCAACAGAATTAAAAGAACAATATAGCGCTCTCTTTGTTTTCTACGTCACTGAAAATAAAGACTGGCCCATTTATGCAGAACATGTTACACTAGTGGGCTGGAATTTGTATCCGGTAAGCTCGGTTAAGTTCAGAGGGGAGGCAGTGCGTAGTTCTATTCCCTGTTCATGGTGTTGGTTCCTATTCAACAATTTTTGTCTCGAGTGTTACGACGTTCCCTGGTTCCTTTGATTATTTTATTGGTGACGTTTGCGTACTTTATGACACGAATTTCGTACAGGAAATTAGGGGACTATTAATATGAGGACGTTCTGAGAAGTAGTCCCCCCGAACTTTTTATGTGCAAACTCAAAACTTAAAAATAAAACTAAGGTTATTAACACTGTGGGGTCCTACCCACTCGTACCTTATAGGGTGCCTAAAATGATGCTGCTTTCTCGGATATCTAAACAACAATTCAAGCAAATCACATTATGCTGTTGTTGTTGTTGTCGTTGTTGTTGTTGTGGTCTTCAGTCCTGAGACTCGTTTGATGCAGCTCTCCATGCTACCCTATCCTGTGAAAGCTTCTTCATCTCCCAGTACCTACTGCAACCTACATCCTTCTGAATTTGCTTAGTGTATTCATCTCTTGGTATCCCTCTGCGATTTTTATCCTCCACGCTGCCCTCCAATACTAAATTGGTGATCTCTTGATGCCTCAGAACATGTTCTACCAACCGATCGCTTCGTCTTGTCAAGTTGTGCCACAAATTTCTCTTCTCCCCAATTCTATTCAATATCTCCTCATTAGTTATGTGATCTACCCATCTAATCTTTGGCATTGATCTGTAGCACCACATTTCGAAAGCTTCTATTCTCTTCTTGTCCAAACTATTTATCGTCCATGTTTCACTTCCATACATGGCTACACTCCACACAAATACTTTCAGAAACGACTTCCTGACAGTTACAGCCGGCCGGAGTGGCCGTGCGGTTATAGGCGCTACAGTCTGGAACCGCGTGACCGCTACGGTCGCAGGTTCGAATCCTGCCTCTGGCATGGATGTGTGTGATGTCCTTAGGTTAGTTAGGTTTAAGTAGTTCTAAGTTCTATGGGACTGATGACCACAGTAGTTAGGTCCCATAGTGCTCAGAGACTTTTTTTTTTTTTGGACACTTACAACTATACCAGATGTTTACAAATTTCTCTTCTTCGGAAACGCTTTCCTTGCCATTGCCAGTCTACATTTTATATCCTCACTACTTCGACCATCATCAGTTATTTTGCTTCCCAAATAGCAAAACTCTTTTACTACTTTAAGTGTCTCTTTTCCTAATCTAATTCCATCAGCATCACCCGACTTAATTCGACTACATTCCATTATCCTCGTTTTGCTTTTGTTGATGTTCATCTTATTTCCTCATTTCAAGACACTGTCCATTCCGTTCAACTGCTCTTCCAAGTCCTTTGCTGTCTCTGACAGAATTACAATGTCATCGGCGAAACTCAGAGTTTTTATTTCTTCTCCATGGATTTTAATATCTACTCCGAATTTTTCTTTTATTTCCTTTACTGCTAGCTCAGTATACAGATTGAATAACATCGGGGAAGGGCTACAACCCTGTCTCACTCCCTTTCCAACCACTGGTTCCCTTTCATGTCCCTGGACTCTTATAACTGGCATCTGGTTTCTGTACAAATTGTAAATAGCGTTTCGCTCCCTGTATTTTACCCCTGCCACCTTTAGAATTTGAAAGAGAGTATTCCAGTCAACATTGTCAAAAGCTTTCTCTAAGTGAATAAATGCTAGAAACGTAGGTTTGCCTTTTCTTAATCTATTTTCTAACGTAAGTCGTACCGTCAGTATTGCCTCACGTGTTCCACTTATTTCTACGGAATCCAAACTGATCCACCTGGAGGTCGGCTTGTACCAGTTTTTCCATTCATCTGTAAAGAATTCGCGTTAGTATTTTGCAGCTGTGACTTATTAAACTGATAGTTCGGTAATGTTCACATCTGTCAACACCTGCTTTTTTTGGGATTGGAATTATTATAGTCTTCCTGAAGTCTGAGGGTATTTCGCGTGTCTCATACATCTTGCTCACCAGATGGTAGAATTTCGTCAGGACTGGCCCTCCTAAGGCAGTCAGTAGTTCTTATGGAATGTTGTCTACTCCTGGAGCCTAAACAACAATTGAAGCAAATCACATTAATAGTTTTTATTACAATAAAGAAGACTGACAATACTTAACTTTGGAGTTGCAAGAAAGTGTCACAGGCGATGCTCGACATGGAAACTGTCAATGTCTTTCTCTATATACTATGTCCACACAAGCAATGGACGTGGATCACCAATAACTGCTGTCATAGTGCTCTCCTAGTGTCCGCCTTCTAACTGTCCTGGTCTGTTAGTGCCGGTCTAGTTCTGTGCGATAGAGGCTGTAATCTCCCCACGGAAAATTACCCTCTACCACGCAATAATTAATAATGGTCAACCAAATCAGCCACATGTATTTACGTTTGAAAAGTATCTGATCAGATTTTCTAGTAATATATGCGCCGACAGCTCGTCGACGCCAAGGTATTTTTCTAGTACGTTTATTCTTTGGAACAACAGAGGTACAGAAATGTATGCTCCATGGTTATTATAGAGAGTGGGGGAAAGGAACAGCTTCGGAAGTATCGGTTGGAAGATTGTCGGATTGCTAAAGGAGATTTATTTACTCTTCTTCGCGCTAAAGCGAGCTAGGAAAGTTTGTGCCGCTAGCGTGATAGATAAACAGAAAACGAAACATGTACGGAAATGGATTCAATATACAATTTTCCTCAGAAATAAGGTTTGTGAACATTTTTTTCTAGAGTGAATGATGAATGAGTTCTCTGTCTGAATCACTGATGATTGTCTGGGCCCTGTAATTAATTGGGAAGTTTCAGCTGTGACGAAGAGAGCCTGCAATCTCTGAGTTTTTATAAATCGCCCAAAAAGGCTTCGTCCGCATCTGAAATTTTAGATCTGTCGTCAACTGAACGAATTGTTCAAACGATCGATTTTCCCAACTGAATGCAGCGCTTAATAATAATAACAAATGTAAAGATCTTTTCCAGCAAGCCAGCCGCTGAACATTAAGACGAAGGGCTCCACCAGAGATTCTACTAGGCTGATTTCACGTAAATAATATAGTTAAACTGTACATAGATAAAGGACAGAGAGAGAGAGAGAGAGAGAGCGAATGAAATTCGAGAAATTACTCAGAATCCTCCATTAGCATAATTGTTTGTCTGTCTTTTCACGGATCAGCCTAATAAGAAAACACGAAGCCCTGACTTTATTGTACCGATTTATGTGTGAGGGTGAAAGAGCGATAAAGGCGACAGATACACTTCTGCACAGACAAAACATTACACCAAGTTAGCGGCAAGCTGAATTCACATAGACTTTCATCATTTACAGAGTAGAATTCATTATAAGGCGTGCAGGAGCGGCGCTCACATCCTCTTCTTGTAGAGGCCGCTCCTGTCGTGGTGCGGTCCTAGTCAGCGGGCTATTGGCTGACAGCTTTCTCTGCTCTTGTGTTCTTCATCTTCGTGCCGGAGCTTGTCGCTACGCCGCAATAAACGCTATACGTCATCATTCTTGGATTTTGTGCATTTTCAACCCTCTCCCGGAAGAGGGCTCCGAAGAGTACCGTATAACATGGCGGTGAGTAATGTAACTATGTCGGTGAGTTACAGACCCTTATTAGACTGAAAACACAATTTCTGAGAGAGCGTCTCACGTGAATGATCTTCTTCTACAGCACGACAATGCAAGAGCACACACTAGTCCAGCGACATCTGCAACAATCCGACGGCTTTGGTTCACGTTATCGATTATCGTCCTCATACTACCGACTTGGCCATATCCAACTTTCATCTGTTTCCAAAACTTAAACCAACACCTACGAGGACTTTACTTTGTCAGTGTTGAAGCGATGCAGCCAGATGTGAGGTTGTGACTCCGTTAGCTGTGTCAAACCTTCTGCAGTGACGGTATCAACAAACCGGCCTCTCGTTGGGAGAAATGTATTCTTCACCGGGGTGACTACGTTGAGAAAAAAAAATGCGGCCATGAAGAATACAGATGTAGAATGTTAATGTTTCTTCTGAATAAAAAACTTTCAGAGTTTTCACATTAAAAATTTCGGAGACATCACTTTTTAGCCTGCCCTGGGATATTTCCTCACTGAGAGTTTTGATCCTTATGTAATGAAGTTGCGGCTACCTCACTTGATAACTGCTATTGTATCAGTTCAGAACATCCTGGTTGAAGACAGCTTTAATTATTATTTTTGTATCTTCCTTAGATGAACATTTTGTCACTTCAGATGTTACTATAAGTCTAAGAAAATGGTAGTGTTAATTCATTTTGATGCAGCTGTTGCAGTTCTCATCATTTGAAATATACTATCACAGCTGTGGTTGCCACAAACACCAAGTTATTTGTAAAAATAAGGAAGGTGTGATTTCTTATGTAGCTCTAGGGCACTCGAGAAAGACACTTGAAGGTTTATTGGCAGCTGAGAAACTTTCACGACGACCGAAGCTTTTTTTTTTTATCTTCTTTGCCGTCTGGAGACCTCGAACTGAGTCGACTGCAAAGGACCCTTAGCGTCGCAATTCCCGACTTCGAGATCAATCAGGGATTACGTAGTATGATCAGAAATTAGCGGCATTAAGAGTGGGCGGAGCTCGTTGCCGCAGATACCGTCTCCTTTCTCCTATTTGATCCCGGCCGTGAAGTAAACTTCTCAGCGCTCCTAATTGAAAAGGGGAAAGAGTAGACAGAACCGCTTCGCGGAAAATTCAGGCCACATTTAAATGGACGACAGGCGTTTCCATTACGTGTCCCGGGTATATACCCGGGTCGGCCTCCGAGGTCCTAATTACGAGCAGTCTGTAGTCTGGGACGTGCGGTAACCTCCTTCAGCTATCGTCGGTGCCGAAGTCTGCGTCTGAAAGGAAATGGTCCCGTCGTCTCAGTGGAGGCTATTCGCGCCGACCTAAAATTAGCTCCTTAAAATTACTCCTCCGGCTTATAAGACGTGCTTTGAGGTCTTCCTCGTCGAAGAGCCAAGGTGGTTATAAAACGTGGGGCTACTAGCAGATGAGAGATTTATTTTTTTTTACAACATCTGACAATCCCGCAACCTCCACCAAGTTCCCGTAAATGAATTTCCAAAGGTTTGTATCTGATTTAGCTTAGTTATTAGACAAAAGCTGGTGAAACAGATGGTAAGTCACTAACTATTACCACCTACAATACCTCCGAAAGTATGGCAGTAGCTGAAACGTTTTTGTGACAAATGTTGCATGGGACAACGGGAGCCGTAATATGACAATAGTTTTTGTTGCCAGGTGGGGTCGCGTCAGAGATATAGTTAGCTTTTTTTCTTTTTTTTTTTTTAATTGGATGCTATGGTTTAGTACTTATTTTCTGATAGCGGCTACCGAGACGAATCCAGTGATGTGTAACAGTAAGGTCTTTGAAGGTCAACGAAAGTCAAAACGGTAGCATGAACGTCCATTTACAGAAAGTGTTCAAAGTTTTGACCATTTGGTATTAATGAAGTCTGCAATCTTATCTTGGAGTGAGTGGTACTCCGGCACTTATCGAAGCACATTGCCTGACAATTCTGTCTCGTATATCGTGCAATAAGTAAATTTTCGCCTAATACGGCGTATCCCTGAAACACGCCACTGGTATGTAATCACCATTCGACGATTTCGCATAACAACACTTATAGGAACGGAAAGACTAGTATCGGCGAATCAAGCGAATGGGAATGGTGTATTTCTTCGAAGAGCAATTCGATATGCTTCTCATTTACGGAAATGCCAACGAAATTCAGTGAAAGCTAGAGACTTATATTTTGAAAGATATCCTCAACGTACTCACCGTAAACGTCGTACATTTAAATATGTGTATGATAAACTGAGAACAACTGGATATTTAAAGCATCTGAAACATACAATCGGAAACTCACAAAATAATGAAAGGAAGAAAAGTTTATCGTTTACCACATTTTCGCTGTTCATGCAGTAGAAAATCAGCATCAGGTATAACGTTTTAGTTTACTTGATCTTTACTACTATGGCTGTTGGCAACACATTTTCCTGATGCCATGGAATGCGGCTACGAAATTATGTCACTATACGGCAAATAGTTCAGGAGATAGGATGTGGCAAACACTGAGATACATGAAACGGATGGTTAGTCAATGAGACTTCGATTTTTTATAGAATCGGTTGGGTGACGTAGCAAACATTCAGGTACATGAAACGGATGGTTTATCCATGTGAGACTTCGATTCTTTAAAGAATCACCCGGTTGGTGACACCTTGAAATCGTCCATGTGAAGGACGATTTTGGCGTAACAGCACTGGAGAGACAAAAGAGAGCACCGCAAAATTTAATGTCTTAAATATGTTACTATTTTGAGGTATTTATTTCTAGCACATTCCAGCTGTTCATTTGTGTCCAACTGTCTCTCAGTTTCTTTGCACTTTTGGGGCTAGTATTGTGAATTCTGAAAGACTGTGTGAAACGATGAGTCCCTCTGTCTGTTAGCGGGTGAATTACAAACTAACCTTTGGATTTATGACAATTTTGCGTTTATAACACGGCAAGGTGCAGTGCTGCTAAAGCTGACCTGAAAGACCTTACTTTACTTTTCTGTGTCCGGAAAATTTATTTCAAAGTTCTTCAGTCCAATATCGGGCTACGTCCAGTGCTTCTTTGCCGTCAAGTCATCGATTGTCGAGGGTTACATGTTGTGGGGCAGCTGGGACGTTGTCGAAGATGTACCACGTCATGGACTTCACCACAATCGCATTTGTTATCTGGATCGTTTTGAGGCCTCACTTAATTAGTTTTGTTTCGATGCAATTCATTGGTTCCAAATTTTCCAAACTGATATATTGCCACTGGACATTTCCTGTGATGCGGTGTAGCGCTTAAAGCGCTCATTTTTCTCTGTACTAAGGAAAATCCTGTACCAGGTCCGCATGAAGTACCGTTATACGATGGGGGCTTATCGAAAGTCTATTTAAATTTTTCTATAAGCTGATGTGGAATTCTTTGGGATTTAGAATCTGTTAATAGGGCCACTATATACAGCTTCCCGGGTGGTGCGGATTTAATGCATCCCATTCTTTGCCTTCAATGCCGTTAAGATTTTTATCGACTTTTCTAGGTATGTTCGGATCTGAATCATACGAGACTTGCACATTCTACTGTGGAAAAGCAAAGTGCATGGGCAGTTGTTTTTAATGCTCGTACTTTGGTCTGGCAGCATATTTACTTTCGCAAGTTCCCACAAGATAATGATCCTGTCGAAACCTTCTAGCGAGTCTTCTCGCAAAGATATTTGTATTCAATGGATCTGTCCAGCACGACACACAGTTACGTTGGCTTCACTGTGTATTTCAGGTTGCTGCCATTACAGGTGACGTTCAGCTTCCTTTTACGTGTCTTCAGCGAAGGTGTAAATCGTTACCTAGTTCAAATGGTTCAAATGGCTCTGGGCACTATGGGACTTAACATCTTAGGTCATCAGTCCCCTAGAACTTAGAACTACTTAAACCTAACTAACTTAAGGACATCACACACATCCATGCTCGAGGCAGGATTCGAACCTGCGACCGCAGCAGTCTCGCGGTTCCGGACTGCAGAGCCTAGAACCGCACGGCCACCGCGGCCGGCTCGTTAACTAGTGTCGACGAGGAGTTTAATATGAGGGAGTTCGTTTCGTAATAATCAGAAATGATTTTTCATGAGTTTTCATTTGCCCTCTGCTTGCTCAAACCTCTTTGTTTCTACAGTAATAGCAAGATCATCGGCTTGCAAGGAACGGGTAATGTTACAGTCTAAGATATACAGTCGCGACATTCACTGCTGTGATAAAAGTAAAAGCCTAACAACTGGAGCAACACTAGCGCCCCTAGCGGTGAGAAAGCCAGACCTAAGATTAATATTTGGATGTAATTACTTTACTACTTAAATAACGAAAAGAAGGGAGAACCGATAGAGGTACTCAAAGTACCCTCTGCCACACATCATCAGGTGGCTTGCGGAGTATGGATGTAGATGTAGATATTATATTTATGTGTTCCTGTTAATAAAGAAGCGTGAATGATTCCAAAATAAATGCAGGAACAGCAGAATGTCACCGATACTGTGATACAAGCTATGAATTACTCATGAAGAAATACTTTCGAATGTGTATATAACTGTAGATTTCCTCGTTGAAAGCAAGAGAATATAAACAGAGACTTAATGCGTGAGATGAATATATTTCTGTTGATGTCTGTTCTTATTGATATAGGCACTTCCCCAGACACGAATCAGTTTTGTGTGGATTATAATGAACCGCACGTTATTATATATCACTCGAGTTTCTAACACACCAATATTTTTGTAAATGTACTTACTTTTGCTTCAGATGCGAATTTGTTGAAGGTTCTTGCCGTTTGTGACTCAGATGTAGCAATGATTGTGGAATTTGTTTCTTCTGTATTGTGAAACAGTTTTATTGCTTATGTTGTTTTATTATACGGTTCA
This sequence comes from Schistocerca piceifrons, assembly GCF_021461385.2. NCBI lineage: Eukaryota > Metazoa > Arthropoda > Insecta > Orthoptera > Acrididae > Schistocerca > Schistocerca piceifrons. The sequence continues at coordinate 283,055,110 of NC_060143.1, forward strand.
GGTGGTTTTACCTTCAGTTACAGTTGTGGCGAATTATTTCATCCTTGAAGTAATGTAGGATTGCATTCCATTCAAGTTTCCTACGTTCCAGATTCACCGAACTGACTGGCAGTGTAGTGAGCAAAACTTCACACTGTCAACATCTTTCTCCAAAACTTTTAAGTCTTTTGCTCTTTACTGTCCATTTATTTATTATTTAAAAAAAACAACTTTCTCCATTAAGGAAGGATGTTCATGAAAAATACGCTCTATTTAAAAGACGCACCAAATCCACAATTTTGAAGATACAGCAGCGAAATTTTGTACGACGCATTACACGAAATTAAGATTTTTATTGTTCAGCAGTATCTATTACACATATTTAACTTTTTACGGAATTAAAATATTTTATTTAAAAAAATAATATAGGTACCTGTATCTTCGAAATTATTCAAGAGGTTTCTGCAAAATTTTCTCTGTTAAATCTCCTTGCATGTAATAAGCTATTCTCGTGAGTTTTTTTAATGTATCAGTTTGAAGAATTTTTAAATTTTTTGATACCCTACCAGGCATTCAATCGATTTACGAACTGCAATGAGACACTGTAAATCTAATTTTCCCAAGATTTCTTGAGTGAATTTCATATATTTAGACCTGTTCTCTCTAATACCTTCATTTTACCTCATTTCCCATCACTAAGTATAAGAACTGCATCATGAGTTGCAATTCTGACAATTGTAGAAGATGAAAAATAAGACCTCAGAGCGTCGTTTCCATGTGTGTAAATTTAGAGACTCATTTGGATTCTGGACTCTGCCATTAACACACTTTATTAGAGGTTCAGGATCGGTAAGAAACCGGTAAGTGGGACAGACAACATCCAGTATACAATTTGGAAATCTCTCCTTGAGAATGTAGGAGCTGTTATCACTCTCAAGGTGTAAATATTTACACCAATTAATGTGGCAAAGATGATTGATGGGTCGTTCATTTGTTGACACTAGGTGGATATATGTAGCCCATGCTGCACTTTTCATGTCAGTTACCCTGGATAGGTTCTGTCTGGCAGCCTTGCCACAATACACTTGAAGAGGGTCTACCATCTTCTTTGTGAGTATTTTGTCCACAAAAACCCTTTCCATCTTCCTTATTTTTGCCTTTCTTACCACTGACAGGGGTCACAGACGATCTATGAAACCAATGATTCTGTGTCACAGCCTTCTAGATGTATCTCGAGCAAGTTTTCTTGAAAGTAATGCACGGAATCGTTATTCATCGAGCTACTATTGAAGTTTTGCTACAGAAAGCTGGCGTGGCAGGAAGGTCGCGTCACACATTCAATTATTTTTGAGGCACTTCAGATGTGATTTCACCATTAAATCTTTGAGAAATTATTACCGATGAGCTCTGACAATAAAAAATAAATTGGAAATGGACATTTTCCGTATGTATCTGTAGGTCACAAGAGAATAGTAAATGGTTCAAATGGCTCTGAGCACTATGGGACTCAACATCTTAGGTCATCAGTCCCCTAGAACTTGGAACTACTTAAACCTAACTAACCAAAGGACATCACACACATCCATGCCCGAAGCAAGATTCGAACCTGTGACCGTAGCAGTCCCGCGATTCCGGACTACAGCGCCTAGAACCACACGGCCACCACGGCCGGCCGAATCGTAAATAAACTACCATTTAATGTACTCTCTCAGACCTCCCACGACACTAAATAGATGTCGTGTCATTTAGCGCCGATTTTACATCTACATCTAAATTTATACTCCGCAAGCCACCTACCGGTGTGTGGCGGAGGGCACTTTACGTGCTCCCTTTCCTGTTCCAGTCGCGTATGGTTCGCGGGAAGAACGACTGCCGGAAAGCCTCCGTGCGCGCTCGAATCTCTCTAATTTTACATTCGTGATCTCCTCGGGAGGTATAAGTAGGGGGAAGCAATATATTCGATATCTCATCCAGAAACGCACCCTCTCAAAACCTGGATAGCCAGCTACACCGCGATACAGAGCGTCTATCTTGCAGAGTCTGCCACTTGAGTTTGCTAAACATTTCAGTAACGCTATCACGCTTACCAAATAACGCTGTGACGAAATGCGCCGCTCTTCTTTGGATCTCGTCTGCCAACCCGACCTGGTACGGATCCCACACTGATGAGCAATACTCCAGTGTAGGTCGAACGAGTGTTTTGTAAGCCACGTCCTTTGTTGATGGAGTACATTTTCTAAGGACTCTCGCAATGAATCTCAACGTGGCAGCCGAAGTAACTGCTACCAGTGTTTGTTCCGCTATCATATAATCATACAATGAAGGATCCTTCTTTCTATGTATTCGCAATACATCACATTTGTCTATGTTAAGGGTCAGTTGCCACTCACTGCACCAGGTGCCTATCCGCTGCAGATCTTCCTGCATTTAGCTGCAATTTTCTAATGCTTTACTACGCTACAGTCTCTTTACCCCATGCTTGCTTTATTGCACTACATACGCTCCCTGTTGTAGAAACTATGTTAGATAAGTATAATGATGCTATACGCACCCATCCGATATTTTATTCATAAGTGTAGCTTTCTGTCCGCTCGGAGCGCTGCTGTTGCTTTGTGTAAGAAAATAAGAAAAAGAGCAGGGTTGTCGTGACTGTAGGTGTTACACTGTGTTGATATATAGTCCGGTGCTGGTTGATTATTTGTGTACAGATAAAGTAATGGGAGGGGGCGGGGAGGACCCTGGCATGGACGAAAAAAGAAAAACAACGAACACGCCATCAAGGCCAAGTACTTGTGCGGGGCTTGGCAGGTTTCCGCACCGTGCACGGAGGTTCGCGGCCAGAGCCACAGCTGAGCTCCGCGGTATGCCAGCTGGCGCCTCCTCTACCGCTATATTCACTGCAGAGCCCGTCTGGCGCTCTACCTGCTGCCTGGCACCGCTCGGGGGCTGGCTTGCTGCAGCCACTGCCCGGAGTCGCCGGCGCTGAGGTCGCAGGGATAGCTGCACGACATAGCTCACCTCGTGTCTAGCTGCCCCCCCCCACCCACCCACCCACACCTACCGTGTGACTGCAGCTGTCAGGAGAGGCCCGCGTAAATCACGACGCGCCGGTCTAAACCCGCCCCCCGACGTCGTCGTCAGCAATGCCACCAGCACACAGCTACTTCATCTAGCAGCACTTCACCTTTACTACGCTACTGTCTTCCTACTCCATCCAACTCTGCTTGGTCCTCTTTCGCAGCAGATTTTTTTTTCTTTTTTTTGTAAACATCTCTGATTTGGAAAACTCCAACTGCCATATGTTAACGGTGGTTTGAACGACCACAGCGTGCAGAAAGCGTCAGTCGTGAAAGACTATGGGTGAGTGTGACTACCCGTTGTTGTTTTTGTTGTAGTCTTCAGTCCTGAGACTGGTTTGATGCAGCTGTCCATGCAACTCTCTCCTGTGCAAGCTTCTTCGTCTCCCAGTACCTACTGCAGCCTACATCCTTCTGAATCTGCTTAGTGTATTCATCTCTTGGTCTCCCTCTACGATTTTTACCCTCCACGCTGCCCTCCAATACTAAAGTGGTGATCTATTGATGCCTCAGAACATGTCCTACCAACCGATCCGTTCTTGTAGTCAAGTTGTGCCACAAACTCCTCTTCTCCTCAGTTCTATTCAATACCTCCTCATTAGTTATGTGGTCTACCCCTCTAATCTTCAGCATTCTTCTGTAGCACCACATTTCGAAAGCTTCTACTCCCCTCTTGTCCAAACTATTTATCGTCCGTGTTTCACTTCCATACATGGCTACACTCCATACAAATTCTTTCAGAAACGATTTCCTACCACTTAAATCTATACTCGATTTTAACAAATTTCTCTTCTTCAGAAACGCTTTCCTTGCCATTGCCAGTCTACATTTTATATCCTCTCTACTTCGACCATCATCAGTCATTTTGCTTCCCAAATAGCAAAACTCTTTTACTACTTTAAGTGTCTCTTTTCCTAATCTAATTCCATCAGCATCACCCGACTTAATTCGACTACATTCCATTATCCTCGTTTTGCTTTTGTTGATGTTCATCTTATATCCTCCTTTGAAGACACTGTCCATTCCGTTCAACTGCTCTTCCAAGTCCTTTGCTGTCTCTGACAGAATTACAATGTCATCGGCGAAACTCAGAGTTTTTATTTCTTCTCCACGGATTTTAATACCTACTCCGAATTTTTCTTTTATTTCCTTTACTGCTAGCTCAGTATACAGATTGAATAACATCGGGGAAGGGCTACAACCCTGTCTCACTCCCTTTCCAACCACTGGTTCCCTTTCATGTCCCTCGACTCTTATAACTGCCATCTGGTTTCTGTACAAATTGTAAATAGCCTTTCGCTCCCTGTATTTTACCCCAGACATCATCAGGATTTGAAAGGGAGTATTCCAATCAACATTGTCAAAAGCTTTCTGTAAGGGCGGAGGAGCGGATAAACGTTCAGAGCACTCTCTTGTCCTAGGGGTGGGAAATTGCCCCTAAAGGCGGAAGAATCAGCAATGATCAACGACAAGAGGATGCAGAAGGCAATGGAAACCACTGCATTAAAGACACGTAACGTGTATCCACAGGACATGTGGCCTGTAATTGAAGAAGTGTCATGATGATCTCTCCATTGGCAAAAATTCCGGAATAGTCCCCCATTAGGATCTCCGGGAGGGGACTGCCAAGGGGGAGGTTACCATGAGAAAAAGATTGAACAATCAACGAAAGGATATTGTTCTACGAGTCGGGGCGTGGAATGTCAGAAGCTTGAACGTGGTAGGGAAACTAGAATATCTGAAAAGGGAAATGCAAAGGCTCAATCTAGATATAGTAGGGGTCAGTGAAGTGAAGTGGAAGGAAGACAAGGATTTCTGGTCAAATGAGTATCGGGTAATATCAACAGCAGCAGAAAATGGTATAACAGGTGTAGGATTCGTTATGAATAGGAAGGTAGGGCGAGGGTGTTTTACTGTGAACAGTTCAAATGGCTCTGAGCACTATGGGACTTAACATCTATGGTCACCAGTCCCCTAGAACTTAGAACTACTTAAACCTAACTAACCTAAGGACATCACGAGGCAGAGAAAATCCCTGACCGCGCCGAGAATCGAACCCGGGAACCCGGACATGGGAAGCGAGAACGCTACCGCACGACCACGAGATGCGGGCTGTGAACAGTTCAGTGACCGGGTTGTTCTAGTCAGAATCGACAGCAGACCAACACCGACAACGATAGTTCAGGTATACATGCCGACGTCGCAAGCTGAAGATGAACAGAGAGAGAATGAGGATATAGAAAGGGTAATGCAGTATGTAAAGGGGGACGAAAATCTAATAGTCATGGGCGACTGGAATGCAGTTGTAGGGGAAGGAGTAGAAGTAAAGGTTACAGGAGAATATGGGCTTGGGACAACGAATGAAAGAGGAGAAGGACTAATTGAGTTCTGTAACAGGTTTCAGCTAGTAATAGCGAATACCCTGTTCAAGAAACACAAGAGGAGGAGGTATACTTGGAAAAGGTCGGGTGATACGGGAAGATTTCAATTAGATTACATCATGGTCAGACAGAGATTCCGAAATCAGGTACTGGATTGTAAGGCGTACCCAGGAGAAGATATAGACTCAGATCACAATATAGTAGTGATGAAGAGTAGGCTGATTCAAGACGTTAGTCAGGAAGAATCAATACGCAAAGAAGTGGGATACGGAAGTACTAAGGAATGGCGAGATACGTTTGAAGTTCTCTAACGCTATAGATACAGCAATAAGGAATAGTGCAGTAGGCAGTACAGTTGAAAAGGAATGGACATCTCTAAAAAGGGCCATCACAGAAGTTGGGAAGGAAAACATAGGTACAAAGAAGGTAGCTGCGAAGAAATCATGGGTAACAGAAGAAATACTTCAGTTGATTGATGAAAGGAGGAGCCGGCCGGTGTGGCCGTGCGGTTAAAGGCGCTTCAGTCTGGAACCGCATGACATCTACGGTCGCAGGTTCGAATCCTGCCTCGGGCATGGATGTGTGTGATGTCCTTAGGTTAGTTAGGTTTAAGTAGTTCTAAGTTCTAGGGGACTTATGACCACAGATGTTGAGTCCCATAGTTCTCAGAGCCATTTTTTTGATGGAAGGAGGAAGTACAAACATGTTCCGGGAAAATCAGGAATACAGAAATACAAGTCGCTGAGGAATGAAATAAATAGGAAGTGCAGGGAAGCTAAGACGAAATGGCTGCAGGAAAAATGTGAAGACATCGAAAAAGATATGATTGTCGGAAGGACAGACTAGGCATACAGGAAAGTCAAAACAACCTTTGGTGACATTAAAAGCAACGGTGGTAACATGAAGAGTGCAACGGGAATTCCACTGTTAAAGGCAGAGGAGAAAGCAGATAGGTGGAAAGAATACATTGAAAGCCTCTATGAGGGTGAAGATTTTTCTGATGTGACAGAAGAAACAGAAGCCGATTTAGAAGAGATAGGGGATCCAGTGTTAGAATCGGAATTTAAAAGAGCTTTGGAGGACTTACCGTCAAATAAGGCAGAAGGGATAGATAACATTCCATCAGAATTTCTAAAATCATTGGGGGAAGTGGCAACGAAACGACTATTCACGTTGGTGTGTAGAATATATGAGTCTGGCGATATACCACCTGACTTTCGGAAAAGCATCATCCGCACAATTCCGAAGACGGCAATAGCTGACAAGTGCGAGAATTATCGCACAATCAGCTTAACAGCTCATGCATCGAAGCTGCGTACAAGAATAATATACAGAAGAATGGAAAAGAAAATTGAGAATGCGCTAGGTGACGATCAGTTTGGCTTTAGAAAAAGTAAAGGGACGAGAGAGGCAATTCTGACGTTACGGCTAATAATGGAAGCAAGGCAAAAGAAAAATCAACACACTTTTATAGGATTTGTCGACCTGGAAAAAGCGTTCGACGATATTAAATGGTGCAAGCTGTTCGAGATTCTGAAAAAAGTAGGGGTAAGCTATAGGGAGAGACGGGTCATAAACAATATGTACAACAACCATGAGGGAATAATAAGAGTGGACGATCAAGAACGAAGTGCTCGTATTAAGAAGGGTGTAAGACAAGGCTGTAGCCTTTCGCCCCTACTCTTCAATCTGTACATCGAGGAAGCAATGATGGAAATAAAAAAAGGTTCAAGAGTGGAATTAAAATACAAGGTGAAAGGATATCAATGATACGATTCGCTGATGACATTGCTATCCTGAGTGAAAGTGAAGAAAAATTAAATGATCTGCTGAACGGAATGAACAGTCTAATGAGTACACAGTATGGTTTGAGAGTAAATCGGAGAAAGACGAAGGTAATAGTAGTAGAAATGAGAACAGCGAGAAACTTAACATCAGGATTGATGGTCACGTAGTCAATGAAGTTAAGGAATTCTGCTACCTAGGCACTAAAATAACCAATGACGGACGGAGCAAGGAGGACATCAAAAGCAGACTCGCTATGGCAGAAAAGGCATTTCTGGCCAAGAGAAGTCTACTAATATCAAATACCGGCCTTAATTTGAGGAAGAAATTTCTGAGGATGTACGTCTGGAGTACAGCATTGTATGGTAGTGAAACATGGACTGTGGGAAAACCGGAACAGAAGAGAATCGAAGCATTCGAGATGTGGTTCAAATGGCTCTGGGCACTATGCGACTTAACTTCTGAGGTCATCAGTCGCCTAGAACTTATAACTACTTAAACCTATCTAATCTAAGGACATCACACACATCCATGCCCGAGGCAGGATTGGAACCTGCGACCGTAGCGGTCGCTCGGTTCCAGATTGTAGCGCCTAGAACCGCACGGCCACTCCGGCCGGCTGAGATGTGGTGCTATAGACGAATGTTGAAAATTAGGTGGAGTGATAAGGTAAGGAACGAGGAGGTTCTACGCAGAATCGGAGAGGAAAGGAATATGTGGAAAACACTGATAAGGAGAAGGGACATGGTGACAGGACATCTGCTAAGACATGAGGGAATGACTTCCATGGTACTAGAGGGAGCTGTAGAGGGCAAAAACTGTAGAGGAAGACAGAGATTGGAATACGTCAAGCAAATAATCGAGGACGTAAGTTGCAAGTGCTACTCTGAGATGAAGAGGTTAGCACAGGAAAGGAATTCGTGGCGGGCCGCATCAAACCAGTCAGTATACTGACGAAAAAAAAAAAAGTCTACAAATGCTAGAAGCGTAGGTTTGCCTTTTCTTAATCTATTTTCTAAGATAAGTCGTAGGGTCAGTATTGCCTCACGTGTTCCAACATTTCTACGGAATCGGAACTGGTCTTCCAGGAGGTCGGCTTCTACCAGCTTTTCCATTCGTCTGTAAAGAATTTGTGTTAGTATTTTGCAACCACGACTGATTGAACTGATAGTTCGGTAATTTTCACGTCTGTCAACACCTGCTTTCTTTGGGATTGGAATTATTATAGTCTTCTTGAAGTCTGAGGGTATTTCGCCTTACTGCTTACACTCTGCAGTTTTATACGTTTGTTTTTTTTCTAAATGACCAGCGAAGTTCTGAATTATTTTGTTGTTCAAAGAGCTTTCCATACTTTCAAAACCAGTTACAATAACAAGTTAGCGAATTTACAGCCGCCATGGAAAAGTTTCAGAAAATCGTCCATGACATTTGGTGAAGTGTCTGTGGCCACCCTCATCTTTGTTCTGCTACAACGTTCATCTTTTGCCTGTGTGCTAGTTCGGTTTATTCTCCTTCTTAGAACAGTTTTTTTGTTAGTAAGTAGTTGGAATTTACTTCAACAACGAACAGAAATTATAAACAAAAGCTCGCTGTCGAAGAGATTTTAGAAATTCCGGGGAAAAGACGTAGTATTTGAACTGAAGAAGATTTTTCTTCGGTGGTTGAAAGCAATCATGAACTTTCGCATACAATGGAGTACCTCGAGGAGAAAAATTTAGATGACGATAATCATGACAGCCAGCCTGATTCTGATATACTGCTGCAGACATAAAGAAAAATTAACCACGAGAATTTATGCTGATACTTATCAGTAACGGTGAGGTTGTAATCCTCACAAAGTGGTTTGACAACCGCTCAGTAAATCTGGGCTCAAACATAAAAGCCATTGGAGCCAAGGATTCCTGTAGAAGAAGAATAAATTCACATTGATGTTCTCTTGTTTGAGGCTGCCAAATTGTTCAACATTGTCTTAGATGGTGTTGATAACTGAACATATTTGATTTCAATTTACAGAACTTTTACACAATCACGAAAGTGGACACCGTACGTATTTACTCAGGCCACTGATATGCCTAACCATAATTAATTAATGTCTGGATTATGTGCATGAGCCAAATGCCTTGGGCTTTGAAAAGAAAAATTCGGATCTACACAGTTTTCGTCAACATATTGCAGAGTCGTGGATTATGACACGAAAGAGGACTATAAAGAAGATAGGCAGATCTTAAAATGAAGCTAACCCTTTTTAAGATCCTGAAAAGCGTAGAAATGAATTGTAAACGGTAGAGGCTACCAGATATACTACTGTGGGCTATTTATCATGCTTTGATCAGCAGAAATCGGCATCTACATGCAAAAATCCTGGCTGCAAAGCTAAAACGCAGATGCATTGAGCCAAATTGAAACTGCTTCTTTGTATAGCAAAAGGGCACAACTGCTTTCTACAATTGCATGCGAAATAAACTTAGAATCAAAAAAACTGTGTCACTGCGCTTTTTAACTTTTGTAAGGCTTTTTCTAATAAATTTTCGTAACTACTTTAAATAATATTTAAATGTTCCATTCCTTTATGAATAGATATCACAATAAGTTTATTGATTAAAACAACATAATAAAACATTCTGAAAACTATGAAGAATTACGCCTTTAAATCACGGTGTCCTCTGTAGTGGACGATTTATAATTTGGATTTGGACAGTCCAATTTTCGTTCGTGTTACATGAAAAATTAGCTAAAAATAAGTTCTGCTTGTGTACTACATCTCAAAAATTTTCATCCCTGAAATAAAAAAGAATAACTAAAATGGTTAATGAATGACATAGAGCGTGCACTAGTAAATAAAATATAAGAAGGTATGAAGGAATAATTGGAAGGACACATTCCATATAACATATGTCCAATTCTTATTGGTTGCACAGATACATCTGGTTACAGAGATAAATGTTCATTTCTGAATGTTGGTGTTCCAGTTGTTTTGAAGTGCAGGCTGTCAAGTTGTCCTTGAGTTTATTGTAACTGAGTTTTTCAAATCTGATTCTGTTTGTGATTTGTTGTGCAACAATTCTGCATCGATTAAGTTTTGTCTTATAACGCTGCACTATTTAGAGAAAGGTGTAAATCTGGACTCCCGCTTTTGTTCTTGTCTTACTGTAGTTCCAGCCACAAAAATCTTTTAAGGTGTTTTAATAGAGCTGGATAAAACCTTAAATAGCAGTAGGCTCGTTAACAAAGAGCACCCTGTTTATTTAAGCATTTTAAATGAACATCGTATTGAAAACTTTTCACAAAAATCGCAAACTGAAACGGCTCCTTCGGCCCCGGAGAAATCTGACAAACAGATCAGAAGCAATTGGAATTTTGTATTTTATTATGTTCATGGTAAGCGAAGTTCAGAACTCAGTTGTCAGACACCAAAAGCAGTTTCATGAAGATCTCAAAAATTCTCGAGAAAATCGGCTTCTACGATTTTCGACCGTTCTGGACACCTTATAGCAAGGTCATCTTTCCAACTGGCAGCGTGGCTTGGTGGTAGAATGCTCGCCACCACTTGGGTGGCATGAATTCGATTCCTGGCAGTGACAAAATGTTAAGCAAAGGTGTACGTGCCATGAAAAGTTGCATTTACATATGGATGAAAAAATTAATACTTTGTGTTTTTATCTTAATTTACAAAAAATCAATAATCAAGAATTTATTTTTGCAATGAAATATGAATTTTTGTGTTCGACTTGTAGTTGGAATTAATAAGAAGATATTTCATACAGATGACAAGTAGATATCTCTCCATTTCCATGAATACGATGAAGTTTATATTTAAATTCCGTGGGTATTTGAACTGAACAAGGAAAGAAATCAAAAAAGTAATGACCGAAACGATACTCCAACCAGGGATTACCCGTTTCGAGCACCAGCTATTTCTTTCCATTTTTATATATTTTACGCATTACCCAAATACTTGTAGAACATACATTTCTGTTTAAAAATCTGCAGTAGGCAAGAGTTGAACTTGAGGTTCCTACTTGGCAGACGAACGTTGTACCACAAAACGATGCTGTCTACTACATTTTAGCCTATTATAGACGGTCAGAAAATTTCAAAGTCGATTTTTTCGCCAATTTTTGAGAGACTCATGTAACTGCTTTGCTGGATTAATATTTGAGTTCTGAATTTCATGAATATAAAAAGACACAAAAATCCGTCTGGGGAGTGGTCTCCTTGTAAGAGTGTCCACATTCGGCGCATGACACATTTAACTCACACTTTTTCGAAAGTGCCGGGAAAGAAATATTCATCACCAAAGGTACAGGTCGCATCAGTGAGGTGGTCAAGTCTTTCGTGTCCCCAGCATTGTCATCTAGGCCATTTTCATTCTCCACAGGGAGAGGGTCGCAGGACTGTGATGAAGAATCAGTTCGTTCCGTGAGTGGAATTTCCGTTTTTCTGAAATACTCTTGGCTTCCAACCCCTACACTAGCTAGCGTCCAGCACCTCCCTGCTCATCTTGATGGGTTGTCAAGCGATTTGGTCAACTGATCCTTGTATGGCGTCCAGTGATTAGGAGGTTCTTGCAGATTTCTGTTCCGGTGTGGTAGTCTTCTTTTTAAAAGTTGGAGAAAAGAGATATGTCGAACAGAGGAACTCAGTTTGCAGTCCCCATGGAATATTGCGGTATTTATTCAAACTCTCAATGGCCACCGGCATAATGTTTTAGCTCGTCAGTGTATACATAATCAGCGTAACTGTAAGCATCTCTTGTTGAGTCAGCATCCCTGAAGTGAAATATGGTAGTACTCATACTTTCTCTATCAAAATAAACTTTTGGTAGAATAATAATGTTTTCTAGGAATATTTGGTTTTATAACACTACTTGGTCATTCAAGATAGAGGCAGTGTTGTTGTGAATATGACTGTATACTTTTAGTTCTTCCAGCAAGTTAATATGTATCTCTTCGTCAACTAAATTTAGTATTTCTATATTTTCTTATATGCTAGTCTCTATGTGTCCATGTTGCACACTGTGAGCAGTAAAAATTTATTTGAGCAATTTAGCTTCAGTTTATCCACGCAGTCACGTTATCGTGTGGTGAAACTCCTACCTTTTTGTCCAATATAAAGTTTGGAGCACACAGCAAATGTCTGTGGATAAATGCGGGATCCGTAGTTTACTTGATTCTTTATATTCGTCTTTCATATTATTACTTACAGAAAAATTAATCTGGATATTTTTATCACGGTACGACACATTACAGCTTTTAACACGATTTAATATAGAATGTGCCTCACGAAATTTGAAAACTGTACTGTTTCAAAATCACTGGAACACACGAAGTAAACTATGCAAAAATGATAGTTTGTTTTGGGTTCTGATTAAGAATTCAAAAACTTTTATTTTACGAAGTGGAGAATCACCGTTGGCCCACACACTATTTATCACAAAAAAGAACAACACGTTTTAACTATCTTGGTATCATATGAAGACTCGGGTGTAATAAATGACAAGAGCAGTCTATGGGGAAACAGAGTTCTTACATGTGAAACATACATGAAACGTCCCCTTAGAAAAATTATACAAGACTGTGCTTAAACTGACACACAATATTTTTTTTAGCGCAACGCAATCTGACTTTCAGTAATCCCTACAAGAGAATGGCCCTGACTAAATTAACCTATACGTTTCACAAATCACTTACCTCACAAAAATCTTCGTTACTCGAACTACTGCAATACAGCGAGCGCCACTACTGCCAGCTAAATAAAAGATTCAAACTACGGAAGGCACTAACTACTGATAGGCATAGTTAGCAAATGAAAGATTTTAATAGAGAACAAACAATGTATTTACCTTAATAGTGTTCAAAAGTCATAATATATACAGCAGTTCATGACATCCATTCTTGCAAATGTACTGTTTCTGATGGACACATGTCCAGATCATCCACTCTCAAAAATTCGCGATCTCACTTCCCCACAGCCACCACTGCTGGCGGCTCACTTCCCACTGCGCAACGCTACGCGCTGTTAACATCCAGCTGCCCAACACTACAATGGCAGACAACAATGCAAACTAGCCACAGACTACACACAGCACAGCCAGTGACTCTCATACAGAGCGCTACGTGGTGCCACCAATAAGAAAACCTAAACAGCCTACTTACATAGCCCCTATGCTCCCCACAAAAGATTTTACAAATTGTTTTGGGCACTGACCAATACATATTTGTTAAAATTTTTTCACAATTACAATAACAAAGAAATCAAACGCACACGTATTGATACAATGTTGGTCAAAAGCTAACATTTTCTCACAGTCCGTAATGACAGTCCTGACCGTTCATCACAGCAAAATAGCAGTGTTTTTCTCAAAGTCTGAGCAGTAAAAGAAAATGCACACAGAAGTAGTGGATTTACATGTAGTCTTGAAGAAGTAGTGTAGTCCTTCCAACGGAAAGGCAGTGCTGACTCTCGACATGCAGACAGGTAATAATGGGCCACAACAGAGCAAACCCACAGCAGCGTCAGTCGAAGTTGAAGATTATTGGTCGGTAGGTCATCACAGAGCAGACCACTGTAGTCTTGTTAGAGATTACGGTATTGGTGGGCCACCAGAGGTGTAGACCCACTGCAGTCCTTGTAGAGATAATGGTACTGGTGGGCCATCAAAGATTCAGACCCACTGTAGTGCTTGTAGAGACGGCCAGCAGCCATCTGTTGCGACTGTGCAGGTGCACAATCACCCTCGAAGAGTCTTGCGGACAATATAGCAAGTCCATGAACCACCACTTGTGCACTCACAAAACATTTTTTTTTAATTGTTCTTACAACCAGCAATGCTGTTAATCAGTCCCTTGCTGACTTATTAACACACGTCCAGACATTAACAGTCCCAACTTCTCACATATTTTGCATATACTATCACCATCAGAAATTTGATGAACTGGTGTCAATTACAATTTTATAACATGAGAATACAATAACAAAAGTACAAAATACATTATTAAAGAACATAACAATACAGATAAATGTGTAGTACTACAGGCTTTACAAAAGAATAGAAATAAACAGATGCATCAGTGTCACAGGAATTACGACATAAGTGAATATATAAAATAATGAGAGTAGTTTTCGAAACATTAATTTCACACATGAGTATTAAAACACAACAGAATAAATAATGTCTAAAAATCTTTACAAAGAAATAACATAGTATTTGAAAAATTCTACAACATAAATGTTATTAGCTAAACACATAAAGACAGGAAAAAGACAAATACACAAGTATACATAAACACATAGCGGAATAATGCAAATGGAAAGACAGGGTTCGTTTTCAGGATAACATTTGGTACTGCAGTCCAACCCAAAACTTCATTCCATAGATCTTTCGTCTTATTTCAACATTTGTTTCCACCAAAAAAATCCTATCCCAGCATGCTTTCTGTATTTATATGTTCGCATATTTCTTACCTCATTATTTATTTTCCATTATCTTACCTCATCATTTATTTCCTAGAAAATCCTACCTAAACCTGTTGTTCCTAAACCTACTTTTATGTTCATATCCTCTTTCAAAATCCTTTTTTGGCCAAACCATTTTCTTATAGCTTCTCAATGCATTTCTTCCAATTCATCACAACTCGTTCTCTTATATAGCCTGCCCCATCTTAAGCTAACTTAAATCTACTGAGCTCAGATGCTAAACTAAGGGACGAGGCAATGCAGCACCACAAAACAATTAACACAAACAGCAATGACAAAAAATGCAAATTGGCAAAGCAAGCAGCAATATATATATATATATATATATGCAACATTATCACTAATATGAGCCTATCTGCAGCAACAAGAAAAATAAATCAGTAGTAAATCTGGCTTAACAGAGTAATACAAACTGAAATTTAGTGGCACTATGCCTGGCAAACAGCAGCAGCAAATGCAATAACTTATACCTAAACATGACAAAGCTCAAGCAGATAAAATATTACAGTAAAAACAACAATGCAGATAAGGGAAATGTCTATTCACATCTTAATGTCTATGTAATTAAAGTGGTGCACCACAACAAGTTATTCTACCTAAAGTTACCAAGTACTTGAAAAGAAAATTATTTATGCAGTTACTGTTATTAGTCCCTTCTTATTGTTCTTTCCTTTCCAAGTGCTCCTTTTTCGAAGAATGTGGATCATAAAATTATTATTTAATAGATCTGTTGACAGAAAGTGTTCACATTAGCAAATGCATTTAATTTTATTTTATAAAAGCAATGATGCAACACACCTGGAAAACAAATATCAAATAAAATAAGCAACTATGTACAAAGTAAAGCATAAAATAATCATTCAGTAGTCATGAGGCATTTCATAAGTTAGTAGAAATTTTCTCAATTCTCATAGAAAGACACTTGTCATAATCCGGTATGCAGATACACGAATATTTCCCATCAATTCATAAGCATTTCAGTAAGTAGCACAAAGTACGAGTAACCATATGTTTTCAAGTAATGAGCGTGTCATATTTGCGATGCTTTCTACAAAGGAATGTCAATAGCGAGGTTAATGGTCTCTCTTTTTCTCCACCTGTGCCTCTGAAAGGCACACACTAATGGCTTTTTGCTAGGCGACTATCGCACAGCAGGGTGCCCACGACGTATGACGTAAAGGTCACTTAACTTTCCTACCAATATATTTGCGACAGCAGTTTGGGCTACAGTGACAGTCTCATATAAAAAATTTCACAGGTAGAGAATTTGCATTACAAATGTGTACATACAAAATCCAAAATACAAAAGTGTCCAAAAAATATTCAGTGGCATTGTGATACATTCACACATGTACATACATTTCATAATTCTAAAACATGATTCTTGGTTTCCAACATCTTTTTCCACAAATCAGAGTCCCTAACCACTACTCATTATTCCTTACCTTATTATACATATACATATTCGTCGACACTTCTTCAATATTTCATCATAAGAAATACGCAGCATAATCAAATTCCTCATATACGGTAGCATCATCTTATTGATCATAAACATACCTCAACAGCATAATACATATCGTCGTCGTAATAATATCATAACATCTCAGTCAATTCTCAAAATCGTCGTAGCTTCCTCCAATAATTTCAAAACCTAAAAAAAATTCTCTGCTCATTTCAATAGTGTCATCTACCTCAAACGTACTTTAAAATCATGATCCCACACCAAATACATCATTCAGTGCTCTCATAGTATCACAATGGTTCCGAAAAAATATGAACAGTTCACAAAGTACAGACGAAATACAATTTCATAAGTGTGAAGTTATCCAACTGTGTAATTGCGTAAATATCTGTCACTGACGTAGTAAAAAAAAATTGCTTCTCTGTTAAATAATCAGATAGCTGTGTAATTCAGAGTTAGAGAAATATGGTACCGATGTGTAAAGTTGTATAAGCAAATACCATATTAGCTAGGGCTCCTTGTTCTTGCCAAACACATGGTACACAAAGTAAGCGTGTACCCCCCTGAGGATTAATGTAATTATACCCTCAGGTGTTACAGATTACAGCAGTGGAATGAAATGTATCACAGAAAACCTTTGTATCTTTGTAATTCAAAAATCTTTAAAAATAAATGTTTTAAGTACAAAATTAATCACTCAAATACGTGTACTGTAGCGGTAAACTTTGCGTCTTGTTGTAAGATAATCTCTGTGGATGTGTCGTAGTTATCGTTCTCTGTAAGCAAAGTTCTGCTGAAATCAATGTACTTACCTCATCATATACGAAAGTGAAATGCTTTCGGTATGGATATCGTAGTTATTACGTACCTTACTGTGATCAAGAAAGTACTATAATGTAACGTATTGTTGTGCTACGAAAAAGGCTGTATCATTGTAGCTATACCGCAAAAGTTACTACTAAAACATGTTTTACTTTCCAGAAGAATTCAGAAAAACTGTGCAGATATGAAACAGAAATACCGCAAAAGCAATGTTGTAAATGGACACTCATTAGTAGCGTCGTGATAAAATCGTGTAGCTGTCACATAAACTAACCACTGTGTCATCTGGTATCTCGCAGAAAGTACTTTAAATCCAGAATGTATTTTCAAGTAAACCAAAATGTTGCATTAAAATCTCATTAGTAGTGCCAGTATAAGTTCTAAGTATGTAAGCCTGATAGTCGTTACGTAATCGTGCAACTAACAAGCAAGAATGTACAAATAACAACACTGTGTCGTCTGTTCACTATAACAATGCATTTATAATTACTGTCTAAATATGTCCCCTAGGTTCTAGACTGGATAGTTAATTTTAAAACAAAGTTGCATGTTAACAGTTTCTAAGTGTGACAAAGAGTACTAGAAATGTGAAGTGAACAATTTTATAGCAAAGGCAAAGCTAACAAGCAGATTATCATTCAATAAACGGTTTTATATGTGAAATGTGGTGCAATCCTTTACCCTTTCTAGTACGCAGAGTTTCAACATCAACGCAATTAACATGTGGTATACGTCGGTAAAGAATACTGGAATTTTTCTCTTAGGTTAGCGTCTATGTTATTTTTCTCTGAGCCAGCCAGCGCATGTGGCTGCCTGCGGTGCGAGTCATTGTCTGCTCTCTCTTTGTTGGCGCGCATCATTATTGGGATTAAGAGACCTAACTTCTACAAATTCACCTTGTCGACAGGGCCCTGCCCTGTTTGAGTCCCGCCAGTTCTGATGCAATTCAGGTCTGTTGTTACGATCATATCGTCTGTCGTCATGTCGGTAGATTCCATAGTTTCTTTCTTGTCGGTCACGTCGTGAAGAATTTCTCCGAAAATCGTAACTGCGCACTGGACCGTTGTGTCTGAAGTTACTCTATCTTCCTTGATAATAATAGTTCTGGTTCCCATATTGTCTGTTTCTCTGATTGTCTCTGTGATAGTCATTACTGCGGAGAGGTGATCTTTCCCTGTAATTATTACTACTCTGCCAACGGTTGTCATATGGGTGGAGTCTGTTTTGGTCATGACTTACGTTGTAAGAATAGCCTTGTCGCGTCCATTTATTATTTCTGTCATCGCGGAATTGTGACGGATGTAACCTGTAATTGTTGTGTTCCTGTTTTCGCGTTCTGCGATTGTCAGTGTCAATTTCTAATTCTTGTAAGAGTCCCTGAAAAGAAGCATCAATGTCGTCTTTGCAACGTCCTGCCAAAATAATGTGTCGTAAATGTTCAGGTAATTTGATTAAGCAAATGCAGATGAGTTCTGAGGGGCTGTATGGGTTTGACAGGTACTGATTCTTGTGCAACATGTCTTCAAAATATTTCACAAGACTGGAAAATTCACACTGTTCGAAATGTTTCATAATTATGATGCTATGTTTTACTCGGTCTTGTGTAGCTTGAGACCAATATGCTGAGAGGAAGGCATGATAAAATTCTCCTTCACTGTGACAATCGTGAATGACCGATCGCATTCTTTCAGCTGGTTCATTCTCTAAGTAGCCACACATAAATTCTAATCTGTGCTCTAATGACCAGTTGGGAGGAAAACAATGAGAGAATTGATGGAGCCGTGCTTGTGGATGAATGTCGTTGCCAGAATTCTTAAATGTTTTGAATTTACGTGTAGTAATGAACAGCTTATAGTCAAAATCATCGTGTCGGCGGGTCGCATATCGGTCATTGTTACGTCGTGTCGGCGGTTCCATCTCAAAATTCGGTGCACCTTGCCAATTTCTTTCATAATTTCCGAAACGCCCTGTGTTATTATTTTGTGGCTTTTCTGAATTTCTAAGTCCCTCTTCCCGTGTTGGAGCGCGAGTGTGCTCTGAAATATGTAATTCTTGTATTACCTGTGTCAACTGACCTTGTACGTCCCGGATTTCTCTTTTGTGTTGCCTATTAATTTGACTCAGTTGTATCTACCGATTCGGTTATGCAACTTGCAAAAACGCAGGAAAATATAAAGGACACAGTAGATACGATTTCAACACAAATGGACACTCTGAAATTTGGTTCAGAAAAACACACTAAGGAAATAAGTACACTATCGGAGAAAGCAGCCGAACTTTCGGATCAGTGGACTCTGACCACAATCTATTGGTTATGACCTGTAGGTTAAAACTGAAGAAACTGCAAAAAGGTGGGAATTTAAGGAGATGGGACCTGGATAAACTAAAAGAACCAGAGGTTGTACAGAGATTCAGGGAGAGCATAAGGGAGCAGTTGACAGGAATGGGGGAAATAAATACAGTAGAAGAAGAATGGGTAGCTTTGAGGGATGAAGTAGTGAAGGCAGCAGAGGATCAAGTAGGTAAAAAGACGAGGGCTAGTAGAAATCCTTGGGTAACAGAAGAAATATTGAATTTAATTGATGAAAGGAGAAAATATAAAAATGCAGTAAGTGAAACAGGCAAAAAGGAATACAAACGTCTCAAAAATGAGATCGACAGGAAGTGCAAAATGGCTAAGCAGGGATGGCTAGAGGACAAATGTAAGGATGTAGATGCCTATCTCACTAGAGGTAAGATAGATACCGCCTACAGGAAAATTAAAGAGACCTTTGGAGATAAGAGAACGACTTGTATGAATATCAAGAGCTCAGATGGAAACCCAGTTCTAAGCAAAGAAGGGAAAGCAGAAAGGTGGAAGGAGTATATAGAGGGTCTATACAAGGGCGATGTACTTGAGGACAATATTATGGAAATGGAAGAGGATGTAGATGAAGATGAAATGGGAGATATGATACTGCGTGAAGAGTTTGACAGAGCACTGAAAGACCTGAGTCGAAACAAGGCCCCCGGAGTAGACAATATTCCATTGGAACTACTGACGGCCGTGGGAGAGCCAGTCCTGACAAAACTCTACCATCTGGTGAGCAAGATGTATGAAACAGGCGAAATACCCTCAGACTTCAAGAAGAATATAATAATTCCAATCCCAAAGAAAGCAGGTGTTGACAGATGTGAAAATTACCGAACTATCAGCTTAATAAGTCACAGCTGCAAAATACTAACACGAATTCTTTACAGACGAATGGAAAAACTAGTAGAAGCCAACCTCGGGGAAGATCAGTTTGGATTCCGTAGAAACACTGGAACACGTGAGGCAATACTGACCTTACGACTTATCTTAGAAGAAAGATTAAGGAAAGGCAAACCTACGTTTCTAGCATTTGTAGACTTAGAGAAAGCTTTTGACAATGTTGACTGGAATACTCTCTTTAAAATTCTAAAGGTGGCGGGGGTAAAATACAGGGAGCGAAAGGCTATTTACAATTTGTACAGAAACCAGATGGCAGTTATAAGAGTCGAGGGACATGAAAGGGAAGCAGTGGTTGGGAAGGGAGTAAGACAGGGTTGTAGCCTCTCCCCGATGTTGTTCAATCTGTATATTGAGCAAGCAGTAAAGGAAACAAAAGAAAAATTCGGAGTAGGTATTAAAATTCATGGAGAAGAAATAAAAACTTTGAGGTTCGCCGATGACATTGTAATTCTGTCAGAGACAGCAAAGGACTTGGAAGAGCAGTTGAATGGAATGGACAGTGTCTTGAAAGGAGGATATAAGATGAACATCAACAAAAGCAAAACAAGGATAATGGAATGTAGTCTAATTAAGTCAGGTGATGCTGAGGGAATTAGATTAGGAAATGAGACACTTAAAGTAGTAAAGGAGTTTTGCTATTTGGGGAGCAAAATAACTGATGATGGTCGAAGTAGAGAGGATATAAAATGTAGGCTGGCAATGGCAAGGAAAGCGTTTCTGAAGAAGAGAAATTTGTTAACATCCAGTATTGATTTAAGTGTCAGGAAGTCATTTCTGAAAGTATTCATATGGAGTGTAGCCATGTATGGAAGTGAAACATGGACGATAAATAGTTTGGACAAGAAGAGAATAGAAGCTTTCGAAATGTGGTGCTACAGAAGAATGCTGAAGATTAGATGGGTAGATCACATAACTAATGAGGAAGTATTGAATAGGATTGGGGAGAAGAGAAGTTTTTGGCACAACTTGACCAGAAGAAGGGATCGGTTGGTAGGACATGTTCTGAGGCATCAAGGGATCACCAATTTAGTATTGGAGGGCAGCGTGGAGGGTAAAAATCGTAGAGGGAGACCAAGAGATGAATACACTAAGCAGATTCAGAAGGATGTAGTTTGCAATAGGTACTGGGAGATGAAAAAGCTTGCACAGGATAGAGTAGCATGGAGAGCTGCATCAAACCAGTCTCAGGACTGAAGACCACAACAACAACAACAATTAATTTGATTCTGATTTTGTTTGAATTTCTTAATTTGTTCATACTCTTCTGTGTCAGTGATGGCTACAGATCTTGTGTCATTCAGATCATCATCTACCTTTGCAGATAAGTTAGTGAACTGATCCGAAAGTTCGGCTGCTTTCTCCGATAGTGTACTTATTTCCTTAGTGTGTTTTTCTGAACCAAATTTCAGAGTGTCCATTTGTGTTGAAATCGTATCTACTGTGTCCTTTATATTTTCCTGCGTTTTTGCAAGTTGCATAACCGAATCGGTAGATACAACTGAGTCAATTTTAGCTTGCAAGGTCTCACGATTTTCATGAACAATAGTTTGCTGTTCTTTCGTGATTCTGTAATGTATTTTCATGCCGCGAAAAAATAGGTTGGAAATGCTCACAAATTTGTGTTTTTACATCATTACAGACGTTTTGACATTTCGATTCAATGTTATGTAACTCAGTAGTTAAATCTTCACGTCTTTGTTCAAGCGTATGGTCCACTGAGACTAACTTTTGAAGCTTTTGTTCCATTGTGTCTAACTTTTGAAGCTTTTGCTGTGTTTGTCTCTGATTTTGTTCCATTGTGTCTAACTTTTGCTGTGTTTGTCTCTGATTTTGTTTCATTTGTTGCATTAATTGCAATAATAATGTATTAGTGTCTGGAATCTGTTCCTCTATGCTTTTTGGCAGTGCATATGCACCGGCAACATTCACATTTTGACAAGCAGAAAATGTGTCTTGACTTATTTGAGAAAACGGTGCGGGCGCAAAACCTTAATCTACAGTATATGCAAGATTGTGCCCTGTCATTTCGGATTCCTGAGGCGAGCTGTTGCCGACCGATCGATCGATAATGCTTCCCTGTTCACTAATTGTTTCACTGCCTACACCATTATTTGCAGCCCACTCCATTTCCCTATGCACAATTACCAAATTACTACTTTGAACATTAGTTAATTCATTAGTCGGCGGCGCTAACACACTGCTTTCGTCTTCACTGTCATTTCTCAGTTTACTTTGGAGCCTAGTATTACGTTTTTCACACGCCATTATTGTCACAATATTTCACACGACAACACAGAAAACCACAATTTGAAGAGCAAAATAAGAAAACACATTAACATAGCATTGAAAATAATATCTCGTTAATTGCAAGCGCAGCTGCGAAATACTTGGTGCAAATCTACATGCATGACACAACTGTTTTACTGTACAAGAATGAAAAACTACAACTACAAAGGAAATTCTCTCTACAATTACGCGCTAGCAATTAACAATGGCTGCACTAATTACACAAACTACAAGAAAAAATCAGAAGATTCCAGTGAGGTATCATCGGCTATGGTTCGACATATGATACGTCCCCTTAGAAAAATTATACAAGACTGTGCTTAAACTGACACACAATATTTTTTTTTAGCGCGACGCAATCTGACTTTCAGTAATCCATACAAGAGAATGGCCCTGACTAAATTAACCTATACGTTTCACAAATCACTTACCTCACAAAAATCTTCGTTACTCGAACTACTGCAATACAGCGAGCGCTACTACTGCTAGCTAAATAAAAGATTCAAACTGCTGGAGGCACTAACTACTGATAGGCATAGTTAGCAAATGAAAGATTTTAATAGAGAACAAACAATGTATTTGCCTTAATAGTGTTCAAAAGTCATAATATATATAGCAGTTCATGACATCCATTCTTGCAAATGTACTGTTTCTGACGGACACACGTCCAGATCATCCACTCTCAAAAATTCGCCATCTCACTTCCCCACATCCACCACTGCTGGCGGCTTACATCCCACTGCGCAACGCTACGTTCTGTTAACATCCAGCTGCCCAACACTACAATGGCAGACAACAATGCAAACTAGCCACAGAGTGCACACAGCACAGCCAATGATTTTCATACAGAGCGTTACGTGGTGCCACCAATAAGAAAACCTAAATTGCCTACTTACACATGGAAAGAGATGTGTTTTATTCACATTAGTTAATGGTTCCACGACAAACCGGGAAATGGCAGACCAGTCACTAATACCAAATTTTCGGTAATGGGAACCTTCTCAAGGAGTTTACGCTTAAACAGTTGTAACTGGCAAAAATTGTCTCCTGGTAATAGTAAAACATGCGGTGCTAGTGCCACCAAAATGTTTGTCAATGACTCTTTGTACGAAGCTGAGGACGATGTGGATAATACGGCTTAGATAAAGAGCCTGACTACACGGACGGAAAAAAAATAATACATCACCACCGAAGGAGTTGTGCGACATAAACGAAAGTTGGTTGGCGTGTTTCTACCTATGAAAGATGAGGTCTACTCAAATTTCACGCCAGTCGCATAATAGTTGGCGCCACTACGAGGATGCAAGTCAGGGTTGCTTGAAATACGCCCTGTAGTGGTCGTGAGCTCAATTTACCTTTGATAGTTGACGTGGTTGGTTTATGTTAGTAAGAATACCTTTAAGACGGCAAATACGCAATTATCAACACCTCAATGTGTTTGAACTTGCGAGGTGCTGGGGCTAGCACTGTATTTAACACTAAATTCTTCTCGAATCTTCATTTGGAAATGGTGCTCGAAGCCCCTCCTATTCTAACTCCGACTTTTGATGTTGCACATGGATTAAGAAGAAACGCAAACTTACTGTAATCGACCCTGCAAGTGGAGTAGGAAAGAGTTTGGCACCTGCAATAATTTAATTGGATAGAAATTAATTAGATAAAGGAAAGTTTCATCAACGTAGGGAGAAAAGAAAAGGTTGCTCTACCGATTAACAGAATGAAGTTCTGTCCAAAATAACAATTTCATTTATTATGACTAAACTCAAAATAATAAAAAAACACATGAAACATTTACAATACGTCATATTGGATACTCGAATAAATTCTGTGAAGGTGAAGTTGTCCATAAACTAGATTGTGACATTTATGACCAAGCGGTATGTGGAGCAAATTCCTTGCAACTCAAATCTTAAGAGAAACACCCAGTCCCAGACTAAAGACTTCCTAGCAACATGAAAACGCCTCTGAGGGAGATGAAGAAGGCTCGATACACAATCACTGACGGTACAGTGAGTGATTTTAACAAGAGAAGTCACACAGTAACTCCCGTACAGTCAACTTTAGCCAAAACTGCTCAAGACGGACAACATAGGCCGCTTGTACGCAGAACGCTCAGTTGCCAACTGTACTCGGAAAGTTACGTTGAAGTCAAAACTTCAGCAACTTCGTCAAACAGTTACAATTAAATAAAAGTATATTAGACATATTAGAGACCCAACGGAAGGCAGGCTGTCCAGAGCAGCGAGAGCTTAGTCTTGTAACCTACTCCGCTTGAAAGGCGAGAGCCGACCCTCTCAAGAGCACCCGTACAAGCCGAACACCGAACATTCCCGCCCCCACGACAGTGGCCGTGATTAAACGTTCCAATCAGCAACTCGAAAACAGGCGGAAAATTCCCCTCTATTGCCGACGCAGTACTACTCCACCAATGGAGATACTTGGCGCCAATTTCTGCGCCGATTTTGCTACGTCATGGAGCTATTCCCTGAGCAAGCCAATCTCAGCTATGATTTTGCAGAAAACGCGGAAATTTGCCCGCCAAGACTGCCTGGGAACACAAGTCATTCCCACGCCTGGCTGGTAGCCCTCTAGAAAGTGTTTTCGCTAAGTTTCTGCGAAGTATCGGAATCTCTAGCCCAGCCGCTCCGTCAGGCCCCTGTGGGCGTGTCGCCACCGCTCTTATGACAATGTCGGCGTCTGGAAAGCACCCACTCGACTCCCTCACACCCGTCCGCTAAACCCTTTCAAGCTCAGCAGAACCTGACGACCCGGGTGACGAGAGACGCTGCGTGGGAAGTCCGCGTGTGAAGGAATAGCGACTTTTCACCGCATGCAATTAGAAAGGAAAATCGAATTACTCGTAGTAAGATAGAAATATGAGAGGAGGCTCATGCCACCTCTCAAACTGGCTATGACAGACTAGGTGTTCTTTTTGCGATACTGCAGATAGACGGCCAAGGAATGTAGCCACTGTACTTGACTGCCAGCTGCGGTGGTCACGAGAATGTATGGTTGCAAGAAGAGCCTGATACGGATTTTCTGACCACATAAATAAAATATTCGGTGAGCTCACATGCCCTGAAAAAAGCAGCCACGCACCATGAAAAAAATACAGATTTCTGGATCAGACTCGTCATCCAAACTGCAGTAGGCAGATGCAGTAATTACGGCAAGTAACGATAACTGGTCGGTCGAAGCACCACCATTACTCCGTAAAGTTTCAGTTTAAGCTTGTGCATAGCTTCAGTGAACAGATAGTATTTATGCAACAGTCTGAAGAACTAAAGGGCGCTAAGATTTTCTCGCGCTGCTTTCCAAGCCTACTCTTAATTTCTGAAGACGGCGCGACACCCCCTACAGTCCGGGGGGCGGATCGCAGCGCATGCGGCGGTTACAGCCTGTGTTCACATGTATAGGGTTCCATGCAGCGCCTGATGCAGTGATTCTGTTTTAAATGAAACGCTGTGTACACTGCTGACCATTAACATTTCAAAACATGGAATTTGTGTGTAACAATAATCGAAGTGAGATGAAGTGTACTAAAAGCCTCTATATGCAAATGATTAGCATTTCAGCACAACTGAAGAAATCAACATCTGCTGCAACTCGAAAGGAGTAGTAACGTTGGCTATCGAGAATACTGTTTACTGTACAGCGACATTGTGACTCGCGTTAGTCAGGATCCCATTACTGTCAAGCAAATATGGAATCGAGGTTCAAAAGGGTCACACTCGCCAAGTAGAACCTCAGTGCACCCTTGAGACTAGCGTCCTACCGGACAGACATATGGTTCGCTCGCCCGTTCAGGATCATGTTACTAAGTGACGTACCCAAGTCATCAAAAGATCTTGTTTGCTGCAAGAAAAGTGTCCACAAAGACAGTGCGATGATGTTCTGGAGCACTACGACCTGTAAACACGACACGAATGTTGCGAGATTCATTGACGCGGCAGTACAGAGACAGGCGTGCCGACCGTAGTTCGCCCAACAATAACACTGGACCCACGAGTGGTACGACGTCATCTTTTTAGACTAGTCTCGGTTCTATAAATATCACGATGGGCGTGTTGACTAAAAATGAAAAATAAAGCTTTTTCGTCTTGGTGTTCGTCTACCATTTAACCCAACATATCGAGCGTTTGCTTCAAAACAGAATGCCTTATGTCATTCTGTATAATAAGGGCCTTGAAGAATGATCTCCCTCAGGGTAGTGTATTGGCACCTCCGCTGCACTACATCTACACGACCAGTCAACCCTGGAACAGGAACATTTATATGTATGGTGACACAGGAGCTGCTGCTCAATGTGAAACGTTTGAGGGAGTGTAGATGTAGCTGACAGCTGACGAAAACCGTACAAAGTCAATTCCCAAAACGACGCATGTCTGCGCCTTTCATCCGAGAGACAGGAAAGCAAGGAGGAAGTTAAACATTACGTGCAGTGCGCAACATCTACGAGCATGTCTGTACGGTACTCAAAAATACCTGGGAGCAAAGTGGGATAGTAGCCTCACATTCAAAGATCATTGCCAAGAAACAAAGCTAAAAGTGTCTGCCCGGAACAACATCACCCGTAAACTTATTGTCACCACCTGGGGCTAACAGCCAAACGTGCTCCGTACATATGCGCTGGCACTGCACTCCTCTGCAACAGAATACGTAGTCCTAATGTTGCGAAATTCCACGCAAGCCGAGCAGGTGGATAGGGCGTTGAATGAAACTACACGCATTGTGACTGGCTGCCTACGGCTAATTCCATCTCCAACATTTATCAGGTGGTTGATATACCACCACATGACTTCCGCAGAAGAAGAGTCTCAAAAGTATACGGTTCAGTCGCATTAGTATAACGTCCACCTATATTCGACGTCAACGTGCAATAACAATTCACAGACGACAGGTTGCAGCAGTAGCAGTGGAGGGCATATAAAGTGTGTCGAGGGGGTCGCGGAAAACTGTGTAGCCTTTGTCGCAACGCGGAAACGGAGCGATTTATCTGACGTCGAAAAGGACATGGCCATCGGCGTTCGGGCCAAGGATGGAAGCATTCCCGAAGTGGTTAAGTTTGTAAACTGTTAGCGCACCCCCATAGTTAAAGTATACTGTGCATGGCAAAATGGCGGTGTCCAGAACCGAAGCCGAGCCAATAGTGGTGCACCACGGGCGACAGATGAAAGGAGTGAACGACAGCTGCGAAGATCTGCGTGGGGGAACTGAGGTGCAACTGTTGAGAAAGTGACCGCCTAGATGAACCAAGGGACGTGCAACAGTGTCTCCTCAACGACCGTTCAGCGAACGTTGCTGCGTATGGTTCTCCGCAGTAGGTGTCTGGTTCACGCATCCATGCTGACTGGTGTTCACCGGCGATGAAGGCTGGAATTTTCACTACAGAACGTCCACCGAGTGGGGACAGGTGGCCCTTTCAGATGACGGTGGCTGTTGGCGAGTACGGCGTGAAACGCCTGAAGGCAAACGCCGTGCAATAATCGTCGGAAGGGTCAAGGCCGGAGCAGGGAGCGTTGTGGTCTGGGTTTTGTGGCAAATACTGCGAAATCTTGTCATTCTGGAAAGCTGACCTATATCTACTTGCTTACTCTTCTTTTCACAATAAAATGCCTGGCAGGGGGTTAAATGAACCACCTTCAAGTTGTCTCTGTCAACCGTTCCACTCTCGAAAGGCGAGCGGGAAAAACGAGCACTTAAACATTTTTTCTGTACGAACACTGATTTCTCCTATTTTATCGTGATGATCATTTCTCCCTATGTAGGTGGGTGCCAAGAGAATGTTTTCGCAATCAGAGGAGAAAAATGGTGATTGAAATTTCATGAGAGGATCCCGTCGCAACGAAAAACGCCTTTGTTTTAATGCTTGCCACTCCCATTCACGTATCATGTCTGTGGCACTATCGCCAATACTTCGCGATAATACAAAATGAGCTGACCTTCTTTGTACTTTTTCCGTCAGTTCCACCTGACACGGATCCCACACCGCATAGCAATACTCCAGGATAGGGCGGACAAGCTTGATGTAAGCATTCTCTTTAGTAGGCCTGTGGCACCTTCTAAATGCAATGAATCGCAGTCGTTGGTTTGCTCTACACACAACATTATCTATGTGATCGTTCCAACTTAGGATATTTGTATTGTAATCCCTAAGTATTTAGTCCAATTTACAGCCTTCAGATTTGTGTGACTTACCGCGTAATCGAAGTTTAGCGGATTTCTTTAACTACTCGTGTGAATAACTTCGCACTTTTCATTATTCAGGGTCAATTACAACTTTTCCCACCACAAATATGTTTTATCTAATCTTTTGCAATTGGCTTTGGTCATTTGATGACTTTACAAGACGGTAAATGACAACACCATCTGGAAACAATCTAAGAGGGCCACTGAGATTATCTCCTCTGTCGTTCATATAGATCAGGAACAGTAGAGGGCGTGAACACCTCCTTGGGGAACCTCGGATCTTACTTCTGTTTTACTAGATGACTTTTCGTCTGTTACTACGAACTGTGACCATAATGACAGGAAATCATAAATCCAGTCGCACAACTGAGACGATATTCCGCAGGCACGCAGTTTGGTTAGAAGACGCTTGTGAGGAACGGTGTCGAAAGTCTTCTGGAAATTTAAAAACATGGAATCAGTTTGACATCCCCTGTCGATAGCACTCATGAGTATAAAGAGCTAGTCGTGTTTCTCAAGAACGATACTTTCTGAATCCGTGCTGACTACGTGTCAATAAATCGTTTTCTTCGAGGTAATTCATGATGTTCGAACACAGTATATGTTCCAAAACCCTACTGCAAATCGACGTTAGTGATATGGGACTGTAATTCAGCGGATTACTCCTATTTTCCTTTTTGGATATTGGTGTGACTTGAGCAATTTCCCGTATTTAGGTAGGGATCTTTATGTGAGCGAGCGGTTGTATGTAATTGCTATATATGGAGCTATTGTATCAGCATACTCTGAAAGGAAACTGACTGGTGTACAATCTGGACCGGAGGCTATGCCTTTGTTAAGTGATTCAAGCTGCTCTGCTACTTCTATGTTTCTCATCTTGACATTTGTTCTTGATTGGAATTCAGGAATATTTACCTCTTATGCTTTGGGGAAGGAATTTCGAAAAACCGTGTTTGATAACTGTGCTTTAGTGGCACTGTTATCAGTGGCTTCACCGTTGTTATCGCGCAGTGAAGGTATTTATTGCGTCTTGCCAGTGATGTGCTTTTATGTATGACCAGAATCTCGTTGGGTTTTCTGTCAGATTCCGACGCAGAGTTTCGTTGTGGAAATTATTAAAAGCATCTCGCATTGAAGCGCGCCCATAATTCGAACTTCTGCAAAACTTTGCCAATATTGGGGATTTTGCATTATTTTAAATTTGGCGCGCTTCTTTAGTTTCTTCTGCAACAGCGATCTGACCCGTTTTCTGTACCATGGGCGATCAGTACCATCACTTACTAAATTATTTGGCATATATCTTTCAACTGTCGTCGATACTATATCTTTAAAATCATTCCACATATTTTCTACGCTTACATGATCAGATCAGAAGGAGTGAAGGCACAATTGACTAACGAATGTATGCATGTATACTTGGGAACCTAGTCCACCTTATATGCAGTTGATTTTTCCTCGGTAAGATGGTACGTACCAGCAGGACAAAGAAACATGTAAAATGAGTTACCCGTATTCCAATGGCCACCAAACTCCCTGGATTTAAATATTTCAACCAAATCGTGAATCTGGGGGACCACCACCATCGGACCGCTCGCGCCACGGATCCTCAACCGAGTAATCCAGTTCAGCTGACCACCGCACTGGAATTAGCACGGCTCCATACCTCTTTCGTTGCCTTCCAGAACCTCAGTGACACTCTCCCTGGACGTCTCGCAGCGGACCACGCAGCAAAATCTGGTTATTCAGGCTTTTGACTGGTGGTCACATTAAGACGGCTGAACAGTGTAAGCAGGAAATCCATCCCAGACACTCCTGTTCAGGTTGGGACCACAAAAACATAGTTTGATGTCAAGAAGCAGCTCGATGCAAACAATGTCAGTAATTACAACAGCATCTGGAAGTGAAACAGAGCTGAGGCCAAATTTATTAACTGGAAGGATTTGGAAGACTGTCAAAGAGGTACGTGCTGCAGGCTTCCATCTGCTGTATGTGATGTGGAAGGCACTAAACCGATGAGAACAGGAGTGTCACTATGCGAAGCGAGTCTCTGGAAGTGGGGCTCCATCACTGAAGGTGAGTTCTGTGAGGGTGGTGATCTGCGCGATGCACATCATCACCTGGTCTGCAGAACCTACTACATTCTGTTACATGCAGCAAGTTATACGGCCATCAACGCAGTGTTGTTCTGGAGCTTACTGTTCATCTAACAGAAAATCAGCGTTACTTGGCAGAATTTTGTTATTTTTAATATTTTGTATTACCTAAGTCCTGGACACGTAAAATAGATAACAAATAATGTTTTTTGTGGTTATCGTTCCGTTTAGCAACAGATTAGAAATTAAGTTGGGCTTGCTGTTGTAATTTAGTTTTTGTATCAGTAGTACATAATTTAACAGAGGACGGAATGGAAATCGTTGTTTGTGATCATCTAATATTAAATTGGCATTCTGTATCACATGTATATTGATTTCCAGTACGTCCAGTAGGATAATCTTTTTGCTTTTCGTAACAGAATGCAAAACTTCACGATCTACACGTATAAAAATAATTTTTCCGTAAGTCACACGTTATTTTGTCTGTGTTGGTGACAGCCAACTGGCACCTGACGATGGCCCAAGAATCAGAAAGCCGGTTCGTGACGAATTAAAAATAATTACTACAAAACATTGGAAAATGGTATCCTATACAATATTGTCGTTACTTTGTATGAAGCACTGACGGAAAATTCTTTCAAGGTTTATTTCATCAAGCACGGTGACATTTTTCGTGATAATTGAATGTAGTGTCATAACTGTTCACTTTAATTACACGTGACTGCGACTACCTATTGAATTCTAGTCTTCTGTTTTTGTTCTTCAGGGAAGAGAGGTGCAAGGAAGGGGGAGGGGGGGAGGGGGAGATGAAACACAATGCCAGTACATAAATAAGAAGGAATCATAAGCACCGTTGGCTGGCAGAACCTGAGGTGTTGTTCAGCAGCCTAATCTGAAGCAGTTTACTTCCCCCGTGCATAAGCCCCCTTTTCCACGCCGTGCTGAGACTAGGGTCATAAGAGAATCTGTTCAGTGTAGGTGACTGTAAAGGGTGAGTGCATTTTGTGTATTACGTTTGTGTCGTGTGATAATGGCAGAGGGTAGAGGGGGAAACCTGCTGCTGGCACGTAGCCTACATGTCCTGAATGTTACGTTGGGATAGTTGGATCTGATGTCCCCATGCATCACCATGGTGTCACAGCGTCACACCAAGGAGTGGTATGGAAATTATCCTACAACATTGGTGCCGACTCTGGTGATCAGGAAATTACACCACCACCTCCCACCTTCCCCTCCCTCCCCAATCCATCCTGAGGGATAGCCCTTCCCATCCATACACTGGCTGTAAACGTTTGTTTCATCAGCAGGATTCGTATCGACTACATCGAAATCGAATACGGGCGTGCATTAGCTAGTCTGAGCTACTGAGGAGAGTTAGCATCTCATACCATAATTTTATCTAACAGCCCAAAGGAGGCTCTGATCTCAAAACGTCCCCAGAACTCTACAGTTCTTAATCACCAGACTTCGTGTTAGTGTTTATAAGTGTGTTGAAAGCAGTGTGTTCAGTAAGCAAATAAACTCGCTAAATTTTGTTGCGGCTGTCATTTTCAGTAATAAGACTGGTTTGCTGCAACTCTCTACACAAGTGTATCCAACTCAAGCCACTTAGTCACGGATAACCACTGTAACTTACATCGGTTTGGATTTGATTACTGTGTTCAGTCCCTTCTCAACAATTCTTATCTCCCACATATCCCCCAGTCACTAAATCCATGATTTCTTGGTTCCTTAGGATGTATTTTATCAACGGATCCCTTCCTCAATCATGTTGTGCTCTAAATTTCCTTTTCCCCCATTTCGATTCAGTACCTCTCATTAGTTACTGTCTAGCTCTGTAATTACCACCACTCGTCCGTAGCACCTCATTTCAAATAATTCAATTCATTTCTTGTCTTGACTGTACATCGTCCACTTTTCTCTTCTGCACAAGGCTACATTCCAGAGAAAACCTTCACAAGAGACTTCCTAACGCTAAAGTTTACATTAGATATTAACAGATTCCTATTTTCGAGACATACTTTCCTGCAATAGCAATTTTATATTATCTCTACTCCGGCCATCATCAAATATTTTGCTGCATACATAGTACAGCTTATCAACTACTTCTAGTGTCTCATTTTCTAATCTGATTCCCTCAGCATCGAGTGATTTAATTCAACTATCTTTCATTGAACATTTTGCTTAGGCGGTGATCAAGATCACTTACAAATTTTAAGAAATGCTTAGCATTGTGCTTTGTATAATAATGTTATCTTATTTTGCTACAGGTTTCGGTTATGAGCCATCATCAACGGCAGGAAAATTGTCCCAGGTGTATCACATGCCATACATGCTTTAAAATCAGTTACCACAGGAAAACATCATTGCTAAGCTCATATAAAATCGAAAATTGTAACACGCTAAAAATATGACGGCACATTGCACAAGGACAGGCCACGTATAGTAACATAAGTCAAAGAACTTCAAGGTCAAATGTTTTCCTTTCGTCTCCTCTTAATCTAAAGAGTAAGGAGCAAAATTAACGAAAATGAGGAAATGAACAACATGGTAGAATTGTTATCGGAGACATGTTGGAGTATGGCCTTGAGCTAAGAGTGCCATTTGTAAAGTAAGGTCTGATCGGTCGCGAAACGGAAACAAGACTGAAAATCCGATGAAGCTTTGCAAAGCTGCGTTGGGAAATACCTAGCTCGTTTCATGTATGGGGACACAGTTGGCACGTAAAAGATGCCTAGAACCATAGTGTCTCCCGCCAAGTATGGGCACCCAGTGAGGGATTTCGCCTGATTTCACGCAACTCCACATAACGTACCTGTCATACATCCTCTTCTTCATGACAATTCCTGGCCGCACACTGCAGCTGCAATGAGGACGTGCCTGCACGTTTATTGACAGGAACAGTTTGATCCCCCACCATACATCCCTGACTTAGCTCCCTCTGACGTTCATCTCTGCTCACATGAACCGCTCGCTGTGAATACAACATTTGGCAGAGAGGACAAACTGCAGACCAGCGTAGAGAAGTGACGGAAATCACAGGCGGCTGCCTATTATGACAAGGATATCGGAAGCCTGTAATTCAGAGAAGCGACTACAGAGAGATGTAGCCTAAATATGTCGCAAACTGTTGCAGATAAGACATTTTTTACTTTCACTGCGGTTTCCATTTCGCGACCGATCGGACCTTACTTCCCGAGCAGCCATCGTGTAAGAGGTACTGGCCCATAAAGTCGTTATGGACAAAAACCGAATGTGACTGGCTGCTGTCGGTTTCATCGTTTTCAATAAATATCTCAATAGCTCGACGCTGGAAAAATGTATAAAAAGAGAAACTCTACCAGACAGTTCACTGTTGCCGACTTGTTAATAAAATGAATGTAAAGGTGGGCCATCCCATTGTCCTCCACGTTTGCTAGTGAAATTAATTCCTCTGGAGTTCCTTTTACTCTGTATCGTTTTCCGTCCAGTTCCACGAGAGGACGTATACAGACCCCCGAAATGCAGGATGCGAAACAATAAATTTTTCACCGAATCGCCAAAGCGAGGGGCGCAATTACTCTGTGCGGAAGCACCGGCAGCAGGAAGAGGGAACCGCCCAGTCGCTACCTGCCCGTGCCCGCCAGCCTCCTTTTGTTTCGCCGCTGTGTCCGCCAAGAGGACACAGGCAGGCCAGGCCGCTGCCTCCCCCCACCCGCCGGTCTGCAATGGGCGCGCGGGGCAATTAAAATGCTTTATCGCTGGTCTCATTCAGGCGAATGGCTCTCCATTCGGAGATCGAAACTGCCAGATATTATTTTAGATGAATGCGACTTGACGCCGACAGGGGCGGCAGTTCTGCGCGCTCGCGCGGCGCCTGCTAAATGATAGAGCGTGAAGCGTGTTTCGCGAGTTAAAAGCTCCGCGCCTGGCATTGTGCTCGACGCGCTCTGTACGGTGGTGTTTCGCGAATCGCACATTCGACTCCTCGTAGGGGTTAATGCCGATTGCGTGAGCAGCGCAAAATCAAAGACCTGGGGTGGCCAGAACGAGGCCAGCGAACTGCATGCGGCTGTTGGCTCAATATAATGACGGTTTTCGACCTGTCAGTCATGTAAGCGAACAAGATACGTTTCACCTTCGAACCAAGGCATTCAATAAAAAAGATAAAATTTCTTAAAGAATATATTACGACAACTGAATACAACGCTTATTTATTTTTCAACGTAATCCCCCTCAAGTTCTATGAACGTACGTCAGCCCTGGAAAAGTTTCTCAATTCCGCGTGCAGTTAATTTTTCGGAACGGCTGCATAACCAATTATGCACCAGAGTGACCG
The DNA here is from genome assembly GCF_021461385.2 of Schistocerca piceifrons. Lineage (NCBI taxonomy): Eukaryota > Metazoa > Arthropoda > Insecta > Orthoptera > Acrididae > Schistocerca > Schistocerca piceifrons. The sequence continues at coordinate 283,090,234 of NC_060143.1, forward strand.
AGTGGTTCTAGGCGCTACAGTCTGGAACCGCGCGACCGCTACGGTCGCAGGTTCGAATCCTGCCTCGGGCATGTCTGGCGTTCGCTGTATTATTCAGTGGTTTGGTATTTAACTAATTTGTAAATGAAAATGATAATCTTATTTTATTAGCCTACATTGAGTAATTACTAAATAATTTTTCTCCCGCTAAAGATTTGGTCAAGTTGCTAAAGAACTCCAACTTAACGTCGTGTTAATGTGTTGTCTGTAAGTTGTGTAAGTATCACTAAATCACAGTTCATACAACAGATTCTATATAACTATTGATTATGATGGAAGCAGTTATCTTCAGCAAAATGATCATTGAAACCACCGAATATCAGCCGCGCACGACACTGACGTATGTTACCTGAAACAATATTCTTCGCAACTCGTGCGTAATTAATTTCGGCTCAATACATCAGCTAGAAAAGTTTGTTATAACGATCGTGCTATGAGCACTGTTTTTAAAGAACGAATCTGATTCGAATTATTATCATTAAAATGAGTTCGGGACCACTGGTGCACATTTATTTTTACACATTTGTATTACGTTCGGAATTTATGTCTGCAGAGTTGCGTAATTTGAATTTTCCGATGAGATAATTGTTAAGATGGCGGCAGACAATTGATAGAGACTTTCTACTATTAGACCAAATAAGTAAGTATTTGAAATGCTTATTAAACTCTATAAACTCTACTTCCGTATTGGGCACTATTTAGACTTCATCAAGCAAACATTTGATTTGTTTCTAAGGAAAACAGAGACAAAAACGCGATACAAATTATCAATGGCTGCGCTCGTTGGAGCGGAAAGAAATAATTAACACAGATAATGCTTACTGAGAGAGGAATTAAAGTTACAAATAATTATTCACTCATATTTACAATAATAATGAACTCTATTCTCAAGTAATAATTAACTAATAATTACAATTTCTTGACAGACCTCAGTTTGATATGCGTCCGCAACCTACAAAAGCCAACCAACAAAAGGTAAAAACAAAGGAAGACAAACGCAGATCATAAAACGAATTTACAATTACCATTGTCTTTGTATGATACATATCGATATGTCCAATTACATCACAGAATATTATTTTTTCATATGTCGAATAGATGATGTTCATAACTGTTAGAGGCATAATTTCCTCTCGTCGCACTGTAGCTAAAATTTATCTCGTGGATGTTACACATGGATGTGTGTGATGTCCTTAGGTTAGTTAGGTTTAAGTAGTTCTAATTTCTAGGGGACTGGTGACCACAGCAGTTAAGTCCATAGTGCTCAGAGCCATTTGAATCATTTGAACTTCCTCAACATCAGTGAACCTTGAGCCACAAAGAGATTCTTTTAGTCGATTAAAAATATGATAATCTGAAATCACCAGATCAGGTGAATACTTTGGGAAGGGGGGGGGGGGGGGGCAAGGCCAACGAACTTCAGATTTCGCTGCACATATCAGACCATAGACCATCTTTCTTTCATTTCTGATGTCAAATGCTTTGGAATCTACCTCGCAGACACTTTCTTGAAGATCAGTATGTCATGAACAATGTGGCAGGCTAATCTGACAATAACGTTCATCGGTTCTTTTGTATCCCGCCTGGAAGGCGGCGCGTGGTCTGCTCCTGAAAACTTAAAGGTTGGCCGAATGACGAAAGCGAGCAGGAGCAGGAAAAGGTGAAAATCTCTCGGTACTGCAGTGTGAAAACAAGTTAATAAATGGTTACATAACTTTGCAATGATGAGCAAAGCCTTAGACCCATCATAAGTAGTACATAGTCTCAATAGCAAACCAACACCCTCTGAGGTTGAAGCGATGTTTCCAGGCCGTCTGCTCTTTATGAAATTGGACTGAATATGGAGCGGAGCTCGTAGAGGTCCACAGCGCTGGCTAGAGGGCACTGTCCTCGGTGTCTCGTAGTGCGAACTTATGAACTTGCACCCACGCCGTGGCATCGTTGCTATCGACACCACAGTTTCTGCACTATCACTCACCGCCTATTTCCCGATATCAACCCATCAAATCTCGCATTCTACCTCTCCGTGACTGGACAGACTTCTAACTGCGGCTGATTTTCAACACTTGTTACAAGTCGCTTTGAACATACCTGCTCACTCGCAAACTTGTGTTCGACACAAGTAACTTCATAATGAAATTTTCACTCTGCAGCGGAGTGTGCGCTGGTACGAAACTTCTTGGTAGATTAAAACTGTATGCTGCATCTGTACGCGGATTCGGGACCTCTGACTTTTGCTCTATCAGCTACCCAGGCTCGACCTACCATTTGTCCTCACAGCTTTAATTCCACCAGCATTTCATCTTCTACCTTCCAAACTTCACAGAAGCTCTCCGGCGGACCTTTTAGGACTAGCACTCCTGGAAGAAAGCTATGTCTCCGCAATATCCTTTCTTCCATGAGTGCACTCCTGGAAGAAAGCTATGTCTCCGCAATATCCTTTCTTCCATGAGTGCTAGTGCTGCAAGTTTTGCAGTAGAGCTTCTGTGAAGATAGGAGATGAGATACTGGCCGAATTAAAGTTGTGAGGACGCGTCGTGAGTCGTGCTTCGATATCTCAGTCTGAAGAGCACTTGCGTAGGAAATTCAAAGATCTAGAGTCCGCATCTCGTCGTGTAGTAGCTAGCATTGCTGCCTCTGGATCATGGTGTCCCAGGTTTGATTCATGGGCGGGTTGGGTATTTTCTATGGCCGGGGACTGGGTATTTGTGTTGTCCTCGTCATTTCATGGTCATAATCATTCGTTACAGTGGCTAGTTTTGACAGTGAAAAAAATTGTACTCCCTACGGGCGCTGACGATCGCGCAGTTGAGCACCCCACAACTAAACATCATCATTATCATCAAAGACCTCGAGTTAGAGTCTAGGCCTGGCACACAGGTTTAATCATACAGGAAGTTTCTGCTTTCACCATATTGCACTGCTATCCGACGCGAATTTGACTGGTTTCGACCCTTCAGCTAACACAAATCTAATGACGCTCTGTTGCTCCACGTTGGTGCAAACCTGCTACGTTGCCGCCATGTTGTTTCGCTGATTCCCAATATCTCGCTCGCGAGCCAGGGCTGCCATCTGATAATGGCTCTGAGCACTATGGGACTCAACATCTTAGGTCATAAGTCCCCTAGAACTTAGAACTACTTAAACCCAACCAACCTAAGGACACCACACACACCCACGCCCGAGGCAGGACTCGAACCTGCGACCGTAGCAGTCCCGCGGTTCCGGACTGCAGCGCCAGAACCGCTAGTCCACCGCGGCCGGCCATCTGATAATGGTTTTCTAGTTCACGGAAACCACCAAATGTGACAAAGAAACACAAACTTTGTCGAATTTTTATATCTTTATCGATCTTTTCCGGTTATTTATTGACTGGGTCTTGTATCCTGCACAGAATAGATATTATCAATGCCAACGTCTTTGCGGGTGGTTCAAAAAATTGCCAATTATATCCTGTTAGACGCCAATATAGACCAGCAATTCATCTATACCTGCCTATATACACTTTACGGGCCTACATATTCTGTAAAGTGGATAATGGTAGGTAGATCGTAGAAATCAAATATACTCAATTTTCTTTCGTATTGGACTTGCGTACTGAGCGAAGGAAAAATGACTGTCTACTTGCTTCCACACGCATAATCTTACCTTATTCTGATGCTCACTATGCCACATATACGGACGCTGGAAAAAAAAATGGTGACTATAAAAACACAGCAAATTTCTATGCCTAAAACGGTGTAGAAAAACCATTGTAGTTCATCAGGTGAGCATTCCTTGCTCGACATGTGTGCAGGTTAAAGAATAAAATGCTATTCCTAGTGAATCTCTTGATGTGCTTAACTTTCTGGATCGGCCTCAGGCGGAGATGCTTTATCCTCATGCTGCTGTGGAGAAAATTATTAGGAAGTTCTGGAAAGATAGAATTGTGAGCAAAAGCTAGAGAACAGAGCTTTCTCCGAAATATCAGCCCGCAGGAGGTAAATATCAAAACATGGAGTGAGAGCCTGTAGTTCTGCCGCCTTTGTGAGCCTGAGACACTGCCTAACGATGGCAATGCAAGAACCGAACGTTCAACACATCTTTAGCGTGGCCAGGACTGGCTGCCGTAAATAAATTAGCAGATGGAAAGAGAGACGGCTTAGCTGTAGAGGACCAACCTCATTGGCACCAAAGTTAGGAAAAGTTTTACTGGTTTACTGCCTGAAATCAGAAGAGTGAGGGGCATTTTCTTTTAAGGCATGTTTTTAGTGGTCGGAACTCAGCTTATCCATGGCTAAACCAATCAAAATTGACACAGAGAACGAAGAAGTGAAATCCCGAATCTTCCTTTTCAGAAGGCACCTCACAAGCTGAGAAGCGAATCGCTTTTTCAAGCAGATGAGCTGGCTGACTTACAAAGGAACTTCCCCATCGCACCCCCCTCAGAGTTAGTTATGAGTTGGCACAGTGGATAGGCCTTGAAAAACTGAACACAGATCAATCGAGAAAACAGGAAGAAGTTGTGTGGAGCTATGGAAAAAATAAGCAAAATATACAAACTGAGTAGTCCATAACCAAGATACGCAACATCAAGGATAATGTCAGCTCAGGAGCGCCGTGGTCCCGTGGTTAGCGTGAGCAGCTGCGGAATGAGAGGTCCTTGGTTCAGGTCTTCCGTCGAGTGAAAAGTTTTCTTTCTTTACTTTAGCAAAGTTATGATCTGTCCGTTCGTTCATTGACGTCTCTGTTCACTGTAATAAGTTTAGTATCTGCGTTTTGCGACCGCACCGCAAAACCGTGCGATTAGTAGACGAAAGGATGTGCCTCTCTAAATGGGAACCGAAAGCATTTGATCGCAAGGCCATAGGTCAACCGATTCGTCCGCAGGAAAACACGTCTGATATACGACACTGGTGACAGCATGTGTGTCACATGACAGGAATATGTTGTCGATCAATCTAATTTGCACACTTGGCGAATGGGTAAAAAGATTATTCTACCTTGCCCGATTTAGGTTTTCTTGTGGATGTGATAATCACTCCCAAAAAAGTGATGAAAACATAAGAGTTTGTCACATAAACTGCAACAAATAAATGCAACAGTTTCACAGTCGCACAATTTTCCCTGTGCTCTGTCAAAACATATGTTTTGTTTCGATGTTTGTTTAGGTGTAGCGTCCCCATACTACGGCGCAGTTACCTCGCATCGGACGGACGGACGGACGAACAGATAATAATTGTCTGAAAATAAAAAATTAAACGTTTCATTCGAGGGAAGACTTCTCGTTCTGCAGCTGCTCACGCTAACCACGGGACCACAGCGCTCCTAAGCTTATATTATCCTTGATGTTGCCTATCTTGCTTATGGACAACTCAGTTTGTATACTTTGCTTATTTTTTTCATAGTTACACACAACTTCTTACTGTTTTCTCGAGTGATCTGTGTTCAGTCTTTCAAGGCCTATCCACTGTGCCAACTTATAACTAAATCTGAGGGGGATGCGATGGGAAGGTTCCCTTGTTAGAAATATTTCAGGCTGAGTTGCATTTACCTTAAGATGCTGGTTAATGGTGCAAAATCCTTGACTGATTTAGCCCGCATTTCGCTGTCCACCTGCAGATAAATGTGCTGAGATCTACTCTCGACAGTGAGACAAAAGGTAGAGACAGTCAAATCATTGCTACTGTGTTTCAGTAATTTTCAAACTTCACTCTGAAGACTTGCTTGCAGGCTTTTATGATCAATATACTTTCAGTTCCGGCCACAGATACAAACGCGTATCTTCTGTAGAACTATCTGTCTTAATACTAACTTTACAGCAATCGTAGCATGAGTTTACAAATATTATTGTCTTACGCTGATTCACGATCACTGCAATCAGACCTCTGATCCTTTAATCAGATCTGCCCGGTTAATATTTTGATATTGTCGATGTTTGTCGTATTAGTTAATGTGCACTTTCTTGTAATACAATGAATTGCGAGGGCGTTCAATAAGTAAGGCAACTATTTCTGAAAGCAAATTGGTTTTATTCAGGATTGCATACGTTATTTCCCACTGTTTTGGCTGCAAAAACCTATTACTCAAGACGACTCCGTTCGAGGTGACGGCCTTATGTCACCTTGCTAGGAGGGCCTGTACGCCCGCATTGGGACGTCAGAGCCTGTGTCTTGCCTGTGACGGTGCTCGACAAAAAACTGTCACGATCAGTGTCGTACCGCTCCATCAATTCAGCACAGATCGTTCTTCGTTGCTCTTCGTGGTTCTTTATTAGGTTGCGAGGAACCCACACCTTTGAGTACCCCACCTTGTGGACGAGTGTGTTGGCACTACCAACAGAGACGTCCACTTCAACAAGGAAGTGTTTGATTGTGACTCGTCGATCACCTCGAATGATAATTTCCGTACGTTCCAACATCGCAGGAGGCACAGCTGAGTTCGGTTGGTCGACGCCCGAGGGATCGGACCGGTTTGCGCGACCTTGATGCGATGACGGCAGACGCCTTGTTCAGCGACTCACCGTGCTTTTGTTTACTGTCACGTCTCAGTGAACAGTCTGCAAGCCCCTATTAATATCCGCAATACTCTGGTTTTCCGCTAAAAGAAACTCAAAGACGGCTGTCTGCTTGGAACGCACCTGTGTTACAGGTGACATTTTGAAAGCTACTTGTAGCACCGTCATCCATCACAACTTCATGAAACTATAGGGGCTGAAGCGAGAATATTCCATGGCGTCCCAGAACATATTCCACATTTTATCAACCGAAACTGGCCAAGAATAAATGTTGTTACATTATTTATTGAAGGCTCCTCTGTAGGTACTACGTTCTTTTGTTGTCAGATTCAAAGGGCTACTTTGTCACGACTCTAAGTAAAACACATCAGAACCCTTCAACAAATCTAAGTCTCCAGTCACCTTTACTAATACTGATTTTACGTCGCTGTCCCATTAGGCGTCGCTTCTTAGTATTATCCCTAAATATTTGTACAATATGACGTTCTCAAGATGTTTACCACCCACTGACTTTGCAGTCAGATACTTTAGGGATATTACTCTACGTTATATGCGTTACCTTAGATTCATCTGCATTTAAAGAAATCTGCCGTTCGTTACAGCAGTGGAAATGTAACCCCTGTCTTTCTGCATGTCCTTGCGATCGTTCCACGGTAATACTTCTCTTCAGAGAGATGCATCGTCGACGAACAATGTTATAGTTCCTCTCACCATAACTAATACAATATTGATTGGTTTTCTTAATTTCAGAAAAAAATCTTGTGAGTAATTGGAGACTGTTTTATGTAGCAGACTGTTAGTGCCTTGTGGAAGTGATGTCTGATGGACATTGGCTCAGTGAATTAGAACTTTGACCTTTTGTACGAAGCTTTCTATCGTTAAACTGTCTGCAGATTAAATTGGATTAGATTAAATTAGTTTTTCGTTCCATAGATCCGTGCTGAGGAGATCCTCGTGAATGTGGAACATGTCGATTTTTTTAAAGCTGAAATTACAGTACTAATAGTATGAATATATACAATACATCATTTGTTTCCATTAAAAAGTTCGTCAATGGAGTAGAATAAGTTGGCACCTAGTAAGTCTTTCAGGCTCCTTTTAAGCTGATCCTTATTTGCAACTAAATTTTTTATGTTTGCTGGTAAATTATTGAAGATGAGTGTTCCTGAGTAGTGGACCCCGTTTTGAACTAAAGCAAGTGCTTTTAAGTCCTTGTGCAGATCATTTTTGTTCCTGGTATTGTGTGTATGAACTGAGCTGTTTGTTGTAAAAAGAGATATATTAGTTAGGACAAATTTCACTGAGGAGCAAATATATTGAAAGGCAGTAGTTAGTATACCCAGTGTGGTGTCACCGCCAGACACCACACTTGCTAGGTGGTAGCCTTTAATTCGGCCGCGGTCCGGTAGTATACGTCGGACACGCGTGTCGCCACTATCAGTGATTGCAGACCGAGCGCCGCCACACGGCAGGTCTAGAGAGACATCCTAGCACTCGCCCCAGTTGTACAACCGACTTTGCTAGCGATGGTTCACTGACAGAATACGCTCTCATTTGCCGAGACGATAGTTTAGCATAGCCTTCAGCTACGTCATTTGCTACGACCTAGCAAGGCGCCATTATCAGTTACTATTGATCTTGTGAATCATGTACTGTCAGACCGACGTTCACCATTAACGGATTAAAGTTAAGTATTCCACCAGCTACGTCCGTTTTTCTAAATTCTAATTTCCTTGTTCTGTTCCAGACCTCACGCCAGCCTGCGTGAGCTAAAACGCGTGCCTTTCGGCCTCCTTCTAGTAACACGGTGTTGGCTCTCCTGCCAACCAAAACACCCAATTCGTTGAGGAGGTTTCTGCAAGACGTCCGTGGTTTTACTCCACCAATAATACGTATTACACGCTTTTGGACTCGGAAAACTTTTGTTTGCCTTGAAGAGTTACCTCAGTGTTACTGTGTGTTGGACCGTAAGACTTTCTGTCGGAGTAGGTTAATGTCTGTGCTCATTCTGAATTTTACTATTTCCCAGTGAATTCAGGAACTGAAATTACTACTCTGCGTCTTTACTTAGTATTAAGGTACAGGCCATAATGGTCGTCTCATTGTGCGTTGCTTTAAAGCGTCTTGAAATTTACATATTTGTCCTTGTTAACTGCATAAGCAGCTTTAAGTAAGCATGTTGATTAAGCTTTTTGACCGCTTGAGATCATGATTGTATGCTACGACTTATCAGCATGGTGTTGACTTTGACTTCTCGTAGTCTACTGTTTAGCCTTACCTTACGTCTATTAGTTGTAAGCCGAATTATTCTATTTGCTTATCTGTAGTAACAGTTCCCTGAATGTTTACCCAAGCTGTAATCATAATTTTGGTGTTAGCCGGCGAAGTATTTATTTCACTTTTTTAGGCCCATGTCTGGCGTCTTACGAAATGATCTCTTGAATTTTTTGTACTAATCCAGCACCTGTTTCCCGGGCAGCTGCGTGAGCGTCCTACCTGACGGCAACATCACTGTTGCTTCATACGGACCCTAAACCAACAAGCAATTTAATTAAACACCCTATTATTATTGTATCTTATTCGGTGTTGTTAACATTTATCATGAATATTTTTACCAAGCCATTTCATTCAGTTATTTTTTAAGTATTAAGCTTTCCTTTTGTTGATGTAACTTGCAACTGATTTAAACCAAATGTTTTAAGATTCTGAATTTTGTTTGCTTTTGCATTTGTTAGACTCATTGACTTGAAAGCTAATAATAGTTTTTAATTTCAAGTACGATTTTCTACAAGTCATGAGAAATAATCCAAACAACTGTAGAAAGATTTTCTTGCATTATTCGTCACTGGCAGCTTACGAAAAGCTGCTAACAAAATTTAGAGATCCAGTTTTTGCGACAGACTACTAAACAGATCTACTGCTTATAATGTCCATCTTGTGCAAGAACTGTAAGGTAGGGTTCGTACAGAGGCACATTGGTAGTATTTTTCCCTCGTTCCATTTGCGTGTGGAAAGGTAAAGGGAATAACTAGCAACGGTAAAAAATACGTTCCTCTATCCACTGCGGAGTAGTCTGCAGAGTATGTATGTGTATACGTACACGGCCTGACAGTAAATGTGAAGCACATAGAAGTCAAGGACGGATGTCAATGTTGCTTTGTACACGTACACAGCATAGGCACGTACGTAAGACATGACTTGTTCTCCGTGACACGTAGAAAGGCCAAAAGAGCAAATTAATGTTTCACCGTGTTTGTTGCTACCAATACTGCTACTGTATATCAGAGGAGTGACCAGCTTCATATGCAGATAGATTGCTGAACGATACGGAGATGCCGCAACTTGTCTGAGACAATGTTAGCGCCTGAAAGAGTTTCAAAGGGGTCTACATCTACATCTACATGACTACTCTGCAGTTCACATTTAAGTGCTTGGCAGAGGGTTCATCGAACCACACACTATCTCTCAACCATTCCACTCCCGAACAGCGCGGGAAAAACGAACACCTAAACCTTTCTGTTCGAGTTCTGATTTCTCTTATTTTATTTTGATGATCATTCCTACCTATGTAGGCTGGGCTCAACAAAATATTTTCGCATTCGGAAGAGAAAGTTGGTGACTGAAATTTCGTAAGTAGATCTCGTCGCGACGAAAAACGTCTTTGCTTTAATGACTTCCATCCCAACTCGCGTATCATATCTGCCACACTCTCTCCCCTATTACGTGATAATACAAAACGAGCTTCCCTTTTTTGCACCCTTTCGATGTCCTCCGTCAATCCCACCTTTAGGATCTCACACTGCGCAGCAATATTCTGTTTCTTTAGGGGACTTGTTGCATCTTCTAAGTGTTCTGCCCATGAAACGCAATCTTTGGCTCGCCTTCCCCACAATTTTATCTATGTGGTCTATCCAACTGAAGTTGTTCGTGATTTTGACACCCAGGTACTTAGTTGAATTGACAGCCTTGAGAATTGTACTATTTATCGAGTAATCGAATTCCAACGGATTTCTTTTGGAACTCATGTGGATCACCTCACACTTTTCGTTATTTAGCGTCAACTGCCACCTGCCACACCATATAGCAATCTTTTCTAAACCGCTTTGCAACTGATACAGGTCTTCGGTTGACCGTACTAGACGGTAAACTACAGCATCATCTGTGAACAACCTAAGAGAACTGCTCAGATTGTCGCCCAGGTCATTTATATAGATCAGGAACAGCAGAGGTCCCAGATCGCTTCCCTGGGGAACACCTGATATCACTTCAGTTTTACTCGATGATTTGCCGTCTATTACTACTAACTACGACCTTCCTGACAGGAAATCACGAATCCAGTCGCACAACTGAGACGATACCCCATAGGCCCGCAGCTTCATTAGAAGTCGCTTGTGAGGAATGGTGTCAAAAGCTTTCTGGAAATCCAGAAATACGGAATCAACCTGAGATCCCCTGTCAATAGCGGCCATTACTTCATGCGAATAAAGAGCTAGCTGCGTTGCACAAGAACGATGTTTTCTGAAACCATGCTGATTACGTATCAATAGATCGTTCCCTTCGAGGTGATTCATAATGTCTGAATACAGTATATGCTCCAAAACCCTACTGCAAACCGATGTCAATGATATAGGTCTGTAGTTCGATGGATTACTCCTACTACCCTTCTTAAACACTGGTGCGACCTGCGCAATTTTCCAATCTGTAGGTACAGATCTATCGGTGAGCGAGCGGTTTTATATGATTGCTAAGTAGGGAGCTATTGTATCAGCGCAATCTGAAAGGAACCTAATCGGTATACAATCTGGACCTGAAGACTTTCCCGTATCAAGTTATTTGAGTGCTTCGCAACCCCTAAGGTATCTACTTCTAAGAAACTCATGCTAGCAGCTGTTCGTGTTTCAAATTCTGGAGTATTCCATTCGTCTTCCCTGGTGAAGGAATTTCGGAAAACTGCGTTCAATAACACCACCTTAGCGGCACAGTCGTCGATAACAGTACCATCGGCACTGCGCAGTGAAGGTATTGACTGCGTCTTGCCGCTTGTGTACTTTACGTACGACCAGAATTTCTTCGGATTTTCTATCCAATTTCGAGACAATGTTTCGTTGTGGAACCTATTAAAGGCATCTCGCATTGAAGTCCGTGCCAAATTTCGCTCGTCTGTAAATTTTAGCCAATCTTCGGGATTTCGCGTTCTTCTGAACTTCACATGCTTTTTCCGTTGCCTCTACAACAGCGTTAGTTCCTGTTTTGTGTACCATAGGGGATCAGTTCCATCTCTTATCAATTTATGAGGTATGAATCTCTCAAAAAAATGGTTCAAATGGCTCTGAGCACTATGAGACTTAACAGTTGTGGTCATCGGTCCCCTAGAACTTAGAACTACTTAAACCTAACTAACGTAAGGACATCACACACATCCATGCCCGAGGCAGGATTCGAACCTGCGACCGTAGCAGTCGCGCGGTTCCGGACTGCGCGCCTAGAACCGCGAGACCACCGCGGCCGGCATGAATCTCTCAATTGCTGTTTGCTACTATATGTTTGAATTTGAGCCACATCTCGTCTACATTGGCATAGTTAGTTCGGAAGGAATGGAGATTGTCTCTTAGGAAGGCTTCTAGTGACACTTTATCCGCTTTTTTAAATAAAATAATTTTGCGTTTGTTTCTGGTGGATTTGGAAGAAACGGTATTGAGCCTAGCTACAAGTGTGCCTTCGTTGGGCCAACTGGACGAATTGTCTATTATCCCGAATTGTGGAGCATTTGGCTGTATCAGTGGCCTCATGTTGGACTGCTTTGGAAGGTGTGGTAGGCAACTTCGTCACCTAGTTTCTGTTCGACTACGTCTGTCCACCACTGGGGAAGTTCTCCGTATTGTACACCAAGCACATTGTAACTCCTTCACATGTGATGCTGCAACCCGAGAAGAAGTAATTGACTAAGTGAAAGAAACTTCTTGGCAGATTAAAACTGTGTGCTGGACCGAGACTCGAACTCGGGACCTTTGCCTTTCACGGGCAAGTGCTCTACCAGTTGAGATACCCAAGCACGACTCACGCTCCGTCCTCACAGCTTTACTTCTGCCAGTACCTCGTCTCCTACCTTCCAAACTTTGCAGAAGCTCTCCTTTTGGAAGGTAGGAGACGAGGTACTTGCAGAAGTAAAGCTGTGAGGACAGAGCGTGAGTCGTGCTTGGGTAGCTCAACTGGTAGAGCACTTGCCCGCGAAAGGCAAAGGTCGAGTCTCGGTCCGGCACACAGTTTTAATCTGCCACGAAGTTTCATATCAGCGCACACTCCGCTGCAGAGTGAAAATCTCATTCTGGACTAAGTGAAACATTGTGTGTCAGTCCAGCGGGAAATGCTCTCGGATGAACCCATTATCAACAGATGCGAAGATATTCGTGCAGTTATGTGGTGTCCCTCATGTTTTCTCAGCGGGACTAATTAATGGTGTGCGTTCGGATATTGAGTCGAGTACACCGTTAGTCGGCTATGTCGTGCTTCTGATAATTGTCGCATTCAATATTTGCTTCCTTTTTCCGTGTAACAGAAGATTAAATTAGAGTCCGTACAAGTTTGTCTACGAACGAAACGACACCGCATTATCTGGCATTCGCGGAAGGTAAGGGGCGGCAGCATCGGGAAAAAGAAATTACTTGTCGCGTTGTAGTGGCGCTAAGTGGGCGTCACTGAAGATAATTCGAGTGGGAGGCGTAAATTACCACGTCGGCCGCGATTTCCGGCCTGCGAAGACGACGGAAAATGAGAGCAGCTAGGAGGAGACCTGGAAGGGCGCGAGAAGGCGATAAATTAAGGAGCCCAGTCAGTGCAGCGCAGAGCGGCACACGACGTCGGCAGGGCCCCGAGTCATTAAGAGCAGCGGGCCCGAGCTACAGGCGACTGGCAGATTTAGCGTCCACTCGAATAACCTGGGAGGCACCCACCCACACCTGTCGCCGCTCATTACGCGCTTTAAAAAATGCACTGAAAGCGAAAGGCGGACCTGACGATTTTGTCTCGTTCCGTTAGTATCACGTCTGCCAAGCACACAGCGGTGGGCTGAGAGAAGTGACTTCACAGCTGTTACTCTCTTTAATACGATATCAATTTCACACAGTAATGCTCGATGTAGTTTATCAATCATTACATATGTCGGAATTCTCAAGGCCTGACCATCAGGCACACGTTCGAACTCGCTTATTCGAGGCACGCTGCTACTTTTCGACCATCGAAACTCTGATTGGCCCAACGAAGTTGGGGAAAAAGTTAACATTACGACTCGGTTCACACTACATTCATCCAGCAACTGCTGTCTTCGCTCCTTGGGATCCGAGTTTCAGATAGAAAACAATGCTGTGAATCCACACCATACTGTGATGCATTCATTATGCAGAGTAACTACACGAACGCTCGTTGGCGGTGAGGATCCCCAAATGCGACAATTGTGAGTGCCCACTCTTCCAGTGAGCGTTAAGTGTGCTTCTTGATTCCAGAACATGTTCCAACTTTAACCCTTGCAAGAAACACAAGAGCATAGTCTACTCGATTGTATTCGTTATGCAGCAAAAGTTAATGAGTAATGTGTAGCTCTTACGGATATCAATTCACAATTATTCTTAGGACTTTTCGATCGGTGGACCGTGAAAGGTGTACCTGTGATGGCGCAGCCCTTGCACTGCTTGAACTTCGCACAATGCGCCCAGTATTTTCAGCCATGACGTCTGTAAATCCTTCAAGAATTTGTGGTGCAACTGCCAGTGGGCCTCTCCCAGAAACAATTCCCACATCGATAGTTCTTCAAAATGATGCAGAAACATAACCTCTCCGTATTCCTTTATCGCACCGATAATCGCCAAGAACAGCAGCGTTTTTGCTGTTGATTTGTTAAAACACCTTTACGAATAAGTTCTTATCTTTCGCGGACTCACGTGGACTGTCTACAAAAAATGGTTCAAATGGCTCTAAGCAATATGGGACTTAACATCTGAGGTCATCAGTCCCCTAAAACTTAGAACTACTTAAACCTAACTAACCTAAGGACAGCACACGCATCCATGCCCGAGGCAGGATTCGAACTTGCGACCGTAGCGGTCGCGCGGTTCCAGACTGTAGCGCCTAGTACCGCTCGGCCACTCCGGCCGACCGGAGTGTCTACAACTGTACTTCAAACTGATACTTGTGTTGCAGCCCTATGTCACCGTAATAGTAGCGGTGCCTAACGGCGAGTCATGATACTAACACTATAATGACGTAAACCTTGCAGCGCACAGTCTGAACACCATTCCTATAAGGTTGGGTACCCATACGGTAAATAGTTTTCGGTCTACACTCGCTAATGGAGGCAAAGTTTAATTGCAACCACCCTGCACATTGAATGCAATTCCCTTCCCAGTGCTCGCTCGGAAACTGGACCTCAGTTTCCTGGCAGCAGTAATTACTGTTTGGTTCCAAACCGACCGCCCCTGAAAAGGCTTCATACTCGTCTCTGGTCGCTGTCGGTTAGTATTTCTTTACGACCATCGTTCTTGAGCCGTGTTACATGGCTGCCAGTCACAGAAAATTTCTTGCAGACGCCGGCCGAAGTGGCTGGAACCGCGCGACGGCTGCGGTCGCAGGTTCGAATTCTGCCTCGGGCATGGATGTGTGTGATGTCCTTAGGTTATTTAGGTTTAACTAGTTCTAAGTTCTGATGACATCAGAAGTTAAGTACCATAGTGCTCAGAGCCATTTGAACCATTTTTCTTGCAGACACGTTGGTAAGTCCATGTTGATGCTCCAACGAATCGAATACTTTCATTCGCGGTGCGGTGCTGACTACGCCTAGATTCCATTCCTTCTTTACGCCTATTTCATTGTTATTAAGAAGACAGTCAATAGCAAAACACTAACGTGAATCTTTCAACCACGAATATCACGAGATACCTTATATCATTCCAGAATGAGATTTGCCTTTCGCGGGCAAGTGCTCTACCAGGCAAAGGTCCCGAGTTCGAGTCACGATTCGGCACACAGTTTTAATCTGCCAGGAAAGTTTCATAACAGCGCACACTCCGCTGCAGATTGAAAATCTCATTCTGGAAACATCTCCCAGGCTGCGGCTAAGCCATGTATCCGCAATATCCTTTCTTCCAAGAGTGCTAGTTCTGCTAAGTTCGCAGATGAGCTTCTGTGAAATTTGGAAAGTAGGAGGCGAGGTACTGGTGGAAGTAAAGCTGTGAGAATGGTTCGTGGTTCATGCTTGGGTAGCTCATATGGTAGAGCACTTGCCCGCGAAAGGCAAAGGTCCAGAGTTCGAGAGTCGGTCCAGCACACAGCTTTAATCTGCCAGTAAAACTACCTTATATCATTATTCATAATTTAGTAGTTGCATTTGCCTTCTCTTCTATGTTTCGCGCTTCTAAATTGTTGGTCTTTCATGATTATTACCGTGTTATTATTTTTGAAAACCTGTATTTACTTTTACGAATATTTGTATGTGTGCGGACTTACTAAACCTGTAACAGTACGAAAGGGACATAATACAACAACCAAATTAGTATGAAGTATACAACATGTTTGTGCATCGTGATTTTTTCCATCGTGTACAAACACTACCGATTGATCAATGAGAGAATACGAAACAAGAATGGTCTAATGAACTGATGTCCGTCGGCCGTTGTGGCCGAGCGGTTCTAGGCGCTTCAGTCCGAAACCGCGCTGCTGCTACGGTCGCAGGTTCGAATCCTGCCTCGGGCATGGATGTGTGAGATGTCCTTAGGTTAGTTAAGTTTAAGTAGTTCTAAGTCTAGGGGACTGATGACCTCAGATATTAAGTCCCATAGTGCTTGCAGCCATTTGAATTTGAGTTCCAGCCTGCTAGGCGACGTAAAGGAAGACTGGTCCCAAAATATGGTCGCCAGTTATCCCGGCACACACGTTCCGGCTGCATCGATGCTGATGATTCGCTGTCACCATACCATGGGCGTCACGCGTACTTGGTCTCATCTGTGGCACAGGATGGATGACATAAATACCGGAATCGTGGTTGCCTTGAGAAGAAACGAGAGACATAACTGCTCCGGATGTGGAAAGTCTGTCGCTAGTACGCCCTGCACACGGCGTAAATGGAAAGGGTAGCAACATTTGTCATGGAGAATGTTTAACACGGTCTCCTGGCGTACCCTGTACTGGGTCCACGGATGTCGCCTTCCACAGTGTTAATCGCACTTTCCTCCAGGTATGGTGTCGGAACATTTCGGGTACGTCCATCATGATCTCCCGCTTCCTGAAGCGTCCCTGTCTCAGACAAACGGCCAAACACTGTTGCAGACACTGAATGCTGTGGTTGTTGTCGGTGGGACTAGATCTCCTGATATAACATTTCTGCCTGCCGCCAGTTGTCATTTGCCTTTCCGTAAGTGAACACCATGTCGGCAAGCTCTCGATTCGAATACGGAACCACTGTATACAGCGCTGTATCACATCCACTATAAGATGAGTCAGCAAGAGGAGTGAATCGGACACAACATTACAAATTACTATGGCAGGAGAGGGTGCTAACGCGTGACGTATGAGGAATAGTACCTCCCTCTAGGAGGAAACCTTGCATACTGTAACTGGAGCTGCATGACACAACGCATATATCGCAGTCTCTGTAGTAAAGCAGGGTTGAATAAATGGTCTCTGGCATGGAAACCATGTATTTCCGGACATAACTTCATTAGACCTTTTCTATTCCCTATCCTCTCATCGGTTAATCCCTAGAGATTGAACAAGGTGGGAGAAAATCACCCCGTATATGCAAATGAGTTGTATTCCGCAGCAACCGAATATGGTACGTAAGAGTAATGCTATCTACTTTTAGGGTATAAGGAAGGAATAACAAGCGAGTTTCGCTGTCAGATATCCTATCTGAGTGTGGCCTGTTTGGCCGCAAGATCGTATGAGAAGAGGAAACGGGTGTAGGTGCCTATCGGGATCTAATAGCGACAGGAGCGTAGCATATCGAGAAAGCGGTTTACTGTTCAGCGATAGTGCCGTTCGAGTTCACAAGAATGTAGTGGCAATATGAAATCGTGTGTAATTGAACAGCCTGCGTAATAAAGCAGTACCCTATGAAATCAGTGTTCTACGTTCCCCTACATTGAGGAGAATGATTTCGGTATTAGCATCCCTGAGTTCTCCGTATCGTTTATTTAGATACTACAGGCTGGAAGATTTGTTCACTAGTAAAAAATTACACATAATAAACAACACGTTAACCGACCTCCTAAGTCCTGCAGGGGACTGTTCCAGCCAAATTCCGTACAAATATTACAGGGTCGGACAGTAATTCTACTTAAATGAAAACAACACAATACTTTAGTATGCAGTAGCTGGTCGGCTGTAAGCTATTTCACGGCAGGACAATATTGCAGCGAACAGCACTACACATCTCTTTTGTTAGCGTTCCCTCGGATCATTGGTCCTCTCAGAGCGAAAGCGAGGCAAACTACCACGACTCCTTCAATGGATCTGCACAGAGCTATGGCCGGCCGCGGTGGTCTAGCGGTTCTAGGCGCTCAGTCCAGAACCGCGCGACTGCTACAGTCGCAGGTTGGAATCCTGCCTCGGGCATGGATGTGTGTGATGTCCTTAGGTTAGTTAGGTTTAACTAGTTCTAAGTTCTAGGGGACTAATGACCTCAGAAGTTGAGTCCCATAGTGCTCAGAGCCATTTGAACCATTTTTTAACCACAGAGCTATGTAATGTGGCTCAGTACTACGTATTATTGCATCCCTCCTCCTGAACTAATTGTTTTAAAATTTAATCATAGCAACGTACGTGTATTTGTGTATTTTGTATATTTGTTGGCGCTTTAGCGTGAGTGCCAGTTGAAGATGAAGTTTATTGTGAAATTGTTAGGCCTATATATCCCGAATAAAATAAATTATATAAGTACACACAGAGCACGCACCCAACAGCTGATAACAAACCGTCGTAATACGTCATGGTAACAAGCGACAAGTGCAATGAAGAGCCAAAGAAACTGGTACAACTGCCTAATATCATGCTGGGGCCCCGCGAGCACGCAGAAGTGTCGCAACACGACATGGCATGGACTCGACTGTGAAATAGTGCTGGAGGGAATTGACAACATGAATACTGCAGGGCTTTCCTTAAATCCGTAAGAGTACAAGGGAGTGGACAACAGTGGAAGAGTTTAAACTCAGAAGAGTGTACCTGGAGCAACTCTGCAGCAATTCTGGATGCGTGGGGTGTCGCAGTGTCCTGCTGGAATTGCCCAAGTCCTCGGAATGCACAATGGACATGAATGGATGCAGGTGATCGGAAAGGATGCTTACGTACGTGTCACCTGTCAGAGTCATATCTAGGCGTATCAGGCCAACTGTATACCCCCTACACCATTACACAGCCTCTACCAGCTTGAGCAGTCCCCTGCTGTCATGCAGGGTCCATGGATTAATGAGGTTGTCTCCATTCTCGTTCACGTCAATCAGTTCGATACAATTTGAAACGAGATGTTTCCAGTCATCAACAGTCCAATGTCGGTGTTGGTAGGCCCAGGCGAGGCGCAAAGCTTTGTGTCGTGTAGTTACCAAGAGTACACGGTTGGTTTTCGGCTCCGAGAACCCATATCGATGTTGTTTCGTTGAATGGTTCGCGCGCTGAGACTTGTTAATGGCCCAGCATTGAAATCTGCAGCAATTTACGGAAGGGTTGCACTGCTGTCACATTGACCAATTCTCCTCAGGCGTCGTTGGGCCCGTTCTTCTAGGATCTTTTTCCGGACACAGCGACGTCGGAGATTTGATGTTTTACTGTATTCCTGATATTCATGCTACACTCGTGAAATGGTCGTACGGGAAAATCCCCGTTTCATCGCTATCTCGCAGATGCTGTGCCCCATCGCTGGCGCGTCGACTATAACACCACGTTCAAACTCACTTAAAACTTGATAACCTGACATTTTAGCAGCAGCAACCGATCTGACAACTGCGCCAGAATTTTGTTGTCTTATATACGGGTTGCCGACCGCAGCTCCGTATCCTGCCTGTTTACATACCTCTGTATTTGAATAGGCATGCCTATACCAGTTTCTTTTGGGCTTCAGTGTATATGACTTTTAAATTACTAAGAGAAAGAAAGCTAAAGAACAATATAGGAACACTATCCTTTTCTGGAGCGATATTGAATTTTGACTTACGCTCTTACGACGATACTATCGCCGTTTGGCAGACATTGCCTGGTATAGCAGGGAAGCTTCCCTTGAAAGAACCTTTCAAATATAATTATGTGGAACTTGGACGTTAAGTATTACCTAGTGCACATACAGTAGGTAGATGACTCTGTTCTGGTGGATATGTGCGAGGATGTTATGCGATTATACTATCACGCCCATACGGTAACGAGTGAAACAACCGAGTAAAACAATAACAAATTCTGATGTTACATAAAATCACTCGCTTCTCAACAGAACATATTCAGGGTCACATTTGAAATTCAAATTCCTATGGAAAACCCAATACAGTTATAAACATGGTCTTTAATATACAATGTTGAAATTTCAATGTACAGTTTTCAGAAAATCTGAAATAGAACAAAAGAAACTGTAGTTTGCTGATGAAATGTTGAAATGGCCATGTGATGGAATGAAGTAAGTCTGAAGAGACGGTAAAATGTGATCTCCAACTTTACAAGAAAAATTTCTGTTGCTACAGTACCGCCTAATGGTAATTGAAACTTCGTCGAAGTTTCAAATTTTTGTGTTCTCAACTCACATTTCAACGTGCGTCTCACACATTACTTTTTGGCTGTGCATGGTGCAAACACAGAAGACACTGATATACACTGAGGTTAAGAGGTGGCAGGAGCCCCCTCTCATATTTCTGCCTGACTGAGTAATTCGATCTTCCTCTCTGATTGCATGCGGTGAAAAGTCGCTATTCCTTCACACGCGGACTTCTCTCGTCACCCGGGTGGTCTGGTGACAGGTGGGCTCTTCTGAGCTTGAAAGGGTTAAGCCGACGGGTGTGAGGGAGTCGAGTGAATGCTTTCCAGACGCCGAAATTGTCATAAAAGCGGCGGCGACACGCCCACAGGGGCCTGACGGAGCGGCTGGGCTAGAGATTCCGTTATTTAGCAGAATCTTAGCGAAAACCGTTTCTGGTGGGCTACCAGTGAGGCGTGGGAAAGACTTGTGTTTCCAGGCAGTCTTGGCGGGCAAATTCCCGCGTTTTCTGCAAAATCGTAACTGCGATTGGCTTGCTCAGGGCATAGCTCCGTGACGTAGCAAAATCGCCGCAGAAATTGGCGCCAAGAATCTCCATTGGTGGGAAGGTAGTGCTTCGGCAATAGAGTGGAATTTTCTGCCGGTTTTCGAGTTGCTGACTGGAACGTTTAACCACGGCCACTGCCGCGAGGGCGGGAATGTTCTGTGTTTGGTTTTTACGGGTGCACTTGTGACAGTCGTCTCTCGCCTTTCGGTCGGAGTAGGTTACAAGACTGAGCTCTCGCAGCTCTGGACAGCTTGCCTTCCGTTGGCTGTCTAATATACTTTTATTTAATTGTAACTGTTTGACGAAGTTGCTGAAGTTCTGACTTCAACGTAACTTTACGAGTACAGTTGGCAATTGAGCGTTCTGCGTACAATCGGCCTATGTTGTCCGTCTTGAGCAGTTTTGGCTAAAGTTGACTGTATCGGAGTGACTTTACTTGTTAAAATCAATCACTGTACTGTCAGTGATTCTGTGGCGAGCCTTCTTCATCTCCCTCAGAGGCGCGTTTGTATTGCTAGCAAGTCTTTAGTCTGGAACAATCAGACCAGGATAATTTGTTTCGGGCTATACTCGCTACAACATTATCATCACCACGACGGGACGTCGAAGCAACCAGCCATCGCCTCCGGTACGCCAGATCGTGTTCTTGCAGTTAAGAAGACAGCTTGGTAATGTATGTCCGCAGCATCGGCAGACTAGGGAATTTGCACTGTGATAATCAGAGCTCAGCAGAGCGTGCCTGTTCGTCTTTCTCTAACTTTGTTCTGTCTTGGGTGTTCATTGTCTGAGTTCTCACTACTGCAGCAGCAATTAATGTCGGGTTGTCTGTGTGTTTCTCTTAAGATTTGAGTTGCAAGGAATTGGCTCCACATACCACTTCGTCATAAATGTCACAACCTAGTTTAGAGACAACTTCACCTTCACAGCATTTATTTGAGTATCAAATTTGAGCCAATTTGATGTATTGTAAATGTTTCATGTGTTTTATTTTTTATTTTGAGTTTAGTCATAATAAATCATATTGTTATTTTGGACAGAACTGTCATTCTGTTAATCGGTAGAGCAACCCTTTCATTTCTCACTACGTTAATGAAACTTTCCTTTATTTAACTTATTTATCAAATTAAATTATTGCAGGTTCCAAATTCTTTTCTACTCCACTTGCAGGGTCGTTTACAGTCAGTTCGCGTTTCTTTTTAATCCACGTGCAATAGCAAAAGTCGGAGTTAGAATGGGGGGGGGGGCCTTAGAGCATCATTTATATATGAAGATTCTGGAAGAATTTAGTGTTAAATACACTGCTAGCCCCGGCACCTCATAAGGTGTCAAGGGTCACGGGATGCCCCCTGATATCGTGTCCAGACCTCCTTTTGCCTCTTGTACAGCAGAAGCTCGACGAGACATGGGCTCAACAAGTCACTGGAAGTCCTCTGCATGAATACTGAGCAATGCTGCCTCTATAGCCATCCGTAATTGCGGGAGTGTTCTCGGTGGCTTAATTTGTGCACGAAATGAGCTCTCCATTATATCCCTCTTATTTTAGATGGGATTCATGTCGGGCGACCGGAATTATGGCTGAGTGACACGGTATATTGTCATCTATAGAAATTCCATCGTTGTTTGGGAACATGAAGTCCATCAGTGGCTATAAATGGTCTACAGCCAACGATCGGTTCACCTGGATCAGAACACCCAGTCCACTCTACGTAAATATAGCCCACACCATGATGGAGTCACCAACAGCTTGCCTTGTTCACAACTTGGTCCATGGCTTTGTGGTGTCTGCAATATACTCTAACCGTACCATCAGCTCTTACCAACTGAAATCGGGACACATCTGACCGGGACACTGTTTTCTAGTCATCTAAGGTGAAACCGATAGACCAGAAGATGCGCTGCAGGCGATGTCGTGCTGCTAGCGAAGGCAATCGCATCGGCCGTGTGCTGCCATAGCCCATTAAACAGCACATTTCGCCGCACTATCCTAACGGATACGTCCGTATTACCCACTACTTTGATTTCTATGGTTTTTTCACGCAAAGTTCCACATCTGATAGCACTGAAAACTCTAGCAAAAAGCTGCTGCTTCAGGTCGTTTAAGTGAAGGCCGTCGGTACAGCCTTGTCTGTGGTGACAAATAGTGCCTGAAATTTGTTATTCTCTGTGTACTCTTGGTCCAGTCGATTTCTAAATATTGAATTTCCTAATGATTTTCGAAACGCAATTCCCCATGCTTCTAGCTGCAGCTACCATTCTGCGTTCATAGTCTGTTAATTTCCGTTGTGCGTCCATAATCACGCCGGTATCCTTTTTACATGAATCACCTGAGAACAAATGACAGCTCCACTATTGCACTGACCTTTTATACCTTGTGTACTAACGCCATCTATATAATTATGTGCATTTCGATGTCCCATGACTTATGTCACATCAGTGGTAACATCAGTGGCGAGTGGATTTTGCTCTGACAAACATACAGGAAGTGGTATGTCAAGTATGGCTTACCGTTCTATTGTCCGTATTGATTCAGGTCTACGATCTCTGGCTACGAGTTTGGAGGATTTCCTCCACGTGATGTTATCGCCTACAGGACATTTATGATCAATCAATCCTGGGCCGCAACGAGGAGCGATGCATCTGCAAATTTTTATATTGATAAACCTATGTATGATCGTACTTAACGTGCGTGTAAATTGTCAATATGTATGTGTACGTATGTGTAAATTGTCTAAGGATGATACCCTGTCTATTTTTATTCGTGATCGTAAAACTGATGTGAAATTTGACTTTGTTGTTTGATATGACTGTGTGTCATAGTGTCTTTATTCTTACCGTCAGCCATTAACCGCTTAGCGTGCATCGAGAACCCGTAGAAATAAGCAATACAACAGGCTGGCTAATTTCAGAGTTGAAGCAACTTTCTTAAGTGACCCATAGGCGGTAAAATAATAGTGAACAATTGTTCCTGAAGCGCAATAATACAGCCCAATAATAATGAAAACATCAGAAAGTTCTGAAATATAATGCGTTATCCGGAAGTATTGTGCCGTCTATGGGCAGTATTTTCAACATCCTTGACAGTGTCCCACGTGCTACACTTTCTCGGTACATTTTAATTCGCAGTTTGGTGTTGCTTACAACGACGGCCAGCGTGGGAAATTTAAAGTGACCGACCCGGAACAGTGGTCGTGGCTCGGATGAAGTATTAGAACCCAACTAGTGGTATTTCGATTTAACAAGTTTTCTACTCGACGAAGATGTAGTGAGGTCGGTTGGCACAATGGAAACTGTAGACAGTTGGAAGAATCAGTCAGCTGCGTAAATATTTTTTCAGTTGATTTATTACATTCCTGCGAGATGCACGTCATGGGGCCAACCATTTCTAGTACTGCGTCAAATGTTGAATCGTCAACAAAAAAGGTTACGATAATCACGTTTTTCGTTTAACTTCAGTTGCCTCAAAAGGCTTTCGTGAACGGACTTTTCATAGTCCTTGTACCAATTTTTCATCATCTTCTTTTATTTTCCGCACTGCATTAAACTAAAGCAATTATGACTGCAGCAGCGTCTTTGTCCTTCGTCATTCCGAACACTCAAAGCCTCAATAACATTGTACAAGACCAGAGCGCAACATTATTACCCGTCTACGTAGAAAACTGATAATATAGCACAGTCTGATGGTACACTATTATCACGCATCTACGGACGCTTTAAACATGTGTTTTAGGTTCCCAACCAAAGATACAGCTACTTTCGCAGACGGATGAGCGACTATTGGTTCTTTGAGACATGCATGTTTTTAAAGATATGTGCCTCAATACATAGCATCGAAAGTGTCTATACAAAATGACTGTCAAATGCTTCCAGCTGCATTATGCACAATCCGTAACAAATTAATGAAATATCAATCGGATTTTTTCCGCATTTTTCCATCAGCAGTCTCAACAAGGCTTGTACATGACCGCTAGAAATCGAGTGAAATGACGCAATAGTTAGTACACATTGCTCCGCAAGATATGAACTAAATCAACGGAGTGTATGGATGGATGATTTCGTGGTGTAATGAATTAATAAAATTTTCTCGGGTTTCCAGCCGCGTCAGGTAGTTAAAATCCCACGAGCTTTCCACCGAGTTCTCCTCAGTCATTGTAAAGTCGTAAGACTGACCGCTGCGTCGCCGTGGCCGCGTCGTTATATAGCCGCACTGTTGGCTGTGACGTCACTGGAGCTCTCTTCCTCGCCATATATGGTAATGTTTTCGTCCCGTGTCCGTCGCGCCCGTTTTAAACTCGAGATGGCCGGGTCCCAGGCTGTGTGGAGCTGCAAACCGCCGTCCATGTTGACGGTGTTTTCAGAGGTTTATGTTTCAATCGTTTCTTTTACGATACTATCCCAAAATCCCTTCCTCCTCATAACGACAGATGTTTCGTCGAATAGAATTCGGTGTCCATTTTCCACGGCTGATTTTTGTGGATAACGTAGGTGTAAGCATCTCTCGTGCTTCGTCCGGCGTAGCTTCACAGTGCCTACTGTTTGGCCGACGTAGTAACAGCCACACTGACATGGTATCTTGTACACTGCTGACGTTGTAAGTTCTAGATCGTCCTTCATAGGCCTCATGAGCTGTCGAATTTTTTCTGGGGCCCTGAACACCGATGAGATATTTCTTCAGGAGCCGGCTAATGTTTCCCGACACTGTACCACAGAAAGGCAAAAACACAAGTTTCTTGCTTTCTTCTTCGGTGGTTTTCTCTACTCTGTTGGTGTGTTTCTAGCGTGTCACACCAGATATTGCCTGTGACGCCTGTCCGTGGCTGTACCCGCTTTCCCGGAAGACTTTTCAGAGGTGGCTCAGTTCTAGTGGCAGACTTTCAGCGTCTGAGACGACTTTAGCACGATGGGCGAGGGATTTTATTAAATCAACGGAGTATCATCCGAATTTAGGTTGTCTGTGACTTAAATTGCTTTACGCGACTGTCATGAGACCTTTGATAATAGGACTTGCTATATCTGACCTTGTGATCGGCCTCTAATGACCTTCCAATCGACGTGGCGTTGAATCCTAATCTCTTCCACTGCTAGGACTGACATTCCTCTCCTCACCGGGCACGTTCATGCCGTTAACTTTCCACGCAGAACAGCATTGCCTTTTTTTCCATAATCTTCATATTCAAGCTGAATCTCAGCTCATGACTTCCTTTCGTATGCTGGGAGATTGCTTATTTCCTCTATAATTTTGACTCGTTCTGACAAAGGAATCACAAACAGAATAAAAAAATAAAAAGTAAAATAAAAACGTTGCATATTCTCGCACAGTGATTCTGTGGAAGCTCTTTCGCAGTCGCAAACGGATCACTCCACTCAACTTTCATTCAATAAACGATTCCCGGGATTCCAACTGCGTCAGTTTCCACAGTGCACGTCAACTTTTCCAACTTTTTAGAGAGTTAGTTTTTTCTCTTTTCTCACTCGCAGACGTTCCGTGAAAATGACGGTTTCAGTTCCGTTAACCTTCTACAGCAGCAGCATGTTGCGAAGCCATTTATCAGCTCGCGTGCACTATTTTCGGCTAATTGGCTTTACTTTCCCGATTGATCCCATAGTTCTCGCCCTATTCCTATACGGAATAAATAAACGTAGTATAATGTACCCCGTTCCACACCACGGGTTCGTTAGACCTGACAGCATTTGCGTTCGATAAGAAGGGTTGTAAGCATTTTACCATGTGTGTTGTCCCAACGACCTGCTTCTTTTTGTTTCTTCATTGAGAGAGATGTTGGTGTAATTCCGTCTTGAGGTACACTTAAAATAGTGACATTAGCAAATTTGTTACCATTATCTGTATTTTGCTTAACATTTTTCGTACAAAATAGTTTCTTTATGACTCATCTAAAGACTCCGTTAAACCACAGTCTCTCACTACGAGCAATCCAATGAAAACTATTGATGTGGTCTTCAGTCTGAAGACTGGTTTGTTGCAGGTCTCTACGCTACTGTATCCTGTGCAAGTCCCTCCATCTATAAATAACTACAGAAACTTACAGCCTTTTGAATCTGATCACTGCATTCATCACTTCGTCTACCTCTATGATTTCTAAACTTCCCTCCAGTATTAAACTGGTAAGACTAGGCATCTCAGAATGTGCCCTATCAACAGATACCTACTTTTAGCCAAGTCGTGCTTCGAATTTCTTTTCTTCCCAGTTCTGTTCATTTCCTCTTCACTAGCTAAGCGATCTACTTCTTAAATCTTCAACATTCTTCTGTAGCACAATGTTTAAAAAGATTCTATTTTCTTCCTGTCCAAACGGTTTATTCTCCATGTTTCACTTCCACACATAGCTACACGGCAGGCAATTACCTACAGAAAAAGATTTCCCAACACTTAAATCTAATCTCTATTCATTGTCAACAAATTTCTCTTCTGAATGAAAGATTGTCTCGCTACTGTCAGTTTACATTTTACATCCTCTCTACTTCGGAAATTATCAGTTATTTTACTGCCTAAATAACAAAACTTATCTACTACTTCAACTACCTTGTTTCCTTAGCATCACCCAACATAAATCGATACATTCCATTATCCTTGTTTCGCTTTTGTTGATGTTCGTCTTGCATCCTCCTTTTAAGTCGCTATTCATTCTGCTCAACTGCTTTGCAAGGCCTTTGCAATATTTGATGGAATTACAATGTCATTGGCCAAACGAAAAGTTTTTTTCTTTTCTTCTCTCCCTGAGCTTCGATTCTTTCTCCAATTTTCTTTCCTTTCCTTTACTGCTTGCTCAATGCGCAAATTGAATAACACTGGGGATAGCCTACAATCCTGTCTCACTTCCCTCTCAAACACTGCTTCCCTTTAAGGCACATTGATTCTTACGACTGTAGTCTCGATCCTGTTCAAGTTGTAAATAGCATTTTGCTCCTTGTATTTCACTCCTGCTACCTTCAGAATTTCGAAAAGGGTATTCCAGCCAACACTGTGTGAGTTAACGAGCATTTCGCTCTCATTTAAATATATGGCCGAAAGAGTCAGCCTCCAGGAAAGGTGAATGAACCCTGTCGTCCAGGACCACATGCCATAAAGGGCGCAGATTCGCCACGAAAGGAGGAAATTTACAGGCATCTATTGTGCTGAATGTGGCCTAGGCGCTGTAGTGTGCGAGTGAGACAGACGAGAACATACGTCATAGGGGAACCCAGTAGAAGCCGTTTGTGGCCAGGGAGACGTAACTGTGTTAAATATGATGGGCCTAAGATCGGCCATAAAGGGAAACATTTATGAGAACTGTTTAACTCTGTAGTAATTCAGGGAATAAAGCCACAGTAATTTTAATCTACCATCCTTCAGAAATTTTCATGGTTATTGGATATTGATCATATTTATAATATTTTAGGATATACTGTCAAAGTCAAATTAACAAGTTTTGTAACAAAAAATCTGAACACTTTAGTCGATCTTAGCGATCGACATTTCATATAGAAGTGCATCAATAAAGTGACTAATGTTGCAAATACCAACTCTGTAACTTTATTTGTTTAAAACATAT
The DNA here is from genome assembly GCF_021461385.2 of Schistocerca piceifrons. Classification (NCBI taxonomy): domain Eukaryota; kingdom Metazoa; phylum Arthropoda; class Insecta; order Orthoptera; family Acrididae; genus Schistocerca; species Schistocerca piceifrons. The sequence continues at coordinate 283,118,580 of NC_060143.1, forward strand.
AGTGAACTTAAATTATCAGCATTTTCAGTTAAGCATCAGATCCTCATTTCCTCCACACAAAACACATGATGACAGCATGACACCTTATTCAATCATTAGGTAATAGAATATTTGTTGTAAAATTTAGTACATAATAGTTACCTTTTCTATTTATTTAGTCCGCAGCTCGTGGTCGTGCGGTAGCGTTCTCGCTTCCCACGCCTGGGTTCCCGAGTTCGATTCCCGGCCGGGTCAGAGATTTTCTCTGCCTCGTGATGACTGGGTGTTGTGTGATGTCCTTAGGTTAGTTAGGTTTAAGTAGTTCTAAGTTCTAGGGGACTGATGACCATAGATGTTACGTCCCATAGTGCTCAGAGCCATTTGAACCATTATTTATTTATTTTTTTATCAGAAAATACATTGGTGAAAGGCTACTGGCCGAGACATTCAAAGCTAAGAAGGAAACTACATTGGTTTTATGTAAAAGAATTTAGCGTTTATTATGCAGTGGAAGAATCCTGGAGATACTAGAAGGTATCAGATAGATTATATAATGGTAAGACAGATATTTAGGAACCAGGTTTTAAATTGTAAGACATTTCCAGGGGCAGATGTGGACTCTGACCACAATCTATTGGTTATGAACTATAGGTTAAAACTGAAGAAACTGCAAAAAGGTGGGAATTTAAGAAGATGGGCCGTGGATAAACGACTAAACCGGAGGATGTACAGAGTTTCAGGGAGAGCATAGTGGAACAATTGTCACGAATGGGGGAAAGAAATACGGTAGACGAAGAATGGGTAGCTCTGAGGGATGAAGTAGTGAAGGCAGCAGAGGATCAAGCAGGTTAAAGACGAGGGTTAGTAGAAATCCTAGGGTAACAGAAGAAATACTGAATTTAATTGACAGGAGAAAATAAAAAAATGCAGCGAATGAAGCAGACAAAAAAGAATACAAACGTCTCAAAAATAAGTTCGACAGGCAGTGCAAAATGGCTAAGCAGGGATGGCTAGAGACAAATGTAAGGATGTAGAGGCTTATCTCATTAGGGGTAAGATAGATACTGCCTACGGGAAAATTAAAGAGACCTTTGGGGAAAAGAGAACCACTTGTACGAAAATCAAGAGTTCAGATGGAAACCCAGTTCTAAGCAAAGAAGGGAAAGCAGAAAGGTGGAAGGAGTATATAGAGGGTCTACACAAGGGCAATATACTTGAGGACAATATTATGGAAATGGAAGAGTATGTAGATGAAGATGAAATGGGAGATACGTTACTGCGTGAAGAGTTTGGCAGAGCACTGAAACACCTAAGTCGAAACAAGGTCCAGGGAATGGACAACATTCCAATAGAACTACTTAGGTGAGCCAGCCCTGACAAAACTCTACCATCTGGTGAGCAAGATGTATCAGACAGGAGAAATACCCTCAGACTTCAAGAAGAATATAATAATTCCAATCCCAAAGAAAGCAGATGTTGACAGATGTGAAAATTACCGAACTATCAGTGTAATAAGTCACAGCTGCAAAATACTAACGCGCATTCTTTACAGACGAATGGAAAAACTAGTAGATGCCGACCTCGGGGAAGATTGGATTCAGTAGAAATGTTGGAACACGTGAGGCAATACTGACTCTACGACTTATCTTAGAAGAAAGATTAAGGAAAGGCAAACCTACATTTCTAGCATTTGTAGACTCAGAGAAAGCTTTTGACAATGTTGACTGGAATACTCTCTTTCGAATTCTGAAGGTGGCAGGGGTAAAATACAGGCAGCGAAAGGCTAGTTACAATTTGTACAGAAACCAGATGGCAGTTATAAGAGTCGAGGGTCATGAAAGGTAAGTAGTGGTTGGGAAGGGAGTGAGACAGGGTTGTAGCCTCTCCCCGATGTTATTCAATCTGTATATAGAGCAAGTAGTAAAGGAAACAAAAGAAAAATTTGGAGTACGTATTAAAATCCACGGAGAAGAAATAAAAACTTTGAGGTTCATTGTAATTCTGTCAGGGACAGCAAAGGAGTTGAAAGAGCAGTTGAACGGAATGGGCAGTGTCTTGAAAGGAGGGTATAAGATGCACATCAACAAAAGCAAAACGAGGATTATGGAATGTAGTCGAATTAAGTCGGGTGATGCTGAGGGAATTAGATTAGGAAATGAGACACTTAAAGTAGTAAAGGAGTTTTGCTATTTGGGGAGCAAAATAACTGATGATGGTCGAAGTAGAGAGGATATAAAATGTAGACTGGTAATGGCAAGGAAAGCGTTTCTGAAGAAGAGAAATTTGTTAACATCGGGTATAGATATAAGTGTCAGGAAGTCATTTCTGTAAGTATTTGTATGGAGTGTAGCCACGTATGGAAGTGAAACATGGACGATAAATAGTTTGGACTAGAAGAGAATAGAAGCTTTCGAAACGTGGTGCTACAGAAGAATGCTTTAGATGGGTAGATCACATAACTAATGAGGAGGTATTGAATAGAACTGGGGGGAAGAGGAGTTTGTGGCACAACTTGACAAGAAGAAGGGACCGGTTGGTAGGACATGTTCTGAGGCATCAAGGGATCACAAATTTAGCATAGGAGGGCAGCGTGGAGGGTAAAAATCATAGAGGGAGGCCAAGAGATGAATGCACTGAGCACTTAACAGATTCAGAAGGATGTAGGGTACAGTAAGTACTGGGAGATGAAGAAGCTTGCACAGGATAGAGTAGCACGGAGAGCTGTATCAAACCAGTCTCAGGACTGAAGACCACTACAACAACAACAACATGTAATGGATATTATTGACACTTTATTTAGAACGTGAAAGTGGTCAAGCTTTGATTATTAAGATATATTAAAACGTAAAATAATGTAGAATAAGCTGTAGCCAATTAGATGGCTTCAGGAAATGGAACTGCCCTAGCCAGTTGAACAACGACGTTGGGCAAGTTGGAAACGCGGCCAGAGACGGGCAGAGGGACAGTTCGGATTGAGACGTGAAAGGAGAACAGAGCTGGTGCAGTCGCGAGAGTGTACAGTCCAGTTCTGGTCTAGACAGCAAAGGGTACAGTTCGAACCTAGACGCTAAAGCGGACAGTCAGTCTTTAGGCAGCTAGGAAGTGAAACGACTTAGAGCTGTAACTTTTCGTATAAATAACGAGGTGGAATATTAATGGACCTGTGTTTCGCGATGAGATGGTGAATGATCGGTGTCGAATGGATATGCGCTCGAGTGTAACAGTAACTCTAAGTGCGACAACTTTCGCTACTAGTTTGCTTTTTGAATAAACAAATCGCAACTTTGTGGCCTACATCATTTATGGGACGTTAATTTGGCTGCCGATAATATTATTACTGTTGTTACATATTAACTTTGTATTTATCAAACTTGCCATCAGCCAGACAATTTAACCAAAGGGTCACAAGTGTCCTACTTAGGGCGTGTAATGCGACATGGGCGGTTCAGACCCGAGACGAGTTTGAGCCAAGACGTTTCGATGAAGGAGAAACGCGTGTGAGCCCGAACATCTGTGGGATGATAGCTCGCAATTGTCAAAAGCTTTCTCCAAGCCAGTAATAACATAAACGCAGGTTTGCCCTTCTTCAGTCTATCGTCTAATATAAGCCGTAGCGTCAGTGTCACCTGGTGTTTTCCTACATTTCTCCGGAATCCTAAACGATCTTCTCTGATGTCTGTTTCTCTCAGTTTTTCCATTCATGCGTAAATATTTCGTGTTACTATTTTGCAACCACATTTTGTTAAACGGATAATTTCGTAACATTCACACGACTCACACAATTCCTTATTTGGAATTCGAATTATTATATTTTTCTTGAAGTCTGAAGATATTCCGCCCATCTCAAACATCTAGCACACCAGGTGAAATTGTTTTGTCATGGCTGACTCTCCCAAGGATACTAGTAGTTACGACGAAGTGTCCTCCACTCCAGAGATCTTGTTTCGACGTACGTCTTCCAAAGATCTTTCAGATTCTTTTCGCAGTGCCATACCTCCCATCTCACCTTCACCTGTGTCTTCTTCGCTTTGTATAATATTGTCTTGAAGTTCATCTGCGTTGTATAGTCACTCTACATACTCCTTCTACCTTTCAGGTTTCCTTTGTTTGCTTACTACTGGCTTTCCATGTGAGTGGTTGATATTCATAGAGCTGCTTGTCTTTCCTGCAAAAATCTCTTCAATTTTCCTGTAGGCGATGTCTATCTTTCTTGTCTCCCTCCATATTCTTACACTTGTTCTCTAGCCATTCCTACTTAGTCATTTTGCACTTTCTGACAGCCTCATTTTTTACACGTTGTTATTCCCTTTCACTTGCTTCATTTGTCACTTTTTATATTTTCAGATTTCATCAGTTAAAATCGATATCTCATGTGATGTCCAAGGATTTCTACTAGGCCTTGTCTCTTTGTATATTTGATACTCTGCTCCCATCTCTCAAAACTACCCGTTCGCTTTATTGCAGTCCTTTCCCCTTTTCTCAGTCATTAATTGGCTAATAATCACTCTGAAATCCTCAGGAGCCTCTGGTTCTTATTCAGGACCTATCTCCTTACTTTCATACCATTCGCAGTTCTCTCACTTTTAATCTAAAGCTAATAACCAATGAAGTGTGATCGGAGGCCACATCTGCACCCTGCAATGTCTTAAAATTTGAAATCTGGTTGCGAAATCTGTCTTACCACAATGTAATCAGTATAATACCTATTGGTGTCTCCGGGACTCTTCCACGTTGCTGCCTTCTTTCATGATTCTTAAACCAAACTTAGCGATATTTAAATAATGTTCTGTGCAATGTTCAGCCACATGTCTTCTACTGTTATTGCTATCGCCAAATCAATATTCACTTTTCCTTCTCTTTCTTCCCTACTTTCGAGTTCCAGTCCCCCACCACAATTAAATTTTCGTCTGACTTAACTATCTGAACAATTTCTTTTATCTTATCATGTATTTCTTCAAACTCTTCATCACTGAAGAGCTAGTTGCAATATGGATTAGTACTAACATGATTCGTGTTGGCTTTGTGCCTGTTCTGGCTACGATAATAAGTTGACTATGCTGTTCAAAGTAGCTTATCCGCATTCGTATTTAAACACCAGGAAACACAAGTTTGACCTACAGTTTTGAACGAACTCATACGTTCTCTCAGCTTTGTCTCTTGTGACCGTAGATGTGTTGTGTCTGTTGTACAAAATCACTCGTTACACCTGTTAGTGTCGCTACCGGCATCAAAACACGCTGTTTAATGCGTTTCTTTGTTTTCCATTTAACTCCTCAAACGACGCTACAATCTTCTTTTCTATGACTGTAATTAGTTGGGGTATCTACTATCAATTACGTTGTTATGTCGACGAATGTTATGACACCAGCCAAAGTACACAGTCAGATCCAGTTACTTGCCTCTCACAGACTTACACTTGTATTAGCGAGGAAAGAAAGGATACAGTGTGATGTTAAATCACAATATGAGTGTCACCAATAAGTCTAGCAAAACCGAGAAGTAGTTATGGGGAAACTTCATCATTCCTTCATCTCGGGAAACAGAAAAGCTGAGCAAGCCAATTAATCGATGGATAAAAAAATGCATCAGCTTTGTGAGAACAGAGTCTAAATTAAGGGAACTTGTAACCAAATATTATTTACAAGTGTACCGAGTGGAGCCAGTGCATGATCTCCCACGCAAGACTACCTGTCAGCAACGTTAGATGAGAAGGACAGACAACTGTTAACAAGTGAGCTAACCACAAAAATGATTCGGGATGCACCGCGGAAGGCGCAAGTTAATACATCTCTCGGCACTGACGGACTGCTAGTTGAGTTTTACAACCAATTTTGGTATTTACTGGAGTGCTGCATTGTATGCTTATGCAATGAACTTGTAGGAGAAGAGCAAATAGTGATAGGCTACAATGACAGCCTAACAGCTCTGATTCCAAGATAACACCTACATGTTCCTGGTACATCTCAGCACTATCAATCCGAAAATACAATGTATTATGGAGACGGAGAATAATGGCCTACTGAATTTCTTGGATGTATCAGTTATCAAGCGTGGAGGCGGTAAGTTGAGACATAGGGTATACAGAAAAGCCAAGCATTCGTTACCTGCATAAGGGTTCTAACCACTAGCCCTCTTTTAAAAGGTGTGATGAAGACGTTGGTAACCAGCTCACAAAATTTGTGAACCGACTGGTTTCAAAGATGGGCTTGAACATTTACGGTCGACATTCAAGATGAATGGTTATTCTAACGTGGAGATAGATCGAGCACTTTGCCTCCGGAAGTCAGGACCGACGGTGAACGACGGCCGTCCAAAGGGAAACTTTTCCTTCCATTCACAACTACGATCACATATCGCACTGGAAAAGCGTTGAGCAAGGTTGGTGTGGAAATTGCCTTCCGACCCACCAAGAATATCAAAGAATGTTTAAGATCGGCGAAAGATATACGGTATCCTTTGGCTACTCCCGGTGTATATAAAATTTCTTGTAGTTATGGACTGGTCTACACTGGTACCACAAAAAGAAGTGTTGAACACAAGAGGAATTGCCGCCTGGGACGCACACATAAATCGACCGTAGCAGAACATCTTTACCAAGAGGGTGATCATGAAACAAAATTCAGTGAGACGAGTGTCATATCTAAAACATCGCATTATCATGCGCGTATATACAGAGGGTATTGAGATTTATAAACACCGCAATAATTTTAATAGGAAAGAGGAAGGTGTTAAATTACATAAAATTTGGATGTCAACATTGAAACATAAGGGAGACGATCCACCACTTTCAGTCGAGGATGTTGGCATTACCAGAGATAATCTTGTAGCCGACGACACGTGATGAACTGTGGTGGCCTCTACGCTGACCACACATTCGATGCTCCCTGGACTTCTCCTTGCAGTTCGCCGCTTTACCTCTGAAGATGCCTCCCGCAGTCGGAGAGGAAACTTTAGGAGAAAGTTTTATAAATCGACCACGGCCTATTATCCCGGAAGTTTTAAGTGATGAAACGTATGGAACGTTGGGCAAATAATGCCTGTCAATGTTATAAAACACCCACCAGAAAAAGGGAACATTGGGTTAACAGATGTTCAAAAAAATATAGAGCACTTTTGGTACGGAAAATGGCACTGCTGTGCCACAGTGTTCTTTATAATGCTCTGAGTGGGGTCATAGGCGCACATAAGCCGGACAAATCTCAGGTGTCAATAAATACACCACAAGGAGAACCACATCGAGATGTCCCAGCTGGAAATTGGCTACCAACGAGCGAAAGCAAGAACACTGCGAGACAAAACCACAGCCCAACTATAATGGACAACGAACAACAATGAGTCGGCCATAGGGAAGTAAAGCATTCCTCTATCTACTGCAACATAACTTGGAAGAACTTCCAAAACAAAGTGTTAGGAGCCAGCATAAGATCAACCAGCTATAAAACAGCTGATGTACCAACGTGAACGAAAGAAAAACTTAACAGAATACATTTGTCTGAGGCTGATAAATGTAGAGATTATAGTCGTATCGACACCCCACCGTACAGATATGTCTGTGAAAAGAATAACGTCGTATGGGAATGGTATAGGAAGAGCGTGGCTTTGATATTCCGAAAAGCTAAAAAGCATACCACAGTAATATCGGTGCTAAAACAGGAAGAAAAATGTTATCTCGCAACAAAGAAAAACACCAGGAAATGGGTAGTAGGACACACCTTTGCATTACTTAATCAGTGAGCCGGAGGAGCGGTCCAACCCGGCCTATACGGAAGACATCGCAACCCAAACACAACTATTAACTAAAATCGCTAAATATAGGAACAAATTTGCAAATTATATCTCAACGGTGCAACTAATGAAAATATTAGGCGGGAAAAGAAAAGAAGAGAGAGACATTAGAATTCAGCTATCGCAGTTATTCTCTTGTTTGCTGCAGCTAGTTGCCAACATGCTATGTGAGTTAAATACTAAAGCATCTGGTGTACCTCGCCAGTTTTCTACATCTACATCTACATTTATACTCCTCAAGCCACCCAAACGTGTGTGGCGGAGGGCATATTACGTGCCACTGTCATTACATCCCTTTCCTGTTCCATTCGCGTACGGTTCGCGGGAAGAACGACAGCTGGAAAGGCTCCGTGCGCGCTCGAATCTCTCTAGTTTTACATTCGTGATCTCCTCGGGAGGTATAAGTAGGGGTATACAATATATTTGATACCTCATCCAGAAACTCACCCACTCGAAATCTGGACAGCAAGCTACTCCGCGATGCAGAGCGCCTCTCTTCCACAGTGTGCCACTTCAGTTTGCTAAACATCTCCGTAACGCTATCACGCTTACCAAATAACCCTCTGACGTAACGCGCCGCTCTTCTTTGGATCTTCTCTATCTCCTCCGTCAACCCGACTTGGTACGGATCCCACACTGATGAGCAATATTCAAGTACACGTCGAACGAGTGTTTTGTAAATTCATGTATTTTTACCGCGTACCCTGTGGCACTGAGGGTTACGAGCCGCCCTTCACTTACATCGGTAAGAAGGAACATGTTGCTAAACGTTCCATTCTGCGGCGACAACATCGAAAAGAGACATCTGAGTGAAAAGTGGCCACACAAACACAGTAGGGCTGTGAAGCAGCGAAGATGATGGCAGTGCCGATACTGCAGCTTAAGAAGAGGAAAAAGGAAGCTTATGAAGTAATCCCGGCGGGAACAATGACTGTAAATGTGTGTGTGTGTGTGTGTGACAGAGAGAGAGAGACAGACGTGAGGTATGACTTAGAACATAAAATTTGCAATGTTTATGTGTAAATTAAGAGAAAAATTCCCTGTTCGAAATGATTAAAGAAGTAATAAAGACAATTATTCTTAACAAAAAGGAAAAAAAGAAACTCATCCCTATCGGTGGTAAGGGTTTTAATCTCCGACTGTCTTTTCTTTTTATTAGGAAGTGAGATGTATATGCTACGGCGTAGTGTCTTTGACTATTAATGGAGAAGTCCTGGGTCCCACGTTCGATCCTAGCCACTGCTTAAATTTTGAATGAAAATCATGACCAATGGTGGCCGAAGATTTCCGGGATAAGGAGTCACCCTTGTCCTCCCAATGGCCTTATCATAGAGGGATAAGGAGCGGCCAGAGATCTGGGGGACCTTCTTGCCCCTGGGATGGGGAAATGACCGTAAACGTCGAAAGAATCAGCAATGATCATCGGCATGTTGATGCAGAAGACAATGGAAGTCTCTGTATAAAGACACATATAGTTCGTCTATAGTTAGTGTGGGCAGTAATTGAAAGGGTATCACGATGATCTCTCCACTGACAAAAGGCTCTGGATTATCACCATTCGGTTTTCCACGAACGGACTAAGAAATGGAAGATGACCGCGAGAAAATGTCAAATAAATAACGAAAGGTTAATATTCTAAGAGTCGGAGCGTTGACTTTCAGAAGTTTGGACGTAGTAGAAAGGCTGGAAAATCTGAGAATGGAAATCGTATGGCTAAGTGTACATAAAGTGAGACGTCAGTGAAATGAATAGAAAGAACATAAAGAATTCTGTTCAGCAGCAGCAGAAAATGATGTAACAGAAATAGAATTCGTCATGATTAGGAAGGTTAGGTAGAGAATGAGTTACTGTGAACAGATGAGCGACCGAGTTTTTCTCATGAGATTCGACAGAAAACTAAAGCCAACAACAGTTCGGGTATACATGTAGACGTCACAATCAGAAGATGAAGCAGCAGAGCAAGTATGACGAGTACTAAACACGTAATTCAGTGAGTGCAAAGTAATTAGAACACGGCAAAAGTGGAAATAACAGAAAGAAAAGTGACAGGAGAATATGGGGTTAGTAATAGGAATGAAAGAAGAGAGAGATTATTTGAGTTCTTCAATAAATTTCAGTTAGTAACAGTGAATACAGTGTTGAAAAATCAAAAGACGAGGCGTACTTCAAAAAGACACAGAGATAAGGTAATATTCTAGCTGGATTACATCATGGTGAGACAAGGATTTCGAAATCAGATATTGGATTATAAGGCATACCGAAGACAGATATATATCACATTTCAGTAAAAATGAAGGTAGTTTCAAGTCCGCAGGAATCAACGCGGAAAGAAGTGGGTTGCTGAAGTACTCAGGAACGATGGGATGTATTTGAAGTTATGTTCAAATGGTTCAAATAGCCCTGAGCACTATGGGACTTAACATCTGAGGTCATCACTCCCCTAGAACTTAGAACTACTTAAACCTAACTAAACTAAGGACATCACACATATCCATGCCCGATGCAAGATTCGAACCTGTGACCGTAGCGATCGCGCGGTTCCAGACTGAAGCGCCTAGAACCTCTCGGCCACCACTGTCGGTGAAGTTCTGTATTAGTACGGGCAATGCAGTACTGAATATCACAGCAACCATTTCAACTAAAGGTGAATGGACATATCTAAAAATGGCAGTCACAGAAATTGGACGGAGAAATACGGGTACAAGTGACGTACTCGGGAACTGCGAAGGAACATTAGGTAACAGAAGAAATATTTCAGTTGATCGCCGAAGGAATGAAGTAGGGCCTACAGAATTATTCAGACAAACTGAAATAAAGAAGAAATGCTGAGATCCGAAAGCCACACGACTGCAAAAAAATATGAAGAAATCGCAGAAGAATTGGTAATCGGATGTGCAGTTCCAGCATACACAGAAGTCAAAAAAAAGTATGAGAAATTAAAACCAAGGGCGTAAATACTAAGAGTGTAATGGGAGATCCACTGTTAAATGCAGAGGAGAGAGTAAATACATGGACAGAATGCACTGAAGACTTTTACGAGGGGAAGAAACTGTATCATTTGGCGATGGAAGGAGAAATGGTAGTCAGTGTGAACGCATTGGAGAATCAGTATTAGTGTCAAAGCTTTGCGGTGCTTGTCAACTACCTAAAACCATTAAGGGAAGTGGCACCCAAACCACCATTCAAGTTGGAGTCAAGAATCTATGGGACTGGAAACAGACCATCAGACTTTCGGAAATGTATCCTCCACACAATCCCGAAAATAGCACGAGCAGGTAAAGAGCGTGAACTATCACACAGTCACCTTAACATCTCGTGGAACTTTGTCGAAGAATGGAAAAGAATACTGAAGACCTATTACACGAGTTTGGCTTTAGGAAAGGTAAAGACACTGTAAAGGCAATTACGACTTGATAATGGGAGCAAGAAAAGAATCAAGACACGTTCATAGGATTTATCAACAAAGAAAAACTGTTCGGCAATGAAAAATGCTACAAGATGTTTGAAATACCGAGAAAAATTGTAGTAAGTCATAGGGAAAGACAATCTACAACAAGTACCAGAACGAAAAGGGAACAATAAGAATGGGGCCCAAGAACGAAGTGCTCGGATTAAAGAGCGTGTAACCTACAATGACGGGAAGGAAAGAAAGTTTCAGGAGTAAGATTAAAATTTGGGGTGAAAGAATATCGATCATAAGATGCACGGATCACGCTGCTATTCTTATTCAGAATGATGAACTACAGGACATGCTGAATAATGGAATAAGGAGTATAGTGCTTACAGAAAATAGATTGACCGTAAACCGAATAAAGAGAAGAATAATAGAGGAGTAGCAGACATAAGAGAGAAAACTACGATCAAAATTGGGTACCACAAACTGGACCAATTGAAAGATAATGTAAACGAGTGAGATGCGGTACTGTAGAACAATGGTTCTTAAACTTTTTTCCTCTGGCCCCCCATTACGAGGAAAAATAATAGCATCCATCTTACTTCATTGATAAAAATCAGGTTTTTTTGTTTTCTTTGTTTCTTCTCTGTTTTATAAAATTCAGCTCAGAGAGATTTTACGTAACAGAAACAAACCGAAATGAATTATTGTATCGAAAATAAGGAACAAATTGTTCATCTTTAACGCACTTTCATTTGTTCAAAAACTATTAAAAGAACAGTATTTAGAGTTCAGCAAAGAAGAGCATTAAAAATTTAAATTATTGAGGTCAGTGTAATGGATGAGCTTGCATTTGGGAAGAAAGTTTCTCAAGGCGTGGTGTAATAGCAGAACTCGAAGTTCTTTGCTCAAACTTATCTTTGAACAGTAGTTCGACTTCTTAGTTGCCAAGGCTGAATAGCCGGCCTTTCGCAAGTATGTTGCTGCAAAGAGAATCAGGGTCTTCACTGCATTTTTGAGAAGCGCTAGAAATCCCTTGGTAGTATGTATCCAAAACGCCGACAAATACAGTTCATTGCATTAGTTTAAGCTCATCCATTACGGATATTTTAGAACCCGTGACTGTAAACTGAAATGTAAATACGAAGGTTGGAACATAATAGTAGCAACTATTTATTCACAAACGATACAAATAAGTTACATGCTTGCACCTGTTACTGTCCTTCAGAGTAGTCACCAGCGTTGTGTAGAACCAGTTGCCAGGGATGTGGAAGGCGTAGTATACCGTTAGCAGAGCCTGTTCTGTTGACAGTGAGAATGCAGCGGTCTACTGCCTGTCGAATCTCTGGAACAGTTCCAAAGCGAGTGCCTCGAAGTGGTTCTTTCATCTTCGGAATAAAATCAAAGTACCAAAAGCTTAAGTCCGGGGGTATGGTGGATGGTACAGTACTTCCCAGTCCAATTGACCGAACAGAGCAGCCACAGCTTGTGCTGTATGAAAACGAACAGTAATACTGTGCATTGACAGTCTGCCGCGTAGGACCGTAATGCGTTAGGGTAACAGCATCACAGTCGTACAAGAGAATCACCATAACTTTCACCATACTGGGGCTCTGACACACTTTCAGCGTTTTCGGTGACCCATAATGACGCTATTCGTTGGACTGGCGTTTCAGTTTTGGCTCCCACGACGTGGCCCATATCTCATCCAGTGTTACGATACGGAGTAAGAAAGCCTCTCCTTCGAGCTCAGAGCGCTCCAGGTGCGTCTGAGCAACGTCGTAATGCATTCATTTCTGCGTTTCCGTCAAGTTATGCTGAACCCATCGTGATGCAATTTTTCCCATGCCCAGGCGTTCCTTCAGGATTCGAAGCACGGTAGTATGAGCTAATCTGGTTTCACGGGCGAGCTCGCGAATCGTATGGCGTCGATCACTGTCCACTAACGCGGCAACAGCATGCACGTTTTCTTCAGAGACGCTAGGACGACCTGCCCGATGCATGTCTGCCACACTTTGCCGACCTTCGTTGAAGGCCTTTACCCAACGTGCCACTGTTCTGTACGGCAATGCCGATTCCCCGCACGCATCTTGAAACCTTGATGACACTGTCGTGGTGTACGACCTCTGGCACATTCAATATTGATCCAACTCCGTTGTTCCTGTTTCGAAAATATAGTGACACCGTTACGTTAGACCTCTCGCTCCCTCGACTGTGCGCACGCCGGTGTCGTGGGACGGGCGAGTCCATTTGCTCGGAGGTAAGGTAGGTATGTCAACAACGCGTGCTATCAGCGAAAACAGTAGATTCCATTACACAGTTTCCCCAGTAGTGTTGCCACTATTTACGTTCCAACTTACGTACATAAAACTGCAAACAGTCACTTTTTTGAATAGTTTTTTGTTATTCCATGAACCGGTTTTCGAATCTTTTCAGGTTTATCTTCAGATGATTTTCTGGAAGCTACATCATTATTTCTGGCATAACTCTGGGTGCTTGCTTGCGACAATACGGGCGGCTTTTTTCTGTTCATGTCCCTCTGTCTGCCTCCAGTTTGATGGACAATTGGTACATCACGTCACATACTTTTACACAATCTGTATGCATTTATACTGTAGTAGGAAACTTTGCCAGCATCCAGCATGTACTAAACAACTGTTACTTGTAACAAAAATCATGAAAATATGCTTTAGTTCATTGCAAATACTATAACATTTATACATATTACCTTTGGTTAAAGTAAACAGAGTCTACCCTTACTGATATTCCAGATCATGTTAATGAAATAACAAAAATAAGTCAGCAGTTCATTTCAAGGTTTGTTATCGTCTTCAATTCAAATATGAAGTTTACGGTCATACATACTGCTGCATCTCACTGCGAATACCATAACTCTGTATTATTTTATTCCTGGGTATTCATGTTAATGCCAATCTTGATTAAAGTATTTGCTCATAAATTGACTGTACTAAACGTTAATATATGAACAGAAATAAAACGTCAGATCACTTCAAGTTTGTTCTTGTAGTAATGCATTTAGATATTTATTTTATTTTATTCTCTGATGTCAACGCTAGTCTGATTATGTATCGACATGTAAACAAAAGCAAGTTACGGCTCTAAGCAAAGTAGGCCTACGCCATATGTTTATGTCAAGATCTTGGTTACAAGCAGCAATTGCACAGCACATGCTGGACACGGTCAAAGTTTCTCTGTCACATATTATACGAAAGTGTGTGAAGTGATGTACCGTCTGGCCATCAAAATGGAATCAGACGGGTGGACACGAACAGAAAAAAGCCGCCCATACTGTCGCAAGCCAGCACCCAGAGTTATGCTAGAAGCAGTGATCTAACTTCCAGAAAATCATCTGAAGATCAACCTGAAAAGATTTAAATACCGGTTCATGGAATAACAAATAACTATTCAAAAAAGTGACTGGTTGCAGTTGTATGTATTTATATTACATCATTATATTTACTCTTCAGTGAAACTTGAGATGTAAACTCAATAAGCTTTCCTTGCTCCTTTATGTTTAGTCATGGTGGTTCAGGAGCATTTCTGTATTAAATTTATCAAAATCTTCGAGGAAATATTTTTCTGTGAGAACATTTATTGATGCAAGATGATGAAGAAGCCAAGCTTCTAACTCCACTCGAGATATCGGATTATCTGTGTTCTCGAGCAGTGACACTAGAGTACGGAATATAACTAGCATGCCACTTGCCATTTGGTTTTACCACAGCTCTAGTTTCCTTATCGTTGCTTTCACTTCCTCATTACAAGATAGAACAGTCGTCTGACTACCATGAAGTGAATTTTTAAAAATGTTTAATTTATCAAAAATATCACTGAGGTAAGATATTTTCAGCACAAAAGAAAGAGTCTGCAAGAGGGTGACATTTCACCTTTAAGAAACAGAGTATCCCGTTCGGTTCAGACAGTCTTTTTAGTACTTTGTCACTTGAAAGCTATCGAGCATTGCTAAGAAAGTGCAGCTGAATATGTTCAACACCCATCTCCCCACATAGCATTTTAGCAGCTTTGACTTTATAGATTTTGCAGTAATAGTATTAACTGTTTCTATAACCGTTTGATGCACTTCATATAGGGGTGGACTAAGTTCTAAAGTCTGGCCAGAGGCTCCCAGTATATCATGCAGTGATTCCATACTGCATCGGCTTTAACGTCAGCTTGCGATTCACCATGAACTCTCTTTGAGGATCTACTGTAGTTTAGAGTCAAGTATTAAATCAAATCTGAATACATTTGTGACCTCAGAAAAATGAGATACATTTAATGACATAACAATATTTTCGGTACCGATATCTTTAAAAATACAGAGGCTGATGTTTCGCAATTAATTAGCATTTTCACACTGAACCTCTTAATTAGCAACTTTTAAGCGCTTCACGTAATTTCAACAAACGATGTCTCGGATGAAAGCACTGCACAGTAGTTATCATCCCAGAAACCCAATCACCAGTATTTAAATCATTTATTTACTTACGACGTCTTTTATATCTTTTTTATAATGCAGATGTTTGTTAGAACACCATATTCTCCACAATTACAGAACAAATTAATAAAGCACGAATGCCCCGCCCATTGTCATACTTCTGCAGCTATTTAATAAACAATTTTCTATCCTGCCAGTAACTTTATTCATACGTTGATTACAAGTGCTGTTAGAAACTGTGCTAAATTGAAAGTGGTCCAGTTGAAAGTAGAACCAAAAGACACTTTATCAAGAAGTCATGAGTAATTGTTTAAACAATATTTATTGACAATTCGTTGTCATTTAACGTGAGCTCACTGGTGCAAGAGCACTAGCTTATATGTTTATGAACAAATCTTTGTAGTTATTGTGAATGATCTGAACGTGACCAAATATTCACACTATTTATTTATTATGGAAATGGAAGAGGATGTAGATGAAGATGAAATGGGAGATATGATACTGCGTGAAGAGTTTGACAGAGCACTGAAAGACCTGACTCGAAACAAGGCCCCGGGAGTAGACAACATTCCATTGGAACTACTGACGGCCTTGGGAGAG
The DNA here is from genome assembly GCF_021461385.2 of Schistocerca piceifrons. NCBI lineage: Eukaryota > Metazoa > Arthropoda > Insecta > Orthoptera > Acrididae > Schistocerca > Schistocerca piceifrons. The sequence goes on from NC_060143.1 coordinate 283,134,797, forward strand.
CCAGTCCTGACAAAACTCAACCATCTGGTGAGCAAGATGTATGAAACAGGCGAAATACCCTCAGACTTCAAGAAGAATATAATAATTCCAATCCCAAAAAAAGCAGGTGTTGACAGATATGAAAATTACCGAACTATCAGTTTAATAAGTCACAGCTGCAAAATACTAACACGAATTATTTACAGACGAATGGAAAAACTAGTAGAAGCCACCCTCGGGGAAGATCAGTTTGGATTCCGTAGAAACACTGGAACACGTGAGGCAATACTGACCTTACGACTTATCTCAGAAGAAAGATTAAGGAAAGGCAAACCTACGTTTCTAGCATTTGTAGACTTAGAGAAAGCTTTTGACAATGCTGACTGGAATACTCTCTTTCAAATTCTAAAGGTGGCAGGGGTAAAATACAGGGAGCGAAAGGCTATTTACACTTTGTACAGAAACCAGATGGCAGTTATAAGAGTCGAGGGACATGAAAGGGAAGCAGTGGTTGGGAAGGGAGTAAGACAGAGTTGTAGCCTCTCCCCGATGTTGTTCAATCTGTATATTGAGGAAGCAGTAAAGGAAACAAAAGAAAAATTCGGAGTAGGTATTAAAATTCATGGAGAAGAAATAAAAACTTTGAGGTTCGCCGATAACATTGTAATTCTGTCAGAGACAGCAAAGGACTTGGAAGAGCAGTTGAATGGAATGGACAGTGTCTTGAAAGGAGGATATAAGATGAACATCAACAAAAGCAAAACATGGATAATGGAATGTATTCTAATTAAGTCGGGTGATGCTGAGGGAATTAGATTAGGAAATGGGGCACTTAAAGTAGTAAAGGAGTTTTGCTATTTGGGCAGCAAAATAACTGATGATGGTCGAAGTAGAGAGGATATAAAATGTAGGCTGGCAATGGCAAGGAAAACGTTTCTGAAGAAGAGAAATTTGTTAACATCAAGTATTGATTTAAGTGTCAGGAAGTCATTTCTGAAAGTATTCGTATGGAGTGTAGCCATGTATGGAAGTGATACATGGACGATAAATAGTTTGGACAAGAAGAGAATAGAAGCTTTTGAAATGCGGTGCTACAGAAGAATGCTGAAGATTAGATGGGTAGATCACATAACTAATGAGGAAGTATTGAATAGGATTGGGGAGAAGAGAAGTTTGTGGCACAACTTGACCAGAAGAAAAAATCGTTTGGTAGGACATGTTCTGAGGCATCAAGGGATCACCAATTTAGTATTGGAGGGCAGCGTGGAGGGTAAAAATCGTAGAGGGAGACCAAGAGATGAAAACACTAAGCAGATTCAGAAGGATGTAGGTTGCAGTAGGTACTGGGAGATGAAAAAGCTTGCACAGGACAGAGTAGCATGGAGAGCTGCATCAAACCAGTGTCAGGACTGAAGATCACAACAACAACAACAACAACAACATGTTGTAATATCTTAGTTTAGTCTATGAACTGGTCAAGTTGAGTCATATCTTGTCTGTAGAACTTAAGAAAGATTATTTTTTGGTGGGGCCTACCTAAATCCAGCTGAAAAGCAGACAGTAAAGGAACACAAGGAAGTCAACTGGACAGTGGAACTTTTATAATGAAGAGCTGAAGTGAGTGATTCTGGACGCTAATGATCGCTCTTGAAGAGCGCTGATGTGCTCGTTGTTAGATTCTGGTTGGTGAACGGCGGCTACCCTACTTTAATTTCTCAAGAAACTTTATATTGCGAGAAGTCTGAATGTGCTCCAGTATAATTTTTTCCATTTGTATTACGGAACTGAGGTTAAACATAGTATGAGTTTCTACTCGTCATCTCACCTGTGTTAATCCGTGTTTCATCATGCTGAACTCTGAACTGTTTTGAGATGGTGAATATTTCGCGTATTATGATTACGAAATGGATTTAGTTTTCGCATATATTTCAAGACTATTTAGTTGAGAGATTTTTCTACCCTTCTCGTAATGCTCTCAAAGTAACATTACTGCCTTTAATAATGGTGTTTTCTATCTGTATTATAAGAGAATATCGTAGGATCATATTGGAGATCTTGTTTCATAAACAAACATTATTCAACACAATTCTTGTCGTCTATATCAATTACACACCTTGGAATCGAACCCATGTTATTAAATTATTCATTCCTTTTATTTTATGTTTCTTTGTATTTCATTAACTCACAATTCCAGCCAGTGCTTTGCTATTTGACTGCAGGATCGGAACTGCAGGTTATTAATTGCAGCGAATTAACTGTGGGGCATGAAAGCAGACGTGCGCAGCTCCACCCTATGACAATATTGAGCTTTTCTTTTTAAACAGAGCCGTGCATAGCGAAATGACCTAAAGTTCGAGTAACTGCAGGTAAGGACGCAACTGGTTTGCTTGTATAGGATGCTGTTTAGATGAGCAACTACACTAGCAATAACCGTAAGAAATCGCCGCAACCATTGCTATAGAAGGATTAAAAATAATCTGGTGGACTATTAAGATAGCAAACGGAGAGGTTTTCCTAAGACCCAGAGAAGAGAGGAGTACATGGAATAAACAGAGAACACGGGACATGATGACAAGACATGTACCTTCCTCTTGTCTGTGCATTACTCTGTTCATTGATTCTGCAGAATGATAGGACATGATGGAAGATGTGTTAGGGCGTCATAGAATAACTCGGTACCAAAGAGAGCAGCAGAGGATAAAAACTGTAGGGGAAGACAGAGAGTGGAATACATCCAACGAATAACTGAGGCTTGATGTGCAAGTTCTACACAGAAATGAAGATGTTGACTCAAAAGAGGTGTTCATGGCACGTCTCATCGAACCGATCAGAAAAATGTTAATCCAAAACTAAAATTGTGTATGTCACGTTTGGATATTGTTTCCCCATACTTCCCAGAGCTTTGCTAAGAAGTTACTTTATCTTTTGGAGTACCAGCATTATCCTAGGTTCACTGTAACATTTTTACCCGACAGTAAGTATTCTAAGTTTGGCTGAAACTGTTCCAAATGCCCAAAAAAAAAACCCTCACACACACACACACACACACACACACACACACACACACACACACACACACATGCCTTAATAAATGTAGACTGTCATTTGACATATTGTCCGTTGAGAAAATGTCACAAATTGGTTAACTCGTTCATTTACTTTGAAATATTACCTTGAAAAGATCATGCATCCTTCTGAATGTGAGCATGAAGTCCGCTTCCTCTCTCTGACATATGTGACGATGTTGCTTAGAACGTATAGTGGCTGCAGTAGGTAAGACCTCAAGCTAAAAAATTATAAGTTACTAGATCTAGCAGAGGATAGATGAGGTACTGTTGTTGATGTGAACTCTTTGGACACATGTCGTGGAGTTAGATTGTTCACATGCTCGAAGTAAACAGCTATCCCGGAGCGACTGCTGGCTAAAATCAAGCATCTCTTTTACTCTGTTTGTTGCCTGTCAGCACTTCAGCTCTTAGGTGTATTACAAAATGGGTAATTTGCAGTATTGAGGAACAACTGAAAGCGCTAAAATTCGAGAAAACTCCTAGACTCTATGAGCCATGTGTGGCTCATGTTCCTGCCATCATGTGTTTTACACTCTGTTTTTAATGTACTTCAATATTTTTCTTTATTGTAATTTCATTCCCCTGCCCCATAAGGGCAGGGGAGGGCTGTCAGAGGCACAATCCGCCGCTCTTCAACCGAGTGACATGACAACTAATACAAGAATAAAATGTTACATAAGGTGATAAGAATGGGGGACATAAAACAGAGTAAGGGAAGATAATGGAGGTAAAAATACACTGACATGGAGACGTTAATGGAGGGACAATTAAAAAGGTCAACATAAAGTTAAAAAACCGAGTTGGCGAGAACCATCGCTTTAGCTTAGTTGCTATTGAGACTTTCTTAGCGGGACTTTGGCTGCACACCTACACGCTCATCACCTAAAGTTATGCAATATGTCTGCTTATCCAGAGTGAGATATTCACCCTCCAGCGGAGTGTGCGCTGATATGAAACTTCCTGGCAGCTTAAAACTGTGTGCCGGACCGAGACTCGAACTTTGGACCTTTGCCTTTCGCGGGCAAGTGCTCTATCATCTGAGCTACCCAAGCACGACTCACGTACCGTCCTGACAGCTATACTCATGCCAGTACCTCGTCTCCTACGTTCCAAATATCACAGAAGCTCTCCTGCGAACATTGCAGAAGCAGCACTCCTGGAAGAAAGGATATTGTGGAGACATGGCTTAGCCACAGCCTGGGGTATGCTTCCAGAATGAGATTTTCACTCTGCAGCGGTGTGTGCGCTGACATGAAACTTCCTGGTAGATTAAAACAGTGTGCCGGACCGAGACTCGAACTTGGGACCTTTGCCTTTCGCGGGCAAGTGCTCTACCACCTGAGCTACCCAAGCACGACTCACGCCCCGTCCTCACAGCTTTACTCCTGCCAGCACCTCGTCTCTTACCTGCCAAACTTCACAGAAGCTCTCCTGCGAACCTTGCACAAATGAACCAGGGGACTCTGTCCATTCCATGTGTCTTCCATAAAAATTCCATTGTTGATTGGGAAAATTAAGTCCATGAACGGCTAGAAATGGTCTTCAAATACCAAAAATAGCAATCTCCCACCAATGATCGCTTCAGTTGAACAACAGGACTCAGTCCATTCCATGTGAACACAGCCCGGACCATTATGGAATCACCACAAGCTTGCGCAGTGCCCTGTTGAGAACTTGGGTCTGTGGCTTCGTTCTGTTATAGACGAACGATTAGGCTTATTCCGCGCACTTATATCACGCATTCTCCGACAGCCAGGGAACATTCAGCAGTGTTTCTAACGCACTGCTATGAGTGTAATAACCAATATCAGCGTTAAATTTGATTATAACGAGTTAATTAGTGAATTTTTACTTATTTTCTTGGGAGGTGTCAGTGCTGATATTGGAGGTAAGTAACAATAATACATGACCAAGCGAGAGACATAACTGACAGGATACACGCTTTCTTCAAGTGCTAAGCACTCGTATGCACGAAATGCACCTGTTGCTTGGAACCGGCAACAATGCAATCACCGTCCACGACTCGGCATGCTCGAACCGCCATCATTCGTGAATCGAACTATAGCAAAGGCATTCGCATCAGTCGTCCACTGCCATAGACCGTTAACGCCAAATTTCGCCGCACTGTCCTAACAGATACGTTCGCCGTATGTCCCGCATTGATTTCTGTGGTTATTTCAAGCAGTGTTGCTTGTCTGTTAGCACTGACAACTCTACGCAAACGGCGCTGTTCTAGCTCGTTAAGTGAAGGCAAGAGTAAATGCCTGAAATCTATTATTCTTGGCAGACTCTTCACAGTGTGGCCTTCGAAATATTGAACACTCTAACGAGTTCCGAAATGGAATGATCCATAGTCAAGCCCCAACTGTCGTTCCGAGTTCAGAGTGTTGTTAATTCCCGTAGTGCGACCATAAGCACGTCGGAAACCTTTCCACATGAATCAGCTCCGCCAATGCACTGACCCTTTATACTTTGTGAACGCGATACTACCGCCATCTGTATTATGTCTATTGCTATCCCACGATTGAATTTTCTCATGCTGACAGAACTCAAAGGCGATCTGCGTAATTGTTCAGAACCATTCAACAGCTAAGATCGCATAAAATATTTTTTAATTTAAGAAAACCGGTTTCAACAGACTGTGCTGTCACGTTCGGATCATAAAACCTTTTTTTAAAAATATTTTAGCGATGACAAACCTTTTATAATATGCTGTTTTTATGCAATTGGCATCTTGTGCATGAGTTCAGCGTGAAATTAACATGTTTTACAACAAAAAGGGTTTAAGATCCGAAGATGACAGCGCGGTCTATTGAAACCGGTTGCCTTAAATTTAAAAAAAATTATACGATTGTGGCTATTTTATGGTGTTTAGCTATTCCATGACTTTTTCACCTCAGTGTTTTACACAACGCAAACAGATTATCATACAAACGTTATCCCGCACTACGGAGACGAATGGAATGGAATGATATCGTGATAAGAGTTACCATGGGAAGTATCCCAGCGTGCAGTTCACACCTGTTTGCAGAGCAGATATATCGTAGAGAGTAAAACTGCTGAAGGATACGAGCACTGGTTGATAATCTTGAATAGCTTTTCAAGTAGTAACGCATTGCCAGTAGATACAGCAGTGATCTATACCAGTAAGCCAGATATTGCACTGAGATGGCTTGGCGTGCTATCGACAGAGACGTGTAGATCTCTGAGCGGGAGGCTGAGCAACTAGAGCTAGGTCGCAGTCCCTGGGGCCAGACAGTGGCTGGTCGCATGTCAGAGTGCAGCATGCGTAATGCAGAGGGGACACAACAGATCGCTCGGGACGGCCGCCGCTTACTCGAGGACCACTCCAACGGGCAGGCAGGTGGCCGCCTGTCCCCAGAGGCACGCGGCGCGCTCCTACTAGAACAGCCCCACTGCTAAGTGGCTGCGCACCGACCAACCTCTTGCTGCACGTAATCCTGACATTCCACGTAACTTACCTTTGGAATCCTAGACAAACTCTATAATTACACTCTATATCTTTCTGTTGGAACAAAACAAAATCAATGTACGTTAAGCCATCGACTAGGAATAGATCTTAAATTAAATCACGTCGTTCCCACGAGCTCAAGCCCTTCCTGATATACAAAAAAGACTGAACTGGAAATTATTAAACTATTTGTTCAAAAGAAAGGGTAAAAAATTTTCAACTATAATGAACCAGATGAAATCAGACAGCGTAATATTGTTAAATAAACTCAAAAACTTGCCAACAATTTTTCTTTGGGCAGCACATAAAACTAGGCTAACATTTTAAAGAAAAAAGCCACTAAAAGGATTAACTTGTAAACTAAGTAGCTATAATGAAGGTAACAGGACACACGGTATGAGCTTTCACTAAACACGAATACTCACAGATAGCCGCAAAGAATCATGGGTAGACGTCCTGTCAACATTCTTATCTCGTACCTGAACATGACATAAATTAATATGCTTTGATGAAATAAACTCACCTGCAGAATTTAACTAGACGTATATGAGGGGAAAGAGAGGGAAAGAAACAGGAAACTCTCGACTTCATTCATCCAGTCCAGGTCCACTCGAAGAATGTACCATGTTCATAGGAGCAAACCACCACAATTACGTCCAAGCACTAACCGCAAAGACGTTTATACGGACTGAAAATCTTGTCAGCGTAAATAAACGACACGAGGATTCACGCACATAGAATACAATAAACCGAAATTGATCACGTGGTGGATTAAGTCATTCATTTAACCGTTCCAATCAGAAACAAGCTAAGGATTATATTAGATTGGATTAGTTTTTCGCTCCATAGATCCATGCTGAGGAGATCCTCGTGGATGTGGAACATGTCAACTTTTACTCTTTTTTTTTTTTAGCTGAAATAACAACACTAATAGTATGCATATATACAACACATCATTTGTTTCTATTAAAAAATTCGCCTATGGAGTAGAAGGAGTTGGCCGCTAGTAAGTCTTTCAGGCTCCTTTTAAATTTATCTTTATTTGTAACTAAATTTTTTATGTTTGCTGGCAAATTATTGAAGATGAGTGTTCCTGAGTAGTGGACCCCTTTTTGAACTAAAGTAAGTGCTTTTAAGTCTTTGTGCAGATCATTTTTGGTTCAAATGGCTCTGAGCACTATGGGACTTAACATCTATGGTCATCAGTCCCCTAGAACTACTTAAACCTAACTAACCTAAGGACAGCACACCACGAGGCAGAGAAAATCCCTGACCCCGCCGGGAATCGAACCCGGGAACACGGGCGTGGGAAGCGAGAACGCTACCGCACGACCACGAGCTGCGGACAGATCATTTTTGTTCCTGGTATTGTATGTATGAACTGAGCTGTTTGTTGGAAAAAGAGATATATTATTTAAGACAAATTTCATTAAGAAGTAAATATACTGAGAGGCAGTGGTTAGTATACCCAGTTCTTTGAAGAGGTTTCTACATGACGTCCGTGAATTTACTCCACAAATAATACGTATTACACGCTTTTGGACTCGGAAAATTTTTGTTTGACTTTAAGAGTTACCCCAAAATATTATACCGTATGACATTATGGAATGAAAGTAGGCAACGTATGCAAGCTTTTTCATTTTTATATCGCCTATTTCTGCTAACACTCGAATTGCATACAGATTTGTTAAGGCGTTTCTGCAGTTCTGTGGTGTGCTCCTCCCAACTGAATTTATTATCAAGTTATAATCCCAGGAATTTAAGACTGTCAACCTCTTCTGTCTGCTCTTCTTCATACTTTATGCATATGCTGGGTGGAAACCTCTTACAGGTTCTGAATTGCATGTAGTGAGTCTTTTCAAAGTTTAATGTCAATGAGTTGACCTTAAACCATTTATTAATATCTATGAAAATATCATTAGCAGATCTTTCTAGAACTACACTCGACATATCATTTATTGCAATACTTGTGTCATCTACAAACAAACCGAACTCAGCTTTTGGCAGTGTAACTGATGAGAGATCATTAATGTACACAAGAAAAAGCAATGGCCCTAAGATGGATCCTTGTGGGACACCACATGTAATTTCTTCTCATTCTGATGATGATCCTTTGTACTGACACCCCTTGTTTCCTGTTAGCTAGGTATGACTTGAACCATTTTGCAGCACTGCCCATGACACCATATAATTCTAATTTATTTAAAAGGATGTTGTGGTTCACACAATCAAATGCCTTTGCCAAATCACAGAAAATACCTGCTGCTTGTAATTTGTTATTTACTGAATTAAGCACATTTTCACTTTAGGTGTAAATAGCCTTCTCGATATCAGAACCCTTCAGGAATCCAAACTGTGTTCTTGATAATATGTTGTTTGTGGTCACATGGTTGAGAAGCTACCTGTACATTACTTTTTCTAAAATTTTTGAGAATGCTGGCAAAAGTGAAATCGGTCTGTAGTTTGATGGTATCTCTTTATCCCCTTTCTTGAATAGAGGCTTAACATCTGCATATTTTAGCCAGTCAGGAAATGTCCCAGTTATAATTGACTGGTTACACAAGTAACTTAGAATTGTACTAAACTCACAAGAACATTCCTTAATTAACTTTGTTGATATTTCACCGTAACCACTAGAATGCTTTGTTTTCAAAGATTTTATTATGGAAGTTATTTCTTTTGGTGAAGTGAGTGACATATTCATGTAGCTGAAGCTATTTGTAAAGGCCAGTTTCAGATATTCAAAGACATTATTTACTCATCCTGACAATCCTATTCTATCAGTAACAGATATAAAGTACTTGTTAAATAGCTTTGCCACACTATGCCCATCGGTTACTAATGTGTCATCTACCCTTAATGCTATTTGCTCCTGTTCCTTTCTGGTTCTACCAGTCTCCTCTTCCACTATATCCCATATTGTTTTTATTTTGTTCCCTGACATTGCTATCTTCTTCTCGTAGTGCATTTGCTCAGATGTCTGAACTACTTTTTTTAATATTTTACAGTATTCCTTGTATTTAGCTAAATCATCGGTATTGGAGCTATTCTTGGTGGACAGATACTTTTTCCTTTCTGTCTTACAGGAAATCTTTATTCCTTGTGTAATCCATGGTTTTATTGTAGACTTCTGTTTAATTTGAGTAACTTTTAGAGGAAAACAGTTTTCAAATATGGTACTGACATTGTTCATGAATGTATTATATTTTTCATTCATGTCATGGGCACTATAAACATCTTTCCAGTTCATATCTTTGAGCAGTTTTCTAAAACACTCAATTTTTGGTTGACTGACTACTCTCCTGTACTCAGACTTAGCAGTCTTGATAATCTGCTCAGAATTTACATCTAAAACAAGGAGCTGCATGACATGATCTGATAGTCCATTTATTACAGGTTTTACGATATGATTTTGTTCCTTTGATTTGTCTATAAAAATGTTATCAATGGCTGTCCTTGAGGATTTGGTGATCCTAGTTGGAAAGATCACAGTGTGAGTTAGATTGAAAGGCAACATTACTAACTGCAGTAAATGTTTACTGGAAGATTGCATTAGAAAATCTGTATTAAAGTCACCAGCGATCAAAATTTCTTTGTTTCTTCCTGTTAAACAACCCAAAAGAGCTTCTAGATGATTTATGAATAGATTATAATTTCCTGCAGGTGCTCGGTAAATAGTTACTATTATATAGGATCTGTTATGGAATTCTACTTCTGTTGCACATGCTTCTAGATGCTGGTCTAAACAGAATTTATTAATGTCAATGTTCTCGAATTTATGGCAGTTTTTAATAAATGTGGCAACTCCTCCTCCATCCATATCTACTCTGCAGAAATAAGAAGCTAGCTTAAATCCTGAAATGTCTAACATAACGATGCCAGTGGTCACTTGATGTTCAGAGAGGCAGATTATGTCAATTTGGTTAGATGAATTCATTTCATCAATACAAATGAGTAGTTCATCAATTTTATTTCTGAGTCCCGGAATGTTCTGTGTAATAAAGATAACTGATACTGCATACTAATGGGATTATAACTGCTTTGGCGAAGATGAACTGGCAGTTTCTGATTACTTTCTGTTAAACATTGTTTAAATGGAATCTGTATGCTAAAATCTAACTCCTGTTCATCTGTTTTCTCAAACTGAGTGTGTCTGCCAATCTCTCTTAAGACTCTTTTCCTTTCTCCCTTCCCTATCCTAAAAAAGGCATCTCTCTAACACCTGTGACCACTGGTATTTTACCACTTGTGACAGTGCCCCCCCCTTACGTTTTCTGCAATCAACTCAGACAGTTTTCCCTTCCCTTTCCTATTGAGGTGAAGGCCATGCCTAGTGTAGTCCCACCTATCGATAGCATCCACAGGAATCAAACCAATATGGGACCCTATATCCGTCCTAAGCAGCCACTCCAACTCCAAGTTCACCCTCCCGACGGAAGAGTTCAAATGAGGCCGATCATGGCGTCTCAACACAGACACAAATCCCACACTCGTATGCTTCGTTGCTGATGCTATCTTCACCAGGTCCCTCTCTATGGAATATTCAGAGTCTCTGTCAATGCTATTTCTCGGACCACCCACTATAACCACGGCATCCTCCTTCGTGAAATCTTTGCATAAAGAACCTGCATCCTCTGTTACCTGACCCAGATCTGCACTAGGCTTGAAAAAGTTTGTGACCTGGTACTCTGGACCTAGATTTTCCTGCAGTAGTTGGCCAACACCTCTACCATGGGAGCTGCCTAACAACAGAACTTTCTTTTTTTTACAAATTTCCATACCTTTTTCAAGTCCTTGAAAGCTTGTTGTGCCCTTTCTACGGTTTCAGCTATATGAGGCTCATCCGATTCTGACTGAGGCAACAGGTCAAACCTATTTTCAAGATTTATGACAAAGCTGTCTGATGCTCTCCTTTGCCTGTTCCCCCTATTACCTGTTGCCACTTCCTACCTCTGTTCACCCTTCTCCCTCTTTAACCTGTCCAGTTCCTCCTTTGCCTTGTCTAAGTCATCTTGAAGAGCTGCAATTTTCCCTTCCTGTTCCAGTATTTTCCTGTCTCTACTGCAGATCCTACAATACCACTGGTGAGCCTCATTTATGTCCCCATTTCCCACGCCACTACATTCGCCCCAATGAAAGAAACTACAGCACCCATCACACCACACCCCGGAACTAACAATCCTACGGCATGTCACACACTTCTCACTCATGTTAAAAACAGAAATCGTATAAACTGATTTAAGTACTGACTAAAACGTAAACAAAGGACCCTAGAAACTATTCAAGCAGATATAAATTAATTGAAAGATTACTGAATAAAAAAACTGGTGATTACATATAAGTTTAAGTCACTGTTTACTTACGATACGCGCGCTTGAAATTAAGCCTAAAATCCGTGCTATAGGCGCGAGAAGGAAAATAAACTTCTTACTCCGTTTAATTCTTTCATACTTCACTAACACTTCCATTAATGTAACAACACTTATATTATATTTATACCTTCAGTAAACGTTTATCTATAAGTTTAATTCACTGCTTACTTACGATTCGCACGCGTGAAATTAGGCCTAGGATTCGTGCTACAGGCGCGAGAAGAAAAATACACCTCTTACCCCGTTTAATCTTATTTTAAACTTCATTAACACTCCTACTAATTTAATAACACCTAGATTATATTTGTAACAACTGTAATCGTTTAAAAACAGCTTAATAACAACATTTTCTATATCTATTTAATGCAGCAAATACTCGAAGAGTCCGCGTCGGCGCAATGTTGCCAAAAATCAAGAAATGTACAGAAACAATGAGGAAACACGACTAAAAGAACGAATAGATGCTGAATCACCGTCAGTTGATACCAAAACTAACACAGTGGAAGATCTCAATAGTTCAAGGAACACGTAGTCACTACTAAACAAAGACAGTTATCAGGAGGTCCCACAAGCTACGAAAAAGCGATGACGCAGTTAACGCACCCAGCACTGAGCAATTTAAATAGAACGGAGAACATATAGAAATGAAATAACGGAGCTCAAGGCACGCAGAGTAAAGAACACGGGAGCCAACACCATAACAAGACAAGCACTATAACAGGTGAATTAAATCAAGTGATGCTAAGGGAATTAGATAACGAAACGAAACGCTTAAAATATTAAATGAGGTTTGCTATTTGTGCAGAAAAATCGTTGATTACGGCGGAAATAGAGAGGATTTTAAATGTAGACTGGAAATGGCAAGAAAAGCATTTATGAAGGTGACAAATTTGTCAACATCGAATTTAGATTTAAGTATTATGAAGTCTTTTCTGAAGGTATCTGTGTGGAGTGTAGACCTGTATGGAAGTGAAGCGTGGACAATAAACAGTTTAGACAAAAAGAGAATAGAAGCTTTCGAAATGTGGTACCACTGAAAAATGCTGATGATTAGATGGGTCGATCACGTAACTAACAAGTTGGAGAGACCAGGAATTTCTGGCGCAGCTTGGCTAAAAGAAGGGATCGGTTGGTAGGACACATTCTGAGTCATCAAGAGATGAGCAATTTAGAAATGGAGAGAAGTGTGGGTGGTAAAAATAGTAGAGGGAGACGAAGAGATAAATTCAGTAAACAGATTCACAACGATGTAGATTGCAGAAGTTATGCGGAGATGAAGAGGATCGCGCAAGGCAGAGAAATATGGAGTGGTGCAACAAACCAGTCTTCGGACTGAAGACAGCAACAACAGAAAGGTATAATAAATGAAAATAAATATCGCACACACATGAAGTCACAAGTAGAACCTACTCTCACAGTCACGTAAGACCAAAAGCATCCTACCTCAACCTAACCATCTACAACTACATCTACATACATACTCCGCAATCCACCATACGGTGCGTGGCGGAGGGTACTTCGTACCACAACTAGCATCTTCTCTCCCTGTTCCACTCGCAAACTGAACGAGGGAAAAATGACTGCCTATATGCCTCTGTACGAGCCCTAATCTCTCTTATCATATCTTTGGGGTCTTTCCGCGAAATGTAAGTTGGCGGCAGTAAAATTGTACTGCAGTCAGCCTCAAATGCAGGTTCTCTAAATTTTCTCAGTAGCGATTCACGAAAAGAACGCCTCCTTTCCTCTAGAGACTCCCACCCGAGGTCCTGAAGCATTTCTGTAACACTCTCGTGATGATCAAACCTACCAGTAACAAATCTAGCAGCCCGCCTCTGAATTGCGTCTATGTCCTCCCTCAATCCGGCCTGATAGGGATCCCAAACGCTCGAGCAGTACTCAAGAATAGGTCGTATTAGTGTTTTATAAGCGGTCTCCTTTACAGATGAACCACATCTCCCCAAAATTCTACCAATGAACCGAAGACGACTATCCGCTTTCCCCACAACTGCCATTACATGCTTGTCCCACTTAATATCGCTCTGCAATGTTACGCCCAAATATTTAATCGACGTGACTGTCAAGCGCTACACTACTAATGGAGTATTCAAACATTACAGAATTCTTTTTCCTATTCATCTGCATTAAGTTACATTTATCTATATTTAGAGTTAGCTGCCATTCTTTACACTAATCACAAATCCTGTCCAAGTCATCTTGTATCCTCCTACAGTCACTCAACGACGACACCTTCCCGTACACCAAATCATCATCAGCAAACAGCCGCACATTGCTATCCACCCTATACCACAGATCATTTATGTAGATAGAAAACAACAGCGGACCTACCACACTTCCCTGGGGCACTCCAGATGACACCCTCACCTCCGATGACCACCGAGCACAACTTACTGGGTTCTATTACTTAAGAAGTCTTCGAGCCACTCACATACTTGGGAACCAATCCCATATGCTCGCACCTTAGTTAGGAGTCTGCAGTGGGCACCAAGTCAAACGCTTTCCGGAAGTCAAGGAATATGGCATCCGTCTGATACCCTTCATCCATGGTTCGCAAGATTTCATGTGAAAAATGGGCGAGTTGCGTTTCGCAGGAGCGATGCTTTCTAAAGCCGTGCATATTCCATGGAGCACTTTCCACACAACAGTGTTCCAAAAGCACAAATCAGACTTCGACCACGGATAAATCATAAAGTCAAGCACCGTCTGTCATCAGCAATGTATGGCTCATCCCGAAGAATTAATTGAAACTATTCAGTTAGGCTGAAGAACTTACGAATTCTGAACCACTAACTTAAAACATGAAGAACGCGGTTAAAGCTACGACCTATCGCATGACTGGTACCATAAGGCTTACTTAAGAGCTATTAACTACGCTCGGGAACAGTTACGACAGAGTGTCAACTGGTTCAGAGCACCCCGAAAAATCCACACGTGAAACGGAAATGACAAGAGGGGTCGTTTCCGCCACCAACGCAACAGACAGCCAGCTCTCGGAAAAAGGGATAGGCCTCCTTTCCCAGGTAAGAGATGCAAGACTGGTTAACCTGTGCTCCCAGCAGACGAAAACAAGTCGACTACCATACACAAAACAAACCCGACAAGACACACTACCACATCCATTCACTTACATTCTAGCACACAGAAGGTATGATAAAAGGACGTGGTGAACATGGGTCTGGATTACATAGGGCAAATAAATGGATCACATTAAGTATTGACATACTCATATTTAACGTCATAAAAACATACAGTTTTCATCTCTGCTTACTCCTTCTAGAGTTAATAAAACGATACGGCAGACAGATTGTGTAGAGTATGGTGTAAGAAAAGTGAAATGGAACAATACGTCATACGAAGCGACTCTGCAGGGACACTGAAATCTGTTAGTGATTTAGCATCCAAAATGTTATTTCTGTTGGTGATGAAAAGGTTATGAGATGGGTGATGTGTTAACAGATTTGCAGGATTGCCACGATAAAAAATATTCCATCTGGTATGTAACAAATAAGAGAAGATGGGAGCTGGTACGTGTGAATATTAAGGAACACCAGTTTAATAACTCGTTGATGGAGAATAATGACGCGGTTTTCTAGCAGAAGAATGGGTAGCCAGACAGAAGCCGAGTAGGCTGGGTTTCGCAGAAAGGAGGGGGCTCTGACCTCCGAATTATGCTAAATGCTAAGGTTAGCCCATATTACGTTTGTAGCATTTGTATATTTCGAGAAAGCTTTCGAGAACGTTGAACAGAATACACTCTCTTATTTCTGAACGTAGAAGGGACGAATACAGAGAGTGAATGATTATCTTTAATTTGTATAGAAACCAAAATGCAGATAAAAGTGTCGACGGGCATGGAAGGTTATCAGTATCTGAGATGGGAGTAAGAGTTGTAGCCCGTCTCTCACATTATAAAATCTGTACATTGAGCAAGGAGTAATGGAATCGAATCAGACATTTCGTAGTGGAACCTTTCAGCTTTGCCAACGAGAGGGACAACAAAGTACTTTGAAAATCGATTCGACACTGACAGTAGCCTGCAAAGAGGTTATGAGATGAATATTAAACAAATCTGAACAAGATTAATGGAATATAGTCGAATGGAATCAGACTCTGCTGAGGGAATTAAATTAGGAAATCAGACCTTTAATATAGAAGAACTGTTATCCCATTTGTACAACAAAATAAGTTACGAGTGTCAAAGTGGAGAAGGTATACAATGCTCACTGGCAATAGCAGGAGAAACATTTTAATACAGGGAAATTCGATCATTCGAATTTAAATCTAAGTTTCGGGAAGTCTTTCCTAAAGGTAATTGTTTTGATGGTAATCTTGTACAGAAGTGAGACGTTAAAAAATACACAGCGGAGATAAGAAGAGAATTCGAGCTTTTGATATACTTTGCTACAGATTAATGCCGAAGATTAGATGGAATAACGGGTGTAGAAATATTGAATATATTTCCGAAGAAAAGAAATTCTTTTTGCAACTTTATTAACTGAAACTTTCGGTTGATAGGACACATTCTGAGGCAGTGGTATTAGACAAGTGACGGGATCATGCGGAATTGGTTTACAAACTCAGGGAAAGTCTGGTTACTTAAGCACGATATGAGTTCCAGCTAGCTACATGTAAGACAACCGATAAAAAAAAAATTACAACGAATTGCGCTCTACGAAAAATTAAATTTAGTTGATATCTTCAAAATCTGACGTGATACGGTCGAATGGTTTTCATATCAGACATTAGTCATAAAAGCTGCATTACGAAAACCATAAATGATATCAGATATCTACAGCCCGTTCTTCAGAGTAACCTCTCACCACACTGGGAAAAGAATGTGCTACTTTTAAAGTGGTTCTTGTTTTGACAGTCAATGTTCTGTATAATTAACAACGAAGAAATTGTGTTGGTACATGGGTAACATGCTGTGGTCAAGCTTGAGTTGTTCTTTCTTCGTATTACTTCCTGGTCAGAAGCCATATAAGTAGTTACAAACAACAGGTTCCTTAGGTTAGTTCATAAAGTTGCTCATTTCCACAGCAGCGCAATGTCACGCCATTCATTCTATAGCTATGGCAGAGCGTCTCTGCCGTTGCTTCCATTACTCCAGCGGATAATGCTGTGGGATAGTGTTAAGGCCGCCTCGGCTACCGCCGGGAAGAAAAATCGTTTCCCGTGGGAGAGGAGCCACACAGCTCCGCTCTTGCGCCTTCCTGCGCCATGCCCGCTGTTCTTAGAGACTTACTGCTTCCTGAAACCCGCGTCTTTTCTCCTTCGCACAAGAAAAACTCTCACATGGGTAGAGCTGTATTCGCAGTCACAGGTGTAAGTCAGGCACCGTTCTGATGAACTATTCTGCATTGTGATAGATCTATTGAGCTCTGCGCTTTCCAGTGACTAAATACTGTGCTGTCCGTATCTGGAAAATAAGGAAATATGACTAGATCTTCATACCTGTCAGGAAAACAATGTTTCAGTCTTCGATGTTTCTTTAGAAGGAAACTAAGTTAATATGATGCCTTAAGGACATCTTAAGTAGATGGAAAAGTGTCCACCATCCACTGAAGTCGTTATTACTGAAATAAAAGCCAAGCTCTTCATAACAAGAAGTTGTTGATTCCCTATATAGTTATCTTTAATGGTTATCCTGTCTCGTCCTAGAGTCCATTTGCTATTAACTTATAAATCAATCAGATTTGTTGTACCGCTTCATTTGTATCAAAGATAACTTTCATTAGTCGTTTGCAAGTGGTGATGCGTCTACAATGGCTTTAATCACATCTATATTTAGAAGAACTCGAATTTGGTAAAAGCTGCTAACAATTAGGGACGTCAACTTAAACCGAATACAGAAAAATACAATGGTCCGTTTACGACATTAACAATGAAGCTAACGACGATATACTTTTACCGAAAAGCAGCTAATATTTTCCCATCAGCTCACGTAAAGATAAATATATAATTACCGCTGTAACAAATCTCACGCAAACTTTCATCTGCATTTTTATTGTTAAGAGAAATAAGATGGTTTCATTATTTTAAACACTGTCAGCGGAGCAGAGCGTCCTGTAAGCTCACTGTATGGTACTAGATGGACAGTTAATATGATTTGGCTAGCAGGTGAAAATCAATTCACTCGTCTCCTGTATAATTAAAGACAACAGTGTCAGGGAGTTCCTTTCGTTATGAAGAGATGTGAATAACTTTAAAGGTAGTAGAGTCTGTTTCGACAGATTTTTATGGAAATATACTTGATCCGCTAGAAACAAGAAAAGGAAGGTATGACAAGTATTTTATGCACAATTTTACAGATTATGTCAGCGAAGAGACACAGAATGAAATGAACAGCTGCTTAAAAGGGAATCTACATAAAATCGTTACCATAAGCAGGCGTCTTTTAGCCGATCGTGCATTTTCTTGGGAATTGCAGATGCAGATTGACACAGGATCGCGAGAGACAGAACAGAACCAACATGGCCGAGAAAATAAAAAGAATTATCAATCGGTAAGCATTACTCCCGAATGTCATTGCACAGCACTTTGTACTAGAAGTATCTCACCTCCAACATTTCGCATTTAATATGAAGGCTGAACGCCTTATTAATGAAAAACACTGGAAAATGTTTCCTACCTGTCATGAGCATGGGAGTTACCATAGAGCTACTGGTTGTGTTAAAAGGAACTTAAGTTCATACTGGGCCTGTGATTCATTCTTTGGGCGTGGCTAACTACTTTGAATTAGAGTATATCTTGAAGCTATTCCATATAAGTAATAATTCTACGCCTTTTGTTAAGCCCAGAAGATATAATAAAAAGTATTTTTAGAAGACAATGAAAAATTGCAGTATGTGATTCAAATGAGGCAATCACATGTGCTAATGATCGGAATAAGTTAATAGATGTAAAGTGTTTTAGAAGTAGCAACAGAATAACTTCCTTCAAGCAGTTTTGTAGCTCGCGGCCTTTAAAATAAAAGGCCGGCCGCGGTGGCCGAGCGGTTCTAGGTGCTACAGTCCGCAACCGCGTGACTGCTATGGTCGCAGGTTCGAATCCTGCCTCGGGCTTGGATATATGTGATGTCCTTAGGTTATTTCGGTTTAAGTAGTTCTAAGATCTAGGGGGCTGATGACCTCGGATGTTAAGTTCCATAGTGCTCAGAGCCATTTGGACCATCTTTCAAATAAAAATGTGTCGTTGCCCTGAACTACTTACCCTCAGACTCCGAGTTGAAATATTAAAAGTTTTGGTTCAAATGGCTCTAAGCAATATGGGACTTAACATCTGAGGTCATCAGGCCCCTAGACTTAGAACTACTTAAACCTAACTAACCTAAGGACATCACACACATCCATGCCTAAGGCAGCATTCGAATCTGCAACCGTAGCAGCCGCATGGTTCCAGACTGAAGCACCTAAAACAGCTCGGCCACCGCGGCCGGCTTAAAAAGTTTTGGCTGGTTTCGTTGTCTAGGGGGTGGGATACGTAATTGCCGCATTACAAGCGAAATACTACTGAGTATACAGTATACAATATCAATATACACATGAATCGAATGGTCGAACGTTCCTATCACTCGCGAACTGCGTAGTTTGAATGTAACATAGATATTTATAAATGAAAGGTTGAAATTAAATAAAATCTGCAGTTTTTTTTTTTTTTTAACGACGTTAAATGATGAGTACGATAGCAGAATGAATGCCATTTATTACTGCAAAACACTTATTGGTGTCGATGGTCCAGCAATTAAATAAAATATAAGTTGAATAACAGGGAAGCAATAGATTCCTACATCTACATCTACATCTACATACATACTCTGCAATCCACCATACGGTGCGTGGCGGAGGGTACCTCGTACCACAACTAGCATCTTCTCTCCCTGTTCCACTCCCAAACTGAACGAGGGAAAAATGACTGCCTATATGCATCTGTACGAGCCCTAATCTCATCTTATCTTCGTGGTCTTTCCGCGAAATGTAAGTTGGCGACAGTAAAATTGTACTGCAGTCAGCCTCAAATGCAAGTTCTCTAAATTTCCTCAGTAGCGATTCACGAAAAGAACGCCTCCTTTCCTCTAGAGACTCCCACCCGAGGTCCTGAAGCATTTCCGTAACACTCGCGTGATGATCAAACCTACCAGTAACAAATCTAGCAGCACGCCTCTGAATTGCTTCTATGTCCTCCCTCAATCTGACCTGATACGGATCCCAAACGCTCGAGCAGTGCTCAAGAATAGGTCGTATTAGTGTTTTATAAGCGGTCTCCTTTACAGATGAACCACATCTCCCCAAAATTCTACCAATTAACCGAAGACGACTATCCGCTTTCCCCACAACTGCCATTGCATGCCTGTCCCACTTCATATCGCTCTGCAATGTTATGCCCAAATATTTAATCGACGTGACTGTGTCAAGCGCTACATTACTAATGGAGTATTCAAACATTACAGAATTCTTTTTCCTATTCATCTGCATTACATTACATTACATTTATCTATATTTAGAATTAGCTGCCATTCTTTACACCAATCACAAATCCTGTCCAAGTCATCTTGTATCCTCCTACAGTCACTCAACGACGACGCCTTCCCGTACACCACAGTATCATCAGATAACAGCCGCACATTGCTATCCACCCTATCCAAAAGTTCATGTATGTAGATAGAAAACAACAGCGGACCTACCAAACGTCCCTGGGGCACTCCAGATGATACTCTCACCTCTGGTGAACACTCCCCATCGAGGACAACGTACTGGGTTCTATTTCTCAAGAAGTCTTCGAGCCACTCACATATTTGGGAACAAATCCCATATGCTCGTACCTTAGTCTGCAGTGGAGCACCGAGTCAAACGCTTTCCGGAAGTCAAGGAATATGGCATCCGTCTGATACCCTTCATCCATGCTTCGCAATATATCATGTGATAAAAGGGCGAGTTGCGTTTCGCAGTAGCGATGCTTTCTAAAGCTGTGCTGATGCATGGACAGCAACTTCTCTGTCTCAAGGAAATTCATTATATTCGAACTGAGAATATGTTCGAGAATCCTGCAACAAACCGATGTTATGGATATTGGTCCGTAATTTTGAGGATCCGTCCTTCTATCCTTCTTATATACAGGAGTCACATGCGCTTTGTTCACTTCATGTAATTAGTTATGAACAACAACATAGCTCGCGAACTATTCACTTCTACACGCTTACTTCGTCTTCACTGCAGCAGCCACGGAAATCTCACAAGTGCACAAGCCGGCACTACGAACTATTTCTACCTCTCCCGACCACGCGCAAACAGCTCAACACTCTCCAAGTATTACCTGCGACCGTCCGTCGGCCTTTCCGCCCAGCACTCCCCTGTGTCCTGCGCGACCCGGTGCTCCTCCCCCACTTCCATACAGTCTCTCCATTGACTGCAGTAGTCGCCTACAGTAGTAATGAGTGCTGTGATTGGCTAAACCGCTCCCGGCATGTCTCCAAGCCAACGCACACTCACAAACATTTTGAAATACATATCAAATACTGGATTTATATTTATATAACTTGAAATTAAGTAAATATTCCTACTGCTGGACCATAAACACTCTCTAACACACAGAATTAAACACATGCCAGATTAAATAAACATATATCAAGGAACAGAAGAAAAAGTAGACCAGTAGCCTAATGTCTCTGTGCTTTCTAACACACAGTAAATATTTGACCAATTTCTTCACGAATAGTTTATATGGGATATAAACAAAGACATAGACGAATAAATATATTTATTGGCATGCTGCTACCGTTTTTCCGTCTAACTGTGGAGTACTTATGGCCTGACGCGATCAATAGTAATCGGCCACTTTGACCTCCAATAACTCATGTACTATTTAAGTTACATTCCTGTAATTCATACCAATTTAGGGTTACACTAATAGCTTTCTAAAGTCATGTCGATCGACAAAACCGGATGAACCGTTTAGATTTTGGAAATTCGTTGCAGGGTGTTACTTGTATAATTTACAGTCAGATACTAAACTTTGAACTAATACAGATATTGAAAATCTGATTACACGATCAGAATGGTGCTGCAAATAATGGTAACTTGCATGTTTGTTTTTGAGGTATCGTGATTCCTCTAGCTATTATTAATTACTAAATGAAATATGAAATGTCTGCCATTATGGTTTCACAAAGTGTGGTGTGCGTACTGTAAGACCTTTTGTACACACACCATCAGATTATTTGACTTGTCGCTCTAACGAAGTAGGCGAGTGTCAGCAATATGCCTCGTGGTCTTATCGTGGCGTGTTAATCTTCTGCCCTTAGGTCAGGCGATAGAAATGCCACTTGCACGCTTAGAGTAGCAGATTGATGGTGACCAACTTTAAACAGAACTTGATTAATTTTCACACACATTTATTAAAATAATAAAAAGCATAGAATACGTAACTTGATTCTGGATGCTGTTTACGATTGAGAATCGGAAGTTCCTTTGGTCTTGGTACGTTAATCTTATTCTCACATATCTCTGATACCGAACAAAGTGTCTATACATTTCTTCATGGCTATGTACAAGAATATGATAAACTTGACAAAGTGTCTATACATTAATCTTCATGGCTATGTACAAGAATATGATAATCTTATTAGGCGCAGACTGAAACGTGACTACAGACAAATGCGGACTAATGCAGACTGACTAATCGGAGGTCTGTTGACTCCTTATAATACCTCGTGCGTTCAGGTATCACTGCGCGAGTGTGATCCGTGAGGAGAAAAGATTCTACATTAGCAGCAATCTGATTGGCTGCGTTACATATTAATACGCGGATCGGCGGAAGCAGAATTTGGTCCGTCTGTATGGGAACGCCATCTCGTAGTGCGGAGGCGGACGAGCGCTACGCCTGTGCTATTGTGCTTAGAGGAGCGCGCTCTAGTGGGAAAGTTGTGTACGCGCCGACTACGCGGAACTATGTACACAACACAAAGTCCGCCGTCTTTGGCACTACCAGCATACAAATCTCCTTCATCAACACAAAGTACAGTCCTCGACACAGCGTCAACATGGAATTCCCAGCCGTGCGGTTGGCCTGGACCACGCACTGGGGCTGCCCCTCTTGCTCCGGCTAACGTTCTGCACCACACGGTTGCTGACGAGCCCCGGCTTGCCGAGCGGCCCGTGCGGCCACGGGAACTCCGAACTTAGAACAGCTTTAGGGCGCCGCAACTCGCCGGTTACGTATGCCATTCATTAGATAAGCGAATATGGTGCATAGATCAGACTGGCTAAATAGGAAATGTCATTTGACTGAATTCTTAACTGACTGTAGCAGCTTGACCGTTTTTTAAGTGCGTTCCTGAAGCACAGGGTGTTCCAAGAGGAATGGTCAACTTCCAGGGATATGCTAGGAACGATCATTCGAAGCAGTAAAATCTAGTAAATATGGGCTCTAAAATACAGACCTTTAGAGTTATCAGCACTTCTTGATCTTGCCGGCCGGAGTGATCGAGCGGTTCTAGGCGCTACAGTCTGGAACCGCGCGACCGCTACGGTCGCAGGGTCGAATCTTGCCTCGGGCATGGATGTGTGTGATGTCCTTAGGTTAGTTAGGTTTAAGTAGTTCTAAGTTCTAGGGGACTGATGACCTCAGCAGTTAAGTCCCATAGTGCTCAGAGCCATTTTTGAACTTCTTGATCTTCGATACTGTGAAGCAAATCTGTTGTACTGAAACCTCTTTGCTTTCCATAATTTCAAAGGTGGTAGTACAGATCAAAAGCACAAAAGTTCCAATACACATGAGCTATAAAGTGCATAGTTTCAGAACTGTGAGCAGTTGTTCATCTTATCTACTGCGAAACACATCTCTTCTGAAGAAGAGTTCATAGCCCTTAAGGTAAACATTTCACAGCCCATCTTTGCTACTCTTTGTTGCTTCCAGTGATCGTTCCTGTCTCATTCCTGAACACTGACTGTTGTTTCTGGAACAGGCAGTGTAATTTTATAGTCGCATTCATTTTCTTCGAGAAAATAATGGTATTATACAGCGTCTAAGTGACTTAATACACCCTCAGGAACTCTGATAATGAGGCACCGTACAGCCTTTTCTACCCAAAGAAAGGAAGCACCAAATGAATCCTTTTTAAGACTCAGGTTCGAAAGTTCTCTGGTAAATATTATTGTCGCCATGTCCTTAGACCCATCATGTTATAAGTCAATCGGAAACAGACACTGAACTCGTAGTCGTGAGTCCGACTTTTCAAATCCCCGTCTAACTATTAGAATGGCTTTCGTAGATAGATTTAGGTAGCATGTTCCTTTGGAAGAACACGACCACTTTCTCATCTTTATCCAGTCTAAGTTTGTGCTCCATTTCTAATGACAATATCGTCGGCGCGATTTTAAATTCTAATTATCCTTGCTTCCTCCCTCCAGAAAAACAAACTTAGTTTACTGATTTTCTTGTATTGTGTATTCATCTTTTGTGGTCAACTTACTCCATAAAAAATATTTTGCAGCAACCGAAAGCACAGTTTTGCTTAATTGGAACGATTTCTTAGAAGAATGAAGATCCTTTCAAATTTTACTTCTGAGCTACCCTTGTTGCATATCGTGGATAAGAACCACTCATAAAGAGCCCTGAGTGAGGGATGTGGTACACTGTACAACTGAACAACTGCAATTTGTACTAATCACAATAATAAATATACTAGACACCCGGATAGTTTGCGAGTAAGATATTCTGGTCGAGTATTTTTTCAACGTTCCTCGTCTGCATGCGGTTGGTCGGACGGCAGTTTGAACTTCGATCATGTTACTTCTGCGTCTCGATTCAAAAACATTCCACATTGTTATGCCAGACTAAGAAAGTTTTATCGAGTGCTGCACTAAACGTCCAAGTGACACAACTACATGACACAATTTTCCAACATATCTACCAAGTCTTTGTCAACAAGCGTCGGAACGTTTTATCAATCGTTCAGTTCGTCGGCGATAGATATCCGCTCCTCGGTCGCGGAGCTATTCCAGAGCCGCTGTGTGAACACCGACGTTAATGGAAGCTCTCTTTCCACTTCCTTCCCCATGAGCATCAGCGACGAGAGTGCGGCGTTACTGAAATTCCTGGCTTCGTTTCACTACCGGTGCACGTGACGTTGCGCTTGTTACATCTACCGTCAGAATTTCGCAGTAAATCTGTGTGCCACATAGACGTTTCCTCCACAAGAATCGTACTGTTGTGCGTAGCTGGCCGGTGTGGCCGAGTGGTTCTAGGCGCTTCAGTCTGGAACCACGCGGCCGCTACGGTCGCAGGTTCGAATCCTGCCTCAGGCATGGATGCATGTGATGTCCTCAGGTTAATTAGTTTTAAGTAGTTCTAAGTTCTAGGGGATTGATGACCTCAGCAGTTAAGTCCCATAGTGCGCAGAGCCATTTGAACCCTTTTTTTTGTGCGTACTTTCCATTTGCCTCGTGATTTCTTTCGAACACCGCGATGCATCTGTTATCTGTACGAACTGTTTCTGCAGGCAGAACTGGAACCCGGTACTCTCTTCTGAAAATGCGCCATTCTTGTTCCGCAGTGGTCTTTGTGTGCATCTTCCTTTTTGAAGTTCTTACGTAACAAAATAGATTTTGCAAATATAAAGCGTAATTTTACGGACAGAGTGACATAAAAATTCTCCGTTGTGAGACGATATACCGATCGCAAAACCAATTCAGCTTGAACTCAGGACATAATCAAGAATGAAATATTCATGTGACTTAAGACAGATTAAAAACAGGAGAAGAAGATTGAATTAAGCACAGTTATTAATGAAGCTATAGTAGTTAATGTCTGTAAATATAAGTACAACAGGTGTTCGAAACCTGATAAAGGGCGTCCTCTGGTATTTCTAGACATAAAACACGTCGTTCGGGCTGCACTACTGCGTGACTTACAGTGTCGTGCACAGCAGTGACAAAAACGAATCGAGAGCATGTAGGCTTCATACTGAGTCTTTTTTTTTTCTAGGGATACAGTAGATTTAAAACTGATGTTGTCTGTAAAATCGACATGGGCTTTCCGGAGAAATTCTTTTAGCGTGACGTTATTTCCCGATCGTGAAACAAATTCGTACTGCTTTCAGCATACTAACGGTGCAGTTCTATGTTCGTCCAAGTTTTATTGCATTTGGAAGTTTTCTTCCGTGCTACATTTATGACAAGTTACGGCAATGTGTCAAACCGTGATTGGAGCCGAAAAAGAATGAAGCCTTACCCTCTTATACTCAACATAACTAATAATCAGGAAGTAAAATGTTCCTTTCGACTACTTTTTCGGCGCACCTAGTGAACGGCCGGAGGGGATTCCCAACATCGATACTCCCAGATCCGAGGCAATGTTAAGATAAACTTCTACTATGTCACATGACGACGGCCTATGAAGACTAAAAACGGGACTCGATTAATCAAATAATAGTTACAGATTTGGAAAAGAAATTAATATTCAGGGAGAAGAACTAAAAACTTCCAGGTTTTCGGACGACATTGACGTTTATATGAACGCGTCGTATCTGTTCTTCCGAACACATCCGAAAGGAGAGACACGACGCATTCATAAAATTGATTCGCCTCGGTGAGCAAGACATCCACAACCTTCAGCACGGATGCACATTTACGTCTGACCTCCAGTGGGAATCTAAAATTAACGAGCCTCCTGTGGGAATCTAAAATTAATGAGCACAGAGGATACAGACAGAGATTGAGGACAGGTGGCGCTGAATGGAAATGCAGATTAGCCGGTGAGCATACCAAGATATTTTGTGCATTTGCGAGAAATACAATGTCCGGATGGCGCAGTGAATAACTCAACTGCTTAGCAAGCAGGGCGGGCACAGTAACTCAACACGTCCAGTCGGAGGTATGACTGCCCTCTGTAATAAAAAACTGAGTGAAGGAATCAACTGTTGTTGTTGTGGTCTTCAGTCCTGAGACTGGTTTGATGCAGCTCTCCATGCTACTCTATCCTGTACAAGCTCCTTCATCTCCCAGTACCTACTGCAACCCACTTCCTTCTGAATCTGCTTAGTGAATTCATCTCTTGGTCTCCCTCTACGATTTTTACCCTCCACGCTGCCCTCCAATACTAAATTGGTGATCCCTTGATGCCTCAGAACATGTCCTACCAACCGATCCAACCGATCCCTTCTTCTAGTCAAGTTGTGCCACAAACTTCTCTTCTCCCCAATCCGATTCAATACCTCCTCATTAGTTATGTGATTTTCCCATCTAATCTCCAGCATTCTTCTTTAGCACCACATTTCGAAAGCGTCTATTCTCTTCTTGTCCAAACTATTTATCGTCCATGTTTCACTTCTGTACAAGGCTACACTCCATACAAATACTTTCAGAAACGACTTCCTGGTACTTAAATCTATACTCGATGTTAACAAATTTCTCTTCTTCAGAAACGCTTTCCTTGCCATTGCCAGTCTGCATTTTATATCCTTTCTACTCCGACCATCATCAGTTATTTTGCTCCCCAAATCGCAAAACTCCTTTACTACTTTAAGTGTCTCGTTTCCTAAACTAATTCCTGCAGCATCACCCGACTTAATTCGACTACATTCCATTATCCTCGTTTTGCTTTTGTTTATGTTCATCTTATATCCTCCTTTTAAGATACCGTCCATTCCGTTCAACTGCCCTTCCAAGTCCTTTGCCGTCTCTGACAGAATTACAGTGTGATCGGCGAACCTCAAAGTTTTTATCTCTTCTCCGTGGATTTTAATAACTACTCCGAATTTTTCTTTTGTTTCCTTCACTGCTTGCTCCATATAGAGACTGAATAACATCGGGGAGAGGCTACAACTCTGTCTCACTCCCTTCCCAACCACTGCTTCCCTTTCATGTCCCTCGACTCTTATAACTGCCACCTGGTTCCTGTACAAATTGTAAACAGCCGTCCGCCCACACGAAATGCAACGACCAATAACGAACAAAATGAATAGAGTGCACAAAGAAAAGTAAGCAGGAGATCCTGAGTTCGAGGGGTTCGAGGTTCGAGTTCCGGTCCAGCATACATTTTCACTTGCCGCAGATTCCACGAAAAGTCCCGATGCAGATGCTATAATCAGTTTCTTCTCTTTACTGTACTTTCCCTCCCCTCCACTTTCACTTTTTACAGACATTAACATTGTCGTCACATTAAGGTGGTCGCCAATCAAAAAGATGAATCCTTGATTCTTGTGAGAATAATTTCGAGCGTGGTTAATCACGGGAAGGTTATGATAAGGTTTTTCGATTTCTTTCATACTAAACATGTTTAGGAAATGTAATGCAATTTCCTGTCTCATAGTCGAGGGCTCATCAATGGGTGAACAGGTCCAGGCATTTCATGTGCAACCTATTTCTTTATTGTAGATATGATCAGAGCAATCAATGCGTGCGCAACCATGATAGGGCATTCTTAGACACTGATCTATCGACAGTGTTGTCAGTCACATCTTACTTATTCCTTGCAGACGCTGTCAAGCTGATCCACTTCATTTCAACGTTACATATTTTTTTGCATTCTTGTTCTTCATATTAGTATGTAGATTCTCCCTCTTTACTCACAAAGAGCAAATAAAAGAGGGAGTTATATGGACTAAGACTTTCAATTCAGTACGTAGTTGACCCTCTCCACTTACTAATATTTAATGATTTTGTGAGAACCAAGACTCAGGACTCAATCACGAGGGCCAATTCTTCTCATTATACGAACCACTGCGTGGCAGGTTCTAACTTCATGGGGAGCAATCTATCTATTTGTCAGTCCAGCTAGAACAGATTATTAAAATGGCTGAACGACTGTTCAGCTTGAGTCGGCTTCTCATATAAAATGGTGAACCCTGTTCAGGATTTACTTTCCAGCAATTTTTTCATAACACATCGCGTTTTGCACAAAAATTAGCTACCAGGAATTTCTTTTAGTCTTTTTGTACCGGCCTACTGTGATAGAACATCTTGAGCAGATTCTTATTTTTGGCGACGTAACCTTCACTGATGATTTTGCCCGCTATTTGATTAAGGTTTAGGCCCACCTAAGTTTTCAGAACAATCTTTATACCGATTGTAGTTACTATTTCCGGGTGTTCCTTTTCGCCTACAGATATTATAATGTCGCAACGGATAAAGCAATAATCTTTTGGGGGGCAGTCAGAGAAAACTACATGCTGTGAACTAATCTTGTGCCAGGAATTTTTATATTTGGGTAGCTTCTTCATCAAATGCTGCTAATATGACACTCTTTTCCGGCATGTTCAGAAATAAATTAGCGATAACGGTAATTGGCTTCAAATGACAAAATCTTCATTTTTGACTAATCTTTCGCACGTTTAACTGTAATCTTTTCGCATTTAACAGATGGACAAACATTCATAATATTTCTATAAGGGATCCCAAGTCTTCTCACTTGAGAATTACAAGCCGCGTTGGCTTTACTGCATAGTCCTGTGGGGATGGGATGATCTGGGGAGCACGTGGTCACTGTTCTGTTTTAAGACACAAACATTAACATGCACTAAATCCACACGGGCAAGCGAATGTCGACAGCATTTTTAGTCAGAAGAATTGTATACACCTCGTGGCTGGCATCGAGCAGGATTTGGTGGCGGCAAATTTTTAGCGTGAAGCACTTGGAAACAAATCGACTCAGCTTGGAAAAATGCACACCCGATACAGTTTTTCGATAAATGTTCACCACAAATAAAAATAAGAAGGCAAGCTGTAACTTTTAAGGTTTGGGTTGAGTTTTGAATTTATAGACCGCGTGGTCGCGCCAAACGGAAATCACAATATTCTGCACCCGATTAATTGGACTAAAAATTATAACCGATACCTAAATGATCATTGCAAAAATAGCTACGAGAAAAAATTTTAGAGTTTAACAAATGAGTAACATAATCAAATACCTTTTATCCCGTGTTCGACGCAGCCGTTCTGAGGCAACGTCCGGTCGCTTGCCTGCCTTCAAATACACTCCAGGACTAACCTTCGCGCTTAGCTCTCCCCCAGGTGGTCGGGGAGGCCCATGACCAACCTCTTCTAGGAAAACATTTAGCTTTACACATCTTTAGCCAAGCCCTCCTGTTCCTGCTCTCTGCCTTCCACTGACACCGTTTAGGTTGGTAGAAGATTAAGAAATCCAAAACTTCTCTGGTTCAAAAATGGCTCTGAGCACTATGGGACTTAGCTTCTAAGGTTATCAGTCCCCTAGAACTTCGACCTACTTAAACCTAACTAACCTAAGGACATCACACACATCCATGCCCGAGGCAGGATTCGAACCTGCTGCGGTCGCGCGGTTCCAGACTGAAGCGCCTAGAACTGCTCGGCCACTCCGGCCGGCTTCTGTGGTTCGTTTGCTACTACATTCAAATAACTCACACATGACCACACACTTTAAGAAAGGGCGAAAGAAAAAACGGAAATAGGGACACAGGACGTGCACATAAGAATGAAAAAGAAAATACGTCTACCCATATTGTTTCTACAGGCATGCGGTTTTTGGGGCTGAGATTATTTCACAGTTAATTAGTTGCATAAAAGATCGATTTCATTCTGACTTTGTATATCAGATAGTATGAAGATTGATCTTTTGGATAGGGTGGATAGCAATGTGGGGCTGTTTGCTGATGATTCTCTGGTGTACGGGAAGATGTCGTCGTTGAGTGACTGTAGGAGGATACAAGATGACTTGGACAGGATTTGTGATTGGTGTAAGGAATGGCAGCTAACTCTAAATATAGATAAACGTAAATTAATGCAGATGAATTGGAAAAAGATTCCCATAATGTTTGAATACTCCATTAGTAGTGTAGCGCTTGACACAGTCACGTCAATTAAATATTTGGACGTAACATTGCAGAGCGATATGAAGTGGGACAAGCATGTAATGGCAGTAGTGGGGAAGGCGGACAGTCGTCTTCGGTTCATTGGTAGAATTTTGGGAAGATGTGGTTCACCTGTAAAGGAGATCGCTTATGATACACTAATAGACCTATTCTTGAGTACTGCTTGAGCGTTTGGGGTCCCTATCAGGTCGGATTGAGGGAGGACATAGAAGCAATTCTGAGTCGGGCTGCTAGATTTGTTACTGGTAGGTTTGATCATCACGCGAGTGTTGCAGAAATGCTTCAGGAACTCGGGTGGGAGCCTCTAGAGGAAAGGAGTCGTTCTTTTCGTGAATCGCTACTGAGGAAATTTAGAGAACCAGCATGTGAGGCTGACTGCAGTACAATTTTACTGCCACCAACTTACATTTCGCGGAAAGACCACAAAGATAAGAGAGATTAGGGCTCATACAGAGGCATATAGGCAGTCATTTTTCCCTCGTTCTCTTTGGGTGTGGAACAGGGAAAGAAGATGCTAGTTGTGGTACGAGGTACCCTCCGCCACGCACCGTATGGTGGATTGCGGAGTATGTATGTAGATGTAGATGTTTTAGCACTTATTTTAATCATGTAACGACACCTATTGCGACGTTGCAACACCGTGCTGAAAAATGTCGTTTTCGATCCCGAAATGGATGAAAATGAAAGCCCCTAGGGCTGCGGTGGTTTCATTGAGGCGCTTTGTGGCACTTACTGACGCCTGTTCGTGTCAGTTCTGTGGGATAGTGTGTCTGAAATGTTTCCCTCGGGAACTCATACAAACCGCGTGATTTCAGTGCTAAGTGTCGCGGTTCTAACCTCCGTGGCAGTGGCGTCTAACGAAGGGGCGGATCGTAGGACACGACCACGGCGGCGTTGTGGACATCTTTGTACCACATTAACCCACCTGAAAGCTCACACGAACCTCTGACGTCTGGCCTTTTTCTCCCATGGGTCGACATCTTGCTGTGTGAAGGGTTGCTAAGACTGAAAGTGACGTCACAGGGTGCCACGCTTTCGCACCGCTACAGACTTATGTCGGAGGCAGCTCTGAGCCAAATTCTGCGTCGCAGTGGGAGAAAGTTACCGGGTTTCAAAAACGTGATCGGGTAATAGCTTTGCGGAGCGTTGTTGGGTGGAGGCGTAGGATTCTTTTCGATCAAGTTACTGTGGATGTGATGGCGTTTCTTTTTTTTTCCAGTATAGTGTTTTGACGTCATACGACTGAGGGAAGAGTTGTGCTATGCCGTCGTTTTTCAGAGAAGCGAGTTTGTGTTGTGTTAATGTCCGGTTCTCGGATTAAATATGAGGAGAATTTTGAAGTAGAGTGATGTCCATGTAAGATGCATGTGTGAACTATTTATTGTGGAAGAATGGTTACTTTTAGTGTTTTTTTGTAGGAGCTAGGAGTGACTGGGATTATGTGATATTTTTAAGTAATGTTCTTGCCCTACAGGGGGTCGAAAGGATACTCAGGGACAAAACGATTGAGTACCCAGTCAAGGAATAAGGCGATCTGCGGCCATTAGCTAAACTACATAAAAAAAGACGACAGATGTTGAAGTAATCATGATATATTTTATTTTTTCTTTGTCTGTTCAAATAGCTTCGTTTGTACAGCAACCAAGCCAATGAGCAATGAAGTCACTGAAGGTTCGATTTTAAAACTGGAAGGAAGAATTTGGAAGAGTGCGTGGATCAGAGCACAAACTTTCAAGGAAAGAAATGCTGCAAAACGAATGGAAGTAATTATAGAACACGTAAGATAGAAAATATATGTAAAAGAAGCATGTAAGAGAATTTCACCCGAATATTTGACTGCACATGTTAACGTGGGGACATTACGTAGGTGTTTCATTGTTGTGTACTACATGTTTCTCAACGTTAACGAAAAGTTGTGTTATTGTCGACAATTTCTCACCAATGCATGTAATGAGATGTATTTGTTCCAAATGTTAGTTATGTAACACCACTGTTGGACACGTCAAGGTTTACTAAGGCGAAATAACGAGCATGGATAGAAAGAGGAAGGGGAAAAATGAAACAACCGAATAAAAAGAAAGTGCGGAAAAGTGAGAGAAGGAGAAGCGACGAAGGAGGACGAAAGCAGGGAATTCTAAGGAAGCAGTGCGTGCCATCTGAATAAGGCTTAGTGTGGTGTCACCGTCATACACCACACTTGCTAGGTGGTAGCCTTTAAATCAGCCGCGGTCCGTTAGTATACGTCGGACTCGCGTGTCACCACTATCAGTGATTGCAGACCGAGCGCCGCCACACGGCAGGTCTAGTCTAGAGAGACTCCCTAGCACTCGCCCCAGTTGTACAGCCGACTTTGCTAGCGATGGTTCACTGACTACATACGCTCTCATTTGCAGAGACGACAGTTTAGCATAGCCTTCAGCTACGTCATTTGCTACGACCTAGCAAGGCGCCATACTCAGTTACTATAATTCATATCTTCAAGAATGTATTCTGAACAGATAACATTTTGAATCATGTACCGTCAAGAGCGACGTTCATCATTAATGGATTAAATTTAAGTATTAAACTAATTACGTCCGCTTCCTGAATTCTCATTCCTTGTCATGTTCCAGACCACACGTCAGTATAGTTCTTCCTTCCTCACGCCATCCTGCATCGGCTGAAACGCGTGCATTTCGGCCTCCACTCGTAACACGGTGTTGGCTCTTCTGCTAATACAAAACTTTGAAATAGAATCGATGGTGTCTTTCAGTTCAATTTGATAGCGTGAATATTATATTGCTTAGTGTAGAATACACGAAAGATATCGTTATGCAACATGAGTTGTGAGGGAAGTAGTTTGTTTATTCTCTGACTAAACAACTAACATGTCCGTCTTATTGGATAACGAGCTCACAGTTTCACAGTTTTTGTTAAACTATGTGCCAGTCAGTACAAATAACTGAACTGAGATACGATCGTAAGACAGCCAGTGTGTTGGCCACATGCATATTCAGATCACAACTCTCTCCATTGTAAAGATAACTGTACATACTAAGGTGAATCACTTGAATTAACGATAGGGCTGTTGCTATTCCTTTTCGTTCAGAAGGCTTCTGTAAAAACATAAATGCTGTGTTCAAATCAGTATAAAAAATAGAGAAAACTCTATGAAATTCATTTCATCTTTTTTCAAATCTTTTTTCATCAGTAACCTCTATTCAGAAATTTGATGTAGATGTTCACGACTAAACGGTTATGATGAACATATAGTTTCATACCGATGTTTTGTTACATGTTATTCATTACGGAGATTTGTAACTATGTCACGTAAAAAACGTCAGTAAGATGAATCAAAAGTTCTGAAGACAGGAGGACACGAATTGACCCACAACACTGACAAGTGCGGGAGATGAGTGCTGGGAGACCAGCATGGCAGTGCGTACCACCGCAGTAGGGCAGTTGGCCAAAAAGGAGAAAAAGGTAGCAGTCACGTTGAAGGACAACATTCAAAAGCAGACGAGTCCGCCGACCCGTCTGCCTAGAGGACCCTAACTGATCCGGTCGCCTGTGTGTGGGTGACTTGTCCACAGTCAGGTCCGTGGTCCGGGGCCATCGATTCGACCGGCGCCCCTTCCGTACCAGACAACAGATCGTCCACACACAAATGAGTGGGTCGAGACAAACCGGCTTTCCACATGCAGCGGTGGACTCATCTGCCTGTGTGCGGGCGCCTTAAGGGCTTAATGGCGATGGCTTTCACTCCCCACAAGGGGCTTAAACGCCCAGAATCCCGGCAGTCTAGACGAAGAAAGGGTTCTGGAGGCAAGATAGATCTGTCACCCATTCACAGATAACTCATGTGCCTGAGGACATACCAACCTAAACCTGGAGGCAATATGACGTCCTGGCTGACGAGCGTCTTCATGGAAGGATCAGTGAGCCACACCTGCAGTGACCGCAGTCCCTGGAAGCACACTAAGGTGCATGCAGCAGGCACAAAGTCAGTCGTTCTGAGCTACAAGGACTGCAGAGAGCAGCATATCAGTGTGCCTGACTGCAGAGATATGCAAAATCATTAACTTATAACCCAAGCGTCACTTCAGCAGCTCTAACAATGCTCTTGAACAGCCCGTTGCCTCTAGCAGAGCTGTATAGCGCATGCCAGTTTTTTTTCTCCTTCTCGGGAATCACGAGTTCCTGACAACAACAAAATGGAATGGCTACAGAAGCCATTATCGCTTTTGGTCACAGTGACCATCTAGTCTCGTAATGTAAAGGCAGCCTGGAAAGATTAGATCTCTTTGTAAATGAGGGGTTGTGGTCCCGTCTAGGTAGACGTTTTT
The DNA here is from genome assembly GCF_021461385.2 of Schistocerca piceifrons. Taxonomy (NCBI): domain Eukaryota; kingdom Metazoa; phylum Arthropoda; class Insecta; order Orthoptera; family Acrididae; genus Schistocerca; species Schistocerca piceifrons. Next base: position 283,169,878 of record NC_060143.1, read on the forward strand.
TGCCAAAACGTGGCCATACGTACTGTGAGAACAACGGCTCCCTAGTGTAAAATCTTCTTTTTTGAGGCAAGAGAGATCTTAAGTCGCTGATTGGCTCTCCTCAAGATATTCAAAACAGAGGCTTGCTCCTGCAGTGTGGGAACGCTGGTGCTGTGTCTGGATTGGCCATCAGGCTAGCAGAACAGTCAAGAGGGAAGACTCAATGTGTGGAGGATAGTTCGATTGGTTTGTACAACGTGGAGGCGGGTTTCCTCCGCAAATTTAGCCCTTGTACCAAGGCTTGGTGAAAAGTGATTGTGATTCTTTGCCTTCTTCACCTTCTAGTCCTCTCCTGATCGATATTGTCAGGTCATTCCCTGTTGTGTGAGACTTCTAGCCTGCAACTTGTGATGGACTAAGAGTCAGTGGCAGTTTCCAGCTGTACCGATAGTGTAACTGCATATTGTGTCGGACACATCGTATGCCGCGACGGTGAACTTATTCATCCTGAGTCAGCTGTCTGACGTTTGACAATTCCAGCACACGCAATCATGCCCATGAGTCAGGTTGGTTGGCCTGACCAGTGAACTGGTGCACCTAACCCTCAAATCTATTGGGAGTTCAGGGGTTTTATAGTGAAGTTTCCCACGTTCCAATTATCAGAACGCCAGTCCGCATCATTTGAAAATTTTTTGTGGTCGCATCAGAACATTACAACTGTCACCGCACTCCGCCTCTAGGCCACAGCGTGCCGTTTCTTGCTGCCGCCTGAATCAAGGTGCAAGGTTAAGTACTACTGCACCAGCGTAGAGCTGTTAAATGATGTTCACACCTCCCTGTTCACCATGAACCATAGTTTGTGGTATACTTGGTCGCAGCTGATTCCATTTGAATAGAATTCTGCCTCACAGTGGATTCGTGTAAACAAAATCATGTTGTCCTGTAAAAGCGAATAATACAGGAAAGAATTTGTATAGTACTACGGTATGTTGATGATTTTCACTTATGGACCGTCTGACAGCAACTGAATAAAACACAATTTTAGTGCCATACGCGTTTCGCCTTTATTTTCTGCAAGGCATCATCAGTGGCCTGTAATATGTACATATGTTAGCTATTTTATTTACATTTTTTGTCACTGTGCCTATAGGTTATAAACAGTTCTGGTGGTTGGTATTTCCTAATAAGTAGTAATGTTTTGAACTGTACTTACAGGTTGCGTAGACAGTTTCTTACATATTACGCTCCTGTTGCATTTTTGGTCTTGTTCTTCTTCCTATGAGCGCCAATTTGCTGTTTTTTCTGCATTCCACAGCACTATGCACTGAACGCTTTTTTTAATGCAATGTTTTGGTTTCTGTTGCCGACTGTCAAATGTTTTTGCCAAAGATCGAATATTACTGCCAAACTTATGAGTGTAACTATCGAAGTATCAGTGGTCTGTTCGTGTATGCATTTGTGTGTGCGCTTGTGTGTGTGTGTGTGTGTGTGTGTGTGTGTGTGTTTTTTTGGTGTCATATTATTTTATTTTATTGTATTTAATTATTTATTTTTGTTTATGTCCTGTGTATGTGTGTGTGTGTTTTGGTGTGATATATATATATATATATATATATATATATATATATATATATATATATATATATAAATTTGTGCTGTGTATGTGTGTCTGTCTGTATTTTGGTGTTATGCAATTTTTTTTTTTTTTTTTTTTTTGGGAGGGTGTGTGTGTGTGTGTGTGTGTGTGTGTGTATTTTGGTGTTATATACTTTTTTTATGTTATCATTTCCTTTATTAAGTGTAGTAAGGAGCCTGTGCTGATGTGTGTTTGTTCATTTATCACATGTTTGTTTTCTGCTATGGCTTTCTGAATGTGGAAGTTCTCTTGCATTTGTATAAGATGTTTGTCATGGTTGCTTATTCTCATTATTTTCATTTCTTGTTCCATGTTTGTAGGATGATGGTTGTAGTGTTTTAAATGCTCTGCAAATGTGGAATGGTTTGTTTCATACTTCCAACATCTGATATGTTCTTTGTATCTTGTTTCAAAATTCCTGCATGTCATGCCTATGTATACTGCATCACAACTTTGACATTCAAGTTTATATATTCCTGATTGTTGGAATTTGTCCCTCTTGGTAGCTGGCTGGCTTAGGTGTGATTGAAGGGTTTGCCCAGGCTTATATGCTATTTTGAAGCCCTGTCTCTTTAGGATGTTTGCAACTCTGTGTGTTAGTTTATGTGTGTAGGTCATGGTGTACCATCTGGTTCTTTTCTGTGTGGTGTTGTCATTGTGTGTGTTTGTTGAGTGTGTTTGTAAGTTTTCAGCTTGTGAGTTCTTTTGTATTGTGGAAATGTTGTGTTTGTTTTTTATTTGTGTTTTTATTTTTTGATTGAGCCTGTGTACCACATGTGTGTCATACCCGTTGTTCCTAGCTATTTGTATGATCGTGTTCATTTCTTGTTCATAGTTTCTCTTACTGAGTGGGATTCTGTTTAATCTATGTAACATGTGCCTTAGTGCTGCAAATTTCTGGCTTTGGGGGTGGTTGGATGTGGAATGTATTATTGTGTCCGTGGCTGTTGGTTTTCTAAAGATGTTAAATGTATGTTTTCCATTTTCTTTTTTAATTGTAATGTCAAGAAAATTTATTTGATTTTCTTTTTCTTTTTCAAGTGTGAATTTTATGTTCTTATGAGCTTTGTTTATTTCTGAATGGAGTTCATCTATTTTTTCACTTGGCTCGTCTACCAAACAAATAATGTCATCCACGTATCTGTACCAATATATGATTTTCAAACTTTCATTTGTGGTTATCTTATCAAATATCAGATTTTCAAGGTGACTGATGAAAATGTTTGCTAGTGTTCCTGATATTGGGGATCCCATGGGCAGTCCATCAGTTTGTAGATAATATTCTTCCTCAAACTGAAAGTAGTTTTGTTCAGTTGTCAGTCTGAGCATATCTGTTATTTCTTTTATTGCGTCTGTGGTGAGGTTGCTGTGGGATGAGAGATTTTGTTCTATGATTTCTATTGTTTCTGTGACAGGGATGGAGGTATACATATTTTCTATATCGAATGAAATCAGTGATGCTGTGTGTGGTACCTGTATGTTCTGTATATTTTCTATTAGGTTTCCTGTGTTTATCACTGTTCTGTTGTTTTCTACTTTATAGTGTTTTGTAACTAACTTTTGTAGGTGTTTGGCTATGCGGTATGTCGGGGCTTTCTTGAAGTTGATAACAGGTCTCATTGGCATTTCGTCTTTATGTACTTTCGGTTGACTGCGGAGTGTTGGTGCTTGTGGGTTTTCTGTGTTAAGTAGTATTTTTGTTTGTCTGTGAGTGTGTGTTCAATGTTTTTCAGTGTTCGTTTCACATTTGCCTGGAATCGTGTAGTTGGATCTGACTTCAGTTTTTGTATTGCGTTGGTGTTTATGTATTCCTTGGTTTTTGTGATGTATTGCTTTTTATCCATGAGTACTGTTACATTGCCCTTGTCTGCTCTTGTTATTAATATGTTGTTGTTTGTTAACTTTTGTTTTAACCTTTTCATAGTAGCTGCTTCTGTTTGGTTGCTCTTATTGTGTGTCTGCTGTGTTTGTTTTCTTATGCCTTTTATTTCTTCTTTTACTAGTTCTCTTGTCAGTCCTATGTTTATTTCGCAATTATTTTGTTGTTCTTCACGTGTAAGGATGTGTTCGGTTTCTACTATGAGATTTTCTATGTATTCATTGTTCACCTTGCTATTGGTGCAGTGTTTCAAACCTTTTTCCAACAGCATTTTTTCGTTTTCGTGTAGTTCTGTCTCTGTTAGGTTAACTAAGCGTGGATGGAATGAGTGTTGGTGTTCATGTGGTTTCACATTTAAACTGTAAATGCATTTTTGCGTCTTTTTTACTGTTAGTTTCATTATCTTGTGTTTATGTTTGTTTTGCAAATGTTTCATTGCTATGTATGTGTTGTGCTCAGTTTTTTCTACTAGTGCCATGAAAACTGCGGCGTTTCCAACGTTTTTTGCCAATTCTAGATGAGTCTCATAGAGCATCATGTTTAGGTGCTGTTTTTTCGAATAGAGCATCTTAATTTCATGTAGTAACCAATATCGTTCTGCAAATGATTTCGACTTTTGTGCCACTGTAGAACTGTTTTTAACCTTTACATTAATGTAGCTTGGAATTAAATCGTTCTTTTTGCATGTTCTGTTGAATTTTATATGCTGTATCGTCTTATGGAGTCTCAGATGTATTTTCTTGAACCTGTTGTACACGTTGACAGGGAATGCTTGACATAGCTGTATTGACATCTTCAATTTTTTTGGTCCTGTCCTCCTCAGTTGCGCGTAACACTACGGTATGTTGATGATTTTCACTTATGGACCGTCTGACAGCAACTGAATAAAACACAATTTTAGTGCCATACGCGTGTCGCCTTTATTTTCTGCAAGGCATCATCAGTGGCCTGTAATATGTACGTATGTTAGCTATTTTATTTACATTTTTTGTCACTGTGCCTATAGGTTATAAACAGTTCTGGTGGTTGGTATTTCCTATTAAGTAGTAATGTTTTGAACTGTACTTACAGGTTGCGTAGACAGTTTCTTACATATTACGCTCCTGTTGCATTTTTGGTCTTGTTCTTCTTCCTATGAGCGCCAATTTGCTGTTTTTTCTGCATTCCACAGCACTATACACTGAACGCTTTTTTTAATGCAATGTTTTGGTTTCTGTTGCCGACTGTCAAATGTTTTTGCCAAAGATTGAATATTACTGCCAAACTTATGAGTGTAACTATCGAAGTATCAGTGGTCTGTTCGTGTATGCATTTGTGGGTGTGCTTGTGTGTGTGTGTGTGTGTGTGTGTGTGTGTGTGTGTGTGTGTGTGTGTGTGTTTTTTTGGTGTCATATTATTTTATTTTATTGTATTTAATTATTTATTTTTGTTTATGTCCTGTGTATGTGTGTGTGTGTGTGTTTTGGTGTGATATATATATATATATATATATATATTTGTGCTGTGTATGTGTGTCTGTCTGTATTTTGGTGTTATGCAATTTTTTTTTTTTGGGAGTGTGTGTGTGTGTGTGTGTGTGTGTGTGTGTGTGTATTTTGGTGTTATATACTTTTTTTATGTTATCATTTCCTTTATTAAGTGTAGTAAGGAGCCTGTGCTGATGTGTGTTTGTTCATTTATCACATGTTTGTTTTCTGCTATGGCTTTCTGAATGTGGAAGTTCTCTTGCATTTGTATAAGATGTTTGTCATGGTTGCTTATTCTCATTATTTTCATTTCTTGTTCCATGTTTGTAGGATGATGGTTGTAGTGTTTTAAATGCTCTGCCCACAAGCACCAACACTCCGCAGTCAACCGAAAGTACATAAAGACGGAATGCCAATGAGACCTGTTATCAACTTCAAGAAAGCCCCGACATACCGCATAGCCAAACACCTCCAAAAGTTAGTTACAAAACACTATAAAGTAGAAAACAACAGAACAGTGATAAACACAGGAAACCTAATAGAAAATATACAGAACATACAGGTACCACACACAGAATCACTGATTTCATTCGATATAGAAAATATGTATACCTCCATCCCTGTCACAGAAACAATAGAAATCATAGAACAAAATCTCTCATCCCACAGCAACCTCACCACAGACGCAATAAAAGAAATAACAGATATACTCAGACTGACAACTGAACAAAACTACTTTCAGTTTAAGGAAGAATATTATCTACAAACTGATGGACTGCCCATGGGATCCCCAATATCAGGAACACTAGCAAACATTTTCATCAGTCACCTTGAAAATCTGATATTTGATAAGATAACCACAAATGAAAGTTTCAAAATCATATATTGGTACAGATACGTGGATGACATTATTTGTTTGGTAGACGAGCCAAGTGAAAAAATAGATGAACTCCATTCAGAAATAAACAAAGCTCATAAGAACATAAAATTCACACTTGAAAAAGAAAAAGAAAATCAAATAAATTTTCTTGACATTACAATTAAAAAAGAAAATGGAAAACATACATTTAACATCTTTAGAAAACCAACAGCCACGGACACAATAATACATTCCACATCCAACCACCCCCAAAGCCAGAAATTTGCAGCACTAAGGCACATGATACATAGATTAAACAGAATCCCACTCAGTAAGAGAAACTATGAACAAGAAATGAACACGATCATACAAATAGCTAGGAACAACGGGTATGACACACATGTGGTACACAGGCTCAATCAAAAAATAAAAACACAAATAAAAAACAAACACAACACTTCCACAATACAAAAGAACTCACAAGCTGAAAACTTACAAACACACTCAACAAACACACACAATGACAACACCACACAGAAAAGAACCGGATGGTACACCATGACCTACACACATGAACTAACACACTGAGTTGCAAACATCCTAAAGAGACAGGGCTTCAAAATAGCATATAAGCCTGGGCAAACCCTTCAATCACACCTAAGCCAGCCAGCTACCAAGAGGGACAAATTCCAACAATCAGGAATATATAAACTTGAATGTCAAAGTTGTGATGCAGTATACATAGGCATGACATGCAGGAATTTTGAAACAAGATACAAAGAACATATCAGATGTTGGAAGTATGAAACAAACCATTCCACATTTGCAGAGCATTTAAAACACTACAACCACCATCCTACAAACATGGAACAAGAAATGAAAATAATGAGAATAAGCAACCATGACAAACATCTTATACAAATGCAAGAGAACTTCCACATTCAGAAAGCCATAGCAGAAAACAAACATGTGATAAATGAACAAACACACATCAGCGCAGGCTCCTTACTACACTTAATAAAGGAAATGATAACATAAAAAAGTATATAACACCAAAATACACACACACACACACACACACACACACACACACACACACACACACCCTCCCAAAAAAAAAAAATTGCATAACACCAAAATACAGACAGACACACATACACAGCACAATATATATATATATATATATATATATATATATATATATATATATATATATATATATATATATCACACCAAAACACACACACACACACATACACAGGACATAAACAAAAATAAATAATTAAATACAATAAAATAAAATAATATGACACCAAAAAACACACACACACACACACACACACACACACACACACACACACACAAGCACACCCACAAATGCATACACGAACAGACCACTGATACTTCGATAGTTACACTCATAAGTTTGGCAGTAATATTCAATCTTTGGCAAAAACATTTGACAGTCGGCAACAGAAACCAAAACATTGCATTAAAAAAAGCGTTCAGTGTATAGTGCTGTGGAATGCAGAAAAAACAGCAAATTGGCGCTCATAGGAAGAAGAACAAGACCAAAAATGCAACAGGAGCGTAATATGTAAGAAACTGTCTACGCAACCTGTAAGTACAGTTCAAAACATTACTACTTAATAGGAAATACCAACCACCAGAACTGTTTATAACCTATAGGCACAGTGACAAAAAATGTAAATAAAATAGCTAACATATGTACATATTACAGGCCACTGATGATGCCTTGCAGAAAATAAAGGCGAAGCGCGTATGGCACTAAAATTGTGTTTTATTCAGTTGCTGTCAGACGGTCCATAAGTGAAAATCATCAACATACCGTAGTATTACGCGCAACCGAGGAGGACAGGACCAAAAAAATTGAATTTGTATAGTTTCCACCGCACTGAATGCTTTGCCATTCAAGCACAATACCTTTTCTGTTTTATGTTTGTCTTTTCTTTTTTGTAAGATTTGTTAGCTAGATTATAGTTATAAAAGGTGAATAAAACTTGCCTTTTTTGTAAAACTGAATACGCCACTGTTCTCATTCATACTTCGACTAGTCATCATTTTAATTTTTTATTTACTTTTTGGTTTTGTGCCAATACTTCAGTAAACCAGCAATTCAAAATTTAATCTTGTCAAATCAGTTAATTTGATTATTAATTTGAGGACTGAAAATGAAGGCAGATATAGGCATGATTAAATTCACTACGTTCATTCATAAAAATTAAGGGTGTAGCTCACAATTTGAAGATTGTTGAGAAGATATGATTTTTCTCTAAGTAACGATGACAACATTTAGCATCACTTGGACATATATTCATGATTAAAGCTAGGGACAACCTGCAATCTTTCTTGCATTTGGATGAATGACATACAATTGTGTAATGGTTACCTAATCTTGGAAATTGTTAGTATATTTAATGGCTGTCATTGTAATTCATTTGGCTGATAAAATTGTTTTTTGAACCTGTTTGCTTGCAGCCACGTGAAGTTGGTATGATCTTTTCTTGTTTTTGAGAACTATATACTTCCGGTTTAAGATCCTGTTCTCTATGTCATAATTGTCTAAATTTGTTCATAATGATTTAACCTAGTTCAAGTTTTAACTCCGAGAATTCTGATTCTTTTAATGAGGATGTCAAATTGTAATGATAACATTGTTGTCAAATAATAAATTGTATTACACGAAACAACAAATGACGAAATATGTCGTTCCACCTTCGATGTCTATTCCTTAAAGCTATCCCAACACTTGTTGTGAGATATCAGGAGTAATGTGTGATTGTTTGAGAAAGTAGGTAGAGTGCTAAATCAATGAGTAGACGAAAAGCTTAACTAAGCATTTGTTAACAAAAACAGCTGCTCCTCGAAAGTGAAACGTTTCGATTGTAACTGTTGTCTTCTAAAAGTTTTACGATTCTGATCTTTGAAGCATTAACGACATGTAGGTTCACTTCCTGCTCAGACACACAGCTGGCATTGTGTATAAAAATAAGTGCGATTGGAAACAACAGTGAATTTGGTATTACTCATACACTTCTTTATCCCCCGATTGTGTTTATTATCTAAATATTTCCGATAATTTTCATTAGCAGAGTGGCATACGCTTTTTTTTTGGGAACTGTTAACTTTTTATTGCTTTGTGCATGATTTTGGTGGCGGTTTTCCGCGATAATTTTACATGACGGAAGTGGTATCTGTGTTTTTCAGGTTACAGTACGTATAATTGCGCATCCACGAGCGAATTTTTCCGCGATTTAAAATAATTTTAGGTATTTCGCTGCGGTAGGGATTTCCGCGAATGTGGAGCACGCGCCCTGCAATGCCAAGTGACAGCGTGGCACGCTACCAATGCAGTGGCCTGTTGAGAGAAGAGGAGGGGCTGAGCGCGGGGTGGGGAGAGGAGAGAGAGAGAGAGAGAGAGAGAGAGAGAGAGAGAGAGAGCGGCCAACACGTCACGTGACATCGGTGCTTGCTCAGCGTCTGTACCCAAACAGGACTGTGCGACTCAGCGGATAACACATGTGACTTCTCTACACCGTCCTGTCTTCACGTGCAAATTTTCAGACATACTCACAGCTGAATATTTGGAGTCTTTATATCTACTCACAGAACTTCACTATGTAAGGCATAACGAAAGGCTTTGCAACGGAGACATTTCCTGTAGAATATATTAAAGTTTCTTCCTGCCCTGTTACATACCATGTGTACCGGTATGAAATGAGCGTTAAGATACAAATGTGTCAATAGGGAACATTTGTTGTGAACGAGCCTTAATTTTTTTTTTTTTTGTTTCGTTGGTATGACATCTGTCAAAGATATTTAGTATACATCAAGTCATTGAACAAACAACATCACATGTTTTCATCGTGTTGACAATGTCGAATTTTGTACCAGAAAGTGATTATTTGCAAAAAGCATTAATTTTTTGTTTTCATTTGAGAAAAAGTGCTGCAGAGTCGCATCGAATGCTTGTTGTGGCATATGGTGATCTGCTCTATCAGAAGCAACATGCAAAAGATAGTTCAACGGTTCAGAAATAATGATTTTGATGTAAGAAATGAAGAACGTGGAAGACCACCAAAAAAGTTCGAAGACGCCGAATTGCAAGCAATATTGGATGAAGATGATACTTTGAGTCAGAAGCAAATGACAGCAATGCTTAATGTTGCACAACAAACAATTTCTGACCGTTTGAAAGCTGTGGGAAAGATCCAAAAGCGTGGAAAATGGGTGCCACATGAAATGTATGAAAGACAGATGGAAAACCGAAAAACCATTTGTCAAACCTTCCTTCAAAGACATGAAAGAAAATCAATTTTGTATCGAATTGTTACTGGTAATGAAAAATGGATTTATTTTAAGAATCCTAAACGGGAAAAATCATGGGTTAATCCGGGACAACCACCAACACCGACTGCAAAACCAGATCGATTCGGCAAGAAAACAATGCTCTGTGTTTGGTGGGATCAGAAAGGTGTGGTGTATCATTAGCTTCTAAAACCAGGTGAAACGGTGAATACTAATCGCTACAGACAACAAATGATCAATTTGAACTATGCATTGATCGAAAAAAGACCAGAATGGGCCAGAAGAGATGGCAAAGTAATTTTTTTTACACGACAATGCACCTGCACACAAAGCAAAACTGGTTCAGCATACAATCAAAACACTTGGTTGGGAGCTGCTACCCCACCCGCCGTATTCACCAGACTTGGCCCCTTCCGACTACCATTTGTTTTCATCAATGGGGCACGCATTGGCTGAAGAACACTTCGATTCCTACGAAGAAGTCGAAAATTGGGTGTCTGATTGGTTTGCTTCATTTCTACTGGCGTGGTGTCTACAAATTGCCGGACAGATGGTCAAAATGTATAGAAAGCAATGGTCAGTACTTTGAATAAAATGTTTTTACTTTTTAATTCAAAATTAGTGTTTCATTTCCACAAGAAAAAAACGCTCATTTCATACCGGTCCACCTGGTACATAAAGGGTATTTCAAAATTACACCGACTAACTTCGAGAGAATGTGAAATGTGTCTTCAGGAACAAAATAAGGATATCAACCCGTGTCCGGAAACATCACCCAACGCAGCTACAGAGCGTAAATGTTTATAGGCGCCGACACCGGTGTGTGTATGTATATGCATCACGATTCCTTGTCGATGTTACAAACTTTCAGATATGACGGAGAAGGATAAATGTATCAGTCGAAAGTTGTAAACAGAAACTATTGATACCTCTGCTAGTAGAATACATGTGCCAGTTAACACTATAGATTGAGAAACTTTCATAGGTGGACGAAAACAAGAAAAAAAGTCCCGTAAAGATGGGGTGTAAGATGCATCTTCGCTACTGTGAAACACATCTCGTCTATTGAACAAGTGTTCAAATCTCCTCAGCTGTGCAGTTCAAAGTCCATGTTCACTGGACACTTTTTCTCGTTTTGGTCCATACTACCACCTCTGAAAGTTGCCTATCGTGCAGTCTTAGCAACAACAGTACCGTAGATGTATTTCACTGTCTGAGGTATCAGACAGATTTTCGCTTATAACATTTCACTCGAGCGTTCCCGGACCAGAGCCCTTTACCTCAAACTGATACATTTACCTTCCCCATCCCCACTGAAAGTTTGTAACATCATCACATAACCATCCTCAATAGACACACATACAGGTGTGAGACGCCACACAACTATGTAGCGTTCGATGACGCTTCCAGACACTGGTTCCCACCCTCATTTTGTTCCTCAAGACACCTTCTACATCCCCTCGAAGTTTGTTAGTATAATTTTGAAACACCCTGTGTAAGCTGCCTGGGAGAATCTGGTACATCCTTTTAGAGGTTTCCAATTCACTCAAGATACACTTATGCTCGTAAATTAAGGATAATTGCAGAATATGGTGCCACACAACATGGCACTACACAAAACTGGCACTAATAGCACAGGCACATAGGGAACACACACGACACAGATCTGTAAGTCCACGGTATTGGTTATACGTTGAGAAAACCGTCCCGAAACACATGTGCTACAAAACTCCACTGTTTCCTACGCATATACCCAGACAACAGTATGGGATGTGATCACCTTGCACACGTACACAGGCCGCACAACAGGTTGGCACACTCTGGATCAGGTGGTCGAGCAGCTGCTGGCGTATAACCTCCCATTCTTGCACCAGTGCCTGTCGGAGCTCCTGAAGTGTCCTAGGGCTTTGAAGACGTGCAGCGATAAATCGACCGAGAGCATCCCAGACGTGCTTGATGGGGTTTCGGCCTCGAGGACAGGCAGGCAACTCCATCCGCCTGATATATTCTGTTTCAAGGTACGCCTCCTCGATGGTATCTCAGTGGGGCCGTACGTTATCATCCATCAGGAGGAAGGTGGGACCCACTGCACCCCTGAAAAGGCGGACATACTGGTGCAAAATGACGTCCCGATACACCTGACCTGTTACAGTTCCTCTGTCAAAGACATGCAGGGGTATATGTGCGCCAATCATAATCCCACCTCACACCATCAAACCACGACCTCCATATAGGTCCCTTTAAAGGACATTAAGGGGTTTGTATCTGGTTCATGTTTAACGCCAGATGAAAACCCGGCGAGAATCACTGTTCAGACTGTACCTGGACTCGTCCGTGAACATAACCTGGGACCACTGTTCCAATGACCATATACTGTGTTCTTGACATCAGGCCTTACGGGCTCTCCTGTGACCAAGGGTCAGTGGAATGCACCTTTAAGGTCTCTGGGCGAATAAACCTGTCTGTTCAGTCGTCTGTAGACTGTGTGTCTGGAGACAATGTTCCAGTGGCTCCGGTAAGGTCCCGAGCGAGGCTACCTGCAGTACACCGTGGCCGTCTACGGGCACTGAGGGTGAGATATCAGTCTTCTTGTATTGTTGTACACTGTGGACGTTCCGTACTGTAGCGTCTGGACACGTTTCCTGTCTGCTGTAATCGTTGCCGTAATCTTGAGATCACACTTTGTGGCACACAGAGGTCCCGTGCTACGTCCGGCTGTGTTTGACCAGCCTACAGTCGCCCTAGTATTCTACCCCTCATAACGTCATTAATATGTGTTCTTTGAGCCATTTTCAGCACACAGTCACCATTTGCAAGTCTGAAAACGTCTGCACACCTACTCGCTGCACCGTACTCTGACATGCACCAACACACCTCTGCGTATGTGGACTGCTGCCAGCGACGCCGTGCGACGACCGCAGTTCAAGTGGACCGCATGGTCATACCACGAGGCGATTTAAACCCGCAAACCGCCCACCAGAGCGTTGTTTCACCATGTATCACCATTACCCTTAATTTATGAGCATGAGTGTATATTGGACAGTGCATATGGGGTATATGAAATGATTACATTTATAGATCCATAGCACAAGCGGGTCCGAGATACCTGGCATCGACCCATGATGAAACACCCAACTTAGTACGTGGGCTATCGTCTATGGGAGGCAATAGAGGCGAATCCAGTAGATCGTACAAATGGCTCTGATCACTATGGGACTTAACATCTGAGGTCATCAGTCCCCTAGAACTTAATACTACTGAAACCTAACTAACCAAAGGACATCACACATATCCATGCCCGAGGCAGGATTCGAACCTGCGACGGTAGCAACAGCGCGGTTCCAGACTGAAAGGCCTAGAACCACTCGGCCACACCGGCCGGCTCGATCGTACAAATGGCGAGCACTTTCCTGTGATACCGGATTGCACGCCTGCTCGAGTTGTTCACGTAGTTCGGTAATAGATGTTGATTGACAAGCCGTTCGAGTCATTTCTCGTCCCATCGCACCCCACATGTGCTCCACTGGAAGCAAGCCTGGAGGTCGTGCTGGCCAGGTAAGTTGTTGCACGTGTTACAGAGCAGGTTGAGTTTCGGGGGCAGCGTGTGGGCGATCATTAACCTGTTGGAACACCATAACAGCATGTCAGCTTCCAATTTCAATGCCGGCAAAGGAACGGGTCTAACAACATACTGCATGTACCGAGCGCTGGTTAGTTTCCCCTCCAGAAAACGCCAAAGCTGAACGAGAGTTGTAGCTTATCACACTCCAGACCGTGGGATCTAGCGTGGAGCCGATATCTTGGACGAAAGCGCTCTACCATAAAGCGATCGCTAGGTGTACGTAGTGTACTACATTCAAAATGACCTCCTGACTGCACCAGTCGAGCCATGCACGTCACTGCTGTGGCGTGAGTGGAAGACGGGCTAGAGGTGTATATGTGCGTGTGTGTGTGTGTGTGTGTGTGTATGTGTGTGTGTGTGTCCCACTGCTAATAACCGTTTTGCAACAGCTGGTGTTGACGCTTCTGGGCTCACAAGTGCTCTTATCTGTGCTGTGGTAGCTGTACGATCTGCCACTGTTGCCCTTAAATTACGAAGATCCTGTCCAGCGACTGTGCTGCGTCGACACCCTGAACCTCTAGAATGAAACTTTCACTCTACAACGGAGTGTGCGCTGATAGGAAACTTCCTGACAGATTAAAACTGTGTGCCAGGAAGTTTCATATCAGCGCACACTCCGCTGTAGAGTCTAGGTTTCATTCTAGTAACATCTCCCAAGCCATGTCTCCACAGAATCCTTTCTTCCAGGAGTGCTAGTTCTGCAAGGTTAGCAGGAGAGCTTCTGTGAAGTTTGGAAGGTAGGAGACGAGGTACTGGCAGAAGTAGACCTGCGAGAACGGGGCGTGAGTTGTGCTTGGGTAGCTCAGTTGGTGGAGCACTCTCCCGCGAAAGGTAAAGGTCCCGAATTCGAGCCTGGGTCCGGCACACAGTTTTAATCTGCCAGCAAGTTTCATCCTGAACCTCGTCTGCGGGTGTGAGAATGTTCATGTGACCACTGATAACAGCGTCGTTTCAGAACTGTCGCAACACTTCCAACTTGTGTGGCAATTCTCTGAGAGGAACATTTCACCACAATCTGGCGTTTTTTGAGGTAGCTTTCTTTGCTGTAGGAAGCGCGAATGCAACCTCAGTGGTGTGGTCGCCTCTTTGCTTCACACGGCTGTCCCAGACTGGTAGCTCTGTGGTCATTCCCTGTTAAAGGGAACACACGAAAGGCGGTCTTGTAGCTATGTCACTACGTAATCTGTTCTTGGGCGACGTTGTTCTGCTATCCCCCCAGATGGCATACGTCGTCATCGGATCAGAATCAAAATGGTCCTTTCATGTGCACTAATTTTTTTTTCCAGACAGTAGTCGTATTCCTGTCCCGAACTAAAAGAGAAAAATTATTGAAGATATTCTCTTTATGTCTTTAATCTCTCTTATCGTATTCTCTAAATCACTATGGGACATGTTGGCTCAAATGACTCTGAGCACTATGGGACTTAACTGCTGATGTCATTAGTCCCCTAGAACTTAGGACTACTTAATCCTAACTAACCTAAGGACATCACACACATCCATGCCCGAGGCAGGATTCGAACCTGCGACCGTAGGTCGTTTCCGGACTGTAGCGCCTAGAACCGCTTGGCCACTCCGGCCGGCTATGGGACATGTTGTATGACGAGCTAAAACATAAATGGTTCAAATGGCTCTGAAGAGTATAGATTCGAACACTATGGATTCGAACCTGCGACCGTAGCAGTCGCGCGGTTCCGGACTGAAGCGCCTAGAACCGCTCGGCCACAATGGCCGGCCGAGCTAAAACATTAATATCATTGCTTATACCGTGTTGGTCCACCTTTGGAATGTAGTGAAGCAGCGACTGGGCTGGTATGAATTCGACAACTCTTTGGAACGATCCCCGATGTATGTGGCACCTAATATCTACGCACAGGTAACGCAATTGCACTGGAAAGCTATCATAGTGCCTTCCATTAAATCTACGTCTTCATTTACATACGTACTCCGAAAGCCACAGTACGGTGCCTGGCGGAGGGCACCCTGTAACATAACTAGTCGTTTCCTTTTCTCTTCCACTGCCATGTACATAGAGGTAAACAATCACAGTCTATATGCCTCCGTATAAACCCTAGTTCCTCGTACCTTATCTTCGTGATACTTATTCGAAATGTATGTTGGGCGGCAGTAGGATCGTTCTGCAGTCAGATTCAAATGCCTGTTCTCTAAATCTTCCCAGTACTGTCCTTCGAGAAGAACCTCTGCCGCCCTACAGGGATTCTCACTTGAGGTTTCAAAGCATCCAGTCACTAATTTGGCTGGAGCCAATAGGAATGCTTCTACAGAGCTGTATTCTGAGGGGAACCCAGGTCTGCAGCAGGCTCGTACACTTGCGGCGGGGCTGCTGTTCACATGCGCGACGACGGCGGCGGCGGAGGCATCACGGGCATTGAGAAGAGACTGAAAGATCCCACAGCCCCCATAAACAGAGAGGTCTCTTAGTTCGAGAGCAGAACACCAGCTTGACAGGGCAACTGACAGTTAGATCGTGGTTAGTGTTGGATATCTCCACTTATTTGACGAACGTTGCCTTCCCTCTAGGTATTCCCATTCGAGTTCCGAAGCATCTCCGCAATACTTTTGCGTTGTTCGAAACTATTGGTAACCAATTTACGCATCACAAGTCTCGTTGAATGTCAGGTGTATTTTCGCCATAGCATAAAACTGCCCTCAGTGACCTGCGTCCGTGACGTGGTGAATGTTTCGACCAGCCTTTAGCATAGTTCACAGCACAGCCGGACACTATCATTGAATTAGTGTGACAAAAAAAACTGATTTATCCGACCTAGCAAACATGTTTCTTTTGAAATAAGGTCCAGTCTCGTGACCCCGGACCTATTGCAGTAGTAACAGACGTGCTCGTTGGGTCAAAGTGAGAGCACGCAGGGGTCGTCCACTGCAGAGCTCCATGTTCAACAACGTGCACTCATCGCTGTGTTTCGAAACACTTGCGCCTGTTTTAAGCCTGTACTCTGTTGTCACATCGTCCTGAGATCATCAACTACTCTGCGTTAGATTGTGGGCAAGGCTCCGAGGTTCACATTCTGTGATAAGATATGAACGTCCAACACTTGGCCGCGTATTCGTGGTTTCACCATTTTTCCACCACTTTCCACTGATACACACGGCAGTAGCAAGCGAACATCCAACCGGTTTCAATGTCTCTGAGGTTGTCGTTCCTTTCACAACGTCGTCTATGTAAATGATTTTCCTCTGTGTCAGCCCGCTTGAATACTAAATTGATTTCCCCCATTCGTCTCTGCTCCGGTTATGTACTGCCCACCCCGTATCAAGTCCCATATAGAGCCCAAGTGGTATTCAGTTTCGCGGAGGATAGTCACTAAAACGGTTTCGCTCATCAGTGTATGATTTTGGGAGCAGAATTGACTCACAATAACTACCGTACGTATGCCCGCGAAATGTATCCAATATCATTTTCTGTAAACTAGCTGTCATTTCTTCCTATTATTTCTGTTTTGTTCCTCAGATGACCTCTTACACTTCCATATTGACTACGATCTACACTGTTCGTTTTAGATCACTGAAGCATTTCTCAGAATTCTTTCGATGACTGTTGTCTTAACTACTTCATGAACGCCCCAGTAAATGAAGCAGGCGAAAGAGAAAAACAAACTTCCAAAGAATGAGATTTGCATGGCAGAGAAAAATGGATCAACAGGAATGGATGGAGGATCAATGGAGTGATTTAGATGCATATATCAATAGCGGAAAGATAAATACCGCCTACAAAGAAATCAAATAGGTCTTTGAAGAAAGAGGAGCAGTTGTATGAAAATGAAGAGCCAAGATGGAAAACCAGTCCTAAGCAAAGAAAGAAAAGCTGAAAGGTGAAAGGAGTGTATAGTGCATCCGTACAAGGCAGATGTACTTGAAGGCAATATTATAGAAATGGAGGAGGACGTAGGTGAAGATGAGGATGGAGGTACGATACTGTGAGAAGAATTTGACAAAGCGCTGAAACTCTTAAGTCGAAACCTGGCCGCTGGCGTATACGACATTCGGTCAGAACTACTGAAAGCTTTGGGAGAACTAGCCATGACAAAACTCTTCCATCTGTTATGCAAGATTTATGAGACAGGCTTAATACCATTAGACTTCAATAAGAATGTAATAATTCCAAATCCAAACAAAGTAGTTGCTGATAAGTGTGAAAATCACCGAACTATCAGTTCAGTAGGTCATGGTTGCAAAATACTGGTACTAATTCTTTGCCGAAGAAGGAAAAATAAGTTCCAATTTCAGAGGTAGATTTGCACAGAATAGAGCAGCATGGAGAGCTACATCAAGCCACTCTCACGACTGAAGACCACAACAACAACAACAACAACAGGTAGGTACATCACATAACTAACGAGAAGGTACTGAATATAATTTAGGAGAAAAGAGATTTGGGACAAAATATAATTAGAATAAGGGATCAGTTGATGACGCACATTCTTTGACGTCAAGGGATCACCAATTTAGTAACAGAAGTAACTGTGCGGGAGTAAAAATCGTGTAGGTGGGCTAAGAGATGAATTCGGTAAGCTGATTCAAAAGGATCAGGGTTTCAGTAGTTCTTCGGAGACGAACAACCAGTCTTTGGGCTGAATACCGCAACAACAATAAGGACTTCAAACGTTGCGCTGGAACAGTAGGGGAGAGTTGCTCTCTGGGATGCTTCCAGACTTTCGCCTCTGCTCAATTTGTTACAGAAGTTTAATGTATTTTCTAATTCAGTATTCATTTTATGTATGCTTAAATTACAAAAATTACCTTGAAAAACCAGATTTCTTTCAAATGTGAAAAATTTTTCCAGGGAACAACATGGTTACATGCCTAGAAAACAAATGATCTATTCAAATTCAAAAGAGTTCCAATCGAGAAAAGTCTGTCAATACTGTTACTCTGCGTGTTACATTATCACCCTCCTACACAATAATAATAAGTACGTAAAATAAAATTAAAAAGCATTACGAAAATACAGTTTGAAGTTTAAAAAATTTTGTTAGTTACTGCCAAATAACAAGAATTCCCAGTTTCAAAACAGGGAAAATCATTGTGGTGTCAAAAATACTCATTCGTTTGTAAATATATGAACCATCGTAGTAAATAATCTTCCGTTTCAACATACATGATGGTGCACGATCGACGAAGTAGGCTTAAACGTCTGCAAGTTATGTAACTACTTGTAGTTTTAGAAATATACACCATTTCACTCATCTTACAACTCGGGAATGGCAGAATTAATATTCTCCAAAAACCTTTAATACGAGGGCGTGCTGAAATGTAATGCTTCCCAATTTATGAGAAAACTCTTAGAGCTTTTTCAATGAAACATTTTATTAACTGTCTGAATTTTCATTGTTCATGTCCACATATTCATTTCTCAACACAGTCACCCTGGCAACGAACACATTTCAGTGAGCAAGAGACAAGAGACCGGTTTCTTGATGCCGTCACTGTAGAATGTTTTATTTTGGTGTCGGAGGCACAAAATCACAACAGCTTTCAACGCTTCATCACTATCAAGAAGAAGTCCTCGAAAGTGTTCTTTAAGTTTTGGAAAGAGATAGAAATCGGATGGGGCCAAGTCGGGACTGTATGGAGGGCGATTGACGATAGTGAACCCAATGCGTCGAAATGTTCCCGTTGTTGCAGCCCTGGTGTGTGGACTGACAGTGTCATTACTGTGTGGCTGAGCCGTGTGCGGCGCGCGTTCTTACCGCTTATAACTTGCGGTCTTGTAATAGCGGTAGTGGCGTCTTGATTCCTTGTTGTGTTACTTGTGCTACTGAGTTGCTATTATTGTTTGTCTGCGAATGGCAGCAGCGGCGGTTATCGATAGCTAGTACTGTGATACTATCTTTGGTGCCATGGCTAATATTTCCGGGTCGTCGTGTGTGAGGCAGTTGGGCTTCGGACGGAGCAGCGAGGAGGTCCGCAGCGCGGGGGCATGCCGGGACCGTTGGCAGCGTGCAGGCACTGTCGAATAGAGAGCACCAGCCGGCGACTGAACCCAGGAAATTTGACGTTGAGTGAACCTTATCCAGTAGTGAAACCTCCACTGTTTTTAGATCTCGCTGTTGTTTGCGTGTTGCTGCTCCCAGGGTCGGTGAGACTAACCGCAACAAGTTGAGTCTGTTAGGTTGGCGGAAGCTGTTAGCTGCCTTCTACTCCTTGATGTTAGTTTGTTATTATTGCTGAAGTGCAACCAGCGTTATCTTACTGCCTAGTGGCCGCTAACGCTCCAGTTACCTGCCCTGGATGTTAGCGTATTTTGCGGCAGCACACTTTCCTCGTCATGCCGATGCTGTCCGGCATGGCGTGTAATTTGACAGCTTCCTTGATTGGGGTATGGATAACTGTTTTCCTTGTCTACCTGGATTATAGTGGTTCCTTCTGCCTTTGGGTGTTTTAAACACCGGATTCTGGAGACGCAGTGCTGTCTGTGAGTCCGCCCTCGCCAGAATTATTCCATCGTTGTACTGGTTATCTGAGGTTAGGGAGTTTTGCTAAGAAGGTTGATCGGCGTTTAAACCGTCTCTAGTTTGAGTTGCCCTCCTTAGGTTAACATTACTCTTGGCTGCCTGTCTCGCCGCTCACACAGCTGCAGTCACCTTCCTCAGGTAATCACTCCGTCTTACTTGGTAAAGTTGTCATAATTGTAAGATGTAATTGCCTTCCTCACTGGTAATTCAGGCCTTCAGCCGTTGTGTATTCTGAAATTGCTTGTGGGCTTTAGCCGACCAATGATTTACAATTCTGTCTTGATAAGGCCTTCAGCTGTAACTATAATTTGTTACAGTTTATTAAGATTTATTTCATAAAAAGTGTTTTAGTATTTTTAACGTGTAATTGTCTACCTTATTGGTAATTCAGGCCTTCAGCCGTTGTGTGTTCCGAAATTGCTTGTGGCCTTCAGCCGTTAATTGTTTGTAACATTGCTTGCAGCTTTCAGCCGACAAATAGTTTTCAATTCTGTCTTAATAATGCCTTCAGCCGTCTCTATTACTTGTTACAGTTGATTGAGATTGTTTAAACAGAGTTTCAGTATTTTTAACGTGTGACTGTCCACCTTATTGGCAATTCAGGCCTTCAGCTGTTGAGTATTCTGAACTTGCGTCTTAGAATCAGCCAAGCGCCCCCCCCCCCCCCCCCCCGGTCCAAAAAAATAAAAAAAATAGTTAAATAAAAATAAAAAATTGAATTCCTTATTATTAAAGCCTTCAGTCGTCAGTGTAGTAAAATCTTTTAAAAAGATTATTGAAAGTTATTTATTTTTAAATTAAGTGTATCTGTTTACTGTAGTCAACGGTAGCTGATTGCAGCCCCATTCACAGTTTGTTGTCTTATCGTGCCTCTCCCTGACTTCCAAATTACAGTGGCCACAAACAAAATCTGAATTAAACTGCTCTTTTTTCTTTAGTTGTCTGTGCCATCGTGGAACATTTTAGTAATATGCATGGCTGTTATCAAAATTGGCATATCTGATTGCCTTCAGCATCACATCAGGGCAAAACTGATTTGATACTGGAAATTTGCATATTAAATTTTCCAACTCAGTTAAAATGCAGGCAATCCGCACATCATTGCGGTCATTGAATTCGAAATATCCTCTTCTGTCTCAGTCTATGATTGTATTTTATATCAGTTGAATAAATCTGTACTAGTTCTTTGTAATGGCTGCACTAAACGGTCGCCAAAGCCACTCCACGCGTCTGGGAAACATCGAAGATAAGTCTCAGGTTCATAAGGAGCGCCGTGATGACTTCCTCTATCCATGTTACTGAGAGTGACGTGCGTGCAAAGGTTGGTTAGATTCTGCAAAACAATATTATCGGAATCATAGATAGTTTTCTCGGGGAAAGTTATTTAATTCTTAATTTTAAACAAGTTCTATGCTCAAAAGAACCTACAATGCTGATGAAACTGCTCTAACAAGAGTTCGGGCAACGCAGTGGCCGACGGCCTCCACTTAACGACCGAGAGCAGTGATGGTTGCATTGAGTTTTCACGGATAACAGACAAGCAAAGCTGCGTGAAGTAACCGCAGAAACGAATGCCGGGAGTACGCCGTACGTGTCCACTAGGACAGCGCCGCGAAATTCGGCGTTAATGGGCTATGAAAGCAGACGACCGCCGCGAGTGCCTTTGCCAACAGCACGAGATTGCCTGCAGCCTCTGCCCTGGGCTCGTGACTGTAACTGTAGCACCCTAGAAAACTGGAAAACCATGGCCTGGTTGGGGGGAGTCCCAATTTCAGTTGTTAAGAGCTAGCCGTAGGGTTTGAGTATGGCGCAGATCGCGCGAAGTCACGGACCAAAGTTGTCAAAGAAGGCACATGCCTGGTGGTTGTGACTCCATAATGGTATGGGCTGTGTTTCCACGGGATGCACTGGGCCCTCTGGATGTTCGGCTACTTAGAGACTATTTGCAGCCTTACACGGACGTCATGTTCCCAAACTACGATTGAATTTTTGAGGATAACAACGCGCCATGTCACGGGTCTACAATTGTTCGCGAATGGTTTGAAGAACATTCTTGACCATTCGGGAAAATGGTTCGGCCAGCCAGATCGCCGGACAGGAATCCCACCGTACAAGTCTACATAATCGAGAGGTCAGTTCGTACGCAAAATCCTGCACCGGAAACACTTTCGCAATTATGGGCGGTTGTGGATGGAGCGGGAGACTTCCTACGATTTGTTGATGGTGTGCCACGTCGACCTGCTACAAAAATGGTTCAAATGGCTCTGAGCACCATGGGACTTAACTTCTGTGGTCATCAGTCCCCTAGAACTTAGAACTACTTAAACCTAACTAACCTAATGACATCACACACATCCATGCCCGAGGCAGGATTCGAACCTGCGACCGTAGCAGTCGCGCGGTTCCGGACTGAGCGCCTAGAACCGCATGGCCACCGCGGCCGGCCGACCTGCTACATTGCGCTGCGCAAAAGGATGACTGACACGATACTAGGAGGTAGCCCTTGAGTTTTGTTACCTCAGTGTACAGTGAACAGGACGAAAGAATGATCGGAAGAGGGTCACACAAGTGCTGAAGTAGTCAATAGGCCTACTGAAGAAGAACTGGATGGTGTAGTATGTGAAAGAGCAGATGATGGAGAAGCAATTGATAAGTGTGCAAATGAAAATGGAGTTATGAATAACTGAGTTGTGCGTAGAGGAGAAGTACGTGTCACTGACGATAAGGTAGACGTATTCGTCACTGATGTAAATGAGACAGCAATACGTTTCGCAGTAAATGCGCGAGACATCATAGTTGCGCCAACAAGCTGCCTTCTACAGCAAAACAAGGATTTGCATAATAATACACCAGGTCGCACAATGAAGCTGTATATTGCTCCAGAATAATTTACGTGGATACGAAGATGGCAAAACGTTGACTCAAAAGTGCAGTACACATTTGGAGGCATTGAATATTTTTAAGTACTAAATGCAATGCAACCGTATATGTTGGACGATCTTTAAACAGTTTAATATTCTTTGTGGTGCTTTGTTGATAGACGTGGATGATTATCATGAAGGAGTAGACCAGAAGCGATGATGCATGTACATCATTATCACACGCCGCAAGCCACCAAATGGTGTGTGGCGGAGAGAACTTCTAGTAAGAATAACTGATCCCGCCTACCCTTTTCCACAAGCGAATGGCACGTGGGAAGAATGAGTGTTGGTAACCCTCTGGTTCTTCTTTTTTATTATGAGCCACCAGTCTTCTGATTGGTTTGATGTAGCCTGCCACGATTTCCTCTCGCGTGTCAAACTCTTCTTCTCTGAGTAGCACTTGCGACCTACAACCTCAGTTATTTGCTGGATGTTTTCCAATTTCTCTTTTTCTCTACAGCTGTTACCCTCTACGGCTTTCTCTAATACACGGAAGTTATTCCCTGGTGTTTTTGTCGATATCCTACCATTCTGTCCCTTCTTGTTGTCAGTGTTTTCCATTTATTCCTTTTTCTGCACAGCATCTCCACATTCCTTACCTTATCAGACCACCTAATTTTGAACATTACTGGTAGCACCATGTCCAAAAGAGCTTAGATTCTCTTCTGCTCCGGTTTCCCACAGTCTATGTTTCACTACCATACAATGCTGTGCTGCAATTGGATATTCTCCGAAATTTCATCCTCAAATTAAGGCACACGTTTGATACTAGTAGATTTCCTTGCCCAGGAGCGCCCTTTTCGTCACTGGCAGTCTGCTTTTGATGTTCTCCTTTCTCCGTCCGTCATTGGTTATTTTACTGCCTAGGTAGCAGAAATCCTTAACTTCATCTATTTCGTGACCATCAATCCTGATGTTAAGTTTCTCGCTGTTCTCATTTCTGCTATAGTTGGAGTCACCAGCCATGGCGGCCCAGTTAGGCTTGTTCTGCGCATCTACGTCACACATTCTCCGACAGCCAATGAGTGTTCTGAGTACTCTGCTGTGAATTCCGTAGATAGTGCTAGCATAAAGCATGATCGTAGAGAGTTGTTTAGTGAATTTCTATTCCATTTGTTGCGAACTGTCGTCGCTGAAAGTGTTGGTAAGTGATAAATCCTGCATCAGAAAGCGAGAGACATAATTTGCAGAATATATGCTTTCTTCAAGTGGATAGAACGCTCACTCCCGTACCGCAACTGCCGCTTGAAATCTCCAACAATGCAATCCCCGTCCGTATCTGTTCGATTTACTCTGAATCCATATTCTGTACTCAGTAGACTGTTCATTGAATTCAGTAGATCTTGTAATTCTTCTTCACATTCACTGGAGATGGCAATGTCATTATCTGATAGCAATGTCATCATCTGATCATTGATACTCTTTTACTTTGAACTTTAATTCCACTTTTGAAACTTTCTTTTACATCCTGCATTCGTTCTTCGATGTATAGAACGAAGAGTATGGGCGAAAGACTACGTCCCTGTGTTACACCCTTTTTAATCCTAGCACTTCGTCCTTGATCATTTACTCTAACTATTCTCACGGGACGCGTGCAAAGGGTAAGTCCCTGGAGTCGCGCTATTCATCTGTGTCCTCGGTGGCTCAGATGTGGTCCGCACGGTAGCTCAGCGTGTTATGAGTTCCGCTTGAGGCGCGACAGCGATCGGACGTGTCGCTACTTCCGCATAGTCGTAGCGCCGCAGGCCGTGTTTGTAATAATTCTTGGATTTTGACCTGTGATATCTCAGTGCTTCTTCACTACCGTCGTACACAAGCTTCTTAATTTACTCACAGCGGTCCCGACCGCTCATATAGTGCAGTTATGGCTCCCAGTGTACCTCGTAAGAATACCCTGTGTTTTGCATTTGAGAAATCTTCCAGGAATTTGCAACCGAGTTCTCTAGAAATCCATGACTGGATAGTAGATTTTATTGGCATCACATCCGATCAGGTCCACACAGCATATTATGACATGGCGGAATACTGTTTTATTTTGACTAAAGTTCAGTTTTGATCACACCATTTATGTTTCAATGACGTAAGTAACCGGTTTCGGTTATTTTTACATAACCATGATCAGACCCATGGCTCCCTTAGGATGGTAGGCGGAGCTCTCTTCAGCTGCTACTGCTTGATCAGTTGACTTCGTAGCAGCTGAGGAGAGCTCCGCCTACCATACTAAGGGAGCCATGCGTCTGATCATGGTTATGTAAAAATAACCGAAACCGGTTACCTACGTCATTGAAACATAAATGGTGTGATCAAAACTGAACTTTAGTCAAAATATAATAATCTATTGATCACTGTATCCGAAAAATGTTTACCAAAAAAGGAATACTGTTTCTTTGTGAAGTTTTTAGACCAGATACAACTGGAGAAAATTTTGGTGAATACTGGTGGGAAAGCAGAGTTCCGACATCGTGATCAGTCGGTGAGTACAGTTTCAATAACTAACGCTGACATTGAGTATAAACAAGTGCGAGTGTTCAATTTGCCACCTGAGGTTGAGAACTGTTTTCTTAGAGATGTCCTCTCCAAATACGGTGACATCCGAGAGATTAGAAACGAAAAATGGTCGAGCCGTCACAAACTCCAATGATATAGTGGGGTTCGCTCAGTTGACATGGCCGTTAAAGTCAATATCCCATCCTATATAATGGTTTGTGGTTATAAGGCTCATGTCATTTACGAGGGGCAAGTAGGCACTTGTTTTATCTGTAACATGAGTGACCATTTACGAGAGGATTCCCCACGGCGAGTTGTCGTACTTCGAAACAATCTGCAACAACGACAGAGATTAACATTGGCTGTTGTCCTAACTCAAAATCAGACGCCATCTGTGACTGACTCCCAACCGAGTGCATCTGTGTCAGAGGAAAACGATCTCAGTAACAGCACCTTCCCACCTTTGCCTCAAAAATCCGTGGCCAGTCACCCCTTAGCCACCGGTGTTGCACTATCTGTCGGTAACAAATGACGACGTACTATAAGTGACGGTAGTGGTTTCGGCGACCAGGTAGCAAAAAATCAAACCGATAACGCGGAGTCACGGGCCCCCACACAGAACACGCATGTGTCGGATGGCTCAGTTACGACCCGCCAAATTCCCATTCAACCGCCCGACGCAGAAACTGTCAATACGAGTGCAGCCGAGTGTTTACAGCATTCCGTTCCGATGCCGCTTGCCGACTCGCCGCAGGTGGCCAACATACAAGAGGCGGCAGTCAGTCAACTGCATAACATAAACAGCCGCCACCTCGAAACTGCTTCCAAACAACACGAGGACCTGGACAGCTGTATACAAACAGCCAGTGCGGCTCCAAACAAACACAGTGAGCCTACTGAAGTCGCGTCTTCGGACTTGCCGTCACCCGTTCCGAGGCAAGGACTTTCACATACTGCTTACAGCATGACTCGCCGATTCTGCCGTCTTCAGTGACACTTCGGACGACTTTGCGACGGCAAAATAAAGTTAAACCAAACGACTCCGTGGCTGGAAGTAACTCAAAAAGTAAAGTCAGCGCAAAAACTGGTACAAAACCTGCAGATGTAGGTTCGAAGTCCGACGGTGAGATGGACTGGGCTTCCTACGCTTCCCATCACCCACAAGTCTCGGACGATCATGAGTCAAGCTTATAAGTTTTTGTCCCTGAACATTAATAGAGTTAGGACAGATTTATAATTAGCAATGCTACGGTAGTTTATCTATGAGTCCGAAGCTGATATAGTTCTGTTACAGGAAGTGTCTATCTTAAGTTTTCGTGTATCAGGATTTGCAACAATAGTAAACAGCGTGGCGGACGGGGGTACAGGTACGGCCATTCTATCACGAGACGGAATCCCAGTGACCAATTTCGAAATGTTGGACTCCGGTAGAGGCATAGCTTGCCAAATTTTTGAAGTCACCCTCGTCAATATCTATGCTCCATCTGGAACGACCTTAAAATCAGAAAGAGCTAACTTCTTTAAACAAGACATCATATACTTGCTACGTCGCAACCCAACCCAGTTGATAATTAGTGGTGATTTCAACTGTGTGATCCACAGGAAAGACCAATCGCCAAACTTTAATTACTGTAGGGAACTACATGATCTGGTGCGTCACCTGTAGCTGAAGGATGCGTGGGAACTAAAATTTCCTACCCTGGTAAAGTACACGTACCTGACCACCACCGCATGTAGCCGTCTAGACCGTTTGTACATCTCTGAGAACATTTGCGAACATGTTCTGGACGCCGATGTCATTCCGGCTACCTTCTCTGACCACTGCGCCCTCTGTGTCACGATAAATCTGGCCAAACAGCATACTAAATGGCATAGGATTCCGTGGAGCCTAAATGTTTCTATTCTCGCCGATGCCGCGCTACAAGATGTCATCTCCACGACATGGGCGGATTGTCTCAAGCAATGCTGCAGATATCCGAGCAAGATAGCCTGGTGGAATGCTGTGGTCAAACGGAAAATGTGATTATCCTTAAGAAACTACAGTTGGCAACGGGCGCAAGATGTCAAACGCACGATTGATTTTTACCAAACAGTTCTGCGAGAGTTGTATGCGACTACGACACCAACCAACACACAGCTGACGACCATCAAACTAATAAAGGCGAAGATTATAGGCATAAAGCGAACGCAGCTTGAAGGACTGAAGATCAGATCTAAAGCAAAATCGCTTCAAGAGGACGAACTTGCATCGCTGTGTCACCTCATAAAACATTGTGCCCATCGCAAGCGAGCTTTTATCGGGGAGCTGGACACAGATGATGGACTCCGTTTGACCCGACAGAGAGATATTCTTACTGCAGTTTACCGGTACTTCACGGATCTGTACTCGCAATGCGATACACATGGTGATGACGGCGGCGATATCGTGAGTGCTCTGCCCACCGTAGTCACGCCTGCGGACAACTCGGCGGTCGTACACGATTTTGCTCCAGACGAAGTCCTTGAACTGATTTCTGGCTCGCCATCGAATAAATCCCCTGGCCCTGATGGTTTGCCACGGGCATTTTATGTGCGCTTCTGGCCCATAATCGGACACTCATTTACAGATGCTTCAATGAAGTGATGCGAGGGAGTGACGTGCCGGCCGAAATGAAGGCAGGCCGAATTGTATTGATGCCAAAAAGCAAACACCGAAAAACCTTAGATAACTTCCGACCTATTACTTTACTCAATTTTGATTACAAAACCTTCGCCAGAGCACTCAACAGCAGATTGTCTCCGTTTTGAAGCAAGTGATTCACAACCATCAATCATGCATCCCTGGTCGCACTATTATGACGCCCCTTTCGGAATATAGAGATGTAATAGCCATAGCGTCAGTCACTAACGTGAATCTCGCATTGCTGTTTATCGACTTTTGCAAGGCTCTTGATCGCGTCCGCCACGAGTACCTCCTACAGCTACTGCAGCATTGTGGTTTTGAGCAACGGGTTATAAATGTCGTGCAACATTTCGTCACGGGCATTACAACCAGAATCAGCGTAAATGGACAGCTTACTCAACCCATCGAGGACCAAAGAGGAGTGCCGCAGGGGAGCCCTCGTTATTTGTTTTATCGCTCGAGCCGCTCTTACGCTCTATTCATGACAAACTTGCAGGCCTTTCGATCGCCGGAACGTCCTTCGTCGTTCGTGCTTACGCCGACGACGTCGGAGTGTTATAGCGCAACGACGGAGACGTATCAACCCTCAAGACCGCGGTAGACGAGTACTGTCGTGCTTCCGGTGCTAAAATCAACGCCGGTAAATGCACCTTTGTCAACATTCGAGGATTCGACGCAGTTATTATACCTTGGGCGAAGCGTCTCGAAACCCACACTACTCTGGGGATGATTATCGACAAATGCCCGCTAAAAATGAATGCAAGAAATTGGAAGCAGGTCACCAATAAAGTGCAAGGTGCCATCTATGAAAACAATTTGCCGTCCGTTAACATTTTCCAACGCATATGACTGCTCAGCAGTTATATATTCAGTAAAGCGTACTATATGGCCCAACTACACTCCTGGAAATGGAAAAAAGAACACATTGACACCGGTGTGTCAGACCCACCATACTTGCTCCGGACACTGCGAGAGGGCTGTACAAGCAATGATCACACGCACGGCACAGCGGACACACCAGGAACCGCGGTGTTGGCCGTCGAATGGCGCTAGCCGCGCAGCATTTGTGCACCGTCGCCGTCAGTGTCAGCCAGTTTGCCGTGGCATACGGAGCTCCATCGCAGTCTTTAACACTGGTAGCATGCCGCGACAGCGTGGACGTGAACCGTATGTGCAGTTGACGGACTTTGAGCGAGGGCGTATAGTGGGCATGCGGGAGGCCGGGTGGACGTACCGCCAAATTGCTCAACACGTGGGGCGTGAGGTCTCCACAGTACATCGATGTTGTCGCCAGTGGTCGGCGGAAGGTGCACGTGCCCGTCGACCTGGGACCGGACCGCAGCGACGCACGGATGCACGCCAAGACCGTAGGATCCTACGCAGTGCCGTAGGGGACCGCACCGCCACTTCCCAGCAAATTAGGGACACTGTTGCTCCTGGGGTATCGGTGAGGACCATTCGCAACCGTCTCCATGAAGCTGGGCTACGGTCCCGCACACCGTTAGGCCGTCTTCCGCTCACGCCCCAACATCGTGCAGCCCGCCTCCAGTGGTGTCGCGACAGGCGTGAATGGAGGGACGAATGGAGACGTGTCGTCTTCAGCGATGAGAGTCGCTTCTGCCTTGGTGCCAATGATGGTCGTATGCGTGTTTGACGCCGTGCAGGTGAGCGCCACAATCAGGACTGCATACGACCGAGGCACACAGGGCCAACACCCGGCATCATGGTGTGGGGAGCGATCTCCTACACTGGCCGTACACCACTGGTGATCGTCGAGGGGACACTGAATAGTGCACGGTACATCCAAACCGTCATCGAACCCATCGTTCTACCATTCCTAGACCGGCAAGGGAACTTGCTGTTCCAACAGGACAATGCACGTCCGCATGTATCCCGTGCCACCCAACGTGCTCTAGAAGGTGTAAGTCAACTACCCTGGCCAGCAAGATCTCCGGATCTGTCCCCCATTGAGCATGTTTGGGACTGGATGAAGCGTCGTCTCACGCGGTCTGCACGTCCAGCACGAACGCTGGTCCAACTGAGGCGCGAGGTGGAAATGGCATGGCAAGCCGTTCCACAGGACTACATCCAGCATCTCTACGATCGTCTCCATGGGAGAATAGCAGCCTGCATTGCTGCGAAAGGTGGATATACACTGTACTAGTGCCGACATTGTGCATGCTCTGTTGCCTGTGTCTATGTGCCTGTGGTTCTGTCAGTGTGATCATGTGATGTATCTGACCCCAGGAATGTGGCAATAAAGTTTCCCCTTCCTGGGACAATGAATTCACGGTGTTCTTATTTCAATTTCCAGGAGTGTATATCCAGTCCCCAGGTTGCAAGCCAAACACGTGATGAAACTCTCTAATAGATTTATCTCGCAGGAGCATCTGTTCAAATTGAAGTACACCACGCTGACGTCCTCCAGACAGGCCGGCGGACTAAACATGCCTGACATTAACCGAAAGTGTACTGCGTTATATATTAAACGAATCACCCATTTGTTGGACAAGGAACCTCTCAGCGCAACCAGTTCGCTCTTCCGAACCTTACAACGCACCGATATGCATCCACCCATTGATGTAGGTAAAATACATTACAAACTACGACATGTCAAGCAGTTTTTTCTTGAAGTAAGCTATATTGATGGAAATTATTTCACGCAGGATTTACCGACGACGTTAATGTTATTAAAAAGATGGACATCTCCAAAGGTCCGGAATCCCATTGAACTTAAATACCCGAGTGTTCATTGGAAAGAAGTTTGGGACAACATAAGTTTAACTGTCCACACTGCTGATGTGGCGTCCACATGGTATAAAGTGATAAACGATTTTATACCCGCTAATGAAAGGTTGCACAGAATCGGTTTAAGTGACAGGGATAAATGCGTCCGCTGTGGTCTGGTCGACACCTTACGCCATCGCTTCACTTGTGGCGGTCATCTCATTAACTGCAAATGGGTGCAGCAGAGGCTGGGCCTGATTACCCGCAGCAGCCCAGCCAGCCACTGCACCGACATCTTGCTCTGGCCGGACACATTTCCCCGCTACCAAGAACAACACCGTGATGTGGATGTCAGGACAGTTTGTGACATATATCATGATCCACAACAGTGAAGATAATCTCATTAGTTTCGAGGCTTACATGAGAACGTGGAAGATGAAACGTTGCCCAAATTTCAGGAAGATGTTTGCTAACATGTTAGACACAATTTTTGAAAAACAAGGCGTAGGGTAATTCTCGATGCCGGTAAGGACACAAATCACATGCAAGACTATGTAGCGAACAAAATACACAACGAATAAGGGGTTATACCAGTTCCTAGGACTACTCCCGGCTTCGCAGTGGTGTTATTAACTTCGTTATGACGTTTTCATTAATTTATGTTCCTGTGCATCTCTTGTTATCCGTTTGTGTGCTCCAAATGACTTTGAGTTTGGACGGTTATGAATCAAATGACAGAAATGTCATTCCAGTTAAGACAATCAATTATATATATGTTTGCGTTTCGGTTCTATGTCTCTGTCTGGATTGAAGAGGCTATTGTCAGTTTACTATTTATGTTCTACTTTGTAAGCTTACAAATGGCACTATATTGAAATGTGTTCTTCAGTCTATTGTAGGATACAATTCGTCTTGAATCAGTTCCAGCACTTCAATATTTTGTTTTTGTGCTTATGTACATATATGGTTGTTTTAATAAAGGAAAGAAAGGTAAAAAAGGCGTGTTCGATCAGAGGGCTGCGTGCTCTCTGTAATTGAAAAACCGAGTCAAGGAGTCAACGATCAACTTGAACGTATGTCTTGTGACGTCCTCCCAGACAAAACGCAACGAACTATATCGAACAAAAGAAAAAAAAAGAAAAAAAGATGGATAGAGCGTCTGCCATGTAAGCAGGAGATCCTGGGTTCCAGTCGCGGCTGGGGCACACATTTTCGGCTGTCGCCATCGAGGTATATCAACAACACCTGTCGGCAGCTGGGGGTTTAAATTAATTACCATTTATTCTAGAGAAGCTGCACAGTCATCAATGGTACCTGTTCTTTCGAGAACAGTTACTATCTTCATATTTTAATATTCCCTCTTGGCTCCTGCACGTATCGTTCCTTATCCGTCTCTAGCCACAGCGTACCCCTAATTCTCTCAGAAGTTAGAATATCTTACTTCATTTCACATTGTCGTATGCTCTTTCCCATGTCGACAAATCCTATGAACCTGTCTTGAGGTTTCTTTAGTCTTGCTTCCATTATCAATCGCAACGTCCGAACTGACTCTCTGGTGCCTTTACAATTCCTAAAGCCAAATCGGTCGTCTTCAAACACATCCTCAATTTCCTTCTCTCTTCTTCTGTACGTTATTATTGTCAGAAACTGGGATGCATGAGCTGTTAAGCTGACTGCGCGGTAATCCTCGCACTGATCAGTTCGGCTTCGGATTTGAGTGTGTGACATTTTTCCGAAAGTCGGTAGTTTAGCGGCCAACTCACACATTATACGGACCAATGCGAAAAGCCGTTTTGTTGTCACTTCCTCCAGTGATTTTTAGAAATTAGATGGAATGTAGTCTAACCTTCTGCCTTATTCAATCGTGAGCCCTCCTATGCCATTTACATTCTAATGCTAGTATAGGATGGCCTGTCTCTTCGCTATCGACTTCAGTTTCTTCTCCAATCACATCAGACAAACCTTCCCCCTCAAAGAGGCCTTTCCACCTATCGGCTCTCTCCTCTGCATTCAACAGTGGAATTGCCGTCGCACTCTTAATGTTGCCACCCTTAATTTTAATTTCACTGAAGGTTGGTTTGACTATTCTATATGCTGAACCTGTTCTTCCGACAATCATATGCGTTTAGATTTCTTCACGTTTTTCATGTAGCCATTTCACCTTAGCTTCCTTGCTCTTCTTATTTATTTCATTGTAAACGGTTTGTATTTCTGTATCCCTGAATTTTCCTAAATACTTTTTTACTTGCTCCTTTCATCAATCAACTGAAGTATTTCTTGTTTTACTCATGCTTTTCTCGCAGTTACCTTCTCTGTACCTATGTTTTCTTGCTAACCTCCGTGAGGGCCATCTTTAGAGATATACACTACTCCCCAATACAGCTGCCTACTGAGCTCTTCCTTGTGGCAGTATCGATCGCCCTAGAGAATATGAAGCTCACTTCATTCCTCAGTATTTCCGAATCCCACTTCTGTACGTACTGATTCTTCCTGAATATTCTCTTAAGCTTCAGCTTCCTCTTTACTAAATTGTGATTTCAGTCTATATATGCTCCTGGGTATGCCTTACAATTCAGTATCTGGTTTTGGACTCTCTAAGTGACCACGATGTAATCTAACTGAAATCTCCCCGTATTCCCGAGAATTTCCAAACTACACCTCTTCCTCTTGTGATTCTTGAACAGAAGATTCGCTGTTACTGATATATCAAGAACTGTATTAGTCTTTCTCCTCTCTCATTCCTCATCCTCCTGTAACACTTTCTTCTACTCCTTCCACTATAACCGCATTCTAATCGCCAATGATTATTACATTTTCATCTTCTTGAATTACCCGTTCAATATCCTCATACACATTCTTTATCTCTTCATCTTCGGTTCGCGACGTCGGAAATTTTACCTGAAGTGTCGGTGTTGGTCTTGGTTTGCTGTCGATTTTGATGAGAAAAACCTTGTCACTGAACTGTTCCCAGTAACTCACTCTCTGTCCAGTCTTCGTATTTGTAACGAATCCTACTCAAATTATACTGTATTCTGCTGCTGTTGATATACCCTATATTCATCTCTCCAGAAGTACTTGTCTTCTTTCCGTTTCGTTTCATAGACCCCCCACTATATTTAGATTGAGCTTCAGTATTTCCTTTTTCGGTTTCCAGCTTCCCTATCATATTCAAACTTCTGAGGTTCCCCGCCCCGACTCGTAGTACATTTTGGTTTATTTTCCTCTATACGCGCTATACCTCACATTTATTTACGTTTGGGGTCAACTGCCAGAACCCGATCAAATCATCAGTCCTCAGCAGGTCCTTCTGTAAATCCATACCTTCTGGCGTCATTACTTTGTTATGGACGACAGCATCATCTGTGAACCGTCATAAAGGGCATCCTACGCTATCTAGAAGATTATTTATTTACATTGTAAACAATAAAGATCCTATTACACTTGCACAGAGTCCACCGGAAATTATCTTTACATCTATCGATTTTGTTCCGTTAAGAGCGCCGCGTTGAGTTCTGACTGCAAGGAAGTCTTGAAACTAGTCGCAAATCTGCAAATATACTCTGAAATTAGGAAAATAATAAACTTGCTTAAAAGCAAAAACTCACATGGAATTGATAGCATTTCCAGCAGAATACTAAAAGCTTGTTTTCAACAGATAAGTAAGATTCTCAGCCACCTGTGTAATAGCTCTCTGGAACAGGGCATTTTCCCTGATAGACTGAAATATGCTATTGTTATGCCTTTGCACAGAAAGGGGGATAGATCTGATGACAACAATGACCGTCCAGTCTCACTTCTAACAGCTTTATCCAAAATTTTTGAGAAAGTAATGTATTCAAGAGTAGCTTCACATATCTGTAAAAATGAAGTACTAACAAAATGTCAGTTTGGTTTCCAGAAAGGTTTTTCAACAGAAAATGCCATATATGCTTTCACCAATCAAATTTTGAATGATCTGAATAACCGAACACCACCCATTGGGATTTTTTATGATCTCTCAAAGGCATTTGATTGTGTAAATCATGAAATTATGCTAGACAAGCTCAAGTATTGTGGCATGAGTGGGACAGTGCACAAATGGTTTAATTCGTACCTAACTGGAAGCGTGCAGAAAGTTGAAATAAGCAGTTCTCTTAATATGCAAAGATCAGCACATTCCTCAAACTGGGGAACTATCAAGAATGGGGTTCCACAAGGGTCAGTCTTAGGTCCTTTGTTGTTCTTAATATATATTAATGACTTGCCATTCTATATTCATGAAGAGGCAAAGTTAGTTCTCTTTGCTGATGATACAAGTATAGTAATCACACCTGACAAACAAGAATCAACTGATGAAATTGTCAATACTGTCTTTCGGAAAATTACTAAGTGGTTCCTTGTAAACGGACTCTCACTGAATTTTGATAAGAGACAGTACATACAGTTCCGTACAGTGAATGGTATGATGCCATTAATAAATATTGACCTTAATCAGAAGCATATAGCTAAGGTAGAATATTCCAAATTTTTAGGTGTGTCCATTGATGAGAGATTAAATTGGAAGAAACACATTGATGATCTGCTGAAATGTTTGAGTTCAGCTACTTATGCAATAAGGGTCATTGCAAATTTTGGTGATAAATATCTTAGTAAATTTGCTTACTATGCCTATTTTCACTCATTGCTTTCATATGGCATCATATTTTGGGGTAATTCATCACTGAGGAATAAAGTATTTATTGCACAAAAGCGTGTAAATGAATAATAGCTGGAGTCCAACCAAGATCATCCTGCAGACATATATTTAAGGAGCTAGGGATATTCACAGTAGCTTCTCAGTACATATACTCTCTTATGAAATTTGTTATTAACAACCAAACCCAATTAAAAAGTAATAGCAGCGTGCATAACTACAATACTAGGAGAAAGGATGATCTCCACTATTCAAGATTAAATCTAACTTTGGCACAGAAAGGGGTGTATTACACTGCCACTAAACTCTTTGGTCACTTACCAAATAGTATCAAAAGTCTGACAGATAACCAACAAGTATTTAAGAAGAAAGTAAAAGAATTTCTGAATGACAACTCCTTCTACTCCATAGAGAAATTTTTAGATATAAATTAAGAAAAAAAGAAAAAAAAAGAAAAAATTACAAAAAAATTAAAAAAATAAAAATTAAAAATTAAAAAGACACAAAAAATAAAAAAGTTGTTATATTAACTTAAGTATGTTGTTAAATTAACTTAATTATGTCATGTATTGGAAAATTTGACTCGTTCCACATCATTACGAAACATCGTATTCATGATCCATGGAACTAGTATTAATCTAATCTAATCTAATCTTAAATTGGAAAGAACACAAAGAAAATTTCGTAGGGAAGGCAAACCAAAGACTACGTTTCATTGGCAGAACACTTAGGATATGTAACAGATTTACTACAGTGACAGCCTGCACTACGCTTTTCCGTCATGTCCACTATCTGTTGGAATACTGCTGCGCGGTCTTGAATCTTTACCAGATAGGATTAACGGAGTACACCGAGAAAGTTCAAAGAACAACAGCACGTTTTGCGTTATCGCGAAATAGGGGAGAGAGTTCCACTGACATAATACAGGATTTGGGGTAGACGCCATTAAAACAAAGGAGTTTTTCGCTGTGAAATTTCGATCACCAACTTTCTCCTCCGAATTCGAAAATATTTTGTTGACTCCGACCTACATAGGGAGAAACGAACATCAAAATAAAATAAGGGAAATCAGAGCTCGCACGGAAATGTAAAGGTGTTCGTTTTTTCCGGGCGCGATTCGAGAGTGGAATAATAGAGAGCTGTCGTGAAGGTGGTTCGATGAGCCCTCTGCCAGGAACTTGAGTGTTATCTAGAGAACATCCATGTAGATGTAGATGTAGTTGGTTTCAACGG
Source organism: Schistocerca piceifrons (assembly GCF_021461385.2). Lineage (NCBI taxonomy): Eukaryota > Metazoa > Arthropoda > Insecta > Orthoptera > Acrididae > Schistocerca > Schistocerca piceifrons. The sequence goes on from NC_060143.1 coordinate 283,206,841, forward strand.
CAGAAGGCTGTAGTGGAACGCGGGAAACTACAGAAGATCCACAGCTCGTGCAAGGGCTGGTAGCTGACCCTGAACGTAAATAAATGTAAAGTACTGCGAGAAATAGGTAAAGAAGTATACTTTTTCCTATATCACTCTGGAAGCAGTAACAGCTAACATCGAATAGGAAGGAAATCTAATTCCTCAACGAAATAAATACCTTACAGAGACCTTGCTCGTGTCCTTCTTGAATATTGATTACCAGACAAGAGCCCTCACCACGTTGCATTAATAGGAGACGTAGAGAACGTCCAAAGAAAAGTGGAGAGCTTTTTTACGAAATCTGACTTCGAGAATCTTGTAGTAGCCATGAGACTGTTACGGAGATGTTCAACAAACGTCAGCGACAAATGCCATTGGAGAGGCGTTTGCGGCGGCGAGGTTATATTACGTGTACAGAAAAATATTTACTCACCTTCCGGTGACCTCTTCTTCTTCTGCAGCTCAGTCACGCGAAACCTGTTACAATAAATAAAATTTTATTTGTAGGACACCCTCAACTTTCTGCAATATGTTCATCGTAAACAAACCTACCACAGGTGTAAAATGCTATTACTGACGCGAAAGGAGCCGCTATACACTACCACTGTTTCGGCTTCTTAGCGGTACCGTCAGGTGTATATGAAATCTAGCAGTAATTGGACGTCATCTCCATGCCAAAACAACGAATACGCTAAGATCTACCTTAAGTGGACCGTCAAAATGATATTCCAAATTGTGGCTGCAAAGAACGCCAGCTTCCAATCGCGGCGTGTGAAAATGCATCTTCTCTTAAAATTCCCAGCGCGAATGCATGCAGTCTAGCAGAAGCAGGGTGCCATGTCAGTGCCCAAACAACTAGTTGGTAGTCCATCTGCGGTCGATGTTTGCGTGCTACTGTTTTGGCATGGACGTGACGTCGTACAGCTGCTGCATTTCAGATACACCTGATGATGGGGCTAAGACCACGAAACCGTGGTACTTCTTTCGTAAGACTTAGGTCAATGATAGTTTTCGACAGCTGTGGCAGATTTATCATGAACGTGTTATAAAACAACAAATGTTTCTCGGTTAAATGAACTGTAGTAGAACTAGCAGCAATAACTATATGTAAAAATTGCATAACAATATTTCTAGTTTCAGGATATTTGAGTTATTGGCTCAAAATGGTTCAAATGGCTCTGAGCACTATGGGACTCATCTTCTGATGTCATTAGTTCCATAGAACTTAGAACTAGTTAAACCTAACTAACCTAAGGACATCACACACATCCATGCCCGAGGCAGGATTCGAACCTGCCACCGTAGCGGTCTTGCGGTTCCAGACTGCAGCGTCTAGAACCGCACGGCCACTTCAGCCGGCATTTGAGTTATTAATTGATATTAGTTTACGGGTGAACTCTTCAATATATTGTTCCTTCTTTGATACAAAAATATCGCCCAACTATTGCCAGTGTGTAATTACAGTATCGAAATTAACACACACACATTAGTAACAGTCTGCGTACGGTATTTAATCGTTCCTGTTGTCAAAAATTTTACATGATAAAGTTCTGTGTTTTCGAATGCTCGCTCAAATATTCCGCATTTCGATCCACGGAAATATTCAGTTCTTCGTTGCGAATTGTACAATATGCTATGCGGATAAAGGTATTAAAAATGTCACAGTTCACACAGTAAATCCGGAATGTCGCGCTTTCGTCTTTCTGGTTTGTCTGTGAATACTTTCCGACATTCCGCGGTCCATACAACAGGATGAATTCGCATAATTATTTTATATATTCAGAGCTCCTAGTAGGCGAGTTCTATCGCCACGGTGGTTGAGCTTCGAATTTTTTCTCGACAACACAAAACAGCACTGTAGTCCACAAAACATGGGCGATGTAATGTCTTCTGACTGGCTGATAGACATAGCCATTCCGCTTCAGTAATAAAACGAGCTCCCACATATTTTATCGTGAACCAGTCACAACATGCTGGGTTCTTCAAAGCAATTTACTAAAAAAGCAATTTTGGAGTACTCATTTATAAATATAAAATCTGTAATGATACACAGAAGATGCTACATTAAGAGCAGATGATTATTATTTACAAAAATCCATTGATTTGACACCATATGATTTCAGTGTCTGTTTGATATTGCCATCTCTCGACTGTAGCTGGAACTATTAGCAACTTATGGAGCACAAGGGCAGATCTGCCACGAGAGCTCCTCGACTCATCGTCCGTATCACCAACTGCTATTGCAAGACGTCTACAGGCGCGATATAAGGCGCTATGCATGACGCTGTAGAGCATGCAGAGACTTCCTGCTGAAATTTCTGGAGCCTAAGTTCCAAGAAGAGTCGGAGATCTGTCACTTCCGGCCACATACGTCTGTCGAAATGACCGCGGCGTTACAGTGAGAGATGATATGCGGTGCTAAACTGAGAGAAATTATACTCACGTTTAGCGACAGCCTTTTTTTGCCACCCACAATTCGCGTATATACTGCGGAAAGGGTGAGATGACTTTGGTACCAGAAGTTGCTGACGGCACACACTGTAACGTGGTGTGCGGAGTACGTTTGCAGTTGTGTAGTGCGAGGATAAATAAGAGGATGGCGAGAGTGATGGCACGCAACTCTGAGGAAGGACCTAAAATTTTTATGATTCGTAATTGGATGAGATGACGTAGAAGACAGAGAGACTTTTACTGTTTGGGAGTCCAGATAGCAAGAGGTGACAGAAGGCAGAAAGAGGTTGCGAACAGACTACAGCAGGTCAACTACACCTTTAAGCCAACAACGAAGTCAGTCAGGAAACGAGGAAAGAAAACGTGCAAGCATTTTGCTTCAACAGAGGAGTAGTAACTGCTAGACGCGCTAGAGATTTGGTGTTAGAGACGGACGTTTAAAATCAGCAGAAACTGTATTATCAATGGGGAAGTAGTGAGAAGAATACTAGAAACGAGATCTCCCGGAAAGTAAATTATAACAAAAGAAAGAGACAAAATAAAATCAACGGAACAACAACAGAATGAGTTATCAAGGGAAGGAATCACCGGTAATAACAAAAAGCGTCATATACGAAGAGTAATGTGAATTAAGTGTTCTTACTTTCTGTCAGCACCATATGAATTTATAATATGTGCACTAATATGTTAGGTAAATAAGATGTCAAATATTGCAAAACATGCAGTTTACAACCACAATAACCAAGTTTGTAAAGCACTGATTTGAGGCTGTATGAGCCAAGTATCGGGATACGCTGCGAACATGAGCGTTATCCGCATGAGGGCACTAGTTGAAGATGCTATACAATGCAGGCATTTTGAGAAACGTACTGTAATTAGGACTGGGCTGCAGTGACACACATTACTGTCTGGTTTTCGTCGCTCACTATCTGATTCTGTTGACACTTCTTCACCCTCACCGTACGCCGGTGGGATTTGCGCAAACACCACTCATAATCAGTAACAACTTAAAATCTGATCAGTGAACTTCGGCTAACCGTAGCTGCTTATTCGGTGACTTAATTGTTTCTTTTTTTTTAATTCTTTATTTTACTGTGTATTGAATGACAGTGGATTCGTGATTAACGACAGCTGTGTGAGTGAAAGTCTTTAAGTTAAAATCAATACTACTCCCCTAGAAATCATGGGTGCAATTTAAATGTAACCTTTTCGACAAAGCCCCATTCTAAATGGGCTCAAATATCACTTGTCATCTACAATACGCCTTCAGCTTGTTACATGCTCCACTACTGACTGTTAAAGGTACGAGCATATGGAATAGCTTACCATATATGTGAGTGCCTCGGAAACCTCTTAAGTAATGGAGGCCAACACGTTGTCCTCTACGGCGAACGTTCATTAGGGACAAGAGTATCGCCAGAAATGCCCTCAGAGAAGTGTGATAGGACGCTGTTATTCCCTGAACAGACAAACGACCTGACGAACAAGTTGAGGAGCCTTTTGCGGTTGTCTGCTAATGATGCTGTCGCGTACGGGAAGACGTCGTCGTTGAGTGACTGTAAGAAGATAGAAGGTCACTTGGCAAAATTCTCTAGTGGTTGTGAAGAACGGCAACTTCTTTCTCCGTGTGTTTTCGCTTTTAGAAAGCTTTAATTTTCGATTACTAGTAATAGAGTTCCATAGATTTCGTGTTTGTTTTGAATACAGTCCAGAACAGATAGTGCTTCTTTTCATTGTTTCCAACAAGAAGTGTCTAGTAAGCTTAGTTTAGTCAGCTATGAGCCGCCTTTAGTGAAATACCAGCCTCGTTAAAAATTGATAACTTAACTCCCTACAGTAAATTGTTGATTTCTTAGGATGGATAGGACGTGTGCTGAGTACGTACGCAGAAGGAGCTGGCCACTTTTTCCGAACAGTTGAACATGATGATGGCCACGGCCAGCCGTCTTCAGGCTGCTGCCTCGGAGTGTGGCGGCAGTGGGGAGTCTGGTGCGTCGCATGGTACACCCCGGGTGTTACATGCTTTACCCACGTTCCCTGCTGTCGAGACATCTTCTGGGGTACTGGGCGTGGTTGGGCCAACCTCTCCCCGAGGGGAGTGGCGGGTTCAACGACGTTCGCGTCGCACGAGGCGGAGGGTCAATGTCGAAGCTGGCCGAGTGGCGTCGCTCGCTCTGCCTATGAGTGGACATGTGGCCGCTCCTTCAGCAAGGTCCGAGCAGGCACACGGGGGGAGGGGTTTATTAGTTATTGGGAGCTCCAACGTTAGGCGGGTGATGGAGACCCTTAGGGAAATAGCGAAAAGGTCGGGGAAGAAGGCCAGTGTTCACTCTGCCTGCTTGCTGGGGGGTCTCATCCAAGATGTGGAGGAGGCCCTGCCGGTGGCGATAGAGAGCACTGGGTGCAGCCGACTGCAAATTGTTGCTCATGTCGGCACCAATGACTCCTGCCGTCTTGGTTCAGAAGTCATCCTTAGTTCATACAGGCGGTTGGCGGAGTTGGTGAAGGCGGAAATCCTCTCTCGTGGGGTGGTATCTGAGCTAACTATTTGCAGTGTCGTTCCCAGAACCGATTGCGGTCCTCTGGTTTGGAGCCGAGTGGACAGCTTAAACCAGAGGCTCAGACGATTCTGCGGAGATCTGGGATGCAAATTTCTCGACCTCCGACATTGGGTGGAGAAATGTATGGTCCCCTTGAATAGGTCAGGCGTGCACTACATGAAGGAAGCGGCTACAAGGGTAGCGGAGTACCTGAGGGGGCACATGTGGGTTTTTTAGGTTAGAAAATTCCCTCCGTAGGCCCGACAAGACGCCTCCTGAGACGCGACAAGGTAGCAGTACGCAAAATGCAACAGGGAATGACAATATTAATGTGGTAATAGTAAACTGCAGGAGGGTCTATAGAAAGGTCTCAGAACTGCTCTCATTAACAAACGATCACAATGCCCACATGGTACTAGGGACGGAAAGTTGGCAGAAACCAGATATAAACAATAATGAAATTCAAAACTCAGATTGGAATGTATACCGCAGAGACAGGCTGGACAGTGAAGGGTGAGGCGTGTTTATAGGAATAAAGAATGCAATAGTATCGAAGGAAATTGACAGAGATCCGAAATAAGACATAATTTGCGTGAAGGTCATGGTTAAAGCAGACTCAAACAAGGTAATTAGGTGTCTCTTTAGGTCCCTGGCTCAGCAGCTGTTGTGGCAGAACTCCTGAAGAAAAATTTGGAAAATACTTCGAGTAGATTTCACGACCATGTTGTAGTCTTGGGTGTAGATCTTAATTTACCAGATATAGACTGGGAAACTGAAACGTTTATAATAGGTGGCAGGGACAAAGAACCCAGTGAAATTTTTTTAAGTGTAGTATCTGAAAACTACACTGAGCAGTTAAACAGAGAACCAACTTATGGCGATTACATATTAGACCTTCTGGTGACAAACAGTCCCGAATTATTTGAAACAGTTAACGCAGAACAGGGAATCAGCGATCATAAAGTGGTTACAGCATCGGTGATTTCAGCCGTAAATAGAAATATTAAAAAAGGTAGGAAGATTTTTCTGTTTAGCAAAAGTGACAAAATGCAGATTTCAGAGTACTTGACGGCTCAACACAAAAGTTTTATCTCAAGTACAGTGGACGAAGTTCAAAACCATCGTACAATATGCATAAGATGAGTACGTGCCAAGCAAGATCGTAAGAGTTGGAAAAGAGCCACCGTGGTACAACAACCGAGTTACAAAACTGCTAAGGAAGCAAAGGGAATTTCACAGCAAACATAAACATAGCCATAGCCTTGCAGGCATACAAAAATTACACGAAGCGAAATGTAGTGTGAGGAGGGCTATGCGAGAGGCGTTCAAAGAATTGGAAAGTAAAGTTCTATGTAATGACTTGGCCGAAAATCCTAAGAAATTTTGGACTTACGTCAGAGCGGTAGGTGGATCAAAAAAAAATGTCCAGACACTCTGTGACAAAAATGGTACTGAAACAGAGGATGACAGACTAAAAGTCGAAATACAAAATTTCTTTTTCCAAAGCTGTTTCACAGAGGAAGACTGCACTTTAGTTCCTTATCTAGATGACAAAATGGTAGATATCGAAATAGGTGACAGAGGGATAGAAAAACAATTACAATCGCTCAAAAGAGGAAAGGCCACTGGACCTGATGGGATACCAGTTCGATTTTACACAGAGCACGCAAAGGAACTTGCCCCACTTCTTGCAGTGGTGTACCGTAGGTCTATAGAAGAGCATAGAGCTACAAAAGATTGGAAAAGGGCACATGTCATCCCCGTTTTCAAGAAGAGACGTCGGACAGATGTGCAGAACTATAGCCTTATCTCTAACGTCGATCAGTTGTAGAATTTTAGAACACGTATTATGTTCGAGTATAATGACTTTTCTGGAGATTAGACATCTACTCTGCAGGAATGAGCATGGGTTTCGAAAAAGACGATCGTGTGAAACCCAACCCGCGCTATTCGTCCACGAGTCTCAGAGGGCCGCAGACACTGGTTCCCAGGTAGATGCCGTGTTTCTTGACTTGCGCAAGGCGTTTGATACAGTTCCCCGCTGTCGTTTAATGAACAAAGTAAGAGCATATGGACTATCAGACCAATTGTGTGATTGGATTGAAGAGTTCCTAGATAACAGACCGCAGCATGTCATTCTCAATGGAGAGAAGTTTTCCGAAGTAAGAGTGATTTCAGGTATGCCACAGGGGAGTGTCGTAAGATCGTTGCTATTGACAATGTATATAAATGACCTTGTGGATAACATCGTAACTTTACTGAGGCTTTCTGCGGATGATGCTGTGATATATCGAGAGGTTGTAACAATGGAAAATTGTACTTAAATGCAGGACGAGCTGCAACGAACTGACACATGGTGCAGGGAACGGCAATTCAGTCTCAATGTAGTCATGTGTAATGTGTTGCGAATACATAGAAAGAAAGATCCTTTATCATTTAGATACAATACAGCAGGTCGGCAACTGAATCAGTTAATTCCATAAATTACCTGGTAGTAGGCATTAAGAGTGATTTAAAATGGAATGACCATATAAAATTAATCGTTGGTAAAGCAGATGCCAGACTGAGATTCTTTGGAAGAATCCTAAGGATGTGCAGTCCGAAAACAAAGGAATTCGGTTGCAGTACACTTGTTCGCCCACTGCTTGAATGCTGCTTACCGATGTGGGATCCGTACCAAATAGATTTGATAGAAGCGATAGAGAAGATCCAACGGAGAGCAGCGCGCTTCGTTACAGGATCATTTAGTAATCGCGAAAGCGTCACGGGGATGATAGATAAACTCCAGTGGAAGACTCTGCAAGAGAGACGCTCAGTAGCTCGGTACGGACTTTTGTTGATGTTCCGAGAATATACCTTCAACCCCCCCCCCCCCTCCTCCCCCACCCCCATGAACCATGGACCTTGCCGTTGGTGGGGAGGCTTGCGTGCCTCAGCGATACAGATGGCCGTACCGTAGGTGCAACCACAACGCAGGGGTATCTGTTGAGAGGCCAGACAAATGTATGGTTCCTGAAGAGGGGCAGCAGCCTTTTCAGTAGTTGCAGGGGCTACAGTCTGGATGACTGACTGATCTGGCCTTGTAACACTAACCAAAACAGCCTTGCTGTGCTGGTACTGCGAACGCCTAAAAGCAAGGGGAAACTACAGCCGTAATTTTTCCCGAGGGCGCCGGCCGAAGTGGCCGTGCGGTTCTAGGCGCTGCAGTCTGGAACCGCGGGACCGCTACGGTCGCAGGTTCGAATCCTGCCTCGGGCATGAATGTGTGTGATGTCCTTAGGTTAGTTAGGTTTAACTAGTTCTAAGTTCTTGGGGACTAATGACCTCAGAAGTTGAGTCCCATAGTGCTCAGAGCCATTTGAAACATTTTTTTCCCCCGAGGGCGTGCAGCTTTACTGTATGGTTAAATGATGATGGCGTCCTCTTGGGTAAAATATTCCAGAGGTAAAATAGTCCCCCATTCGGATCTCCGCTCGGGAACTACTCAAGAGGACGTTGTTATCAGGAGAAAGAAAACTGGCGTTCTGCGGATCGGAGAGTGGAATGTCAGATCCCTTAATCGGGCAGGTAGGTTAGAAAACTTAAAAAGGGAAATGGATAGGTTAAAGTTAGATATAGTGGGAATTAGTGAAGTACTGTGGCAAGAGGAACAAGACTTTTGGTCAGGTGAATACAGGGTTATAAATACAAAATCAAATAGGGGTAATGCAGGAGTAGGTTTAAGAATGAATAAAAATATAGGAGTGCGGTAAGCTACTACAAACAGCATAGTGAACGCTTTATTGTGGCCAGGATAGACACGAAGTCCACACCTACTACAGTAGAACAAGTTTATATGCCAACTAGCTCTGCAGATGATGAAGAAATTGATGAAATATATGATGAGATAAAAGAAATTATTCAGGTAGTGAAGGGAGACGAAAATTTAATAGTCATGGGTGACTGGAATTCGAGAGTAGGAAAAAGGAGAGAAGGAAGCATAGTAGGGGAATATGGATTGGGGGAAAGAAATGAAAGAGGAAGCCGTCTGGTAGAATGTTGCACAGAGCATAACTTAATCATAGCTAACACTTGGTTCAAGAATCATAAGAGAAGGTTGTACACATGGAAGAATCCTGGAAATACTAGAAGGTATCAGATAGATTATATAATGGTAAGACAGAGATTTAGGAACCAGGTATTAGATTGTAAGACATTTCCAGGGGCAGATGTGGACCCTGGCCACAATCTATTGGTTATGAGCTGTAGATTAAAACTGAAGAAACTGCAAAAAGGTGGGAATTTAAGGAGATGGGATCTGGACAAGCTGATTAAACCTGAGGTTGTACAGAGTTTCAGGGAGAGCATAAGGGAACAATTGTCACAAATGGGGGAAATAAATACAGTAGAATAAGAATGGGTAGCTCTGAGGAATGAAGTAGTGAAGGCAGCAGAGGATCAAGTAGGTAGAAAGACGAGGGCTAGAGAGCTAGTAGAAATCCTTGGGCAACCGAAGAAATATTGAATTTAATTGATGAAAGGAGAAAATATAAAAATGCAGTAAATGAAGCAGGCAAAAAGGAATACAAACGTCTCAAAAATGAGATCGACAGGAAGTGCAAAATGGCTAAGCAGGGATGGCTAGAGGGCAAATGTAAGGATCTAGAGGCTTATCTCACTAGGGGTAAGATAGATACTGCCTACAGGAAAATTAAAGAGACCTTTGGAGAAAAGAGAACCACTTGTAAGAATATCAAGAGTTCAGCTCGAAACCCAGTTCTAAGCAAAGAAGGGAAAGCAGAAAGGTGGAAGGAGTATATAGAGATTCTGTACAAGGATGACGTACTTGAGGTCAACATTCTGGAATTGGAAGAGAATGTAGATGAAGACGAAATGGGAGATACAATATTGCGTGAAGAGTTTGACAGAGCACTGAAAGACCTGAGTCGAAACAAGCCCCCGGGAGTAGACAACATTCCATTAGAACTACTGACGGCTTTGGGAGAGCCAGTCCTGACAAAACTCTACCATCTGGTGAGCAAGATGGATGAGACAGGCGAAGTACCCTCAGAATTCAAGAAGAATATAATAAATCCAATCCCAAAGAAAGCAGGTGTTGACAGATGTGAAAATTACCGAACAATCAGTTTAATAAGCCACAGGTGCAAAATACTAACGCGAATTCTTTACAGACGAATGGAAAAACTAGTAGACGCCAACCTTGGGGAAGATCAGTTTGGTTTCCGTAGAAATATTGGAACACGTGGGGCAATACTGACCTTACGACTTATCTTAGAAGAAAGATTAAGGAAAGCCAAACCTACGTTTCTAGCATTTGTAGACTTAGAGAAAGTTTTGACAATGTTGACTGGAATACTCTCTTTCAAATTCTAAAGGGGGCTGGGGTAAAATACAGGCAGCGAAAGGCTATTTACAATTTGTACAGAAACCAGATGGCAGTTATGAGTCGAGGGACATGAAAGGGAAGCAGCGGTTGGGAAGGGGGTGAGGGTTGTAGCCTCTCCCCGATGTTATTCAATCTGTATACTGAGCAAGCAGTAAAGAAAACAAATGAAAAAATCGGAGTAGGTATTATAATCCATGGAGAAGAAATAAAAACTTTGAGGTTTGCCGATGACATTGCAATTCTGTCAGAGACAGCAAAGGACTTGGAAGAGCAGATGAATGCAATGGACAGTGTCTTGAAAGGAAGGTATAAGATGAACATCAACAAAAGCAAAACGAGGATAATGGGATGTAGTCGAATTAAGTTGTGTGATGCTGAGGAAATTAGATTAGGAAATGAGACAAAGTAGTAAAAGAGTTTTTCTATCTGGGGAGAAAAATAACTGATGATAGTCGAAGTAGAGAGGATATAAAATGTAGACTGGCAATGGCAAGAAAAGCGTTTCTGAAGAAGAGAAATTTGTTAACATCGAGTATAGATTTAAGTTTCAGGAAGTCGTTTCTGAAAGTATTTGTATGGAGTGTAGCCATGTACGGAAGTGAAACATGGACGATAAATAGTTTGGACAAGAAGAGAATAGAAGCTTTCGAAATGTGGTGCTACAGAAGAATGCTGAAGATTAGATGGGTAGATCACATAACTAATGAGGAGGTATTGAATGGAATTGGGGAGAAGAGGAGTTTTTAGCACAACTTGACCACAAGAAGCGCCCGGTTGGTAGGACATGTTCTGAGGCATCAAGGGATCACAAATTTAGCATTGGAGGGCAGTGTGGAGGGTAAAAATCATAGAGGGAGACCAAGAGATGAATACACTTAGCAGATTCAGAAGGATGTAGGTTGCAGTAGTTACTGGGAGATGAAGAAGCTTGCACAGGATAGAGTAGCATGGAGAGCTGCATCAAACCAGTCTCAGGACTGACGACCACAACAACAACAACCTTTACCGAGGAGTCAAGCAGTATATTGCTCCCTCCTACGTATATCTCGCGAAGAGATCATGAGGATAAAATCAGAGAGATTAGAGCCCACACAGAGGCATACCGACAATCCTTCATTCCACGAACAGTACGAGACTGGAATAGAACGGAGAACCGTTTGAGGTACTCATGGTACCCTCCGCCACACATCGTCAGGTGGCTTGCCCCGTATGGATGCAGGTGTAGATGTAGAACTTGTTAGAAATACAGAAAAATGTACTTTAATGCAGATGAGTAGGAAATGCAGTCATGTAATGGTCGAATGCAGCATTAGTAGCGTAGTGCTTGACGCAGTCATGTCGATTAAATATCTGGGCAAAACGTCTCGAAGTGATATGAAATCGAACGAACACGTAGGGACGGTAGTAGAGAATACGAATGGTCGATTTCTGTACACTGGGAAAATTTTAGGGTAGAGTGAATCGACCGTAAACGGGACTGACTATAGAACTTTAGTGCGACCGATTCTTGAGCATAGAGTATTTGGTATCCACACCACGACGGATAAAACGATGATATCTAAGCAATTCAGAGGTGATCCGCTAGATTTCTTACATTTAAAGTAGTATGGAAATGCTTCGTAAACACAAGTGGGAATCTATGAAGCGAAAACAACATTTAATCGTGGAGCAGCAGTGAAAAATCTTAGAGAACCGGCATTTGAAGCTGCTTTCCCCAGCGTACTTTTCGCGTAAGAACAAAGAAGACAAGAAGAAATTTGGAGTCCTTCGGAGGCGCATAGACAATCGTCTTTCTCTCGCTCTATTCGCGACTCGAACAGGAAGGGAAGTGACTTTAAAGGTAAGGTACCCTACCTCATGCAGTATACGGTGCCTTGCGGCTTTAGTATGTAGATTTGGATATACAAGCGTACATACAGATGTTTCAATTTGCTGTACGTTGTCACCCGTAAGAAGAGGGATTCCACGTATCATCCTGGCATTTGGAAGAAAAGATGCTCTCGTTTGCGAATTCTGTTAAAATTCAATCAAATGTGCCTGGTTCATCTTGTAAATCAAGACAAAACTGTACGGTTTAAGGGGACACCGTTCCTACTTCATCAAACAGAAATGATATACGCTTAACCCCTGACCTACATCTGCTCGATTGTTCTGCTGGAGTCATTTAAGGTCATCGTGGAGGCCAAGGAGCAGGCCCTGTTCGAAATTTCCGTCTTGGACCACAATGGCGCGTCAGACGTATAAAACGTGACTGTGCCCCATCACATCCTCCATACCTCGGTCCTACATGAATGATGTTGTAGTAGTCGTTGTAGCCTTCAACAAGAAGGATGAAACCTTCCAAGCTACTCTCTCCCGCGCAAGCTTCTTCAGTCCCAAAAAACTACTGCTACCCGCATCGTTTAATAATCCTTTGCTGCTTTCATCTCTTGGTCTCCCTCTTCAATATTTATTCTCCACACTTTCCTCCAGTTCAAAACTGATGACCCCTTCGTATCTCAGAATGTGTCTTATCAATCGATACGCTCTTTAAGTCAGATTGCGCACAGATATAATTTCTCCCCAATTGTATTCCTTACCTCCTCATTGGCTACATGATCTACACATCAAATCTTAGTAGTCTTCTGTAACACTACATTTCCGAAGCTTCTAACCTCTTCTTGTCTTCATATCTACACAAGGCTACACTCTAGACGAACACCTTCAGAAAAGTCTTAGTGACACATTATCTATACTGACGTTGTGTAGAGAAATGCTTTTGTTGCCACTGTGATTCTACATTTTATATTACATTTACTTTGGACATCATGAGTTACTTTACTGCCAAAATTGCAAAATTCATCTACTTTTAGTGTCTCGTGTCCGAATTTCTTCCCTTAGAATTCTACTACATTCCCTTAACTTTGTTTTGGTTTCGTTGATGTTCATCTTACAACCTTCTTCCCAGACACTACCCACTCCATCTAATTGCTCTTCCAAGTCTTTTGGTTCTCTAATAGAATTACAGTTTCATCGGAGAAAGTCAAGTTCTTGTTTCTTCCTCCTGAACTTTAATGCCTTCTCCAACTTTTTCTTGGGTTTTCTTTACTGCTTACACAATGTGCAGAGTGAATAGCAACGGAAAGAGGACACAATCTTGTTCCAACCTCAAACCTTGCTTTCTTTCATGTCCTTCGACTCTCATAACTGCCTTATGCTTTGTATACAAGTTGTAAATAGCTTTTCGCTCCCTGTATTTTACCCCTACTACCTTCAGAATTTCAGAGTGTAATCCAGTGAACTTGCCAAAAGCTGCCTCTGTCTACAAATACTAGACATATAGGTTTGCCTGTCCTTACCCTATCTTCTAAGAGTCGCAACGTCAGTTTTGCCTCGCGAGTTCGTACATTTCCCCGAGATCCGGAGTGATGTGCACCGAAGGTGGGTTCTAAATTTCTCCCCTCTTGTCTAAACAGTTCGTGTTAGCATTTTGCTGCCACTACTCACTAAACAGACAGTCCGGTAATACGTACACCTGTCACAAGCTGCATGCTTTGTAACTTTAATTGGTACATTCTTCTTGAAGTCTGAGAGTATTTCGCCTGCCTTTTACATCTTGTTCACCAGGAGGAATAGTTTCGACATGACTGGCTCTCTCAAGAATGTCAGCTGTTCTGACGAAACGTCGTCTACTCAGTGACCTTGATTTGACTTAGGCTTTTCAGTGCTCTCTCACATTCTTCACACAGGTTCATATCTTCCATTTCATCTTCATCTAAGTTCTCGTCTCTTTCTGTAATAGTGCTTTCATGTTCATTTCGCTTTCAAAGCCATCTATATATTCCTTCCATCTTTCAGTTTTCCTTGCTTTGCTTTGTACTCGTTTCCCGTCTGACCCCTTGATATTCAAGTAGCTGCTCCTAATTTTTCCAAAGGCCTCTTCAGTTTTCGTATAGGCAGTATTAAATATCTTTCCCCTAGTGATACATGCTTCTGTGTCCTTACATTAGTCCTGCTTCATCCCACGCTTCGGTGTGGATGAGCACATATTTTACAACGATTGTTACCCGTGTTTTATGTTCCGTTTTATATTCCTGTTCTGGGATTTTTCTTGCCACCCGTCTCCCTATGTTACTGAACGGGCGCTGAAGACCTTGCTGTCGTGCGCCCAAAAAAACCCCTCTACTACTACTACTCTAGCCATCCCTGCTTAGCCGTTTCGCACGTTTGTCGATCTCATTGTTAGACGTTTGCATTCCATTTCGCCTGCTCCATTTTCTTCCTTTACCAATTAAACTCAGTGTCTTCTGCGATATTCAAGTAGTTCTCCTAGAAATAATGAAAGTTAATCGGGAAGATTCAAAAAATGTTCAAATGTGTGTGAAATCTTATGGGACTTAATGGTAAGGTCATCAGTCCCTAAGGTTACACACTACTTAACCTAAATTATCTTAAGGACAAACACACACACCCATGCCCGAGGGAGGACTCGAACCTCCGCCGGGACCAGCCGCACAGTTCATGACTGCAGCGCCTCAGACCGCTCGGCTAGTTACGCGCGGCTCGGGAAGATTACTCGATGAGGTTTCGGGATTTAGCCAGGCCATGTTGACTTCTTCCCACGATATTTCGGCTGGCAATCGTCCAGCCATCTACAGGTGCGGGTCCGTCACGTGAAGATTAGGTTCGAATTGTTCTTTGACGGCCGGCCGCGGGGGCCGTGCGGTTCTGGCGCTGCAGTCCGGATCCGCGGGACTGCTATGGTCGCAGGTTCGAATCCTGCCTCAGGCATGGGTGTGTGTGATGTCCTTAGGTTAGTTAGGTTTAAGTAGTTCTAAGTTCTAGGGGACTTATGACCTAATATGTTGAGTCCCATAGTGCTCAGAGCCATTTTTTTGTTCTTTGACTATATTTAATATTGTAGGTAGTGATGGCTGTTAATCACACATTTGCAATTTGCGTGCAGATGTTTGCTCGAAAGTTTTTTCTTCTTTTGCCTTACGGTTCCACCTGAGTCAGTGTTCTCTAGTAATTATAATACCGGTACATACTGTTTATGACAAAATGAGAAGGAACGCGAAAAGAGGAGTCAAACTGTGTCCCGGTGTTGCTTTAAACCAATCACAAGGTTGGATACTGGAGAAACAGAGAGAATGTTATACCTCCAATGACATCATCGGTGGGACGGTGCACCCTAATCTTGCTTCTTTCCTTCAATACGCAGAACGTCCCATCAACATCCAGTAATAGGAAGACTAGACGTTTGCGTCTCTCTGGTTGGCAGTTATGCATGTCATAGAGGACGACAGTTCCATGACGGTTGAACGCAGTTTCAGGAACACGCTGGCGGGCGACAGCTGTCGATTCTCACAGCTGATGGACGGCAGACAGCAGATGACAAGTGACACTCGCCAGCTGCCGCTGCCAGTCATCTACCACAGGCAGTGCTCTACCTTAAGTCGTCTATTCCGCGTACTGTACTACCCATCTGATGTCCCAGGCATGAGAAGGAATTATTACCAGTCTACATTCTGACTTTTAAGTTCCCCATAGCCAATGTTACACAGCCTTACACAAACTTTACGTAAATAATGAATCTCATTCACACATATAGCACCACATATTGCCCTTTTGCGATGCATCTATACTAGTTTTGGCGGTAAGTAATCTACCAGTCAACTGACATAAGAATTAACAACTTTCAAAAACGGTTTTCGAAAGTCCTAGCTGCAGTCTGCAATGAAAGTACAATTGCAGGGAAGCGAAGTTATGGAGCTGATATAAGAGCTTCATACTTACTGGAAACCCTCACTGTTATTACATGTAAGAATAAAAACAACATTTAGAATGTTGTTTTTTTAGATGTTGGTTTGCTGGAAGACAGTCATTCGAATAAAAAGATTAACCAGCATCGCTTTCAAAACCTCCTAATCTCTTCTTGTCTGAAGCGCTTATTGTCGAAGTCTCACTTACGTACAAGACTACAGTTCTGCAATACTGAACACTATTGATACGAGGAAGATAGTCTGCAAGCTTTGTATCATGTTGGTTCCACTTTGCAAGCTGAATGTTACACTGAGGTGTTGAAAGTCATGGGACAGCGATAAGCAGATGTACAGATGGCGGTAATATCCCGTGCAAATGGTATAAAGGGGTACTGCATTGGCGGAGCTGTCATATATGCTGAGGTGACTCATGTGAAAAGGTTTCCAGCTTGATTAAGGCCACACGACGAGAATTAAGAGGTATTCATCATTTGGTTTTGCAGCTCCTTGTGTTTACGGTGCTTGCAGTTAAAATTCTTGGATGTGAGGTCCACCAGTTATGCAAATCACCGTTTTTTCCAAGTTCCCAAACATGTTCCAGCACCTCTGTGCCATTATCTGTTCTGTTCATCATTCTGTTTTTTTTAATGTGTAATATGAACGTTTTTACTAAATGATTACAAAATTTTGGGAATAGTTAATTGAAAGTTATGTTTGAACTAAATATTCCCGTTATTTTGTAACGATTTAGTAAAATGTTCATATTACAGATTAAATAAAAAAGAAAGCCACTGATGATGGCACAGAGGTGCTGAAACATGTTTGGGGACTTGGAAAAACGATGTTTTGCATCGAGAATGAGATTTTCACTCTGCAGCGGAGTGTGCGCTGATGTGAAACTTCCTGGCAGATTGAAACTGTGTGCCGGGCCGAGACTCGAATTCGGGACCTTTGCCTTTCGCGGGCAAGTGCTCTGAACGCGGAACGGTAGTTGGAGCTAGACGCTTCGGACATTCAATATCTTTAATTGCTAGGAACTTAAATATCCCGAGATCCATAGAGTGAATAGTGTGTCGAGAATGCCAAATTTCAGGCAGTACCTCTCACTTCACTCAACAATCGAGAGTATCGACGTTTCCGTAGAGCTGTCAGTTCTAAAAGACAAGCAAAACTTTGAGGAATAACCGGCAAATATCAATGTGGTACGTACGGCGAACGTATCTGTCAGGACAGTGCAGTGAAATTTAGCGTTAGTGGGCTATCTGCATCAAACTAGTCTCAGGATTGAAGACCACAACAACGGGCTATGGCAGCAGACAAACTGAAGGCCTTTGTTGACACCACAACATCGCCCGTAGCTGTTCTCCTGAGCTTTTGACCATATCGGTTGGACCCTAGACGACTGAAAAACCGTGGTCTGGTCAGGTGGGTACCGATTTCAGTTGGTAAGAGCTGATGGGGAAGCTGGTGATGGCTCCATAATGATGGGCTCTGTGTTTACATGGAATGGACTGCGTCCTCTGATCCAACTGAACTGATCATTGACTGGAATTGGCTATGCTAGGGAACTTGGAGACCGTTTGCCTCCGTTGATTGACTTCATGTTCGAAAACGACGACGGAATTTTGATGGATGACATTTCGCCATGTCATGGCCACAGTTGTTCGCGATTAGTGTGAAGAACATTTTGAACAATTCAAGCGAGTGACTGGACCATCCAGATCGTCCGACACGAATCCCACTGATTATTAATGGGACGTAACCGAAAAGTCAGTTCGTGCGCAAAATCTTACAGTGGCTACACTATCGCAGTTATGGGTAGCTGTAGAGGTAACACGACCCAGTATTTCTGCACGGGACTTCCAACCGCTTGTCGCATACGTGCGGCGTCGAGATGTCGCACTACACAGGAGAAAGCAGGTCCGACGCGATATTAGGAGGCATCCCGTGAGTTTATCCCGCTTTCAGTATTTTCTCCATGCTTAGCTGTTTATATTTTTGTGTGAAATATGTGTGCAGAGGGAAAACTGACAGTTACTTACCGTGAGGAACTTTCCTTCTGGAATTTGTAAACGCCATGTTCCGTAGCAATTACCCGACATGTAGTGAGTTACGAGGGTTGTGTGAAGTGATTTATCTGGGTGTAATATAAAAGGTAATTAAAAGTAACTCCCTTAAAAATTTAACCCTACAAACAACTTTTTTTACATTTACACGGCGATATGAAGCTTTTCGTATGTATCTCAATCACTACAATCTTCACACGGAAGGAACCACACACTAAAGAGCCAAAACATAATGCTCACCTGCTTAATAACTTGTTTGCCCGTATTTGGAACGAAATACGTAACTCGTTCTACGTCTCAGGGATCCGACAGTTGGTTGGTCAGGTTTTAGAGGTACGTATTTGGCATTATATTTTAACTGAGGTTCAGTCTTGATCACAACACTTATGTCTCAATAGCATAGGTGACCGGTTTCGGTTATATTTATATAACCATCTTCAGACCTGTGAATTAATTTTGGAAAATACTATAGACCAATCTTAAAATAAAATGGATTAGATCGATGAGTTCTAAATATTTAATCAGCGGTCCCACCAGTTATTCAGACATACATAATGTTGAACCTACTCTTGGCTGCTATCCTACTATTATAAATAATGTCACTATGAAAACTACAGTTAAAGTAAGACGATTCTGCAACATCCATCAAAGATGCAATTGTGATGTAGGCGTCTCGGTATAATCGATACATACCACAACTCCAAGAACCTTTACATCTTTGATTTAACTGACACTGTAATAGTATTAAGGTTGCCCATAGAGGGCACAGCTATTACACATCGTAGTTTACCGTTTTTATCTATAACATAAATAAGTTTTAGGCATACTAACTATAATCAGATATTTTAAACGACTCAGTTTTATGTTATAAGTGTATTTCGTACTTTTATACTTTGACGATAGCGTCATATTATGAACGCTGATTGGCAATTGCGGAGTAGTGTCAGAGGAAGTAGGCGGAGCCTCTGCATATTTAAGCTCATGCTCAGCACTCATAACCATCAGTTGACTTCGTAGCAGCTGAGGAGAGCTCCGCCTAACATCGTCCAAGGAAGCCATGAGTATAATAAGTTTTATTTTATCTTGTTAAAATTTTGTCGCCATTAGACGCTTTTCATTTTATTTTAAGATTGGTCTCTAGTATTTTCTAAAATTAATTCACAGGTCTGAAGATGTCTACGCTCAGGTAATGTAATTTGAATGAATAACGAGTCACTGATTTACGTACGCGGCGTTCGCGCCCAATGGCGACCCAGATGGGTTCCATGCGATTTAAATCAGGTGAATTTGATCGCTGAGACAATAACGTGAGTTTAGTATAATACTCCTCAAATTACTGTAGCACTGTTCTGGCTCCGAGACATGGAAATTTATACTGCTGAAACGTGAAATCGCCCTCAGCGAAGATATCAAACATGAAGGGACGCAGGTAGTTTGCAGGTTTCAGGGTGTCTTTGATTACTACTACAGGTCCATGGGGAAGCTCAAGACTTAAGAAAACGTCTCCCATAATGTCACACTGCTTCGATTAACCTGCGTCCGTGGCGAGCTACGTTTCACGAGCCACCGTTCACCTCGACCTCGATGACGCCGTTTGTGGAGACGACCATCCACCTATTCTGGCAAAAATGTGATTCACCCGAAGAGCCGACACGTTGATCGACGGTGAATACCGATGGTCCCGTGCCCACTGCAGTCGTAATTGACAATACCGTTGGATTAACATGTGAACCCGCTGGGGTGGTCTGCTGCGGAGCTCCGTATTCAACAATGTACAATGAAAGTACTGCTCCGAAACCTTTGCGCGTGCACCAGCACTGTTTCCTCTCGGCAGAGATGCCACAAATCACCATCCATCCTACTTTACGGATCAGACAAGCCTCCACGTCCCACGTTCCGTGAAGAGTCGTGGTCGTCCAACCATTTAGCGCGTAGTGATAGTTTCACTGAGTTGCCTATTCCCATGATGTTCACCACAGTAGCACATAAATATTCGACCAGCTTCGCTGTTTTCGAGATACTCGTTCATAGGCTCTGCGCAATAATAACCTGTCCTTTGTCGAAGTAGATTATCTCAGTTGATTTCCCCATTTGCAGTCCGTATCTTCGATGGGGTGATTCCCCCTCCCTCCCCCCCCCCCCCCACCCCCACCCCACCACTCGTCCGTGTCTGCTCCGCTTACATACTTTCGTCAGTGTCACGTACTCGCAGCGCCATCAGGTAGCATTCAACGTCGCGGTTGGCAGTGTTTTGGCTGATCAGTGAATCTAATAGATAAGTCAAGTAGATTATGTAGAACACAATGTTAAGATTATTAACGAAATAGCTAGGATAATGATCATTTAGTGTGGAACGGGAGACCCTTGCGCAGAAAGAAAATTACGTTGCAACAAAATCACGCTATTGTGTGTGGCTGAGAATGTGTAGGTCGTCAGTAACATGGCTACTTTCTGATTTATATTAAGAGGACGATGATCAACAGATTTCAAATTTCGCAATAATGGCTTCCACAATAGCTGTATCTCACTTCTTTATTGAAACGCTTTCAGTTTTTGTCCAATAACAGTCCATCCTCAATCCTTAAGAACGATCTTTTCTTAATGTCGTTCTTAACGACAGAAAATGTTTGATTGAAACTGCTGATGTCCCAATAAAGAAGTGATATACAACTATTGTGCCAACTCATTTCTTTTTTCTCGGTGTATCCGTATTTCACGGGATGCTTGAGGAGCAAATTAAGCGCTGGTCATTAAACCTGGAATAGCAGTATTGAACCATCACTTAGGAAGGTTCACGAACAACAACTCAGATACACATGTTATTCCAAAACGTTATCGTGGAAGTAGGGGCCAGGAGACGCTGGTGAAAACACACGCACTGCTGAAGATATCTTTTGTTTTAAAGAGTTCCTCAATAATAAATTTTTAAGTTTGGCTTTTTTTAAAAACAAAAAACAATTTCAAAAACAGTTTCCAAAGCTGACAAATTTTCTTTATGATAAGGAGATTGCAAGGTATGACGTTAACATCTTCCCAATAATGAGATTTTAAACATGACATAAATTTTCTCTACGTAGAGGATATTGCAAGGTATGACGTTAACAACTTCCCAATAATAAGATTTTAAACTTATCATATATACGTAACAGAACAATTCCTTAAAAAACCTTTAAGTAGCTAGTTTGTACTAAATTTAAAATAGCTGTCTCTTGCCAATTAAATAACTTATATTACACCTGTCATTTGTCACAAGACAAATGTGAATAAGCCACCACACAAACCTTCACATTAAAGGCAGTTCAAAAAAATTTTCCTTAGCTCGGTGAGGGAGTGACACGTCTAAAGGGGCCCAGATCACAATAGGCGGAATAGTTACTGGTGGTCTACAGGGCCACAGCAGATCAGCCCCAAAACTTACATTGCAACCCATCATCTCCCCGAGTTACCCAAAACCAGAAGATGTAGCACGGGCGGTGCCTGTACAGACTCTGAACCACAGAGATACACGACACCAAAACTAAATCACCCAATCAAGGTGTGAATGAAACAGGCCGACCAAGAAGCAATTACCACATTCCCGCGGACAGGCAAACGGAAACTGTGATGGGAAGACCCCAACAAACCCACTGGTGAAGAAACTCATACACTTCACTAGAACGTTACATAAAAACAGTACTAAACTTCTCACAATCCACCACAGCGCCGGGAACACGTTGCACCTGCAAATGCTCGTCAGAGCCAGCCGCTGCCAGTGGTTTCAACGGCCGATAAGAAGACATACGGTCCCACGCGCTGATCTCCTGCACCACGGCTTCTAAGCTTCATAAGCCACGCGCATGAGGGTAAGGCAGACTCGGCCTCTGACAGCCAAGAGGTCGGCCAAAGCACGTGGCGACCAGTTGACGACCACCAACAACAGGGCCCCGCTCGCGCCACCACCCCTCTCGGTCACCGCCCAGTACGTACTGCCTAGATCGTCCCGCGACCGTACACTTGCACCACCTCCCGCCAGAGGGCGGTAGCGATCCAAACAGAGCCAAACCGAAAGCGCCACCGCGGACACTATACGCGAAGTGAAAGCACTCCGCCTGGCGCGCTTTTCGAAGAGCCGGACACAACTACGGCTCAAGTACGGACAGCAAATAACGGTATTATACTTATTCTTCGCTTGCTTAATAGTACGAAATTTACATGACTGAATTTGTAGGGGTGAGCCATCTCACAACGTCGCCAATGTTACGACGTATTCGAACTCCCGCACCTGCAGTATGACTGTGGCCCCTCTTCAGCGAAGCTGCCTGCTGTAGGGTGGCAACCGCAGTGGTCCGGCGCATCCAGCCTTCGATCTCTTAGGTCGATCTGTTGGGCCTGTTCGCCGCAGGGCACTGCTACCTTGCTCTGCCGCTCCAGCCTCCTCTGTCAGCACCACCAGCAGTGGCAGTCACCAACGAGTTTGTTGGACGTGTGTCGCCTGGCTCTGTTAAGGTTGCCGGTGGTTACTGCGGTGTCACCGCCAGACACCACACTTCCTAGGTGGTAGCCTTTAAATCGGCCGCGGTCCGTAAGTATTGCGTCGGACCCGCGTGTTGCCACTATGAATGATTGCAGACCGAGCGCCGCCACACGGCAGGTCTAATCTAGAGAGACTCCCTAGCACTCACCCCAGTTGGACAGCCGACTTTGCTAGCGGTGGTTCACTGTCTACATACGCTCTCATTTGCCGAGACGACAGTTTAGCATAGCCTTCAGCTACGTCATTTGCTACGACCTAGCAAGGCGCCATAGTCAGTTACTATATGTCTTCTGAACAGATAAGATTGTGAATCATGTACCGTCAAGAGTGACGTGCATCATTAATGGATTAAAGTTAAGTACCAAACTAGCTACGTCCGCTTTCTGAATTCTAATTCCTTGTCATGTTCCAGACCTCACGTCAGTATAGTTCTTCCCTCCTCACGCCAGCCTGCGTGATCTATAACGCGTGCATTTCGGCCTCCTCTAGTAACACGGTGTTGGCTCTTCTGCCAACCCAGCAGTTACCTGCCTCGGGTGGTGGACTCAGGTGTACCTCGCAGCTGCGTGGAAGTGTTGGCTGGAATTGGTTGGAATTCAGAAATTCCTTGCCGAAAACAACGGATGAAATTATCTTAAGAAAGTTTAATTGTTTCAAACGTTTATGAGCACGTTGGTTATATTTGACGGGTGATCAGTTATCTGACAGTTCATGAATAATACTGCGTTAAATATGTTTGCCTTGAGATTTTGGTAACGGATAATCATTGTTAAGTGCTGACGGTTGGTTCTAGTATGGAAACTGTTTTATTATTTTCAATTCCACTCATCTCTCTGCTAGTATTCTCCATTCATCGATATTGGGCTATTAACAGATTGTGAGTTTAAGCACACGGTTCTGCTAAAGGGGTTACGATTTTTATACTGCTTTGCTTAAATTACTTTGTGTTACGGTCTTGTACCCACCGAGCAAACCGTAAACCTGTATCTATGTGATCGTTTAAAGCTGTATTTCACTTTACATCATACACTGAGGTGACAAAGGTCATGGGATAGCTATATGTATATACAGGTTGTTCCATTGACCGTGACTGGACCAAACGTCTCACGAAATAAGCGTCAAACGAAAAAACTATAAACAACGGGACTCGTCTAGCTTGAGGGGGGAAACCAGATGGCGCTATGGTTGGCCAGCTAGATGGTGCTGCCATAGGTCAAACGGATATCAACTGCGTTTTTTTAAATAGGAACTCCCACTTTTTATTACATATTCTTATAGTAAGTAAAGAAATAGGAATGCTTTAGTTGGACCACTTTTTTCGTTTTTTGATAGATGGCGCAGTAATAGTCACAAACGTATAAGTACGTGGTATCACGTAACATTCCCCCAGTGCGGACGGTATTTGATTCTTGATACATTACCCGTGTTAAAATGGACCGTTTACCAATTGCGTAAAAGGTCGATATCGTGTTAATGTATGGCTATTGTGATCAAAATGCCCAACGGGCGTGTGCTATGTATGCTGCTCGGTATCCTGGACGACATCATCCTAGTGTCCGGACCGTTCGCCGGATAGTTACGTTATTTAAGGAAACAGGAAGTGTTCAGCCACATGTGAAACGTCAACCACGACCTGCAACAAATGATGATGCCCAAGTAGGTGTTTTAGCTGCTGTCGCGGCTAATCCGCACATCAGTAGCAGACAAATTGCGCCAGAATCGGGAATCTCAAAAACGTCGGTGTTGAGAATGTTACAGCAACATCGATTGCACCCGTACCATATTTCTATGCACCAGGAATTGCATGGCGACGAGTTTGAACGTCGTGTACAGTTCTACCACTGGGCAGAAGAGAAATAACGGGACGAAGACAGATTTCTTGCACGCGTTCTATTTAGTGACGAAGCGTCATTCACCAACAACGGGCCGGCCAGAGTGGCCGAGCGGTTCTAGGCGCTACAGTCTGGAACCGCGGGCCGCTACGGTCGCAGGTTCGAATCCTGCCTCGGGCATGGATGTGTGTGATGTCCTTAGGCTAGTTAGGTTTAAGTAGTTCTAAGTTCTAGGGGACTGATGACCTCAGAAGTTAAGTCCCATAGTGCTCAGAGCCATTTGAACCATAATATGCACTATTGGGCAACGGAAAATCCACGATGGCTGCCACAAGTGGAACATCAGCGACCTTGGAGGGATAATGTATGGTGAGGCATTATGGGAGGAAGGATAATTGGCTCCCGTTTTATCGATGGCAATCTAAATGTTGTAATGTATGTTGATTTCCTACGTAATGTTCTACCGATGTTACTACAAGATGTTTCACTGCATGACAGAATGGCGATGTACTTCCAACATGATGGATGTCCGGCACATGGCTCGCGTGCGGTTGAAGCGGTATTGAATAGCATATTTCATGACAGGTGAATGGTCGTCGAAGTACCCATACTATGGCCCGCACGTTCACCGTATCTGACGTCCCCGGATTTCTTTCTGTGGGGAAAGTTGAACGATATTTGCTATCGTGATCCACCGACAACGCCTGACAACATGCGTCAGCGCATTGTCAGTGCATGTGCGAATATTACGGAAGGCGAACTACTCGCTGTTGAGAGGAATGTCGTTACACGTGTTGCCAAATGCATTCAGGTTGACGGACATCATTTTGAGCATTTATTGCATTAATGTGGCATTTACAGGTAATCACGCTATAACAGCATGCGTTCTCAGAAATGATAAGTTCACAAAGGTACATGTATCACATTGGAACAACCGAAATAAAATGGTCAAACGTACCTACGGCCTGTAATTTAATTTAAAAAACCTACCTCTTACCAACTGATCGTCTAAGATTGTGAGCCATATGTTTGTGACTATTACATCGCCATCTATCACAAAGCGAAAAAAGTGGTCCAACTAAAACATTCATATTTCTTTACGAACTACACGAATAATAAAAAATGGGGGTTCCTATTTAAAAAAAACGCAGTTGATATTTGTTTGACCTATGGCAGCGCACCGAGCGAGGTGGTGCAGTGGTTAGAGACTGGACTCGCATTCAGGAGGACGACGGTTCAATCCCGCGTCCGGCCATCTTGATTTAGGTTTTCCGTGATTTCCCTCAATCACTCCAGGCAAATGCCGGGATGGTTCCTCTGAAAGGGAACGGCCGACTTCCTTCCCCATCCTTCCCTAATCCGATGAGACCGACGACCTCGCTGTCTGGTCTCCTTCCCCAAACAACCCAATCCAACCCCAACCCACCAACACATATGGCAGCGCCATCTAGCGGGCCAAACATAGCGCCATCTGGTTTCCTCCTTCAAGCTAGACAAGGTTCGTTCATTGTAGTTTTTTTGTTTGACGCTTATTTCGTGAAATATTTCTCCGGTCACGATCAACAGCGGACCACCCTGTAAACAGATGGTGGTAGTATCGCATTCACAAGGTATAAAAAGGAGCGCTTTGGCGAAGCTATCATTTCCATTCAGGTGATACGTGTATCCAATGTGATTATGGCCGCACGACAGGAATTAACGATCTTTAACGCGGAAAGGTATTTGGAAACATTCCATTTCCGAAATCGTTAGGGAATTCAGTATTCCGAGACCCACAGTGTCGAACGTGAGCCTCGAATGTGAAATTTCAGACTTTACCTCCCACCACGGACAACAACGACCGAGAGCAGCGTCGTTCGCTTAGAGTTGCATTCACTGCGTGAAACAACCGCGTACTGGCTCGGCAGCAGACGACCGACGCGAGTGCCTTTGCTCACAGCATGATATCGCCCGCAGCGCCGCTCCTGGCTTCGTCACCACACCATTTGGACTCTAGGCCACTGGAAAACTATGGCACGTCAGATGAATTCCCATTTTACTTGGTAACAGCTGGTGGTAGGGTTCGAGTGTGGAACAGACTCCACGAAGCCATTTACCCAACCTGTCAACAAGCCACTGTGCAAGCTGGTGGTGGCTCCATAATTGGTTGGCTGTGTTTACATGGAATGGACAGGATCCTATGGTCCAACTGGACGCATCATTAATGGTTAGTTCGGACACTTACTGGCCAGTTCTGACATGTCACCAGGCCACAACTGTTCGCAATTCGTCTATAGAACATTGAGGACAACTGGAGCGATTGATTTGGTCATCCAGATTGCCCGAAAATAATCCAATTCGACGTTTATGGGACATAACCGAGATGTCAATTCGTGAAGAAAATCCTGCGGCAGTAACACATTGGCACTTATGGGCGCTATACAGGCAGCATGGCTGAATTTTTGTGGAGAGACTTTCCAGCGACTTGCTGCACTGCGACGAGCAATAAGAGGTCCGATATATTAAGAGGTATCCTATGACCTTTGCCACCTTAGTGTAAGTATTTTTTTGATTAGATGAGAGCTTTTTGCGGGAGCGTTTTGTTGTAATAAAATCAGGTTAGCAATGTGATTCGATGAAATGCGATTTGCAAGAAATGTATCGCACCCGTCCCGACCTAGGCCAGCCACTCATTTAAAAGGTATCAATGAGATTTGGGGGTGTACATTGCGGGAAATTTAGAAGACAGGGTTGATACATCTGGCACAGCAACTACTCTAAATTAGCTGGGCATCAAGTGGAACTGAAATTATAGACACGAGTACGTCACTACATGCTGCTCCAGCTGCTTGTCAGGATTCATAAACTGTGGTGACTGGCTGGTGGTGGCGTGGCAGTCGCTCGGCGACCCATTATCAGGTGTTTAAATTGGGCGAGACACCTTGAGGACGTGTCGGGTAGCGCAAGAGGCGAAAACGCTATTTGTCGAGGTCGTCAGGACAGCACAGGCAACATGTTGTCTTACGTGTTCTTAGCGAAAGATAAGGTCACTGAGATTTGGAAGATAGTTCATACATCACGATGTAAACGTAACTGCTGCTGTACAATCTTCCGGACTTGCGAACTAGAGGTGACCATGTTTTGTGCCCAAAGGCTCCCTATACCATAAAGGGAGCTATTGGGCCAGTATGACGATGACGACTACAGTCTGGCATCGTTCGTTCTCCTAGCATTTCATCGTGATGCTGTATAGATCCGGGACTCTTCTGATTTGACGACCTTTTGGGAGCGGTTATACAGCAATCTCGCTGCTTGCAAGTCGCCGGCCTGCCCATTGAGTTTTCCTGTCCCATTTAATCTGTATCGCTGCTGCTCGCCCCACTGCTGGCTACGATCCTCCCGGGACAATGATGTCAAGCTGGTTTGTGTTTCGTGCCGCGACCATCGCCAGATCTCCAGAAACTTCAGCCGTGATAGGCTACACTGTAGTTGTGCCTTGTTTCTTCCCCATTACATCGTCTTTGCAAGGCGTACATCTACATCTGCATGTACATTCATACTCTGCACACTACTGTGAAGTGCATGGCAGAAGGTACTCCTCAAAGAACCATTCAATATGGAGCACAGGAAAAATGACATCTTATATACCTCAGCGAAAGCCGTAACTAGATTAATCTAATCTTCGTGATCACTACAAGATGGATGCATAGGGACCCGTAGTATATTCCTATATTCCTTATTTATTACCAATACTTGAAACATTGTAGCTAATTTGTCAGGAGACTCTTCGTATCTCAATTCATCCATCTTCCAACTCAGGTTTTCACAAATTTCTGTCACGCTCTCTCATGATCAAACATACATGTGACTACTGCGGTACCCTTCTTTGTTTACTTTTAATGTCTGCTGATGTAAGTGGTATCGACCCTACACTTGAGCTATCCTCTCAGATGGGTCACATGACACTTTCGTAAGCAATCTCTTATGCAGACTGGCTGCATTTTCCAGGTTCCGTACCAACGAAACCTCAATACTCTGACAGTGATGTGAGAAGTACGTGACCATTTTAAACAGACATTTCGGCAGTTTCTCATGCAAAGCTGTCTGATACCAGACACTACTGTTTCATGGTGGATGCCGTTAATAAGCCTACAAACTGCGATCAGTGGAAATTGCTTTAATAATTTTGAGTCGAATCTTCACATCTTGCACTGTTTTCATGAAGTGATATTTAAAATAAATTGGAAAATATGTTATGACATTTCTAACTGCCTGAAAAACTGTTATGAATACAGTTCGAGCTGTTATTTGAATTAGTAAAAATATCTGCAGTGTCGGTGGTCTACAGTGAAAGGCAGCATATATACCTGTTCTCTCTCAACGCCAATAACCACATTTTTGGAGTAAATGAACCACTATTACTGTCGCGAGGCGATGAATCAAACGTAGTTCTTTCTTCACATACTGAAGCAACCCATTAAACTGCCAATACCAACAGCCTCAGGGTGAAGTTTCCAAGCAAGAAGCGAGGTGCCCGCTTCGGTAGCTGCGCGATCAGCGCGCCGGGTTGCTAACTGAAGACGCCCGGGTTCGATTCCCACCGGATCGGACATTTTCTTCGTTCTAGGTCTGCGAGTTGTGTTGTCATGACATTCGTATCGTCATAACTGGCATTCCACTCCTTAGGTGTCTCTTTGAGCACGACCCTGAATATAAAAAAAAAGAAAAAAAAGAAAGAAAGGAGCGAAACGGTTGACGAGCACTGAGGTGCCAGCAGGGAGGCAGTAGACTAACGGAATGAGTCTGCTGACAAGCAGCTCTCTCTGTTTACGCAGGCAATCCCTTAAGACCTTGCTCGGAACATGCTTGTCTAAGGCATA
Source organism: Schistocerca piceifrons (assembly GCF_021461385.2). NCBI lineage: Eukaryota > Metazoa > Arthropoda > Insecta > Orthoptera > Acrididae > Schistocerca > Schistocerca piceifrons. The sequence continues at coordinate 283,236,253 of NC_060143.1, forward strand.
TTCAACCATGCTTTAAAAATTTTTCCGTTTGTGCTCCATATATTCGTGCCCAGCAATTTTGTACCTGTAAATGGGATTCATGCCATTCTGAAATCTATTGTATACTGTATTTATGGCGCTGAAATTTTAAAGGCCAGCAGTGTAATTTTCGTCAAGCCGAAATGATCATAGTGCTACTGAGTCATATACCGCGTCAAATAGGTAAGCCTGAAGGTGTTCATTACGTTTACTAACTGTTGGAATGACGATATTTTCTCAGTTTACCGCTAGAGGCTACCATGCCTCGTACAGGCGGTAGTTAACATGCATGAGGTCAAACTAAAAAGCTTTCCGGCTAACAGAAAATAGTGGCCTTTGCTCAACAGGCAAAATAGCCGAAATTGGTCAATAATGGAAAGCAAATAATAATTACGGTGGATGGAGCAAATGTCATCTCAGAAGTTTAATACGTCTGTGGTACCTGTCCGGAGGAAAGTTATCTTACTACCTTCGATTTCCTGTCACGATTTTATCTGCAGCGTCGGGAAATGGCAACCTGTTGATGAGGCATGAGAGGAAGTACAAAGAATGGTCCCTTTTCTCGGACCGTGGCTTCCAGGGAACAATTTCTGTCAGTCCTGGTAAATACAACAAATGCACAATAAAATCTACTTTGCTCTGTGATAATCATACAGTCATCAATGGCAGTTCGTACTATGTGACGGTCCAGCCGTTAATATGAAATGCTGTTGCCGTCCGGCCCTAAGAGCAGCATCAACTCCGTGAACCACGTCTGCCACCTCTAACGGAAAACTAACTAATGCAAAAGCTACGACCTGTTGGACATCTCTTGAAGACGACCTTGTAACTTCTCGATGCCAGAAATGCGACCTTACTGGAGCTCCATCAATTACACGAATCTTTTATGGTTCAAATGGCTCTGAGCACTATGGGACTTAACATCTGAGGTCATCAGTACCCTAGAACTTAGAACTACTTAAACCTAACTAAACTAAGGACAGTACACACATCCATGCCCGAGGCAGGATTCGACACGAATCTTTTACGTTGTCTAGAAGTGTCAGAATTGTTTCCAAACTTAATACAATGTTCGAAATAAGAGACGACTCTTTCGCAGATTTAAGTGCTGTAGTTACGAGCTAAGCGTATTAATACTGCAGGTGTCATCATCGTCATCGTCGTCATCATCGGCATCATCGACATCATTGTCATCATCGCGTCATTTACCATCCACTGCTGGATGAAAGGCTGCTCTACACTCATCCGTCCACTCCATGTTGTGTTATACACATGAGGTCTTTATCTCAATTTTTTCCATCTTTGATAGCGGAAATATTGTTTCGGGCACACGCAATCAATTTTGCCGAGTATGTTTGCCATATCTGTCTATTCCATTTTCGTTGCAACAAAAATGTCTTCCAATCCACCCTTGGTTGAGCCATTTGGTAGTTTCCTCCTCCTTCCATCTAACTCCCAAAATTCAACTTCACTCTGATGGCTAAGCAACCCTCGATAATTGATTGGTTTTGAAATTAAATTTTACGAATTAAAACTTAATAAATATTGATTGTGAGCATACCGAAATCTTAGTGTTGCTAAACTTATGTCCTTTCCCAAAATCGAAACAGGTCAGTTCTACTCCTCTACTATTATTTTTTCCACACCATCCTGCCTGTTTCTTCCACGACTCTGAACATATAAACTCGTTCACTTGTTTTATGTCCCCGATGTTAATTTGTACTGCTTTCTTCTCATGTAATGTAATTAATTTTCGAACATACTTCGAAAATTTTGTAAATTCTTCTATTTGTAGTTGTAATTTATCTGTACTAGAACCAAGTAAAGCAATGTCATTTACAGAACGAAAGCGATTTACATATGAAATGTATATTATTGTATCATTAACAATACGATATTTGCAAATTAACTGACTTTATTTAATCTCTCAACCATTTTATCTGTCCTGAAAACAAAACATTTGTTTTAGTTTTCAGTAGCTTCCATTTCAAAACATACTGGGTTCGGTAATACTTTCACTTAATTTAACGTAATTTACTGATTTTAATGTAACATATGGACTATTAAATTTAGTACTGATAAGCTTTACTCTACTAGAATGCTGTTAAATATCAACAGAATATTTGTGCCCAGTTATCTGACTATATCCTACCTTGGAACTTTCGTTTCACACTTTGGTAAATCTTACCTTTACGGAGTAATATTTGTAACTTCAGAAAAATTTTGCCCCACACAAAACGTGAATGTCATCATTTAAAAATGAAATAATAAAGTATACTAAACTTGTATTACAGGGTTGGCCAGACGCGAAAGTCTGGAAAGTGTTACACAATACAATTCTCTCCCCTTCAGTTTTGGGGGCACGTAGTATCTTGACGTGATTCCCTTCACTGTTCTGAATTCCTATCAGTCCAAATACAGTCCACTGCAAGCTGTACGTTTGAGGTGTATATTCTTCAATTTACTAACATTCATTGAGCATTCGCCTTGTTCAAGACAAATTCTTTTGAAACTGAGTCAAAAGCTTTCTCAAAATTTATAAATCATGTTCTGTGTTCTAACCTAGTTAGATTAGATTAAATTATACTGTACTAGGAACTGAAGAAAACAAATCTTGGAATAGAAATATTATCAAGTACAGCAATACACACACCCACACACACACACAACACACACACACACACACACACACACACACACACACACAGACACACACAGAGAGAGAGAGAGAGAGAGAGAGAGAGAATTTTCACTGTTCGTATTAGAGTTCACCTTTGTATCTTTAAACGAATTTCATATCACTTTCTTTTGTGATTTATAAATATTTCACATAGCGTATCACACTTTAGCAGAAATTGCATTGTGACGCCGTACACTTTTGTGTGAACAATAACTATTAATTATGAAAAGAGAATCAAAGAAATAGCAATAGGAAGGTTCACTTCCACGCAGTGATTAATTTTGGCTGATCATCTGCAGTGCAGTTATAGCCGAGTCAAGTTACTTATTGCAAAGTAAAAATCCGTTGTTAGGTCCTAAAGGAATATTTTGATAACAGTTTTCAATGAGCTAAAATTCATGAAATTTCAACAGATGTTTTTGTTATAACACACAATTACATTAGCTAACAGTTAGACATTCTGAGTATTCCTGTATCATTCTTTCAAGCAATCTAATTTACAGGCAGTCAGACTTATTTCAGATTAGTTATAATCATATTCACAAACATTAATTTGCATAAATAATGTCACGTTCAAAAGCAGGATAACTGCACTGATTCCAGATCAGTGTATGTAATCGGAATTCAGCAGTCAGATTTCTTCAGATTCTTAGCGAAAAATTCAGTTACACACAATTTCAGTATACGACTCCAAGCTACAGAGGTAACTTCCAATACTCATAAAATATGAGTTGTTTTACACGTAAAAGTTCCTGCATGTACTTAAGTTAATGCTGAAACACATTTTCTGTGAATCCTTTGTATTTTGTTTCAAATATGTAAAAGTGGTTATTGTTGACAGGGCTGTAAACAAATCGATTTTGTTGTATCTCTGTTCTTCATTATGTAGTCTTGGGTGGAGAGTAACCGTAAATCGGCAATCTTGGTGGAAGAGCTATGGTAAATAGAGGTCATGTGTTTCGTAATACTATTGTTGGCAGAAATATTTTGTTTAATAATTCATTGTGGTCGAATATTAATGAATGGGGCTGTTAGTTGTTCAGAAATATTTTCTTTCTATTATCACTGGAAGCCACCTGATGAACACACATTTCGCTAGTTAATGTTTCTTCACATCAAAAATATTATCCGAGAGCAGCATCGTATTGCACAGAAGACAGCGACACCAACAGCGAAATAACATGATAAGTAACATTATTTCATAGCTCTCAATGTGGGTAGGGGATTCGGTGCAAGTTACTTAAAAACAAATGATTAATGTCTGTATCAAAGACAGATCATTGAACATTAAGCATTGATGATACCATTGCAGTGTGGAATCATGATTGGACCCAGGTGTGCACGTATTTGTCTGAAGCAAAAGAGAGGCCACGAATGTCTTTCTTCAGGGCTGGATCAAGGTAATCACGTGGAGAGAAATGGTTCAAATGGCTCTGAGCACTATGGGATTTAACATCTTAGGTCATCAGTCCCCTAGAACTTAGAACTACTTAAACCTAACTAACCTAAGGACATCACACACATCCATGCCCGAGGCAAGATTCGAACCTGCGACCGTGGCAGTCTCGCGGTTCCGGACTGCTGCGCCTAGAACCGCACGGCCACCGCGGCAGGCCACGTGGAGAGAGATCGGGACAGTATGGAGGATGTTTAAGAGGTGCCCAGCCATCTTTCTGCACCATAGTCGAAGAAACCTTGGTAACATGTGGTCAGGAAACCGCTATCCCTCCTCCACGCGATATTCATATTTTTAGAGACTTGAAGAGTGACGTTCGTGGTCTCCGATATGCTTCGGACAAAGACGTACACGCCTCTGTACGCCTCTGTACAATCATAGTTCCGTAAGCAATCGCAAATATTTTTCCATGAAGGTATTGTCTCACACTGAGATGAATGTACGGCGATTACTATCGAAATATTAAACACTTACTTACTTTTTTGCCAATCTCTAGTTTTATTTGACTGACGCTTATACGCTGCTTGACAGTTGCTAAGGAACAACTGGCATTTCCTAATGAACAACTGCCATTTGCTACGTAACAATCGAAAATTGCTACGGAACCCCGAGCAGTCATAGTAAAAGGAAACGTAGTGGGCGGAAGGTCCAGCCTGTGTACATAGCTCTGTATGCATGCGACAGTACACACACTACGGTGGAAGAAAGTTGTTGTTGAACCCATTAGTGCGGCATTTCTTGTGGTACGCCAACATGTCTGCAAGGCATCAAATGAGTGCTTACGATCGCGAACTAGTAGTTGGACGGGTAGAAGCCGGTCAAAGTGTCGCTACTGTGGCCATAGTAACGGATGTGTCCAGAGGTAAGATCTTGTGATTAAAAAAAGCCTCTGAAGTTGTAAGTGCTATGTGAAGGCATGGCAGTGGCTGTAGGCGGACAAAGACACCCTAAAAGGATTGACATGTAGCCGTAGCGGCGAAAAGGAACAGACGTCTCATTTCAAGGCAGGTCCTGCGGACCTTGCAACTGCTACAGATACACGTGTCTTTGCCAGAACCATTTCAAGGTGATTAAATCAGGTTGGTTTGTGTGCACAGAAACCTTTCAAATCCATCCCACTTCAACCACGCCATCGTCGAGATGTTCGTTCGTGTAGGGAGCAAAGTGTTTGGGGTCAGCTGCTGTGGTCCAGAGTGATGGTCACTGCTGAAGCGCGCTTCACTGTGTCTAGTGATTCTGGTCACCAGCATATGTGGGGAGAGAGGGGAACACGTTATACGCCACAAAATGTTCATGAATGACGTCGCTGTTGCCTAGACGTTACGGTGTGCGCAAGCGTCATGCACAATGGCCGAACACCACAAAAGTTATAGCACGACGGTACTGCAGGGAGATCTTGTCCGTCTGTTTAGAGGTGAATAGGCTCTGATTCTATTTTTATGGACGACAGTACTCTCCAACACGTTATCCCGAGGCCTCGGACGCACTGGAAAGTGAAGATATTGAACGTATGGAATGGCCGGCGTACTCCCCAAACACAAATCCTGTAGGGCATATCTGGGATGCTCTTGGCAGACGTGTTCCCCAACAAACACCCCCTTTCCGAACAGCGCAAGAATTGAAAACCGCCCTGAGAGAGGAGTAGGAAGATATCCTGTAAAGACTCCTCAATGTTTTGGTAGACAGCATGAATAACAGGTGCAAAGTGTCCGAGGAGGGAATATTCCTTACAGAGAGGCAGATATCGACCTTTATCTTGTGGTGTGACCCGTGTCAATCACGAACTTTGTGTCGGCACTGCTGCTTTCCCGTATCTTGAAGTCTATACCATATCACCTCAACTATATTACCGATATACTGTGTTTTTCCTGCACCCCCCTCCGTGACGGAGTTCACTAATGCTCGTTCGACCTGGTGGAAAGCTGGTTCGAATCCTGGTGGAGGAAAAATTGTTACTGCCACTATTTGACCGGCTGGGGGAGGAGAGGTTATGGCGTAAAGTTCCTAATCATCATCTTTGCGACGCTGTCATGGTTTGAATAACAAACCTCTCTGGAATGTCCATTTAAGTGAGGGCACGTGTCACTGTTCACAGTGACCTGTCCATCACAAGGTGGCGTTAATCTTGGTGGCCCAGTTAGTGCTATTCGCTATGAGCCGGCTCCTGTTTCACCCTCAATTCTGTCATGATAATGATCATCATCATTGCTGTGGCCGCCCACTTCGGACATCGTAGCGCCCAATGCATCGTCATCCACTTCACGTTCAACCAACACTGGATTCCTGCATCACAGGGCGTGTATTCACCAAGAAAACCTACGCCGTCTGTGTTGTCAACACAAATATTTACCGGCTGTAACAATACAACACCAGGTCTCCACCAACGTCCCCCATTTACCGCTATCGGTTCGCGGAGCCCGCAGAACAGCTTCACCAGAGGTCGCAGCTAGCCCAGAAACTACTCTGATCGTGCTCGCAAATACACTACTGGCCATTAAAATTGCTACACCAAGAAGAAAAGCAGATAATAAATGGGTATTCATTCAACAAATATATTATACTAGAACTGACATGTGATTACATTTTCACGCAATTTGGGTTCATGTATCCTGAGAAATCAGCACCCAGAACAACCACCTCTGGCCGTAATAACGGCCTTGATACACCTGGGCATTGAGTCAAACACGGCTTGGATGGCGTGTACAGGTACAGCTGCCCATGCAGCTTCAACACGATACCACAGTTCATCAAGAGTAGTGACTGGCGTATTGTGACGAGCCAGTTGCTGGCCCACCATAGACCAGACGTTTTCAATTGGTGCGAGATCTGGAAAATGTGCTGGCCAGGGCAGCAGTCGAACTTTTTCTGTATCCAGAAAGGCCCGTACAGGACCTGCAACATGTGGTCGTGCATTATCCTGTGTGGTCGTGCATTATCCTGCTGAAATGTAGGGTTTCGCAGGGATCGAATAAAGGGTAGAGCCACGGTTTTTAACACATCTGAAATGTAACGTCCACTGTTCAAAGTGCCGTCAATGCCAACAAGAGGTGACCGAGACGTGTAACCAATGACACCCCATACCATCACGCCGGGTGATACGCCAGTATGGCGATGATGAATACACGCTACAACTGTGCGTTCACAGCGATGTCTCCAAACACGGATGCGACCATCATGACGCTGTAAATAGAACCTGGATTCATCCGAAAAAATGACGTTTTACCATTGGTGCACACAGGTTCGTTGTTGAGTACACCATCGCAGGCGCTCCTGTCTGTGATGCAGCGTCAAGGGTAACCGCAGCTACGGTCTCCGAGATGATAATCCATGCTGCTGCAAACGTTGTCGAACTGTTCGTGCAGATGGTTGTTGTCTTGCAAACGTTCCCATCTGTTGACTCAGGGATCGAGACGTGGCTGCACGATTTGTTACAGCCTTGCGAATAAGATGCCTGTCATATCGACTGCTAGTGATACGAGGCCGTATGGATACAGCATGGCGTTCCGTATAACCCTCCTGAACCCACCGATTCCATATTCTGCTAACAGTCATTGGATGTCGACCAACGCGAGCAGCAATGTCCCGGTACGATAAACCGCAATCGCGATAGGCTACAATCCGACCTTTAACAAAGTCGGAAACGTGATGGTACGCATTTCTCCTCCTTACACGAGGCATCACAACAACGTTTCACCAGGCAAAGCCGGTCAACTGCTGTTTGTTTATGAGAAATCGGTTGGAACCTTTCCTCATGTCAGCACGTTGTAGGTGTCGCCACTGGAGCCAACCTTGTGTGAATGCCCTGAAAAGCTAATCATTTGTATATCACAGCATCTTCTTCCTGACGTTAAAATTTCGCGTCTGTAGCACGTCTTCTTTGTGGTGTAGCAATTTTAATGGCCAGTAGTGTAGTTCCGGCAGATACATCCGCCAAACGTGCTTTATGAGGCGGCGCACTGCCGGCAAAGGACTGTTAGATTCACTGCTTCGAAGTATACCGAGTTGCCGCCCTGGCTGATCACTTACAGGTGGCCTTGGTATTGTCGACGAATATCCTGACATTGTAGAACTGTTTGACTGTGATCTCTCTCCGTGAAGAGTCGAGTATTTTCCATTATTATTTGTTATTGTATATTTGTGACGTTCTGCAGTTGGGATCGAGTCTGTGGTTCTTTTGGGAGATTGTATTACTGTTTCCTTTTGGTGAGCACAATAAATTGTTTTCAGTCTTGTGTTTTCCGCATTTCTATTTTGCTAGCGCAGATACTTCTGTCATCATCATCATTGTTGTGTACATAGTTCTGCGTAGTCAGCGCGTACACAACTTTCCCACTAGAGCGCGCCCTGCTAAGCACAACAGCGCAGTCGCAGCGCTCATCTGTCTCTGACCTACGAGATGGTGCTGCCTTAGAGACGGACCAAATTCTGCTTCCGCCGATCCGCGTATTAATATGTAACGCAGGCAATGAGATTGCTGCTAACGTAGAACCTTTTCTCCTTGCGGATCACACTTGTGCAGTGATACCTGAACGCGTGAGGAATTATAACGAGTGTACAGAGCTCCAATCAGTCAGTCTGCATTTGTCTGCACCAGTCTGTTCCAGTCTGAATTTGTCTGTACCAGTCTATAGTCAAGTTCCAGTCTGCACCTGATAAGATTATCATATTCCTGTAGATAGCCATGAAGAGAAATGTATAGACACTTTATCAAGTATCAGAGATATGTGAGAATAAGATTAACGTACCAAGACCAAAGGAACTTCAGATTGTCAATTGTAAACAGCATCCAGAATCAAGTTACATAATGTCTATGCTTTTTATTATTTTAATAAATGTGTGTGAAAGCCGGCCGTGGTGGCCGTGCGGTTCTGGCGCTGCAGTCCGGAACCGCGGGACTGCTACGGTCGCAGGTTCGAATCCTGCCTCGGGCATGGGTGTGTGTGATGTCCTTAGGTTAGTTAGGTTTAAGTAGTTCTAAGTTCTAGGGGACTTATGACCTAAGATGTTGAGTCCCATAGTGCTCAGAGCCATTTTTGTGTGTGAAAATTAATCAAGTTCTGTTTAAAGTTGGTCACCCTCAATCTGCTACTCTAAGCGTGCAAGTGGCATTTCTATCATCTGACCTAAGGGCAGAAGATAAACACGCCACGATAAGACCACGAGACATATTGCTGACACTCGCCTACTTCGTTAGAGCGACAGGTCAAATAATCTGGTGGTGTGTGTACCGAAGGTCTTACAGTATGCACACCACAATCATCATCCTTCATCCAACGCAAACATACACTCCACTCCACACAGAGGCACGGAACATACGTACAGCATTACAAAAAGTTGTAATGTAGCATTTTGGAAATAAAAAAAAGAAAAGAATTGTTTCATTGGCTATATATATTCCTGTCCAACAATATCTTTGGTCGTTGGCAACTGTCAAGTAGTATAGATGTCCACCGTGGTAATGGTACATTAAAACACGATTTGAGACATGTATATTTTCCGCTGGTGAAGGATACAACTAGTGAGAGCAATGAAGACTAGACACTTTCTGCCACAGAGGACGGCACAGTGACTGCGTAGCCAAGACTGAATATTGAAAGCGACAGCTGCGGCAGCAGAGCACTCCACTCGGCGCCGCCCACGCCGCGATTGCGGTTTCGTGTTGGGAAGGCGCGGCGCGCGCGGCTGGCAGCTGCGTCCGGGGTTACTGGCTGCCACAGCGGCGCGCAAACAAACCACAATTACCGGTGTCTTGCCGTAGGCGGCGAGTCACAAGTGTCCACGGGGAAATCACATCGCCTGATGAAATTCTGTTTGCCTCGTATGAAATCGAAGAAGTATTCAAACGAACCCAGCCGTAACGCACACGTACGTGCAGGTATATCCGGTAACGATTGCGTGTTTTCAACACGGCTGGCAATACCGAAATCCGATGCTGGTAGTCGTGCGGCGTAAGCTAGTCCTGTTTGTACCAGTATGCGCTCAATAGTAATAATGTACAGAAACTAAAGCTTCTACATGATCAGTCAATTTAATACGTTTCCGGTTTGTAGCGGGACATTCTCCCCTAGCATTACTTTGCCTCAACAGTAGCTGTCGATATCAATATTAATTTTTGAATTTTAAACAGATCAATGTTACCTTAGCTGCTTTTTTGAAAACTTTCATTTAATTTTATACATAGCAGCCGCGCGGGATTAGCCGAGCGGTCAGGGGCGCTGCAGTTATGGACTGTGAGGCTGGTCCCGGCGGAGGTTCGAGTCCTCCCTCGGGCACGGGTGTTTGTGTTTGTCCTTAGGATAATTTAGGTTAAGTAGTGTGTAAACTTAGGGACTGATGACCTTAGCAGTTAAGTCCCATAAGATTTCACACACATTTGAACATTTTTATACACAGCATCTCATATTTAGAGCTAAAATTTATGGAAAAGAGTTACTTTGTATTCGACGTTATAACTGACACGTACTAGTTCTGAATGTAGAGTTAAAATTATTTGGTTTGGAGCATTTGAAACTACGAAATATTGCACTCTTAAAATTTCTATTATTAATCACGGAATACTGTACTGGTTGCTATGTTTGTTCCTAGATTCATTTATCAAACTACAATCGAAAGTAATAATGTAACAGAAACTGATAAAAATTCATTTTTCAAGAAAAATTGTAAACCCTTTGGAATATTGTTATTTCCGCTGAGTGAGACAGCAGTAAGCATGCCACTGATGTGATCAGACGTATTTTTGAATTTAGTTCAAATGGCTCCAAGCACTATGAGACTTAACTTCTGAGGTCATCAGTCCCCTAGAACTTAGAACTACTTAAACCTAACTAACCTAAGGACATCACACAGAAGCATGCCTGAGGCAGGATTCCAACCTGCCACCGTAGCGGTCGCGCAGTTCCAGACTGTAGCGCCTAGAACCGCTGCGCCACTCTGGCCGGCTTGTATTTAGTGCGAACAATGTAATATTGGCCGTTGTTAATGTGAAAAATCAAGAAACTGTATGATATATAAAAATGTGACAAAATATATTAACGTAACAACAAAAATTCTGCAACAACAATCTTCAAATTTATTTAGATCAATCCAATCGCGAGGATCTAAAAAGTGACATTTTCAGCTTCAAGAGTCAGATCTCCTAGACAAGAAGAACTGGAGCCATCTCTACATAAAAAGCTAAGTAAACTAGGCAACTCATTGTAATCTTCGCCCCTCACAAACCTTCACAAAAGACTTTGCTTATCGTGGATAATAACTGCAAGTGGGAAGCAGGGGGTAGATTACAGGTTTCAACCACGACTACACCTTTCGAACTGAGTTATCATCAGGAAGGTTTCAACTGTGGAGCTGTGAGGATAGGGTGTGAGTCGTGCTTGAGTAGCTCAGTTGGTAGGGCACTTGCCCAGGAAAGGCAAAGGTCCCGAGTTCGAGTCTCGGTCCGGCACACAGCTTTAATCTTCCAGGAAGTTTCATATTGTAAGTAGGCTGTTTAGGTTTTTATATTGGTAACGCCACGTAGCGCTCTGTACGAAAATCACTGGCTGTGCTGCGTGCAGTCTGTGTCTGGGTGGCATTGTTGCAATACTCGCCATTGTAGTGTTGGGCAGCTGGATGTTAACAGCGCTTAGCGTTGCGCAGTTGGAGGTGAGCCGCCAGCAGTGGTGGATGTGGGGAAGTGAGATGGCGGATTTTTTGAGAATGGGTAATCTGGAGGTGTGTCCATCAGAAACAGTACATTTGTAAGACTTGATGTCATGAATTTCTATATATATTATGACTTTTGGAACACTATTAAGGTAAATACATTGTTTGTTCTGTATCAAAATCTTCCATTTGCTAACTATGCCTATCAGTAGTTAGTGACTTCAGTAGTTTGAATCTTTTATTTAGCTGGAAGTAGTGGCACTTGCTGTATTGCAGTAGTTCGAGTAACAAAGATTTTTGTGAGGTAAGTGATTTGTGAAAGGTATAGGTTAATGTTAGTCAGGGCCATCCTTTTGTAGGAATTTTTGAAAGTCAAACTGCATTGCGCTAAAAATATTGTGTGTCAGTTTAAGCACAGTCGTGTACAATTTTTCTAAGGGGACGATTCATATGGCGACCCTGACAGGATACCTCACTGGAATCTTCTGACTTTTTTTTGTAGTTTGTATAATTAGTGTAGCTATTGTTTATTGTTAGCACGTAATTATAGGAAGAATTTCTTTTGTAGTTGTAGTTTTTCATTGTTGTACAGTAAAACAGTTGTGGCATGCATGTAGATTTGCACCAAGTATTCCGCAGCTGCGCTTGCAATTAACTATACAGTATTCTCAGTGCTATGTTAATGTGTTCTCTTATTTTTGCTCTTCAAGTTGTGCTTTTTGGTGTTATCGTGTGAAATATTGTGACAATAATGGCGTGTGAAAAACGTAACACTAGGCTCCAAAGTAAATTGAGCAATAATAGTGACAAGGAGCGTACCTTATTGGCACCACTGTGTAATGAATCAACGGACATTCGAAATAGTAATTTGGTAATTGCGCATAGGGAAATGGTGACGGCGGCAAATAATGGCGTGGACAGTGAAACAAGTAGTGAACAGGGAAACATTATCGATCGATCGGTCGGCAACAACTCGCCTCAGGAATCTGAAATGACAGGACACAATCTCGCAAATACTGTAGATTCGGGTTTTGGGTCCTCACCGTTTTCTCAAATAAGTCAAGACACATTTTCTGCTTGTCAAAATGTGAATGTTGCCAGTGAAAATGCAGTGCCCAAAAGCATAGAGAAACAGATTCCAGACACTAATACATTATTATTGCAATTAATGCAACAAATGGAACAAAATCAGAGACAAACACAGCAAAAGCTTCAAAAGTTAGACACCACACTTGAACAAACACGTGAAGATTTAACCACTGAGTTACATAAATTGAATCGAAATGTCAAAAAGTCTGTAATGACGTAAAAACACAAATTTGTGAGCTTTTTCAACCTATTTTTTCGCGGCATGAAAATGCATTACAGAATCACGAAGCAACCATAAAAGAACTGCAAACTATTGTTCATGAAAGTCATGAGACCTTGCTAGCTAAAAATTGACTCAGTTGCATCTACTGATTCAGTTACACTACTTGCAAAAACGCAGGAAAACTTAAAGGACACAGTAGATACTCTGAAGATTGGTTCAGAAAGACATATGTAGGAAATTAGTTCATTATCAGAGAAAGTAGTTGAACTTTTGGATCAGCTAAATAATTTATTTACGAAGGTAGATGATAATCGGAATGACACAAAACCGGTAGTCTTTAACGACACAGAAGAGTGTGAACAAATTAGGAAATTCAAACAAAATCAGAATCAAATTAATACGCAACACCATAGAGAAATCCGGGAAGGACAAGATCACCTGACACAGGTAATACAAGAAATACGTATTTCAGAGGACACTCGCGCTCCAATACGGGAAGAGGGACATAGAAATACGGAACAGCCACAAAATAATAACACAGGGCACTTCAGAAATTATGAAAGAAATTGGCAAGTTATACAGAATTTTGAGATGGAACCGCCGAAACGATGTAACAATGACCGACATGCGACTCGCTGACATGATGATTTTGACTATAAGCTGTTCATTACTACACGTAAATTCAAAACATTTAAGAATTCTGGCAACGACATTCATCCACAAGCATGGCTCCATCAATTCTCTCATTGTTTTCCTCCCAACTGGTCATTAGAACACAGTTTAGAATTTATGTGTGGCTACTTAGAGAAAGAACCAGCTGTAAGAATGCGATCGGTCATTCACGATTGCCACAGTGAAGGAGAATTTTACCATGCCTTCCTCTCAGCATATTGGTCTCAAGCCACATAAGACCGAGTAAAACATAGCATCATAATGACGAAACATTTCGAACAATCTGAATTTTCCAGTCTTGTGGAATATTTTGAAGACATGTTGCACAAGAATCAGTACCTGTCAAACCCTTAAAGCCCCTCAGAACTCATCCGCATTTGCTTAATCAAATTGCCTGAACATTTACGACATATTATTTTGGCAGGACGTTGCAAAGACGACATTGATGCTTTTCAGGGACTCTTACAAGAATTGGAAATTGACAATGACAATCGTGGGACGCGAAAACAGGAACACAACAATTATAGGTCACATCCGTCACAATTCTGCGACGACAGAAGTAATGACTGGACACGACAAGCCTATCCTTACAACGTAAATTGTGACCAAAACAGACACCACCCATATGACAACCATTGGGAGAGTAATAATAGTTACAGAGAAAGATCGCATTTCTGTAGTAATGAATGTGACAGAGACAACCATAGAAACAGAGAATATGGGAACCAAAACAATTATTATCAAGGTAGACAGAATACCTTCAGACACAACGGTCCATCGCACAGTTACGACTCATGGAGAAATTCTCCACCACATTACCGACAAGAAATTAATTACAGAAATTACCAACATGACGATAGACGATATAATCATAACGGCAGACCTGAATTTCATGAGAACTGGCGAGATTCAAACAGGGCAGGGCCCTCTCGACAAGGTGAATTTGTAGAAGTTAGACCTCCAAATCCCAATAACGATGCGCGCCAACAAAGAGACAGACAATGACCCGCACCGCAGGCAGCCACGTGTGCCGGCTGGTTCCGAGAAAATTAACATAGACGCTAACCTTGAGAAAAATTTTAGCATTCCGTACCGACTTACACAACAAGATAATTGCTTTGAAGTTGAAACTCTGTGCACTAGAAAGGGTAAAAGATTGCACCACATTTCACATGTATAACCGTTTATTGAAAGATAATATGTTTTTTAACTTAGCCTTTGCCATAAAACTTTTCACTTCACGCTTCTAGTGCAATTTGTCACACAGAGAAACTGTTAACATGCAACAATGTTTTGAAGTTAACTATCCAGTCTAGAACATAGGGAACATTTTTAAACAGAAATCATGAATGCATTGTTATAGTGAACAGACGACACAGTGTTGTTATTTGTACATTCTTGCTTTGTTAGTTGCGCGATTACGTAACGACTATCAGGCTTACATACTTAGGACGTATACTGGTACTGCTAATGAGATTTTAGTGCAACATTTTGGTTTACTAGAAAATACATTCTGGATTTAAAGTACTTTCTGCAAGATACCAGATGACACAGTGGTTAGTTTATGTGACAGCTAGACGATTTTATCACTACACTACTAATGAGTGACAATTTACATTGTTGCTTATGCGGTGTTTCTGTTTTATATCTGCACAATTTTTCTGAATTCTTCCGGAAAGGAAATTATGTTTTAGTAGTAACTTTTGTGGTATAGCTACAATGAGACAGCCTTTTCTATAGCACAACAATACGCTACAGCACAGTACTTTCTTTATCACGGCAATAATCGTAATAACTAAGATATCTATATGCAAAGCATTTCACTTTTGTTTATTACGAGGTAAGTACATTGATTTCTACAGAACTTTGCTTACGGACGACAATAATTACAATGATACAAAGGTTTTCCATGATACATTTCATTCCATTGCTGTAATCTGTAACACCTGAGGGTGTAATTACATTAATCCTCAGGGGGGTACACGCTTACTTTGTGTACCATGTGTGTGGCTAGCACAAGGAGCCCTAGCTAATATGGTATTTGCTTATACAACTTTACACATCAGTACCATATTCCTCTAACACAGATTTACACAGCTATCTGGTTATTTAACAGAGAAAGAAACATTTTTTACTACGTTAGAGACAAATGTTTACGCAATTACACAGTTGGACAACTTCACACTTATGAAATTGTATTTTGTATGTACTTTGTGAACTCTTCATATTTTTTCAGAACCATTGTGATACTATGGGAGCTTTGAATGATGTATTTGGTATGGGATAATGATTTTTAAAGTACGATTGAGGTAGATGACACTATTGAAATGAGCAGATAGTTTTTTTTAGGTTTTGACATTATTGCAGAAAGCTACCACGTTTTTGAGATTTGACTGAGGTGTTATGATGTTAGTTTTTCGACGACAATGTGTACTATACTGTTGAGGTATGTTTATGATCAATAAGCTGATGCTATATGTGGAATTTGATTTTGCTACATATTTATTATGATGAAATATTGAAGAAGTGTCGACGAATATGTATATGTGTAATAAGGTAAGGAATAATGAGTAGTGGTTAGGGACTCTGGTTTGTGTGAAAGGATGTTGGAAACCAAGAATCGTAATTTAAGAGTTATGAAATGTGTGTATATGTGTGAATGTATCACAATGCCAGCGAAAATTTTTTGCACACTTATATTCATAGGATTTTGTTTCTACACATTTGCAATACAAATTCTAGACCTGTGTAATTTTTATATGAGACTGTCACTGTAGCTGAAACTGCTGTCGTAAATATTTCAGTAAGAAAGGTAAGTGACCTTGACGTAATGCGTTTTGGGCGCCCAGCTGAGAGATAGTCGTCTGACAACAGAAAGCCATTAGGTGGAGAAAAAAAAAGAGGCCATTATCCTCGCAATTGACAGTTCTTTGTAGAAAGCATCGCAAATATGACACCCTCAAACTTGAAAACATGATTACACTGTAGAGTTCTTAATTTATGATATTTACTGAAATGAAATGATGAGAAACATTTCACGTCTATTGTCTTGCTAGTTGAAAGATTGTTTACTGCATTATGAAATGCCTTATGGCTAGCGAATGACGTTTCACGCTTTGCTTTGCCTATTTTGTTTAATATCTAGTTTCTAGCTGCACTGCAGTATTGGTTAAAATAAAATTTAATAGATGTACTAATATAGTTATTTTACGCCTACAGATCCAGTAAAAAATAATTTTATGATCTACTTCCAAGAAAACGAGGGAACATAAGTAGACATTTCCCTTCACAGGAATTGCGTAAATAATTTTTTTACAATTTGGTAACTTGTCTGCTAGAGTAAGTTCTCGTGATGCATCACTCTAGTGTTAAGATGTGACATAGGTATTAAACATGGCCACTTTTACTGAAATATTTTTTCTGCTTGAGCTTTGTCATGTTTAGATATAAGTTATTGCAATTGCTGCTGCTGTTTGCCAGGCATAGTGCTACTGAATTCCACATTGTATTACTCTGTTAAGCTAGTTTTACTACTGATTTTTTTCTTATTTGCTGCACATTGCCTTATATTAGTTGTAATGTTGCATTTGCTTGGTAATTTAGATTTACTGTAGCTTGCTTTGCCAATTTGCATTTTTTTGTCCTTGCTGTTTGTGTTAATTTGTTATGTGCTGCTGTATTGCCTCGTCCCTTGGTATATACACTCCTGGAAATGGAAAAAAGAACGCATTGACACCGGTGTGTCAGACCCACCATACTTGCTCCGGACACTGCGAGAGGGCTGTACAAGCAATGATCACACGCACGGCACAGCGGACACACCAGGAACCGCGGTGTTGGCTGTCGAATGGCGCTAGCCGCGCAGCATTTGTGCACCGCCGCCGTCAGTGTCAGCCAGTTTGCCGTGGCATACGGAGCTCCATCCCAGTCTTTAACACTGGTAGCATGCCCCGACAGCGTGGACGTGAACCGTATGTGCAGTTGACGGACTTTGAGCAAGGGCGTATAGTGAGCATGCGGGAGGCCAGGTGCACGTACCGCCGAATTGCCCAACATGTGGGGCGTGAGGTCTCCACAGTACATCGATGTTGTCGCCAGTGGTCGGCGGAAGGTGCACGTGCCCGTCGACCTGGGACCGGACCGCAGTGACGCACGGATGCATGCCAAGACCGTAGGATCCTACGCAGTGCCGTAGGGGACCGCACCGCCACTTCCCAGCAAATTAGGGACACTGTTGCTCCTGGGGTATCGGCGAGGACCATTCGCAACCATCTCCATGAAGCTGGCCTACGGTCCCGCACACCGTTAGGCCGTCTTCCGCTCACGCCCCAACATCGTGCAGCCCGCCTCCAGGTGTCGCGACAGGTGTGAATGGAGGGACGAATGGAGACGTGTCGTCTTCAGCGATGAGAGTCGCTTCTGCCTTGGTGCCAATGATGGTCGTATGCGTGTTTGGCACCGTGCAGGTGAGCGCCACAATCAGGACTGCATACGACCGAGGCACACAGAGCCAACACCCGGCATCATGGTGTGGGGAGCGATCTCCTACACTGGCCGTACACCACTGGTGATCGTCGAGGGGACACTGAGTAGTGCATGGCGCATCCAAACCGTCATCAAACCCATCTTGCTACCATTCCTAGACCGGCAAGGGAACTTGCTGTTCCAACAGGACAAAGCACGTCCGCATGTATCCCGTGCCACCCAACGTGCTCTAGAAGGTGTAAGTCAACTACCCTGGCCAGCAAGATCTCCGGATCTGTCCCCCATTGAGCATGTTTGGGACTGGATGAAGCGTCGTCTCACGCGGTCTGCACGTCCAGCACGAACGCTGGTCCAACTGAGGCGCCAGGTGGAAATGGCATGGCAAGCCGTTCCACAGGACTACATCCAGCATCTCTACGATCGTCTCCATTGGGGAATAGCAGCCTGCATTGCTGCGAAAGGTGGATATACACTGTACTAGTGCCGACATTGTGCATGCTCTGTTGCCTGTGTCTATGTGCCTGTGGTTCTGTCAGTGTGATCATGTGATGTATCTGACCCCAGGATTGTGTCAATAAAGTTTCCCCTTCCTGGGACAATGAATTCACGGTGTTCTTATTTCAATTTCCAGGAGTGTAAATCTGAGCTCAGTAGATTTAAGTTAGCTTAATAGGGGGTAGACTATATAAGAAACTAACTATGATGAATTGGAAGAAATGCATTGAGAAGCTAAAGAAAATGGTTTGCCCAAAAAGGTAGTGCACAGTGGAGAAAAACTATTTTTGAAAGAGGATGTGTACAGAATACAGAAAGCATGCTTGGATAGGATTTTTTTTGGTGGAAACTAATGTTGAAATAAGAGGAAAGATCTGCAGAATGAAGTTTTGGGTTGGACTGCTGTACCAAATGTCACACTGAAAACAAACCCTGTGCTGCACCTTTGTGTTATTATGCTATGTGAATTTGTGTTTTTCCTGTCTTTATGTGTTTAGCTAATAAGATTTACATTGTAGAATTTTTCTGATGTTTAGACATTATTTATTCTGTTTGTTTTAATGCTCTTGTGTGAAGTTGATGTTTCAAAAGTTATTCTGATCTTTCATGTATGTACTTACGTCGTAATTCCTGTAACACTGATGAATATGTTTATTTCTATTCTTTTGTAAAGCCTGTATTACTACAAATGTTATCTGTATTATTATGTTTTTAATTATGTTTTCTGTACCTTTGTAATTGTATTCTCAAGTTATAAAGTTGTAATTCACACCAGTTCATCAAATTAAGCAACTTGTAAGTTATATTTCACTGCACATGTTTCTGTTGGTCATAGTATATAGTCAATATGTGAGAAGTAGGGACTATCAGTCCCTGCTTCTCACATATTGTACATAGTGTTTGCACGTGTGTTAATAATTCAGCAAGGGACTGGTTAACAGCATTGCTGGTTCTAAGGACAATTAGAAAAAAACTTTGTGAGTGCACAAGTGGTGGTTTATGGACTTCCTGTATCGTCCACAAGACTCTTCTATGGTGATTGTGCAACTGCACAGTCCCAACGGATGGCTGCTAGCCATCTCTACAAGGACTGCAGTGGGTCTGCACCTCTGGTGGCCCACCAATACCGTAATCTCTACCAGGACTACAGTGGGTCTGCTCTGTGATGACCTACCTACCAACATTCTTCAAAACTTTGACTGACTCTGCGGTGGGTTTGCTCTGTTGTGGCGCATTACCTGTCTGGATGTCGAGAGTCAGCACTGTCATTCCGTTGGAAGGACAACACTACTTCTTCAAAGACTGCATGGAAATCCACTACTTCCGTGTGCATTTTCTTTTACTGCTCACACTTTGAGAAAAACACTGCTATTTTACTGTGATGAACGATCAGGACTGTCTTTATGGACTGTGAGAAAATTTTAGCTTTTGACCAACATTGTATCAATAAGCATGTGCATTTGATTTCTTTCTTATTGTAATTGTGAAAAAAATTTTTAACAAATATGTATTGGCCAGTGCCCAAAACAATTTGTAAAATTTTTTGTGGGGAGCATGGTGGCTATGTAAGTAGGCTGTTTAGGTTTTTATACTGGTAACGCCACGTAGCGCTCTGTATGAAAATCACTGGCTGTGCTGTGTCTGGGTGGCATTGTTGCAATACTCGCCATTGTAGTGTTGGGCAGCTGGATGTTACAGCGCTTAGCGTTGCGCAGTTGGAGGTGAGCCGCCAGCAGTGGTGGATGTGGGGAAGTGAGATGGCGGATTTTTTGAGAATGGGTAATCTGGAGGTGTGTCCATCAGAAACAGTACATTTGTAAGACTGGATGTCATGAACTGCTATATATGTAATGACTTTTGGAACACTATTAAGGTAAATACACTCATGGAAATGGAAAAAAGAACACATTGACACCGGTGTGTCAGACCCACCATACTTGCTCCGGACACTGCGAGAGGGCTGTACAAACAATGATCACACGCACGGCACAGCGGACACACCAGGAACCGCGGTGTTGGCCGTCGAATGGCGCTAGCTTCGCAGCATTTGTGCACCGCCGCCGTCAGTGTCAGCCAGTTTGCCGTGGCATACGGAGCTCCATAGCAGTCTTTAACACTGGTAGCATGCCGCGACAGCGTGGACGTGAACCGTAAGTGCAGTTGACGGACTTTGAATGAGGGTGTATAGTGGGCATGCGGGAGGCCGGGTGGACGTACCGCCGAATTGCTCAACACGTGGGGCGTGAGGTCTCCACAGTACATCGATGTTGTCGCCAGTGGTCGGCGGAAGGTACACGTGCCCGTCGACCTGGGACCGGACCGCAGCGACGCACGGATGCACACCTAGACCGTAGGATCCTACGCAGTGCCGTAGGGGACCGCACCGCCACTTCCCAGCAAATTAGGGACACTGTTGCTCCTGGGGTATCGGCGAGGACCATTCGCAACCGTCTCCATGAAGCTGGGCTACGGTCCCGCACACCGTTAGGCCGTCTTCCGCTCACGCCCCAACATCGTGCAGCCCGCCTCCAGTGGTGTCGCGACAGGCGTGAATAGAGGGACGAATGGAGACGTCTCGTCTTCAGCGATGAGAGTCGCTTCTGCCTTGGTGCCAATGATGGTCGTATGCGTGTTTAGCGCCGTGCAGGTGAGCGCCACAATCAGGACTGCATACGACCGAGGCACACAGGGCCAACACCCGGCATCATGGTGTGGGGAGCGATCTCCTACACTGGCCGTACACCACTGGTGATCGTCGAGGGGACACTGAATAGTGCACGGTACATCCAAACCGTCATCGAACCCATCGTTCTACCAATCCTAGACCGGCAAGGGAACTTGCTGTTCCAACAGGACAATGCACGTCCGCATGTATCCCGTGCCACCCAACGTGCTCTAGAAGGTGTAAGTCAACTACCCTGGCTAGCAAGATCTCCGGATCTGTCCCCCATTGAGCATGTTTGGGACTGGATGAAGCGTCGTCTCACGCGGTCTGCACGTCCAGCACGAACGCTGGTCCAGCTGAGGCGCCAGGTGGAAATGGCATGGCAAGCCGTTCCACAGGACTACATCCAGCATCTCTACGATCGTCTCCATGGGAGAATAGCAGCCCGCATTGCTGCGAAAGGTGGATATACACTGTACTAGTGCCGACATTGTGCATGCTCTGTTGCCTGTGTCTATGTGCCTGTGGTTCTGTCAGTGTGATCATGTGATGTATCTGACCCCAGGAATGTGTCAATAAAGTTTCCCCTTTCTGGGACAATGAATTCACGGTGTTCTTATTTCAATTTCCAGGAGTGTACATTGTTTAATCTCTATCAAAATCTTTCATTTGTTAACTATGCCTATCAGTAGTTAGTGCCTTCAGTAGTTTGAATCTTTTATTTAGCTGGCAATAGTGGCGCTCGCTGTATTGCAGTAGTTAGAGTAACGAAGATTCTTGTGAGGTAAGTGATTTGTGAAAGGTATAGGTTAATGTTAGTCAGGGCCATTATTTTGTAGGGATTTTTGAAAGTCAGATTGCGTTGCGCTAAAAATATTGTGTGTCAGTTTAAGCACAGTCGTGTATAATTTTTCTAAGGGGACGTTTCAATATCAGCGCACACTCCACTGTAGAGTGAAAATTTTCATTCTTGAAACAACCCTGTGGCTAAGACATGTCTCCGCAATATCCTTTCTTCCAGGAGTGCTAGTTCTGCCAGGTTTCGCAGGAGAGCTTCTGTGAAGTTTGAAAGGTAGGAGACGAGGGGGGGGGGGGGGAGGGTGAGTCGTGCTTGGATAGCTCGATTGGTAGAGCACTTGCCCGTGAAAGTCAAAGGTCCCGAGTTCGAGTCTCGGTCCGGCACACATCTGCCAGGAAGTTTCAGGTTTACACTGAATTGCGTTCGTATTTTAGCGGGTCCCGTAACTATTTGAGCATGAAGTAATGTAAAATTATTTCTGTGTTGGAATCTTCACTCGTCTCTTAGGTTCATCGGACAAAAAATTAATCACCTCAGTGTGCACGCACAGATGAGTCTTTAGGCTCTTATAAATGGAGCAGCTTTCTCGTCACGCGCTGGACCATGTGCGCACTACATCTAGGTGATCGTAAGACAGTGAGGCATTTATGTTTCAAACGCAAATGGAGAGTGTACGTAAACATTGGTAAATGCAGGGACGTGACAGAGTGGCCAAAAGTGGCAATCCTGTTCGGCCTTCACCACTGCCACGGAGTGTAAGAAGTTGCTGGATTTATTAGAGTTCCGCGGCGTCCTCTTCTATGTGTCTACAGGCAGTGGATAAAGACACTCGGCCACGAAACACGACGGCAAAGTTGTGGTCCGAACTGAGATGGGCAGGCAACGCTTTTCACGTCTTGTCAATCAAAATCGCTTCCATACCCGACAGGAATTGCTGCATACAGTGAAAGTGGACAGTGGTGGACTGGCGGAATGAAATATGGTCTTGTCTATATTCATATGATGCACATCGTCGAATGCACCGAATGCTACACGATGAATTTCATCCTGAAAGTGTGCAAGGTAAGACGGGAGCCGAGGTGAGTCTGCTTTGCTTCTGGCCCCCGTCTCACTGAGATGAGCGCGACATGAAACAGAATGTTCCCTTCCAGTCAGCATCTGCGTGTTGTGTATGCTACTGATACCCTCGTATTTTTCAAGACGACAACAAAGTTCATCGGTCTGGAAGAACATGTCTTCGGTTGCCTGAACACTGCCCTACCCATCTCGACTGGCGCACAATATCAACTGGTCTGAACCCCACGAAAGTCTGTGAAAGATGTTGAAACAGCCGGTATAATGCTAGCGCTATTATCTACGCAATTTGGCGGATTTGCGTGAACAAATCCTCAGTGAGTGGCTTAACCTGGATGCGACGTACCTGCACAATCTTGTGGAGTCACTTCCTAACCGAATCTGGAATTATTAAATGTCATTAAATGATGCTAGGGGTGATTAAGTTTTTGTGCGGTGAACGTATAACCTGATGTTATATTCTACAACTGCATCGGTGTATTAAAAGCACTAAGGAGCTTGCTGCAGTATTTTCTGAAATTCACTGCATAACGCGGTTTTCAACAACACAAACATCCACAGTATCACTATAATATCGTTGTCTCGCGATATCGATTACCGATTCAGTCAGTGCCACTGTATGCAGTAATAATAGCTAAATAGTCACTGGTTTACGACGTGTGAAAATGCAAAATATTGCTTCCAGATTTAGCTTGGCATGCTGGAATGAACACATCTCACGTTTCTTTGTTCACACTTAGCTCATCATCGTAGGCTTGCCTGTGGCTCATTCACCTCTTATTTTAGACTCGTTAGTGTCACACTTTGGATTTGGTTCATATTTCTTTGCCTTAATGAGTATTATTTTGTGTTAGCTCATTGACGAAGTTTTTGTAATTAACGTCAGTATTGAAGGGGAAACTGTTTCACTTGCGTCTTCACCCATGCACTAACATTCCAGGGCACGAAATCAACTGATACGCAAGCTAAGTTCAGTTTAGTTTCATCAGAAAGTGCCATTCTGCAAATATCTTTAATATACTACGTTAGCCGTGAACTTTCGTAGAAAATGTATTATTATGGTAATAGCTGTACTCCAGAAATTGCAGAGTACTCTTTCAACGAAGATGCAGCTGACGACAGGCTTTTTAAATTTGTTTGCTACGCGAGACTTTGGTTTAATAAGAAAAAAATAATTTCTGGTAGGTTAGTGATACAACGCTATAACAGACATTCTCATTATGAACATTGCTTTTTGCCTGCATCATTCGCCTATAGGTGTAACTGCCTCCCCCCATCTCGGATCTAGACATCGGCTACATACTCTACCTGTCAGCAAAACTGAAACAGCTACAAGGGCAGGAGGTAACTAAATGATTCTTCATGCGTTGAGAGGATATGTGATGTTATTTCAGCGATTGCTAAATCAAATCAAATTTAAAAATAACTTGGCAGCATGTGGCCAGCTGAATAGTATGTTGTTGTTGAGCCGTGCCAGCTTCCTCGCTTTGTATCGACATCACTATTCATGTGATCTTTGACTAAAATGTTGCCGCTGGAGCACAGCACCCTCTGGTGTGGTGGGCAGCTAGGGCTGAGGAACGAAGCTGTAACGAGCTTTGCGTGGGGCATCTTCGCCGTGGTGTTAGCTGTTAGCGGGCGACCAAGATTGGGGTCATATTACCCCGTGTAAGTTATCGAGAACCGACGTGGCTCATGCCGTAATTTACCAGATGGGCGCCGAGCTGTTACGACAGTTTTCACCATCATTTTGGTCTGTCTTCCTTCTGTTTGTTGGGTAGGGACGCCCGTGTATTCATGGTATTCGAAAGGCAATGTGTTCTGAAGATCTGGTAGACATTTTAAACTGATTCATTGGCTGATATCTCATTATAATTTGTTTGATGTGTTAACCTTATGTGTCCATGGTGCTTGTGAACCTTTAGCTAGTGTAAAGCTTATTTTGAAGGTTGGCGGTGTGCATTAGTATATACATTATCTGTTCTTATCCGCCTCCCCTTAATTCTTCTGATTTTTAAAGTAAATAATTGGTCATGTAGTTTTCAATTGGAAACGCAGTGAAATTTTTAGTATTACCAGTTACACAGATGATTAATTGTTCGTGTAAGAATGGGTGTATGTTTTGCTATTTTACTGTGCTTTTGTGATTCGGTTTCTTTGAAGCTGATGCTAATTGTCTAAGCTGTCTAAGAAATTATATAGTGCGTCTACTCTATTAAAGTGCTTGGGTAAATTTTTGTCTGTTCCAGGAAGCATTTGTTCCCTTCGAACAGCTGTGGAGTGATGTGTGTACTGATGAGCTTCGAATGTCATGCGACTATCCTGGGGTTGTTTCAGTGGTTTAATACAAAGGAAACTTTTCGATATTACTGTCTTATTGCTGAAATGATTTTTGAACATATTAATAGCTTGTTTCTTAAATCGTTTGGTTAACTTATTAAAAAGCAGTTAAGTTGTCATGCTTTTTGGTAAAAGTTCAAATTAATCAGTTCTACCCTAAGAGTAATCTTGATGCACTGCTGTGTGTTACAACTCTGTCTAATTAAAATTATTTGGGCTGCAGGTAACAGTCGTCAATGATCTCGTGTGCTCCATTGCAGGTACGTGTTGCCTAGCATCGGGCCCCACTTACTCCCCGTCGGTTGTTTACGTCATTTGGAGTGCATACGATCGTCAGCTGTCGCCGCTGTCTGTCTTTCGCGCTGTTTGCTCCAACTGCTGTCGCACTACTTAATGTTCCTGTTCAAGTTAAGTTTATACTTGGAGTAATTCTGAGTTTGTATCCGTTAGCTTGCGCCCTTCACCGTAAGCAAATTTTGATGTGCGTTGGGATCCCAACTTATACCTTTATCTGTTTTAACTTAATTATTTTTGTGTTATTGAAAAACGTGCTAGCCGGCCGCTGTAGCCGGAACTGCGCTACTACTGCGGTAGCAGGTTCTTATCCTGCCTCGGGCATGGATGTGTGTGATGTCCTTAGGTTAGTTAGGTTTAAGTAGGTTTAAGTTCTAGGGGACTGATGGCCTCAGAAGTTGAGTCCCATAGTGCTCAGAGCCTTTTAAGCCATTTTTTGGATGGCAGTACTGCGTCTTTGATCGCCTACGGGCGGTGCTCGGAGGCAATCAGACCTGTATACGAAGACCTATCTAATGACAATTTACAGGAAAGATGTGTTGGCGCGAACACGCAAACTCCAACGACTCGATAAATTCGCTGATTTCGGCGCTTTTCTCAAAACACATATTTCCGTAAAAAAAGCTGTAAGTAGGCTGTTTAGGTTTTTTATTGGTAACGCCACCTCTGTATGAAAATCACTGGCTGTGCTGTGGGCAGTCTGTGTCTGCTTTGCATTGTTGTAATACTCGCCATTGTAGTGTTGGGCAGCGGCAGCTGGATGTGAACAGCGCGTAGCGTTGCGCAGTTGGAGGTGAGCCGCCAGCAGTGGTGGATGTGGGGAGAGAGATGGCGGAGTTTTGAAATTTGTCATGAACTGCTATATTTATATATGATGATATCAAGGTAAATACATTGTTTGTTCTCTATTAATATCTTTCATTTGCTAACTATCCCTATCAGTAGTTAGTGCCTTCCATAGTTTGAATCTTTTATTTAGCTGGCAGTAGTGGCGCTCGCTGTATTGCAGTGGCTTGAGCAGCGAAGATTTTTGTGAGGTAAGTGATTTGTGAAACGTATAGGTTAATGTTAGTCAGGGCCATTCTTTCGTGGGGATTTTTAGAAAGTCAGATTGCGTTGCGCTAACAAAATATTGTGTGTCAGGTAAAGGACAGTCGTGTATTATTGTTGAAAGGGGACGTTTCATATGTCGACCCTTAGCCTAGGATACCTCACTGGAATCTTCTGATTTTTTCTTGTAGTTTGTGTATTTAGTGTAGCTTTTGTTTATTGCTAGCGCGTAATTGTAGAGAGAATCCCTTTTGTAGTTGTAGCCTTTCATTGTTGTACAGTAAAACAGTTGTGGCATGCATATAGATTTGCACCAAGTATTTCGCAGCTACGCTTGCAATTAACTAGATATTATTTTCAGTGCTATGTTAATGTGTTCTCCTATTTTTGCACTTCAAATTGTGCTTTTCTGTATTATCGTGTGAAATATTGTGACAATTATGGCGTGTGAAAAACGTAACACTAGGCTCCAAAGTAAATTGAGAAATGATAGTGACGACGAGCGTAGCTTGCCAGCACCACTGGGTAATGAATTAACTGATGTTCAAAGTAGTGATTTGGTAATTAGCATAGGGAAATGGAGCGGGCGGCAAACAATGGTGTAGACAGTGAAACAGGTAGTGAACAGGGAAGCGTTATCGATCGATTGGTCGGCAACAGCTCGCCTCAGGAATCGGGAATGACAGAACACAATATTGCAAATACTGCAGACTCAGGTTTTGGGTTCTCACCGTTTTCTCAAATGAGTCAAGACACATTTTCCGCTTGTCAAAATGTGAATGTTGCCGGTGCAACTTCACTGCCAAAAAGCACTGAGGAACATGTTTCAGACACCAGTGCATTGTTATTACAATTAATGCAACAAATGGGACAAAAGCTTGAAAAGTTAGACACAATGGAACAACACCAGAGACAAACACAGCAACAGTTAGACGCAATGGAACAAAATCTTCAAAAGTTAGACACCACACTTGAACAAACACGCGAAGATTTAACTACTGAGTTACATAACATTGAATCGAAATGTCAAAAAGTCTGTAATGACGTAAAAACACAAATTTGTGAGCATTTTCAACCTATTTTTTCGCGGCATGAAAATGCATTACAGAATCACGAAGCAGCCATAAAAGAACTGCAAACTATTGTTCATGAAAATCATGAGACCTTGCAAGCTAAATTTGACTCAGTTGCATCTACCGATTCGGTTACGCAACTTGCAAAAACTCAGGAAAACTTAAAGGACACAGTAGATACTCTAAAACTTGGTTCAGAAAAACACACTGAGGAAATAAGTACACTATCGGATAAAGTAGCCGAACTTTCGGATCAGGTCACTAACTTATCTACAAAGGTAGATGATGATCTGAATGACACAAGACCCGTAGCCTTCACTGACACAGAAGAGTATGAACAAATAAGAAAATTCAAACAAAATCAAAATCAAATCAATACACAGTACAAAAGAGATATCCGGGAAGTACAAGATCAGTTGGCACAAGTAGTACAAGAATTACGTATTTCAGAGGACACTCGCGCCCCAATACGGGAAGAGGGACATAGAAATACGGAACAGCCACAAAATAATAACACAGGGCATTTCGGAAGTTATGAAAGAAATTGGCAATGTGCACCGAATTTTGAGATGGAACGGCCGACACGACCTAACAATGACCAATATGCGACTCGCCGACATGATGACTTTGACTATAAGCTGTTCATTACTACACGTAAATTCAAAACATTTAAGAATTCTGGCAACGACATTCATCCACAAGCATGGCTCCATCAATTCTCTCATTGTTTTCCTCCCAACTGGTCATTGGAGCACAGGTTAGAATTTATGTGAGGCTACTTGGAGAATGAACCAGCTGTAAGAATGCGATCGGTAATTCACGATTGCCACAGTGAAGGAGAGTTTTACCATGCCTTCCTCTCAGCATATTGGTCTCAAGCTACACAAGACCGTGTAAAACATAGCATCATGATGATGAAACACTTTGAACAATCTGAATTTTCCAGTCTT
Organism: Schistocerca piceifrons; assembly: GCF_021461385.2. Lineage (NCBI taxonomy): Eukaryota > Metazoa > Arthropoda > Insecta > Orthoptera > Acrididae > Schistocerca > Schistocerca piceifrons. Next base: position 283,265,257 of record NC_060143.1, read on the forward strand.
GTCAAATATTTTGAAGACATGTTGCATAAGAATCAATATCTTTCAAACCCATACAGCCCCTCAGAACTCATCCGCATTTGCTTACTCAAATTGCCTGAACATTTACGACATATTATTTTAGCAGGACGTTGCAAAGGCGACATTGAAGCATTTCAGGGACTGTTACAAGAACTGGAAATAGACCGTCGCAGGATGCGAAAACAGGAAAACAATCACTACAAGTCACATCCGTCACAATTTCGTGACGACAGAAGCAATAACTGGACACGACAAGCCTATTCTTACAACGCAAATCGTGACCAAAACAGACACCACCCATATGAGAACCACTGGCAGAGTAATAATAGTTACAGAGAAAGATCGCATTTCCGTAGTAATGACTATCACAGAGACAATCAGAGAAACAGACAATATGGTAATCAGAACTATTATTATCAAGGGAGACAGAATAATTTCAGACGCAACAGTTCAGCGCGCAGTTACGATTCAGGGAGAAATTCTCCACCACGTGACCGACACGAAAGAAACTGTGTAAACTACCGACAAAACGACAGACCTGAATTCCATCAGAACTGGCGAGCTTTAAACAGAGCTGGGCCCTCTCGGCAAGGCGAATTTGTGGAAGTTAGGCCTCCCAATCCCAGTAACGACGCGCGGCAACAAAGAGACAGACAATGACTCGCACCGCAGGCATACACGTGCGCCGGCTGGCTCCGAGAAAAATAACATTATATCTGGTACTGCTAATGAGATTTTAATGCAACATTTTGGTTTACTTGAAAATACATTCTGGGTTTAAAGTACTTTCTGTGAGATACCAGACGACACAGTGGTTAGTTTATGTGACAACTACACGGTTTTATCACGACGCTACTAATGAGTGAAAATTTACAATGTTGCTTTTGCAGTGTTTCTGTTTTATATCTGCACAGTTTTCTGTTTTATTCTGGAAAGTAAAACAGGTTTTAGTAGTAACTTTTGTAGTATAGCTACAATGAGACTGCCTTTACCGCAGCACAACAATACGTTACAGTACAGTACTTTCTTCATCACGGCAATAAGCGTAATAACTAAGACATTTATACGCAAAGCATTTCACTTTTGTGTATTATGAGGTAAGTACATTGACTTCTGCAGAACTTAGCTTTCGGAGGACGATAACTACGACACTTCCACACAGATTATGTTGCAACAAGACGCACATTTAGCGCTACAGCACACGTATTTGAGTGATTAATTTTGTACTTAAACCATTTATTTTTCAAGATTTTTGAATTACAAAGAAAGTTTTCCGTGATACATTTCATTCCATTGCTGTAATCTGTAACACCTGAGGGTATAATTATAATAATCCTCAGGGGGGTACACGCCTACTTTGTGTACCATGTGTTTGGCAAGCACAAGGAACCCTAGCTAATATGGTATTTGCTTATACAACTTTACACATCGGTACCATATTTCTCTAACACACAAATTACACAGGTATCTGATCATTTAACTGAGAGAGACAAACATTTATTTTACTATATCAGTGACAGATGTTTACGCAATTACACAGTTGGATAACTTCACACTTATGAAACTGTATTTTGTCTGTACTTTGTAAACTGTTCTTTTTTTTTTGGAATCATTGTGATACTATGAGAGCTTTGAATTATGTATTTGGTATGAGATCATGATTTTTAAAGTACGTTTGAGGCAGCTGACACTTTTGACATGAGCAGAGAATTTTTTTAGGCTTAGAAGTTATTGGAGGAAGTTACGACGATTTTGAGATTTGACTGAAGTGTTATGATGTTATTATTACGACGACGATGTGTATTATGTTGTTGAGGAATATTTATTATGCTACATATTTCTCATGATGAAATATTGAAGAAGTGTCGACGAATATGTATATGTATAATGAGGTAAGGAATAATGAGTAGTGTTTAGGGACTCTGATTTATGAAAAGGATGTTGGAAACCAAGAATCGTACTTTAAGAGTTATGAAATGTGTGTATATGCGTGAATGTATCACAATGCCGGCGAAAATTTTTTGAACACTGTTATATTTACAGGATTTTTTTTCTACACATTTGTTACGCAAATTTTCGACCTGTGAAATGTTTATATGAGACTGTCACTGTAGCGCAAACTGCTGTCGTAAATATGTCGGTAAGAAAGGTAAGTGACCGTGACATACTGCGTTGCGAGCGGCCAGGTGTGCCAGTTGCCTGGAGGAAAAGCCATTATTGCGAGCCCTTTTCAGCGGCACAGGTAAAAAAATAAATAAAATAAAAAAAGACGCCATTAACCTCGCTTCTGACATTCCTTTGTAGAAAGCATCGCAAAAACGACACGGTCGAACTTGAAAACATATGAGAACACTGGATGCCTAATGAAATGACGAGAAATATTTTTATGTATATACACCTGATTATGACTACTGTCTCTCTAGTTGAGAGATTTTTCTACTAACTTATGAAATGCCACATGGCTATTGAACGATGTTCTTATACTTTGCTGTGTACATAGTTGCTTATTTCATTTGATATCTAGTTTCTAGCTGCACTGCAGCATTGGTTAAAATAAAATTTTATAGATGTACTAATATAAATATTTTCTGTCTACAGATCGAGTGAAAAATAATTTTTTCAAAAAAAATGAGGGAGCACAAAATGACATTTACCTTCACAGGAACTGCATTCATAATTTTCTTTTCGAGTACTTGGTAACTTTTTGGTAGGATAACTTCTTGTGGTGCACCACTTTAATTACATAGATATTAAGATGTGAATATACATTTCCCTTATCTGCATTGTTGTTTTTACTGTAATATTTTTTCTGCTTGAGCTATGTCATGTTTAGATATAAGTTATTTCTGCTGCTATTTGCCAGGCATGGTGCTACTAAATTTCACTTTGTATTACTCTGTTAAGCTAGTTTTACTATTGATTTATTTTTATTGTTGCTGCACATTGGCTCATATTAGTTGTAATTTTGCATTTTATCTGTTAGTTTAGATTTGCTGCTGCTTGCTTTGCAAATTGGCATTTTTTTTGTCATTGCTGTTTGTGATAATTTGTTATGTGATGCTGCATTGCCTCGTCCCTTAGTTTAGCATCTGAGCTCAGTAGATTTAAGTTAGCTTAAGAGGGGGTAGCCTCTAAGAGAATGAGTTTCGATGAATTGGAAGAAATGCATTGAGAAGTTATACAAAAAAAAAGTACAGAAAACAGGTTTAGGTAGGATTTTCTTGGAAATAAATGTTGAGGTGAGTAATGTGTGAACATATAAATACAGAAAGCATGCTTAGGCAGAATTTTTTTGGTGGAAACAAAGGATGAAATGAGAGGAAAGATATATGAAGTTTTGGGTTGGACTGCAGTACCAAATGTTACACTGAAAACGAACCCTATCCTTTCCTATTGGTGTTATCCCACTATGTGTTTGTGTACCCTTGTGTAGTTGTTTTCTTCCTGTCTCTGTGTAGTTTCATATAATTTTTTCTTCTTTTAATATTAAGCTACATTCACTATGATGAGGAATACTGTTATCCTCGAATATAATTGGCATTAATAATATGTTATTTACTTTGTAAAGATGTTAGACATTATTAATTCTGTTCTGTTCAATGCTCATGTGTGAAGTTGATGTTTCAAAAGTTATTGTGATCCTTTATGTATGTACTCATGTCATAATTCCACTGATGTATATGTTTATTTCTATTCTTTTGTAAAGCCTGTACTACAAATGTTATCTGTATTGTTATGTTCTTTAATGATGTATTTTGTACCTTTATAATTGTATTCTCATGTTATAAAATTGTAATTGACACCAGTTCATCATATTATTAACTTGTAAGTTACATTTCACTGCACACGTTTCTGTTGGTCATAGTATATGGACAATATGTGAGAAGTAGGGTCTGTTAGTGTTTGCATGTGTGTTAATAATTCAGCAAGGGACTGGATAACAGCATTGCTGGTTCTAAGGACAATTCCAAACACTTTGTGAGTGCACAAGTGGTGGTTTATGGACTTGCTATATTCTCTGCAAGACTCTTCGATGGTGATTGTGCACCTGCACAGTCGCAACAGATGGCTGCTGGCCATTTCTACAAGGACTACAGTGGGTCTACACCTTTGCTGACTCACCAGTACCATTATTTCTACAAGGCCTGCAGTGGGTCTGCACCTCTGGTGGCCCACCAATACCGTAATCTCTACCAGGACTACAGTGGGTCTGTTCTGTGATGACCTACCTACCAATATTCTTCAAAACGTCGACTGACTCTGCTGTGGGTTTACTCTGTTGTGGCCCATTACCTGTCTGCATGTCGAGTCAGCACTGTCTTTCCGTTGGAAGGACAACACTACTTCTTCAAGACTGCATGGAAATCCACTACTTCTGTGTGCAATTTCTTTTACTAATGAGACTTTGCAAAAAAAAACTGTAATTACTATTATGATGAATGATCAGGACTGTCTTTATGGACTGTGACAAAATTTTAGCTTTTGACCAACGTTATATCAATAAGTGTGTGCATTTGATTTCTTTGTTATTGTAATTATGAAAAATTTTATCAAATCATTATTGGCCACTGCCCAAAAAAAATTTGTAAAATTTTTTGTGGGGAGCATGGGGGCTATGTAAGTAGGCTGTTTAGGTTTTTTATTGGTAACGCCACCTCTGTATGAAAATCACTGGCTGTGCTGTGGGCAGTCTGTGTCTGCTTTGCATTGTTGTAATACTCGCCATTGTAGTGTTGGGCAGCGGCAGCTGGATGTGAACAGCGCGTAGCGTTGCGCAGTTGGAGGTGAGCCGCCAGCAGTGGTGGATGTGGGGAGAGAGATGGCGGAGTTTTGAAATTTGTCATGAACTGCTATATTTATATATGATGATATCAAGGTAAATACATTGTTTGTTCTCTATTAATATCTTTCATTTTCTAACTATCCCTATCAGTAGTTAGTGCCTTCCATAGTTTGAATCTTTTATTTAGCTGGCAGTAGTGGCGCTCGCTGTATTGCAGTAGCTTGAGCAGCGAAGATTTTTGTGAGGTAAGTGATTTGTGAAACGTATAGGTTAATGTTAGTCAGGGCCATTCTTTCGTAGGGATTTTTAGAAAGTCAGATTGCGTTGCGCTAACAAAATATTGTGTGTCAGGTAAAGGACAGTCGTGTATTATTGTTGAAAGGGGACGTTTCAAAGCACTCGAAATCACAAACCACCTCGCTACTGTTATCTTCAACGACGGCTTCAGAGGACTCGCACGTACTATGAATGTCGTGCAACACAGCGTCCGAAGTTTGCAGAGGGCGCAATGCCGACGTCTTGTACGCTCAGAGGACCGTGGGTCTCCGGCCAGTAAAGAAGCCAGATTTGCTGCCCGGGAGGGAGCGGTGTACGCGAACGAGATTTACGAGTATGCTCCAGGCATTGCAAGTCCCTAAATACCCATCAAACCCCTCCAAAAAAATTTAATTTCCTAAAAGTCACTGTTTTCCTGGGTGCTTGGACTGCCGAAAAACGACTGGGACGGATCTGATGTTGCTTAGCTATTTATGTAGAGAAGTGGCTCTCTTCGGAACGGCTAAAAGTTAAAGTGTTTTCAAAATATCGATTTTTGTATATGCCTTTGAATACCCAGACAAAGTCGATTCTGCTTTTATTCAAATAGCCGTCATTTGTGACAAAAATGAACTTTTTTCCACTTTTCAGAGGTTCTGGCAACAGCTATACTCATACATTTTAATAATTTTTTGGTCTGGTTTGTTTCAGACCACACAGTTACATGAATCAGGTCCACCTGTCTACCGCTGCACGCGTGCATTGGAATCTCCAGCAGCACTTTTTTTGGCAACCTATTAATGTTTCTGGACAAAAAATTCTTTAATGCAAGTAAAAATTGGTTGAGCGAAAGGATATAAGCATTGTTTGACTTATATTTTGATTTCAGTTCAAAAATAAATGTAGGAAATAAGGTAAAAATCGGACCTCTAGACCATAAAACACCCTTAGAAGTGCCCACTTTCATACTCTTATGCGAGATGTCGATAGCGGTGACTCACACAAATAAACGGCATCTCCGTCTCTTTCACAGATATCACTCAATATCTTTCGCTGCTGACGCTCTTTATGTACCGTATCAGGCATTATAAGAACACTGTACACGAGCATTTCTATTGCATCCTGAAGGTGTTCCATCCATCACGGAGAATTTCCACACGAAGCTACATTGACGTCTGACCTTTTATTACGAGTGCTAAACTTGTCAGGCAGACTATTTACTCAGATTTATAATCGAGGAATCCGTTATCTAAATGTCCCGTATTTCGAAAGCATATTGTACTTATCGTATGTTCTATCGATACGTTTGTCAGGAAAAGGATCGCGATAGAAGAAGCCTGCATCGTTGTTGCTATTTACGTACCGCTCTATCCTCGCCGGAGACTGGCATGTAATGTAATATTCGAGTGACACACTGCACTGGCAGAAGGCGCACTGGGAGCGGGCTCGCTGCGTGTGTATTCACGGTAGCCCGTAGGCGGTAGCCACACTCGGACGTTCGTAATGTCCGCTGCATTCTCCATGAGAGCAAATGGAAAGCCAGTGATGTGATGTTCCAGCAGAAATATCACTCCGTTAGGTGCGCCACGGTAGACGTCCCGGCGTTTGATTGCTTTTGAGCGATTCAGCGGCTGTCTAGTTGTTAGCGTTCTGGAGTGAGCACCGGTTTTCACTTATTGAGCATCCTCCCTCCTCGCTATTGCGCCCATCAAATGTACACGTGTGCAAGTACTCGGCACACAGAGTAGGTAACTTTGATGAAATATAGAGCTGTTTGATCCTACACTTGTCACTCAGAAGGTCTGCGCGCGTTGAGAAACACTGAGAACTGTTGTATGTATTGATAATGTCTAAGACATGCGTGGACACTGCGGTGCATTATCAGTTTAGATGATGAAGGGAAATAATTCTGTGTACAGTTAGTACAAAGCAACATTGTCTCAATATTCTCAGTATTTATTTGTCAAAAATTATTTCTGTAGATATTATACACCTACATTTTCACATTAATTCATTACTTTTTCGGGTTTCCATAGACTTACAGCAAGAAAAGTGTCAACAGCTCATAATGTGGTGGAAAACTAGATATCTGATTTAATCTCCATACTTCATCATTTCTCTACTTTTTCTTTATATAGTGTACCCATGTCGCGAGTGTGATACGAGAGCTATTAATTACAAACACAGTGAAATGCATAAAGGATGGCCCGGTACATTAACTCCAGAGAGCATTTATGAATGCAACTGAGGTCTCACTGTGTTTTGTTGAAACTGGAGTGCGTATTTAACAGACAGGCCGGTCAGAAGTCCTTAGGAAAGCTCATGATGATGATTTTGGTTTGCGGGGCGCTCAACGGCGTCGTTATCGGCATCGGTATAAATTCCCAATCTTTTCACTTTCCAGTCTCGCCATTTTCCTGATTGAGGATTAGTTGATAAGCACAACACAAAAACCCAGTCCCCGCGTGCAGTAAATACCCGACCCTGCCGGAAATCGAACCCGCGACTCCGCGATCCAGAGGAAGCGGTCTGGAAAGCTTATAATGGTGTTGCAGTGTAGGTTATGCTAAAAAGTAATTGTTAACAAAGAAATTCGATTCGTTGCATCGAGTTAATTACCACTGAATTTATCTAAACAGGCCTTTGCATTTGCAAATACAATCGAGCGCTACCATACAAGTAGTGTCAGATTTTCTCTTACCTTAGATGATGGCGCACGAGGGAGCACAGTCTTTCGCTCGGTTCGAGGTTTACTACTGTCTTATGCACAATTTTTGTATCGCTCTTGCTTGGCGACACCGTCTCTGGCTGACCGCGTGCAATTGCGCGCACAGTAGCCTGACTCGGTAACTTTATAGCTAATTAACTGGGATAGTGTAAACTAACGAATTCTTTTCTTGACATCCATTTCTCAATACAACCCAACCTGCAATACCCTTATGATTGTTTCTGTCCACGCTGTATATCTCTCGCTAGCCTTCATTCCTTAGCCTATACTATACATTGACACAGGAAGTATTTACTACGAAGGAAACACACGCAACACTGGTGTAATGTTCCACAATATTAACGATTTGTTACACGAACCTGTTTTCGGATGTTACGCCATCGGATACAATGATAAATATGTGGTGGAATGAAATTTTATTGGATCAAAGACTTTAAACAGGTGCATCTGTAGAGTATCTCCATTTCCAGAAACGAAAAATTTTAATGTTAGGATTAGGAATAAAACAAGAGGGAGTATTTCAGTATAAATGCGACGTAAGATAAACTAAGATAAAATATTTGATACATTAACTACGTATTTAACTATAGACACATTAAAACAGTTATACGTAGAAGAAAATAGTTTAACAATGAACATAACATATTACGAAGATGTGGCTGAACAAAATAATCTTGTCTTTAGTAGGTCCTAAACTACAAACGGTTAAGATATAATAGTCATATTAAGCAGGTGAGTGAAACAGCTGAGATCATACTATAGAACTTTTTATCATAACGAGAAAAGTTATAGTAACTGAAATAAATGGGGCATGTGAGTAAGAGGAGTAATTTACAAAACGGCTTGGATGAAATTATGAGCAACATATGCAGTTAGAAGTAGCGAGTAAGGGAACTCTGTCTGGTCTTTCAGTGATAAGCTTGAATTGATGGACATGTTTATTAATTTCCATTATTTAAAGATAGTGCATCTTCCTTCTTTTATGAATGTGGTGAAATACTTCATGTTTCACCTTGTAACCTTAGCCTTCTCTAAGCAGGTGGTCTGCAAAATTAGAGTCTTCTTTTCTAAGTTTCCAAATTTTGTGGTATTCCTTCAAGCGGGTACATACTGCTCTGCCAGACTTACCTACATAAAATTCACCACAATTACAAGTAATTTTATATTTTCCATTCTTTTCCGAAACTGGAGTGCTGACTTAACCTTTGGCCAGAAAGTGTTCAACAGTGTTGTGCAGATAATTAAATTAACCTTTATGGATACATCCAGAAAGACTTTTGTTAAGCGTGAAACTGTGCACCAGTTTTTGCGTTCTTGAGGTGGTGGCTCAAGGACGAGGTTAAGAAGACAATACCTCTGTTGTTTCTGCCTTTTGTGCGTTGTGGAGTCATCTAAGGTAGGATGATAGCCGTTGTCTGATGCTATGTGGAAGCTGTTTCCACTCACTGAATGAAAGGCAGCATGTTTATGGGTCAGTGGGTGTTCAGAATTGGCCGATATTATCATAACTGTGGTTTTAGGATTCCTGTAGATCTTAAATGTATGAATACGGTCACTGATGTTCATGGTTGGATCTAATTAAGTTACGCAGTAATTCCCAGACCTCTTTGTGATTTTTTTACTGATGTTTCCAGAATGAAATTTTCACTCATCAGCGGAGTGTGCACTGATATGAAACTTCCTGGCAAATTAAAACTGTGTGCCAGACCGATACTCGAACTCGTGACCTTTGCCTTAGGCGGGCAAGTGCTCTATCGACTGAGCTACCCAAGCACGACTCATGAACCGCCATCACAGCTTCATTTCTCCCTTCCTGGGGGAAGGTAATGGAAATGGCAGCTGATCCATAAATTTGACAGCCATTCCATGTGGACAGTAAAGGTGGAGAACGGTCGAACGATCCGCAACCCAAGACGTGTGGGCAAGGAAGTAAAGGATACTGAGTTAACGAAAACAGCCAACATTCAGATGACGGATATGGTGGCAACCCAGTAAACTTGTTCTCAAAACAAGACCCAGGGAACGAAACTGATGGAGTACATACAGGTGTCAGGTATTGAGGTAGAGCTCCAGGTCAGAATGGTCAGTAGTTCAGCGACAGAAATGCACCACTCTCGACTGAAGCAGAGAGAACTGAAAACCATACGAGAGTGTCCACGTGGAAGCGCGCTGGATGGCGCCCTGGAGCTGCCGTTCTACAGAGACCGCTGAGTGGAAATTATCCACATACAGAATATGGGTGAGCAACGGTCCAGCAGAGGCCACAAATCCATTAATAGCGATCGGAAAATGGCTTATAACGCTGAGCCATATAGAAAGCTATAATGCCATTCTCCTGGGTCCGCAGAGAGCTAAGATCGATGCCAATCCGGACTCTGAACGACTGGTGGACAGGGACAGGCGAATAAAAACCAAGAGGAGGCCCTGATGATCTCACTCATGGAATGCAAGGAGAATGTGATGGCCACAAGCTGTGTCGTGGAACGAGACGCATACACAGCTGTGTTCGCTGAACGGTAATTGAGAAGGCACTGTTGGTAGCCCATTTGTTTTCCTGGGCTCAACAGTTGCCCGTCTGTTCGTCCGTTTGCCTCCGCCACAGTCGCTTCAGGGCCGGTTTTGAACAGCTCCATTTTGCATTGCACGATATACTTCAACCACGACAGCACGCGAACAGTTTACAGACGGCCCTTTGGGATATGCTTCCCCCTTTGGCAGTTTTGGACGTCAGATAAATCCCTCTGTTTACGTGTTACGACGACGCACACACACACACACACACACACACACACACACACACACACACACACACACACACACCTAATGCTGCGGTTATTGATCTTTGACGTTGAACAAAGGCGGTGGTCACATATCCACTCGTGCATAACCATCTCTCTCAAACCAACGAAGATCGCTCATTTTGAATGAATGAGTGTGTAATAGCGAATGCATGCAATGATGCAAATTCAGGTAGAAGCTACTGATTAGCCTTTGAAGTAGTAGCCTTGGAAGGCAGCTGAATGTTGTTTCCGAAGCCAGCTCCGAGGGCGACAGGTTGTCGCACCACTCTGTCGTCAGACGCGACCGCCGTCCCCAGGCGTGAGGCAGCGCGGTCGACCGTTTCCAATCCAAGCGTTGGGACGCCGTCTTCAAAAATTTTAGGCCGAAAGGAACACGTGTTTCCTCTGCTGTTTTCTGTCTGGAGGAGACGCCTACTCTTTCTGAACATTAAAGCAACTTGATGACCGGTCAGGCTCTCTGTACACAGAGACGAGGCAGTTTACAGTTCGACGAGAATTTATCGGTCCGCTGACAAGACCAATCGCAGCAAGCAGTCGCTGCAACGTGATAGGGTAAGTAGTGACGTTTGGACGGACGTCTGTGCCATTTTGAGATAGGTTTCTATATAACGAGTAAATTCAGTCTTCAGGAGCAGTGAGGAATTCTCGCGAGTCACGATTCGAGTATTTTTTTTTTTTTTTTTTACTTCGATTCAGATGAAACCGAATTCAGTGTCTGACCGGTGGCGATCTGCTTCATGTCTTACATGCCCAGTTAATTTTTATAATTCTTTGCACTGTGAGTCACGATCTGGCTTTGATGTCTCATTTATCAATGGAAAGTGGTGATCTTCGGTTTCGAAGTTTTCCGTGCGAGTAATTGCAGCGCATCCGTGTTGGGTTTTCCTGGGCCGGCCGGAGTGGCCGAGTGGTTCTAGGCGCTTCAGTCTGGAACCGCGCGACCGCTACGGCCGCAGGTTCGAATCCAGCCTCGAGCATGGATGTGTGTGATGTCCATAGGTTAGTTAGGCTTAAGTAGTTCTAGAGGACTGATGACCTCAGCTGTTAAGTCCCATAGTGGATTGGATTCGATTGTTTGGTGGAAGAGACCAGACAGCGAGGTCATCGGTCTCATCGGATTAGGGAAGGACGGGGAAGGAACTCGGCCGCCCCCTTTCAAAGGAACCATCCCGGCAATTGCCTGGAGCGATTTAGGGAAGTCACGGAAAACCTAAATCAGGATGGATCGTTTGTTGGTGTGGAGCCATAGGGCCATTATTTTTATGTGTTTTGATATGTAAATGTAGTTTCAGGAGTACGTTCCATCTGTTAAATACATTATCCTTTTCATGTCTACTCAGTTCGTTGAACATCGCCTCGTAGAGAATGCTAGCTCGCCTTCCATCATTCTGTAAACTCTAACCACTTGTATTGTATGAGAGAAAATTTCGTGTAATGCTTAGTAAACCGTAATACCTGTTCGGTCGTTCTGGAGTTCACTGATTCAATTTCCATTGCTCATGTTCGTTGTTAGGACAGAGGCTACGACTAATAATCAATTAATATTCATCGAAAAGACGATTTGGCAATCAACGCCGAGTAGGTAATGTTAAGAACCGAATTTCTTTACTGTTAGCTCTCGGCTATGCAGAGTCATTATTATAATGTGAACTTTTAGCACTCAAGCATTATTCACTGAGAGATCGACAACCCAGAAAAGAAATAAAGCCAAGTACCCAATTCGACCTCCGAATTAACCCCATAGGCTATTATCTTCGAGGCCCTGTTATGAACACGGTGTTTGCTGCAAAACCACAGACGCTAGAGGATTTGAGAGACATAACTGAACAACCCTGCGATGCTTTTATATTAGAAACCATAAACATAACATTAGTGATACTGGTCACTTCTCAAACCTTTAACAATTCATCTGCTGCTTATTTTCACATTTAAAGTTGCAATACGAACTGTTGGGTGGTGGCTGAAAACTCTTGAGGGCAAGCGGCTTTCGTGACATCCAGTGTTCGTTGTGGTATTTGACAAATAAGACGTTGCTGAAGCTCTATGGCATTCACGTGTCGCCCTTAGGAAATGCTCGGCATGTTGTCAAGTTCCTTTTTCCGGGAGTTAGCCCCTAAAGTGCGGCAAGAATGGGTCTTAGCCCACAAGTGACCATTTCAGATGTATCGAGTATCTGTTCAGCACGGATGCCAACAATAATCTTACCTTCCTGTCTCCACGAAAAGAGAAAAATTTATCTGTATTTCTACAGTATTTCTGTTTGGCCAATCCTGTGTATTGTCTACCTTCCGCTCTAAACACTGTGTATGCTTCGTCAACCAATGGCAAATGATCTTTCAAACTCGGTACCAACCTACAAAATTGTTTATGAATATTTGTACGCCAGATCAGGTGTTCCTCTATGTTCATTCTTCGAGGTACATTTACATTCGTCACATTGGGTATAAGCTTGCTGCTACAGCATGGTCTGAGTGCAGAAGGACTTTAAATTCTTATCATTCGCTTCTCCGTCCTTTGTACTGTTTTGAGATGTAAGTGTCGGTTTTCGCAATAGCATGAGATGTTAGTCCCATATTTCAGACTCCAGACTCTGAACAATTCGAAATTTGTGTGACTCCTTGTGCATCGTCGATGCGAAGTACTTCCGGTTATTCCTCCTGTTTACCTGAAACGCGAGTTTAGCAGATGAGGAACTTCTTTCAGTCTTCCTAATGATATCAGTCTCACACCATTAACTTCAGTTTTTCTTATTTTTTCCTTGTATTTTTATTTTTCATGAGTCACACTGCAGTAAGTTCGAATAAAAGTGGAAATTGTGTAATCAGTATCAATTTTTAAACCCTACTTCCTACAACCTGTAACATGATTATGCGACCCTTATTTAATAAATATAATGGAGTATGCATCAACGTATGTTGCATCAATGCTCTAGCGTTATCGTTGTGCGCAATGGTGAATTAGTAATGGAATGTACCGTAACAGGCAAAAGCTTTTTATTGCTGTGGCGAGTCGGCTGCACTCGGCAGTTTTTTATTTCGGATCTCAAACCGTTACTAATGCGGATTAGCTTCAACTGGTGCACTGCTTTGTTCTGTGTCGTCATGATGGGTCATGTCAGATGGTGGCTATTTTCCACATTTAAGGCCTTGCCTTAGAGACACGACACCACAAAACTGTAATCATATGAGCGTCAATCTCACTTCCCTAGGATCCCAATAAAAATCCTTTTCGTGTACGGACAACGTGCTGCTTTCTACATGTTTATGGAGAGGCCAACACAGTCGAAAATCTGGATTGATATCGTATCTAAAAGGATCTTATTCAGTAACTGTTGATATAGTAGGCATACTGAATCACAGGTTTTACGAAAAGCTCGAAGCATCAAAACTACAAAACCGAGCACTATTGATGGCTTTTACATCATGAGTGGTTTAAGCACATAATGACAAGTGGAAGGAATACAGTTCAAAATCAAGGAAGTTCGCTGTAAAACATCAAAGAAAAATGTATAAACGAGTATATAGTTAGTAAATGCTATTGTATGCATTTTTTGCTACACAGATTTGATCCATACTACCCGAACGTTGTTTTAGATTTATACGTACTATTTCTAAGATACTACTGCGAAAACAATGTACACGCTGACTCTTTACAAAAACCTGCCAACTAGGTTACGAATCAGAGGCTAGTATACATGTGCGCGGCATTCACACTTCACGGGAATCGTTTCGTATTAGCTGATAGACTTCTGTAGTGTGAACCTTTTCGTGAGTGCCATTGTGGATGATAGATGAGATAGCAGAGTTATCGAAGTTTCAACTCGTATTACAGAATTATCTTGGCCATTAAAATTGTTATGGTATGCAAGAGGGTGTATTAGTGGTACACGTTGTCTTTCCAAAACATTGATCTATACACTCTGAAGTCATAATTCAGCCATGAACCCATCCGTACTCTTTGGTACGTCAATGAGCTGTGTTACCTAATGTAGAACAATTCACAGAAAATGCATCTATTTCGCAGAATAAACTTTAATCGAAAGATTGCCAGCTAGTATATTATTGATCATTATCGAAGAAACAGGCATACTATACAGTAGCGATTGGATACTAATTTTGTATTGAAATTAAATAATTTAGTATGTTTAACCAAAAATTTTAATTAATTACGTAACAGAGTAACTGAAATAGTACATACTGAGTAATAAAATAGGTCCCCAGCTTATGCCTTGACAAAAGTTTTCTCAACAGTTGTCTCAGTTTGGTTGCAAATTGAATTACGTAACAATTACTGAGATGTGCCTTGGCGACAACATTAAATGCGCACGTGTAAGCTGAAATGAAAATACTAAGCATCAGCAGTCAGCCTATAGTTGCTATGTCCTGTATAATAACATGAATAGAAGCTAATAATTACTGTGATAAACACTTTATAATCAGTGAAGTGCTACAGAAGAATGCTGAAGATTAGATGGGTAGATCACATAACTAATGAGGAAGTATTGAATAGGATTGGGGAGAAGAGAAGTTTGTGGCACAACTTGACCAGAAGAAGGGATCGGTTGGTAGGACATGTTCTGAGGCATCAAGGGATCACCAATTTAGTATTGGAGGGCAGCGTGGAGGGTAAAAATCGTAGAAGGAGACCAAGAGATTAATACACTAAGCAGATTCAGAAGGATGTAGGTTGCAGTAGGTACTGGGAGATGAAAAAGCTTGCACAGGATAGAGTAGCATGGAGAGCTGCATCAAACCAGTCTCAGGACTGAAGACCACAACAACAACAACAATCAGTGAAGACCAATAAGGATTAGCCACTAACAACACTTACGCCGTACAGACTGAGCAATGTTGGTAACAATAGTGTTAACTGTTGTCAGCTTTTCAAGCATTACCTGCTGTTATTCAATATTTCTTACTAGATTTTGTAGCAGGTACGCTCAACATGATGTTGTAAACAGCAGTTTTATAAACAGCAGTTTCACTACAGATAATGTCGAAATTACGAAAGTCAAGTTTGTATACAACATGTATGATACACGCAAAATACAATCATTCATGTTTGAAAAAAAAAAAATATTACTCTTCGTCAGTAATTTCAAGTTAATCTCAATATGTACTGAATTTCTTCCTCAGATCATTTTAGAATCCAGTTAATGCGCTGCAATCAATCGTGAATTTCAATTAATTATCACCTGTGATTTTTTTTTCTAAAATTTTTTACGGAACTCTCTCAGTTATAGTCGACATAACATCACAGTCATACAGTATTTGGCAGTTATGCAGAGTCCGGTTATGTTTGACATGTAACTAAATGCATCAACATTGTTAGCAAACTAATAGGTCGTAATCGAGAGGTCTGTGGCTCATTCTGGTCGGTGGTCTGTGACACAGAAATTATTTGTGTAACCGAGAGATCTGAATTTCACTTCAATGAAACGTTGCACAGGGCTAGTTTATTTGTGGTCAACATATCAAAGTAAGTGCACTCAATCTTTCTAATTATTTTACGTTTTAAAATTGAGTGAACACATGGACATAAGCGCTGCAGACTCGTTTTGTTGATCTGCTTACAGTAAAATCGATACTGCTGAAGGAAACTGATCACTGTCATCGTCACGTCTCCTCGCTTTGCTTTTCGTGTCGGTCACCAGATGTCTCCGTTTCAGGAATCATGAATTTACGTAATCCGCAGATTTGAAAATTCGTAGTGAGTGGTCAAACAACTTGATGAATATAAGATGTCCTAATGTAGTGAGATACGGTGCTGGAGGCATGATCGAGTTCATTTCTGAGAAACCTCTTTCATATTCTCTTGTCGAAATTGGGAAGCTGCTCATAGTGTTAATAAGGGAAAGGAAAGACATTGGACATTTCTTCTCATCAAAATATCTAAGAAAACCTTTGAAGTTTTCTCATGGAGCTTGAAACGTTTACACAAGTTTCTTAGTTTCAATAATAACAGCACTTCTGCTTGCAACGTTTCGGTGCTATAGGGACCATGCTTAGCCTTTCTTTCAGGAAGCTCCTTAATTTTCTTAACTGTTATGTCACGAGCAAGCAAGTCATCAATATGTTCTGCAGCTCCTGAAGAGCATCACACGTCAACGCAGGTTTAATATAAAGTTGATATGCCTCATGTGTTTAAGGAGTCCTCCACAAGTGACACTCAGTTTTCCCCCTTGTAAAATCGTCTTTGGCATTTATGAAATGTGCCAGTAGTAATTTAAAATTTTTCTGCACAGCTGAGCCTGTTTTACAGCTACAAGCAACCCATGTTGTATCGAGAATCCTTCGAATGTTTCGGACTACGGTTTCAAATTCATCTGCAGCAGCTTTCAGTTTCCTGGCATTTTTAGTTGACTGGTGATAAACTGAGTACAGTTTTGAGTTGAAGAGTTTACATGCGAGAGGAAATCTTTACTCACATCAGCTACGGAAAGCTCTAGCCTCTGACTGGAACAATATCAGAACAAAACACTTGCTTCATTATACTCTTCTTCTTTCCTAGAATTGCTGTAGCCACATCAATAGAGACTGCAACAAGATTCTGTTTCAGGAGCTCATCATTTAACCCCAGTGCTTCCAAATAAAGTCATTAATGTACTAAATATAGCTTGAGCAGTGATATCTTCTAATTCAATAATTTCCAAGAAAATGTTGGTTTGCTGATCCATAGCTGGAAGTGTACTCCTCAGATACAACACTATCAGTAACGGCTACTGATAGTATGGTACTTGCATCTATAACGAGGGTAATTTTGCTACTGCCATGCACTATCTTCATTGCTATCTTGTTTCTCTTTTCTGTCGTGGTATGAGAAGCAATATTTATGCATGCGTTAGTTCAATGAAGAATGCGGCCTATATTCGCGCCATTCAACTTCTGCACGTTAGTTTCAGTTTGATTTTTCGTAACTGCTTTATAGCCATTCGAAGCACTTTGGCAGTTATTTCCTTTCTTTTTTCGAAAGCCTTAAGGCATGCGGTTTATATTGTTTCAACTGCACACTGATGAGCTGAATTCTCGTTATGTTTAAATACTTTCTTGTGGACAGAAAGAAATTGAAATCCAGTGCTGTGAGATGTCCATCCGACGTAGTGTAAGTGCAGTTCCAAGTTGCCAACTTCATTACAAAATTAGCGGCCAAGTCTTTTATTTTTTAATATCAACCATTTCTACTTAGCGCAAAAATCCTGTTTTTATTCACATCACAGCATTCGAGATTATCTTCCGTATCACGCTTGTATGTGGTAGGAAGCTCATTGCTGTGATCTTTCGCATCACCACATGACACTGTAGGAGTTTCCATATCATTGTTTAAGTTCGAATCATTTACTTCCAGCTTTATCGATTCTTGGGTTGATGTTATCTTCTTCACACTACAAAACCAATCACACGCACACAAAATAACAACTAAATCCGCACCAAACCCTAGCTTACGTGCTTGTAATAACGGAAATTCTGTTTTCACGATTGTTAGGCTTAGTACCGTCAAATCGTTTCTGTTCAGATATGCAGATTACCATGATAGTCTGTTACTATCTTTGACTTCTTTGAAGCTACACACGGCGATTAGATATTCAAAATCAAATTACGAGAGACACACAGCTTTTCATTCCAAACCACACAACAGTCACACTCTCAAGAAAACTGAGAAGCACCAGTATCACATGAGACAAAAGCCAGCGATCGTAATTACCGACATTAACTGTACAGCCAACATATTGCACTAAAATACTTGTTTTCGCGTAAAAAAGTAAAATGTCTTCAATTAGGGCAGCAATTAAAAAGCCGCAGTCGAGCAGTTAATAATATGACCCAATGTTGTTATTATTCTACTGAATATCGAACTGCCGACCTCGGAAACGTACTAAATAGGTCGGTTTAAATGAAACATTACTAGTGTGTTGTCACCGCCAGACACCACACTTGCTAGGTGGTAGCTTTAAATCGGCCGCGGTCCATTAGTACATGTCGGACCCGCGTGTCGCCACTGTCAGTGATCGCAGACCGAGCGCCACCACACGGCAGGTCTCGAGAGACGTACTGGCACTCGCCCCAGTTGTACAACCGACGTTGCTAGGAAAGGTTCACTGAGAATTACGCTCTCAATTGCCGAGACGATAGTTAGCATAGCCTTTAGGTAAGTCAATTGCTACGACCTAGCAAGGCGCCATTTATCCTTTGCTATGTATCTACTGAAGCATGTACAGTAACAAGACCAATGTTCACCGATTGTGGATTAAAGTTAAGTATTCCAGCAGCTACGTACTTTTCTTTATAGCATTCATTACGTATCCTGTTTCAGACCTCACGCCAGCCTGCGTGAGTTAAACGCGTGCCTTTCGGTTACCCGTCACTGTGGACTGTTTGTCTTGTCAGTCCACAACAACTAGGATATCTTCTCCAACCGCTGTGAAATGCGCGATCTATGAACACTCAAGTAGAAACGGTACTTGCAGGATTAGCTAGAAATGTAGCAATATTTTTTTCTTAAACAGTCTTTAAATTTTGCAGGGGTATGCGTATATCCGCGCTCCCCCTGAAAGAAAGCCGCTGATTATCACTTTTTAGTTTCTTGAAAGGGTAAAATTTAAGTCTTAAAGACAAGTGAATTTAGGTCCTATGAAATGAAATTACATGCCAATTTTCGCTACAAAATAATGGTGATAGGAAAGGATCCTGCTGATGATTGGAGACGTGGCTACAGTTTACGCGAAGTTACTACATATAATGTTCGAAATTAATCAATGTACGACACTGACAAATATTTCTCAAAATTTCTCTGCTAAATGGTACAGTCTTACTTTGTGGTGAGTAGCAAACCGTAAGGCGTAATGATAACAATAACTGAAG
This sequence comes from Schistocerca piceifrons, assembly GCF_021461385.2. Taxonomy (NCBI): domain Eukaryota; kingdom Metazoa; phylum Arthropoda; class Insecta; order Orthoptera; family Acrididae; genus Schistocerca; species Schistocerca piceifrons. Next base: position 283,284,700 of record NC_060143.1, read on the forward strand.
CAGTTTTTCCTTCAGTAAGGAGCAATTTGTATTAACTTTGCCACATAATACTCTTCTTCCGTTATTCCTTTTGGCAGCTCTTCTTGATTAACTATGTACTGTGAACCCGATATATGCACACTCGTTAAACATTAACAGTGCCTTGCTACACTTTTGGATACGCCGACAATGCACTGCAATATGTACACTAACACAGCAAAATTGCATCCATGCTTGATGATTCACTTGCAACTGTCTGCCTGTGCGCGTGCGCTTGCGCCTCAACAATGTTAGTGTCATACTCTTAACAATGTCTTTGGATTCTAGACAATGCAAGATTCCTGACTTTGCCACTGTTTTTAGAACAGTATTTCACATTAATGGATTTAGATAGTTCGTCAGCAATGTTCATTGCAGTTCTCAAAAATCGTTAGCAAGAGAGTAACAAGATGCAAAAATTTTGTCACGTGATACATATCGATGTGCGATATTCGATTACTTTTCTCCTTATTTCGTGGCTATATTTGAGAAGAATACATGGCTTACTAACTTAGGAAGACGGCTTCACCTGTTCTTGTTAGAAACGAATAGGCCCTGTTTTTGTTTTAAGGAGCAAAAACAGCGACATTGGACGCAGGTGCTCGATCTGTGGTCTGGATAGCCACAGCAGGCCAGTCAAAGGGGCTCCAGAGAATGCACGTCGGTCCCCAGGGTGCTGAAGTTAGCAGAAGTTTGTTGCGGTAAACCGACCCTACGTCACATTTGTTGGCAAAGGCGGTTTACTCCGTTGAAGCCAATCTACTGCTAAACCACTACAAGTCCCAAGTGTACCACTGAGCGTGACGAATGTACCTCCCTTATTCGTGTATGCAGACCTAAGAATGGGCTGCAATGGCTCTCGTCAGACACCGTAGAAAATTCGTTTTCTTTCCCTCCAAATTCTGTTTATCAATAAGTGATCGACGAATAAGTGGGACATGGCTAGCAGCCGATACCAAACTCTTGCGTGCCAATATACGTACTTTACGCCAAGAATGGGAAATTTCAGCAGTCTCCTGCTGTATTCGATAAATAAAGTAACATTCCGATAGTCATTTTGAAAGTAATATTGAGGTATCCCTTCCACACAGAGTTTCCAAGAAGGTGGGAGTTTGCTTTGGGGAGTATAATTTCGGGCACTTGCGATTCTGCCGCAAAGGGAGAGAGACTACTGTTGCCGGGGCCGAGTTTGGAACAAGCATACTGACACTGACTGATAAGGGCGATCTCTACCTGGTGGGAATCGGCGTGGTCTAGCGGACATATACCGAGTTTTGAGTAAGTGTTGCGTTTCGCATTAGCGCTATCCACGTTCTGAGCAGCTCACAATTTGTTGGATTTAGCACGCAAGTTGTGTTGCTCATTAATTTTACTGCATCGTGAGTCTTGAACTCGTCTGCTTTGCATTTGCGAGTTGAATGGATTAATAAACCTTCTAACGTCTCCCATTAAGCTTCCCACAAAGCTAGCGGGACATTCTTTATTGAAATGTGCTTCTACAGAGCTTCGTGTGTCAATATTTTAGGTAGCTTTGTGCTCGTTGTGTTGGATAAATTTCCCAGCCAATTTTTACGGTACTTCACGGTCATTTCGTTGTAATTACTCTCTTTCATTTTACAGTAGTGCGAGTCGAGATCTTAGAGTAAATAATTGACATATTAAACTCAGACTTGATTTGAATCTCAGAATGAAACTATTGTCCTACAACTGATTCTGGTTAGGCGACTCTCTAAAAATAAATATAGCCAGCTTACCTGCATTTATAATTGTTTTGTCTCATTGTGACGGTTTTCTGTCTGAATACATTGGCCAGAACTTTTAATCATTCAGCATACACACAGAAATCGTGACTAGTAGTATAACGCAGAATGGACAGATAACATTCCACCAGAATTTCCAAAATCATTGGGATAAGTAGCAACAAAACGACTATTCATGTTGGTGTGTAGAATGTATGAGTCTCGCGACTTTCGGAAAATATCACCCTCACAATCACGAGGAATGCGAGAGTTGACACGTGCGAGAATTACTGCACAATCAGCTTAACAGCTCAGCTCAGGCATCCAAGTTGCTGACAAGAATAGTACACAGAAGAATGGAAAAGAAAATTGCGTATGGGTTATATTATGGTCAGTTTAACTTTGGGGAACGTAAAGGCACCAGAGAGGCAACTCTGGCACTGTTTGGTAATGGACGAAAAACTAAAGAAAAATGAAGACACGTGAGTCGTGCGCGGCTCGCGGTCATGCCGTTCATTGCTCGTCATCTTGTTTTTATGGTTGTGTCGCCTCTTTCTTATTCAATTTTTTTTTTGCGTCACTAAGTTTCTGGTTTGCTTTCCCGTGAGTGGCAGCCGCAGTGCTTATCGATAAGTGCACTGTCGTACTACCTCTGCAGCGACCGTTAGTATTTTCCGGATCGTCGTCTGTCGGGAGTTAAGCCGGGTGACGCAGCGCCAGTGAGGCGCGGACAACCAGTACTTGCCGACCACACACATGAACTGTCCGACGGTAGGAGATTGGAGAAGGAACGACCGTCGATTGGTCGTTTGGTTGTTCGTCTCACTGGACGACGTGTATTTGGTCTTTTGACCATTTCTGGGCCTCGTCAGATGGTCATCTTGCCGGTCATGGGTCGGTTCCATCCTCGTGCAGAGATATCGTCGCCGATGGACAAGAGTTACCTCTGCATGGTTGGGTCCGAACCAGTGTGCCCGGGTCGCCATGTCCCCGAGTTCCAATCGGACATCGAGGTGAGTCGGGTTGGAGCTGCAGCGAGCTCCGGACAGCCAAGACTCACCCGGCTGTTGCCGACACTCATAACTTGAGTGAGGACGAGCTTGGTTTGTTGTTCGGTCTGTCGACTCATCGGCCGACTTGTATTTGGTCGCCGACCGCTTAAGGAAACTGTGTGTGTGCGTGGCTTCTCATTTCTCCTTGTTGTTCCACAGTGATTGGTTTTAGGATCGTCAGAGTTCGAGTTCTTGGTGCAATTGTTTACGTGGAACTGTGTGTAGCTTCTGTGATTTCCGCTGCGCAGGTGAATGCCATCTGCATACTGGAGTAGCCAATCGGTCGCTTGCGACGGAGTAGCGAGAAAGTCTATGCGGCTCGAAATCAGGCCGGGGCTGCTGGCGGCTTGCAGGCGCGGTCGGAGTTGTGAGGTACTAATAGCTGCGATAGCCGAAAGTTCGTCGCCCACCAAACCTGGATACTGGAGTACAGTAATCAGTTAAGCTGTTATGAAACTTCAACTGCCGTGACATCTCTTCGTTCATTGCCGGTTGATTGCTTCCTGGGCCGTTCCGCAAGCAGCAACGTATGGTGTGCTGGAATCGGCAAATTTTGCAGGCATCTTTCTGTATGGTGCTTAACTATTGAAATCATTGTAACTTATTAGTGAATTGCACCAGCGGTATCTTCTGTCTGTGGTCGTTAACATGCCAGTTACCTGCCCTGGTCGTTAGCGTGGCTTTCCGGAGGTGTGTTTTCCTCGTCGTGTTGATGCTGTCTGGCATAGCGTGTAGTTCGACAGCTTTGGTGTTTTTCATTTTTGTCTTTGAGTGGTTATTGTCCCTTGCCTGTATTTAGACGCCAATTTGAAGACGTAGTGCTGCTGCGATCTTCGTCCTCGCTGATATTTGCTGTTGTTGTGCTGTTGGATGAGTGGAAAAAATGGTTCAAATGGCTCTGACCACTACGGGACTTAACTTCTAAGGCCATCAGTCCCCTAGAACTACTTAAACCTAACTAACCTAAGGACAGCACACACATCCATGCCCGAGGCTGGATTCGAACCTGCGACCGTTGCGGTCGCGCGGTTCCAGACTATAGCGCCTAGAGCCGCTCAGCCACCCCGGATGGGTGGAAGGGAATTGATTAGGTTGTTGCTTGGTTGGAAGGTAATTGATTAGGCTGTTGGTTGGTTCGTCATCCGTCCCTACTGCCACCTGATTATTTAGTGTTACCCTTGGCTGCCTGTCCCACCTAAACTGTTGTTAGAGTTTCCTCTCCAGGCCGACCGTTGGAACACTTCTGAGCACCACTGTTCTGTTGTTTGGGAGTGTGATTTTCTTTAGTCTCAAGTATTGTGCGATGCCTTCAGCCGTGCATTAATTTAGTTTCTTTTAGCGTTCAGTATGTGGCCTTCAGCCGAACCTTACGTGGAATATTTTAAGATACGGCCTTCAGCCATCTGAAGTTAAAGAAAATCAATTGAAGATTTGAATCTACCTTAATTTTGCTACCCAGCCCTTAAGCCTTGAGTTGTTCTGTGTTCAGTATATGGCCTTCAGCCGAATTTTTATGAAATATTTTAAGATAACGCCTTCTCCTTACTTAAATTCAAATTTGAAAGATCTTTGTTTTAAAACCTTGTTAAAATTATCTTACTGGAGTTCTTGTTATCCAGTCCTTAAGCCCTCAGTTCTTCTATCATGTTATTAAGGCCTTCAGCCATGTGTAGTCCTTAACGCAATTTTAATAACTTGCGTTCTGGCTTTCAGCCGTATTGTTCCTCAATTCTTTTTAGGGAATGTGTGATTAAGTGTTTTTAGCAAATAAAGTCTGCATGTTTGTGCAACTAGCAACAACTGATTTGGGCCCCTTTCCACAACCTGATTCGCTCTGTCATGTGAAACCAGATTTATAGGCTTTGTAGACCTGGAAAGAGGGTTTCACAATCTAAAATGGTGCAAGAAGTTCGGAATTCTGAGAAAAATAGGGGTGAGCTGTAGGGAGAGACTGGTAATATACAATATATACAAGATCCAAGGGGGAATAATAAGAATGGACGTCCAAGAACGAAGTGCTTGGATTAAAAATGGTGTAACGCAAGGATGTATCACCTCTTCTGGTCGATCTGTACATCGAAGAAGCAGTGATGCAAATGAAAGAAAGGTTCAGGAGTGGGATCAAAATTCATGGTGTAAGGATATTAATGATACGATTCGCTGATGACATTGCTATCCTGAGTGAAAGTGAAGAAGAATTACACGATCTGCTGGATAAAATGAGCAGTCTAATGAGTACAGAATGTGGACTGAGAGTTAATCGAAGAAACACGAAAGTAATGACAAGCAGCAGAAATAAGTACAGCGAAAAACTTAACAATAGGATTGATAGACACGAAGTAAATGAAATTAAGGAATTCTGCTAACTAGGCAGCCCCAATAACGGACGGACAAAGGAGCACATCAAATTCAGACTAGCATTGGTCAAAAGGGTATTCCTGACCAAGAGAAGTCTATTAGTATCAAACATAGTCCTTAATTTGAGGAGGAAATTTCTGAGAATGTACATTTGGAGCACAGCGTTGCATGGTAGTGAAACATGGACTGTGGGAAAACCGGAACAGAAAAGAATCGAGGCATTTGAGATGTGGTGCTACAGACGAATGTCGAAAATCAGGTGGACTGATAAGGTAAGGAATGAGGAGGTCCTGTGCAGAATCGGAGAAGGAATAAATATGTAGAAAACACTGGTAAGAGGGAAGACAGGACGTCTTTAAGACACGAGGGAATGATAGTAGAGGGAGCTGTAGAGAGCAATAACTGTACAGGAAGATAGAGATTGGAATACTTCCAGAAAGTAATTGAGGACCTACGTTGCATGGGCTACTCGGAGACGAAGAGTTTGGCACAGGAGAGGAATTCGTGGCGGGTCGCATCAAACCAGACAGAAGAAAATGGTTCAAATGGCTCTGAGCACTATGGAACTTAACATCTGTGGTCATCAGTCCCCTAGAGCTTAGAACTATTTAAACCTAACTAACCTAAGGACACCACACACATCCATGCCCGAGGCAGCATTGGAACCTGGGACCGTAGCGATCGCCCGGTTCCAGACTGAAGCGCCTAGAACCGCTCGGCCACAGCGGCCGGCCGGACAGAAGACTGATGACTAAAAAACAGCGCAATTAATGTGTAATGATCATTCCACTTGCTCGTCTGGCATGCTATTGAGGTTATCTCGAGTAAAGTCTGATCGCGTACCTACATGCACCAGAAACGCTATTCGTGGTCGACCCCGTACCGGGGTATCATAACGCCAACATTTCAAACTATAAAAAGACTGCAAAATAAATAAAACGTTCGTTATGAAGCACTGTGTTGCAGTGTTGGAAGTCGACGCTGGTCTCCTCCTCGCAGCATACCGGAGGTGTCGCGGAACGAGTGGTGTGCGCAAAGACTTTCTGCGTGGTCAAATTTGTTCTCCTTCTGAGTGCTTCCAGGAGCAGAAGAGGGCAACGCTCGTCTCCGGTGTGTGTGTGTGTGGGGGGGGGGGGGGGGGGGCACACAGTCACGACCCGTGCGTGGCCCTCTTATCTCGGGCTGACGGCGACCTCCACAAACAGATTACATAAACTGCGTCCCCGCTGGGGCGTCGGTCCGAGGCGCTGCGCAGTTGAGCCCCTCAGTATATCCGTGTGTCAGCTGTTCCGGCTGCGTGTAGTGACAGCACGAAGCAGTGTAGAAACACTGGTTCTCTGTGCGCCGTTACAAACTGCTCGAATATTGTGTGCTACGTACAGCTTAAGAATGAGAATCACTGACATGTCTGTATTACATATGTATCTTTTAGTAATTTCATTCAATTTTTTGGCTTACAAAACCGTTAGTGGTAGCTGTCTCACAGTCTCTAAGGCAATAGTAGGTATCCAGAATGAGATTTTCACTCTGCAGCGGACTGTGTGCTGATATGAAACTTCCTGGCAGATTAAAACTGTGTGCCGGTCCGAGGCTCGAACTCGGGAACTTTGCCTATCGCGGGCAAGTACTCTACCAACAGTTTTAATCTGCCAGGAAGTTTCATATCAGCGCACACTCCGCTCCAGAGTGAAAATCTCATTCTGGAAACATCCCCCAGGCTGTGGCTAAGCATGTCTCCGCAATATCCTTTCTTTCAGGAGTGCTAATTTTACAGGGTTCGCAGGGGAACGTCTGTAAAGTTTGGAAGGAAGGAGAAGAGATACAGGCAGAAGAAGAGCTGTGAGGACGGGGCATGAGTCGTGCTTGGGTAGCTCAGTTGGTACTTGCCCGCGAAAGGCAAAGGTCCCGAGTTCGGGTCTCGGTCCGGCTCACAGTTTTAATCTGCCAGGAAGTTTCAGTATGCATCCAGTTAAACTTTGTATAAATCATATCTTGAAAATTATAGTAATGAAAATTTGTTTTTGTCGTCCAAGTTGTTCAAATGGCTCTAACCACTATGGGACTTAACATCTGAGGTCATCAGTCCCCTAGACTTAGAACTACTTAAACCTAGCTAACCTAAGGACATTGAAACGTCCCCTTAGAACAATTATACACGGGACTGTGCTTAAACTGACACACAATATTTTTAGCGCAACGCAATCTGACTTTCAAAACTCCCTACTAAAGAATGGCCCTGACAAACATTAAACTATACCTTTCACAAATCACTTACCTCACAAAAATCTTCGCTGCTCAAGCTACTGCAATACAGCGAGCGCCACTACTGCCAGCTAAATAAAAGATTCAAACTACTGAAGGCACTAACTACTGATAGGGGTAGTTAGCAAATGAAAGATATTAATAGAGAGCAAACAATGTATTTACCTTAATATCATCACAAATCATAATATATATATATATCAGTTCATGACAAACTGCAAACCTCCGCCATCTCTCTCCCCACATCCACCACTGCTGGCGGCTCACCTCCAACTGCGCAACGTTACGCGCTGTTCACAGCCAGCTGCCGCTGCCCAACACTACAATGGCAGACAACAATGCAAACTAGCCACAGACTGCACACAGCACAGCCAGTGATTTTCATATTGAGCGCTACGTAACGTTGCCAATAAGAAAACATAAACAGCCTGCTTACATAGAGAAAACATAAACAGCCTACTTACATAGAGAAAACATAAACAGCCTACTTACATACAGAAAACATAAACAGCCTACTTACATAGCCCCCATGCTCCCCACAAAAAATTTTTACAAATGGTGTTGGGCACTGGCCAATACAGATTAGACAAAAATTTTTCACAATTACAGTAACAAAGATATAAAATGCACACACTTATTGATACAATGTTGGTCAAAAGCTAAAATTTTCTCACAGTCTATAAAGACAGTCTTGATCATTCATCACAGTGAAACTGCCGTTTCTTTTCTCAAAGTCTGAGCAGTAAAAGACAATGCACACAGAAGTAGTGGATTTCCATGCAGTCTTGAAGAAGTAGTGTTGTCCTTCCAACGGAAAGACAGTGCTGACTCTTGACATGCTGACAGGTAATGGGCCACAACAGAGCAAACCCACAGCAGAGTTCATTCGACGTTTTGAAGAATATTGTTAGGTAGGTCATCACAGAGCAGACCCACTGGAGTCCTGGTAGAGATTGTGGTATTGGTGGGCCACCAGAGGTGCAGACCCACTGCAGTCCTTGTAGAAATAATGGCGTTGGTAGGTCATCATAGATGCAGACCCACTGTAGTCCTTGTAGAGATAATGGTATTGGTGGGCCACCAGAGGTGCAGACCCACTGTAGTCCTGGTAGAGACGGCCAGCAGCCATCCGTTGCGACTGTGCAGGTGCACAATCACCATCGAAGATTCTTGCAGAGAATATAGAAAGTCCATAAACCACCACTTGTGCACTCAGAAAGTTTTTCTTTTAATTGTCCTTAGAACCAGCAATGCTGTTATCCAGTCCCTTGCTGAATTACCAACACACGTGCAAACACTAACAGTCCCTACTTCTCATATATTGTCCACATACTATGACCAACAGAAAAGTGTGCAGTGAAATGTAACTAACAAGTTAATAATGTCATGAACTGGTGACAATTACAATTTTATAACATAAGAATACAATTACAAAGGTACAAAATACATCATTAAAAACATAATAATACAGATAACATTTGTAGTACAGGCTTTACAAAAGAATAGAAATAAACATATACATGAGTGTTACAAAAATAGTGACATAAGTACATACATAAAATAATGAGAATAGTTTTCGAAACATTAATTTCACACATGAACATTGAAACAGAACAGAATTGTAAACAACTTTACAAAGAAAATAACATATTATTAATGCAACTTATATTTGAGGATAACAGTATTCCTCCTCATAGTGAATATAGCTTAGTATTAGAAGAGAAAAAAATTCTATGAAACAGTACACAGAGACAGGAAGAAAACAAATACTCAAGGGTACACAAACACATAGTGGGATAACACCAATAGGAAAGGACAGGGTTCGTTTTCAGTGTAACATTTGGTACTGCAGTCCAACCCAAAACTTCATATATCTTTCCTCTTATTTCATCCTTTGTTTCCACCAAAAAAATTCTATCTAAGCATGCTTTCTGTATTTATATGTTCACACATTTCTTACCTCAACATTTATTTCCAAGAAAATCCTACCTAAACCTGTTTTCTCAATGCATTTCTTCCAATTCATCGCAACTCATTCTCTTAGAGGCTACCCCCTCTTAAGCTAACTTAAATCTACTGAGCTCAGATGCTAAACTAAGGGACGAGGCAATGCAGCATCACATAACAATTAATATAAACAGCAATTACCAAAAAAATTGGAAAATTGCAAAGCAAGCTACCGTAAATCTAAATTAACAGATAAAATGCAAAATTACAACTAATATGAGCCAATGTGCAGCAACATGAGAAATCAATGAGTAGTAAAATTGGCTTAGCGGAGTAACACAAATTAAAGTTCAGTAGCACTATGCCTGGCAAACAGCAGCTTATATCTAAACATGACATAGCTCAAGAAGAAAAAATATTACAGTAAAAACAACAATGCAGATAAGGGAAATGTATATTCACATCTTAATGTCTATGTAATTAAAGTGGTGCACCACAACAACTTATTGTAAAAGAAATATTACCATGTACTTGAAAAGAATATTATGTATGCAGTTACTAGTTCCTTCTTATTGTTCTTTCCTTTCCAAGTGCTCCTTTTTTAAAGAATGTGGATCATAAAATAATTATTTAATAGATCTGTTGACAGAAAGTGTTCACATTAGCAAATGCATTTTATTTTATAAAAGCAATGCTGCAACACAGCTGGAAACCAGATATCAAGTGAAATAAGCAATTACGCAAACCAAAGCATAAAAACATCATTCAATAGTCATGTGGCATTTCGTAAGTCAGTAGCTCTCAACTCTCATAGAAAGACACTTGTCATAATCAGGTGTGCAGATGTACGAATATTTCCCATCAATTCATAAGCATTTCAGCAATTAGCACAAAGTGCGAGTAATCATATGTTTTCAAGTAACGAGGGTGTCGCATTAGCGATGAAAGGCACACCCTAATGGCTTGTTCTCCAGGTGTTTTCCTGTGCTCTGAAAGGCACGCGCTAATGGCTTTTTCTCCAGGCATCTGACACAGCTGGGTGCCCACGACGCATTATGTGTAGGTGGTCCGTTAACTTTCTTACGGAAATATTTACAACAGCAGTTTCCGCTACAGAGACAGTCGCACATAAAAATATTTCACAGGTCAAGAATTAGCGTTGCAAATCTGTAGAAACAAAATCCTATAAATATAAGTGTCCAAAAAAAATATTGGTCAGCATTGTGATACAGTCACACATTTCATAACTCTTAAAGTACGTTTCTTGGTTTCCAACATCCTTTTCATAAATCAGAGTCCCTAAACACTACTCATTATTCCTTACCTCATTATACATATACATATTCGTCGACACTTCTTCAATATTTCATCATGAGAAATACGTAGCATAATAAACATTCCTCAACAACATAATACACATCGTCGTCGTAATAATAACATCATAACACTTCAGTCAAATCTCAAAATCGTCGTAACTTCCTCCAATAATTTCTAAGCCTAAAATAATTCTCTGCTCATGTCAAAAGTGTCAGCTGCCTCAAACGTACTTTAAAAATCATGATCTCATACCAAATACATCATTCAAAGCTCTCATAGTATCACAATGATTCCGAAAAAATATGAACAGTTTACAAAGTACAGACAAAATACAGTTTCATAAGTGTGAAGTTATCCAACGGTGTAATTGCGTAAAAATCTGTCACTGATGTAGTAAAAAACATGTTTATCTCTCAGTTAAATGATCAGATAGCTGTGTAATTTGTGTGTTAGAGAAATATGGTACCGATGTGTAAAGTTGTATAAGCAAATACCATATTAGCTAGGGCTCCTTGTGCTTGCCAAACACATGGTACACAAAGTAAGCGTGTACCCCCCTGAGGATAAACGTAATTATACCCTCAGGTGTTACAAATTACAGCAATGGAATGAAATGTATCACGGAAAACTTTCTTTGTAATTAAAAAATCTTTGAAAATAAGTGTTTTAAGTATAAGATTAATCACTCAAATGCGTGTCCTGTAGCGCTAAATGCACGTCTTGCTGTAAGATAATTCTGTGGAACTGTCGTAGTTATCGTCCTCTGTAAGCAAAGTTCTGCTAAAGTCAATGTACTTACCTCATGATACACAAAAGTGAAATGCTTTACGTATAGATATCTTAGTTATTACGCTTATTGCCGTGATGAGGAAAGTACTGTACAGTAACGTATTGTTATGCCACGAAAAAGGCTGTCTCATTGTTGCTATACCACAAAAGTTACTACTAAAACATGTTTTTCTTCCTAGAAGAATTCAGAAAACTGTGCAGATATAAAACAGATACACTGCAAAAGCAACATTGTAAATTGTCACTCATTAGTAGCGTCGTGATAAAAATCGTGTAGCTGTCACATAAACTAACCTCTGTGTCATCTGGTATCTCTCAGAAAGTACTTTAAATCCGGAATGTATTTTCAAGTAAACCAAAATGTTGCATTAAAATCTCATTAGCAGTACTGGTAAATGTTCTAATCGTACAACTAACAAGCAAGAATGTACACACACAATTACACTGTGTCGTCTGTTCGCAATAACAATGCATTCGTAATTTCTGTTTAAATAATTTCTCTTGGTTCTTGGCTGGATATTGAACTTCAAACATTGTTGCATGGTAACAGTTTCTAAAGCATACTAGTAACGTGAAGTGAAACGTTTTATGGCAAAGACAAAGTTAAAAGGCAGATTATCTGTCAATAAATGGTTTTACATGAGAAATGTGGTGTAAACCTTTACTCTTCCTAGTACGCAGAGTTTCAACTTCAACGCAATTATCATGTGGTATACGTCGGATTCTGTAAGGTCCATTGTAAACTAGAAAGAATTTGTGACTCAAGTGTTTCTTCTTATGTGACAATGAATGAGCTTTAATGAGAACTTTCTGACCAATATACAACTTCTTTGCATTTGCTTTACCGTGTAGTTTTCTCCTTTTGTCTGCTGCAGATTTTATATTTTTGAGAGCCAAATCAATTATGTCTTTGTGTCGAAGTTTACGTGTATTCGGGAAAGGTACAAGCTCTCTGATTCTGTTCGGTGGTTCTTCATTCTTCAGTACAAGAGTAGGTGGTAAAGCAGTGGAGTCGTGAGGCATTTCATTCAGCACGTTTTGAAATAAGTGTAAATATCTGTCCCAATGCTGATGCTTTCTGTGACAATAAAGTCTACAAAGCTTATTGATTTCTTTCATAATCCGTTCAGACGGGTTACAATGTGGTGAGTACAATGAAATAAAAACAGGTTTGATTTTATGGTTGCGAAGCATGCGTGACCAAACAGCAGATCTGAATTGCGGTCCGTTATCTGAAATGACTTTACTAACGTGTCCAACTTCACGTAAGAAATTTTTAACAAAGGCGTTGGATACAGACCGTCCAGTGGCTTTACGTAACGGTGTGAAAGAAACAAATTTTGAAGTAAGTTCAACAGCGACTAGAACGTACGAAAATCCATTAGATGTTCTGACAAGCGGTCCCAAGAGATCAACAGCAGCAAATTCTTTTAATTTAGAAGGAATGATAGGAAACAATGGAGCACGATGTGAGACAGTAGATGGTTTCGCCTTTTGACAAAGTTTACAAATAGACAAGACTCTTCGAATTCGCTTTTCCATATTGTTAAAATAACAAGTCGTTCGAAGAATATGATAACATTTTCGTGGACCAAAATGTGCGTAGCTGAAATGAATGTACCAAATGAGCTTATTAACAAAATCGTCAGGAATGCAAAGTACCCATAGCTTGTCATCAACAGTGCAGCGTTTGAACAGTATGTTGTTTCTAACCAGATAATAATGCCGAATCTGTGCGTGTGTCCTTTCATGCCATTTGCTCTTGATGTCTTTCCAAATCGGATCTTTATCTTGTTCATGAGCAATGTCCTTTAAAGATGTGGTGATGAAGTTTTCAAAGGCGACTTTCTGAATGTAAAGAATACTGAAATTTTTCTCGAGGTTGCCTTCTGTGGTACTTTTCTCAAGCCCAGCCGGTGTGCGTGACAGTGCGTCCGCAACAATGTTCTCCTTGCCGGGAATGTAGACTATTGTGAAGCGGAATTCTTGCAGAAACAATGCCCAACGTTTTAACCTGTCATGATTTAATTTTGAAGACATAAGAAATTGTAATGCACGATGATCACTGTATACTTTTACGTGCTTACCAGAAAGAAAGAAACGGAATTTGTTAAATGCCCAAACGATAGCTAAAGCTTCTAATTCAGTAACGGAATAATTTTTTTCAGATTTTGTTAGCACTCGGCTAGCAAAAGCAATGGTTTTCTGAATGGTAGTGTCATTTTCTATGGCTTCTTGAAATAAATGGGCACCAAGACCGACTTTAGAAGAATCCGTGCTAAGGCAGAAATCTTGTGACAGATCTGGATGAGCTAAGATTGGCGCGTGAAGTAACGCTTCTTTCAAAGAATTGAATTCCAACTGTGCTTGTTCGTCCCAGTTCCAAATAGTATTTTTTCCAGTGAGAGAACAAAGTTTTGGTGTAGCTAGAATTTGCATATTCAGAAAACGACGGTAAAAATTTACGAGACCTAGAAAACTGCGGACTTGTCTTTTTGTGGATGGCACTGGAATGGCTCTGATTGCTTCTAACTTTTCAGGATCCGGCTGAATGCCTTCAGAAGAAATAATATGTCCCAAAAACTTCACCTTTGTCCTACCGAATTCAGACTTTTCCAAGTTAACTGTAATTCCAGATTCCGCAAAAATACGTAACAAACTGTTGATGATGCGATTATGTTGTTCCCATGAAGCTTCTGCTATCAGAATATCGTCCACATACAAGGTGATGTGACGTTTTAAGAACTCAGGTAATATGGAATTTAACCCACGAATGAATGCTGCCGAAGAAATGTTCAAACCAAAAGGAAGTTTCCGAAACTGATAACAAACGCCGAAACAAAGGAAAGCTGTGTATTTTCTACATTCTGGATGAAGTTCGATCTGATAAAAGCTGGATCTGAGATCAATGGAAGACAACACTTTTACACCATTAAAATTTTGAAGAAGTTCTTCTATCGTCTGCGGCCTGTCTGTTTCAGGAATAATGATAGTATTGATTTGTCTCGAATCTAAGACAAGTCTGATCGATCCATTTTTCTTTTCAACAACATGTAATGGATTGTTGTATGAGCTTACTGCAGGCTCAATAATGCCCTCGTCGAGCATAGATTGTATTTCTGTTCTAACACGGTCCCTATAATGTGCTGGAATTACATATGGTCTAACACAAAATTTAGTATGCTCACGAACACGAAATTGGTGTTGAAATCCCTTGATTGTTCCTGTTTTGTGAGTAAAAACTGTGGAATGTGCTTGTAAAATCTCAAAAAGGTCTTGCCTATCATTGTCATTACAATTCTCAATTGTTTGAATTTTATCCTGAATTAACTTATTAGTGTCAAATGCGCCGTCGATATCATCCCTGTCAGTACTTGCAGAGTGATTGTTAGTGTCTAGTTCCGTAGAAAAGTCCGAACTGTTGTCTAACAGAAGGTAAAGCCGATTAATTTCCTCGTCATGGTTTGAGAGCCAATCTTCAAATTTCAAAGCTATTGACTTACCTTCTTTCTCTAAACTTATTTCAGCATCGTGAAAGTTTAAGATTGCTTTGTATTCATTCAAAAAGTCTACTCCCAATATAATTTCCGTCGACAATAATGGAACAATAAGGAAGTTCGTAGAGAAGCTGTGGCTTTGACATAAGAATTCTAGGTTGGTTTGTTGGCGTACATCTACACTTTTTCCAAAGATTGCACCTTGTAATTTAATCTTACGTAACGGAAGTGTGGGGCAATCGTTCGATTTGTTGCATTTGCTAAAGGCTGTTTCACTGATTACTGAAATGGGACTGCCAGAGTCAAGTACTGCCGTAAATTTTACGTCATTTACTGTAATGTGAATCACAGGATATGCAATGTTGTTATGTTTTACGTCGTGTTCTTGGAGTAAAATGTCCCTAATGTCTTCCATTTTTACGTAATTACTAGCCACGGCAGCTGCGTCGTTAGTTTCATACGTGCGTTTTGTGGCTGCCTGCGGTATGAGTCATTGCCTATTGTCTCTTTGTTGGCGCGCGTCGTTATTGGGATTTGGAGACCTAACTTCTACAAATTCACCGTGACGAGAGGGCCCTGCTCTGTTTGAATCCCGCCAGTTCTGATGCAATTCAGGTCTGTCGTTACGATCATATCGTCTGTCGTCATGTCGGTAGATTCCATAGTTTCTTTCTTGTCGGTCACATGGTGGAGAATTTCTCCCTGAATCGTAACTGCGCGCTGGTCCGTTGCGTCTAAAGTTATTCTGTCTCCCTTGATAGTATTTATTTTGGTTCCCATATTGTCTGTTTCTCTTATTGTCTCTGTGATAGTCATTACCACGGAGAGGTGATCTTTCCCTGTAGTTATTACTACTCTGCCAACGGTTGTCATACGGGTGGTGTCTGTTTTGGTCACGATTTGTGTTGTGAGAATAGCCTTGTCGTGTAAAGTTATTACTTCTTTCATCGCGGAATTGCGACGGATGTGACCTGTAATTGCTGTGTTCCTGGTTTCGCGTTCCGCGATTGTCAGTGTCAATTTCTAATTCTTGTAACAGTCCCTGAAATGCTTCAATGTCGTCTTTGCAACGCCCTGCCAAAATAATGTGTCGTAAATGTTCAGGTAATTTGATTAAGCAAATGCGGATGAGTTCTGAGGGGCTGTATGGGTTTGACAGGTACTGATTCTTGTGCAACATGTCTTCAAAATATTTCACAAGACTGGAAAATTCAGATTGTTCGAAATGTTTCATCATTATGATGCCATGTTTTACGCGGTCTTGTGTGGCTTGAGACCAATATGCTGAGAGGAAGGCATGGTAAAACTCTCCTTCACTGTGGCAATCGTGAATTACCGATCGCATTCTTACAGCTGGTTCATTCTCTAAGTAGCCACACATAAATTCTAATCTGTGTTCCAACGACCAGTTGGGAGGAAAACAATGAGAGAATTGATGGAGCCATGCTTGTGGATGAATGTCGTTGGCAGAATTCTTAAACGTTTTGAATTTACGTGTAGTAATGAACAGCTTATAGTCAAAATCATCATGTCGGCGAGTCGCATATCGGTCATTGTTAGGTCGTGTCGGCCGTTCCATCTCAAAATTCGGTGCACATTCCCAATTTCTTTCATTACTTCCGAAATGCCCTGTGTTATTATTTTGCAGCTTTTCCGTGTTTCTAAGTCCCTCTTCCCGTGTTGGAGCGCGAGTGTTCTCTGAAATACGTAATTCTTGTATTACCTGTGTCAGCTGATCTTGTACTTCCCGGATTTCTCTTTGGTGTTGTGTATTAATTCGATTCTGATTTTGTTTGAATTTCCTAATTTGTTCATACTCTTCTGTGTCAGTGAAGGCTACAGGTGTTGTGTCATTCAGATCATCATCTACCTTTGTAGATAAGTTAGTGAACTGATCTGAAAGTTCGGCTACTTTATCCGATAGTGTACTTATTTCCTCAGTGTGTTTTTCTGAACCAAGTTTCAGAGTGTCCATTTGTGTTGCAATCGTGTCTACTGTGTCTTTTAAGTTTTCTTGACTTTTTGCAAGTTGCGTAACCGAATCGGTAGATGCAACTGCGTCAATTTTAGCTTGCAAGGTGTTGTGATTTTCATGAACAATAGTTTGCAGTTCTTTTATGGCTGCTTCGTGATTCTGTAATGCATTTTCATGACGCGAAAAAATAGGTTGGAAATGCTCACAAATTTGTGTTTTTACGTCGTTACAGACTTTTTGACATTTCGATTCAATGTGATGTAACTCAGCAGTTAAATCCTCACGTGTTCGTTCAAGAGTTTGCTCCAATGAGTCTAACTTTTTAAGATTTTGTTCCATTGTGTCTAACTTTTGAAGCTTTTGCTGTGTTTGTCTCTGATTTTGTTCCATTGTGTCTAACTTTTCAAGCTTTTGTCCCATTTGTTGCATTAATTGCAATAATAATGTATTAGTGTCTGGAATCTGTTTCTCTACGCTTTTCGGCAGTGCATTTGCACCGACAACATTCACATTTTGACAAGCAGAAAATGTGTCTTGACTTATTTGAGAAAACGGTGATGACCCAAAACCTGAATCTACAGTATTTGCGAAATTGTGTCCTGTCATTTCGGATTCCTGAGGCGAGCTGTTGCCGACCGATCGATCGATAATGCTTCCCTCTTCACTAATTGTTTCACTGTCCACGCCATTGTTTGCCGCCCGCTCCATTTCCCTATGCACAATTACCAAATTACTACTTTGAACATCAGTTAATTCATAACTCGGTGGCGCTAACACACTGCTCTCATTTTCACTGTCATTTCTCAGTTTACTTTGGAGCCTAGTATTACGTTTTTCACACGCCATTATTGTCACAGTATTTCACACGATAACACAGAAAAACACAATTTGAAGATTAAAAATAAGAGAACACATTAACATAGCACTGAAAATAATATCTAGTTAATTACAAGCGCAGCTGCGAAATACTTGGTGCAAATCTACATGCATGCCACAACTGTTTTACTATACAACAATGAAAGACTGCAACTACAAAGGAAATTCTCTCTACAATTACGCGCTAGCAATAAACAAAAGCTACACTAAATACACAAACTACAAGAAAAAATCAGAAGATTCCAGTGAGGTATCCTAGGCTAAGGGTCGACATATGAAACGTCCCCTTAGAACAATTATACACGGGACTGTGCTTAAACTGACACACAATATTTTTAGCGCAACGCAATCTGACTTTCAAAACTCCCTACTAAAGAATGGCCCTGACAAACATTAAACTATACCTTTCACAAATCACTTACCTCACAAAAATCTTCGCTGCTCAAGCTACTGCAATACAGCGAGCGCCACTACTGCCAGCTAAATAAAAGATTCAAACTACTGAAGGCACTAACTACTGATAGGGGTAGTTAGCAAATGAAAGATATTAATAGAGAGCAAACAATGTATTTACCTTAATATCATCACAAATCATAATATATATATATATCAGTTCATGACAAACTGCAAACCTCCGCCATCTCTCTCCCCACATCCACCACTGCTGGCGGCTCACCTCCAACTGCGCAACGTTACGCGCTGTTCACAGCCAGCTGCCGCTGCCCAACACTACAATGGCAGACAACAATGCAAACTAGCCACAGACTGCACACAGCACAGCCAGTGATTTTCATATTGAGCGCTACGTAACGTTGCCAATAAGAAAACATAAACAGCCTGCTTACATAGAGAAAACATAAACAGCCTACTTACATAGAGAAAACATAAACAGCCTACTTACATACAGAAAACATAAACAGCCTACTTACAACATCACACACATCCATGGCCGATCAGGATTCGAACCTGCGACCGCAGCAGCACCGCGGTTCCCGACTGAAGCGCCTAGAGCCGCTCGGCCACAGCACCCGGCTTTTGTCGCCAAAAGATTTTGAAACTGTCTCCGTTTCTGTACCACGTAGCCCTCCAAAATACATCGCCAGAAAAAAAAGAAAAAATAGGCAACAGCCTCAAGGATTGTGTTTAGTAGCATCAGAGTGTAATATCCGTGAACTGGATAGCGGCAGTGCTGGTGGTTCATTTGTCTGGGTCATCGACTATCATAAGGCACTCAGGAGCCTTGTCTGTGCATTCTCGACTCTGGAGGCAGTAACTGTGCTGATGATGAATATATTTGATTTTTGAAGCGATGGAATATGCCGTTAGCAGCGCCCGTACAAACTTCCAACATTTTCACGGTCCAGTCTAGCCACTTTCCCGATGATTATAAAACGATGAGGACAACACGGAAAACACGACCACGCAACCACGCAATCCCCGGACGGAGAAAATCCCCGACGCGGCCGGGAATCGAAAAACGGTTCAAATGGCTCTGAGCACTATGGGACTTAACATCTGAGGTCATCAGTGCCCTAGAACTTAGAACTACTTAAACCTAACGAACCTAAGGGCATCACACACATCCATGCCCAAGGCAGGATTCGAACCTGCGACCGTAGCAGTCGCGCGGTTCCGGACTGAAGTGCCTAGAACCGCTTTGCCACCCGGGAATCGAACTCGGGACTCTATGATCCACAGGCAGTATCGCTAGCCAATAACTGTGCTGAGTTTAGAGATGAACAGTGTTTGCAGCATTCATTGTAGGGTGCAACAGTGTTCCACCGATGAGTACGTACGGCTGTTGAACAACTTCAGACATTTGAAAGTGGTGCGCCAAGTTGGAGAGGCGTATCGATGGATTCCTAAACGTGTGGGTCACTGTGTATCCACCGTGTTTCGCTGTTTCCAACTGTGGTCTGTCGAATATTACCACCCCCGTAGACCTGATACCACACGTATTACATATGCACGTCAAGATCGTACATTATGTGAGCTGCGGTGGCTGAGTGATCATCGTCCAGGGACACAACCAAGGCTCATGTAGGACCTGCTGTGTCTTCAGATACTATTGAGATGCGTCTGCTTGCAGCAGGATTAGGCCCACGTGCGCCTGTAACCAGGAAAACACCATTTTGGAATGTTGCTTTACAAAAGAAAACCCAGGAGAATTGCCTCAATTTAATCCACCTATCACTGAAAAATGAATGAAATATTAGCGTCAGTGGTGTTGAGAAACAGCTAAATCATTAAAACTGAACAAAGCTCTAGACCCCGATGGAATCGCTGTCAGGTTCTATACTGAAATTTCGGCAATGTTGGCTCTTCTTCTAACTGTAATCTATCGTAGGTCCCTCGGAAATAAAAACGTACCCAGTTCTTTGAAAAAGGCACAGGTCACACCTGTCTACAAGAAGTGTACTACAAGTGACGCACAAAACTACTGTCTAATATCTTGACATCGATTGTTGCAGAATCTTAGAAAAGATCATGTAAAATGCCACAATGTAATTAATTTTGTTCTTAACAGTTATTTCTTGGCACATCCTACCCTGCAAGTCTCTAACAGACTGTTTTCACACTGTTTCTGATCACACTCTAGATCTGGAATTCAAAAAGTAAGTTACACAAATCGTCCAACGCTAGGACAATTGCGCTACATGAGTGCTGCATTGTCAGTAGGGAGTACATGTTACGGATTTCCTGCAGACACAGTTCTGCTACAGTTAGGATAACGGTACATCACAATATGCAAGACCAATGGTGCGGCAACCGCAAACGTACTCCAGAGTGGAAGTACATGGGACAATACGATTCTTGCGGGCAAAACATCTGGATTTCACAAAGATTCATCACTAAATTCTGGCGGTATATGGACCAAAAGCAATGCGTCCGGAGGTAGTGAAATGGTGTCAACATTCTGACCAAGACCGCGCAGATGAGGGTAATACTGATCGGCGCTACAGTCTGGAACAGGTTCGAATCCTGCCTCGGGCATGTATGTGTGTGATGTCCTTAGCTTAGTTAGGTTTAAGTAGTTCTAAGTTCTAGGGGACTGATGACCTCAGATGTTAAGTCCCATAGTGCTCAGAGCCATTTGCACCATTTGAATACTGATCGGGAAATAAGGTTATCAACATCTACCACAGACGACAATGTCGAGCCAATTGAGGAACTGATTTACAGAAACCGCAGATCTTCCGACGATGAAGACATTCACCCAGCGATTCTCGAATGACTCCGTGACCAAGGAGCAGATTTCTATCAAAAAATGGTTCAAATGGCTCTGAGCACTATGGGACAACTGCTGAGGTCATTAGTCCCCTAGAACTTAGAACTAGTTAAACCTAACTAACCTAAGGACATCACACACATCCATGCCCGAGGCAGGATTTGAACCTGCGACCGTTGCAGTCGCGCGGTTCCGGACTGCGCGCCTAGAACCGCTAGACCGGGTTTCTATCGCTCAAGAACTAAACGATCGGCAGAACATTCCGATGGTTATTTATAGAGACGATGACCATGTTGAAAAATAGTGTTCATGTAAGTGTGCCACTTTGAATTGTAGTGCAGCATTCAATATAAGTTACTTGGGCTGCCATAATAAAATGTGACTTACTTTTTAAAGTCTCCTCGGAACATCAAAAGACACACGTCTATATAATTATAAGTAGAATCATACAGTCACCATAACTTATGCTTAACATAGCCACAGATAGATCCCAAAGTCGTGTCAACACGTAATTGACCAGAAAACACGCTGCAAAATTTCTGCTTGCGTATTCTCAAAGAATAATCTCGTAAGTAAGAGAAAGAATATTTTGTAGCGCAAAGAGAGTAAATCATAAACAAAATCCTCTACAGAGCACTTCTACAAGAAAAGCATTTGAAAGTACTCGTTTTGTAAACTTATACTAACCATATTAAACTTTATAATACTTGCTTAAATTTACAGCCTCTACATGTGATGGAGATACGAAGAAGTTTCGTTAACCACCTATTACATGGTACAGCCACAATCGCAGCGACAATTTCTCTGGACAGTATAGTTTATGACAACGGGTAATCCTATCCCTCTGCAGGTGTCACGAAAATAAGATCTTTTTTCGTTTTTATAAAACAAAAACAAGTGATGTCACATCAAGCGGTGAAAAGGAACTCCCAAAACACGCTACAATGGACGCCTGGATTACAGAGCTCCAGTTGCATCCAAATAAATAGAGTGAATTTTTCATATTGAGCTACGGGTGTTTACAAACAGTAAGTGTGACACTCTACGGGAAGTTAAGCACCTGGTGTTTTAAGCAAGCTGCAAGGGTTGTGTTCGGCGGTAGGCGGGAATCTGTACCATGCTCTGATCGGCGCAAACGCAGCGGCGAGTTACTCGGACTCAGACAGGTGACTTACCGGTTTTAGCAGAAGGAGAAAAGCTAGGAGTGGAGGAATGGTCTTGGAAGGAAGTCCGAGAAAATTGGTTCGCCATTTAACACTTCACACTGGCGTGACAAAAGCGTCTGTTCACAGAGGTTTGCGTAAATTAAAACTGAAACTTTCA
This sequence comes from Schistocerca piceifrons, assembly GCF_021461385.2. Lineage (NCBI taxonomy): Eukaryota > Metazoa > Arthropoda > Insecta > Orthoptera > Acrididae > Schistocerca > Schistocerca piceifrons. The sequence continues at coordinate 283,307,082 of NC_060143.1, forward strand.
TAAGTGACGGCAGCGCATCAAATGGCCACCTGTATTTGTTCGACAGCAGTGCAACAGCTGGCTGTTGCAGACTGAAATACCCTACTCTTTCTGATGAAGTATTGATGCATTTATCGAGATAAACGAACTAGCAGAATAACTGACGGGGGTTCTGAAAATCTTCACGAGAAACATCAATAGCCTCTGTACAACGTGAGGAGACCGATGTTCAATTAGTGCAACTTTGGAAGAAGTGGGAACTTCATTGACTCGATCGACAACGAGTTTGCTACCGCACTAGTGGAGCTTCCTCCGTCCGCAATTAACAGCAGTGTCACATAAAATTGAAAATAGGATAATCCAATTGAAAAATGATCTGTTCTATAATGTACATCCTGTCGAGGAAAGGTGCAAATTTTCTTAGATAAATTTGCTTGACCTTTCCCTGTACCCTCCCAGTTCCCCTTTTGCTGCAAGCATTTAATTATCTGCTATTTCCGTTAGGAGCTGAATAACAACTGAGCCGGATGCAGTCGTCCACCCTGTTCCAGAGGAAGCTTCTCGGCCCGCAAGGTCTGGGCATTCACAGAGGGTGTGTTTGCTGGTAGTTGGGAGCTCCAACGTTAGGCGCATAGTGGGGCCCCGTAGGAAGATTGCTGCCAAGGAGGGGAAGGAAGCCGTGTGCATACCGGTGGGAGTCATTCCGGATGTGGAAATGCTGCTTCCGGATGCCTTGAAGAGTACATGGTGCAGCCAACCGCAGGTGGTGGCCCATGTCGGTACCAATGACGTGTGTCGCTTTGGACCGGGGGACATTCTCTCTGGTTTCGGGCGGCTAGCGGAAATGGTAAAGACTGCCAGTCGTGCTTTCGAGATTAAGGCAGAGCTCACCATTTGCAGCATCGTCGATAGAACGGACTGTGGTCCTTTGGTGCAGAGCCGAATGGAGGGTCTTAATCAGAGGCTCATGCGGTTCTGTGACGTGTAGGCCGCAGAGTGCTTTACTTGCGCCATCGGGTGGTGGGTTTCCGAGTTACGCTTAATAGATCAGGCGTCCACTAAACACAGGAAGCGGCTACACGGGTAGCGGGGGCTGTGTGGAAGGGAATGGGCGGATTTTTTTTCCGAGTTACGCTTAATAGGTCAGGCGTCCACTAAACACAGGAAGCGGCTACACGGGTAGCGGGGGCTGTGTGGAAGGGAATGGGCGGATTTTTAGGTTAGAAGGTCTCAGGAAATCACAGAAAGGGCGTCTGTCTAAAAGGGGGCAAGTAAAACACAGAAAGGTAGTTGTAGAAAAGATCGGTATTGTAGTATAGATTGTCGTAACTGTGTTGGGAAAGAACCAGAGCTCCAAGCCATAATAGAAAGCACTGAAGCTCAAATAGTTATAGGTACAAAAGCTGGCCAAAGCCGGAAATAAGTGCAGCCGAAATTTTTCAAACGATCTAACAGTGTACAGAAAGGATAGATTAAATACAGTTAATGGTGGAGTATTTATTGCTGTCTGAAGTAGTTTGCCTTATAGTGAAATTGAAGAAGATAGTTCCCGCCAAATAGTATGGGTAGAGGCTGTACTTGACAACAGGACTAAACTATTAATTGGATCGTTTTACCGATCCCCCGACTCAGAAGATATAGTTGCTAAACAGCTCAAATAAAGCTTGAGTCTCATTACAATTACTTACCCCACTCATACAATTGTAGTCGGTGGCGACTTCAGTCTACCCTCGATATACTGGAAAAATTATACGTTTAAAGCCGGCAGCAGGCATAAAACGTCATTCGAAATTGTACTGAATGCTTTCTAAGAAAATTAGTTTGAACAATTAGTTCATGAGCATACTCGAAGCGTAAACGGTTGCGAAAGCATACTTGACCTCTTAGCAACAAATAATCCTCGGCAAATAGGAGTATCATGACAAATACAGGGATTAGAGACCACAAGGCAGTTGCTGCTAGCTGAATACCGTAACACCCACAACCATCAAAAAAGAAACACAAGGTACATCTATTTATAAAAGCTGATAAAAATGCTCTTAACGCTTTTTTAAGAGACAGTCTCCGCTCCTTCCGATCTGATCACGTAAGCGTAGATATGATGTGGAATGATTTCAGAAATGGTTCAAATGGCTCTGAGCACTATGGGACTAAACATCTGTGGTCATCAGTCCCCTAGCACTTAGAACTACTTAAACCTAACTAACCTAAGGACATCACACACATCCATGCCCGAGGCAGGATTCGAACCTGCGACCGTAGCAGTCGCGCGGTTCCGGACTGAGCGCCTAGAACCGCTAGACCACCGCGGCCGGCAATGATTTCAGAGATATTGTATCGACGGCAATTGCGGTTTATGTACCACATAAATTAGTGAGTGATGGTACTGATCGCCCATGGTACACAAAACTGGTCAGATAACTGTTGCAGAAGCAATGAAAAAAGTATGCCAAATTTAAAATAACGCAAAATGCTGAAGATTGTCAAAGTTTTGCAGAAGTTCCAAATACAGCACGTGCTTCAATGCAAGATGCTTTTAATAATTTCCACAACGAAATCTGGTAAAAAACCCAAACAGATTCTGGTCGTAAATAAAGCACACCAGTAGCTAGACGCAATCAATACCTTCACTGCGCGATGACAACAGTGAAGTCACTGAGTACAGTGCCACTAAAACAGAGTTATTAAGCACGGTTTTCCGAAACTGCTTCACCAAAGAAGACTAAGTAAATATTCCTGAATTCCAATCAAGAACAACTGACAAGACGAGAAACAAAGACGTAGATATCCTCGGTGTAGCAAACCAGCTTAAATCGCTTAATAAATGCAAGGATTCCGGTCCAGATAATATACCTGTCAGGTTACTTTCAGAGAATGCAGATGCAATAGCTCCATATTTAGCAATTATATACAACCGCTCGCTCACAGAAAGTTCCGTACACTAGGACTGGAAAGTTACTCCAGTTACACCAATACCCAAAAAGGGAAACAGGAGTGATTCGCTGAATTACAGACCCATATCACTAACGTAGATTTGCAGTAGGGTTTTGGAACATATACTGTATTCCAACATTATGAAGTACCTCGAAGAAAACGATTTACTGACGCATAATCAGCACGAATTCAGAAAATATCGTTCTTGAGGAACACAACTACCTCTTTATACTCACGAAGTAATGAGTGCTTTCGACAAGGGATGTCAAATTGATTCCATATTGTTAGATTTTCAGAAGGCTTTCGACACTGTTCCTCACAAGCATCTTGTAACCAAACTGTGTGCCTATAGAATACTGCCTCAGTTGTGTGACTGGATTCGTGATTTCCTGTCAGAAAGGTCTCAGTTCAAACAGAAGTAATATCCGGCGTTCCCCAAGGAAGTGTCATAGACCCTCTATTGTTCCTGGTCTGTATTAACGATATAGGAGAAAGTCTGAGTAGCCCTCTTAGATTATTTGCAGATGATGCTGTCATTTACCGTCTTGTAAAGTCATCAGACGACCAAAACGAATTGAAAAATAATTTAGGTAAGGTATATGTATCGTGCGAAAAGTGGCAATTGACCCTGAATAAAGAAAAGTGCACTAATAGAAATGAGTACTAAAAGAAATCCGCTAAATTTCGATTTTGTGATAAGTCACAAAACTCTGAAGGCCGTAAATTCAACTAAATACTTGGGGATTACAATTACAAATAACCTAAATCGGAACGATCACACAAATAATGTTGTGGGTCGAGCAAACCAAAGACTGCGATTCATTGGCAGATCACTTAGAAGGTGCAACAGATATACTAAAGAGACTGCTTACACCACACTTGTCAGTCCTCTTGTGGAGTATTGCTGTGCGGTGTGGGATCCACATCAGGTTGGACTGACGGATCATATTTAAAAAGTTCAAAGAAGGGCGGCCCGTTTTATGTTATCGAGAAACAAGGGAGAAAGTGCCACAGACATGATACGTGAATTGGAGCAGCAATCATTAAAGCAAAGGCGGTTTTCGTTGCGACGGGGTCCTCTCATGAAATTTCAATCACTAGTTTGCTCCTCCGATTGCGAAAACATTCTGTTGGCACCCATCTACATAGGGCGAAATGACCATCACGATAAAATAAGAGAAACAGGGCTCGTACAGAAAAATTTAAGTGCTCGTTTTTTCCGCGCGCCGTTCGAGAGTGGAACGGTAGAGAGACAGCTTGAAGGTGGTTCATGGAACCCTCTGCATGGCAATTAATTTTCAATAGCAGAATAATCACGTAGATGTAAATTCTATCTTTGCACCTAGACGCACCTCTGTTGGAACAGAACGGCTGTGAGTACATTCGCAGCCATTGTCCAATTATGCCATTAGTGCCTCTAGGCTATACATGGTTTTCTTAGTTCAATTACATTTCTCTTCTGTGCTGTATGTACAGCGTAATTGCTCTAAATCAGCAACATCTAACGGGAAGAGCCTTTTGCACGTTTGGAAGGTGTTTCGGACATCTCGAATCTTCGGCCATGAGGCATGCTAAAACAGCTTATACAATCAGACAATTATCTGCTTGAGATATGAGCCTTGGTTCGTGTTCTAGTTTCTCGAACTCTTTAAGTCTGTCCCATGCCTCCCGTGTGCAATAGTGCCTGCTGTGCACTCACGAGAAGTTCTGAAGCTACCAAGTCTCGATCAGCCCAAGAAATGTAATGTGTTTGTTATAAATGCCAAAGCTTATAATGATTCAATTCTGAGACCATTCTTCATCATCTGCTGTAACTCCCCCACTACAACTAACACATATGCAGGCAACATACGGTACATTTGATACACGTAACTAACTAAGTCAAGACGTATGAAAAAAGCGGGTAGTTCCATGAACCAGTTTAGCGATTGCATTACTAGGACGTAGAGTGACAAGAGAAAGGGAGACGTCGAATCCGTCACTGATATCGTGTCACTTCGACAAATTCACTACTCATCATAATAATCAACAGCCATTCTCATTGAGTTCCGTTCCTACGAACGCAAAAATATGCCAATATGGGTTGAAGTAAGTCGCTATGCTGCAGTGATGTTCAGACTGCTCCATTTTCACACGCACCAGCAATGGAAAGTTAGAGGGCACGGGATTTGGACCATGTAGAGTATTATCCTTTCCTTTTTAGCCGACGCTCTCCGTAGGACGTGCTGTTGTTGGCACCAGTTGAGGTGTCACTTTCCCAGGAAGTATGGGCGTCACAGAGGGGGACGAATAGTGGGCTGGGTGGCTGTGTTGATTTTTGTGTCCTAGTTCGTAAAAAATTGCATTGCTGAACATATATATCGGAACTTGACTAATTACACGCAGTAAAAGCTCTTGTGCAGTAAGAGTTAATGGTTTGCGGGATTTACTAAAGTGTCAGTAAATCAAATCGACTTATATTCCAAGAGTTAATTAACTGTGTTTATATGGGTACAAGTGATGAAGAAACGGGGTGGAACAGCACGAAACTGTTTGGTTTTGGTGCAAGTTTTTGGGAGGGGTGTGCAGGAGGCAGACGACTAGCAATCGATTTCCACAAGACTATCGCTTACAATCCAGTGTTAATATAAACAGTAAAGCTATAGTTAATGCATGTGTCAAGAGGATGCAGAGTGTTCAGCGATATTCATCGATATTGTCTTCTTTATTAGGTAAAGGAAATATGGTAAGTAAAATTTTTTACAAAACTTATTGCAATATACTCAGTTTTACCACTACAGTGTAGTGGAAAACGTGTTCATAGAAGAGTATCATTTATTTTTCTTAAACTGATCTGAATATAGCATATGACCCATTTGGTTCTACACGTGTTATTTTTCATTGATTCTTTGCGACAGAAAGGTTTAGAATCATCTAGCAATTCAGCTGTTGCAGCTTCGTCTGCCTCTCTCAGTAAAAGAAAACTAAGAGGTATGAATTTCTGGAGATTATTTGTGTAAAGTAATAGATTTCCAGTGTTCTCCACATTTTAACAGCACAGGTATGTCCTTTAAGTTACGAAATACACTGCATTTTCAAATGTGTTTTTAATTACTAAAATAATAAAGTCCGCATCAGTTGCCAGCAATCTGTTATTTATTACACGACCAGCTTCGAGGTCTAAAGCCTCATCTTCAGGTGCCACCAAATAATTATTGAAACATAACAGTGTTGTGGTTGTCCACACATTTATACATCCATCAGTATTTGGTGACACCTAGAGATTAAGCTTTAGACTTCGAAACCGGTCGTACAATAAATAAGAAATTACTGGCAACGGAAGCGGATTTTTTATTTTATTAATATGTTCCTCGGTTGCAAACGTTCACCTGATCAAATATTTTCTTTTTTCAATGTTTAAAAAATAAACTATATAAAACCCAGCATTTAACAGGCTATTCATCTGCATTTCCAATAAAAATCAAGCAGAATTTACTTTTCAAAACTATTCAGTTTTGAAATAGTTTCCACATCTGTTTAGGACGTAATACACGAATCATACACATGCTATCGATACACTTAAATGTTAGTATAACTTTTTTACACTCGGTAATTGCAAAATACTTTGTAATCCAGGCTTAAATTGGCGCGGTTTAGAAGTTTTAAGGACCACTGAAATATGTGTTCTGAGGCATGCAAGAATGCTCCGGAAACCGGCTTTAGGTCCTATTATTTCACGTTTTTCTAGGATATCTCCCTTTTAAATACCCTTTCGATCTATATCCTATTTAATGAGTCGTCCTCAGCCCCCAACAGATCAAAAGTGGCTCTGAGCACTATGGGACTTAACATCTGATGTTATCAGTCCTCTCCAACAGATCACCAACGCCTGTCACAACGTCACTATGCGACCAACGATGTGTTCTTGATTCCAGGCTGTAAATAAGTGCTGTCGCAGGAAAGATGCGACGTATTTCCACACACGATATCACATGTGAGTCGAAGTATGACATTTGATATCGTGTGTGGCAATGTGGCAGAGCTTTTTGCTCGGGCACAGTTATTTACGACCTGGTTATCACATGGCCGAATCAACGGGTGATGTTGCGAAAGACGTTGACGATTTGTCTACGAGCACTTGAAAATTTAATTTGGAGTTTAGATACCTATCGAACTTTAAAACAGAAAACAAAGTACCTGTTACAATGAAAGTTTCTTCTATAAATTCAAGATTTTGTAACTTGTGACGCAGACGCTAAGGGTCAACAGGATTGAGGAAAATAATCAAATGCAGCCATTGCGAGCTGAGCATTTCATCATGTTCAGTGCATGGTTGCTGCTCCAACCAGAGAAGCGCAAATCGACTTACTTTACTGTCATCCCTGTAGTTCCCGTCAGTACGATGCATCTAGGGAAGTTTCTAAGGGTGTCTGTATCTCGTTTCGCTGTAAGTGTGAGCCGAATAAAAAAAAAAATCAAGCAGTTCCGGGAAAATAGCTGTTTATATTCAATGCTTTATTGTAAGCTAAGTATTTATGCACCATTCAGACTTTTAAGCTCCTAGATAATGATAATTGTGAAAATAAACATTTTTACGCTTGCGACAGGCAGAACAGTAGAGGGACAACAAATGGGTTATGTGCACAGGGGGATAAAAGTAGCCGTCACTCTCACAATAGTTCTTCAGTCGAGGCACAGAGATAACGTCCTGCACCTTTAGAATCCGTACAGACCTGCTGCCACCATACTTCACATTTATGGCACTGGATCCACTCGTCAACAAAAGCACATGTGCACCCTGGGAACATGTGTTTTTCTGGGAACTGTTTATCAGGGCCTATGAGATATTTCCCGTAGCAGGAAATTTTTTTTTCTGTTCCAGTAGATCCCGTGTCCTTTTCCTCTCTTGTCTTCGGTTTTTCTTCTCCTCCTTATCCTTCTAGAATAAGGCACGGTTCACATTAAGACAATTCGATATGCGATACAGCGAGCGAAGTGACTATAGATACTATATTCCGTTCGACAGCCTCCTTCAACGTCAATGAGGAGAGGAGGTGTTTTCGATCACTCCACTTCCATCGGTTAATCGATGACAGTTACCGCAGAGGGAACCTGTAACAAATGAATTTGTTTTCTTGCACGTTTGTGGCACTGAAATCTTAACGCACCCACGTAGGTCCCTGGCTGAGTAGCCTCCTATGGACCACTGTCTCCAGTCGCGTTATGATACCAAATCTCAACTGTAGTTTCGTCTCTTGCCGTCACAAGTGAAGGAGCAAAATCCTCCAGCGGATAAACATTATACTGCATGCGGCATGTGACCGTTACGATGCATTTTGCTACCTTATTTATTGTTACTGTTCAACAGTATTAATATCTGAATAAATCGCGGCAGTGGGGAGTACTCTTGCTACAAAGTTACGTTAGTTGACAAATGTGTCGTTGCGCTCTAGCATATCATCGACATCCACTACCGCCACGTGAAAGAGGGAAGAATGCCGGACAGGCTTTACACAGAATGCAACAAATTAATCTACTGTGATTACTTTATCAAAACGGCTTAAACTGTGTCTTTCCGCGTATTAATTTAGATGAACAATAGCAAACTTGTGGTCCTTCTGTCCTATTTACTGGTACAGCCGCTAGAAAATGCCTATTTCACGTATGTTAATTTCGGTTAACAACAGCGGACTTCTGGTCCCATTCTCACTATTCACTGCTGCTACGACGGCTAGATGCTGCAAATTTCCCACCAAGCGTAGCCAGCACTACTAGGCACGGATCACACTAAGACAGTTCGATATGTGACACAGTGAGCGATGTGACTATCGATAGTATGAGGGAGCAACCTGTGTCGGTGGAACGCATAGAAATACAGTGTAAGTGACTTAACCGGTTCACTCTGGAGTGACTGCTATACAACGCCGAGACGCATCGCTTGGAGCAGCATGGAGTGCTGGTCACTCCAGGCAACTTGTGTCATACGATAAACGGGGAGAGATATTTCAAATCATCAGATGTGCCCTTAAAAACCTGTTTTATTTATATGAAACGAAGCCACATCCGTTTCTGTATTTATTTTCTTAGTAAATCGCTAACTTTTCCTCAAAACTTTAAAAACCACTGTTCTAATATTTATTGGGGTTCTTCGCTGTGTACTCTTTCTCATTCGATTTTGAAGAAAATATTCGGTATTATTTTTCTGCGTCTTATAGTCCGACGTCAAAGCTTCAAAACGAACTGCGTTTTCATTTCGATATTGCCCTTATTTATTGTGCTAGTTCGAAGTAAAGTAAAACCCTGCATATATTTTGAAACGTTTGCTGTGAGGAATTAAGTCACTAGCCAGTTTACGTTTCGTACGTTTTAGCTCATATATTTCTGTTTAGATAGCTAGCATACCAAAACTGTTTTTAACGGTAGAGTCAGAGCGATGCCTCTTTCCACTCTCGAGAAGGTACGGGAGATATATTGGAAATTGGTTGAAACGAGTTTGGCAGCTACTCGCCAAACGTCAGGCTACTGCAGCCAGCTACGGCCTTCTGTGTAGAGTGCAGAGCTCCCTTGAGTTTATATTTTTCCTTTGCTGCCGGTACAAGCTAAAGATGGAAATGAAAAACTAACTGAAATTAAAAGACACCAGGAGTCATCAGCTGATGATGCTGACTGGTTGCTTTACCAGTCATTGTTCTCCTATTTGAGTAACTTGTGAAGACAACTAGAACTGAAATTTAAACTCCTGTTACTTGCGAGTGAGCAGCTCAGCGAAGTTAAGGAGGACACGTCGTGATTTGATTATCATCATGGGCTTCTTCCATTTCTTCAAAAACATTGTCTACCCACACACAGTGACCACCACCCACTGCTACAACACCGATGGTGACAGATCTCACTTCAAATCCGACAATCCTCTTGGAAACAGTCCTCTTGGAAACTGCTGAATCTCGAAGCACATTGAAACTCTGTGAAATTTAACAGCTATAGAAATACTACCCTAGCTTTTTCAGTCTGTGACCTTTACTTATGTATTACATGTACCACATTGAATAACGTACCATACTAGGTGGTGTTTCAAAACATAAAGTTTTCATAGTGTTATTTATGACGTCATTCTGAACTTCCACCAACTTAATTTATTGTAACGAGAAATTCTCGGCAATACAAAGAGAGAGCAGAAAATTTGTGTCTTGCTTCGTCAGAGTAGCTGATACTAGTTGCTCCAAAAAGTGGAAACTGTCTGGACTCATTCTGTAGAGTGTTTGGAGTTCTTTTTCGTGCTGCGAGGGCTCACGTGACACCACAGCCGAACATTGTAGCGTGCGTGCAGTACCATCTTTTCTTTGTGAGTTTCTTGAGCTTTAAAGAAAAAGCAGCAATAACTTCCTCCCAGGAGAGCTTATCGTTGTAACAGAAACTAAAACAGAAACATGATTCGTGCTAACTTGTTACTTGTCGTACCACTTATGTTCAGAAAATAAAAAACAGAACACCTTGGACGAATAGAGATAGGGAATTCATATTCACAGCACATGCACATTAGTATGTTCTGCAGAAATGGCTAGCATTTCAGTCACCTCAGTTCAGCATTTCTCCTAGAAGGAATAGGCTCCGCCGTGGGCCTTGCTATTTGTTCCACGCGGGTTGGCATCGACGCGTCAAAGGCAGGAAAGGCGTCCTGTGGTATAGCCATCCATGCTGCATTCATCTGCTTTCCGAAGTTCATCTGTGGTTGTTAGCATTGAGTCACTGCGCTACACCAGTCGTTTCACCATATCGCACACATTTTCCATTTGTGACAGGTCTGGTGATCTGGCGGACCAGGGCAAAAGGCTGACATTCTGTGACACCAAGAATTCACGTGTTCGTGCAGCTACATATGGTCGTGCAGTGTCTTGCTGAAAAAATAGCGTCTGGGGCGCTGTGCAGAAAGGGTCGCTGGATGTTATTCGTGTAGGTAACACTGGTCACAGTGGCCTGGACACGCACCAACTGTGATTTGTGGATAAATATCCAATAGCACCCCACTCCATAAAGCCTTGAGTTGGCGCTGTATGTCTTGTGCGACTGCAGTCACCGTGATGCCGCTGCCCCTGTCTGGCGAACCAAAATACGGCCATCATTTTCAAACAAACAGAACCCGGATTCGCCAGAAAAAAAGTGTCTGATGCTATTCCTCTCCCCAGTGACGTCTTCAAAACACCATTGTCACTTAGCATGTTTCTGCACATCCGTGAAGGGTAGGTGGAGAAGTAGACGACGCACACATCCCAAACCTTTATAAACGGAGACGGACTGACACCCGTGATAGTCCACGATGTGTTCCACCACTGTTGTGCCAGAGCCGAGGAGGACGCAGATCTGTCCTGCAGTGCCAGCTGGATGAGGTGTCGATCTTCTCGGAGGGTGGGGGGGGGGGGGGCGGACTGTCTGGGTGATATGATCTGATCCATCTAGTCGTGTTCTTCCGCATTCCGTGAACCATTCTGCACACATCCGTTGCACTGCCGAAACACTTCGTCCCACACTAGCAGCAATTTCCCGGATGGATGCAAAGACATTGTTTCATGCTAATAATACACCCTCTTTCAAACTCTCTGATTTATCGGTACTATTCGCACATACCCCCCCATGAACCATGGGCCTTGCCGTTGGTGGGGAGGCTTGCGTGCCTCAGCGATACAGATAGCCGTAGCGTAGGTGCAACCACAACGGAGGGGTATCTGTTGAGAGGCCAGACAAACGTGTGGTTCCTGAAGAGGGGCAGCAGCCTTTTCAGTAGTTGCAAGGGCAACAGTCTGGATGATTGACTGATCTGGCCTTGTAACAATAACCAAAACGGCCTTGCTGTGCTGGTACTGCGAACGGCTGAAAGCAAGGGGAAACTACAGCCGTAATTTTTCCCGAGGGCATGCAGCTTTACTGTATGATTACATGATGATGGCGTCCTCTTGGGTAAAATATTCCGGAGGTAAAATAGTACCCCATTCGGATCTCGGGGCGGGGACTACTCAAGAGGATGTCGTTATCAGGAGAAAGAAAACTGGCGTTCTACGGATCGGAGCGTGGAATGTCAGATCCCTTAATCGGGCAGGTAGGTTAGAAAATTTAAAAAGGGAAATGGATAGGTTGAAGTTAGATATAGTGGGAATTAGTGAAGTTCGGTGGCAGGAGGAACAAGACTTCTGGTCAGGTGACTACAGGGTTATAAACACAAAATCTAATAGGGGTAATGCAGGAGTAGGTTTAATAATGAATAGGAAAATAGGAATGCGGGTAAGCTACTACAAACAGCATAGTGAACGCATTATTGTGGCCAAGATAGATACGAAGCCCACACCTCCTACAGTAGTACAAGTTTATATGCCAACTAGCTCTGCAGATGACGAAGAAATTGAAGAAATGTATGATGAAATAAAAGAAATTATTCAGATTGTGAAGGGAGACGAAAATTTAATAGTCATGGGTGACTGGAATTCGAGTGTAGGAAAAGGGAGGGAAGGAAACATAGTAGGTGAATATGGATTGGGGGACAGAAATGAAAGAGGAAGCCGCCTGGTAGAATTTTGCACAGAGCACAACATAATCATAACTAACACTTGGTTTAAGAATCATGGAAGAGGGTTGTATACATGGAAGAACCCTGGAGATACTAAAAGGTATCAGATAGATTATATAATGGTAAGACAGAGATTTAGGAACCAGGTTTTAAATTGTAAGACATTTCCAGGGGCAGATGTGGACTCTGACCACAATCTATTGGTTATGACCTGTAGATTAAAACTGAAGAAACTGCAAAAAGGTGGGAATTTAAGGAGATGGGACCTGGATAAACTAAAAGAAGCAGAGGTTGCACAGAGATTCAGGGAGAGCATAAGGGAGCAATTGACAGGAATGGGGGAAATAAATACAGTAGAAGAAGAATGGGTAGCTTTGAGGGATGAAGTAGTGAAGGCAGCAGAGGATCAAGTAGGTAGAAAGACGAGGGCTAGTAGAAATCCTTGGGTAACAGAAGAAATATTGAATTTAATTGATGAAAGGAGAAAATATAAAAATGCTGTAAGTGAAACAGGCAAAAAGGAATACAAACGTCTCAAAAATGAGATCGACAGGAAGTGCAAAATGGCTAAGCAGGGATGGCTAGAGGACAAATGTAAGGATGTAGAGGCCTATCTCACTAGGGGTAAGATAGATACCGCCTACAGGAAAATTAAAGAGACCTTTGGAGATAAGAGAACGACTTGTATGAATATCAAGAGCTCAGATGGAAACCCAGTTCTAAGCAAAGAAGGGAAAGCAGAAAGGTGGAAGGAGTATATAGAGGGTCTATACAAGAGCGATGTACTTGAGGACAATATTATGGAAATGGAAGAGGATGTAGATGAAGATGAAATGGGAGATATGATACTGCGTGAAGAGTTTGACAGAGCACTGAATGACCTGAGTCGAAACAAGGCCCCCGGAGTAGACAATATTCCATTGGAACTACTGACGGCCGTGGGAGAGCCAGTCCTGACAAAACTCTACCATCTGGTGAGCAAGATGTATGAAACAGGCGAAATACCCTCATACTTCAAGAAGAATATAATAATTCCAATCCCAAAGAAAGCAGGTGTTGACAGATGTGAAAATTACCGAACTATCAGCTTAATAAGTCACAGCTGCAAAATACTAACACGAATTCTTTACAGACGAATGGAAAATCTAGTAGAAGCCAACCTCGGGGAAGATCAGTTTGGATTCCGTAGAAACACTGGAACACGTGAGGCAATACTGACCTTACGACTTATCTTAGAAGAAAGATTAAGGAAAGGCAAACCTACGTTTCTAGCATTTGTAGACTTAGAGAAAGCTTTTGACAATGTTGACTGGAATACTCTCCTTCAAATTCTAATGGTGGCAGGGGTAAAATACAGAGAGCGAAAGGCTATTTACAATTTGTACAGAAACCAGATGGCAGTTATAAGAGTCGAGGGACATGAAAGGGAAGCAGTGGTTGGGAAGGGAGTAAGACAGGGTTGCAGCCTCTCCCCGATGTTGTTCAATCTGTATATTGAGCAAGCAGTAAAGGAAACAAAAGAAAAATTCGGAGTAGGTATTAAAATTCATGCAGAAGAAATAAAAACTTTGAGGTTCGCCGATGACATTGTAATTCTGTCAGAGACAGCAAAGGACTTGGAAGAGCAGTTGAAGGGAATGGACAGTGTCTTGAAAGGAGGATATAAGATGAACATCAACAAAAGCAAAACAAGAATAATGGAATGTAGTCTAATTAAGTCGGATGATGCTGAGGGAATTAGATTAGGAAATGAGGCACTTAAAGTAGTAAAGGAGTTTTGCTATTTGGGGAGCAAAATAACTGATGATGGTCGAAGTAGAGAGGATATAAAATGTAGGCTGGCAATGGCAAGGAAAGCGTTTCTGAAGAAGAGAAATTTGTTAACATCCAGTATTGATTTAAGTGTCAGGAAATCATTTCTGAAACTATTCGTATGGAGTGTAGCCATGTATGGAAGTGAAACATGGACGATAAATAGTTTGGACAAGAAGAGAATAGAAGCTTTCGAAATGTGGTGCTACAGAAGAATGCTGAAGATTAGATGGGTAGATCACATAACTAATGAGGAAGTATTGAATAGGATTGGGGAGAAGAGAAGTTTGTGGCACAACTTGACCAGAAGAAGGGATCGGTTGGTAGGAAATGTTCTGAGGCATCAAGGGATTACCAATTTAGTATTGGAGGGCAGCGTGGAGGGTAAAAATCGTAGAGGGAGACCAAGAGATGAATACACTAAGCAGATTCAGAAGGATGTAGGTTGCAGTAGGTACTGGGAGATGAAAAAGCTTGCACAGGATAGAGTAGCATGGAGAGCTGCATCAAACCAGTGTCAGGACTGAAGACCGCAACAACAACAATTCGCACATACATTTGCGAGACACCCTGCACCTCTGCTCATGTAACGTTGATCCATTATAGTGACACCAGGAGTCACAGGCACATTTTACCTATAAGTGGTGTTGTGCCGCGGAACCGATGTTGGCCCTGAACCCGCTGGCCGACACGGTCCAAATGCTAATTGTTTTTGCAGGACATGATAATTTATATGTCCTGTGAACATATCTCTAATCGTTCAAGATGTTCTGCTTTTTCTGAACATGAGTGTATTTCGTACGACTCCATTGCGAACACGAATGTCGCACCGATAAGCGTCGCGTGACATTTATTGTAACGTGATGTATCGGATATCGTATCGTCTTACAAGGATAACGCGGCAAGTGCCAACACCCGACTTCACAGAAACTTTCCTAAGCGGAAAAGGGGTCGAAATAAGCGAACACGTATCTATGCTCATCTTTAGATACTGCACAGATTCTGAAAAAAACAAAAAAAAAAAACAAAAAAAAACCGGTCAAATTTTCCGCTACAATTTATGTGCCTTTTAGCACCCAGCAAGTTCAGTATAATTTTCGTTTCTCTACCCATGTCTGTAGAAAATTGCTACACAAATGTTTCTATTCAAATTAAGGGATACAAGAGCGCCAGATTAAGTGTAAAATTGGAACTGGGTTTCAGAATAAATATCATAAAATTATTGTATGTGCATGGTATTTTCAGGGGTTACAATCTTTTTAAATTCCTTCAATTTTATATCAATTCTTACGTAACTTCTTACATTTAGTTCCTGTTTTTATTCCGTAGGAAGATTTGGTACATTATCTGGGATGATACCGATCGTAGAAACATTGGAAACGTGGAAATTCCAAACTCCATGAGCAACGTGCCGAGGCAGGTTTGCTTCAGTCCGAAACCGCGTGACTGCTACGGTCGCAGGTTCGAATCCTGTCTTGGGCATGGCTGTGTGTGATGTCCTTAGGTCAGTTAGGTTTCAGTAGTTCTAACTTCTGGGGGACTCATGACCTCAGATGTTAAGTCCCATAGTGCACAGAGCCATTTGAACCATTTGCCACAGCGAAATTTTTTCGTATGAAACTCATTCAGAAAAAAACCGTTAGCATGACAAAAGATATCACAAGATGGCAATAATTTCGCGGCAAATCACGCATATCAGGTCATTTTCCCGAAAACTGGCGCTAGCAATTGCTTATGAATCAAGATGTATTACAGGAATTTCACCGAAAACTATTTCAGATAATTCCGTCATCCAGTTTTTGCATTTTCTAAATTAATACACCAGACGACAATTAGCAAACAATTAAGGATAAAATTGTTGCAGCGTATATTGGATAACGGTCGTGTAGTACTTTCCTACAGACGTAAGTAGATAAATGCAAAACAAGGAAAAATAAAAATAAATACAATAATCGGGTTTCAAACTTATGGCTCAAAAATATAAAGCCTTTGCGTTGCGCACTGAGTAGACCATAGTCATATCGTCATGTAGTATAAGCTGCAAATGGGAGAAAAAATTAATTATGATAACGGAATAATAAATTAAAAGGAAAGGAAAAAACTCGAGAACATACCCGAAAACGACTACCAAGCTCTCAGACTATGTGTCACTTTTTTATTTAGTTTTCTTATATTTTACTTTTATAAAATTTTATTTATTTTGTATTTTTATATATATTTTTTGGTTTTTGTATAGAATCTGAAAGCAGAATGCCAACGACATCAGTTTATCTTCTAATCGCAGGGTAATCCTTCCGTCTATAGAAAATTTCCAATTTGATTGCAAGGAATATATACACTCATGTGTGTGTGTGTGTATATATATATATATTTCATTTATACACCTTATACAATATAACTGGAGCAGTAATCATTAAAAACACGAAACAAAACGAGCAGGGAAACTAGGGGAGAGCAAGCCAAAGCAGAACAGATGGCAACGTACATAACAATGAAAACACCTGTCATGGGGGAAATGAAATTAACGAACATCTTGCCGACGAGAAACAAGATTCAACATGCTGGCGAAGAGGTCTCAATATCGAGGCAGTAGAAGCATGCACAGTAAGCCGTGATCATTTACTGCCTAAAGGCCACGTGATCTTCCCCTTCGCGTTCTACGACATAATGAACGAACTATCCCATCAACCACATTACGGTATGGGTTTTCGACCACGGAAAGAAGGAAGAATCTGGGAGCAGTATGATGTCCGTAGTGTATACAGTCTCATAATATCAAGTAAAGAAGGCCAGTTTGTCCTAATCCAAGACCAGTTTGCCATATGACCTCCACAAGTAAAACGATGTCGTATCGTATTTGTAGAAGTACAACGACTATATAAATGCGACTAAGTCCAATACGGAAATGCCCCTCGTTTGTTGACATCGCGTTTTTTACTACCTAGTGCCACGAGGACGCTAAGCGCATCGGCAAAATCTGAAGACTGATATTGCACCAAACTGCCGTCCAAGTTGTGTGCGGCGATTCTCTTTCAACGAGGTTCGGGAGAAGGTTTTCTTCCCAACAAATCTCAAGGAATTTCACGGTGGTCCATAAAAAGTCAGCCCCTGAATATGTCACAGAAAGATAGAAGTAACGAATGAGTTTTAACTTATAAGTTACGCGACCAACATCAATAGGGGGTTCAAGACTAGCGGGACGGACACAGAGAAGTAAACGAGACGTGAATGTGAACGTTGCTTGAATTATCGTCAAAGCACTATGTCTCACGTATAGCATCTACGTCTTCCCTCGAATATCGCCCAGGCCAAACCCTCCAAAGGAACGAGCAACGCCTCAAACCGTAAGCGGAAGATATGTAGTTCCCATAAGAAAGGACCAGACAAGTGTTTTAATTTCTCCGTCACGATTAGGGAAGCGGATAAACCTGGGCCACGTAATAAGCATTGCATAAGATATACGTATCCAGTATTCGGACTTTCTGGGGGATAATAAAAGAACACCTTCCATTTTCTAGTATCGCTCCCTGAATTTTGTCCGTAACAGACTTTCAAGTGAGCGTCGCCATTTTGAGTGGACAACGATCATTAATGATACCGAGAGACGTATGCCGATCAACTGCAGTAGCTCACGGGACAACAACGTCATCAAAACCTCGCAATGTAAGAAGCCTGCAGGCTTCATTAATTATTGCACCTGAACTCCGACAATAATCGTCGATTACAGCCTTCAGTCTATCTACGAGACGTTGAACACTCGAACATTGGTTCAAATGGCTCTGAGCAAAATGGGACTTAACATCTGAGGTCATCAGTCCCCTAGAACTTAGAACTACTTAAACCTAACTAATCTAAGGACATCACACACATCCATGCCTGAGGCGCGATGCTTCAATGGGACTTGTGAACTATGTTGCGACAGTAATCTTTCAACGTGACGGGGATCCATAACTTTCACATAAAACACGTAGTCGCTTGCGTCAAAATACGCGGTGTGGACATGATCAAGGTTCACATGAATTCTATCGAGAAGCCAGTCGTAGATTTCTAGAGACCCGGGCTGCGCGTGTCGTGTTGTTTAATCGAAAGTGGAGCTCACAGTACCTTTTCGTGGAATACAAGTGGAAACCTTGGTAGCCAAGCGCGGCTGCCGACGCCGAAGCAAGTGGACGTACACAAACTGCAGTAAGGCCGAGCGAAGGAACTACAACTCACTCGGCAGACAGAACAACACTAACGAGGAAAACTTCACACAAGCGACGCTGCGGCAAATGAGATAAACAGGAACCTCCCCGCTCGTGGCTCGAAGCGGGTTAAACTTATTACAGGGTAAAAGACATACACTACCCCTAATACTTTGGCCGCCGTTTTCTTAGAAACGGTGTGGTATCTACGGATAAACAGAGATATAGTTCGCTTATTTTGATCCCTCATTCACTGAGCGAGGTTTCTGGGAAATCGGGTGATGACACTTGCGGTGTTGTTCTCACCAGTAAGGGCCTTGACGGAACTTCCCTTATAAGAGAACAGCGCCTCGTTTGTGTGGTGGGTGCTCACGCTGACACAGCGTGTATTTATACTGGAGACGCAGCTGCAGCCCGCGACGCAGATGCTTCGGCGGTGTATACGGAGGCGCTTCCGGCAGAGATGCAGACGCATCGCGCAACACGGGCACCGCGCTGCGTCGTGTAGTCGCGACGCATCTTGGCGGTGCAGGGGGCTTGCGGGGGAGGGAGGGGGGAAAGGGGGTCCCGAAATAGAGGCGTGTTTGCCCGCCGCCGCGGCGGCGAGGCGACCAGAATAGAGCGGGCTCAGCACACCGCGGTGGCCGGCCGACGTCTGCGTCTGGCGCGACCTCTACATTGTCACCGCTGCACTCCCACTCTCACTGAGCCGCCTCATATAAAATTCACCCGCAGTTTGCAGTTTCACCCCAGTTTGCTGACTGGTTAGGTAAGGAAATGTCTCCAGCAACAACGAACAGAATTACGCGATATTACCACCACCTCAAAAAGCTAAATTTGTACTCCTTATGCCAGTCCCGACTCGAACCCCATGTGCAAAAAGGATGATTTTGAAGTGTAACAGCCGGCCGGTGTGGCCGAGCGGTTCTAGGCGCTTTAGTCTGGAACCGCGCGACCGCTACGGTCGCAAGTTCGAATCCTCCCTCTGGTATGGATGTGTGTGAAGTCCTTAGGTTAGTTAGGTTTAAGTGGTTCTAAGTTCTAGGGGACTGATGACCTCAGATGTTAAGTCCCATAGTGCTCACAAGGGAACCTCCCCATCGCACCCCCCTCAGATTTAGTTATAAGTTGGCACAGTGGATAGGCCTTGAAAAACTGAACACAGATCAATCGAGAAAACAGGAAGAAGTTATGTGGAACTATGAAAAAATAAGCAAAATATACAAACTGAGTAGTCCATGCGCAAGATAGGCAACAAAAGGAAAGAGCAAGCTCAGGAGTGCCGTGGTCTTTTGGTTAGCGTGAGCAGCTGCGCACCGAGAGGTCCGTGGTTCAAGCCTTCCCCCGGGTGAAAAGTTTTAACTTTTTTTTCAGTTTATGTGACAAACGCTTATGTTTTCATCACTTTTTTGGGAGTGATTATCACATCCACAAGAAAACCTAAATCGGGCAAGGTAGAAGAATCTTTTTACGCATTCGCCAAGTGTACAAGTTAGGTGGGTCGACAACATATTCCTGTCATGTGACGCACATGCCGTCACCAGTGTTGTATAGAATATATCAGACGTGTTTTCCTGTGGAGGAATCGGTTGACCTATGACCTTGCGATCAAATGTTTTCGGTTCCCATTGGAGAGGCACGTCCTTTCGTCTACTAATCGCAGTTTTGCGGTGCGGTCGCAAAACACAGACACTAAACTTATTACAGTGAACAGAGACGTCAATGAACGAACGGACAGATCATAACTTTGCAAAAATAGAGAAAGTGAAATTTTCACCCGAGGGAAGACTTGAACCATGGACCTCTCTTTCCGCAGCTGCTCACGCTAACCACGGGACCACGGCGCTCCTGAGCTCACACCTTCCTTGATGTTGCATATCTTGCACATGGAATACTCAGTTTGTATATTTTGTTTATTTCTTCATAGTTCCACACAATTTCTTCCTGTTTTCTCGATTGATCTGTGTTTAGTTTTTCAAGGCCTATCCACTGTGCCAACTTATAACTCAATCTGAGGGGGGTGCGATGGGGAGGTTCCCTTGTCAGAGCCATTTGAACCATTTTTTTGGTGTAACGACTAAGTGATTCACTTCCTAACTGATAAAAATCTAACGATTATGTGGGACTGCTCATGTCGCTCTTTTGGTTAATCTGCTTCTGTGTGGGAACTAATTGTTACTGGCGTTCCGCATGGTTCAATGCTGGGACCACTCCCATTTTTTGTGTACATAAATTACCGTCCATCTCACACCAATAAAGCTGTAATTGTGTTCTTTGCTGATGGTGCAAGTATGAAAGTCATGCCTAACACAGCTGCAACAATATAACGAGCAATAAATGAGTTACTCAAAAGTAATATTGGTTGATTCTCTGTGAAAGACCGATCTCTTACAACCATCACAGTTCATCAGTTTCTGTACTGGGCAAGAAACGTCATCATCAATCACAACTCAGCTCAAGCGGAAGAATGATTTAAGACTGAGTGTTCAAAATTTCAGGTTGTGCGCAGTGATCAGAACCACTTCTGGAAACCACATGATATAGATCTTCTCAAACAGCGACATTTGCTGTACGTTTAATTACTCTTTCTGGTGCTACAGGCATTGGAAAATTAGCTTACTTTGCATACTTCCCTTCCTTGAAGTCATATACAATAATTGTCTCGGACAATTCCACGCGTAGACAAAACGTGCTGTAAGGATAGCAGCTGATGTCCGTCCTTGAACTTAATCCCACTACTAACAAATCCATAATATTCAAATAACTTAGGGGACATGCGGCCTAGTGACGTCGTCGACAACTGCTGGTATTTCGACAGGAGCACACCCTGCCATTTTCGAGGGAAAACTGCTTGGCCATGAAAATGTGGCGGTGTGCTCCTGTCGAAATATCGGCGGTTGTCGACAACGTCACTCGGCTGTATTGATAAGTTCAGATGTGTGTGAATTCGTAAGGGACCAAACTGCTTGGTCATCGGCCCCTAGACTTATACACTACTTAAACTATTTTATGCTAAGAATAACACACACACGCATGCCCGAGGGAGGACTCGACCTTTCGGATGGAGCGGCAGCTCAATCCGTTACATGACGCCTCAAACCGCGTAGCCACTGCGGGCGGCTGTACTTCTGGAGGACAGCATTGTATGGTAGTGAAACATGGTCTGTGGGAAGACCGGAAAAGAAAAGAATCGAAGCATTTGAGATGTGGTCTACAGACGAATATTGAAAATGAAGTGGACTGATAATGTAAGGAATGAGGAGGTTCTGCGCAGAATCGGAGAGGAAAGAAATATGTGGAAAACTGATAAGGAGATGGGACAGGATGATAGGACCTCTGTTAAGACATGAGGGAATTACTTCCATGGTACTAGACGGAATTGCAGAGGGCAAAAACTGTAGAGGAAGACAGAGATTGCAGTACATCTAGCAAATAATTGAGGATATAGGTTGTAAGTGCTACTCTGAGATGAAGAGATTAGCACAGGAAAGGAATTCATGGCGGGCCGCATCAAACCTGTCAGAAGACTGACGACAAAAAAAGAAAAGTCTGGCGAAAATAGGGTAATATCAACAGAAGTAGAAAATTGTGTACCGGGAATATTCACTGTGTCCAGCAGTCCAGCGCTAGCTAAACGATCCCGTGACGAAACTCGCAGCTCTTCGTTGGATCTTTTCTATCACCTCTATAGTTCTTCTTAGCAGGGATCCAAGACTGGTGAACAATACTCAAGAATCTGTCAAACAAGGACCTTACAAGCTATTTCTTTCGTGAATGAGTTACATTTTTTTAACATTCTTCCTACGAAACAGGGTCTGTCATCTGCTTTTCCCACTACTTGTTTTATGTGGTCATTCCACTTTAGGTGGCTCTGAATACTAGATAGATACTGTTTCCAATGTGTAGCTGTACAGTACTGGATATTTTTGCTGTGTATACGCAATATGTTACACTTATTTACGTTCAGGGTTAACTGCCAAAGCCTGCGCCGTCTTGGTCCTTAGGTTCGTTCGCAAACTGATTTTTACTATCTAAAGATGCTAGCGTCAGTGCAATGTTCAAGTCATTTATAACGGAATTTAGATGTGCACTGTTGCGCAACGAAAAACTATATGAGTGCTTGTTAAAATAGTTGGCTATAACTCTTCTGCCTGGTAGCCAACACCACTTCTGGCGTTGACAATATGACGCGCCAGAAGACCTGTCTTAAGTAACCTGACAACCGCTCTTAACCTGGGTGTTTGTACATTAGTAGGTATGACAGATCTCTTTGGAAGAGAGGTGGAAAAGGATGAAATGGATATTATGTGTTTCTTCAATTGGGCCGAAAACTTTACAGTCGCATCATATCTACAGCGCGAAATATTGTTTTCTTCGAATAAATCCTGTACTTTGCCTACATATTCATTCTACTTCATAACAATTAACGATTTATTCTTATCTGCCCTTACTATGATCGCTGTGTGATCATCTAGTTTTTTTATTAATGATGCTAAGAGCTGCGTTTCCAAGATTGACTCCAAATAACTATGAGACCAACCACTTGATGTTGGATTTTTTTCCTTTATTACCTTATTAATTTAAATGGCCGTTTCATTTCTTTGGGCAGTTGAAAGCAGAGCGCCAACCGTGGCGGCTAAGGAGTGTGCAACGGAATAATCAGTTTCTTGTTGGGTTAACGGCTTAGTAGTATTGTGTGATAAGTCTTCCTCAAGTAGCCATGTTTCAATGGTATTGAACCTAATATAAGTTAGGTTGAAAACTGGCGGCCAAATTTAAACCCCCTTTGAGAAGTACTAGGAAGGTGACGTTGCCTTTTTGGATAGCGTAACTTTTATAGTTTCTTCTGATGAATCGAAGACGGCCTATCCATTAAGCTATTCAAACATTCATTATTCATTCACATTGTGTGTATTGTGTATTAAACCGGGGACCAAGAAACGACCGAATGACTTCGTGCCGTGTAGCCCTTAGTGGTACACAACCCCACAACAGGCGACAGCAGTCCACCCACCCCACCGCCGCCCCACACCGAACCCACGGTTATATTGTGCGGTTCGGCCCCCAGAGGACCCTCCGGGAACGTCTTATACCAGGCGAGTGTAGCCCCAAACGTTTGCGTGGTAGAGTAATTATGGTGTACGCGTACGTGAAGACAGTGTTTGCGCAGTAATCGCCGACATAATGTAACTGAGGGGAATCACCCTGCATTTTCCGAGGTAGATGGAAAACCGCTTTAAAACCATCCACAGGCTGGCTGGCACACCGGACCTCGGCACTAATCCACCAAGCGGATTCGTGCCTGGAACCGGCACACCTGCCCGCTTGGGAAGCAGCGCCTTAGACAGCTCGGCTAGCCGGGCAGGCACTCATTCACATGCTAACGTACTGCATGAAAGTTCTTCATGCTAACCATACTTGCTGACTTCAGGTGTGTCATATGCAGCACCTTATTAGTTCTGTCTTTTTTTCAAATATAACTCGCTTATTTCTGCACGTAAACAAAAGTCATAGTGCGCTTGGCTGAACGTACTGACATAGAAGCACGCTTATTCAGTCTATGAACAGTGTAATTTGGAAAAATATGGTCTACTACACATGATCTGTTGAATGGGATATTCATAACAATACGTACTAACCTCTTATTAAAATTTAAAAACTTGTAAAACGACCTTCTAACCATTCTTGGCAACTCGTAACAGCTAACTTTAAAAGGGAGGCATCCAGAGTTAAAATAGCTATATGTGATTGCTTGACACTTCACAGAGCGAATAGTTTTTGAAAACTGGTAGTTCAGGAAGGCAGGATTGTGTTACGATTGTGGACGGGGCCCGAATCTATTACTATTGGTTTGCTTTGCAATTTCACTCATTTATTTTAGTAAATAATTTTTTAAAACGAGCCAATGAGGTCGCAATCAGACTTTTAAGGCACGTAACCACAATGACGGCTGAAGGCCTTTAACGCGAAAAATGGCAATAATTTAAAATTTAACAAATGCATAAAATACAGACAGCCATTGATTTTGAAGACAAGCCAATGTGGTCGCAATCAGAATTTTAAGGCAAGTAACCACTATCACGGCTGAAATCCTTTGACGCCAAAAATAACAATTATTAAAAAAAATTAGCAAACATACATAAAATACAGGCAGCGAATAATTTTTGAAAACAACACAATATAGTCGCAATCATAATTATAAAGCAAGTAACCACAATCACAGCTGAAGGCCTTTAACGCCAGAATGGCAGTTATTAAAAATTAAACGTACATAAAATACAGACAAAAAATAATTTAGGAAAACAAGCCAATGTGGTCGCAATCAGAATTTTAAGGCAAGTAACCACTATCACGGCTGAAATCCTTTGACGCCTAAAATAACAATTATTAAAAAATTTAACAAATATACATAAAATACAGACAGCAAATAATATTTGAAAACAACACAATATAGTCGCAATCATAATTATAAAGCAAGTAACCACAATCACAGCTGAAGGCCTTTAACGCCAGAATGGCAGTTATTAAAAATTAAACGTACATAAAATACAGACAAAAAATAATTTAGGAAAACAAGCCAATGTGGTCGCAATCAGAATTTTAAGGCAAGTAACCACTATCACGGCTGAAACCTTTGAAGCCCAAAATAATTATTAAAAAAATTAACAAATATACATAAAATACAGACAGCAATTAATTTTTGAAAACAAGCCCATGTGGTCGCAATCAGAATTTTAAAGCAAGTAACCACAGTCACGGCTGAAGGCCTCTCAACGCCAAAATGGCAATTATTAAAAATATTAACAAAAACACTTTCACAAGCGAAGAGAAAGGCAGCCAAGAGTTGCATTCAGATCACAACTTGGTAACTCGGACTAATGTCAGTCTAACGAGCGACTAATGATAATCTTGGTGAGGCTACCTGACATCCAACAAAACAAATGCAAGGTGTAAAATTACGCCAATACCGGAACCGGTGGTCTGAGCTCCGCCCGCAGAATACTGTGCTTAGAGCGCCCAGAACAAGAAGGAGTGACTCCCACTAAGGTAGAGGAGCGCCACGCAGCCTACAAACAAGAAGCTCTCAAACATACACGCCTCACCAGACAGCGGCGGCAAGGCGAGGAGACGTACACTGCCATTACATACACTAACCACCAGGGCAAGTAACTGGGGCGTTTGCGGCCACAAGACAGAAAAATAACACTGGTTGAGCTTAGCAATGTAAGAAGCTGAAAATAGTAAATATTAATTGGAAGCTCAGGAAGGCTAATCAGATCCGCCTTCCCCAGGTACTCCACTCGCTGCTTTTCGCCTCGGCGACACTACGAGCAGCAACACGCACCCCACAATGGTGGACGTTCCTCTATGCGAATTGCACTGCAGTCAACTTAAACATGCAGAATCCGCTATCGACGAGGTCGTGCACGCACCCTCGTGACCACTGCCCTTCGATCCGGCAGTCCATACACGCCGCCAGCGGTCCCGGCGTGTTGTCGCTCTGCGCGGACCTCGCTGCTCCTGCGTCCCCAACCGAACTCCACTCACGCCACACAGAAAAGGCACGAGGTCGCTCCAAAGATAGTGGAGCAGAACTACGTCTCGATAAGCGCCGCTGCTGCCACTAGTGGACGGGCAACGCTTACGAAACCGAGTGGCGCCAGTGAACAGGAGAAGAAGACAAACAACGCAACTATGCCAACTAAACGATATGGTCTGGCAGAAACCTAAACACGGCACCAACGCGAGCAGCAGCGCAGCTCAGTTTTTTGAAATACAGGTGTTAAAACTATTAAAATACAACTGAAGGAAATGTCCAATCGTCCGCTGTAGCTATACTTCTACAAGTCGCTTATAAAGCAACTTTTGAGTTCTGGTACAAATATCTGTATAAAATTGTTTTTTTAAATTAATGCATTTATCTGAGATATCCAAAAATACTGAATGCTTAGACTTAAGCTAGGTAACAGGAGTTCGGAAATTCTTGGACTTGTGAATAGATAGTATTTTGAAATGGAACCCAAGTCTGGAAATGGTAACTTCAAAACTTGTTTGTAACGCGATCACTTTTACTTTTAATTAATTGAGCGTGACACAGTACATCACTTGTTATACGGTTCCACTCATTAATAGCCAAAGAAATTGCTCGTTTAATCGTTGATGAGTTTTCTTCAACGTGATGCAGTACGGTCTCCATTCGGGTGTGCGGGTTCTCCTTAGAGCACCACAGACACGCCTGCTGAAGATGAAGATATCCAATCTCGAAGCCATTGCGTGACTGTGGCGAAGGGGTATGCGATGGAATCATACGTTGTGGAGAACAATCTTCATAACGGCAACTAGCAGCTCCTCCATTTCCGTGAGCTTCGCCCTTCAGAAGGATCGTGTTGGTGTATTCTGCAAACATGTACTTAACCACGTTGCTCTAACACAGAGACATGAATGAGGCTGAGACAAGGCCAGAGAAGTATCATGGACTCAAATGACGGCAGACAGTTCTACGCAATGACACCCCACTATGACTATCCTGTTGTCTACCTTCCTAACGAACATGCTTTCAACCAGTTATAGCATGGAAACGGTACGCTTCCTAACGTTAGTCTTTGTTCAAAGGATTATGTACTCACTCCCCTTTACAAGTGTTAGAAGTCTGAAACGGGAATTTCCGAGCATCCTGTCCAGAGGAATACAAATGAAATTTGAATATCTATTAGATGACAGCCAGTTTGGCTTTGGTAGACTGTAACACATCAGAGAGGCAGTTTTGACAATACGCTTGATAATGGAAGCATGGCCTAAGAAAAATATCAACACGTTCAAAAGATTTGTCGACGAAGGAAATGTAGTTAAAAGTATAAAATGGTACAAAATACTCGAAATTCTCAGGAAAGCAAGAGTAAGGATAGGGAAGACAGTAGTAGAATGAAGACTCACTATTGACAGAAAGTAAACCGAAAAAAAATAAAGAAGAGTAGCAGGCATAACATTAACGACGAACTAAACATCTAAATTGGGAACTACGAGAGAGACAAAATGAAACAACTCTACTACTCTGGAAGCAAAATAACGCATGACGGAAGAAACAATGAGTTAGATTGGAAAGTGTGTCGTTACAATTACGTTCAGTTTACGTTGCTACTTATAACAAATTGATGATGGCTGCACTGTTAGCTGAAATATAGATCTGCAATGCAGTAAGAAAAGAGAGATAACATTAGAACCGATACTGATCTTTCTGTCCTGGATTAGATCACGGCCATGAGGCACAATATACCTATGGAATCGAACATGATGGACATCTATTAAGATATCAGGGAATAACTTCCATGATACAACAGGAAGACAGAGATGGGAATACATCCAACAAATAATTGAAGGAGTACCTTGTAAGAGCTACTCTGAGAAGAAAAAGTTGTCACAGGAGAGGAATTCGTGTTGGATCACATCAAAGGAGTCAGTAAACTGATGACTCAAAAAGATAATCATTTGGTTTTTGCAGTTCCTGAGCTTGGTGTCACGACTTTATCTATAGCAGTCGGTGTATTTCGAAGAAGCTCTGCTCTCTACACTCTGTTCACAAAAGCGTTCTCGTGGGCCTCACCAAAAATGGCAAATCTCCATCTTCAAAATGGACTCTGCTTGTGGGTTTTCACTAACGGAGATTGTATCTGCATTGTAACACCATGTGAGCAGCAGCCAAAGGCGGCTATTTGAAGCAAAGGCTGGCCTGACTATGCAGTATTGGCCTCTGCAACTGCCAGTCATTCTGGTAATTCTCCTGGGGCAGGTTCCCCTGTCTGGCTAATGCAACTCGCTATGCGTTCACTGGCTTGCAGCCCAGCTCGATAAGCTCACATAGTGGCCTCTTATTTAGGCGAACCATGGAGTTCCATATGGAACTGTAATCTACATTCGTTAAGTACTGACGATCACTGGCAGCAATACATATCTCATTTATTGATGGGGAATAATTATTCCAGCATGACTGGCCTTATTAACTCGGTTTCTGTATTAGTAAGGGACATTTTTGAAAATTTTTTGCAGGCTACATCAAATCAGTCACAAGACTGATGACACAGTCAGTAGATATATATATATCACAATAACCTTTATTAAAGTCAAGTCTGCACAATCTGCGGACAATACATTCTATAAATTCTGTCAGTTTGTTGTCCATGGATGTGATATAAAGTATTCAATAAAATTGTGCCTCCTTGTTAGATAAACTTATCATCAAACTATCTGCTTGTCTACCGTATCTCTGCATACCACATTAAAACTGTCCTCTTAATTTCGAACTTTATTTTAGAGGAACAGATATCAAATGGTCCATTTTTCTTCGGCTGTGTCTTTCCGATGACAAGGGTTCCTAATTGATCCAACTTTATTTTTTATGCATTTTGTATTACCTTTCCCCACTGAATATATTTCTTTTAGAGTAACAGGTTTCAGATGGCTCCTCTTATTCAGCTGTGACTTTCCAATAACAACTATTCCAAACTAATGCAATTTCATGTTGAGATGCCAACTGCGCCACGTCAAATTTATACACTGCTTACCACTGTCACGTAACTGTATAATTACATGCTTACTATCAGCACATATCTTTCATATGTGATAAAAAGCAATGAAATTTTACGTTGAAATATGGTATGCACAATATCTGTACACTAGAAGTAATCATATTGTAAAAACGTTTTGTGTTCTGCATATGACTTATTTATAGGCTGCAGAGCGCCACATGTAGCTTTTTGGTTTGTTCACCAATATCTGCCCACTAGAGGACCACATAGGCTACAATATGGTCTCTTCCAACAATGATACTGTTACTTTGTCAATTACAACTTTCTTACGTTGAGCTCATCTTTGAAGAACACGTATCTTCATTCACTAATTTGTTCATTTAGTGGTGGCAACTCGATGCTGTGGACCCACCAATCAATGGTCCCGTCTCTGCAGTGCCATGGAAGAAACACACTGCCGAAACTCTCCTTTTTGATCACGGTTATGATGTTATAGTTATCTGACATTATCAGTGTAGAGATGTGATCTATTGTTTCAATTGTAAGGTAGCAGTATTTTGCACCTTACAATAATATAATAATTGTTGCAAAGACGAGTTAGATATCGGTTATTATGTTATTTATCAGGCAATCAGCCTATTGAAACTAATATATGGAATATCAGCCGGCATAAAACGCGTATTAACTTTAAGAAATTTGCATGTCGCATGAAGTCGGGGTTCAGGTGATATTTTCACGGAGTTTCACTGGAGCGGACGAGCGGCACTGCTCAAAGGCAGGGCAGAGGGGTGCGGAAGTTTACAGCCGACCATTACCAGTCGGCATGTGAAAGCGTCCCACTGGGGGAGACGCGCCGCTGGTGCTGGTGGGCCCCCATTGCGCGAACAACAGAGGCAGGGCTTCGAGGGACGGCGCCTCGTTGGCGCTGGGCGTTACGCCGACGCCACTATGTCGAGATGAGCTGGCGCCTAAGGGAGCCTTCCCAAGAGTGTTAACGTATTCTGGGGCTTACTAAGAAACGTGGTTAACCTAGTGCAATGACATTTTCCCGCGCGAGGGCGAACAGAGAGACACGATTGGTGGGTTAAATTTTGAACGGAGTTTCAGTTTGTTCCAGAACATTCCAGGCGCAGTAAGGCGCGGAATGTTTTGATTGGCTGGAAGAAGCCAGGAAATAATAGTGGGAGCGAACTGTGCTGGTCTAAAGCCACGGGATTGACCAGCTCGAAAAATAGCGTGGGGGGTACTGATTTTTGCAGAGGGAAGCTTTTGGAGCTGTTATCGAAGAGAAGCGTCTTAGCTCCTGTAGCGAGCGGACGTCGTGCTTTCGGCTCTGCTGTAGGAGAGTAAATTCTTTTCAGTGGGCTGAGCATGACTTTGAATAAGTCTGCCAGCTGCAACTGAGACTAGTATTCAGTTAGGGGAACTGTCGTGTTTTACTGTCAGAGACAGGGTGATTCCGCCAATTACGGTTGGGAATACTGTCTCACAGAAAGCAGACAGGAGCAGAGCAATGTCCTTGAGCCAAACTTTATTAAAGACGTTACTGGATTCCGCCTTTGGGCTGGTGAGTCCCGTCTTAACGAGTGCGAGACGATTGGAAAGAAAGCAAAATTAGCTTTTGAATAGGATTTACAAACAGGAAGCCTGTTCGAGAAAATAAATTTATTTTTGTTACAACTGAGGCTCCTCGACGAGGCAGACGCCATCGGCAGCTTGCTGACCTGTATACGACGCTGCATTTGGTAACGTGATGCTCAGCTTCGGCATTTAATCCGATATTACGCACGCCTGTGATTACCAGAGCTCAGTGTCCCAGCCACGCTATTATTGAGAGTTTGGTAACTGAAGTAGGTTTGTCTAACGTATTCTATGCCGTCTGACAACGGGAGAGAGTGGAAAATAACAAGTACAGATGCGTTATCCGACCTTAAGAGTTAGATTTGGAATTTAAGGGCCATTGCCATTACTAGCTTCATTTTATCACTTATAAATGTATGTCATTGTTCAGTTTGACGTTAGGAAGATTATTGTTCAATAAATGTGTTCAATGCTATGCTTATTTGTTTAGTAGTGATCAGTTCTCTGAACACTATTTAGTTATTAAATATTAATCAAAATTAGTAAAGGGGCAGTTTTAATTAACAGGTTGGGTCTCGTAACAGGCCTTCAGCCAGAGCCAACGACCCGATCCAGTAGGGAAAGTGAACATGTAAAAGTATTCTTTAAAAAAAAATCCCTACATTTGGCGGACCCGCCTAGGATCCCTGATCATCATTTATTGAAATAAACCCCTTCCACAATGAATGTTTATTTTTTTTATAAAATCTTTACTAGCCAAGTCTGCGTATAGCAAATTTCATAACTAGTTTCGACCATTACTTGTCGTCTTCAGATCAAAGTATACACTGCAGAGTCTAAGACAAGAAGGCAGTTTGTCTTCTGGCTGTTAACAAACCATTCTTGAAACATGAGTATCTCGTCAGTACAATCGAACACAGATGTCGTGCATACAAAGTGACGTATGTCATAGCCGTACTGTCTGGTGACAAGAGACAGCCACAATTTGCAAGAGAGGGTCGTGTTGGAAGCTCACATTCCCCTGCCTTGTTGGCAGGCAACTTAGGAACTGTCCTCTAACCTTAGCCCCACTGTGTATACTTTGATCTGAAGACGACCATTAATGGTCGAAACTAGTTATCAAATTTCCTACATCCGAAAATCTAAAAAAATCCGTCTTTGCGATTAAAATGTTCGACATCTTGCCATGTTTGAATGGACCAACTATTCATAACTAGGAGTATTTCTTTAATATTTAAACTGTATGACCGCACTTTGTGAGGAAGATCTGTACTGACTGCTCGTCTTTTTCTGCTCTCCATGTTTCTCTTTACCTGCTTTGGTTTCAGATTATTTAACTAGTGTATCAGAAGCGAGAGCGTTGACAGGATGTGTTGCACATGTTGGCGGTCACCCTGTGCCGGATGCAAACCTACTGGTGGTCCCCAAGTTTACGCCCTCTGCGACGCGACGTGTGGCCCCCCGCAGCCGTCGACACGGAGGCGCCATCAGCTTTATTGCCCATTAGCCGCCGCGGGGATCCTCTGTGGACGTTGCTGTTCTGCACCCACAGTAGACACTACTATGGTATCGTATCCCTGTCATCACGTCGTGATTTATCCATATTCATTTTATGGGCAAACGCCTCTTTCACGAGGAGCGCAGGTGGTAATTTAGCCCACGGAATTATCTTTACATCTTCATCTACATGTCTACTATGCAATTCACACTTAAGCGCCTGACAGAGGGTTCATCGAACCACTTTCACACTACATATCTAGCAATCCACTCTCCAACTACGCGTGGAAGAAACGAACACTTAAATCTCTCCGTGGAAGCTTTGATATGCCTTCCTTCATTTCAGTGGTCATTTCTTCTTATGCAGGTGGGGGTCAACAAAATATTTTCACATTCGGAGGACAACGTTGGAGATTTCTTGAAAAGATATCGCCGCAATGAATAATGCCTCCGTTTAATGATTGCCACCACAACCTTCGTGTCATATCCGTCACAGCCACTCCCGTAGTTCACACTAATGTAATGCGAGCTACGCTTCTTTGGTCTATTTCGATATTCTCCGTCTAACCTATATGGTAAGGATCCCATATTGTGCAAAATAGCAGAGGGAAAAAAGCATAGTTTAGGCAGTCTCTTCAGTAGACACGTTGCATATTCTTAGTTTTCCACCAATAAAACGCAGTCTTTCGTTTGCCCGCCCCACTACATTATATGTGTAATCGCTCCGATTTCAGTTTTTCGCAACTATAATTCACAGGTATTAAGTTGAATTGACAGCCTTCAGATTTGTGTGACATATCAAGTAACCGAAAATTAACTGGTCCCTTAAAGAATCTTTCTTTCAATTAGGCCTTCTAGTAGAACAGCCAAATGTAGAATATTTGAATTATAAACAGTGGTGTTTGCAGTTTATTCTCTTATTAAGAATGTGTTTCGCCGTCGTGGGGCATCTTCGGATTATCTGTAGGGAGAACAAAATAAACTAAAATAAGGGTATGGTCCTAGCACGTACGATTCTAGATGTGAATAAGAAATTGTTACTAACGCTAAATTTTTCCTTTTACAATATTTTAAAAAGCGTAAAACGACTCAGTGCTCGCGCCCGGGTTCCCGGGTTCGATTCCCGGCGGGGTCAGGGATTTTCTCTGCCTCGTGATGACTGGATGTTGTGTGACGTCCTTATGTTAGTTAGGTTTAAGTAGTTCTAAGTTCTAGGGGACTGATGACCATAGATGTTAAGTCCCATAGTACTCAGAGCCATTTGAACCATTTTTTTAACTCAGTGCTAGATAGAAGCACACTACGAATCAGATGAAACCGCAGAGACCTAGTCAAAAACAAGATGTCTAATATCATGTAACCGTGGATCAGAGTGTTAAATAATCAGACTGAACGAAATATACCTCAATAAAGTCGTACCAGCAGGCCAGATTGGTGCAGTGGTAGGACCACACTTACAAGGAAGAGTACACATTTAAATACGTTATTCAGAGTAGCTGCTTCATGACAGGAGCGTCAAGCGGGCAAGCACGAGAGCAAGCGACTGAGGCTTGTACGTATACAGTGATTACAGAGGACACACAGAGGTGGCACTCAGAGCAACTACATGACACTCAGCGTATTTAAGGCTAACGAAAATGCGTGCTTCAATCAAGCCGTTTCATGGGTTTTTAAAATGTTTTTGTAAAAATAATTCATTGCATAAGTTACCAAGAAATGACAGTAATATGTAAAATGGCCTTCACTTCTGTTTTCTTTCACTTTCATTTCACACTCACTGGGAAAGGCGGATATTTTACAACTCGAGGCTCGTTTCAAACACGTCCCAATGAGCTGGGTGTGAGGAAAATGGGTTTATACCTAACTGAAGAAAACGTGCTGCGTAGTAGGCTGTGATGCAATCTTTAATCAAAATAGTGAGATTAGCGAATTTTGAAGACTTCTCCTATTCAAACACTTGTGTAATATTACGTATTGTTCAAATGTGTGTGAAATCTTATGGGACTTAACCGCTAAGGTCAGCAGTCCCCTAAGCTTACACACTAATTAACCTAAATTATCCTAAGTACAAACACTCACATCCATGCCCGAGGGAGGACTCGAACCTCCGCCGGGACAAGCCGCACAGTCCATGACTGCAGCGCCCCAGACCGCTCGGCTAATCCCGCGCGGCATATTACGTATTACATGTCGTTATTCTTAAATTACTTTTCATTACATGTAAAAAGTAGGTGTTATATTCCATCCCTGTGAATTGATTCATATTAACGTAAAACTGTAACCATCATGTCGGGAACTCTGCGCTATGTACTAAGTAGTAGTACTTTCAGCAAAGTTCCCAAGCTGATATTTAAAACTGTTACGTTAACGTAGATCCACTCGCAGTCTAAGGATGGAAAATTTAGTCTACTTTCAATGAGTACTAAAAAATAATTTCATGGTCACTACATGTAATACGTAATATTGCACATCTGCTTGAAAATGGCAAATCGCCGAAATTAGCTAATCGCACGATTTAAATAAAGATGGTCTACATTACAACGTACTAGGGGCCATGTATTCTTTTATCAAGCCCTTAAAGGCTATGAGTCTCCACAAAGACAAAGTTTTCAGGGTTTCTAATTCTTGGGAATACTTGTAAAGAGACTGTTATTTTCTAATGAGTGAAGAATGTTGAAACAGTGGCCGACATCAGTTAGCGCGTTATTATTCTTATATCGTCCCAAACGCGTAATTTTTAGCACTCCAGGATTTCCCGCTTTTTACACGGCTCCAAAACTAATTAAAACCTTGAAACCGATTACGTTACTTCTGACTACTACAGACAGTGGTGGTGTTGTGTTATTCTACTAAGTGCTGACATGGGACATGTATAACGTTAACTTTGGCGCTTTGGCTGATTTCCATGTGGTGTCATCCTGTTTGGGCAAACACTTCTGGTACGTAAGGCATTCAATTTCAGGGTAGTATAGTACTTAACTTTCAGGGTATACAATCTTCAGGTAAATGTCCGTAAGAAGAACGTCGAAAAAAATCGTCCTGTGGTACTATAGGGAGATATTTGCATTGTCTCTCCGATAAAATAAAAAAAAGGACGAGTGTTTACAAAGGATTGTGTTCGAAATCATTACTTGCTAAAGTGGTTCGTGGAGCAGACACACTGCATCACAGGTCGGGTGGATGGTAAACACCAGGGAAAAGATAAAGTCAGAAATGTGAGTTCGCTACTGCAGTTACAGGAATCTCATTCATCTCTTCGGATAGCAGAAAACTTGTCAGTGCGTTATACGAATCCAGTTCTCATGAATACCGCGAACAGTCATCCTTTCATTAGGCCATCCGAGGACATCAAATGACCAGTTGGCTAGTAGCCCGACAGGTGCCATTTCCGCACTACGGTAGAGATCACGTGCTTCTAACCGCCTTTAGGGATTATAATTTCTAACGCGGGAGCATTTCATTGATATGAGTGTGAAATGTAGCCCGTAATAGCAAGCTTCTTTTCTCTCAAAAAGAAAAAAAAAAGAACATTCTAATCCATACAGAGTACCTGATTTGTTGTCTTTATATGTACTATGAGCATTCGTAACATATGAACTTACTTCAGTGGGTGAGACCGCTAATTCATGCTAAAGCAGTGGGACTCAGTGTCGAGGAAGTCGTTTCGAATCACGGAAATGTTAAAAATTTTGCAACATCAATATCTGAACAGCAAGGACAATACGAGGTTGAGATGTAGAACACCTGGCTGTTCTAAAATCCAGTGTCCCATGAAGGGTGCACATACAGAAATGTTATCGATTGTCAAGTTCAGATTGGTAGCTCCTATGGACGCCTTCTAGACAAGTAGACATTATGTGGGTTCCACCAGAAAAGAAAAGACATTCAGTTGTCTTCTTATGCAGGCGGTGCTCGACACTTCGTAGTTATTTAAGAAAAAATATTCAATTATCTGATCATTTTCAGGTAACATAAAAGTATTACCACAGCCTGTATGCCAATGTTCTTACTGTGACGTCGAATTATTAAACTTCAGCTTGCGTCCATGCCATCAGAAATAAGAAGCACTATTGTCTGTACATTGCATTACAATATAGGCGGCAGTAACACATTATCCTCCGGATTCTGTTTCACTCCACAATAAGTTCGCTGTCATACAGATTGGGGAAAGTAAGTTTATGATTCATGAACATTCTGTTAAAAAGGAAGACATAAAAACAAACGCATGTGCCCAATGTTATAAAACAGACAATCTACTATTGCAAAAACTTGATAGAGGCTTCGACAGACGAGATTCTATTGAAGAGGACTAATGAACCGACTCAGTGACAAAAAGGAAAATATCTGACCACGGTAAAATTTGACACAGAGGAGCCATATATCTTGCAGGTATGTGAGCGGATACATTTTATGTAGCTCTGCGAGTCACAAGGCCGATGCCATCAACTGGAAGTCTTAAGAAACAGCAACAAAGCCCACAGATGTTTTATCAACTTCCTAACGCAATATACTAAAACGTAACCGACTATAAATAGTTCCAGTCAATGATCGGTTCAGTTGGACTAGAGAGCCCAGTCCCCTCCACGTAAATATAGCCCACACCACTGTGGAGCCATCACCAGCTTGCACAGTGCCTTATTGTCAGCTTAGGTCCATGGCTTCGTGGGGTCTCTGCCAATACTAAACCTACCATCGGCTCTTATCAACTGAAATCGGGACTCATCTGACTAGAACATCGTTTTCTTGGCGCCTAGGGTCCAACCGATATGGTCACGAGACCAGCAGAGGCGCTTATAGGCATGTCGTGCTGTTAGCAAAGGCGCTCTGCTCAGTCGTCTGCTGCCATAGCCCGTTATCGCCAAATTTCGCAGCGCTGTCCTAACGAATACCTTCGTTGTACGTTCCACATTGATTTCTGTGATTATTTCATGCAGTGTTGGTTTTCTGTTACCACTAATAACTCCACGCAGACGCCGCTGCTCTCCGTTGTTGAATGAGAGCAACCGGCCACTGCGCTGTCCATTGCGAGAGATAATGACTCAAATGCCGTATCCTCGACACACTCTTGACACTTTGGATCTCGGAATATTGAATTTCCTAATGATTCCCGAAATGGAATGTTCAAATGGGTCTGAGCACTATGGGACTCAAATTCTGAGGTCATCAGTCCCCTAGAGCTTAGAACTACTTAAACCGAAATAACCTAAGGACATCACACACATCCATGCCCGCGGCAGGATTCGAACCTGCAACCGTAGCAGTCGCGCGGTTCCAGACTGTAGCGCCTAGAACTGCTCGGCCACTCCGGCTGGCAAATGGAATGTGCCATGCCTCTAGCTCGAGCTACTGTTGTGTATTGTAAGTGTGTTAATTCCCATCTGCGGCCGTAATCACGTCGGAAACCTTTTCACGTGAATCACCCGAGTACAAATGATATCTCCATCAATGCACTGCCCTTTTACGGTGTCCGCGGTAGCAGCCGGTTTTGTATATGTGGACATCCCTCTCCCATGACTTTCTCCGAAGCCGTAATTCTCGAGTTCCTATTTTCTATCGACTCTTGTTCCTTGTATCACATCATCAGACAAGAATTTCCCA
This sequence comes from Schistocerca piceifrons, assembly GCF_021461385.2. NCBI lineage: Eukaryota > Metazoa > Arthropoda > Insecta > Orthoptera > Acrididae > Schistocerca > Schistocerca piceifrons. The sequence goes on from NC_060143.1 coordinate 283,344,725, forward strand.
TCACAGAGGCCTTCAGTGCACTCCTTCCATCTATTCGCTCTCTGCTCTACTTTTAGTTGTGGAGTTCCCGTTGCAGTCTTAATGTTACCGCCCTTGCTTTTAATTTCACCGAAGGTTTTTTTGACTTTCCTGTATGAAGAGTCAATCCTTCCGACAGTAATTCCTTTTTCTAATTCTTCAAATTTTTGAAGCAAACATTTCGCCTTAGCTTCCCTGAACTTCCTATTTATTTCATTCCTAAGTGACTTGCATTTCTGTATTCCTGAATTTCTCTGAACGTCTTTGTACTTCCTTCTTACATCTACACCTGAAGTATTTCTTCTGTAATACGGGGTTTCTGCTGTTACCTCCGTAGTACCTATGTTTCTCTTTCCAACTTCCTGACCTCCCCTTTTAGATACGTCCATACTTCAACTGAGTTGCTTACTGAGATTTTCCTTATCGTAATATTTATAGTCTCAGGTAACTTCATTCTTTGGTGCTTCTGAATACCATAACAGTATCATAGTTGGAAGAAATCATATTGTAGCCTTTTGAGAAATGTTTCTTTCTGACAAGTGCACTAAAATGCAGCCTACATTTCATCATTAATAAATTGTGATCTTAGTATAGATCTGCTCATGGATACGCCTTACAATCCAATATCTGATTTGGGAATCTCTGACTATGATATAATCCAATTGATATCTTCCCATACCCCCCGGCCTCTTCCGAGTACACCTCATTCTTTTGTGATTCTTGAACGGAGTATTCCCTATTACTAGTTGAAATACACTGAAGAACTGAAGTAGTCTTCCTCTTTTCTCATTCCTACCATCAAGCCTATATTCTTTTTCCTACTAAAGGCCTTAGAAGCTGTTTGTGTTGAGAAACATCAGCGAAGAATGAAGAACTGACAATTCGTGCACTGCTCATATGATGCTACTAGCAACATTTCTGGGTGTATTAAAGGAAGTATAGCAATGAATCAAAACTTGACAACTAAATGTTGTAGAAGGCAATACATTCCACACAAATAGCAAAAATATATGTAAAAACAATAGAATTCTAACTCAGTATACATAATTCACTGACCAGATGGAATACGCCGCTGATGTGCTACATAGCGTTCAGAAGAAAGATAACAATAATTATGAAACTCCTCAAAATGGTTCTTACTCTCTCTCACCCTCCTCCCTTTAAAGTTTATCAAAAAATAGCACACAAGTTATGCTGATTCCTACAGAGTAGATTTCTCTGGCTTCATGCGGTCTGCGTCAAGCTCGAATCCTATCCTCGGCTCTTACAAACTGAAATTGAAACACATCTGACCGGGGCCACAGTTTTCCAGTCGTCTAGGGTACAGCCGATGTGGTCACGAGCCCAGGGGAGGCTCTGCAGGCGATACTCTGTTACCAACGGCACACGCGTCGGTCGTCTGCTGCCACAGCCCTCTAACGCCAAATTTTGCCGAACTGTCCTAACGGATACGTTCGTTGTACGTTCCAAATTGATTTCTGTGGTTATTTCACGCGGTGTTGAATTTCTGTCACCGCTAACCGCTCTGGGCAAACGCCGCTGCTCTCGGTCTTTAAGCTGAAAGCTGTCATCCACTGCTTTGTCCGTGGTGGGAGGTATTCCTCAGCACACTTAGCAGTCACCACACTCTCGACGCTGTGGATCTCGGAATATTGAGTTCCCTAGAAAGGGAATCAGTGGTTGGGAAGGGAGTGAGACAGGGTTGTAGCCTCTCCCCGATGTTCTTCAATCTGTATATTGAGCAAGCAGTAAAGGAAACAAAAGAAAAATTTGGAGTAGGTATTAAAATCCATGGAGAAGAATTAAAAATTTTTAGGTTCGCCGATGACATTGTAATTCTGTCAGAGACAGCAAAGGACTTGGAAGAGCAGTTGAACGGAATGGACAGTGTCTTGAAAGGAGGATATAAGATGAACTTCAACAAAAGCAAAACGAGGATAATGGAATCTAGTCGAATTAAGTCGGGTGATGCTGAGCGAATTACATTAGGAAATAAGACACTTAAAGTAGTTAAGGAGTTTTGCTATTTGGGGAGCAAAATAACTGATGATGGTCGAAGTAGAGAGGATATGAAATGTAGATTGGCAATGGCAAGGAAAGCGTTTCTGAAGAAGAGAAATTCGTTAACATCGAGTATAGATTTAAGTGTCAGGAAGTCGTTTCTAAAAGTATTTGTATGGAATGTAGCCATGTATGGAAGTGAAACATGGACGATAAATAGTTGAGACAAGAAGAGAATAGAAGCTTTCGAAATGTGGTGCTACAGAAGAATGCTGAAGATTAGATGGGTAGATCACATAACTAATGAGGAGGTACTGAATAGGATTGGGGAGAAGAGGAGTTTGTGGCACAACTTGACTAGAAGAAGGGATCGGTTGGTAGGACATGTTCTGAGGCATTAAGGGATCACCAATTTAGTATTGGAGGGCAGCGTGGATGGTAAAAATCGTAGGGGGAGACCAAGAGATGAATACACTAAGCAGATTCAGAAGGATGTAGGTTGCAGTAGTTACTGGGAGATGAAGAAGCTTGCACAGGATAGAGTAGCATGGAGAGCTGCATCAAACCAGTCTCAGGACTGAAGACCACAACAACGACAACAACGATTTACGAAATAGAATGTCCCATGTCAGCAGCTCCAACTACCCTTGTGCGTTCAGAGCCCGTTTATTCCCGGCGAGCGCTCATAATTACGTCGGTAAGTTTTCATTCGAAGTACCTAAGTACAAATGAGAGCTCATCGAATGCACTGCCCTTTGATTCCTAGTGCACTCGGTAATACCGCCATCTGTATATGTGCATCCCATAACTTTCTGTCACATCAGTGTATATAATGATTTAACTGAACTCTACACAGGGAAACGACAGAAGAGACTGATGGATACAACACGGTGACGCCATATGAAAAGACCGATGCGCGACGATAGGAACTCCTGTAACACTAGGCAACACATTACATAGGGGAACGACACATTTTATCTGAAGACAGAAAATAATACGTGCTGTGGCTTGCAGCCAACTACTCATTTTGTGTCATCAAGAAGAAAGCGACAACGAGACCTATGGAATTAGGATTTGCTAATTTATCAGTTTTACTGGTGTTACGTGAACTGGCGAATCGTCTAATACAGTAGTATAATCCTTCTCAGATTCAGAATTCTGAAGATCAGAAGTACAACCTCGTCAACTACGCTGTACCTTGTATCTTTTTGAGATCCATCTTCATAATATTTTCTGTCACTTGTCATGACTGCGCAGTAGGTGTGGCGAGGTATCAAGAGATAGTGTTTGACCTACCAGTGTTATTTTCGATATTTGTTTACGTGTCTTGTGTGAACTTCGACATGGTGCCACATCTGAATCCTTACCCCCTTTGTGAACGACATCGTTATCGATGACAAGTTACCACACTTTCGTCTTCCTTTTCCCGTATGTCAGAGACCTTCTGGGTGATAACGCTGATACTGCTGACGCCTTGTCTCTGTATGAACGGGTAACGGCGTCACAGTGGAAAGATAACACTAAAAGTTGGTGAAGATTATAACTTCCAAAAACTCTGGCCAAAAGTAACTCAAGCTTTTAATATATTTAAAATAGCCTGTCAATAATAAATCACCTTGTAAGATGAGTCTTTCACTCCGTATGGGAGTTTGCTTTGTTTTTCAGCTCTTTGTTGGACTACAGTTCTAACCTGGAACTTTGCCTTTCATGCACAGTGTCTTACTCACTATAGAGAGGATAACAAATAGGTGTGGTCAAATTTTGAGGGAACACTCCTTACAAATAGAATATACAGGAAAGTTATAACGACATTCGTGCGAAAACGCTTTATTTCAATTTTATAGCTCATTTTCTACGTCTCATCATTATCACATTAATCATGGGAAACACACAGGAAAAGAACGTATGAGAATAGTGTAGTATAATATACCCGCCATGTAGTGTGATACAATATTTTCCAAACGCCCTCCTTTAGCAAGGATACAAGCATCAACCTGGAATCGCATTGAATCCCAGACGCGATGACGTATCTCTGGTGAATTGCGTACTGTTTCACAGCCTTAAAGGAGCTTTCAAATACCACCACGAATAAATGTCTTGTGAGTTTAGATAAGGAGAGCGTGGAGGACAAGGAATTGGTGCACCTCTGCCTAGGTGGAGGTAGCGATAGCCGTTATCACTGAAACAATTGGTTTTCAGTAATATCGGTATTTCCATTGCCACTTTAAACTAACTGTGAAGACCTCTCAAAATAACCGGTTTCGGAATCAAGCGATTTCCTGTTTTTTATTCCTGTCATTTCATGTAATAAACGTAGAAATAGAACAAAGATTCAAAATTTTTTAGTCTCTCGCTTTCAAGATTCCATTATCAAACTACTAAACTAAATAGGCAAATAAAAGAAAACTTAGTCCGTTCACCGCTCACTACTTTTCTCGGAACGTGATACGCGGTTAAATACTTCAAAAAATGACCAGTATTCTCCTATTGATTTGTTGTCCTATTGAGTCTAATTTTTTTGAAACTCTGCTCTTAAGTGTACTTCATTGCTACGCTGCTTGGTGAAAATATTTCCAGATTAGGGTCGGTGTCATTCTGCAGTTCACCGGATGTCCGGCGGCAACAGCGAGAACCTGCCGTATAGACCAGACGGGGGCCAGTCTTGCACACTGCATGTGCAAGGCGTCTGTAAAGCCACGAGACACGGCAATGGCCACATTATTGTCTGAGCAGCGCTGCACCAGTTCTTACGCCATTCGTTTCTTGCTCGTCTTTGTCGACATTGTTATTAAAATAGCACTGATAGTTTTTCCCATTTTCTATAATAACACAATATGTGAAACGAATGGAAATTTTACGAATAAAATTACTCCTATTTTTTTTTAAATGTATATTTAAAAGCAGAAAATGTTACTCCCGCTGCTATGGCTAATTGATATTTCGTTTGTTTGTTCGGTTAGTAGTAAAAAATTAAAAATAAGAAAAACCTGTTATAAGCGAGACCATAAAAATACCGAAAAATCCCGGTTACTCAGGACTAAAATACCGGTATCGATTTTAAAAGGTCATTTTTTCCCATCCCTAGGTAGAGGTGGACAAAGTAAGAAGAAAACTGAAAGGTTTATGTCCGTAACGTCCTCTTGTGAAGTGTATTTCTCTGGGACATTTCCTTTCTATTAAGTTATTGTAGCGTCGCGAATGTTTCTCCCGTGATCGCTCCGTATCTGATTGTACCATTACTTTCCGTTTCCAGAGAAATTGTTCTGTTTGGCATATTCTGTTGTACGTAAATCTTGTTTGAGGTGTCGTTTCCATGTACCAATCGATACAACTGATTCTACATGTTGAGGAGTGTTAGCCCACTCCTACTGAATATTTCTGATATCGAAGTTTTCCATTACTCCCTACCGGATGCTGTATTAACATTTACTTTAAATGTAAGCAAAATGAGCCTGACAGTCCGCAGTACAATATGCACTGAAGAGACAAAGAAACTGGTACACCTGCCTAATATGTGTAGGGCACGCGCGAGCATGCAGAAGTGCCGCAACACGACTTGCCATGGACTCGACTAATGTCTGAAGTAGTGCTGGAAGAAGCTGACGCCATGAACCCGGCAGGGCTGTCCATAAATCGATAAGATACGAGGGGATGGAGATTTGTCAACAGCACGTTGCATGACATCCCCGATACGCTCAATCACGATCATTTCTGGGGAATTTGTTGGCCAGCGGAAGTGTCTAAAATTAGAAGAGTCTTCCTGGAGCCACTCTAGCAATTCTTGACGTGTGGGGTTTCGCATTGTGCTGCTGCAGTTGCCCAAGTCCATCGGAATGCACAGTGGACATGAATGGAAGCATGTGATCAGACAGGGTGTTTACGTACGTGTCACCTGTCAGAGCTATATCTAGACGTATAAGGGGTCCCATTGCGTGCTAACATCCCAAAGATCTTCGGGATCACATGCGGTTCCTCTTCGTAGGAATGTCTTGGCTCAAACTCGTCTAGGGGTTGACTGCACATGTCGCATTACACGCCCTAAATTACCCACTTGTGACCCTTTGGTTAAATTGTCTAGCTGACTGCAAGTTTGCGAAATTGTGTGTAACATACAATCAACAGTGATAATAATATCGGGAGCTAAATTCACTACACATTAATGATGTAGGACACACAGTTGCAATTTGATTAGAATAATTTTTATCCAGAAAGCAAAATAATGGCGTAAGTGGCTGGATTTAGAATTACTATTATACGCGAGCGCTTACCCATTTGATACAGTTCGATCATTCACAATTTCATCGCGAATTACAAGTCCAGTACTCCACCTCGTTAACTATACGAAAAGTTAAGAGTTCACACCAGACGTGCGGCTGCTCACCTCTGAGAGACTAAGTACCGCGATACCACACAACGCGAAATTTTCTAAGTCGTTTCACTTCCTAGCTATCTAAAGACCGACTGTCCACTTTCGCGTCTCCACCAGCACTGTCCCTCTGCCCGTCCCCGGCCTCGTTTCCTACGCGCCGAACATCCTCGCTCAACTGATTAGGAGAGTTCCCTTTGCTGTAGCCGTCCATCTGATTGGCTACAGCTTATTCTACATTATTTTACAATTTAACATATTTAAATAATCAAAGCTTGACCACTTTCATGTTCTAAATGAAGTTACAATTATATCCATTACATAATAAACGTCAAATTCTTTTACATGAAACCAATACAGTTTCCTTCTTAACTTAGAATGTCATGGCCAGTAGCCTTGCACCAATGTGCTTTGTGATAAATAACTAAAGAACAAAAGTAACTATTACGCACTACACTTTACAACAAATATTCTATTACCTAATGATTCAATAAGGTGTCATGCTGTCGTTTGTTTTGTATGGAGGAAATGATGATCTGATGTTTAATTGAAAATATTGATAACTTGAATTTACTATATCTTTTAAACAAATGAAGTTACAGAGTTGAGATTGACAACATCTCTCATTTTAATGCTGCGCCTCTATATGAAAAGTCGATCGCTAAGATCGACCGAAGCGTTCAGATTTTAGCATATAGGTCTTTCTTACAAAACTTGTTTATTTCACTTTAACAGTAAATCCTAAACATTATAGATACGATCAATATTTAAGTTTTATTGGAATCACCATGAAAATTTATGAAGGATGTACTATTAAAATTACTGCGACTTTATTCCCTGAATTACTACAGAATTAAATAGTTTTCATATATGTTTCCCTTTATGGCCAATCTTAGGTCCACCATATTTAACACTGCTATGTCTCCCTGGCCACAAACAGCTTCTGTGGGTTTTCCCTATGATGTAGGTTCTCATTCGTCTCACTCACACACTACAGCACTTAGGGCTCATTCAGCACAATAGACGCCTGTGAATTTCCTCATTTCGTGGCGAATCTGCGCTCATTGCAGCACGCAGTCCTGGACGACATGCTTCGTTTCGCAATTCCTGAAGGCTGTCTCTTTCGGCCATATACTTAAATGAAAGCGAAACGTTAACTCACACCATATCACTCCAACTGCACACGCCTCCCACCATTACACTGTGCCTCCACAAACTTGTTCGGCACCATGCAGACATGCAGGGTCCATGGATTTATGAGGTTGTCTCCATACCCATACACGTATAACCGCTCCATATAATCTGAAACGAGACTCGTCCGAGAAGGCAACATGTTTCCAGTCAACAACAGCATTCAGATCCGAAAGCCTATATCGATGACTTCTCGTTGAATTGTTCGCTTGCTGACACTTGTTGATGGCCCATCACTGAAATCTGCAGCAATGTATGGGAGGGTTGCAATTTTGTCACGTTGAAAGACTGTCTTCAGTCACCGTTGGTTCCGATCTTGGAGGATCTTTTCCGACCACAGCGATGTCGGAGATGGTTCAAATGGTTCAAATGGCTCTGAGCACTGTGCGACTTAACTTCTGAGGTCATCAGTCGCCTAGAACTAGAACTAATTAAACCTAACCATCCTAAGGACATCACACACATCCATGCCCGAGGCAGGATTCGAACCTGCGACCGTATCGGTCAGGCGGTTCCAGACTGAAGCGCCTAGAACCGCACGGCCACACCGGCCGGCTCGATGTCGGAGATTTGAAGTTTTACTGGATTCCTGATATTCACGGTACACTCGTGAAATGGTCGTACGGGAAAATCACCCCTTCATTGCTATGCCCCATCTCTCGTGCGCCGACTATAAGACCACTTTTAAGCTCACTTAAATCTTAATCACCTGCCATTGTGGCATCAGTAACCGATGTAACGATTGAGTCAAACACTTGTTGTCTTATATAGGCGTTGCCAATCGGAAAGCCGTATTCTGCCTGTTTACATATCTCTGTATTTGAATACGCATGCCTATACCAGATTCTTTGGCGTAGCGGTGTATAATCCTATACATTTAGCTTTATACGTCACAGTAGTAGGAATGTGTAACAAAAGAGCCAAGTAAAAGCAATATGAGGGAGATCGCCTGTAGCTTCAGAAGACCCTTGGCTGGATCCGCGTTAGGGATTACGTTTATGTCACTGCGAGCACCTGGAAGGTTGCACAGCGCAGCGGCAGAGGCAGCGGTTAACAGCAGTGGGTTCCGACAATCCGCGCCGCTGTCCCCTGGCGCACCGGGCCGCTCTCCCTGCTCTATTAATACCGCGCCGCCGCCACCAGACTTCTCGATCCGCGGCAGTGCGACGCGCCCGCCGTCTGTGTTATTTCGGCTCCTGCAGCAGACCCCTTCGGTGCGCCGGTCGTTGTGCCGCTGTACCAGAATCTCGCTCGCCAAGGCCACAACAAGCTTTATTTCTCCTTCCATCTTCTATTTCCTTCTCCTCCCATCTTCTCCTTTTGAAGAACTGACGGCCACGTCTGACGTTTACGGTCGTCCTCCGAGTCCTTTTTATACGATGTAAAACTTACTTAAACCGACAAACTCTGGGAGGCTGAACACCGAAACAAATATTTTCCTCTAGTACCATATTTTCGTGGACGGATTTTTTAAACCGGTAGAGGGAGTACAATGAAGGCTTTCACGACCGGATGGTACTGTTGTTGACAATACTTCCGGGTTATATGGCCGTGGTCCGTGGAATTCTTCTATTCCTAACGTTTCGTCCAATACTACGTTGGAAATCCTCAGAGGTACGGCTGGTCCTGTTGAGTCCTGCCGACTGACGAGTCGGGCGACGGAGAGCGGCCTAAATACCGAGGAAAGTGGGCGTGGTCTAGCTTGCACATAGTAGCAGAGAGAAAACTAGTCAAAGATAAAATGTAACTGTCGATAATAGTCCGTCATAAATAAAAATCACTTATCGATTCTGTAACGCCACTGTCCATATCTCGCTTAATTACAAGTCCTCTTCTTTTCTATTAAAATGATCTTCATGTTTATAAATTTCAATAGCGTCCCTATACAGTCGTGGATAATAGTTCGTGGTAGCACTTAAAACTGTAGTTTCAGAAAACTTAACTACATGGTCACCTGACTGAAGTGCATGTTCCGCAACGGCCGATTTATCTATTTTTCCCAGTCGGTAAAGACTTTTATGCTCCTTTACCCTCGTATTCACACTTCTTTTCGTAGTACCAATATAGACCTTGCCACAAGTACACGGAATTTTATACACACCGCTAGATGATAATGGTGGCGTTCTATCTTTAACAGAACGAAGTACTTGTCCTACTTTTCTGGTAGGTTTGAATACCGGTTTCACTTTATGTTTCAGCAAAATTTTACCGATTCGATCTGTAACCTTACTAATGAAAGGTAAAGACACCGTGTTTTTCCATTGTTGTGTACCATCCTTTTCCTTTGGCCTGCTAAATAAGGTCTTAAAACTCTGTTAATTTCTTTGTTTAAATACCCATTCCTTTCGAAGGCCTGTTTCAGATGATTCAGTTCCGTATCCAGCTGTTCCGGCGAACAAATCCGTTTCGCCCTGTCCCCTAAACTTTTGATTACACCTCTTTTTTGTTGTGGGTGATGATTGGAGTTCTTATGTAAGTATCTATCAGCATGTGTGCTCTTCCGAAACACTTTATGATTTAGACTGCCATCGGTCTGTCTCATGACTAACACATCGAGAAACGAAATAGCCTGGTCTTTTTCCGCTTCAATAGTACACTGAATTTTAGGGTTTATGCTATTAAGATAATCAAAAAATTCGTCTACGGTTTTTTACCGTGTGTCCAAACCACGAACGTGTCGTCTACATAACGATACCAACAACATGGTTTCTTATTTGTTTTATTCACGTTAATTTTTCAAATTTCTCCATGTAAAAATTGGCAATCGCAGGGCTCAACGGGTTATCCGTGGCAACACCGTCCACTTGCTCATAAAACTCCTCATCCCACTGAAACTGGCTAGATGTAAGACGGCGTTTAATCAGAGCGGTCAAATCTTCAGGGAAAACTTCCGTTATGTAAACCATAACTTCACAGACCGGAATCATAGTAAACAGAGATACAATGTGAAAATTGACCAAAATGTCTTCAAGAGCCAAGGTTAGACCTACAATTTTCTCAATAAAATGACGTGAATTCCTCAGATAAGAATCAGTCTTACCAATGTATGGTTGTAGAAGAGATATTTGATAAGTAGGGGAATCAATCACACTAACAATGGGTCTCAGAGGAAGATTTATTTTGTGAACTTTAGGTAAACCATATAGCCTGGGACACTTAGCTTCACTCCTTAGCAAAACATTTTTTTATCCTTCTGTGGAATGGAAGTAGAAGACTTTATCAACGTATTAGGTTTCCTCAAAATAGCAGCCGTGATTTTTATCTATGACGGACTATTATCGATGGTTACATATTATCTTTGACTAGTTTTCTCTCTGCTACTATGTGCAAGCAAGACCACGCCCACTTTCCTCGGTATTTAAGCCGCTCTCCGACGCTCGACTCGTCAGTCGGCAGGACTCAACAGGACCAGCCATACCTCTGAAGATGTCCAACGTAGTATTGGACGAAACGTTAGGAATAGAAGAATTCCATGGACCACGGCCATATAACCCGGAAGAATTATCAACAACGGTAGAGGAAGTTTTCTCTGGATGAAAATTAATCATATTAACAGACCCGGGAGTTTGCATGGAACAATGAAAACACGTTTTCTAACAAAAAGTAACACAAGAATAAACTTTTACTCTTTATTACCAAGGACAATGACATTAACACAAGACAATTAGTTCATACAAATGATTGTGTGGTGTCTTCTTTCGGACATACCACAAAGAACTAACATCACGTATCGTAATATTTGATCCGTCTCGATGGGCAATGAAACCACAGCCTTCAGTGCGGATGCCTGCTTACGTCCTATCTCCAGCGAGGATCTAAATTTAGCGAGCATGGAGGACATGGAGCGCAAGTGCGGACCCGTGGCGCTAGGTGGGAGTGTAGCCGGCCGGGGAGCGTGCTGAGACAGTCTGCGCATTTGCGAAAACACTGTTTCCAGATGGCCCAGTGGTTACCGCAGTTGCTTAGTAAACAGGAGATCCTGGGCTGGAGATCAAGTCCGACACATATACTGACTTGTCGCCTCGTCGCCGTTCCGCATGAAGTTGGTTCAAATGGCTCTGAGCACTATGCGACTTAACTTCTGAGGTCATCAGTTGCCTAGAACTTAGAACTAATTAAACCTAACTAACCTAAGGACACCACACACACATCCATGCCCGAGGCAGGATTCGAACCTGCGACCGTAGCGGTCGCTCGGCTCCAGACCGTAGCGCCTAGAACCGCACGGCCACTCCGGCAGGCCCGCATGAAGTCCCGAAGCAGCTGGTGTCATTAGTTCCTTTCTTTTCCTTTCCTTTCTCCCCCACCCCCCAATCCTCCCCCAATGGACAAGTGCTTACAGTAGAGGTTCAACAACGCTCCGCCGACTTTAAATGTGGGATACACCGGTGGATCACGTTCTGTCTACCGCGGTCAAAGATCGCAGATGTGTCTTTAATCCCCACTGCTACTGCTAGTATCCAGGCAACGAGGTCTTCTTCTGAATCAAAAGTGGTTTCGTAAACAGGGTTGCACATATCTCGTCACATTCCAAAGGGGTCGAATCAGGGACTCGAGTAGCCTATGGTACGGAGCACAAATACCAATACACTACTGGCCATTAAAATTGCTACACCAAGAAGAAATGCAGATGACAAACGGGTATTCATTGGACAAATATATTATACTAGAACTGATATGTGATTACATTTTCTCGCAATTTGGGCGCATAGATCCTGAGAAATCTGTACCCAGAACAAGCACCTCTGGCCGTAATAACGGCCTTGATACGCCTCGGCATTGAGTCAAACAGAGTTTGGATGGCATGTACAGGTACAGCTGCCCATGCAGCTTCAACACGATACCGCAGTTCATCAAGAACAGTGACTGGTGTATTGTGACGAGCCAGTTGCTCGGCCACCATTGACCGGACGTTTTCAATTGGTGAGAGATCAGGACAATGTGCTCACCAGGGCAGCAGTCGAACATTTTCTGTATCGAGAAAGGCCCGTACAGGACCTGCAACATGCGGTCATGCATTATCCTTTTGAAACGTAGGGATTCCCAGGGATCGAATGAAGGGTAGAGCCACGAGTCGTAACACATCTGAAATGTAACGTCCACTGTTCAAAGTGCCGTCAATGCGAGACGTGTAACCAATGGCACCCCATACCAGCACGCCGGGTGATGACGAATACACGCTTCCAATGTGTATTCACCGCGATGTCGCCAAACACGGATGCGACCATCATGATGCTGAAAAGAGAACCTGGATTCATCCAAAAAAATCACGTTTTGCCATTCGTGCACCCAGGTTCGTCGTTGAGTACACCATCGCAGGCGCTCCTGTCTGTGATGCAGTGTCAAGGGTAACCGCAGCCATGTCTCCGACCTGACAGTCCATACTCCTGCAAACGTCGTCGAACTGTTCGTGCAAGCGGTTATTGTCTTGCAAACGTCCCCATCTGTGGACTCAGGGATCGAGACGTGGCTGCACGATCCGTTGTAGCCACGCGGATAATATGCCTGTCATCTCGACTGCTAGTGATACGTGGCCGTTGGGATCCAGACGGCGTTTCGTACTACCCTCCTGAACCCACCGATTCCATATTCTGCTAGCAATCATTGATCTCGAACAACGCGAGCAGGAAATTCGCAATACGATAAACCGCAATCGCGATAGGCTATAATCCGACCTTTATCAAAGTCGGAAACGTGATGGTACGCAGTTCTTCTCGTTACACGAGGCATCACAACAACGTTTCACGAGGCTACGCCGGTCAACTGCCGTTTGTGTATGAGAAATCGGTTGGAAACTTTCCTCATGTCAGCACGTTGTAGGTGTCGCCACCGGCACCAACCTTGTGTGAATGCTCTGAAAAGCTAATCATTTGCATGTCACAGCATATTCTTCCTTTCGGTTAAATTTCGTGTCTGTAGCACGGCATCTTCGTGGTGTAACAATTTTAATGGCCAGTAGTGTGCACTTTTCTGGAAAGTGTCGGTTCAAGAATCGACGCACAGGAAGACTGAAATATACTTGTGCCGCGTCACGCAGGAAACACATGCGCTGTCTTGTAGTGAGTGGCACGTCATCCATCAACTACGACAGTCCTGTGGAGAGCTAACTGTAACAGAGCTAAAATACCGGTATAGGTTTTAAATGGTCGTCTTTTGCTATCCCTAGGTAGAGGTGGACCAAGTATGATGAAAACTTTGACATGGCCTAGGCAAGACAGTGACCGTGACGTGGCATAGATAGGTGATATGGCCCAGTTAAACTGTCACCAATACCATATGCGCACAAATTCACGTAGCTCTGCAGTTGATGAGCGAGATTAAATGTGCCATGTGAAGGATATTTGCTCCAAACATGCAAATTATGGATGTTGAAAACGCCATCACGCCCGAACGTTGCTCTGTCTGTAAACAGCACAGAGGACGCTAGTGTGGGACGTATTTGACACTGTTGCAGTTGCCACTGCGGAAAATGTGCTTTATGTGGATAATTATCTGGTTCCAGATTGTGTACAAGCTATAAGTGAAATGGATCGACAATTACTCAAGAACGACCTTTCTTACATTCGTCTGATTCGTCCCCCTGTTACCTGCAACTGCACGAGTGCTGAGAGCGATTACGCCCAGTGTCGGATTAAGAAGTGCTTATAGGTAGTTATGACATCAGAGAAAACTGTTTGGTTGCTGTCCCGTGCAACCTCCCAGAGTTTGTGAGTTTAAATAACTTTCACACCTATGTGAACAACCGTGGGTTATTATTTTGTTCATGGCTAGGGCAACAAAGATGCGATTCACTTATTGTAAATTGTCAAACAATGTTTAAAATAATCATGTACTATAAGTAAATTTCTGAGCATACTACGGCATTATCCTTGCTTCAAGAAGATACTGACTGTTTACAATACACTTTTATGTTAACATAAATGCAAAGCCAAGGTCCAAGCATTTGTAATATCCATAATTTTGTAAGTTTTTGAAGACGATGTATTAATTTTGTCTAAACTGACAAAGTCTCATAAAATTTATTTGTAACTGATGACTGAAACTTATCGTGAAAATGCCGCGAGTTAGTTAAATTAGCTTTGCGTCAGCGGCGGCAGATCAAGACTATTCCTGCTGTTGGTAATAAGGTTAGAAATAGTTGTTAGTGAGACATGAAGGTCGAGGAAATTTGTAAAGAAATGCTCCGTAGGAGATTGCTCCCCTTCAGAATAGATCATTAGACACAACCAATATTCGCTGATGTAGTCAAGACTAAGGGAAGGAAAGGGCTCTGACCTTGTTCAAGTAAGTCTGCAGCCATTCACCTGAGATAATGTACGAACACTACAGGAAGTGTGAAGGTCTAATTTTAAAACACTTGTTGTCCATTCGTAGATCGTCTCTCGGTGTCGAATGATCAGAGAATCTGTTGTACTGCCTGCCTCCATTGCTTGTCTACAGATAAAAGAATCCTCACTTGCCAACCTTCCGTCCGCTGACACTGGAGACATCCGACATACTCACTTAATGCAGGTGTTTCGTTTTCTGTAAGTAATAACAGGTACGACGAAGGGGACGGGAGACAGCTACAATGAGTAACAGACAACAGTTTAAAATAAATCTAAGTGTATTGTTTGTCTAAAATAAAACAGTGCAGTGTGTTATACATTTCTGACATTGTCAGCCTGCGGGCGATCTTTAATCTACGGTGACTGAAGAAAACTTTACCAGCTATGATAGCTAGTAATACATTTTATCGGATGACCTGTTTCGACAGAGTTACGCTGTTACCATGGGATTTTGCGCTTTTGAAAATTACTACAACGTATTGTCCATCATTGCTGCAAGTCGCACTTCCCACTACCATGAAGATCACGACAAATCGGCATGTCAGGTGTAAAAGTTGGTGGTATACATGAACCCTTTTACTAGGTACAATATAGCTGTATTTACGTTTGTACATAATACTTTTACATTTGACATGCCGACGTGTAGTGGGAAGTGCGTATGTAATGTGAAGCGTCTTGCAACACTGATGGACAATATGTTCTAATAATTTTAAAGCATAAGATCCGATGGTGAAGCATAGCTCTGTCGAAACCGGTCTCCCAATACAATGCTTTTTTAACGACCTGGGCTTGTGAAGTGTTCTTCAGTTACCAAAGCAAGGTACTCTTTGACCTCAACTGGAACGAAATCAACCCACAGTTCTGGGTTACTTGGCATGTAGCCGTTTTTCTGTGGACAAGAAAAATACGTAGGGAAACTATTACAAAAAAATGATAACTCGTCCGGTCTCTTGGAAGTGGTAGTTGGAGAATTTGGATGAATTTTTGGCGAGAAAAGTTGTGGTTAGCCATGAGGAGTTACGGATATGAGATGGCGATGTATCCAAGGCGGCCCGTATGCCTTCCACTCTGGGGGCGAATCTGCCGTGGTCCCGACACATAATACTACGTACCGGGAACAAATCCGTCAACAGCCGTTAGTTCGCGTACAGAAAGGCTTTTACAAACTGTGTCGGCCCTGAAAAGGGCTTGTTTTGCAGCTAGGACATTGTTTACTTAAAGCAGGTGGTCGAACTGGCTACCCTCTGACGCGACACAAGCTTGGTTAGGTCGAAATATGTTTTGCCGAACTCTTTCAAAGTTTCCCGGCGTTTCCCTGATGGTACTTGCGGCATTTTGAATGCGATCCATTAATTACTCTTCGTTTCTAGGTGGTTCGCGTTCGGGTGGGTGAACCTTGAAGAATCCTCACAGGAAGAAGTCCGGTGGCGTGAAGTCTGCTGCTCGCGGTGCCCATGTCCTACGGGCACCTCAGCCCATTACCCGGCGTCGAAGAGTTCATTTAAATATCCACGCACAGCACGACTGTTACGTGCGGGCTCCCCATCATGCTGCAACTACATTGGTAGCTGTATGTCCAAGGGAACATCTTCCAGGAGGCCGAATAGGGAATGGACAATGTCTTGAAAGGAGGATATAAGATGAACATCAACAAAAGCAAAACGAGGATAATGGAATCTAGTCGAATTAAGTCGGGTGATGCTGAGGGAATTCGATTAGGAAATGAGACACTTAAAGTAGTAAAGGAGTTTTACTATTTGAGGAGCAAAATAACTGATGATGGTCGAAGTAGAGAGGATATAAAACGTAGACTGGCAATGGCAAGGAAAGAGTGTCTGTAGAAGAGAAATTTGTTAACATCGAGTATAGATTTAAGCGTCAGGAAGTCGTTTCTGAAAGTATTTGTATGGAGTGTAGCCATGTATGGAAGTGAAACATGGACGATAAATAGTTTGGACAAGAAGAGAACAGAAGGTTTCGAAATGTGGTGCTACAGAACAATGCTGAAGATTAGATGGGTAGATTACATAACTAATGAGGAGGTGTTGAATAGAATTCGGGAGAAGAGGAGTTTGTGGCACAACTTGACAAGAAGAAGGGACAGGTTGGTAGGACATTTTCTGAGGCATCAGGGGATCACAAATTTAGCACTGGAGGGCAGCTTGGAAGGTAAAAATCGTATAGGGAGACCAAGAGATGAATACACCATTCAGATTCAGAAGGATGTAGGTTGCAGTAAGTACTGGGAGATGAAGTAGCTTGCACAGGATAGAGTAGCATGCAGAGCTGCATCAAACCAGTCTCAGGATTGAAGACCGCAACAACACAATTTTCCCCAGTAAGTAGAGGAGGTAGACGGACCGGCCCAATCAGATGGTCACCCACAATTCCTGCGCAAATGTTGAGCAAAAACCGTTCCTGGCGTCCGTGGACGTATGTGACGTGAGTATTTCCCCTTGCCCAGTCATGAACGTTCCGAGTGTTGTAAAGGCCATCCCGATGGAAGGTACACTCGTCGGTAAACAACGAGGAAGTCGTGATCTCGTGCAACACGTCACAGAAACCACCGGCAACACCCTAGCCTGTGTTCACAGTCCGTCACAGGAATTAGGTCTTGGACAGGGTGGGAGCTAAGTGGATGCTGGCCGTCGTACTTCAAATCTCCAAGACTAACCGATGAGTGACCCCCATGTCGTGTCCAACCGCTCGAGTACTGGTCGTATGTGCTTCCTCGAAGCGCTCGAGAACAGTCTCTCCAAATGCAGCATCCCGTCGTGATCGAGGTCTTCCAGCATCACCATGATTTCCCGCGAACGAGCCGGTTTCGCCAATTCACCGGCGAATTGCTGTAAACGTTTGCAGATGTGGGTGGCGTCTTGCTGGGTACCGTTCCTCGTACAACCATCGAGCTTCATGCGCATTACCATCGGCTAGTCCATAAACCAGAAACATATCTCGTTGTTCCCAGAATGAGATTTTCACTCTGCAGCGGAGTGTACGCTGATATGAAACTTCCTGGCAGATTAAAACTGTGTGTCGGACCGAGACTCGAACTCGGGAACTTCGCCTTTCGCGGGCAAGTGCTCTACCAGGAGAGCTTCTGTAAAGTTTGGAAGGTAGGAGGCGAGGTACTGGCAGAAGTAAAGCTGTGAGGACGGGGCCTGAGTCGTGCTTGGGTAGCTCAGTTGGTAGAGCACTTGCCCACGAAAGGCAAAGGTCCCGAGTTAGAGTCTCGGTCCAGCACACAGTTTTAATCCGCCAGGAAGTTTCATACCTCGTTGTTCATCAAACGAATACTGTGCCGTCATGCTTACTTTATGACTAAATCGCAGGTGACATGTGTGTGCTCCGAAGCGAAGCTTACGTGTGAATGCCTCATAAGGTGGAGGAAAACACGAAGACCCATTCGACAGGTGTGCGTATCACGTTAGGGCAGTGACGGGGTGAGGGACGTTTGTATGTGTGAACCGACAGTCATAGCGCTGCCCGTCGATCGACGAACGGCAACAGGACAATCCCACGGCCAATCGGAGCGCGTGGCGCCAAGTTTCCGTAGTTTAAAAATGGCGCGTTGTCGACCCACATAATATTACTAATTTTGGTTGCCGCTGGTATCAGCTATCCAGGGTTAAAATTTCGTGATACAATTTTTCTCCACCCTCTGTAATAAAATGGCGGAACGCCAGAGCGGCAAACAGTGACTGAGTCATACCTTCTGAGATGTGCAGCCGAGTGGCGACCCTCGGAACGTCGCTCGGACAGCGCCTCCCCGTGGATTTTAGACTGGGACGTAGCGCCGCAGTGTGGCTCCTTCACGTGCAATATGTCTCTGTAGCCAACATTACTGGGGGTGGGTGAACACTGATCCTGCTGCTTCCAGTTGGGGGGCTGGCCTGAGCTCTTACCGTGTAAGTTGGTTAGCCTGTTGTGGCGCCAGGTCAACGATTGCGGGAGCAACTAGTGTCACTGTGGAACGGTGTGTCTGCAGCCGAAATTTGGACGCAACGGCCTTGAACTCGTACTGATTCTCACCATCTTGCGGGTTTTCTATGTATGAAAAATGATGTGGCCCCGCCATGCGATGGTGCTCTACTTAGGTAGTCCATTGATGGTTTCTTTTGGCTGAGAAAAATCTATCTTCATTGCTAATTTTACCCATTAATTTCATCGAATTTTTAATCGGTGTAGCAATAGGCACTTTATTACTGCAACTGAAATCATTATTACGTCCGTTTCCACTTGCAAACAGAGCAATGGAAAAACGACTATCTACACTTATTATGTCCATTTGCTTAATAACGTTTTTTTCCGCCCCTGGAACGAAATACAACACTGATTCTACGTATCAGGTATCTGACAGTCCGTCGGTCGTTGTCTACGCACAGATCATGTAATTCGCGTAAATAACGGGCCGCCGATTTCTGTACGCGGTGATAGAACCATATAGTAACCCAGATGAGTTCCATGGGATTTACAGCATGCGAATTTGGGCGCCGAGACTTCAACGTGAGTTCAGTATAATGTGCTCAAACCACTGTAGCACGGTTCTGGCCCCGAGACACGGACAATTATATGGCTGAAAGATGACAGAGATGTCCGGAAAGACATCAGGCATGAAGGGACACCGGTTGTTCGCAGAGTTTCTCGGAGCCGTGCGGAGTGGCCGCGCGGTTTGAGGCGCCATGTCACGGACTGCGCGACCCCTGCCGCCGAAGGTTCGAGTCCTTCCTCGTGGATGGGTGTATGTGTTGTTCTTCATACCATAAGTTAGTTTAAGTAGTGTGTAAGACTAGGGACCGATGATAGCAATTTGGTCGCATAGGACTTCACACACATTTGAACATCTGAACGTCTCGGATGACGGCGTTTGTGGAGATGACCATCCACTTAGAATAGAAAAAATGTGACTCAGCCGAACAAGCGACATGTTTACATTGACAGACAGTCGAATGCCTATATTCCTGTCCCCTGTGCAATCGTAACTGATGTCGTTGGGTTAGGCGGCCGCGGTGGCCGAGCGGTTCTAGGCGATTCAGTCCGGAACCGCGCGACAGCTACGGTCGCAGGTTCGAATTCTGGCTCGGGCATGGATGTGTGTGATGTACTTAGATTAGTTAGGTTTAAGTAGTTCTAAGTTCTAGGGGACTGATGACCTCAGCTGTTAAGTCCCATAGTGCTCAGATCCATTTGAACCATTTGTCGTTGGGTTAACATGTGAACAAGCAGAGGTGGTATGCTGCGGAGCTCCCGTTCAAGAACGCACTATGAACGGCGTACTCCGAAACAACTTTGCGTGCACGTGCTCTCTCGGAAGAGATGCCGCCGATCACCATCTATCCCACTTTACAGAGCGGACAGGCCTCCGAACCCAACGTACTGTGAAGCATCGTGGGCGTCCAACAATTTAGTGCCTAACGGTAGTTTCACTGCCTTCTTCCTATTTCCGGTTATGCTCAAGACAGAAGCACGTAAACATTTAACCAGCTTCATTGTTTTGGAGATACTCGCTTACAGGCTCTGCGTAGTAATAATCTAAACTTGGTCAAAGACGCTCATCTCAATAGATTTCCCTACACTCAGCTCACATCTTTGCTAGGGTGGCCCCCGACCGTGCCTACTCCGCTTACATACTTTTCTCAACGGGTCACTGCCCTCAACGCCTCCAGGCGGCATTTAACGTCGCAGTGGACTGTCGTCACCATGATTTGGCACACCACTGTAAATGCCTTCGTCTGAGCTTTTATTTCTCGTGTCATTACACGAAATGTTTGTTGGTGGCAGAAGAATCGCTCTGCAGTCGGCATCAAAGGCCGGTTCTCTAAATTTTCTCAATGAAGTTCCTCGAAAAGTGCGTCATCTTGCCTCCAGCGATTCCGATTTGAGTTCCCGAACCATCTCCGTAATACTTGCGTGTTGTTCGAACCTACCGGTAACAAATCTAACAACCCGCCTCTGAACCGTTTCGATATCCTCCTCAAATACGACCTGATGCGGAACCCAAACACTGGAGCAGTTCAGAGTAAGAGCTCCCACTAGCGTTCTAATGTGTGGTCTTCTTCTTTACACAGGAAGCACATATTTCCAAAATTCTCCCAATAAACGGGAGTCGACCATTCGCCTTCCCAACCTCAGTCCTTACATGCTCGTTCCATTTCATATCACTCTGCAAAGTTACACCTGAACATTTAAACACACGTGACGTCAAACAGGACACTAATACTGTATCCAAATATTACGCGTTTGTTTTCCCTGTTCATCCGCATTAAGTTACAGTATTCAACTTTCGTAGCTAGCTGCTATTCATCACATTTACTAAAAATTCCGTCTATATCATCTTGTATCCTTCTACAGTCACTCAACGACGACACCTTCCCATACACCACAGCATCACCAGACTGCTGCCCACCCTGTCTGTCAGCTCATATACGTATATTGAAAATCTGCGGAAAGGGAAGCGTTAAGTGATTGTTATTCACTCCTTGACATTTATGACGATCCTAACATATTTGTTTACATTTGGATTAACTAAGGTATTTTGAGATAATAGTCGGGGGAGATTGAACGGTTAAGTGACATTTATTACTCAGAAACATTCTAATCCTCAGCATTCTTCTGTTGCACCACATTTCGATAGCTTCTATTCTCTTCTTGTCCAAACTATTTATCGTCCATGTTTCACTTCCATACATGGCTACACTCCATACAAATACTTTCAGAAACGACTTCCTGACACTTAAATCTATACTCGATGTTAACGAATTTCTCTTCTTCAGAAACGTTTTCCTTGCCATTGCCAGTGTACGTTTTATATCTTGTCTACTTCGACCATCAGCAGTTATTTCGCTCCCCAAATAGCAAAACTCCTTTACTACTTTAAGTGTCTCATTTCCTATTCTAATTCCCTCAGCATCACCCGACTTAATTCGACTACATTCCATTATCCTCGTTTTGCTTTTGTGTATATGACTGTTAAAGTGTGCCGGGAGGTACCGTATTATCTTGCCACTTGGCGTCATGCGCTTGCGAAGTGGGTAGAATGAGATCAGCACATCGCTCTCCGAGCTGTCGTCGGGTTTCCTAACCTCGGAGCAGCCACATCAAGTAGCTCTTCATTTGGCATCACGAGGTGGATCCCATTTGATTCCTCCGACCAAGAAATATTTCCTGGCAGTACCGGAAGTTGAACCCGGATCCTCCACATAGGGGTCAGCCTTGTTGACCACTCATTGACCACTCATCTACGAAGGACGCACTACGACGACATAAAATCAGTTTAAATACCGAAAGCAGTACAACGAACTGAAAAGTTACAATGATGTGCTTGCGCACGATTCCACATCCCATGTGTTACTTATCTGCAGTGGCTGGGGCATTGTGAGATTGAGAAGCCAAGCTTATGTTAAATATACGTAGTAAAAGTACTCACCACTTAAATTATCTGGAAATTTCTGTTAGGAAATTAGAATATTGACATTTATTTAAACTGTAGCATAGGATGCGTCCCACTTTTCAGTTTCATATTAAAAACATTTTTAACAGTCATCACCAACACAGCCTTGGCGTGTCTTCTCCAGTTAAGCAGCATCATTTCAGGCAGAGCGGCCAGTACACCTGTACCTCATTTCTTCGTCTTCACCCACATCTCTGCGGATGCAACTCATTAGGCTCTTCACTATGTGTAGATAGTGATTTCAATACGCAAGTAAACTTTTTGTCATAATGATGATATTGAAAACATCCGATTCTCCCATTCTTAATTTCCAGTCCAGTACGTTGTTTGTTTTCGTTTCTTACATTTCAGCTTCATTCAGCTTATTTTTCATGGCGGTGCTCACCTGTTCTCTTCCTGAACCGCCATTACCGCAGATCTTGTGAGCGTACAAGCTGTGGCGAGAGATTAGAGCGGCAGTTTCCCGCCGCAGAGCACGTGGCTGGCGGCTGCTACGGGACCGTGGCGAGCGGCTAGCGTGTACGCGGCGTTGGAAAAACCCGAATGGGCGCTTGAAAGGGGCTCATATGGCCGTGTTTGCGATCTTGGAGAAATTTATATGCCACAGAAAAATTGGTAAAAACAGAATTAAGAGTGACACGTAGGGGCAAGTTGGCACTCATGGACAGAGCAATATGTAAAGCTAAATTATCTAGACGCGCCACGGATGTATATAATAGTTTAAAAGTTATTGTTGTCTTAAAAATTGTAAATCTATGTAAGTTCAAAAGCTAATATTTCGGCAAAGATTTGCCCGATTGATATGAACAAAGTGTCTACGGATGCGGCTAGTAGAGCTGCATCGAGCAATCATAGCCACTTTTGCATAGTGTGTACCATTTGTGAATGAGATTCCTGAATATGGGATTCGACAGAGAGAAACTGTATTTTTGGTAATAAATAAATTTAAAGAGACGTAACTAGTGCATCATTCTAAAGTTTAATGAGGTTGATGAGTAATTAGGTATGTATTTTTATTTGTTTATTTATATTTAGTATCAAAAATCCGGAGAAAGCAATATCACTCCACAAGAACATAATTTGTGAAAAAACGGTGACAGATACAGGAAACTGGACCTTAAATTGTTATTGAAAGGATATTTTCCATATTTTTCAATGTATCATATGTGTTTTTGTGTTGAGTTTTAGAATATTCGTAATTCTTCTTGTCAAACATTGTTTTCAATTAGGCAGTCGTTTCGAAGGTGCATAGGGTGGCCTTCTCTGATGAGAGGACAGTGGGTTCCGAGCGACGCTAAGAGCTGGACGTTCCAAGCGTCTGGCGGTAGAAGTGGGTTGGCCGCGCGGGATTAGCCGACCGGTCTGAGGTGCTGCAGTCATGGACTGTGCGGCTGATCTCGGCGGAGGTTCGAGTCCTCCCTTGGGCATGGGTGCGTGTGTTTGTCCTTAGGATAATTTACGTTAAGTAGTGTGTAAGCTTAGGGACTGATGACCTTAGCAGTTAAGTCCCATAAGAGTTCACACACATTTTTGAGTAGTCGGTTGGTAGCTACGTTCGAAAGCGATCAAGTGGATCGCAATATAGTGGTTTAGGACAGCAGGGAAGAATGTATTTTGTGAATTGTGAACAGATTGTCGAGTGCCGTGACTGCAACATATGAATTTTATAGTGAAGTGTTACAGCATCAGTTATTGAAGGCCACCCTTACGTAAAAGCCCCTCAGACTTCATTTTAAGTATTTAGTGAACATACTGGAGAAAAATTGTTCAAATTATAAACCAACGTGAGTGACTCAATATTTTAAATTTCACCGCAATACCTGCCTATATTGTTTCATTGTATTTTATTTCATCTTAAAAATTGAGTTTATGACAGGTGTGAGCTGGCACCGTGTGACGAAAAACGTAGCCAAACATTCAGGCCAGCCACATCACTGGAACGCTGAATTAAGCTGAGTGTAACAAATATATATATTTTCGTGCCATAGCACGTTGGGGCTCGAGCCGGACTATCCTAACTTCAGTGTTTAGTGCCCAGTACAGCCGTAATCTCCATTACGTACTGTTGCGATCAGTTACTATTTGCTTCACATGCGTCACAAGCCTCTCCACAGCAATGGTGCCCATCTTCTTGGACTTAATTCTTACATACAGCAGTTAGTAAGAGGTAGCAGTACTCGAACATCATTGTGAGTTTCAAAAATTGAATGCATACGAATAACCACTGCATACGATTACCAAACTTTTCCTTGCTACGTCACACAGGTACGAAATCAGCATCGACCACTTCTACTCTCCATTCACGACCGCGTTCAGTCATGCTCAGTGAGCAGCTGATAATGGCATCTTTGTCGTGTTAAAGCAACTCTTGAGTAACTTCTACTCACCACTGTTACAGTGCCTTTTTAAAGCAAACCTGATGTGCATTATCATTGGCGTAACTGGCAGAAGTCCAATGCGACAGACGTGAAATTTGAATAGACGTCATCGTTGAGACCTAGAAGCACCCCTACAAACTTTCGTTTATCCCGTACAACTCCTTCTTGGTGTTACGAGTTTGCTTCTCCTCAATGCATACTGTCTAACAAATTCTCTCCGGCGCTGAGTTGCCGAGAGACAAGGCAGCAGTTTCCTACCCTGTATCGCAGAAAGATGGAAGGGCAGTGACGGAAGATGTCAACCAGGAGCGGACGTGAGTCGCTTGTAGCTCCTGCTGCATCTGCAGAGATACTCCGCAAGCTACCCTAAGGTGCGTGGCGGAGGGTACCCTATACCATAGTAGTCATTTCCTTTCCTGTTCCACTCGCAAACAGAGCGAGGGAAAAACGACTGTCTATATTCTTCCGTTTGAGCCCTAATTCCTAGTATCTCCTCTTCGTGGACCTTACGCGCAGTGTGTGTTGGAGGCAGCAGAATCATGTGGCAGTTATCTTCGAATGGAGGTTCGCTAGATTTTCTCAATTGTGTTTCTCGAAAAGAATATCGCCTTCCCTCCAGGGATACACATTTGAGTTTTCGAAGCCTCTCCGTAATACTTCCGTGTTGTTCGAACCTACAGGTAACAAATCTAGCAGCCTGCTTCTGAATTACTTCGTTGTCTTCGTTCAATGCGACCCGGTGTCGATCCCAAGCACTTGAGCAGTACTTAAGAACAGGTCGCGCCAGCGTCCTATATGCGGTCTTCTTTACAGGTGAACCACTCTTCCCTAAAATTCTCCCAGTAGGTCGAAGTCGACTTCTCGTCTCCCTTACCACAGTTCTCACACGCTCGTTGCATCTCATATTGCTTTGCAACGCAACGCCCAGATATTTAAACACTTAGACTAAGTCAAGCAAGAGACGAGCAGTACTGTATTCAAACATTAAAGGTTTGATATTTCTACTCATCCGCATTAACTTACATTTTCTACATTTAGGGGTAGCTGCCATTCATCACACAAACTATAAATTTTCTCTGAGTATTCTTGTATCTTCCTACAATCACTCAAATTCGACACCTTACTGTACCCTGCGACATCATCAGCAAACAACCGCAGATCGCTGCCCACCCTGTGCGCCAAATCATTTCTGTGTACAGAGAGCAACAGCGGTCCCGTCACACTAGCCTGGGCCACTCCTGAGGATGCCCTTCTCTGACGGAAGCTCGCCGTCGAGGACAAATTATACCGGGTTCTACTATTTAAGAAGTCTTCGAGCCACTAACTTATCAGTGAACTTATTCCATATGCTCGTTCTTGCAGTGGGGCACCGTGTCAAATGCTTTCTGGAAATCTGGAAATATGGAACCTGCCCTCCATACATAATTCATAGTATATCATATGAGGAAAGAGCAAGCTGAAATTCACACGAGCGATGCTTCCTAAAACCATGCCGTTTCGTGGACATAAGCTTCTCAGTCTCAACAAAGTTTAATACAAAAAAAAAAAAGCATCACCTCGGTTCCGAGAGTTCTGAAACCTGTACAGAAGATTGGAATAGAGATCAAATTAAACGTCATTTCCACCCTTTTTATTGCTCATGAAAACCACGCATTGCATCTTGTACCACCATACAGAGAGATCTTCAGGGGTGGTGGTCCAGACTGATGGCTTTCGATCTTCTACCATAATAGAGTCCATCAACATGAGGTGGCAAATATGAGGTACCCAAGGAGGTGGAAACGTGGGTTCTACTATGCCAAGACTGCTTGGTAGCTACAACAGGAAAACACAATTAATTTGAAGGACTACAAAGTAAGAAAGTATTTATTACTTTGCTGTAGTCCATGATCAGTTGGTTGACAATTATAGAAGACGCGACTGGACTAAGCGTATGTAGAATTACATAATTCACAAGTCACAAATCTTGCAGTGACGAATTAATCTCTCGTAATCTTGAATGTCGAATTCGGTGAATTTGAAGACTAACTTGTAACGGAGCTACAAAGACTTGATGGCAGCAATGACTGAGCTGAAGACCCGACTAACAACGGCGCTAGCCGACCACGGAGCGCGGCAACGAACTGTAAACTGGCACAACTGCACTACTCTGCTGCTGCACATGAAATGGCCTAGCGCCGCCTAGCGGCGGGCATAAGTACTGCGACTGGCTATGTAGTCCTTGGCTAACATAGCCGTTATCTGTTCCGTTTATCTAGAGAATCGCATCCGGCGGATCAATCTCTCAGGCGGCGGTGTGGTCGTATGACTGACGACATCACACAGACTGCTGTACACACCGGTACCTCTAATACCCAGTAGTACGCCCTCATGCACTGATGCAAGCCTGTATTCGTCGTGGCATACTATCCACAAGTTCATCAAGGCACTATTGGTCCAGATTGTCCCACACCTCACAGGCGATTCGGTGTAGATCCCTCAAAGTGGTTGGTGTGTCATCTTGTCCATAAACAGCCCTATCAATCTATCCCATGCATTTTCGATAGGTTTCATGTCTGGAGAACACGTTGGCCACTCTAGTCGAGCGTTGTCGTTATCCTGAAGGAAGTCATACACAAGATGTGCGCGATGGAGGCGCGAATTCTCGACCAGGAAGACGAATGCCTCGCCATTATGCTGCCGTATGAACACAACCTCTACATCGTCAACAATCCGAATCAGGCACCCACCTACGCAGCGCCATCGGGAGCCAGTCGCAGGATTGACATAACAACTGCAAATGCACATCCACTTATAACGGCGTGGGAGGGCATGGATGGCGCTATTCACAGCGATCACAACACTATCATCATGAACATAGACAAACTAATACACACACCTAGACAGGACAGACGTCAGCGATTGCTGTTTCATAAGACGGACGGGCAAAACTAAGACAGATGATTGAGGCATTTCCTCTACATGCAGTTGAAGGGTCAGTGGGGTATAAAGCACATACTTTGACTGACTCACTACAAAAGGCACAAAGAGCTACAATTCCGACCGCTGATGCTGGACGAAAGTTAAACATACCATGGATTAGAAGCCTAACAAGGTTGCGCAAAGAAGCAAGAAACAAACGGAAATGGTATCAAAGAGTTACAACGGCAAGGAGCAGAGATGCGAGACTCATACAGTTCATGGAGGCGAGACAACGCTACGAACAAGAGTTAAAAGAAACACGAGAAGAACATTGGAATATACACGTGCAGAAACAGCTGCAAACCAATATTTGGGGGAACCGTTCAAAACACAAATCTGAAGACGTCACTAGTCTTAACATCGCTGATAAGAGATGATGGTACCATAAGAGATTGATGGAGAAGTTCTACGGAATTCCTGCTCAAAATACTGCAACCCAATAACGAGCCACAGTCGGATGAACGGATTCATACTGGACGGCAAACAGTAGTGGAGTCTTGCTATGAAAATGGTACCGACTTTGTTCCCTTTGCAACTGAGGCGGTCGCGCTTGCGGTTGCCGAACTAAACAACAAAACAGCCCCAGACCGAGATGGTACCCATACCAAATGGTACCGACTTTGTTCCCTTTGCAACTGAGGCGGTCGCGCTTGCGGTTGCCGAACTAAACAACAAAACAGCCCCAGACCGAGATGGTACCCATACCGGGACCCTGAAAATTGTCCTTCCACAGATTTTTACATACCTGACAGATCTACTCAATGAAGTGCTACGCCTGGGACCGATACCTCCCGTCTGGGAAACAGAAAATGCAGTCAAATTAAGAAATCAGACCCAAAAATTTACAGACCTATATGCTTAATTAAGACCTTGGCCAAGGTCTAGGAACGACTTCTGTGCCATCGCTTACAATCACAGAGAGCCTGTTGGCATTAGGCGACACCAATTCGGTTTCAGGAAGGGAAAATCTATGGACGACGCTCTAAATAAGGTAATAACCGCTGTTAAAAACATATAAAGCAAACACGCAGTTGATATTCTTAAAGAAATTAGGGAGCCTTTGATAATTTTAGGTGGCCAGCAATTGTTGCAAATCTCAGAGAGGTGCAAGTAACTAAGGCCCTTTACAATAGCCTCTCGGACAACTGTAGAAACTGCGTGGTTGAATAGTCCACTGGAAGTCGGAAAGTGATTAAAAGAATCACCAAAGATTGCCATGAATGGTCAATCTGTGGCTCCATTTTTGGGATATCACCTTTGAACCCATCCTACATCAACTGGAAGCGGAAACCGTGCGAACGGGGCGATAGCATACGCAGACGACCCCCTGAGGTGATCTCCGCTGACTCAAGAGCGAAACTCGAACACCGGTCGACAAAGTTACTCACAAGCACCAGCCATTGGTGCAAGCACAATAAAGTTCAGACGACTCTACACAAAACTGTTTATATAGTACTCAAAGGAACACTACAAAGTAATCCAACCATAAAACTACACGACACAGCAACTGCAGAAAACGTAAAACAAGATATCTTGGTGTGCAACTCACGAATACTGTCCTTTGAGGACGATATTAAAACAAAGACTAACAGAGCTGCCAAGATCTTGTACAGGCTGGCCATATCAACATAACACACTTTAGTGTACCATTACACACAGTGAGAACGTAGCGTAGTGCGCTCATTGAGTCTGTGGTCTGTCTTACAGGCAGTGCACAGGCCCACCGGGTATATCTGGTGACGAGTAGGAATATCATGCGGCGAGGGCCGGGAATTGCCCTGGTAAGGTTCTAATATTCTGCGTGGTGTGTGTTTGTTCTATATCGTGTCTCCCTACCACTTTCGCGCAACGACGCTCTGTGTGTGTTTTTTAGGGAATTTACTAGTTTGAACCTGGGACCTGTTGCTGGTAAGGAGACGTCAGACCACACATGACATGTAGAGTTCAGAAGAGTTCAGTGAGACTAGCGATGATATAACCAAATACTTAATGATTTCAGCGTCAGCTCCACTACACTCCCTGTAAAAGAATCTTAATACTAACTAAATTTAGTGGAACGGGTTCATGGCTTTCCTATTTTTAGTTAGCTAGTAAAATAACGTCGAAAAAGCAGCTAAGTTTACCACTGGAAATTTTATTCTACTCACAAAACATTGTTTATAAATTGCACTATTGATAAAAGGAAATGTTTTAATACAGGATGGTAAAAACCAACTGCGTTCAACAAAAATGTGAACGAATATTCCCTGAATGGGTTTCCAAGTTGTACAATGGATCGAAGGATGATCTGAGCCACATCACATATATAATCTAGGTTTAAATTAAGTTTCACAAAAGAGAAAACTATCAAAATGGTCTACAGTGACCCTCAATTATCTTTAATTACTTCTCTAACTTGTCGTAAATTACAGTGGCTGATGTGGCTTCTCAATAACTATATAACAGAAAAATCATCGCGTTTCAGATTTTTACTTCAAGTGGCAAATGTGAACACCATGAGCTTCAATTGACGATCGACACTAGTATTACGCAAAAAGTGGGTGTAACAGATGAGCCTTCCGCAGTTCTGAGTGAAGCTTTATGCATTGTTATGTGGCATCGGGGGCGTTCATTACCTTGTCGGTGTTCGTCAGGGGGCGGCGGCCAGCACAGCTCCACTCACCTCGCCATCTCGGAAGCAACTCCACCTAACTTCTCCTTACTACAATTTACCGAAGTTGGTTTAAAAAAAACTATTTGGCTGTGTCTTCATCTGACCAATCAGGGTCTCAATGTTAACCTTAAGCTCCACCTACAAAGTTCTGTCTATCCAATGAGAAACGTTATACTTTACGCGGTGGGGCAATGTCTTTAAAGTTTGCAACGTAACAGAGACGCGAAAAAGTCTCATGCTAAAACTTGCAGCTGGTGTGGTCCTTTTAGTGTTATCGTAAGGTCTATACTGTTCTTCTGGAGGGCTCTATCTTTTAACATGGGCTGGGGGGGGGGGTGGTCTTGACGTAAGAGGGACGCGAAAATGTCTCACGCTAAAACTTGCAGCTGGTGTGGTCCTTTTAGTGTTATCGTAAGATCTATACTGTTCTTCTGGAGGGCTCTAGCTTTGAACATGGGCTGGGGGATGGTCCTAATGGTTAGCTGGCGACGTGAGTGTCCGTCCCTTATCGTACGGCCTTCCAGCTTAACACGGTTCTGCTCTCGGCTTCTGTTCTCGTTTCTCCCCTCGGAACTGCGTCTGTCTCACGGTGGGAAGGTATGACATGCATTTAGGCATTTTTGTGTTAGTCTGTTGTATACCATTTGCTCACTCGTTACTCGTATTACTGTGGTTAATTTAATGTCACGAATTATACAGAGCTATGTGTCATACTACTGGATTTGCTTATCTTGTCAGTGTTTTCATGGAAGGTGTTGGATTTGCCTGACACCTTACATATCGCCACCCTTCGAACTTAATTTTTGCCCTGAATTTAGGCAATGATTGAATCGTTGTCTAAGTCAGTCAAAAATTATTCGGTTATCTAAATTTTGTTGCCTACTGTTCAGCTACGTTATTCTGTTCTATGCTAGTTTGTATTACTAATTTATATTTTTATATTCTTCCACATTATTCTCAAAAATATGTTTATATTGACAAGGGAAGAATAATTTTATTTTGTTATAATTATTATCTTTTTATTATTTTCTTTCTTTATTTAATTGTGAAGTTTCTTTTTTAAGAAGTTTGTTATCGAAAGTGAGGAGTCTTTCACATCGATTTTCTTAGAAATATTGTTTTATAAATGTAGTAACTAAGTAAATTTTATAAATGTCATGTACAAGTAAAATGTTTTTGTTTCTTGACACTCATTTCAACATTGTTACAGTAACAAATAAGAATTATTTCCAAGAATTGATTTGACAAAGAAATATACATACGTAAGTATTGAGATATTATCCTAACAAATGGTACAAATGTTAACAAAAAGGAAAACAACCAACAAGAAAATTTTTTATTCTTTGTTTTTATAAGGAGAAAATAAGTAAAATATAGTTGTTCTTTTATTTTTATGAGGAGAAAATAAGTGGCATATAGTTTTAGTGTTTATTATGCTATACTTATGTTCTTTATATACTGTCCATTTCAGAACTAATGATTTATTTTTATCGATAGTCTATTTTTTTAAGTCCATAGTCAATGACTGTTATTTTGTAGTTTATTAGCTGTCTGGTGTGCTTAACTTATTTAGTTTTTCACATGTTTCTTTTGCACAATTCCTACAACACATAATTTGATTTCACACATTCACACAATCCTATGAATGTTTAAGCATGAGGTTGGCAAATGTTTTTTGCACGAAGGTGATGGACTTGAGTGAGATGGATGTGGGCTAGTATTTGATGTACAGCTTCGTTTGTCATTCCTTGTTGGCTTTGCAAGTGTGTGTTGCTGTTGTTGAGGTTCCATAGTGGAATTGAGCTGTGACTGCAGAATCTCATGGTTTATTGGCTTTGTATGTGTGAAAGTCATCGTTATGTGTCGCTGAAAGCGGTCATTTTTCGTTGTAATACTTCGCAGACGACTAGTTTACAATATGATATGGATTTGGGAAGGTATGTCGTTTATTCTTCACCCATCTTCTTTCTTGGTTTCAATCTTGCGAAACTTCAACTTCTGTTCTTCCTGCTTTTTCTCTGCTTCTTTCTTGATTCTTGGTTCTTCTCTGGGCAGGATATGGAAATATTTATTGATAACTAGTCGCTTTGAAGTTCTCCTAGTAACAGTTTGATAAATGGTTTGGGCATGTCATTTCTACTTTGTGCACGTTTTCTTCAGTTTCGTGCATCAGCGTGCTGTTTAATAGCGGTAGTGTGACTTTTACACATATTTTGCCAGTGGTGGCTTCCCCTAGCCGTCTTCTCGTCGGGCTGTTTTTTGCTCCCTCCGCTGAGGGAGGGCGTCCCGGGGTTTACGAGCGGTGAAAGTCCGCTGTTTGCTTGTCAGTCCCTGCACTGGTCCCTTCCATGTTCCACCGCTATGTGGTTCCATGTTCTGTCCCAGCAGGGTTCCACCACCCTGTGGTTCAGCAGATTTACTGCCCACTTCAGTTACCCTCTGTTGGTCTTGCTGACCTTTCCCTTCTCTCGACGCTTCTGCCTTGTAGGAATCGTGTCTTGCCAATTACGTCCTTTTCCTTCTTGATACTTCTCGCATTGCAAATTGTGGGTCGTTGCATCTGGTCTTTGTTGGAGTTTTTACAATGGTTCTTACAAAAAGTTTACTTATAATCATCTAACAAATGTCTAATGCCTACATTGTTTTTCGCCTTCTTAAAAAGCTTTACAAATTTCGGCGCCCTTTCCATGTTACAATTCTAAGATATTTTGAGTCTTAACTTCTACAAAAATCCTCAAATTCGTTTTTTTTATTTTTTGTGTAGTGTCATGGTGTATAGCATTTTAGTATTTCATGCTGTTAGACCATCTATGCTTTATCCCTTCACCTTAATATATGGTACTATTGGTGTTATTTTTGTTTTTGTTTTTATTGAAACTACTTTCCTTCCCAACTTCCTCTCTCTTCATTCTTCTTTCTCCTGACGATCTTATCTGCAACATAATCTTGAAATATTGTGCTGATTATTTACCAGTAATAAAATTAATCTTCAAACTTGTACTGAAAGTGTTTAATACTGCCAGTCTTAGGTAAAAATACTTCTGCTTTATCTCGTAAAATACCCTCTAATTCTCTTTTACTGTGTTCCGAAATATCTTGAACTTCTTGGATTTTTTCGTCGATTTCTTTATGAACTTCTAACATGAGTTGAGGGGATTCCCCCTTTTGTGCATACCATTCTAATTCTTCATCCTCTTTATCTTGCCTCATTCTTAATTGTTTGTTTATAGCTGGTATTTCTTCTAATTTTAGCTTTTGCTCAAAGAGAAGTGTGACATTCCCGAATGTTACGCTACCTTTCCCCATATCTATTATCGCTCATCTCTCATTTAAAAAATCTGCACCTATAATCAAATCTACAGTTAGTTTCGGTATAATCACGAAGTTGGCTTCGATCTTTTGACCTTGGCACGAAAGAGTTAACCTTGTTTGTCTCGTAACTTCCGCAGCATTGTTTCTAATAGGACCTCTTACTTTAACCTTACGTGTTTTCAGAACTGGCAATTCCTCATTGGCATTACACTGCATGAATAAATTTTCTGAGATCGCAGTCAGTTCACTTCCGCTATCAGTTACAATATTGACTGGGATATGCTTTACCATGGCCTTCACAATTGGTTGAATTTGAAAGGGTTGGTTCTGTTCTTCTTCTTCTTGCATTAACGAATCCTCCACTGAATCATACGTGAGTCTTATTAGAAATTTTCCCTTGTGAATTCGAACTTTCTGTAGGATAAGCTTCGACTGCTACTTCTCTCTCTTTTATTTCCTCTTCTCTATTTCGTCCTTCATTTACGCTTTCTTCAACATCCTCTACTTTTTCCTCATCCTCGTCTATCTTCTCCTTCTTCGTCGCTACTTCCACATAATCGCATCTAAATGCTCTAATTATCGCTTCATAACTTCCTTCATTATATACGTTGGGTTGTGTGCCCACTCGTAACTTATTTTCAACTTCTGTCGACTGCGCATTATCCTCATTGAATTCGCTTTCCCTGGTTTCTATCTCAAATAGCTCTCCAATACTCATTACTTCGTCCTTTCCTCCTACATTCGTTGTGCATGCCTCTAGTAATTCATCTTCCTCGTCAGTATTCTCCCAATTAATTTCGTCCCAACACGATATTGTTATTTTCGTGTCTTCGTTTTCATCTGGTCCCTGCGGATTTGTTTCTCCCTTCTTCTCTTCTCGTGATAAGATTTTTACTTCTCTGTTCAAGGTGCTGCAATTGTCCTGGGTCGGTACGTCATTCTCTTTGGCATAGGAACTTAGCTGTCAATTCGAACGTTTATCGGGGTTTGGTGGTCTTACCTCCACCTCTTCCTCTCTTTTCTTGTTCATCTAGTTGATAGTGGTTTCTTTGTTGATAATTTGTCGGTCTATTGGTTCTCCAGTACACGTTCCGGTTGTCGTTATTCCCTCTGTAATAGTTGTTGCCGCTCCTGGGTGAATTATAGTTATTGCCATATTCTCTTCTAAATCCATAACCGTTTCTTTGTTGAAATCTATTGTCGTTTCTTGGTGCGAAGTTATCAAGTGGTTCGTAATTATTGTTTCTTCGTACTGTGCCTTTTGGATTCCACTGCTTTTTGCTTTCGTTTTCACGTGCGCTTCGTCTTTTTCTTGCGTCATCTTCCGAAAATATGAACTCTAGTTCCCTTAGATTACCTTTAAATGCTTCGACGTCATTGCCTCCACGACCTACTGATGATTGCTGGTATTTCAATGGTAGCTCCATCGCGCATAATTTAATCAACTCTCCATCACTGTATGGTACATCTACGCATTGATTTTTCTTTGCCATCAATTCGAAAAATTTCGCGGGACTCTTCTCTCTTGAATTTTCAAAATATGGGTTCTGTAATAATTCGTACTTCACTCTGTTCTGTGCTTCGCTGGACCAATATCGTGAGAGAAACTTCTCTCTGAAATCTTCGTACGATCGGCATGTCGCTGCAACATTCTGCATGGTTTCTGCGACTGTTGCTGACATGTGTGCACATATAAAGTCTAATTTGTGTGCTAGAGTCCAGTGTTCTGATAATCCTACTCGGAATTGATCAACAAAAGTTCGTGGATGTAATGAGTTTCCTTCTCGAAAGTGTTGAAATTTTCTGACTGTGAGGAAATGATCGTTGTCGTACTTCGTCATAGTTCTATATGAAATTCGCGATTCTTCGCCACTTCTGTTTCTGATCATCTCTCCCGTCGTTCTTTCCGGTTGCGGTAGATCCATTGGATATGGTCCACTGTAACTTTCGTGTACCCGCGGTGCAGGCTGTCTGATTTCACGTATGTTATTTTCCGCCTGTGTTTGGAATCGAAAATGCATGATATCCTCATTAATTGCTTGTTTTTCCGGTGCTGTTACAGATACGGATGTGGTTGCAGACTCAGTGTTTGTTCGATCTTGTTCACTACGCTCTTCAATGGTTTACAACAACTCTGCTCGCAATTTCTGAAATTGTTGCTTCGTTTGCGC
Organism: Schistocerca piceifrons; assembly: GCF_021461385.2. Taxonomy (NCBI): domain Eukaryota; kingdom Metazoa; phylum Arthropoda; class Insecta; order Orthoptera; family Acrididae; genus Schistocerca; species Schistocerca piceifrons. Next base: position 283,380,554 of record NC_060143.1, read on the forward strand.
CTCTATTTTGACTATGCGATTATCATATCTTTTCAGCGCTGCTTTTGTGATACGTTTGTGTAAAACACTGTTTTCAACAACTTCACGCGCTGTACCTGCTGCTTGTCTAGTAATTACGTTTATCTATTTCTCTTGTTTCTTGACTTCTCCCTGGGTGTTGTTACATAATGTTTTGATCTCGTCCTGAATGTCATTACGCAATGTTTGTACGTCCACTTGTACGTTGTCAATGTCTGTTCTCAATTGATTGTGACCTGTTATTAAGTTTCCTATCACTTCTCGAGATTCTTTTGCCTAGTCTTCAATATGACTTAGGTGTAACTGATTTTTTTTGTTTTGTTCTTAAATCTCACGCATTTGTCTCGTGGTTTCTGCATTCTGAATTTGAATTTGGTTCGCTATGTCTTTATTTTGCCTTGTCATGGTTTCCATAATTTGTTGTAATAATTATGCCAGATTGGTGGGTCCTATTGCGTTTTCTTCCGACGTCCTACGCTCTGTGTTTTCGCCCAAGTGTTGTTTCGCAACTGATTGCATTGAATTGTGCTGTGACATGTTTCTGCTCGCATTCCTTGTACTCTGTGGTGAGGGAGCTCTGATTACTCGTAGTATGGGTTCTACGTATTCAAGACGCAAGTTAGAATCCTCATCGACTGTCTCTCTACTTTCCTGCTCCTCTCTCGTATGCTGACTTACGTTTTCTATGCCTTGACGTACATTATCCTCGTTATGGTGCGTTATATGTCCTATTTCTCGCGATACTGCATCGTCTGTTGTACTGTCCTCTATTCTCTGTCCATTTTCATGCTGGGTCTCTACCTCAATTCGGTTACGGTCTCTATCTGCCATTGCTAATCATTCCGAATAACTTATTTTCTGTTTTAAAAGCAATTCACGCGCCCTACTTCGAGTCAACATGCGCTCATACGATCTCACGCGTTTCATAAACTTTTTGTTCACACGACTTGACAATCCATTCACTAACTTGTTGGGTCAGAACCAACTTGTCAACGATGTATCCGCCACCTGTGCGCTTGCATTGAGGAGAAAACTTAATTCTAACAATTTTTAAAACTGATAACTTCATTATGCTATTGTCTCTGCTAGAATGTCTCACTATCTATCGCTGCAGCTACTGTTTTCAACAATTTATTACGTCCAAAAAATTTTTTTATTACAAAAATTTTTTAACAGGATATTTTTCTGACCTAGTTAGGCCTGTGGTCGACCTTCAATCATGGTATTTTACGATCCTGGCAGGGTCGCCATTCTCTAACATTCTGCACGGTGTCTGTTTGTTCTATATCGTGTCTCCCTACCACTTTCGCGCAACGATGCTCTGAGCGTGTTTTTTAGGGAATTTACTAGTTTGAACCTGGGACCTGTTGCTGGTAAGGAGACGTCAGACCACACATGACATGTAGAGTTCAGAAGAGTTCAGTGAGACTAGCGATGATATAACCAAATACTTAATGATTTCAGCGTCAGCTCCACTACACTCCCTGTAAAAGAAACTTAATACTAACTAAATTTAGTGGAAGGGATTCAAGGCTTTCCTATTTTCAGTTAGCTGGTAAAATAACGTCGAAAAAGCAGTTAAGTTTACAATTGGAAAATATTGTTTATAAATTGCACTATTGACAAAGGGAAATGTTTTGATACAGGATGGTAAAAACCAACTGCGTTCAACAAAAATGTGAACGAGTATTCCCTGAATGGGTTTCCAAGTTGTACAATGGATCGAAGGATGACCTATGCCACATCACATATATAATCTAGGTTTAAATTAAGTTACACAAAAGAGAAAACTATCAAAATGGTCTACAGTGACCCTCAATTATCTTTAATTACTTATCTAACTTGTCGTAAATTACAGTGGCTGATGTGGCTTCTCAATAACTATATAACAGAAAAATCATCGCGTTTCAAATTTTTACTTCAAGTGGCAAATGTGAACACCATGAGCTTTAATTGACGATCGACACTAGTATTACGCAAAAAGTGGGTGTAACAGATGAGCCTTCTGCAGTTCTGAGTGAAGCTTTATGCGCTGTTATGCGGCATCGCGGGCGTTCATTACCTTGTCGGTGTTCGACAGGGGCCGCAGGCAGCAGAGCTCCGCTCACCTCGCCATCTCGGAAGCCACTCCACCTAACATCTCCTTACTACAATTTACCGAAGTTGGTTTAAAAAAAAACTATCTGGCTGTGTTTTCATCTGACCAATCAAGGTCTCAATGTTAATCTTAAGCTCTGCCTACAAAAATTCTGTCTATCCAATGAGAAACGTTATACTTTACGTTGTGGGGCAATGTTTTTAAAGTTTGCAACGTAACAGAGTCGCGAAAAAGTCTCACGCTAAAACTTGCAGCTGGTGTGGTCCTTTTAGTGTTATCGTAAGATCTATACTGTTCTTCTGGAGGGCTCTAGCTTTGAACATGGGCTGGGGGATGGTCCTAGCGGTTAGCTGGCGACGTGGGTGTCCGTCCTTTATCGTACGGCCTTCCAGCTTAACACGGTTCTGCTCTCGGCTTCTGTTCTCGTTTCTCCCCTCGGAACTGCGTCTGTATCACGGTGGGAAGGTGTGACATGCATTTAGGCATTCTTGTGTTAGTCTGTGGTATTCCATTTGCTCACTCGTTACTCGTATTACATTGGTTAATTTAATGTCACGATTTATTCGGAGCTATGTGACATACTACTGGATTTGCTTATCATGTCAGGGTTTTCATGGAAGGTGTTGGATTTGCCTGACACCTTACAAGCTATGATTCAATGTGCGAGTACTTTCCCGTATAATGGCGCAATAATCCACTTCTTGCCTTCTTGCAGGTATTCTCACTCAGCGAGTAACTGTTTAGAGTTTGTCTTTATGTACTACGGCACAGGTGTCGTATTGTGGCTGTTGATCAGCGATTTGTATCTGGTGTGAGCTGTGTTTACATCACACAGCGAGTTACTAGAGACACAGGCATTAGACTCTGCGCTATGTTTAGCTCCACGTCCGTGTTAAAACGTAGACACTGGAGCAAGTAACTTGATCTAAGCTGGCGACAACCGCTGCAAACATCGGTGTTGCGAGTCGATCCCCGGGTATGTATATAACACGCACGTCACACGGCTGGAACAACACACCCACCGGAGCAATTATCTCGAAGGGGTAAGCTATATCGCGTCAATCAAACATGGAGACAAAACTAATAAAAACTGTTGATGATATTCTCGCAATCTTCCAAGCTGAAATAAAAGAAAAAGGGTATCCTCAACAAACACAGGACCTGTTAGACAATAAAATTAAGTCACTTGCTCTTGGTCAGGGCAAACTCGCAGGTAACAACGAGGAATCAAGAGCGGAATATGAAAGACTAAGAAAGGAACTTGCGGTCGCCAATGCGCCTCATGCATCGTTCACAATTGCCGAACTAGAAGCGGAAATCAAGACACTCAGGAAAGAGACTTACAAACTCTGAACGAACATGCTGAATGTTCTAAGGTATGCTGCTTTAGCTTCCGCTCCTCGTGTTAATAAAACCGAAAAACGAAATGCTTAGTAAAATTCAAATAGTGAAGGCAAACAAAACAAGTGTTCTACTTTTTAAGCCAACAAACAATCAGGACGCAAAGGTGGTACGAGATACATTGACTAAAATGTTTAATCCATCTCAGGACAAAATCAATAAATAAAGGGGATCATATCAACACCAAACACAGTGATTATCGAAACCGAGACGAAGACGGATGCCATGGAAATCGCACAGAAAACATTGCAACTAAAGGACATCAGAGGCGAAGAGCCCCAAAAAAGGGACCACTAATGGCCATTTCGGACAAGGATTTCAAGGAGGAACTGTACGAGATTAACCTCAGTGAAGACGTCATCAGAGGAATAGTTGACTCAGAAATGAAGCTTAAGTTTAAAGAAGGACCGAAAAACAAGCGTACAGTGAACAACATTATGTAGGTTAGCCCTCCAATACGGTATGTCCTAATTGCAAAGAGAACAGGTATTTCAAAGCACTCAGACTAAAAAACTTCATGAGGGTGCAGAAATCCTACACCTGCCGTAACATAGGACACCCCCAGTTAAGCGCTGTAGGCAAGACGTAGCAGTCTGATACAAATGTTCCAAACCGGGTCACATCCAACCCAATTGTAGTGAAAAGGCTGTTGGATGCATACCATATATGTACAGAAACCGTACTTGCACCTAAGCAGGAACACAGGGCACAGTTATCAAAACTATATCTACTAAGAGCACGATATGTCAAGAATACTTTTATTCCACATATCTCGACAGCGCATTCGACGACATTCACCGCCGGGAACACAAGTCTTCAGCTACCAGGGTGAGGTCATGTCACCGCGCAGTTACATGGGGGCAACAAATGGGCTTCCTCCCAGAGGCGAACGTTGATACTGAAATCCCCCCCGTCACTGGTTGCCAGCGACGCGGTTCAGTGTCATTACTTACAGACAACGGAACACATCGACCTACTGTGCATGCAAGGTACCATAAACTATCAGATAGCGAGGCATCTAAAACATGAAATGTACGGATGGGTACCATGCCGACATTCTTACTGTTAAGAATAGAAAAATTATAACTAGAATTAGTAAGTAATGATTGTGGAAAGCGTAGACATCATAAACCAGAACAACACGAAATTAAAGATATGTGCACCACGAACTACATAGCTCAATAAAATTGCACAGACACCCAAGGGTAAGAAAAACCACAGTGACAGAACACAACCATGACAAACCGAAACGAAACAGGGTATACAAAACCTACATCAAACCAGTGACGTTCATCTCAGGGTGGTTCACAAACACAAATAACACAGCACACAGTATCACAGCCCATGATGATGAACAGCAAGGAAGGAAAAAAGTGAAAACTTGAGGGTTCCAAAAGAACGGAAACAGATAGTCAACCCATCCCAACCAGATAAGCTCTAATGTAAATAAGAATACGGCACAAAACAAGAAATACAGACAAAACAGATTCGCAGCCCTAGCAGACAGCGAGAAAACGATCAGACCCAGACAAAGGACTTGGGACTTGGGGAACAGACTACATTTTAAGAAAATATGCGGCTTTGGAGGCTAGGAAACAGTCACACTTGCCAAAGAGCATTGCGACTTGTGACTATAAATGGCAAATCAACAGGTGCCACAATCTGCTATCCGACGATCGAGCAAACAGGTAGACTATTGTAGGAATCAGCTAATATACCGAAAGACATTAAAGAACTGACTACTCTACTATACAAAGCTTCCACTACAAGGGGCGAAAAGCTCATACAATAAAATGTATACAAAGACCTTGCGAGGGCCCACGGATGAGTATACTTCGCTTACAGTGAAGAGGGATCTAAATGTTTTGTGTATTATACGCGACGTCCATGAAACTCCCAAAACTGAATGCAAAGAATCAGACACTAGTTGATATAGAGCTACCTAAACTATTGGATGAAGTGCATGCGGACGAGGTCTGCAAGCAAGAACATCATGAACTGCAAACTAAGAGGCTTAAACAACGAACTAACCATCGGAACAGGTACATCCAATGCGAAGGCTGCGATCGTTGTCACAAATCGAAACTTAACAGTTACGCACATAGCCCATCTGTATACCGAACACCTCGCAACAATAGAAATACTGCACGAAGGCAAAAAGTGGATTATTGCGTCATTATAGGCGCAGTACTCCCTCGGCATAATTTCCATACTCGTTTCTTCGATGTTTACACTGAAAATGAATGGCGAAAGACTAAATGACAATCCTCTTCTTTTTTATTTTTTTAAGTCATTGAGTCATTAGTCTCCTGATTTGATTGGTTTTATGCGGCCAGCCACGAATTCTTCTCCCGTGCCAACCTCTTCGTTTCAGAGTATCATTTGCAACCTACGTCGTCAGTTATTTGCTGGATGCATTCCATTCCCTGTCTTCCTCTACAGCTTTTGCTTTCCACAGCTCCCTCTAATACCATTGACGTCATCCCCTGATGTCTAAACAGGCGTCCTATCATCCTGTCCCTTCTCCTTATCAGTGTTTTCCACATATTCTTTTCGTCTCCGATTTTGCGCACGACCTCGTCATTCAACATTTATCTATAGCACCACGTCTCAAATTCTTTGATTCTGTTCTGTTCCAGTTTTCCCACGGTCCCTGCTTCACTACTAATACAACGTATGAAACTTCCTGGCAGATTAAAACAGTGTGCCCAACCGAGACTCGAACTCGGGACCTTTGCCTTTCGCGGGCAAGTGCTCTACCACTGAGCTACCGAAGCACGACTCACGGTCGGTACTCACAGCTTTACTTCTGCCAGTACCTCGTCTCCTACCTTCCAAACTTTACAGAAGCTCTCCTGCGAACCTTGCAGAACTAGCACTCCTGAAAGAAAGGATATTGCGGAGACATGGCTTAGCCACAGCCTGGGGGATGTTTCCGGAATGAGATTTTCCCCCAGGCTGTGGCTAAGCCATGTCTCCGCAATATCCTTTCTTTCAGGAGTGCTAGTTCTGCAAGGTTCGCAGGAGAGCTTCTGTAAAGTTTGGAAGGTAGGAGACAAGGTACTGGCAGAAGTAAAGCTGTGAGTACCGGACCTGAATCGTGCTTAGGTAGCTCAGTGGTAGAGCACTTGCCCGCGAAAGGCAAAGGTCCCGATTTCGAGTCTCGGTCGGGGACACAGTTTTAATCTGCCAGGAAGTTTCATATCAGCGCACACTCCACTGCAGAGTGAAAGTCTCATTCTGAAATACAACGTACATTCTCAGAAATTTCTTCTTCAAACTAAGAGCTATGTTTAGTACTAATACACTTCTCTTGGCCAGGAATGCCCTTTTTACCATTCCTAGTCTGCTTTTGATATCATCGTTCTCCGTCCATCATTGGTTATTTTGCTGCCTAGGTAGTAGAAGTCCTTCGTTTACTTCTTGACCGTCAAACCTGATGTTACGTCTCATTTCTGCTGCTTCTCATCACTTTCGTCTTTCTTCGATTTACTCTCAGTCCATATTCTATAGTCATTAGAGTGTTCATTCCACTCAGCAGAACACGTAATTCTTCTGCACTTTGAATCATGCTAGCAATATCACCGGCCAGTCGTGTCATTGATATCCTTTCACCTTGAGTTTAATTCCACTGCCGACCCCTTCTCTTATTTCCATAATTGCTTCTTCGATGTACAGATTGAACAGTATGGGCGAAAGACTACATCCCTGTCTTACAGGCTTTTTAATTCGACCACTTCGTTCTTGGTCGTACACTATTATTGTTTCCTCTTGCCCTTTGTACTTACTGTACATTACCCATATCTCCCTATAGCTTACCGCTATTTTTCCAGAATTTTGAAAATCTTGTACCGTTTTAAATTGTCGAACGCTTTTTCCACGTCGGCAACTAATATGAACGTGTCTTAACTTTTCTTTAATCTTGCTAGATTATCAACCGTAACATCAGAATCGCCTCTCTGGTGCCTTTACCTTTCCTGAAGCCAAACTGACCGTCATCTACCACATCCTTAATATTCTTTTTCATTCTTCTGTCTATTATTTTTGTCAGCAACTTGGACGCATGAGTTATTAAACTGATTGTGCGATAATTCTCGTACTTGCCGGCTCTTGCAGTCTTTGGAGTTGTGTGGATGAAGTTTTTCCGAAAGTCAGTTGGTATGTCGCCATAATCATACATTCGACACACCAACTTGAATAATTGTTTTGCTGCCACTTCCACCAATGATCTTAGAAATTCTGATGGAATGTTATCTATCCCTTCTTCTATCACATCAGACAGATCTTCCTCTCATAGAAGCTGTCAATGAACTCTTTCCACCTATCTTCTTTCTCCTCTGCAGTCAACAACGGAATTCCCGTTGCACTCTTAATGTTACCAACCTTGTTTTTAATTTAACCGAAGATTGTTTTGATTTTCATATATGCTGAGGCTGCAATTCCGCCAATCATTCCTGTTTTGATTTTTCAGGCAGCAATTTCGTCTTAGATTCCCCGCACTTCCTATTTATATCATTCCTCAGTGACTTTATTTTTCGTGTTCCCGAATTTCCCTGAACATTTTTGTACTTTCTTCTTTCATCGACCAACTGAAGTATATCTTCTGTTATGTGTGGTTTCTTTGCAGAAACCTTCTTTATACCTATGTTTTTCTTTCCGGCTTCTGTGACTGCCGTTTTCAGAGACTTTAATTCGTCTTCATCAGTACTGCCTACTGTAGTATGCATTACTGCTGTATCCACAGGCTTAAAGAACTTCAAGCGTATCTCGTCATTCCTTAGTACTTCCGTATCCCACTTCTTTGCGTATGGATTCTTCCTGACTAAGCTCTTAAACTTCAGCCTACTCTTTATCACTACTAAATTCTGCTCCTGGGTACACTTTACAATCCAGTATCTGATTTCGGAATCTCTGTATGACCATGATGTAATCTAACTGTAATCATGCCATATCATCCGCCTTTTCTAAGTATACCTCTTCCTCTTGTGATTCTTGAACAGAGTATTCGCTATTACTAGCTGAAATTTATTACAGGATTCAATTAGTCCTTCTCCTCTCTCATTCCTTGTCCACCGGCCATATTCCCCTGTAACCTTTTATTCTACTCCTTCCCCTTACGCCGGCCGCGGTGGCCGAGCGTTTCTAGGCGCTTCAATCTGCTACGGTCGCAGGTTCGAATTCGTCCTCGGGCATGGATGTGTGTGATGTCCTTAGGTTAGGTTTAAGTAGTTCTAAGTTCTAAGGGACTGATGAGCTCCGATGTTAAGTCCCATAGTGCTCAGAGCCATTTGAACCATTTAAACCTTCCCCTCCTACTCCAGTCCGGTTCCCCATCACTATCAGATATTCATCTCCCTTTACGTAGTGTACTATCTTTTCAACATCCTCATATTCTTTCTCTATGTCCTCATCTTCAGATTACAACGACGGCATATATACCTGAACTATCGTTGTCGGTGTTGGTTTGCTGTCGGTTCTGATAAGAACAGTCCCATCACTGAACTATCCATAGTAATACTCTCTCTCCACTACCTTCCTATTCATAACGATTCCTACTCCCGTCACAGCATTTTCTGCTGCCGATGATATTACATTATATATTCATCTGACTATAAATCCTTGTCTTTTTTCCATTTCGTTTCACTGACCCCCACTGTATCTACATCGAGCCTTACCATTTCCCTTTTGAGATTTTCTAGCTTCCCTACCATGTTCAAACTTTCGATATTCCATGCCGCAACTCGTAGAACGTTAACCTTTCGTTGGTTATTTATTCTTTTCGTCATGGTCACCTCCCCATTTGGCACTCCCCTCCCGGAGAACCGAATAGAGGACTACTCTGGAATCTTTTTCCAATGGAGAGATCATCGCGACACCCTTTAGTTACACGTTACATGAACTGTGGAAGCACATAGTGTCTCTAACGCAGTGATTCCCACTGCCTTCCGCACTCACATGCCGTTGATCACTGCTGATTCTCACAACTTCAGAGGCCGTTTCCCATCCCAAGGAAAAGAGCGTGCCCTGAACCTCTTTCTGCTCCTCCGCCCTCTTTGACAAGGCCATTGGCTGAATGCGGGTGACTTGTGTATGCCGGAGGTCGTAGTCCACCATTGCTGTTTATTTTTAATCAAGATATAAACGGTAGTGGGATTCGAACACGGGAGCTAGGATATTTTGGTTACTAATAAAACTTTATTAACGACTGTCAAAGAAGAGCGGAGAAATTTGCGAAGAAGACTCTGGAGTCGTCGATGGCTTGAACCGTGAATTGCTGTTAGAGAAACGCTGTATAATGTTGTACAACGACCTGAAACACATACTAGTAGAAGCTATTAATTAACTCAGTTGAATTTTCATCCCTTTTTCGGTTTTAAATTGACTATACTTAAGGTACATGGTCTAATGTCAGTTTGCGCATGCGTAATAACTATATTCTCGATGTGGAACTGGCTACGGACACTCCGAGGTAATATACTTCATCAGATAGATTTGAAGTTCTAGATTCATTTCGTAATTTAATTCGAATGGAAGAGATTTTTGTCGAAGCTGTACACCAGCACTGAAATGGATAATACAAGCATGAACCAGTCCATAAACACATAGATAGGTGTGTGTATTTTATATCAAGTTTCATAACAGAAAGCACTTTCAGTGTGTAACTTGTGCTTACTGTCATGGAGTGACAGTCAAGTTAAGATTTTTGACCACAGGCGAAAATTTCCAAATGCAATATTTATAATATATAACATTTGCTTTTGAAAGAATACGTCTATTAAATTATTAACAAGGACCCAGAAACTCTTAGAAAAGAGATGTGCAAAAAAAAAAAAAAAAAAAAAAAAAAAAATAGTAGAATTTCATGCTGTGACGTCACCAGCTCCTCGCTTACTTGCGTGTGACGGCTTTAAGACTCCGAGACAAACGAGCAAAGTGTGACCACCACTGAAATAGGTAAGGACCAAACCATCATCGGGCAAGGTGATACCGAGTGTTGCTTTTTTATTGTTTTCTTCTGGACTGCCGTAGTGTGCTACTAACTATGCTCGTGAGAGAACAATAAGCTACAGGAGCATACTACCGAGATCTCTTAAAGTGATTACTAGAGACAGTCAGCGGAAGCCGAGATTTGTCCAAAGGGGTGTTTTGCTCCACTACACCGGCTCAGGTTATGCTGCGTAGGACATAGTCACGAATGGTGCTTCTAGGGCCTCCAAATATGTGTCTCATCATCCGCGTGCTCCTGACGTAATACTTGGTGACTTCTCCTTCTCTGATGAAGAAAGAATTGCATGGTAGGCAATTCCAGAACGCAGGCTAGGTGTTTTCCGAGATGGAACGGCTCCTGTACAGCCAGAGTGTGGACTTTCAACAACCAAGACCCCTGCATCCAATACATCGTTGAGAAATACGTATCGGATTGAAGGTTTACGCATAGAGAATAGCTAACACCGTTACCAAGTTTCGAAATCAGAGTCTGATCTTGTCGAAGTAACAACTGAAACCTTATGGCCATTCCTAGTGTAAGATTTCACGTCTTCGGACGATAACATAGGCTTGTGGTGTGGCATTCAAGATGGAAATAGCCAATTCCGTATCTTGTGGCGGAAGAGATTTTCCCCATTGCGTTTCGGTGGAAAGATGTAGAGACGTGGTAGGTTCAAGTTCCTGGTTCACATACTTTGTCGCAGTCTCCTGTGTGAAATCCTAACCCTCTTCTTAGCGCCGTATAGATTGAGATACGAGTATATCAAACTCTGTGGCCACCTTAGAGCTTTTCTACAGTATTAAGCTATGTACTGGCGCCTGGATTCCCTTCTTCCTTCCATCGAGGCATAACATAAGAACACAACAATAAACAGCATAATCGCCGTCCGGTGTGGCCGAGCGATTCTAGGCGTTTCAGTCTGGAACCGCGCGACCGCTACGGTCGCAGGTTCGAATCCTATCTCGGGCATGATTGTGTGTAATGTCCTTAGGTTAGTTAGGTCTAAGTAGTTCTAAGTTCTAGGGAACTGATGACCTCAGATGTTACGTCCCATAGTGCTCAGAGCCATTTGAGCTAAACCCCGAAATCACTTGGTTCAAATGGCTCTGAGCACTATGGGACTTAACATCTGAGGTCATCAGCCCCTAGTCTTACAACTACTTAAACCTAACTAACCTAAGGACATCACATACATCCACGCCCGAGGCAGGATTGGAACCTGCGACCGTAGCGGTCACGCGGTTCCAGACTGAAGCGCCTAGAGTCGCTCGGCCACCGCGGCCGGCCATAATCACTTACTACAGTAACTCAGATGAGAGAGGAAGACACGTGGCACATCGTAACAGGCCAAGGAAGGTTACGGGAAGTCTCCTTCAATGCTCTGGCCACCAGTAATGGAGACCCACATCTGACCCCAAAGTTCATTTCGAGAACTGGCTGTGAGTTTGTTACTCTACGCCCGATTTCAATTTTACAAGAATAAATCATAAACATAAATCATATGGCGAGGGCCTTATGCTAAACATATTGCTGTGGGCAATGGCGGCCACAAGGAAACCTTGTTGGTTTCATCATAGATGGCACGGCGTTGCGAAAATGAGGTAAAACTCCTGAGGTAAAGTTCCTTTTTTACCAAACGAAACGCTATTTCTCAGTGCTGTAATATTCCTTGACGAATGCTAGCGATTGGTTCAGTAGCCTTTCTGCTACGCAGTAGTAGCCAAGTGGTCTACGGCGCTGCAGTCGTGGACTGTGAGGCTCGTCCCGGCGGAGGTTCGAGTCCTCCATCGAGCGTGGGTGTGTGTGTTTGTCCTTAGGATAATTTAGGTTAAGTAGTGTGTCAGCTTAGGGACTGATGACCTTACCAATTAAGTTCCATAACATTTCACACACATTTGAACATTTTTGAACAAGTAACCTTCCTGTTGAGATTAGTTTAAAATGAATATATATCACGAGGTGGCGTGATTCGCATTCGTGAACGAAGTTGAACGACCGAAGATAAGTACGAAAATCGGAATGTGACGGGACTTTGTTACGAGACAGGATAACGAGAGGACGTGTAGGAAGTGTGCACAATGAAACAGCCATGTTAGCCGCCATATTGTATAATTTGTGTTTTTGGAGATTCACAAGCGATATGCAATATTAATGTGGAGTTTAGTATCGTCCATAATACTGTCTGCTGCTTTTCAAAGGTAACTGCACGTATTTAATTTGTTTCGAAGGATTATATGATGACCTACTATGTACTACAAGCTTGTATAGGACTTCGAAAAACTGTATGTCGATATTTGCCGTAGAACCTGCTTCAATAACACGGTCAAAAACATAGACAGAGTTTTCTCTGTTAAAACGAACTAATTTCACTCGCTGACAATCATCGAATGACCAAAAGCGAATGGCAGTGTTCCATTTCTAGAACATCCTATATAAGTTTTCTTTCCCTTACATTTCAAGAATTTTACAGGCAAGCGTCGGAGTCGGCAGCTGCTTCTACCACGAGAGTAACTTGTCTACGTGTACGAAATTACGTATGCTGTGGGAGTAGTCGACGCCGATAGATATAGTTTCCTTCACAGACATACAGAGACACTACACACACTAGTTCAATGACAACGAGTTTAATATTACCGGCTTAAACAACATTAATGTCTTCATTTGAGCAGTAATATACAGTAAAGTGCGTACAGTTACTCAAAGCTGAAAATTAATTTTTGGCAGTGCTGTAACACGCGCAGCAAATAAATAAATTTGATCATGAAGACATGATATAGTATGTGTTAATGATGTCTGCACATGAATTCTAGCAGCCGAGAGTGATCAGTTTATGGGAAATGGATTTGAGATTAAAGAGTCATGATGTCAAGACAACGAGACTTGTGAGAAATCAAGGTTTCGCAGTACATCAGGGCGTGGTATGACCACTATAGGTCAAGCACGCAATGGGTCCCCACCCATTTTGAGTTTTGCCTGTATCGGTCGTACCGACAGCCTCTGTGCCTCGCATGATGTCATAACGGCGATTATCGTCAAGAATGGCAAACACACTGCATTTTCTGCGTAAATGACTTACTGGAAACCTAAATGAAATGTTTCACAGAACAGCGTTTCATCTTGTGTGAAACTGATGGCATCATACGGGCCAAAGGATACTTGTTGTCCTGTTTATAGCAGCCCTCATGGTTGAACACCACAAAAAACAAACTCTAATGAGTCGGGTTTTCACTCCACTGGATACTAAGTCTACTTACGAAATCCCGATGAGACGGATTTTTTCACCATTGGATATTATGTTTACGTACCAACGTAACTGCGTCGCATTAAACAGGGAAAATTGAACAGAAATCGACACATGGTGCCAGATATGACCCTTTCATCCACCAAATCATCCATGTTTTAGCAGGCCAGTAAAAGAATTACATATCGTAACTGATTAAAATCTCTTAGAGTGATATTATGTATTCAGCATGGGAGTATGAACAACTGACACTATGTGCTCAGCCAAGATCAGTGTTCAACCTTTTTGGGTATAAAAAAGCGTTTGATGCTGTCAACAGGGAAAATACTTGGGAAACACTGAAGAAACTTGGAATACAGAATGACACTGTACACAGGTCCAAGAACTTATGCGAAGATAGTGACGCTGTCAAAACAGCCGTTTTAGGAGGTCTTTGGTATGAAGTATTGGTCAATCCTAGGTATATTTGTGCTCCTTTTTCATTGCTGTAATGATCAAGTTCCAAAGTCAAGTAAAATAAAAAATTGGAGGTTCAAAAATGAAATCCATGTTGTTTCCTGATGACATGTCTAAGGGAAAGCTCTTAAGTAGACCTTCAAGATCAAACAATGGGCAGAAACTGCTAAAGTAGCCTGTGTGGTCTCATCTTCAGATAGAAGAAATGTGAAGTGATGGTTATGAAAAGATATGGGTAACCAATGGGACATCTCGAAATGGAGGGGAAACAGCTACAGATGACCCATAATTTCAAATAGTTTGTCAATGTTATCTCCGATATTAGTTGTGTGGATAAAGAAATAAGTAGCAGAATTCAAGCAGACTGTAACTTCTATTAAATAATTAAAGACCTAATATGGAATAAGCAAGTACCACTAAAGTGGGAGAGAGTCATATACGAAACGTGTTGCATGCCATTTATGATATTTGGTTGTGAAACATTGATCATGAGAAGTATATTCATCAGCAGTATTCAGGCCACTGTTATGACGTTAGTTCTTAGCATGCACGGAAACATACGGGGGGACAGAATACGAAATGAGGAAATCCGAAAACAAGCTCTAATTGTAAGATCAAATAACCTCCAGTGTCTGAAATGGTATGGACAAAGGATGTTCTTGGATGGTAACCAAGATGAATGCATGATATGAAACTCAGAGATAAAACTTCAAAAGGAAGACACAGGCACAAGGATATAGTGAAACCTGACATCGAGGAGAGAGGACATACCTTGGACAGCGTCCAGGAGGGAGGTATGTTTAAGGCCCGGAATTGATGGATAAAACTCATTTACCGATCCATCAAAAGAGATGGAACGACGTAGGATGTTGATTATGAACGTCTGGACACCTGAGTCGAGAGATGTAGTCTCTCTTGGAAGAGCGAAGAATACCTTCCGTTCCTTGCCTGTACGTTTGCTCCCATATTTCGGCTATCGAATAGATCTGGGTTGTGGTAGTTCATGACAGTCCTACACTAACTGCCGTGATTTTTCAGGGACTAGCATACAAAATGAATCCAAGCAGATGTCCTGGTAACACATGAAGCCCGTCCTTCTTTCCATAATACGACGTTTAGAACTTCCTATTGATTTCTCTAGGATTATGTACATTTCTGTTAACTTGTGCGTAGTGTAATACTTTATGGAGCTCATTTCAGTGAGAACGTTCCTTCTTTGTAGTGCTAGTCTCACAAATAATAGCGTATATGCGGAAATGACGTAATTCCATAGAAACGAGTAATAACAGTAACTCTGTTTTCGAATGATTTATTTAACTATTCCAAGGTCGAAAGCAATTACACGCCAAATGTATGCCACACATTTGAGCCAGTGCCCGTCATGCGCCCTCAAAGCTCATCAATTTATGCTGATTTGTTGGCTTGTTGCCGCATTCATAGTTCGGGGACCATCGATGCATATTCACAGGTCATAAATAAATCCATGAAGTGTACCACGGCTGAAGTGTAAGGTTCTCCTTCTAATAAGATATGAGTATGTTGCTTTGCATTGTTTCGTGTTCGCTTAAGCACTGATTAACAACACTGCAGTTGTTATGGAGTCACAGGTTGTAGATGCATTTCATAGATTCAGAATTGTCAGCAGGTTATGAGATATTTAACAAAAGGTGTGATTTGATTACGTTTTCTCTCTCGAAAACATAAAGAGTGTGTTAGTGATTAAAATTCTTCTGGGTATTATGCAGCATCATTGCTAAAAACTAACAACAATAATAAACTAAAACCGACGTTTCGGCCGAATTGCAACGGCCTTCCTCGGGGTACGACTGGTTTTGCATGGGGATAGGTGCTTCTATTTATTACAGACTATTGATGTCTGACGTCACTGTTGTAAAAGTTTTATTTCGCCCTCATCCCATTTCATACAACTGATTAGAGAACAGTGAATAAAGCCATCAGACATTATGGTCAGTATTGACATTAAAACTTTCTTCACTAACGTACCTATTGAGGAGACTATGCGCATTCTACAGGATCGGATCCCACCAGATATCTGCGATCAGGTGCGCTTATGCCTGTCATCTACGTACTTCACTTGGCGGGGAAAATATTACGAACAGTTAGATGGATTGGCAATGGGTTCCCCGCTCTCCCCTGTAGCTGCGGACATCCTCATGGAAGCCTTTGAGCAAACGACCCTAGCTTCTGCTCCGTTACGTCCCAGTTGTTGGCTACGATATTTGGACGACACATTCGTTATCTGGCCTCACGGTGAAGCGGAATTGGGAAACGTCCTCCAGCACTTCAATAGCCCGCACAAAAATGTAAAGTTCACACATGAGACTGAAAACAATGGTACCTTGCCATTTCTGGATGTGCAAGTATACTGAACTGCCGAAGGTAAACTGGGACGCAAAGTGTACCGGAAACCAACGCACACTAATCGGTACCTGTACGCGGAGAGCCACCACCACCCAGCTCAAAAGTATTCTGTCCTGCATACGTTAACTGCCCGAGGCTACCGAATAAGCGATGAAAATAACATCAGAGAAAAATTAAAGGAGCTACAACACATGTTTCGTGCCAACAGCGATGATGACAACATCATAAGAAAGGTTATTTCGAAAGCAACACAATGAAACATGTAGTCACTGGCCAGTTAGTATTTGCTGCATTTTAGGTCAACATTACTGCACGCATGTAACTGACTTATCGAAATCACTCTTAACACAGGAAGGAGAGCCATATATGTCTCCAGTTCCGAGTAAATAAGAACCGTTTTTTTTGACATTGGGCTGTGATGAGCTGCAATGCACCACATTCATCTCTTTGGCCTTGCATTATGCGGAGTCGTTGCCTGCGTTTCCCTTCTGCATTTGGTTCATAAAAACAATTACAGTCACATTTTAAGTTAACACTGCATGAAGAGTTATTTTCAGTTTAAAACAAGAGACAGACAATCGCAGATCCAGTGGCAGAGATGTATACTGTACATCGCAATTTTTCTTGCCTGCAGTAATAGTTTCATACACAAAACGTTCAGTAACTGTTTTTGTTCGCATATTTTGGAATGAATGGTATGTTATTCTAACGAGCAATGGATGTGAGTTGGATTTGGCTGTTGATGTAACTAAAACATGTTCTGGATATCACTATCTCAAAGACACATTAATTGTGAAAGTTTTTTTTATCTGTGATGACACCTAGGCGAATGAAGAAGACACCTATCAGCAATAAGAAACACAGAATCAATAATAAATTATTTTGTAAATGACTGGTAGAACAGCAAAATCTAAGGTCTTACATAAGTCGAAATATGAGCTGTCACATTCATTTTCCTTTACACAGACCAATTTGTTAATTTCATTGTTGTATCTTAACTTATTTTCATGTGTGCATCCGTAAATAAGATTAAGTGGAAAACGTGAAGATATGAAATGCTTTTCATATGTCTTCCAGTTATTCTTTCGTATTTTCTCATTGAATCATTGTTAAAGTATTACAGGCTGAAGGTTACCTGTGATCGAAAATTTATGACTGCTCTTTGGTGCGGTGTAGCAGTTCTTTCTACCCGTGTAACATCTTTGACGATGTGATCTGTACGAATAAGGGAAACACTCTATCGCACCACCCTCAGATTTAGTGGTAAGATGGCCCACTGGATAGCTCGTCAGATGCTGAACACACATCAAGCATGAAAACAGGGAGAAGGTGTAGTGAACTGTGAAAAAAGAAGCGAGATCGAAACACTGAACGGCCCAAGATAAAGATGTGCAACATCGAACGAATTGCGAAGATCGCAGCGTAGTGGTTCTGTGGCCACAGTGTTTGACGGAGAAGGGAGAGATTCTTGTTCAGATGCCCTTGTGCCTCACATCTACTTATTTACTTTTTTTCAAAAAATTATGAAGTGTCCGTCCGGTCATTGACGAGTTTGTTCGCTGTATTCAAATTTTGGGCTGTAACGTCCGTTTGGAACAGCGAGGTGTAAAGAAGGGACCTCCAGACGTATGCACCTCCTTTCTGTTCCACGTACGGAACACATTTATGACCCTTGCGTTCCGTTTTGGAAGTTTTGACTCTTGAATTCCTTTGTTGTAACATAGTTCACACCTGTTTACTTGTTGCTTCCGTTCCTGTGAGACGTCTATGTGGCATCTCGCCTTCTCTCCCTGTTCACCACCTTTACTTGAGACGGTAATACATTCTTACCACATGACTGTTATTCTACAACCAATTTATAGCATGATAATTGATAAAACTACACAGGAAGAACAGACAAGTCGAATAAAGGACGGGGAGCCGATAACTTTCTGGAAAAAAAGAAAATGGTGCACGAGGGAGATATGAACTCAGATCTCCCGCTTTGCAGTCCAACACCGTGACCCTACAACCACGAAGCCGTGATGTTTGCAATTTGTTCCATGTTGCACATATCGAGCTTGTACCGTTCACTGTTTCGATTTTGCTTCTTTTTTCTCAGTTTAGCACACCTTCTTCCTGTTCTCATGCTTGATGTGTGTTCAGTTTCTGACTGCCTAGCGAATGGTCTATTTTACTACTAAATCTGAGGTGGTCCAACGGGGAATTTCCCTTGTAAGGGTCGCACGTTAATTCAGTTTCGTCAAGTTCTTCTTCAGTGAATTACGATATGTTGTATGTGCTTTTGCCTTAGAGATACATGGAGACACTGGCGTGTGCCATTGTTTTATAGGTTCTGTCACATCTGATTACGATATGAAAGTGTAAGTTAAATAAACTGAAGCCGGAGGCGGAGGGGCAAAGGAAATGATGATATTTGCTGCGTCGCGACTTCTATACGGAATAAGCGGCGACAAGTGAAAATGTGTGCTGGATCGAGATTAGAACCCAGGCTCTCTTGCTTATTTAGCAGTTACCTAAACAACTGCACCAGTTGGACACGATGTTTATTGAAAACGCACGCATTGTATCGGTACGTTCCCAGGCCGATTCACACTGCCATCCAGCGCCACCTACCTACAGTCGTCCTCCATGCCCGGTAATTTCAGATTCCCGAACCCGCATTGAAGGCTGTGTATTCATTGGTCACTGAGGTGAACTAATTATATGAATGCGTCATGTCTGTCCTTCCGGACATGTCTGAAAGGACAGACACCATGCATTCACATAAAGCGTAAATTCTCAATGGGTTGTATGTGTTGACAACAACTGTTTGTTTTCGAGGACACATTGTGCTTTATTTTGATTTTCCATTGCATGCAGACACCAGAAGATGGTCTGTTAACGAATGACACCAGCTTTCTATTAAATTTTGCATTAATATAGTTGTGCGTCCACCTCCATAATTGAGAAGGGGACTGTACGAACTTCTCTTCACCGATCTGATTCATAATGATAGGAAATATAGATCACGACTAGTACTTCAATATACGTAAACAGGAAGACACAGCCCCTGGTATTTTTTCGAAAAAATCGACTTTGAAATTTTTCGGCGTGCGTATACCATTTTTGTGGGTGCTAGTATTAAAGGAATCCGTAGCCGAGCAAAGAAGTGATTAGGTTCATGACAGCGAGATCACAGTATGGATTCTCGTTGCTGGTATTATTTTTCATTCCCGCTTAAAAGTAGATTTATTATAACTACAGAAATTATCAAACTTCATCCTGGAAGCTCTCTTGATAGACTGACGACCATAATCTTGTAATCTAGCTTAACATACTCCCTTGTCATCTTCGCCAGCATCTTCCCGGCTCGTAAACGTCTGATGAAGATGAAGCGAACTCTTCGATTTCTTTAAAAAGACCCTCTTCGTGGATTTATTACTGGGCAGTTAGTTCGCCTTGTACCACGAGCTGCACGAGGTGATTTTCCGCTAACAATTCAAAAGTGCTGTGAAATATTTGTTCCCCAATATTCTTGCGTTCGTGTGTACTTACAGCGAAAGAATTCAAAGTGAAGAGAGTTCTGGAGAAGGAGTTGTTCCTTATACAGGACTGGCGCCTTTAATCGCTTTGAAACTTCACTGTAAAGCAATTCGTCTTCATAATCTGCTGAAGAAGTACCAGTCACGTCACTACATTTACTGATAAAATCAGACATCTTGGAGCATTGGGAAGTGACTACCACGAAGGCTAACATACGAATGAAGTACTATATGGATTTGTGAACTGTATTTCCTTTCACATAGCACCAATCGAAAGTCGTTTGTGCACACGTCACTGCATCTGGTGAGTCAAAACTATCTGGAGGAACACCTGGAAAACCGGTTCATAAAAAAATGTTCAAATGTGTGTGAAATCTTATTGGACTTAACTGCTAAGGTCATCAGTCCCTAAGCTTACACACTACTTAACCTAAGTTATCCTAAGGACAAACAGACACACCCATACCCGAGGGAGGACTCGAACCTCCGCAGGGACGAGCCACACAGTCCATGACTGCACAGCCTTAGACCGCTCGCCTAATCCTCTGCGGCTGGGTTCATACGGTAAGTCGTACCGTGCCTGGACGTATATCGGAAAAGTCAGCTCCTAGTGGGTGGAAACGTACCTGCACAGACACCGGGAAGTGGGTTCATGGTGTATTGGAATCTACATGCAGTAATAGAGTTATAATGGGCAACTACTTCCAAAATTTTAGTGAAAAAATTGATTTTCCATGTTAGTGGTTATTAAAATAATAAAAGATTCGTTAGATATGGGTAATTTGCACAGCCATAATAAATCTTCCCTTAGAGTTACGTTGGAAAGAAGTCTGACCCACAGACCTCGCGCATATTGAAACGTAGCACTCACTCGCTCGGCTACGGACTTCTTCAATACTAGCGCCCATACAAAAGTTATAAGCGCATCTAAGATTTTCGAACACGATTTTCTCGAAAATGGTTTTCATGTCTACATATGTCGAAGTCCTAGTCGAGTCCTACACACCCGGCCAACGGGCTTCAGATCTCTGAGGGGAAGTTCCTACCGTCATCTTGTCAGTCATTAGCGTGGCTGACTGAAATGGGAGGACCCCCGCTCGATTCCTGGTACTGCCAGGGATTTTTCCTTGTTGTGTGGTGGTGGGAATGGTTGGGGGGGTGTGGGGACAGAATGGGTTGCTCTCAGACTTGTGATGCCCATTGAGGATCTATTTCACAGAGTAGTAACGGCTCCAGGTCATCAAGTCTGACAACGGTCGGGAGAGCAGTGCGGTGACTCAAAGCCCATCGGTGCCGCATCCATTTATGCCACTGGCGGAGGATGACACGGCGGTCGGTCGGTAACGACGGTCCCACCAGAGCCTGTCGACGGAGTTTACAGCTATCATTAGTTTTCAGAACTACAGGTGTTGTCTGTAGTCGTCGCAACCACGTATGTCAGTACGACAGAGACGTTGTCATGCGTCCAACGCTCCTGCCCAGCTCTAGGGAGCCCGGCCCCGCATCGGCCCTGGGTGCGACAGCGGGCCTCATTAAGAGCTCGCAGGTGGTCATCAGACTGCGCTGATACATTATACATGCGACGGCGGCCGGCCGCGCCTCGCTTTATTAACGGCGCCGCAGCTGCGGCGGTCGCACACTCTGCCCCGACGCCTAATTACCCCGGGCATTACCTCCCACGTGAATCCCCAACCCCAGTGCGCGCCTATTGGAAAATCCGCTAATTTCGCCTCGGCGTAGAACTGCGCTGCGTTTTCTGTGGCGCTTCTGATTAATGTGCCACTGGCAAAGAATACTGACATCTCCCGTCCGACTCTGTCGCGTTCAAGTCAAACCAGTCCATACCGCGCTCATACGAGCCACCAATGTGGCAGAAAAATATCGGTATTGAAAGTAATAATCAACGGCGGGCGGCTGCACAATCGTGCGGCTCCTTTCATAGCATTCAGATGGTGCCCTCCATAATCGTCTAGCCACTGCGCTACTGTTCTCACCCATTCCCAGGTTAATAAAACATAACCCAATACAAGGAAGACCAAGAAAGGTCGACTGTGGAAAAAATTCGTGTAGTCGTAAATTTTTGCAAAGTAGTAGTGGGGGGCATCATGACCAATATATTGAAAATTTTGACCAGTTGGGTCCGTTTTTCTTTCATACCTCGAAATCCGCGGCTTCTAGAGAAAATGTTTATCAGTGAAAGAGTACAAAACATTAAATGATCTACAGAACATGCCACAGTGATTTCTTTGAAGTCAGTACAGCCATTAGACTGTTGTTTATTTACAGTGTTGCGTTTACACTTATACAATCACGATTTCGACTTCAAAGTGCCATTCTCAAGTGTTTTCTGAAAGCAGGTTAGTCAATACAAGTGAAATACATAACAAGTGATATAACATTATAAGAATCCATATTTATAATGCTAACTTACAAGTGTTATACGTTGCCTAATATGGCATACTGTCATATTAAAATACACTATTACATACATTGTCTAACAGTCGATATATTTGGCAGAGCCTACTGCTTCGTTTCATCACTGAGTGTACCATCTTGACTGAATGACAGTTGGCTAAGTGTCCCATTGTCTTGTTCAAAGGACTTCCTGTTACAAGCATGTGACTTTTTTATTGTATGCTAAGATAAACAGGTACTGCAAAGACGTGACAACTACCAAAGACAATAAATTGTACTACTGGACACTGAGTCACAAGATTAAAAGAAAAAGTCACATGCTTGTAACAGGAAGTTCTTTGACCAAGACAATTTGACGCTTAGTCAACTGTCATTCAGTCAAGATGGTATACTCAGTGATGAAACAAAGCAGTAGGCTCTGCCAGAAATATCGACTCTCACACAATGTGTCTAATAGTGTATTTCAATACGACAGTATGCCATATTAGGCAACGAATAACACTTGTAAGTTAGCATTATAAATATGGATTCTTATATGATTATATCACTTGTTATGTATTTCACTGTTCTTGTATAATCTGCTATCAGAAAACACTTCCGAATGGCACTCTGAAGCCGAAATCATGATTGTATAAGCGTAAATAACAACAGTCTAATGGCGGTGCTGACTTTAAAGAAAGATATTATGTCTGTGGCCTTGCATTATGAAATAATTGTCATGCTGATTTTTTCTCCAAGATTAATAGCTTCCGCGTTGTAGGAGTGGAAAAATGGCAGATTCGAAATTATAGTATACAAAGCATTAGCTGCCAGTGGACACTGAAATACGAGTGGTGTTTAACAGGTAATCCATCACTTCTTTGCTCTCGGCCAGTTTCAGATGAAAAAACGCCGAATTTGTTGTGGAACATTGTGGAAAATTCCTGCTCCAGCCCTGATAATGCCATGAAGGTTCGATAGGTGCCAGCCATGTACGTGGGCTTCAAAACGACGTTTGTATCGGAGGTGTGTTCCAAGCAGAGATCTGTCATTGTGTTTCTTTTGGAGGAAAACCAGAGCATCGCAGATATTCAGAAAGTCAACGGTGAACCGCCAGTGGACAAAATCACGGCGATTCATTGTGTGGGGCGTCTGTCATACATCCTCTCCGTATGTGAAATGTCCTGCTTTTATCAGTTCTGCCTTCTTGTAGTTTTTACTGTAAAAATAAGCACTAGATGTTTATTGCTGCTACATCTAATACTCTTGTCCATAAGGCAAAACACCATATTCTTGAATGCCCCTTCCAAGAGCACATACTTGCCTTCTGGTCAATAGGATCAACTCCTGATGTGTGTTCATTAAAGACTAAGGTTAGTTTTAAGTTTTTCACCTACAGTGATGCTGTTTTGCAGAGACTTAGCAACATCACACATCTGTTCTTTTTTGGTTACACAACGTACAACTGTCTTTCAGACGAAAACGTTGATTACAATAGTTTCGAGGTCATGGAAGCCTTTATTTCGAGTAGATTTTCGCTTTCGTTTAGCTACACTACCGCTTACTGGAATTTTGGATGGTGTACTTGAATTCCGCTCAGTGGTTCACACTATTGAGGTCCATCAGACCGATAAACAAATCAGCAATTCAGTTGCCTTTATCATCTAGTTGTTTCACCTGGGATGCTCGAAGCCCTGGGTTCGTTACCTGCTGACCATAAGTGTCTGAATCTCTGTTGTCTTCTTGATCAGAGAGATCATCTGTGCAGACCTTCGTCTTTACAGTTAGTATGTTACATTATTATCTTCTAAGTAAGAAATAATAGTCTCTTAAATACTTATTCTGTTTATGATGAAATACTTACGTTCATCTGAAAGTATTTTGGGATTGAGAAATACACTTAAACCTGCACTTCACTCACCATAAAGTGTATTATTGGTATGCTGTATAAATCGATTCAATTCAGGAACTGCTGGCACTTTTTGAGTTGGCTGCAATGATTGGAGCCACTTACCGCACCTCTACTGTACGTCTTGCAAAGAAGATGTCAGTATATCTGATGAAATACGACTGATAATGTTCAGTAATTTGCTGTAATACATTGCTTGACTGAAGCTGAAATATGTGACGTCAAATTACATTTAGGTAGGCTACTTCTGTTATATAGGGAACCGGTTTAAGACTTTGAGCCTTTTGAGATGTTTGGAGGGCTCAGGCTGGGATGATGCATTTGATAACCCTAGTGCTGCGAAAAGTATTCCGATCATTCGTAATGGAGGCAATGAAATCAACATGGTCGAATAGATTTTGTTACCATGTTATCCCTGGGACTGGTCGTTCAGTGTAATAGACATCTGACAGTTCCAACTGTGAAGCTCTCTTGCGTAATAGATTACTTAGCAACAGCAAATAAATACTCATTTAAGAAGCTCAAAATAAGTCATCTGTATAAAGACGAGCTCAGTGAAGTTATTCTGTATAATCACTTGATAGAAGTGGACAGAAAATCACGAGGAGCTATAGTCTGTACGTAAACTGAAACAAGAGCAGCCCCCATGGTGGGTGAGGTTGCCCTTTCCAGAAGAACCTTACAGCTGCCGTACAGGATAACAGAATCAGTTTCCCCTCTTGCAGTATAGAACAGTTTGCAGAGATTTACGGACATTCTGTCTTCATGATTGTTTTGCGTTAGTATTTTTAGTAATTCATATCTGTATTGAGCATAGCATTAACGCACTTTATGGAAAACAGACAACCCCGGGCATCTATAAAAATAAAAATCAATTGCCTCATGTAAAAAAAAAGTCATCATCTGAGAGCGGATTGTCCGATTTGGTAGAATTTTTCGTGGTAGTTGTTGTCAGGACAAGGTATGTATGGAAAAATGCTTTGGAAAATCCACCGAAAAGGTCAGAAATTCAAGTCAAGTGTGAAAGACCATGACTTGAGAACGACTTGACAAATTTGATTTTTCTTGTTTCATATGAAAAAGAAAATTTAAAAATTGTTTTCATTTTGATGGTTCTGCTGTCACGTCTTTTCAGAGCAAAAAAAAAAAAAAAAAAGCTGTCTGACAGTCATATATAATATATGTGATAGCGTATGTTATAGACGGTGAAGAAAATTTCGCGCACTCGGACTTCACTGCGCAATTTCTCATACATTGCCAATACAAAATTTCATCCTGCTCATCTTTCTGGCAGTAAATGGACGTTAAAGATCGGAAATCTCGCAACACTGTAATTACATGTTCGGTAACTACCTCTGTCAGCGCTTACTGTGAATCGTCTACAAAACATTTGCCGTTATGTATTACGAACACAGAAATGGAAATACAACCATTTTCATTGGCCAGCTTTTAAAGAAACCTTTTGCATGTCGTGAACATGAATTGTTTCGTATCACTGTACATACTAGATCCTAAACCTGTTTTCTGTGTACCCTCCCCCAAGAGTCCCATCGATTAATACCAACTATTATTCTTGCCACGTTTAGGTCCATAACAATTCGTTAGGGCATTACCTCACCAAGACCATTGGGGGAGGGTACACAGAAAACAGCTTTGGAATCTAGTACATGAGCCGGTCGCGCTGGCCGAGTGGTTCTAGGCGCTTCAGTCTGGATCCGCGTGACTGCTACGGCCGCAGGTTCGAATCCTGCCTTGGGCATGGGTGTGTGTGATGTACTTAGGTTAGTTAGGTTTAAGTAGTTCTAAGTTCTAGGGGACTGATGACCTCAGATGTTAAGTTCCATAGTGCTCAGAGCCAATCTATTAGATGCACGGCGTGCAAAAGGCTTCTTCAAAAGCTGACCAATGAAAACGATTTACTTCCATTTCTGTGTTCGTAACACATAACTGCAAATGTTTTGTAGAAGACCCACTGTAGCGCTGTATGACGATTAAGACGTAAGATACCGTACCAAGCAGACTACTTTAGCAAATAAAAATAAATATGCCTCTGAACTGAATTCTCGACCTCCTTCATGCCAACACAAAGTGCTATCCATTACACCAGCTTTAAGCAATGCTTTACCTGCTGACAGAGGTAGTTAACGTAAATGAGATTAGAGTTGCCAGACTGCCAATCTTTAACGTTCATTTACTGCTCGAAATATGCGCAGGATGACATTTGTGAGAGACATTTTTGTTTTGCCAGCATGTGAACAATCGAGTTGCAAAGTCCGAGCTTACGAATTTTTCTTTACTCAGTGTAAAAGGGAAACGTTGTTACCTAAACACTGGAAAAGTTCTTGACCAATTTACTACAAAATTTTTTCTACATTCTAATGAACGTTTGAATAGACATAGGCTATTCATTTCTGTAATATATATGTAAAAGATAAATATATATGTAACGCAGAACACGGAAGTGTATTTACCACAAATCTCGAAAAGTTCTTGACCAAATTACTTCCAATGTTTACATGATATTGTAATGAACATTCGGACGCACTTAGGCTATATATTTCCGTAATACATTGAATATATAAATACATATGTAATGTATTAAGGAGACGCTGTTAAAGAAATCTCGGAAAGATATTGACGTATTTACCTCAAATCTTAACACGATGTTCTACTGAACATTCAGACGGAAATGAATGGCTCAAAATGGTTCAAATGGCTCTGAGCACTATGCGACTTAACTTCTGAGGTCATCAGTCCCCTAGAACTAGGAACTAATTAAACCTAACTAACCTAAATACATCAAACACATCCATGCCCGAGGCAGGATTGGAGCCTGCGACCGTAGCTGTCGCTCGGCTCCAGACTGTGGCGCCTAGAACCGAACGGTCACACAGGTCGGCACGGAAATGAACTTAGAGAGGGTGAGGAGGATATGTACGGAGTGACTGAACATTCAGACGGAAATGGCCATAGACAGTGGGGAAGGAGGATATGAGAGGGGAGAGGGGGGGGGGGAGAGGGTTATGCACAGAGTGGCCGGAGTGGCCGAGCGGTTCTAGGCGCTTCAGTCAGGAACCGCACGACCGTTTAACGGTCGCAGGTTCGAATCCTGCCTCAAGCATGGATGTGTGTGATGTCCTTAGGACTAGTTACGGTTAGCTAGATGTTTTCAAGGGTGCCCATAGACTTTATTTGTCTGTTTATCGACTCTGACCTGCGAGTTTGTTTAGTTCAGAAAGTTATGCTACGGCTCTGTGGTATATGGCTGAAAGTAGAAGTGATTTTGAATTTTTCTGTCAGATGCCACATTATATAGCTTATTCTGAAAGTTTCGATTACTTTCTTACTTTATTATGGGACCTGCAGCATATACGAGCTCTATTTAAAAAATTCCGGAACATTTGTAATTTCGCGCCAATGGTGTGCTGGAGTGAATTGCGGTTGGCATTCGTGCACGAGCCTGTGTGTAATGTGTAACTGTCGGACGTTTCATTGTTGTACGTTTATTAGTTACCGTTTAGTGCAGGGGCATTATCATGGAGGAGCATCCATCTTCCAATCCTGTGCAACTGGTCGAACCCGCCGAATGTGCTGTAGCAATCGGTTCATACCGGACTGGTAAAGTGTAGCATTAATGGTTTCACCTGCAGAAACAAATTTCTTGTGTACAATGCCGTTGTTGAAGAAGACTAGCAACAGTGTTTCCACCTTTGAATTTTGCAGGCGGCTTTCTTTGGTCGCGGGTAAGACGGTGCACACCATGACAACGATTGCCGTTTTGATCCGAATTGAACCGGTAGCACCAGGTTTCATCTCCCGTGACGATGGTGTTCAGAAGCAATGGATCCTGGTCATACATGGAAATGAAATCACCAGCAGGTTCCATCCGTTTTGCTTTCTGTGAGCTCGTGCTGCACAAGTCGGGAGCAGATCTTCCCTTTACCCAAATCATGGCGGACGATGGTGTGCGCCGCGTCCTTGCTGATGCCCAACTCCTCCGCAATCAATCTGAGAGTCCGTCGTCGATCTTGTGCCAGCATTTGTCGCACTTTCTCGATCTTCTCTGTGGTCCTGGTTATCGATGGCCGACCTGAACGTGGCTCATCATTCCCTTCACGGAAACGTTTAAATCACTCGTAAACACATTTTCTGCTCACGGCTTCCCTCCCGTAAAGCTGCACCAACATTCCAAGTGTCTCCGATGCAGTCTTCCTCAGTTTCTAGCAGAACTTGATCTTTACGTGTTGCTACATTGTGCTTTGACACTACCTCTCACACTGACTACGTTCAACTGGTCGCAGTCATATGCAGAGCATGCCGCGTGTAGATTCTCATCTAGTCTCTGAAGATCCATCAGCATGCACACACACATGCGTCAACTTGCCGTTCAAAAATGATACAATTCACCGAACTTTTTAGACACACCTCATACAACGTATATATATGCCTCTGCATCGCGATAACGCTACCGCATATTCATCCCAGTTGGTACGTGACTATTGCACATTACGCAGAGAACTAGGAGACATATTGGTGCCTGATAGTTTATTTTAGTGTTGTTGTCGTGGACTGCAGTCCAGAGACTGATTTGATGCAGGTTTCCATGCTACTCCATCCTGTGCAAGCTTCTTCATCTCCAAGTACCTACTGCAAACGACAACCTTGTGAATCTGCTTAGTGGATTCATCTCTTCGTCTCCATCCACGCATTTTACTCTCGAAGCTTCACTCAAATACTAAATTAGTGATCCCTTGATAGCTCAGAACGTACCTTCTCCTGAGTTACGTTAACTACCCATCTAATATTCAGCATTCTCCTGCAGCACCATATTTCGAAAGCTTCTATTCTCTTCTTGTATAAACTGTGTATCGTCAATGTTTCACTTCCATACAAGGCTACACTCCACACAAATACTTTCAGAAAAGACTTCCTGACACTTAAATCTATACTCGATGTAAACAAACTTCTCTTCTTCAGAAACGCTTTCCTTGCCGTTGCCAGTCTACATTTTATAACCGCCCTACTTCGACCATCATCGGCTATTTTCCTCACCAAATAACAAAACTCATCTACTACTTTAAGGGTCTCATTTCCTAACCTAATTCCCTCAGCATCACCTAATTTAATCCAACTAAATTCCATTACCCTCCTTTTGCTTTTCTTCATGTTGATCCTATACCCTCCTTTCAAGACACTGTCCATTCCGTTAAACTGCTCTTCCAGGTTCCTTGCTGCCTCTGACAGAATTACAGTGTCATCGGCAAAGCTCAAAATTTTTATTTCTTCTCCATGGATTTTAATTCCTACTCCAAATTTCTCATTTGTTTCCTGTACTGCTTGCTCAAAATATAGACTGAATAACATCGGGGATAGGCTACAACCCTGTCTCACTCCCTTCCCAACCACTTCTTCCCTTTCACGCCCCTCGACTCTTATAACCGCCATCTGGTTTCTGTAAAAACACTAAACAGCCTTTCAATTCCAGTATTTCACCCCTGCCACCTTCAGAATTCCAGGCAACATTGTCTAAAGCTTTCTCTAAGTCTATAAATGCCAGAAACGTAGGTCGGCCTGTCCTTAATCTATCTTCTAAAGTAAGTCGTAGGCTCAGTATTGCCACAAGTGTTCCAACATTTCTAAGGAATCCAAACCGCTCTTCCCCAAGGTCGGCTTCCACCAGTTTTTCCATTCGCCTGTAAAGAATTCCAGTAAGTATTTTGCAGCCGTGACTTATTAAACTGATAGTTCGGTAATTTTTACACCTGTCAACACTTACTTTCTTTGGGATTGTAACTATTATGTTCTTCTTGAAGTCTGAGGGGCCGGCCGGAGTGGCCGAGTGGTTCTGGGCGCTAGCGCCTAGAACCGCTCGACCGCTACGATCGCAGGTTCGAATCCTGCTTCAGGTATGGATGTGTGCGATGTCCTTAGGTTAGTTAGGTTTAAGTAGTTCTAAGTTCTAGGGGACTGATGGCCTCAGAAGTTAAGTCCCATAGTCCTCAGAATCATTTGAACCATTTGAAGTCTGAGGGTATTTCGCCTGTTTCATACATCTTTCTCTCCACATGGTAAAGTTTTGTCATGGCTGGCTCTAATAGAATGTTGTCTAATCCCGGGGGCTTGTTTCGACTTAGGTCTTTCAGTGCTCTGTCAAAATCTTCACGCAGTATCATATCCCCATATCATCTTCATCTACGTCCTCTTCCATCTCCACAATACTGCCCTCAGGTACATCACCCTTGTATAGACTCTCTATGTACTCCTTCCCCTTTCTGATTTCCCTTCTTTGTTTAGTACTGATTTATCATCTGAGCACTTGATATTCATATGAGTGGTTATCTTGTCTCCAAAGGTCTCTTTCATTTTCCTGTGGGCAGTATCTATGTTAGCCCTAGTGATATATGCCTCTACACCCTTACATTTATCCTCTGGGCATCACTGCGTAGCCATTTTGCACTTCCTGTAGATCTCATTTTTTAGACGTTTGTATTCCTTTTTGCCTGCTTCATTTACTGCATTTTTATATTTTCTTCATTCATCAATTACATTCAGTATCTCTTACCCAAGGATATTAACTAGCCCTCGTCTTTTTACCTAATTGATCCTCTGCTGAATTCACTCTTTCATCTCTCAAAGCTACCCTTTCTTCTTGTTCTGTATTTCTTTCCCCCGTTCTTGTCAATCGTTCCCTAATGCTCTCTCCAAAATATTTTAGTATATAAACTTAATTCGGTTTTATTGCTTTCATCAGTATAGGCACTGGCGTTGTAGACGGTCATATGTCAACTTTGAATAAATATAGTTGGTTATATCACTATTTTCAGTAACGTCTTAAAGTTGCTATAATTTGCTGTTGCACGTATAGGGTAACACGTTTTCCATTATCTAACAGTTGTAGAAATTCTAGTTTGACAGTTACAAACCCCCCCCCCCCCCCCCCCCCCCGACCATGAATCATGGACCTTGCCGTTGGTGGGGAGGCTTGCGTGCCTCAACGATACAGGTAGAAGTCCCGTAGGTGCAACCACAAGGGAGGGGTGTCTGTTGACAGGCCAGACAAACGTATGGTTGCTGAGGAGGGGCAGCAGCTTTTTCAGTAGTGGCAGGGGCAACAGTCTGGATTATTGACTGACCTGGCGTTCTAACACTAACCAAAACGGCCTTGCTGTTCTGGTACTGCGAACGGCTGAAAGCAAGGGGATACTACAGCCGTAATTTTTACCGAGGGCATGCAGTTTTACTGTATGATTCAATGATGATAGCGGCCTCTTGGGTAAAATATTCCGGAGGTAAAATAGTCCCCCATTCGGATCTCCGGGAGGGGACTACTCAAGAGGACGTCGTTATCAGGAGAAAGAAAACTGATGTTCTACGGATCGGAGAGCGGAATGTCGGATCCCTTAATCGAGCAGGTATGTTAGAAAATTTAAAAAGGGAAATGGATAGGTTAAAGTTAGATATAGTGGGAATTAACGAAGTTCGGTGGCAGGAGGAACAAGATTTTTGGTCAGGTGAATACAGGGTTATAAATACAAAATCAAATAGGGGTAATGCAGGAGTAGGTTTAATAATGAATGAAATAATAGGAGTGCGAGTAAGATACTACAAACAGCATAGTGAACGCATTATTGTGGCCAAGATAGACACGAAGTCCACGCATACTACAGTAGCGCCAATTTACATGCCAACTAGCTCTGCAGATGACGAAGAAATTGATGAAATGCATGGAGAGATAAAAGAAATTATTCAGATAGTGAAAGGAGGCGAAAATTTAATCATCATGGGTGACTGGAATTCTATAGCAGGAGGAGGGAGAGAAGGAAACATAGTAGGTGAATACGGATTGGGGCTAAGAAATGAAAGAGGAAGCCGCCTGGTAGAATTTTGCACAGAGAATTACTTAATCATAGCTAACACTTGGTTCAAGAATAATAAAAGAAGGTTGTATACATGGAAGAACCCTGGGGATACTAAAAGGTTTCAGATAGATTATATAATGGTATGACAGAGATTTAGGAACCAGGTTTTAAATTGTAATACATTTCCAGGGGCAGATGTGGATTCTGACCACAATCTATTGTTTATGAACTGTAGATTAAAACTGAAGAAACTGCAAAAAGGTGGGAATTTAAGGAGGTGGGACCTGGATAAACTGACTAAACCAGAGGTTGTACAGAGTTTCAGGGAGAGCATAAGGGAACAATTGACAGGTATGGGGGAAAGAAATACAGTAGAAGAAGAATGGGTAGCTTTGAGGGATGAAATAGTGAAGGCAGCAGAGGATCAGGTAGGTAAAAAGACGAGGGCTAGTAAAAATCCTTGGGTCACAGAAGAGATAATGAATTTAATTGATGAAACGAGAAAATTCAAAAATGCATTAAATGAAGCAGCCAAAAAGGAATCCAAACGTCTCAAAAATGAGATCGACAGGAAGTGCAAAATGACTAAGCAGGGATGACTAGAGGACAAATGTAAGGATGTCGAGGCTTATCTCACTGGGGGTATGATAGATACTGCCTACAGGAAAATTAAAGAGACCTTTGGAGAAAAGAGAATCACTTGTATGAACATCAAGAGCTCAGATGGAAACCCAGTTCTAAGCATAGAAGAGAAAGCAGAAAAGTGGAAGGAGTATATAGAGGGTCTATACAAGGGCGATGTACTTGGGGACAATATTATGGAAATGGAAGACGATGTAGATGAAGATGAATTGGGAGATATGATACTGCATGAAGAGTTTGACAGAGCACTGAAAGAACTGAGTAGAAACAAGGCCCCAGGATGGACAACATTCCATTAGAACTACTGACAGCCTTGGCAGAGCCAGTCCTGACAAAAATCTACCATCTGGTGAGCAAGATGTATGAGACAGGCGAAATTAACTCAGACTTCAAGAAGAATATAATAATTCCAATACCAAAGAAAGCAGGTGTAGACAGATATGAAAATTACCGAACTATCAGTTTAATAAGTCACAGCTGCAAAATACTAACGCGAATTTTTTACAGACGAATGGAAAAACTGGTAGAAGATGACCTTGGGGAAGATCAGTTTCGATTCCGTAGAAATGTTGGAATACGTGAGGCAATACTGGCCCTAAGACTTACCTTAGAAGAAAGATTAAGGAAAGGCAAACATACGTTTCTAGCATTTGTAGACTTAGAGAAAGCTTTTGACAATGTTGACTGGAGTACTCTCTTTCAAATTCTGAAGGTGGCAGGAGTAAAATACACGGAGCGAAAGGCTATTTACAATTTGTACAGAAACCAGATGGCAGTTATAAGATTGGAGATACATGAGAGGGAAGCAGTGGTTGGGAAGGGACTGACATAGGGTTGTAGCCTCTCCCCAAAGTTATTCAATCTGTATATTGAGAACGCAGTAAAGGAAACAAAAGAAAAGTTCGGAGTAGGAATTAAAATCCATGGAGAAGAAATAAAGACTTTGAGGTTCGCCGATGACATTGTAATTCTGTCACAGACAGCTAAGGACTTGGTAAAGCAGTTCGGAATGGACAGTGTTTTGAAAGGAGGGTATAAGATGAACATCAACAAAAGCAAAACGAGGATAATGGAATGTAGTCGAATTAAGTGGGGTGATGCTGAGGGAATCAGATTAGGAAATGGCACTTAAAGTAGTAAAGGAGTTTTGGTATTTGGGGAGCAAAATAGCTGATGATGGTCGAAGTAGAGAGGATATAAAATGTAGACTGGCAATAGCAAGAAAAGCGTTACTGGAGAAGAAAAATTTGTTAACGTCGAGTATAGATTTAAATGTCAGGAAGTCGTTTCTGAAAGTATTTGTATGGAGTGTAGCCATGTATGGAAGTGAAACATGGACGATAAATAGTTTGGACAAGAAGAGAATAGAAGGTTTCGAAATGGGGTGCTACAGAAAAATGCTGAAGATTAGATGGGTAGATCACATAACTAATGAGGAGGTATTGAATGGAATTGGGTAGTAGAGGAGTTTTTAGCACAACTTGACCAGAAGAAGGGATCGGTTGGTAGGACATATTCTGAGGCATCGAGGGATCACCAATTTATTATTGGAGGGCAACGTGGAGGGTAAAAATCGTAGAGGGAGACCAAGAGATGAATTCACTAAGCAGATTCAGAAAGATGTAGGCTGCAGTAGGTACTGGGAGATGAAGAAGCTTGCACAGGATAGAGAGTAGCATGGAGAGCTGCATCAAACCAGTCTCAGGACTGAAGACCACAAGAACAACAACAGTTACAGAAAATTATCAAACAACTTTCAAAAGTTGCAGAAAATAGTATTACAATCAAGAACCCAGGCAGCAGTAATGGTTTACTCAGAGATGACATAGGTCCATCTTCAGCGTCAAGATACGTGCTGATGGAGGCGATAAAGTCGAAATAGGCTTATATACGAAAAGGAAATGTCAAGCAACTTATCGTTTTCCAAATCTCTGCAGAGTGGTAAAGTGCCGTTTTGCTTCTGTTCTATCAGGACCAGATACGAGTTGTCGGCGATGGCTGGCAACTCACATGCAATTGTGTGTGTGATTTTGTAGGGACAGTAAAAGGCTTATGTGTTCTGGATTCATTTTGTGTCGTGCTTTCGGGAATCGGTTATAGCTCTACTGGGAGAGATTCCTCTGCTTCGTGTGATCGGTCATGAGACACACATGTGTCACGTGTGTTTGCTATTTCAGCCACGTGATAGACAGCGCCGTGTAATTTTGCTGTGTGTTGTATTCTGTTAGCATGTGTTAATATCGCCTAGTTACTGTATGATATTTGTTTTATTCAATGTCGTAGTGATACGACAAGGGTAGAGTTTACTGGAGGAAATAGTTTGCATGTTTCGAAGAGGATAACCGAGAAGTATGCGGGTGTGTACCGTGTACAGTACTAGTCACTAAATTGAGACTGGAGTCACCACCGTTCGTCAGATATCCATGGTAGCGTAATCTGCGGACGTGCTATTGACACAGTACTAAGTTTGTCCGGCTGGAATTTTTGTTTTCTATTATCTTGTTGACGCCGCATGTACGCGTTTCGGCGTGTTTAATAGTGTCGCCGTCGCCTTTCGTTGTCTTGGTTTTACGAGTTCCTGTTGTGATTTGGGATTGACGTGTCTATGATTCACGTGTGTTCTCATTTTTTGTTGTGTATTTTCAGTGCTCTTGAAAGTACGAAGGACTTGTGGTCGTTGTACGAACATATTTTATGCTTCTCTCTTTGATGTGGAAGTCTGCATTGTTATTTAGTTGACCTCGTATAGTACTAAAGGAAGAACGGACGTGTGTTTGCTGTCTCTGTCGTGTACTTACATTAGTTGGACTCCTTAAGTTTCTTTGGTAAAGTACTACACCAAGAATGAGTCTCACTTATTGGTGATTAACCTAAGGCGCACGTTTGATTTGGAGTTACTGCTAGTGCCTGTTTAGTTACGAAGGGTTTGTTCCCTGCCAGAAATGGGGGGACTAGTTTAAGTTACGTTTAGTCCCTGTAAGAACAATAGTAGGTGGTTATAATGACCTACTGACATATGTCCAACTTGCGCCAAGCTAAACACGGTGCTAATTGTCGATTCAGTAGATTGAGTAACTTTGGGTGTGGCTTAGAGCGGCCACTGTTTGCTTGTTATGTTTACTGCTGAATGCTTGCTCGCGTTCATTCTTTGTTTTTTTTTAATGTTAAAAATTTTCTGTAACCAGATTTTCATTAATGCACCTCTGGTTTACTTTTATGTCACTGCGTAAGGGACTGCTGAAAAATAAATTTGAAGTCAGAACTTTTTTAGCTTTTCGGATTAAATTTTGTAACAATTCTTAAGCAATGTTTTGCTCTTTGTATTTTTTAATGTCCTCGGAGAGTGCTGTTGCGCCTTACAGTTCGACCAACCCAGTTATTCAGTAATGTGTTACAGAGCAAAAGAGCCCGGCTTTCTTGCGTCTTTCTCTTTCGGCTACCGACGGGTTGCACGCCATCGTCGTCACCCATGCCGCGCTGGTACTGTCTGTACACCTCTTCGCTTCCGGCATCTTGTTCGCTGAAGGGATTTCGGACGTCTTAATGGGTGCTGCAGCCAGCAAACTGTTAACGCGCTTTTAGAAAAGAGAAAAAAAAGTAAAAAAAAGGAAAAAGTTACTTTAAAACAAACATTTGTCAGCCGTGAACATCCTCAGTTGCAAATGACCATCTCTCCGCTAGCCCCTTCCCACGCTCTTTGCGCGTTTCCCTTCGTTTCCACTGTCGTATTACCACCTCGCTGCTGCTTTTGAATGGTTTCAACTTCTCCTCCCTTTTGCCCATTCACTGGACATCATTTATGGCCCCAGTAAGTACTTCGATGACTAGTGAAATTAATATCCTCAAGTTGGTACTTCCGATAAACTAAGCGGTACTTTTGACTACAGTTCGCCGGCCGGAGTGGCCGTGCGGTTCTAGGCGCTACAGTCTGGAGCCGACCGACCACTACGGTCGCAGGTTCGAATCCTGCCTCGGGCATGGATGTGTGTGACGTCCTTAGGTTACTTAGGTTTAACTAGTTCTAAGTTCTAGGCGACTGATGACCTCAGAAGTTAAGTCGCATAGTGCTCACAGCCATTTCACTACAGTTCTTTTGGCCGATATACGTACTTCGATCATTTTATACTACAAGGATTTACTTAACTAATCACTGAAAATTTAACCCAGTTTCCTTTTGTATATCCTTCCCTGGCTGATTTATTGAATCACGAGTCCTAAGTTCCGATTTTCTGCAAACTGGATCCGTCAACGCTGCCTGGGACGCTATCCATGGTTCAGTGGATGTCGTGCCTCCAGTAGTGAAGGCAGTATAATTACGGTTACTAACGACACCGCCACACGGGGTAGGCGCGCGGTCTAAGGCGCCTTGTCACGGCCCGTGCGGCTTCACCCCGCCGAAGATTCGAGTCCATCCTCGGGCATGGGTGTGTGTGTTGTCCATACTTACTTTAACTTAGATTAAGTTGTGCGTAAGCTTAGGGACCGATGACCTCAACTGTTTGGTCCCATAAAAATTTACTTACGACACTGACATCTCCCCACCTGTTGTTTATTCCTCGTTGCTGAGCAGCATGTTTATTCGTTTGACATCCATACGAATCTATTGAGTAAAAAGTAGATACATGAGTAGTTCATTTTTGTGTGACGCAGTTCAGTTAATGGAATAGTCCAACGATGCATTGCACTCGACAGTAACGTGACTGCTATTTCAGTCTTTCCTTGCAGAATAATCTATAGCCATATTAAAGAGAATAACAAACGCAAAATATACTCTTTACATTTTCGTTGCGTTGGTAACACCGGATAGCAAGCGGAAACACGAAAGCACGCACCTTCGCAGCAGACAGAGGCAGGTACTAAGATAGCGCTGATCGACAGAGTGCGGAGGTTCGAGTCCTCCCCCGGGCATGGGTGTGTGTGTTTGTCCTTAGGGCTTAGGATAATTTAGGTTAAGTAGTGTGTAAGCTTAGGGACTGATGACCTTATCAGTTAAGTCCCATAAGATTTCACGCAAATTGGAACATCAACAGAGCGCAGTGCGAAAATTCCTGAAATGCCCTTTCATAGCACTCTACGCACTTCCCCTTTTTGGTGCCTTTTTATCTTCGATTTTACTTTTGCCTCTGCTTACTTAATCTTCCTGAAAATCTTTAAAAAAATATTGAAATTACAGTGTTTGTATTCCTAAGCCAGGCCAATGCCTTCCACATTCCAGAAACACTTTGCTGTTGCTGAAGGCAGTAGATACATCAATCCGTGTTATTTGCAATTGCAATTTTAGGGGGCCGAAAGTACGGAGGTGCAGGAGGAGGAGGAGATTACGGTTTAAAGCCCTGGCGACATCGAGGTCATTACTGACGAGGGCACAAGCTCGTATTAGGAGAGAATGGGGGAGGAAACGGCCGTGCCCTTTCAAAGGAACCATCCCTGCATTTGCCTGAAGCGATTTAGGGAAATCACGGAAAACCTGAATCAGGATGGCCGGACGCGGGTTTGAACCGACGTCCTCCTGAATGCGAGTGCAGTGTGCTAGCCACTGCGCCTCCTCGCTCGGTGCCTTGTTATTTGGTTGGCACTAATGAACGGCTATAAACTTGACAGGTTGGCAGTTAAGAGTGAATTTTTGACCACTAAGCTTCGCCCACTACGAACGCACCACGTGCAGCAGCGCTGCGCTCGAACGCAGAATTGCAGATCAGCACAGAATTGCGCAGAATGGAGCAGTGTGTTCGTAGGTGCGCAGTACTGTTCCAGAGTGACTGTGCGTGCGCGAAAATAAATAAATAAACGAGAAATGCCGTCCAAACAGAGGGCACGCGAACAAACAACTTCCTGTGATGTACCGACAACGCGCGAAAGTTGTTCGCTGTAGCGCAGAGGGGCCCAGAGCGACGCGGTTTGCCGTCCACACTGAACTGCTTTTCTTGGTTTTGCGCGCGCGGCCGGTGTCGACGCGGCTTTAATTATCTGTTTTCTGTCAATGGTATTAAAATATTTAAAAATCAGATTTCGTTATTGTTAGTGTGGTGTCACCGCCAGACACCACACTTGCCAGGTGGTAGCCTTTAAATCGGCCGCGGTCCGTTATTATACGTCTGACACGCATGTCGCCACTATCAGTGATTGCAGATCGAGCGCCGCCACACGGCAGGTATAGTCTAGAGAGACTCCCTAGCACTCGCCCCATTTGTACAGCCGACTTTGCTAGCGATGGTTCACTGACTACATACGCTCTTATTTGCCGAGACGACAGTTTAGCATAGCCTTCAGCTACGTCATTTGCTACGACCTTGCAAGGCACCATGTTCAGTAATTAGAAGGAATTCTGAACAGAAAATATTGTGAATCGTGTACCGTCAAGAGCGACGTTAATCATTAATGGATTAAAATTAAGTATCCAAGTAATTACGTCCACTT
Source organism: Schistocerca piceifrons (assembly GCF_021461385.2). NCBI lineage: Eukaryota > Metazoa > Arthropoda > Insecta > Orthoptera > Acrididae > Schistocerca > Schistocerca piceifrons. The sequence goes on from NC_060143.1 coordinate 283,419,883, forward strand.
TCTGAATTCTAATCCCTTGTCATGTTCCAGAACTCTCGTCAGTATAGTTCTTCCTTCTTCACGCCAGCCTGCGTGACCTACAACGCGTCCATTTCGCCCTCTTCTAGTAACACGGTGTTGGCTCTTCTGCCAACACAACAGTTAGTATAACAACTCGTGTGTAACCCAGAATAACTAAAGAAACGAGAAAGAATTTAACTAGTAAGGATTTGGAAATAGTGTAGACGAACTTAGTTAATAATTAGAGTTGTAGTAGTTACTGAATTAGCTGTAAAGTAATACTTTTGCGGAACAACTTTAAAATAACTTCGTCATGCGAGGGGTGTTCAATAAGTAACACAACACGTTTTCGTCTCTGCGAATTTCGGCTGAAAAAAAATCCGGAATTTGCTGTGGTAAATCGTGGAATATTCTCGTTTCAGATAATTTTAAAACCGGGAGAACCACAGCTAAAATAGTTATACATGACTGATTGACAATTGATACGGTAAACAGTTTTTAATGCAGGCGTTGAAATTATTGAGTATAAAGCGGAATGAAAAGTCCAGTAGTCCGCTGGAGCTGTATTTATTCAAGTCAATTACAGACCCACACAACCGATTTCGCAACTTGTAAGTTACATCCTCTGGTGTATACAAATGTTATGTCATGTGGTGTGGAGAGCAGTTACAGAATGCTGCAGAGCAACAGTTGGCGTGGGTAGGCAAAGTTCTCAGCCTCCCTCAATTGATAAAAAAAAAATCATCATTCATAAAAGAAACCATCATCTACGACGAATGTCATGTCTGTGTTAAAATCACGAACTTTCGTCGCTTTACTTATTACAGTTTGTTGTTACCGGCCTATATCTGTTGCTTGACATCAAGGTCCCTCGACAGTCTTCGTGGAAGTAAGGCTGTGACGTTGTTCGAGCTCTTTCCGGCAGACCTGGCACGTCTCCTTGACCAGAGTGTGCCACCATTCTCATCCTTAGACAATAAATGAGCACAGCATTTGCGTCGGTTCCGTTCAGACATCAAATGATGAGACACTGAGGCGCCACCTGACCAGGATGTCAACGTTCATTGGTTTTGTTCCAAAATTTGGTGTACCCAATGGAACTGAGTCGCCCCACCACTGCGCTTGACCATACCAGTGCCCCCGTCTTCTTTCGTTAGGTGATTTTATACCCAATAGAAGTTTTTGCAGGATTCGCCCAATTTTTCATGAAGCAAGCGATATTATCATCCGTGACACTGGCAACAACACTGAGTCATTCAATCCGCACAGAGTTTTTTTGAAAGTAGGTAGTTTTGGATGGAGCTCGAGCTTTCATGGTTATTTAATCACCATCCACTATGGGGGGTCATTCATACCATAGTCTCGATTTAGTACTGACGGGTGTATGGTTTGCTGAGTTTGGGAAAATCTGTCGCAATTACGGTAGCTCATTGTAGTCCCTGGGAAGTTCGTTACTTGCTCACTTTGCCACGGAACTTGTTTTGCTTGTTTTGATTATAATTTGTGGAAATGCGCCGTATCGGTAACTTTGATTTCGCGAGGTACACAGATGAGCAGATCTTCTTACGCTTTCTTCAAACTGGCTTTCACATCTTTTTGGTACCTTCTCGCAGTCTTAGCATGTACTGTAGTTTCATATCAGACTCAGAGAATTATTTTCTATGTTAACTATTATTATAATTTTGGTCAGTTATTAAGTTAAACAAATATCTGTTAATCTCAGTCTTCACTTAGATTCCAAGATCTTTTACACTGCCCTACAGTGTTTCCATAGTAAGGAAACCGACTGATAATAAATACAACTTCGTATGCACCTAAGCTTGATGATCTCACTGCGATGGCGTTATCGGTCTTCGCAGTGACTAAACTCCATGATCAGTTATTTTAAGAGTTCTGAAAAAATGACGAGCATTGCACTCGACCGTCACATTCGATCAACTCAGTAATTAAAACAAAATAGAAAACTGCACTGATTGACTATTTCGTCTTTTCTTGGTAGAATACTTTATACGTTATGACTGAAAACACACACAAAACTCGTATAATATTCTAAAGCATTTATTATTTCATCAACCGGTTTACGGCTGTTGAGCCATCATAATCCCAGCTGGCTCACTTTCTGTTTATTCTCGCTAGTATACCTTATCTCTTGATAATTCAGAAGCTCTTAAAGACAAGATTATTTTGTTCGGCGGCACGTTTGGAACCTGCCACCAAAATTCCTTGATCAGTTTATTTTCTTGTATGAACAACTGTTGTGATTTGTATATAGTTCATTGATTAATGAGTCACATATTTTATCTTAGTTAAACCTTACACGGCATTTACATTGGAAAATCCCTTTTGTTTTATTCCTAAACCTAGCATCAACGTTTTTCATCTCTACAAATGAGGGTACTCTGAAGATCCACTAGTTTCAAACCTTTGATCCAAAAAAAAACATCACTGCACTACATTCTTATCTTTCAACCTGATGATGGCGTAATAGATGAAAACGGTTTTCTGAAACAAATATACTACTGACCATTAAAATTGCTACACCACGAAGATGACGTGCTACAGACGCGAAATTTAACCGACAGGAAGAAGGTGCTCTGATATTCAAATGATTAGCTTTTCAGAGCATTCACACAAGGTTGGCGCCGGTGGCGACACGTACAACGAACTGACATGGCGAAAGTTTCCAACCGATTTCTCATACACAAACAACAGTTGACCGGCGTTGCCTGGTGAAACGTTGTTGTGATGTCTCGTGCAAGGAGGCGAAATGCGTACCATCACGTTTCCGACTTTCATAAAGGTCGGATTGTAGCCTATCGCGATTTCGGTTTATCGTATAGCGACATAGCTGCTCGCATTAGTCGAGATTCAATGACTCTTAGCAGAATATGGAATCTCTGGGTTCAGGAGGGTAATACGGAACGCCGTGCTGGATCCCAACGGCCTCGTATCACTAGCAGTCGAGATGACAGGCATCTTATCCGCATGGCTGTAACGGATCGTGCAGCCACGTCTCGGTCCCCGAGTCAACAGATGGGGACGTTTGCAAGACAACAACCATCTGCACAAACAGTTCGACGACGTTTGTAGCAGAATGGACTATCAGTTCGGAGACCATGGCTGCGGTTACCCTTGACACTGCATCACAGACAGGAGCGCCTGCGATGGTGTACTCAACGACGAACCTGGGTGCACGAATGACCAAACGTCAATTTTTCGGATGAATCCAGGTTCTGTTTACAGCATCATGATGGTCGCATCCGTGTTTGGCGACATCGCTGTGAACGGACATTGGAAGCGTGTATTCTTCATCGCCATACTGGCATATCATCCGGCGCGATGGTATGGGGTGCCATTGGTTGCACGTCTCGGTCACCTCTTGTTCGCATTGACGGCTCTTTGAACAGTGGACGATACATTTCAGATTTGTTACGACCCGTGGCTCTACCCTTCATTCGATCCCTGCGAAAGCCTCCATTTCAGTAGGATAATGCACGACCGCGTGTTGCAGGTCCTGTACGGGTCTTGCTGGATACAGAAAATGTTCGACTTCTGACCTGGCCAGCACATTCTCCATATCTCTCACCAATTGAAAATGTCTGGTCAATGGTGGCCGAGCAACTGGCTCGTCACAATACGCCAGTCACTACTCTTGATGAACTGTGGTATCGTGCTGAAGCTGCATGGGCAGCTGTACCTGTACACGCCATCCAAGCTCTGTTTGACTCAATGCCCAGGCGTATCAAGGCCGTTATTACGGCCAGATGCACTGATTTCTCAGGATCTATTCACCCAAATTGCGTGAAAATGCAACCACATGTCAGTTCTAGTATAATATATTTGTACAATGAATAACCGTTTATCATCTGCATTTCTTCTTGGTGCAGCAATTTTAATGGCCAGTATTGTAATAAATCTTGTAGAATATTACAGTACAGTTGTGTGTGCTTTCGTTCATAATGTAAAAAAAAAGTCTGTTAATCTTACTTTTGGCTTCGATTCCAAGATACTTCAATTGCCCTACAATATTTCCGTGGCTAGGCGGCCGGCTGATCATAATCGTAGCATAGTGCAGACCTAAGCTTGTTGTTCTTGAAACAGTCCGTAGTCGATTTCATAGATTGTTGCTTTCCTCCAGCGTTCTAGGCGCTACAGTCTGGAACCGCGAGACCGCTACGGTCACAGGTTCGAATCCTGCCTCGGGCATGGATGTGTGTGATATCCTTAGGTTAGTTAGGTTTAAGTAGTTCTAAGTTCTAGGGGACTGATGGCCTCAGAAGTTAAGTCCCATAGGGCTCAGAGCCATTTGAACTGACAGCGTTGCGTCGATTGCCATGAGGTAAATGTAAATGTCGTGTGACTTGGGCCTCCCGTCGGGTAGACCGTTCGCCGAGGTCAAGTCTTTCTATTTTACGTCACTTCAGCGACTTGGGCGTCAATGGGGATGAAATGTTGATGAAGATTAGGACAACGTATCACCCAGTCCCTGAGCGGAGAAAATCTCCGACCCAGGCGGGAATCGAAGACGGCCCATTAGGACTGACATTCTGTCGCGCTGAGCACTCAGCTACAGGGGGCTGACTTTTTCCAGGTGGTGGGGGGCGTGAATCGCCGTAGCCCTTAGCCCTTAGGGGGAAAAGACAGACCGGCAGGTGGGCACTTGTGGCGCGGGCAGGCAAGGGTACCGATTAACACACTGAGCGGCTTACTGCACTCCGCTCCGATTTCAGTTTACTGGTGGCGCTACCTGGCGTGGTACCGAAGTGTACTTTCACAGTCGTGATACACAGCAGTGGAGATCGAGCTAGTGCACGCATGCATGTCTAATGACAGTAGTGTCGGAAATGTGACGTCTGGAAGCTATGTTAGCGGAAGAGTACTTACGCAACTTGAAGTGTTTCTGACCCTTCGTGCACGGGCTTGCATGGAGACGCGGCACCCGGTATGTAGGAAGATCCACGTTGCAGAGAGCTGAGTCGGCCTTTGTAACCGCACTGGGGGACGGCAGTGTGTCGCTCGCAAAGCGGTGTACGGAGAACGCTAAGCGCTTCTAGTTGGTGTCACATTGGAACGCGGTTTGGCGGGTGGAAAATTATTCTATGAGGCTGAATGAAGGTCATCTGCACTCCGCCATGATAAGGGTGAGCAGCTACAAATCTATAAAACTTTGATCATTGCCCGTGCTTTAAATACTTCAGTGGGTTTCGCCCTATGCGCAACAGCATTCACTTCTATTAGTTTTGTATGAATACTATATGCCTACGTGTATCAGCTGATGTGCTGAGTGCACTTGAAAGAGTGGTTTTATTACTGTATACCTGTTACAGAGTTTTGAAGCCGTCTTTACGTGATTTAGATTCTACTAAGCTATCTTAAGCGCTACTGAGATTGTAGAAACGATTCTTAACCACTTATTCCAATTCGCAGTCGTTGTCCCATTAGCTTACGGCAATAATCGTTCGGAAACTGTTTTTGCTACAGGTTGGCTACTACTAGAGTTTTATTTCTTACAGGTAAATAACTGCTGAATAGCTGTTATGGCGCCACTGTCTGACGCCGTGTATCTTTTACAAGAGCCGGTTTTAAGGAAATGTAATGTTTCATAGAATTTTTCGACCTGCAAAAAGCGTTCGACAATGTTAAATGGTCCAAGATGTTCGAAATTCTGACACAGAATTGTAGTCTTTCGCCCCTACTATTTAATCTATACATACAAGAAGCAATGATGGAAATAAAAGGAAAGTGTAAGAGTGGAATGAAAATTCAAAGTGAAATGGTGTAACTGATAGTATTCGCTGATGACTTTGCCATTTTCAGCGCAAGTGAATAAGAATTACAGGATCTGCTGAATGGAATGAACAGTCTAATTAGTACGATTGGGAATAAATCGAAGGAAGACGAAAGTAAATGTGAGATCAGCGAGAAACTAAACATCAAGGTTGGTGATCACGAAGCTGGCGAAGTTTCTGCTACCTAAGTAGCAAAACAACACACGACGAATAGAGCAATGAGGTCATAAAAAGGAGACTAGGCCTGACAAAAAGGGGATTCCTTGCCAAGGGTAGTTTACTAGTATCGAAAATAGACGTTAGTTAGAGGAAGAAATTTCTGAGAATATATGTTTGGCGCACAGCATCGTATGGCAATGAAACATGTACCATGGGAAAACCGGAAAAGAAGAGTTTCGAAGTGTATGAGATGTGGTGCAACAGAAGTATGTTGAAAATTTGGTGAACTGACATGGTAAGAAATGAGGAAGTTCTCAACAGAATCGCCGAGGAAAGGAACGTATGAAAAACACTGACAAGAAGAAGGGACATAATGGTAGGATATGATTTAAGACATCCTGGCATAACTTAGTAGTACTAGAGGGAGCTGAAAAGGGTTAAAATTGAGCAGGACGACAGAGATAGGGATATATCCAGCAAATACTGAGGACGCAGTTCGCAAGTGTTACTCGGAGACAATGAGGTTGGCACAGGAGGGCAATTCGTGGCGGACCGCATCGAACCAGTAAGAAGACTGGTGTCTCAAAGAAGTGCTTCTTATACACAAAATATTTGTTATTAATAACTGCTACAACTGTTTATTAGAGACGTAGAACTCGGGGCGGGTTGTGAGGATCTTAAAGTAGCTGCAATTTCTTGTTATTTTTACGTTCGTTTCCTGTTGTACAACTTCCCTGTGTCACTCTGTATTGTGACTGCTCATGATGCAGCAAGCGGCCGCTATTGACACAATACGGTTCCTGGGGCGTGTTGTGGTCGTTATGTAACAGATGGCTGAGCAGCTATGTAATTAATAATGTTTTTCAGCGGCAGCTGTTTATTTAATGCAAAGTTTTTGTATGAAGTATTGTGAATTTAATTTTTTTGTAGCCTCTGGTTTCTAATACTAGCACCCCCGAGTGTAATCGTAATTTAGTTCCTCCTCTTGTGTTCATCATTGTTATTGGACTATATTTTAGTTGCTTTAAGTTCAGTGCTAAATTAGTAGAAATAAACAGCTTACTCTCAAGGAAGTTTTCTGTTTTAATGCTCTACTTTGCTGATGAGAAGGGGGAAGGGGACTAGTTGAGTTCTCACAATGCACAGTGGACAAACTCAACGATCAGCAATTTTAAAAGTTCAGACAAAAGAACGAGCATTGCACTTGCTCGCCATGTATAATCAAAGATTTGTTTTATAACGAACATTGTACTTACACTCCTAGCCTCTGATATGGAAAACCGACTCAGCTTTCAATAGACCACGTGAGAACAAGATGGGAGTTGCTAAATCACAGGCCAGCCCCTGTGACCGAGCGGTTCTTGGCGCTTCAGTCCGGAACCGCGCTGCTGCTACAGTCGCAGCTTCGAATCTTGCCTCGGGCATGGATGTGTGTGATGTCCCTAGGTTAGTTAGGTTGAAGTTGTTCTATGTCTAGGGGACTGATGACCTCAGATGTTAAGTCCCATAGCGCTTAGAGCCATTTGAACCATTTGGGCTAAATCAGACGCCAGCTGATGGAAAATTGGAACTTTTCAGCCTACATGAAGACTGTAAGGTGTGGTCACAAAACTTCAGTCAGCCATTGCATGCAATTGCAAATCAGGCCCGCCAATGACAAAGCCGATTAGCAGTCTGTGAGCTGCCTGGTTAGTGCAGTGAGGTTCTGACAGTAAGAGCGAGAGCGAGAAGACAGTGAGTCAGAGAAAGTGAAGAGGCTACAATGGAACAGCAAGCTTGCCTCTTTTGCCTTTTGGAACTTTGTCAACCTGCTGCCTACTTTTTCTCTGGACTCAGAGCTGGATCCCCATTTCCAATGTCTGTCATTACTTGTTAGTGATTTAATCTTTTCCCGGTCCAGATTGAATGGATTTACCTTGCGTTGCAGTGGCTGTGACTTCATGCATTAGACTGCACCTTACCTTTTCCTTACTTGGCATCCACCTCCGAAAACTGAAATAACGTCGCTTCTGCGAGATGAAAACCAAGAGAAACAGCCTCTCGTTGAGCAGACTCGGGAACACTACGTGGGCCGCCGAGCACGCCACCTGCGTACGGGAGATTACGGAAGAGGTAATAAGGCTTGCGGGCAGTTAATACGGAAGCCACGCACGCCCTCGCTTCACAGCTGCTAAACACAGCAGATGAAAGACGCCCGCTGTCATCTCGCTGATACACATCTACGGTACAATCGCAGCGCAGAAACCTCGTATCTGTCACACACATCTTCATGACGTAAAAACTGAAATGTCATGTGGAGAGATGGTAAATTCCCTACTTCTACTTTAACAGTTCCTAAGCTGTGACTTTGCGCAGGCAAATCGGCCCTGAGATTTATCTGTATTTATTATATGACAACAATTGTACATGCTTTAACAAATTAATTAATTTGTTTGACTTGTCTGTCAATTCCCTATTTAATTCAATACTCTGGCCTTCAGCACGTGGGGCCTTTCATTTGTTTCGAACCGTCTTATCTAGTTAATATTAGTTTTCAATCAAACATTTAGTGTGTTCAGTTCCCATGTAGATTAGTTACTCTATGAAGCGTTTTCTATTTTATATTGAAATGATTGTGGAGGAGACTACTTCAGTGAGCTCACTTTCAGGTATTTGTTTTGTGTCCAGTTTCCATTATCCATTGCTAGCTGTTACCTGCGGATGCACTTGCATATCAGTAGTATTGTTATGGTGAGTAAATAAGCTATTGTACGTGCAGTAAATAATGTCAGTTGACAACTTATGTCTGCTTGTTTGGATAAGCATGTCTCGTGATGTGCGTCCTTCCGGCTTTCCCCCGCGCTCCCCTTCCCCCTCCCCACACAGCGCCCTATGTGTGACGCGTTGCACCCGAGCGAAGCGTGCAGAGGTACATGGGCAGGCAGGAGTACGCATTTGGCATTTTTACATCATGTAATTGAAGCAGCTATACATTGTCCAACGTGTACATTATGCAGCGAACATATCAGTGTTTTTTATCGTGGTTTATGTTCATTAATGTTAGAAAAGGAGTTACCATAAATTCCAACCTTCAACTTCTTATGGGTCTCCCATTTTCTTTTCTTTCCTAAAGCAGTCTCTCTTTTTCGTCAGGGCTCAAGCTGTCTCCAAATCAACTTTCATCGCAGTTAGTCAGTGCTTGAGTCGGGAAAACGTAACAGGGTTAATTTCCCATTTATAACATAGTATGGAAGTACCTTGATGATTGCATAAGCACTGTACTCATTATGATGAGTCGTATTACGTACACGACATCAACCACTAAAAGCATTTTGGCAAATACGATACAATTCAAAAGTCAAAAAGTTAATACTTTTTCGGAGAGTAAATATTTTTTCCTAATTCGCATAATGTTGTGAAAATCAATAAATATCTTGTACTATGCACTTTCTAAAGTATCCAACGTTCCTTCTCTGCGTTCAAGCTATGTCAGTACCAAATTTCATCAAATTCGGTTCAGCATAAGAGGCAAATTCCCTTTCGCATTTATTAGTATGGGTAGTACGGCAGGCAACATGCCGAATTTATTGTCTTGAAGCAGTTTCTTGAGTGTCCCAGGCGATGAGATCCTACTGAAGAGGAAAATATTGCGTCGTTTCTCCTCTGGGACAACTCAAGGGATGGAAGAGGCAAGTCTATGACCTGAAATAGTGCCAGAAATAATGGGAAACGACGTAGATCCTGGTCTGCAAAAAGATCTCTTCCACTGGGTCAATACTTTGAGTACACTATTAAATGTTCAGAATCGCAAAAGAGAAAAACATTTGCAGCTGTAATTTCTTTATTTCCCCGTACACCAGTAGTCTCTGATACTGTCTAAAATTGGATTAGTTTCACTGCTACGTTGACTGTCACTCTTCACATTTAGATTTCTGTATGGGTTCTAAATCATTTGAACTGTTCATCACAACAAAGAATTACAGAAAAACTGAATATGAAGAACGTCGTTTAAAGACATGAAAATGACGTATGGTATCCTCAGAATCAATAATCGAGATGTATACACTAAATTTACATAGAGATGTATTAATTAATTTACTCGATGGAGATGCGGAAAGTTCCTTTAATGTCACTACTGTGAGCAGGAACAGTTCGTGTAGAATAACAGCTTATAATACATCCAGTAACAAATCCAGTGTATGAATATGTTGTCAGACAGTTGGCAGCACTGCTGCGTCTGCACCTACGGCTCGTCAGCTGTCCCACGTGACTATTAACAGCTGATCCTACCACGTGGTTCCCTGCGTGCCTTTCATCTCGAACTGTAGCAACATAGCGATTATGGTCAAAAGCATTGTGTATGCGTCTTCAACTCAAGGGCATTGTTACAAAGGAAACCTTCGGGGGGGGGGGGGGGGGGGGGGGGCTCAGTGCACTCACACTAAGAACATGTCTATCTGCAGTAAACTTCGAAGTGACATTCTGTATCTATATTTTCGTAGGCGACCAGAAGCAACTGGAAAAAGGAGCATAACGCTAATATGTGATGAAAGATGGATGAAAGTCGGGAACAGAAAACAAATCCCAGAACAATATCCAAGGCTTTTCTTTTTGTTCTCTCGGATTCAAATTAACAATACACGCACTGCCTATTCTGTAAAATTATTTTTTGTAAACATTAATTCAACCAAAAGTAGAAAAGCAATATCACACTGTAGGTATGAAGTGGTATCGACTGACTGTACCTTTGGCTGCGTGTTGCGTATCTCTGAAATCAACTGCCCAGTAGCAAGAATTCGTAGAAGGAAGGAAGGAAGGAACAGGCACTGATATTTCCACACGCTTATTCAGTAAACACTGCTGAAACACATTCACTCGAAAACACCTGTGCGGTTTGCTCCAACACAGCACAGGCTTAACAATATTCTTCTCTATTTTTTTCTCTCGTCGGTCACAGCTGAAGCACTTTCCCTTGTCGTCTTTTTTCTGTTTTGTTCAATTTCGTATTGTTTTTTTACCCCGCAGTTTTCTCCGCGGAGCGTATTTACACGGACAGCCGGGCGCGAGAGCGAGCAGCTACACGGCGGAGTATACCTCTGATACCTGCTATTTTGTTTACAAAACCGAGCGGCTGCGTCAGTGGCGGTGGTAGAGGTAGCGGCGGGAAGGTACGGCAACAATAACAACACGCAGCAGGCCGGCGGGGTGTGTGACAGAGATGGAGCGAGAGGGACGCCGCTGCAAAAACAAAAGACAACGTAAACGGACGGAAACGAAACACCGCGAGGAGAACAGAAAATAAAAGTAAAAGCGAGAGGGAAAGCGCGAGCCGCGACGGCGCGTGCGTCGGCGACGATTTGGCCACTGGTGGGTCTCGAAATTCGGGCAGCGGCACGGCGGTGCGGCCGGGCTGGCACCGCTCGCCGGCCGGCTGTTTTCGGAGGGGAGCGACAACAGCGCGCCACGCGGCCGCGTCCTGCAACTGCGGCCACTCGCGGCTGTTCCGCAGGCGGCGTCCCCGAGGCAGTGTTACAGTGTTAAGACTCGACACACGCAGCAGAGGTTACTGACGCAATGAATTTTACAGTGATGACGGCGATCGACAAAAACGTTCCAAAAATATCAGACGAACACGCCTGGTTGAAAACGTGAAATCTGTCCACAGAGCAGTAGGCTACTGAGACAGTGATCTGATGGACCTCGCCGGCCGCTGTGACCGAGCTTTTCTAGGCGCTTCAGTCCGGAACCGCGCGACTGCTACGGCCGTAGGTTCGAATCCTGCCTCGGGCATGGGTGTGTGTGATGTCTTTAGCTGTAAGTAGTTCTAAGTCTAGAGGACTGATGACCCCAGATGTTAAGTCCCATAGTGCTCAGAGCCATTTGAACTGATGGGCCGCCGCCGAGGGTTCAAGCAGAAAGGGCACACGAAAACGGGAAAAAAATCAAAATAAAACAAAGACGATTTAAGAATTATCCTAGAGATATACGTGAGCTCTACCGTTCATGCTGCTGTCTTCTGCCTGCGACAAGGTCTTTCTCTAAGCCCCAGTTAATATACTCTTGCTGTTGACACTGTGTCATTTCGTCCAAGCAGCATTACCAAATAAAAAAGAATGCATACTACTAAACAGGAGTAACATGGGTTGTGTGTCAATACACTGAGGTGAGAAAAGACATGTGTTCCTTCCGAATATCGTGACGGACGTCCTTTTGCCCAGTGTATTGCTGTAACTCGACGTGGCAAGGACTCAGCAAATCATTGGAACTCCACTGCAAAAATACGGAGCCATGCTGCCACTACGGTCACCACAACTACGAATGTGTTGCCGGTGCAGGGTTCTGTGCACGAACTGACCTCTCGATTATGTCCCATAAATGTTCGATTCATTTCGGGCCATCTGAGTGCCATATCATTTGCTCGAATTGTTCAGAACGTTCTTCAAACCAGCTGCGGACACTTGTGGTGACATGGCTCATTGCCATCCAAAAAAATTCCGTCTGTGTTTGGGAACATGAAGTCCGTGCGTGGCTGAAAATGGGCTCTAAGTAGCCGAACATAACCATTTCCAGTGAATGATAGGTTCAGTTGGACCAGATGACACCTCAGTACGTGAAGGGACGTGAAAATCAAATGATCGTGGGGGACTGGAATGCGGCTGTAGGGGAAAGAGCAGAAGGAAGAGTTATGGGGGAATATGGGCTCAGTACTAGGAATGAGAAATGTTAATTTTCTGCAACAAATTTCAGCTGGTAACAGCAAACACTCTGTTTAAGAATTACAAGAGCAGGATGTGTACTAGAAAAAGACCAGGCGATACTGGGTAATTTTAGTTACATTACATAATGGTCAGGCAGTGATTCCGAAACCAGAAACTGGATTTTAAGCCGTTGAGCCGCGGCTGGCTCATGCGTTGGATTAAACCTTCGTGGCGATTCTGTATTTAGTCTCCCACGGTTATCGCGATTATGCTGTTATCCTCTCCTTCCGCAGGTGGCAGCAGCGGTGTGTATCGATATTCGCACCTTGGACTATCTTTGACCTAGCGCTTATACGTAGTTTCCAGCTGGGCAGTGTGCGACCAGTCGCTGAGTTGGCGTGGGCAGCGAGAAATTCTCCGCGGGACGTAGTTTGCCCGGGGCCACTGGCGATATCTACGCGGTGTCGGAGTGTGTGGGGCTGTTCCCATTGCTACGAGGTCCGTGGCTCACCGACCCTGGACACGAAAGTTGAGTTATGATTTAATCTAGCAGCTAGTCAAGATTGTTCACATTGTGTCGTTTGGAGTTCGTTATTGGCAGTTGGGATATTCCCTCGAGCAACAACGTGGTATCAAGTTGGAAAATTCTAGCCACCCTCCAGTGGAGTTTCACTGTATTTGGTTATTTAAATTCAACTGCACCAGCGGAATCTTCTGCCTTGTGGCCGTTAACGTTCCAGTTACGTGCCTTGGCCGTTAACGTAAATTTCAGGAAGTGTAGTTTCCTCATAGTGTTGTTGCTGTTCAGCACAGTGTGTAGTTTGACAGCTCCATGTATTGTAAGTAGGCTGTTTAGGTTTTTTTTTATTGGTAACGCCACGTAGCGCTCTGTCTGAAAATCACTGGCTGTGCTGTGTGCAATCTGTGGCTAGTTTGCATTGTTGTCTGCCATTGTAGTGTTGGGCAGCGGCAGCTGGATGTGAACAGCGCGTAGCGTTGCGCAGTTGGAGGTGAGCCGCCAGCAGTGGTGGATGTGGGGAGAGAGATGGCGGAGTTTTGAAATTTATAAAACTGGATGTCATGAACCTTTATATATATATATTATGACCATTAAGGTAAATACATTGTTTGTTCCCTGTTAAAATCTTTCATTTGCTAACTATTCCTATCAGTAGTTAGTGCCTTCTGTAGTTTGAATCTTTCATTTAGCTGGCAGTAGTGGCGCTCGCTGTATTGCAGTAGCTCGAGTAACCAAGATTTTTTGTGAGGTAAGTGATTTGTGAAACGTATACGTTAATGTTAGTCAGGGCCATTCTTTTGTAGAGATTTTTGAAAGTCAGATTGCGTTGCGCTAAAAATATTGTGTCAGTTTAAGCACAGTCTTGTATAATTGTTCTAAGGGGACGTTTCATATGTCGAACCTTAGCCGAGGATACCTCACTGGAATCTTCTGATTGTTTCTTGTAGTTTGTGTAATTAGTGTAGCTTTTGTTTATTGCTAGCGCGTAATTGTAGAGAAAATCTTCTTTGTAGTTGCAGTTTTTCATTGTTGTACAGTAAAACAGTTGTGGCATGCATGTATATTTGCACCAACTATTTCGCAGCTGCGCTGGCAATTAAGTAGACATTATATCCATTGCTATGTTATTTTATTTTGCTCTTCAAATTGTGCTTTTTTGTGTTATCGTGTGAAATATTGTGACAATTATGGCGTGTGAAAAACGTAATACTAGGCTCCAAAGTAAACTGAGAAATGACAGTGAAGACGAAAGCAGTGTGTTAGCGCCGCAGAGTAATGAATTAACTAATGTTCAAAGTAGTAATTTGGTAATTGCGCATAGGGAACTGCAGCGGGTTGCAAATAATGGTGTACACAGTGAAACAATTAGTGAACAGGGAAGCATTATCGATCGATCGCTCGGCAACAGCTCGCCTCAAGAATCCGAAATGAAAGGACACAATTTTGCAAATACTGTAGATTCAGGTTTTGCGTCCTCACCGTTTTCTCAAATGAGTCAAGACACATTTTCCGCTTGTCAAAATGTGAATGTTTCCGGTGCAAATTCACTGCCGAAAAGCACTGAGGAACATGTTTCAGACACCAGTGCATTGTTATTACAATTAATGCAACAAATGTGACAAAAGCTTGAAAAGTTAGACACAATGGAACAAAATCAGAGACAAGCACAGCAACAGTTAGACACAATGGAACAAAACCAGAGACAGACACAGCAAAAGCTTCAAAAGTTGGACACAGTGGAACAAAATCTTAAAAAGTTAGACACAATGGAACAAAATCTTCAAAAGTTAGACACGACACTTGAACAAACACGTGAAGATTTAACTACTGAGTTACATAACATCGAATCGAAATGTCAAAAGGTCTGTAATGACGTAAAAACACAAATTTGTGAGCATTTCCAACCTATATTTTCGCGTCATGAAAATGCATTACAGAACCACGAGCAACCATAAAAGAACTGCAAACTATTGTTCATGAAAATCACGATACCTTGCAAGCTAAAATTGACTCAGTTGCATCTACCGATTCGGTTACGCAACTTGCAAAAACTCAAGAAACCTTAAAGGATACAGTAGATACGATTTCAACACAAATTGACACTCTGAAACTTGGTTCAGAAAAACACACTGCGGAAATAAGTACACTATCGGAGAAAGTAGCCGAACTTTCGGATCAGTTCACTAACTTATCTGCAAAGGTAGATGATGATCTGAATGACACAAGACCTGTAACCATCACTGACACAGAAGAGTATGAACAATTTAAAAAATTCAAACAAAATCAAAATCAAATCAATACACAGTACAAAAGAGAAATCCGAGAAGTACAAGATCAGTTGGCACAAGTAATACAAAAATTTCATATTTCAGAGGACACTCGCGCTCCAACACGGGAAGAGGAACTTAGAAATACGGAAAAGCCACAAAATAATAACACAGGGCATTTTGGAAATTATGAAAGAAATTGGCAAGGTGCACCGAATTTTGAGATGGAACCGCCGGCACGACGTAACAATAACAGATATGCAACTCGCCAACACGATGATTTTGACTATAAGCTGTTCATTACTATACGTAAATTCAAAATGTTTAAGAATTCTGCCAACGACATTCATCCACAAGCGTGGCTCCATCAATTCTCTCATTGTTTTCCTCCCAACTGGTCATTGGAGCACAGGTTAGAATTTATGTGTGGCTACTTAGAGAATGAACCAGCTGTAAGAACGCGATCGGTCATTCACGATTGTCACAGTCAAGGAGAATTTTATCATGCCTTTCTCTCAGCATATTGGTCTCAAGCTACACAAGACCGAGTAAAACATAGCATCATAATGATGAAACATTTCGAACAATCTGAATTTTCCAGTCTTGTGAAATATTTTGAAGACATGTTGCACAAGAATCAGTACCTGTCAAACCCATACAGCCCCTCAGAACTCATCCGCATTTGCTTAATCAAATTGCCTGAACATTTACGACATATTATTTTAGCAGGACGTTGCAAAGACGACATTGAAGCTTTTCAGGGACTCTTACAAGAATTAGAAATTGACACTGACAATCGCGGAAAGCGGAAACAGGAACACAACAATTACAGGTCATATCCGTCACAATTCCGTGACGACAGAAACAATAACTGGACACGACAAGTCTATTCTTACAACGCAAATCGTGACCAAAACAGACACCACCCATATGACAACCACTGGCAGAGTAATAATAGTTACAGAGAAAGATCGAATTTCCGAAGTAATGACTATCACAGAGACAATCAGAGAAACAGACAATATGGGAACCAAAACAATTATTATCAAGGGAGGCAGAATAACTTCAGGCGCAACAGTTTGGCGCACAGTTACGATTCAGGGAGAAATTCTCCACCACGTGACGGACAAGGAAGAAACTACGGAATCTACCGACATGACGACAGACGATATATTCGTAACGACAGACCTGAATTGCACCAGAACTGGCGGGATTCAAACAGGGCAGGGCCTTCTCGTCAGAGTGAATTTGTAGAAGTTAGGTCTCCTAATCCCAATAACGGCGCGCGCCAACAAAGAGACAGACAATGACTCGCACAGCAGGCAGCCGCGTGCGCCCGCTGGCTCCGAGAAAAATAACATAAGACGCTAGCCTTGAGAAAAATTTTAGCATTCTTTACCGATGTATACAACATGATAATTCCTTTGAAGTTGAAACTCTGTGCACTAGGAAGAGCAAAGGGTTACACGACATTTCACATGTGAAACCATTTATTGAGAGATAATCTGCTTTTTAACTTAGTCTTTGCTATAAAATTTTTCACTTCACGTTACTAGTAGTACTCTTTTTCAATCTTAGAAACTGTTAACACGCAACACTGTTTGAAGTTAAATATCCAGTCAAGAACCAAGAGAACTTATTTCAGCAGATATTACGAATGCATTGTTATAGTGAACAGATGACACAGTGTTGTTATTTGTACATTCTTGCTTGTTAGTTGCACGATTACGTAAGGACTATCAGGCTTACATACATAGAACATGTACTGGTACGGCTAATGAGATTTTAGTGCAACATTTTGGTTTACTTGAAAATACATTATGGATTCAAGGTGCTTTCTGAGAGATACCAGATGACACAGTGGTTAGTTTATTTGACAGCTACACAACTATATTACGACATTACTAATGTGTGACACAATTTACCTTGTTGCTTTTGCGGTGTATCTGTTTTATATCTGCACAGTTTTCTGAATTCTTCTGGAAAGTAAAACATGTTTTAGTAGTAACTTTTGTGGTATAGCAACAATGAGATAGCCTTTTTCGTGGCACAACAATACGTTACTGTACGATACTTTCTTCATCACGCCAATAAGCATAATAACTACGATATCTATACGCAAAGCATTTCACTTTTGTTTATCATGAGGTAAGTACATTGACTTCTGCAGAACTTAGCTTTCGGAGGACGATAATTACGACACTTCCACAGAATTATCTTACAGCAAGACGCACAGTTTAGCGCTACAGTACACGTATTTGAGTGATTAATTTTGTATTTAAAACATTTATTTTTAAAGATTTTTCAATTACAAGGAAAGTTTTCCGTGATACATTTCATTCCATTGCTGAAATCTGTAACACTTGAGGGTATAATTACATTAATCCTCAGGTGGGTACACGCTTACTTTGTGTACCATGTGTCTGGCAAGCACAAGGAGCACTAGCTAATATGGTAATTGCTTATACAACTTTACACATCGGTACCATATTTCTTCAACACAGAATTACACAGCTATCTGATTATTTAACAGAGAAACAAAAGAATTTTTTTTATGTCAGTGACACATGTTTACACAGTTACACAGTTGGATAATTTCACACTTATGAAACTGTATTTTGTCTGTACTTTGTAAACTGTTCATATTTTTTTGGAACCATTGTGATACTATGAGAGCTTTGAATGATGTATTTGGTATGGGATCATGATTTTTAAAGTACGTTTGAGGTAGATGACACTATTGAAATGAGCAGAGAATATTTTTTAGGGTTAGAAATTATTGCAGAAAGCTACGACGTTTTTGAGATTTGACTGAGGTGTTATGATATTAGTACGACGACAATGTGTATTATGTTGTTGAGGAATGTTTATTATGCTTTTCTCATGATGAAATATTGAAGAAGTGTCGATGAATATGTATATGTACAATGAGGTAAGGAATAATGAGTAGTGGTTAGGGACTCTGATTTGTGGAACAGGATGTTGGAAACCAAGAATCGTACTTTAAGAGTTATGAAATGTGTGTAAATGCTTGAATGTACCACAATGCCAACGAAAATTTTTTGGACACTGTTATATTTACAGGATTTTGTTTCTACAGATTTGTAACGCAAATTCTTAACCTGTGAATTTTTTTATATGAGACTGTCACTGTAGCGGAAACTGGTGTCGTAAATATTTCGGTAAGAAAGTTAAGTGACCACCTGCACGTAATACGTCGTGGGCACCCAGCTGGGCCAGGCGCCTGGAGAAAAAGCCATTAGGTGGAGAAAAAGAAAGAGGCCATTAACCTCGCTTCTGACATTCCTTTGTAGAAAGCATCGCAAATACGACACTCTCATTACTTGGAAACATATCGTACTTTCTGATATTTACTGAAATACCTAATGAAATGACAAGAAATAGTTTGTCTACACACGTGATTATGACTACTGTCTTTCTAGATGAGAGATTTTTTTACTACTTATGAAATGCCACATGGCTATTGAACAATGTTCTTATGCTTTGCTTTGTACATAGTTGCTTATTTCATTTGATATCTAGTTTCTAGCTGCACTGCAGCATTGGTTAAAATAAAATTTTATAGATGTACTAATATAAATATTTTCTGTCTACAGATCGAGTAAATAATAATTTTTTTTTTAAATGAGGGAGCACAAAAAGACATTTACCTTCACAGGAACTGCATTCATAATTTTCTTTTCAAGTACTTGGTAATTTATTTTTGTAGAATAAGTTGTGGTGCACCACTTTAATTACATAGACATTATACATTTCCTTTATCTGCATTGTTGTCTTTAGTGTACTATTTTTTCTGCTTGAGCTTTGTCATGCTTAGGTATACGTTATAGCATTTACTGCCGCTGTTTGCCAGGCATAGTGTTACTGAATTTGACTTTGTATTACTCTGTTAAGCCAGTTTTACTACTGATTTATTTTTCTTGTTTGCTGCACAGTGCCTTATATTAGTTGTAATATATGCTGCTTGCTTTGTCTTTTGTATTTTTTATCATTGCTGTTTGTGTTAATTGTTTTGTGCTGCTGCATTGCCTCGTCCCTTAGTTTAGCATCTGAGCTCAGTAGTTTTAAGTTAGCTTAAGAGGAGGTAGACTATATAAGAAACTAACTGTGATGAATTGGAAGAAATGCATTGAGAAGATATAAGAAAATGGTTTGGCAAAAAAAAAAAAAAGTAGTGTACAGTGGAGAAAAACTATTTTGAAAGAGGATGTGAACAGAATACAGAAAGCAGGCTTAGATAGTACTTTTGGGAATAATGATGAACAAAGGGAGATCTCCATGCAAAATACTGCAGTAAAACAAACCTTGTCCTTTCCTTTTGTGTCATCCCTCTATATGTTTGTGTACCCTTGTGTATTTGTGTTTTTCCTGTCTTTATGTGTTTAGCTGATGAGAGCTATGTTGTAGAATTTTTCTAACTATGTTATTTACTTTATAAAGATATTTAGACATTATTTATCTGTTCTGTTTTGTTGCTCATGTGTGAAGTTGATGTTTCAAAAGTTATTCTGATCTTTTATGTGTGAACTTATGTCATAATTCCTGTAACACTGATGTATAGGTTTATTTTTATTCTTTTGTAAAGCCTGTATTACTACAAATGTTATCTGTATTGCTATGTTTTTAATGATATTTTCTGTATCTTTGTAATTGTATTCTCTTGTTATAAAATTGTAATTGTCACCAGTTCATCAAATTATTAACTTGTAAGTTACATTTCATTGCACACGTTTCTGTTGGTCATAGTATATGGACAATATGTGAGAAGTAGGGACTGTTAGTGTTTGCACGTGTGTTAATAATTCAGCAAGGGACTGGATAACAGCATTGCTGGTTCTAAGGACAATTCCAAAAACTTCGTGGGTGTACAAGTGGTGGTTTATGGACTTGCTATCTTCTCTGCAAGACTCTTCGATGGTGATTATGCACCTGCACAGTCGCAGCAGATGGCTGCTGGCCATCTCTACAAGGACTACATTGGGGCTGCATCTTTGATGGCCCACCAATACCATTATTTCTACAAGGACTGCAGTGGGTCTGCACCTCTGATGGCCCATCAATACTGTAATCTCTACCAGGACTACAGTGGGTCTACTCTGTGATGACCTACCTACCAACAATATTCTTCAAAACTTCGACTGACTCTGCGGTGGGTTTGCTCTGTTGTGGCCCATTACCTGTCTGCATGTCAAGAGTCAGCACTGTCTTTCCGTTGGAAGGACAACACTACTTCTTCAAGACTGCATGGAAATCCACTACTTCCGTATGCATTGTCTTTTACTGCTCAGACTTTGAGAAAAGAAACGGCAGTTTAACTGTGATGAATGATTAGGACTGTCTTTATGGACTGTGAGAAAATTTTAGCATTTGACCAACATTGTATCAATAAGTGTGTGCATTTGATTTCTTTGTTATTGTAATTATGGCAAATTTTATCAAATCATTATTGGCCACTGCCCAAAACAATTTGTAACATTTTTCGTGGGGAGCATGGGGGCTAATATGTAAGTAGGCTGTCTAGGTTTTTTTATTGGTGACGCCATGTAGCGCTCTGTCTGAAAATCAGTGGCTGTGCTGTGTGCAATCTGTGGCTAGTTTGCATAGTTGTCTGCCATTGTAGTGTTGGACAGCGGCAGCTGGATGTGAACAGCGCGTAGCGTTGCGCAGTTGGAGGTGAGCCGCCAGCAGTGGTGGATGTGGGGAGAGAGATGGCGGAGTTTTGAAATTTATAAAACTGGATGTCATGAACCTTTATATATATATATTATGACTATTAAGGTAAATACATTGTTTGTTCCCTATTATAATCTTTAATTTGCTAACTATTCCTATCAGTAGTTAGTGCCTTCCGTAGTTTGAATCTTTCATTTAGCTGGCAGTAGTGGCGCTCGCTGTATTGCAGTAGCTCGAGTAACCAAGATTTTTGTGAGGTAAGTGATTTGTGAAACGTATACGTTAATGTTAGTCAAGGCCATTCTTTTGTAGGGATTTTTGAAAGTCAGATTGCGTTGCACTAAAAATATTGTGTGTCGGTTTAAGCACAGTCTTGTATAATTGTTCTAAGGGTACGTTTCAGTATAATCGGTGGTGGGCGCCAATATCTTCTACATATTTCCGTTGAACTCCCTGTTTTGCCCTGGTCGGGTGAAGTGGAAGTTATCTTGTCGGTGGGTCCATTGACTGTCGGTCGATTGGGTTGTCGTCAGATCGTGAATGGTTGGCCCGACCGCCTGTCTCACCTAAACGAGCGTTAATGTTTGAATTCCAGGCTGAGCCTCAAACATCTGAGCGCCCTTGGGTGTACTGCCTTTTTTAATTTTGTTCTTGTTGTTTGTACTGCCGGCTGTTGTGGCCGATCGGTTCTAGGCGCTTCAGTCTGGAACAAACCACAGCTACGGTCGCAAGTTCGCATCCTGCCTCGGGCATGGATGTGTGTGATGTCCTTAGGTTAGTTAGGTTTAAGTAGTTCTAAGTTCTAGTGGACTGATGACCTCAGATGTTAAATCCCATAGTGCTCAGAGCCATTTTTTGTTTGTACTTGTATGGCTTATAGTCGACTTTTTTAAAATTTAGGTTGTTTTTCCGTTAAGGTGTAAGATTCCTTAGGCCTTTAGTCTAATTTAAAGAACTGTTTCAATAAGACCTTAGACATTTTAAAGGTCTTAATATTGTTGATTTTTAAGTGCTGGGCCTTCAGCCGATTTTGAGTTTGAGCTGTTTTACTCTTAAGGCATTCAGTCTAAATTAAAGAACTGTTTCACCTAAGGCCTTTGCTATTTTTTTAAAAAAATAATGTTATGGAGCTTTAAGTGTTAGGCCTTCACTCGATTTGAATTTAACTTGTTTGCTCTTGAAGTGTCTGATTCTTTGGGCCTTCAGCCTAACTGAAGAACTGTCTTAAGATAAGGCCAAGTTGTTTGAGTTTTGCCTAATTAAGAAGTGCTTTAAATAAGGCCTTTCTTTTCAAAATTTTTTATTTTTGTTGTTTAGGCTTAAGTGTTGGGCTTGCAGCCGATTTTGGAGTTAAATTGTTTTCTCTGAAAATCTCAGATTCTTTGGGCCTTCTGCCTACATAAAGAACTGTTGTAAGATAAGGCTTGCCTTTTAAATTTCTGATTATGCTTGCGTTTTAAGTTATTGGCCATCAGCCATTTTTAAATTAAAGTTGGTTTTAGCCAGTAATTAAGTCCCAAAGATTAAAGCTGTGGTTTAAAAAATTTTTTTTGGTCTCTTGTAATGTTTGATCAAATAATAAAGTTGTATGTTCGAGTGTAACTGACAGCACCTTATTTTGGCCCCTTTCCACAATTTAAACTCTCTGTCCTGTCCTGTGGGTTAAGCTGGGTGTTTCAGCCGTATCCTGGAGCAAATGGCAAAGAACTAGTGAGTAAAGAAATGGGATGCTACAGACTCTGAGATAATGAATAGCTCAATAAGCAGTTTGGCTGAAGGAAAATGGACATAATTAAAACGGGCAGTCACAGAAGATGTAAAGAGAAACATGGGTATAAAGAAGGTAACTAAGAAGAAACCATGGGTACCAGAAAGTACTCCAGTTGAACGACGAAAGAAGGAAGTACAAAAACGTTCAGTCTAATTCAACAATACAAAAATACTATTGACCTAGGAATGAAATAAATAGGAAGTGCAGGGTAGCTTAGGTGAAATGGCCGCATGGAAAATGTGAAGAAACCCAAAAAGAAATAACTGTCTGAAGGACTGACTCAGCATGCAGAAAACTCTAAATCTTCGGTGAAATTAAAATGATGGATGTTAACAGTGCGATGAGAATTCCACTGTTAAGTGCTGAGGAGAGAGCTGACTCGTGGAAATAGTACACTGGAGGCACCTGTGAGGGGGAAAACATGTCTCGTGACGAGATAGCAGGGGAAACAAGAGTCAGAATAGAAGAGATACGGTCTCCAGCATTAGAATCAGAATAGCTTTGGATGACTTAAGATGGAATAACGCAGTAGTGATAGGTAACATTCCATTATAATTGCTAAAATCTTTGGGGCAAATGACAACATAACGACTATTCACGTTGGTGTGTGGAAATGTATGAGTCTGGGGATAAACCAACTGGCTTTCGGAGAAACATCGTCTACACAATTCAGAATATTGCAAAGAGCCGGCGAGTGCCAGAACTCTCATACAGTGAGCTTAACAGCTCATGAATGCAAATTGCTGATAAGGATAATGTACAGAGGACTGGAAAATAAAATTGAGGATGTGTTAAAGTGCACGTCATTTATGTTGGCGGCCGAGTTTAGGTTCGTTCTGTGCATCTGACGTCAAAAAATACAGTCAGCCAATGAACAGAGAACGACGTTGCCAGATCTCGACTGCAGAGCAGAGCTTGGACCAGTGTCTTCAGTTTTAGAAACGTTCAGTCATAAATAAAGTAATAGAACAAAAGCAATGTCTTGATAGCAGACTTTGTTTTATAGAAAGTTTGGAAAAACCATTCTTTATACCAATTGCTTCATTTTCTATTAATTAATTAAACCAAACAAGCAATAAGACTCCTAATTCAGGCGATAGCAAGGAAAGGTGTTTGTATCAATTTCACGAACCGCTTTTTCGCAATAAAGAACAGCGGTAATTGTTTATTTCCTATTGTACTTCGACGAAGTGCGAGTAATTCATAGGCATACCAACAGTGTTTGTCAGAATTTTGCGTGACCTGTTAGAGTCCTTAAGGAGAAACACAGCAGCACGAGCTGGGCTAGCGTAATGGTTAAGGCATTGGGTTACTAAGCGAAAGGTTCAGAGTTCAAACGTTGTGTGATCGAAAGGTTCAGAGTTCAAACCTTCTGTGATACTAAATATTTTCTTTATTTAAAAACAATATCGAAGTTTCTTACTTCACGAATTTTATTCGTTTGAATGCAATTTTTTTAAATTTCTAGCGCTTTGTCTCTTCATTAACCCTTTCGCTGCTGCAGTCACGTGCTCCCCGCATTCCGCGCTGTGCGCGATTTTGTCATCACTGCACTGCTCGCCTGTGCAGACACATGGAGTTCCCACTGCTTTGACACACTTATCATTCGATTTCAAAAAAACTATTTGGCCCAAAAATTAGATTTTTACACATCTTCTTGACTGATACCTTCCCCCCCCATAAATGACTTAATTTTGTTCCGATGTTCAACCCAGTTATTGTGCAGCATTAAATGTAGAAAACCATTGCACGAAATTTTGAAGAGTTTGCAGAGGTAAAAGTCCATAGCGTATGCTTTCCGTATGGTCGATTTTAGTTGCCACAAAGTTCAGAATGAAATGTGGACAAGGTACCTAAATTTCATATAAAATTTATTGTATAACAATATCTCATTTAATGTAAGTACCACATAGGTGTCGTAAGTAATATTGAGAGATATTCCGTCTTTCGCGACTGTAATAAAAGTTTTATTTACACCGGGCGCGTTTGGCTTTATTTTAAAGCACTTTAATCAGTCAAAGGAAGTGGAGGGAAGGTATCAGTCATAAAGATGTGTAAAAATTAATTTTTGGGCCAAATAGTTTTTGTGGAATCGAATGATAAGTGTGTCAAAGCAGTCGGAAACACTATGTGTCAGCACAGGCGAGCAGTGCAGTGACAAAATCGCGCACAGCACGGAATGTGGGGAACACGTCTCTGTAGCAGCGAAAGCGTCAATGCGGCCGTGGTGGCTTTACTTCATAAACTGCGCGCTCCCCCCTAAACGTAAGCTTGCGAACTATACTATACTATGGCGCTGCTTCTCTTGGCGCGTGCGTCGTGTGCAACTGGCAACGCAGCAATCTCCCGCGTCTGGGCGGGCATGCGCGAGCCGCCAAGATAAAAGAATTCAACTATAGATGACGATCAGTTTGGCTTTAGGAGAGGTAAATGCGAAAGGAAATTTTGATGTTGCGGTTGATAATAGAAGCAAGTCTAAAGAAAAATCAAGACACGTTCATAAGATTTGCCGACCTGGAAAAAGCGTTCGAGAACGTAAAGTGGCGGCAGACTTTCCAAATTCTGAGAGAAATGGGTGAAAGCTATAGGGAAGGACAGGTAACATGCAGTATGCACAAGAACCAAGGGGGAACGATAAGAGTGGAAGACCAAGAACGACGTGCTCGTCTTATAAAGGGTGTAAGACAGAGATGTACACATTCGCCCCTTCTGTTCAATGTACATATCGAAGTAGCAGCGACGGAAATAAAAGAAAGATTCAAAAGTGGAATTAAAATTCGAGGTCAAAGGACATCAATGACAAGATTGTCTGATGATTTTGCTGTCCTCAGTGAAAGTACAGAAGAATTAGAGAATCTGTTGAATGAAATGAAGAGACTTAAGGGTTAGAATATGGACTGGCAGTAAATCGAAGAAAGACGGAAGCAATGTGAGGTAGCAGAAATTATAACAGCAGGACTTAACATCGGGATTGGTGATCACAAGGTGGATAAGGGCAAGGAATTCTGCTCCTTAGGCAGCAAAATAGGCCATGAGACAGCAGGGAGGATATCAAAAGCATACTAGCACTGGCAAATAGGGCATTCCTGTCCAAGACTAGTCTATTAGTATCAAACAGAGGACTTAATTTGAGGAAGAAATTTCTGGAAATTTAGCTTTGGAGCACAACATTGTAAGGGAGTGAAACATGGACTGTGCGAAAACCGGAACAGAAGAGAATCGAGGCATGTGAGATGTGGTGCTACAGAAGAATGTTGAAAATTAAATGGGCTGCTAAGGTAAGGAATGAGGAGGTTCTCTGGAGATTCGTCGAGAAAAGATACACATGGAAAACAGTGACACAAAGAAGGGACAGGATGATAGAACATCAGTTCAGACATAACGAAACAACTTCCATAGTACTAGCCGGAGCTGTAGAGGATAAAAACAATAGAGAAAGAGTTTGAAATACATCCCGCAAATAATTGAGGACGTGGGTTGCAAGTACTACTCCGGGATGAAGAGGTTGACACAGGAGAGTAATTCGTGGATGGCGGCATCAAATAGTCAAGACACTGATGAATAAGGAAAGGTCATAATCCTGTGGTGGTCATCCTTTGGCCGAAGGTGGAATGTGGATCTTACTGGATAATCAACTGCGATGATAGGCTGGCAATGGAGCCTATTGTGGCGCATTATTAGGAAGCCGGAAGGCAAGTTTTCCTAACTGCTCAGGTACTGGCTGCTGGGGAACGCGGGACTCAGCAAAGTTAGTCCTTTCTCGGAACTGTTTGCACTTCGAGTTGTACTGCTATCGCAGCAGTTCTGGGAACTGTGAAGCTATTTGCAAATGTCTGAGGGATGTGGGTCAGCAGCTACAAAATGTTACCTTCCTGTTACGGGTTATATTAGTGGCACCCGGGTGACAGCTATACCGGGAATTTTTCCCGGCAGGAGCGAGCAAGGCTGCGGGGTAAAAAGTAGCCGAGTGATCAGTTTGTGCCTCTGCCTGAGGATGTGCGGCGGAGATGTATTCTGAGCTGCCGACTAATTGGTTCACGTTGCTGTTGTAGTGCTCTTTAGTTGGAAGACTGGTCTGATGCAGCACTCCTCGCTGCTCTATCCCGCGGATGCCTATTCATCTCCGAATAACTACTGTAAACAACACGCTTTTCAATCTGCTTGCTGTAATCATCTCTTGGTCTCCCTTTACAGTTTTTACCCACCACACCTCCCTCCAGTACTAAACTGGTGATACCTTGACGTCTCGGAAGGTGTCCTAATCAAGTGATCCTTTGAAGTTGTTCCATAGATCTCTTTTTCCCCATTTCGATTCAGCGCCTTCTCATTAGTTACATGATTTACCCATCTTATCTTTAGCATTCCTATGTACCACCACATTTCAAAAGTTTCTATCCTCCTCCTGTGTGCTGTTTCTTGTCCACGTCGCACATCCATACAAGACTACACAAATACCTTCAGAAAAGAATTCCTAACACCTAAATCTAACTTAGATTTTACGAAATTTCTCTTCTCCAGAAAAACTTTTCTTGTCGTTGGCCGTCTGCAATGTATTTATTCCCTTCTTCAGCCATCATCAGTTGTTTTACTGCCCATACAGAGAAACTCTCTACAACTTTTCGTGCCTCGTTTCGCTTAATTTTCGTATGACTATATTCCACTACCTTTGTTTTTCTTTTGTTGACGTGAATCTTACATACTCCTTTCAAGACTCCCTCCATTCCGCTCAACTGCTCTTACAGGTTCTTTGATGCTTCTCACAGAATTACAAAAACCTTCATAAGTGTTATGAGTGTACCCAGAATGAGATTTTCACTCTGCAGCGGAGTGTGCGATTATATAAAACTTCCTGGCAGATTAAAACTGTGTGCTGGACCGAGACTCGAACTCGGGACCTTTGCCTTTCGCGGGCAAGTGCTCTACCAACTGAGCTACCCTAGCACGACTCACGCCCCGTCCTCAAAGCTTTACTTCCGCCAGTACCTCGTCTCCTACCTATAGGTCCCGAGTTCGAGTCTCGGTCCGGCACACAGTTTTAATCTGCCAGGAAGTTTCATGTTACGAGTGTATTCCACTCCACATGGATGTAAATATTCTCTAAGTCTGCAAATACTATTAACGTAAATATGCCTCCCCATGACCAGTATTCTAAGAGAAGTCGTGACGTCAGTACTGTACCCCTTATTCCTACAGTTCCCCAGAATCCAAACCGATCTTCCCCTTGGTCGTCTGCTAACGGTTTTCACATTCTGTAGTAAGGAATTCGTTTTAGTATTTTGCAGCTGTGACTTGCTGAATTGATAGTTCACTAATGTGCATACCTGCCGTCATCTGACTGGTTTGGAATGTGAAATAAAACATTCTTCATGAAGTTGGAGGGTATTTCCCCTGTTTCATATAACTTGCACACCAGGTGGCATAGTTTTGTAGTGGTAGTAGTTTTCTAGGGTCTCATTAATTCTGAGAGAATGTCGTCTGTTCCAAGGGCCTTGTTTCGACTTAGGTCGTTCAGTGCTGTGCCAAATTCTCTGCGTAGTATCATATTTCCCTCCCCATCTACGTCTTCTTCCCTTTCTATAACATTGCATACAAGTTCATTTTCCTTGTACAGGCCCTCCATGCTACATCCACCTCTTAGCACCCTCTTCTTTCCTTATTATTGGTTTCCCACCTAATACCTTTCCATCAGAGCTTTTAGTTATTAATTTACAAATATTTCACAATTCACTAAACTCAAATATATAGTTTACATTGACGATTCGTTAATATGTTTTAAGTTTGCTTCATATTGCTTTAAGAAATTGATGTACAGGAATTGACTATCAAATTCTGCATGTTTAAAGGAAATGGTAGAACGAAGTGTGTGAAGAAGCACAAGAATAAAAGGGAGAAAATTAGGATGTTTAAAGAAAAGGACAACATTTAGAAGAATTCAGATAACAAGGAAAAGAAACATCAGCAATAATCCGAAAAATGAAAAGAACCATTGAAAAAACTCAGCTTATGAAAATAAATGAAAATGTTACCCAAAATAATACTAGAAATTTCTGCCAAACTTCTAAACCTGTACTTAAATGGTATCAAGCACCAAGCATTGGTTTCAAAGATGAAAGTGTCAAAACAGGATTAAATAACGAAGAACATTCCGAAATACAAGCAAAAATTTTTTACAGGCTCTTCAACTGTCCGGTGCAAAAAGTTAAACTGGAATTTCCAGCAGTACCACAATATCTACAGGAAAATTTCCCACCGACACAGTAATAACACAGACCAACCAAAACTTTTTTTGAACAACTTTTTTAATTGGATAGCTGATCGTTATGTATTGTTATGAACTGAATCCAAATCTAGCCTTAGTGTTTTTGTGTCACCCATAATTTTCAAGCAATATGCTTTATACTACATAGTATAAAAATACTATGCTATACAGTAAATGGGGAAATTGATAAAATGCTTTGTTACAATATAAGCATGGTTTGTATTTACAGTAAGGTACTTAAAACAATGATATGTATTAATACAGGTTTCACTTGTCAGCTGGAATTCTCTTTTTTCTTTGATGCTTTTTGTGTAACTTTTTCCATGATGGGTTGCTTGCTGAGCTTCTCAGTGAAGTGACGAACAGTAGTCCCCTATCGTGTTGGTGTTCCAGCGGCCTTGGTAGCGTTTTTCCATCATTTTTATATCCTGGTGAAAATGCTCTCCTTGCTCCTCACTAACATCTCCCATATAGTCTGGGAAGTAATCAAGGTTACTGTTCAACAAGTGAACTTTCTGGTTCATTAAACATCATAATGTTTTAAACTTCTTTAACATTGTAGCTATGATAGAAACATATTCGGTGTCTTTTCCATGTCCTAAGACCTTTGTAAGGACTTGCTTGAATGATACCCATGCTTCTTTCTCATTTAAGGTCATTGTGGATTCAAAGTTAACATCAAAAATCAGTTCCCTAATGTCAGGTCCGACGAAGACGCCTTCTTTTAGTTTAGCTCCTGAAAGGTTTGGAAACTTTTGGCAGAGATACTTAAAACATGGTCCATCCTTAGGCAAAGCCG
Organism: Schistocerca piceifrons; assembly: GCF_021461385.2. Classification (NCBI taxonomy): domain Eukaryota; kingdom Metazoa; phylum Arthropoda; class Insecta; order Orthoptera; family Acrididae; genus Schistocerca; species Schistocerca piceifrons. The sequence continues at coordinate 283,449,818 of NC_060143.1, forward strand.
TCACAAACTGTTTCATTAGGCCTAATTTTGTATGTAGAGGTGGTAGGAGTACGTTTTTCATATCTACAAGGTTTTTGCGTAGAATGTTCTTCTCGCCAGCTTTTAAAGACTCCCTCACAGGCCAGTTCTTTCTGCGCCAATGTTGATTCCTAGCCCTACTGTCCCATTCACACAAGAAACGTGGAAATTTCGTGAAGCCACCTTACTGATCAAGGAGCATACATGTTAGTTTTAAGTCGCCACATATTATTCAACCGTGAGCAGAATAGCCTGTTTTACTTAGCACTATTTCTAGGTTTTCATAGCTAACTTTCATATGTACAGAATGTCCAACAGGCATAGATGCAAACATGTTACCATTGTGTAATAAAACAGCTTTTAAACTAGTTTTGATAAATCAATTAACAGCCTCCAGTCTTACTTTTTCTATTCAATACCAAACTCATTCATCAGCTAAAGCTCCTTCTTGTTGAAAATACTTGGAAAATTGCAGCTCTCTCTTTCTATACATGTATATGTTGGTTCCAACTGCCAGTACTTTCTTTTCTTTTAATCTAGAGCCAAGCAATTCAACATTTTCTTTCGTTAAGCCCAGATCCCTAACCAAATCGTTAAGCTCGGTCTGAGTAAACAATTGGGGCTTTAGACTTTCTGTATTACAGTGGAATTCATCATCATCTGGTTCATCTAAATCAGATTGTACATCAGAAAATACTTCTGTTGGAACATAATTTAAATCAACTGGTGGGAACTGGCAAATCTGCACCATTCCCTACTGGTCGGATGGCGGATAGAAGGTTAGCGTAGCTTACTATCTTCTTGTTTTTCAAATTATGACCAATAATATTAACACTACCAAAGTTGCAATCATCAGAATGATTTCTTGGCTCTTCTATATCATAGGAACAGCAACTCTAAAGGCCTTTATCTCCTTTTTGGACCATTTTCTCAGATCTTCGACACATACATAACGTACCTTATGCTGCGCCGAAGATTAATCTTCATCAGCAAGTTTAGATCAAAAGTATGATAGATAAACCTTTTTCACAAAGTCTGTAAGGTTTCTTTGGTATTTATTAATCACAAATTCACCACAAATATAACAAAAACTGTCAGCAGAGTTTTTACAATCACGATTAGACATTGTACCTAGCACATGTACAGGAAACGGGAAAGTGAGGTTAGGTTGACAGTAAATAAAACACCATTTGTTAACACAAAAATAGACTCCACCTTTTGTCAGCAAATATTTTTCAGCAGTGCTACTAACGTCATCTACATTCATTGCGCATCCTTTTAAAATAATTTTAACTATATAAAAGCTGTTGCATTCTTTAAATATCGCTTAATTTAATAAATTTAATTGTAAAATTTGGGCCGGCCGCTGTGGCCGAGTGATTCGAGGCGCTTCAGTCCGCAACCGCGCTGCTGCTACGGTCGCAGTTTGGAATCCTGCCTCGGACATGGATGTGTGTAATGTCCTTAAGTTAGTTAGGTTTAAGTAGTTCTAAGTCTAGGGGAATGATGATCTCAGATGTTAAGTCCCATAGTGCTTAGAGCCATTTTTTATAATGTGAAGAAATGGTGGCTGAAAGAGTTTTTTAAGTATTATGTTTGAATTTCCCACCCTAAGAAACATAAGAACGAGGTATATGCAGCAAAAATTATTTCCGTCGTTGGTCTGTGTAATTCATGGTGTCATCAAATCACTCAAAAGCAACAAAGCAAGTATTGAAGACTCCATTACAGCAGAATTATTGAAATGGTCAGAACTAAAGATTATAACAGGTCTACAACTGCTGTTTGACAACATTTTGAGAACTGAAAGTATTCCAAAAGAGTCGAAAAGAGTGCTAATACAATCACTAAATAAAAATGGAGACAAACAAACTGTCAAAAGAGGAGTGTCACTTCTGCCAGTAGCAAACAAAATACTATCGAAACTTATGCTATACGGAGTGGTAGAAACTTTAGACAAACAACGTGGAGAAGGTAAAGGAGGTTTTCGAAATGGAACATGTTTCTAGCATAAAATCAATAATTCACCACAAAATGCTGATAAAAGTCTGTAATAATATTGATTTCAAAAAAGCATTTTAAACCATACACAGAGAGACAATAGATAAAGAGGATGGTTTATCACATTTACTTTTTAACTGCATTCAAGAAAAATTGTAAGGATCTGGAATTTGTAGATAAAGAATCACAAAATTGAACCATTAACTCTAGGAATGATGACAAATGGAACTAATCTTACCTGCCTGGCTTTTCCAGACATTTTTCAATGATTTCACAAAATCTGGCAAATGAAGTTACTCAAAGGAATCTTCTAGAAGATATAGCAATTAGAGTTGGTTTCAAAGTTTCAATTGAAAAAGCAAAATTTATGACAAGCATAAAGATGCACCAGAATTCATAGAAACGCTAATAGGTAAAACAGAGCGAGTTAATAAATTAAAACATCTTGGAGAAACAATGTAACACAATCGATTAGAAAAATCTGCAATAGATGTAAGAGCTAACAGAACTGAGGGAACATGTGGTTTGACAAGGGCTATTTACAACAAGGAATGCATATCTGGAAAAAAAACTAAAGCACTCTACCACTTTGGTACAACCTGACTGTTTATATGGATGTTAACTTATAACAGTGAACTATAAGGTGGACAGAATAGAGGTAGCTGGAAGATGGATAGTTGAATAAAAAGGGTACAATACAAATTTCCGTTGGCTGGAAAACGAGAACAAATGAGGAAATCTGCACAAATATAGAGAAAATATCAAAAGAAATGGCTAGAAGAAGAGTAATCTATTTGGACACTAATACCAAACGAATGAGAACAGCCCCACGAAATAAATATTCCTGTATTTCTGGACGAAGACATCGGCAATAGCGTGGATTACAAAAGAATGAAAGATCTAGAAGAGAAGGGAACAGAATCAAAGAATGGGAATTCACACACAGAAATAATTTTAAAAAAAGGAAAAAAAAATAAATTAAATCGGCTTGCAATGCAGAAAAGTTACGACATCGTGAACAACATAGATAGAAGAAATGGAAAGACAACATAGAAAGAAGATGAAGGAGTGCCGGAAAAATAGAAAACAACAAGGAAAGAGGTTGTTACGTGATCCTAGTTCGTCAACACGAAAATAATAAAAAACAAGAAAGAAGATCTGAGAAGACTGTCTTTAATGTCCCATTTTAAATTTTTTGATGATAATGTCATTACCAAGAAGAGAAACTGAAACGGTTCTCTGTGCAAATAATCCAAGAATTATAACAGAGACCAAATGAAATCTTAAACACTATTAAATAGGTTTCTGAAATATACTTGTAGACCACGTAACTCTGTCTTGCACAAGGCCTTATCGTATCACTAGAAATATTATATGAAGCAGAATAAATATTTTTGAAATGGGCAAATTACGCCACAAGCAATTTATAGGAAAACATTCATATCCAAGGACTTGACCCCAGACTGTACAACAGCGTTCTCAATTTAATTTAGAACACACACATACATTCGTCGTAACTCTTCAGAAAACAACAATTTAATTAAAAATTAATCAGTTAAAAGAATGTTACCTTAAACCATCAGGTAGTCCAGAATTTGCTTCACCACTCTCAAGACTATGTAATATGACTCCATAATCAATAACATCAAAATTAAGGTTCACCGGTCGGATAACGCTCGAATAAACCTGTACAAGAATAATTAAGATCTTACCAATAACATTACCTTACAGAAATAAGAGTCAGAACAATGTGTAAAAAAGGGGAGACTAGGCCAGTAAAACTATTACTTAACACAATAACAGACCAGATGCAAAAATATGTAACAGTAACGTGAGCATCTTAATGGCACATGAAAAACAAGTAAGTTTTATTTATTACATCAAAATATTAAGGGTCCAATACCAGTTGCCATACGCAGTGAGCAATACCTGAACTTCCCAATTAGTTTCAGCAGGCACAACATACAAGCGTATCGCCCGATGTCTATGTGTGTCTTCCAGATGACAGATGTGTGCACTGGTCATCGGGAACCTTTCAGTGGACCAAGTTTCGACGATTAACAAAAGCAAGGTAGCCCCATCCAAGCAAGTATATCAACAGCTAACGAGGGAGGCAGACATAGGATACAAAACTTATTAGTCGAGATACAAAACGGAAACCTAGCGTAAGCTGCATAGAGGAGTAGGCCATATTAGAACTGCTGTTTGAACGTTAAATGTTCTTTACGAAAACTTTGCAACAGGCCACTACGCTTGGGGCTGACAAAAATTTAACCAGTCCCGAAATACCTGGACCTTACTACCATGAACCTTCAATAACATGCATAACCTTACAAACATGATAAAATATAATTAATCTGATGGTTAGACAACACAAGAAATTTACAGAAATGTTAAATATACAGTTGGCAATGAAATATTAGTTAGATCATAAATTTACACCAAGACTTGGAGTGCTGCACGTAAAATTCCAGAACTGAAAACAAGGAAAATTAAGCTTCAGTAGCTTACAGCTCACCACACTTTCAGTAGTGAGCCCATGAGTAAGTAACATATCATAAACAGTTAGCAGAACAACCGTCCAATTACGTAACCGCACCAAGCGATGTGGCGCAGTGGTTAGCACACTGGACTCGCATTCGGGAGGACAACTGTTCAAACCCGCGCCCCAATGTCGACCGCTGTGGCCGAGTGGTTCTACGCGCTTCAGTCTGGAACCACGCTGCTGCTACGGTCACAGGTTCGAAACCTGCCTCGGGCATGGATGTGTTTGCTGTACTTAGGTTAGTTAGGTTTAAGTAGTTCTAAGTCTAGGGGACTGATGACCTCAGATGTTAAGTTACATAGTGCTTAGAGCCAAACCCGCGCCCCCGCCACCTGATTTAGGTTTTCGGTGATTCCCCTAAATAGCTCCAGGCAAATGCCGGGGCGGTTCCTTTGAAAAGGGCACGGTCAATTTCCTTCCACATCCTTCCCTAATCCGATGGGACCGAAGACCCATCTGTTTGATTCTCTCCCCCAGATCAACCAACAAACTAACCGACGTAACCGTAGTTGAAAGTTAGCAGTGTATGTGGGCAACACTATAACACCAAGATTTCCATGAACTTACGATGCAAATAAATGGTTGAATTCAAAATAAATCACTCACGTGAAAGCTTAAACAGCCTCACATTGCTTATAACCAGAGCCAAAGCAGTCACTAGAAATACTATCTGAGCCACGCTTGCAATGCAAATGAGAAATTAAGAAATTACAAAGTTTGGACCCAGTGATCGAACAGTAATAGCTTCGCTTCCAGGAGATTGGCTTCGTTCTTCCCAAATACGGATTTAATAGAGAAACGGAAAGGCTCCAAAAATCTGTTCTGCCAGTCGGCCAACGTGCAATGAAAATTCGTCACAACCACCAACATAGTGAGTACTATAAAGACACGAACCAAACTGGTCCTTTAATTCGACTTCCTATTCTAAGGACCAGTCTGCTTGCAATAATTCAGCTCGATGTTACGTCTGGCTCTTCTCGGATTACGCTCGAAATCCTAAGCAGTTACCTTATAAGGAAGGATCTTATTTATGGATCATAAGTTGATCAATGAAGAGACAACCATTAAGGAACAGGCGTCGCCTTAATCTTTTCACGACGTACAGAATGGAAGACGAAGTTGAACCAAGGAATTGACAAATCCCATTTCTTCTGCAGTGTAGCATAAATTATAATCAGTGCAAATTTAAGATTTCTGTTCAGCCTCTCCACGAAGAACGACTGCGGGTAATAAAGGGTAGTCTAATGTGTCACACAGCATTCTCAAAACAAAATGTATTAAATTCATTAGAAATAAAGGTGGGAATATTGTCAAGCACTTCCGCAGACCAATTACGGAAAATATTTTGGAGACATGAAGAACAGACAAGGCGGCAGTTATCCACCGGTTCCGAATTAAACCAGCAAACCTAGAGAAGGCATCCACCACGATAAGTGTTGTGTCTAGACAAGACAGCCTAGACACAATGAGAGGAAGCCGAAAGGCACGCGCATAAACTCACGCAGGCTGGCGTGAGGTCTGAAACAGGATACGTAATGAATGCTATAAAGAAAAGTACGTAGCTTCTGGAATACTTAACTTTAATCCACATTTGTAGAACATCGCTCTTGATGATACATTAATAGAATCTCAATATCAATTGAATACGGCGCCTTGCTACGTCGTAGCAATTGTAGCTGAAGGCTATGCGTAGTTGTCAGTGAACCACTGCTATGAACGTCGGCTGTACAACTGGGGCGAGTGCTAGTACGTCTCTCTAGACCTGCCATGTGGTGGCGCTCGGTCTGCAATTACTGACAGTGGCGACACGCGGGTCCGGCGTATACTAATGGACCGCGGCCGATTTAAAGGCTACCACCTAGCAAGTGTGGTGTCTGGCGGTGACACCACATTCCTCCCCCGCAAATCGGCGAACGGTGGTGTTATAAGGCTTCCGCCCGCCGTGGGGAGGACCCCATGTTGACGTATGCGACGAGGTGGGGAGCCTAACAACAGGCGAGGCTGTGCCACCCGCACCCGGCCATTCGGTCCGAGGGGAGCTAGGAAACTCCTGAAAACCTAGTCCAGGGTGCACGCCAATATGCAGTGTATGCGCCCGTGAAGAGACAGGAGGGGCCGAAGATTCGACCTCCATCACGTCGGGATACCCGACGGGCGAAGCCGACATCTGGTCCGGAGCGCGCAAGAGCTCCATGTCGGAGTACAGCTGGTCACGGGAAGCGATCGGCGGCGCGTGACCCAGGGAGGCGCTTGGTGGCTGCAGCGAAGCGTCCACTGCGGGCGGCGCCAGCAGGAGAACAGGCGGCGGCGGTGGCGCGTCGCCATGTGGCAAAATGGAAGTCAGCGTCGGTAACACCTGGGGATGAGGCCAGCCAGTAGATGGATCCCCAGGGCGCTGACCGGACGGCACCGTCGCTGAAAGCAGACGGGGAGAGGCAGAACCCGTGCGACGACAGAGGCGCAGCTGATTGAGATGTCGACGCACCTCACCAGTGGCCCCCAAAACCAGATACAGAGCGCGGCCGAAGCAGCGAAGAATGCGCCCTGCGAGCCAACATCGTGAACCTCGATAGTTGCGATAGTATACAACGTCGCCTGGAGCAAAAGCAGGAGTCTGCCGCAGTACAGTAACCTGGTGCGGCGGATGTAGCAAAGACATCAAGGTTCGATGAGGACGACTGTGGAGCAGCTCAGCCGGCGAGCGACCATCTCGGGGCTGAGAGCGATACGAGGACAAGAAGAGCAATAACGCGTCCTCCCGAGAATGCGACTGTTTCAACTGCAACATCTGCGACTCGAAAGTCCGGACCAATCGTTCAGCGGCACCGTTTGACTGAGGCGAAAATGGCGCGGATGTCAGATGTTGAATACCATTGGCCTTGCAGAATGACTGAAATTCTGCGGACATGAATTGTGGGCCATTGTCGGAAACCATAGTCTGTGGAAGACCTTCCATGCAAAAGATAGCCGATAACGCTTGGATGGTGGCAGATGACGCCGTGGCAGACATTTGGACAACAAAAGGAAAATTACTGAAGGAATCGACCACAACCAACCATCGAGCATTCCAAAATGGACCAGCAAAATAGATGTGCAAGCGTTGCCAAGGGGAAGTGGCTTCCGGCCATGCAAAGAATTTCCGCGGTGGTGCGGATTGTTGTTCGGCACACGCCATGCAAGAAGAGCACATATTCGTAATCGCAGCATCGATGCCGAACCAAGTACAGTGCTGACGAGCAAGTTGTTTCGTTCGCACTATACCCCAATGTCCTTGGTGGAGAAGCCGTAAGACAGAGGACTGTAACGAACGTGGGACCACGACTCTGGACTGATCATTATCAGAACGCAACAGCAAATCACCACGTCGTACAAAAAGTCTCTCCTTGTGAGCAAAAAATCGGCGAACCAACGGATCCTCGATCCGTGATTTCGACAAGGGCCATTGCGTAGCAACAAAACGCAAAACTGTAGCAAGGACAGGGTCAGCAGCTGTGGCTGTAGCTACACGACGGAAATCGATCGGAAACGATTCGACCACATCATCGGTTTCCGCATCAATGACCATGCAAGCAAGTTCGGAAGAATCGATTGCTCTATCCTCAGCCACAGGCAAACGGGACAACGCATCAGCGTTTCCGTGCTTAGCAGTGGACCGATACAAGATATCGTAGCGGTACTGCAAGAGGAAAATAGACAAGCGAATGAATTTCTGCGCTGTACGTGGAGGTACAGGCTTGTTCGGATGAGAAGGTGACGTCAAAGGTTTGTGGTCTGTGATGATGGTAAAGTGACGACCATACAAGAAATCATGAAACTTTGTAACACCAAATACTAGAGCCAAAGCTTCTATCTCTATCTGTGAATAATTTCTTTGCGCAGGCGAGAGCAATTTGGACGCAAAGGCAATAGGGCGATCATGCGAACCATCTTTGTGCGCAAGCACAGCACCGATCCCGATATCCGATGCATCTACCATCAACAAAAGGGGTTTATGGGGATCGAATGGCGTAAGGCAAGTATTTGAAAGCAACGCCGATTTCAACTGGCGAAAGGCGCGTTCGCATTCCGTCGTCCAGACGAACGGAACACCTTTACGGCGTAAGCGATGAAGCGGAGCTGAAATGGAAGAGGCATGTGGGATATATACTCCTGGAAATTGAAATAAGAACACCGTGAATTCATTGTCCCAGGAAGGGGAAACTTTATTGACACATTCCTGGGGTCAGATACATCACATGATCACACTGACAGAACCACAGGCACATAGACACAGGCAACAGAGCATGCACAATGTTGGCACTAGTACAGTGTATATCCACCTTTCGCAGCAATGCAGGCTGCTATTCTCCCATGGAGACGATCGTAGAGATGCTGGATGTAGTCCTGTGGAACGGCTTGCCATGCCATTTCCACCTGGGGCCTCAGTTGGACCAGCGTTCGTGCTGGACGTGCAGACCGCGTGAGACGACGCTTCATCCAGTCCCAAACATGCTCAATGGGGGACAGATCCGGAGATCTTGCTGGCCAGGGTAGTTGACTTACACCTTCTAGAGCACGTTGGGTGGCACGGGATACATGCGGACGTGCCTTGTCCTGTTGGAACAGCAAGTTCCCTTGCCGGTCTAGGAATGGTAGAACGATGGGTTCGATGACGGTTTGGATGTACCGTGCACTATTCAGTGTCCCCTCGACGATCACCAGTGGTGTACGGCCAGTGTAGGAGATCGCTCCCCACACCATGATGCCGGGTGTTGGCCCTGTGTACCTCGGTCGTATGCAGTCCTGATTGTGGCGCTCACCTGCACGGCGCCAAACACGCATACGACCATCATTGGCACCAAGGCAGAAGCGACTCTCATCGCTGAAGACGACACGTCTCCATTCGTCCCTCCATTCACGCCTGTCGCGACACCACTGGAGGCGGGCTGCATGATGTTGGGGCGTGAGCGGAAGAAGGCCTAACGGTGTGCTTCATGGAGACGGTTGCGAATGGTCCTCGCCGGTACCCCAGGAGCAACAGTGTCCCTAATTTGCTGGGAAGTGGCGGTGCGGTCCCCTACGGCACTGCGTAGGATCCTACGGTCTTGGCGTGCATCTGTGCGTCGCTGCGGTCCGGTCCCAGGTCGACGGGCACGTGCACCTTCCGCCGACCATTGGCGACAACATCGATGTACTGTGGAGACCTCACGCCCCACGTGTTGAGCAATTCGGCGGTAAGGATATAATGAGACCAATCCAGAGGACGTGGGAGGGGCCCCACACAATCAATAAAGAGCTTATTCGTAGGACAGCTGTCGTTGATTGACTCCCAGGTGCCCTTGCATTGGTTGGGTTTGGGTTTGGTAACTTGACGTAATTCACACTCCACCACCAAATAGCTAATATCCTTACACATGGAAGGCCAAATTACATGCTTTCGAATTTTAAAGTTTTGTGCGTACCCAGCAAGGAAATAATGGTATATCTGAGGAACCAGCTCCTTAGGAAAACGAGTCTTAAAATTCTTGTGGCCTGGCTTCTTACAACGGACAACAGCTTTCTTTATGTCTTATCTGGAGACCCACTTCCCTCCAAGTAACCTTTTCTTTGTGCTTGCACTTAAGGTCACCAAACAATTCGGCACCTCGTTCGAGACGCCACACACATGTGCAGTCGGTTGGACATTACTGTCATCATGCAGGTAGTTATGTTCTTCAGACATGTGTCTTAAGGCATCTGCGATCCTGTTCTCTGGCCATTGGTGTGGCTTGACCATAAACCAGAAGACTGATATGTGGGCAGCCTACCGAACTACCCCGCACGTTTATCTGGGGCGTTCCAAAACCCAGCTAAGTGCCTGGCTGTCTAAGGTGAACCCCTTGTGTTCCAGGTGAAATATAAACTTCTCCAACGAGAGTATCACGACCGCCAATGCATCCCACTTACACACCGAGTACTTAAACTGGGCCGGTGGTGGTCACATCGACGCATAAGCGATTGGACGTCACCCTCATGTTCCTGCAACGGAATAGCCGCAGCTACCGAATTAGAGGCATACGTTTGAACCAGAAACGGACGCTCAAACTCGGAAAATGCCAAAACTGGAGGATTGCGAAGGGCCACCTCCATGGCTTCAAAGAATGGCTTCTAGGTTTCATCCCACTGAAAAGCTTGACCCTTCTTGCACACTTTGTTAAGACAGATCGCTAACTGTACAAAATTTGGCACAAATCTTCGAATTACATATTGTCCAGACTCTCATTTCTCTTAGGCAGTGTTGTTGGTAAGATGTTAATTATTCATGTGATTTTGATCCGGTTAATTTTCTTAAGGTTGCAGTTTTTTATTCAACTACAGGTGCTTGGGAGCTGGTTCCCTGGAGTAAATAAATTCGTTTTTCTTCTTATTTCATACAAGTTTTATTCCGAGCATTACCAAATATGTGAACCTTGATTTTGATGTTATTGATTACTGTCGCGTTACATAGTCTTGGGATTGGTAAAGGTAGTTCTAGATTGTTTAATGGTTTAAAGTAATCTTCTTTTAATTTATTAATTGTTAATTAAATCGTTGTTTTTATGAACTGTTGTTATAAAAATATATATGAGTGTTAAATTAAACTGTGAATGCACTTGCACAATCTTGAGGCCAAGTCCGGCCGGCCGTTGTGGCCGGGCGGTTCTAGGCCCTTCAGTTCGGAGCCGCGCTGCTGCTACGGTCGCAGATTCGAATCCTGCCTCGGGCATGGGTGTGTGTGATGTTCTTAGGTTAGTTAGGCTTAAGTAGTTCTAAGTCTAGGGAACTGATGACCTCAGATGTTAAGTCCCATTGTGCTCAGAGCCATTTGAACCATCTGAACTTGCAATGCTGCACAGCTGGCTACTAATAAAATCCCCGAATTTTAAACGAGGAAAATTAAGCTTCATTAGCTTACAGTTCACCGCAGATTCGGCGGTGAGCCCATGACGAAATAACAGGTCATATATACGCTGTAGATCAACCGTTCAATAACGTAACCGTAGTTGATACTGACGAGTCTACGTCAGCGATACTAGAATACACCAAGATTTCCATCAATTTTCGGTACAAACAAATGCATGAATTTAAAACAAATCACTCACAGGCAGACTTAAACAATGTTACAATTACACATAGCTGGAGCCAAAGCTTGTGAAGACAGTCATTTAAAATACAATCGTAGCAAATCTCTCTATACAAATGCAGATGGAAGCAATTACAATGCCGGAATCCAGAGTTAGGAACAATGATACCCTCATTTCGAGAAGATCGGTTTCGTTCTCCGCAAATGTGGCTGCAATGGACAAATGGAAGGCGCCAACGACCGTTGGCTAACATGCAGCCAGAATATGGCAAGACGACCAAGATAGTGACCACTGCAAAAATACTGCAAGCCCTCACAACCCCTGGAACTACTACCGACGTGCAGCAAATCCAAAAGCGCACGCTTTCTGCTAAACTGTTTCGCCAAGTTTCGCCAAGTTTGGTGTACTGGCCTCACTGGCCCTAAGCCAACCCCTTCTCGTGTTGCTTACCTCCAGGTCCCGGAGCGCCACTTAAGCACAACGCGTGGCAACGAACCAAAGCTACGGAAGCAGTACCAGTCGCCACGGCTCAAATGAAAACATATTTAATCCATGGGTGTATCGTATTTATACTAACCTTAATTTGTGTTTACGTATTGTAGATCTTAAAAGTTTAATTTTTTGCATACCTGAAATCTGTATACTGTACTGAATCAAAAGTCAAATAATTACTTGGCCGACCGGAGTGGCAGAGCAGTTCTAGCCACTTCAGTCTGGAACCGCGCGACCGCTACGGTCGCAGGTTCGCAGCCTGCCTCGGGCATGGACGTGTGTGTTGTCCGTAGGTTAGTTAGGTTTAAGTAGTTCTAAGTTCTAGGGGACTGATGACCTCAGATATTAAGTTCCATAGTGCTCAGACCCATTTGAAATAATTACCTCACTTTTCCTTTTTTCATGCGTTAACGTTTTGTGGCATTTTATTCTGACCCAAGTTTTTATGGAGGTGATAAGTGTTTATTTATTGAACATAAGCATGAAATAGGGACTGTATGACATGTTTAATCCAGAACCTCTTGTGGAACGTTTTTTAACCAAGAAGACATAATTGAGAGTAGCTACACAGTACAGTGTTTGCATCGCAATCACTAACAGTCATAAAACGACAGTAGCATTCATGAATGTACTATTATAACCAAAATCACCCTCACTTTTGATCACTCAGCCTTAGTATGTGACGGATAGAAATTAAGCATCCACCAATAAAACCTCTGTTCAAGTAGACGTTGATACATAACATTACGGTGAACGGAAAATATGGATGCCTAACTGACTGTCTTTCTGTTTATGCCATGTACTACGTTTTTGTCATGGAAATGCACTTTTGAAAACAATAACATTATAAAATCAATGTCGTCTGGCAAAGGTGGTGAAATATTACTTTAAGTAAAGAAGTGAAAGGTTTGTGCTGCCATCTACTGCCAGGTACTCCATATCAGCGACCTCAGTAGTCATTACACATCGTGAGAGAGCAGAATGTGGCCCTCAGCGGAACGTACGGATATCTAAGACTTTTAACGTGGTCAGGTCATTTGTGTCATGTCTCTACGCGAGATTTCCACACTCCTAAACATCCCTAGGTCCACTGTTTCCGATGTGATAGTGAAGTGGAAACGTGAATGGGCACGTACAGTACAAAAGCGTACAGGCCGACCTCGTCTGTTGACTGACCGACACCGCCGACAGTTGAAGAGGGTCGTAATGTGTAATAGGCAGACATATATCCAGACCATCACACAGGAATTACATATTACATCTGGATCTCCTCCAAGTACTATGACAGTTAGGCGGGAGGTGAAAAAACTTCGATTTCATGTTCGAGCGGCTACTCAAAGCCACACATCACGCCGGTAAATGCCAAACGACGCCTCGCTTGGTGTAAGAAGCTTAAACATGGGACGAGTGAGCAGTGGTGAACTGATGGCAGGGTGTGAGCATGGCGAATGCCTGGTGAATGTCATCTGCCAGCGTGTGTAGTGCCAGCAGTAAAATTCGGAGGCGTTGGTGTTATGATGTGGTCGTGTATTTCCCGAAGGGGGCTTGCACCCCTTGTAGTTTTGCGTGGGAATATCATAGCATAGGCCTACATTGATATTTTAAGCAGTTCCTTGCTTTCCACTGTTGAAAAGCAATTCGGGAATGGCTATTGCATCTTTCAAGACGATCGAGCACCTTTCCATAATGCACGGCCTGTGGCGGAGTGGTTACACGACAGTAACATCCCTTTAATGGACTGGCCTGCACAGAGTCCTGACCTGAATCCTACGTAACACCTTTGGGATGTTTTGAAACGCCGACTTCTTGCCAGGCCTCACCGACCGACATCGATACCTCTCCTCCGCGCAGCACTTCATCAAGAATGGTCTGGCATTCCCCAAGAAACCTTCAATCACCTCATTGAACGTATGCCTGCTAGAGTGGAAGCTGTCATCAAGGCTAAGGGTGGACCAACACCATTCAGAATTCCAGCATTACCGATGGAGGACGCCTCGAACTTGTAACTAATTTTCCGCCAGGTGTCTGGATACTTTTGATCACATAGTGTATGTACTGGGAGTCCAAAATAAACTGACCAAAAGAAATTAATCGAAATTTCATGTAACGTAATCTCTGCAGTAAAGATACGTTGCGATAACCAAGCGAAACAAATCCAAACTGTAGTATGAATCTCTGAAGTGGAAAACAATCTACTGAAAAGTGGCACTATATCTCAACATCTTTCAGATGTAAAAGGGAGAATTAAAATACTGTCATGACAGGATAACTGGACACCATTAACATTGGTTGTAATATGCGCGAATCACAAAAATTTACCCTGCTCCAGACAAATCTAGAACTCCTCAACGTGTGTCATGGATGGATGCTATGTGACACTGCTATTGTTGATCCTTTATGTGGATGTTAAAACTGGATCTGATTGTGCCATTTTTTTATCCCAAGTTTTAAAGAAAACCTCAATCCGTTACCATTCCTACTCGTTCAGAGATAGCATACTGCGTAAAAAATTACAAAATGAAGTTATAAAAACCTCTAAATTTGTCATCTTGGTCAGTGTAAACAAAAATCATTTGGTTTGAAGTCAGTTTGCTCTAGCTAAATTGCGCACACCGGATTATGAGAATTCTTGGACCCCTTTTTTCGACTTCTGTATCTCTGTGACAATAGGATGATACAAAATCCCAATTGTCCGCATAACAAACACATTTTATTCATATGACGAATGTAGACGTGACTGAAGATAGCGCCACGAATGCTTTCCGTCTAACGTAATTTTTGTACAGAAAATGGCCACTAAAATGTGTGTGTGTGTGTGTGTGTGTGTGTGTGTGTGTGTGTGTGTATTTTTCCTCTGGCGTCCCTCATTAGGGTCCGAAATCCGAACTTCACATTAATATGCTGTTTCGTCGTGACGTTAGTGGCGAAATTGCGTATGATGTGTATATTGGTCATCATTGTTTGTTTCCGACTGCTCAGTAGTTGTGTAGTGACAGCAAACAGCGTAGGATTTGAACAGCAGGTGTGCACATCGCTTCACACGAACAAATAAAGAGAAAATTTGTTTACTCTACCGTCGCCGGGACTAAACATGGCGACTACATAATAAACGTGGTACGATATGTCCAGAGTTGAATACTTTACTTCCAGTATTACTACGACGTTGCTATACATTATCAATACTACAGCGTAAAGCAAAGATATAAATTAGAAAATTCATCTCGCGAAAACGATAATAAGTACTATTCCGTTTGCATCTGATATGCTAGTCAACCAAAATTTATTGTAGTCTGGGCTGGAGGTCACATAGTACTCAAGGCCACTTTCTTTCAGACTGCTAAATGTATACATAAAATACTGCAAAAATATACATAAACAATGCACACTGGCGTCCAAAATTAAGTCAACAAACGGAAATTTTGCAAGGTTGTGTTTATTATGTCACAAAATGGTATAAGCATGTGATAGTAAAGTAGAGACAAAGGAAAGAGTAGAGAACGTAAGCAACTGCAATATGCATAACAGTGGACAATAATGTGCTTAGTTTTTTTCCAACTTAACGGATTTGCACATAGATTCCGACAACTTATTAATGTGCCCGGTATGGGATGTGTCCCCCGCTGGTAGCAATGCAGACGTTTTATGCTGTGAATGACGTCATCAGTCTCATGTTGAGACAATGATGCTCATTCCTCCTGAAGAACTGCTCACAAGTCTTGATGCAATCTGTCTCCATAGTGCATCCCAGACGTGCTCTATGGGATTCATATCGGGAGAGCGAGCAGACCACATCATGCGTGCAATATCTTCCGTTGCCAAGAAGACATCAACCTCTCCTTCTTGAAGAGGTCGATCATCATCGTCCATCAATATGAAATCTGGGAACGCACCATCTCTCAGCAACCCAAGATCTCGTTTCACGATATCTGACAGTAGTTAAATCTTGCTGATCCACGTATCTCTATCCATAATGTTCCACGATCCCTCCAGACGCGAATGCCTCCAGAATCACTCTCCAGATCAAGTCTCGACTCATCTGTGAAAACGACATTGTTCCACTGTTCGACCGCTCATGTGGCATGTTGATGACACCAGTCTAGAAGTTCCCTTCTGTGAAGACGCGCGAAAGGTACACATATAGCAGAACAAAAAAGGCCACTCTACTGAAGCCTTCTGTACACCGTTTGTCTCGATACAACACGTCCAGTGGAAGCTACGAGATCAGATGCCAGTTGCCGAGCAGTACTTGTGTGGTACCGTCGTGCCCGTACATCCAAATAACGGTCCTCTCTTTCCGATATCGCACGTGGTAAGCGCTGCCCTTGTCTTTGCGGTACTGTTTCGGT
Organism: Schistocerca piceifrons; assembly: GCF_021461385.2. Lineage (NCBI taxonomy): Eukaryota > Metazoa > Arthropoda > Insecta > Orthoptera > Acrididae > Schistocerca > Schistocerca piceifrons. The sequence goes on from NC_060143.1 coordinate 283,466,302, forward strand.
GTCTATAAGTTGTTGCCACATCCGAGAAACAACAGAACGATTCACATTAAGCCACTGGGCCTTATCAGTTTGCGACTGTCGTGCTTTCATTCTTCTCATGGCCCTAGACCGCCGAGCGTATGGTAGGAGTCTTCATTGTTACATACCGCACCGTCGGTTACATACTTAGCGATTGTGGATGTGAGGCTACCAGGAACCCACTACCCCGTTTGATAGGTGATATTATCGTTGCCGTGGTTGTCCGCTGACCGGAATGCCATTTACCGAGCAGAAGGCGATTGTAAGGATATCTGTTGACAGTTTGTATGTTTATACGGTGAATTAGACACAGGACGGGGAAATAGCAGTTCGTTTCTTTAGTTCTGGACTCCACTGTCCACAATTTCTCAGTTTTAAAGCTTGGTAGGCGACGTCACACCACCAAAAATAATGACAAAACAACAAAGAGTTTAGCAGCTATGTGACTTTTATACCTGGAAATTACTTGTATAAAAACTGAGGAGCACAACTTAAAGAAGATGTTACTGCCTAGCAATCCCGTTCGTGGTATCCACTAATCCACAAACACGAGAGAAACTAAAAGATCCAATGAACGATCTTCTGGTTCTTCATTGGAATTGTATAGAATTCGTCATGTCATACAGTATGAAATCTTTGCTAACGTAATTTGTTATTGGATAAAATTCGAACGTATTTTATAATGCACTGTTCAGGAAGGTGTAAATTACTCACCCGTCAATTAATTTTATGCGTTTACAAGGTAGGTGAAAATACAACACACATAAATTTTCCTCGGGAAAGAATCCTCTGTAGTGTCAGCTGACTGTGTTCCAGGCGCACACCAGTCATGCATTACAGGGATCTCACCCTCTCAGGCCGCGCAAGGGACGCTGCAGCCTTCAAGAATTCAATTGCTCTACCTTCACCGCACGAGCTGTGATGTGCTCCTGCTGGTGCCATATGCGGAAACCTCATGATAGGCTTGGGAAGAAGCTGGCTGGCCAGAGAATGAGTACGCAATTCGTCTGGTAAAACAGATAGCGTTGTTGGGAACCTGTGTCCTCTATTGTAATTGGTAGTACTACGATAAATATTTATATCAAAGATAAGTGTCCATTATACCATAATTCCAGGAGCTTTCACAGGAGTCATCAATTCCGAATAATCTCTCCCCCAACATATTCTTGATGAACTAACGACCTCACTGAGCAGCCATACAACACGCGAGCACTATCACACACGTTCTAGGACACCTACTGCCACACGGGACTTCGCACGTGAAACGCTAGGCTAATTAATATACTGAATAAAACGTTCTCGGTTCTCCAGCCGCGACAATTCGAATACAATTCGAGGACAGAATTAATGTACTGCTTGGCACCATTCCCCGTCAGATTCTCCCTATCTAATCACCGTAAAGTCACCAGCGATTACCGACCATAATACAGAGAATATGTATAGCAAGAGGGTTAACACAGCCATCCTTACCAGTTTCCTCTTTTTTTTTTCTCTCCTGTGCCAAGCTTTTCGTCTCACAGTAGCACTTGCAACCTTCGTCCTCAGTTATTTGCTGGATGTGCTACAATATCTGTCTTCCTCTACAGTTTTTGCCGTCCACAGCTCTTCTAATAACATGGAAGTCATTGCCTCATATCCTAACGGAAGTCCTACCATAGTGTCCCTTCTCCATGTCAGTATTTTCCACATATTCCTTTCCTCTCCATTTCTATGCAGAACTTCCTCATTCCCTGCCTTATTAGTCTACCTAATTAGCAACATTGTCTGTAGCACCACATCTCAAATGTTTCGACTCTCTTCTCTTCCGGTTTTCCCACAGTCCTTGTTTCACTACCATACCATGCTCTGATCCGGACACACAATCTCAGAAATTTCTTATTCAAATTAAGGCCTATGTTTGGTATTAGTAGACTTCTCTTGGCCAGGAATGCCCTGTTCGCCAGTGCTAGTCAGCTTTTGATATCCTCCTCGCTCCGTCCATAAATAGCTATTTTGCTGCCTAGGTGCAGAGTTCCTTAACTTCCTCTACTTCGTGACCATGAATCCTGATGTTAAGTTTCTCGGAGTTCTCATTTCTGATACTTATCACGATTTTCGTCTTTCTTCGATTTACTCTCAATCTATATTCTGTACTCATTAGGTTGTTCATTCCATTCAGCACATCATGAAAATTCTTCTTCACTTTCACTGAGGATAGTAATATCATCAGTGAATCGTGTCTTTGATACCCTATCACCTTGACTTTTAGTTCCGCTTCTGAACCTTCTTTTATTTCCATCACTGCTTCTTCGATGTACAGATTGAACAGTGGAGCCGAAAGACCACAACCCTATCTTACACCCTTCTTCATTCGCGCACTTTGTTCTTGGTCATCCAGTCTTATTATTCCCTCTTGGCCCTTGTATATATAGTGTATTACCTGTCTCTCCCTATAGCTTAACCGGCCGGGGTGGCCGAGCGGTTCTAGGCGCTACAGTCGGAACCGCGCGACCGCTACGGTCGCAGGTTCGAATCCTGCCTCGGGCATGGATGTGTATGATCTCCTTAGGTTGGTTAGGTTTAAGTAGTTCTAAGTTCTAGGGGACTGATGAACTTCGAAGTTAAGTCCCATAGTGCTCAGAGCCATTTGAACCATTTGAACCCTATAGCTTACTCTTCATCTTCAGCATGTGTACCTGAAGTACAGTTTTCGCTGTCGGTTTGCTGTCGATTCTGATAAGAACAACCCTACCACTGAACTGTTCACATTAACACACTCTCTCTCCTACCATCCTATTCATAACAAATCCTACTCCTGTTATTTTGTGCTATTGTTGATATTGCCCTATACTCATGTGACCAGAAATCCTTGTCTTCCTTACATTTCACTTCACTGACCCCTACTATATCTAGATTGAGCCTCTGAATTTCCCTTTTAGATTTTCTAGCTTCCCTACCACGTTCAAGGTTCTGATATTCGACGCCCCGACTCGTAGAACTTTATCCTTTCGTTGGTTGCTCCATCTATTACTCATGGCTATCTCCCCATTGGCAGTCCCCTTCCGGAGACCCGAAAGTGTGACTATTCCAGAATCTTTTGCCACTGGAGAGATCATCATGACAATTTTCCAATTACGGACAAGATGGGATACACGTTATGTGTCTTTAATGCAGTGATTACCATTGCCTTCTGCATCCTCATGCCGTTGATTACTGCTGATTGGTCCGTCTTTAGGGCCGATTCCCACCCCTAGTACAAGAGAGTGCCCTAAATTACTGTCCGCCTCTCCGCCCTCTGTGACAAGGCAAATGACAGAATGAGGGTGACTGCTTAGACTGCAAGTCTTCGGCTGCCAATGCTGATTACTAATAGAAATTTGACCAGTGGCGGGTTTCAAACCCTGACCCCACAACCTTTTGATTGCTATTCAAAGACGCTACCCCCAGACCACGGGTGCATCTGTACCAGCACTGGTGTGAAACATGATGCAGTAGCGCGACTTAATCTGATGCATCTGATCTAACCCCATCTATGTCTGTAGTTATTGTTACTATTCAAAATAAAACTTTTTAGCACGAACCAAAAGAGCCTCATACATGATTACTTTGAACATCAGATAAACTTCCAGTAACGGTTAGTTGCTTGATATGGGAATAGGTAACGGACACTCCAAATAAATAAGTGTTGTGTGTGGTACGAGCCACTAATGATAATCACTAAAACAAGCTCTGTTTGACTCAATGCCCAGGCGTATCAAGGCCTTTATTACGGCCAGAGGTGGTTGTTCTGGGTACTGATTTCTCAGGATCTATGCACCCAAATTGAGTGAAAATGTAATCACTTGTCAGTTCTAGTAAAATATATGTGTCCAATGAATACCCGTTTATCATCCGCATTTCCTTTTGTTGTAGCAATTTTAACGGCCAGTAGTGTATGTTTGAATTCCAAAAGCATGAGGTGCGTGAACAATCTGGCAACATAATACTATCTTCCATATAAATCTTACGAAATTTCTACGATGTGAATATCCGACAAATTAGGTACCATATAGAGTCCTACAGAAACCCATTCCTTCCTCACAACGTTCTCGAACGGGATGTAAAGGAGAGATTCGTTTACGTTAATCGAAGTACTTCTTGCTACACACTGAATTTTTTGCATAACGCAGAGATAGCTAAGAAACTATTTGTCATAAAGGGCGAATGAGCGCTCTTTTCTATACTCGCCTATTTCAGATGTAAATAACAAACGCATTTAAGCCATGACAAAAGAATTGCGCTCAGATTTTTTTATTTCGTATTTTATTTAAAATGGATAAATTGTGAAACGGCAGAACATATCTATCTACATACATACTTCGCAAGCTACCTGACGGTGTATGGCGGAGGGTGCATCCCTGATCATAATATCCTTAGGTTCATAGAAAGCTTATTATCTTCGGAATTCAGGTAGGACTCTTTAATCGGAATAATACCTTTTGTGAACCCTCATCGCCAGTTTTGTCAAGGCCTCGTTAGTGCTGTGGAGGCCGAGTTGCCACTGTTTTTACGGTAGGCCGAGTCTGTGGGTTCATGGCTTCTGGCGCGGTACACCGCTAAGACAGTTTCTCCCTACCTGTGTTACACAACTACGCCCCAGCGTCAGGTAACAGGACAGGAGAACGAAGGTTCTACAACACTCCAAAAAATTAGTAACAAAATCAAACAAATGAGTTAATGGTTTACTTATCTTTGTGACTAGTTGAATAATGGAGTCTACAACGCACCTTGTAACATAACGCAAAAAAGGCCCTCAGTGTCTAAGAACAAATAATCGTAGGTACATTTCACAATACATTGCAAATGCAGTTTACAACTGGCTGTTCACTTCTAAGAGTTCACTAAATGACGTTTCCTGTCTAAGTCATCCGTGGGCGACGATCTATAAACGAGTGGGCGAGATCTGCTCTTCTATCTTCCAAGTACATTTCAGTCCGCTGTCGTCCGGTCATTGGCGGATTGTACTCTGCCGGCAATTGGTGAGGCGAAGTCGACATCTTCATCCTCAGCGCCTAGCGCCTCCCGTGGCGCTGGTGGAACTTGCGCAAGAGACGAGTCTTTATGGCACTGTCGCCAGCTGGCATCTTTGCGCCTGTGGTGCTTTTGCCCTGGTTGTGTCTTGTTCGGACCACACAGCAGTAGCTGCAATTGTAAAGAAATGAATTGACTCATGGGAATCGCTCTCCCGGTAACTTTGATGTTCCCTGTTATTCTGAAACATGTTACACTCATCTGAAACTTGAAATGGGCCTCTGCGACGCATTCTTGATGCCGATGTTGCTGTTATTAGTGTCTGAAAGGAAAAGCGATGAAAGAATACTGGTGTCTAAGAGAAATGGTGAATGAGGAACCATAGATGCGTGGCGGAGTAAAATATCTCAAATTATCGCACTGCTGTGTAACTACCACAATCTTATCAACGTGAAGAAAATCTCAAAAATTAAGCTAAGTGTCTAACAGTCTTTTCGTTGTGCCTATCTGCAACTCAGTTTTCCATCCATATAATGAGTATCAATCGGTTGATAATCCAACTTCGATTTTCCATTGTTTAAAAGATTAATCGAGAATGATACGTAGGTGCATCACCGAAGGGTAATCCGTGTCATTGTGTACACGACCAAATGAAACTGGGTGAAGACGACGTAGAAAAATATAGACGGACAACGCCCGCCCTGGAAGATATGAGGAGTTGAACAGGATGAATGAACGACGAATAGAACCTAACTAAATAGAGGATCATTACAGAAAGAACGCAAAGAAAACTTTGCCAACATATTAATACTACGTTTGATCAAAATCAATTATTAGAACCACTGATTTGGAGCCATTGTATGAGAGAACACGTGCTCTTCAGTCGTTCTTTTCTTTTCTTTCATTTTTGTGAACGGTGGCAGGTGAATAGTGATCAACTGCGTTTGTAACACTCTTTTCATACACTAAAAAGTGTATGAAAGGAGTTTTCCTCTAGCGGGGAATTAGGATATAATTGAAAAACGCATTAACTGTGTGTTGGTAGTCAGATTTGTCAGTGGCCTTATGCAGTAAAATGTTTCATTAGATGTAGGGTAGTGCATATGGCGGCGCAGATGCAACGTGGATAGGCAACCCACATCACACGCATTACAAGGTCGCCATAGCGTCATTGTTACCTCTCTCCTGACACTCAATCCCTTGCCTTAACGCCACGAAGTACTACGTTTAACACCTTGAAACAGCAGTTTGTGCTAATAGCCAATACTCTCACGTGTTCTTCCGCCATAATTTTGGGGTACAATTCTCCAGACATAATTTTCACGATTTATTATTTTCACATACGGAAAGAGAGAGACATCCAAAATGACGAATGTAAGACAAATGTATTTATGTTTAATCTGCCAGAAAACTCCTCATATGGGGAACTGAATCTTGAAGGACCAAGGTGGGTGTTCCACTGGAGAATTTTCTATAAATTTCGTTATTTAAGGTGCTTTCTGCTATTTATCTACTTGCCCAACCGCCTTTTTAATCTTACGCGTTGAGACTCAGTCCTAGACCGCGGGTTTATTTTCTTACAAAAAAAAAAAAACGTTTTTGCACATTTACGAACACATGAACACAGACGAACAACACTAAATATACAATGCTCTAGTTTCAAACTCAAGGGTAAGTGTATGAAGGAATTGAAATATGGGTCTCAAAAAATTTATAAAGAAATATGTGAATATTACACATTCGTGTGTTAAACTGACAAAGATTTATCAAATCATTTTCACAATTTACAAATGCAGATAGAAAAATTAATAAATACCGGTAACAGTCTTCAAAATAATAATTTCAGTTTATGTTTTATTGGGTCAAAGTTATTCCGAACTGTGATTGATAAAGTGTTTGTACAATGTAAGACAAATGCCTGTACTCAACTGGGTGAAATAGGACTGTACAGCTTTGTAGACAAGTAAAAGGAAGGAAAGGTACACGAGGTCATACAGACGCCATTAATAGTAAAACAGATAGTGTTACGGAGGTATTATGTTCGATAACAAGTGATTTGTTGCATCAACAAATTTCAAATTACGTACATGTGAAATCGGAGGGTTCGGGTATGAACAAAACTCCTGGAATTCTTCTAAACTTAGAAAAACGAACTTTCACAATCACAGCTAAATAACATAATTCGACATTACTTACGAGCATGTGAAAGTGCGAAATTGTGGGGTTATATGTAGACACTTCTACTTCTCGTTGGAGGTTCAAGTGTATGCATCAAGTATATGCCGCAAAAGTTCTAAATGTACTCACGAACTTACTTCGACAAATAAGGAAGCCTTTTTCTCTCAGCAAGTTGTGCATAGTCGAAGTTTCGTTTATGACAGACCTTTGGCGCAATAGGAATAGCTACAGAATAAATAATAAGTGGTTGAAGGCTCTTGCCAAAGAAATTATTTTATGGGGTAGAATAATACCTCCACCTCCAGCTTCCAACAGTAATAGACAAAATGTTTGAAACTATTGTTAAGTGCTAGTTACAAAAAAGTAACGTCTTGCTTCACACGTAATAACACCAATTGAAAATGGTAATCGTAATGCCTTCGATAACTGACAACGATAAGATACAATTCGCAAAACCACGTGTAATAATTAAGACCTCTGTACAGAAAAGATATATTCGTTGTTTACAGATCCACAAGCAGAGCGACAACGCAAGAATCTCCGAGTATCTCAGACCTTGAAATCCAGTGCGTCCCGAGAGCGTGGTGTCTTTTTGCGTACTATCTCGTAACATATGCACATTTGAGTATTTATTAAGAAATGTGGCAAGATAAGTCAAATGACTGATACAGCAACAGGTGCCCAACATGTGCCTGTTCACGGGTACCACACAAAAAGGTTTTCGGGTTGCTAGAAAGTACCCCACCAGTGTTTCCCCCTTGGGCGGGCTCTTGTGTAGTTTTATGCTTTTCAGCCAGTTATCGTCTAAGTTTGATGATATTTGGGAGGCCATACCTAGTCACTTCATTAGCCTGAAAAGGATAGCAGACATTAAAAAAAATTTACATTTAGCACCCTAAGACTGATGTAGTTTTACCTGTCCAGTAAGCGAGGAATAGCACAGAAGTAACTATTACTTCCCAAATAAAAATTATTGTGAATAAACATTCAGTGAATAAATGAAAACCTAAATCCAGATAATTCTGTAAGTATCGAAACTTGTGTTCTTCTACGTACTAAAACGATTAGATAAGCTCATTACTTTTAAACAAAATCACATTATTTTCCAAAAACATGAGAATTGAAAACCCTTCTGACAGCTGGTAAAACTCAGTTTTACTTGACAACAGTACCACTTTAAAGGCTTACAGTTGCAACTTCAGGTACAACTTACATATTTAAAAATTGAAATGGAATTTTAAACTGCGTCGAAAAGTTATACTATTATATAAAAATAATGTGATGACTCGTACTCAAAAAACTTATCACGTTAATCCATGATAGGTGAACCCAATACTGTAATTATTAGTCTAGATTTGGAATTCAGTGAATAGTATCAATATTACAAAAAACTAGACGAACGAAGGCTACTTGGGAAGGTGGTCCATATAACATGCTCTACTACTGTTATCGGGTACATCATACTAATATACTGGCCATTCATTGCGTGGAAAAATGTCGATGTCAAAGGAAATAGTTTTCCAAGATATAGCTCAAATATATTTAGCGGTGGAAATAGTGCTACATCGTAGGTGAAAAGCGGAACAAACTGGGCAGGTCGCTTCCTTACCACCCCAAACGAGACGCGGATGGCGCGCAGATGGCAAGGGTAGGACCTGACTTCACCGACCACCTGAAGAGCACTGACTGCCCACGTAAGTAATATCTATCGCGTGGACCTTGGGTCGCTCCCTTACCGTACAGTCAACCGCACAAGCAATATTATGATGCCGTAGAGCCAACGCACCATTTAACGTGTTCTGTACACTACGTTTTTATAGATAATTGCGGTTGCAGTGAATGGACACAAAATTGGTACCGCCGTCCGGTGTGGCCGAGCGGTTCTAGGCGCTTCAGTCTGGAACTACGGGACCACTACGGTCGCAGGTTCGAATCCTGCCTCGGGCATGGGTGTGTGTGATGTCCTTAGGTTAGTTAGGTTTAAGAAGTTCTCAGTTCTAGGGGACTGATGACCTCAGATGTTAAGTCCCATAGTGCTCAGAGTCATTTGAACCATTTTTAAAATTGGTACCATCTACCCGATAACAGAAGTAGACGATATTACATGGACCATCTTTCCAAATAGCCTTCGTTGGTCTTCTTTCTTTAGATACAAGCAACGTTCTCTGATTGGCAAACATTGACTGACAATAAGAACTTTGGGTTCACGTATGATGGATTAATGTCATAGCTTTTATGTATACAATAGCACAAACCCCTCATGAGCCATAGACTTTGACGTCTGTGGGGTAGCTTGCGTGCCTCGATACAGACAACCGTACCGTAGGTGCAGCCACATCGGAGGGGTATCTGTTGAGAGGCCAGACAAACATTTGGTCTCTACCGAGGGGCAGCAGTCTTTTCAGTAATTGCAGGGGCAACAGTCTGGATGATTGACTGATCTGGCCTTATAACACTAATCAAAACGGCCTTGCTGTGGTGGTACTGAGAACGGCTGAAAGCAAGGGGAAACTACGGCCGTAATTTTTCCCGGGGGCATGCAGCTTAACTGTATGGTAAAATGATGATGGCGTCCTCTTGGGTAAAATATTCCGGAGGTAAAAATGTCCCCCATTCGGATCTCCGGGCGGGGACTACTCAGGAGGACGTCATCATCAGGAGAATCAAAACTGGCAGTCAGCTGATCAGAGAGTGGAATGTTGGATCCCTTAATGGTGTAGGTAGGTTAGAAAATTTAAAAAGGGAAATGCATGGTTTGAAGTTATTGTGGAGTTATGAAGTTCGGTGGCAGGAGGAACAGGACTTCTGCTCAGGTGGATACAAGGCTACAAATACAAAGTCAAATAGAGGTAACCCAAGAGTGGGTTTAATAATGAATAACAAAATAGGAACAGCATAATGAGAGCATTATCATAGCCAACATAAGCACGAAGCCCGCACCTACCACAATAGTTCAAGTTGATATGCCACCTAGGAAGCAGATGATGAAAAGGTGAAGAAATGTTTGATGAGACAAAAGCAATTATCGAGATAAGTAGAGCGGACGAAAATTGAAATGCGATAGGAGACTGGAATTCGACAGTAGGGAAAGGAAGAGAAGGAAAAATAGCAGATGAATATGGACTGCGGGAACGTAATGAAAGAGGAGGCCACATGGCAGAATTTTGCACAGAGCGCAATTTAATCATCGTTAATACTTGGGTGAAGGATGTTGAAAGGGGACTGTATACGTAGAAGTGACCTGGAGAACCCGAAGTTTTCAGATTGGTTATATAATGGTTGTGCAGGGATTTAGGAACCAGATCTTAAATTCTTAGATATTGCCAGGGGCAGATGTGGATCCTGACACAATTTATTGGTTATGAACTGTAGATTAAAACTGAAGAAATGGCAAAAACAGGAAATTAAGGAGATGGTCCCTGAATGAGTTGAATGAGCCTCTGTTTTTGAGATTTTCCGAGGGACCATTAGGCAACTGTTAACTGGAACAGGGTGCTAGAATATAGTAGAAGACGAATGGGTAGCTTTAAGAGACAAAATAGTGAAGGCAGTAGAGGATCAGATTGTTAAAAAGACAAGGCCTAATATAAATACTTGGAAAACACAGGAGATATTTGATGACTGAGATATATGATGAAAAGAGGAAATATAAAAATGCAGCAATTGGAGCAGGCAGAAGGGAATACGAACGTTTGAAAAATGAGATTGACAGGAAGCACAGAATGTCTCAGCAGGAATCGCCAGAGGACAAATGTAACGATTTAGAAGCATATTTCACTGAGCGAAAGATAGGTACTACCTACAGAAAAACTAAAGAGGCCTTTCGGGAACAGAGAAGCAGCTGTATGAATATCAAGAAAGACGGGAAACCAGTCCTAAGCAAAGAAGGGAAAGCTGAAATGTGGAAGGAGTATATAGAGGGTCTACACAAGGGAGATGAACTTGAAGACAGTGTCATAGAAAGGCAAGTGGACGTAACTGAAGATGAGATGAGACGAATGATACAGCGAGAAGAATTAGACAGAACCCTGAAACCTCTGTGTTTAAACAAGTCCCCGGAGATAGACATTATTCCGTCAAAACTACTGATAGCCATGGAAGAGCCAGCCATGGAGAGCCGCATCAAACCAGCACAGTTCTTAAATACGTATGTTGCAACTGAAGTTGCGCCTGTAAGCAGCGGAACTGGTAGTTGTCAAATAAAACTTAGTTTTACCACGTGTCAACGATAATTTCATTCGTCACGACTCTGAGCAGTGCGGTTGCCTTGTATATAAAATTGTTTTTTCTTTCCAAAAATCAGTTTTATTTCCCAGAATTTTCTCATTTCAGCGCAATGTATCTTGGACAACGTTTCTGCAACTCTTGAAACTTTTAGTAATCTATGATTTTTTCAGCAAAATATGAGTTCATTTCTGAAATGTCATCAATAGAGTTGAATTTTTTCCCAACTATTCAATTTTCCAGGTTTGCAAGAAGTAAGAAGTCATCCGTAACCAAAATTGTGGAGTGTAGGTGAGACAGGAGTTCGTAGAAAAGTTCCACAACTTTTGCCTTTTGCTGCAAGAGATGTGTGGGCAGGCGCAATTGTACTAGTGAAAGAGAACCTTTTTCTTGATGAAGTCGCCTCGTTTATTTAGCAGTTGCTTTTGTAAGTGAACCAGTAATGCGGCATACATTGAATTGAGGTCGTTTCCCTTTGCCGTGTGGTCTATAAGTATCACTCCTTGAAATCCTAAAACGCAGTTCTCAGTTTCCCCATCTTGAAGATGCAACAATTTATCACTTCCACAAGTTCTCAATAATTGTTGAAAATCAAGATGACAAGTATTATCTATTGCACAGAGAATAGATATGCAACTTCGGAGCCGGCAAGATACACGCGATTCGAAAGCAGTCTCTCGTCGAAATCGTGGACATATTGGAGTGGTGCACAGTTTTGGAGCATTTTTGTTTTGTGTGTCGTTATTCCATTTGCTATAACTTTATTTATCTACTGCCTTTTTTATTTGTAGTTCACTGTGGCTGCTTGAGTTTACATGTTGTCATTTTGTGATTTGGAGTGAGTGAGTGGATCTGCGAACGCTAGAAAATGTCTAGTGGAGAAATCGGAACATTTCCAACTCTTTCTTCTGTTTGAGTTCAACAGGAGGTGACAGTTGCGGATGCAGAACCATTTGCGCCGTGTATGTAGATAATGCTACTGGACAGTGCCCTGCATGAAATAGCTTTCTCGTTTTACGGATGATCGATTCGACATTCGTGTCTCTGCAAATTCAGGAAGACTTTTGTTTAAACGCATTAATCCACAACTGCCCACATCCGTATACTCGGGAACTGGCTCTCGTTCCAGCACTGCACGGCATGCGATGGGGAAGTTTCGAAGCTGAGACATATGAGTACCGCGTGTCTAAGCCAGAATCACAAAATGTACTCCTTTGCTTTGCTCGTGAACATCACCAAGCATTCGTATGCTGTATCTTTACTTTGTGCTAACATGAAGCAAAGAAAGGAACGTTTGAGCCCAAACAAAGCAGCAATTTCCCGTACAAAGACGTGAGCACGTCCACAAAAGATAATGTTATGCATCTGGTGGAACAGCGACGCTGTAATGTACTCTGAATTGCTTTCACGAGGTGTAACCATCGCTGCTGCCATTTAATGTCAGAAACTGACACGTATTACAGTTGCAATCCTAGAACAACCACCAGGAGTAATGCGTTAAGTGATACTATTTCCCGATAAAGTACGCCTGTACTCTGCTAGACTGACAAAAAACACTAAACAGGAGTAGGGTTACCAAGTCATTCCACATCCACCTTTTCACTTGATCTTTCTCCTTTTTTGCTCTCGAGGAACGTCGTCTCTGGATGAAAAGGCGCTCCGAACGTGGCGTGACGAGTTCTTCGCCTCAGAATAACGTGATTTCTACAGCCATGCAATCGAACAGGTACCCGAACGTTGGCAGATAGTTATGAATAGTGAAGGAGAACACATTATTGGCGATTGAAGACTCTCCTATGTCTGTCTGTTGTTATGGAGAAATTTTACGTACTTATGCACCAACCCAGTAGAACCCGCCATCGTACGTCAGGTAGTTAAACTGATCACTGTTTTGCTCATGGAAATTAAAAAGGAAGAGACCGTCAGCAACAGAGAACTGCCGTATGAACACATGAAGAAATACGCCTCGGTTGCGGGTGTCGATGACAGAAAGCAGCTGACTTGGTATGACCCCATAGCTTCCCGTCGCTGGAGGGACGTAACGTTAACAGGCCGTAGGGACACGTCGTTACCTGGTACCTCGCGGTGTTCTGTGGCCGTACGGACGTCGATCAGACAGTTTGACCCTGGACAAATGGCGGCCCGCGCTATCGCCAGTCCCATATCCGGCGGCGTGGAGGCCGGCCTAACGGTCGACCCGAACATTACCGAGATAGCGGGGGCAACTTGGCAGCTGCCGCCGCCAGTGCTCCGGCAGGCTAGCCAGCGCCCGCGTCCTCCCGTGCTGCGACACAACAGGCGTCCGGCTGACACGCCGCCGAATGACAGCTGCGCAGTCAAAGCAGCTTTTCGCCGTAACTGTTTGTCCAGCATATGGAGCGTGTTGATGCACGGTCCGAATCTGTATCTTTGATTTTGAATAAAATGCCAGCACCAGTTGCATTTCTCTTTTTATTTTAAAACCACGACAGATTTTCGTCCCCGAGATATCTACACAGTACAAAATAAAAAAGTACAAAGAAAGTTAGTCAAATAATGAATAATGTAGAAACAGGCATCATCAGCGACGAAGTACTAAATGTGGCAAAACAACTCGCCCACACACTTCAGTAAAGCTATAAAATAAAAAAAAATAACGCTGTGTTAATTCGTATGCTATTAAATGGCTTCAAATGGTTCAAATGGCTCTGAGCACTATGGGACTTAACTTCTGAGGTCATCAGTCCCCTAGAACTTAGAACTACTTAAACCTAACTAACCTAAGGACATCACACACATCCATGCCCGAGGCAGGATTCGAACCTGCGACCGTAGCGGTCGCGCGGTTCCAGACTGTAGCGCCTAGAACCGCTCGGCCACCCCGGCCGGCGTATGCTATTAAAATAATAGACGTATTTTACATGAACTACCGTCCACAATTAAATGGTAACTTTTTCGAAACACGTAAATTGTCTCCTACTGCGACACAGAAGTTTGAAATTAGGCTCAAAGCTGCCTATAGCCTCACTGTGCAATGCTGCAAGGGCGCGGTGCCACGCCGCATCACTTTCGGGCTCAGTGACACTTGAACCAGCAAGGTGTCGACACACCCAAACAAAAGGCCAGAGCTCCGTTCATGTTAGGTGTGATTGCCTTAATGATTTCACACTGGCACCGTATTTCACTACAGTTATGCCTAACGCCACTATGAATGTGTCACATGATGAGAAGGTCGTCATACTCCCCTCCCCTCTTACCCACATTTCATGCCTTCTCTTAACGCCTCTGCCATGGAATTCGTAACCACGACGCACAGTGTTTAAATCACGCAACCGTTTGTAACGCCGGAAATGCATATCCTCATATTTCCATCTATTGTACTATAATATTTTTTCCTTATTTTGTTACCTGAAGATATGGCATTTCTCTGTCTTTATATATTGTAATTGTTTTACTATTTGTATATATGTATTTAGGCATTTATGTCGATGTATAATTGGTTTGTTTTGTAAATACTATTTGTATTTTTACGCTGGGTCTGGCCTAGGGAAAACTATGCTATCGAACGAGTACATCGATAGGTCGTGTGGAGAACAAAAGTGTTTAGGATCTTTGGTAGTGTTAACTCTGCCGCATGGAGCGCGGGCAGAGGAGAGTCTGACTGGAGTAGTGTGGTGGAGCAGGTGTGTTGTGTGACGCTCCCGCGAGCTGCCGCGCTTTCGGGGTTTGGCGGCATGTAATTGCGCTCGACTTCCTATGATGGTTTGTGACACGGTGTCGCGGACGGGAGGCATTGGCTGGCGCACATCAAGAGCCCGTTTCGTCTGGTGACCGTGTTGAGAAGGAGGCGCGCCAACATCCAGTTTCTGCCATAGCGACGGCCGACAATGAGTGACTGTCGCCACCTCCTCGATCGACTACTTCAAACCTTCAATCAACCAACAAGGAAGACTGGAAGCACGTTTTAGAACTGTATGGCAGATCTCAGCTTTTCGAACTGTTAAATTTTTCTCACTAAATTACAGCAACGTAGCATGAACCTTTGTTGCTCATTGTCCCAATTGCATTACAAAGCAGGGTCCCTTCCTTTTCCGGAATGAACCCGAGTGTTGTTGAAATTCAAACGCCAGCATTAATGTAATATTATTCGATTTCACCGCTTTAATTTCAAAGTTCAGTTAAGGTATTCATAGCTGGCTATAATATTTAGATTACAGAAGCACAAATTAAGAGTGCGAGTTTTGTTACCATATTTTAGCTTACCCGTGACTGCAGCTCAGCTTGGTACGTACTGAATTTTACTATTGTTAATTGTTCAGAATCATTTAATTCTAGTTCAAAGTTATATCTCTTATTTCTAAATTGCGTAGATTCAAGTAGCTTTTGAAATGATTGTTGAGGTAGCCCAAGATTAACCTTATTTTATTGAATTTCGTAGTGCTTCAGAAACAAAATTCACTATTAATTTCAATCACTAAATTAACTTTCAATTTTTCGGTTTTATTAAATCTTCTGCTAAATTAAGTCAGAGTGTAGCGAAATTTATTACTTCTTACAAACATTCAGTTTTCACACAACACGTGTCAACCTTCAGTTGCGACGCTTTTAGTGCTAATTATATGTGCATTAATCTTTCATTTTCAGTTACTATAGTAGTTGTCCATAGGACTGGCGACCGTAATTTTTCCCAAATCTCAAATATCTAATTAATGCCAATTAATTGTTAACGTAACGACCACACATTTACTTTCTTTATTAATTTTACCCTTTTCTCAAAATTAATTTCCACCAGTTTTATTTGCATTTTCCCTTTCATTTAGATGTAACCCTCTTTACCGGCAGATTAACTTCGGTGACGATTGCTTTTCCCAGATTTCCAATAGGTACACGCGGTTCAATTTTTCACTGTCATTAAGGTCGATAAGTGAGGGGGAGGTTACACATTCTATGAGTCATGGTTTTAGGACGCAAAACTGCTACAGTCATTAGCGACATTCCATGAGGGGCCGAAGGAAACATGTCAGTTATCCCTCTTCTCAGGATGGATACGATGAGGCCTTAGGGATGGCATACAGGACATCAATGAAAGCATCCTATGAAAGCATCCTACCTCTAGGGACGTTGATTCCCAAACATATCGGGATCGAAAACACGATGACGTTCTCAATAACCTCTTACAACGCTGAAAAGCCCGCGTTCCCCGACCCCTCTCCACCTCTTCACCCCCCCCCCCCACCCCCAGGCCCCGGAATGACACAGTTCATCTCTCAAGGACGTAGTGAACCTACAACAACACTGAAAATCATCCGACGCCTTTGGATTGTACTTCGCCGCAATTATTGGTCTCGTGTACAGGATGATCACGACGGGGGGAGGGGGTGGGGTGCGACATTGACATATGCTCCAAATACGACGTCAAAGGGTCCCTCTAACACCCTCCACTGTAGTTTAATAACGTCCGCGTACTTTTGTTAAAAACTTTAAAAACGTCCCTGTACATGTAGATTTTCACTGATTCTTAGGTGGTGGCATGACAGGATTTCTTTCGACACCACTCAAATTTCGCTCGCGATCAGCCGGAGCTACGTCAGTGACATGGCACCACTCAGCTGAGGTATGTACAAATGGTTGCCTGTCACACCGGTACAGGAGGTCTGAAAAAGCATAAATACTCTTTGTTGTTTCGGACATTTCGTCGAACGATATTGAGCAGTCCATAGTGCTTGCACCCTCAACACCAGAGCAAAAATTGCCATCGCTCTACATTCCAAAGAGGTTCGATTTTGTTTTGGAATTTGAGAGCCACTACGTCCTTAGTCAAGCACTGTATCGCCCTGTGGTTGTAAGCAGTGTCAGAGGTTGTCAAAAACGTCGTGTTGTTGCTCATCGCACTGCAAACTGTAACAATTTGCACGGAAATGATATGGGATGATCACACAGGCTCAGTAATACCTAAAGCAGGCGGTAGACTTCGGTACATCGGTAGACTACTGTGGAGATACAGTGACTCTACGAAGCTGTCTACTTACGAAACTCTTCCGCGACCAGTCCCAGAAGGTGTGATACCGGCACCAAACAGGAGTAACAGGAGTGTATAGAACGTACAAAGATGGGCATCACGAATCGTCGCAGTTTGGTTTAACCATCGGGTGAGTGATAATGCGGTGCTGAAATCCTGACGACCGAAGATAGATGCTATTGTTTCGCGAAAGACGACATTCAAAGTTTCGGGAAACATTACCTGATGCCTCCAGGCCTATACGGAAGACCCCTACGTATCGCTTCGTAGAGACGTTGATGACAAAATTAAATTACAGCGCCCGTAGAGGCATTTAAGTGAGCTCCCTTACCGCGCTCTATGCGCGAATATAATAGGAATCAATCTTATTACGTGGAACAATGGGAAATGCCGTGTATCGGGCGTGTCGCTGTGGTGTGAATGGCTGATCCAGCTACAGTCACTCGGGGAATGATAGTGAACTGAAGCTGTGGGGGGCCGACAGCAATATTTTGTCCATCTATAACTGGTGGCAGCTCTAAAAAAGAAGAAGGGAAACTGGACTTCGCCTGTAATTGCATGAACACTATCTTCTATCGTGTCAATCTACAGAAATATCTATAGAATATCACAGACTGCAGCTGTCGACATTTCGGAAGCTCTTTTCCGGACTAAAGTGATTTTTCATCTCGAAAATCAAACAGAATAGTTTCTCTAATAAACGACACTGGCTGGCATGTTATGGAAGAAATGAACGTTCTTCATGCGATGGAAATATTAACTATTGATCACCACATAAGAAGAAACGCAGCTGTGAAAGAAGGATACTAATACTCAGACACTTCATTGTAACAAGGAATTGCTACGCTACATTATGTCCTTAACCTTACCCGAGCGAGCAGTTCGTTATTTAACCCCTTTCCCATTTTGTACAGCGGGGAACAAAGTGTAGATATTATTTCATCCAGGGTTTATCAGTTACTTGTGTAGCTGCAGTGCTGACGGAATGAAATTGCGATCTCGTGCAATTTTCTATATTGCCATTCTATGTAGGAATTAGTGCATGAGGAAGAAATACGTAAAATACTCTCACGTTATTATTTACAGACGAATGGAAAAACTGATAAAAGCCGACCTCGGGGAAGATCAGTTTGTATTCCGTAGAAATGTTGGAACACGTGAGGCAACACTGACCTTACGACGTATCTTAGAAGAAAGATTAAAGAAAGGCAAACCTACGTTTCTAGCATTTGTAGACTTAGAGAAAGCCTTTGACAATGTTGACTGGAATACTCTCTTTCAAATTCTAAAGGTGGCAGGGGTAAAATACAGGGACCGAAAGGCTATTTACAATTTGTACAGAAACCAGATGGCAGTTATAAGAGTCGAGGGGCATGAAAGGGAAGCAGTGGTTGGGAAGCGAGTGAGACAGGGTTGTTGCCTCTTCCCGATGTTATTCAATGTGTATATTGAGCAAGCAGTAAAGGAAACAACAGAAAAATTCGGAGTAGGTATTAAAATCCAGGGAGAAGAAATAAAAACTTTGAGGTTCGCCGATGACATTGTAATTCTGTCAGAGACAGCAAAGGACTTGGAGGAGCAGTTGAACGGAATGGACAGTGTTTTGAAAGGAGGATATAAGATGAACATCAACAAAAGCAAAACAAGGATAATGGAATGTAGTCGAATTAAGTGGGGTGATGCTGAGGGAATTAGATTAGGAAAAGAGACACTTAAAGTGGTAAAGGAGTGTTGCTATTTGTGGAGCAAAATAACTGATGATGGTCGAAGTAGAGTGGATATAAAATGTAGCCTGGCAATGGCTAGGAAAGCGTTTCTGAAGAAGAGATATTGGTTAACATCGAGTATAGATTTAAGTGTCAGGAAGTCGTTTCGGAAAGTATTTGTATGGAGTGTAGCCATGTATGGAAGTGAAACATGGACAATAAATAGTTTGGACAAGAAGAGAATAGAAGCTTTCGAAATGTGGTGCTACAGAAGAATGTTGAAGATTAGGTGGGTAGATCACGTAACTAATGAGGAGATATTGAATAGGATTGGGGAGAATAGAAGTTTGTGGCACAACTTGAGGCATCAAGGGATCACAAAGTTAGCATTGGAGGGCAGCGTGGAGAGTAAAAATCGTAGAGGGAGACCAAGAGATGAATACACTAAGCAGATTCAGAAGGATGTAGGTTGCAGTAGGTACTGGGAGATGAAGAAGCTTGCACAAGATTGATTAGCACGGAGAGCTGCATCAAACCAGTCTCAGAACTGAAGACCACAACAACAACAACAGCAACTCTCACGTTCATACACTAATATATTTTTATGTACTTTCATCAATTAATTTTATTCACTTGTACCGTTGCTAACCTTGAACGAAGAAGCACGAGTTTCAACGTTGACCAATGTGCAGTGATGTGCAGAACTGGGACGAAAGAAATTTCCGCATAATGTCTCCTGCTGAGCAGCGTAGCTCTATGACTCTTGAACTATATACAGAAAGGTCTACAACACAGGTGTAGTCAACCTTTCTTAGTGAACCCTCACATTTGTATCTACTTTAGCAATAAAATTTGCTTACCGGTTCCACAGTAATGGTGATTTATGAAGTAGGTAACCAGCCTTACTTTATAAAATTTATAAAGCAGAGTTAGAACAAGTTTATGCATATAATAATAATACTTGCGATATACTTTGTGTCAAAAATTTATGAAAACCCGATGAAAATATTTTTAAAACCTCTACCGCCCACCGCCTACCACGAATGATGGAGCTCCCACTAGTGGATGGCAGGGACCAGGTTGACTACCGCTGTACTGCGGTGTATTACAGGAAGTAACTCGAAGAAATATGCAGTGAGACGAACAAAAATGACACCTTTATGCAGAGGCAATGATTTCATTTAATTCGCCATGACTTATGACGGTCCCCCGGACATTACAAAAGACGGGACGTAGTTCTTAGTAAGGGCTATGATCATTCCGAGTGGTAATGCATACTCTGCATTATGGTTCGGTGCTGGCCACAAAGTTGGTAAGCACTTCCTGTTACAAGGTATTCCGTTCCTCCGATGGATTTTAGCTCTTAGGAACGGAACGTCAGTCCATTCCCCGGATAACCTACCGCTCCAAGAACTCCTCCATCTGCACAGTCCCTTGTGGCCGTGCGTTATCATCCATAAGAATGAAGTTAAGGCAGAAAGTACCTCTGGAAAGACGCATATGCGGAAGGTGTAGAGTATCGCAACAGCGTTGACCTTTCAATGTACGTAACTCGAAGAAATATGCAGTGAGACGAACAGAAATGATACCTTTATGCAGAGGTCAGTTTGGTGATTCAACATTCCGCCCCCCCCCCCTTCCCCCTCACTTACAGACTCAGACACTATCACACCTTCACCACAAAAACGATCATGTTCAACAATGTTCCTGGCTGCATTACTCATATGATGACTGATTTGAACACATCAACGCACCTGTTTCCTCAGTGCCCTACAGGTGATTTCATATTTCATAGCCATGGGGGCTCCTGCCTATTCTGGACACCCTGAAGCGTCTCCACGACGAGGGAAAGGACGTAGCTGGATACGAGGGCACGTCAGAAACCAGGAAACTGAAGTAGATTGACACATGTGTCCCATAGCGAAACATTTCAAGAATGTCACGCGCTGTTTTCAAGCAGAGTGGCTGGAAGTGTCAGAAAATAAGTTGCGGAGTGAGAAACCAACTGTTCGTCCGAGAATGTTCTCCTTCCGGTCACGGAGACAGGATGAAGTGACATTGACCCGTTGGGCCACAAGTCATAGTTCTCTGATCCATGGCTTTCTGCTTCGGTGAAATCACTCACACGGTTGTGGAGTATGTAATTGATACATCACATTTTAAGGGAGCATAATTCTGACGGGAGGAAAGCAGTGTATTTAGCTGGAGACCTGCCTTATGTTTTAATTGTTTACGAGGAGTACTGGTTTTAAAATTTCGGTGTGGTCCAGCCTATAATACTATTTTTAGGTTCGAGGTTCTAGCATGTTGCAGAGTGACTGGAGCACGCTGTTTAGTGCAGTGACTAGCCACCCACACATCTCTGTTATAATCTTGTAATACCTTTCCATAAACTGTTCCTTTCCTTTCATACTCCTTTTAAAAATTGACATGTTATTAGCGTTTATGGTGTTTGTGACTTTTCTTCAGTGTTTCACTGGAAGCCTAAATTACCCATAAATAATCGACAAAAAGCTGGTGTTCATGGTTTTAGTGTGCAAAAAGTTTGGCAGAGCGGTGTCTTTCTTACAAATATTGATTTGTACGTAAAGTGATCGAACACATATTTGGCAGCATTTTCTCGAATTCTACACGAAGGAAATTTAGAGAATAGTATCATTTGTTTGATAAATGTCTTAGGATTGTAGAGGGGTTTCACTCATTCTGTGATGCTACATAAATATTGTGCCTTTTTTGATGAACAGAACGTCTGTAGTCTCAGTAGCTTCAGTTGCGGTTGTGAAACTAGACGACTCACGGTCTTGCGTGTCAGTTCTCCCCGCCGGTTCGCCCTTCGCTCTGCTAAGTTGCATCTCCAGCACCATCCGGTCAATACACTAACGTTCGGTGCTTGCGTTTTGTAGCACCGGTGTAAGCAATGGGCACTATAGTGATCGAAACTTTAGCACGTCCTCACTTTACGAGACACTACATAGAGGTTTGATATGAAATCCAGGACTTCGGAGCAGTAACTGCACGTCAGGAACATTACGCCACCACGTCTCCCACACCGTGGCCAAGTACTGGCAGTGAAAATTTGATTGACCATCTGGACTCGAAGCAGTTTACCTCAGGGTCGAAAGCTACCCAGTAAGCGTTTTTTAGCGACCTCGGGTATGGAGACGGGGAGAAATGTCACGCTCGGCCGTGAGTCATCTAGTTTCACAACTGCAACTGAAGCGGGCTCCAACTACTGAGGCAGACAGACGTTCTGTTTACTAAAGAAGACACAATATTTATATAGCGTCACCAAATTTGTAAAAGCTCGTCACAACTCTAAAACATCATCCTTATCTCTAAGCCTCTGCTGCGTATAACAGTTTCTTAGTATTCAAGAAACTTCTGCCAAATACGTATTGCCGTCTAACTATCAAGTCAGTCTTAAGGAGCTGTTTTTGTAGGTCAAACGACGAAAGATATCTGTAAATTCGCATCTCGAAGTGGAGTGTCGAAATTCATTGTCAAGGTTGTATGAATGTGAAGCAAAGCGATCTTACGACTAACGTCTTAACACGTTCGTGGTATCTTGAAATCAAACGGAGGTCTGGGATGCCTCACACACATGCTCAAGCTCCACTCCCTTGTTTGTCATGTTGTAACAGTTTGGGCTATCATAGTTAAAGAGTACCACATATGCACGTGAGTACACAGGAATTTAGTTAAGCGAGCCAGATTGTCTAGAAGTTTTACGACATCAGGATTTGAAGCGCAAGTAGTTGCGGTAACCTGAAAGATAATGAAGATTATTAAATGGGTGTTGTGACCACCTACCAAGGCCATCAATCGCTTGACTTACGCACACTAAATACCGGAATTTGTCATAAACAATGCTAATGTGATGCGGCATTTATTAAAAATGCTACTGAAGTCACCCGAAATTCGACGTACAGAATCACAAGAACACACAAGGTTGACACAAAACAAACAGGCCGCAACAGACCAGTGCCTTCAACTCGGTATAAAATCCCAGAATCATGGGAGAAAGTAATAATGAAATCCATAAACATCAGTCTAGTAGAAAATATTTTTCGTATGTAGGCTGTAGAGGCTGGGGCGATGGCTTTTATAGTTATCACAATAGCGTTGTGCGCTAGAATGGCAAGGCTAGCATAATTCCACATTCCGGGTTAGCTAAATTAGTGGCAAGTATACATTCAGCGGCAAATCTATTGTTCTCTTTTGATTGACTGATCCTTAATCTGTTGTTCATGTAAGTGGATTACGACCCCCTGGGGATAACTCACCCTTCTGAGAAACCTCCCCCTCCCCCTCCTACTTCCCCTCGCCCTCCTCCTCCTCCTCCTCCTCCCCCCTCACCCCTCTGGGAACACCACTTGTCGATACACTTCCAGGCTGGAGTTATTCGAATACCTCCCTTCCCACTCAATAATTAATCCCTTCCTACAAATTATTCCCATGTTTATTTGCTCTACATGTCACTGCTTCCGCCATGTTCGTAGGTTGGAATTTAAATAGTGGAAACACTGCTGTGGGGACACTATGCAATGGTATCTACTACTCACGCTGATAGCACACATTGTTGACATAATTACCTCCGAGCAAATGGACTCGCCCGTCCCACGTCACCGGCGTGCGTACATTCGATGGAAACACAGTCACTTGTGAGCGAACGGTCTAACGTAACGGTATCACTATATTTTTGAAACAGGAACAACGGCGTTGGATCAAGATTGAATGTGACAGAGGTCGTACAGCACGACAGTGTCATCAAGGTCTTCAAGAGGCGTGCGGGGAATCGGCATTGCCGTACAGAACAGTGACACGTTGGGTAAAAGCCTCCAACGAAGGTCGGCAAACTGTGGCAGACATGCATCGGGCAGGTCGTTCCTCCACGGCAGACCGTCAGTGCATAGTATTAGTTCGTTTCTGGAGCATCACCTGCGACCAGCTTTGCGAAAGAAGGAGCGACACTTTCTGCGCAACACACCCATCATTTTGCACGACAATGCGCGGGCGCTTACAGCGCAAGTTGTGGCTGCTCTGTTCGGTTGATGGGACTGGGATATACTGTACTATTCACCATACTCCCCGGACTTAAGTCCTAGTGACTTTGATTTGATTCCAAAGATGAAGGAGCCACTTCGTGGCATTCGCTTCAGAACTGTTCCAGAGATTCGACAGGCAGTTGACCGCTCCATTCGCACCGCCGGCCGGGGGCCGAGCGGTTCTAGGCGCTACAGTCTTGAACCGCGCGACCGCTACGGTCGCAGGTTCGAATTCTGCCTCGGGCATGAATGTGTGTGATGTCCTTAAGTTAGTTAGGTTTAAGTAGTTCTAAGTTCTAGGGGACTGATGACGTCAGAAGTTAAGTCCCATAGTGCTCAGAGCCATTTTTCTTTTGTCTTGCGGTTTTCTTTTAAATTTGTTTCTGAAGGACAAGTGGTATGAGTTCACAAAATCATCACTGCGAATGTAGTCATCTGTAGTACATCATATGTTCCGAATTTTAATTAATTCAGCAACTGCTGCTGCATTTTCTTGAGCTTCGATGACCACAGAACAGTTTCGTTCTTGACCTCGAAATCCCACTTTGTTGAAGTACTTGGAAAGAGTTCCAGGCGTTATTTCCCTTACTGCCAACCATCTAATCTACTGCATCCAGGACATAAAGTGACACCGCTAGGGCAAAAGCACTTTTGACTACTTCAACGCCAAGAATAAGAGGCTGCAGCAATAATCGCCTTAATGTGTGAATAGTCCCCTGGTCCATGGGTTGAGTGAGGCTGGTTCAACCTGGCGGGAACCAAGCTGATTTCAAGTTTTACAAACTTGACTTCCGGGTAGCAGGTTGAATTGTGTAGGAAAAGCAGAACTTGGCGATTTCCTTTTTCATTTTAGCGATTCTAGAAGACGGTCGAGGGGGGGGGGGGAGGCTAATGGTAAGGGGGTAGGGGTTTTGAAAAGGAGAGTTGGGGACCCAACGACAAATGGTTAAAATTTGGTGTTGCTTAAAGTAGTTTTTGTAACTGTTTTGGAGTTCAGGGTAAAGAAAAACTACATATTTTAACACGGGGGACTTTATAAGTTACAGAAACCACAAAAAGTCAACTTACAACAAATAAGTTTTCATTAAATTTCTGGCTACAGAAGATGATATGAATGTAAAAACTTGAACTTGACATCAATAAAAAATAAAATGTGTAACATAATTCATTGGATATTTCCGTCTCCTGTCAAATTTGTCATGCTAATATGTCTCTGTTTCTTTTTACTGAATATGTCACTGACATTTTCAATGCCCATATGTCTTTCTTTATGAATATTGGCAAGAGCCAATACACCAAGTCTCACCTGCCCCATTGTGTTACGAAAATAAGTCTTCATTCGTATCAAAGTAGAGAAGCTTCGTTCAGGAGTGCTTGTGGTGACAGGAATAGTCCCAGGTATTTGAAGTAAAATATATGCATTTGGAAAAACTGCTTGTCACAGTTCTTTAAAGCTTCAGTTGCTGTTTCAGGTCTTTTACGTTCATCAATCCACTTTATCTTCCATAGTTTCAGCTCTCTTTTCATTAAAAGCGGAGAACTCCCCAAAAACTGTTCATATTTCTCGGATGCCTGGATCGCTTCTTGCTCACTACTTTTTAAACAGTATGCAGGAATAAGACCTTCAAGTGGTAACATGGTGCGAAAATCTTGGGCGTTGCCAGCACTGCAACATGTCTACAGAATGTGTGTGCCCGGGAAAATAATACGATTTGATCCAGATGTCCGGCGATTTCGAGGTTTTTGTCTGGGGTCAGCAATTTAAGTGTTCGTAGGCGTGCCCGGCATATTCAGCTTTCTTGATTATTGTAAGTGGTATACTAATGTACATCCAATGTATATTAATAAATGATAAGACGCCCATTTTAATTTAAATGAAATTTATTGGTTTCGATAGTAAGCTATTTGCCGCTCTTATTCTTTTGTTAAAATGCCTTTGAAATACATTGCAACCTGTATTGCTACATAATTATATAAAAAAAAGATGATTGAATCTGTTCAAGTAATATATTCGCTGATTTATGAAGTCATTTTACGCAGTGTAATATGATACTCCACTGGGGCGGGGTACGATAGTCCCCATAGCCCCTTCTCCCCTTGCCGCCGTCCCTGATCCCAGCCACTCCTCCACAAGACCACTCACCAACCATGCCTTGTTACGGCTTCGTCGTGTGACTGGAAGCTTACTGGCGGGTACGTTTTTGAAACAACGCAGTTTTGCCGCCTTTTCAGTCACTAGTGGCTTCTCCATTTGATCTAACATGTTTCCACACATAAGTGAGTTGCAGTACAACGAGGTTTTGCTTGGAGATTTTTCCGCAGCTTCACTTTTCACCTATAACTTCTGAAGATTTTGAAGACACTGCATGATAAAACAGTGTGTCTGTTGCTACACTGTCCTCCACGTCCTTAGCTTCCACACACACTTCATACTACACGATATTGTGCCTTGGTCTGAAACTGTCCAACATCCTGTGGATGCCTTGAAGTCCGAATTTCCAAGCTCTTTCTTCAGAGCACCACTCTGCAATTCAGGTCCAAAAAAAGGTAAGTTTGTTGCCCACACACCGACTAACCACTACCACACCATCCAGTTACTTTTTTCATTTCCAGTCTTCTTCGCCTTTCTTTTCATTTGCCCGTTCCTCTCCATCCATTTATCTCATAGCTTATTCCTGTTTTTTAGAGTATCATTAATTTGTGTTTTACCGCATTTGTAATCCAACATTATTCCACGCACAGAAAGTTTCTCTTTCTCATTCGCCTCGATTTCTTAAATTAAGTGTTAGTGACGCTTACTTTTTGTTCGAATCATGTTATTAGTTACTGAACTACTAGTCAACTGAAACTGGTAGAAAATAAAACAGACATAGTGCATTTGTTGGCAATGCTTGACCTCACCGGGTAAAACTGTTGTTTAACGAAACAACACCCACATCTTTCATTGCGGTGATTGCAGCACAGTGTTCTTAGGTGAGCAATAGTGTTCCAGTATGTGCCCGCGCGCCAGTAATAATAGGAAACGAGAAAGGCCGACAAACAGGGTGCATACGAACGAACCATTTCCTCTAATGTACCGCCACTGTGCGTAACTCGTTCGTTGTTGCACAGAGCGCAGCTATTTAATGTCGTAACCCACAGAACCGTGCTGTGTCGAACCTCTTGATTCTGTGCATTTTAACAGCACTTCCAGGGCTTTGTGTTAAAAGTAGCGGCCTTGTAGAGTCGTGAATAATTAACGTAAGCTATAATATAGTAATACTGTATAATCTCATTTCTGCATTATATGAGGAATAATTAATTAAGTCTTAAAATTTTCATTTCGTTTCCGAGTTAGGCACGTTTCGCTTTATACAGAAAATTAGCACACAAAAGTGTACTGAATGCGTCACGACTGAAATACTTGTACGATTTGGGCAGATTTCCTAGTTATACACGTTCCGCTTTGATCATGTTTTACTATATACAAATTTGGTGTACTGCAGAGAATATTCTCTTGTCAGACACTGTAAACATGTGCCAGATATTTTAAGTATATAGATGGGGCACATGTCCGGAGAAGTCAATGCTGGTTTGCGTATACTGAAGTGGAGTACGAGAGAGATTATAGAAAATTATGCTGGTGAAATCCAAATATTCGAAAAAGTTGATGTATTATTTTCAATGTAATTCGTTGATTGGTTGATCCGGGGGATAGGACCAAACACCTAGATCATCGTTCCCAACGGATCAGGAAAGGATGGGGAAAGAAGTCGGCAGTTCCCTTTCAAAGTAACTGTCCCGGCATTTGCCTGAAACAATTTAGGGAAACCACGGGACACTTAAATCAGAATGGCGGGACGTGAGTCTGAACCGTCGTACTGTCGAATGCAAGTCCAATGTGCTAGCCACTGCGCCACCTTGCACAGAGAATATAGTTCATATTATCATCTGCACGTTATAATTTTTCACAATTTTAAGCAATTCTGCTTTACTGCACACCTTCCATTTACTTCCCTTCCATTTTTCTACGGATTATAACGCTTTTATTGGGAGGCAAAGGACAAGAACTCCTTTCACAACAGTTCACTGTTGTACGTTTCATACATTGAGAGCTGATTTCGTTCAGTTCCACAACAGATTCGGATCTGTTAAAATAAACAATAAAACGAAACTTCCTGGCAGATTAAAACTGTGTGCCGGACCGAGACTCGAACTCGGGACCTTTGCCTGTCGCGGGCAAGTGCTCTACCAACTGAGATACCCAAGCACGACTCACGCCCCGTCCTCAACAATAAAAATTCAAAAAATCAAAATTCATTATCGTAGCTTCCCTAATAACCTCAAAATAAAACAATGTGGCGATACCAGATGTACGGGCGTTGTCCGGAAAGTAAGGAACGATCGGTCACCAAATAAAAACGACACTGTAAATCAAAACTGTTTTCTTCGCACATTTAGCTACGCGTTCCTGGTACTTCTCTACAGAGTCGCCGCTCCGACTTGGACATTTGTCGGGGCGGTATACCAAATATCCAACACCATGGTCATAGAAGGCAGCCGCCTGTACCTTCCGATAATTCTCTACGCTGGTATGTAGCGCGTAGCCTGCGCGCAAGTGTTGTCTTCGTATCCATCGTTTCATGTGAACAGAGATCATACTAGGACGAGTCAATTAGGGCTGTGTTGTGGCTGATAGAACACTTCCCATCGAAAAGGCAGCAGGAGCGTCTTCACTTCCCCTGCAGAGTGCGGCTGAGAATAGCCATGGAGAAGAAAGTGCGTGACAGTTGTGTTAGGTGGGCTGCATTCATTAAGGCGAAGCCCTCTGCAGACCCTCCTACTTGGCGGGAGACATTGTTGTTCTAGGCACCTTTACTCGCTCACAGTGCGCTCACAACTGAAAAGAGCGTTTTGATGCGATCGACGGGCATACTAGAAACACTGCCCAAGACATCTGTGAAAAGACTCGTCGGATTTTCACAGTGGTTTCCATTTCGCGACTGATCGTTCCTCACTTTTCGAATAGCCCTCGTAGTTACAGAAAAACAATTCAGTTTCTAGTTCTGTGCATATGGCCCATATTTCCCTAAAATATCCAACATAAATTGACAGGGTTTCTAAAGAAGGGGAATGCACATAATGTAAAAAATTTTATGTGCCATCCTGCATAATAATAATTTTGCTGTCAGGGGTCTTTCGATTTCACATTATGTTGTTGTTGTGGTCTTCAGTCCTGAGGCTGGTTTGATGCAGCTCTCCATGCTACTCTATCCTGTGCAAGCCTCTTCATCTCCCAGTACCTACTGCAGCCTACATCCTTCTGAATCTGCTTAGTGTATTCATCTCTTGGTCTCCCTCTACGATTTTTACCCTCCACGCTGCCCTCCAATGCTAAATTTGTGATCCCTTGATGCCTCAGAACATGTCCTACCAACCGGTCCCTTCTTCTTGTCAAGTTGTGCCACAAACTCCTCTTCTCCCCAATTCTATTCAATACCTCCTCATTAGTTACGTGATCAACCCATCTAATCTTCAGCATTCTTCTGTAGCACCACATTTCGAATGCTTTTATTCTCTTCTTCTCCAAACTATTTATCGTCCAAGTTTCACTTCCATACATGGCTACACTCCATACAAATACTTTCAGAAACGACTTCCTGACACTTAAATCTATACTGGATGTTAACAAATTTCTCTTCTTCAGAAACTCATATCTTGCCATTGCCAGTCTACACAGTATGCTGTGATAAAATATTAGGGTTGATCCTATAAATCATTTTACGCTGGTGTAGTTTCAAGGAGAAATAACTACAGCAGTTTGTTCAAACCAACTGCGTTGGGTACATTGACACAAACTATGGTCAGGCAACTGCTTCGTTTGATTATATGTGAACACTGGTGAGTAATTCTATTTTTCTTGTGGTCTTCAGTCAGAAGACTGGTTTGATGTAGCTCTCTGTTCATCTCTGCGTAACTAACGCAACCAGTGTCAATCTGAGCCTGCCTATGCCTTGGTCTCGCTCTGCAATTTTTGATCCGCAGACGAGATTGGCAATGCCTTGATGGTAATTCTTATTGTGACAATATATTTTACAATTTACATGAATCACCTTGCTCAGTTAACTCCGGTGTACTTTTTTTTTAATGGATGACGAAGTGTTATGACCGATCGTGAACTATAAAAGAGGGAATTATCGCGAGAAAGTGAATACATTGTGATTCCTCCACCGAAAGAAGCAATACGATTGCGGACGACGTCGGAGAGCCGCCGTTCCTCCGAGTTCGCCAGCCCATACAAAATTTAAGCAGACTCGGCGCCACAGTTTCCAGAAGTGCGTTCTGTTACGAGACTTCCGTCGGTCGGTTTGAATCGCGAAGAAGTTGGCACGGAACTGCTTTTAAAAAATCATTTTTCATTATTCCTCCGCGTAACTTCGTTATTTTCTTTTTTTCTCCCTTTCGAAAGGATGGCAAGCGTCCGTAGCGACCGCCCGCGTCCGCACTAAAACTTTTATCGCGATGATATTGGTCGTAACGCCGGCCCTGCCGGAACAAGACAACAGCCAATAAACTGGCCGTATTCCGCTAGCAGCGCTGCGACGCTCATAAAAAACACACGCGGCGCTGCGCGGCGAGGGCAGGCACGGCGGCCGGTCGGAAAGCAAAGTGTTCATCTCGCGTACGCACCCCCGCTCGCCCACGCACTCACCGGCGATGGAGAGCCCGCGAGCCGCAGAAGGGTTGGCTATCGGGGCGCCCATCTGCTCCGTTAGCAGCCCATCTCAGCGTTGGTGTAACGGCCTTCCCGTAACAGAATTCTGCTACACTCTACCTTCAAAGGTATACATGGACATGTAACACATTTATAAAACAGCGCTGAATTTGTGTCCGTGGCGCATGGAACGGTGGGAGTGGAAAGTGACTGGGGGCTGTGTCGGAGTAAATACAGGGTACACAAAAAGTCCGGGACGTTTATTTATTACACAAGAATAAAACATTGTACAGATATCATACATACCGGGTATTCAAAAAGTTAGTATAAATTTGAAAACTTACTAAACCACGGAATAATGTAGATAGAGAGGCAAAACTTGACACACTTGCTTGGAATGACATGGGGTTTTATTAGAACAAAAAGAATGTTAGATGCGTGGAAGATCTCTTGCGAGCGTCGTTTGGTGATGATCGTGTGTTCAGCCGCCACTTTCCTCATGTTTGGCCTCTTAAGTCCCCAGACCTCAGTCCGTGCGATTATTGGGTTTGGGGTTACCTGAAATCGCAAGTGTATCATGATCGATCGACATATCTAGGGATGCTGAAAGAGAACATCCGACGTCAATGCCTCACCATAATCCGGACATGCTTTACATTGCTGTTCACAACATTATTCCTCGACTACAGCTATTGTTGAGGAATGATGGTGGACATGTTGAGCATTTCCTGTAAGGATCATCATCTTTGCTTTGCCTTACTTTATTATGCTATTTATTGATATTCTGATCAGATGAAGTGCCATGTGTCGGACATTTTTTGAACTTTTGTATTTTTTGGTTCTAATAAAACCCCATGTCATTCCAAACATGCGTGTCGATTTGTACCTCTCTATCTACATTATTCCGTGCTTTATTCAGTTTTCAAATTTATACTGACTTTTTGATCACCCGGTATGTCATTTAGAAGAGAAACCCTGAAAGTTTTTTCATGTATACCGCCACAGCGTAGTTTGGTGATTTTCTGATAGTCAGCACTAGTCGCAAACATGGAGAGTTCAGGTGCGGAGCCAGCTTTCTGTGTGTTTGAGTTCGACAAAATCAGGTGTTCAACGGACGTTTGGAACTAACTACTGTAAGAAGCCACCAACAAGGAAGGCGATTCGCTACTGGCACAAGAAATTCGTTACGATGGATTGTTTGTGCCCGGCAAAGAGAAGCGCACGTCCCTGTGTGAGTGGAGTGAATGTGGAGCGCTTACGAGAGACATTAAGGAGTCCAAAGAAATCGGTGCGTCGTGCATCCCGTGAACTCGAAATGGCTCCAATGACTGTGTGGGAAGTCGTGCGACAGAAGCTCTCTATGAAACCATTCAAATTGGAGCTAGAGCAGAAGCTCAGTGACGACGACAATGACAGTCGCTTTTAGTTTTGTTCACAATTGCAACAATTGAATGAGGATGGGGATGGCATTGTCGATCGCTTAATTTTTAGTGACGAAGCCACTTTTCACACTAATGTGAAACTGAACAGACATAATTGTCGAATCTGGGGTATAAAGAATCTACACAAATACATAGAATTTGAGCGTGATTCCCCAAGGTTAAATGTTTTTTTGTGCCTTGTCACGCCGCAAACTGTACGGGCCATTCTTCTATGTAGAGAACAATGTCACTGGATATTCCTACTTGGACATGTTGCAGCAATAGCTGATGCCTCAAATACAATCGGAGTCCCCGTTCATCTTTTAGGAGGATGAGGCTCCATCCCATTTTCATCGTGAAGTTCGTGGGTACCCGAACACGGAGCAGCTGCATCGATGGATCGGCCATGCTACAGAAGGGGACAGCTGTTTCATGAAATGTCCTCCCCGATCACCAGATCTCACTCCGTGTGACTTTTTTCTGTGGGGACACTTTAAAGACCTGGTGTATGTACCGCCTGTACCACGTGATGTAGCAGAGCTCGGGGAGAGAGTACGGGATGCGACTGCCACAGTCGACGATGCCATGCTGGGACGGGTATGGCAGGAATTCGATTACCGTATAGACGTCTGCCGGGTCACTCATGGTTCGCATATCGAATGTTTGTACAAAAACGTTCAAAGTTTTTCTACAAAATGCGATATGTACTCGTATGACATCTGTAGAACGTTTAGTTCTTGTGCAATTGATAATTGAAAGTGTTCCCGGACTCTATGTACACCCTGTAGTTAACCCTCGTACCTCAACCGGGGTCCTGGGAACCCCGATGTTTCTTTACTGTGTATTACAAATAATATGTTGCCTAAAATTTATGGAAACTTAGGGTATGTTATGTTGGTAAAATTGCCTACATGTAAGCGATATTAACTCAAATGTATGTATTGTTGAAACTTCCTGGCAGATTAAAACTGTGTGCCGGACCGAGACTCGAACTCGGGATCTTTACCTTTCGTGGGCAAGTGCTCTACTAACTGAGCTACCCAAGCACGACTCACGCCCCGTCCTCACAGCTTTACTTATGCCAGTACCTCTTCTCCTACCTTCCGAACTTCGAGTCTCGGTCTGGCACATAGTTTTAATCTGCCAGGAAGTTTCATATCAGCGCACACTCCGCTGCAGAGTGAAAATCTCATTCTGGTTTGTATTATTGTGGCGGTAGTATCAAGTCGTAAGGATTAGCGAACGCCCGTGTGGTCTTGATATCCCCAGAGTGAGTTCCGTGTAGCTTATTTATGCAGATTGGAAATGTATAATTTACCAAGCAATACAACATTGAAATAAATACGCAGTTCATGCATTAGATATGTCTTAAATTATATGATATTTCTCCCCACTTTAACCCTAAAAATTCTGTTGTAAACTATACTTTTTCAGCTAATATCTGCTGTAGTGTTATAGGCTTATAGCCCACTGTGAAGTCCATATTGCTGATTCGTGCAGATTGGAAAATTCGTAATTTGGTAAGTATACAATACTGTATGTTAATTTAAAATATTGCATTTCATTGCAATCCCATATATTTTATCTTGATTTTGAATTACAGTGAGTAAACGACTGAGGACAGATGGAGATACATATAATGCACTAATGGCGAGTTCGACCAGGGAGAAAATTTATTTGGAGGCCTATATTCTGACGAAATCCTGATTTTGCCGAAATATAAGAAGTATAAGGTACGGAAGAGAGTGGAGAAGAGGATGATAATACTGATGGTAGTCCTTCCTACTCAAATATCCTTCTACGTAAGTATGGCTGTAAGTGGTCTTCTAATATACCATCTGAAAGGGGAAGAACTAAATCCACGGGCTTAGTTTCTCACCTTCCACAACCAAAACTACAAGAAAGTCTGTTTCTAGTCCAACTGAAACATGGGAAATGTTACTGAAAGAAGAAATTCTGGACACGATATTTCAATTTCGCGAACGAAGTAATTACTCGCAAACGTTCAGTTGGAAACCCGCCGAGTTACCATAATGCTGTAAATAGTGTGTAAGTAAGAGCTGTCACTGTTCTCTTATATCTATGCGTAGTAAACAAATTTAAAAGATCTTCGGTCTCCTAAATTTGGCAATGCCCTGTTTGTCGCTGCACTGTCACAAAGTCGATTTGAGTTTTTTACTACCTGTATAAGATTTTATGACGAAGCAACCCGCATGTAAAGGAAACAAGAAGACTAGTTTGCATCCATTCGGGACATCTAGTCGAAATTTACTAATAACTGACAATCCCCATACACTCCTTCCGGATACTGTACAATAGACGAGCACATACACCATCTAAGAAAAGAAAGAGAAGTTCATTGCGGAGGAGCTACGCAATTTGGTGGAAAATTGATGATCACACACGTTTCGTCAGAAAATACAAAACTGGAATCTTTGGCAGCCGTTAAACGAATGTGTGCAGTGCAGCTTCACAAAGCATCTGGCAAGGAGAGTAAACAGGGGACATGACGAAACCAGGGTGTACAGCTTTGTGAATTTCATTTCGTGTACTCAGTTGGGCAGTAGCTGTACCTCACAGACAGGTGTTTGAACAATATACACAGAGGTCGGTATTTGAGAGGTTCAAAGTAGCCAGTTGGAGTAATCGGGGAATCGCTCATCATTTGAGTAGGAGCGGTGCTACTATTTGAGGATGTTGGCAGAAATGGGTGTACCATACCAAACACAGCGTCAAGAAGACAGCCGACAACCTAGAGAGATGACGGAACACTAGGACCGATCAACAATCAAAGAGGCACTCAGAGCCATTGATTCATCATTGCCATCGATCTGATGTGGAAATGGAGTTTCAGTGACCATGAGGACGATTAGCAGCTGCTTGACAGAAATGTGGCCGTGTTCACGATGCTTCCTGTCCCATCTACTATTAACCTCTGTACACCAACAGGCTCGTTGGCAGTGGTGTCAGGCACATTCAGCCCGGTATGTCATTGAATGAAGTAGAATTGTCTTCAGGGATGAATCCTTCTTCGAACAGCCCCAATGATCAGAGAGGCCATGGATGGAGACGCTCTAGATACGGGCGAGACACCATCCTGACTGTCACCTGCCACGTGGCCCAGTGACCAGGGGTGACAGTCTGCAGTCCCATTTCATTTCATAGTAGGTTCACTATGGTCGTCGTATTTTGCGCCCGTACAACACAGAGCATGCAACATTCTATGCACCAGTCTACTGTCGTTCACTGCTGGGCTTAAATATCAACAAGGTAATGCCCGCCTGCACGCAGCGAGAGTTTCTGCTGCTTGTTTTCGAGCTTGCCAAAACCTGCGTACCAGCAAGGTTGCTGGATGTCTCCCCAGTTGCGAACGTTGAACTTTATGACCAGAGCTATCCAATCGGGACGGGATTTTGATGATCTAACGCGCCAATGGGACAGAATTTAGCACGGTGTCCTTCAGAAGGACATCCAACAGTTCTACCAATCAATACCGAGCAGAAAAACTGCTTGCAGAAGGGCCATAGCTGGACCAAGGTATTACTGAAGAGCTGAATTTCATAAGTTCTTTCTCTTGAATAAATCATCCAATTTTTCTGAAATTGTAATCATTTGTTTGTCTGTAAATGTACGTGATTTTTCGGTAATCCCATCATGGTGCGTCGCTTTTTATTCATTCTTTGTGTTCAAGTGCATATAAAGCGGAGTGAATGTGTAAAAGTCCAGTATTTCCAGCCAAGGCTCTAGATCAATTTCAACCATATGTGTCGTAGAGACAGCAGGTGTCAAATGTATGTGCACTCTGTATTTATAACCTTCTAGCTTAAATAGGAGCATAGATGTAGACAAAATCGTGTTTTTTCCAGCCTCTGACACACAGGCTACACAGCACAACAGGCATGTTGTAAAGTAACAGTATTGGTCTGATGTACAAATTTGCTTGCCAGGGC
This sequence comes from Schistocerca piceifrons, assembly GCF_021461385.2. Classification (NCBI taxonomy): domain Eukaryota; kingdom Metazoa; phylum Arthropoda; class Insecta; order Orthoptera; family Acrididae; genus Schistocerca; species Schistocerca piceifrons. The sequence continues at coordinate 283,502,525 of NC_060143.1, forward strand.
CAAGAAATTGTTTTCTATGTGCTAACACATAAGCTGGTTTGCATGACAGATATGTTTTGTAGGGTTGCATTGGAGGAGTTTCAGCCTGCTTTATCGACCTGCTTTGCATGGTAGCTTGTACGCAAAGAGCAAATTATCAAACCTTTGATGTGGAACCTATCTTGGAAAACAGTTACGTTGTCGGAGTAGTACCAGCGTGTGTTATTGAATTGTATGATGGGGCCTACACATATGGTAATGAGCATAGCTGAGAACAGGTTGAAATGGACAGAGAAGGTGCGGACAGAGCGAGGGTGAATAGGAAATGGGCAGAAAAGGGGGAGATGCTTGAGGCAGATGGAAGGTGTATAGAAGTATTGGGCAGCTGGAAAAGAGAGAGTGGGAGGTGGAGATGGAAGGAGAGAGTGGAAAGAGGATATGATCAGATGGGGAGAAAGACTGGTAGGAGAGGGGCTAGAGGAAATGGACAAAGAGAGAGTGGGGGACGACGGGAAGAGACAGAGCGAGTGGGAACTAGGAGATAGAAAGAGGTGGGAGCATGAGGGTGGCAGAGGGTGGAAGAGGTAGGCACAGAGAAGTGCTCAATACATGGGTAAAACTGTGGGGAAAATAGTTAGCAATACAGTTCAACAAATCAGAGGCGTGAATAAGGTCAAATTGCAGTGCGCATTTCACAAGCATGCAAAACTTAATATCTAGTGCAACAAAACAAAGAGTAAAATACTCTGACCCTCAGAATACCTTTAAAAAGGAGCTCCTCGTCCAGGCCGTAAAGGCCCAAGAGATATCGACCGGACGCCGTGTCACTGTCTGCATTGTGGCATCAAGCAGATGCAGCATTGAGGGACGTGTGGTAAGCACACTGCTCTCCTGGCAGTTTCGTCGACTTTTCAGACCGCGGACCCGCTACTTCTCGCTTTAAGCAGCTTCTCAGTTGGCATCACGAGGTTGAGTGTACACCTTAGCAGTCCTTCCGCCATGGAAGAGTCCATGGTGGTACTGGAAATCCAAGCTGTGTCTTTGGCAAGGTGGTTAGATAACCACTGAAAGCTCAATTGCACAGGCAGATTGAGAAAACCTTTAGCTTCACAGTAATGAGGAGGACACAAAACAATACACTCTTTTCCTTTCTTTTTTTTTTTGAGTCATCAGTCTGTTGACTTGTTTGATGCGGCCCACTTCCTCTTTATCTCAGAGTAGCACTTTGAACCTACCTCCTCAATTATTTACTGGATGTATTCCATCTCTGTCTCCCTCTACACTTATTGCCCTCTACAGCTCTGTCTACTACCATGGAAGTCAACTCACCTCCTCAATTATTTGCTGGATGTATTCCAATGTCTGTATTCCTCTACTGTTTTGCCCTGTACAATTCCGTCTACTACCGTGGAAGACACTCCCTGGTGTCTTAACTGATCCCCTGTCCTCTCCATTCCCCTTGTCAGTGTTTTACACATATTGCTGTCCGATTCTGCGCAGAACCTCTTCATTTCTTATCAGCCCACCTAATTTTCAACATTCGTCTGTAGCATCACATATCAAATGCTTCGATTCTCTTCTGTTCCAGCTTTCTCACAATCCATGTTTCACTACCATACGATGTTGTGCGCAGAAATATCTCACACTAAGGCCTATGTTTGATACTAGCAGACTTCTCTTGGCTAAGTATGCCCTTTTGCCGGTCCTAGTATGCTTTTGATGTCCTCCTTGCTCCATCCGTCATTGGTCATTTTGCTGCCTACGTAGTAGAATTCCTTTTCATCTACTTCGTGGCCATCAATCCTGTTGTTAAGTTTCTCTTAGTTCTCATTTCTGCTATTTCTTATTACTTTCGTCTTTCCTCGATTTACTTTCAATGCATATTCTGTACTCAATAGACTGTTCATTTTGCTCAGGAGATCATGTAATTCTTCTTCACTTTCACTAAGGGTAGCAATGTCATCAGCGAATCATGTCAGTGATTGCAATTTAATTTACCAGTGCATTCTTGTGATACTTTCGTATAGCTTTAAATGCCTAATGCAAAACTAGCAGCCCGCTGTCAGATCCCTCCAGCTCTCCTGTAATGCATGTTGGAGAAATTCTCTATGCTAACTTTGCAGCAGTGCACTAAAACACGTCACACTAGCGTCCACTAAACGGTGCTCTTGACATAGAAACTACACTGCCCAAACCTTCTGCTAAGAACAACCTAACCCTTCCGTTATCCTTTTCTCTTTATTAAGTTACATCTCCATCCCAACTACTATCTGCGAACATTAAACTAAATCATTGGACACTTGGACTTAAAGTGATAATACTGAGATTTAATCTTACAGCGCTTTTTTTCTTATTATTATTATCTCCATCTGAAAAATGATTGTGCTCTAATGAGGAGCGTCATTGACTACTAAGCCACAGCAGTGGTTCGATTTCCAAAAAAGATTCGTAGGCTATAGAGGGCAGAAACCATGCTATCCTGTCAATAATACTATAAAAAGGACTGATAGGAAGGAAGATTAGAGTTTACGTCCCGCCGGCAACGAGGTCACTGGAGTCGGAGATGAATTCGGACGGGCAGACTGAATTTCGAGGTATCCTCTCGTGCTTTCGATATCAAGTAAATGTGATACTGCAATTCACTATTATTACATTTCGTTCGCTTTTCTCTTAGAATGACGATAATTTGATGGCAACAGATGTAATGATTGCACTGAAAACAGCGGTAAACAAGTGAAGAGAACCTGCGGAAATGGTGGCGATGTTCTGGACCCGGTGAAAAACTAGAAATAAGTGGCTAATTGTTTCAGTCCCTCGTGTTTGATTTCTGCAGAAATAAATATTTTTGTTACTGTCGCAACAAATGAAAGAACAATTATTTCAGTGAGATGTGAAATGAGGAATATAGACAAACCCGAATGACTGCGGTGGTGTGCCGTCACGCAACAAAACAAATGCTGTCGTTTGAGTTTAGAGTAAAACTGCACAGCAAATAAGCATTTCCTATGTCGACGAGCTGCAGTTAATGGAGACAGTGATAAAAAGTAGGATTGCTATCTTCTTCCAATTATACACAATGGTGAATGGGGTTGATGCAGTATTTCTCGACTTCTGAAAAGCATTTGTCGCAGAGCCGAACCTACGCTTACTACTGAAAGTACGAAAGTGCGATGTATCAAGCTAAATTTGTGACTGGATCGAGGATTTCTTGTCAGGCACTAGGTTGCTTGTTATCCTGGATGGAAAGTAATACATACTCTCAGTATGTAGAAGTAACTTCAAGCGTGTCACAGAGAATGTGATGAGGAGCTGGCTGTTCGTTCAAATGGCTCTCAGGGCTATGGGACTTAACTTCTGAGGTCATCAGCTCCCTAGAACTTAGAACTACTAAAACCTAACTGACATAAGGACATCACACACATCCATGCCCGAGGCAGGATTCGGACCTGCAACCGTAGCAGTCGCGCAGTTCCGGACTGAAGCGCCTAGAACCGCTCGGTTACCCGGCCGGCCTGGCTGTTCGTATTAAATATAAATGACCGTCGAGACAATCTTGATAGTAACCTCAGACGTTTCGCAGATATTGCAGTTATCTATAATGAAAATTACCTGAGAAATGCTATGCAAATATTCAATTAGATATTGATAAGTTTTGAAACTGCACCAATGATTTCTTAAAGCTGTAGAAATGCAGAGTTACGTATATATATAAAAAAACTGTACATCCTATGACTGCAGTGTAAGTACTGACAGTTAGAACCGGTTAACTCACACAAATATCTGGCTCCAAAATTTTCAGGGATATGAAGTGGAATGAGGGTGAGTGTTAAGTCGCAGTTAAGGCTGGTGGTTAACTTCGGTTCATGAATAAGATATTGTGAAGATAGTCAGTCTGCAAAACGAAAGTTCCTTTCGAAAGCCGTACAGTCCAGTCAGACACAATCACCGTGATCATCGAGGCAACCATCCCACTGACGCATGAGGTTGAAGGTACTCATTTCATAAAACACAGTGACGTGCTGTGTGAGGAATCCCGTATCTGCCTGCTGCACATCCTCGTCCGACGGGAATCCTCATCATTCTAAGGTCTTCTTTAAGGACCGAAGGCGTCGGATTGGCCGAGATTAGTACTACAGGGTGGGGACTCGAGAATCTCCCATTTGCGTCGGCGTGACTTCTGCGGTGTGGAGACGTGCGTTATCATCAAGCAGCTGCAGTTTTCGGCAAATATGCTGCTCCATGCAGATTCTTCTTTCTCCGACGGATATCTACCTGTGTTTGTCATTTAACAGCCAAGAAAAGAGCGGCACAGTTTAGACACTTTTGGTAATAACCTCGCCATAGTTCACGTTTCCACATTTACCGCACGGACGTTGCGGAAGACACTTTCGCAAGGAAATACGGTGCCTATATGTCGGTGCTTACATACTTGCATCGGGGTGTTACTACGTGGCACATACGTTACAGCAACGCCATCATACGTAAACTTTTTCGTCGCGGCTCGTACGTAGGAGAATGCTTACAAATCACTTGTACATCCCATTATAATGACTATGCAGGTTTGTAGGATACATATCCAATAGAACTAGCCAGCCGGTGTGGCCGTGCGGTTCTAGGCGCTTCAGTCTGGAACCGCGTGACCGCTACGGTCGCAGGTTTGAATCTTGCCTCGGTCATGGACGTGTGTGATGTTCTTAGGTTAGTGCTCGCATAGTGCTCAGAGCCATTTTGAACCCAATAGACCTAACAGGGGCTGCTAATCGCGTACAGGGGAGGGTGGCGTGACTGGTCACAGGTTTGTTTAACCCACAGCCGAGAGTCACAGAAATGTTCAATAACTTTAGTTGGCCGTCTCTTGAAGACAAGTGTAAATTTCCCCGCTGAAGCCGACTTACGTACTACTACACTATTGAGTAAAAAAATTAGATTTGCTGTGTCGCTCCTGTAGGGCTTTTGAAGACAAAATTAGACTAACTACATCATGACATTCTCATTTAAGCACCATTTAATTAAAGAAACAGTGCATAGGTGACGGGCAGTTCTGGTACCACTTGTAGTGGCCGACAGTGGAAGACACCAACAGTGGGTGGTGAAACTGGGTTGTTAGTGCAATTGTCAGGAATCAGTAGTTCACCACCCTTGGCGAAGTAGCAGTAAAGCGGTTGTTGACCGACTAGTGTTGCGGAAACACCAATGGGAAAAGGAAGGTAGGAGACGAGATACTGGCAGAAGTAGAGCTGTGAGGACCGGGCGTGAGTCGTACTTGGGTAGCTCATTTGGTACAGCAATTGCCCGTGAAAGGCAAAGGTCTTGAGTTCGAGTCTCGGTCGGGCACACAGTTTTAATCTGCCAGGAAGTTTCTTACCAATGGAAAAAGTTTATTTTATTGCACAGCAAACTATAACAGCCGTGACGACACTCGGAGTTGCAAACGCACTGAAGGCGAGTACTGTACACGATCGGTTAGAAGGTCATGCCATCAGCAAGCAGCCTCTTGTCAATGACACTTGCGGCGTCGCTCGGCTGGTGAAATGATGGCAGCAATGCCGTGGTATGTATCTCAATAATCGTTGTAGATTATTAGTGGTTCTGACACCAGTTACAGAACCACTCATAATCTATAACGATTACTGGGACACATGCTATATAAATCAGAAACTTTTCGTAATCAGGAATCTACAAATTAACTGTGAAGAATGCCTAAAGTTTTATATTGAACAAACAGGAAGATAAGTTAGCACACGATTTAAAGAACACACGACAACAAGTGACGATAACCCATCCACGTTTTCTGCACGCTTAAAAGACACCAACCACAAAATATCTAGCATAGATTGATCGCTTCAAATATTACCTAAGTTACAGAAAGGAAAAATTTTGAATGTAACGGAAGAAATTGAAATTTACGTCCATTATACGATAAGTCAGACAGAGTTTTAAATGAGCAAAAAGATCTGCGAAATGGGAAACCCCTAGACAACTTCCTACCAGTTCTACGACGAAGCATTACAGAACCATCGACTGTAAAATTATCGCTGCCCTCATTAATAAATATGACTGTAATGCGAAACATTACGCAGCCATAAAGCAGTTTTTACTCGACTCTCTTAGCTTTCAGTACTGTTTCATTAGAATACAGTGACAAATTTCATATATTACATCTATGTACAGACAATTTAAAAAATTACGAGCTCCCGCAACAAAAAGAACGAATATTTATAAATTATTTTAAAGAAATTACATACAGTCATATTTTCACCAATGATGAATGATAATTAAATATAACTGAGAGAAAAAAAACATATATAGGTTAAGTAACAAAGTCCTGTAAAACGATTACAATCGTCCTAGTGTTAAGAAAGTTAAAACATCAGATTTATATATAAGTGCTCTACAACAACTTATGGAATGTAACGTGCTCCTAAAATAGCGTTAAACATCTCGGATTTATTTTATGAGCCTAACATGGGCTCATAGGAGCAACGACATACAAAGCGTAATTTACCACTAAAAATAATCCCTGAAGTAAGTTATAATGCGCCTAACATATCTACAGATATGACTTGTCCCCATATCAAAATCACAAGTGTCATTAATGTATCAAATGTATAATTCTTCCGTTTTAGATACATGAAAATGGCCAAAGGGCGAAATTGTACAATCGTACATAAGATAAAGAGAATGTGAGCTGAAGGCATCATGAAATCTTTCAAAAAAATTTCGTGTACTATCGGGTGGCGGTGCACTTTACACCACTTCAACTGTTGCTTAGCATTGATTACAGAAATTTTTGAACTATGAAGAGCTGCTCCACCGTAGCACCTCATTCTTTCTGACTCCCTACATACATTGTTGTAGCTGTTCTGCTGGTAGTGCTTTGGACATCAAGATGATTCCCTGCGTTGGTTACATATCATTCTTTGCAGCCACCCCTTCCAATGCTCGACCATCCCTGCCCCATAGGACATGGGGCCTGTCTTGCCTTGGAATAGTTGTGTTTGTTCCCTCGATTTTCTCACTTCCCAGTCACATCGCCAATATTCGAACAGATTTAGAAGGGTTGAAATGTCCCTGCTATATCTTATTCTGACGACAAACTATGGCTACTCCACGTTCGAAGTCAATGAGCTCTGCTGACCAACTCATTCTGCTGATATTGCTTCTTTAATAACAGCACATTACTCCACCCGTTCTTACACACTGGCGGGTTACCTCCAGTGATGTCTACTGGTCAATTCCGCTTTAAATAGGGATGTCCTGATTCTTTTGGTCAGACAGTGCATGTCTCTTCTCTCGGTCGCTTGTCGGGTAGCGCCATTGACATCCTGCATGACGTTGGGTATGGCCCTCTTGGTCCCACTGATTCCTTGTAAGCATGACAATGGTTCCATATCGATCAACGCGGTCAGCAATATCATGTAACTATAAATAGCAGTCTTGATATCCCACGATCCTGCCAGCTCTGAATTCCAGCACCTGCTGGTAGACGTTCTTCGTCCTTACAAGAAGCATAAGACGATCTTCTCACAAATGACGAACATTCAAGTGCGATTTCTGAAAAAGAAACACTGCGTTACCTTCCGATGTTTACAGAACTCAGATGACATCACTCTTACTTTGTTCTGTTGCTCTTCACAGATTATCATTTTCATGCCGAAGCACGCTGGTATGAACGTTCCGACAGCCAAAATATCTGCTTACGAAACTGAAAGCCCACTTGGCTGAGAGGGGAACAAGGTGAGAAAATACATTACGACCACAGCAGTTGCCTAACGAACACGTACTTACAACAACCTTCTGAAATCAGCGAGATGAGCCTAAGGCGTGATCAGGAATGGTTTCTTGAGCCCCCTAGAGACACCACTAAAGCCGTACACACTGGTTGGCAAGACAACTCGGCCCCTTGAATCCTGAATTGTGCTTCAGCGCGCCAAGGGCAAAGTATCAACACAACATGAGGACATTTCGCGTGGCTCTAATGCTGAATGTAGCAGCATAGTGCCGTGTATTGTAGCAGTAGTCTAGAATAATAAATTAAAAAATGAGTGCAGTTGTAATGTAGCGTAGTACACCGGTATCATATTCTTCTGGATTGTAAAGAGCATTTATCTGTGCACCAGACGGGCTAAGTCTAGTATTAGGTCTTTCAGATTATTTGTATTGTTTGTTAATTAGATTTTTTTACCAAGATACTTACATTAAACCACATAAGCGAAAGTGACACTAACACGTTTGAAATTATATTTAAATACACACATCAAAAAAGTTTTGCACCACCTCGTTCCCACAGTTCCGGAACCTGTGTTGAAAATTGGAATAGAGATCAACATAAACATAATTTCCGCCCTTTTTATTGCGCATGAAAACCACACTTTGCATGTTGTACCATCATACAGCGAAACACTCAGAGGAGGTCGTCCAGACTGCTGTACACACCGGTACCTCTGATACCCAGCATCACGTCCTCATTGCATTGATGTATGCCTGTTTTCATCATGACATGCTATCCACTAGTCCATCAAGGCACTGTTGGTCCAGACGGTCCCACTCCTCAACGGTGATTCGGCGTGGACCCCTCAGAGTAGTTGGCGGGTCACGACGTCCTTAAACAGCTATTTTCAACCTATGCCAGGCATGTTCGGTAGGGTTCATGTCTGGAGAACATGCTGGCCATTGTAGTCGAGCGATGTTATCCTGAAGCAAGTCATTCACAAGATGTGCACGATGGGGCCGCAAATTGTCGTCCATGAAGTCGAATGCCTTGCCAATATGCTGCCGATATGGTTGCACTATCGGTCGGAAGATGGCATTCACGTATCGTACAGCGTTACGGCACCTTCCTTAACAACCAGCGGCGTACGTCGGCCCCACATAATGCCACCCGAAAACAGCAGGGAACCTCCACCTTGCTGCATTCGCTGGGCAGTGTGTCTAAGGTGTTCAGCCTGAACGGGTTGCCTCCAATCACGTCTCTGACGATTGTCTGGTTGAAGGCATATGCGACACTCATCGGTGAAGAGAACGTAATGCCAATCCTGAGCGGTCCATTCGGCATGTTGTTGGGCCCATCTGTACCGCGCTGCATGGTGTCGTGGTTGCAGAGGTGTATCTCACCATGGACATCGGGAGTGAAGTTGCGTATTATGTAGCCCATTCCGCACAGTCTGAGTCGTAAGAAGACGTCCTGTTTCTGCACGGAAAGCATTATTCAACATGGTGGCGTTGCTGTCAGGGTTCCTTAGAGCATTATTCCGTAGGTAGCGGTCGTCCACTGCATCAGTAACTTATTGTTACCTTAATACGTACCCACTTCAGTGTGGTACTTGTTTTTCTTTCTCGGCGTCCAATAGTTTTTCCACAAACACGTCCCACAATTTGCTAACTGATGTTTTTTAGACAGTCACAACTGCGCCACTAAATGGACTACACGTGTCAATATAGAGCTACCGTACTGTATCCATGTGCCCACGCTCCAACACCTGTCCCGCTGCCCAGGGGAAGGTAAGCATTACTGACTTGGCCTTTATACATGTACTTAGGGGTACTAAACAACCTTAACGCGTCCACCTGCTAATAACTATCATTATTAGTCTATAAGTGAAGTAAACGCTGATGAAATTTGTTACTACACTGTCCTCACTCACGAATTAAAATATCTACACTTATATGTGCTTTATGATATCCTAACTGGATCAGTTCCAGGACAATAGTTTGGTTCTAAGATTTCAATTAAGTGTGAATTTTATAAATCATTTATTTCCTCAAAGATCTCAATACATATTGTATTAAAATGACAGAGAATAAGTTTACAATGGAAAGGCTCATAATATATTCTGCGAAATTGCTGCAAGACGACGAGCACAAAATCACCTAAAATTCTGATACATGAAGCTCTGTGTAAGCTCAATTCAATCAAGAGGGCCCCGATAACACTGCGGGGAGGTACTTATGTGGAAGTCTGTTTGGGAAGCAATAGAAGTTTTCGTAATCTGTGCAGGTAGCAAATTCGAAGCAAACGAGTCCTAGAGCTACGAAACTATAGAACTAGTCAGTTAACTCATGTTGTGCAGCAAATCCCACGAACTGTTAGCACCTCAGAAAATGGATATCGCTAGTGCGAAATGCGACACCTATTCCAGTCTTTGCAAACATGTGCCAGACCACGACGATCGCCATAAGATCAGCAAGCGTCCACTGCACTCGGCGCCACCACAAGAAGTCCCTCCCTGTACAGTAGAATCATAAGAGTCCGAAAATTATCCTCCCCTAAACTTAACTCCAAACTTTTGAAAATTTAATGTTGAAGGGATAATAGTACTACGGCCGAAGTGACCACCGAATTGTTGCTTTATTTATGTGAATCCAGCAATTTCCGATATCGGACACCGGTCATGTTCCGGTCATAGGCTGAACCCTTCGTCCCGAGGCACTATAGAACTAATCAGTTAACTCATATTGTGCAGCAAATCCCACGAACTGTTATCACCTCAGAAAATCGATATCGCTAGTGCGAAATGCAACACTTATTGCATTCTCAGTAAACATGTGCCATACCACAACGATCGCCATAGGATCAGCAAGCGTCCAACGCACTCTGCGCCAGCACAAGAAATCTCTACCTGTCCAGTACGATCATAAGAGTCCGAAAACTATTCTCCCCTAAACTTAACTCCAAAATTTTGAAAATTTCATGTTGAAGAGATAACAGTACTACAACCGAGGTGACTACCGAATTGTGGCTTTATTTATGTGAATCCAGAAATTTCCGATATCGGTTACCAGTCATGTTCCTGTCATAGGCTGAACCCTTCGTCCCGAGGCACGATGACAGGATAGATGGATTTGATGGGTAACGAAATGTGGACTGTAAGCCTATTTCCTCATGGTAATTGAGCAGAGCTGCGGTGGCCTGCTCTTAGATGTGCGTACAGGGAAGTGAATTCATCACTCTAAGCTAGACACAAGGGACATGGAATAGGTTAAGGCGCCCATTTGCAGCCCTACTAGTCCGCCGATTCACTCGCCACCCACTCACCATCCCGGCCACTATGTGTGGACACTGACTTGCGTGCGCTGACGGTCTGTGCGCCGACAGGTGATGCTCAGGGCTAGCAAGTAGAAGCTGGCCTGCACCACGGATCCGTCTGTGGTCCATCTCCCACAAACAGGGGAACGTTTCAAGGTAAACCTGCTCGGCGGCCTTGCCAGCACACTGGAGATGGGTATGGCGGCAGATTGCCTTCAAAGGAGGAAACCACACTTGCCATGAATATGACGAATAGGGGCCTATCGCATGCGACTTCTGCAAAATGCACCCTGAGTACCCATCCCCCTTCTCTAGGACCTCTGTCACTGATCGAGTCAGAATTTGTCAGTCACCTGGGTCTGCTCGTATCCAACAAGAAAGCGTAAAGACTTCTTTCTGAATTAGTAAGCCCTCTCTCCTTAAAAATGGCCATCGTATATAGGTAACGGACTAACCGATAATAGTAAATAAATAAATACCGGCAATGTAGTATACTTCATGCCAAATAGAGGTCCCTGACGTGGCGTCTTCATGGGTTTTAATTGTAATAAAAAGTAGTGTATATGCCTAGTCAATATTTCTTAATTTTGAACCAGCTTTCATGCCATTTTACAGAGTAACGACAGCATCTGAACGTCTCTCCTAACGTATTTGTTCCATTTCATTATTGAGTTGGCACGTAAGTGCTGGTGCTTAGTTTTGTTCGTTTCAGGTCACTAAAATGAAGTGTCAAGTCGACACAAAAGACCACTTCCGACACCTTCTGCTGTAAGCGGTGCTAAAGCAACAGAAGCCGCTCGAAGAGGTAATGTCTCTGATGACTGTTCAAAGTTGCTTCAACCCATTGAGACCCAGTGGTTTCTGCCTGAAGCCACCATTTTATAATTTTTTGTTTTGGTTTTGCCCTTCACGTGAAACCTCTGATGCTACTGCGAGATATGTACCCTTTAACGGTACGCAGTGGTGTTAAAGGAAAGACGATTTGGCTTAACGTCCTGTCGAAATCGAGGTCATTAGAGACGGCACGGCGGAGATTCTGACACCCATTTTTTAATTATTTTTATATTGACCTTATTTGAGTTAGCATTCCTGCTTTTATGGGTATTATCGAAATGAAACCACTGTCAAAGGGTGTAGTTATGATGCAAAACATTCTTAAAATGTAGGACAATTTTTGCTTGTTATTTAGGATTATAGTTTGCTTTAGGCTTTATCAGTTCCTGGACATTTCGAGGTATCCTATTTTGTCTAGGAAAATGAGAAATATATCACATGAGATGATTGGTGGTTGAAAACTGTATGTCCCAGTAGTTCCAAAGTGGAACTACCTGCTTTGTTAACTTCATCTTATATTCGTTCCTATAGTAGTAAAGATTAATTTTGTGAAAAGTTTTACATTTGTGTTCCAAAGTGCATCCACCTCCTTAACACAGTCGATTGTTTATTTTTTGCCAGTTCCTTCTTTTGTTCCTTGCAAATTTTGGTAATAAGCACATCAAATGAATTCCCTGCTGCGAATGAGGACTACCATCAGCTGTAGAACGGAATGACGACAGTGAAAATTTATGCCCGATCGGGACTCGAGCCCGGATTTCTTGCTTACAGCGAGAGGTCACCTTCCCATTTTTTTAGCTCCTTTTGTTCTGTATTGTTCACTGAATTCATTCGGGGTGGACGTCAGATGACACACGTTCAGGTTCTTCGTTGATCCGTTTACTCAGTTTCTTTTATTACAGAAGGTAACTAACCTTCTGAACGAACACGCTAAGCTACGGTGCCGGCATTCCATTTGGGTATCCATCCACGAGTCAGGGCCAGACCCAAACTTCCATATGTCGTCAACCGTGCGTCTACCATCTGTACTGCCACATGCTCCATGTATATTCCCGGGCAGGTCAGACGTTGTAATTGAAAGTCACTTGCCCGGTTTCAGCAGATAAATACGATTTGCAGCGCCTGTGTTATTCTGATTACGATGCGAAGTTCATTTGGACATGCATGCATGCATGCATGCTTGCATCTTAATCAAAATAACACAGACACTGCAATATCGTATTTATCTGCCGATACCGGGCTAGCGACTTGTACAACGTCTGTCTGTACGGGAATATACATAATGGATGTACGATTTCAGGGCGTAGACGCATGGTTGACGACATATGAAAGTTTGGGTCTGTTCCTGACTCGTGTACGGATACCCAAATGGTATGCCGGCACTGTAGCTTAGCGTTTTCAGTCAGTGGGCTAGCTGCTCTGTGTAACATAAAAAACTTAGTCAATGGATCAATGATGCACCTTAAAAAGCGTCCTGAGACGTCCGCCCCGAACAAACGCAACGATCATAAACGAACAAGATGAGAATGACAAAAAAAAGAAAGAAAATGGTAAGGCGACCGCTCGCGATGAGTGGCAAGTCCTGGTTCAAGTCTCGGTCCGACACAAATTTTCACTCTCGTCATTCCATCCTACAGCAGACGGTAGTCCTTATTCGCCATTGCGAAATCATTTGATGTCTTTCGTAACGGCTCTGTTCGACGTGGAGCATGTTTCTTTGGACATGGATGCTCGTCCAAAGGAACTTTGCACGGTAATCAGAATAACACAGGCCCTGCAATATCGTATCGGACAATAAAGGTTAATTAGGTGAAAAATTTTAAAATTACATTTTATTATACTGTTGGACCTGAGTGGTGAAGTGATTGAAAAACGGCAATTTCGACCACAGAGACATGCATGATCTACCGTTAATAGCTTGATCGGAACCAGACAGTAGAAGGTGCAATTTATGTCCAGCAAATGCAACGAATAAAGAAAGCTTTCCAGAGAAAACGACCTGATCGTTGACATGGCGTTTTTCTGCAACACCGCAAAGCCCTTACATCCACAGGAAAGCCAGTCAGACCTTTGAATTGCAAATGCAGCCACGTCGTCCGTATCCTCCCGACTTGGCGGCTTCGGATTCCAGTCTCTTCCGACCCCTCTCGAATGCATTGTGTGACGTTTCGCATAATAAAGCAGGCTTGGTCGGACGATTTCTTTCAGTGGAAACCAAGCGATACCTTGGCAACTTTCAACAGCTTGTTTAACTTTAGAAGTTGAAAACAACAGCAAAGGATACGTTAGTGATTGACTTATCGTTCATCTCTTATTTATTTTTGTGGAGACATTAACTTGAAAATGAGAAGAGCTATGGGCCAGCCTGACACAATGGAGAGAAATAACTGGGAACCGATTGATCTCGTAAATACTGCCGTCGACGTGTTTGTAAACAGCCAAGTACCTCAGATCGGTGTTTTTGTGTCGCAGGCGATGTCAGCTAAATAGCAAAGGCCCCACGCAATGCCGGCGGCACAGAAGCAGGAAAAAGGGGCGCGGAGGAAATGAACGGCCCCCAGGCGTCGGCCGAAGAAGCGACGCGGTGCGCGGGGCGGCGTCGCCGGGGGGCGTCCTCCAGGCCGGTCCGCGTCATCAGGGCGGCGCCACGTCAGCTGCCGACGCGCAGACGCCTTTATGAAGAATGTAGCGAGCCAGCGGGCCGCGACTGCGGCGGACAAAGTGAATGCCGGAGCAGGCGGCGCACATCAAAGCGTGTCGCGGCGCCGCATTAATATCTGAGCCGGCGGCAGGCGTCGCCCGCGCCAAGAAGGCGGCGCAGTCCTGCCCTGCTGCTGCCCTGGCCGTCGTGGCCCACGTCTGCTGCGGAAGGCGCCCGCCCCGTCACCAGCGTCCAACGTCTGCTCCCCGTCAGCTGGGGCGGCGAAGCACAAGGCGGAGCGACCACCTATCCGGCCCCTCGGCGTCACATCCAATTACACCGGTAGATACTGTGCCACAGCAATGTCCGTTTATATGTGTAGTGTCGCGGAAAAGTAATGAGTTGGAAACGTGGAATATTGACAAAGTTTCGTTGCCTATGCCGAGGCAGTAGTTTAGCCAAGAGGTAAGAGGATTGGACATATATCGGAATGTGTCGTCACGCAGGGGCAATGGTCTGGTTACACACAACAGGCGAGAGGGAATTGCTTAGCACGTGGGTTTGTGCTAGACGGAGACTTTCGTAGAGTGTAAGACAGGGGTATAGCGTCATTTCACAACTTCGCGAAAGTCTGTCGTAGCAACACGTAACTCTGTCGCAAGAACACCTGAGGGGCGAGTACGACAGATGAATCAGCAGTATAAGTGGAACGAATGCGTTCATTACAAACGAGCATGACGTCAGGACGTCGCTCGTGCTGCCTTTAAATACGCCAGCTTCGATAGTAACAAGGTACTCGCACTCGCAGTTAGACTTGCAGTGAGATGTGTACTGGATCGCTGCGTAGCGCTCAGCTCGGTGATCGACATGTTAATCTTTATTAAGGAGATGTTGCAGTAAGGGCGGCCCATCCAGCAGCAGACGTGAGGGGACAGTACCAGCTCTGGTCCTCTCTGCTGCCGCTGTCAATCATCAACCCAGGATTAGCAGACATCGCGGCAGACTCGCTCGCCGCCAATGCTGACCACATCAGTGAGCCATCGTCGAGATCGTGCGGGGCCTAGGCCCTGTACATCCACCGCCACAACCGGGTGAGCCGACGACGCTGGGGACTGCAGCCCGTTCCGCCCGTCCACCGCGGACGAGCCACCAGGAGGAGCAGGGAAGAAGACGGGGTGGGATAGAGTACACTCGGCACTACGAGAACGCTTCTCGTGCCGACAGCGCCGGGACTCCAACCCGGATCCTCCTACGAACAGCGGCTTGCTGTCCGCCGCTGAGCCGGCTGGCCAACCGAGCGCCACCAGCCACGCGCGGCCGAAGTAAGGACATTCCTCCGCTACGTCACAGCACGCGGCGCTGCGCTAGCAAGACTGTGCGGCCCGGAGCTGGTGTCATCGTTACGAGTCAGCGAGGACTCGGGGAAGGTCGTTGATATCACCAATCCACGTTGTACTCGGCAGGAATAAAGGTGATGAATTAATAATGTTTCTTTGGCGTTTCCTAGCATCCTGACAACTGGAGAGGTCACCACTCGGCCATCCAGTCCACCGTAGGCGACCGGGACCACCGGCGCGCCTACATATGAGAAGAAGCACCACCAAATCTGTATCTTGAGAATGTCCTTATTTTATGAAAAGAATGGTTAAGGCAGCATATTACGGCTGTTCTCAGGCCCTGTTTGCCAAAGAACAGTAAAACACAATGCCAATATTTGTAAACTAATTTGGTATTGTGTTATTCTTCTTTGGTAAACAGGGCCTGAGGATGGTGGTAGTATATAATATGCCGTCTAAACTAGTGTTTGATAAAGATACAACTGCGGTGGTGATTTTTATCTCTCTCTCTCTCTCTCTCTCTCTCTTTCTCTCTCTCTCTCTCTCTCTCTCTCTCTCTCTCTCTCTCTCTCTCGCAATCAGCTGAAGTCCGTCGTCCATGTAATAAGATGGACATTCATAAATTGAATGTACGAATGCCTTTAGTGGTCTGTGTATGGTGTGATTTTCTCCCAGTAACAACATATCTTAGGAATGCCAGCCTACACGTCACAGGCTTCTCCAGAGTGATTCACGCTGATGTCACTGTCAGCTCAGCCGTTACGTCCTGCCCATACAAAGAAAGAGGACTATAATGAGGGAGGAACACAGCAAACAGTAGCGTAGGACGCTGTATGTTATTGCAGATCTAGCTAAATTTTCGATACAATGTCTCCGTCATATTTTCTAAAACAAGAAAAGATGGGAATCGGCATCAAACACTTGAACTGATTATATGAAGAGGCGTTTATCACTTGTACAGATTGAAGATTACATGGGAAGACGAACATAAGGTTAAGCAGCGAGCCATATAGACCCAGACATATTATACAATGCAAGCAAGCTGGCCATAGCTGAATTCACATTGAAGCTGCTGTTTACAAGCCTACACAGCCATCCAGTCAGACATCTATGTAAGAAAATGAAGCACCTACAGCCGGATTTATGATGTCATTTATTGTATGGCTACCAGCTTCGGTACTTCAACAACCATCTTCAGGCCTTAGCTGATGCTGAAGGAGTTAACACCGTCCGTGTACAAGATGCATCAGAGCCAACATGACTGGTTTACACAGACACAGTTAGAGTTCGTCAGCGTAAACCAGCTATGTTGGCCACTAATGCATCGTGTATAGGGATGGTGTTAACCCTTTCAGCATCAGCTAAGGCCTGAATATGGTGCACTGAAGCACAGAAACTGCTAGCCATACAATAAATGACATAAGAACGGCTGGAGGTGTTCCATTTTCTTACATAAGTGAACGGCCGTAGTCCACCGATCTCTAACCACAAAGACGGACAAACAAAAACTAGCCAGTCATCTGGTCCTCTCGCACTACTCTAGTCAATCACCAGGTAGCGATGAGAAGCTCCGAATTTTGGGACCTCTTTAACAGTCTTCTTGTTGTTGAAAGGTGAAGCCACGACCCTTCAGGGACAAGGAACCGCCTATTGCCTTCTTCTCTGTAAAGTAATGTTCGAGATGTTCTCCAACAAGAAAAAGTTTACCGATGACAAATGTAACGATCTTTTTCTCTAACTCTTAGAAACAGCTTCACATACAGCGTAAATAACATTGAACTAAGCCATTACGTAATAAAAGTCATTAAGAAATCAGTTGTAATGTGTTATGTTAGTAGCTGGACACGGTAACCCAGTAATTTTGTTATGAATGTTGTTAACATGTTGTTATTTTTCTCTGGAATATTAAAAAATAGACGGCCGGTGTGGCCAAGCGGTTCTAGGCGCTTCAGTCCAGAACCGCGCGATTGCTACGGTCGCAGGTTCGAATCCTGCCTCGGGAATGGATGTGTGTGATGTCCTTAGGTTAGTTAGGTTTAAGTAGTTCTAAGTTCTAGAGGACTGATGACCTCAGCTGTTAAGTCTCATAGTGCTCAGACGCATTTGAACCATTAAAAAATAACATGTGTGATCTGCTTTCTTGAAACCCTTAATAATAACCTAATTCATCGTGAAAAATGAAATAGCTCAGTTCGCATTACCCCTCCCGTCGGAGGTTCCCTCGTGTGTGTTGTTCTTAGCATAAGTTAGTTTGAGTTAGTTTAAGCAGTGTGTAAGTCTAGGGCCCGATTACCTAAGCAGTTTGGCCCCTTAGCAGTTCACATCCATTTGAACATATTTGAGTTCGCATTATAATTCATTAAGCAGCTATATTTGTACTACCTACACTTCACATCTATCAGTACTTTCAGTTTGGCATTATTTATTCATTGCTGAATTAGTAGTTGCATAATAGGACTTATAGTTTAATATTTTATATTCTATTGCAATTTTTATTTTGTGTGTGGAAGTTATGTGAATTGCAATTTTTAGCTGATAGGTAATTAGTTTACGTTTTATCATTTGCACCGCGCGACCGCTACGGTCGCAGGTTCGTATCCTGCCTCGGGCATGGATGTGTGTGGAGTCCTTAGGTTGGTTAGGTTTAAGTAGTTCTAAGTTCTAGGGGACTAATGATCACAGTAGTTAAGTCCCATAGTGCTCAGAGCCATTTGAACCATCATTTGCAGGCTTAGGGAAAGCTTTTGACAATGTTGACTGGAATACTCTCTTTCAAATTTTGAAGGTTGCAGGGATCAAATACAGGGAGCGATAGGTTATTTACAATTTGTTCAGAAACCACATGGCAGTCATAAGAGTCTGGTGTATAAAAGGGAAGCGGTGATTGGTAAAAGAGTGAGATAGCGTTGTAGCCTCTCCCCGATGTTATTCAATCTGTATTGAGCAAGCACTAAAGGAAACAAAAGAAAAATTCGGAGTACGTATTAAAATCCATGGAGAAGAAATAAAAACTTTGAGGTTTGCCGATGACATTACAATTCTGACAGAGACAGCAAATGACCTGGAAGAGCAATTGAAAGGAATGGACAATGTCTTGAAAGGAGGATATCGGATGAATTTCAACAATAGCAAAACGAGAATAATGTAAATTAGTTGATTCCGAGGAAATTAGATTAGGAAATTTGTGGCACAACTTGACTAGAAGAAGGGATCGAGTGGAAGGACATGTTCTCAGGCATCAAGCGATCACCAATTTAGTACTGGAAGGCAGTGTGGGGGGGGGGGGGGGTAAAAATAGTAGAGGGAGACCAAAGATGAATGCACAGAACAGATTGAGAAGGTTGTAGGTTGCACTAGGTTCTTGGAGATGAAGAAGCTTGCACAGGAGAGAGTAGCATGGAGAGCTGAATCAAACTAATCAAGTTTTGCCACAAATTCCTCTTCTCCCCAATTCTATTCAGTACTTCCTCATTAGTTACGTGATGTGCCCATCTAATATCCAGCATTCTTCTGTAGCACCACAATTGGAAAGCTTTTATCGTCTTCTTGCCTAAACTATTTATCGTCCATGTTTCACTTCCATACATGACTAAACTCCATAAAAATACTTTCAGAACAGACTTCCTGACACTTAAATCTAAACTCAATGTTAACAAATTTCTCTTCTTCAGAAACGCTTTCCTTGCCATTGCCAGTCTACATTTTATATCCTCTCTACTTCGACCATCATCAGTTATTTTGCTCCCCAAATACCAAAACTCCTTTACTACCATTGGTGTCTCATTTCCTGATCTAATTCCCTCAGAATCAGCCAACTTAATTCGACTACATTCTATTATCCTCGTTTTGATTTTGTTGATGTTCATCTTATATCCTCCTGTCCAATTCGTTCAATTGCTCTTCCAAGTCCTTTGCTGTCTCTGACAGAATTACAGTGTCATCGGCGAACCTCAGTTTTTATTTCTTCTCCATGGATTTTAGTACCTACTCTGAATTTTCCTTTACTGCTTGCTCAATATACAGATTGAATAACATCGGGGAAAAGCTACAACACTGTCTCACTCCCTTCCCAACCACTTATTCCCTTTCATGTCCCTCGACTCTTATAACTGCCATTTGGTTTCTGTACAAATTCTAAATAGCTTTTCGCTCCCTGTATTTTACCCCTGCCAGCTTCAGAATTTGAAAGACAGTATTCCAGTCAACATTGCCAAAAGCTTTCTCTAAGTCTACAAATGCTAGAAACGTAGGTTTTCCTTTCCTTAACCTAAGATAAATCATAGGCTCAGTTTTGCCTCACGTGTTTCAATATTTCTACGGAATCCAAACTGATCTTCCCCGAGGTCGGCTTCTATCAGTTTTTCCATTCGTCTGTAAAGAATTCACGTTAGTATTTTACAGCCGTGACTTAATAAACAGATAGTTCGTTACTTTTCACATCTGTCAACACCTGCTTTCTTTGAGATTGGAATTATTATATTCTTCTTGCAGTCCGATGGTATTTCGCCTGTCTCATACATCTTGCTTATCAGATGGTAGAGTTTTGTCAGGACTGGCTCTCCCAAGGCTGTCAGTTTTTCTAATGGAATGTTATCTACTCCCGGGGCCTTGTTTCGACTTAGTTCCTTCACTGCTCTGTCAAATCCTTCAAAAAATGTAATTAAAAAATTGAAGATGAGTAAAAAACTATCTGCACAGCTGCGGAAATTGATGGGTCTTGGATTTGAGCAAGACAGGAACAACATTCGTAATACAGCTAGGCATGCTACAGCAAGTGCTACTAGTATGTCCCAAAACGCCGCACATAAAAATGAATCTTTTCCGGGGCTTATGCCTCGCTTCCTACTGGTGATAGTGTACGGACCATCTGTATACACAACAGAAAGATAGTCTTACTGTAACTAGCCTATAGTAATATGTCAAAGTTTGAATATTACAAACTTCCTCCAGCTTATTCAAATGGAGCTAATCTGTTGGCTCTTGTTCCATTAGATGTAGTCTGCCGTGTGACTTACTGAGTTGTGGAGGAAACGTTTGTAGATGGCCAGTTTCTGAGGAAAAAAAAAGTTTTTCGCCAGCAGCGGATATCTAAATAATTAATGATGTCAATTTGCTCTTACTTTTTAGTGGTATATTCTCTAGGCAATTATCTAGAACTACCATCTTCCTGTTTCTTTAAATCCTTATATATTACGAAGAAACACTTAGAAACACGTTTTTTTGGTACCAAAACCTAGCCGCCGATTCCAAGACGGCTATGCACAGGAAACGGCTGAAATTTTTGCGATGTATTTCTATGATCCCGATCTCGAACCATCCTGATAATTTTCATCATATCTTTATGTTTTCGAGGTATAGAGGTTCAAAGTTACCCAAATTGTACGTGTAAAACTTGCAAGTAAAGTCAAGTGCAAGGTAAAAACATCATTTATAAAGTGACGTAGCACTGACGAATATGCTATAAAGTGTCTTCGTTAACATCATAAAGGATCTGAGGACCCCACGTTATACTACAAAAACTTCCGCAAGTATTTGGACGCATGAAATCCTGTCTGAGGTGCAAAATTTGTTTCACCTTATTTCAGTTCAACCTAGGTGAACTGTTAAAATTTTACTAGCCCACAAAATTCTATTCATATGAGAGAAATTCACTGGTCTGTCAGGAAAAGAAGACAACCAACGAAAAAGTCCTTCTATCGGAACACAAAAAGGCGATTATGCATTTGTTTAAACGACTCTGACTGAAAGCTGGGGTACCAGCTGCTTTGTTCTACCTTCTTAAGCTTCTTCTGAAATTTCCCAGGAAATTTTGGCATACTAATATATTCGCCCTTTTTTAAGCACACAGAGATAAAGACAGTAAGAATGTGAACGAGACGGGAAAGTAATAAATTTTCGAAGGTAGCAGAAAGTGGTTGTGGTGTAGAAAAAAAGGAAGGAAAGAATTGCAGTGTCAAAGAAAGAGGGGGCAAAACAGAGCTACAAATAGTGTGTAGGAGATAGTACCAGTCGAAGAGGAAGAAGGAGTAGGAGAAATTCGAAGTAGGTGAATGTCCATGCTAATGAGAGGCAGAATCTATGACGGTGAGAACAAGAAAGAGAGATAATGATAGAAGGACAGCAGCAGTGTGAGGGAATGAATACGATAGTAACAGTAAGAGAGAGCAAGAGGGAGACAGTGGTGGTAGGAGGAGACAGTAGTAGTAGTAGAACAGAACGAAGGAGAATGTGGCTGTGTAACAGGT
The DNA here is from genome assembly GCF_021461385.2 of Schistocerca piceifrons. Taxonomy (NCBI): domain Eukaryota; kingdom Metazoa; phylum Arthropoda; class Insecta; order Orthoptera; family Acrididae; genus Schistocerca; species Schistocerca piceifrons. The sequence goes on from NC_060143.1 coordinate 283,524,587, forward strand.
GACAGTGACACCCAGAGGGAAACAAAGAGATCGTAACAGTGAGTTTGTCTGGATTCTTTAGTGGGAATGGGCAAGTGGAAGTCGTTAGATATAAGCGAGTTACTACGATATACTATTGGTTGTAAGCGAGCTTTGGTTAGGAGAGCTTGTGGAAGTGAAATGTAATTGCGCGTTCAAAAGAGCGGCCGGCCGAAGTGGCCATGCGGTTAAAGGCGCTGCAGTCTGGAACCGCAAGACCGCTACGGTCACAGGTTCGAATCCTGCCTCGGGCATGGATGTTTGTGATGTCCTTAGGTTAGTTAGGTTTAACTAGTTCTAAGTTCTAGGGGACTAATGACCTCAGCAGTTGAGTCCCATAGTGCTCAGAGCCATTTCAAAAGAGCGGGAATCAAAAGCTTTGGGATCATTTATCACGATACTGACGGAGGCAGAAGGAGGCTGCTGGTAATAAAAGTTAGGCAAAAATCCAGTAAGCCAACATCACATTAGATCGACAAGTATCCTCAAAGCTAGTACGTCCAGCTTCATATAAACTAAGTAAATAAACTGAACTCTACGATATCAACACACAAATCTGCAACAAACTGGTATCGGAAACTTAACTTGACCAACATAGGTGGAATGAAGCCCACAATGCTACCAAACGAAACCTCGCTCCAAAAGCTGTTATCAAAACTGTCACTTCACGTAAGTAGCCAAAACAAATTCCATAACACCAAATAACACAAACTCGATACTCTGTTATAAAAAATCTCATTTAACCAAAACAGCTGGAATAAAGTCCACGACAGCCAAAAACCAAATCCCTCTCACGTAAAATACGTTACTTGACTTAAATAGCTAGAATCAACTCCATGATACATACCAGTCTTAATTAAACACTAGTAACTGCAACAATAACACAATGCACCAATTGAAAAACAATTCCGTCAAAATCAGTTCACACAATCAAAGGAAAATCATGCAGATAAATTGAATACGCCTTCTATTTCCATATCCCCTTATGTGATTGGCCATTACGAATAGCTGTTTTCGTTCAAATTTTGTTCGCAGTCCACGCTGCCGTGAAGGAGAATGTATCTGCATGTCATCGCATTGGAGCGACGTGGAGAGGGACAACTCTGCAGATAAATATTTTCCCTACTTGCCCCAGTCCGTGAAAGGTGTAACAAGTGAAGTTTAGTGCACGGTCCCTGCTGGGTTGGTAATGCAATATTTACCAATGGAAGATTATTACGCAGGTGCTGTGCTTCATTCATTCCTCGTTCACTTACGGGTGTTCATACATTCTTTGTCAACATGAACATTGGTGCAGCAGTCTGTGGCCGTGTTAGATAGCAGCATGCTCTGATCTCATTTACCTTGCAATCAGACTTACAAGTTCGGCGTTGCAGTATTAATGCAGATGCGTCAGGAGAATACGGTGCTTACAAACGCTAGTGTCGAGGCACGCAATGCCGCACCTCACGCCACAAGATGTCCACATAGGTGCTGTAGCTAAGGTGTACGCCACCCACTGCAACGAGCACTTAGAACTCACATAATTAGTTAGCAGCTCCTATTGTGTCTCTGTGTAGTATTACCCCAGGTGAATTTGACATGTGAGTCATTTCCTTTGTTTCCTACTCAAGTTGGTAGCCACACTATGTGATCAAAAGTATCCGGACCCTCCCCCCCCCAACCCAAAACATACGTTTTTCAGGTTATGTACGTATCAGTGACCGCAGTAGTCATTAGACATCGTGGGAGAGCAGATTAGGGTGCTCCGCGGAACTCACGGACTTCGAACGTGGTCAGGTGATTGGTTGTCAGTTGTGTCATAGTCTGTACGTGAGATTTCCACATTCCTAAACATCCCTAGATTCACTGTTTCCGATGTGATAGTGATGTGAAGGAACACGCACAGAACAAAAGGGTACAGGCCGACCTCGTCTGTTGCCTGACGGAGACCGCCGACAGTTGAAGAGGGTCGCAGATGCTTAGGACGGGTGGTAGGGACAGAGCATAGACAGACATTTTACTGAGTGCACTATCCGAAAAATACCTCGAGCAATTAAACAGAGAACCGACTCGTGGAGATAACATCTTGGACCTACTGACAACAAACAGACTCGGACTTTTCGACTCTGGAAGTGCAGAACAGGGAATCAATGATCATAAGGCCGTTGCAGCTTCCCTGAATATGGAAGTTAGAAGGAATATAAAAATAGGGAGGAAGGTTTATTTGTTTAGCAAGAGTAATAGAAGGCAGATTTTAGACTACCTAACAGATCAAAACGAAAACTTCTGTTCCGACACTGACAATCTTGAGTGTTTATGGAAAAAGTTCAAGGCAATCGTAAAATGCGTTTTAGACAGGTACTTGCCGAGTAAAGCTGTGACGGAGGGGAAAAGCCCACCGTGGTTCAACAACAACGTCAGGAAACCACTGCGAAAGCAAAGAGCTTCACTGAAAATTTATATGCAGCCAAAACCTCTGAGACAAACAGAAGCTAAACGATGACAAAGTTAGCCTAAGGAGGGCTATGCGTGAAACGTTCAGTGAATTCTAAAGTAAAATTCTATGTACCGACTTGACAGAAAATCCTAGGAAGCTCTGGTCTTACGTTAAATCAGTATGTGGCTCGAAACAGCATATCCAGACACTCCGGGATGATGATGGCATTGAAACAGAGGATGACACGCGTAAAGCTGAAATACTAAACACCTTTTTCCAAAGCTGTTTCACAGAGGAAGACCGCACTGCAGTTCCTTCTCTAAATCCTCGCACAAAAGAAAAAATGGCTGACATCGAAGTAAGTGCCAAGGAATTGAAAAGCAACCGGAATCACTCAACAGAGGAAAGTCCACTGGACCTGACGGGATACAAATTCGACTCTACACAGAGTACGCGAAAGAACTTGCCCCCCTTCTAACAGCCGTGTACCGCAAGTCTCTAGAGGAACGGAAGGTTCCAAATGATTGGAAAAGGGCACAGGTAGTCCCAGTAATCAAGAAGGGTCGTCGAGCAGATGCGCAAAACTATAGACCTATATCTCTGACGTCGATCTGTTGCAGAATTTTAGAACATGTTTTTTTGCTCGAGTATCATGTCGTTTTTGGAAACCCAGAATCTACTCTGTAGAAATCAACATGGATTCCGGCAACAGCGATCGTGTGAGACCCAACTCGCTTTTGTTCTTCATGAGACCCAGAAAATATTAGATACAGGCTCCCAGGTAGATGCTACTCGTATTTTCCTTGACTTCCCGAAGGCGTTCGATACAGTTCCGCACCGTCGCCTGATAAACAAAGTAAGAGCCTACGGAATATTAGACCAGCTGCGTGGCTGGATTGAAGGGTTTTTAGCAAACAGAACACAGCATGCTGTTATCAATGGAGAGACGTCTACAGACGTTAAAGTAACCTTTGGCGTGCCACAGGGGAGTGTTATGGGACCATTGCTTTTCACAATATATATAAATCACCTAGTAGATAGTGTCGGAAGTTTCATGCGGCTTTTCGCGGATGATGCTGTAGTATACAGAGAAGTTGCAGCATTAGAAAATTGTAGCGAAATGCAGGACGATCTGCAGCGGATAGGCACTTGGTGCAGGTAGTGGCAACTGACTCTTAACATAGACAAATGTAATGTATTGCGAATACATAGAAAGAAGGACCTTTTATTGTATGATTATATGATAGCGGAACAAACACTGGTAGCAGTAACTTCTGTAAAATATCTGGGATTATGCGTACGGAACGATTTGAACTGGAATGATCATATAAAATTAATTGTTGGTAAGGCGGGTACCAGGTTGAGATTCATTGGGAGAGTCCTTAGAAAATGTAGTCCATCAACAAAGGAGGTGGCTTACAAAACACTCGTTCGACCTATACTTGAGTATTGCTCACCAGTGTGGGATCCGTACCAGATCGGGTTGACGGAGGAGATAGAGAAGGTCCAAAGAAGATAGCGTGATAGCGTTACGGAGATGTTTAGCAAACTCAAGTGGCAGACTCTGCAAGAGAGGCGCTCTGCATCGCGGTGTAGCTTGCTCGCCAGGTTTCGAGAGGGTGCGTTTCTGGATAAGGTATCGAATATATTTCTTCCCCCTACTTATACCTCCCGAGGAGGTCACGAATGTAAAATTAGAGATTCGAGCGCGCACGGAGGCTTTCAGACAGTCGTTCTTCCCGCGAACCATACGCGACTGGAACAGAAAAGGGAGGTAACGACAGTGGCACGTAAAGTGCCTTCCACCACACACCGTTGGGTGGCTTGCTGAGTATAAATGTAGATGTAGATGTAGAATGTGTAATAGGCAGACACCTATCCAGACCATCACACAGGAATTCCAAACTGCATCAGTCTAACTGCAAGTGCAATGCCAGTTAGGCGAGAAGTGAGAAAACTTGGATATCATGGTCGAGCAGCTGCTCATAAGCCACACATCACGCCGATAAATTCCAAACGACGCCATGCTTGGTGTAAGGAGCGTAAACACTGGACGATTGAACAATGCGAAAACGTTGTGTGGAGTGACGAATCATGGTACACAATGTGGCGATCCGATGGCAGGGTGTGGGTATGGCGAATGCCTTGTGAACGTCATCTGCCAACTGCAAAATTCGGAGGCGGTGGTGTTATGGTGTGGTCGTGTTGTTCAAGGAGGGGGCTTGCACCCCTTGTTGTTTTGCGTGACACTATCACAGCACAGGCGTACATTAATGTTTTGAACACCTTCTTGCTGTTGAAGAGCAATTTGGGAATGGCGATTGCTTCTTTCAACACGATCGAGCAGCCGGCCCGGGTGGCCGAGCGGTTCTAGGCGCTACAGTCGTGAACCGCGCGACCGCTACGGTCGCAGGTTCGATTCCTGCCTCGGGCATGGATGGGTGTCATGTCCTTAGGTTAGTTAGGTTTAAGTCGTTCTAGGGGGCGGGTGATCTCAGAAGTTAAGTTCCATAGTGCTCAGAGCCAGAGCCACGATCGAGCAACTGTTCATAATGCATGGCCTGTGTCGGTGTGGTTACACTACAATAACACCCCTGTAATGGACTGCCCTGCACGGAGTCCTGACCTGAATCTAATAGAATACCTTTGGGATGTCTTGGAACGGCGACTTCGTGCCAGGTCTCACCGACGCACATAGAGACCTCTCCTCGATGCAGCACTCCATGAAGAATGGACTGCCATTCTCCAAGAAACCTTCCAGTATCTGCTAGAGTGGAAGCTATCATCAAGGCTAAGGGTGGACCAACACCGTATTGAATTCCAGAATTACCGACGGAGGGCTCCACGAACTTGTAATTCATTATCAGCCAGGTGTCCGGATACTTCCGATCACGTAGTGTACTTTTACTACTACTATTACTATTACTGCTACTGCTTGCTTCGTTTTAACGTGCTACGAGCAGGAGTGAGCGAACACCCTCATCCTTTAATTGTTTTTAAGTTTTTCCGCTGACAGCCCATTTCTGAATTAATGGTTCCCACAATGGGAAATCATATTACATCTGTGCTGAATGATATATTACTGTATGAAAACAGAAATTGAAGCACCCAGAAGAGGACGAGGAAACGAAATGGAACTTCACATGTTATGAATGTATATGATGTGAACGCAGTGATTGCAAAATCGATTCGAAATGACAAAGAAGTGGGCAGTATGACGTTACACTTCTCCTGACCTGGTCGCATTCCCTGACACCGTTGGAAAGTGTGTCATAAGGCCATTGTTCCCATTTCTGAGCAAGCTGGTCCACAACTGGTCTATTTATCTTGGCTACTGGCTATGGGAAGACTTGGCGTTCGAGCTGATCTAACAAATGTTCTCTCGGATACATATCTGCAGATCTTTCTGGCTACGGGCATACATCAACATCTGGAAGACAGTTGATAGAGATGATGATGTTTGGTTTATGGGGCGCTCAACTGCGCGGTCATCAGCGCCCATACTAAGTCCCAATTTTTTCACAGTCCAATTATTTTTTCACATCCAGTCTATAGCCACTATCCCGAATGATGAGGATGATGATGATATGTCGAAGACAACACAAACACCCAGTCCGCAGGCAGAGATAGTCCCTACCCTGGCCGGGATTCGAACTTGGGACACCGTGATTCAGAGGTAGCAACGCAAGCCACTAGACCACGAGTTGGGGACTGTTGATAGAGACACACGCCATGTGTGGACGCGCTTTGTCCTGTTGAAGTATGTCACCACAGTACGGTTGCATGAGAGGTAACACATGAATACGCAATATTGCGTGACGTACCGAGTTCCCTCAAACACCACTAGCTGTCATCTGAAGTCATACCCGGAGACTTCGCACACCTTGACTGTGGATCTCCAAAACATCTGAAGAGCGGGACCTCACTCCAGGTCTGCGACGGACATCTGGGATAGTGCAGAACCGTGATCCATTGCTGAACACGATGCCACGCTACTGATCAGCAGTCCGTGTCTCAAGGTCGTGGCGGAACTCCAAACTGAGTCGTTTCAATGTGGTGTTAGCGGCAGCCTACGCAATGGTCAGTAATTTCCTGGTACATATGCTGATACTTCCGACAAATGGTACTGCGTAACACAGATAGTTCCAGAGTTCTTGAATGACAAGTACAGATGTTCATGTGTTACGATTTGCTTGATGCACAATTTGGCGATCCTTCCTTGTGGTGTTCAGTTGTGGTCGACCGGAACCAAGGCAACGAATATCTCACCCCTCATGTTCGCATGCAGTCCAACGTTGGACCACTGTCACATCCGAATGCGCCACAAATGTGAATACTGAACGATTCGACCAGCCGGTCGGATGTGTACCTACCTCTGAAATCTGAATGGCTCTGATAGTTACGTATTAAACTAGTGCGCGGTATCTCCGTGTGCTTCACAGTAGGTCATACAACATCTGACCGTGTTCACGCCCCTGTTATAACCCACAAACTTGGTAACAACACTGAACAGGAGCAAATCTAACGCACTATGGTGGCCGTTATTCCTGACACAACACACACACACACACACACACACACACACACACACACACACACACTCACACACACACCTGTAATCTGATCATTTACATTCAACGAGTCCTGGCGGCTTCCGTGAGGGCGCGCACCTGATCCTGCTGGCGCCACTTGCGCGTTCCGTATACTCTGGCCCTCGTCGTATTATCTTTATTCGATTATGTATTCCTTCTGCGGCTGGGTGGTGGCGAGTGGTACGTCGTACACGGAGCTGGACGGGTGTGACTCGGAGTACTCGGCGTCCTGGCGATTGCATCGTGTCTAACACCGTTGACCGTTGGTCTATGAATGACCGCGTTTTCCTGCAGCGTTGACGGTTGCTACCGGCGAGTTTAGTGGGAAAGGAGCGGCTTTCGTCACATGAAACATGGTTACGTAGTGCTTCAGTTACTTTTGGTGTGGTAAATGCACCGAACAGTATTGAACAACTTGTTAGCAACCACGAGCAGTATTATCTACTGCCTACCTGGAGCCCTGAAGCTACTGGCCTCCTTGACATTTGTTGGAAATTATGCATGAAGACTGTACCTGAAGACTGATAATTCAGCCCATAGTGAGCTGACGAAGGATCCAGTTTCTTTATGCGGTGACACTTTTTGGCCTATGTGTCTCAGTCTGGAGGTTTCTATGCGCCAAGCTAGTACAGGGTGATTCAAAAAGAATACCACAACTTTAAAAATGTATATTTAATGAAAGAAACATAATATAGCCTTCTGTTATACATCATTACAAAGAGTATTCAAAAAGGTTTTTTTTTCACTCAAAAACAAGTTCAGAGATGTTCAATATGGCCCCCTCCAGACACACGAGCAATATCAACCCGATACTCCAACTCGTTCCACACTCTCTGTAGCATATCAGGCGTAACAGTTTGGATAGCTGCTGTTATTTCTCGTTTCAAATCATCAATAGTGGCTGGGAGAGGTGGCCGAAACACCATATCCTTAACATACCCCCATAAGAAAAAATCGCAGGGGGTAAGATCAGGGCTTCTTGGAGGCCAGTGATGAAGTGCTCTGTCACGGGCGGCCGATCCATCGCCTCGAGTAGTTGACGTTCTCTGTAAACTGTTTATACCAACGTTTAATACACCACCTATCAGGAGGTTTAACACCATACTTCGTTCGAAATGCACGCTGAACAACTGTCGTCGATTCACTTCTGCCGTACTCAATAACACAAAAATCTTTCTGTTGAGCGGTCGCCATCTTAACATCAACTGACGCTGACGCCTAGTCAACAGCGCCTCAAGCGAATAAATGTACCACTAAATGAAACTTTATAGCTCCCTTAATTCGCCGACAGATAGTGCTTAGCTCTGCCTTTTGTCGTTGCAGAGTTTTAAATTCCTAAAGTTGTGGTATTCTTTTTGAATCACCCTGTATTTTTAATTGTTGAACTCGTGGGCTATTATTATTGATACTACTGACTAAAATTTCTGTTTGTTGTTGACCTCACGGCCCTTCTTGGCGCCTGTAACTAAAGTTGTTTGCTCTCAGCCTACAGTTACGCATGTGTACTTCATGTGTTTGTGAGTGCTTGCATTGGTACACTTTCTTACTCGATGTTGAGGAGCCCTTCGGGTTATAGCTGTACAGTTTAATCGTTCGTCTGCCATTTGATGTGTATCCCGGTTACAGTGTTTATTAGCCCCTAAGAGGCCCCAGTAAAGATATAACTTGATATTTTAAAATCTTGCTTGAATTATTATATAATTCCTTTTTTAAATGACCTTGTACATTGCTTCTTGTTACTGCTGGGAAAGTTAACTTGCAATGTTATGAGCGGCCCGCTTCCTTACTGAAGTTTTAATAGTTGAATGTTCCATTGCCCGTTTGAGTAGTGCTCTTTCTGTTAATTTTTATCAAACTTGTTTTGCTGTTTGGTTTATGTTGACAGCCTTGCACTGGCAGCGGTTGAGGCATTAATTTGGGCCACACTTCGATGTGTTTTCCTTAAATTGATGACGATCCTTGTTCTCGGCTTCATACACAATGATGATGTGTAACTATATGAAGTTACGCCGACATCCGACCTTATCCTTGGGTGCTTTATTTTTTGTGTTATGCAGTGCATACACTAGCGATCGTGCCTAGCTGCCCATTAATTATGTACAGCCGGGTGACTTGTCTGCAGTAGCGACAATAAATGACTTACACAAATATTCGTCTTGAAGAAGACTATTAGTGAGAACTGTATTGAAACCGTTACAGTAGTTCCTAAGATAAGCCTTCACATGCGTCTACCTTTCCCTTACACGTAAGGTGGCACCATGTAACTGCGGGTATGGTGGCGCCATCTATTGGTAGAGAGATTGATGCGTGCGCACCGTTTGATGTTGCGTAGCGCCAGTGTCGTTTCACACAAGTTATCGTCCACTACCGAACGTGCAGGCGAGTAAGCAGGAGCAACGAGGAGTGATTCGATTTTTGGCAGCGGAGGGAGTTGGAGGCCTTGAAATATATCGACGGATGAAGGCTGTGTACGGTGAGTACAGTCTGAGTGGTTCAAGTGTTGTGGAATGGCGCAAACGATTCCTTAAGGGGGCGCGAGTCACTGGAAGACGATGCTCGTCCTGGACAGGATCATCGTGTCATCACACCGAAAATAGTTGCGGAAGTGAATGCTTTAGTCTTGGACAATCGCAGAATCACCGTGGACGAGATCTATCGGTTACTGGGTATTAGCGTGGGCACCGCCTGCACCATAATGTATCAACACTTGAACTTTTGAAAAATCTGTGCGCAGTGGGTTCCCCGTCAATTGACTGCCGAAATGCGCAATACTCGACTGGCACTGTCTCTGAGTCATCTGCAGCCTTATAATGGGGAGGAACAGGCTTTCTGTAGCGTATTGTCACAGGTGACGAAACATGATGTAACTATTTTGGACCGGAAAGCAAGCGTCAGAGCAAGCAGTGGAAACACACGACTTCACAACATCGAAAAAAATCAAAGGCCGTGCAAAGCAATTCTGGTATAGGTCACGATGTCCTTCTTTTTAGACCACTAGGTCACACTGTTTGTCGAGTTCTTGGAACGAGGAACCGCCATCAGTGCCTTGTCACTTTACAGAATCTTAGACGAGCCATCAAGTCGAAACGCTGAGGCATGTTGTCCAATGGTGTTATCCTACTGCATGACAACGCCCGCCCACGCACGGCCAATGCGGTGAAGACGACACTGTAGCAGTTTCGGTGGGAAACGCTCGAACATCCACCGTACAGTCCCGACCTTTCACCGTGTGACTTTCATGTGTTTGTACCTCTAAAACAAGCTGTTCGCGGACGCCTATTCGCAACAGACAACGAAGTGTGTGACTGGGTCCGGGCCTGGATCCGACAGCAGTCTACTAGCTTCTTCAAGAATTGAATCGACCGGCTAGTGTCACAATGGGATAAATGTGCCAACAGTTTTGGCGACTATTTTTGGGTATGTGTACTGTGTAGAACTACACTTTTGAGTTAATAAAATCGTTACCATTACTTTACACTAGTGACCGGGTTTCATTTGAATGCCCCTTATACACACAGTTAAGCAATTCACCTTGTACTTTGTGTATGGTCGAAGAGAAAAGGAAAAACTCAACAGTTGATATTCATAAGTAAAGGGTTTTAACACGCTCCGAAACTAGCAATAAGAATGCAAGGTTTAACAAGCAGTTAAAGAGAAAATATAGTGACAAGGACCTCGGACTTGCTGAACTCGCTTTAAAGATTATGTCCTTGCTGAAGTCACAATATTGAATAGATCAACAGTTTCGAAATTAACTGACGACACTCCGCCGTGGCCCGTATCAGATCATCAGATTTACTTAACTCGATCGAACACGAGGCGGCTGGTAGTGACGCCAGGTTGTTGGCCACCCTAGAGGTCGTGCGACGGCGTATCTGCTCTGGGCCCGGGAAATAGGAACGCGTCGTCCACTGCCAGAACTACCAGCCAAGAAACATCGGAAGGGAAAAGTAATCTGCCCAAATAAGGCAACAAACGAGAATGCCTACGATGTAGGCAATATTAACTTATTCCATAAGTGGCTACACAAACACCTTACAAGTTTCACACTCTTTAAAATTACTTGAGGAGATGACAAACTGAAACCTTAGCGCTTGCAAATCCACGTACTAGGGCACAGTCATCTATAAAAAAGTGCCCTTCGACGCACACTATGTTGCAGTCACATCATTTCAGTTTAGAATGCTCGCACAGTTGCACGGAATATGGCCTGGAACAACAAATTATTATCAGTTACACTGACCGATGACCACCCAAACTATCACTCGGAGACTTGTTAATAGCAAAAGATCTTTCAAAGAGATTCACCTGAGCTCACGAGACTATAAACTACATACTCTGATCTTCATAAAAGCACCTGCACCCAAAACAAACCGTCCATTCCATTGCAAACAGGATGGGTATGTTGCTATTCATCGGCTGATTTCTTTTCAACGGTCAGTCGCGCACTTGGCTATGGTGGGTGGTAATATGAAATTGTACCCATCCGTTGATATAAGAAGTCCTAAACGGTCGTGCCGGCCAGCAAGACAGCTGGTAGCGTCGCTAGAGGGTCGTCTGAACGTGCTCGGTGCCCATGTAACACATGTTAGGCAGGGTGCCCACCGAAAGGAATTAGGAGGGCAGCATCGTGGAACTGCACGAGGTTGGATTGTTCTGTCGCCATACTCCGCACCACAATGTTCGTTCGGGCACCACAACAGCTCATTTTTGGCGGAAATGGTTACGGGAAGACGTGTATGCACGTCATCGAAGAAGGAGGACCGACGGATTATCTGGCATGCAAGAAGAGATGCGATGGCAACGATAGTTGCCGTTCGGCGATGGTTTGTCTTTTCTGCAGTATTCCTTGGATACTAACACCAATGGCAGGCAGCTGGAAGACGCATGGCTCGTCATGTCGCCTGCCAGTGACACTCACGCAGCGTAGCTCCCGACTCGCTTGGTGCCGGCAGCGAAGGATGTGAGGCCCTCCAGACTAGCAGCAGGTCATCTTTAGTGACGAGTCCCGCTCCTTCTTTGGAGACGACGGCCACCTAGCGCTCACAGCGACAGCGGCGTCTTACATGGAGGACCTAACACAAACGGTGGCTCCCTTTCGCGAACGTCGCTGGCGGGCCCTGTTCCAACAGGATAACGCCATTCCTCGTACCGCTGCCACCTCTTAAGTGTACCTTGCACCTGTGGATACTTTGCTACGGGCATCCGCATCGGACGATCCTACCCCGCTCGAGAATATGTGGGGTGCCACGAAGCATGTCGTCAGGACTCGACCTCTACCCACGAACCTACGGGAACTGCGCTCTCAGGCAGGAGCGCAGGCCTACATCTGTACCCTTGTATTCAAAACCATGGCGGCTCAACACCGTACTAATACGTAAGTTTCATAAATATGCAGCGCAATAATAGTTGGTCCTTTAAAGTTGAAAGTGTAATCATGTCGTACGTCTGGTACCATAAACCTGCCTGTCAACAATGATCGTCTTGTCCATCTGGGTGCAGCTCTTTTTCGTGACGATTAGTGTATTCTACGCTAATTATTGGTGTAAAATTTAACTTGAAACGAAACATTTACTTGGCGTTTGTCAACTACCATTTGATTATGTTTCGGTATGGAAATCCACGGTACGGCTGCTTCCTCACGCGCTTGGTTATAGGAATTACTTAGTTGAATACTTTGGAGAGCTGGCATTTTCCGCAACTGCAAGAACACACCACAAATTGCATTTTTTGTCGGGACGGATCACCATCGCGCAGTCACCTATGTGTAAGAGAATTTCTAAACATTGATCTGCCTCAACAAGGTATCAGTCGTAAGTAGCGTGCTGTATCGTATTGTATCTTGGACCTCCAAGATGCACCTTATGGCCCACTGCTTTTCTGGCTGTTTGAGGGACTGTCTATGTAACACCAGTTCCAACAGCTTAAGGTGAAATGCTACGCCATTACCCTTAATCAGTGAATGTAGTTCCTTAAAACATGATCGCTGAAATAAGGTGCAAATTGGTCTGTTGTCTGGAGATTCACCGTACACCCTTTGGAGGGCGTATTGAACATTTATGGCAAGTAAATGAGAACTTCGATTCAGAACCTTATTGTAAAATGAATCTTGGATTCGTATATTCACGTCTGGGAGATGTAGACCCTGGTAAAACAGCATGGTTCTTTGGAAGATAAAAACTTGGTAACCCCATAGGCTGAGGTGTCCTAAGATCGATACAGCTAAAACTTTCCAGAAGTGACACACCCAGTCTATTCATAAAATGCCATACCAACAACAAATGCTCCTTAGTTAGTTATGCTACCATCGTTTAGGACTAATCGCTAAGCATAATTTGTTTTTCCATTAGAAACTTGACTTTGGAAGTAGAAAATAACTTTGACAAAAAGCACTTTCAAAGTGAAAATAAATGTGCACACAATTCTAGAATATTTGCCACATTTACGAATTATTGACCATCTATCTACCACACATGTGGCACATACACAGAAAATTGAGCTCTGTCTGGTGAATTAATCTTTATTGTCGCATCTACTGAATGCAATATTTACTAATAAACCTCAATTATGATGTGCTGCACTCCAAACTCTGATACGTTTGGCTCGCGTAAACGATATACTGTCGCCTACGTCCCATCCACCAACGACACATTGGTGTAATGCAGGTTGCCTCTATTCCCATAGGCCAACAGCAAAACAACCGCAGAAGACCTCACTACCAGCAGTAAATTCGTTGCTGAAAAAGAAAGGCCTCCGAAGAAAAACGGAGGGCGAAAGCAAGAGAGTCGAAAAAGTTATGCATGTGGCCAAAGCTGTAGCAAATACACAAAAAAAGAGAGGAAACTGAGGAGATTGGTTCATATTTCACTGTCTCTTTGAAGAGTGACAACAGTACAGATGACGTCAATCCCTTTGCAGAATCAGCCCCCATTTCTACTATAATGATAAATCCATCACATGTAGGTGGAGGAGATTATACCTTGGAAAAATATTGAGGAGAAAAGTAGAGTTCACGCAGCTACAGATACGTGTGCACCGTAAAAAAGTTCTGGAAGAAATAAGCTAGAAGTTGTGGCTCCCGAGTCTGTGACAAGGACAAAATAGTTGTTTAATTAAACGAAAACGACGTATCTATTAATAATAAGAGAACAACTAAGTTAAAATAATTAAGAACAGTGTTATTGTTCAGCAGCTAAGTAGTAAGAGGGTCCAACCCTGCCTACCAAATCGTTCAGTCAGCAAGCCTGAGGCTCGGTGGATACTACTAACTCGCGACCCACACTACTAACCTAATCGTCGGTATGAATACAAGCGCATCATTTGACATTTCCGTAGACGCTATAGACTGAAGTAACCGGAAAAGAACTGCGGTGTGAAGACGGTCCTTAAGTGTCTATGGAGAAGGTTCTTGCCTGTTCTTTGTAATAAGTAGGTGGCCAAGATGAATAAAATGTAGTGGCAGCTTCCGAGGAAGGGCTGTTAGTAAAAAAAAAAAACATTTATTTAGATTTTTGTCAACAGCGAGATTCAATAGAGACGTAATAACGTTTACATTTTTTTCCTGACAGCTACTCGTTTTATTCGAAAAATAGAGACAAATTTTGTGACTTAGTAGCGTTTCAAGTAGGATAAGTTGCAAACTAACGCTGCACCTTATATTCCTTCTATCAAGTAGCCCTGTCATTATATCTCTTGGTTCTTTAATTAAGGTAGGGTAAGGTTGCTGCCGATGGGTCGGTTCTATCGACTTACGGGCTCGATTTCTCTGTGGATGTGGACGACAGATGCATTCTAATTGTCGTTAAGTGCACCCCGTGTAGCTAAATACTCGTTGTCTTAGTGGTGAGTTACGCCACGAAGACACAGAGCAACAGTAAAGGAAGGTAAGATTTGAACTATGTTCTTGTCATTGACTGGCATTAATGAGAAACGTCGGAGTGATGTAGTGTTAGTGATTAAATTTCTGTAGCCACCGTTCGAAAGTTCGAGCAATTCCCACCATCTTGTCATATACAAAACATAATGTTATGTTCTGTGGACAAATACTACGATCACGTGCGAGTTGCCTGACTTGAGTCTCTTCGAGATCCCATGAATCAAAATCTATTCTTGCTGGAGCAACAATAGTGACATGGAAAGGTTCCTTGGATAAAATCTCTACCACACCGGACAAACTCACTCCAGGAAGAAGCCTGAATAAAGATAACCTTAGTTATCACGAGCAGTTCATAGAAACAGGGAAGATAAAAAAGGATAAACAGGAACAACAGCTAAATCTCAAAGAGATCTATAGAATGACGCACTCAAGAAGTCAGCAAGAGTTTAACTCTCAATTATCTTAGAAGTTTCTACGAAGTCTAAGTCCAGGCTCCTAAAGAGTAATGGTTTTGTGAGTTCTGAGGCAGTGACATAAAAGATGGCAAGATTCAGTGTTTGTCACATAATGAGTGGTTTATTTCAAGAGGGGATGGCCTAGGAAGGAGACCAAACTGTTCCACTGTGTACTGTATTGCACTGAAGTGGGTCCCTAGAAACGTCGAAGGTGCTTCGTCCCCGCCGTAGCCCTCAGAGGTTCACTACCCCACAACAGGCTACAACAGTCCACTCACCCCACCGCCTTCCCACACCGAACTCAGGGTTAATTCTAACGTGTAAATTGAAAGTAAAGCCCACGTGACGGATGTCGAAAATCGTACGATTACCGAAATTTTGTTTTTTCTAATTTTAGGCCTAAGCAGGATACTAAGAACAAAATTTAAGTAATGGTTTTCATTACATGTTTTCAATAATTTGCAAGGATTTAGGTAATCAGCCACACCTGGTTTTTCCTCTTCTGCCACTGAAACAGAAAATTCTGCTTTTAACCTCATTGTGTTCGAACATATGTTATTCGATTTCAGATGCCAAAAAGAAAATCCTAATATTAAAAAAGAAAATACGAAAATTGATGATACTTATTTAGACGCATATAGTATTTGACAAGTATTACACTACAGTCCATTCATGGAAAATGCCTTGCCCAATGAAAGAAACAAGTCAACTTGACTGGGCCAATGACACATGTATTTAATTCTTAAATGCTTCATTAACAGTGAAATTTATGACTTTTGTGTCTGTTATAGTGAAATGCAAAAGATAATTTCCAAGTTACACTGTAAATGAAATATTTATTCCAATATCCGAGAGGTGTTTTACACATTCTCTTTAGGTGGTCCATCGATAGCATCCTTACCCTACTAGAAATCCCCAGATACAGTATTTACTTTTGTAATCCGACCAACACTTGGCAGATTAGCTGCCGGTAAATCTTCCGGGATAAATGTTTGTGAAACTTTTCCGTCCCTAACGTCTCGTCCAGGACAGCGCTGCACATGTCCAGAGGTGCTCGTGGTTGCGGTGAGTCAATTCGGCAAGGCTCAGCGTAACCTTGAGATACTCTGAAAATGTCCAGATCAATTTTAAGCGAAACATTAAGAACGGAAAAGTTTCGTGGATCACAATCATGAAACTCGAAAGGTTTACCAGCAGTTAAGACACCCGGTGCTGAAAGCCTCCACTGTATGATGTCCAGACAATTTCGAATTATGTCTCTGGAATGACCACACTTTCCAATTGGAATTGTCGTCTGATGCCTTGTCCATGTGGTACCAAGATCCTCATTTAATTACTCTACAACAGACAGCATCTAACATAGGACAGATCATTTTGAACCATTTGCGTTTCCCCAGCAAGTGTGTTACGGACTGCGCTATCCAGGCACAACTCACAAATGCGTTCACACTTTTGCTTCCGTCAGTAACTCATGTAGCTTCCATATTTCGTAGAAGTTCTCCTGCTTAGCAGCAGCAATGGGAATTGTTTCCAGAACAAATTTTCATTGGTAATTCCGCAAGATATGCACAGCAACATCTGTAAACTTAAGTTGCGACATAAAGTCGCAAAGGACACCTTCGACCCTGATTTAAATCTGAGAGCACTTCTAGTAATATATTAAACGGGTACTTTGCAGTAAACTGGCCACTTCTTGTACACAACTTTTATACTGAAGTGTTTTGGGCGCAACCCATCTTTATATTGTCAAATGCAATTGTCTGGATACGTCCTGATGAGGGGGACGTATGCATGTGATGCCATAATTTGTATGAATCCAATCGCATTTGACATTTTGAATATAGATTTCTTCAGGAACACGCCCATATTTGATTTCTGAAGAGCAGGTTACCAATTTATTTCAAGCTATTCATTTGGCATTGACAAAACAAGTGCTCTCGATTTGAACTTCTTTGAAGTTTCCAAGATAGTGTAACGCCGGAAATGCATACCCTCCTATTTCCATCTATTGTACTACAAATTTTTTCCTTATTTTGTTACCTGAAGATATTACATTTCTGTGTCTTTATATATTGTAATTGTCTTACTATATATATATATATATATATATATATATATATATATATATATATATATATATATATATATATGCATTTATGTCGATGTATAATTGATTTGTTTTGTAAATATTACTTGTATTTTTACGGTGGATCTTGCCTAGAGAAAACTATGCTATCGAACGATTACATCGATAGGTCGTGTGGAGAACCAAAGTGTTTAGGATCTTTGGTAGTGTTAACTCTGCCGCGTGGAGCGCGGGCAGAGCAGGGTCTGGCTGGAGTAGGGCGGTGGAGCAGGTGTGTTGTGTGATGCTCCCGCGAGTTGCCGCACTTTCCGGGTTTGGCAGCAAGTAATTGCGCTCGACTTGCTATGATAGTTTTTGACACGGTGTCGCGGACGGGAAGCATTAGCTGGCACACATCAAGAGCCCGTTTCGCCTGGTGACAGTGTCGAGAAGAGGGCACGCCAACATCCAGGTTCTGCAACAGCGGCGGCCGACAATGAGTGACTGTCGCCATCTCCTCGACCGACGACTTCAAACCTTCAATCACCCAACAAGGAAGACTGGAAGCACGTAAAGTTTTAGAACTGTATGGCAGACCTCAGCTTTTAAAATTGTTACATTTGCCTCACAAAATTACAGCAACTTAGCATGAACCTTTGTTGCTCACTGTCCCAGTTGCATTACAAAGCAGGGTCCCTTCCTTTTCCGGAATGAACCCGAATGTCGTTGAAATTCAAACGACAGCATTAAAGTAATATCATTCGATTTCAGTGCTTTAATTTCCAAATTAAGCTAAGGTATTCATAGATTACACATGCACAAATTAAGAGTGCGAATTTTGTTACCATATTTTAGCTTACCTGTGACTGCAGCTCAGCTTGGTACGTACTGAATTTTACTATTGTTAATTGTTCAAAATCATTTAATTCAAGTTCAAAGTTAAATATCTTATTTCTAAATTGCGTAGATTCAAGTAGCTTTTGAGATGATTTTTGAGGTAGCCCAAGACTAACCTTATTTAATTTAATTTCGTAGTGCTTCAGAAGCAAAGTTCACTATTAATTTCATTCACTAAATTAACTTTCAATTTCCCGGTTTTATTAATTCTTTTGCTAAGTTAAGTCGGAGTGTAGCGAAATTTATTACTGCTGACAAACTTTCAGTTTTCTCACAACACGTTTCAACCTTCGGTTGGCACGCTTTTAGTGCTAATTATATGTGCAATAACTTTCCTTTTTCAGTTATTGTAGTAGTTGTCCATAGGACTGGCGACCGTAATTTTCCCCAAATCTCAAATATCTAATAACGCTAGGTAATTGTTAACGTAACGACGGCACATTTACTTTCTTTATTAACTTTACACTTTTTCAAAATTAATTTCCACCAATTTCATTTGCATTTTATTAGGTACACGCGGTTTAATTTTTAACTGTCATTAAGGTCGATTATTGAGGTGGAGGTTACAGTAGGAGTCGGGGTTCCGCCGGAAGTAAAAGTGTATGACCAAGTTATGAGTTTGTGAGGAAAGCTCAGTCGACAGAGCACTCGCCTGTGGAAAGCGAAGACCCCACGTTAGAGTCCTGGTCTAGCACATGGTTTTCATATGACAGGAAGCATCAAATCCGTGGACAGTCCACAGCAGAGTGTAAATTAATAGTGGCGCTGAATAATGTTCACCACTCTAGAGTTTCTTTCTAATTCGTTTGTCTATTGTGCCATGACTATTTCAACACGCCTATGGCAGTCGGAGTTCCAAGATTACGTGTTACACATAATCTGACAAATAAAGTTTGTTTGCATGCAAATGGCGCGCTCCTTGAATCCGAAGGGACTGTAGAAATATCTCGATTTAGACATCGTTTACACTGGCTGTGATACTACCATAAATATCACAAGACTCAGTTATGATGAGCAATCTTACTGGTTATCCCTCAACGAATACTAATAATATAGGTAGGTGAGTATGTTAGTAGCGTTTATATTTTGGGTGTTGGTATTTTCCAGGTTGCTGTGGAGTTATCTATCGTTTGTCTTTTTTATTTGTATTTAATGTTGCTATTTGAGATTACATATTGCCATGTTGGCATTTGGAGATAGTGAGTGGAGCTATGGACGCTATAAAATGGAGAACCAAGAGGGGACACCCGAGCATTTGCTACATATTCTTGTGTTTCATTTCAGTAGAGGGGTGACGTCAGCAGAGGCAGCCTGAAAAATTTGCGCCGTGTATTGGGATAATGACATTCGATAGTGCACTGCAGTAAGAAAGTTTTCTCGTTTAAAGGGGGGTCGTTTCGATATTAGTGTACTCCACGATCTGGAAGACCTCTGGGGTGTGATGAAGATCGTTTAAGCGCATTCATCCACAGTGATCCTCATCAGTGTACTCGAGAACGGGCAAATGTAATGAGACGCGATCATTTAATCATCGTGTGATATTTGCATGCAATGGGGCAGGTTCTAAAATCGGGTGCATGGGTACCGCATGCGGAGCATCAATTGGCTCGTGAACAACGTAGATCTTTCATATGCTGAATCCTTTCTTTATACTGTACCAAAGAGGTGCGTGTCAGTCAGAATTACCAAGATTCTATCTTAAAGATCATGTGACAAATAATATTTGTTTGCTTGGAAAAGACGAGCTTCTTGAATATGAAGGAATTGCAGAAATATACTGTTCACATTAGCATAAGTATCGCTAGACTGAGTCATGATCAGCGATACATCTCTCACTAGCAATTCCTGGTAACAGTTTACAAATTGGCCTTGTAGTAGATAGTATTTTCCATTGCCCACAAGTACGCAGTGTATAGATACACAAGAATGATACATTCCTTATTCACAATTTCGCTTACTCACACTTGTGGACTTTTAACAGTGCCCTGGCTTTTCCAATCGGATTTAGATAATTCAAAATTTATTTTTCTTAGGCGAAAAGCCTGTTTATTCCAACCACAAATATTTTATGTGCTATTTCTGACAACGTGAAGAACGCAGTGGCGTGTAAATAAAAAGACACCAAGATTCTTCAGTTGACATGGTTTTTTAGTTTAAATATACTGACGATGGAAAACGGCAATGTGCAGCCACAGCTCTCTCATCGAGGTACAGCCGTGCAGTGGTCCACGTTCAGAGCCGTCACCTGAGGGGTCCTTCGGGAGCGGAGCTGTCTTCCAGCGACTTGATTTACTACTCCTGGAGCTTAGTGTACAGGGTGGCTGACACTATGTCCCGTACTGACTATTCGATGGTTGCGTTCTCCGAGTGTCCTCCCGTAACACCAAATTAAGTTTGTTCACAAATTTGTCGGCTACACTAAATTTAGGAAAGGGAGCGCCAGCATGTTCTTCAGTTAGCCACACCTCTGAGACTGATAACTCTGAAAAGCGTTCTCGGATCTTACGAAGTGCGTTAACTTGTTGATTTACACACGAATAAAGTTTTTACACTGCTCCAAAAGACTGTATAACGGTACTTTGCGGGCAGGCGTATCAATTGGCATCATATTAATTAAAATCAGGGAAGAATTTGAACGGGGAAAGTAATACGAAACTTTAATAACTGCACAGTATTAATAAGAACCAATATAATGAAAAGTAATAAAAAGCAAAGTAGCAAAGACCAAACGTGACAGAAAGATATAGGGACGCCTTTGTTTTTTAATACATATAAAAGAAAATGTAACATTATTGAGCTCTCTACCTTCAGCTATCGCGATCAGGCTAGTCGATGAAAAAGTGGTACGCGACTGCGAAATTCGTTAAGGAGATTATTAAAAGACTCTTGAAGCACGATTAAAATACATTACGTGTGACGAAGTGGTCAGAGACGTTTATTGTCGGGTGAAGTGAAAATGAATCCGACCACATAACTCGAACTTTGTGTTAGCTGGGAAAAATACTCTTGGGAAACTATTATGGTTGTGGAACCCACGAAAGTTGTGCGCAACGGAAAGCTATAGTTTACGTAATTCTGCATTTTATAAAATGGTGAAACGTCTGTGCGCGGAACATTAATAGTCTTATCCTTGGACGGTTGCGGGGGTAACTGATACAAACAATGCGCCAGCATAAAAAATGGTTCGCTTATTAACTGCCAGATATTAATTAACGGGGACCTAAAATACTAAAAAGGAAGGATAGGACCATCACCTCCAATCCCGAATCATATTTCATAATTAATTAGTGAAAAGAAAAGTGTTAATAAACAAACTCCATTTCAATTTTATCCACGACTTTGGCTCCATTACGTAGTTCAAATGGTTCAAATGGCTCTGAGCACTATGGGACTCAACTGCTGAGGTCATTAGTCCCCTAGAACTTAGAACTAGTTAAACCTAACTAACCTAAGGACATCACAAACATCAATGCCCGAGGCAGGATTCGAACCTGCGACCGTAGCGGTCTTGCGGTTCCAGACTACAGCGCCTTTAACCGCACGGCCACTTCGGTCGGCCATTACGTAGTCTTGACTACATAATAAACAATATCTGTGGAAGTTGTATGCAACGTATCGTCATAATATTGAGCCAACCAACTTTGTGGGACACCAAAAATGTAAATGCATGAAATTGTTCTTACAGCGGGTGTATGATGTGTGAGTGCGATGAACTATATTGAGAAACTGAACATCCATTACGTACTTGCGTGTTTATCTGCGAAAATGGTCCTTGTCGGTACTTCAGCATAGAGTTCGAATAGAATCGTTGGAACATTGCAAACCATTCAGATTCATCGAACATTTAAAGACCCATAATGCTGGTACCACCAGCATGTGTTCTTTCTCCTCACTCCCGTGGCAGTAATTGAATTAAGAGTCAGCCGCGAAATACATTTAAATCAAGTGACGACTGTAGAGCTAGAGTCACGAATTTTCAAACGTCCACTGGCATGTATAAAGGCGAATGACACCACGAGTGTGAACGTCGATTGAGGGGTGTCGTCGTGATCGTATTGAATGACATTGAGCAGTTACAACTGTTTAATTCTACAGCACCTGCACTAGCCTAGAATTTGTGTCATAATATCCCTAGGGTAGCGGTTAGTTTGACCTGAATGTTTCGCTTTGTTGAGTTTCATGTGGTGTTAATACATAACGAAGTAGACTGTAATATTGTAATAGAAATGATATTTCAACGCACATAGGAAAAATGCTCCGCAACATACTTAGCTTTGTTTTGGAAAACAGTTGTAGTAAAAAAACTAGGGTTTGTGTAATTGTAAGGCAAAGAACATTAACACACTGGACACTTACCTCGGTTTCATGGCGCTGTAATAGTTCTTATTTTCCATCGTATTCGTCCAGACTGCACCACTCTCGATGTATTCAGCAGCGTCCAGTATTCCATAGCGTCCTTGCCGTATCTAGCCTGAACTCATCACTCTTGAGGGCGTTCTACGGAAAGAAACGATTTATGGCAGACAACCATATTGACATTTCCTTTTCGAGTGCGGCTGGTAGTAAAAACCTAAACTCTCTTAGCATTTCCAGTAATGTATTGAGGGGGAGGTTATTAAAGAGGAAGCACATACTCGGATTAGGGGCCGGCCGGGGTGGCCGAGCTGTTCTAGTCGCTACAGTCTGGAACCACGCGACGGCAACGGGCGCAGGTTCGAATCCTGCCTCGGGCGTGTTGTCCTTAGGTTAGTTAGGTTTAGGTAGTTCTAAGTTCTAGGGGACTGATGACCTCAAAAGTTAAGTCACATAGTGCTCAGAGCGATTTGAACCATTTTTTCGGATTAGGGAAAGACAGAGAAAGATATCGGCAGTGCCCTTTCAAAGGAACCATCTCGGAATCTACCTTAAGCGATTTACGAAAATCACGGAAAACGTAAATCTGGATTGCCAGACACGGGTTTGAATCGTCGTCCTCTAGAATGCTCACTATGTTATCCCACTCCATAAGAAATGTATTGTTCAGTTTACGAAGGTCAGCCTGGATTGTCAAAACTTCATTACCTTGTTGTGGTTTAGAAGCTGGTCACACATTGGGTTAGGGGCTACCTTGCCATGCTGCGGGAACATATTACATCCACTGGTAGTTCAACAGCATTAATGTTAAACACTTCACCAGTGTAATTTCTTAGTATATTCCAACTGATTCTTAAAATCTGGACCAGGTTCCAACCCATCCAAAGCTATTGCCATAGTAAGTGGCCCTCATAATTCGGATATCAACGACACAACATCGTTGCAGTGTAGACTGCATACGTACTTGCTGCAGCATCTCCACCAACACAGCTCCACGTGCCTTTATTCTGCGAAAAGGTTGTTTTCCTTTTGGCCGGTGGATTACACAGAGAACTAACTTTACCTGTTTGTCGAGTACTCACTTAAATTCTTCACTCAAAAATACTACATAGTCAGATGCACCGTTACGTCTACAGCCAACATGCATTACGTCTGTCTCACTGCACTGACCCCTGCTGACCGTCACCGACTGTGTTGTCACTGTCCCTAGAAGAAACGCTTTCTCTGGAAGAAGACAGCACACCATTGGTGGCATCATTTATCTTCCTTTGTTCGCTCTCATGAATTTCATTCAGTTAATAATATTTTGCTGATTCCGGGTGTTCATTGATGAAAGAGTTACTTACAATGATTTTGAATTCCATTCGTTTCATACTATTTTGGTGATGCACGGTGTTCGTTCATGCATACGTTGCTTATAATGATTATACCCTTGTTACTGGATTTCCATTCACCATTAGTTTTCGTACCTTATTATACCTGCAACTCTAATTTTTATATTCAAAAAAAGCCTCCACACTTTTTCCACTCATTATCATATACTAAAAAGGGTGACCTTATGTGGACTCCAGAAAGGCGACGCACCTCATGCATCATCAGACTGCGCCATATTTCGCCAATGAATATATTTACAGAAAATTAATTGAATAATCATGACACTCTCGTGTGGCTAAATAAACTACTCACGCTTCCTGCCCTGTTCCATATTCACTTGGGCGCTTTCAGGTTCTAACCGTGACGTTGGCGCTTTATGTTAGTCACCATGACGAAAGATAGCAGCAACAACAGCTAAAATTAAGCTAAAATTATAGCGTGTTATCAGATATACTTGTAAGCCAAGGCATTGTGACTACTGCCATTCTTGAGATTAAGTACTGCCCGGTTACAATGTGGTCATATGACGCGATAAGGATGTGTGTAAGCAGAGTAGATATGAATGGTCTCGAATGAGTTCTCGCAACTGGCGGTGGTTTGGGGTCAGTGGAATCCACGCTACACGGCGTCTGGCACGGAACTCTCCTTGAAGTAACCGATTTCTAAAAGTTTGTTGTGTGCCGAATAATTCTAAAGACGAAATGGGTCAATAAATGGGGAAATCGATTAACATAAACGCCCTTTTCGAAGGGCAGGCTCTTACGGCCTGGCGCCTGGGATTCGCGAAGCAGGTCGACTGTTTGTTGGACTACTATTGTGAGCATCTATGCAAAGTTGTTGAATGACTGTGAAACCATGTGTAGAGAGCAAGGTGTTGGACATCGACGCCTCATCAGAGAATGAGGATGCCGGAGGCTTGCTTTTTCTGTAAAACAGGATAGGCAGCCATCTACGTAGATATGACGGCAGAGTGCATTATTGGCACGGGCACAAAAATTTCAGACCATACCACTGAGAGTACATAATAGAACATAGTGTTTTGGAGCAAGGGAACCCTATCTGCTTCCATGCTGACCCAGTGAGGTCGTGAATTACATTTGCAGTAGATATGAAATCGTCAAATTTGGATCTCTGAACAATGGACATGTGTCACATCGTCCGATGACTCACGTTTCTTGTTATACCAGATCGATAGTGATCCAAATGAACGGTTGCACGAAACATTTACTGGCCCCCGATGCAGACCACTGGGAATAAAATTACCCTATTGGGGGGGGGGGGGGGGGGTATTCGCCTGGGCCTCTATAGGACCAATGATTGTAGTCGATGGCACTGTTGCGGACCACCTGCAACCCATCGTATTTGACGTCCTTCCCGATGGTGATGGCATCTTCTAACGGGCTAACAGTCCGTGTCACAAGACCATAATCGTACTACTCTGGATTGAGGAGCATTATTGTGTATTAACGCTATTTTTTGACCATAAATTCGCTGATCTGAAGCTGATGGGCACACCTGCGACAGTATTCTGCGCAAGTACCGAGCCAGTAATTTACGGGAATTTCGTGACTCATGAATATACGTCAAATGTAGCGTACTGTCGAAAACGTACTAAACGCTAGACAAATAGAAGCCATGCAGAATCCAAAGCAGTGATTGCTCCAAACGTACACTGCCCCACGGATACAATCCAGTGAGTTTAATGTAATGGAGAATATTTGCCTTGGCTTCCTCTGAACTGCACACTGTTAAGCAGTTGGCCATAATGGTTTCGTTCGTGGTTGTGTGGGTCTGTCACGCACCAACAAGAATTTTATTCAGATGGACTACAGCGCTGGAAGTCTACACTCGTATATTGGTACATTTGTATTCAATTTTCTCTACACTTGTATTACCAAAAATTTTTCTTATTTTAATACCTGCACTGTACTTCGTCACTCGGAATTTTTGCGTCTACGTCTGTATCTACGTGATTACTCTGCAATTCACACTTATGTCTTTGCCTGAGGGATCACAGAAACAATTTCAGATGTTTTCCCGACCATTTTATTCTCGAAAACCAAGTGAGAAAAGTGCACACATGTATCTTCCCTCCTAGTTACTCTTGTTTTATCCGTGTGAGGTAAGAATCAACTATGCTTTTTGCAGAAAATCCGTGAGTGTAATTTCGTTTAAAGATGTCGTTGCAACAAATAATGCCTTTGTATTATGTCCGTGAAACTCTCCCCATATTTCGTGATAATACAAAACGAGCTACGCTTGTCTGAACTTTTTTGATGGTTTCCGGTAATTCTATATGGTGAGTAACCTGTACCATGCAGCAGTACTCTAAAAAGAACTCACAGGCCTAGACAAGGCAGTCTTTTCAGTAGATTTTTGAATTTTCTAAGTGCTCTGTCAATAAAACGCAGTCTTTTTGCTCTCCCCACAATGTGTGCCATATGAAGGTTTCGTTTAATTTGGCCATAGTTTTAATCCCTAAGTACTTACGTAGTTCAATCGTTAGCATTCGACGTTGTAAGTTATCGGTTAACTAAATTTTACGTTGCTGTTAGCACGAGAACACAAGCTCAAACAACCTTAAAGACGGCAGAATTTATTTCAAAATATCAGAGATAAATGGCAACAAAGCCTTTGGACTCACTGGAAAAATCATATGAGTGAAATTACATATTTATTGTACTTTACTGTCTTCTTTCTTTCTTTTGCTTGTGCATTTTTTCCCGCGGATATGCAGGGTCGGCATGGTTAATCCGATGTGGCAATGTTAGTGTAAGGGGTGGCCGGATGTTCTTCCTGCGACTAGTGTAATCCATGGAATAGTGCGAAAGTGTTCAGATGTCTGCGAGCCGCGAAACTGAGACGGAACGTGGGGACCAGCCTGGTATTCACCTAGTAGGATGTGGAAAACCGCCTAAAAACCACATCCAGGCTGGTCGTCGTTAATCCGCCGGGCGGATCCGATCCGGGGCCGGCGCGTACCCGAGTCCAGGAAGCAGCGCGTTAGCGCTCTCGGCAAACCTGGCGGATATTTATTGTGCTTTACTGTATAGATTTATTTATTGTGCTTCACTGTATAGACTTGACTGCGCCCAAATAA
The DNA here is from genome assembly GCF_021461385.2 of Schistocerca piceifrons. NCBI lineage: Eukaryota > Metazoa > Arthropoda > Insecta > Orthoptera > Acrididae > Schistocerca > Schistocerca piceifrons. Next base: position 283,551,736 of record NC_060143.1, read on the forward strand.
ACGATAAGCTGATATTCGTGGCCGGCCGCGGTGGTCTAGCGGTTCTAGGCGCGCAGTCCGGAACCGCGCGACTGCTACGGTCGCAGGTTCGAATCCTGCCTCGGGCATGGATGTGTGTGATGTCCTTAGGTTAGTTAGGTTTAAGTAGTTCTAAGTTCTAGGGGACTGATGACCACAGATGTTAAGTCCCATAGTGCTCAGAGCCATTTGAACCATTTTGATAATCGTGCAGTATATCTACACTGACGAAAAAGTCGCAACACCAGAAAAAATTAATGCACAGTACTGAAATTTTGGAAATGCACTGGTCTACGCAACATATTTAAGTTATTAACATTACAAGATCACAGTTTAATGCAAAAGCGAAGTAACCCATTCCAAATGTGCACTGCTGGTACATTAACAACCGGTGTAACAGGCAGAATGTTGAATGCGAGCATGCGAATGTGCATGTATTGTGTTGTTCAGGTGCCGGATGTCAGTTTGTGGGATGGAGTTCCATGCCTGTTGCGCCTGGTTGGTCAATACAGGGGAGGTTAAGCCTTGTTGTGGATGACGCTGGGGCTGTCATCTGATGATGTCCCATATGTGCTCGAATGGACACAGATCTGGTGATCGAACAGGCCAAGGCAACATGTCGATACTCTGTAGAGCGTGTTGAGTTACAACAGCTGTATGTGGGCGAACGTTATCCTGTTGGTATATGCCCCTGGAATGCTGTTTATGAATGGCAGCACAACGAGTCGAATCACCAGACTGAAGTACAAATTTGCATTCAGGGTGCAGGGGAAGATTACGAGGGTGCTCCTGCTGTGATGCGAAATAGCAATCCGACCGCTACGGTCGCAGGTTCGAATCTTGCCTCGGGTATGGATGTGTGTGATGTTCTTAGGTTAGCTAGGTTTAAGTAGTTATAAGTTCTAGGGGACTGATGACCTCAGAATTTAAGTCCGATAGTGCTCAGAGCCATTTGAACCATTTTTGAAATAGCAACATCGACCTAAGCCCGCAACAGGTGTAGGCCCCGTGTGTCTAGCAAGGTGACTGGTGGTTGCACGTCCTCAATTGGCCCCTTATAACCAACATACGGCCATCACTGGCACCGAGGAAGACCTAGATTTCATCGGAAAACACAACAGACCTCCACCCTGCTTTCCAACTAGCTCTCGCTTGTCACTTCAGAAGTTGCAAATGGGGGTGGTGTGGGATTAGTGGAATGCACACCACACGGCCTTTGGCACGCAGCTATCTTTAGAGGAACCAGTTTGTTGTGTCACTATGGTGCCAATTACTGCTCATATTGCTGCTACAGACGCAGTACGATGTGCCAGACCCATACGCTGAACACGATGGTCTTCCCTCTCGGTAGCCCCACGTAGTCGTTCGGAGCCCGGTCTTCTTGCGGCCGCACATTCTCGAGACCACCGCTACAGCAGTATGTACAGTGGCTACATTGCTCCCAGTTCTTTCTACAGTGTCCCAGAAGGTACATGCAGCCTCTCGTAGCCCCTTTCAGACTCACTAAGGTGTTTATATTGGCGTCTTTCTCTACCTAAAGATATCCATGACTAAACATAGACTTATTACGTACAGTCTCAAAGGTAACTAACGCTCACGTCCGTTACAGCGTGCATTTAGAGCAAACCTAATTTTCATCCTCATAGTAGCTCTACTAGCCCCAGTCATAGGCGACACGCGAGGAAAACTGAGTAGACCTCATCTTCCAGATGTAGAAACACGTATAGCAATTTTGGTTTATGTCGCACAACTTCGTCGTTTTGTGTTCTTTGTTCCATCAGGGTATTTCGTGTGCCATGGGTATGTACAGTTAAACGTCCTCTTATAGCGAAGCGTTTAGAATTTGCTAAGCCACCTCCAACAACAAACTATATAAATAATTTAGTTATTAGTTTTATGCCATGTAAACATCAGTAGAAAGAAAAAGGGGAAAAGGTTGTGCGTGTTCTAGGAATAAAGAATCTAGGAAGACGTGTGAAATTAAAACAAAATCGCACTTAATTTTTCCATATGTTGAAGATTTCATAAAATTAGACTTAGAGCTGCAATGGAACGTTCTAGCTTGTGAGACTGTGTATTCAAAGTAAATAATTTATTGTTATATGTGCACCATTCTTGGTAAAATAGTGAGTCGACACTATGAATGCTTTGCTTTTAAAAGTACTTACGGTAAGACAAATATTTTTTGGATAAGGTTAAACTACAGTTTTCAGAGTTCCGACATTAGACTTTTCGCTTTCCGTTAACGTTTGTTGCAATATCAACCATTATATATTTGCAACTAACGTCTACAACGTAACTGACAAAACGGGACGATTATCTCTATAGTTGTGGTTAAATTCTCAACATGCTACTCACTCCTTCTTAAACATAATTCGGAAAATTCTATTCAAGTCTTCAAATACTGCATTAAATTTTTCAAAGCAGATTCTCGAAGCTTATTTTTCAATACGACTTAAGAGTCAGATTAATGTGAAAATGAAGAGAACAAAGATGCTTAGCTCTCTCCAGCTGCTAAAAATCTGAAAAAGAATTACAGTCATCAACAAGAACTCAACGGACGAAACTAGTCTACTTCCTCATGTTCATTTCTAAACGGTGATCTGCACACAACAGCAAACTTTTACATCACCTCGGTTCCGAGAGTTCCGGAACCTGTACAGAAAATTGGAATAGGGATCGACATAAAAATCATTTCCGTCTTTATTATTGCTCATGAAAACCACACATTGCATGTTGTACCACTATACAGCGAGATCTTCAGAGGTGATGGTCCAGACTGCTGTACACATCGGTACCTCTAATACCCAGTAGCATGTCCTCTTGCATTGATGCATGCCTGTATTCGTCGTCGCACGCTATCCACAAGTTAATCAAGGCACTGTTGGTCCAGATTGTCCCACCCCTCGACGGCGATTCAGCTTAGATCCCCCAGAGTGGTTGGTGGGTCACGTCGTCCATAAATAGCCATTTTCAATCTATCCCAGGCATGTTCTATAGGGTTCGAGTCTGGAAAACATGCTGGTCACTCTAGTTGAGCAATGTCGTTATCCTGAAGGAAGTCATTCACAACATGTGCACAATGGGGCGCGAACTGTCGTCCATGAAGACGAATGCCTCACCAATATGCTGCGGTATGGTTGCACTATCGGTCGGAGGATGGCATTCAGGTATCGTACAACCGTTAAGGCGTCTTCCATGACCACAACCGGCGTACGTCCGCCCCATATAATGCCAAACCACAACAGCAGGAATCCTCCACTTTGCTGCACCCGCTGGACAGTGTGTCTAAGGCGTTCAGCCTGAATGGGTTGCCGCCAAACACGTCTCCGACTATTGTGTGGTTGGAGGCATATCTACATCTACATTTATACTCCGAAAGCCACCCAACGGTGTGTAGGGGAGGGCACTTTACGTGCGACGGTCATTACCTCCCTTTCCTGTTCCAGTCGCGTATGGTTCGCGGGAAGAAGGACTGCCGGAAAGCCTCCGTGCGCGCTCGAATCTCTAATTTTACATTCGTGATTCCCTCGGGAGGTGTAAGTGGGGGGAAGAAATATATTCGATACCTCATCCAGAAACGCACCCTCTCGAAACCTGGTCAGCAAGCTACTCCACGAAGCAGAGCGCCTCTCTTGCAGACTCTGCCACTTGAGTTTGGTAAACATATCCGTAACGCCATCACGCTTACCATTTAACCCGGTGACGAAACGCTCCGCTCTTCTTTGGATCTTCTCTATCTCCACTGTCAACCCGATCACTGTCAACGGATCCCACACTGATGAGCAATATTCGAGTATAGGTCGAACGAGTGTTTTGTAAGCCACCTCCTCTGTTGATGGACTACATTTTCTAAGGACTCTCCCAATGAATCTCAACCTGACACCCGCCTTACCAACAATTAATTTTATATGATCATTCCACATCAAATCGTTCCGTACGCATACTCCCAGATATTTTACAGAAGTAACTGCTACCAGTGTTTGTTCCACTATCATATAATCATACAGTAAAGGATCCTTCTTTCAATGTGTTCGCAATACATTACATTTGTCTATTTTAAGGGTCAGTTGCCACTCCTTGCACCAAGGGCCTATCCACTGCAAATCTCCCTGCATTTCGCTGCAATTTTCTAATGCAGCAACTTCTCTGTATACTACAGCATCATCCGCTAAAAGCCGCATGGAACTTCCGACACTATCTACTAGGTCATTTATATATATTTTGAAAAGAAATGGTCCCATAATACTCCCCTGTGGCATGTCACAGGTTACTTTAACGTCTGTAGACGTCTCTCCATCGAGAAGAACATGCTGTGTTCTGTTTGCTAAAAACCCTTCAATCCAGCCACACAGCTGGTCTGATATTCCGTAGGCTCTTACTCTGTTTATCAGGCGACAGTGCGGAACTGTATCGAATGCCTTCCGGAAGTCAAGGAAAATGGCATATACCTGGGAGGCTGTATCTGAGTCTCATGAACAAATAAACCGAGTTGGGTCTCACACGATCGCTGCTTCCGCAATCCAAACTAATTCCTACAGCGTAGATTCTGGGTTTCCCGAAATGACATGATACGCGAGCAAAAAACATGTTCTAAAATTCTACAACAGATCGATGTCAGAGATAAAGGTCTATAGTTTTGCGCATCTGCTCGACGACCCTTCTTGAAGACTGGGACTACCTGTGCCCTTTTCCAATCATTTGGAATCTTCCGTTCTTCTAGAGACTTGTGGTACACGGCTGTTAGAAAGGGGGCAAGTTCTTTCGCGTACTCTGTGTAGAATCGAATTGGTATCCCTTCAGGTTCAGTGGACTTTCCTCTGTTGAGTGATTTCAGTTGCTTTTATAATCCTTGGACACTTATTTTGATGTCAGCCATTATTTCGTTCGTGCGGTATCTTAGAGAAGGAACTGCAGTGCTGTGAAACAGCTTTGGAAAAAGGTGTTAAGTATTTCAGCTTTACGCGTGTCATCCTCTGTTTCAATGCCATCATCATCCCAAAGTGTCTGGATGTGCTGTTTCGATCCACTTACTGATTTAACGTTAAGACCATAACTTTCAAGGATTTGCTGTCAAGTCGGTACATAGAATTTTACTTTCGATACGCGACACCCATCGGTGAAGGGAACGTGATTCCAATCCTGACCGCTCCATTCGGCATGTTGTTGGGCCCATATGTACCGCGCTAAATGGTGTCGTGGTTGCAAAGATGGACTTTACCATGGACGTGGAGAGTGAAGTTGCATATCATGCAACCTATTTTGCACAGTTTGAGTGGTAACACGATGTGCTGTGGCTGCATGAAAAGCATTATTCGACATGGTGGCGATGCTATCAGGGTTCCTCCGAGCCATAATCCGTCGGTAGCGGTCATCCACTGCAGTAGTAGCCCTTGGGTGGCCTGAGCGGGACATGTCATCGAGAGTTCCCGTCTCCCTGCATCTCCTCCATGTCCGAACAACATCGCTTTGGTTCATTCCAAGAAACATGGACGCTTCCTTTGCCGAGAGCCCTCTGTGGCATAAAATAACAATACGGACGCGATCGAACCGCGGTATTGACCGTCTAGGCACGATTGAACTACAGACAACACGAGTCGAGTACCTTCTTCCTGGTGGAATGACTGGAACTGATCGACTGTTTGACCCCTTCCGTCCAATAGTGCCTGATCATGCATGATTGTTTACATCTATGGGTGGGTTTAGTAACATCTCTGAACAGTCAAAGGGACTGTTCCTCTGGTACAATATCCACAGTCAACATCTGTCTTCAGGAGTTCTGGGAGCCGGGGTAATACTAAACTTTTTTGATGTGTGTAAAATTTTACATAATAGTGACCGACCGGCTCGAGACTCGTGCACAGGTGCCGCTAAATGTGCTGGTAATATACACGGAGCTTATAAAAGTCGTGGGATACCTCCTAATATCGTGTCGAACTTCCTTTTCTTCAGCGTACTGCTGCAACCTGACATGGTATGAACTAAGCAAGTCGTAGGACGTCCCTTGGAGAAGCATTGAGCCTCGTTGCCTCTTCTGTCGTCCACAATTGCGAAAGTGTTACCGGTGCAGGATGTTGCGCACGAACTGACCTCTGTATTATGTCCAACATATGTTCTATCGAATTCATATCGGTCGTTCTGGGTGGCCGAATCATTCTCTCGAATTGTCCAGAACGTTCTTCAAACCACTCTCAAACAATTGTGGCACGGTGGTATGGCATCGTTGTTTGGAATCATGATTCCCATGAATGGCTGCAAATGTTCTCCGGGTGGCCAGACATAACCATTTTTCGTCAATAACTGGTTGAGAGGACCCAATCTATTCCAAGTAAACACAGCCCACACCATTACGGTACCACCACCAGCTTGCACAGTGCCTTGTTGACAACATGGGTCCATTTCGTCATGGGATCTGCGCCACACTACAACCCTGTCATCAGCTGTTATCAACTGAAATCGGAACTCATCTGACCAGGCGAAGGTCTTTCAATAGTGTACGGTTCAATCGAGACGGTCACCAGCCCAGGAGATGCGCTGTAGGCCATGCAAAGGCACTCGCATTGGTGGTGTGTTGCCGTAGTCCATTGACGCCAAATTTCGCCTCACTGTCCAAACGAATACATGTGTCGTACGTCCAGCTCTACGTAAACGCTGCTGTTCTCGGTCGTTAAGTGAGATCCCCGACTATTGCGTTGTCTCTGGTGAGAGGTGATGCCTGATATTTGGTAGTTTCGACACACTGACGCTGTGGACTCGGAATGTTGAATTCCCTAAGGATTTCTGAGATGGAGTGTCCCATGCGTCTAGCTGCAGCTGCCTTCATAGTAAGTTGATTACCATCGACGGCCGCAAATCTTTTCAGATGAATCACCTGAGTATAAATGACAGCTGCGCCGATATACTGCCATTTTATACCTCTTGTACGCGACACTCCCACCATCTATATATGTGCATATCGCTATCCCATGACTTTCGTCACCCGAGTGTAATCTTTACATACAGTCATATTTATTTGAATGCTACAATTAAAAAAACCGTTAGAAATACTATAGGTGGACTTCGTGCATAATTCATGGAAGAGAAAAAAATTGCTTGCTGGATCAGACAGACCTTCAAATGAGGTAATACTGTCGGGAAAACGGCCTTGATTTATGATATGTACGCGCAGTTTGTGGATACGACGTTACATCAGTTGTATGGCTTGCAGTAGACAAAACTATGTAGACATAAGAAAAATTGTGCCAGACTCGAACTTGAACCCTAATTTTCCGCCTGTCGCGAGTGGTCACTTTAACAAGTTCTGGGGTCCAGGCTTCCATATGTCATACTGTCTGCGTTGTATGGCTTTCGCACACCGTTCGTGTGATAATCGCATACGAAATGTTTTTGTCATCAGTTTGCTTTCCTTTGGCAAAAAATGCAGATAGTGCAGTATTTGTATCAAATGTCCTTCAGACATACATACACGTCTCAAGGACTTTTGCATCGAACTACACAGATTCTGTCAATTACAGACACTGCACCAACAGCCTTGAATTCGTCTATCAGATTGTCTACGAAAGACAGAACGTGAATTACTGCTGTATATAGGACCTCTCCCGACTGCGAAATAGCTATTTCCTTTTAATTTTGTTGTGCGCTGCGTTTTTATCTTTATGTGTCTCATCGGGTATACTTTACTACTGATCAGGTGCTCACTTGAGAAATTTTACTTTTATTACAGTTGCCTAAAAGTAAAATTAAAATCCAGTGGAGCTGTGAGTGGACTGAAAAAAAAGCGCACTGGGATTTTGTACAACGATTTTCTATTAAAAAGCAAGTTGTAAAATACTTCGTTGTGGACTACATCATCTGATAATCTACGTGATTAGACTAAAGGTTAAAAGTAGGGAGGAGGCTGGAGAAGGCGAATTAACAAGAAGAGACAGAAGAAGTTTTCTCGAAAACTGTATTACGTTATGAACAAATAATTTGATTTATGAATGATTTTTCACATTGTCACAACGTATTTTAAAAAATGACATTATATTGTCCTTCATAATTATGACCAACTGAAAACCTTGGGTGCAGAAATTAGTAGAGGTAGTCGTGTGAAAGGTGGTACGTGAGTTGCTTTCAGTTTAACTGATAGTTCCATGATAAACATAGAGATGGCACCTCTACGTAAAATTTCAGATTCTCACTAATGGTAACTTTGTCAGGTTGTGTACATGCAAACAATAGTAAGTTCGGAGGTTATTTATACAAAGCAGAAGATGATGTGGATAATTACGACTCAGGTAAATTCAGAATATATTCCTGGAGCCAAACTCACTTCAAAAAGTTTAGTTAATCAGGTTTATGTGGATATTATTTAAGCAAGTAAACAGTGTTGAGTTGTGTCCCTTGCAATATTTCACGTTAATTTATGTGGCAGTATGGCGGCAGGTAAGTTAAGGGCCACTCTTAACACTGCTTAAGTGTTGTAGTAATGGGAAAGCAAAATTAATTTTAGGTTCTGCTGATTTTGAGATTTTTATCCATTATTTTCTCACTAGCTAGAAATTTAAATCTAAGTATCATAAACAGAAACAATTAGGACCTTTTCAATTCATGTTTTTGAGAGGTCTCACAGTAAGGTTTCGTTAAATCCCCCAACAAGTCGAGAGTGATAAGTCAATGCTAACTCATGTCAAGTGCAGTCAGTTGGCAAATCATAACATTAAGTACTCATCGATTCATGTTTATGAATAAAATTTCGGATAGAAGTAATGACTTTCACAGTACGTCCCTATTTTACAAATATTTGGCAATAATGAATTATCTGAATATAAATATCACAGCGGATGTACTTGAATTATCTTCATTATAACGTTTTATTGAAACGTTACTGCGCAATTTTTCAAAATAACCTTTGTTTACGGTCGAGGTCTTCAATTCTGATATCAGTTATTTGCTCGTTCAATCACCACTTACTGTAGTACGAAGATTACTGGGACTTAGTCAGAAACATCGTCAGTGAGGAAAGAAAGTGGCGTAGATTAAGAAAGTCAGCAAACCGAATATGAGAAATGATAGATTCAGAAACCAAGAGCTGATGCTTTTGAACTGAAACTATCATATGATGTGCCAACATCATTGAAATTTAAAGTGAACATCAACACGAATAATGGCACTAAAAGAGCTACAAACGAAACAAGGAACTCAAATAATCAGCGTATTGGATAACTGAGGTATTGAAAAATAATTTCAAATAAAGAGTGGGGTCATTGTCTTCCGTCCTCACAGGGAAAGTGAACAAAAACATGAAATCTCATCTTCTTTATGTTCTTTTCATCGGCTTTGATCTGTTTTAGAAGGGTGTCAAACTCAAAGAATGGCGGTTGAATATGTGTCAAACACTTCCACGTGGAGTCTTGATCTTACGTGTCGTCGAAATAACGTTCCCATGTCTTATGCAGAAAGGGCATCCGTTTTTGGAGTGGAAGCAACTTCCAGTTACTTTTCGCTGTGTGATGAAACGCCTCTGTTGCCTTGCTTCTACATCTGTCACCTGGGCCGAGAGAAAGTCGAGAATAGAATGCTAGTATCCAGGTATATAGAGAGCCCTTCCTTTCTCTTGCTACAAAAACGAGTACCATTAGAGTAAGGCAGAAAGTGTCAGTTACTGGAGAAAAGAAGTCATGTTATTGACACTAATGTTATAAGTGTGTTCGTAGAAGTCTGCTTACACAGTCCAATATTGCTATTTTTATCTATCAGTTCCCATTTTCCGAATACGCAATTACATCAAACATCAATACACCAGTCCATGTACTGAGATAAAAGCTGCAAAAATTCTGTAGTATTAGTAACGAACAGAATCATAAAACGATACTTCCTAAATCATCTTCAATAAACAATTTAACTAACAGTAATGGGCAAGAAGATGGTATGGGTAATCGATATTTTTTGAGAAATGCTCACCTTATAAACTTTCTTACATTCGTCTCAACCTCGATATACAAACAAAACGGCCTCAGTTACTCTAACAATAATGGTTAACGACCTGTCGTGCTGATAGCTGAAGGAGAAGTGAATTTTATACCTGCTTTATTTCTTTCCGCAGTCATAGTCAGCAAAAAAATATACTGCAGTTTCAAGTTAACCGCGCGGCATCTGCGGCATCTTAAACATACGCTGTGAGACGAGAGATATAATGTACTCACAGTGATAAACCATCGTATTTTAAATAGATTATTATATCGACATCCTACAATCATTTATTAGGGAAATCTGAATAATGTGCTACTAATATGCTGGGTAAAGACAAGAGTAAAGACACAGGAAAGAAGACTGAACAGATTCTGATGTTGGATATCGTGGTTTAGTTTGTGAGATAAGAAACTTCATAGTATGACACTATATCACTATTACAGTCAGCAATAGTCGTCGGCCGTAGGTTCGCTCCTGGTTGCGACCTGGCAGCTTAGATATCCTCATCCGTTAACTTATACTACCCTTGCGCTCCGTCTGTAATTGCATGACTATTCTTTTTCTTTCAGGTAAGGCAGTTTAAGAACAAAAGAATGCGAGGGGCGTACAGCAATTTAGAGTTGCAAAACACGTACATCACTTCCCAGAAATTATTGTGATCTAAATAACGTAGACTGACAGTTCCTTTAAAACAAAAATTAATAAATGGAGATCAAAGTACCATTAGTTTGGAAAGAAGAAATCTTCCATACACTGTCCTCCACATGGATAAGACCAACAGCTTTGATTTCCTCGACAAAATTTCCCGGTGCAGTTACCTCTGCTTCGTGTGGAACAAAACTGGTGAATCATCATGAAGTGAAATAACTCAGTACTTCACATCCTTCAGTAATAACATGCAAATTTCCTCCCCTCCTTCCTCTTATTAATGAACTTCTTCGATGTTAATATATCTGCCGAGATGCGAAGGGAGAGCTGAGAAGTAATTTCGGCTGGCAAAGTCAAGGCAATTTCAGACAGATAAATTTAAAATTGTAACGAGGGCAGTCGTTATCTCCAAGCAAAGAAAGAAGAGCGGCAAACCCCAGAACTTTAGCAAGACATTCTGGTACCTGAAGGGTCTCTACTAAAGAGATATAACGAGCACTTGACGAACCTGAAGTATTTTTCGGAAGATGTTAACAAACTGCCTCCATGCAAAAGCTTTATGGTCTGAAATTATATATTATTAATGATACAGACTGTTGTTTCTTAATATTACATGGTGTCGATGGAGTAAAAATATTTCTATATGGATTTCATTTTTCATGGATTACATTATACTAAATGCGAATTTGTGTAACAGTAATATATGACAAAGTTGTAAGATCACTTCTGTCACACAGAGAAGAAGAAATCTGATAGACGTGTTTCCGGAAACGCTTTATTTTCATATTAGAATCCATTTTACAATTATCAACATAGGTGACATAAATGCGAAGTAAATCAGTAAATGAATAAATCATAGGATATAATCTGGAACAGAAAGTCCTGACATACATCAAGAAACTTTTTCTTACGTGAAAAATTCAGAACGTCCTCCGATACCACCTATACGTGCTACTAACAGTCGGCACCTCGAATCCCGGAGGCTGAAGCATCGTTGGAGTACTGCGTAATGTTATACAGCCTTGCATATCGGTTCGATAAACAAGAGCTTTCAAACGTCAACAGAAAGGGAAAGCCAATGAGCTTATGCCTTGAGAACGTGGAGGTCAGGAAGTAATCCACCTCTTTCCATATATCTACCATGGAACCTGTTACTTAGAAACAGAGGGGCATTCGGAACGTGGAGGAACCCAATCGTAAAAAAAGTATCAGTTCAATAGCACAAATGAAAGCATGTCGTCTGTAAGATCTGGTAAAGTAGTCTTAAGAAAGTACATAGCGTAAGATCGTCCGTTTTGTCTTGGTGGAAAAACGAGGCCTTAATAAACAGTCCGGACACTGACAGGATTGCCTGAACATTTCGGATATGAAATTTAGAAGGTATAAATATTTCAGGGTCATTATTAACAACGGTCGATTCTGTAAGAGCGAAATTAAGAGGCGCAGTATCCAAGGTAGACTAACAACCAAACAAATAAATGGAGTTTTAGGGAACACATGTTTACTATTAAAAACGTAGATTAACATGTTTAAAACTATTGTAGAAGGTACAGCAACGTAAGCGCAGAAACGTAGGAAACAACCGGAGGAATTAGAAGGAACTTATTATCAATCGAGATTCTATTTTGGAGGTGTATGTGTAGGTTTACAATACGGGATCAGATTCAAAATAAAGACATACATAAGAAAATGAACCTTGGCAGTTAGATACAATCGAAATAAAACGATTTACGTGGTATGGCCATTTGTGTCATTTGGGTGAGGACAGATGGTCTGATGGTCTAAGAAAATGTTGGTATGGATTCCGACTAATAATGGCGAGGACGCCCAAAACGTGGTGGAAAAAGGGAGTAAAAGGAGCTATGACAGAGTGGGATCTGCAGGCTGAAGATTGGAAAGATTGCGGATTTTGGAAGCGGGCTTGCGATAAACAATTATAATGATGCATTAAATCACAAAATAATAGTGTTTTGATACGAGCTGGCAATTTGTTGCTCCGATGATTAATGTGCTTCGAATATTTATGGCGATTGAGATGTGTCATAAAGTGTTTTGGTCCCATGTTCACAGTTTCTTCTTCTATGTGTGAGGAATAGGTCCAGAAACTTTGGTCGCATCTTTTTATTCACATTTCTTTCCTGAATTGAGTTTACGTTACGTTCATAACAGTTTTGTTACGTTTTTAAAATCTGATGCAATTTTAAGTGCCTGCTGTCATTTTTTCCATGTTACGGTCACGAGAGGAAATGAGACCTGGAGGCAAAAAGAATTTCTCCTTCAACCCAACACTGAAAGTGTAAGTAGGCTGTTTAGGTTTTTATGTTGGTAACGCCACGTGGCGCTCTGTATGAAAATCACTGACTGTGCTGTGTGCAGTCTGTGGCTGGTTGGACTCATTGTTCGAATATCTGCTTGTGTAGTTTTGCGCAGTTGTATGTGAACAGTGCGTAGCGTTGGGCAGTTGGAGGTGAGCCGCCAGCAGTGGTGGATGTGGGGAGAGAGATGCCAGAGTTTACAGAGGTTACTATAAGCGGACGATCTGGACGTGTGTCTGCCAAAAAAAGGAAATTTGTATAAATGGATGTCATTAATTGATAGATATATATATGATGACTTTTGAACGTTGTGGAGATAAATACATAGTTTGTTCTCTATCAAAATCTTTCATTTGCTAACTATGCCTATCATAGTTAGTGCCTTCAGCAGTTAGAATCTTTTGTTTAGCTGGCAGTGGTGGTGTTCGCTGTATTGCAGTAGTTCGAGTAACAAAGATTTTTGCGAGATAAGTGATTTGTGAAAGGTATAGGTTATTGTTAGTCAGTGTCGTTCTTTTGTAGGGATTTTTGAAAGTCAGACTGCGTTGCGCAAAAAATATTGTGGGTCCGTTTAGTGATGTTCAGAATAAGTAAACAGAAAACTGTTTGAGTACGTTAAGTTTTGCTCCGCTGTTCGAAAATCGAATAACGTAGAAGTTTACCAGCACAGTCATTTATAATTTTTCTAAGGGGGCGTTTCAAAAGATATAACACTTTCTAATTACAACAGTTTCTTTACTATCGCTCAGTTTATCCTTGGTAACTTTATAGGATGGTAGATTGATAACATTAGTAAATATGGATGAAAGAGCAGGAAATATGTTATGTCACGTAACTAATGAGATACATGACTCCTCTAACGCTATTTCCGTATTTTTAAATAGGTAAGAATTGCCGTTGTCAAGAGGCACCAACACCAACCTTAGCTGTTTAAAGTGTGTCACATGATTACAAGTTTTAAAAAAATCGATGTTGGTCCATTGTGGACGCAGGACAGTGGCTGGCAAATATTTACCAAGCAATATCGCTAAACAGCCATGCGCATTGAGAAGTCATTTTATTTTATATAGACAAACAGTTTCGGCATTTCAATATGCCGTTATGCCGTCTTCAGGCCCCATACGTTCTTCCTGTATAGACATTCAGATGATATTGACGTACTCGATCACTCAGTATCTGGATACCATGAATTCATCGTTCGAGTGTTTCCTTCAAAGACTTGTTGTCAAGCTTTCAAAGGAAGCAGTCGAGAAACGGTTGGTTCAAATGGCTCTGAGCGCTATGGGACTTAACTTCTGAGGTCATCAGTCCCCTAGAACTTAGAACTACTTAAACCTAACTAACCTAAGGACATCACAGACATCCATGCCCGAGGCAGGATTCGAACCTGCGACCGTAGCGATCGCGCGGTTGCAGACTGTAGCGCCTAGAACCGCTCGGCCACCCTAGCCGGCGTCGGGAAACGAATTCACGGTTTCCAGATACTGACGGCTCCAGTATGCCAAAATCATCTGAGTGTCTATTCATGAAGTGCGTATGACACCTGAAGATGGCATATTGAAATGCCGAAACTGGTTATCTATATCAAATAAAATAAAATAACTTCTCAAAATGTACCTTTGTTTGGCGATGTTCCCTGGTAAAAGTTGTAGAAAAAAGTTGCGTCATATTTAAATGTTATGTCTCGCTGGCTGTAACTTGCTCACAGGAAATCTTGCTTGAGTTAGGTTCATGTCGGCACTGCCCTGGGATTTAAGACTATCCGTTACTGGATTACACACTTTACACACACACTGCATCACGCTCATTGCGCTAATTTGAAGTCATCACACAGAACATTGAATCCAAAAGCCTTCATAAAAGTGAAATGGACGAGCGTAGAATTATTGGAAGTGACATAGCTGACTCTGTATGCATCTGATCTGAAAAAGTTCACTACATTTATAAAAAACTGAAAAAGAAAAAGACAGTTCGATTATGTCATATTAGATTTTCTGTACCTCACTTTAAGTTACCTTGTGAATAGACAAAGACTGAGGAATGTTACTTTGGGCCACATTACAAAAGAAAGACAATTCTTAAATGAATTGAAGTATCGATCGAAAAATCTGCATTTTATTTTATTTGCCCAGCGTATTAAGAAGAAGATGCTGCTCAGGCAATAAACGATTGCTCTAGATAAAAAAGTAAAGAGGAACATTTGAATTTCGTTTACAGTCTACAGCCTTAGAAATTAAATCTCTGAATTTACACCCGAAGTAATCTCTGAGAAAGTAGTTTGTGTACAGCGAATAGAAACAAGACACGTATTGTGAGCCTGCTGTCAGAGAGGGAAGTGAGAAGCAGCCTGACGAGCTGTCACAAGAGGTTCTCTGTTTCCACAAAACAACGGAAAACTTTGTCGTCTGTGGACACAGTCTCAGGAAAAAAAAAGGAAACGCACAAAACGTTCCGTTGCTCTGCTAGATAACTTAAAGTTATAACATTGGAAAGACGATAACTAAAGGACGGCAGGTTCCAAAATGAAGAGGAGAAAGTCTGGATGTGCAACTACGGGAATACAGCTTCATACAATAACTTAAGAACTGCTTCTGGAAGTATAGTAACAAACGGTGGTTCCTAGCTGTGAACTACGACGTTCTCTGTGCGCTAGAACCACTTTTTCTTCGTTTCGTTATTGGTATATAAATAAATTTCATGTGAGCAGTGTGCCTATTTCTCGCTATGAATTTTCATCAGATAGTGTACTTCAGCGACGTCTGTGCCATTGTACTATAGTCCTATCTGCATTATTTTCAACCATTCCGTTTCATTCTCTCAACTGTAGTGTGCGTGTTTCATGAATAAAACGAAGAATGAATTTAGTAGCAAATACTTCCACATTACAAGCAGGAAACTGATAGATATTTCGATTCTCCCTAGCAGTATTGATTTGTCCATTTCTGGCGACACTTTAAAAAGTATACACAATACATGAAATCACAATAGTACTTAAGTGGTATGGCGTTTTCCTTCCTGTACAAAGCACTTGGTGTGGCAGAATTCTGTTGCACCAATAGGTATAGTACTCGTTTCCATCTTCACGGTAATTTGATTTGCTATCTATGCACTCAGTTTCAGACAGAAGACGTCGTTCTCCTCCCAGGGCTGACAATGTGTGTGTTCAGCATTGTGAGAAAAACAGTAAGTAATCAGAGAGAGTTACTTTGATTGGTACTGTTTTCATCTGTGTATTAAAATCAGCTCGAAATAAGGTTCACTATGCGAGTGAGACGACGAAAATAAGTATTTTGATTTTGAGAATCAGTAATTGGTGTGGTTGTTACTATTTTCTTAAAGGATTAACGTTAATCGCAAAAATGTGTAAGTTGAACGGTCACTAGCCTTACTTTGGTAACTTGATGGAATTATCCGTTGGTTCCACTTTGTAAGTAGAAATTTTAGCACTAAAATTTCACTTTTCCAAACAAAAGCAGAAACTAACACATCTTATGGAGCTTTCCAATTGCAAAAGATGTTTCATCATAAAAGAAAACGTACGACACACTGAATACATGTACTTATGAATGTCACGCACCTCATTAGAAACCCTTCCAGCAAGTGCTTGGAATGAGTATCGAAGAAAATTAAATCAGAAGAAGGATCTCAATTACGTATCTATGATATCTGGCTCTATGTGTAGAAAAATGTAAGTTAATGCACATGACTAGGAAAAACAATCTCTTAATATTCGAATATAGCATTAGCAGTGTGATGCCAAACAAATTCAGGCGTAACGTTGTAAAGCGAAATGAAGTGGAGCGACTATGTAAGATTCTTAGTGGGGAAGGCAAATGATCGGCTTTGTTTAATGGGAGATTTTCACTTAAGAGTGGTTCGCCTTTAAAAGACATCACATATGGAACGCTTCTGCGACCCTTTCTTGAGTACTGCTCGAGTGTTTCAGACCCCCACCAGATCAGAATGAAGCAGGAGATCGAAGCAGTTCAGAGGTGGTCGATCTGCTATAGGTGTTACCGGTATGTTCGGTCAACAAGCAGGCCCTACGGAGATGTTTCGTGAAATCAAACTGGAATCCTCGGAGAGAAGGCGGCACTCTTTTCGAAGAGCGCTTTTGAGAAACTTTAGAGAACTGGCTTTGACGCTGACTGTAGAACAGTCTTCGTGCCTCCAACATACATTTCGCTTAAGGACCATCAAGAAAAGAGATATTACGGCTCGTACGGAGCATGTAAGACATTTCCAGCGGCAGATGTGGATTCTGACCACAATCTATCGGTTACGACCTGTAGATTAAAACTGAAGAAACTGCAAAAAGGTGGGAATTTAAGGAGATGGGACCTGGAGAAACTGAAAGAACCGGAAGTTGTAGAAAGTTTCAGGGAGAGCATAAGGGAACAATTGACAGGAATGAGGGAAAGAAATACAATAGAAGAATAATGGGTAGCTTTGAGGGATGAAGTAGTGAAGGCAGCAGAGGATCAAGTAGGTAAAAAGACGAGGCCTGGTAGAAATCCTTGGGTAACAGAAGAAAATTGATGAAAGGAGAGAATACAAAAATGCAGTAAATGAAGCAGCCAAAAAGGAATACAAACGTCTCAAAAATGAGATTGACAGGAAGTGCAAAATGTCTAACCGGGGATGGATAGAGGACAAATGTAAGGATGTAGAGGCTTATCTCACTAGGGGTAAGATAGATATTGCCTACAGGAAAATTAAAGAGACCTTCACAGAAAAGAGAACCACTTATATGAATATCAAAAGCTCAGATGGAAACCCAGTTCTAAGCAAAGTAGGGAAAGCAGAAAGGTGGAAGGAGTATATAGAGGGTCTATACAAGGGCGATGTACTTGAGGACAATATTATGCAAATGGAAGAGGATGTAGATGAAGATGAAATGGGAGATATAATACTGCCTGAAGAGTTCGACAGAGCACTGAAAGACCTGAGTCGAAACAAGGCCCCGGGAGTAGACAACATTCCATTAGAACTACTGACAGCCTTGGGAGAGCCAATCCTGACAAAACTCTACCATCTGGTGAGCAAAATGTATGAAACAGGCGAAATACCCTCAGACTTCAAGAAGAATATAATAATTCCAATCCCAAAGAAAGCAGGTGTTGACAAATGTGAAAATTAGCGAACTATCAGTTTAATAAGTCATGGCTGCAAAATACTAAAGCGGATTCTTTACAGACGAATGGAAAAACTAGGAGAAGCCGACCCCGGGGAAGATAAGTTTGGATTCCGTAGAAACGTTGGAACACGTGAGGCAATGCTGACCCTACGACTTATCTTAGAAGCTAGATTAAGGAAAGGCAAACCTACGTTTCTAGCATTTCTTGACTTAGAGAAAGCTTTTGACAATGTTGACTGGAATACTCTCTTTCAAATTCTAAAGGTGGCAGGGGTAAAATACAGAGAGCGAAAGGCTATTTACAATTTGTACAGAAACCAGATGGGAGTTATAAGAGTCGAGGGAGATGAAAGGGAAGGAGTGGTTGGGAAGGGAGTGAGACAGGGTTGTAGTCTCTCCCCGATGTTATTCAATCTGTATATTGAGCAAGCAGTGAAGAAAACAAAAGAAAAATTTGGAGTAGGTATTAAAATCCACGGAGAAGAAATGAAAACTTTGAGGTTCGCCGATGACATTGCAATTCTGTCAGAGACAGCAAAGGACTTGGAAGAGCAGTTGAACGGCATGGACATTGTCTTGAAAGGAGAGTATAAGATGAACATCAACAAAAGCAAAACGAGGATAATGGAATGTAGTCGAATTAAGACGGGCGATGCTGAGGGAATTAGATTAGGAAATGAGACACTTAAAGTAGTAAAGGAGTTTTGCTATTTGGGGAGCAAAATAACTGATGATGGTCGAAGTAGAGAGGATATATAATGTAGACTGGTAATGGCAAGGAAAGTATTTCTGAAGAAGAGAAATTTGTTAACATCCAGTATAGATTTAAGTGTCAGGAAGTCATTCCTGGAAGTATTTGTATGGTGTTCAGCCATGTATGGAAGTGAAACATGGACGATAAATAGTTTGGACAAGAAGAGAGTAGAAGCTTTTGAAATGCGGTGCTACAGAAGAATGCTGAAGATTAGATGGGTAGATCACATAACCAATGAGGAGGTATTGAATGGAATTGGAGAGAAGCAGAGTTTGTGGCACAACTTGACTAGAAGAAGGGATAGGTTGGTAGGACAAGTGTTGAGGCATCAAGGGATCACCAGTTTAGTATTGGAGGGCAGCGTGGAGGGAAAAAATCGTAGAGGGAGACCAAGGGATGAATACACTAAGCAGATTCAGAAGGATGTAGGTTGCAGTAAGTACTGGGAGATGAGGAAGCTTGCACAGGATAGAGTAGAAGACCACAACAACAACAACGGAGGCTTATAGAGTGTCGTTTTTCCGTCGCTCTGTTTGCGCGTGGAACATGAAGGGAAGTGACCGGTAGTAATTCAACATACAGTCCGTCACGCTCGTCACACTAGCTTTGTAGGGTGTGGATGTGGGAGTAAATGTACTCAAAATAAACTAACCATTTCAGCGAAAAGCAATTACCTGTTCTACTGTTAATTTTGAATGTTCCATGAAATTGGACACTGGACTCGCATTCGGGAGGACGGCGGTTCAATAACGTCTCCGGCCATCCTGATTTAGGTTTTCCGCGATTTCCCTAAATCGCTTCAGGCAAATGCCGGGATGGTTCCTTCTAAAGGGCACGGCCGATTTCCTTACCCATCCTTCCCTCACCCGAGCTTGCGCTCCGTCTCTAATGACCTCGTTGTCGACTGGACGTTAAACAGTAATATCCTCCTCCTCCATGAAATTGTTACTTATAATTTAAGAGAACCTTAGATGCAGTAGAAAAGCACAACAATGCTGTAATATATGCAGTTCCTTCTATGCTTAGTTTCTTATACGTAAGTGGATTCTTTGTTACGGCACCTGCTGCGCACCATCTAAATATATCGCTTGCGACGAATGGATATCACAGACATTTCCAACTTATATTAACTCCAATGTACTCGTATTTGTTGATTTTCTTTGCTATTTTCCCTTTTGGGATCTGTAACTTTGTTTCATTGCTGCTGAGTCTTTTAGATTTTAATGTAAAGGGTATTTCTTCATTCCTTGATTACCTTACGACAAAATATCGTACCTTCATTGACTATGGTACACCATAGAGAACACAGAAGAAATACAGTATTCTAATTCGTCTTTAGCAGTCTCGTTGACGCCCAAAAATAGCATGAATCCCGCATCTTTGAATATTACGGGAACAATTTCTCACAGAGTTCTTCGAAATTGTAGAAAGAAATGTTAGAACTTGCTCTCAAACCGAAATTTACGACAGTAGAAACATAGAATCATTTGAACTGGCTACAAATGTTGGATGAATTTCACTATTTCTTTGTTGAAGAATCTGTTCTTTCGCGCTTGTGAAATGAGTGAAGGAAACAATAAAAAACCAGATCAAGTCGAGGTACTATCTCGACTTGATCACACTGATCACGTGTCCATTGTCTCACCAAATCACGCAAGTCACATGTATAGAGGGATTTTCAGACTACGGATATTTTAAATTTCTACCTCATTATGTGATATGAAGACTGGAGATATTTAATCTAGCATGCATGTGTACAACTGGCGTAATAAATGTTTCTGTACAACTTTCCAGCGAAACAGTGGATGCAGTATAAATACTGTGTCTCCATTTGTTTTCAGATAGGGTCTTTAAATATTGGCACTACCATTTTCACTGTTACACAACATCACTGATCATATTTTTTTTTATTTTACTTCCTTTCCTCTCGTGCTTGTTTATATTTTCTTTCGCGAGGTTGGGGCACACTAAACCAGTACTGCTAATGGACGAGTAATCTATTGCAACGTTTCCTATGGTGCATTACCTCTAATTACTTAATCACAGGTCGTCATCACGGGAAAAAGCCAGCACGTCATGTTTAATGAATGTTATGGATTACCGCATCATCAATTATAAATAGTCGACAAAATAACGCTGCTCTGATGTACAGCAGACCGTAATGAACGTGTCACGTTGTCTGATTGATTGGTGCAG
The DNA here is from genome assembly GCF_021461385.2 of Schistocerca piceifrons. Classification (NCBI taxonomy): domain Eukaryota; kingdom Metazoa; phylum Arthropoda; class Insecta; order Orthoptera; family Acrididae; genus Schistocerca; species Schistocerca piceifrons. The sequence continues at coordinate 283,572,758 of NC_060143.1, forward strand.
ATCAGATAACTACGCGGTGTAGGAGACGTTATTGGAACGACGAACGCTGGTGTGACAGAAATACTGACAAATGCACACAGCCATATTTTTCGATGTCGATGGCTGACGGACTGATACAGAGAATCAATTGACGAGCAACAACAGCTTCATCACGTGTACACAGTACCCACATTTCAGTTTGTTATTTTTCCCATTTCCTTCTTATTTAGCAGTTTCTCTTGAACATCGGATTCAGATACTACGTTGCGCAGTGATTTAATAACCGTGCTCCTCGTTCTGAATTTTCAGACGGTTCACAAAATTCTTATAAGAATAGTTTCGTGAGATGACGTCGATATGTTGTTTTTAAGCCCACTGATGTGCGAAACATCGTTTATCATTACATGCTTATTTCTTTTTGGAACTAGACAGGCGTAAGGAAAACAAAATTATTATAACCATTGTTATTATCCAGAATATCCCACATGAGCAGTCCGCCGTTATTGCCATTGTAGTCTTCTTTGACAAAGTGGTTCTCTCACGTTAATTTATGGCAGGATGATCTGCCAATTCGTCATCATCATCTTAATCATCATTTTTCTGACGAAAGGCAGGTTTTCCATGGTCTCCTGTCTTCTGCTATCCTCTTGGGATCCGCGTAATTTCCACTTCCCTCTGCTTCATATATCATCTTCTGTCTCATTCTTCCTCTCAGTCACCTCCCACGAACTAGACCCTTCTGTCTCATTCTTCCTCTCAATCTCCTCACATGAACCAGACCTTCCAAAGCGTCTTTTAGCAAGCCACTCCCGACTAATCCAATGTCCCATTGAGTTCTTCTTTCTTTCCCTTAAACCACAACTTTCCAGCACTCTTTCGTTACTAAATCTACACGTCATTCTTAAAGGAACGAAATCTTAAAACTTTTTTTTATTCGAATTATTTAGTGTACAAAACTGGAAGCTTGGTGAGCCAGTAGGGAACGATTTTGCGTTATACAAGAAAGTTTCAGTACGAGAAAACTGTACATAAATACGGAAATACTTTCAGATTATCCTCGATTGGTGCATGTGGTTGTAGCTAATCTTCAAATGGTTCAAAGGGCTCTGAGCACTATGGGACTCAACTGCTGAGGTCATTAGTCCCCTAGAACTTAGAACTAGTTAAACCTAACTAACCTAAGGACATCACAAACATCCATACCCGAGGCAGGATTCGATCCTGCGACCGTAGCGATCTTGCGGTTCCAGACTGCAGCACCTTTAACCGCACGGCCACTTCGGCCGGCAGCTAATCTTCAACGTGAATAAATGTAAGGCGGTGAAGACAAATAGGCGAAAAGACTCATTCTTGTTTTACTGTTCAGTTCCCAACAAGTGACTGGAAATAGTAACAACCTTCATATTATTAAAATTAACAGTCAGAAGCGATGTAATCTTGTAATAAAATCAGCTGTTAGACAGAAATTCATGTGGAGAATCATTAAGAAAAGTAAGTCATTAACGAAAGTAATCGCTTAGGAAATATAGATTCTTATTACTGGTCATTATAATTACCCGACATAGAGTGTAGATTGCGGTCTGTAAACTTGACTGTAGCAGATTTTATTAAAAACCTTTCAGCATGATCACAATACAGAGAACACTGATTCCTAGTTTCAACCGCTTAAAAGCTCGTCTTCAGGTATCAATGGAAAGATGCGATGTCTGATTCGGAAAAATGAATTAGACGCTTTGTGATTACAGTGTTGACATATTTATGGAAATGTCACACTCGTATTTACAGATCATGTATGTGAAACATTGCACAGTGACAATAACGTTTCTGCTCTGTTTCACATATATTATATTGTAAATACATTGGAGGTGACATTTAATTAAGGATGTTAACGTTATAATGGCAGAATGGCCTACTTTTTCCTTCGATTTAGACATCACATGTTTCTATTCTGATCTGTAGATGACAGTTTAACCCAGACTCATCCAAGGATTGCGCCCGGCGGGCGTGGCCGCCCCCCGCGGGCGCAAGGCAGTGTATGTAGTTCAGCGCCCCGTCCGCGACCGTGTGTCGCTAGTGTCGGCATAGGAGAGAGAGAGAGAGAGAGAGAGAGAGAGAGAGAGAGAGAGCCGCGGAGCGAGTGAGACCGCACAGCACTGCTCTGCGGTGGGGTGTACCGCGGTCATGTCCAACGTAAACAAAGTAACAGACGAAGCACACCTCTGTAAAAGAGGTCGATGAGCGGTAAACCAAGCAAACCATTTACTGTCTTGGCAACAACTAATGTTCGTGTGACGGAATTACTGCGCAAAGCTTTAGGAAACAATATCCAAAACAAGAATCGAAGAACAACTTAGTAGTTTTCCGACCCACAGGTTGATTCTATTAGTACTGCACAAGCACACTCGTCATATGTACAATAGGCGTCTTCTGAAAAATATATCAGTTTCTTAAATGAACTATAGTTATAAATATTCTATTTTAGAAATAATTTTATGTAAGGGATATACAGTCTCATTCTTACTGTTAGTAGTTACAAGTAAATATTTTTTGTTGTACTTCGTGCTACAGCTTTTTGTATCCCTTTTCAGAATTTAGAAATCTGATGCTTAGTTTTCTGTTTTGTACGTAATAATTTTAACTGACCAAGTTTGAAAACTTATTAAAAATTGAATTAAGGTTATAAAGCTCTTTAATTCTTACAGTCATTTTTGTTAAAGAAGACAGTTAACATTTTACATGTTTATCTTTTTAGAGAAAACTATTTTGTCTAGGCTTGGTACAATATGCCGTGAGACAGGTAACCTCAAAGAATAAGTTAAATTTTCATCCCCGAGTAATGAACGGTTCGTAGTTTTAGCAAGCTTTAAAAGAGAGAAAAAGCGCTCTCAAATATACGTGGAGCCGCGTGCTTGTGCAAAAGGGGATTTTTTCTCGTGGAAGACAGCTGTAGAAGTCATCCAAAGCTTTACACATAGGAAAGCGGTTCTTCAGGTGGATATCGCACTGAAGGTAAATCAGCTCTAGTTGAAGCACTTGTGAGACGTCCTCTGCCCGAAGGGAAAACGGGTGAACAAATACACTCCTGGAAATGGAAAAAATAACACATTGACACCGGTGTGTCAGACCCACCATACTTGCTCCGGACACTGCGAGAGGGCTGTACAAACAATGATCACACGCACGGCACTGCGGACACACCAGGAACCGCGGTGTTGGCCGTCGAATGGCGCTAGCTGCGCAGCATTTGTGCACCGCCGCCGTCAGTGTCAGCCAGTTTGCCGTGGCATACGGAGCTCCATCGCAGTCTTTAACACTGGTAGCATGCCGCGACAGCGTGGACGTGAACCGTATGTGCAGTTGACGGACTTTGAGCGAGGGCGTATAGTGGGCATGCGGGAGGCCGGGTGGACGTACCGCCGAATTGCTCAACACGTGGGGCGTGATGTCTCCACAGTACATCGATGTTGTCGCCAGTGGTCGGCGGAAGGTGTACGTGCCCGTCAACCTGGGACCGGACCGCAGCGACGCACGGATGCACGCCAAGACCGTAGGATCCTACGCAGTGCCGTAGGGGACCGCACCGCCACTTCCCAGCAAATTAGGGACACTTGCTCCTGGGGTATCGGCGAGGACCATTCGCAACCGTCTCCATGAAGCTGGGCTACGGTCCCGCATACCGTTAGGCCGTCTTCCGCTCACGCCCCAACATCGTGCAGCCCGCCTCCAGTGGTGTCGCGACAGGCGTGAATGGAGGGACGAATGGAGACGTGTCGTCTTCAGCGATGAGAGTCGCTTCTGCCTTGGTGCCAATGATGGTCGTATGCGTGTTTGGCGCCGTGCAGGTGAGCGCCACAATCAGGACTGCATACGACCGAGGCACACAGGGCCAACACCCGGCATCATGGTGTGGGGAGCGATCTCCTACACTGGCCGTACACCACTGGTGATCGTCGAGGGGACACTGAATAGTGCACGGTACATCCAAACCGTCATCGAACCCACCGTTCTACCATTCCTAGACCGGCAAGGGAACTTGCTGTTCCAACAGGACAATGCACGTCCGCATGTATCCCGTGCCACCCAACGTGCTCTAGAAGGTGTAAGTCAACTACCCTGGCCAGCAAGATCTCCGGATCTGTCCCCCATTGAGCATGTTTGGGACTGGATGAAGCGTCGTCTCACGTGGTCTGCACGTCCAGCACGAACGCTGGTCCAACTGAGGCGCCAGGTGGAAATGGCATGGCAAGCCGTTCCACAGGACTACATCCAGCATCTCTACTATCGTCTCCATGGGAGAATAGCAGCCTGCATTGCTGCGAAAGGTGGATATACACTGTACTAGTGCCGACATTGTGCATGCTCTGTTGCCTGTGTCTATGTGCCTGTGGTTCTGTCAGTGTGATCATGTGATGCATCTGACCCCAGGAATGTGTCAATAAAGTTTCCCCTTCCTGGGACAATGAATTCACGGTGTTCTTATTTCAATTTCCAGGAGTGTATATCTAGGGCCGGTTGAAGCTCACTTATCTCCAAAAATCTGTTTTCACACTGTTCTTGTAATTCGCAAATGATTTGAACATAATGTGAAAAATCTACATCTTCTTCAACGCTGTCTAGTTCAGGAGAGGGTCCACAATTCTTCTCCCACAACTGTTTTTCCCACGAAATAAGTTTTTTTATTTTATTTTAAATGCTTGAATCGACTGCACTAAATCAACAACGGAGTGATTCTCGCCTTGGAGTGAAATGTACAAAGTATTTAAATGACCAGTAAAGTCACTCAAAAAAGCCAAATTCGCCACCCGCTTAGGATAACAAAGTAGTTCTTCTGGACGTCCTTTCATTTCGAAGGAGATATTTATTTCGCCCCTCAAGGAGAAACACCGATGAAGTACCTTTCCTCTGCTCAGCCATCTTACTTCGGCGTGGTAGAGGATGTCCGGGTATTCCGCTTCGATATCATCCAGAAATTCTTTAAATTGGCGATGTGTGAGTCCATGCGATCGCAGGTAATTAACCATTTGAAGAACTGTGCACATAATTTTTTTTTGTTGACAATCTTCGCACAAAGTGCCTGGTGGTGTATCAGACAATGGATTGCCGCGAATTAGGAAGAACCAACTTCAGCCATTTTTGACCCGACGAAACTCAGAAATCCAGTGCGTATCCCTCGTAGTGCAAGGGTTCCATCCGTTGTTACACTGGTCAGGCGTTCCCATTTTAAACCCATTGACTGTAACACGTTTTCTACAGCTAGAAAAATATCCAAACCCGTTGTTGTGTCTTTTAATGGTATAAGGTCGAGAAATTCTTCTGTGACACGCAGATTGTCGTCGACACCTCGAATGAATATGGTGAGCTGAGATGTGCCCGCAACGTCCGTGGACTCGTCAAGGGCGATAGAAAATGAAATGAAGTTTGGCGCTCTCTCCATTAATTGCTGCTCCATAGCTGATGCCATATATTTAGCTCGCCGAGCAACATTTTGAGGCGAAAGAGCTATTTTTTCAAATTTTTCCGTGAGGTCTGCTGGACAAACACAAGCCGCGGAGTCGGCCAGGGAATCCTCGATGAGATTCCCAGCCGCAAAGGGTCTCCCCGCTTTCGCAATTCTCAGCGAGCATTTGTAGCTTGCGCGCAAACTTTGCTCACCTCTTTCCTGCTCCTACCACGGCAAAAAAGAACATACAATTAATTTTGTACAATCCTTTTTTTAAAATACTTTTATCATTTTAACAAAAAAAGATTGGTTTCAGGTGCGTTTTCCCCCAGTTCCTCTGAAAAGCGGCCTTAGACGCTGGCGAGGACAGCGAAATGTGGTCGCAAAATAAATTTTTATCTATTGGAATATTTGCGTTTTAATTAACTGAAAACACATATCAAACTACAACATATGTTTTCCCATCCATAAAAACACAAGTATACAAAAACAAAGAAAGACTCTTAATGACGCTTTGCTTCCCGAGAGAGCGTTTGTGAAGGGTTTTCAGAAAGTGGCAAAAAATAACGCACCTGAAACTTCTTCTTATGCCTGTGCGACGCGATTTAATGCAATCCAAGTATAAAAATTAACCGAAAAGAAATGTTCCTTGTTACTGACAATCTGATATTCGATAACTGGCACATTGCTAAGTGACAGATTATAAAATACAGTTTTATTTGTGATCTTTATAAATAATAAAGAGTCATACGAAATGAAACAGTTAGTTCACAGTGATGCAGCTTGTAATTTTATTTCAGTTCTTCAGGCTTTCACTGGCGTTCCTCTTGCGACAAAATTTTCGATCCGATATTTGTGACAGGTATTAAAGTGCCGTTCAGTCGAGTACTTTTTTAAATACATGAGGTTCCGATGACATACTAACCATTTGGAATGATTTTCGACAGCAGTAAAAAGGAAATTAATTTCCCACTCAGTTGTAAATAGTGCGGACGCGCCGCTCCTCTTTCTTTTTGTCTGCTGCTGTTGACCCTCCATTTCGATCCACTGTAGCCTTACGTCTGTTGACTAACGGCCGACATTGTTTCGTATCAATGCTTTTGACCGCTGCTGGTGCGGCGGTCTGTCGTCCGTACGAAGCGCGCGTACAGGGGCATAGTGCGGCTCAAAAAAAAAAAAAAAAAATGGTTCAAATGGCTCTGAGCACTATGGGACTCAACTGCTGAGGTCATAAGTCCCCTAGAACTTAGAACTACTTAATCCTAACTAACCTAAGGACAACGCATACATCCATGCACGAGGCAGGATTCGAACCTGCGACCGTAGCGGTCGCGCGGTTCCAGACTGTAGCGCCAGAACCGCTCGGCCACCATCGGCCGGCATAGTGCGGCTCGGCGGGCGGTCCACACGGCCAGCTAAGCGGCACGGCTCGGCCACTGCGACAACATACGAATTCGCCCGGGGCGCTAGCCACGGGCGATCGCGGGCGCTAGCGCCCCAAGGGTACCGTTTGGACGAGCCTGGTTTAAACGGTGGGAAGTAGTAGTTTTCTCTTGATTGAGACCTTGAGCAAATATTACTCATCTAGGACCGTTACCTTGCAGGATGAACAGAACATGTACAACTAAATCTACGTAAAAACTCCACAAGCCACAGTATGGTGCATAGCGGAGGGTACTTTGTGCCATTAAGTCATTTTCTGTCCTGTTCTGCTTGATAGTAGAGCTAGGGAAAACTACTGTCTATATGTCTCCGTGCGACACATAATTTCTATGTTATCTCCACGGTGTTCAGGGAACATTTTCACAGTAGTGTCTCCAGAAAAGTTCGCCACCTTCTCCGACGTATTCCCTTTAGATTTCACTAAGCATCTCTGTGATAAACCCATGTTGATCGAACCCATTGGTAACTCCATGCCTCTGAATTGCTTCAAAATGGTTCAAATGGCTCTGAGCACTATGGGAATTAACATCTGAGGTCATCAGTTCCCTAGACTTAGAACTACTTACCGAAGGACAGAACACATCCTTGCGCAAGGCAGGATTCGAACCTGCGACCGTAGCAGCAGCGCGGTTCCGGACTGAAGCACCTAGCACCGCTCGGCCACAACGGCTTGCTGAATTGCTTCGATGTTTTTCTTTTATGTCAGCCAGTGGTGATCCAAACCATTAAAGCAAAACACAAGAATGTCTCACACAAGTATCCTATACGCGGTAGCCTTTATAAACGAACTACACTCTTGTACAATTTTCCCAATTAAATGAAATCCACCATACGCCTTCCCTGCTAGCGCCCGTATCTGCTCTTTCCATTTAAAATCGCTTTGCGACGTTACTTACAGACATTTAACGAACTTGACTGATGAAGAAGCACACTACCAATGCCGTATTCCAAGATAACGAGATTGCCTTCCCTGCTCACCTACATTAAGTTACATTTTGCTACTTGTAGACATAGCTTCCATTCATCACACCTACTGAAAATTCTTTCTAACTCATCTTGTATCGTCGTACAGTCACTCAACGTCCAGACATTCCAGTTCATCACACAGTCATCAGCTAACAGCCCCAGATTGCTGCTCACACTGTGAGTCAGATCAGTTACGTATATAGAGAATAAGAAAGGTCCTATCACACTTCTCTGTGGCATTCCTGACGGTATCCTTGCCTCTGAGGAACTTTCACCGCCGATCGCAACGTAAGAAGTCTTCGAGGCACTCAAACGCTGTAGAGCCATAGAATTTGGTACACCTGCCCGCGAGCAGGCAGCTGGCGTGGACTCGAATAATGCCTTAAGCAGTGCTGGAGAGAATTGACAACATGCATCCTGCAGGGCTGTCCATAAATCCGTAAGAGTACGAGGGATGGAGATCTTTTTTTAAACAGTACATGGCAAGGCATCCCGGATATGCTCAATAATGTTCATGTCTGGGTAGTGTGGTGGCCAGCAGAAGTGTATAAACACGGAATGGTGTTTCTGGAGCCTCTCTGGAGCAATTCTAGGCGTGTGGGGTTTCGCATTGTCCTGCTGGAATTGCCCAAGTCCGTCGGAATGCACAACGGACATGAGAGGATTCAGGTGATCGGACATGATATTTGAGTATGTGTCACCTGTCAGCGTCGTATCTAGACGTATCAGGAGTCCCATATCACTCCAAATTCACACGCCCCACACGATTACATAGTCTCCACCAGCTTGAACAGTTCTCTGCTGACATGCAGAGTCAATTGATTCGTTAGGTTGTCTCCATACCAGTAAACGTCCATCCGCTCGATACAATTTGAAACGAGACTCGTCTGACCAGGCAACATCTTTCCATTCGTTAACAGAGAAATGTTGATGTTGACGGGTCCAGGCGAGGAGTAAATCTTTATGTCCCATTGTCATCAAGGGTGCACGAGTGGGTCTTCGGCTCCGATAGCCCATATCGATCTTTCGTCGAATGGTTCCCACGCAGAAACTTGTTGATGACCCAGCATTGAAATCCACAGCAGTTTGCGGAAGGGGTGCACTTCCGTCACGTTGAACGATTATCTTCAATCGTCGTTGGTCCCGTTCTTGCAGAATCCTTTTCCGGCAGCAGCGATGTCGGAGATTTGATGTGTACCGGATTCCTGAAATTCACGGTACGCTCGTGAAGTGGTCATACGGAAAGTCCCCCCTTCATCGCTACGTCTGAGATGCTGTGTCCTATCGCTCGTGCGCCGATTATAACCCCTCGTTCAAACTAGCATCTAGATAGCCTGCCATTGTAGCACTAGTAACCGATCTAACAACTGCGCGAGACACTTGTTGTCTTACATAGGCATTGCCGACTGCAGCGCGGTGTTCTGCCTGTTTACATACCTCTGTATTCGTATACGCATGCCTATACCAGTTTCTTTGGCCCTTCAGTGTATAACTGGGTACCTAATCCGGAAACTAGGACGTTTGTTAATAGTCTGTAGTGGAGCTTCATGTCAAACGCTTTCCCAAAATCTAGGAAATCTGCCTGTTGCATCTATGAATCGCAGGATGTCATGCGAAAAATGGCCAAGTTGAGTCTTTCCTGAGTGAAGCTTTCTGAATCCGTAATGGTTTGTGGACAGAAGCTTTTCCCGTTATTTTCGAACTCAGAATATATTCAACAATTCTGCAGCAAACCGATGCTGAGGACAAGTTTGTAATTTTGTGTGTTGCTTTTGTTGCTCACCTGACATACAGTTATCGCCTGCCCTTTTCTTGAGTCGCTTCTGCTGACGGAGAGATTCGGTTTAAATGTAAGCTAACTAAGGGTCCAATGCCGTAGACCGTCTCTGTAAAAGCGAATTGAGCTACCATCCGGAGTAGGCGTCTTATATTATTTTACTCTTTCAGGTACTCTTGAGACCCAGGAATGCCTTTCAAAAATGGTTCAAATGGCTCTGAGCACTATGGGACTTAACAGCTGTGGTCATCAGTCCCCTAGAACTTAGAACTACTTAAACCTAACTAACCTAAGGACATCACACACATCCATGCCCGAGGCAGGATTCGAACCTGCGACCGTAGCAGTCGCGCGGTTCCGGACTGCGCGCCTAGAACCGCGAGACCACCGCGGCCGGCGGAATGCCTTTTATTACGCTTAAAAAATGAGTGAAAGTAGAAAGAAAATGATGCCGCACGAAGGAATTAGCCGAATGGTACGTAATTCAATAAACGTGATGTACATCTGAAGGTAAACAAATCATTGTAATATCTTAAAAAATCAATGAGCAATTCAAGAGAAATAACTTCACAAATTGAGCAAATCATGCACGTGTTATTCTCGCAGTTATTCGGCTTGGTACTGAAAGAGTAGTTGCTACGTTTTCTTGCCCTTCATCGCAAGCTATCCTTGGCTTACATTGCAGTAGGATAATGCCCGTCAGCACAGGGCGAGCGTTTGTACTTGTCTTCGTGCTTGCCAAACCCTACCTTAGCCAGCAAAGTCTCCGCATCTCTCCCCAACTGAGAACGTTTGGAGCATTATGCGCCAATTGGACAGAATGTGGCACGATATCCCTCAGGAGGGCGCCCAAGGCGTCTATCAATCAGCACCAAGCCGAGTAACCGCTTGCATGAGGGCCAGAGCTGAAACAAAGCACTATTGATTTGCTCAATCTATGAAGCGCTTTCTCTTAAGTAAATTATGCAATTTTTCTGAAACTGTAATCATTAGTAAACCATGGAACGCAACGCGCGGGACGCCTTCATTCTTGCAAAAAGTTTTTTGCGAGAATTTCGAGAGGTCGAGTAGACTAACTAACCACGAGAGGTTGATGTTGCGGCGAGATGGGGGAGATGCATGAGGACGGCGGTCGCGAGAGGGAGTTTGGAGGAGTGCTGCGGACCCGGGCGGAATGTGGAGGTGGGCCAGTGATGAGTCGGGTGCCGCTGCCTTGGTTGGCTACGATTGTCTTTCGCTGAGGCGATCCAGGAGCTGTGAAGTGGTGGCTGCCGGACCGAGACTCGAACTCGGGACCTTTGCCTTTCGCGGGCAAGTGCTCTGTTTGGAAGGTAGGAGACGAGGTACTGGCAGAAGTAAAGCTGTGAGGACGGGGCGTGAGTCGTGCTTGGGTAGCTCAGTTGGTAGAGCAGTTGCCCGTGAAAGGCAAAGGTCCCGAGTTCGGGTCTCGGTCCGGCACACAGTTTTAATCTGCCAGGAAGTTTCATATCAGCGCACACTCCGCTGCAGAGTGAAAATCTCGTTCTGCGGTGGCCTCATGTGTGTTGATACCAGTGTGTACGGTGCCTGGTGGGACCTGTTCCGGTGATTGAAATCGGTGAGCCTTGCTTCGCAAAAATCTGAGAGGAACGAATGTTTGTTAAGTGGCGAGTTGTATCACAAGCTTCTTGTGAATGTTTCTCATGAATCGAACTTGTTGCTTGGAACTGTGTATGCTGGTTAAAGGTGTCACACGTACAGTAGACTCAAGTGTACTTTTGCATATGACTTTGTGGTATAGCTTGGTCTCCTCCGTTACATGGGCTAGTCTGTTAAGTTTCTCAGCTGCAAACGCTCCCTTGTCGTACCGTGGTTCCTGTACTTACGTACGTTGAAAGTTTTAGTACGCACTGGCAGTGACTTGGTACATTCAGGTATCATTCTTGCCAGATAACAATATTTAACCTTGCGTCGATGCTCCAATGCCAAGCGCACCTTTAATCAATGTAAGGTTTCGGTTGACCAACTGTTGCTCCCTACTAATAATATAAACATAGTTTGTTTTAGTGCACTACTCCTCGCCTCCTGTAATTGGTCGCCTTTCCCTCCACATCGCTGTGCAAGCAATTCAAGTTGTTTATGGCCATCCAAATGGTCTGGGACGATCGGTTGATGGAGGAAGAAAACTGCCGAATGCAGTAACCGTATTTGTAATATTACTGTGAAAAAACAGAACGGGATGGCGCCTTGGTCTTGGATTATGGACTACGTTTTGTACATAAAAGTTGTGTTAAAGTTTGTATGTTTAAAGGTTTTTGTTAAGTGACTAGCTTAATTTGCTTGCCACTGGACACCTGTACTGTAATTAACTGTGTGACTAGCAGTATTTTCTTACATTCTGTCCTAGTGCATGAAATTCTTTTAATCACGTTTTAATCTCTGTAAATTATTACTAACCAGTTATTGAATATTGGTTTTACGCTTTGAGCCAGTTGTGTATCTTGACAAATTATTGTTTCTGAAATTAAGTGTCTAAAGGTCTTATTTGTGTGGGTGTCCTTGATGTTATAAATTTAATCTGTTATTTTCTTAACGTCAGCACTTATTAGCCTTAAGGTTTCGCACAGTGCAGGGAGTTGCTAGTACTCAAAGAGGTTAATAGCCTTAAAAATTGCTGAATATGTGAAGCAAACATCTTGCTTAAAATACCACTCCTTTAAATGTTCTTAGGATTTGTTAAAGCTATTTATAATACAGTACTTTTTTAAAAAAATTATCTTTTTTTAAGAGATCATTATTTGAAATGTTTGTGAGGGTGTTCAAAATCAGTGAGATCTGAAAAAGGTTTTTTAGATTTCATTATCACAAATACACACAATTAGCTCCGGTCGCTATATTAAATCAAGCTTTCCAATTGTTAAATTAATTTTCTGTTAAGAATTCTTTAACTGCGAATGGCATTGCCGTTTTGTAACCCTTGGGTTCCCCTTTTACACGACATACCTTGTGCTGGCCTTTATCTTAACCCCTGGTAAAACCCGTTTCAATTCGTTTATCTGTATATGTACATAATGTCTACCGATTTCCGTCCCATTCGAATAATTCCTTCGTGCTGCAGCGTTTCCTTTCTTTTGTCTTAGAGTGTATGTGTACACACAGACGCTATTGTTGTTCAATTATCCTCCGTGAATGGTCCCTTAAACGCGGAGTTTAAGGCTTCAGTTTTCGTTTTGCTGTCTTCTATTGCCACACTAAACTGGCCCGGAAGTGACTGGATAGAAGCATTTGATCTGCTTTGCCACTTTACATAGGACCAGAATTATCTTGTGTTCTCTGCCTGATTCATGGAAGGGTGCCGTGTTTCGCATCCATTTCATTTAGCAAATGTGAGTGAAGTACCGAAATGTCCATTACATTCCAGTGATAATCGTTACAATAAACGGATTCTGCGTTACCGAGAGGTTTAATATTATTATTTCGAATGTGCTGGTTCCAAGAGATTCCAGACAGCTTATTGTCTCCTCCAAAAAAGAGTATATGTCCAAAACCTGCCGTGACAAGATCAGAGTAACGAGAGCTTTCGAGGGTGGATGATTGGGGAGTGGGTGGCGAGGTTCACCGACCGACATTCTACCCTGAAACCATTCACGAATGATACAGGAAGAAAGGTCATGATAGTGCTTCCGGGAGTACCCTACTCGACACTCCGGGAGGTGGTTTTAGGATAAATATGAGACCAGAAAATTCCTCTTTTTAATTATGAGGTAAATTTTTCTAAACTGATGCAATGAAACCTTCCAAAAAATGTCACAGCCAGTCTCTTCACAAGAAAATCATACCTGACACAATTGTTCCTTTATTAAATATACTGGCATTTTTCAGGCAGAGTTTCTCGTATTTTTTCCATTGGAAAATACACTTTGTAGATGAAAATTAATATCGTCAAAAAGCATTTTCAGAGTGAAACACATGTGCACACACTTCTAGCACAATTACCAAATTTACGCAAATATGGACTGTGTACCTACCAAATTTGTGTTAAACAAACAGAAGATCTATCTGCTGAATTATTCATTATTGTCACATTCATTAAATTGAGATAATTACTAAGCAGTCAATATAATCCTTAAATGCTATAGGTTTCATTCCAAACACGATACAATTGATTCACAAAAGTGGTACACTAACGCCTACAGCCCAGTCACCGGCTACACAGTGATTGCATGCGGGTTGCCGCCCTTCGCATACGCAGTCAACACAACAGACCACACCTCCATCAGTAAACGCATTGCTGAAAGCCTCCAAACGAAAAGGGAAGATGTTAAAGCAGGAAAGTCATAAATCTATGTTTATAAACTCAGATTCTGATGTCTCTTTGAAGGTAAGCTACAGCACAGATGACAATGTCTTTGGAGAATGCACACATTGTAAACACTGATGCAGCAATTGGGGTGGAGGAGATTGTATATTTGCTAAACTTCAAGGAGGAAAGAGAAATTCATACAGGTACAGACATATCTGCGCCATACAAAACGTACTCAGAAATGACTAAGAGGTTACCGGTCTAGACTCCGTGTAAATGTAGGAAACAGTTTTGAAATTAAACGAAAAAGACATTTCCCTTACTAGGGGGAATGTGTTAGGGGAATTGTCAATTCCTCATGTTGCTACTGGGGAACGAAATATCAAACGAGGAATCCGCTTTGTAGATGTTTTGTTCATATCCAAACACACTCGTTGTGCTACTTCTTTTTCAGTTGACACACGCAACACAAACTCACAGCGCTACTATAGTGTTACAGCTGTTAGATCACAGAAACTGTCAGCAGTCGTGACTTTACACTGTAGTATCATGACAGGCATTTCCTGATGTCATAACACTTGTCTTCTCATTGTTTCCCTGTTTATTGTCAGTGTTTTCCATATATCTCTTTCCTCGCCGATTCTGTGGAGAACGTCTCATTTCTTGTATTAGCAATCCACTTAATTTTCGGAATTTTTCTGCAGCACCACATCTCAAATGCTTTGATTCTCGTCTGTTCCGGTTTCCCCACAGTCCATGTCTTACTACCATACAACAATGTGCCGCAAACGTACATTCTTCCTCAAATTAAGACCTATGTTTGATATTAGTAGGTTTCTCTTGGCCAGGAATGCCCATTTTGCCAGTGCTGGTCTGCACTTCATGTCCTCCATTGTCTGTCCATCATGGGTTATTTTTGCTGCCTAGTTAGCAGAATTCCCTAACTTAATCTACCACATGGACACCAATTATGATTTTAACTTTCTCGGTATTCACATTTCTGCTATTTCTCATAACTTTCGCCTTTCTTCGACTTACTCTCAATTCATGTTCTGTATTCATTAGACTGTACATTCCATTCAACAGACCCTGTAATTCTTCTTTACTTTAACTTAGGATAGCAATACCATGGCCTAATCTTAACAATGCTATCCTTTCATCATGAATTTTAATCCCACTCCTGAACCTTCCTTTTATTTCCATCATCGCGTTCTCGATGTAGAGACTGTTGAGTGGTACTTAAGTAAATAAATTAGTGAAATAAAAGTGAAGTAGAAATTAGAATATAAATGAAAAACTTGGTTTAGTTTAGAGAGTTACATACTGGCAAACAGCGGACAGAACAGCAGAGCAGAAGAGACAATGACTGTGAAGTCAGCAAGTTCCACATAAGCGGACGCTGTCGATTCAGCCGTCAGTGCATCGCCCGACCGACTCACGTGTTTCTCAGTTGTCACATGCGAGCAAAGGCCCTCGCCTACATTCCAAGAGCCAATGACCGACGTTAAGAAGACTCTTCGAGAAGCTTTTCAACGTGACAGAAGAGGCAATGACCGGCTCACGTGTTTCTCAGTTGTCACATGTGATCAAAGGCCCTCGCCTACATTCCAAGAGCCAATGACCGACGTTAAGAAGATTCTTCGAGAAGCTTTTCAATGTGACAGACGAGGCAATGACCGTGAAGCCGTTCACCTCCAGTGAACTGAAGTGAATAAATACGCGCAGTGGGCCCGACAGACGAAAGAAGAAGAGAAGAGTAGCAGTAGCTTTCAGTCAGTTTCGGTGCTGCAGACCGTCATGCAAGAAGAGACTACATCACGCACAGACGCGCCAAGTCCGCCGCTGTAATGGAATAGCAAGCAGCAGCCTCGGCGCCAGAAGACAGAAGTTAAAAGGGATTTGAAGTCTGATTTTTACGTACCCGGGTGACTCGTGAGGACGGGAAGGAGACGGTCTCACAACAGCAGTCACCTGTGAGCTGGAATGAAGACCTGACAGCCGAGGACTGGAAAGCGGGAGTCCGTTTTTCGAATCCGGGACACTGGCCTTCCCCCGCCGCGCCGCTCCGCTGGCCGAAGCACAACACATGCGGCCGCTTAGAGAAGAGAAACACTGGGACGCCACATCCAAGGTATCACCATCCGATGCACGACCATGCTCGCAATAATTAAACGGGCCACCTCGCGCTGCGCGTCTCCAGTCAGCTGGGCGAGACGGCGACACGAGATACACACTGCCACGCGTAATTAGACGCCGCCACTGCCGCAGCAGAAGGCTTCGCAAACGACACAGCTGCCGCTCTCCGAGCCAGAACATCGAGTAAGGAAACAGTTGTACAAATCTTCAATAAAAATTATCTTATGTAAAAATGATGTTTCATTCGACCTCATACCCGAGCCAAGGAAGAATCCACCCTGCCCACTTGTTGTTAAGAGAGAAAAGTTAATTAATTTAGTATTTTCATGTTGTTAAGAGAGAAAAATTAATTAATTTAGTATTTTCACCCTGACATAATGCTTTAGAATCAAATGCCCTTTTCAGTAATGCTCATCCTGACAATTAACTAGCATCAAAAGAGAAAACCCAGTTACATTTAGTGTCAGAACTGTTACAAGACTGACAGTAGGGGCGAAAGGGTACTTCCTTGTCTTACACGCTTTTTAATACGAGCACTTCGATCTTGGTTGGCCACTATTCCCTCTTGGCTGTTGTACATACAGGGCGTACATAGTCTGGGAACACTTTCAATTATTTATTGCACAAGAACCAAACATTGTACGGATATCATACAAACGTCATTTTGAAGAGAAACGCTGAAAGTTTTCTTTTTCCTTTTTTTCTCTTTCATGTATACCGCCACAGCGTAGTTTGGTAATTTGCCGATAGTCAGCACTAGTAGCAAACATGGCGAGTTCAGGTGCAGAGCGAGGTTTCTGTGTGTTAGTGTTCGACAAAAACACCAGATCTCACTCTGTGTGACTTTTTTCTGTGTAAAGATCTGGTGTACGCGCCTTCTCTACCAAGTGGTTTTGCGGAGTTCCACGAGACAATACTGGAAGCGACTGCCACAGTCGACGATGGCATGCTGGGACGGGCATGGCAAGAATTAGATTACCGTACAGATGCCTGCCGGGTCACTCATGGGTCATATATCGAATGTTTCTAAACAACTTTCAGAGTTTCTCTTCAAAATGAAATATGTATGACATCTGTACAATTGTTAGTTCTAGTGGAATAAATAATTGGAAGCCTTCCCGGACTTTATGTACACCCTGTATTGAGCGACCGCTGGCCTTTGTAGCCTGGCCCCTTCAACCCCACAAACCAACCATCGAACACCCTGTATTGTATACGACCCGTCTCTCCCTATAGCCTATCCCTACTTTTCTCAGAATTTCGAATATCTCGCACCATTTTATATTGTCGAACGTTTTTTCAGGTCGACAAATCCTATGAACATGTCTTGATTTTTCTCTAGTCTAGCTTCCATTATTAACCGCGACGGAAGATATTTTCTCGGGTGCCTTTACATTTCCTAAAGCCAAACTGATCGTCATCTAGCACATCCTCAAATTTCGTTTCAATTCTCTGCATGTTATTCTTATAATCAACTTCGATGCACGAGCTTCTACGCTGATTGTGTGGTGATTCTCGCATGTGTCAGTTCTTGCCGTCTTTGGAATTGTGCGGATAATGCTTTTCCTAAAGTCAGACGATATGTCGCCAGACTCATACATTCTACACACCAACGTGAATAGTCGTTGTGTTGCCCCATGCCCCAATGGTTTCAGGAATTCTGATGGAATGTTATCTACCCCTTCTCCCTGATTTGATCATAAGTCCTCCAAAGCTTTTTTTAAATTCTGATTCTAATCTCGATCCCCTAGCTCTTCTAAATCGACTCCTGGTTCTTCTTCTATGACATCAGACAAATTTTCCCCCTCATAGACGCTTTTCAATGTATTCTTTCCACATATCCGTTCTCTCCTCGGCATTTAACAGTGGAATTCCCGTTGCACTCTTAATGTTCTCACCCTTGCCTTTAATGTCACTGAAGGTTGTTTTACTTTCCTGTATTTTGAGTCTGTTCTTCCGACAATCATTTCAATTTTCGATGTCGTTACATTTTTCCTGCAGGCATTTCGTCTTAGCTTCCCTGCACTTATAATTTATTTCATTCCTCAGCGACTTCTATTTCTCTATTCCTGAGTTTCCCGAAACATTTTTGTACTTCCTCCTTCCATCGACCAATTGAAGTAGTTCTTCTGTTACCCATGGTTTCTTTGCAGTTACCTTATTTGTACCTATGTTTCTCTTTTCAGCTTCTGTGATTGTCGTTTTTAGAAGTGTCCGTTGGTCTTCAACTGTACTAGCTACTGGACTACTCTTTATTGCTGTATCTACAGCCATAGAGAACTTCAAGTTCATCTCGTCATTCCTTAGTACTTCCGTATCCCACTTCTTTTCTCATTGGTTATTCCTGACTAAACTCTTAAGCATATTCTTCATCAGTACTTCACTGTGTTCTGTGTCCATCTCTGCGCCTGAGTGCACCTTAAAATGCTGAATGTGATTTCGGAATCTCTGTCTGACCATGATGCAATATAACTGAAATCTTCCCCTATCACACTGTCTTTTCCAAGTATACCTTCTCTTGTGATTCTTGAACAGAGTATTCGCTATTACTAACTGAAGTTTATTACAGAACTCAATTACTCTTTCTCCTCTCTCATTCCTTGCCTCAATCCCATATACTCCTCCAACCTTTACTTCCGCTCCTGCCCCTACAACTGCATTCCAGTCCCCCATAAATGTTAGATTTTAATGTCCCTTTGCGTACTGTATTACCCTTTCAGTATCCACATATATTTTCTCTATCTCTTGTTCTTCAGTTTGCGATGCCGACTTATGTACCTGAACTATCGTTGTCAGCTTTATTCTGTTGTCGATTCTGATAAGAATTACCCTATCATTGGACTGTTCGTAGTAACACACCCCTGCCTACCTTCCAATTCATAACGAATCCTACTCCCGTCATATCATTTTTTGCTGCTGTGATATTACCCTACACACATCTGAAAGGAAATCCTTGTCATCATTCCACTTCACTGACTCCTACTATATCTAGATTGAGCCCTTGCATTTCCCTTTTAAGATTTTCTAGTCTTTCTACCGCGCCCTGACTCGTAAAACGTTATGGTTCCGTTGATTATTCAATATTTATCGCATGGTAACCTCCCCCTTGGCAGTCCCCTCCCGGAGATCCGAATGGGGGACTATTCCGGAATCTTTTTCCAGTGGAGAGATCATCATGAGACTTCTTCAATTGCAGAACACACGTCCTGAGGATACACGTTACGTGTCTTTAATGCAGTGGTTTCCATTGCCGATTCTTCAGCCTTAAGGGAAAGCTCCCCACTCTAGGACAAGAGAGTGCGCTGAGCCTCTGTCCGTTCCTCGGCCCTCTCTGATAAGGCCGTCGGCAGAATGAGGGGTGACCTCTCATGCCGGAAGTCTTCGGCCGCCATTGCTGATTATCAAAATTTAACCAGCGGCGGGATTCGAACGTGGGACCGAAAACGTTTTGATTAAGAATCAAAGACGCTACCCCTAGACAAAATGCTTGATCCGAGCACTTCTTTATTAACCTGAATAATGGCCATATAATGTCAAGTAATATTAATTTCTGCCTTTAATTCCTTTATCGAGAAATTCATATGAATGACATTCGTTCAGAGCGTTTTCAGCAAAGGTGAAATCTTTCTGTTTTAGTCTGCATCTACTTTCGTGCTCAGTCTGTCTAATAGTTATAGCCCTACATGATTGACTTACACGTAATTTGCCGCATATTTTACAGTAAATCTATAAATTGCACACTGTTCTGAAGGTGGAATCCTATCTTTAATAAGCATCAATCAAAGGATTCTGACGTCGACCTCAATGACCAAACAGAGTTGCATTACTCAACCTCATAAAAGTAGCAACCAGTTATTTCCTCACCGTTAGATAAAGAGCTGGTTATAATGTTGCACATCCACATTGCATAGACTTCTTTCTCTACCTCCGTTTATTCTGTTTAATAGTCACATTGACCAGTGTGTCCATTTGACATAGGCGCCTGTGCCATTACTCACGTGTAGAACATTTTTGGCTTATACTTTCACATAGTTTCATTATTTGAATACACTGTAATAGAAGGCTTTTTGTTCCAAATATTTTTAGGTCTTACATTACGCTTATGTTTTGTATCGATTTGGTAATAAAATATGACATATCTTTGGACGGCAATCTTTGTACTAATATGAATTTTCGCTAACGCTGTGTGGACTATCTGTTTAGTACTACGTTATCAGACACTTTGTGGCAGATTAGAACTGTGTGCCGGACCGAGACTCGAACTCAGGACCTTCGCCTTTGGCGGGCAAATGCTCTACCATCTGAGCTACCCAAGCACGACTCACGACCCGTCCTCACATCTTCAATTCTGCCAGTACCTCGTCTCCTCCCTTCCAAACTTGACAGAAGCTCTTCTGCGAACCTTGCAGAACTATCGTTCCTGGGATAAAGGTCCTGAGTTCGAGTCTCGGTCAGGCACACAGTTTTAATCTGCCAGAAAGTTTGATAACAGCGCACACTCCACTGCAAAGTGAAAATCTCATTCTGTAAGTTGTCTGACGATGGCCTAAGCAGCCGAAAGTGAACTATTAAATAAATATTATTGTGAAACGTTAGATCTTTATATGCACGTTATGAGTACGTCTATGTTTCTCCAAGAATCGACGGAATATTCGGTAAAAATGAAACCTTTTTATTTGTTTTCAAACAGGAGATAAACAGTAAGGAGTTCGATGCAAACACGTGGAGAAAGCAGTACGACACGTGCAAGGCGTTATCCGTGATGAAAGAGCGAACGTGGGAACGGTGGAAATTTCGAGGAAGGAGAGGCTGGAAGCGTCTGATAATTAGGAAGCGATCTGCGCTCGGGGCCGAGGGGCGGGCCGCGCGGTGGGAACGCGGCGCTCGGTGCTGGTCGGGACGACGCCGCCCGGACCCGTCTCGACTTCGCCAGATGAATGCGGCGCAAAGTTGAATTCGGCAAATTATGTCTGGCCGCCGCTGCGAGGACGGCGCTCCGCTTCGGCCATCTCGCGAAGCGAAGCGCCTCCCGGCGTGTTTCCGCAGAACGAGAACCTACCCCCCCCGCACCTAACTTTCCCATTCACCCCTTCCCCCCTTCCCCCCTCAACTCAAACCCCCCCCCCCCCCCCCTTTCCTCCCGTCCAGCGTCTCAAAACTGAGACTGCTGCACGGCTGCGTACGCTACATTATTACCGCGACATCAGAGCAACTGGAAACGGCTGCCGATAACTTCGCAGTCTACTCTTATAGTTTCTTATACTTATCGTGCTGGCGATATATGGTTGTACGGCTATTTTTACTTGTTTCTCCGTTTCTACTTTTCACGTCAGATATTCGTGGAATCTGCCTTATCATCAGAAAAGCTACCGGTTCACCGGTTGGCAAATGTGAAACTTCCTAAGTACGAGTCTACTATAGCAACTGAATCACCGTGATGTATTACTTGCAAACTGTTTAACGTAATTTCCGATTACAGATTCAGATCTAGAATAGCCATAGCTACTCCGCTTTTTTCATGGCCCAATGAAACTACAAAATTTTGAAAAACACAGCCCTCAGTCACGAAAACAATTAGTTTGTGACCTAGGTTTCGGTGTCACAAGGGACACCTTCTTCGGACAAAATTTAAACTAAATGTTACACCATAACGTATCAAAACATACGAAAGCACCAACAGAGGTGGATTTTATTTTAATTCTGACTATCTGACGCTTTCAGGGTTGACCGCAGCTTTCGTATTTTTTGGTGCGTTATGGTGTAACATTTAGTTTTAATTTTGTCCGAAGTAGGTGTCCCTTGCGACACCGAAACCTAGGTCACAAATTAATTGTGATCGCGACTGAGGGCTGTGTTTTTCACAATTTTGTGTTACACAACAGTCGCTGATTGACAGCCATGTTAAAAACCAACGAAACTATTCGTACAATCATCTGCTCATAGCTGTGGGTTCTTTGACTGCTCTGGAAGATGGTTCATTGGAACTATAACAGATGAAATACCACACACGTTGACTGAATTCGCAATTGCGAATGGGGACAACCGTCAACTGTAGAATGGGATGTCGACAGTGAAAATGTGTGCCGAACAGGGAAGTGCACGCGGATTTCCGGTTATCGCGAGCGGTGCCTCAGCGTTTGGCTATTCGTGTACCACTCGCGACCAGATCCAGACTTCCGTGTATCGCTAACCATGTGGGAAATCCGGGTTCGAGTCCCGGTCCGGCACAGATTTTCGTTGTCCTCATTCCATTCCACAACTGATGGTTGTCCCTATTCACAATTGTAAATTTGTTTAATGTATTTCATAACGTCTGTAGTCACTGCAGTGCTGTTCCTTTGGACATACATGCATGCAATCCACCATACGGTGCATGGCGGAGGGTACGTCGTACCATAACTAGCATCTTCTCTCCCTGTTCCACTCCCAAACAGAACGAGGGAAGAATGACTGCCTATATGCCTCTGTACGAGCCCTAATCTCTCTTATCTTTGTGGTCTTTACGCGAAATATAAGTTGGAAGCAGTAAAATTGTACTGCAGTCAGCCTCAAATGCTGGTTCTTAAAATTTCCTCAGCAGCGATTCACGAAAAGAACGCCTCCTTTCCTCCAGAGACTCCCACCCGAGTTTCTGAAGTATTTCCGTAACACATCTAGCAGCCCGCCTCTGAATTGCTTCTATGTCCTCCCTCAATCCGACCTGATATGGATCCCAAACGCTCGAGCAGTACTCATGAATAGGTCGTATTAGAGTTTTATAAGCGGTCTCCTTTACAGATGAACCACATCTTCCCAACATTCTACCAATGAACCGAAGACGACTATACGCCTTCCCCACAACTGCCATTACATGCTTGTCCCACTTCATATCGCTCTGCAATATTACGCCCAAATATTTAATCGACGTGACTGTGTCAAGTGCTACACTACCAATGGAATATTCAAACATTACGGGATTCTTTTTCCTATTCATCTGCATTAATTTACATATGTCTATATTCAGAGTTAGCTGCCATTCTTTACATCAATCAAAAATCCTGCCCAAGTCATCTCGTATCCTGCTACAGTCACTCAACGACGACACCTTCCCATACACCACAGCATCATCAGCGGACAACCGCACATTTCGACCCACCCTATCCAAAAGATCATTTATGTAGATAGAAATCAACAGTGGACCTACCCCAGTTCCCTGGGGCACTCCAGATGATACCCTCACCTCCGATGAACACTCACCATCGAGGACAACGTACTGGGTTGTATTACTTAAGAAGTCTTCGAGCCAATCACATATTTGGGAACCAATACCATATGCTCGTACCTTAGTTAGGAGTCTGCAGTGGGGCACCGAGTCAAACGCTTTCCGGAAGTCAAGGAATATGGCATCCGTCTGATACCCTTCATCCATGGTTCGCCAGATATCATGTAAAGAAGGGCGAGCTGCGTTTCGCAGGGCCGGCCGAAGTGGCCGCGCGGTTCTGGCGCTGCAGTCTGGAACCGCGAGACCTCTACGGTCGCAGGTTCGCATCCTGCCTCGGGCATGGATGTTTGTGATGTCCTTAGGTTAGTTAGGTTTAACTAGTTCTAAGTTCTAGGGGACTAATGACCTCAGCAGTTGAGTCCCATAGTGCTCAGAGCCATTTGAACCATTCGTTTCGCAGGGGCGATGCTTTCTAAAGCCGTGCTGATGCATGGACATCAACTTCTCTGTCTCAAGGAAATTCATTATATTGCAGCTGAGAATATGTTCGAGAATCCTGCAACAAACCGATATTAAGGATATTGGTCTGTAATTTTGGGGATCCGTCCTTCTACCCTTCTCATATACGGGCGTCACCTGCTCTTTTTTTCCAGTCGCTCGGGACTTTACGTTGAGCAAGAGATTCGCGATAAATGCAAGCTAAGTAAGGAGCCAATGCAGTGGAGTACTCTCTGTAAAACCGAATTGGAATCCCATCAGGACCTGGCGATTTATTTATTTTCAACCCATTCTGCTGCTTGACAACCCCAGGGATGTCTATCACTATGTCCTCCATATGGGAATCTGTACGAGAATCAAACGGCGGTGTGTTTGTGCGATCCTCCTGCGTGAAAGATTTCTCAAATGCTAAATTTAAAATTTCAGCTTTCCTTTTGCTGTCTTCCGTTGCAAGGCCAGACCAACCAGTGAGTGAGTGACTGGATGGAAGCCTTCGAGTCGCTTACCGATTTTACGTAACACCAGAATTTTCTTGGGTTTTCAGCAAGATATTTTGGCGGTGGTAGTGGTTTTTGTGCTTCGCGCATCGCTCTTTGTACAGCAGCACGAATCTCTACTAACTTTTACCTGACCTCATTCTCCCGATCTTTCATGAACCACGAGTGCAACTGTCTTTGCTTCCTGAGCATTCTCCGAATTGAGCTGTTAAACCACGGTGGGTCTTTTCCGTCCGTAACCCACTTTTTTCGGCACATACTTGAGCAATGCGTGATTTACAATGTGTTTAAAATTTGCCCATAATTCTTTCACGTCCATCGTACCGGAAGTAAATGAAGTCGATTCATTTACCAAGTGGGATGCTAACAACTGCTTATCTGCTCTTTCTATTAAGAATACTCTCCTAGCCTTCTTGACCGACTTTTTAAGTTTCGTAACCATAGTCGTAATGACAACATCATAATCAGTAATCCCTGTCTCAACACTGGCACCGTCAATGAGGTCTGGTCTGTTCGTGGCTACCAGATCTAAAATATTTCCATTACGCGTTGGCTATAGATTTAGCTGCTCAAGAAAGTTTTCTGATAATGTGTTCAAAAGAAATTCACACGACGGCTTGTCTGTACCACCTGTAATGAATCCATAGACTCCCAGTCTATACTAGGTAGGTTGAAGTCGCCTCCGACTTATATAGCATGATCCGGGTACTTCTGCGATACAGAGTGTAGACACCCTTTGAATGATTCTAGAACTGTCACGGTGGAACCTGGTGGCCGGTAATAATACCCAACAATTAACTTTATTTCTCCTAGCCCTGTTTAACGTGTCCAGATAAATTCACAATCACACTCTACTTCGGCCTCAGTAGACACAATACTTTTGTCAAGTGCAATGAAGACACCACCTTCTACGGTGTCTTTCCGATACAGATTCCAACCCTTACCAAATATTTCAGAACTTCCTATCTCATGGTTCAGCCAGGTCTCAGTCACGAGAATAATTTGCGCGCCACAAGCTTCCTGGAGGGCAGTAAATTCAGGAACTTTATTCCGAACACTCTGAAAATTTGCTGTTAATATCTTGATAGCTGAAGTGTCTTTACACTGTGCGCGTCCTGATTTCCCTGCCTGCACGTCGAGTGGTGAGTGTTCATCAGGACACCTCGCACTACTACCTGGCCTAAGAAACCCCTATGTGCACGCCACACTTGATAATATAAAAACTGTCTTTGACTATTAAAGCATCGCTTGATGCACGAATTAAAGAACTGTTCTCTTCAAGTAGAATGTTCCACATTTACGAGAGTACATTTCCATGTGACACCTGAATAACTCTTTATCGCTACTCGATGATGCTGACTGTCACAGCTGGGGAAACGAACTGGGCCAGAACAATTTGCAGCTCGGCTCTATATTTAGCTCTATTTCTGTGCTGCAAGCCGCAGTAGATGCGCCCTATAATTCGCTGCAAAGTTTGCTATGTGTTCTAGTAGAGTGATACGGCGTACCACACTGAGTAACGAAAACGCACGATGCCCAGCAGCCCTGGTCGCCGTCCGTGCAGCCCAGATCCGAGGGCCAGAAGATGCGGCAGTTACCGGCGGCGGCTCTCGAGGCTGCCCCTCCCTCCCCCCACCGACGGCTCCGCGGCGGACAGTGCGTGGCGCACCGTGCCGGCCGGCGCTGGCTGTTGAGCGGACAATGGCCGGGAGGGGGCGCGGGCGCCGATACAAACTGAATTATTGGCCGTCCGTCAAACGCAGCCCGGCGCGGCGCAGCGAGCCTTACGCGCCGCTGGCCGCTCGCCGCTATCTGCACGAAGGCACCGCCCACGCTAATGGACACGCGGGCTGCCGAGAGCTGTGGGCGGCGCGCCGCCCAGCTAGAGCAACCGCACGAGCGCCGCGTCTCCGCGCGCGTTGCCGCTCCAGTGGTTCACGTCGGAGTCTGCTGACACGGATGTCCGTGGTTCTCTTCGGAACGATAGTACACGCTCCTAGTACGGGGTGACAGTTATTGAACTATATGAAATAAAATCGTCATAACTTCTACACGGTTTGAGTTAGGACTTTCAAACCTGACGGTTTGCCGCGAGGCATGGTTGGAAGTAGTATGCCCATACGTGGTTTGGTTTAGCAACGAAGCCCTCATCGAGCCGGCCACGGTGGCCGCGTCAGTCCGGAACCGCGTGACTGCTACGGTCGCAGGTTCGAATCCTGCCTCAGGCATGGATGTGTGCGACGCCCTTAGGTTAGTTAGGTTTAAGTAGTTCTAAGCCCTAGGGGACTGATGACCTGAGATGTTAAGTCCCATAGTGCAGAGCATTTGATCCATTTTTTTTTTTTTTTTTTTGAAGCCCTCATCCATTTGTATGGGTTCGTCAGTAAGCAAAATTGGCGCATTTGTGGAACTGAGAACGCGCATTTCTTGAATGAGAAGTCTTTGGTGGCTGTGTGCTTTGCAGTGTCCAGTGACGGAATAATTGCTGCGATGTTGCTTGATAGCATGGTGACTACCAAAGGATACGTGAAGATTTTTGGAGATCCCCGTCATTCAAAGTGACCCTGATTCGACAAGATGCTGTTCATGCAAGACAAAAATCAACCCCATCGAAACATAGAATATTTGATGTCCTGGAGGAGCACTTTGGCGACTGAAGTCTGCCTCTGGGGTACCCAGAGCCCATTGGCATGGGCCTCGATTGGCCGCAATATTCTCCACGCTGAACACACGTGATTCGTTTTTGTGGAGCTGCATTAAAGAAAAAGCTTTCAGCAATGACCCCAAAACCAATGCTGAGCTGAAAAGAGCCATTCAAGAGGACATCGACAGCATCGATGTTCCGGCACTTCAGCCAGTCATGCAGAATTTCGCTATTCGTCTGCGCCACATCAATGCCTATGATGGCAGGCATCTCGAACATGTCATAGCCTTAATTCTGTAGCGGGACCACCGTTTAGGATAGGGAAAGTTAGTTTTGTGCAATACTCTGAGTGCAAGTTACAGCCAGGTGCGGGCCGGATTGAAGAGAGTTACGCATACCAACAGTTGCGAAGTAGAATAGAGGCCACAGGGCCATTAAATTGCTGAAAGAGTATACGTAGCGGTTTTGCATGCCGCAAATCGAAGGCAGAAGGCGCCCACTGACCAACCTAGCGTGTTATCAGTACATGACGTGAAGTGGCGTGTATGGCAAAACAGCAGTGCACAGCCACATATACATACGTCTGGGTTTCTAACGAGATTGATTCAAGTGTGGCAGCTCTCCTGGATGGCGGGGCGCATCACACTACCGGCTAAATGCAGTAGCAGGTGGGGCGCCAGTGTTCCAGTCGACAGCGGGTCGCTGGTTCGAACCTCTGAGGCTGACGCGGGGAGCATAGCCAGCCAGCGGCAGGCCATTCCACAGCTTGCTACTGCGGGCAGTCATCCTGTCTTCCAACACACGCCAGATGCATCCCAATGTGTGGGTCACCAATTCAGACGCCGGATCGCGGGCGCTTGTTGTCGCCACGATCGCAGCCACGCCAGCGAGAAGCACGCAGCTGGCCACCTGGGGATCACACCATGTGGCACTGAGTCAGCAGGGTCGCAGACCACTGAGTCGATTGCCGGCACCCTGGTGATAACGCAACTCTGCTGGCATACAAGGCCGACACACAGTGTGTGCACGGGTTGCTGAGGCAGCCATTCCTTGCCAAATCGTTTTGCAGACAGTGAAGTGGTGTCCTCAGCATTGTGGGACCCAGTGACACAGACCGAGGTGAACACGGAACTGTAGTTGGAAACAATAAATCACTTGGAAAACTTGGTGAAGTCTTAATACAGTGCCTACTACCTCTTCCGCTACATTTGATCATCCTGATACATTTGGTGGCAGAAGCTCCCACTAAAATTCCAATATTTGTAATGACGTTTACGTGTTAAATTAAATGTGAGCACCCTGTTGTTTTTAATGAAATTAAATCTTTTCTCATATAATTCAATAATTGTCACCCTGTTTGTTTCGCGAAATACCCTGAAGGAAAGATTAGAGGGATTTGAGCATACGTGGAAGCTTATAAACAATCGTTCTTCCGACTCACCATTCGTAACAGGTTCACGGAGGGGGAAAGAGATGGTCAGAAAGAGATGGTCATACACAAAGTATCCTCCCCCACAGACCATTTTGTCACGTGCGGAGTATAAACAGAGTTGTACGACTAGATCTGCAAAGTGACGCTTACTGTAATGACCGAGTGCAGTTAAGAACCAGGAGCGAATGCACTTCGAACTACGCACATGCGCACATTATTGAGTAGGAGGGAATCAGGCTGTTAGTTCTCCTTGTAGTGGTGGTCTGTCCAGATGCCAACTCCGGTGGCGGAAGACTTCATTCAAACTGTTTCTGCCAACAAGGTACAGCTCGCATTGCAACAGAACAGGAATGATCGCAATTTGGCTTCATCCGAGAGGTAGTGGTGGGACAAGCGACTTGTTAACAATCGACCACCACGCCACCTCCTCGCGCCGGCAGCTGCCCTATCCCTGGGAGCTGCAGACGCTTACATGGATACTGCGTGACACGGGCGCAATCTCAAATTTTAATTTCATTTATGGACATTATCTCTGTCCAGAAAAACATAACTAAAACAGTCGCAAGAGTGTGGAAATGTTCCTTTCTTCTTCATATACCCCGAAAAGAACTTCAATGCTTGTTCAGTACTGTATTCCCAAAAAAGCTTTCTCAGTTACATGTTAATTGTACCTAGAACAATTTGTTGTAGTTGTTGTTATTGTTGTTGTGGTCTTCAGTCCTGAGACTGGTCTGATGCAGCCCTCCATGCTACTCTATCCTGTGCAAGCTTCTTCATCTCCCAGTACCTACTACAACCTAGATCCTTCTGAATCTGCTTAGTGTATTCATCTCTTGGTCTCCCTCTATGATTTTTACCCTCCACACTGCCCTCCAATACTAAATTGGTAATCCCTTGATGCCTCAGAACATGTCCTACAAACCGATCCCCTCTTCTAGTCAAGTTGTGCCACAAACTTCTCCTCTCCCCAACCCTATTCAGTACTTCCTCATTAGTTATGTGATCTACCCATCTAATCTTCAGCATTCTTCTGTAGCACCACATTTCGAAAGCTTATATTCTCTTCTTGTCCAAACTATTTATCGTCTATGTTTCACTTCCATACATGGCTACACTCCATACAAATACTTGCAGAAACGGCTACCTGACACTTAAATCTATACTCGATGTAAACAAATTTCGCTTCTTCAGAAATACTTTAATTGCCATTACCAGTCTACATTTTATATCTTCTCTACTTCGACCATCATCAGTTATTTTGCTCCCCAAATAGCAAAACTCCTTTACTACTTTAAGTGTCTCATTTCCTAATCTAAATCCTTCAGCATCATCCGACTTAATTCGACTACATTCCATTACCCTTGTTTTACTTTTGTTCATGTTCGTCTTATACCCTCCTTTCAAGAAACTATCCATTAAGTTCAACTGTTCGGCGAACCTCAAAGTTTTTATTTCTTCTCCATGGATTTTAATACCTACTCCGAGTTTTTCCTTTATTTCCTTCACTGCTTGCTCAATATACAGAGTGAATAACATCGGGGAGAGGCTACAACCCTGTCTCACCCCTTCCCCACCACTGCTTCCCTTCCATGTCCCTCGACTTGTTTAAATGCCATCTGTTTTCTGTACAAATTGTAAATAGCTTTTCGCTCCCTGTATTTTACCCCTGCCACCTTCAGAATTTGAAAGAGAGTATTCCAGTCAACATTGTCAAAAGCTTTCTCTAAGTCTACAAATGCTAGAAACGTAGATTTGCCTTTCCTTAATCTAGCTTCTAAGATAAGTCGTAGGGTCAGTATTGCCTCACGTGTTCCAACATTTCTACAGAATCCAAACTGATCTTCCCCGAGGTCGCTTCTACTAGTTTTTCCATTCGTCTGTAAAGAACTCGCGTTAGTATTTGGCAGCTACGACTTATTAAACTGAGAGTTCGGTAATTTTCACATCTGTCAATACCTCTTTCTTTGAGATTGGAATTATTATAATCCTCTTGAAGTCTGAGGGTTTTTCGCCTGTCTCATACATCTTGCTCACCAGATGGTGGAGTTTTGTTAGGACTGGCTCTCCCAAGGCTATCAGTAGTTCTAATGGAATGTTGTCTACTCCCGGACCTTGTTTCGACTCAGGTCTTTCAGTGCTCTGTCAAACTCTTCACGCAGTATCGTATCCCCTATTTCATCTTCATCTACATCCTCTTCCATTTCCATAATATTGTCCTCAAATACATCGTCCTTGTATAGACCCTCTATATACTCCTTCCACCTTTCTGCTTTCCCTTCTTTGCTTAGAACTGGGTTTCCATCTGAGCTCTTGATATTCATACAAGTGGTTCTCTTTTCTCCAAAGGTCTCTTTAATGTTCCTGTAGGCAGTATCTATCTTACCCCTAGTGAGATAAGCCTCTACATCCATACATTAGTCCTCTAGCCATCCCTGCTTAGCCATTTTGCACTTCCTGTTGATCTCATTTTTGAGAAGTTTGTATTCGTTTTTGCCTGCTTCATTTACTGCACTTTTATATTTTCTCCTTTCATCAATTAAATTCAATATTTCTTCTGTTAACCAAGGATTTCTACTAGCCCTCGTTTTTTTGCCTACTTGATCCTCTGCTGCCTTCACTACTTCATCCCTCAAAGCTACCCATTCCTCTTCTACTGTATTTCTTTCCCCCCTCCTTGTCAATTGTTCCCTTATGCTCTCCCTGAAACCCTGTAGAACCTCTGCTTTAGTCAGTTTATCCAGGTCCTATCTCGTTAAATTACCACTTTTTTGTAGTTTCTTCAGTTTTAATCTACAGTTCATAGCCAATAGATTGTGGTCGGAGTCCACATCTGCCCCTGGAAATGTCTTACAATTTAAAACCTGGTACCTAAATCTCTGTCTTACCATTATATAGTCTATCTGAAACCTGTCAGTATCTCCAGATTTCTTCCATGTATACAACCTTCTTTTATGAATCTTGAACCAAGTGTTAGCTGTGATTAAGTTGTGCTCTGTGCAAAATTGTACCAGACGGCTTCCTCTTTCATTTCTTAGCCCCAGTCCATATTCAGCTACTACGTTTCCTTCTCTCCCTTTTCCTACTGACGAATCCCAGGCACCCATGACTATTAAATTTTCGTCTCCCTTCACTATCTGAATAATTTCTTTTATTTCATCATACATTTCTTCGTCACCTGCAGAGGTAGTCGGCATATAAATTTGTACTACTGTGGTAGGCGTGGGCTTCGTATCTATCTTGGCCACAATAATGTGTTCACTATGCTGTTTGCAGTAGCTTACCCGCATTCTAATTTTCCTATTCATTATTAAACCTACTCCTGCATTATCCCTATTTGATTTTGTGTTTATAACCCTGTAGTCATCTGACCAGAAGTCATGTTCCTACTGTCACCGAACTTCACTAATTCTCACTGTATCTAACTTTAACCTATCCATTTCCCTTTTTAAATTTTCTAACCTACCTGCCCAATTAAGTGATCTGAAATTCCACGCTCCGATCCGTAGAACGTCAGTTATATTTCTCCTGATAACGACATCCTCTTGAGTAGTGCCCGCCCGGAGATCCGAATGGGGACTATTTTACCTCCGGAATATTTTACCCAAGAGGACGCCATCATCATTTAACCATACAGTAAAGCTGCATACCCTCGGGAAAAATTACGACTGCAGTTTCTCCTTGCTTTCTGCCGTTCGCGGTACCAGCACAGCAAGGCCGTTTTGGTTAGTGTAACAAGGCCACATCAGTTAGTCACCCAGACTGTTGCTCCTGCAACTACTGAAAAGGCTGCTGCCCCTCTTCAGGAACCACATGTTTGTCCTGCCTCTGAACAGGTACCCCTCTGTTGTGGTTGCCCTACGGTACGGCTATGTGTATCGCTGAGGCACGCAAGCGTCCCCACCAACGGCAAGGTCCATGGTTCATGGGGGTAGAAGAATTTAAGGCAAAACAATCCATTTATTAGTTTTAAGTGGTGGAAAGAAGAATTAGTCTCTCAGAATATAATAAAACGAATGTGTTTATTGCTTGTCTTCGCTTACACCTGAGGGTATGCGCACGGCAGTTTGGGTTGTGCACCATTACTCTACTTCACCTAATGAAAGTACTACAGACTGGTTTCACTCAGAAGAAAAACTGTCAGTTAAATCACAAAACAGTGCTCCCATCTGACTGAACCAATGAAAATAGGTTCAATCGACAGAAAAACTAAAGACTGTTACCACTTGGAAAGGAAAAAATAAATTACTCAGTGAGTACTACACAAAAGCCACTGGACTGTGTCGAATGTTTTCATTCGATTGCTCCCTTAAATACGTGAAAGAAAAGAATGAACAAAAATCCCACCGCTACGTAAACCTACAGCCGAGTGATTCAATTGTTTCCATTCGGTTGCTTTCGTAGACTGGTTTCACTCAAAATAATGAATGAACAATTCAACAACCCATACGTAAAGATGCAACCGAATGCGTCAAATGTCTTCCAACAACCGACTGAACCGATTCTTTCAGTTGTTCTCATCAGTACCGAGAGGCACAATATTTGCAGGTTTGTGAGACAATGGAGGACCTCTGGTAGTGTTTTTAACAGGCAGTCACGAGGCCGGGTAAGTAGATTAGAACGTGTAAGAACATTGAATTAGTGCTTGTATCTTTTGAATACAGCCCCAAACGTTCAGCACAAACACTGCAGCTAGCACAATGTTGATCAGGCCGCTTTCTCGAACGTTGTAAGTTTCATCCTTAGAACCGTCTTATGGTTCTACAGTTAAGAGACATTGGAAGCTAAATAGACTCACTAACTCTAGTGACACTGCTGCAGTACTTAACCGAAATCACTATTTCTCCAACAAGTGACGATGTCCGATGAAGCAACCATGGTTCGATTCGGGTGACTGCCACCGATTTGTTGGAAAGGTCTGCAGGGGCGGACCACTGCGTTTCATCCGCCGCTACTGTGTCTCGCGTACTGAATCTACTTCAAGTGATAAAAGAAACATATTGAATGCAAACATAATAGTAATAACGTATTTAACTTTCATTACCCTGTGTTTCTCAGTTACGTGTGCTATTATGTTATCAATTAGGACTTTGGGTTCGTGTATAGTGCACGGAGTTACATGAATTTGTCGCGCCAAACGCGTTTCGCCTTTATTATTTGTAAGGCAACATGACTGACTTTAAATAAATACATTTTTTTACACTATTTCTTTTCTCATATTGGAAAGTGAAAGTTCTGGCACTTCCTGATTTTTTTATCGTGCGACAATTGTTTAAATTTCTACTTGCAAGTTTCTTGGATTATGATCTATAATTTTTCTTCTACTTATTGTCATTTGCAGTTTATTCTACACGGTAGTAGGAAGTGAGCATTTATTTACTCCATGATGGTGTACTGTTGATGCATTAAGATGTTCTGAAAGCGGCGCTCATATTCAAGACAATAAAAGCGCGTTAAAAGCTGTGAGCTATCAGGGGAAGTTAACCTTGCATTACTGAGCAACTGTTTCACCAGGTATCCAGTCTAGATTACCAAATTCCCAACCAGACTAACATTAATTATAATCTTTTAATAGTCATCTTACGACAAATATATATAAAAAGAGAATTTAAATAAAAAGAATTAAATCACTTTTGTATTTGGACAATTATTTTAACATTGATCATTGTTCCATTAAGATTTCAGCATATTAAACTTGATTCATAACTAAACTGGTGCCTTATTTAGGACTGTGAAAATGTGAGTTTGTAATTTTACGGAACACATCAAATATTGAGCCAAGATTGGGAGACTGCATACAACACTGCATTCATAAAATAACACACGAAGAACGTTGAAACATATGCAAGAGGAAATTAACCACAACCAACCGATTCAATTTTCACCCAAAGAATTTACATTCGTAGCCCAACCCTATCCGTCATGAAATTACCACACACTGGTATACTAAATTAATACTAAATCTCTGAGAAAACTTCCCGAAAAGAATAGCTGAGGGCTACTTTGATGCTTACACCACATGCTTCACGTGGTCAACTTGGTTTACAAATGGCTCTGAGCACTATGCGACTTAACTTCTGAGGTCATCAGTCGCCTAGAACTTAGAACTAATTAAACCTAACTAACCTAAGGACATCACACACATCCATGCCCGAGGCAGGATTCGAACCTGCGGCCGTAGCGGTCGCTCGGTTCCAGACTGCAGCGCCTAGAACCGCACGGCCACTCCGGCCGGCCAACTTGGTTTACACAAAGAGTGTAACTCTAGAATAATTTTGATAATTAAAATAAATTACATCGAAACGGAATTTACAAAAGAAAAACCTCGAACTGGTTACTATCGTCTTACTATTAACCTGATGGGTCAAACAATTGTGTAAGCACGTGGCACTAGTCTCACAAAGTACATCCCACGTGGGTTGAAAAGTTGCTATATTGAAAAATATTGTCAAGACGAGACGTTATAATCTCACGCACATTCGCATTTAAGATTGATGATTTAGTTAGAATTACGGATCATCAACACGTGGTTCCACTTTACTGACAAAGTAGTGACAAAGCAACTACTGGAAGATATTCTGAACTTCACACTCGAATTACACTGCGTTCCAATTTAAGATAAGATATTTTAGATCTAAACCTGAAACAAAGGTGATTAAATTTTCAGTTAGGCTCAACTTAAGAAATCCATTGTCCTAAGGACTTAGCAGAGACGCGCTTAGCCGGAGATCTTACCACTTCAGACGCTCGCCAAGGACAGACTGCCCGTGGGCCCCTACCAAGGGTGCTTCCACAGATGCAAAACGGAAGTGACCAGAGAGGCAGCTTCCTATACCAACATGACAAGGTACAGACACGACCATACTAAGAATAGAAACCTCTTTGCTTTTAGAAAGCGTAGCTACCTGTTCCGACGTTGGTCCTACTGTTCTCTAGCAGACAGGCTTGTCTGCTACCATCAAGCATACAACTAGAAATACATTTGCTCATTCATTCTTTCACACAGAAGGGAAGGGGGATGACAGTATCTTATCATATACAGTACATAAAAGAAAGCGGATGTAGGTTCCGTATGAGACTGTGTGACATGAATTACATATAAACTCTGTTTTAAAGTGTAGTAGTGTGACAGATCGTTCTTGTTTATCTGTAAAAGTCACACGTTCCACTGCTTCCTCTCCTCCCAGATAGAAACATCGCAGTAAATTTAGAAGTGGAATGTATGCCGTAAATGCAACAGATTTAAGATCTTAACATGAAAGGAATCCAACAGAGACCTTTCAATGTTTTGGATGTTATTGCCTAATGTTTAATCTTGTTGCCAACTGTTGAATGTGTAAATGTGATTTCCGTGATCTCTCTCTCTCTTCTCTCTCTCTCTCTCTCTCTCTCTCTCTCTCTCTCTCTCTCTCTCTCTCCGTGTGTGTGTGTGTGTGTGCGTGTGTGCGCGCGCGCGCTTTTTAGTCTATGTATTTACATATTTATGACAATGCACACATCAACAAAAACGCTCCGAAATGATCATATAAAAATGAATTAAAAATAGTAAAACAGAAACCAATTCACACACACGCACCCACCCACTCATCTAATTACCCACCTACTCCCACACTCGCAGAAAGACGCTCACACACACACACACACACACACACACACACACACACACACACACATCACAGATATCACAGTCACACATTCGGCGATTGACAATAACATTAAACAGTTCGCAACGACATTCAAAACATTTAAATAATTGCTCATACCCACTGTGGTGAAAATGAAATTGCGAATGGTAGTGAGCAGAAGAGCAGTTATAAAACCAGAAGAAGGACACATGTAGAGGAGCGTAGTAAGTAGAAAGCTTTTACCACGTTATAAAAATCAAAATGTGTTATCAGGAGAAAGAAAACTGGCGTTCTACGGATCGGAGCGTGGAATGTCAGATCCCTTAATCGAGCAGGTAGGTTAGAAAATTTAAAAAGGGAAATGGATAGGTTAAAGTTAGATGTAGTGGGAATTAGTGACGTTCGGTGGCAGGAGGAACAAGACTTTTGGTCAGGTGAATACAGGGTTATAAATCCAAAATCAAATAGAGGTAATGCAGGAGTAGGTTTAATAATGAATAAAAGAATAGGCGTGCGCGTAAGCTACTACAAACAGCATAGTGATCGCATTATTGTGGCCAACATAGACACGAAGCCCACGCCTACTACAGTAGTACAAGTTTATATGCCAACTAGCTCTGCAGATGATGAAGAAATTGATGAAATGTATGATGAGATAAAAGAAATTATTCAGATAGTGAAGGGAGACGAAAATTTAATAGTCATGAGTGACTGGAATCCGAGTGTAGGAAAAGGGAGAGAAGGAAACATAGTAGGTGAATATGGATTGGGGCTACGAAATGGAAGAGGATGCCGTCTGGCAGAATTTTGCACAGAGCATAACTTAATCATAGCTAACATTTGGTTCAAGAATCATAAAAGAAGGTTGTATACATGGAAGAATCCCGGAGATACTAAAAGGTATCAGATAGATTATATAATGGCAAGACAGAGATTTAGGAACCAGGTTTTAAATTGTAAGAAATTTCCAGGGGCAGATGTGGACTCTGACCACAATGAACTATGGATTAAAAGTGTAGAAACTGCAAAAAGGTGGGAATTTAATGAGATGGGACCTGGATAAACTGAAAGAACCAGAGACTGTACATAGTTTCAGGGAGAGCATAAGGGAACAATTGACAGCAGTGGGGGAAAGAAGTACAGTAGAAAAAGAATGGGTATCTCTGAGGGATGAAGTAGTGAAGGCAGCAGAGTATCAACTAGGTAAAAAGACGAGGGCTAGTTGAAATCCTTGGTTAACAAAAGAAATATTGAATTTAATTGATGAAAGGAGAAAATATAAAAATGCAGTAAATGAAGCAAGCAAAAAGGAATACAAACGTCTCAAAAATGAATTCGACAGGAAGTGCAAAATGCCTAAGCAGGGATGGCTAGAGGACAAATGTAAGGATGTGGAGGCTTATCTCACTAGGGGTAAGATAGATACTGCCTACAGAAAAATTAAAGAGACCTTTGGAGAAAAGAGAACCACTTGTATCGATATCAAGAGCTCAGATGGAAACCCAGTTCTAAGCAAAGAAGGGAAAGCAGAAAGATGGAAGGAGTATATGGAGGGTGTTTACAAGGGCGATGTACTTGAGGACAATATTATAGAAATGGAAGAGGATGTAGATGAAGATGAAATGGGAGATGAGATACTGCGTGAAGAGTTTGACAGAGCACTGAAAGACCTGAGCATAACAAGGCCCTGGGAGTAGACACCATTCCATTAGAACTACTGACGGCCTTGGGAGAGCCAGTCCTGACAAAATTCTACCATCTGGTGAGGAAGATGTATGAGACAGGCGAAGTACCCTCAGACGTCAAGAAGAATGTAATAATTCCAATCCCAAAGAAAGCAGGTGTTGACAGATGTGAAAATTACCGAACTATCAGTTTAATAAGTCACACCTGCATAATACTAACGCGAATTTTTTTCAGACGAATGGAAAAACTGACAGAAGCGGACCTCGGGGAATATCAGTTTGGATTTCGTAGAAATATTGGAACACGTGAGGCAACACTGACCTTACGACTTATCTTAGAAGAAAGATTAAGGAAAGGCAAACCTACGTTTCTGGCATTTGTAGACTTAGAGAAAGCTTTAGACAATGTTGACTGGAATACTCTCGTCCAAATTCTAAAGGTGGCAGGGATAAGATACAGGGAACGAAAGGCTATTTACTATTTGTACAGAAACCAGATGGCAGTTATAAGAGTCGAGGGACATGAAAGGGAAGCAGTGGTGGGGAAGGGAGTGAGACAGTGTTGTAGCCTCTCCCCAATGTTATTCAATCTGTATGTTGAGCAAGCAGTAAAGGAAACAAAAGAAAAATTCGGAGTAGGTATTAAAATCCATGAGGAAGAAATAAAACCATCGAGGTTCAAATGGCTCTGAGTACTATGGGACTCAACTGCTGAGGTCATTAGTCCCCTATAACTTAGAACTAGTTGAACCTAACTAACCTAAGGACATCACAAACATCCATGCCCGAGGCAGGATTCGAATCTGCGATCGTAGCGGTCTTGCGGTTCCAGACTGCAGCGTCTTTAACCGCACGGCCACTTCGGCCGGCCATTGAGGTTCGCCGGTGACATTGTAATTCTGTCAGAGACAGCAAAGGACTTGGAAGAGTAGTTGAATGGAATGGACATTGTCTTGAAAGGAGGATATAAGATGAACATCAACAAAAGCAAAACGAGGATAATGGAATGTAGTCGAATTAAGTCGGGTGATGCTGAGGGAATTAGATTAGGAAATGAGACACTTAAAGTAGTATAGGAGTTTTGCTATTTGGGGAGCAAAATAACTGATGATGGTCGAATTAGAGAAGATATAAAATGTAGACTGGCAATGGCAAGGAAAGCGTTTCTGAAGAAGAGAAATTTGTTAACATCGAGTATAGATTTAAATGTCAGGAACTCGTTTCTGAAAGTATTTGTAGCGAGTGTAGCCATGTATGGAAGTGAAACATGGACGATAAATAGTTTGGACAGGCAGAGAATAGAAGCTTTCGAAATGTGGCGCTACAGAAGAATGCTGAAGATTAGATGGGTAGATCACATAACTAATGAGGAGGTGTTGAATCGAATTGGGGAGAAGAGGAATTTGTGGCACAACTTGACGAGAAGAAGGGACCGGTTGGTAGGACATGTTCTGAGGCATCAAGGGATCACAAATTTAGCATTGGAGGGCAGCGTGGTGGGTAAAAATCGTAGAGGGAGACCAAGAGATGAATACACTAAGCAGATTCAGAAGGATGTAGGTTGCAGTAGGTACTGGGAGATGAAGAAACGTGCACAGGATAGGATAGCATGGAGAGCTGCATCAAACCAGTCTGAGGACTGAAGACCTCAACAACAACAACACCCACTGTGGTGCAAATGAAATTGCGAATGGCAGTGAGCAGGAGAGCAGTTATAAAACCAGAAGAAGGACACATGTAGAGGAGCGTAGTAAGTAGAAAGCTATTACCATGTTATAAAAATCAAAATGTGTGGGAACTGCTTATAACATCAGTGTACAATGGTCAGTGTGTCTAAAAACAAATATGTGTGTATTTCAACTCACTTATGATTGCTTTCAGATAACAGAGGCAATAACAGTCTTTTGTATATGTGCTGTCTGTTCTTTCGAGCATGTCCAAAAGAACAGACACCACATATTATTAAGGCGGGGACGGCCAGTCATCACTTCGTGTGAATGGAAATCGCGTTCGAACTCTTACGAGAATCGGCGAAATGCCACGAGTAGTTACGATGAAGGGGAACGCGGCAGGCCATCAGTAGTCTATGGATAACTTGAGAATTTGGGTCTAATGGTAGGCGTGTTTGGATAGTCTGTGCAGGCGCGATGACCACTGTGTCCGGAAGGCGCACTGGTCAGCACATCTGCCTTGTGAGCGGGAGGGCCAGAATCCAGTTCCCGTCCGGGGCAAATTTTCCACTTCCCCACGTTGATTTAAATCAGTTCCCATTGGCAGGTGAAGTCTTTAATAGCTTTGTGTTTGACACATTCCTCTCATTGAGGTCTAAGTAGATGAGTCGAATGTCATACTTATTAACAAAATAGTAATTTAATACAGTAGTGAAATGCAAGTGAATAAATTGTCCTTTACTACAGCATGTGACACATATTGGTAGACGTCAATACACATTGAAAATAACTTCCTGCAAATATTATGTGTTTGATTAGATGTTCCGCTAAAGGCGGTGGGATGCCTTCCTTAAAACGTATTAAGATGTCGTGCAGAATGATACTTCATTCATGGCGAATGGCTGAAATGGTAGTAACTATAACGACAGGGAAACAATTTTTCCTTCACTTAACAACAGAAACAGAAATCCGGAGTTGTTGCGTCTCGTGAACGGGGGTAGCTACGTCACATCAACAAAGCGGGTCATGACGAATTTTGGAAACGTTTGTGGGAGTAAGGTGTGATGCGTTAGACGTTACAAAATTCTGCTGAAACCCGACCTTATCCGTCAACACTGTCGCAGTAAGGCTTGATGTGTTAGATGTTGCAAAATTCTGTTGATCTTATCTGTCAACAGTAGCAGCCGGCATCAATGTTACCACACGTTCAGATGACGTCATTCTGAAACAAAAACAGGTACAAATAATAGCACAGATTTCATCTGCACACCATACTGCAATCGGAATCCCCTGAGACCAGCACAGGAGGCCTTGCTTATTAACATACACAGTCATTAAAATGGTTGCTTCATCGGACATCGGTAGTTGTTGGAGAAACAGTGATTCTCGGTTTGCAAATGCAGCAATGTCACTGCGGTTTGCGAGTCTATAATACCTGTTACTGTATTTCAAATCTGAACTATCGGACATTTATATGGATGATCATTGAATAAGCGCCCCAATGAACGTCGTGACAGTTGTGATGTTTGTGCTGAACGTTTGGGACCGCATTTAAATGATACGCGCATTTATTTAATGTTCTTACTCGCTCGAACACAACTTCCCCCGCCTCGTGACTGCCTGTTCAAAACACCACCAGTGGTCGTTTACTGTCTCACACACCTGCGAGTACTGTGGCTCTCGAGTGAAGCCAAATGACGATCATTAGTGTTCTGACGAAAGCGCTCTGTGTCTCCGTGACAGAACCACATAGGATAGAAGCATCCGGCGCAGCTGTTGGCATCCGCACAGACGGCCGCTGCGTTGAAAACTAACTGCCTGATTCCTTCCTACTCATTGATGTACGCAAGGACATAATTCCAAGCTCTTTTGCTCCTCGTTCTCAACCGCAGTTGGCCTTTACAGTAAGCATTTGTACTTCTAGTTGTACGGCACTGTCTATACTCCATGCATGGCAAAGAATACTTCGTGTACGACCGTTCACCCCATCCCTCCCTTACCATTCCGGCACCTAAAGCCACCATGCATGCTTGTTTCTCTCTAATATGCTGTTCAAGATATTTGACGAAATGTACGTGGGAGGGAGCAGTATATTGACTGATCCTTCTAGGAACCTGCACTGTCTGCATTGTAACAGGAAACAGCACTGTGATGAACAACACCTGTCTTCTGGTGTTTCCCAGTACAGCCGTATGAGCAACTCCGTATGACGCTTTCGTGCTTGCTAAAGCAACTTGTGTGAGGGAATGTTCCTTTTGTTCTGTGTTTAGTATTTCATTCCTATCTAGTAAGCGTACCAGAGTAACTAAAAATCGATGTGGCAGGTATTTATTTATTTTAGTGTTTTATAATTTCGAATACATAATTTTGTATGTTTAGTAACAGTAATTACTTTTTAATGATCGTAAGCTTATTGCTGTTTACCTCATACGTGTGTCAATTATGCCAGGCAATGGGGTGAAAAACCTAGACACAGGACTCAATTAGTGAAACAAGTTTCGAAAGTTGGTTTTTTTGACAATTAACAACGTTATGCGAAGTTTCTTTCAAACTCGGGTTTTATTTGGTAACATTTCATTTGTATAGCAAAAAAATGGCTCTGAGCACTATGGGACTTAACATCTGAGGTCATCAGTCCCCTAGAACGTAGAACTACTTAAACCTAACGAACCCAAGGACATAACACACATCCATGCCCGAGGCAGGATTCGAACCTGCGACCGTAGCGGTCGCGCGGTTCCAGACTGAAGCGCCTAGAACCGCTCGACCACACCGGCCGGCTTTGTATAACATGCTGATTACACTAGCATTAAGGATATAGCTTGTAGCAATATACGTAACTCATCTGTCCGTATTTTATTTAACATTTCATATTGATAGTAGCTGTTTACATTTAATGTATCTGGTTTTAGGACTACGGGAACTCTACTTGGCACTCTCCAGAGGTGAAGCCTTTTCATGGTCTCGAGGAACCAGCCGTCACGCAAAGTGCCGTCTTCCCAGCAGCAGACCACACAAACAGCCAAGCGAACTTTCAACGCTAATCCTGATCTTCAGACTGCGCTCCACAGGCTACATATATGGCCGCAGATGCGTCGTTAATGGGTCTTACTCCACGTTTTCGTGGGACTGCAGTGTGGAGGTCAGACCAAAATATCCATAATTCCTTGCAAGCGAGTCTACCTATGGGAATGTTGCTACACTGTTTTCATTTCCGAAAACAGAAAGCTCATTGGTGGATACATTATTTCTTATACGTGAAGAAAGAAAATCTATCCACATTGGCAGCTGAACCTATTGAAAGCAGTCTATCATCTAACAATGCCGTAGGATTAAATCCTACCAAGATAATATGTAAAATGAAACAAAAACAGTTTTGTTTCTCTGAGCATTTTGCAAACTGAATCTGGGTTTATCATCAGCATTCCGCATTATAACGGTTAAGGGTCCTCACGTTCAGGCTTAGGACGTCCCAGGGGAGAAAGCTTTATTGAAGTGGGCCTAAGCGCACGGTGGAAGGGTCTGCATGCCTTGTAGAAGGCGACGGCTTTGCAAACGCTCTCATGGCAGCAGGAAAGGTCGCGTAAGCTAGGCGGTCTTCGTCGAAAGAGCGAGACGAAGGGTTTCCCACAACGCAGGGCGAAATCAGCTTCCGAGAGGGAGCAAAGCCCTGACCATTCAGTCACGGTGAAGTGGCAGTCTCAGTACTGGACTCACACTGCATAGCGCTCGAGGCGTAGTCAGGAAAGATCACAATTCCCGTAAGCTCCGTAAGAGCTAAGGCCGAGAGGGTTCACTCGTGAACACTGCAGCAAAGGCGAAGAAAAGGAAAAACACTGCGTTTAGAAATTATGAAATGTTAACACCAACGAATCAGAACTGTAAACAAAAGCCTTCTCTTTAGCAGGCAGTGTTCGTACCTAATGGGCCACCCATTCATTACCTCCGATCCGCACTCATAGTTTTTCATCTGTATCTACGTACGTGAGTAGTTGGAAAAGTTTCCGACTTCAGCATAAAGACAGCGCCACTTGTCAACAAAAGCTGAGAAATTTGTTTGTGCAAACGTAATAAGATACTCACCAAAATTTAGGCCAGTTTTGACACACAATTGATGTTTGATAGTGACTTTAGTGAGCTGACGCGTTCTTGTAAAAATGGACAAGAAACGAGTATCGAACAATTAGATTCTTTTACTTTTGAAGGCAGTACAAAAATGGTACAGATGGCTCTGAGCACTATGGGACTTAACTGCTGAGGTCATCAGTCCCCTAGAACTTAGAAGTACTTAAACCTAACTAACATAAGGACATTACAAGCATCCTTGACCGAGGCAGGATTTGACCCTGCGACCGTAGCAGTCGCGCGGTTCCAGACTGCAGTGCCTAGAACCGCTCGGCCACCCCGGCAGGCGAAGGCAGTACAGACACAGTCATTAAAATGGTTGCTTCATCGGACATCGGTAGTTGTTGGAGAAACAGTGATTCTCGGTTTGCAAATGCAGCAATGTCACTGCGGTTTCCGAGTCTATAATACCTGTTACTGTATTTCAAATCTGAACTATCGGACGTTTATATGGATGATCATTGAATAAGCGCCCCAATGAACGTCGTGACAGTTGTGATGTTTGTGCTGAACGTTTGGGACCGCATTTAAATGATACACGCATTTATTTAATTAAATTAAATACGAGTTGGACGCTGTCTACGGAGACCCTGCACCATCACCCACCACAGTGAAATCTTAGGCAGCTGAATTTAAACGTGGCCATACCGGGCTGTGTGACGATTAAAGTTCGGGACGGCCAGAAACTGCAGCCGCTGCAGATAACTTGGATTAGGTTCTCCAAATGGTGCTAGACAACCGTCTAGTTAGGTGAGAGAGATATCAGAGGCCATGAGCGTGTTTGTTACATATTGATTGAAACTTTAGGGACGATAAAGACGAATGCATGATGGAAAGCCATGACTAATCACCCTACGCTGTCTGAGACAGAGTTTGTCATGGCGAAAATCTACCAACTGTAGCTGGAACTGCTTGACCAGTCTCCTTTCTTACCAGATTGACTCTAAGCTGCTTTTTTCCTTGTTCCATCGGCAAAAAGCTGAGCTCGGACAGATATTTTCATCGAATTATTTGGCCATCACACCCATAAACAATTGTTTTGCGAATAAACGTAAGTATTATTCGACCGGCTTAAAGAGATGGGAGTATAGTTGGGGGAAGTGTACAAACTTACAAAGAGAATATATTGATAAATTAATATAAATTTTAAGAAAATCTATTATTTTTTTATTAGGCAGGAAACTTTTCGGACAACATTCGTACGTCCTCCGCAAGCCACCATGGAGGCATGGCGAAGGGTACTTTATACTGCTGCTAGTCATTTGCTTTCCTTATCCCACGGAAATGGAATGAGGGGAGAA
This sequence comes from Schistocerca piceifrons, assembly GCF_021461385.2. Lineage (NCBI taxonomy): Eukaryota > Metazoa > Arthropoda > Insecta > Orthoptera > Acrididae > Schistocerca > Schistocerca piceifrons. The sequence continues at coordinate 283,617,456 of NC_060143.1, forward strand.
CGACGGTCTATATTCCTCTGTAGGAGCTGTAATTTCTCTTAGCTTGCCCTCGCGGCCTTACACACAATGTTCGTTTTTGGCAGTAGGATCACTGTATAGTCAACCGTAGAATCTGGGACTCTAAATTTTCTCAGCAGTATGGCGAAAAGAATGTCGTCTTCTTTCCAGGAACTCTCACTTGAGTTCCCGGAACTTTTCCGTAGCACTCGCGTGTTGACGTCTCACACAAGTAATACATCTAGCCGCACGCCTCTGAATGTCATCGGTAGCTTTCTTTACTCTTACCTGTTGGGGATCCAAAACGCTCAATCAGGAATCAAGAACGAGGGAAAGTAACGTACTGTATGCAGGCTCTTTTATGGAAAAGCTACACTTTCTTTGCATGCAGCCAAGAAACCGATTTCGAGCATTTGCCTTTCCTGCAACCTAAGACGTTTGCTCTCTACTACTTTACAAACTTGACAGGAGCTATCCTGCACATTTTGCGGAACTAGAAATTCTAAATGAAAGCATAATTCGGAAAAATCAATTAGTCACAGAATAAGGATTTGTTGCAAAAATCAATCTTTGACTCTGCAGTGGAGTGGTTTTGAAAATTTAAGTACCACCGATGCTATAGTCACTCAAAGACGACTGGTAGCTGCATTATCAGTGGAGAGTCCTATAAAGCATGACGGGGACGGGGGGAGGGGGGGGGGGGGAAGAAGAAAACAGTTCAGTCGTTGTCATACTTGCGGAACCTCATTGGCTTTCGGGGCAAGGGTGCAAGTTTCCCGAAACGGCTGTCTGTAAACCGTTCGCGTGCTGCTGTGGTCAAAAAGCACACCATGCAGGGCAAACTGTCGCCATCCAAAACCGGTACCGAAGCAACTGTGGTACACTGCGGGCCTTAGGTGACAGGGGCGAACCACGGTTGTGGAGATGTGTACTGGCGAACAGACGTGCGACTGTTGAGCAAATGGCCTAGGTGGCCTGTATGAACCAAGGGGCTACCAACAGCGTCTCCTTGACTACCGTTCAGCTAACATTGCTGCATATGAGCCTCAGTAGCAGGCACTTGGTTCATGCCACCACGCTGACTTCTCTTCATGGCCAACGAAGGCTGGAGTTTCCACGCCAGTATCGCGACTGGATGCCCATTGACTGGCGACAGGTGGCCTTTTCAAATGAATCACGTTTTATGCACCATCTGCGAGATGGCCACTGGTGCGCACAGCTTGACACGTCTGAAAGCAAACGAAGAAGGAGGGTTATGATCTAAGGAACTTTTTCCTGGAATTCACTCGGTGATTTCGTTGTTCTGGAAGGCACAATGGGTCAAGGCAAGTATGCAAGTATCCTAGGGGATCATGTGACGATGTCCGATGAAGCAACCTAGGTGCGATGGCTACCAAAAAGATAATGCAACGTGTCACACAGCTCGTAGTGGCCGTGCACTGATCGGAGAGAATCCCGGATGGGTTTACGTTACTCCCCTACCCACCAGTCTCTCTGGATTTAATCCCAATCGAGAATCTGTGGGAGCACCTATGTAAGTAGGCTGCTTAGTTTTTTATGTTGGTAACGCCACGTAGCGCTCTGTATAAAAATCACTGACTGTGTTGTGTGAAGTCTGTGGCTGGTTGGCATTGTTGGAACGTTCGCTATTGTAGTGTTGGGCAGTTGGATGTGAACACCGCGTAGCGTTGCGCAGTTGGAGGTGAGCCGCCAGCAGGGGTGGATGTGGGGAGTGAGATGGCAGAGTTTTGAGAGCGGATGATCTGGACGTGTGTCTATCAGAGAGAGTAAATTTCTAAGACTGGATGTAATGAACACACACACACACACACACACATATATATATATATATATATATATATATATATATATATATATATATATATATGACTTTTCAACCCTATTAAGGTAAATACATTGTTCTCTATCAAAATCTTTCATTTGTTAACTGTGCCTATCAGTAGTTAGTACCTTCAGTAGTTAGAATCTATTATTTAGCTGGAAGTATTGGCGCTCGCTGTATTGCATTAGTTCGAGTAGCGAAGATTTTTGTGAGGTAACTGATTCATGAAAGGAATAAGTTATTGTTATTCAGGGCCATTCTTTTGTAGGGATTATTGAAAGTCAGCTTGCGTTGCGCTAAAAATATTGTGTGTCAGTTTAGTGATGATCAGCATAAGTAAAGAGAGAAATGTCTGAGTACGTTAAGTTTTGCTCAACTGTTTGAAAATCAAATAACGTAATGGGTTTACCAGCACAGTAATTCACTAATTTTTCTAAGGGGATGTTTCACCGCGAACGGGCTGTTCGCGCCATTAATCCTCCACCGAGAAACCTATCGCAGCTGGCCACAATACTGTTGTCCGCATGATTCCACATCCATGCCGGTACCTTCCAGAACCTTACTATCCTGCAGCGGATCTCGCTGCGAAAGGTATTACTCAGGTTGTGACGGCACATTGTATAACGGGATGTCTGTCTATGGCTCTCTTTAGGGAACAATACCCATGCACCAGTGCGGAAGGGTGCAACAGGCGCCGCTTCCCATCGCACCATTCTTCTCTCTGTGTGCATGTCTCGCAGTGGATCGAACTGCAAAAGGTGTTATTCAGGTTTTGACAGGTGGTTGCATAAATGCGACTGGACAGTGTATAAAGGGAGATCTGTCAATGGCTCCTCTCTAGAGAACACAAAACCCATGCAGTGCCGTCACCAGTAGGACAGAGAGCATAAGCGTCGCTTCGCCTCGCTTCACGTCATTCTTCTATCAGCGGCAGTCAATATGCTGTACTTCCCGTCCCAACAGACTCAGCGAGAAGGGTCTTCTTATCGTGAACATGACGTAATCAACAATGTTTACGGCGGAGTCGCCACTGAGAATTTTAAAAAAGCTAAAATACTGAAGAGGTGGTCATCCGAAAAGCGCGACATCCTCGTAGAAGTTAGAAAGAGAGCTGCATCCAGCAGTGTACGCCAGAGAGCTGATGATGATGAGAGCGATGACGGTGAGGCGATGGTTAAGTGTGGATCCAGAGTGTAGTCCAGTGAAGGCAGCAATGCTAGAGATGCAGCCTGTCACATAATCCTACTAAGCTTTGTCCCGAAAATGCAACGTACTGCGCCGTGTTCAAGATTTCCGACCCTTTAGCCTTCTGAACACAGACCACAAAATTACGAAATGTTTATCGTAATGAAGATGAAATCGGTAATGGGTGAAGACATTAGTCCCTACCAAACATGTAGAGTCACTCGTCGCAAGATTTTCCATGTAGCGTCTGTACGTAGAGATATAATAGCACAAATAATGCAGTCCATAGACTGTCGGTGGGCACGGTGTCGACAGATTTTGCTAACGCTTTCGGCCGTATAAGCCACACGTACCTGCTACGTGTGACGGAAAAAATGGGGTTTGGAGGACAGTTTATCAAGATAATACAAAACCTACTCACGGGAGCAAGATCTGTAGTGACGATAAATGAATGGGAAACTCTACCTACCCCTACCCTCAGGTCAGTTAGTCGAGGTTGTCCTCTGTTTATGTTCTTTGACCCCATTGCCATAGATCCTCTTCTCACGACAATAGATCGGTCGGCAAGACGGGTACAAACGTACAACACTGCTTTCAAATGCATAGCATATGCAGACGATGTGGGGGCTTTCATAATGCCGCCAAAGACTCGATTTGCACCTCTGTCCACCAGTACGAACTCACATCTGCAGTACTGACCAACAAGCGCAAAATTGTGCTAATACACGTCGGTCTGCTCGGCACCGATGTCGCTTAACCATGTTAATGCGTTGTGCAGGACCGCAAGATGGTGGGCCTAGATGTAACTGCGTGCCCGCAGGAAATGCAGGCACGAAACTCGAGGAGGATTCTCAATTCCATCAAGGACCTCTGCGGAAGCTATAACAACTCGGCGCTTAAACCTCCACCAAAAAGTGATCGTTGTCAACGCCTTGATTCTCTCCAAGGTCTGGTACCTCGTCGAGCACTTAAGTGCGCCGAAGCTCCTGTGCAGATAAATTTCACAGGCCATTTATTGGCTCCTGTGGAGGGATGATATATTTATGGTGTGCACAAGAACCTGTGTCTTAGATAGGACACTGGAGGGCCTCGGACTCGCTGAATTTCCCCGCAAGTCCTCGGTACTGGTAGTTCATCGCACAGCCTCCTTACAGGTCAGGAAACCGAGTGGAACAACAGAAGCACTGCTTGCACTATATCGTCCAACGGCCATGATTGCGGAAATTCCTTTCCTGTTATCATACATCATAGACTATTTCCTCAACAGGAATCACCTAGTAGTGTCTGTCACTGAAAAATACAGGTCGGTCTGCAATCTCTATATGGCCTTGCTAGGGCGACATCCAGTGCCCTAGCTCGAGTTTCAGCTATCTTCAGAATTGCGGCCCAACGTTAACAACCCTATATTACCATCAGATATGAACGTACTTAATAAAAAATACGATACCAACAAAACAACATCTGATTGAAGTCACCCTCCTGGATTTAGCAAACTATAGTGCGTGCAATAGATCTTAGACCAAGACCACCGCTCCCTATGCCCCAACATGACAGCAGTCTGGGAAACATGTCGGGTAATGGTGGCATTCGTCAGTGGGACCACACCTGCATCCTGTAACCTGATTTCAGACCGTTTCCGAGGCCGAGGCACAAGTCGATGGTAAGGCTTCAAGGCCACACGGCCTTTGCTTTAATAGACCAAAAACTTAGCAACGCTGTTTCATAACTCTCTTATTTATGGGTACAACACCACACAATAAGACCAGTAAATAGCGATAGGATTTTATTCGAAAACTATCTAGCAACGGCTCTAGAACAAGGATATAGCACGGTACTCCAACATTGACATAAAACTCCACCTTGTACGTAAAAGATCTCTGAACTGAAAAGTACCAACAAGGAATTCTCTGATAAGCTTCGACCATCGCGACTGATTTTATTCAGACCACACGTTTGATTTCGCAACCGTTTGCTGCTCCTAGTATATACATAACCTTGATGGGAACACGTTTCACAATCGGCTTTGTCCTAATAGTGGTGTATACAAAAAGATAAGACGAAAGAAAGAAAGAAAAATGATACGAGGACGTTAGACACCAGATGAAAATCGTATCAAGGGTACCCAATCTGTCAATGACTCATACGCGCACATTCTCATCTGGACAGAGTTACCTTTACACAACTTATTTTCGTATCATGCCTTTTTTTTATAATCTTGTTGCCTACTTGAATAACATGAGAGACTTTGTCTTACAAATTTTCTGTTTCGCTTCTCTCAGTATTCAAGTCTTCCACTTTAAAGTGCTTAGTCTGACTCAAGTAGACATATTTCAAGTAAAAAAATAATAAAACCTGGGAACTGTTTTATTTTAAAATTACGTAACAGAAGAACAGGAACTGTTTTATTTTAAAATTATATAACCGGAAAATTCCAGCTATGCATGGACTGAGTCTCAGGCATCGTGATCTGCTGATCACCACCCGGTTGATGACCATGTCTACAATTTTCATACATATTGCTTTCTTTAAACAATGTGCTGGAAGTGGTTGGTTCCATGAGGACAAGTACATCAATAGCATAATTCGACGGGCATTTTTCAATGCTTACAGCTCAGGATGTCACGATTCCGAAGCTTCGAAAAGCGCACGGTAAGTTAAAACTCCACCGTATCCCACAAATTCTAAGTCACACTCCAAAGTATTGTCATAGAGACGACTTAGTGTGTAACAGTTTGAAAGTAACACCTTACCATATTACGAGAAAAGCAAATGAGAACGTGTTAGGCGTACAGGAATGATGTACAGCGCAAACATGTACACCGCAATCAAATCACCATCTATAATTCACAGGGCATCATGCGACATCCAGTGATTGTAAAATGGCATGCAAAAGTTTAGGTTGCCTACATTACTTGTTACCTACAAAAGAAGCGTCAGTATTAGCACGGGAATTAAAGCGTAATTCTATTTTCTGTTTGATTTAACACGAAAACTGACCGTTTCCGTATACATATTCCAATGCAAACCTTCGCTCACTGGGTCTCCTCTACACGTTCTGTAAGTAAATAATAAGATTGCTGTACAGCTTGTACAAGGGCGGGACAAACATATGGAAATCCTGAGACAAATGCATGCTTGAACTTTAATCCATATGCCAGCCCAGCCCATAAGTTGCTCTGTTGTATATGTGAGGCACATGTGCAACGGTCTCAGCGTTACGCTGTGTCAGCCGTGGTCGCAAGAGTGTTCTGTGTCGTTGTGACTGCATTATGTCGGAGCTAAGTGAATTCGACTGTGGGCAAACTGTAGGTGCTCCCATGATAGGTGGTTCCGCTACCAACGTAGCCAAAGTGTTTGGTATTTAAAAAAGTGGCACTGTATCCAACAGTTACACTGCCTAGAGGAAAAGAGGAAAAAACATCGTATACTAAGTCACAAGGCGGGCGAGAGTATGTTGCGTGATGGCGATGGCTGCAAAAATTACTGCAGAACTGAATACCGTACTCTGTCAGCACCAAACAGCACAACGGGAGCTTCTTATGCAGGGAACTGCAGGGGGATCTGGAATTTCAAACCATTCAGTAGTCACGCTAATGGCCGTAACAAGACAACTGCAACGCAATCTTCGTACTGGTTAAAGTTATAACTCAATCTGGTACGAAGATTACCGTCACTTCTCATGTCCTACAACTTCTGCATGCTACCCTCTGTAGTAATGGCTAAACAATTTCGTGTGGTCCACGAAATTACGCGTCCCTGCGAGTTACTGCTGGGGTATAAATCATTTCTAGCAGGTGGTTTTAACCAATCCGTAAAAATTTGAACGCAACGAATAACGTAATTTTTTTTTTTTTGAAAGCACTGCAGGAGGCACCTATGAATGGCTTAATAGGGAGCATAGAGCATAGAGCCATTATTTACTTTCATGACCCAGCATTGAACTGTGGTACTGACTTTCACCTATTCTTTACGATGAAGGGAGGAAATAATGTTATAGGGTATAAGGTAAATGATATTTATTCAATACCGATGGCATTTCAATAACAAGCCGTGTGTCTGTTGGAATATGCATCGTCACAGCTGCTCTCTCTAGTTCACATGATTCAATTTCACCACATAATTATGGAAAGGGAGAGGGGAGCACAGACCTGGCTTCAATGTAATTTTATGCAGGCACACAATTATACTTAACCCATGCTTATTACAATCAGTTACTAAAGGTCACGCAGAACAAGCTCAGAAAAGACACTACAAGCGAGCTCGGTTAGAGCGGTAGAGTATTTTTGCTAAAACTTATGCTGAAGAATCGGTAGCAAGTGATGCACTTAACTATGAATGAATCTTGCGTTGAGAAACAACAGCACGTTACTGCTCTCGGAGGAAGAACATTTACTATCATGAGGCGGGAAAATTTTGCAAGTATTTATTCCATCAATAGGCATTAAAATCTGAACTTTTCTGGATACCAGAGTTTAACCCATATATTTTCTGTAACGAGCCAAATTTCCAGAAAATCAAATCAAATAGTTATGGAGGGCACAAGAAACATTAAATAATTATCATATTAATACTATTCCACACACGTGGCCAAGTGGCGTTAGCCAACAGAAATGCTAAAAATACGGACACACAAGATTATTCCTTTCTTATCATACACTCGCCCACTACCGTATGGTTATGCACTAGTCTACTATGCATTTTCAGACCGAAACTACACTTTACCAATGTGGCGCTTGCTCCAAGGAATCACGTGGCGTGAAAGCAAGTACACAAAGGAAACAAATGTGAAATAAATAAAAATCCCGCAAATATTACTGTAAAAGGAAGACCACAATAAAATACATTAAATGAGTGAACGTCTATTAAACACCGACAGCGTGAGCTTAAGGCCCATGGTGCGTGTCCTAACCAAGTCACAAGCGCAAAGTTCTTACTCAAATGTGACAAAATTATGAAATTTAACCCCCTTCTAGGGGTTTGGTGGTAATCTCACAACTGGTTTCAACATCTGGACTTTATTGTTAGCAGTTTTGAGACATTCTGATACCTTGGTTAACATTACCAAAATCGAGAACTGCATCTCCACGTCTGTCCAGTGCCGCTACCCAGGAACAAGTGAGCCAGTGAAACCTCGCCTAACCGTTGTCCGTTCTAAAGGTGGTGGAGGGGATGGTTCGCCAACCTGACAGAGCCAATCATCACGACCTCTCTGACCTCACTTGCATACTATCTTTGCCAAACTTGTTCGCATTTAGGGGTTGGTACTCTCCTACCGCAGAACCACTCTACTCATGCAGTACTACGACGTCTGATCAAAGATTTCTGCTACTTCACAAAATATCTTATTCATACAGTCCACGGTCGTATAAGGTAAAGGATGCAAGGAAGCGAGGCACACACGAAATAAAAAATCAATAAATAAATAAATAAACACCGCTTCGTCCATTCTCTTCTGCTTGTTAATCGCGGACTTACTTCTGCAAAATAAAAACACTCTCGCCATAATTCTCCTGTACCAGAATTTATTGAGAGAAATATGGAACGGGACATGAAGTTTCGTTTCACAACGTAGTGGCGAAACCATAACATCTATACTATATAGCAGTGAAAGAACGTCATTTGACTGGACGAGCCATATTCCACACTGTTACAACTTCTGGTCGAGCTTACGTCGGAAGAGCGAAACATTTCTGGGTTCGGTGGTGATATTCCGAGCCACATCGTGGCATTCCACGCACACCATGGGTATTCTGCAAGTTCTTATTAGTGCTGACGATAATGTGACCATTTTGGTTGATTAGGCCAAAGCCATGGTACAATGTTGGTTTGTCAACGCTGATGCTCAGTTCCAAGACGACAGGGCTCCTGATCACACAGTTCAAATCGTCCAAGACTAGTTTTGTGAACTTTGTCGAATCTGCTGTGGTCACCGCAGTCACCGGATATTATTATTGAGTCTTTGGGTTCTGCTTTTGAGATAAGTGTACCTGTTCCCTATTCACATGCATCATTGTTACCGAATCGTCAGTATTTTGTTGGAATAATGGGGTAGATTCCCTTGATAGCCATGCGGGACCACTATTTTTTTTTTTTTTTAATTCTGTTACGGCTGGAAGCTGCTTTGAATGTCAGCGGCTTTCTTACATCGAAATAGGCACGGTAATGTGTTTTCTTGTCCACGCCGTGTGTATGCGATAAATGACTAGGCACCACTGAAGTCGCAACATGCAGCGCCGGGACGTCAGGTCTCTTCCACAACCACAGAACAACCAAACAACACGAGTACCTCTACCAAAAGCTCGCACATTTTAATATCCTTGGACGCCGCTAATACCTGGAAGAAGCTTCCTTTGAACTTTTCTTCTTATCGCACGTACTGCGGCGCAACTTCTTGAACAGACCGCAACGGCCTGAAAGCTTACTCATCGAACACTCGGCAAGGCGTGAGTAGCCGGGAGCATTAGCGACGATTGGCGGGGGCGTGGCAGGGAGGCGGCGCCGCTGTTTTTATTAGGGCGGGCGCCGACAGACAGCCCGCACCGCAGCAGGTGATTGATGCTCCGAGGCGCTCACTCACGTGATTGCGGACGCAGCCTACAAAGGCGCCGGGGTGCGTCAGGCGTCAGCGGCGGGGCGGTCGCCCGTTCTGCACTCCGCGCGCCTCCCAGTGTTAGCGCCTCTGGTCTGTTACCGTAATGAACACTGCGTCTAACAAGGAATTTTGTTACGCAGTCTTCTCGGCCACCTCTCACGAATCCACAAGGAAATGGGTGGAACATGAGCGATGTGTGTATGGTGTTGCAAGAGCAGGAAGAGACATAACTTTTTATTGCTACTACATTAAGTCAACATCTGTGCGGTTGTACAGAGTCTGCTAAAGAGTTACAGAGGGCCAACAGTAATTACAATGAAACTGATTCAATATTCCACCCCCCCAATAAAAGAAGAAGGTCAGTACACAGTGAAATACCTAGAGAACGTAGAATAATCTCCCCAAAGTGAAAACATAGGTAAAATAGTCTTTGTGCGATACTCATTCTTCCACAAGCTGCGACATGGTCGCGAATGGAACAGTGATCCAGAAAGTGTACGTTTGTGACTACTACACTGCAGCCTGCTTTGAGCAGTGGCGCTATTGACAAGCTGACTCTAATACGAGGGTAATCCCAAAAGTAAGGTCTCCTATTTTTTATAAGTACATAGACCTGTTTATTTCTACAATGGTTCACATCAGTTTAGAGCTTGAACATTTAACTATTTTTCGACATAATCACCATTTCTGTCGATGCATTTTTGCAGACGCTGTGCCAGTTTTTGTATGCCCATGTCATACCAGCTCGCCACCATTCTGTTCAGTTATGAACCTCTTCTTTCACCTCGCCGCCGGAGCTGAATCGATTTCCGGCCAAATGTTCTTTTAACCTAGGGCACTGGGTGCCAGGTCAGGACTATAGGGTGGGATGGTGATTATGTTCCACTGAAACTTTTGCAGAAGAGCAACGGTTTACCGATCGATGTGTGGGCGAGTTTTGTCATGGAGAATGTGTACGCCCTTGCGCAACATTCCTCTTCTCCAGTTCTGAATTGCCCGTTTGAGTTTTTTCAGAATCTCACAGTACCTGTCAGTGTTAATTGTGGTCCCAGTCGGCATGAAAGTGACCAACATTACACCTTTCCGATCCCAAAAAACGGTTCCGTGACTTTACCTGCAGACTGTGTTTGTTTGAATTTCCGCGGCTTTGGCGAAGAAGGGTGCCGCCACTGGCGTGACTGTTGCTTAGTCTCACATGTAAAGTGGTATGCCTAGGTTTCGTCGCCAGTGTCGGTTGAGTCCAGAAAGTTGTCCTTTTCGGCTGCAAGGCGGGTGAAGAATGCGCGGAAAGCTTCAGCTTGTTGCAGCATGTGGTCCTCAGTCAGCATGTGTGGCACCCATCTTGCGCACACCCTCCGGTAGTTCAATGTTTCCGTTAAAATCATGCTTTGCTCAAACTGTCTCCTCATAAATTGACGCTCTCGCGCTCCATTGCTCGTCGTGAATTTCGGTCCGACCAGCTGCAAACTCTCTACACTACTTAAGAACATTTTTGACATCCATGCACGGCTCACCAAAGACTGCCGTCAATTGGCGATGGTTTTCAATCGGCGCAATGCCCTTTGCGTTCAAAAACCGAATAACTGCGGGCAATTCGCACTTGGCGGTAACATCCAACGGAAGCTCCATTCGCAACGGCTGCCAAGATTAGATTAGATTACATTAGATTAGATTAATACTTGTTCCATAGATCATGAATATGGCACTTCGTAATGATGTGGAACGTGTCAGGTTAGTAAAAGATGTCTGTACAAGATATTACATTACACAAAATATTGCATGACACTAATGTTTAAGTTTTTTTTCCCCGTAATTTATATCTAAAAATTCAGCCAATGAGCAGAAGGAGTTGTCATCTAGAAATTCTTTTAATTTATTTTTAAATGTTAGTTAGGTATCTGTCAGGCTTTTGATGCTGTCTGGTAGGTGACCAAAGACTATTGTGGCAGCATAATTTACCCCTTTCTGTGCCAAAGTCAGATTTAACCCTGCATAGTGAAGATGATCCTTTCTCCTGGTGTTATAGCTATGCACACTGCTATTACTTTTGAACTGGGTTGGATTATTAAGAACAAACTTCATATGTGAATATATATACTGTGAGGTTACTGTGAGGATCCCTAGATTCTTAAATACATGTCTGCAGGATGACCGTGGGTGGGCTCCAGCAATTATTCTGATTACACGTTTTTTAACAATGAATACTTTTCTACTCAACGATGTATTACCCCAGAATATGATGCCATACGAAAGCAGTGAATGAAAGTAGGCACAGTAAGCTAATTTACTGAGATTCTTAACACCAAAATTTGCAATAGCCCTTATAGCATACGTAGCTGAACTCAGACGTTTCAGCAGACCATAAATGTGTTGCTTCCAGTTTAGCGTCTCATCAATGGACACATCTAAAAATTTTGAAAATTCTACCTTAACTACAGTCTTCTGTTCTAAGTCTATATTTACTACCGGAGTTGTGGCACTTACTGTACGGAACTGTTTATACTGTGTTTTATCAAAATTTAAAGAGAGTCCGTTTGCTGAGAACCACTTAATAATTTTGTGAAAAACATCACTTAGTTCTTGGTTTTTGGATGTTATTACTATACTTGTATCATCAGAAAAGAGAACTAACTTTGCATCTTCATCAATGTGGAATGGTAAGTCATTAATGTATATCACGAACAGTAAAGGACCTAAGACCAAACCCTGTGGGACCCCGTACTTGATAGTCCCCCAGTTCGAGGGATCAGCTGTTGTTTTAACATTACATGAACCACTTATTTCAACTTTCTGCAATCATCCAGTTAAGTATGAATTAAACCATTTGTGCACTGCCCCCTCAAACCATAATGATTCATTTATCTAAAAGAATTCCATGATTTACACATTCAAAGGTCTTTGAGAGATCACAAAAAATACCAATGAGTGATGTCCGGTTATTCAGAGCATTTAATATTTGATCAGTGAAAGCGTATACAGCATTTTCCCTCAAAAATTTTTGATAGAGCTGTCAGAAGAGAGATTGGGCGGTAGTTGTTGACATCCGACGTATCCCCCTTTTTATGCAATGGTTTTACAATGGCATATTTCAGTCTATCGGGGAAAACACCCTGCTCAAAAGAGCTATCACCTACGTGGCTGAGGTTCCTACTTATCTGTGGGGAACAAGCTTTAAGTACCTCGCTGGAAATGCCATCAATTCCGTAAGAGCTTTTACTTTTCAGTAAGTTTATTATTTTACTGATTTCAGAGGGAGAGGTTGGTGGAATTACAGTTGTTTCAAACTGCACAGGTATGGCCTCTTCTATTAGTAGCTTTGCCTCTTCTAGTGAAGATCTAGATCCTATTTTCTCCACAACATTTAAAAAATGATTATTGAAAATATTTTAATTTCTGATTGTTTGTTAGTACACTTGTCTTTCAGTTTTATGGCACTAAAGTCTTCCTGTGCTCTTGGTTGCCCTGTTTCCCTTTCAATAATATTCCAAATTGCTTTAATTTTATTATCAGAGTTACTGATCTCAGACATGATACACATGCTTCTGCACTTTTTAATGACTTTTCGTGGTACCGCACAATAGTTTTTATAATATTGAGCAATTTCAGGGTCAGCACTGCCTTTTGCTGTTAGATACAGTTCTCTTTTGCTGTTGCAAGATATTCTTATTCCTTTAGTTAGCCAAGGTTTTTTATATGTTTTCTTGGAATTATGTTTAACTATTTTCTTGGGAAAACAATTTTCAAATACCCTTAAAAATGTATCGTGAAATAAGTTATATTTCAAGTTTTCATCGGGTTCCTTATACACTTCATCCCAGTCTAGCTGCTATAGGCTTTCCCTGAAGTTTGCAATATTTATATTGTTAATTGAACGCTCTGCTTTGAAAGTCTGATTTGATATACTGCATGGAGCTATGTCATGTACTGTAACTAGCTGTGCACCATGATCAGAAAGACTATTCTCAACAGGATAAGCATTTATGGCCTTAAACTTATCTTGGTCTATAAAAAAGTTATCTATCAATGTACTGCTGTACTTTGTTATCCGAGTAGGAAAATCAATGACGGAGCTCAAATTTGAAGAACTGAGTAATACTGCAAGGTCATTCTTCCTATTACACTCTTTCAGGGAATCAAATTGAAATCCCCACAAATGATAATTTGCTTCCCCCGATCTGACAAATAGCACAACAAAGCATCCAAGTTTTCTAGAAATAGCGGGAAATTTCGCTGAGGGGGACCTATACACTGTTACAATTATGAAAATGCCATCATTTAGTTAAGCCAAGACTGAGCGCCTCAGAGCGGCGTGCGCATGTTTATACGCAGCGTGTGAAGCATTCTTCATAACAGTGTGACCAACTGCCACACGGAGTTCTGTACTTATAAAAATATAGGAGATCTTACTTTTGGGGCTACCCTCGTATAAGGCATATTTCATATATGTGTGACGATGCTGGCGCTGATTTTGTGTTTATCGTTTGACGATGCCACTATGGCTCCATTATATTAGGACATGTATTTAAAACAGGTCTGAAGATGGTCATTGCTCACCGAAACCGGTTGCCTGAGGACCTAACGAGTTTGAGATCGTATACAAAAGTAAAGAAATTTATACTCTTTCTTGTTGAAACCATCGGAGGGGGGGGGGGGGCGAGACCAGGAGGGGGAGATCACAATTTAACGTTTTAGACTGCCTGAAAATTTATTTTCCTCTCTCCTTCTGGGAGCTTCGGTTTTTTGTCAGACAGCATTACTGATGGAGTCTTTGTCAAGTAGTAGTGGTCAGCAGCAAACATTCTACACGCAGTATGGGTATTAGTGCATTATAACAAGCAATGTCATCCCCACTGGAAGGAAATGACATTTAGTTAGGGGAAAGTAACTAATTAGTTACATGATTTGTTTTCTTAGGACTACAATTATTAAAAAATAGAGATGCAGTAACAGGTTTCGACTGGATGGTGATAATGAATGGACTCTCGCAAGTAACAAGAGACATAAAAATACGGTTATAATATACGGCAACTATTTTTGTAGTGTAGGAAGTAGAATTGAATTTTATCTGTTTTTTACATTGCGTAGATTGTTACAGGGCCAAATTTATTGATTTTGTTATGATCAAGAGGGCTTCGTTCTTGGGAGTATGTGGGTTGCAACTACACGGGCACTTAGATATGTCTGGCATTGCTTCCACTTACTTGTGTTAGACTTCTGCTTTCTTCCTTCCTGTCGGCCTCTCTCGGTCAACTCTTGCTGCTTCGACCCCGCGGTATTAGGTTGCGAGGCCCGAGGGTGTCTTTCATTTTGATTTTCTTTTCAAACACATGTCTGTTAACCGAATGGCTCCCGGTATAAGGAGACCAACCCTACCAAGTGCCAGCGGTCAGTAAGGGTAGGAGAGCAGGTAAGGAATGGGCACCCCCTTGCCCCAGGGATGAGAAATTGTTCCTAAAGCCTGAGGAACCATTAACATGGTCAACGGCAGGAGGATGCAGAAGGCAACGGGAAACCACTGCATTAACGATCCCATACAGGAATCCCAAACAGAAGTATGGCTAAAGCCAGTTCAAAGTTTTCCGGAGTTTCAATTCCCCCATTCTGATCTCCGGGGGGAATGCTTTGGGAAAGGCTGTAAGGAGTAAAGGAATAAAAGAACAGATGAGAAGTGGAACATGGAATGTCAGAACCCTATTAAAAGCTGGGAAACTAGAAGAGTTTAAGATGCTGAAGGAAATGTCACAGCTGGACATATTAAGAATCTGTGAAACTAGATGGGGCGGTAACGGTGATTTTATGTCAGTGGATTTCAGGATCATTCACAATAGAAGAGCTCGAACAGGAAGACATGGTGTCGCTATTCGCCGGTCGCAGGTTCGAATCCTGCCTCGGGCATGGATTTGTGTTATGTCCTTTGGTTAGTTAGATTTAAGTATATCTAAGTTCTAGGGGACTGATGACCTCAGAAGTTAAGTCCCATAGTGCTCAGATCATTTTGAACATTTTTTTTACCTACAGTTTGCACCCTCCACAGATCCCTCTACTACCATGGAAGCAATTTCCTGATGCCTCAAAAGATGTTCTATCATCCTGTTCCTTCTCTTTGTCAGTGTTTTCCACATATTCAGGCGTAAAACCTCCTCATTCATTACCTTATCATCCTATCTAATTGTCAACATTCGTCTGTAGCGCCACATCTCAAATGCTTTGATTCTCTTATGTTCCAATTTTCCACGAAGCTAATGTTCCACTACCATGCAGTGCTGTCCACTAAACGTGTATTCTCAGAAATTTCTCCCTTAAATTAAGACCTATGTTTGATATTAATAGACCTTTTGGCCAGTAATGCCCTTTTTGCTGGTGTTAGTCTGCTTCTTACGTCCTGCTTCCTCCATCCGTCGCGGTTCATTTTGCTGTCTAGGTAGTGGAATTCCTTAACTTCATCAAATTCGTGATCATCAGTCCTGATGTTAACCTTCTCGTTGCTCTCATTTCTGCTACTTCTCATTACTTTCGTCTTTCTTCGATTTGCTCTCAATCCATATCCTGTATTCATTATACTGTTCATTCCATTCAGAAGTTCATGTAATTCTTCATTGTCACTTAGGATAGCAATGTCAGCAGCGGATTTTACCACAGATATCGTTTGACATTGAATTTTAATTCCATTGTTTAACCTTTTTTTATCTTCGTTATTGATCTTCGATGTATAGCTTGGAAAGTAAGGGCGAAAGACTACATCCCTGTCTCACATCCTGTGTAATAGGATAACTTGGTTGTTAATATTCCACTCTTGTTGTTCCCTCGTGGCTGTTGTACATATTCGGCATTACCCTTCTTTCCCTACAGATTTATCCCGAATTTTCTCAAAATTTCGAACATTTTGTTCCATTTTACACTGTGGAAAGCTTATTCCAGGTCGACAAATCCTATAAACGTGTCTGGATTTTTCTTTAAACCTGCTTCGATCATCAACCACAGTGTTAGAACTGACTCTCTGGTACCTTTTGCCTTTCGTAAAGCCAAAGTGAACTTCACCCAACCCATTCTCGATTTTCTTATCCATTCTTCTGTATACTATTCGTGTCAGCAACTTGGATGAATGAGCTGTCTAGCCGATTGTGCGATGTCTCTTGCACTTGTCAGTTATTGAAATTTTTGAGTTCGTGTGGATGATGATTTTGCGAAAGACAGATGGTGTATATACAGATCCATATACTCTACGCACCAATGTGAGTAGTCGTTTTGTTGCCTCTTCCTCTAACGATTTTGTAAACTGATGGGATGTTGTCTGTCACTTCTATCACTTCTGCCTAATTTAATCTTAAGTCTTCCAATGCTCTTTTAAATTCTGGTGCTTGGACTGGATCCCCTGTGTCTTCTTCTGTCAGGTCATCAGAAAAGTCTTCCTCCTCAAACAGACCTTTAGCGTACTCTTTCCACTTGCCCTTTCTCTCCTCTGCGTTTAACAACGAAATTCACAAAGCACTCTTAACATTGCCTCTCTTGCTTTTAATTTCAATGAAGTCGGTTTTGAATTCTCTGTATGCTGAGTCAGTCCTTTCAACAATCATTTCTGTTTCGCTGACATTTTACTTTAGTTTCAATGAAGTACCGAATTATTTCATTCCTAAGTGACTTTTTCTATATTTCCTGAACTTCTCCTTTTTTCATCCATCATCTGAAATATTTCTTCTGTTATCCATGGTTTCTTCGCAGTTGTCTTCTTTGTAAATAATTTTTTCTTTTAGACTTATGTGATTGCCCTTTTGAGAGATGTCCAATCCTTTTCAACGAATTGCTTACTGAGCTGTTCCTTATTGGAGCGTCTCTAGTCTCAGAAACCGTCAAACGTGTCTCTTCTTTCCTTACTTCTCTGCACACTGATTGTTTCTGATTAGTCTCACAAATTCCAGCCTATTCCTCATCACAACTAAATTTTGATCTGTGCCTAAATCTGGTCCTAGGTATACATTACAGTTCAGTATCTTATTTCGAAATCTCTGCATGACCATAATGTAATTTAACTGTAATCTTCCTTCATCTCACGGTCTTTTCCAAGACTACCTCTTCTAGTGATTCTTGAACAGAGTATTCGCTGTTACTAGCTGAAATTTATTGCAGTACTCAATTAGGCGTTCTCCTCTCTCATTCCTTGTTGTGCTGTTGTGGTCTTCAGTCCTGAGACTGATTTGATGCAGCTCTCCACGCTACTCTATCCTGTGCTAGCTTCTTCATCTCCCAGTAGGTACTGCACCCTACATCCCTCTGAATCTGCTTAGTGTATTCATCTCTTGGTCTCCCTCTACGATTTTTACCCACTACACTGCCCTCCAATACTAAATTGGTGATCCCTTGATGCCTCAGAACATGTCCTACCAACCGATCCCTTCTTCTAGTCAAGTTGTGCCACAAACTCCTCTTCTCCGCAATCCTATTCAGAACCTCCTCATTAGTTATGTGATCTACCCATCTAATCTTCAGCATTCTTCTGTAGTACCACATTTCAAAAGCTTCTATTCTCTTCTTGTCCAAACTAGTTGTCGTCCATGTTTCACATCCATATTGGCTACACTCCACACATATACTTTCAGAAACGATTTCCTGCCACTTAAATCTATACTCGATGTTAACAAATTTCTCTTCTTCAGAAACGCTTTCCTTGCCATTACCAGTCTACATTTTATATCCTCTCTACCTCGACCATCATCAGTTATTTTGCTCCCCAAATAGCAAAACTCCTTTATTCCTTGTACCAAGCACATTTTCTCACGTAACCCTTTATTCTACTCATTCCCTTAGAACCGTATTCCAATGCCCCATCACTATTAGATTTTCATCACTCTTTATGTACTCATTTACAAGTTCAATATTCTCATATACGTTCTCTATCTCTTCAGCTTCCGACATCGGCAGAGATACCTCAACCAGCGTTGTTGTTGATTTTCTGCCATTTCTGATGAGAAGAACGATATCACTGAACTGCTCACAGTAACTCACTCTCTGCCTACCATCCTATTGATAGCGATTCCTACTCCTGTTATACCATTTTCTGTTATTCTTAATATTACTCAATACTCATCTGACTAGAAATCCTTATCTTCTTTCCATTTCATTTCACTAGCCCCCACTATATGTAGATCGAGTCTTCGCACCTCCCTTTTTAGATTTTCTGGCTTCACTAACTTCTGACATTTCAGGCCCCGACTTGCAGGACGTTATTCTTTCGTCAATCCTTGACAGTCCTCTCCCGGAGGTCCGAATGGGGAGGTCTATTACGTAATCTTTTGCTAACGACGACACCATCATGACGCTTTTCTCAGTTACAGGCCATATGTCCTGTTGGCACATATTTTGTGTCTGTAATGTAGTGGTTCCCTTTGTCTTCTGCATCCTTGTGCCGTAGAGCATTGCTGATTCTTCAGCATTCAGGTGCAGTTTCTCCCCCAATGGGCAAGAGAGTGCTCTGAACCTCTGTCTGGTCCTCTGCCCTGTTTAACAAGGCCTTGGCAGAACGAGGGTACCTTGTTATTCCGGAGGTCTTCGGCGGCAAATACTGATAATTTTTACTCAAATTAAGCGTTGTCGGGGCTCGAATCCTGAACTGAGGACGCTTCGATTACTAACAGAAATCGTTGCTGCTACACCAGCGGTGATAACCCTCGATAACTGGAAGCCGTTCTGTAAACAATAGTTTAAAGAAGACCGATATGAATTTCAAGACATATGCTCGTCGGTAGCAACGAGCATGCAACATAGATACAGGAGATAACGACAACGGGATACAGGAAATAAGTTATGGGAAAGCAGCAGGACTTGTTGTTGTTTATACGGACTTGTTGAAGGCCGAAATGTATCATTTCAACATTTCTCAAAGCTATTTAGCGCTGTCTTATTAGTAGGGAACTCCCTGCTTAATTTAAAGAAGGGTTCATCACAGGGAAGCAAGGACTACTGCGCAAATTATCGATCTATCACAGTTCTCATTTTTACATCGAGGCTTTAGGGTAAGATCGTTAAAACTGGAACTGAGAGATAAATTGAGGAAGTAGAACTGACTCCAAGCAGGCAGACTCTGTGTTGATAATATCTGTAGTTTTAGACAGGTGACTGACAAAAGAATGAGACATTACTTTGAGTCAAACCCTCTTTCTCAGATATGTGAAGCATTGAAAAACCACAACATTAATTAATGTTATGTACAAACATAGTATCACAGAAACTCAAGATTAGCGAAGGTCTTAGACAATGACGCAGTTTAGCACCAACCCTCTTTAAAATGTGTTGGAAGGAAGCAATGAAAATAGGAAAATAAAGTGCAAAACCATGGGAACTAGAAAGCGTGATTATATCCGGTGCTCTCTAATTTCCGTTGACGATCAGGTAATTTTCGCCAAGGGATAAGAGGATGTGTATGTTACGAATGGTTGAGAAAAAATATTAGCAGTGGGATACGCAAATAAACTTTTCGAAGACCGAAAACTTGGTTGTCAGAGACATAGGAAGCAATCTTGCTCTGTGTGAAGGATCTTCAGTAAAAGGTAGTCGATCACATAAATAATTACGGACAATAATTTCGGATAACGGTGGTTGCAACGAGCGAATAAAGCAAAATAATAGCGCAGGGAGACGTAGCAATTTTTCAGCTAAACTTGATGATCTGAAACAAAAAGACAAAAATTTTGAAAAGGTGAATATACAGAAACATAGCGGCGACGTTGCTCTGTATGCTGCAGAACTGTTGAAAGTTTCCGAGATCAGTGAGAAGAAATTAAAAGCAATTGAAATTGAGCTTTGGATGCAAGAAGAAGAGGTAAAATAAGAAATGAAATCTTACGAAAATAGATGGGAATAACAAAGGATAATGTAAACACAGTTCTAAAGGACTGCAGAGAAAAGATGGTCTTCTGAAATGTGGGGTTAGACTCCTCCATGACACAGAAAAAGCGGCTGAGGGTACATTGGAGAGATGGGACGATGCTTACGATGCAGGACAGAGCTATGAAAGAAGAGGGCTCACAAAAAAGAAGAAGATGGAAACACGGATGCGAAAGACGCTGCATGGTGTAGAAAACGCTCTGGAAGAAACGAGAAAGGAGGTCCATGTCCCTTCTTGTAAGAACATTTCACTATTAATTGTTCCATAGCATTATTTGCAAAATTTCGTTCACAATCATCACAGGCATCAAGTAAGTGGAGAATGCACACATAGAAGAGGTACACTTAACCCTTTGAGTACCTGTGCTGATACCACATTTCAGCAATTTTTTAAAGTGGCACTGCCTTTCGCATGAAACCACCGATGCTATTACAAGATAGAGACGTCTAGTGGTACAATGAGGTACTTCTACGAATGTAGTTCATTGTAGCAATCACTTACAGCGTTCAGATCAACAGTCGGCGCGGAGAGTGTGATACGTGGTTTTGTTTTTATTTATTTATGTTTAGTGCTCAGATTCAGGAGATTATTGACAGTGAAAGTAAGTGTATCTAAGCTACTGTAACGTAAATGTTAGTTTGTTGTACGGTTTTCAGAATATTATCAAAATGAGACCATTCGTGAAATATGTAGTTTTGATACGAAATTTATTAAACTTCATACACATTTTTGCTTGTTATGTTGGACTATAACCTACTTTACGCGTTATGATTTCATGGAAGTTTCGAGATATGTTATATTCGTCTAGCAAAAATGAGAATCTCCTTTTTAATGTATCACATGAAATGACGGATAGTTCAAAGTGAAGCCACTTCCTTAAAATAACTCAATGTTTACGTTTTGCTACTTTCTTCTTATATATGCTGCTTACAATGGTAGTAAAGATTATGTTTTTAAGGAATTTGGCTATTATATTTCAAAGTGCTACCCCCACTTTAAAGACTTGATTGTTTACATTTGCAAATTTCTTCTCGTATTCGTTTCTGCTATGATAACGAAGGTTAATTACGTGAAAAAATTTAAAATAAATTTTTTAATGTTGTTGCGATTCAAAGAGTTAAAACAAACCCTCTAGTAGAAATAAACTTTATCGATGCAGCCATGCTACTAGTACAGTACGATGACAGCAGCAGCCAGCAGAGGGAATTATTAGGTTGGTGTACATGTTCGTAGCGTTTTTGTTTTGCATGTTGGTATTCTAGTTTCTGTGGGTTTACTTATAGATTGTTCATTGATGGTACTTGAGTTCACATACTGTCATTTGGAGCTGGCCTGAGTTGCCGAGCGGTTCTAGGCGCTACAGTCTAGAACCGCGGGACCTCTATGGTCGCAGGTTCGAATCCTGCCTCGGGCATGGATGTTAGTTAGGTTTAAGTAGTTCTAAGTTCTAGGGGACTGATGACCTCAGAAGTTAAGTCCCATAGTGCACAGAGCCATTTGAACCATTTGTCATATGGACATGGCGGGTGGAAATATAGATGCTAGAAAATAGAGCGCAAAGTGTAGAAATCGGAACATTCGGAACATGTTCCTCTGTTTGGGTTCAGTAGAGAGGTGACAGCAGCGGAGGTAGACATAAACATTTTCGCTACGTATGGGGATAATGGCACTGGACGTAGCGGGGCAATACAATGTATTGCAGTATATGAAGGATCATTTTGGAGTTATCGACTCTCCGCGTTGAGAAAGACATTCCGGTATTGATTAAGACCTTTCAGATGCATTAATCCACAATGATACAAGTCAACGAACTCAGTGACTGGCAATTGTGATCAAATGTGATCAGTTCACCATCGTGCTACATTTGCATGTAATGGCAAATGTTACAAGATCGGGTGTATGTGTACCGCAAGCTCTGAGCCAAAATGACAAAATTCAGCGGATTTCCATCTGTGCATCTCTGCTTGCCCGTGATCAATTGGCTCTTGAACATCACCGACGATTCCTATCCCGTACTGGTGGCGAGAAAAGATGTCTTTATGCTAACATTAGGAAATGAGTGTTACGGTAGAGACCAAACAAAGCAGCAACTCCCCGTACGAAGGCCTGTGCGCACTCATAAAAGGTCTGCGTCTGATGGAGCAGCGATGGTGTGGGGTACTCGGAACTGCTTCATCGAGGAGTAACAACGGCTGCTGAAACTTAATGTCACCAACTGAGAGGCCTTGCAGAAGCAGTTCTAGAACAACAACCCGGAAGGTGACACTCACCCGCATTCTACAAGACTGACAAAAACAATATACAGGAGTAGCGTCAGGAAGTCATTTAGCACCCACCTTATTCGCCTGAGCTTGCGCCCTCAGATTTTCATCTTTTCGGCTCTCTATCGAACATGCTTCAAGGAACGTATCTTCCTGATGGAACTGGGCTCCGGGACTCGACATGGTATTCTCCTCAGAATGACGTAATTTCTACAGTTACGGAATCGGAAACCCACCCCACAGTTGGTAGACGGTTGTAAACAGTGAAGAAGAGTATGTTATCAGTGGTTAGAGTCTATTTTATGTGTATCTTGGTAAAAACGTGTTAAAGCTAATATCGCACAAATATTTCTTTGTTTACTACACCCTGTTTCGACAGACTTTTCTGTCATCTTCACATTTTCAAAATTTTTTGTTGGAAAACGTGTTCAGTTAGAGTGTGAGATATCAATGTTATAAAACGTGTTCATTTTGAGTTGAGATATAGCACGGAGCTCCCGATGTTAGTGGATTAATTGTATCGCATTGTAGCAAGGAGGACAAAACGCCGCTTCCGATATCTCAACATGACAAAATTCAATAATGTGTCTTGGTCCAAATGCCTCTAAGTACTATGGGACTTAGCATTTGAGGTCATCAGTCCCATAGACTTAGAACTACTAAAACCTAGCTAACCTAAGGGTATAACACACATCCATGCCCGAGGCAGGATTCGAACCTGCGACCGTAGCAGCAGAGCGGTTCCGGACTGAAGCGCCTAGAACCACTCGGTCACAGTGGCCGGCAATGTGTGTCTGTTATGTTTACTGAACTTGTGGAAAAACGTTGCGCAACAACCTAATATGATTATAGAAGTTAAATATGTGGAAAACTTAAGTAATATTTTTTTTTCTATGTTGCTGGACTCAACCTTCTAGCAGGAGAAGTCTTGATCAAGGCATCGATGCTACTACTGCAGCACGGTGAAAACAGCAGCCGGGAGAAGGAATTACAATCGCTGGCTCGAGAGGTGTAGAGTCCCAATCGCCGTCCGTCAGTTCAGGAGTCAGCACCTGTCAACAAGTTTCTCGTGCTTTCAACGGCCCCAGCACGCCAACCTTCGCGAACCTCTGGCAAAGAGACCGCATTAGCGCCGATGAACAGTCTGCCACGTCTATCGGTAGCAAACAGGCGGTGCGGCAGAGTGGTGAGGGGGGAGGGATGAGGGTGCGGGTGGAGGCACAATAACAGCGGATCGCGCAGGCCGGGCCCTTTGCCATGGAGATGCGCCGGCTGTTGATCAGCGTGCACGTGCACAGATACGGCCCGCCCACGGCCACACACGTGCCGAGTGTTTGCGCGGCTCCGGAGGCGGTGTTTGTGCGTCGGCAGGGCGGCGGACCCCCCCAAAATGACGGACGTCACTGCCGCTTCTTCGGCGGGGCCGGACGAGGGACGAACCAAAAGCGGCCGACCGCGTGTTTGGCGATACCGAAAGCCGCGCCGCATCGCGCCGCTCAAAGGGCGGAGGGAGCCGTCCGGCCGCGCCTGATGACGCCACGTCATCTGCCGGCGCTATCGCAGCCATCAGTAGGGCGGTCGCCAAACAGGGCGCGTCGATATTAGGTAGCTACCGGCACTGGCTGGCCAGCCGTGCGGAGGCAGCGCCGGCCTGGCGCTTCGTCCAACACTGCATGCGCGGGGGGCAGTCCCGAAGCTGTAACTATCACAGCCGAAAAATAAAGTTGACCTTTAAGATTTTCAGATTGATAACGTTTAATCCAGACCTGTACCTTGACGCGAAACAAGCGCTTTATTGATGTAAGACGTACAGATGCGAGCGAGTGTACCGGTGCTTAAGCCAGTACACTAGTACCAGCGCTGTTCTTAACATTGTGTTCATCCATAATTTAAGAGTGTTAAAAACTAAAACAGCTCTTCCAGACGTAGTCAGTGTATTCTTAAGTATATTAATGTTAACACTGTAAACTCTCAGAATGATCAAAGGAAAATGTTAGGCAGAATATACGATTTTGAGGAAAAAAGTATGTGGTGCTGAATAAGAAAACCAGAAAGCTAAAGATTTCCGATAATATATAACTGAATGTCACAATTTGAAGTTAAAAGTGTCAACTTGATCAGATATTGGCTACAACCGGCGTCCTTACGAAAATTGAAGCCGCTAAACATTAGACTCAAAATGCTGAAAATACTGTGTAGCCTCAGTTTCACGTAAAAACATTAAATGTCACCAGTAAGCTATCTCAATAGGTTTTCAAGTTATTTACTGAAAACTAAATGAGGAATGAAAACATCTTCATTCACGGTAAGTTAAGTATAATTTGTATTTGTAATAGAAAGCTCTAATTGCAGCGCTCGATTACGTTCATGAAATAGCATAGCTGTAGTAAGCTTCAAGAGAAACCTGCCAGGATAGCATAGAGAGCGCTAGCGCGCTGCTTCCTGGACTCGGGTAGGCGCGCCGGCCCTGAATTGCATCCACTCGGCGGATTAACGACGACAGCCGGTGTGCCGGCCAGCCTGGATGTGGTTTTTAGGCAGTTTTCCACATCCTACTAGGTGAATACCGGGCTGGTCCCCACGTCCCGCCTCAGTTACATGACTCGCAGACATTTGAAACACATTCGCACTCTTTCACGATTTACACTAGACGCAGACAGTTGGGGCACACTAATTCCATCCCGGGGGTGGTATGGGGTGGTGGCAGGAAGGGCATCCGGCCACCCCTGCCGACCCTGCGCACACTGCGGGATAAAGGAAGTGGCAAAAGAAAATAAGTAAGCTTCAAGTGAGTATAGTAATTCACAATGATTACAAATAATCTTAAAATTCAGAGGTCATGGTCTACTGTCAGCTCTGTTCTGAGATTTCTAGCCGGCAAAATTTAAATGCAATCGAGCTACATCTTTGTCAGTAACTAAAGCAAACTTAGCTCTAGTTATATAAAAATTAAGAAGATTAAAAATTGTTAAATGACAGCACTATAAATTAACACATGTCTGAGAAAGGGGCCATTTGGGTAATGTTACCTGTGCCTAGGGCGGTTGAGAGCAGATGTTCAGTTTAGCGGTCACATGCGCCCATGTATAAATACACAGAGCGGAAATGCAAACAGACACTTCGCACGGAGATATCAAGATTTCCGTGTCAGTCAAACGCCCGTGTGAGCTGTGCCTCGGATGACGTCAGAGCTGGGCAGACTTCAACGTCTTTTCGGTAAAACTTGGTAGTGAACTCGCGAGGACTGTGCGAGCTTAGATTTCACGGAAGCAGCTGTCCGTGTGCCGCCTATAATATTGAAAAATCGCGTGGCAAGTGGTGAGATTATTTTCGCTTTAAAGGCGAGCAGCTAACTTCTGGTGATAAGAGGCAAGGGCGATAGATTCTTTTACTTGGGAGTTCCCACCGAAGTCGTCGCTGAAATGGTAATAGTGCTGATTCCGGTAGGGATATTAGTTACATTACTAACACTTACATGTTGCATGTGTGAACTCTTACAGAATATATCAATCAGTTGAAACTGAGAACTTTTATTTATAGTCATAGTTCTTGATCCTGCTAAGTAACAAGTAGGAACATTTCTTATTACTGAGCACAAAGAGTAATGTGAACCTGCAGACTGGAAATTGTGGTCAGTATATTCTCCATCGCTTTCTTCCTCACTGCAAAATTACTTTTCAGGCTCTTGTAGATGGCGAAGGTAGGTGGAACGCAGCATAAACAATTCATGTGTCTTTTCAACACGACGTAACTATGTAACGACCATTTGATTATTACCCGCCGCCCCAGTACCCGACGCTGTTTGTAAGGTTGCCTCTAATTTTACATTACCTTGGAAGATTACGTCTGAATGTGGGAAATCTTAACAAAATTTCACGCATTATAATAAACAGAGGTAGGAATCAGTTCGAAGAATGTGGAAAATCTTAACAAAATTTCACGCATTATAATAAACAGAGGTAGGAATCAGTTCGAAGAAATAATTAGTGATCAAGCTGTAGGTAAAATATGTAGCTTATCACGTACCATTTAAACCCTCGGGTGCAAAACGTATTATTTGGATCCAGCAGCTTTCGGTTCTGTCAATAAACTTTCTTCATTCGGGCGAAAATTTTTTTGGGGGAAGTCGAATTGATGAAATTGCTTTATTAATGCAGTAACTCTACATGCTAAATGCATTACGAGGGCCTAAATGGCACATTGTGTACGCAAGGTTGCTGTCAATAATTAACAGTTCGTTACACTTACATTCAATGATGAAAAGTGAGAAGAACTAGAAAACCTACAATTGAACACCAGTCTTCTTTGGAAGGTAGGTCTACTTCTTTATCCCAAAATTCTTTCAGGTGAGTATGAGTTTAGTTTCATGAACAGCATAATTCGACTTATCAGGCAAGATATTTTTATGTTTTGGTTACCGCACAGTTTCAATATTGTTTGTCGGGAGCCAAAGAACGTCATCCGAAGTCAGCACATGTAATTAGAATCTTGAATCAGCAATTCCTGAATGGCCTGAAGATGGTCTTTTTGATCATAAAGGTAACGGTAATTCAGACATTGATGGTCCTCAGGGTAAGAAATCCTTGTCTTCTAGCACCCCAAGTGAAGACATACTACAGAGGTGCTGATTTCTTTATTGTTCGCGAAAGAACTCAGTGGAATCCATCACCGTCACAACGTGACAATTCGAAAACAAAATATCATGAAATTTCTCACCGAACTGATAACAGATTGTGCGACTGACACTCTAAGATTGCATGGAACTATTTTGTCGCTTAAGGAATATATGGAAGAAGTATGCACATTGCTCTATAAAGGAAAAAAAAGAACTGGCAGAAAATTATGTCTGAAAAAGTGAATGACTCTTTCGACGCTGACAAGAAAAAACAACACTGTAACAGCACTAACAAAAACATTGGCAGGAACCTCAACAAATATTACAATGGATAATTTTTCCACAAGTGTTCCGTTATATCAGGAATTCTAGTAGCAAAAGTTTATAGCAGTGGGAATTTAGACTCATAACAACAAGGAAATTCCACCAGAAATGAAGGCCTCCAAGTACAGAGACGTTTTATCCTCACCATATGGCTGAGAAGAAAATTTGGCAGCTGTAGGTTATGAGCCTTAAAAGAAAGGAAGTGTCATACTGCTCAGTCCTCTGAACACTGGCACAGTAGAGAACGCACATAAAAAGAAGCCAGACATGATTTTATTCAATAATAAAACTAAATTAGCCTTTGGTGCTTTTGTCTCAAAGGCACATACGTATAAAGGAGGGAGACAGTCAAGATAATAGTCTTTTAACTTATGGTCAAATGTATTCATGACGCACCCCTAAATATTCAGCCTTTATTTTTACAGCGACATACCAACTGACAGTAAGACACATCTGATAAAAACAGTATTTTCCGCAACTGATTAGGGAAAATAATAATGCATCCTCATATCGAGAGAAGAGTCAACAACCCATGCCTCCAGAAACATGTTCCAAAACCCTCGGCATATTGTGGAGCCACTCGCCTACACCCGAAGGATTTGAGAATTGGAAGATCGTCAGAAGAAAGTTTTTTGTCCCACAGAAATTAAACAGAAAGAAATTTTCGAACATCTAGGAGATGTGCAAAAATATGTTCAAAAAGATAGCGTAATTACTTCTAAAGTGAGTATTTTTCATAATAAGAACTTCTACAGCAAGCCTAGAAAAATTGGGAGGTTGTTGTTTAACCTCAGAAAAACTATGACGCAGTTATTATATTGTATTTCATGTACTAAAATGACTGTCAAAATATCATAATAATCAATATATGTCACCAATCACGTCACAATACGGTACCGATAGTTTGGTTTTAATAACTAGTTTATTGTATTTTTCATGAGATAGGGGTGGTACAGGCCCCTCTCATGTTTTTTCCAGTGTCCAGCTGCTCGTGCATCCAAGTGTTAATATGTACATTGACTCAATTTTTTCTAAATGGACTCGTGAAATAAACGGAGAAACTAAGAAAGCGAATAAAGAATAAGTGAATGTACTTATGTTGGCAGATTATATCTTCATTGTGCAAAGGAATGAAGATGACTGCTAAAGATCGTTATACCAGTTGAGCGAAATATGGAAGAAATTCAGCTAAAAAGTTTTACACAAACTGTAGATAGGACAATCACCACTGAAATGATTGACGGAGTTTGAACTTTCATACCGTGCTATGGCACAATACGTGATAAGCAAATTAGTATTAAAATGAACGAGGATCCATATGAAGTCATCAGCTGCTCCATTCGAAGACCCATAACCGATTTCATACATTAAAGGTGCAATATCAGGTGCCGTTTTGTATAAAACAACCACAATCTTCGTGTAATCAAAAGTATAAAATATAAGTTTTTACAAAATCTTATAAAATATTCGTCGTTTAGATACGGTTAAACGCCGTTGTGTTAAATAACCTTTAAAAACTTTTGCCCGAATTCAGTATTATATGGTGGTGTTGATGGTCAGTTTCCATATTCATTACTTACAAGTAATCACTCCTGTCTGCTGAGAACTAATATGTTCCAAGGCGCAGCTACAAACGAAAGTGAGTAATCCCTCAACGGTTGTCACACGATACTAAAGGGCTATTAGACACCGATGGTGGCCGACCTAAATAAATTCTGTAACCTAAGAATTTGTGAGTGTTGAAGTTTCTATAATGAAACAAAGCAAAAGGGTCCAGAAAAAGGGGTCGTTTATGAAAGTAATTCAATAAGTAGTAAAATGAATCGCATAGAGGTAAGTTGGTAGAGGGTAAGAATGTAAGAATAATATAACGAAAATAGGTTTCAGGAAATGGATAAAACAGTAATGCCTTCGAACAATATCCTTACCACCGCTTTCGGTCTAATACTATCGTCTCATACGAAATATTAGCCAATAAAAATTACATATCCCTCATGGAGAAACATAAATTACATTACCCACAAAGCTCATGAACGACAGCAAGGTAGACAATGAGTTTGCTGCTTCATCAGTTATCTTCATATGCAACTCGAAGTTAGTTCCTTTTGTTTATGACGACAACTGCTAATGTGGGAATTCATCTTCATCCTTCTTATTATGAAAAGGTTTTAATTACTGCTACCACTCATAAAATTTATTTAGCGACATGTTTCGAGGTGTTACCTCATCATCAGGTCACATTGAAAGTGCAAACACATTTAACGGAAGTGTATACAGATATTAAAATTGCTTTATATGACTGCTGTGATCAGCCTGTGGAGAGAGAGAAGAATAAACTAATAAGAGGTGATGAGACTTCATATACTGGTCTGCTGCCTCACGTTTTTTATGACACAATCACTCATTTAGTTCTTGTGGTGTGGCAGTCTTCCTGTGATGTGCTGAGGTATCGCTGTTTCCTTGGCCCTTTTGGATATCTTCACCGTTGTTCTCAAACTTCGCAAGGGTAAATTTAAAGCACCATAACAGAAGAAAAATCAGCACTGCAGAAAATAAGATGACAGTAAAAATAAGGCTAGTTTCGATTTGTCTTTAACATTTGTATACGCTTATGTTAAATGTTTCTGGAAAGCTTCTATAACCTGATGACGATGTATCACCTCGAAATGGGTCACTGAATAAATACAATTAGTAGTCAACAAATTTTATATCTGGTAGTGTGATATGAAAACCTCTTCATTATTTTTGAAATAGTCATCGTCGATTAACGGTCAATATGGCTTCAAATTAACTTCCTTATTACTCATGAGCTTCATAGGTCATATGATTTTATGTTTCTACATGAGCGATATCTGACTTACAGTAGCGAATTTCTTGTACCAGAAGATGATCTTGGATCGAAACTGGGAGTAAGTGTGCAGAAGGGTCATAATCCGTAGGACAATGAGGCGGAATCGCCATGAGCATTGAGGCATTCATCCCATTGACATCACCAGGTTGAAGATACCCGTTCCTTAAAACACCGTTTCCTGCTTCCTGAAGAAGTATGTAACTGCCTGCTACACAACCACCAATAGGAGGCCTTTTTTAAAGGATCATAGGCGTGATAATCGCGTGGAGGTCTATAGCTAGGGTGCTCGAATGTCGCCCACTTGAAATGGCGTAACTTCTGGGTAACAATATTAGCGATATGGAGACGTGCGTTGTCATGAAGCAGCAGCCTATGTTGTCGGTAGTTTCCGACGGGCACGCTGCCCCATACACATTCTTCATTCTCCCATCGATGTCTGCCTGTGTTTGTCCTTTGGCAGCCAAGCAAGCTATAAGAGCTCGTTGGTCCTGTGTTTGGACGCATTTGGTAGTAACGTCGCCATAGTTCACGTTTCCGTATTTACAGAACGCACGCGAAAGGTCACGAATGCCACACTAATGCTTCGCCTACACGTCGGTGCTTATACACCCGCTTCGGAGTGTCGCCATGTTGCATACACTCTGCAACAACGCCGTCAAACGGAAACTTAGATCTATCTTTTACAATTTTTAATCCTCGGAATGTTTATAAAATTTTTTGATCTTTAAGAAATGCAAGTATTACCTTCTAATGGCACTGCTTCACAACCTGCCATTTGTTACATTAGGACTCTTCTGGTTTTGGATTCATATTTTGCAGTTTTGTATTTTAAATGCTTTACCTTTTAAGTTCACCTGTTCACGATGTGTCATTTGTTATGTTTGGCTTTTCTGCTACTAGATGTAAACATTGGCAATTTTAAAAGTCTTGCATTTTAATTTCACTGGTTTGCAACACGTTATTTGTTATGGATGGACTTTTCTGCTGTTACATGCAGATTTT
This sequence comes from Schistocerca piceifrons, assembly GCF_021461385.2. NCBI lineage: Eukaryota > Metazoa > Arthropoda > Insecta > Orthoptera > Acrididae > Schistocerca > Schistocerca piceifrons. The sequence continues at coordinate 283,649,005 of NC_060143.1, forward strand.
AGCAGTTGTATGTGTTTCGTCCTTTTGATTATACTGTTAGTTATACAGTTATGTTAGCTTTCGATGCCATTTGCGTGTTGCTTTTTTGCACTGATTAGTCATGCTGATTTTTCTATTTGTTTGTGAAGGCGGACATCTCTCGTAATAGACCGCCACTACTCATAGTTATTAGCTATACTGTTTCTGCATTTCTTCGTCAGTTCTGTCTCTATGCTGATCATGTTTGGAACACAGCCTACGATCACCTTAGAGACAGAAGTGATGACACTTTCTGGCGGACTTGACCATCATTTTGCATAGCAATGCTCAAGCACGTACAGTGCAAGCTGTTACTGATTTGTTTGACTGATGGGGGTGCTAAGTGCTACACCACCTACTGCACTCACCTGACTTAGCCCCCCTGGTGAGTTCAACTCGATTTCTAAATGAAGGTAACATCACAGCATTCGCTTCAGAACTGCTACAAATTCGACCGGAAATAGACTGCGTCATTCGAACTGTCAACACAACTGGCACTACTGAGAGTATCCTACGATTTCCACATCGCTCGCAACGGGTTACACACAATGCTGGTGACTACTTTGAAGATCAGTAAAACTTTGAAACACGTATCTATTTTGTACGGGCTGTAAATAAATAGTTGCCACTATTACAGTTCCAACCCTCGTATATTCTAGATGGCTAATTTAGGTCAAGAGAAATTTTTCCAGGCCACTATTGGAAGTTGGAGCTCTTTGCGGTTTGCGATGTTGTTTGACAGTCCACCTACTGTAGATGTTTGATTATTAGTTATGAGGGCACTGACATGGCGCCTTACTACTGCTAGGTAGGCTATTGTTCAATCATTTCGTCTGTTTTTCAGCTTCTAAGCGTCAATTTTTAATTTTTTTTAATTCTTGGAAGTTTTTTAACTGCTTAAAAGAGTAGGCTACAGTTGTTGTTTTACTTCAGATTTCAGAAATACCTGATAATGGAGGCTAAGACCGAGAAACCGTGGTAGTGTACAGCGACTTCTTTCGTGCAAAATTTCGGTCAATAAAGTATTTTACAGCTGTGGCCGATTTGTCTACCATGAAAATGTTGTAGAACCGTTGTTGGTGTGGAACAAATAAAAATTTAAACTTATTAATCACCGTTTACAAAATCTAGTAATCTAGCTCTGTGTCATGAGTTACCTGAAACATGTGTCCACTGCTTGTAATTGCCCGAAGAATGTATTTATACGAAATTAATGACATTTCGGGTAAAATATCAAGTGAGATTTAAAACTGTTCTAGATAATTCAATTTTAGAAGAAGTCTCTCAAGTCTCCTCTCAATGTTGTTCTGTAAGTTTCTAATTTGGCACTGCTACTGAAAATAAAATACACAAATTACAATCCACATATTGTAGCGTTAGCACAGCATTGATCCGTTAAGGTAAGAAGCAGACAGTCATGAGATTCTGTAAACTGATGGTGGTGTTTCGCTTTTTGTTTCAGAATTATATTTCTGCAGTCTTGGTACATACTGAAACTTCCACAATACGGCACCGCCAGAGGAGAAAAAACAACATGGGGCAGACCACTGATAAAGAAGGATATGAATATAAATACAGAGACCTGCAGCCAGTCACTTTTTTGAAACATTATTTTACTCCGTTAACTAGTTTCGAATTCTTCCAGCCTCATCTTCTATTCGAGCAAATGGGAATTACTTGTTTATGTCCATAGCTGATGTTGTGTTCCGACTCTACGACAACAAGATAGATAAAGAGGTGTTGATGTACCGCCTTTTAACTAAATATCTACGTATCAAAACATAAAAAAGTTTCAAACAATTCTTTATAAAATGTTGCACAGATGGTGAACCATAGAGTGTGTATTAGTGGAGGACCACTTGAAAGTGCAACAGATTTACTAAAGAAACTGTGTGTACTGTACTTGTTCGTCCTTTTCTGGAGTACTGCTGCGTGGTATTGGGTAATTACCTGATAGGGTTGATAAAGACATCAAAACAGTTCAAAGAAGGGGAGACTGTTTGATATTGCTATGAAGTAGGAAATCGAGTTTTACAGATATAATAAAGGAGTTTGGGCGACCATAATTAATATCAAGTATTTTTCATTTTCACCAAATTTCAATAAAAATTCCCACCTACCCCCACACCACCTCCACAGAATGAAAAAATATGTTGTGGTCCGCTACCGACGTACTGAGAAATGACAGTCATGATAAAATAGGAGAATTCAGAGCTCCTACGTGATGATTTAGGTGCTCTTTAGTCGCAAGTTTTATTCGAAAGTAGAAAAGTACAGAAATAGTACGAAAGTGGCTCCATGCACTGCTTTCCACATACTTAACTGTGAATTGCGTTGTAATAAGGTGTATGTAGATGAATCACCTGAATGATATTAGCTTTAATTTGTGTGTCAGACTGAAAAATACACAGAGTAGAGCTAACCTCTAAGCCAGCTAAAACAGTGCGAAGATTTCCAGAAACGTTGAATGATCTGGATGCAGGAATAGGAACTACAGATTTCAGCGATAGACAGAAGTGATTCCCTGGCGTAAAAAATACGCATTAATAGTGATTGCTAAGAAAAGTACACTGTGTAAAATATCTCTGAACCCAGCTTGTGAAAGTTAAGTGGACGCACGTGTCAATTAATGAGGAAACTCATTCCAATATTAATTTTTGTTTTTGTTTTGTTTTGAAGGTTCCCTTAAAGGAAAACAATTTCCTTACTGATTTACAACAGTTACGCTTCCGTATGTCCCATGGAATATATTCTGGACAGCCTAATGAAAAAGAAAAAAAACATTTACTAAAATCGATAAAAAAGAACGTTGACTGTGGATCTTGAAAACTGTTCTTCATGGGTCTTGCAAGCCTTACATTTGCTTCCCAATGTATTTAGTCGACAATGGTGTTAGTCCCTGATAATTAAGACAGTTTAGGATGAATTGTAATCCATATAACCATATCACAACACACAGATAAAACTTCTAAGTACTTCCTGCCCCTTTGTGCTCTATTGTCGAATTCTTTAACGTAATACAACGATAATTTCTACAACAGAAAATAAAGGATGCATCTCACAGTTCACATCTTTCCTCACAAAAATATTACGTAATTCAATTTCGTTTATTAATAACTGATTTCAGCAGTATGATAGATAATAATATTCACTTAAATTAGCCCCAATGGCTACATAAATTAGACAACTAATGTACATCGAATACCAGTGCAGTAATGTAAAATTTAAGCAAGAATTGATAGTTGAACAGGAACAAAATGAAAATAGCTATGAAAGCAGAATCTGTTAGGTTTATTATTTTTATGTACATTTACAGCCTGGATATGTATTATAGTTAAATAATGCACTCGAAGTTAATGTCTAAATTTCTATTAATGTGTATCTGGATTCGTTCCTCGTCTATTTATCAGGACTGCGATAAATGAATAAAGAGCAATTTGATGTACAAACAACGTTCTTGTTTTAAGCAAATGCAGCAGTTTTCTCATAGATGGAGCCAGAAAAGCGAAGAGAGTGTACCTGTTAACCAAATTCAAAAATTTACTATATGGGAATTACGATGAAGATCTTTATGGTGATAGAAATGTCTACAGTTTCCATTCTTAATGGCAAGGCTCGATGTTATTCTAAAAGTTAAATATGTGAGGTGAACATATAGAATGTTATGTTTCCATTTACTCTATGCATTTTTTTTAAACGTTCTTCTTTATATCATTGATGAATAGTAGAGGTAGGAGATGTAGTCTCATCTTTATACAATAGAAAAATGTAAAGCACTTGTGTACGTGAGCTGTTCGGGAAGTGAGGTCTGATAGGTCTTGACATGGAAATCATTGTGGAAATCAAAAATGTTTTATTTAGATACACCTTCCAACTACTTCTCTATATAGTCGCCACTCCAAGTTAGACTTCTATAGTTGCGTTTTAGCGAATTTCGAGCACCCTTGTCATAGAAGGCAGCCGTCTGTAATTTCCACAAATTCTCTACACTTGTCTACAGCTTGTTGCCTATGACCAAATATTGTCTTCATATCCAGCGGTTCATGTGTGCAAAGATGAAACTCAGAGGGAGCTAGTTATGGGCTGTATTGTGGGAGATCAGACATATCCCATCGGGAATGCTGCAAGAGCATCTTCATTGCCTCTGCAGAGTACAGCCGAGAATTTTCATGAAGATAGAAACGCATAACAGTTATGTTATGTGGGCTGCATAACACCAGGCGAATTCTCTGAGCAGGTCATCGTACTTGGCGGGAGATACTATTTGTGTAGGCTACTTTACGTGCTCACTGTGCACTCAGAACTGAAAAGAGCAACGTGACGTGACCGACGGGCGTAGTAAAGACACTGCCCAACACATCTGAGGAAAGCTTCATCATATTTTCTCTGTGGTTTCCATTTCGCGCCATTTCGGACTTTTCTTTCCGAACAGCTCTTGTAGTTTCTATAAACTATTAACTTGGATTTAATGTTTTCTGAAGCCGTGTTGTCATATGGAAAGTTGGCGTAATTCTCTAGCACAGTGGGTTTTCAACTTAGAGTTAAGTACCAAAAAGCAAACGTAAGTCTGACGCGATATCAGCTGCTACTACTGTATTTAGTGGTAACAATTTTGTAATGACAGCGCTGATAGTGCCACCTTTAGTCCTCGATACTGTCTGGACCACTGCAGCGTAGCGTCATTGGACGATCTTATCTAAGATGGCTTCCTATTCTAAAATCGTTTTTCAGGTCACCTTTTACAACCCCTCAACATATGTCACTGTATTTTTGCTACACCCTATACAGGACGTTCCAAAGTTTTTGCATGAACCGTCTAGAGATTATAGACCACGCTATAGGTAAGAACATTTAGTAAAGACAAAATGTTTCATGATGTTCCCTAGTGACGCTAAGCGTTTTTTTGTTGAAATGGCCGGCCATGGGACGGCGAGATTTCACCGAACTAGCAGTGTCTTCCGACCGGGCGTACTGCACACTACCTACATCAAGAAATTGACAATTTTAACAAGAAAACCTTGAGAATGAATGTCTCTAAACGGAGAAAGGTACCTTAGAAGCGAATCAGAAACTATAACTGTGCATGACCTACGTCTTTCGTGAGGAGCAAATAACTGAATCGTAGGCAAGACACCGTATATGCACTTCAAAGAGTGCCTACTAACTGCCTCCACTCAGGGGTATAACCAATAACAAAAGATGCCTAGCAGAGGCGGGAAAAATCAGCCAAAAGCTTTCTCCCATGATGTCGTTTATTACCCCTAGACGGTTGAGTCAAACACCCCGTATACAAGAAATGATAGAAAGTCACTAATACTCAAAAAATTCGCAAGTAAGGAGAGAACTGTATTTCTGTTCACCTGCACATTGTCCAAAGAAAAACTTCTGGTCACCTAGAAACATAATGTTCCAGGAATTACTGCACGGAGTAGGCTTTCTTCAAACCTGCGATGAAGCTTTTGTCAGGATGAGAAATATGTTGAGTAGGTCCGTGTGAGAAAGTAGCGTAGAGAACCGCAATAGATTAAAATTTCTCCTGGCACGTAAATATTGTTGGCAGTCTTGCTGTATTTTCAGATGAATAGAAATTCTGAGGATTATTAGAATAATCATGTTGTATTTCCTAATACAGAGGCCTCAGAGACAAACTCGGCAATCGAAAGAGATTACATTTCACAGAAGGAAAATGTGGAAAGGAATACCAGGAACCTGAGTTACATCAAGCTAATTTTAATGTTCAGAAAAATGGTCAAGTGCGGGTATGACTCGCGCACTGATTGTTGCGTACAAACTAAAAAAATGTTTGTTTATGGTTCATCCACCCTGAGAATCTCAACGAATCTTGCCTGGTGTCGATATCGATACTGCCAAGATATTGGTCCTAGGAGTTTCAAGGCCGTATCAGAATCTCTACAGCAGTTTCTCAGACATACTAATAGAAGTGATCAGGGACTTCGGTTTATATACATAGAGACAGAAGACCTAATAAAACGTTTTTTTATCTATTTACTAAAACATGAGTGCAACTTATATTTTATGTTTGCATGCAGCAGTGCTCGTCTATTATTCTTTTCATGGAGGACGAATACTTGAATGATCAATTGGTTAAATGTGTTTCTCATGAGATATAATAACAGTTTAACCAGTATTAGGATTTTTACTTTACTTGTAACATTAAACCTTGCTTCCCTTTAGAATTTCATGATTGCAGGTCAACGTGAAATAGCATATACGTTTTTATAAGCGAGTCTGTATCAAAAACTGTGACATAAATGACAGAAGCATTTGATTGCATTGACTTAGAAGCTTATATTTCTTACACGGCCAAGGGACCAAAGCGTTTAAAGAAGCTTATATTTCTTACACCGCTAAGGGACCAATGCTTTTAGTACGTGACATAAATTTGAACTTGATACGCCGATCGGTTCCAGAGAAAAAGTGTTCTCAACAGATGGACAGGCAAACAGATGTATAAAAAATGACATATTGATTTTTTTTTGGTGTGACTTAATAACATATCAACAATCTTCCGATTTGTTTCCTTTAACTGTACTTATGACTCACTTCTTGATGAATTTCATGATTCTGTGTGAATGGAAAGTATCCTGTAGGTTTTGTTGAGTGAGTTTGCTAGTTTCAAAATATGTGACATAAATGTCCGAATCTTTTCTTCGCACTGATGCAGAAGCTTAAATTTCTTATACCGCCAAGGAACCACAGATTTTAGTAAGTGACATTAATTTGAAAGTGGTATACCAAACACTTCTAGAGAAAAGGATTCTTAACAGACGAACAGGTAGATGTATAAAAAACGAAAATGAAATATTTTTTCATATGATATAATTATGTTTTAACAATTTTTGGAGTTTTTTTCTTTACTTCTCGTGTGAAACCTTCCTTCTTACCAAATGTTGTGATGCTAAGGCAACAGGAAGCGCCCTGTACCTTTTGATGAGTGAGAGTTTGACTGTCAAAATATGTGACGTACGTGGCCTTGTCCTTTGATCAAAATGGCTTTGAAGCTTAAAATCCTTACAGCGACACAGGACTGTAGACTTTAATATGCAAAGTAAATTTGCAGGTGATACGTTTACCAGTTCCTGAGAAAAGGATTTCATAACAATCGGACACACAGACAGACAGACAAAGAAGACATTAAGACAAGAAAGCGTTTATATAAGGGTTCTAGTTTTACGGACTGAGGCACGGAACCCTAGAAACACTGAAGCAGTCACATTTTGTTGTGCCTACACGAAGAGTCTGCCTCCGTTTTCAAGGGCAAGTAACTTGGTATAGTATTTGAAGTCTGTGTGTGTGCTGTTCTGCTTCTCTTGCCTTTCAGCCGGTCATCATTTTATGTTTTAACTGCAAGGGGGAAATATTAATCTTGAACTTTCTTAGACTCTAAAGTAAAACGTAAGGTTTCGTGTGTATCTAACTACAGGGATTATGGTTCCTTAATTGAACAGGAATTCACAAACCATCAACCACTTTGCTCCTTTGTGTGATATCGAAATATGGTTCAAAGACATTACGTCAATATTACTGTGAAGAATATATTGATGGATTCATTACAGTTACTATGTATATGAGGAAAATTACAAGAAAATAACCGATTCGTTATCTAATTTGTTATATAATACAGCTGTAAAAAATTACCGATTTCTCATTTTAATCCACTGTACATGTTTTCTGAAAATAAGATGATAAAGTAACTTACGATCTTCTTCTATGTTTGTTGAGGGGACTAGGTTTGTGAGTAGGTTTTGAGTGTTGAAGTTGATGTATCCAGTGAGTCCACTACTTAAACTCCTGCTAGTCAGTACTATGTAACACATTCATGAAATTTTGCAAATGATATGTAATACTATTTAATATTACAATAACATTATTTGTTTTATTATTTAAGATGTGAACTAATTTTTGCTGTCTCTGAGAGAATTACAATGTCATCGGCGAACCTCAAAGTTTTTATTTCTGCTCCATGGATTTTAATACCTACTCCGAACTTTTCTTGTGTTTCCTTTATTGCTTGCTCAGTATACAGATTGAACAACATCGGGGATAGGCTACAACCCTGTCTCACTCCCTTCCCAACCACTGCTTCCCTTACATAACCCTCGACTCTTATAACTGCAATCTTCTTTCTGTACAAATTGTAAATAGACTTTCGCTCTGTGTATTTTACCCCTGCCACCTTCAGAATTTGATAGAGAGTATTCCAATCAACATTGTCAAAAGCTTTCTCAAAGTCTACAAATGCTAGAAACGTACGTTTGCCTTTCCGTAATCTGTTTTCTAAGATAAGTCCTAGGGTCAGTATTGCCTCACGTGTTCCAACATTTCTACGGAACCCAAACTGATCTTCCCCGAGTTCAGTTTCTATCAGTTTTTCCACTCCTCTGTAATGAATTCGCGTTAGTGTTTTGCAGCTGTGACTTATTAAACTGATAATTCGGTAATTTTCACATCTGTCAACACCTGCTTTCTTTGGGATTGGGGATATTATATTCTTCTTGAAGTCTGACGGTATTTCGCCTGCCTCATACATCTTCCTCACCAGATGGTAGAGTTCTGTCAGGACTGGCTCTCCCAAGGCTGTCAGTAGTTCTAATGGAATGTTGTCTACTCCGGGGGCCATGTTTCGACTCAGGTCTTTCAGTGCTCTTAGAACTTATATATTTAATATAATTCCTTTCAAGTACTAATAACTATAATTGTTTTCGTTTTTAACTGTCCTTTGACTTTTGATATGGAACTGTTTAGTTGGATCTTTGTTCAGCTGCTTTATGCTTTAAATGTAAGAGAAGTTATGTATTATTAGTTCTCCATAATCTCTATTGGTTGGACCTTATAAAATGGTTCAAATGGCTCAGAGCACTATGGGACTTAACATCTGAGGTCATCAGTCCCATAGAAGTTAGAACTACTTAATCCTAACTAACCTATGGACGTCACACACATCCATGCCCGACGCAGGATTCGAACCTGCGACCGTAGTGGTCGGGCGGTTCCAGACTGAAAAGCCTAGAACCGCTCAGCCACTGCAGCCTGCTTGGACCTTATACGCTGCCTGATTTTCTCTTAGTTGTTTCTTTATACTGGTTATCGTTTACAAATCATTTTAAGCGTGCCTACTGGTCTCTTCACATTTCTTTAGTACCTTCTGTAGGAGTCTGTTTAATTTGTGATCTATGGCAGATTTTTCATTGCTTTTAAATTTTTCCAGTGACTTTGCGTTCCTCTTGCCATTATGAGACATTTCAGTGTGTTGCTAGATACGTTCTTTGTGCTTTGTATTTCAGATCCTGTCTATCCGACTTATCTCTTTCTCTCTGAACTCTACACGTTTCCAAGAACTTTACTGTGCAAAATGTGTGATATTTTAACATTGTTTCTTTACGAATGTTGCTTAGATTTTTGAATGGTCAGTTTTGTGTGCCTGTTTTACAGAGCTTACAGTACTCTTTACAAACTAATGCATGAGTTTTGTCACATGTGAGGCTGACTGTTTGCAAATGCATGCCAGAAAGTTGCCTGATTAAAATATCTTTCTTCTTACATAACGGCTTTGTTACTATATTTAACCAGATTACTGCTGCTTCGTATTTCATAGTCGTTGTACAATGGCTTCTGTGTTCTATTTTATTAATATTATTAGGAATTGGACCTAACTGTCCCGTACCTTATGGAATTTTATGTGTGCAATCGTTTTGAAAACTTTCATTTTTGTGTTTTTGAATTTGTATGTTCCTTTCATAGCCTGACTATGCGTTATTCCCATACTTTCATTCACAATTTCCAATGTTCTTACGCTTGCTACTGTGTCGTTACTGATTTAAAGAATAAAGCACTGCACCAGTTACGTATTTTTCTCGCACAGCGTGACGCATTTAGCTAATTTATTCCTAATACCCGGTGAAACTGTCAACTCTGTATGCCGAATCGACAAGTATGTTTTTCTGTTTCCCTTGCCCTCACTGTGCGACCGTTTCTTCCAGTCTGTCCTATAACTGACATAAAACCTGAATGAGAACGTTAAATCAAGTTGGAATAAATCATTCTCAAAGGGTAAATGAAATATGAATCAGTAACAGTGACTGCCAGTACTGAACTACATAAATTACAGTTTCCTATATTGAAATAAATGTAGGGCATACATCTAATTAAGAAGCCTCTATGAAAGCAAGTCGCACTGGGTTGTAAGCTAGTGGATGTGTTGTGGTTTATGAAACTGGCCTCGATTAGACAGCGCAGAAAGCCCGTAAGGACACGTGCAAGGGACAGGGCCGGGAAATGGGTCTGGATAGCGCTGTCAAAGAAGCAGGTTTGGTGCTGGACGCCCCAAAGTCACAATGTAAACAATATTTACAGCTGCACAGGCTATATGAGGACAGTGGGGGCTGTTTAAGGGAGTAGTGGACGCCTGCCATTTTTGGTAGATTCCGAGAAGTGCAGCTATTGTGGACAGAACTGCAGGCAGTCACAATTCAATGAAGTACATAGTCTATTGCGATAACTCGTTGAAAGAAGAATGGAAACTGCAAAGCGTAGGTCACCTTCCAAGATTGTGAAACACTGCCACTGTGCTCAGATCCCGTGAAACCTGAATGTTTCATGACCTGTAAAAACAGCTACCACTAGCTAACCTAAATAATTTAGAAGTGGGAGTAATAAACACGTCTGTGCTTACAGAGGAACACCATTACGGCCAGCACATGGATGTAAACAGAGACAGGGAGTGAATAGGACCTTGCATAACGATTTTGTAACTGGTAAGCCAATCAAAAGGTTCATGACGCCAGAGAAAGGCAGACTTCGTAGGCAGATATCAGAATCTTCATAGAGAGGCTTCTCAGAGTGAGTTGAACTCAGGTGCAGACAGGCCGTAAGAGAGCGTCGCATCTCTGAAGTAACGTCCATCCATTCAGTCGCCTGTCTGAGAAGTCTGTCTACGCAGTTGCTAAAGTCCGAAGTCTGCCGAAAACGAAACTATCCACAGAGCGCTTGTGACAAGGTATGATAAATATAGCGAGTGTCGATTAGTAAGAAGGAGTTCTAAAAGTTTCTGATCAGCATCACTTACTTTCATTTCACGTGGTTAAGCAGTTAAAAATTTAGTTGTGGTTGAATCTCACCATATTCACAATCTGCAGGTGGCATCTGAAGTCGCTGCAGAATCATTCATTGACTCTCTACCAACAACACGTCTGTGCATCCAAGTTGTTTTTACAGAACCGTCGAATGATTTCGCAGCGATTTCAGTTGCCATCTGCAGATTATGAGTACAGTGAGATTCAGCCACATCACTAGGTAAATTGTAGGGAATGTCGAGTTATTTTTAGCGATATTTAGTACTTTCCATGTTCATTCTGAATACTTGTGTGTGGTCAGAGACTCAACATGCTTTCAACTCCAGCCATAAATGCAAATGCATACCCTTATGTAGTATATTATGGCTTTATATACACACCTTCGGAAATCACATTACGACTTAAGTGAATAATATTACTTTTTATCCAGATTCCTGTTCATTTGACTCAGATTCCAGACACTTTGTGCAGATCTTCCATTGCATTGCATGATTATTGCCAGTGAGTGTCAAACCACTTCTTTTCCATTTATTTTTAATAAGCTGAATTAACTGAAATCCCCCTTACTTTCTTAGCAGAATGTAATCCTTTAACGTGGCCTTGATGGGAAGCGTTTTACTTATTTCATGGCCACGCTGATGTCTTCAATCGAACGTTCTAAAGCAGCTCCCACCCAGCGATAGTTTACACACTGCAGTCGTGTTTTCATGGGTTTAATGTAACGGGAAAATGGTAAAATAAAAATTTAGAATTTTTTAGAATGTAAGGTAAATAACTGAGTTTCTTACGACTCTGCTTGCAGACCTGCTGCTCATTCATTGTACACAAATCCCCACATACATACAAACCATTATTCACAATGTTCGTTTACGTGAAATCAAAATATGGTCAATAGGTGTTACGACAGTATTGCTTCCCAAGGAGTATGGATACTGTCAGAGGTCTTCCATTTAGGCTGATTACAGTACTTGCATCGAACTGAAACTAGTTGTATCAGTAAAATCGATTATGGATAACGAAATTAAGGTCACTGTAGTGTACTGGCGGTTGCTGTTACCGATAGACTGCCAGTAAAATGTTGGCTACAAATAATGAGCATTTACTTATCGCTGGCAGAACCGTCCCAGAAAACCAGCGGTCTCTTTCTCCTTCGAATTTTTATGACTTACTTTGCACTCTGTGTTGCTTTTTAGTGAACACAGGAGTGAGGGACAGTTGTCTATCATGAAAAGAGCATTGAGATATTAATTTATTATACATCTAATATCAAATAAAATAAATACTACATAACTTTCTTACTGTATATGTAGCGTCAGTTGCCAACACTCGATTTGAATGTACACTACTGCCCATCAAAATCGCTACACTACGAAGATGACGTGCAACAGATGCACAATTTAACCGACAAGAAGAAGATGCTGTGATATGCAAATGATTAGCTTTTCAGAGCGTTCACACAAGGGTGGCGCCGGTGGCGACACCTACTTAATGCTAACATGAGGAAAGTTTCATTGGAACCGATTCTCATACACAAACAGCAGTTGACCGGCGTTGCCTGGTGAAACGTTGTTGTGATGCCTCGTGTAAGGAGGAGAAATGCGTACCATCACGTTTTCGACTTTGATAGAGGTCGGATTGTACCTATCGCGATTGCGGTTTATCGTATCGCGAATTTTCTGCTCGCGTTGTTCAAGATCCAATGACTGTTAGCAGAATATGGAATCGGTGGGTTCAGGAGGGTAATGCGGAACGCCGTCTGGATCCCAACGGCCTCGTATCACTAGCAGTCGAGATGAAAGGCATCTTATCCGCATGGCTGTAACGGATCGTGCAGCCACGTCTCGATCTCTGAGTCAACAGATGGGGACGTTTGCAAGACAACAACCATCTGCACGAACAGTTCGACGACATTTGCAGCAGCATGGACTATCAGCTCGGAGACCGTGGCTGCGGTTACCCTTGACGCTGCATCACAGACAGGACAGCCTGCGATGGTGTACTCAACGACGAAACTGGATGCGCGAAGGGCAAAACGTCATTTTTTCGGATGAATCCAGGTTCTGTTTATAACATCATGATGGTCGCATCCGTGTTTGGCGACATCGCGATGAACGCACATTGGAAGCGTTGTTACGACCCGTGGCTCTATCCTTCATTCGATCCCTGCGAAACCCTACATTTCAGCAGGATAATTAATGCACGCCCGCATGTTGTAGGTCCTGTACGGGCCTTTCCGGATACAGAAAATGTTCGACTGCTGCCCTGGCGAGCACATTCTCCAGATCTCGCACCAAACACGTCTGTTCAATGGTGGCCGAGCAACTGTCTCGTCACAATACGTCAGTCGCTACTCTCTGTGGTATCGTGTTGAAGCTGCATGGGCTGCTGTACCTGTACACGCCATCTAAGCTCTGTCTGACTCAATGTCCAGGCGTATCAAGGCCGTTATTACGGCCAGAGGTGGTTGTTCTGGGTACTGATTTCTCAAGATCTATGCACCCAAACTGCGTGCAAATGTAATCACATGTCAGTTCTAGTATAATATATTTGTCCAATGAATACCAGTTTATCATCTGCATTTCTTCTTGGTGTAGCAATTATAATGGCCAGTAGTGTAACAATATACACATATACCACAGACGTGGATATCTGTTACTCTTCAATACAATGTCTCTTCTGAAGATGTCGAGCTGTAGCCACACTATGAAATCCTGTAAATGTTACTCAGCTGAAAAAACACAGCAAATGGGCGGAGCGCACGAATGTTCGAACTTAAATACACCCACCGCTAGAGCTCCGGACAGGGGTCGCTTGTACCTCATTGGCACAGGCATAGTCGTTTATGGTTGCGCCCTCCTGTCGCTGCTGCCGCTGTAGGAAATGCGGCGCCGTAGCTGGCGGATCGAGTATTTGAAAGTGCCGCCGACAGGAGACAGAACTCTGCACGTTCTAATGACGTCTGGTATTGCTTGTTACATGAGACTTGGATCGTAAGACTATAAACAGACTTAAACGAGGAGTGAGCAGGTTAAGGCCTCCGAAGTAATTTGCTCAAAGAAGGTATAAACGCCTTCATGAGTTCCTTCTGATTTACAAATATATTTCTAGATTGATGTTGGACAAGGATTCTCAGAATTTACTAACATTCTACGTGTATTGAAACTCTTCATTGCAGCACCTCCTCGTGCAGTTTCCTGATCGTTTATGACTATTAAATAAAAACGTGGCGAATCGTGCAAGTATTGTTTGAATACTTCGAAATTCATCCGATAATCCAAATTGGTGAGGACCTTACAACGAGGAACATAATTCAATTTTGATTGAACGAGGTGTCAATAATCGGTTTTTTCTGTATGTCCTTCATATAACTCTGGAAGCATTAGTAGTAGTAGTAGTAGTAGTAGTAGTAGTAGAGGGTTCTTTGGGCGCACGACAGCAAGGTCTTCATCGTCCGCTCAGTATCAGATTGAGACGGGTGTCAAGAAAATAGTCAGAATAGTAACGTAAATCAGGACGTAAAACACAGGTAACAAGGTTTGAAAAATATGTGCCTACCCGTATCGAAAAGTGGGACGAACCATGTTGTCAGCAGTAAAACATGGACAACAGCTCGAAGAAAGAGGTTGAGGGAGCTAAAACAATATAGCAGATGGAAGTGGCTGGCTGACCGCAAGGAAAAAAGGGACGAGCCAGACACTCTGCAATACACTAAAACCTCCAGCCTAAAAGTTTAGGCCACAGTCCAGACACATCACAAAGATCCTCCGTTCTGTGATGCTTGTGGTGTGCACATCTCTGTCCGGCACATTTTAACAGACTGCATTTTGTACCATGATGCACGGACAGAAGCACGTGTTGATGGGGACCTGCCTTGTGTCTTAGCTAACGAAGAGACGTGTGTGTCTAGGGTTTTAAAGTTTTGTGATGTGGAAGCATTAGAATAATACTAAGTCTGACCTCTGTTTCCCCGCAGACGGATTTATGAAGTCCTTCTACCACAAAACTCTGCAGAAAAATGATCCCAGACACATGATGATTGCAACGGAAATTAGTGATACATCATAGATCGCTTAGTAAAACGTTAATGAACCATTTCTTCTATTTAATTTAATTTCTGTTTACAAGGAAATGCCAATTTATGAATCATCAGTAAGTCTCCATGTCTTAGGAAGTTTCTTCTAATGATTTTATTATCCAACAGTTTGGCAGCCACCACGGATGCCCATGCACTTATATTACTTTCTTTATCACTGTGTGGAAAGCTTAGATACAAAAAAGTTTTTTCTAGAGCAACATATAGAAGCATGTGCCTGTCAACTTAAACTGAAGGATGGCTCTTTTATAATTGTAACAGTATATAGGTCCCCTTGAGGAAACTTTCATTTATTCCTGGAAAACTTGGATGCCTTGTTGTGCTATCTGTCGGATAGGAGAAAGCAAATTATTATTTGTGGGGTCTTCAATGTTGATTCACTGAAAGAGTGTAATAGGAAGAATGAACTGGAAGTCTTGCTCGGTTTTTTCAATTTGCCATCTGTCATTGATTTTTCCTACTTGGGTAGTAAAGGACAGCAGCACATTGATAGATAACACTTTTATAGAGCAAGATAAGTTTAAAAACATAAATCCTTGTCCTGTTGTGAACGGCCTTTCTGATCATGATGCTCAGCTAGTTGCAGTATATGACATAGCTCCATTCAGTAATTCAAAACTACCCTCCAAAGTTGTGTGTTCAATTAGTGACTCAACAATTAGAAATTTCAGAGAAAATCTTCACCAGTTAGACTGGGATGAGGTGTACAAGGAACCTGATGCTAATTTAAAATATAACTTATTTCATGATACACTTGTAAGAGAATTTGAAAACTGTTTCCCCAAGAAAAATGTTAAATCTAAGAAACCATACAAAAAACCTTGGCTTACTTAAGGAATAAAAATATCTTGTAATCACAAAAGGGATCTGTATCTAACAACAAGAAAGGGTAATGACCCAGAAAAAGCCAAATATTATAAAAACTACTGTGCTACATTAAGAAAAGCTATTAAAATGTCCAGAAGCATGAGCATCATGTCTGAGATTAATACCTCTGATAACAAAATCAAAACAATTTGGAATATTATTTATTACAAGGGAGACAGGGCAACAAGAGTACAGGATGACGGCATCACGGCCAAAGCGAATGGAAACTTGATAAACAACAAGACGGAAGTCGAAAACATTTTGAATAATCATTTTTTAAATGTTGTGGATAAAATAGGATCTAAATGTTCATTAGAAGAAGCAAGGCAATTAATGGAAGAGGCTTGACCC
Organism: Schistocerca piceifrons; assembly: GCF_021461385.2. Lineage (NCBI taxonomy): Eukaryota > Metazoa > Arthropoda > Insecta > Orthoptera > Acrididae > Schistocerca > Schistocerca piceifrons. Next base: position 283,665,427 of record NC_060143.1, read on the forward strand.
ACACCAATTGATACAATTGAAATTCCACCCACCTCTCCTTCTGAAATTAGGAACATAATAAACTCTCTCAAGAATAAAAGCTCACATGGAATTGATGGCATTTCCAGCAGGATAATAAAAGCTTTTTCCCAAGAAATAAGTGGGATTCTTAGCCACATATGTAATAGCTCTCCGAAGCAGGGTATTTTTCCAGATAGACTGAAGTACGCCATTGTTAAACCACTGCATATAAAAGGGGATACGTCTGATGTCAACATCTACCACCCAATCTCTCTTCTGACTGCCTTATCCAGAATTCCAGAAAAAATAACGTATTGAAGAGTAGCTTCACACCTTTGCAAAAATAACGTGTTAATAAAATGTCAGTTTTAACAAAATGCTATATATACTTTCACTAATGAAATATTAAATGCTCTGAGTGACCGGAAGTCGCCTGTTTCGATTTTTTTTTGACCTATCAACTGATTGTGTAAATCATGGAATACTTCTAGATAAGCTCAAGTACTGTGGTATGAATGGGACAGTGCTCAAATGGTTTAAATCATACCTAAAGGAAGAGTGCAGACAATTGAAATAAGCAGTTCACATAACATGCAAAAACTGGTGATTTCTCAAACTGTGGAACAATCAAGAATGGGGTGTCACAAGGTTCGGTTTTGGGTCCTCTGCTGTTGTTAATATATATTAATGACTTGCCATTCTATATTCACGAAGATGCAAAGCTGATAATTTTTGCCGATGATACAAGTATAGCTATCACACCCAAAAGACAAGAATTAACTGGTGACATTGTAAACGATGTATTTCAGAAAATCATTAAGTGGTTCTCTGCAAATGGGTTCACATTAAACTTTGACAAAACACAGTACATACAGTTCCATACAGTAAATCGAATAACACCTTTAATAAATATAGACTTCGATCAGAAATCGGTAGCTAAGGTAAAATATTCCAAATTTCTAGGTCTATACATTGATGAGGGGTTGAACTGGAAAAAACACACTGATGATCTGCTGAAACGTTTGAATTCAGCTACTTATGCTATTAGGGTCATTGCAAATTTTGGCTATATATATCTGAGTAAATTAGCTTATCACGCCTATTTTCATTCTCTGCTTTCGTATGGCATCATATTCTGGGGTAACTCATCATTGAGTGAAAGAGTGTTCATTGCACAAAAGCGTTTAATCAGAATAATTGCTGGAGCTCATCCAAGATCATCCTGCAGACACTTATTTAAAGAGATGGAAATCTTCACTGTAGCCTCACAATATACGAGATATATTCACTATGAAATTTGTTATTAACAATCCAAACTAATTCAAAAGTAATAGCAGTGTACATGGCTACAAGACTAGGAAAAACGTTGATCTTCACTACTCAAGGTTAAGTCTAACTTTGGCTCGGAAGGGGGTAAATTATGCTGCCACAAAAGTCTTTGGTCACTTACCTAATAGCATCAAAAGTCTGACAGGGAGCCATATAGCATTTAAAAGGAAATGAAAAGAATTTATTAATGGCAACTCCTTCTACTCATTAGATGAATCTTTGGATATAGTAAGTGGGTAATTTCCCCAACCCCCAGAAAAATAATTAAAAATATTAACTATCATGTAATATTTTGTGTAATGTAATATATTTATACACACCTTTTGTTCACTTGAAACGTTCCACATCATTACGAAGTGTCGTATTTATGATCTATGGAAGAAGTACTAATGAATCTCTACGTTTCTTAAGTTGAAACAAACTATTACAGATAGAACGCACGATACATCGTATTTCCACGGCTGTAACTTATTTCTCTTCATTTATACAACGTACACTTCATCTTATCCAGTGCAATTTCGAAAGTAAAATATTGTCGACGGCCTGTAAATGGAATACAAATTTCGTTTAGAATATAGAAAGTATAAACGAAGGCCAGAATTGGAAAGGAAAATAATTTGACATCGTTGGAAGCATCGGAGAGTATGAGAAAGTTAAATTTAAATCAACACTAAGATTTTTATTTTCGCTCGAAGAACTAAGTGTAATAAAAACGATATGATTAAACTGTACGAAAGACAGTAATTTTTTTATTTACTTTAGAAATATCGTCCTTCCGTTTTATCTCGGCAGTGAAGCAGATTGTCCAGCTGCCCTGATGTTTCGAATTCCACGATCTTCGCGTTCACGGAGTGTGACGTGAGAAACTCAGCCAGCTGCCCACACATCGGAAGTGCAGACTGGAAAAATCAACGAGGGAGTCGCCACTCTAACTGAGTTACTCTTGTTTAAAGCTCTGCGAGTTTTACACGGGCAGCGTTAGTAGCGCCGATTGAAGAAATCTTGCGCGCCGTGTCGAGAGGGAACGGCCGTCCGCGAGCGTCGGCGGATAAAAGAAAAGAGTCCTCTGGCACACGACGTACAGAGGAGAAAAAAAGAGGAGGGGATGCAGTAACGGGTTGTGTGCGTGTGTCAGAGGCGGCGGAAAAATGAACAGGCGGGCGGCGAGCGGTTAGAGACGGCGAGGGCAAATATTTGAGAGCGCACGGCGCCAGGACGACAGAGCTCCTGCACTGCAGGTGGTGGTGGCGTCAGAGGGGAGGGGGGAAGAGGGGGTGAGGGTAGTAGGCGGACACAGCAACCCCACCCCTCACCCCCACTCAGTCCAAGCAGAGAGAAAGTAAGCGCCAACGGCAAGCTCACGGACAGACCTGCAATACTTTAGCAGTGCTATTAGTAACCATCCATCTCCCATCTCAACAGCATAGCCTGAAGTGCAAGAAAATGAGAATGATCTTCTTGATAATTATCTACTTCCACTGCTGGTCACTAAACTTGCAGCACCTTGTACCGGGCACGCAACAAAGGTCAAATTCATCATGTCCGATTTCATGGGAATGATTGTGCCCCACGACTGTGATGTATTCTGGGACACAAGGAAGGTCAGCATCAGTCGTAATGTCATCTATCTTTTTTACAGCATTCCAGTTCTAGATTTCAAGATATACAATACTGGAGCTGTCATCAGATCAGAACATGCAGAAAATACTAGAATCAGACATAGAAACACCACATTTATCAAACGTCATGTGGTAGTTGCTCACAATTACCATCCCACAATTGCATACCATTGTAAGTAGACATGTAGAATGAACGTAGTTATCACTCATATTCCAGTCTAAGTCAGGCATGTAAAAGTATTAGTCCAACTGAGGCCATTACTTACAATTCCACACAGCTAAACTTGCTTTAGGTCGTACTGAACAGCCAACGACCTCTATTTATTATCCATGTGTAAAATAATGGATCAAGCTAAAAGAAATTGACACATAAGAATACAGAGATTTCAAATTGTAATTACAATAAATGCCTTACTGTATTCGTGTTGTATACATCGTAATTAATATTTGAATTTCCTGTGTTTTTATGTATAAAACGTTTTGTAATTAATTTTTTATCTTACTTATTGTAATTTTCAAGTAATTGAGGTACAAAAATTTTATACACATAAATACAGGGATTTCAGAAAATAACTATAATAAATACAGTGTTGTTTGTGTGTGGTATTTGATACAATTACTGTTTGAAGTCCTTGTATTTTTAGGTGTGATAAGTTTTTAGCTTGACCCATTTTTTTACTTATGGGCAACAAATTAGGGTGTTGGCTGTCCAGCATGACGTAAAGTGATGTTACCTTGTGGATTTGTAAACAGCAGCTTCATTCGAACTAATGCTTATATATACCTGAGTTAGACTGGAATATTTGCCGTTATCATTACGTTCAGTCTACATGACTACTTATAACGGTACATAACTGTGGAAAGTGGCCACCGTTATGTGAGTGGTCAGCGCGACAGAATGTCAATCCTAAGGGTCCGGATTCGATTCCCGGCTGGGACGGAGATTTTCTCCGCTCGGGGACTGGGTGTTGTGTTGTCCTAATCAGCATCATTTCTTCCCCATCGACGCGCAAGTCGCCGAAGTGGCGTCAGATCGAAACACTTGATCGAAAGACTTGCACCCGGCGAACGGTCTACCCTACGGGAGACCCTAGTCACATGACATTATTATATTGTGGAATTGTAATTGTGTACAACTACGAAATGGCGTCTTATGGAGCTGCTATTTGTATTTCTGATTCTTTTATAGTCTGTATTTATTGCACAGATGATAACTGCATTGTCAGTTGAAATCTAGATAAGCAATGCAATAAAATAGATGGATGACATTACGACCGATGCTGACCTTATTTGTGTCGTAACCGCCAGAGCGGTGTGAGGTGTCACTCATGTTTGGATATGTAAATGCTTAGTATTGCATTGCAATCGTACAAAGTAGTTGGGAGTAGCACCATCTACATTCTGTGTATATGGACATATTACACTGTGGTGGGCATACTGTAAGACCTTCAGTCCACACACCATCAGATTATTTGACTTATCGCTGTAACGAAGTAGGCGAGTGTCAGCAATAAGTCTCGTGGTCTTATCGTCGCGTGTTTATCTTCTGCCGTTAGCTCAGATAATAGAAATGCCACTTGCACGCTTAGAGTAGCAGATTGACAGTGACCAACTTTAAACAGAACTTGATTAATTTTCACACACATTTATTAAAATAATAAAAAGCATAGACATTACGTAACTTGATTCTGGATGCCATTTACAAATGACAATGTGAAGTTCCTTTGGTCTTGGTACGTTAATCTTATTCTCACATATCTCTGATACTTGACAAAGTGTCTATACATTTATCTTCATGGCCATGTACAGGAATATGATAATCTTCTTAGGTGCAGACTGAAACTTGACTACAGACTAATAGACTAATGCAGACTGGTACAGACTGGTGCAGACAAATGCAGACTGACTAATCGGAGGTCTGTACACTCGTTATAATACCTTGTGCATTCATGTATCACTGCGCGAGTGTGATCCGCGAGGAGAAAAGATTCTTCGTTAGCAGCAATCTCATTGGCTGCATTACATATTAATACGCAGATGGGCAGAAGGCAGCGCCATCTCGTAGTGAGGAGACGGACGAGCGCTGCGCCTGCACTGTTGTGCTTAGCGGGGTGCGCTCTAGTGGCAAAGTTTTGTACGCGCTGACTACGCGGAACTATATACACAACATACACAAAAAGTTTCTCATTCACAGATCGCTTTTCAATGAAGTTTGTGAGCAGATCGTACTATGCCTTGTGCTATCAAGAGTTACATTTACCAGCATGTGTCGGAATTCAACCGTTGCAGAATCTTGGCCTTGGCCCTGCAGTTTCTTTTTGATTCGCGTTATTTTGCTCGCCTTAATCGTGATCACACGACTTACATGTGAGTGTGGAATTGATGGCTCTTAGAGCCATGTTCTACGTCAAGCAGTATTCAGCGGACCCACGCAACTAGTGGCTGAAAGCATAGATCTGAAGAACGTGGCTGTAAGGAGTGGTAAGCGACACTCTAAGGGGAAACTGAGTTACTGAATGTAGCACATAATAAGTAATTAGCTTTAGTGCTCCTAGTTGGAAGTTACACTCTAACCTGTGGAATAGTAGGTCTGTATCGAAACTTAGATGCTAGCTAAATGCGTCTTTGGCATGATATGATGTTGTTGTTGTGGTCTTCAGTCCTGAGACTGGTTTGATGCAGCTCTCCATGCTACTCTATCCTGTGCAAGCTTCTTCATCTCCCAGTACTTACTGCAACCTACATCCTTCAGAATCTGCTTAGTCTAATCGTCTCTTGGTCTCCCTCTACGATTTTTACCCTCCACACTGCCCTCCAATGCTAAACTGGTGATCCCTTGATGCCTCAGAACATGTCCTACCAACCGATCCCTTCTTCTAGTCAAGTTGTGACACAAACTTCTCTTCTCCCCAATCCAATTCAACACTTCCTCATTAGTCATGTGATATACCCATCTAATCTTCAGCATTCTTCTGTAGCACCACATTTCGAAAGATTCTACTCTCTTCTTGTCCAAAATACTTATTGTCCATGTTTCTCTTCCATACAGGGCTACACTCCATACAAATACTTTCAGAAACGACTTCCTGACACTTAAATCTATACTCGATGTTAACAAATTTCTCTTCTTCACAAATGCTATCCTTTCCATTGCCAGTCTACATTTTATATCCTCTCTACTTCGACCATCATCAGTTATTTTGCTCCCTAAACAGCAAAACTCCTTTACTACTTTAAGTGTCTCATTTCCTAATCTAATTCCCTCAGCAACACCCGACTTAATTCGACTACATTCCATTATCCCCGTTTTGCTTTTGTTGATGTTCATCTGGTATCCTCCTTTCAAGACACTATCCATTCCGTTCAACTGCTGTTCCAAGTCCTTTCCGGTCTCTGACAGAATTACAATGTCATCGGCGACCCTCAAAGTTTATAATTCTTCTCCATGGATTTTAATACCTACTCCGAATTTTTCTTTTGTTTCCTTCACTGCTTGCTCAATATACAGATTGAATAACGTCTGGGAGAGGCTACAACGCTGTCTCACTCCCTTCCCAACCACTGCTTCCCTTTCATGTCCCTCGACTCTTATGACTGCAATGTGGTTTCTGTACAAGTTGTAAATAGCTTTTCGCTCCCTGTATTTTACCCCTGCCACCTTCAGAATTTGAAAGAGAGTATTCCAATTAACATTGTCAAAAGCTTTCTCTAAGTCTACAAATGCTAGAAACGTAGATTTGCCTTTCCTTAATCTAGCTTCTAAGATAAGTCGTAGGGCCAATATTGCCTCACGTGTTCCGATATTTCTACGGAATCCAAACTGATCTTCCCCGAGGTCGGCTTGTACTAGTTTATCCATTCGTCTGTAAAGAATTCGCATTAGTATTTTGCAGCCGTGACTTATTAAACTGATAGTTCGGTAATTTTCACATCTGTCAACACCTTCCTTCTTTGGGATTGGAATTATTATATTCTCCTGGAAGTCTCAGGGTATTTCGCCTGTCTCATAAATCTTGCTCACCAGAAGGTAGAGTTTTGTCAGGACTGGCTCTCCCAAGGCTGTCAGTAGTTCTAATGGAATGTTGTCTACTCCCAGGGCTTTGTATCGAATCAGGTCTTTCAGTACTCTGTCGAACTCTTCACGCACTATCATATCTCCCATTTCATCTTCATCTACACCCTCTTCCATTTCCAAAATATTGTCCTCAAGTACATCGCCCTTGTATAGACCCTCTATATACACCTTCCACCGTTCTCCTTTCCCTTCTTTGCTTAGAACTGGGTTTCCATCTGAGCTCTTGATATTCATACAAGTGGTTCTCTTTTCTCCAAAGGTCTCTTTCATGTTCCTGTAGGCAGTATCTATCTGACCCATAGTGAGATGAGCCGCTACATCCTTACATTTGTCCTCTAGTCATCCCTGCTTAGCCATTTTGCACTTCGTGCCGATCTCATTTTTGAGACGTTTGTATTCCTTTTTGCCTGCTTCATTTACTGCATTTTAATATTTTCTCCTTTAATCTATTAAATTCAATATTTCTTCTGTTACCCAAGGATATCTACTAGCCCTCGTCTTTTTTCCTACTTGATCCTCTACTGCCTTCACAACTTCATCCCTCAAAGCTACCCATTCTTGTTCTACTGTTTTTCTTTCCCCCATTCTTGTCAATTGTTCCATTTTACTCTCCCTGAAATTCTGTACAACCTCTGGTTCTTTCAGTTTATCCAGGTTCCATCTCCTTAAATTCCCACCTTTTTGCAGTTTCTTCAGTTTTACTCTTCAGTTCATAACCAATAGATTGAGGTCAGAGTCCACATCTGCACCTGGAAATGTCTTACAATTTATAACCTAGTTCCTAAATCTCTGTCTAACCATTATATAAACTATCTGAAATCTGTCAGTATCTCCAGGCTTCTTCCATGTATACAGTCTTCTTTTATGATTCTTGAACAAAGTGTTGGCTATGATTAAGTTGTTCTCTGCTCAAAATTCTACCAGGCGGCTTCCTCTTTCGTTTCTTACCTCGAATCCATATTCACCTACTACGTTTCCTTCTGTTCCTTTTCCTACAGACGAATTTCTGTCACCTATGACTATTAAATTATCGTCTCCCTTCACTATCTGAATAATTTCTTTTATTTCATCATACATTTCTTCAATTTATTCGTCATCTGCAGAGGTAGTTGGCATGTAAACTTGTACTACTGTGGTAGGCGTGGGCTTCGTATCTGTCTTGGCCACAATAATGCGTTCACTATGCTGTTTGTAGCAGCTTACCCGCATTCCTATTTTCCTATTCATTATTAAACCTTCTTCTGCATTACCCCTATTTGATTTTGTGTTTTTAACCCTGTAGTCACCTGACCAGAAGTCTCGTTCCTCCTGCGACCGAACTTCACTAATTCCCACTATATCTAACTTTAACCTGTTCATTTCCCTTTTTAAATTTTCTAACCTACCTGCCCGATTAAGGGATCTGACATTCCACGCTCCGATCCGTAGAACGCCAGTTTTCTTTCGTCTGATAACGACATCCGCTTGAGTAGTCCCCGCCCGGAGATCCGAATGGGGGACTATTTTACCTCCTGAATATTTTACCCAAGAGGACGCCATCATCATTTAACCATGATGTGATATCCGTGTCTAAACAGAGGCTGAGAGAGATCCATCACATTTCTCTCGTATGTATGCCACAATTCTGTATCTGGTGCTTGTGTGCTGCTAGCCTCTCGGAAGGAAGTGGGTCTTTTACATGGATCTGTCTTTTCTTTACTGTGTTACAAACAAGTGGGCACCTGAGTCACACCAACATTCTTGTTCCATCAAGTAACCTGATGCTCTTGGTTTTCGTGTAGGTAGCCGATTTATGACTGTTACCGCAGTTTCTTCTCCTACTCCAATTTGGCCAATATTTGTAGGGCAGGTAGAAAGGCAAGGAGGTCTAGCTCGGCCACAAGCCATGGTACAATAGCACACAAAAGTGTTAGGTTGGCAGGTACGAAGTTCGATCTGTGGGTAGTCGACAGGTCGTGGTATTCGAAATGTTTAAGGTGCGAATTTTCAGTCATTTCATTTCAGTTTCTTTTGGAATGAGAGATAATCATATTAGTTAGCACTGGAATAAATTTCCTGTGGTTTCAATATCATTTTGAGATTTATTAATAATAGTTTGTGTATGGAAGAGTTGGGCGCCACATGTGAGGTAGAACGAAAGAGAAATGGTTTGACAGACAGGTATAGTAATGAATTCCGTGTAAATGTGTGGGGTAAATGTACTAAACAAAATGGCGAATTTTAATTTCAATTCGTTCGTGAATTTGGAACTTGAATGTCCGTGGCTTTGTACATCCATGCTGTCACTTGGTTGACAGTTTAGTCTAAGCCGGTTCTTCAGTAACTTATGATAAATATGTACACGTTCTGAACGTGTGTATCTCATGTAACGCATTTTCAAATCTTGTTGAATTTTCCAGTGTAAATATATGCCGTCTCATTGTGGGATTCACTGTTTCAACCATTCAACCACGTATGAACAGAGCAAAAATATACTGCATTATTCCATCGATTGGTAATATGCAATACATTTACTTAGAACAATTATTTGGTGTGTTGACAATTGACGAGTTTATTTTCGCTACTGTGGTACTTGATGGCATTTAAATCACCCTCTCATGAAATTTTTGTTAAATGCCCTCGCCTTCAGCGTTCGTGGGTCACTTTTATGCTTTACACGTTCTTGCTGATTCTGAATAAGCTTTAACCGAAGTTTTCTTTGTATTCCTTGTGCCTTATGCGTCCGAGTGCTCAACGGTTCACGTCTCTTAGACAGCTCAGGTACTCTCTGCAGAATCTTCATTGATTTTCTGGGAGTTCTAGCAGCAGTAGTACGATATTTGTTCGGGTTGTGGAATACTCGAGTATAAGAATGTTATATTCGATTTCCATTTGCTCTGACCTTCCTAACTATCCCACAACAGTGTTTGGATTTGAAGCATTAAGATAAGTCGTTAAACGTTTGTGTAATGTGCAGGATCACATCAGTTTATTGATATTTGAATACCATTGCCTTGTCTGTTCTTGGTCCAGAAATAATCCACTTATGGGGTGGACTTTGTGGATCGCATGTTAAAATATTTCATGGTTTCAGGACTGCAACCTTACTATCATTACGTATATGTGAACGATTAAGTTGAAGGATTCATTGTTGAAGTTAGACGTCCTGTTCTATGCTAAAAATGAAACATACTTACGCGTTGCACGTGTCTTTAAATCAGTATCAGATGCAGGTGGTTATTAGGGCCAAGTTAAATAGAGAGTAAAGTTAATGCTTAAGGGAAGAATGTTCTATCCAACATAAACACAACCGTTTCACGGTGAATGCCATAAACAACGCTGCCTGTAGTCGTAACGTGTGCCTTGGTCGTGCCAAGAAAATGCATTCCAAGAACGAGCGGTACGAATCGGAGAAAGCTGTGGATACTGCGATAAGGATCCTGTTTATGTTTCTTAAAGGAAATGCGCAATAATATATGTTACTAAGTTAGTAATTGTGCATATTTCGTTAAGTAAGTAAACTTTGAGCCTTGGCTGGCTCATGCTATGCGTTGGATTAAACCTTGATTGCTATTCTGTGTTAAGTCTCCCGCAGTTATGGCGATTATGCTGTTATCCTCTCTTCCCGTGGGTGGCAGCAGCGGTGGGTATCGGTATTAGCACCTTGGACTATCTTTGGCCTGGCGCTTATAGTTTCCGGCTCGGCTGCATGCACGCAGTTGGTCGGTTGGAGTGGAGCAGCGAGGAAATCTCTGTAGAGCGTAGTTTGGCCGAGCCCGCTGGCGGTCTCTATGTGATGTCGCAGTGTTTGGTGCTGTTCCTGTTATATCCTAGCCAGTAATGCCACCCGAGCCCGCTGCCAAAAGGTTGGCAGCATCAAAGTCCGGATGCCGTCCGCATAAGCAGCGCCAGCGAGACAGGAAATCGCCGCAAGTCTGCGCGCGCCACCGCTGGCTTCTGGTTTCTTAAGCGCTGGAGTCGCGAGCGCTAGGACAGTTCTGTATTCGCCGCTCAGTTGTATACTCGCCACCGAATTGTGTACTTGCTAGTCAGTTGTGTGTTCATCGCAGCAGAGTTGTTGTTTGTCGTCAGCCGACGCTGACCTAGCCGCTCCGACTCGAACTAGACAGATCTCTGTAGACACGGAGTTCACTACTGTGTTTCTGTATCTTCGTTAATAAAGATAAGTACCGACTTTTGTTTAATCAGAGTGTTTGGGTTTTCATCCTTCTGTTCACTGTTCCAGCGGACCGGTCGGCCCCCTATTAAAAGTGTGGCGGTGACTTCGTAAGCCGTTTCTACAGCGAATTGTTTGTCGCTACGAACGCCGCCACAAAAGTTCCCATTGCTACGAGGTTCGTGGCTCACCGATCCTGGACATGAAAGTTGACGTTTGACTTAATCTACCAGCAAGTCAGGACTGTTCACATTGTGTCGTTTGGAGTTTTTTGTCGGCTGTTGCGATATTCCCACGTGCAACAACGTGTGTTTTGAAGTTGGGAAAATTTAGCCATCCTCCAGTGGAGTTTAACTGTACTTGGTTATTTGAATTGAAGAGCACCAGCGGAATCTTCTGCCTTGTGGCCGTTAACGTTCCGGTTACCTGCCCTGACCGGTGACGTAAATTCAGGCAGTGTATTTCCACATTGTGTTGTCGCTGTCCAGTACGGTGTATAGTTTGACAGCTCAATGTATAATTGGTTGTGGGCGCCAGTACCCTCTACGTTGTTCCATTGAACTCCCTGTTGTGTGCTGGTCGGGAGAAGCAGAGGTTATCTTGTCGGTGGGTCCGTTGACTGTCTGTCGGTTGGGTTGTCCTCCGATCGACAATGGTTGGGCCGACTGCCTGTCTCACCTAAGCGAGCGTTAGTGTTTGATTTCCAGGCCGACCCTTGAAACTTCTGAGTGCCCTTCGGTGTACTGCCTCTTATTGTTTGTTCTTGTTGTTTGTACTTGTATGGCTTCTAGCCGATTTTTAGATTAAGGTTATTTTTCCCTTAAGGCGTCAGATGGTTTGGGCCTTCAGCCTAGTTTAAGAACTGTTTTACGTAAAGCCTTTGGCATTTTTTTTTAAATTAATGTTATTGAGTCTTAAGCGTTGGGCCTTCAGCCGATTTTGAATTAAAGTTGTTCTGCTCTTAAGCTGTCAGATGGTTTGGGCCTTCAGCCTAATTTAATAACAGCTTTTCGTAAAGCCTTTGGAATTTTTAAAGTTAACGTTATTGAGTCTTAATAGTCGGGTCTTCAGTCGATTTTGAATTTTAGTTGTTTTGCTCTTGAAGTGTCAGATTCTTTGGGCCTTCAACCCATTTTGAAGTAAAGTTGTTTACTCTTAAAGTTGCAGATTCTTTGGGCCTTCAGTCTAATTAAGGAACTGTTTTGAGATATGGCTTTGCCTTTTAAATTTCTGGTTTTGGTTGAGCTTTAAGTTATTGGCTTTCAGCCGTTTTTAAATTAAAGTTGTCTTGCCCTCAGCCACTAATTAAGTTCCAAAACTAAAGCTGTGTGTTTAAAGTGTTAAATATGTACACGATTGCCATTTTCTGTAAAAATTAAGTCATTTCTATTCAAGGATTTCACTATGTTAAACCCCAGTGCTGTTAAAAACAGTATGTGCCAGAATTAACAATGTGGCGTATCCACAAATATGAGTCACTGCTGGATTAGATGCACAGCGGATTGAGTTAATACTTAGAAAAACCGATCCCAGTAAAACTTAAGTTGAGGTTTTCGTTACTCTTTTATTCGTAATGATCGGTTATGAGAGAGAGTTTGCTGACAGCTTTAGTCAAAAACTTTATCTATGCGACTTTGAATTTATTACACAAGTTTAAATGCACCAAAAATGAAAAGGCACAATTAAACAAAACTGACATGAAATTGAGATACTTCAAAAGACTGTTAGCAAAGGTAATTGGTGGGTAACTGGAAACTTCTAAACACCGTTTACTTTTCCTGGCAAATTTACCACCAGCGGCCTTTGTATTAATAACAGTGACCTTGTCACTGTGTAGCTCTAAATAGAAACTGAAGTCATCCATGGACCTGTGTCAGTACTGTTGAACATGGGAAAGCTGAACCGAAGACGATAGTGGACTGGATCACTAAGCTCCACCCACCCCTGACACGCTGCTGCTGCAAGTAACTCTCACCGTACTCGTCGACATAACGTGAACAGAACGCCGGAGATATGGATGGCTGACATCACATGCGCAGCAAGACGTGCTCTGCTGTAAACTCGAACACTGGACTCCATCAGACTCCGTTGCAGAGGGTGGTTGCCTTTGAAGTCGGTCATCCCGGATGGGAGAAATACCAACTGTCTTGTACTGCCTCAGAAGCCAGAATCCATTCACATTTCACATTCGAACCTCGAGTCCAGATTTTTAGGAGTTAGCAACAAATCTGACTGCAATTTGAGGCTAGACAAATTCATCTACCAATACTTAAAAAGCTAGAATATCTCTGCCAGTGGTGTAATTTTTCTGTTGTTAAAATCTCTCACCAGAAACTGGCAAAACGTCAGATCCAATAATTCGAATATTTCACTTTCTACCCCACAGCTCTTTTTTTCTTTTTCTATTTTTTTAGCCGTTTGCACGGTTTCGTCAGGCCGTGGGGCGTGAGTTAAAGTAACTTAGTTTCCTGATCGCATCCTGCCAGGCGCCTACGAGCTAAATCTTTTTTTTTTTTTTCGTCTTGTCTATGCGTGTCAAAGAATGGCTAAGAGATATCTGTCTCTCATTATGTTTCTTCGTCGCCGGCGCAATTGCCAACCACAGCTTCGCCGAATTCCTTATTGCAGATCTAAGGCTCTCACGGCACCTTTATCTGACAGGACACAGATCTTAAAAAGCGTATTTCCAAAGCTGACCCTTCTCTTTTTAATGTGTCTGCCACTATGGCTCTTATTGTTCCATGGCCTCTGCTTCTATCATGCTGGCGCCGCTGGGCCTTCGTCTGATCCTCGGGATTCACACGTACGTCGTACCTGCCTTTACCTATCTTCGCCAGTGGCTAACGCTAACATAACCCTGACCATTATCTGCGAGACTCCGTTTTGCTTGTGTTTAACTCTAAGCATCCTATACCATGAACTGCACCGTTCCACAGTTCACCCACAGAAATGGTTATAACAACACAAACTTGATTAATTGTAACAGCGTAAAGAAAAGGAAGTAGATAAGTTAACAATAAACGTTAAAAAATATGCAGAATATCATAAAAGGTATTTACATTAGTTCAGTGCATTAGCAGCGGTCAATACTAATTGAAGAATGAAAGATACACAAAAAAACTGTAAATCTGTGGTAAGATCTTATGGGACCAAACTGCTTAGGTCCATAAGCTTACACACTACTTAATCTAACTTAAACTAAATTACTCAATGGACAACACTCACACCCATTCCCGACGGAGGACTCGAACGTCCGACGAGGGGGAGCCGCGTGGACCGTGACAAGACACCCAGACCGCGCAGCTACCCCGCACGGCCAAGATAAGCCTATGAATATCCGCACACAATGAGCATTATCTCAAATACTTGTATATGTTTGTTAAGATGCAGTAAATGGTACTGTCGATGTACGGTATACAATGTAATTGAGTTGGAAAATCAGAAATGTTAATAAAAGCTCTGAACCCCTAACATGCGAATGACATTTTAATGACACAGAACTGTGTTGCCTTCACGCTCTTTCATGAGCAAGGTGGATGGCACTATCCACGGTTTTGTCGAAGGATCGTGTGGTTCAGTTTGCTGAGACCTTGTGTTCGTAGCTCATCGTCAGTAATGAGTCTTTTGTTATCATTGGGTGCTGACAGCTGGCGATCCTCCTTCCTTCAGGGCAGGGATCATTAGGAGCAGGGTGTCATCTTGCTTAGTGGCCCTGTGGCAGCGAGTGATCACATGATGGTGGGTCGCCACATTTTTTCTACACCTCTGTCTTGGGTCTTAGTTTTCTTATGATTTCCACCAGGTTAAAAGCCTGTCTGCTGCCCCCCCCCACCCCCCCCCACCCCCCCCCCCCCCCCCACCGTCGGTGCCTACCTTCTTTTGTTCATCAAAGCAGATCTAAAATCAATCATTTGTGGAGCAGTATAAACATGTGCGTTGTTACTGTCCGTGGATTTTGGTTGATGTGGGTACGCTGTTGAATACAGTTTCTCGTGGTTATGGTGTTTTCTCCAGAAGAGAAAAATATATGGTATTCTCTTCGCACAGTATTGCGATCTGTCACAGCCTGGCTAGGATATTGTTCTCCGAAAGGAAGAAATACAGTAAGTTACTCTTGAGTACATGCGGAGCTCCAGTGCAATGTTCATTCACTGTCGTGGTACAAAAAGCCAGCAGTTCATGTACCGTCTGCCCACTGTTGTAGCATGGAGTTGCGTGTTTTACCACGAATAATCTTCATGCCTTCCGATTCGGCATGGCCCGTGTTCTGATGGGCGAGGCTTTGGCCGCTGTGACAGTCTGCGTGGTGCCACGCTGCTAGTCATCAGGATAGGACACTGACCCGCAAGCAAGACGGTCAGTTATATGTTGCAACCTATATGTTTCACCCAGGCTGGGAGAAACTCTCAGAAGGGAACTGTCCTATCCGGTGTTTCGAAATCTGAAGTTTTTATGCAGGAAGAATACACCGAAAGAAATACTATGTCAAAACTTTTCTGCTAAGAGACACTGCAAGTGTTTAAAAATGATGTCGAAATTTGTAGATCCGTACCTCGCCATGAGCATAGGTAAATGAATTGCCGGCTGTAGGCGTGGCAGACAGCACATGCGCAACACAATGGGCACATATCCCGGATTCACGGCATATCGAGAAAAAGACAACACGACCCAACGAGATCGTCATTTGTAAGGCGAATTACAATTTCCGTTGATGGTTTCTCTGACCAAATTCTTCACACTTACTATTTGGTCGTATTTGCAAATTATTTAATGTCCATAATAATTAGCACTTGCTTTTAGTGTGTCACTGTCAACAGTCGAGAAAAAACTGAATTAATTTTGTTGCTATTTCTTGGGTTATGCTTGCTAACATCAATGTTTCCTTGTGCAGGCTCAAGAGTATCACAGTAATTTGAAATCGTATTAATGTTTTAGCCTTATAAAGACGATGTATGAGGAACGTGATATGCAGTTGAGATCACCTACTTCTCCTGAAGACCCACATACGTGTTATTAATTAAATTTCTTGTACATTTGCTCCAATGATGTGCACATTTCGTCAGAAACTATGGAAATATCAGAAGAAACAGGAAATGTCTGGGCGATTCCTTGAATTGTGGTCCAAAAGACGATTGTTTTGCTTATGAAAGTCCAGAAAGAAACATAGTATCTTCCAGGCTCAAAGAAAACGTGTACAGTAATAGCTTTAAATGAGAAGGCAAAGGCTGTAAAAGTTTTGGTTGAAAAAGGGGGGAGGAAACGCTGTATTTAGTAAATGTGTAAAGCCGGATGATTTCCTCACATCTGAATGTGAATTGTAAAAAAGGAAGAAAGATTTACACGAAGTTTATATGCGCCAAAATGAAACTCGCAAAAGTGTGAAAGAAAAATTATTCAAAAGATTCAGAACTGCTCGTGAGAGTCAATGCACCAATCTATGATACTTAGCGTTGTGAATTTCAAGTGAGAATTGCAAATGAGGTGAACGTTACTAATTTCCAGGCTTCTCAGACCTGATTAAACAGGTTCTGGAAATGCTATGGAAAAAAAATTGCAAAACTACGAAGTGTACTTCAGATAAACGTGTCAAGGAGATGCTGTTGTTGTTGTTGTGGCCTTCAGTCCTGAGGCTGGTTTGATGCAGCTCTCCATGATAATCTATCCTGTGCAAGCTTCTTCATCTCCCAGTACTTACTGCAACCTACATCCTACTGAATCTGCTTAGTGTATTCATCTCTTGGTCTCCCTCTACGATTTTTACCCTTCACGCTGCCCTCCAATGCTAAATTTGTGATTGCTTGATGCCTCAGAACATTTCATACCAACTGGTCCGTTCTTCTTGTAAAGTTATGCCACAAACTCCTCTTCTCCCCAATTCCATTCAATACCTCGTCATTAGTTATGTGATCTATCCATCTAATCTTCAGCACTCTTCTGTAGCACCACATTTCGAAAGCTTCTATTCTCTTCTTGTCCAAACTGTTTATCGTCCATGTTTCACTTCCATATATGGCTACCCTCCATACAAATACTTTCAGAAACGACTTCCTGACACTTAAATCTATACTCGATGTTAACATATTTCACTTCTTCAGAAACGCTTTCCTTGCCATTGCCAGCCTACATTTTATATCCTCCCTACTTCGAGCATCATGAGTTGTTTTGCTCCCCAAATAGCAAAACTGCTTTACTACTTTAAGTGTCTCATTTCCTAATCTAATTCCCTCAGCATCACCCCACTTAATTCGACGTAAAGGAGATGTTATTAACAAATGATACAATGGAGAATTTCGTAGCTAACGTAAAGAAGAAGCTTCTTGTTATCCCCCAAAACTGATAAAAAAGCCAGTCAATGAGAATTCGTGAAAAACGCACTTGATCATTTTGAGCAAAAAACTGACAGAGCCCCTTGCGCAATCGATGAATGCTATGACACATTCATATACAGCAATGCCAGTGATAATTATCAGTGGATCACTGTCTTTGCAGCTTTTTCTCTGTCTTCAGGAATATCTAGATGAATTATGACTAAAAGTGTAAAAAAAGGGCTGTTTAATTGCAAAATGTTTGTATTTGACTTAGCAAAATCTACAAGAAATGGAAAAGAATTATTTTCACTATTATAGCTCAAACGTCTTCTTACTACTTACAGTAAATAATTCATTGCTTTTGTTGGACTGTTGGCCTGGAAAGAACGACACCTCTGTCTTTAGGTCGACTGTTAATAAAATTCGTATTACTCTAACAGGAATTAATAGTGGTCGAGCCTCTCGATTTAGAAATAAATAAATAAATAAATAAATTGATATCGTAAAGTATTTTTCAGCAAGTTGTCGTAAAATGAAATTTCAGATAGCTTTTTCTCATTTCATATTTATCAGCGGAACAGTATCGTTCAACATGAACTATTTCTGCATTACCTGTTTGCGCCACAACATATTAGGAATTTGATCAACTATGCCCGGTACACAGCACAATGTACTGAGCAACGACCACGACCGTTTCTTACTCCAGTCCAGATCTGTCCAAATAATAGTAGTATGTATTGCGAAGTATCTGAATGCATTTTCTTTTCTCAGGTGTGTCTAGTGTAACTAAAATGTCTGTCTTCGTCATCCAATAGACACTTCGCGTTGTTGTGACGTCTACAGGGAATAAACAAGGAACTGCTTCATTGTTAGCAAACTATATATTATTTAAAAATTATCATAGAATCTGTGCTGTAAGAATTGTTATAAAATATTCAGTGTCAACAAGTTAAAGTCCCGATTGATGGAAGTCGTCTGTAATGTAACATCATACACTACCATTATTTTCTTTCCTTTGCAAGCCATTTGTGTAACAACTACATCTGCAACAGTTTAGCTGTTGATATGAACTGCAAATTATTCACAAAGTTAATGACTTGAGCCGCTTTTGCTATTGTTTAAGTGCTTAAAATTCACTTGTGTGCAGTTTTCACTTTGTGCTAGTGGCTCTACATCCTCTTGCCACGGCTGCGTCTGCTTTCTCCCCAATTCGAGCACTAGGCAGGAAGGACTGTACAAGCCGCTGTTACAAGCGGTTCCTTGCGCGGCAAGAATGAGTAAATCTAACGTTCTTTGAAATATTGCGCTTTAGGTGCTAAAGTTTTGGCACTACATTTCTTTCGGCGTGTCTTCCTGCGCGAAAACTTTCAGGGTAGGTTTCGACATGTCGGATAGGACCAGTTCCTGATCAACTGCCGTACCTGCACGGTTGACTCGCCCCATGTAGTGGTCTGTGTCGCTGGCTTATGCCCCATTCTGATGCTCTTGTCGACCTCGAAAATATGTACATTAAAATCTTATCATAATACAAATACCTACAGGAAATACACATGGTTACTTTTTCATCGTTACCGATGTTGTTTTGGACTTTACATTTTGATCAATATCTTCACTAAAAAATGAAACTTTTTTTATGCTTTAAACTATATCAATAATTGTTCATTATGAAATTTCATATATTCTTCTCATTAATGATGGTAACCATAACCATATTTATTATTTACAATACTTTATCATGAAATGAACATGTATCCAATCTTATTCGTCAGCTTACTTTGTTAATTAGCACCCACTAACATAACTTTTTTTCTTTCATTCAGATGTTAAGTTATAAATGTATGCTTAGCATCATGCTGGCAGTGCACTCTTTAGTAACAAAGCTTCTAACCTAACTCGTAATAAATAAGAAAAAACTCCTCAGCAGTGCTGAGGTCAACTCCATGTAGTTTTGACTCAATTTCCATTTTCCTGTTTTCTTTCTCGTCGTTCTATATTTCCTCCATCCTTCGACTCACCTGTTGTATCGCTTTACTGGCATATGATGTTCTCCCTATGTCATGCTGATCACTTCATATTCGCCTCTGTGGGGCGAAAAATCCGATATACACTTTGATGTTCTCAGATTTTTATTGAGCACTTACATACCTTCAAGTTAGTGTAGTCACGCGTTCTCTTTCATTCCCTCTCATTAGCGTTAACCCTCTCTTAATTACTTTCCTTAGCGTATACACTTCGTGTCTACGATCGTCCCACCTTCTTCACACATTCTCCGAAAGAACGAACAATTAAGACACACTATTGCAGTGTCCTTCTAGTCAAATTAAAGTTGAGCAGTGTTCGTCTAGATAAACGATGTATGGCTCGTATTTCCTTGGTCCTCGGTCGCCCTTTCTGTACCTTTTATGTCAAAATAACTTATTTACCATACCCTTATTCTCACCATAACCTACTCCTCAAACTATATATAAAGAAAATATCGCCAGCAAATTATATCATTCGTTCACACCTACCATGACGTTGAGCTTCTCTGACTATTCTGTCTCTCTCTCACACACACACCAAAACATGTTTCAAACGCTACATTGGCTTGCAGATGTACACAGGACTCTGCATAACTTGTAGTCAAACGCTGCAGTAGCGTGGACGAAGTTCATGAACTGTACCTCCCAAGTAAAGCAAATTATACGACAAATACTGAAAATATGATTACCACAGTACTTAGAGCCGCAGAAAACTTCTCCACGCAACAGTAAATCTGACAAGAGATGCATCTTTTCAACCCACTCTTCACTAACATAATTATTCCAGGATTTCCTGTTTCTTTATTATCTCTTGTCCCATTCCTCTCAAGAACCTCATATATGTTCTTCCACTCTTAACTATTCATTATTTACTCAACTGCACCGGAGACGGTACTTTTAATTGGTCTTATTCATATGCATTTCAAGATACTTCCTTTACCCAGAGAAACAGTCATTACTGTACGCGTGATATCTACGCCATATAGTGATATTGTTCAATCTAAATTCTACATAAAGAAACGTACCTCAACATAAACTCATAAACGATGCAGCAGGAAACAAAATTAAATTATTATACACTAATTGGCCTCTCCTATTTGTTTCGAATTCTTAGGTTACTTCTTCTTCCATGAAAATGTTGATATGACTGCTGTGATAATCTGTAAATCGTGCGCCACAATTGGTCGTTTCTAATTCTACCGCACTGGCACGCACAGTCCTCAGTATCATTGAGCGTTTGTAGGCTAGTTTGCAGGAAGAATGGTGTGCTCCACTGAAACCCATACAGTACCTGAATTTATCCTTTCTGAGACGACTGGAAGCTGTTTTGAATGGCAGCTGTTTTCCTACAGCGTATTAGGCAAGGTATTGTGTTTGTAGGATTTCCTTATTTTTGTCCTTCCCCTGTACGGTTAACTATTCCATTATAAGTGTTGGAATTGACTTTTGTTAAAAAGAGTTTTTCAGACGATGAATGAGGTCTGGTGTAAAGTTTTAGGATTTTTCCATGATTTTAGGCAAATTTATAACTTTTTTCCCATGGGCTGAAATACTCCGTGTGGTGTGCTATGCAGTCGTGGTTCCGAACTTCTGACTACTGAGTACGAGTGAAGTATACTAGTAGCAGGAGCAGAAGAAATAGTAAGCGTAGACAACTGATACGATATCTGAAATTTCAAGAAGTTTACTGACTGTCTAATTTGTGGATCTTTGGACAACAGGTCACGAGTTATATACTTTTGATGGGTGCTATTGAGATGGTGCTATTGACAGACGTGCTGTGTGCTGAAATGGAATGGAGCACGCAGTGAGCAAATGCGTGTTTTCACAGCAAGATATGCGTGTTAGGACAGACTTGGTAACAGTCTGTCTGTTATTAAAATGAGAACATCAGATAAACGGTCAGTCAAAAACATATCTCTTTCAGTAACTTCACTTAGACTGATGAGAAAGAACCCTCTTTGCAGCAGCGTTCAGAACATGTTATGCATGCTTTTAAACAGCTTTCCTAGGTTCACCACTTTACACATTACTTCAGGGTATGCCGTGGACTTAGGTAGAAAGCAGATTCCAATAGGCAGTTGCGGTGTACCGTACTGAAATTGTAACAGAAAGCGGATGAGGAATATCAATCCTGAAGACACTACCAGACACGACACGATCTTCTCAGCTTTTGAGAATGGAGAGTAAGGTTCTTTGAGTTATTCCCGACTGGATGTCCACAGCCTCGAATCAGCATTCCGGCGAAATCCTGCATCGCACAAACCCTGATGTAATTCAATTTATCTTCCTAGCCAACTGCTAGCACTTCACCCTCGTGAAGCAAACATCTCCCGAAGTTGTGGAAGGGGACCGGCGCTCTAGATAATTAAAATGGCCACTGGAAGGTCGAGACCGTTGGTAGGGTCTGAGTCACGTTATGCCCACGTTTGTTCAAAACCCGCGACCGAGGACGCAAACACACGTCTTCATGGTCCTTATTACATTACAGTCTGCGCGCGTTGCACCGAGGGAAATGAAGAGCAGACCGGTGTTGCAGGTAGTGTATTTTTATCTCACTTCAAGGTTGTTTCTTTTTATTACTGAGAATCTGCCTGTTGCTCCTGTCTCAGAAGCAGTGAAGAGAAAAGAGCAAAGGATAAAGGAGAAGAGGCATGTGGAGACGACACGAGACGAGACGAGAGGATGGAAATGATAATTAAAACAAGAACCTACGCTGTCGACAGGCGTTGATATACATCAACGTGGACAGTTGAAAATGTGTGCCCCGACTGGGACTCGAACCCTGGACTTCCTGCTTACATGGCAGACGCTCTATCCATCTGAGCCACCGAGGATACTGCGACCGCAGGGATTTATCCCTGGCACTCTCCCCGTGTGACCCACATTCACAATCTAATGTCCACATGTAACACTGCGCTATTGCACACGATACTTATTAAAGCCTTTACTATGGTTAGTTGACGGGCTTCACCTTATAAGAAAGGATTTTGGTATATATGTTGACCGCGTGTACCAGAATGGAGGCAAAATCAGACTTACACTCACTCAGTAATAACAATGACACGTCAAGCAAGTCTGAAGTGCAACTACACGTTAGGACAGACAAGAAACAACACAGCAGATGCTACCAAACTGTTAATAATACGGTCGCCAGCCTACTTAGGCATTAACTGAGTTTCTTCCCAGTAGAAGTTGATGTACGTTCATACAAAGCAACACGTAATAACACTGCATAATATGGCAAATTTTAGAACCGGAAAATCTACTGAACTGATAATTTCACTTTCTGTACCAATATGGACAACCAAAAATACGCAACAATACACTATAGTGTTTACTACAAACTTCGTACTGTCTGTTGATCTGATTAAATTCGGGCATAGGTTACCCTAGCAATAGCACTTTCGAAACACACATACAATGTCAATTTTGGAAAGGGTAAAACACTGAAAAATTTAGGTTTTATATTGACTTTAACTTTGCTGGTCAAATCAGTTCAGTTCACTTCAGAATTAAAATGAATAGAAAAGAAAAAACGGGGGGGGAGACCCTGAAACTGTTATGATCACTGTATTGAAAATATTGATTAAAGGATTCATTAAGCACTCAAGATTTCCAATAGGTGAGTTACTACTCTTTTTAGCTTATTTCCTGCTCATTTAATTACCATTTTATCTGCCGCAAATAATTAAACTTCATTACTAAACCAATTTCAACATTATCTTCCAATTTTGCCAGACCTATATATTCATTAACAACAAAGTTCTTTAAACATCATTCTAACATAGATAGGTCTGCAGGTAATTATTATTAACATAAACTCTAAATCTTCATTTCGGGACACTCGGATGGCACAACATGTGGAAAGGACCCTGTCTAGGTTAGTTGTGAGAATAATTAACTGATAGGACAGTTCTGGTAAAATTTAAGTTGTTATTGAACAGTATGGAACAAAAGTAACACTGGTCCACACGAATACAGTAATAAAAGTTTCAACCTGTTCGTGTCGATGCGGCGGTTGGCGGGCGGCGAGATGGCGAGGCGCAAAGCACACATACAATCACAGCTTTGGCTCGTGATGTATCGTCACTTTGCTTCTTCTTAGCGTCGCAATACTTTTCCATTTAGTGCCTATGGAATATAGCCATGCTGTATAGTCGTCGGAAACGGCACATCCGAGGCTCAATGAAATCACGTTTTCCAGGAGAGCCTCCTCGATCCAGAGCGTGTTTCTCAGACCAATGCCCACCTCCGACTATTACTGCTGAGCCCGTTATGCCGTGCAGCGCCCGTGTGCATTTTCCCGCACTCGCCTGCCATCCACCTTTTACCGCTCCCCTACAGACAGGGTATTCACCAAAGGTTTTGTATTCTACATATCCTAATACATTGCCTACGTATGGACCAGACGCACAATTGAAATTTCGACATCTTACGATAGTTTCAACATTTCTTACATTTCAATTTTGTTATAACATTGCTTGAAATTTGAGATAAATATTAATATTCACATCGAAAACTGTTTACAGTTCCTTGATCATAATGGCATGAAACAAAAAAGAAATGAAATCAGAACATCGATTATACTAATTTATCGAAAAACAGAAGCAAAAGTTATTATATGTACAATAGTATAACGTTGTTGTTGTTACACACGCCCCTGTTTCCAGTAAATTTCACTAAATACAGATTTGATGGGAACACAAATTTTTTTATTTATACAGTGGTTCTGAATCTTTATGTGAATGTCCCAAAAAAATTTATACCACAGACTTCCTTTCACTCACACTATATAGGTCTATACTTTTTTACATAGCAAGAACATTTACCTATCGTTTGCTTAAGTGCCTTTGGCACAGTCCAATCTCCGATCACAACATTGTTTAAATAGCAAATTACTCATTTTTATTAAATTTCTCAAAGAAATAATTTCAAAATCTGGAACACAAACATTTAACTACCAAAGAAAATGCAAATATCTATATATACTATAAGACAATTTGTTGCTGCTCGCATAGAATGACAGTCCATTTCCTTACTTACTAAAAAAACACACAATAATATTCAGAAAATTTACTACACATATTTGCTGCCTATTATTCAGATTCGGGCAGTCCATTTCGCATCATTTTATCACATCACCTGCACCACACTTACAATTCTCCTTTGACTATTTATCTACCCTCTTTGATTTTTGGCAGTCCTTTAGATTATGGCTCATATACTGCCTACTTTGGTTTTTGACAGTCCCATCTTTTATTTGGCTTGCAGCATTTGCTATTTCTTTTCAGCCCTTTTCTCCATACAGCTTTACATTTACAGTACATTTGGTAATCTGAAACCCACATAAGTACATTAGCACTCTGATATTGGTATACATATATTTACAAAGATTAGTGACATTTGGAATAAATTAGATTCAGCATAAGATACATCACATTTACAGCAAATTGCTCTCTGAGTGTACTTAGGTCACTCACTCATAGGAACATACAGTTTCAGGTCCACAACATTTCTTACACCTAAAGGTCTTTTGGATTTCGGGTAGATCAGGTAGTAAGCATTATCGTGTGGAATGTTCTGTATTATATACAG
This sequence comes from Schistocerca piceifrons, assembly GCF_021461385.2. Classification (NCBI taxonomy): domain Eukaryota; kingdom Metazoa; phylum Arthropoda; class Insecta; order Orthoptera; family Acrididae; genus Schistocerca; species Schistocerca piceifrons. The sequence continues at coordinate 283,690,533 of NC_060143.1, forward strand.
TCCATTATAAATATATTTAAATTTGGAAATTTCATGGTTCAGTTCACTAGACATTTCGTGGGTTTTTAAAAGAACATAATTCCCAATTTTAAATTCTGAAACTTTCAAATTTTTATCGTGTCTTTTATATCTAGATTCAGCTTTTTGCTTTGCCCTTTTTCTGACTAAATCTTTCTTTTGACTCAACCCCAAACTTGTACACGGTGGAAACTCTAGTTTTTCTTCAATTAAACTTTTACTTCTGCTGCCTAACAAAATTTCTTCCAGTGGGAACCCAGTAGATGCATGATGTAAGGTGTTCATGACATTCTCAAAATCCGATATGAATCTACCCCAGGCTCTATGGTTATGACTGCAGTATGTTCTACACAATCTCCCGATTTCTCGCATGTATCTTTCAACCGGGTTGCTAGCAGGATGGTAGGCTGCGATATATTTAACCTCCACACCATTTTGCTCCATTCCTTCTTTCCAAATTTTGGATATGAACTGGGGTCCATTGTCAGATAGTACTGCCTTGGGTTTCCCGATGGTTCTGATGTATTCGACCATCCTACTAAATACAGCTTTTGCTGTTGCTTTTTTCAAGGGGTATAATTTCACAAACTTTGAGAATACTTTCAAAATTACTAAAATATATGCACAATTTCCCGAAGTCTTTGGGAGGGGACAATACAGATCTACTGATAATAATTCTAGGGTGTCTTCAGGTAATGTACTTTGCATTGGATCTCTCCTAGTTCTGTTGGGTACTTTGGTCCTTTGACAGACATCACATGACTTAATTCGTTCCTTTACCTTTTTACTGACACTACCAGCAATCACTACTACATTATTCAATTTATCCAAACGTTTCTTTGGCCCACTATGCACCAATGCTATATGGAAATAATCTATGACATCAGTATCAAACTGGTGTGGCCAACATACTCTCCATTCCTCAGTGACTAAATCTTTCCTCCTATATAAAATGCCATTAAAATTTTGCAATATTTCTGAATTTGAGGATACTGCACACTGTCAAAATTAACCTTCACAGATTTCCATGTCGGATCCTCATTGTGATGGTATCTCATATTTTTACATATTTGCTCAATTTTCCTTTTTCCTGAAACCTCTTTCATATACCTTATCTGAAAAATACCCTCTTCACCATTTTCATTGGGCACTTCACTCATACCATTAGGCAATCGAGATAAAGCATCTGCCACATAATTCTCAGTACCCTTAACACAGCAAATCTCGTAATCAAATTGTTGCAGGTACAAAGCCCAACGAGTTAGCCTACCATTAAGTAAACGACAATCTTTAAGAAAAGTTAAAGCTTTGTGGTCAGTATGTATGATGAGCTTATGGCCCCACAGATAATTTCTGAATTTCTTTAACCCCCATATAATTGCTAAAGCTCCCTTTTCCGATATAGCGTAGTTTCTCTCGTATTTTGTTAGAGTTCTACTTGCAAATGCGATAGTCCTGTGTTCGATTTCTTTGCCATCACAGATTTCTTGGAAAACTTCTATACCAATTCCTTAAGCACTGCTGTCAGTACTCATGTGGAAAGGTTTTGACAGTATGGGGTGATGCAAAATATTGTCATTCAAAAGTTGACTTTTTAAATTTTCAAAATCTCTCATACACCCTTCAGTCCACACAAAAGCACTATTTTTCTGAAGTAGATTATCAATTGAGGACTATTAAAAACTTGCCCCTTGATGAATTTTCTATAGAACCCACATAAACCTAAAAAGGCTTTCAACTGTTTTCTATTTCTAGGAGCTGGACACCCTGCTATTGCACTTAACTTTTTCGGGTCCTTGCCAATACCGGTCGTAGTAATAATGTGCCCCAGAAACTTTATTTCCGACTTCACAAATTCACATTTCTTCCACTTAAGAGTCATGCCCCTGTTTGTAGAGCAACAAAAACTTTCTGCGATAATTCACAATGCTCTTGCCATTCTTCTGTAGCAATCAGTAAATCATCTACATAAATGGTTAGCCAGGAACTCAATTCTCTCCCTAATACAAAGTCCAGTGCCCTAATAAATACTGTCACAGAAGTGCTAAGCCCAAATGGCACTACGTTACACTGATAGCATTTCCCGGCGAATAGAAAAGCGGTATATTTACGGGATTCTTCACTCAATGGGATTTGCCAGTATCCGGCGGTCATGACCAGACTGGTTAAATACTTCACATTATAAATTTTTTGGAGCATTTCGTCCAGATTTTCAGGTCTGTCTATTTCCTTCTTTACAATTTTGTTCAAAGTCCTGCCGTCAATAACTACTCTTACTCCTCCATCCCTTTTGTTCACGATGATAAGGGGACTATTATATTCGCTGCTACTCCGTTCGATTACACCCCATTCTATCATTTTATCTATTTCCACTTGGACAGCCTGCCTCTTTGATATGGGTACCGAAAATGGTCTTACAAAGTAAGGTTTATGCTCTATTGTCTCAATCTGGTATTCGAAGTTCTTAACTAGGCCAGGTTTGTCCGAAAATACGGTGGTATTACTTTCTAAAATATGAAGCAATTCTGTTTTCTGATCAGGAGATATCTCCTTCAAATTTTCCACAATTTCTTTAAAATGATGCCCCTGCTTGTCACTCTCATCTATTAACCTCTGAACATGGTACACCTCATACATATTCGTCAAACCATCATTCCCTTGGTCGATTTCCAACAATAAAGAATCAATTTCTGAATCGAACACTTTCCCATTTCCTCAAATTTTAATTCCAAATTCCTATATCCATTATTAATTTTGATCACTTCCTTGCTACAATCAATAATAACCTTTTCTTTATCTAACCAATCTGTTCCCAGAATCATTTCAGTACTCAAGTCTGGCACAACCAAAAAATCGTGTTCAAATTTTTGTCCTCTTATACTAAATTCAACCAAATTCTGGTTCTTTACCGGCTTGCTAGTCTTGCCCGTAGCACCAACAATTTTTACACCCGTCACTGACATAATTACTACTCCAGGCTTATCACAAATGTGGTCGAAAAACGACTGGGAGATTGCACTTTTCTGAGATCCAGTATCAAGAAGTACTTGCAATTTCACATAAATTTCAACTGGTATTACAGTTTGTTTAACCGTCAAATGCTTTTCATTGTTGTGGTCTTCCCTAAGCAAATCCGGGTCGACGATAACATCATCCCATGATATGCTTTTAACATTCGCATCACCTATATCTGGTGGTTTCTTTGGTTCCGGAAGTTCAAAGTCATTAATTACTTGAACTCTTTGTAAAATAGACCCTGAGTCGTCAGGTGGCTCTTTTTCTCTGTGTTCAGTCACAACATTGGGGTTTTCTTTTGAAACTTCATCATCAATAGATACAATATCGCAATTAACTGTATCCCCATTATTTTCGCTAGTACCGAAATATTCGTCATCTGAACTATCGTCGGAATCCGACCATTCTGGATCGCTTTCAGGTTCTAAGCTTTTCTGAGACAGGCACTAAGTTCTCCCCCTGCATTTTCGTCAGGCTTTAATTTCAATTCAGTATCATCTTTTGGCAAAACGGCCTCATTCTCCACTTTACTCACATCCACTGTTACTTCATATTTAGTGTAATCCTCGGGGACTTCAATTACTTTTAGGTAATTATCTGCCCCTTCTCCACGGTGACTTTCGGTAGCCGCTTGTACTGTTTGCGGATCATTAACGGAAGTTACTTCCTCGTCAATGTTTAGGATTTCATCCTCCAATTCCTTCCTATCTTTAACCTTCGTCCTATCTGGAGCACGCGTACTTTGCGCGGCGCTATTTACTCTCTCCTCTTTAAATTCGGGCCACGTCACCTTATCCCTACTATCTCCTTTTCCACTAACTAACTTCCTTGCCTCATACTCCTCCTTAAAATTCTCCCACTCACATTGCTTTAGGCCCTTGTACAGATCGTCGATCTGCGCACGCCAATCAGTTACTTCTGCTAATTCATTCTCGCCATTTATTTCATTGCTAACACTGCTAACCGCACCTCTCTGTGTATCCACAGTTTCATCTATTATTTCCTTCGCCACAGAGTTACCACTCGTAATGTATTCACCAGTTCTTACGGCAATGTTCGTACCTAATACTGCCGCATTGTTAGCGGCTTCTCTCTGAACATCTGTTCTGCTAGGCTGGGCCGTTGCCCTCTGATGCTCCACTCGCCTGTTAACACGTAGCACTCTGCGCAGCGAAGATGACTCATCCGCGCTTGCACCTGACGCTTGTTTCGCAACAACACGTTGCGTCGTTCCACGCCTGTCTCTAACCTGTCTGATAACTTTACTGTCGGTCCAGTAACTTTTCTTAAATCGGGGCCGGTATGTTCTGTCCGCTTCCGTTTGGCCCACAACGTTCGCGGAAATCAGTTTCCCGCGTCGTTATTATTTTGCGCGGTGTACCCTCTACCGCGACCTGGATAACCTCCTCTTCCTCTGCCTCTGCCTCTTCCTCTCTGTATCACGTTCACGCGAAACCCTTCGCCGTCATTTCTCTCGTCATTATTGCGGTTATTTCTGTTACCAAAACTCTGATAATTGGCACGACTTTCGCGCCAGTGGTCTTCGTCTTCGACCCTTTCGAGAAATGCTTGGAAGCTACGATGATTGCTTCCCACGTATCTCTTCGAATCTTCTGGAAGCTTCTTATATAGCTCCCATATGATTTCCGAATCGGATCTTCTCCCTCTTAAATGCGTCAACTTCCGGTACCAATATTCGTAGAGTCTTTGAACGATTCTCTTAATTCGTCGATGGTACCGTTCTTGTAGGATCTCTTTCCGACCGCAGCAAAGTCGGAGATTTGATGTTTTACGGGATTCCTGATATTCACGGTACACTCGTGAAATGGCATTACGGGAGATGCTGTGTCCCATCCCTCTTGCGCCGCCTACAACACCACGTCTACACTCACTTAAATCTTGATAACCTGCCATTGTGGCAGCCGTAACCGAACTAACAACTACAAAAGACACTCGTTATGTCGGTGTTGCTGACCACAGAGCAGTATTATACCTGTTTACATATCTCTGTGTTTGAATACGCATACAGATATCAGTTTTTTTGCGCTTAAGTGAAGAATGCATGAAGTATTTTCAATATGAATGGAAATATCCAAAAATATAATGAAAACTGGAGACCTCATGAGAATGCCGGATCACAGTATTCCCCAGAAGGTCCTTAACTACAAGCCGAATGAAAGAAAACAGACACTGGAAGGCCTCCGAGAAGATGAGAATAATTTTGTGTGTGAGCTCAGAACAGGCAGTAGCCTAATCCTTGACATGAAGACGATGATGATAACGATGATTTGCCAGTAACATTTATCTTTCATCGACATAAAATATTTTAAGAAGCACTAGCGAGGCTCGACTATGCCCAGTAAAATATCGAGAGCTGAACGCAGGCCATTTACGGGATGAGGATTAGTCTAGTTCTCGTGTTATTAGTAGAAACTGTTAAGTTCTATTTCTTTTGTATCTAGTTCAGCTGCTATACTTATCTTTCGAAACCATCCTCATTCTTTTGAATAATAACCAACACAGAAATGGTCTGTTCTGCCGACATTGGTACTTCGAGCTGAAACCCTCTCTGATGTTGAAAACCTGCAGACGTAACTGAGCCGCTTACGTGAAGTTTTCAGGAAAAACTGTTACAACAACGCGAATTTCGCAACTAGTTTCATGTAAGCCGAGAAAGTAGAAGGCCTACGAAGAAGACACAAAGCTGATTGCATTTTTACCGTTTTGTGGGCCAATAATAGGCTCCTGAAGAATCATAAAATCGGCACAATTTTCAGGTCCAAACCAAAGATCCAGCAACTAATGAAGTTTGTGGAAAACGATGCAGACCTCAGAACATCTGGGGCATACAAAATACTGTGTGGGCGTGGGCAGTTTGACGTCTGTCAGACTGTCCGCAATATTGAATAGAGCCGCATAAAGCATGCACTGGAAAACGGATACCGAATTGCATTCGGAGATATAGTTCTATTATTAAACGGACCGACGTGTTCTGGGATAATGTAATAAATAAAGTAATACAGATCAAAATATCTGACAACACCCTCAATAAAGACAGCGGATTTAGCTAAGTACAGCTTGGGATTCTGTGACTGGGGAATTGAAGCGGTCGCGCCACCAAATAATTGCCATATGTGGCACGGGACTGGGCACCACTGACGGCACTGTAGGCGGCGTGGCTATGTAAGCACTGCAGTGGTATTCATATGTCAGTTGCTTGACAATGGCAGAGGAGATCTCTGCCGCAAGCTCGTGGTCACTAAACCACTTGACACGGCTTGAAACCCGAGAATGGTATCATTTGCAGATAGAAGTACATGCAGGTATTTCGCATTGACTGTCCTAATTCCTTTGTTTACTTTTAATTTACAGTGACGAAGAGTAAGTTCTATACAAGTACTAGCCGTAAACCTTGGGCAATTATTTCTTTTGTTTTATTCCTGCTTGCTTAATGCAGTGTGTACATTTTTGTAAAGACTTTTCAGTACCTCTATTAGGTCATAATGATATCCACATACAGCCACAATTGCCCATAGGCTATCACGCCTCAAATGGTTATAAGCCTTCTCGAAGGTCGATAAGGGCATATGGGTTTCTGTATTAATCTGCCTGTGTTTTCTATAACGTTCTTAATAACGAAGTCATAATTTGTGACTGATCGACCTGTTCTTGATTTATTTTGTCTCTCAGAAATGACAGCTTCTGTGATATTCTTCTTTATTGATTACGTTCCAGCGTAGATTGACTGAATGGGTGTGGGCAGTTTTACGTCTGTCAGACAGTCTGCACTGTTGAACAGAGCCGCGTAAAACATGAAATGTGTTACCGCCTACGTTATCCCGAAAAATTACTGACTTCACGACAGTATTTACTGCAACTGCGTTTCCCTTTGATGAAGAGAGAGATTATTTCTGCTGTATATCAGTGCTGTGGAGTTTACAGTGTCTCCAACACACATTTCTTAGTTGTAAAAGTGTTTTATCTTGTGATAAGCCTCCATATTCAGTTCTGCATTTATTCCATCTATTCTGGGAACTTTCCTGTTCATGTCTTACAAAGAGTCTTGTACCTCCTCAACAAAACTGCGTCTGCTGTTTTATTGGACATACTTTATCCAGTGCAATTTTCTGCGTTCTGTGTACACCATAAGTCTACGTAATGATTTACCCATATTTGGTTATAATATTCAGTGACGCAGTGTGTTTTTCCTCTTTGTTCACTCCTTTTAAAACTTTGTTTGCACATTGCCCACTACAGTATACTTCGTGCTCTAAGATGCTTATTAACGTGATACGTGACAATTCATTAACATTTATTATGCACTTTTGATAACTTTTCTTATACCTTCACAACACTTTTATTGTTCCAACAGCTTTACGCGTTAAGACTTTATGTCATTTTCAAAGGCAGTGTTATGACAGTCATGTAAAACTGTTCATTAGATACTTTGTATCATGTCAATATTCTCGATCGCCAGACAAGTGCAAAGGCGTAAGACTCTTGGAAACATGAAACTGTGGTCAGGACATAAGAAGAGTTGTCAAAAGTCCATCCAAATGGCCGAGTCGTTTCATAGCATTTTCATGCAAATTGCAACATTTTATTATATTAATTCCGTAAGAGATGTTCCAAGCCGTCAGCATTTATTATGTTATTTCTGTAATACACTCCTGGAAATTGAAATAAGAACACCGTGAATTCATTGTCCCAGGAAGGGGAAACTTTATTGACACATTCCTGGGGTCAGATACATCACATGATCACACTGACAGAACCACAGGCACATAGACACAGGCAACAGAGCATGCACAATGTCGGCACTAGTACAGTGTATATCCACCTTTCGCAGCAATGCAGGCTGCTATTCTCCCATGGAGACGATCGTAGAGATGCTGGATGTAGTCCTGTGGAACGGCTTGCCATGCCATTTCCACCTGGCGCCTCAGTTGGACCAGCGTTCGTGCTGGACGTGCAGACCGCTTGAGACGACGCTTCATCCAGTCCCAAACATGCTCAATGGGGGACAGATCCGGAGATCTTGCTGGCCAGGGTAGTTGACTTACACCTTCTAGAGCACGTTGGGTGGCACGGGATACATGCGGACGTGCATTGTCCTGTTGGAACAGCAAGTTCCCTTGCCGGTCTAGGAATGGCAGAACGATGGGTTCGATGACGGTTTGGATATACCGTGCACTATTCAGTGTCACCTCGACGATCACCAGTGGTGTACGGCCAGTGTAGGAGATCGCTCCCCACACCATGATGCCGGGTGTTGGCCCTGTGTGCCTCGGTCGTATGCAGTCCTGATTGTGGCGCTCACCTGCACGGCGCCAAACACGCATACGACCATCATTGGCACCAAGGCAGAAGCGACTCTCATCGCTGAAGACGACACGTCTCCATTCGTCCCTCCATTCACGCCTGTCGCGACACCACTGGAGGCGGGCTGCACGATGTTGGGGAGTGAGCGGAAGACGGCCTAACGGTGTGCGGGACCGTAGCCCAGCTTCATGGAGACGGTTGCGAATGGTCCTCGCCGATACCCCAGGAGCAACAGTGTCCCTAATTTGCTGGGAAGTGGCGGTGCGGTCCCCTACGGCACTGCGTAGGATCCTACGGTCTTGGCGTGCATCCGTGCGTCGCTGCGGTCCGGTCCCAGGTCGACGGGCACGTGCACCTTCCGCCGACCACTGGCGACAACATCGATGTACTGTGGAGACCTCACGCCCCACGTGTTGAGCAATTCGGCCGTACGTCCACCCGGCCTCCCGCATGCCCACTATACGCCCTCGCTCAAAGTCCGTCAACTGCACATACGGTTCACGTCCACGCTGTCGCGGCATGCTACCAGTGTTAAAGACTGCGATGGAGCTCCGTATGCCACGGCAAACTGGCTGACACTGACGGCGGCGGTGCACAAATGCTGCGCAGCTAGCGCCATTCGACGGCCAACACCGCGGTTCCTGGTGTGTCCGCTGTGCCGTGCGTGTGATCATTGCTTGTACAGCCCTCTCGCAGTGTCCGGAGGAAGTATGGTGGGTCTGACACACCGGTGTCAATGTGTTCTTTTTTCCATTTCCAGGAGTGTAGATGTTCATACTGTGGACAATGTAATTTACCAGGATATCTGAAGGATAATTAGAGGTGTTAAGAAACTGAAGCACAGAAACATGGCGATACTAACATTAAGATTAAAAGTAGGATTCTTAAAGTAGGTTTGGAACAAAACCACATTTGAAATATACTAATATCTTAATTTGTAGGAGTACAAATAAAATAAATGTGACGGATTTTTAACCAAAGCAGCAGTACAGCACATATGTCGACATGACAGTCAACGGTGATTATGATGATAATAATGATATATGTTGTTGGGTGCACTGCATCATGGTTATTAAAGCCCTTACGAAAATCTTCAAGGTGGATGTGGCGTAAACAACTTTCCACATGAATTAAAGCAAATGATGTTCTTAAAGTCAAGACCATAGTTTCTTTCTCCCCCCTCCCTCACTAAGCTTCTAGGCCATTAAATGTGAATTGCAGTGGACATGTAGGAGCAGCTGTAGAAGTGGAAGTAGATTTTAAAACTCGGACCCCACTAGTCATCCACTAAAACAGGTGTAAGACGTCGTGGTCTCCTGACCTTCATTGTTTACATATTCCGCCCTCACAATCATATTCCGCACATCAAGACGCTTCATTCGAACCCAAACTCGATAAGATAAAGTCAATGTTGTATGAATTCATGTAAACGATATGCAATTAACAAGTAAGTGCACCGTGGTTGAAATAATCCAGGCTGGCACACATACATTCCAGACACGACGATCACAGAAGCTTTTAGTTTGGGAGAGAAACCGCACAACGGGACGCCAGTCCCTTCAGAGGACGACCCAGCCTATGTCGGCCAGTGACCGCCCATGTAGCGGACAGCGTACGCGCCAGTGAAAGGGTGGAACGACCCCGTGTTTGGCTTAAAAGCAAATTCCGCTACATTGTGTGGGAGCAGCCAGTCTATGCATTCTTTACACACAGCATGCAGTTTCAGAGATTTTCATAGGGAGACAGCTAACGCCAAACGCCAGTGCTACAGGTTTCTGGATTGGTCGCCTTAAACGAAACGTCATCCTCCCGTTTTAGAAGAGCAATGCTGATTGGCAGACGATATTTCTGACTCCTTGAGCTGAAGGAATAATGGAAGAGACCGGAAGATATACCCCTTCATGTCTGGTGTGGAGAGGCGCCGTTCCGTTGTCGCTCTTGGAGCGAGGAACAAGTCTCTCTTCAGTACTTCACTGGGAGAGCACCTCTGTCGAGAGCGAATCGAAGTGCTACTCTATATTGAGTCCTTGCGATGAAGTGTTGTTAACTGTGTCAGCCGACACACTTATTGTGTGGTGTGAATGGACAGAGTTATAGTTAAACGCCTGCGAGCGAATTTTGAGTGGCATCCCGGTGGACTGGTTATCTGATCAGTGTACCACGCCAATAGTTAGACTAGGGGCGAATAGGAATCCTCGACTTCACCAAGCCTTAGGGAGAGTTTGATTAGCAAAGGTCAATCCAGATAGAACGAGAGTTATCTTATTTGTCAGCAGCGAGCGGCGCAGACAGCAGTCTTTGGAGCTCACGGTATTGTGCGCTACAGCTATTGCGAGCCTCATATTTCCTCCACAACAGTACACTTCACTGCATTTCACATGCGACAGCCTCGACCGTACCTAGCAACATTCTAAAGTATAATTATTCAAGTTGAGTAGGCGCGCCTGTCAGCCATTTTGCCAAGTCAACAACTTTGTATAGAAATTTCATTAGCGAATCCTGTCTTTGAGCGGTAACTTCACATTCTGAAAAGAACCAGGATATAATTTGTTCAATTCATAACTAAAAGTACCATTGTGATTTCTCAGAATTTTTGCGAAATTATTAATAACTTTCATTAGTTTCATGTTTTTCTTACACTAACTAGCACTACTTAAGTACTGAAGTATCCCATTAGTTACGTAGGAAATTTTGTGAATTTTTGTGTCATTTCCTTACAGCGAACGACTCCAGAAGATATTTATTGCTGAAAGTTTTTCAGGCACTTCTCTTTAGAACGTTAGGAGCGTCTGTTTGACTTCTGTTGTAGTGTGGGGGTGGAAATTGTATCTTGCAGGAGCCACAGGGTAAAGGGTACATCTCACATTAATCCGTTGCGCAGAATAACAGAATAACAGATCAACCTCACACCTCAGACAGGGAATTGATCCCCAATTCTACCTACTGTTGCCCTCTTGTCAGAATATAATGCCCACTCCATTAAAATATGAACTGTAGCGGCACCACCGTTTAGGATAGGGGAAGTTGGTTTTGTACAATATCCTGAGCACAAGTTACAGCTAGGTGTGGGCCGGATTGCAGTGATTTACGCATTCCAATGGTTGCGAAGTAGAATGGAGGCCACAGGGCCGTCGAGCAACTGAGAAGCGTAAATGTAGCAGTTTGCACGGTGCAAGCGACAGTTAGAAGGGGCCCACTGGCGCAACCTAGGTGTGGTGAGTACGTGACTTGGAGCGGCGTGTTAGCAAAACAGTGGTGCACAGCCAAGTATAAATGGGTGCTTTTTTCTAACGAGAGTCATTCAAATGTGACAGCACTCCCGGTCAGCAGGGCGTGTCACACCACCAGCTACACGCAGCAGCAAATGGGATCCAGCATTCCAGTCCACAGTGGGTTGCTGGTTCGACCCTCTAAGGCCGACGTGGGGTCCGTACCCAGCCAGCCAGCTGGCTGCTTCTACACCAACGACTGCAGAAAAGCTCAGAACTGGATGTTTTTCTCATGCATAGAGTTATAAGACGTCAGGGAAATCAAGCACTAGTTAAATGGCTTGGATTTCCTGATACACAAAAAAAGCTGGATTGATGCCGACGATTTGCTATATAATGGGCGTGCATAGTCCACAACCACCAAAGTAGCATAACGTGTGCTAGGAGACGCATTAGAGGAGGTGATGGTATTCTAGACAAACTACCAGTGGAATTACACATCCTTGGGTATAACTACTGTGAACCTGGGTCAAAGCTTCAGAAACGCTTGGCGCAAGGTGATAAGGGGGTTAATCTGCTCGACGAAGCGTGTATGGAACATGACATTGCATACGCCGCAAATAAAGATGTATCAAGTCGTCACATTTCAGATAGGATTTTAGATTTTAGCTGATAAGGCTAGGGCGATACGGGGAAAAAGGATATTTGTGCAGTCCAGCGTATCATAGCATTTGCAGTTGATAAAACCATGTGTGGAAAAATTAAGTTGGGTTTAGGAGTGATGGAGTTCATGCAAGTTATGAATGCTGCACATTGTGCACTAAACTAGAAGAACAAGAAGGGCAGGGGCTGTTTCAAGAACTGTATCCTGACAGCGATGTATGCAGCTAAAAACGCACTGAAGCAGAAAGATGCAGGAAGAAGAAGTTCTACCATTACCCAAGACATCTGGCGGTTTTATTCCATTTCTCATCCCGGCCCTCTCTGCGCTCTCGACGGTAGGTTCCCTAGCTGGTGGGGCTGCAGCTATGGCTCGAGCGTTCAAGAACGCGCAAAACTCCCAAGCACAGTTAGAAGAGGCTAGAAGACATTACCGCATGATGGAAGCCACAGCCATCGGAATAGGACTATACTTGAAACCGTACAGGAAAGGGCTTGGTCTATTCATAAATTTAAAAAAAAGACCATTAGCTGTTCTTCCAGATCAACCACTCACAAATACAGATCTTTTTATGTTTGATAGAGACAAATTAAAGATACCAAGATTCCGTGGTGTGTTTATGCGGGATACATTACCGAAAAGTATGTGGAAAACTGGTGAATGTGGAATTGTGAATTTAGATGTTGCTGTAGGTCCTGGCACTCACTGGGTGTCATATGTTATGAAAAATTCGGATACCGTATACTACTTCGACTCATTTGGTGACCTGCAACCACCAGAAGAATTACAACGATACTTCACTCACAGAAGACGTGTGCACTACAATTATCGACGCTATCAGGACTTTAATACAAACCTCTTTGGAAATATATGCGTCACGTTTCTCTTGACGTTCACAAAGAAGAAGAAGAAGCAGGCTATATAAGGAGGGGGTTTAAACATTCATTCACCAGTCGAGATTCAGATGCAATGTCGTACACTTTGACATTAAAATAACGATCATCTGTATGCGTGCAAATTACTTCCCGCCAATTGATTTGAGCGTTGGTGAATGGAGTATTGCATTGATTGGACTGGAGACGTACAACAGCATCCCAAATACGACTGAGACTAACAATAAACTGCATCTCGATATTAATGGTGGGTAAAGATATTGTGGAAATAGAACCAGGTGCAAACAATATCGACGATTTAAACGAACCCTTAAAACAGTCTGGAAAAGGTATTGAACTACGTGCAAATGTCAATAAACTTAAGCCTGAAATAAGGACTGTAAATGCAACGATTGACTTTAACCAGAAAGTTTCAATAGGGCGCCTGCTCGGTTGCATAAAAGGACAGATTTTGAAGAAGGTTCCAAGTAAATTTTACAAGTCAGATTAGACAGTGGACATACTCCCCGTCAGTACAATCCGTGTCGAGTGTAACATTGCAACGAACTCCTATCTCAACGATAGTCTGATTCACACTATTTACGGATTCTACCCCTCAGTTGAAACGGGGTATAATGTTGTTGAGACCCCTGCCTATGCCATATACCTTCCAGTGACAGCTCAGTCATTGGACTATTTGGAGCTGCGTATTGTGGACCAGAATAATCTACTTGTCGACTTTCGTGGTGATGAAATCATTGTACGATTATATCTAAGGCAGGATGGGTGTACGGTATTAAAACAAGTGCACGCAATCCACCGCATTACACTTCGCTACCGAACAGCAGAGTGTAACACGTGCGAACTTCAAGTTTCGCAAATCAGTTAGCCTGAAGCCTTGCAATGGCTTCCTCACTCAATATAACCAGTCCAGTACTGTTTGATGAGAGAATTATACATCAGGAATACTTCTCATAAACCTTACGCTTTAACCACGTTTACCAAGAACGATGAAATCAGCATTGTCATCCAGCACCAAGACGCACTCACACTTCCATGCAAGAGTTTCATATATCTAGAGGAATCATTCAAGAAAACCGACTGCAGCGATACAGTGGGATCCAAACTGACACGTAACACTTTAGCATTACTGTTCCAAGAGATACACTATGAACTCAAAGGGTCTGAGATTGATCGTACACGCAATGTCGGAATAACATCAACCCTTAAAACATACGTCTCACCATCACCAACCGATTTGCATAGTTTAGAAAATGTGGGATGGTTCATAGACGATCCAGAGGACAGAACAGTTGCAGAGTACAAGCGATTTACAGGCTGCGTACCTCTAAAAATGCTTATGGTGTACTTTGAGGAGATGAGGCGGATTATTATGAACGCTAAAAAGGAACTCATTCTGGTACGGAGTGCGATGGACAGTTACTCATACGTTCAAGGAACTCAAGAGGAGAATATGATCACGATCAGCAAGTTAATATGGAAAGTGCCTCACATCAGTGTATCAGACGAGGAGCGTTTGAAGCTTTTAGAAGTCCTGATTTTAGGTACATTTCTGTCACTGAAATTTCGCTCGTGCGAGGTTTTCGAGTACCCAGTGTTACCGACTGCGAGCAATCATGGGCTATTGAAGCTTCTAGCCATCTAGAGATACATAGATTCATCATACTTGCGTTTCAGACTGATAGAACAGGTAATATAGCAAATGATTGCACCGTATTTGACAACTGCAAGTTAACTAATGTCAAAGTCTACCTCAATTCAGAATTCTACTCATATGGCAACCTACATCTGCAGTGGAATCAAAATGTATACGGCCTAGCATATGACATGTATGCAAGATCTCGTGCTTCTTACTACGAAATTGCGGAAGGAGAGGGGGGGAGAGTGTCTATTCTGTCTACGCAAGTTCAAAGACCTTTCACCAATCATCATAACAGACTGCTCGAAACAGAATGTGATAATTAAGTCTGGACTTAGAAATGTGCGAATTAAATTTGAATCATCGTCAAATTTCCCAGAACACACTGCTGTGTATGCTCTAGTTCTATATGCAAACAGTGCATCACGAAGATCATTCAAGCAAGTGAGGAGTTTGAAGACAAGGAAG
Organism: Schistocerca piceifrons; assembly: GCF_021461385.2. Taxonomy (NCBI): domain Eukaryota; kingdom Metazoa; phylum Arthropoda; class Insecta; order Orthoptera; family Acrididae; genus Schistocerca; species Schistocerca piceifrons. Next base: position 283,705,758 of record NC_060143.1, read on the forward strand.
AGCTCAAAGTGGTTAACACATTTCTACCATGGAATCCACTGGGATGATCGTGGCATACCCTATAAAGATATGGTAACTGCATTTAAATTATTCGATCACGCGGATACCATCATTTACATGAAGGGGAAGGACAAGATCTCACGGATGCATCGAATATTTAAATTTGCGTCTATTCAAGACCTGTAATTCTATGGCTGTCCTATCCGACTCTAGAACATGTATCAAGAAAGTGCTACTGTATCTGCTTATGAAAGTGTAAAACTACTTTTGAGTTGGATGAGAAATAAATAATTTTTCTTCCCCAACAGTCTGTGTATACTTTTTCTTTTTGACACCTGCGTCCTTAGCATCTACGTTTTAATGATGATATTATACCTGCATTCCACTGGAACAGTCTGACTCACTTACCGCAGCCTTTGCACGCTGTCACCAGAGGAATAGCGCTACCTGACATTAATAGGTGCACTTCCACCACACCCACAGTGAATTCGCTCTCTCTCTGAAATTGTGTCATAAAGGCATCACATCTTCTAGACGCATGCAATGCAGATTTGAATTCCTTCAATTCTCTTAAATTGTGTGTGTTAAATGCGCCAGGTCTTGTAGACTTGCGTGATGCAATGCACATGTGAGTGCAGAATGTTCAAACATATATTTTAGCAAAAAGATAATGATTACGTTTTTAAAAAAAATAAGAACAGTGATGCAGGGTAACGAATTTTTTCCATTATTGATTTCAGTTCAGTTCTCGAATTTACTATTTAGTTAGGGGTGTACAATATATATATAGTTCTTGAGATGCATTTCAGTTCACTGCATTGATACTCTTATTATTATTACTAGAATCCAACACATGTTGGAGATTCTTCGAAAGGGAATGTCAGTTATAGAGCCACACTTTAAAACTAAAGCAGAGGTATTGACTAATTTACACGCTAAATAATATTACTAAAGAAATTCCATCCATACAGACTATATTGAACAGAGCTGCTCTGTGAAGTAACGTTCTCCTACTTAACTAGATGGCTCCGAATGTTTTTTGTTTTGAAGTAACACACACACACACACACACATATATATATATATATATATATATATATATATATATATATATATATATATATGTGTGTGTGTGTGTGTGTGTGTGTGTGTGTCAACATTTAATTGGATGGCTCGAACTTCATTGAGCAGCTCTAAATATTTTTTGTACTTGGTGGCTCTCTACAGTGTCCCCCACAGAAAGCTGAAAAAATTTAATAATATCATTTAATTGGGTGGCTCTAAAGCATCCAACCCAAAGAGATGTACAAAAGAAAAAAATATTAGGATGGAAATAAAACACCTTGACTGGATGGCTAGTAGGTGAAGGTTAACACTACTCTATGTACGCAGACACACACACATGGATAACTAAAGAGAGACAATAATTTTTTTTAGCACATTGTGCTTATACATAAATAAAGCCGCAATAATTTTTTTAAATTTTCCAGCACATGGTGCTTATATGTATAAGGAAATGAGTTTTGAATTTATTTTTTTCAGCGCATGGTGCATATAGTAGATGTATTTACACATTCATACGTATTTTACACTCACACACACACATTCAAACATATTTTTTTGACCCTCACATATGCACACACACTCACACCACACCTCACACACGACTAATAATTACTGTGAGATAAAAGAGCCATACTATTTGATGCATAAACCCCCTCACCCCATTCTCTCTTTATCTCTCAATCAGAGTCCCCCATCCCCACTTTCACTTCAAGTAAATAGTGTGAGTACAGGGGGTTTCCACCCCATACTCGCAAATAACTTTTATCGTCATGAGGAGACAATCCTACTTTAGATTGCAGTACAGTGTACACTTTGTGACCTCTTGATCGAATACTGGTTTGCCGAACGATATGTGGAGGAGTGCCTTGAACGCTGGGATCTAACAGGCATTTCAAATAGTCTTCAGCTGTGAGAGCTCGAGATGCCACACATATAACACCCTTTGCCCCCCTCTGGGTGCCCCCGTCTATTGTACGATATGCATATATTTTGGACCTCAATCCCATAAACTCTACAACTGGTAAACCATTCACTTCGTCTTTCATGAGACCGATAACCTTTTTGTTCCTAGGAACAATACTGTAATGACTATAGACCTCATAAGAAGACATGTCGAATTCTTTACCATGGCACCTAATTACTTCATATGGATTGCAGCTCTTGATCCAGTAGATAAAGCTGCCTGTATCCATATAAAGCACCTTTTGTTCTACAAAATGAGGTCTCACAAACTCATAGTGGAAACGGTACATGTAGAATTTGGAGATATCCAGTATGCACATCCCCAAATAAATAAGCTTCATAAACTCTACTGCAGTCTTCGACACCTCCACAGCAACAAAGTTTTCATTGAAGATAGTGGCACATTTGGCGTGGTGATACACTTTCTCACCCCGTAATGCCCTTCCCATGCGGTTCTAATCAAAATATCGCCTTCATTTCTTACATTCTGCATAGTTTTTCAAAAATGGAATCGTTCATTAATTTATAAAAATCTTTTTTCAAAATCATTACTCGCGAGCGCCCTCTTTTCGATATTTAGTTCAATATAATCCTTCAACCAGGGGATTTGCTTGAAGGGAATAGTCTGGGTGATTCTAAAAAGCTTTATCCCTAGGCTGAGGCACTGCTGGAGGTTACGATAATAAATAAGATACCTCTGATTATCTCCAATAGTAGCCAGCAGTATAGGAATGGTGCTTCCTCGCGGAATTTGTTGTTAGGATATGTGATGTCTGCCTCAAGCACATACCTACATCAGAATCGGCCGTGAGACCCATTATTTTTCCACCTAATCCCTTCAATTCGTTTTCGGGCACCCATCGAAACCACTATCCGGCAGTGACTGCATCATGGCATGCCTGTATCAGTTGTTCACATCTAAGTACATAATGTAACTCGAATCAAGGGATTCGTTAAACCCAACACCCATCCGTGGGTTATTTGCATTTGCATGCCCATTAACGCATTGACAAAGTCCCCACACATCCCGAGCTCAAAAAATAGAAGCATTGCAGCATCAGTCAAAAGTTCAATGCTGCATCCCGTTTTCTTGAGCATTGTGTCCCAGGACAACCCAGGTGCCCTGTAATAAAAAGCGGGGTCCAGAGAGTACACGGCCATACATACACACTGGAACTTTTCGAAAACATCTGCAACAAAATGGACGTCTGTGTCCATGTGTAGTCCTGCATGGTCTCCCAAATTGGGGGTGTTTAATTCCCACCAGACATACATGGCATGCTCATAATCTGCTGTAGTTACGACATCGCCTGTGATAATACTGGTAAATGCAGATAGGTCAGAACCTAAGGCTGGTTTCATTGAGTTTTGCCGTACAATCAAGATACTCATGTGGGAAAACTCCTTTCCTAGTCACAAGTTGGAACTTTTCCTCATCAGGAAATGCAGATCCAGTGATATGCAAATCATCCCGAGATGAAGTTTCAGCGAGTTTCTGAAGTCTGCATAAAGCGTAAAGAGTCAAGGAAGCGGAGCGTAATTTTTGGCGTCAATCGTTTTGAGAAAGAAATGTACTTCTCGACACTTTCAGGCAGGACAGTAACCCGATCGCTCTTCATACCGAAATTAGCCAAGTACTCAACGAGAAAATTATGAAAAAGGACAGGTATGTGTCGTGATAACTAATACTTCAAATTGCATGCTTTATGAGCTGCACCGCAGAACTTTCCCGTAAGATGGCAATGATCTCTACGACGAATTTCCGCTTTTCTATCTAATGGTAGCACACAAATATGACAATTAACCGGCTTTTCATACAATTCTTCATCTTCCTTTGATTTGGTCATGGAAATGATAGTGCTGTAGAGCTTATCGACTCCCCATGAAAATTTTTTAAGCTCAGTGAGAAGCCAAACCGCAGGATCATCCCTGACATAAGACTCGTAGTTGTTAAGTGTAGAATCATACCCACATACAACTTTGAACGCTGCCAAATAAGGTACGTGTTTTTGTGTGAAGGTTGTATGTGAGGCTATGGGGTTCCCATCACAGCGAGTAATAGGAGTCAGCAGGCATTCAAAGTCGGTGTACACTACAAAAGGGCATCACTGGTGGTGGTGAGCATTTTGGAATTTAATGAAGTTATTTTCCTCTGTGGGCATAACAACATGTACTGGGTCCTTGGAAGCACAATCTGATAGATGTATCACACCTTCAACAAAAATGCTTTACAAGACAATCAGTTGACAGTTGGGAGGAAAGGAGTCTGGAAATGTCTTTGATCCAAACGTAGTGATAATTGTCACCTTCAGTGAAGAGTAGCATGTTTACATGCAGCTTTCGCTCAACTGAATTTTGAGAAATGGAGGGGGCCAACAACGGTATGCTTGTCTTTCTCATCTGACCTCTTTTCTTCTCCAGGCTGTAAACATGAACTGATATGCTGGTATTCTGAGCCTCAAATTTTGCTATGTCCTGGATCTTTACAGGGAACTCTATACCATCAAAGTCGTAATATGTCTAAACATCAGACTGTAAATGTTCAGTCACTCATGATGATCTCTGTAACTGTACTTTCTTTTACAAGCCAGAATTGACCGTGCAAAACAAGCATTATAAAGATATCTGACATTAATGCATGCCTTCTCGTTTGCTATGTCTTTAGGGAGCTTAATATAGCTAGACTCACCATTTACTGGATCATAGACATGTATATGGATGTCAACGTGTGGTATACGGCTGACTGCTTTAGCGGACCCGTGTACTTCCATCTCGGAAAATCGGGCCATAATAGCGCTCAAGGTGGATTCGTGATACCACTCAGCAATGGCTGTGCTACGAGAAATAACGCCATCATCACCCCATATATAGTGCAGAGTTGTAGCCTCTGCATCACCTGGATATTTAGGTGTGTGATTCAACTCACAGCATAGTACTGCGCTACATTTAATGGCGTTAAACCTCGGATCGTCCAGGACTTTGAGGAGCTCGGTCTCCAAGACAGGGAGGCACGCTTCTAAAAACCCGACAGTGTCGCGATGCCTCCCTCCCGGATTCTCAATCCTTGTGAGTGAGATGCGCCCCTCAAAAGCCCTAGCAACTGCTGAGTATTCTAGAGGGGTCATTATACTATTATTATGATGTCCTTCACTGTAAATAAGATGGCGGAGAGCACTACCACTAGCCATAGGATAATCAATGTTACTGTTGCTACTACTACAGCCAGGAGTCCATCCCATCAATGACGGGGCTGGTGAGGGTGCGTCTGCTGTAGGGAGGACTATTCGCCCTTGTACAAACAGCTTTCGTTGACGGCGAGGACATGATGGTTGAGGAGGTAGTGGTGTGGAATCAGACCGCTGCGAGCTGTCTGGATGCTGCAACCCTAAACCGCCAGCCTAAGGGAGGACCGATAAGGAAATCGAATGTCTGTACCCCTCGCCACAGGCGGCGCAAGTGTACGCGTATGTCTCTGCCGCCGACCAGCATCTGTGACGCGTATGCGCAGTACCGCCGCGGTGGAGCATATAAGGCCGCGCTTGGCACCTTGTCGTCAGTCTTGTGACTCACTCTGAGGATGGACTGACGATACGCGACCGAAACATCAGTGGAGGAAATTTTATTTGCACGGCTGCGTGTCCGAAAATAATGGATTAACAATTAGTAAGATCGAAATAATATTAAGAATAGAACACTTTTTGATATAATAGTAATAATAACAGTAATAAAAATAAAATAACAATAATGGTAACTACCTAATTCATCCTGCCGCCAGGACTGAATCTCCTTCCAAATATCTACATCGAAAAATACGCAGCTGCGTGTTATGTACCCCCACTCCTCAGCCATTTCATGCACCCACTCGGGCAATGGGGAGGGGGATACACGTGGATCTACAGACTCTGTAACATGAGGCGCATGAATTAAGTAAAGAAATTTGATTAAATAAGAAAAGGTTTAAAGAATAACTGAGGAGGTTATGCTGTCTGCATTAGATGTGTATAAATATAGTATAAAATAGGATGCAGGGACAGAATAAGAATACAACAAGATAGATAAATTGAAACTAACAGTTTTGAAATGATGATCATGAAGAGAGATGTTGTTCGCTCATCTCTTTGATAATTTTCGGATTTATTTCTGCTGAAACGAAAGGAGAGAAATAAAATCTGGGTCTGACGAATTCACAAGAACTGAAACAATTTTCAGTTATAAGTGTAGATGATTGATCACACATAAAAAGAAGATAATGATAACTTACGCTGTGTCTCGGATAAGCGGACGCGCTTGAGCTCGTCTGAACTGTGAGCAAGACCGTTTCCACTCCTCTTCACCTTTGAACTTCTAAACGAGATAGCAAACACACACACAAACGAACGAACGCAGGAACGAACAACGGACGAGTGAGGAAGTCTGTTCGGGAGGTGTTCCTTATATAGATGTGATGACGTAGTATCACCTGATCTCAGCGTGAACCAGTGGGTGTTGAGCATTTTGGTGGGTAGGAGGGGGGGGGGGTGAGTTCACTAGCACTCCTAGTGACTGAAAGCTGAACTGGTCAGAGGCTTCCAGTGCTTTGAGGAGACCTGAGCCTATGATAATTTATCAATTTACAGCGAAATAATTCATACTATGAGTGAAGAATACTCATTGGATGATATTAAATTCAACGTTTGAATCTGAAATAATTACGAACTCATCTGAGGAGGATGCAATTAGATATATTCTTGATCAAGGATTTATTGCATCTCGCTCAAAGTATGCGAGCTTGATGATTTTCTCGAACTTGAATGCTATATACGTGTAATAATAGTAGGTTGCTCGTATTAAGACTAGTGTTTGTTATACTTAGACTAGCTTCGTAAACCCTGAAGCAAATCATTTAGAAAGTCTCGAGATGATAAAATGATGAATTTTTTTAGTATTTAGGAATGGTGTACAGCAGAAAACATGAAATTATGGGCTATTTTTGTAAGCAGCTGATGTTAGGGCGCGAATTTTTATGTAGACAATCTGAGACGTCAAGAAAGCGGGCGTTAAACATATCTGATGCAGTGTACAATTTAGGAGAGTTAGATTTCGTTCTTATTTTAGATGGCAGTGTGACTTGAGAACTTTGTTAGATGCGCGATGCATCAGCTACACGTTGCACGTGTTCGGCGCGATCTGTGACGTCTGTATACGTATGCGGTCTACACGCTGTGACGCCACTATGTGAGCGTGGGCTACACACCTCGCAAGAGTACCGTTACAATCGCGTGCCGGTTTCTATTGCGTAATCTCTGACGTCAGTGTGCGCGTCACACACTCATATCCCGAGCGGTGGAATAGTTTTCCTATAGCGTCTGCCAGGGTGAGTGGCTCTGCAAATAGGCCTTCGGTGGAGTGCAGGTAAAGATGGGAACACGTATGCTAGGCACGTCAGACGTGGCCCGTTAGAATAGCGGGAGAGAGAAAGTGCTTGAACAGATGTTAGGCATGATAGCGGTCTCTGGCAGTGGTGCTGTGTACTAGGCCAGTTGGGCTCTGGACGTCGTGGCGAACACACTGGACGGCGGTAGTGGCTCAAATTGTTTAAATAAAGACTGTATAACACTACCGTCAGCTATTACTGCTATACCATCACCTTAAAGTTGGAGGCACATCGTGTAATGAAACTATCTTGTTAAAGCAATTATGGATAAAGCAACAGTGCAGTGTTACCCTCTGAAAGGAATTTTGTTATGTTGGCCGCGATGTACCTAACGGAGGTGGCTTATCGGAAGTGAAAGTCAGAATTACGTAAATATTTAAACAGAAACGAAGAATATTTTACCTATCCACGCGGTTCAAAGAGTAAAGTAAACGATCGCCAGCCTAATTAGGCATGAGAATGATTAACATCCTTGTTCAAGAAAATAGACATGAGTAACTTTAACGGACAGACACAGCCTATACTTTATCACACGAGAGTGCAATGAACTCTTTCACTAGCAGATGTTGACGTTAAAGTAAGTGCTAACAGTTATAGGAGAAGAAGGCTATTTGCATAAGTACAACAGATAATGACATACACTTTTACCTTCAGGGCTTAGCCAAACTGAATGGTCTCAATAATTTTACTATTAATATCATAAATTGGACATAGGTTCAGTATTACTTTTCAAACATTTACCTATCTGACAAAAAAACATTGTAAATGTAGTTCACTGCAAAATTATGAACTGGGCACAGGTTAAGTTTAAGCTAAATACTTTTCTATTTAGAATAAAACAGTTTCTCACTGACCTTTGAATAAAAGATGTTAATGATTTCATAGATAGTGGTCTTTCTATTAATCGTTATTTAGCTTGAGCACAATAGACAGACTATGGGTCTTGTTACACTATTAATAAGCATTTTCAATACACAAGAGGAACCCAGTACTGCAGAGGACTTGACAGGAATAGCAAGAGTAATTGAAACTTTCTATAATGAAGTAACTTTGTGCTTCTGGACTACTTTCAATGGAGGGACCTTAATCTTGGCCGCTGTAGTAGAGTAAACTAAACGCACTTCCACTACATTAGTGAAACAAGCACTTAGCAAACATGAACATGCAACTATCAACAGTTGAAATTCTGAACTTTTAGTGCAGTGAAACACAAAATTGAGATATTTGTAAGATCCTTTCAACAAAATATATTAATTTTAGTACACTCTCTCGCCACATTATCTTTAATATGCCTTCAATAAAGAACTCTCGGTAAGCACTTTAGCATGGGAGAGACCCTAAGTGCATATGTGACTGAGAGTAAATCACGGTAAGTAATGCAGGTATAATTTATCTTATATTTAAAAAAAAAAGTCATCCACATGAGCTAATCCTTTACTGTACACTTCTACAATTCCTTGGTTCCGTTACAGTGATTGCGCAACGTGGTGGCGAGTGCATGTTCTGTCATTTCTTGGTGACGAAGATAGATATTAATTTCAGGGTATTGCCAGCATATTACTCCATTCATCCGAGGCTTTGATGCGTATTAAAACGGCACTAAAAGCCCCTCTCAGCACCAGCACAAATCACATGAGCTGCTAGCGGTACTGTAGCTCGTCTCCGACTGACTCTTCGTTAAACCTTTCTATCCATGCCAACCACATTTTGCACGCACTACACAGTTCCGTTCGCGAGGGGAACTACATCACCTTTCACATACAAAATAACTAAGAACACTAAGTGAGGATCAGCAATTACATAACAGCATCCAAACATATCAAATAAAACAGAACATTTGCACATATTGACATTTCTACAAAAAAATATTCACCCAAATTCCAAGTATATATAGTAAGTTTTGTCTCCCTCCAAATGAGACAAAGAATTTAGATGATAGATACAATACATGTCATAGAATCAAACAATGACATCAAAGATTTTACAATGGAAAAGGCGAACAATCTTGTGTTATTGACATAATCAAACAATATTTCAAACAGTTTAGCTATTGAATGTTAAATAAAACGCAAAAAGGCAAAGTAAATTAATAGGGCCTTAGAGCTCTGGTGTTACAACTGGTGCATGATTTTGACAGTCGACGATTAGTAAGCATGTTTTCAGAGTCTTTTAGTGGTTCGCATGTCTGTGGGCTGTGTGACGTGACCCCAAGCATGTCAGAGCGTGTGTTTTGTCTCAGTGTAATAAACATACTCCATCCCTAAATAAATTGTTCCAAAATAAATAAAGTACACTCCTTCCTCTTTCCACCAGCCCAGTGCAGGCTGAGTCCTTCTCCCTCGAATCCCTAGGAGGAGGTGGCTGTCGGTTTACTTAGCTTAGTGGAGGTAGTCCAAGTGCCATTTCTTTCACGCCATTTTCTTAGCATTAACGCTCGAATTGACCCTTCTTTACCACCAAAATTCATACTTGGCGCCAGTTCCTGGGAACTTAGGTTAGTGGGGGTAGCCCATGTGACATATCTTGCGTTGTCCTGATAGGATTTGAACCTTTATTTGGAAAATCCGTACCAAAAAAAGTTGCTGTGTAATTGTTTCTGTGTTAAAGCATCTATGAGTAACAAATTTCGAAGTAGTAGTTTATGGGGAAATATATAGAGGCAGACGAAGATTAAAATTTTTTAGGATGGTTTAATACTGCCTGCTACGAATTCCTCTCCTGTGCCAACAACTTCATCACAGAGTAGCACTTGCTACCTACGTTCTCAATTATTTGCTGAATGTATTCAAATCCCTGTTTTCATCCACAGTTTTTACCCTCTTCAGCTCCCTCTAGTACCATGGAAACTATTCTGTGATTTATTAACAGATAATCTGCCGTCCTGTCCCTGCTTCTTGTCAGTGTTTTCCAGATGTCCCTTCATTTGTCGATTCTCTGGATAACCTCTCACCCCTTACCTTATCTGTCCACCTATTTTGCAACATTCTTCTGTAGCACCACACCTGAAATTCTTCGAGGCTCTTCTTCTACGGTTTCCAGCTGTCCATGTTTCACTGTCATAAAAAGCTGTCCTCCAAACACACATTCTCAGAAATTTCTTCCTCAAATTATGGCCTATGATACTAGTAGACTTCTGTTGGCCAGGAGTGCCCTTTTTTGCCAGTGTAAAAGTGCTTTTGTTTTCCTCCTAGCTGCGACTGTCATGAGTTATTTTGCTGCTTAGGTAGCAGAATTCCTTAACTTCATCTACTTCGTGGTAAGCAATCCTGATGTTGAGTTTCTCGCTGTCCTCATTTCCGCTACTTGTCATTACTTTCGCCTCTCTTCGATTTACTCGCAATCAGTATTTTGTAGACGTCAGACTGTTCATACCATTCTTCATACGCTGAAATTCTTCTTTATTTTAACTGAGGATAACAATTTCATCAGGGAATTTTATCATCGATATCTTTTCACTATGAATTTTAATCCCTTTCTTGAACGTTTCTTTTATTTCCGTCCTGCTTCTTTGATGTACATATTGAACAGTAGGAGCGACAAATTACATCCGTTTTAAATCCAGTCATTTCGTTCTTGGTACTCCACCCTTGGTTCTTGCACATGTCGTATGTTACTCGTATTTCCCTACAGCAAACCATTGTTTTTCTCAGAATTTTGAAAATCGTGCACCATTTGCGGTGTAAATGGCTATAAAAGGAATTAATGAAATATGATGAAAGAGCGAGAACTTCATTAGATTGGTCGAAAGACTCTCGAGTCATTATGGAGCAAATATATTTGTGGTGTTATGTATGACTGAAAAGAAGAGCTCCAGAATCTCAAATATGGCATCTACTAATTTCAGTGCTGCGTCAAATGTGGTATAAGGTTATTTCATATGACTCGTTACTGACCACCGTTCCGCAATTGTTGCAGGTGCATCTAAAAAAATATCGCATCTCACGGTGACCAGCATCGCTATGTGCATTATTTGAAGAGCCGATTAGGCACTGCACTATCGAGGACGTGAACTGACAGGCAACCATATGTTGGATGTACCTAGAGGGCGTTCCACGTGTCGACCTTCCTGGACTGTTGAGTGGCTGCGCCCAAGACAGAAGCACCGAGGGAGGTGATGTACAAGTAATACTCTATACTCACATTCTAGTGGCCGATACAATTTAGGTTTTCCATGGTTTTTATACATCGACTAAGAAAAATTTCTGGAGAGATCCGTAGAAACTGACTAGGCTGACTTCTTGTCTTAACCTTTCACAATCCGAGTTTTTTCTCCGTTTCTACTGACCTCGTCAACGTAGGGGTTTTGAAACATAGACCTGCTTCTCTTCTCTTTGATACAAAATTGTACATAATATAATGCGGAGTGATGAGTAAATCATCTACATGCATAGAATTTCAATGCTGAACTTTTCCAATTAAACCCTAGACTCCCACGCCATTTACTATACATTTCACGAGGAGAATTAAGGATTACTGAACAAGTATGTAAATTCCCAGATCCCATTATCCGATTGAAAGAATTACATCTAAGGAAGACGTTTTATAACAGAAGCCTTCACGAATCATTCTTGATTAATATTCTGCAGTTTAGGCCAATTGCAGTTTGGCTCAACGGACTAAAACAGAGTAGATCTGAAGCAAACCTGGACGACTCGTCACGGACTTGGTGACTTGTCTCGTGCTCAACAAAACTCTCCTTAGGTAACCCTTAAGAGATTCACAGTAATTTTAAAAGATTATTTGGCCTCTTTCAGACGTATTACTACAGTCAGAGGACAGCAGCTTACCCTCTGGTGTTGCTTATCTTTTCATGAAGCCTCTGCTTCCTGTGTCGTGGGTAGATTATTATTCAGAGTGGTACAAATGGCACTGAGCAGTATGGAACTTAACATCTGAGGTCATCAGTCCCCTAGAACGTAGAACTAATTAAACCTAGCCAACCCAAGGACATCACACACATCCATGCTCGAGGCTGGACTCGTCCCTGCGACCGCAGCAGTCGCGCGATTCCGGACTGCAGCTCCTAGAACCTCTCGGCCGCCGCGGCCGGCTATTATTCAGAAATTGGACCTTGAGAAGGTGACAACTTTGAAACTGCTGTTTTACGAAATAACAACTATACCCGTTGAAGTGTTGAAGGTGCAGCGCCCGTGCGACTGGACGCTACGTTCGGTGATGTTAGTAGGTCGTCATCTTGGTGGTACCACCGTCTCAGAGCGCGGGTTATCAGCAACTAGATGTGAGGTGACCTATTGTTCCGTGGCGCTTCAGAGACAACCGCGGTGTGAATTTCAGCGTGACGCCTTGCATTATTCTCCTGGAACACGCTATTTGATTCTTTGATCGTGAGGAATATGGGAACATCGTTTACCATTCGTGACACACAGAGGCAAGCATTCAGCAGAGCACAGGTTAATCCTGTTGAATATTCAGTACCTTATAACGCCTCGACTCCAGCAGTTCAAGCGGTAGTGGTGACGAGAGCCGCTGTTTTCAGTGAGCTTTCGCCAAGTGGTTTACGGACACGTTGGCTTTGATTTGGCGATCGCAAACAAAACTGAGACTTAAGCTGCACTGGCCAATACTGCAAAATGTCCAAGATGACTCCCGCTGTGTACGACTCAAGTGGCTGTTTCCTGTTGTTTCGTGTCAACAGAAAAGTCGCATAGCAACCAGAGATTTATCCAAATTCCAGAAACTTATTGCAAACGATTCTTGTCTGTAACCACTGACCAGATCTCCATCAGCTGTAGTCATTAGCTTATTCGTCGGAGTCAGATGAACAGACCCACAGCCTCCTCGAACTGCAGTGTTTCTGGATGGAAGCGAACTCATTCTTTTCGCCAGCCTGTTGTCTCTACGTCGTTGATTCCACCTCGTCACCGCTCGTTCCGCAGTCATTGCACGTCAGTGAAATGTCTGTGCCATTTGTTGTTATAATGCTCGGAAGTCCGTCGAATCACCACCGATTCCTCAGTTAAAACAGAACAACATGATGACATTGTATGGAACATTTCTGCTTGAGGACAAAGAATGAACGTTCTTCCACTGAGGTCCACATTGTTCCATATACAATGCCTTGGATATTTCTTTGCAGGTATACGCGTCAACAAGCGGCCTCTTTGTAACGTAGCAGATTTTGCACTTTATATGATGCTAAATCAGTACTAATACACCGAATAATAATTGATAATTGGCCCACCGGTAGGAGAGAATGGACACAGAAAGGGAAGTTGTGTGTGACATGACAGACTAACGAGATGGGCTCAGGGACTGGAACACGGCCGGAACCCCTAAGGAAGGTGTTTACGTCATGTCAAACTAACGGGATGGCCGCGGCCGGACCCCTTTGTCGGCTGGCACTCCAGACCACCAAAGACGTTCGGAGAGGCTGGACCATCACAACAAGAAGCGAGAAGGAGCTATATGCGAAAGACAGAAAGACGATTTCGCGCCACGGTGGAAAATTTGCGGAAGACTGTGACGGGATTGGTGCAGAGTGCGTAGAGATACGTGTTAAAAGTTTGGCGGCAAAAGTAACCGCGGGAGAATTCTGTGTCGTGGCTGGGTACAAACGCGCACGGATACATGAAAGTCTGTGTCGTGATCGGCTACCAACGCGCACGGATCCATGCGGCGAAGAACGGCCAGGTTTGCTAAAACTCTGAAGGAGGACTCTGGGGTCGGATGTGGAGGAGAGCAGTCGCGGTATCCGGCTGCCCTACTTGGAGAGGACGCAAACCGCGTCCACGTTGGAGATTAAAGCAAAACTCGCTCACGGTAAAGACGGCATCACGACGTTGGCTGGGCCGACCGTCGTAATCATCACTGTGAATTACGGTGATATTCACAATCATCAGCGAAAGTAGGGCACTGTAATTCTAAATGAATTCGTATTCCGCTAGCTCTTTGACTGGCGCACTCTGAGTCTGTGTCCGTTCAGGCAGAACTTCAATAGAGTCACTTGCGGGTTCAGTGTTGACTTAAGTAGTTAGGAAAAGAGGATGCATTGTGGCAATGATAGGCTAGTTAGGTTAGCGAGTGTATTGGATTGTCATGTTAGGCTAGAAATATTGCTCATCCTGTTCTAAATAAATCTTAATTTGGTATCATATGCTAATCACCGCATTATTGATTTCGTAGCTAGCAATCACCATATTTTTGTTTAATAACTAGAGTGTAATGACAATTTCGATGCAAATGATACTGGGGGCATAACCGCGCGTTTAAACAGAGCCAACTTAAGTCAGATAGCAACTCAAGGTCTTCTAAGACTACCGACAGATATTTTTCAATATATCGATAATTTTACAATAAACCCCCATACGTTGCACGTGGCGACTCTGGTCCAGGATTGTGCAAAAATTGGAATCTTCTGATATTTTGTGTAAGGACAATCAGATCTCAGAGTGCGTAATTAAATATGTAAACGTGTGGTACAGAATTAGTTGCTTTAAGTACTCCAGCGGCGCCTGTATTAATGAATGATATGTCTTTTCTTTCAGGATTTGTGTTGTAAAAGTGAGTTCCGCCCTAACTGGTATTGTGCATAACGGCGTTGTAATAACTCGTGCAGGAGCACAAAAACAAAGTAAGGACAGGCGCGACACTAATGCTGTCATTGAATCGCCGAACAGAGAGAGCGGTCAACCGTCAACACGGGTAAATACAGAGCTAGGCGAAGAAACAAGGTTAAGACGAACACCAATACCGGTGTGGGCGGATGCACGTACGCAAGAGGCCGTACATATGCACACAGACGGTAGGCAGTGCGAAGGTAGTACGCTACTGATGTCGGTACCGAGTTGGAGTGAAACGACATCACAAGGCACCGTACCTTGTACGGGAAGCCGGCAGACAGCCGAAGTGAATAGAGAGCCAGTGATGCAGCCAGTTTCCTATTGCATACCACTGCGACGTTGTGACTCCCACGTTACACGTGCGAGCTCGCCACACACGATTAGCCGCGAAAGGAAAGAGGCAGAAAACATATTCAATCACGAACAGTATCTCAGGATCCGTAAATTCCATCCCTTCAGAGGGGAAGGCAATGTGCTCCATCCTCGAAGCTTCATGGAACAATTCACGCAAGCAGTACCGCCGTATTGGCCGGAGCAAAAGAAGACGGACTTCGTATGCGCACACTTAGAAGGGATGGTCGCAGAAACCATGAGAAAGACAGCCCAATCGTGCAAAACATATGAGGAATTTCGTAGTGCTTTCTTGAATCGGTTCTGGTCTAGAGTAACACAGGACAGAATCAAACAAGAGTTGATGATGTTAAGAGACATGGAAGGGTCGGGTTTTAAGAGCGCGATAAAATTCTTTGACCAAATGGTAAAGAAAAATCGTTATTTAGACATGCCTTGCAGTGACAGTGAGATAATTCACTTATGTTTTATGAAGCTGCCGCCAGCGTACCAACAGGTTCTTGTAGGCAAATGTGGAGATGACATCGAGGGTTTTCGAGTGATATTACGAGAGGTAGAAATTGTAAAAACGCAAGAACAGACAAAGATGAGGCTAAAACAGGAGGAGATTAGTGGCGAGCAGTCGCAAAGTGATCATCCACAGAATACTTCTGTAAATAACAGGCACCGTGGCCCAAATAACTGACGCGGCGACGACAATAGACAGCAGTTTAACGGGCAGATCTTTAACAGACAAAAAAGGCAAAACGGGAATTGGAACGGTAACCGGAGATACCATATCCAGCACCGAAACAATACTTGTAATAGTCAAAACGAACAAAACGGAAGTTGGAACGGTAACCGCGAACACGGGAACCATTTCCAAAATAATTACCCACGGCACCGAGCACAAGAGAGCATGCAGGTTGTCCGCCCGCCAAACCCAGGTCGAGCGCAACAGCTAATAGCACACACACTTGACAAAGACCGATAGCAGATGTGACCAACCACCCTCCCGAATACCAAGTTGGCAGTGGCTACATTAGAATGCTGGATTACGATGACGTAGGAGACCTACTCATGGAAGAAGCGGGAAACAGGCAAATGCATGATTTATACCCAATAGTAGAGGTAATCGGGAACGTGAAAGCCAATGCGATCCTGGATAGTGGCAGTCAACTGTCTGCTATCTCAGAACAGCTGTATAAATCATGTGGCGCATGTACAAATGCACCAACGTTGAAAATTCAGAAAACAAGAATTCGGGCGGCAATCTTGGGCAGAAGGACGGAAATAACGCGGCAAATAAGATTAGAGTTTACGTGCCAGGATAATCCTCTCGTGGCAAATCTATTTGTCGTGCCCAACTTGACCACCGACGTCTTTCTTGGAATGGACTTTCTGACGGAACAAAAGGCACTTATGGACATGGGTCGCGGAATTGTTCTATTAAGAAATGGCGGGGATATCCGTATCCGGTTCGACGAGGAAGTCGCCAAAGGGCAAATCCGGTACAACTGCTTGATATTAGAAATGAGAATCAATCAAATGACGAACATTCACGCTATAACCAGGAAGATACGTCAATGTATGAAGTACATGAGGCCATTAATATAAAATTGAATAACTTGACGGAAGTAGGGAGAGCGATAGGGCAGAATTAGAGAAGATACTCAGGCGCAACGACGAAGTATTTCTACCGAAACCTGGGTCCCTGAAAGGATTTCAGTACTGCTTTCAGGTGAAAGAACACCAACCATTTCGAGTACCGCCCTACGCTATTCCTCTGGCCTATCGAAAAAAGGTACAGCTAGAACTGCAGAAGATGATAGACGACGGAATAATTGAATACACGACGTCAACGTATAATAACCCGGTGCGGGTCGCGGATAAGCGAGATGGGAGTATCCGCCTTGTCCTCGACTCACGCTAGATTAATACCATTATTGTAGAGGAAACTGACCGGCCAGAGAAATTGGAGGAGCTACTGCAGCATTTCCATGGTGTGTCAGTATTTACATCCATCGACCTTCGGAGCAGCTTCTGGAAAATCGAGCTGGCACCGGTATGTCGGAACTACAGAGCCTTCATTGCGTTTGGTCGTTGTTACCAATTCAGACGCCTACCATTCGGCCTAAATGTGTCCTCGGCAGCGTTCATTCGCGGTCTGGAAACGATTTTGGACCATAATCTTCGGGAGCAGATAACCTGCTATGTGGACGACATTCTGATAGGGGAAAGCAATTGGAGAAGGCACAATAAGGTACTTGGTACACTGCTAGACAAGATGAAAACACATGGGATGACGGTTAATATCACGAAGTCATGTATAGGGACCCATCAGGTACTATTCTTGGGACATACAATTTCAGGTGATGGAATATCACCATGCCGAGAAAAGTTAGCGGCGATAGCCGAATTCGGGATACCCCAGACAAGAAAAGAGCTCCGTGGATTTTTGGGTGTGGTTAATTATTATAAAAAGTTCATATATGTGGAACAATTAGCCACCCAAAAACTGTGTACCATGACCGACAAGAAAACGCCATTTGTGTTGGACGAGATCGCGGACCGAGAGTTTAAGAGTTTAAAGGCAGCTGTGGTTGCGACCCCGATCTTGTCATACCCGAACTTGTCAGAAGATTTCTGCATGGCCACAGGCAGCTCACAAACAGGTCTCGGTGTTGTCAGATTCCAACAATACATGGAGAATGGGAGGATGACACACAAAACCATCGCCATCGGAAGCAGAGTGCTCTCGAAGTGCGAACGAAATTATTCCGTGACTGAGCTAGAAGCTGTGGCCGTGGTCTGGGCATTCCAGAAATATAGGTACTTCCTATTTGGAAGAAAAATGCGAGTGTACACGGACCATAAGGCACTGGAATTTTTAATGACGGCGAAGTTAACGACAGGGAGACTGGGCCGGTGAATTTCCATACTCCAGGAGTATGACTTTACACCGACCCACATCCCAAGTCCCACTAACATCATTGCGGACGCACTGTCTCGTTCTCCAATGGGTGGGACAACTCGAAAGGGTAGATGTGCTGAGGACGAGCCCTTCTCGGTTTATTACATAAAAGAGGTGGCATTCGAGAATTTTATAATGGCGTCAATGAGTAACATACAGGCAGAACAGGATAAATATCCACACCTCCTCAATGTTAAAGAAAGATATAGAGATAAGATACAGCTGCAGATCAGGCATCATTACCTGCTGAGGAAAGGAGTACTTTTCTACAGGCGTAGCGTGCATACCACAGTCTGGGTAGTGTGTGTGCCAGAGGACATTATTAAGAAACTAATCTGGTACACGCACCTCAGTTGCGCTCACTTTGGCCCAAGAAAGTGCTACCTAAAGTTAAAGAACCTGTGCTATTTCCGAAACATGGAGAGGAGAATTCGTAAAGTACTGGGCGTGTGCAAACATTATCAGAGGGCAAAAACACTCACAGTACGCACGCAGGCACCAATGTACTCGATTACTCCCTCAAAATTGCGGAAAACAGCGGCGACAGATCCCATGGGTCCCCTGCCTAGAACGGCACGAGGGTATACCTACATAATGGTGGTTATAGAGTTAACGTCGAAGTTCGTAACACTGTCACCTCTAAGAAGGGCAACTGGTACGGCCATCAGCAACGCATTGCGTCGTGACTTTCTGCAGCAAGTGGGCCGCGTTGAACGGATGTTGTCGGATAATGGTCCACAATACTGTTCCCAAAAGTGGCAGGACACATTACAACAGTACCACATAAGACCAATCTACATTAGCAGGTACCATCCTAGTTCGAATCCAAGTGAACGCCTCATGAAGGACCTGGGGGCTCTGTGCAGTGTTTACTGCGCGAAGAGACACGCGAACTGGGATGTGTACTTGCGTGACTTCCAAGGAGTAATCAATGAGTTGGCACACGGCACGACAGGTTACCCTCCGGTCACAGTGCTAAACAACAAGCACCCACCAGAGTTAATACGGGACATGGTAGACTTCCCACCAAGACCCAGACTTAGGCACACGGATATTGTACGACAGGCGCTCCAGAACATAAAGATAGCAGGTCAAAGACGCAAGGAAAGAGCTGACAACAAGGCAACAGTCAGGGAATTTCGGGTAGGACAGAAAGTCCTAGTGATATCCCACCGTCTGTCTAACCGACAGAAACGACTTTGTCACAAATTCATTGCGGTATACTACGGACCCGTACGTGTACGAAGGATCGCCCATGCGAATTCGGTTGAACTGGAAAGCCTGAAGTCTGCCAAATTTCTTGGAATGCATCATGTGACCCACGTAAAGATATATGTAGAATAGATTAATAATATGTGTACTAGTTAATAAGTCAGTAATTTCCTGTGTTTGAAATGAATGTCTGGCAAATCTCTTAGGGGCATCATGTGACCCACGTAAAGATTATATAGAATGGATTAATAATATGTGTACTAGTAAATAAGTCAGTAACTTCCTCTGTTTAAAATGAATGGAAAGTAATTTTTCTCTCAGCAGGAGTGTATTTTCTCTTTGAAAATGTTATCTACTCTTTGTTTAGTAAAACCTAGGTGATGGAGTCATTTATCTGTCAACAAGAAGAGATGAAGTTATGTTTTCTTTCAGCAGGAATGTAATGTTAAAGTAATTATTTTCTCTTTTTGCAGTCGGATAAATGTAGTAGTAAATAAAGTGTAATTTCTCTTTCAGTAAATGTAAAAATGTAAATACTGAAGTTATTTTTTCTTCAGCAGTAAGTTATTCTCTCTTTGATAATGTCATTTTCGTTTTGTAGTAATCTAAATATGAAATGAATTTTCTTTTCCGGGAAATGGTGTAATGTTGGTCAACTATGCAATTCAGGATTTTGGACTACGGTGTTTGTTCTGAAGTGTAAATTTGTATTTTTGTTTTGTGTGGGGACGCTGGTTTGCGTATGAGTGTTTTTCTTTTGGACTCATGAGTAGATCTATATTTTTGGCTTCGTATAATGAGGATGGATGGTAAGCCCTGACAAATACAGTTTTGATTCAATACGAAGTATTCGGGGGCTATTGATAGACGTTGGTGTGCCTTGTGGGCAAGTCAGCGACTTGCGTGGTTTTTAATTTTATTTATTATTAAAGGGCACCTTCACTGCCAAGACCCGGTACAAGGTAGCTCAATGAAAGTTGGAGGGCTCTGTGCAGAAGCACGAGCGAGGTTTACGGTTCGTCTCAATGCCAAGACCCGGTAAAGACAACCAGGATATTATGTGTAAGGGGGCTTACCGCATTGCGCGGAAGCGTAATTTGCACTAATTAGATGTTTCAGGGACATTACTGAACATATGTAATGCAGCACCAAATTCATCAATTAATATCTATTCATTTAACAGGAAAGACACAGTCTGGGTAAATAGAGTAGAGAGATGAGACAGCCATTCTGAACAGCGGAGTAGCAGCACATCAGAAAGCAAGAAAGTCATACAGGAATTCCTTTGTACTTTTCAAACATGACTAATCAGTAGTTTGAGTGCATGACTTGCATGGAAAAGAACACTAACCCATTAACGTATGTGTGAATGAGAGTGGAGGATCCTCACCTCGTTGTGCATATTTAGCAGTAAGATTATACTGATTTTGTTTCGGCACTAATTGCCATTACCCCAGTGAACAATTTGGGCGCATATTGCCATTATTAATCTTCAAATCTAGGGGTATTTTACGTAGAAAGTGTAGAAGTTTTCAAAGATATGTTTGTTTTGGGCACGAGTTTTCACTATCTTGTAAAATGGGCACATTTTGCCGTTATTAATTAGACGATTCTAAGGGATAACCTTTTTTTATACAGCGTGGGCACGTGTTGCCATTGTAAAAATGTTGTCTGTAATTCTATGTCCATCTACTTTTGTTTATGCAAAGTATTTTTTGTATGCCCATCTACTTTTGTTTACTTTTGTTTACACGGTACATTTCAACAAAATGTCTTACATGTTACCACTTTCACATGGTGTTATGAAAAAAAATGATATCTGTCACTCTATGTCCATCTACTTTTGTTTATACAAACTATTTTACGTATCCAAATATCTCTGTACATTTTTCTCTTTATACCTTTAAGTGAATGTTAACTACTTTATTTTTATGCTGCGATGTTAGAATTAAATGTTGTCCAGTTGAAGTCCATATCCTAAATGTCAATACTTGTAGCGCGAATGTGCTCCGATAGGATGTTTGCTGGTGATACTGCTGCAAGTCACATAAAATTTTCAATAATCTATTAAATTTATATGCACATCAAGTAATAAAATCACATGTAAAGTTGTTACCTGTTTGTGATGTGCTTGTTGTCGATTAAATACTGCTAAAAATACGCAGATCATCATAGAATCATTGTTTGTAAGTTAGCAGACGTTATGCTGCCATTATGACTTTAAAGTTTCATGTCATGGACATTAACAGTAAATGTGCAGGTCACAAGAATTTGATATGTCATGCCACTGCCGCTTCTCTCGTGTTCTCATTTGTTCCATTTTATATTAATCAGGGACAGTAACAGTAACGAAATTGTAAGCTTAGAGAGCGATCATGCTTCATCGTTCCATTTGATAATGTTGTACAGAATGGACGGCCACAGTTAATAATTAAGTGAATGAGTGTGTTAGCTATATAGGAGGTACGTCTGAGTCCTCAAATATGTAGAAGGGGGACTTTCATGAGCTACAAACAGACAGCTACACTGTTAATATTATATGTTCTGTATTGCATTAATTTTTATTTTTTATTGCTCACTGTGTCATCTGATCAGTTACGTACTCATGATGAGTTACAGAACAAGTAGTGCTACCAAGAGGTGACCAGTAGTCAAGTAATTGATTACCATAGTTTTAATGTTAATGTAACATCTTGAGGGGTAGTTCCCATACAAATCTGAATGAATGTGGCACATTGGCACAATGCAAGGTAGGATTGAGGGATTTCGAACTGGTTCAGTCAACACTACCAGTACTTGACAGACACAATTTGTTCGCTAAGGGGTATGTTACATAAGGTAGCAGATTTTGCACCTTACATGATGCTAAATCAGTACTAATACACCAAATAATAATTGATAATTGGCCCACCGGTAGGAGAGAATGGACACAGAAAAGGAAGTTCTGTGTGACATGTCAGACTAAGGAGATGGGCTCAGGGGCTGGAACACGGCCGGAACCCCTAAGGAAGGTGTTTATGTCATGTCAAACTAACAGGATGGCCGCGCCCGGACCCCTTTATCGGCTGGCACTCCAGACCACCAAAGACGTTCGGAGAGGCTGGACCATCACAACAAGAAGCGAGAAGGAGCTATATGAGAAAGAGAGAAAGACAATTTCGCGCCACGGTGGAAAATTTGCGGAAGACTGTGACGGGATTGGCGCAGAGATACTTGTTAAAAGTTTGGCGGCAACAGTAACCGCGGGAGATTTCTGTGTCGTGGTTGGGTGCAAACGTGCACGGATACATGGAAGTCTGTGTCATGATGAGCTACCATCGCGCACGGATCCATGCGCCGAAGAACGGCCAGGTTTGCAAAAACTCTGAAAGAGGACTCTGGGGTCGGATGTGGAGGAGAGCAGTGGCGGTGTCTGGCTGCCCTGCTTGGAGAGCGTGAAGAGAAGTTACCGGCATTGAATCCAGTGCTACTTTCGAAGTCTGAATAGGAGAGAATCAGATTTGTATTAACTTGTGGTGTTCATATGCAATCTGAAGTGTACCTTTGCTGTCGCGCACTTGAGTCGACCAACTACTCTCGGCATATGTGCAAGTAGCTTGAGTATTCACTAGTGACGGATCCCGCAATTGATCACTTGCGTACAGAAGTTAACGGACGCAAATCACGTCCACGTTGGAGATTAAAGCCAAGCTCGCTCACGGTAAAGACGGTATCACGACGTTGGCTGGGCCGACCGTCGTAGTCATCACTGAGAATTACGGTGATATTAGCAATCATCAGCGAAAGTAGGGCACTGTAATTCTAAATGAATTCGTATTCTGCTAGCTCTTTGACTGGCGCTCTCTGAGTCTGTGTCCGTTCAGGCAGAACTTCAATAGTCACTTGCGGGTTCAGTGTTGACTTAAGTAGTTAGGAAAAGAGGATGCATTGTGGCAATGATAGGCTAGTTAGGTTAGTGAGTGTATTGGATTGTCATGTTAGGCTAGAAATATTGCTCATCCTGTTCTGAATAAATCTTAATTTGGTATCATATGCTAATCACCGCATTATTGATTTCGTAGCTAGCAATCACCATATTTTTGTTTAATAACTAGAGTGTAATGACAATTTCGATGCAAATGATACTGGGGGCATAACCGCGCTTTTAAACAGAGTCAACTTAAGTCAGATAGCAACTCAAGGTCTTCTAAGACTACCGACAGATATTTTTCAATATATCGATAATTTTGGAATAAACCACCGTACGTTGCACGTTATCACAACAGCGCCGACTGGACGAGTATATTCCAGTGGGAGTGTACATGCACTGGAAACCGAACATTCCTCGCTCGGCGCTAAATTTGTTCTGCCCTAAGGTCAGATTGGGCTTCTCACGAGGCCAAAGGCGGCACTGTACTAACCTCCTGTTCAGACTTCAAACCCAGCCACAGTACGATTCCACTTTAAGGCGAGGCGCCTGCCTCCTCAGCCAGCGCTGGTTAATACACTGGTCAGCAAGAACACAACGATCACCGAACTACTATCGATATAAACCCGTCCAGGTGATAGCAGCCTCACCTGTCGACGAATGACTGCTAGTCAGACGCATGGACGGTGCTTGTAGTGTCAGTGAGAGTGCTGTCTGCGTGTAGCATGTCTAAGGCAAGCGATATATCTGAGTTTGATCGATCGCAGATTGTGATGGCCCAGAGGCTCGGCACGAGCATTTCGGAAAATGCACGACCTGTCGGATGTTCGAGGAGTGCTGTGGTGAGTGTCTTCAGCACGTGGCGAAACGAAGGTGAGACCACCACCAGACGTCGTGGTGTTGGGAGGGCAGATATTACAGATATCGGACGTCGTAGGCTTGGCAGACTGGTAAGTGCGGTGGCACACCAGACTGTAAAGCTGGGCAGAATACAACTATGTCTGAACAAACTGTGCACAAAACACTCCTAACGATGGGCCTCGGAAGCCGTTGACTGAAATGGCTACGTGACCATCCGTACTGGACGGTAGAACATTGGCAGAGCGTTGCGTAGCCTGATAAATACCATTGCCTATCTCACAACGCTACTGGGAGGGAATGAACCAGTCGTCTTGCAGGGAACAGCTCCTTGATACCTGCACTGAGACAAGCTAGCGGCAGCGGCATTATGGCCTGGGGAATGGTCACGACGGTATCCATGGGTCCAGTTTAGCTCGTGCAGGGCACCATGATGGCCAAGGAGTATCGTACACTGGTTGCAACTACAAACACCCTTTCATGACGGTCATGTTTCCTGACTGCAGTGAGACTTTTCAACAAGACATTGCTCCATGTCACAGGGCCAGGAACGTGATGGAGTGATTGAAGGAAGACAGTGGCGAGTTCCAGTTCATGTGCTGGGTCCCCAGCTCCTCAGATCTGAACCCAATCGAACACACCTGGCATGTGACTGAACGTGGCGTCGGAGTTCATCGCTCCTTTCCCGGAAGTGAGGGGAATTAAGTGACCTGGGTGAGTAGATGTGATTCCAACTCCCTGGAGTGACTTATCAGTGATACCAACTACCTATAGCGACTTATCAAGGCCACGGCGCGTTGCCGTTGTTATCGTCGCCAATAGTGGACGTACATGCTATTGGGTAAGTGGTGTCCTGTGCAGCCATACAACTCATGTCAGTGCCTAGCGATCTGTCCTCGGTTCGTACTGGGTCAGACCGAGTCCGGTGTACTGCCTCTCGCGCTCACAGCAGCACATACTGCTGAACATTCCTCCATGACGGGACCATCCTTACAGTGCCTACCGTGGCAATGCTGCTCTACCTAGCTGCAGCTAACACCGTAGTCATCGTATTCCTCCGCCTCAGCAGTTCCCAGCTGCAGGTACACACCGACTTTGTAGTATAGAATGAGATGTCAGTGGAAGCTGTTTATCTTATGGGCTCCCTAGCTTCGCTCTCTCCACTGACCCGAATCGCCTGACCCTGAGGTCACCCATACACGACATCCTGTAGGCCAGGCGGCCATCCTGCTATCTGTGTGTAAACGCATAATGATTAACAACCTAGGCCACTACAGAGGCTAACCACTTGAATCCAACGGTCGATTGAACACAATGAGTTAAACGCTGCATATACTATGTTGTTGTTGTTGTTGTTGTGGTCTTCAGTCCTGAGACTGGTTTGATGGAGCTCTCCATGCTACTCTATCCTGTGTAAGCTTCTTCATCTCCCAGTACCTAATGCAACCTACATCCTTCTGTATCTGTTTAGTGTATCCCATCTCTTGGCCTCCCTCTACGATTTTTGCCCTCCACGCTGCCGTCCAATGCTAAATTGGTGATTCCTTGATGCCTCAGACATGTCCTACCAACGGATCCCTTCTTCTAGTCAGGTTGTGCCACAGGCTTCTCTTCTCCCCAATCCTATTCAATACCTCTTCATTAGTTTATGTGATCTACCCATATAATCTTCAGCATTCTTCTGTAGCACCACATTTCGAAAGCTTCTATTATCTTCTTCTCAAAACTAGTTACGTTTCACTTCCATACATGGCTACACTCCATAAAAATACTTTCAGAAACAACTTCCTGACACTTAAATCTATACTCGATGTTAACAAATTTCCCGCCTTCAGAAACGATTTCCTTGCCACTGCCAGTCTACATTTTATATCCTCTCTGCTACGACCATCACCAGTTATTTTTCTCCCCAGATAGCAAAACTACTTTACTACTTTAAGTGTCTCATTTCCTAATCTAATTCGTTCAGCATCACCCATCTTAATTCGACTACATTCCATTACCCTCGTTTTGCTTTTGTTGATGTTCATCTTATATCCTCCTTTCAATACACTATCCATTCCTTTCAACTGCTCTAAGTCCTTTGCTGTCTCTGACAGAATTACAATGTCATCGGCGAACCTCAATGTTTTTATTTCCTCTCCATGGATTTTAATGCCTACTCCGAATTTTTCTTTTGTTTCCTTCACTGCTTGCTCAATATACAGATTGAATAACATCAGGGATAGGCTACAACCCTGTCTCACTCCCTTCCCAATCACTGCTTCCCTTTCATACCCTTAGACTCTTATAACTGCCATCTGGTTTCTATACAAATTGTAAATAGCCTTTCGCTCCCTGTATTTTACCCCTGCCGCCTTGAGAATTTGAAAGAGAGTATTCCAATCAACATTGTCAAAAGCTTTCTATAAGTCTACAAATGCTAGAAACGTAGGTTTGCCTTTCCTCAAGTCTTTCAGTGCTCTATCAAACTCTTCACGCAGTATCGTATCTCGGTCGGCTTCTATCATTTTTTCCATTCGTCTGTAAAGACTTCGCGTTAGTATTTTGCAGCTGTGACTTATTAAGCTGATAGTTTGGTAATGTTCGCATCTGTCAACACCTGCTTTCTTTGAGATTGGAATTATTATACTCTTCTTGAAGTCTGAGGGTATTTCGCCTGTCTCGTACATCTTGCTCACCAGATACCATACCAGTAATACTACAAGACAGCAATATGACGCATAATTCACAATCTGCAAGCACTTTGAACAATGATTTTCTAATGTAACAGCACGAACAGGATTAAATGATACTGCTAGAGAACAAGAGAATATACTACGAATGTCAGTCCACAAATTTTCAAGCAACTAGAAGAGGAGTCCAGCTTACTTCTCTGAAATTAATAAAATTACAAAAACTGTAAGGAGGCTTTCATATGGTGCTTATGGAACTTCAGACAGAATTTTGAAAAGTTCCTCTAAATTTATAATGAATATCTTTGGCAGTGTATTTAATGCATCACTGGGATGGGGAACTTTCCAAACAGATTAAAATATGGAACTGTTCAACTTCTTCACAAGGAGGGTGACAAAAAAGTCTCAAATAAATGTGGTCCAGTTTCCTTACTGGCATTTTTTTCCATGATATTTTCAAAAGTATTACACTCAACAGTGGTCTCACATTTCAGTAGAAACAATTAACTCATATCACAGTTTGCATTCTAGATGGGTTAATAGGCTGAGAATACAATTTGTACATACACTCTCCAAATATTATAACCCTTCAAAAATAAAATATTTCTTCTTGGTATTTTCTTTGGTCTTTTGAAAATGTTTGTGGAGATCATGCAACTCATAGAAAAACTCAAGTATTGTGGAATTTATGACTTTACACATAGCTGGTTTAAATCATACTTAATAAACTAATGCAAACGTTGTGCTGAATAATCCAAACAATATGTGAAAGGCAGACTGGGAAGAAATCGTGAAGGCAGTCTACATGGTTCAATTTTGGGTCCTCTCCTATTCCTTACATATGTGAATGACATTTCATGTAACATTCAACAAGCATAGTGGGTAACTTTTGCAGAAGATACCAGTTGTATAATAAACCCCACGATAGAGGAAGCCCCTAGAAGAGATTGTTAACGATGTTTCTCACAGAATTATGCAGTGGTTCTCTGAAAATGGGCCCATCGGTAATTTTGAAAAAAAAAAATACTATGTTCAGTTCTGTATAGCAAATACAGTTACACCAACGAATTATGCAGCATATGAACAAAAGTAAGTAAATGGGGTAGTGTGCTCCTAATTTATGAGTCTACATACTGAAGAGAATTTGAATTGGAGGAATCATATTACTGAGCCAATAAAATAATTAATTTGAGCTATTTTTTAACTGCACATAATTGCTAGTCTTGGAAACCTCCTGCCATAATTTTCGTATTTATTATTTAGGGAATAATATTCTAGCGTAACCTTCGACTTAGAAAGTAAGTACTGATCCTACAAAATAGGCCAATAAGAATAATATGTAGTGTTTAAACAAATTTTCACGTACCAGCCGCTTCAAGGGATTAGGCAGTTTCACTGCACGATATCAGTACAAATATTCACCAATGAAATTCATTAAAAATAATACATCAGAATTTTTAGAAAACACTGATACACATACCTACAACGTTAGAGGAGAAAAAAACATTGCTACGCATTGTTAAAGCAGTCAGTGCTTCAGAAAAAGAGCATGAATCAATTTAATCGTTCACCCAATAGTATGAACTGTCTGGCAGCCAGGAAAGCAAGTCTCAAATCTAGTCTAAAATCATTTCATCTGCACAGCTCTCTCTACTCTGTGTAGGGATTTCTTTTTAAGAACTGACAGCTCGTATGTGTTTATATATAGTTGAAAGAGTAGGATTAAAAATATTGTGTTTATCAAAGTTAAAAGTAATCATGTATGTATACCTCGTAAAGCGACCCCTTCCATGTAATTTAGATACAAAAGTCATTAAAATCATCTAAGGGTGAAAGTAACGGTCTATTGGAAATTGGAAATGTGAAACGTTTGTCCCATACTATGCCCCCACCCCCCACCCCCAAGAAACATGGACCTTGCCGTTGGTGGGGAGCTTTGCCTGTCTCAGCGATACTCATGGCCATACCGTAGGTGCAATCACAACGGAGGGGTATCTGTTGAGAGGCCAGACAAACGTGTCGTTCCTGAAGAGGAGCAGCAGCCTTTTCAGTAGTTGCAGGGGCAACAGTCTCGATGATTAACTGATCTGGACTTGTAACACTAACCAAAACGGCCTTGCTGTGCTCGTACTGGGAACGACTGAAAGCAAGGGGAAACTGCTGCCGTAATTTTTCCCGAGGGCATGCAGCTTTACTGTATGGTTAAATGATGATGGCGCCCTCTTGGGTAAAATATTCTGGAGGTAAAATAGTCCCCCATTCGGATCTTCGGGCGGGGACTACTCAGGAGGACGTCGTTATAAGGAGAAAGGAAACTGACGTTCTACGGATCAGAGTGTGGAATGTCAGATCCCTTAATCGGGCAGGTAGGTTAGAAAATTTAATAAGGTAAATGGATAGGTTAAAGTAAGATATAGTAGGAATTAGTGAAGTTCGGTAGCAGGAGGAACAAAACTTTTGGTCAGGCGAATACAGGGTTATAAATACAAGATCAAATAGGGATAGTGCAGGAGTCGGTTTAATAATGAATAAAAAATGGGAGTGCGGGTAAACCGCTACAAACAGCATAGTGAACGCCTTATTGTGGCCAAGATAGACACGAAGCTCACGCCTACTACAATAGTATAAGTTTATATGCCAACTAGCTCTGCAGATGACGAAGAAATTGAAGAAATGTATGATGAAATAAAAGAGATTATTCAGATAGTGAAGTGAAACGAATATTTAAGAGTCATAGGTGACTGGAATTCGGTAGTAGGAAAAGGGAGAGAAGGAAACGTAGTAGGTGAATATGGATTGGGGATAAGAAATGAAGGAGGAAGCCGCCTGGTAGAATTTTGCACAGAGCATAACTTGATCATAGCTAACACTTGGTTCAAGATTCACGAAAGAGAGTTGTATACATGGGAGAAGCTGGAGATACTAGAACGTATCAGATAGAATATATAATGGCAAGACAGAGATTTAGGAACCAGATATTAAATTATGAGACATTTCCAGGGGCAGATAAGAACCCTGACTATAATCTATTGATTATGAACTGTAGATTAAAACTGAAGAAACTCCAAGAAGATGGGAATTTAAGGAGATGGGACCTGGATATACTGACTAAACCAGAGGTTCTACAGAGTTTCAGGGACAGCATAAGGGAACAATTGACAGGAATGGGGGAAAGAAATACAGTAGAATATGAATGGGTAGCTTTAAGAGATGAAGTAGTGAAGGCAGCAGAGAATCAAGTAGGTAAAAAGACGAGGGCTAGTAGAAATCCTTGGGTAACAGAAGAAATATTGAATTTAATTGATGAAAGGAGAAAACATAAAAATGCAGTAAATGAAGCAGGCGAAAAGGAATACAAACAGCTCAAAAATGATATCGACAGGAAGTGCGAAAAGGCTAAGCAGGGATGGCTAGAGGACAAATGTAAGGATGTAGAAGCTTATCTCACTAGGGGTAAGATAGATACTGCCTACAGGAACACTAAAGAGACCTTTGGAGAAAAGAGAACCACTTGTATGAATATCAAGAGCTCAGATGGAAACCCAGTTCCAAGCAAAGGAGGGAAAGTAGGAAGGTGGAAGGAGTATATAGAGGCTTTTACAAGGGCGATGTACTTGAGGACAGTATTATGGAAATGAAAGAGGATGTAGATGAAGATGTATCGTATCTGGAAACTTTATTTGGATCCTAAAATTTGCTCTCAGTAGTTAACTTTCCAATGTGGGTGGGTAAAGACAACAGGTCCCTAATTGATAATGTTTTCTTTGAGGAAGTACAAAGCAAGAAAATAATTCTTTAACCAGTAAAAAAATGCTCTCTCTGATCATGAAGCATAGTTAGGATAAATGACATAGTGCCTTTCAGTGTGGATACACCTCAGCAGAAGTCAGTTAGAACCATTAATGACTACAGGACAAATGTTTAAGAGTAGCTTACAGGAAAAAACCTAGGATGAAATTTATAAAGAACCAAATTCAAACATAAAATTTAATCTATTCTATGATAAATTCATGTCATTATTTGAAAATAGCTTTCCACATAAGATAATAAAAAGAGATATTAAAAGGCCATGTAGAAACCATGGATCACTAAATGGATTACAGTATCTTGTGGAAGGAAAAGGGAAATGCATATATTGGCAAGAAGAAGTAGAGGTCCAGCACTAGATATGCTCTACAAAAACTACTCAAAATGACTAAGAAACAGAAATCAGTACATCTGACAACAGGCGATATGGAATATAGAGACGCAAGAGACCTCACAAACAGCCACATAAAAGGATACAATTACTATTGAATTGAATAGAAGGGCTATAGACGACAAATCACAGGTAGTAAATCACATGAATGTACCACCAACTTCTGAAATTGAGAGGGTCATACATGGAGGTAAGAGAGACATCAGTAGCTACCAACTGGTCTCATTGCCAACATGATTTTCCAAAATTTTTCAGAAGCTGATGTATTCTAGAGTAGTATCTCACCTTAGGAACAATAATATCCTCAGCAAATGACAGTTTTGCTTTCAGAAGGGTTCCTCCACTGGGAATTTACATGTTCACACACCAGATATAACAAGCTTTAAATAAGAAATAGCACTGGTAGGTATTTTCTGACACCTATCCAAGGCATTCGATTGTGTGAATCATATTATACTACTAGATAAATTGAAGTTTTATGAGACTGTTGGTTAGCCAACCAATGGATCATGTCATATCTAACCAAAAGAATGCAGGGACATAATTCTGACTGGGGAGAAATCATGTGAGGGGTTCCCCAATGCTCAGTCTTAGGTCACTACTGTTTTTCACATATGTAAATGATCTACCGTCTAATGTAAATAATCAGATTTAGTTCTCTTTGCAGATGACACCAGAATTGTAATCAATTCAAGTATACATACAGAAATGGAAGAAATGGTGAACAAAGATCTCAAAAGTATCATTGACTGGTATTCTGCGAATGGGCTCACCCTGAATTTCACAAAGACATTTCTGCACCTCTAGGAGAGCTGTACCAATGATAAGTGTAACACATGGTAATGAAATAGTACATAGGGTGGAAACTTCAAAATTCTTAGATGCCCATACTGATGAGAAATGAAATTGGAAAAAACACGTTTTGGAATTCCTAAAACAGCTTAGTTCAGCCACATTTTCCACTTAGAATCATAGAAAATTTTGAGGAGGGGGAAATCAGTAAGTTGAGATATTTCGCTTATTTTCATTCAGTAATGTCATATGGGATAATATTTTGGAGTAACTCATCTTTAAGAAAGAAGGTCTTCATTGCCCAAAAATGTGCTGTAAGAATCATATGTATTCCTCACCCATGATCATCTTGTAGACATTTATTTAAGGAGTTGGGCATTCTGACTACTGCTTCACATTATATTTATTCCCTCATAAGTTTGTTGTCAATAATAGACTACAGTTCAAAAGGAACAATGAGGTACAATACTAGCAGAAAAAATTACATTTATTTCTTAAAATTAAGGTTGTCTTTAGCACAGAAAGGGTGCTGAACGCGGCAATGAAATATTTTTACCACTTACGCAGTGATATAAAATGTCTAACAGACAGCAAGGTAAAATCTGAAAATTAATTGGAAAAGTTTCTCCTTGACAACTTCTATTCTGTGGAATAATTTCTATGTTTGTGATGTTTAAAATATGGTGTGTAGGAATTGCTAACTCAATCTCTATATCTTGTTTTCGTTGCAGGGAAAAAAAGTTACATGGTGATGTTCAGAGTACAAATAGATGTACAAATTAATTTGCTATATGAATGAATAATGACTCATTCCACATCATGGCGATTTATCGTGCAAAATGATCCATGGAACATGAAAGTAACTGACTATCTAACTATCTTTTTCCTCCCCTACAACAGCCTCTAATTTGCTCTGAGACGATGTATCTTACTCTTATTAGCAAGTCTCACTGCTTTCTATGAACCTGCCTAGAACTGTAATGTGTTATATTGTTTATTCCCTTGTTTATTCCCATTAACTGTGCATCATGGTCAGACATTCCACTAACAACTGAGCAAACATAAATTATTTAAATTATTTCAGATTAGGAATCGTCTACGAAAATGTTATAAATCAGTGTCATACTATCTTGTAGCACACATGTCGGAAAATTTACTGTTTCAGTTAGACTCAAACATCTAAGTAATTATTTCAGTTCATTTTTCCTGTCATTATCTTCTAAGGAATCTACATTGATAGCTTTATAAACTACTAACGCTTCCATTTTGTCTGACAGGTAGCTGAACAATGCATCTAGATTTCTCATAAATAGCTGGAAGTTTCTCAAAAGGTATTTGTAGATCATTACACTTACCAGAGAATTATCTGCAGTTGCAACTCACAGTCAGCGATTTGTTTCAGTATTTTCTGCTTTGTGTCGAAAATCTTCCATTTTCCATGTTAACTCTGTATTAAAACGATCCTAGTCGGCAATCCCTGACTTTTACATTCTCCTTCCCTGTGATTACATGGTGTTGAGAGAGGCGTAGAACATCTATCACTTCAGAATTTTCCACATCTCCTAAGCGCACAAGAAGCTCTTTTATCTTCTTCCTCAACATGCTATTGTTCTGGTGGAACGTATCAATTTTATTTTCTGGTAACTGTTACGGATACAATGATGCGTTCCTGCTCTAATTTCTCTCAAAGCTATCTGCTTGTAACTTGACTCTGACCTAAAGGATGTACAGTACCCCTCTGATTGTATCCCCACCTCCTAATTGTACCAACAGGCGTGGTACGGATATGTGACTTTGTTTTAGTCAAAAACAATTAATTTAACTCTATGTTTACAGTGATAACAATGGTGTTAACCCAGTACTGGTAATGGGGCTGTAAAACCTCTAAACATCCTTTGCGAGTTTGTGCTTTTGCTGCTCCTATTTCCTACAGATCACCATTAAGATTATACTTTCAAGTTTCTAGGTGGGTTTTTCCCTGCTCCTAACATTGTAAAAACCTTATCTTCCGGATTAAAATCCTTCCCAAGGCCCCTACGCTCCCTGTCACCTGCACAAGCCTGATGTTTGTTTTCACAATGCCTTTGATCTCTCTGTATCATCTACCTATTAGCAGAACTGTTCTCCTTCTGCCTAGCCAACATACCAATTCATCCTTACAACTGCGTCAAAGAGTAGCCGCACTCTGCTTTGCTCAAAAACTGATTCAGTGTCTTGTCCTACTGCTGGCGGAAAGTGAATCTGATTGCTAAGCGGAATTTGGTATGTGATTTCTGAAGTTTTCTCCATTTGCCGGTTATTTTTCACCTTTCCCCAGCTTATATTGCCTCTTTCCCATTCAACCTATTTAATTCAAAATCGCAGCTGTTGGTTCTGTCTAATCTTTCTTCCCTGTCCCTCAGTTACCTTGTATTGACTGCATAATCCACAACTCCATGGGAGAGCATGGAAGAGCCCCATCTGACACTTGAGTGGCTTTCCCTCTGCAATCATCCGAGTGAAACATCAGCCATATTCATGACACATTACTCCCATACTAATTAATCAGCAGAAGCGTCCAAATTTGTCACAAATGACGCTACATTTACAATAAACTGAAAAGCACTGCAAGACACTTGAATTTTAATAAATTAATAACGAGTAAAAACTTACATTTCGGTGAGCCGTGCAGCTAACATTTAGGTGACAAGCGGACATAAAAACCGAAAACTGTAAACAATCCACAGACGTTTGCTGAAAGTAAGTTCTAGTTATCAGAAGACGCAAAATGAATGAAATTGGCAAAGCACGATATTTTCTAACTCCGGTTTTAAATACAATATCAGTAACTTACGTAAAATATTCAAATGAATAGAAAACAACACGTAATGACTATACAGGGGGCGAACGTAACACGCCTTATGATGTACAGATTGTCTCTCATTTCCCGTGGGACGGTCATTAATCTACTATTAGGCTGCTGGCTCTTGTGGCAAATAAATTTAATCTCTCTGACGCAGAATGTATAGCTGACGTTCAGTAGCTTCTGCTCGTAAGGCGTTTACCTGAGTCATTCACAATGCTCCAATACATAACCGGAGGCATGAGAGACATATCATCTAAAGCTTACGAGCTGCACATTTAACGTCGTTGTAATATAAGAAGCCTCCATATTGGATGACTGTGCGAACAAGGGCCTTGTACATGATCAAGACTCAAGACAACGTAAGGGTCTACGCCTCAAAGAGTTCCCGCTAGAGATCTCTTTGCGGCAATACAGTTACTGTTCTCTTTATTACATGGGGTATAAAATCACCCCGTGTTAAACGGATGTGAAATACTACACTTAAAAACTTCCTCTTAGCCATCAGCGTGAACGAGAGACCTCCAAGCACATTCCGTGAACTGGTCGTTTGTACCCTTCTGTGGCTGAATCAAACTACAGATGATTTCTTAGTTGAAATTGTTAGTACAGTGCGTGATCACCTAAATAGACCTGTCTAAAACGAAGAAAAGCGATTTGGAATGTCGATGTGCAAAGAAAAGGGCGTAAATAATCTACATACGGAGGAGTTTTATTGCTCAATGAAGTGATGTTCTCCATAATTTGTGTGTGTATGTGTTTGTTTGTTTGTTTGTGTGTGTGTGTGTGTGTGTGTGTGTGTGTGTGTGTGTGTGTGTTAAAAATAGAACAGTGCTTAGAACTCCCACATGAAAGGGAAATTTTAATCCATACAGTGGACAAGCGTTGAAATACTGGTGCATCAGTTTCGTATTGTTTGGCCAAGGTGAGCATTGTGCAGCACTTTCTGCTTCCATTAGTTCATGACGTGAAGTCAGAATTTAATGAGTAAGGCTCTTTCTGGTACACAATATGTTACTGAAACTTGTCCGACTCTACCTTTTCACCATCTCTCCATATCTGTGGTGACACTCATAATTGACACACAATGTGAATAGGGCTTGTGCTCTACGAATCTTGCTACATCTACCGCCAATCCAGATTGGTTAAGGCCCGAGATCGAAGACCAGTACTGAGGAAATAGTGTAACGAAGGTTTTGTAAGCGACGGCTTGTCATGAAGCAAAAGCAACTTAAAAACTGTGGCTCACACCCTTTGCTCAAGATTTCTTAGAATTTCATGTGTTCATGGGTAACCATTATCGAGTTTGGTATCATGTACTGCGGGCCTGGCGAAACAACACTCCACGAGCCCGACCGCTGCGGACGCACTCTTGTCTAGCGCTGTGAGCTCAGCGGTGAGTCAGGCTGAGAGGCGAGAAGGGGAAGCAAGAGAAGGGCTTCAGCCGCACGCCGCTAGAGCAAAGCAGTGGTCTTCTACATCTACATCTACATCTACATCTACATCTACATGATTACTCTGCAATTCACATTTAAGTGCTTGGCATAGAGGGTTCATCGAATCACAATCATACTATCTCTCTACCATTCCACTCCCGAATAGCGCGCGGGAAAAACGAACACCTAAACCTTTCTCTTCGAGCTCTGATTTCTCTTATTTTATTTTGATGATCATTGCTACCTATGTAGGCTGGGCTCAACACAATAATTTCGCATTCGGAAGAGAAAGTTGGTGACTGAAATTTCGTAAATAGATCTCGCCGCGACGAAAAACGTCTTAGCTTTATTGACTTCCATTCCAACTCGCGTATCATATCTGCCACACTCTCTCCCCTGTTACGTGATAATACAAAACGATCTGCTCTTTTTTGCACCCTTTCGATGTCCTCCGTCAATCCCACCTGGTAAGGATCCCACACCGCGCAGCGATATTCTAACAGAGGACGAACGAGTGTAGTGTAAGCTGTCTCTTTAGTGGACTTGTTGCATCTTCTAAGTGTCCTGCCAATGAAACGCAACCTTTGGTTCGCCTTCCCCACAATATTTTCTGTGTGGTCTTTCCAACTAAAGTTGTTCGTAATTTTAACACCCAGGTACTTAGTTGAATTGACAGCCTTCAGAATTGTACTATTTATAGAGTAATCGAATTCCAACGGATTTCTTTTGGAACTCATGTGGATCACCTCACACTTTTCGTCACTTAGCGTCAACTGCCACCTGCCACACCATACAGCAATTTTTTCTATGTCGTTTTGCAACTGATACTGGTCTTCGGATGACCTTACTAGACGGTAAATTACAGCATCATCTGCGAACAACCTAAGAGAACTGCTCAGATTGTCACCCAGGTCATTTATATAGATCAGGAGCAGCAGAGGTCCCAGGACACTTCCCTGTGGAACACCTGATATCACTTCAGTTTTACTCGATGATTTGCCGTCTCTCGGGTGTGAGACAATTTGCTGACCATATGAGTTGGATCAAATTAGGTTAATGTTGTGCATCAGGATTACTATGGAGTCTGTGCACTTGGTCATGAAAGAAAAAGTGGACCAGGCCAATCGTTCAGTGTCGAATGGGAATTGTCTTACTTTTCTATCGTTTTAAGGCCATGCAATGTGCTTTATCTCTAAATCGGAACATCGATCTGAGAGACCTTTAGGTTATTTTTAACGTGATATGTGTAAACACTCTTCTGTTTTCGTCTACCTCCTCCGTAGTACCTTCTCACTGGCAATTAATTTACATAGCAAATACATTGCAGTTCAGGTTGTGGATTATCATTGTGAGATATGCTTTAACGTCTAAAACATGCAGGTCTCTCTGGCCGGGTGTTCCGTATTTCGTATGAAATGGCTCTACCTGTTAGACCGGATGTTTGATATTGTAAGTACTACAGGAGGCCCAAGGAATGAAAGAATACAGTGCACCGATGACAGTTTTGAGAAGAAACTTTCAGTGTGGTTTCAGGAGAGCAATGATGAATCCGTGGTGGAAAATAGTTACCCAGATGCAGATTCTGACTTCGTCATTACAAATGCGGGAGAAAATGATCAGAGAAGGAAATAGTATGGTAACAGGCTGATAGTAAGTGAGAGTAGTGATAATGATGATGATATGAAGATTGTAACAATATTCTGGAAGTAGAACAATAAATAATTAATGACAATACACGTGGAAAACAAGTGGCATGCCAGATATTTTTGTTGGTGATCACACAAATATTGTGCTTCCCTTTCATTGGCGACTAAAGATGTAACTATGTATACAAATCACAGTTAATTCGGAATAAATGAAACTTCCGTAATACTCAATTTGATGTTTCGTACAAGAAGAACAAAAATATTATCTTAAACACATGGACAAAATTTAGAAAACAATAAATCTATGAAAAAATGTGATGAAGGAAAAAATCAGGTCTCTTGGATCAGATGTTTCTAATTACCTACTATCGACATATGTTTCTGTTTAAGGATTAATATACAACTGCAATATTACGATCTCGGAAAACACTTACTAGAACGTTATTACAACACCAGCCACAAAGACGATACGATGTACTCGTTTTCCGTCAAACGACAGGAAATGCTGGTTGAACTGAAGGTTGTCATTAGAGAAAAAGTGAATTGAGGGTAAGCAGAGTGATGATGAAACATATTATAGCCGACCTCACCAGTTATTTGAATTCATAAAGTGTCTTAATGCAAGGATGCAATCATTTAGTAACACATATTGCGGAAAATATTGAAGCTATCGAACAAAAAGTAATCCTATCGAAAAAAATAAGCTTTATGCTTATGACATGGAACATTTCCTGAAGTAAGGACGAGACAGAACTGACTAGGAGACAGTAACTGAAATATTTCGTCATGAGCTTTCAAAGAGATTCCAATACGTTGCACTACCGAAGACGGATTTCGATTCATGTATCATACCATTATTACGTTTGTCTGCTGATAATACTTCCAGCTTCAGCTGATAGATGAACAGCATGGCACCAAGATCGACAAACCGTTTATTCATTTCCGGGAATTTATAAAAGCTTCATAAAATGTTACGCCAAGAGCAACATCCTTAACTACACAGACAACCTGCTAAATTTGTTGTATCTTTGGTTCAATATGTGTGATCAAACACTTTTTCCTGTTACGAAATTGACAAAGACCGGTCAAGGTCAAGGTTTCACGGATTTTAAGCTGCGTAATTCCATGTGTTTGACTTCATCAGGATCCAAAATTCCAGATACATTTAATATTGTAAAATCGAGATGTTTATAAATGTTTAAACATCACAACTTACTGTCGAATGCCTGTATGTAAATCTCTTTGTAGCTCTGCTTACCTTATTAGCAACATCTGATTTGCTTATTTAATCAAGTAATAGAAGGTATGGCTTTGGCAGAAAAATAAAAAAATTGAATAAAAAGATACGTCAAAAGCTCCTGCTTATAAATCTGCCCTGCAATATTCGCCTCTTAGAAGTAGTCGCATTACGTTGAAAACGTCTCCCTATGCTGCCGAATCAAGGGAAGCCAAAGTAATGGTGACATACTGATAACAAGAAGGGAGAGGATGGCAGGACATGTGTTAAGACATGAGGCAATAGCTTCGATGGCACCACGAGGAGATGCAGAGGGGCTGTAGAGGGTAAAAACTGTAGCCGTAGGCAGAGACTGGAACTCATCCAGTAAAATAACTGACGAAGTAGCTTGTAAGTGCCATTCTGAAATGGAAAGGTTGGCACAGCCTCATGAAACCAGTCAGAAGACGCAGTCCGTGGTGATCAACAGTTGTCGGACTGTCCATAATGATACTTGTATGATGCAAACAAGACCATTTCGTGACTGAAGGTACTATCCTCCAACGCCGAACAAATTAAACTGACGGAAAAAGAAATTGCAATATCAAAAAATGGTCAATGTAGAGTAACGAAATTTTGACAGTACATTTGTATACGTAACATATTTAAGTGATTAACATTGCAAGGTCACAGGTTAATGAAAGCGCTAGATTATCCTTCACAAGTTTGGAATGCCGTTGCATTAATAATCGGTGTAACAGCCAGAATGTTGAACTCAAGCAAGCGAGCGTGGATATATTGTGTTGTACAGTGCCGGATATCAGTTTGTGCTATGGAGTGGACAGGCAATCCAGGGACGGTAAATGCTATTTGTGGATGAAGCTGGAGTTGTCGTCCGATCGTGTCCCATATGTGCTCGTTTGGAGAGAG
This sequence comes from Schistocerca piceifrons, assembly GCF_021461385.2. Lineage (NCBI taxonomy): Eukaryota > Metazoa > Arthropoda > Insecta > Orthoptera > Acrididae > Schistocerca > Schistocerca piceifrons. The sequence continues at coordinate 283,745,795 of NC_060143.1, forward strand.
ATCTAGTGATCGAGCAGGCCAAGGCAATATGTCGACACTCCGTAGAGCATGTTGGGTTACAACAACGGTGTGTGGGCAAGTGTTATCGTAATGTAAGACATCCCCTGGAATGTTGTTAATGAATTCCGGCACGATGTATCGAATCATCAAACTGACGAACAAGTTTGCAGTAAGGTTGAGATGGTTCAAATGGCTCTTAGCACTTGGGACTTAACATCTGATGTCGTCAGTCCCCTAGAACTTAGAACTACTTAAACCTAACTAACCTAAGGACATCACACACATCCGTGCCCGAGGCAGGATTTGAACCTGCGACCGTAGCGGTTGCGCGGTTCCAGACTGAAGCACCTAGAACCGCTCGGGCATACCGGCCGGCTTGCAGTAGGGGGCGTGTGATAACCACCTGCTCCTGCTGTCGTACGAAACCGCACCGCAGACCACAACTCCAGGTGTAGGTCCGGTGCGTCTAGCATGCAGACAGCTTGGTTGCTGGCCCTCACCTGGACTCCTTGTAACCAAAGCATGGCCACCACTAACACTGACGCAGAACCAGCTTTGATCAGCAAATACAATAGACCTCCACCCTGCCCTCCAGTGACCTCTAGCATGACGCCACGTAAGTCGCAAACGGCGGTAGTATGGGGTCAGTGGAAGGTACGTTACAGGACGAATGTCTCGGAGCCGTCCTTGAGGTAATCCATTTGTAACTCCCTCTCGGTAGCGTCACAAGGCGGTCTGGAGCCCGGTCTTCTTGGGACCGTACGTTCTCGTGACTACGGCAGCCAAGAATCATGTACAGTGACTACATTCCTGTCAAGTCTTCCTTGTAAAATGGCAGAGGGAACATCCAGCTTCTTGTACACTAACTCGTTCGAACTTAGTGCGGTGTTGGGAATAGGGTTTTGTCACCTTGAAGGCGGAGTAACATCAACTCACCACGTCGCCGTCTCGCAGGTAATTAACAATTAAGACCATTACAGTGTGTATTTAAAGCAAGCCTGACTTGGATCCTCGTAGTGGCGCTACTAACACCACTCACGTGAGACTCGCCATAAAGTTGAAGAAACATTATCTTTCAGAAACACTGCTACCAACTTTCGTTTATGTCGAACAACTCCTTTAGATTTCAATCAGTGTATATGTCTGTCCCCTCAGGCGCTAGTTGTGTGCAGCTGTTGAGTTCAAGCATGACACTGAGTACGGTATTTGTTATAAATTGATTCCATTATCGCATGACAGTCGTGGAATTGCCCCCAAGGCCAGGAACAATATCATGGAACGGTTAATCACAGTCTCAATAGGCCAAAATGCTGCCACTGTCGAATTGTACACGTGTTCGTAGACAGTTCTCCATCTCACAAAAGGCGTAATACGATCTTCTCAAAAATAAAAAATAAAAATAAAAAATTCCTACGTGCTTTTTAAATGAGAAACTCCCTCCCCAATCTTCCCTCATATACAGAATGTAAACGACGTCGATCCCATGTGCTTTGTGACACTGCGGTGAGAAGACAATCTTTTGCATGTCCAAGCGTGTATTACACATCATTCTAATGTATCGTTTGTTGCACGCCACCTATACAGTGTTCCAATTCGAACTAACAGCAGTTGATATAAATAACACTATTGTGTTCTAATTTTGACTCCATGAAGTACACGTACAAGGAGTTGCAACTTAGAAAGCCGTCAACAACTCCACCTCTCATATAATTTTGTGGTTTGCCGCTTTATCAAGTTCAGAAGAGTATCTTTTTCTAACTCAATTTGCTGATATTTTTCATGCTCATATTTTTCATTCCAGACAGGAAGAAAACATGGGAACCCCAACTGTGCGTTCTTATTCTCATCTGAATCACTGTTACTTAGCATAACATGCACGTGTAACCACCTGCCTCAAGCAAGGTTGTTCGTTCGTTTTGAATGAATGTGGGTAGAATGACAAATGCATGCTGCTAGGCAAACTCAGGTGGAAGTTTTCGTTTAGCTCTGCAGTAGCAGCCGGGGAAGGCAGCTGAGTGTTATTTCCTTAAGGTGTAACCTGTGGCGACAGTCTCCCGCGACACTGCGTCACTCCATTCGGGTATGGATCTCCAGGTGTGCGGCCAAGCGGTTCGCCCTTAATAGTCTTAGCGTTGGAATCCTCTCTTCAAAATTTCACTCGGGGAAAACTTTTGGGCTGAAAAAACGTTTAGGCTGTCAGTGGAGGAAACGATTTTACGTACGGGCAAAAGCATTTTGGTTGGACAGTGCCCCCTCTATCAAGTTTATCGCTCTCTGTTCACGGAGATGAGGCAGTTTCGATTTGGGAGAGTACTTACTGGGACGCAGGCAAGGCAAGGCGCAACAAGCGGTAAACAGCAATTTTTGGATCTGTGTTAGTTCGATTGTGAGTTAGGATCCTCCATAATGATGAATCTTCATCGTAAGGAACAGTGCGGAATTCTCGCATGATGCTTTCAGTGTCTTTTTATGTAATTTCTGGTGGAACTGAATTCGGTCTTTAATCAGCCATGTATCATGTGCCTCGTTAATTCTAGTGATTCTTTTTGCTTTGAGTCATAAGCCCGCTTTGATGATTCATTTATTAATGGAAGGGGGTGATCTTGGCTTTGTGTGTTAGTATTTGTGCATCCATGTTGCGTTCCCTTGGCTCAGAAATACGTTCTGATTAATAATGACCGGTACATAACCATCGTCCGCTCTTATGGATCCTTAGGTCGGTTGGTTGATTTGGGAGAGGGGATCAAACACCGACGTCATCGGTCCCATCGGACTAGGGGAGGGTGGGGAAGGAAATCGGCAGTGCCCTTTCAAAGGAACCATCCGGGAAGTTGCCTGAAACAATTTAGTGTGTGCCATGTATGTACAGTTTCAGGCGTACGCTCCATCTCCTAAATGAATTTTAACCAGGGAATCATTTAAAACGTTAAACTGATCATGCCAACACGCTTTCCATATTCCTTTAACTTTTAACCTGAGAGAGAAATCTGTGATGTTTAGTAAAGTGTAGACCACGATCAGTTGTTCTGGTTTTAAGAAATCAAATTTCCGTTGGTTAATGTTTTCCTTAGGATACAGAGTAGGGCTGATAATCATTTCATATTGAATTTCAGACAGTTTTCCACCCAAGGCTATGCACATAACGTTAATTACAGTATATGTTTCGCAGTTAACTCTCAGGCAGCCAAAGTCCTCGTTATGAGACGAACGTCGGTACGCTACCAAAGATACCATCTATTCTGCTTTAAATTATCCAGCTTTTGTCATTTATATGTTGTAAGAGTGAAATCCTTTACGAAACAATGTAAACCGTAGATTTATACAGAACATAAGGGGTGATCAGGAAGATTCCGTTCGATGGTCATATAGTCCATAATCGGTATGCAAATCTGTCAAAATCGCCGTGAGCACTGAGGCAATTATAAGTCTGGCAAAACACCGTGCCCTACTGCATGATAAAGTCTGTAAACGCCTGTCGCACATCCTCGTCCGCCAGTCTATAAACGCATGGACAGGGACGATTACAGTAGGTTGAGTACTCTAGTGTGTCCTACTTGCGTAGGCCCGTATTGGACGAGGTCGTCATACTACATCGACCAGGGTCTTGTGTCGAACCTCGACCACCACTGAACTGGCACACAATTCCACAACTATACGTTTCGACAGACAACCAGCCCCATACACATTAATCATTCTCTGATGGATGTCCACCGGTGTTTGTACTTCGGAAGCCAAGAAAACAGTGACAGCACGTTCGACCACTTTGGACGCATTTGGTAATAACTTAGCCATAGTTTACGTTTTCGGCATTTACCGCACGTACATAGGGCAGACAGGAGTGATACACTAGTCCCTTGGCTACATGTTAGTGCCTACATTTTCGCATCGGAATCGTGCTGCGATCGTATATACACTGGAGCAGTGCCCTCAAGCGGAAAACTTTTGATTGCCCCTTATACGAAAATTACAAATGCAGGAATGTTGTGCCGTGCACCTTCGTTTAATTTCGCGTAATTCCCGCGGATTTGGCACCCACTCTGGCCGCAAGAGCGCATGGAGCGCTACTGTCGCCGGTAGAGGGCAGGTCGGAGGCGAAGGTAGCTACGGGCTGGGGCGACCTGGAGAAAAGGGGAGAGTCTGACACGGCCGGCGAGTAGCGCAAGTGAGGAGGCGTGTTGTTGCGGACAAGCGTCAGGCGTGGCCCGTTCGCAAGAGTTGTGGCTTTGCTCACTGCGGGTTTGGCGGGGCCGAGTGTTGGTCGCAGCCGTGAACATCGCTCGTTAAAAGCTACTTCGGCAGGACGGACAGTATTCGACGTGTCCTCCGCTACTGAAGTTGCAAACAGTTCATGTCTATTGTGGTGCCGGGCCGGTCGGAGTGGCCGTGCGGTTCTAGGCGCTGGAACCGAGCCACCGCTACGGTCGCAGGTTCGAATCCTGCCTCGGGCATGGATGTGTGTGATGTCCTTAGGTTAGTTAGGATTAAGTAGTTCTGAGTTCTAGGCGACCGATGACCTCAGAAGTTAAGTCGCATAGTGCTCAGAGCCATATATATATATATATATATATATATATATATATATATGATTAAAGTAGTTCTAAGTTCTAGGTGACGGATGACCTTAGATGTTAAGTCCCATAGTGCTCAGACCATATATATATATATATATATATAATTTATGAAAGATTTGCCTCGTACTACTCGAGTTCGGTTGTGTCGTTGTGAGTGGGCTTGTGGCTGTCACTGATTTTAGAATCTAAGATGCAGATGTAATTCTTCTGATTTACGAACTGTACTTTATAGTCAGTGAAAATTGTTCAGTAGATTTCTGAGGCATATGCATAGTTACCTGTCAGTTAATATCACGAGCTCGAGCTGTTTAGTAAATTGTTTGCATTACTACAAAAAAGAATAAGCTAAAGGAACATTTTATGCCTCCGTAGACAGGTAAAGGTTTGCTGCATAATGTTCATACTTTTCTGCATTTTCTGTATGTTTAACTTTTAGTAAATAATTAGGAGCTGTCTTTGCGTTACAGGATAGATGATTGTATCTCTTGTTAGCTACGGTCTAGTTAAAGATGCCTATGTACATGATTTAAATTTTTAATGAAGGTTTCTAGCACTGTGCTGGCGGTCACTGCTGTCCCATGTTAGTAGAGAGGGAGGAATTATAGCTGCTGGAATTGCCTCTGCCACCGCCTCTATCATCGTAAATTTGAGCCACATTTGTCAGTCATTTTCGCTATTTCGAAGGAAATGACGTTTCCATAATTGCTGGCAACAGCCGATGGTTGACATTTTGTCATATATTCATTTAATCATATGTTTTGCTGTTTGTAATTCAAATCTGTTTTTCCTTCATTTTATATTCTTTACTAAAAGCATATGATTTTATACTGGTGCCTATTTAAGGTGTTTGCTATCCAGTTCTGGAGGCCATCTGCTAACATTATTGTAACATTTTTGCTTTTTAAAAGAATAAATTCATTTGTGTTTTTAGAAACGTTATTACATTCATTACGGCTCAGTATCTTTCCACTCAACACCACCTCCGTATCACATTGCAAGTATGTAAAGAGGTGAAACACTGAAAAGTTCTAGTAACCACTAATATTTATGAACAGGCTTTCTATACATACTATCTGAAGTTGAATGTTGCAATTAATTATTAGCTGTATCGTAAGGTCGATAGCTCACTCCTCCCCAGATTCCCAGACTAGCGCTAGACACAATACAGCCCTATTCCACTGTGGAGCTGCACAGACATACGAAGCTAGGTTGAGTTGGTCGCTGCCATCTGTCTGCCGGCTTCGCTCTGTACTCTCCAAATGATGTCCCCTACAAAAACAAACTCCGACTGCTGACTGAGAGTGACGTTTGTCAACTGTACGTGTTCCGAAGGTACCATTGTAAATGTAACTGACACCCAGTTAAAAAGAAGCATTAGCCTCTACTTTGTATTTATCCATGATGCTCAGTTCTTATCCTCTGCTCATTTATTAAGAATAAATTACTGTAGTTCATGTCTCCTGACATTTACTTTCATTATTTACGCCAACACTACGCTATGTACTCAGTTAACTCATTTATTTTACGTGCAGCGTGCAATAAACATCAGAGTGTGATGGAAGAGTTATTCTTAATTGCTATCTGCTCTACCTGTTGCTGCTTTTCCCATTTGACTCACGTGAGTACGAATGGAATATGAATGAGTGGCTGAAAACATTTCTTTTACATCTGCTCTTTTGATTGTGCTGACAGTCAGATTCGTTGTGAGAACCTCCGTTGTTCAATTTCGCGTCGTAATGATAACGTGTTTATAATTGTATTAATGTAATAAAACAACAGTTGCAATGACAACTTAATTTATTCCCAGGATTCCTTTAGAATAAACGACTGGTCATCATTAGTCTGTATCAAAAAATGTACAGTTAATGACCCCTAGTGAATCAGTTCGTTTGTAACAATCCAGTTTAAATGTTCGAAACTCAGGCTTAAAGGCAACGGAAAGGATACCCACAGCAAGTACAAAAAGTAGTAACCACCAGTAGAGGTAGCACAACTGAGTCACAAAACTGGAAGATGGAAGTGATGGAGTGGGATGTCATCGCTAACGCCGATCTCTTACTTTCTTCCTAGACACAAGAGAATTGTTGAAAAAGAGTCACGTCAGTACCAATCTTATCATGATTCTGTTCTTGACGGGACATAATCATTACGCATTCATTTATACTGAATAAAAATGCTGTACAGAGGTACATATAAATACGTGGATCAGGGCAGTCCTGACAGCAGCGCGCTCTCTTCGTGCATGAGACCTGGACCGCCGTAAACATGGGCACCCCTACTGACGTCGTGACCCTTGGCTTGTAAGGCCGTCGATACATTTCTGCACTGTGGGTTAGGGAGTAAAATTTCAATTTGTCGTATATGGCAAACTATATGTGACGGGATTAAGGTCTTCGTTGGAGATACATGTCAATGCATCGTTCTTATCGGATCTAAACTGATGATGTCACAGCACGTTTCTGTTTATAATTTATGCTAATGATTTGGCGGATTTTTATAACGCCACAGTAAGACTACTTGTGGATGGTGGTTGTGTCCATATGAGGACTGAACCACCTTTAACACTGTAGGCTCAAATGGCTCTGAGTACTAAGCGACTTAACTTCTGAGGTCATCAGTCACCTAGAACTTAGAACTAATTAAACCCAACTAACCTAAGGACATCACACACATCCATGCCCGAGGCAGGATTCGAACCTGCGACCGTAGCGGTCGCTCGGTTCCAGACTGCAGCGCCTAGAACCGCACGGCTACTCCGGCCGGCAACACTGAAGGCGAAGTGTAGGAAGTCCTGTAAGGGATCTATAATGGATCTAGGGTCCAGCCGCTGGTCCTAAAAGTAAATAATGGTAACGTACTGCATATAAACTGGCGAAGAAATCAATTACTGTTCGATTACAGTATTGGGGATAATAAAAGGCACCCCTAGGTATGACCACTAGCAGTGACCACGAGGAATAGCCACTTACAGCAAGCAGTAGAAATAGCGACGCTAGCCTCCGGTACACTCGAAGAATCTTAAATAAATGCGATTTAATCCATGAAAAAAGTAGCTACTAAACTTACTTTCGGGAGAGCCGTGAATATTGTTCATGAGTCTGTGACACTTACCAAGTAGGACTAACAGAAGAGTTGATAAACTAAACGAAGAGCGATGCTCTCTTTTATCAGTTTCAGCATTTTGTTGACAAAGAAGCAGCAACTTTATTAAATTTCGTAAAGCGTTTATTAACGAATCCGTCAACAACACTTGCAGTACTTATATTTGGCGCTTAATTTCAAACCTTGCAGGTTCATTTTCAATAGGCGAGGCTTGAAAATGGACCTGCAAGGTTCGAAACTAATCAACAAATACAACGCGATTTTTTTAAAAAGGTGTCAAATACTTTGAGAGCTGATATTACTCATCGAAACAAGAGAAATAAGTCCAGTGAACATAGATCCGGAAATGCATGCTTTATAAGTCCAATAAACATGGGTCCGAAAATGCACACTTCCTGCGATAAACGCGTGTTTACAGGAGGTGTTCAACGTCGCGTCCGTTCGTGACAATGCATCCCTCTGCCCACCGGCAAAAGAATGACGCATACATTGAATTATACTCAGTTGTTGTTGTACCTGCTGGTACGCATTGAAGACGCGACCTTGTAATTTCCGCCTATCGTTGATTGGCGTGGCGTAGACCAATTCCTTGGAGTGTCCCCATAACAAATAGTAGATTGAGTTGTGGGGAACGAGCTGGCCAAGGTGTGGGTCTCTCCCGACCAACCCAGAGGTCCTGAAATGTTTGTGTGAGATGCTTGCTCACATTGTGACGAAAGTGTGCTGGAGCGCCATCGTGCACGAACCACATTCGTTTCCGTTGCTACAATGGCACGGTCTGCAGCAAGGTAGGCAAAGCGTTAATGAGAAAGTGCAGAAAATGCGCCCCAGTTAACCTTTGTAGTAGCACATATGGCCGTATTAATCTGTCACCAAGTACGGCTGCCCATACATTGATTGACAATCGTTGTTGATGTCCTCTTTCCTGAAATATTTGAGGACTTACATCTGCCCATACGTACTGGGTATAGAAATTCACAACACCTCTTGTGAATTCTGCAAAACATCGGTAAATATAATCCTGGATGTGGACAGTTGATATGCGTTAGCCACTGACTGAATTACCGTCTGCCACGATGATCCTGTGGCATTAGAGCCGAAGGCGTTGTAGATGATCTGGGTACAGCTATTGTTCATGAAGTAGCCTTCAGCAAGAGAATGCTACGCGCCTTCTGCTGATACTAATCGTTCTATACTGGTCACTGGTGTTTCATCCACCGATCGTAGCACACGCTTCTCCATGTTATGTACGGTGCAAGGGTACCCCTCAGACGATAGAAAAGTCTGCCGAAGAACTCAGCGCTTTGGATATTTGTCAGCGTAGACGGCACGGGTTCGCTGGCTACGTCCATTTGCTAAGCCACAGCGGAATATCATACCTGCCACTTCACATGTCGGGCAGTAGGCTTCCATTGCTAACAAGTGGTGGAAGAGAGAAAATGTAAATTCACTCTTGGTACGTACAAGTTGCGCGAATAACAGTGAACACACAAATGAATCCGAGTTTGGAAGGAGGTAAAACACCATGATACGTACCCAAGGTTGACAGTAATTTACAATAAGGCACATACACGCAACGAAAACTAATTAGCATACAATTCGACTCGAACCACGCAATTGACCGCAGACTACCCAATGGTAGGTAGAGTACTGTGAGTAAGACATCATAATACCCTGCCGGCACATTTGATGGAGCTCCAATGCAACGGCTGTGCCAACATCCGCAACCAAGCGTTGCGCAGCCCTCCATATAAATATGTATTAATCTCGGAAAGTATCCGTTTGCGGACACATGCTTATTGGACTTGCTATGCTTGTTCTGATCAGTACTGCCACCTTACAAAGTATTCGACTTTTTTTGAACAACCTGTAAAAGTACTGCAACCGTTGACAGTTCAGTTAGTAAACGCTTTATGAAGAGCGATGCCTTTGTTCACAGGATCGTTTAGTCGCTGGGATAGAGTTTCGAAGTTATTCAACAAACTCGAGTTGCAAACGTTGCAAGGGACGTATTCTGCATCTCGGAGATGTTTAATATTAATACTGAAAGTGTGTGCGTGTCATGGACTGTGCGGCTGGTCCCGGCGGAGGTTCGAGTCCTCCCTCGGGCATGGGTGTGTGTGTTTGTGCTTAGGATAATTTAGGTTAAGTAGTGTGTAAGCTTAGGGATGATGACCTCAGTAGTTACGTCCCATAAGATTTCACACACATTTGAACTTTTTTTTTTGTGGGCGAGTGTGTTTGTGTGTGTGTGTGTGTGTGTGTGTGTGTGTGTGTGTGTGTGTGTGTGTGTGTGTGGGTGGGTGGGTGGGTGGGTGTGTGGTTTAGGGCACACCGAAGCGAGGCTATCAGTACGCTCACAAAAAATATTAATCGGAAGAAATGAGCCGGCCGCAGTGGCCGAGCGGTTCTCGGAGCTTCAGTCTGGAACCGCGCGACCGCTACGGTCGCAGGTTCGAATCCTGCCTCGGACATGGATGTGTGTGATACCCTTATGTTAGTTAGGTTTGTTGTAAGTTCTAGGGGACTGATGACCTCAGATGTTAACTCCCATAGTGCTCAGAGCCATTTGAACCACTTGAAGGAATGAAGTTAAAATGCGTGGTACTACGAAGAATAAGTTCTACGAAAATACATGCACTCTGTTCCGACCTCAGTCACGATCATCCGCACGTTCACACTAGCTCGCATCCATCAAGCGAGCGTAGAAGTGGGCAGATATTACAAAACTGGCAATTAAAACAGAAGTAACACGGAAAGAAAACTAAACTAATTAAACAGGAAACGGGACTGGCTCATCACTTACAATAAACGATGGTGAGCCGACCAGAATGGCAACACATTAGAATCTTCTCCCTAAAAGTTTAGGGAATATTTGGGACATTTAATAAAATTTGAACGTCGAACCACATTTATTTGATTATCAGTTAAAATAGATGGCGAACCTGTTGGCAAATGAGCTGCTGCCCCCTTGTATGAAGGTTAAAGCGGCCTGATAAAGTGTGCCACACCGTCATCAGTCCACCGCAATCGCCTTGTATCGGAGGATCCTCGCGCTGGAGCAAGAAGCCGTGCGACATAAGTTGAGCCCCATGTGACAAGGAGTGAGAAGTGCCTCATCCCGTCTGCATGGCTGGAGGTATGCGACAACCACGTTGCAGCGGGTGCTTCTGGTAGCACTATCTGTTTGCATAGCATATCGTCGTTCAGTGTACAACTATATAACTTGTACTGAACACCTCAAATTTGTGCGAAAATTCCTGATACTGAACTGCTGAGAGGTTTATGCAGTTTACAGTAGAGAATAAAGGATTGACGATATGCGTATTAATACCCCTCCCCCCTCCCCCCGCCTCACCCCCCCCCCCCCCCCAAGCCATCCTTACTACGCTTCCCAGTGCTTCGTAAAGGGCTAGAGAAGTTGAAGCAGATAGTGATAGTGAAAGTTCTCCACACTATGGACGTCACACCGCTACAAGCGAACGGCAATCGTTGGTATGACGCAGTTTTTGAACCAGTGCTACATTACAACAGAACAGGAATAACGCAACATGAAGACACTACGTAGTTTCAAAGATCTTGTATTTTAAAAGGTCAGGACTAATATTTTCATAGCCCTAAGTTTCGTTTATAATATAAGTGACGGACAAATGTTTGTAGAGTTAACTTTCACAACGGCGATAAATATATGTGATAAAAAAGTAGAGTAGATTAGGCACAAATCAGAAACGACAGGCTAGCTTAAGACTCGGTGACCATTCATAGGGGACACTAAGTCTTCAGTTCAAGGTAGCCCACCTCTCGGATCGTCATTACCTTCCTTTTTCCTTTTGTTTTATTTTAGTTTTTCTATTATTTTGTAGTGTTGCATTTTCTCGTAGATAAAAGGTGTCTTTCTTTAACTGTACGATGTATTTAGTACAAAAGTAATTTAGAATGTCGGTTGATTCTACCGTCTACGGTCGCAGGTTCGAATCCTGCCTCGGGCATGGATGTGTGTGATGTCCTTAGGTTAGTTAGGTTTAAGTAGTTCTAAGTTCTAGGGGACTGATGACCACAGATGTTAAGTCCCATAGTGCTCAGAGCCATTTGAACCATATGATTCTACGGTCAAAAATAAATAATAACGACACACTTTAATGCATCAAAAGTATAAGTTAAATATTACGTATTAAATTAAATGGAATGAACGAATGTATAAACACGTGTGACAATATTGGGGAACATTTTTGAATTTTCTCAAATTCCTCCCTTTAAAAAATTTAATTATTGGATGGAGAGGGGGCCCTCCAGAGATACAAATTTTCCACACCCTAATGAGAGGCAGTAACTATTGGAGCCCTACTACAGTAATTAATCATGTTGCAAGTGCAGCTGCTAGTTGACGTCAATGTATTCCACATTAGCGATAAGTCCATGACTCTTAGAATAGCCACATATCAATCGATACTGTTTTTAGTGTTTATCATTTGGGTGCTACACAGATTCTGAACTGCTTTGCTAATGCAACTTTCGAAGGCATCGTAGTTCATGTTGCCTTGTGAGAAATAGGTATTGCACTCTTGGATCATATGACAGTTAGTCTTGTCCTGTCTCAGTCCGGTTGCCATTAATTAGTTTTCAGTCATCGGTGGGATTCACATGAATGTGAGTCTCTGCACTGAAAGATTTTTCATTTTTTACCACTTCACAACGACAGTGACTCATTGTAGGTTCAATTCTTAGGATTAGTGTACTACATACGGGCGGGGATTTCACTACTAGGTAAACTCTCACATCTCTTCTATCCTGAGAAAGGCGCCCAGCTAAACAAAATGTTTCTTTGTTTTGGCCCTCATCTGCCATGATCAAATCCCTTTCGCGTAAAAATAAGGATTTTGGGTTTGAAGCTATTTTCGGCGGAGCTAGATGCCCGGAAAGGAGCTGAAGTAAATTCCGTTGTCCAAAGATAAAATGGAAATCTCCAGCGATATAGCAACAAGAACTGGTACACTTGTCTACTTTTGCAATACAGCAACAAATAATAATAAACCATGCATTAAACGGGGATTCCGGTTTTGAAACTGCTAACGAGTTTCCTTATGGCTGGACTTTATAGAATTTTCTACGACGTATTAGGATGCAACACGCATGAAAGAATATAAAAGTCACCTTCGTAGTAACTGGATATCGTCATTGTTAATGCATAAATCACGTGTTGTAGACGCAATGGGAACAGATCGTTGCCTAGCTGTTAGGCAGTCGACACTACTACCACGCATGCTGTGCACACTGATATCGTGGCAGTTTTTCATATCCCAAAGCAAATGCTATTGAGAAATTACGAATGGAAAAATTTTTGTTAGACTGTTTCTTTTTTTTCTTATTAGTTATTCTATGAAGTGATGAGACGAATAGTAGCTCGTTAGAAGTGTTGCCATGATATTTTGTGCAGATTTCATTTCTTCACAAAGAGTATCAGCGGTACAGAAATGAGTATCTTACATACACATATCTTATATAACGAAAACTAGACATGTGGCATAAAAGTAAGTAAACTATTTACTTTTTTTCAAGAGTTATCCCTGTGAGACAAGACCATTGACATTCATGGCAAAAATATTGTAGTTGCATGAGGAATCTCAATTGTATCCTGACGTGCACCTCTTCGTCTGAAGGAAACAGAAAGTCACAAATGCCTTTCTACAGGGTACCAAAAATACGGAAATCGGTGACGACACATCAGGACTCGATGGAGACTCTATAAGGGTTTCCCAGTGAAACTTCTGTAGCATTGTCGAAACAACAGGGACACCACTCTGGGAAAGCCAGGATAAACATTTTTTGACCACCCGTTGACTTTCTGGGACACGGTCCCATCAATTAAAGCACAAGGGTATGCGGACACTTTGAAAAAATTGAAGCACGTCATGAATTCCTAACGCTACAAAATGTTTACAGACGGCATCATTCTGTGGCAGGATAATGCCTGCCCACATGTTGCTGACACTGTTTTGAGTACGCTACACTAGTTTCACCGGGAAGCCCCTACACATCCTCCACACAGTCCTCTCCCCATGCGTTTACACACTTCTGGATCCCTGAACAAAGGCACTCCTAGCTGTCGATTTGCTAGGGATAGGTGGCACGTCTGGGACGGATCGTGGTTCCATAGGCAACCACAAACAATTTTCCGTGAAGGCACTGACCATCTTGTCTCACAGTGGGATAAACGTATTTACAGTTATTGAGATTACTTTCGAAACAATAAACAATTTACTTATTTCTTGCCACGTGTCTCCATTTCATTTGACTGCCACATATACATAGTGACGCAATGCGTAATAGATCAGAAACGCATTTTGCACTGCTGGCTCCCACATCGAGCAGATACTGAATTCAAAATAAGGTAAATAAAACATTAAAATCCAGAAACAAGTTTTTCTTTATTATCCACTGAAAATTATAGCAGATAAATAAGTTGTTATGTATTCCCAAACAGTTCAAAACATGAACATCCGTCAGTAGCACAATAAATGGCATCCGTGACATTCCCAACAGCAGTATTGCTGCGTAGTTAGCAGGTAACCATATATTTGATTTTCCCTTCTGTTTTAAATGTGAATTTTTACACGTATTATAATGACACTTATTTTTAATGCTTCATCTTAATAGTCGTAGAAACTTCCCTCCACTCTAGGGTTAAAGTGTTCTAAGCAGTGTCTGTTTGCTTGAAGTGATGTAATCTCCATGATGCATGTTTTGTGATAGCATAGCTTGTCAACCTTTAAGTATTTGTTGTTGAGTAGTACATATAATGTTAACACCTCTCTGTGTGCCTACACTAAATCGCGTGTATAATTTTACATTCTGTTTTCTGGGAAACACACAGAGAGGCACTGTGACTGTCTAAAACTCTGGATGGTTAAATCTTACAAGAAACAACCGCAACACCTGGACACTGTTAATGCTGGTATTTGTTAAAATTATTATTTCTAGTTTGAAGTGCAATTTCCTTAACCTTTACTATAAAGCGAGTGGAAGGACTTGACCCATACAGTAACCATTTCCTTTCAACATATTTATTTGCATCACAGATAAATCATTAAGAAAATTACAATCATAAATCAGATATTAATTTCTTTAATAAACGCCATTCAGGCAACCTTTACAAACTGCTTGTTATATAAAACACAAATGAATTAATCTCTTTAAAAATATTTCAAAGCCCGCCACTCAGGCCAATTTCACAAACTACTTGTTACATGAAACCACAAGTGAATTAATCTCTCTGCAAACATTTAAAAAACCGCCACTCGGGCCAAGTAAATAATTTAAAATGAACTTTACATCAAATAATCAGAAAATCAATTATTATTTCCACACAGATTGAAAGCCGTCCCTCCCGGTCGAGATATTACCAAAAAACTTTACAAGGTTATAGACAGTTTGATAATTAATAATCCAGTTATTTCCCCATCAAAATTGACATACGGCACTAAGGCTGAATTTTACCGCAATTTCAGAAAACGGTTTCAATTAATACACATTCTTCTAGAAATCCCTCAAAATTCTTAAGTCAAATATTTAAAGCATTTAACCCGGGCAACCATGCAGAGCCACCACAAGTTTTATAAAACTGCAGCTTGTACAATAACTAAAGCCCGAGATTGTGAGGCCGCGACTTGAGCACGAACGGTGGAGGCGACTGAGTACTTATCTTCGAATTAAGATGTGGACTCCGTTTGTACTTCCACCCCGTTCAGAACACCGAAATCGGAACCAAACAGTACGCGCGAGCTCAGGCGAAGTCCACCGCCCGTACGCCCGCTAATAATTTAACAGGGGAGGCTCTGCACTTCGGTGGCCCACTGCTTCCAATCTCTGAAACATAAATCAGAAGCGACATCAGGGAACCAAACAGCCCTTCCTTCACTTTAATACTCAAACTTATACAGAAAACTACTTCGATGAAACTGACAAAAACTGATTTCATTCCTTTAAGCAGAATCACGTACACGAATGATGTAAACGGAACTGGCTCATTATAACCCAAGCATGACATGGAGCACCTTTATGTGGACCTGTAAGGTACCACACGGCAATCTTTAGACATGGAATATAGATCGTTGGAAAGGTCGCGCACACGTGTCAATGTTTTAGACATTTGCCAGCTGAAGTAAGAACAGTACTATTAAGGAGCGAAGCACACACTTAATAGGAGGCATGAAATATCACATCACAGACCTTGCAACGCTTTGCTGCCTCAAGAGCAATCATCATATTTCACTAATCGTTGGTAGGACTTGAATTACTTAACTTGATGATGTCCGCAGCTCGTGGTCGTGCGGTATAGTTCTCGCTTGCCGCGCCCGGGTTCTCGGGTTCGATTCCCGGCGGGGTCAGGGGTTTTCTCTTCCTCATGATGACTGGATGTTGTGTGACGTCCTTAGGTTAGTTAGGTTTAAGTAGTTCTAAGTTCTAGGGGACTGATGACCATAGATGTTAAGTCCCATAGGCTCAGAGCCACTTGAACCACTTTTGAACTTAACTTGATGCCGCTGCTGGGTCGATGTGGCGAAGACACCAGACGTTGCTTAGTCCGATAGTGACAGCGTGTTCCTTCACGGAAGCGAGCACATGCATAGCTACGAGGTTGCCAAGAAGCCACAGCGCCGGCCCGCTGTTACTGACCCCAGTACGATCAGGCGCCAACTGCTGCCCGTACTCAGGCACACCGTGCTCGCTGTCGTCTCTCCAAAGTCCCGCTAATACGCGCACTTCCGCGTGCCGTGCCCAACGTTGTAGTCCCTTTCCACTCCATACTGCCCGCTATATCCTGAGCCAGCCCAGGCTCCAAAGACAGACTTCTGCCAGAGGGAGTCGATAGCGCCTAAGCCAAAGATAGTCCTGGCACCTGTCCCGCCACGGCTCAGTATTTATTGAAACCAAATGGACCCGTTATTGGTTTCAAACTGACACGTTTACCCTCAGAATTTAGCATATGCTGAAAAGAAAAATAACGATTTAAGCAATAAAAGTACTTGACAGTAACTATATCAGACAACGAAGTAAAACAACATAACAAATTACTTAGATAATAACGTAGATAATACGTATTACGCACATCGGAAACCCAGCGTCACAATGTATTACCGTTGCCGGCCTTCAAAGTATCCACACACGCACGCACGCACCTAAATATATAAAACAGACACATTTTTGTATACAATGATGCTGATTTACGATAACGAAAGAATGCCAAAGAGCTTATTTATCTACAGAAGTATTACATCAGGAAGCTAGTAGCTAACAAAAATTTAACTACATGCAAAGTAAATTGAACGGGCTGTAATTACATCTAGAATAAACAAATTAAAACAGTTCATGATAGCAATATAATGGTAAAATAGATGTTGTTCATGTTGTGGTCTTCAGTCCTGAGACTGGTTTGATGCAGCTCTCCATGCCACTCTATCCTGTGCAAGCTTCTTCATCTCCTAGTACCTACTGCAGCCTACATCCATCTGAATCTGTATAGTGTATTCATCTCTCGGTCTCCCTCTACAATTTTTATCCTCCACGCTGCCCTCCAATGCTAAATTTGTGATCCCTTGATGCCTCAGAACATGTCCTACCAACCGGTCCCTTCTTCTTGTCAAGTTGTGCCACAAACGCCTCTCCAATTCTATTCAATACCTCCTCATTAGTTACGTGATCTACCCATTTAATATTCAGCATGCTTCTGTAGCACCACATTTCGATAGCTTCTATTCTCTTCTTGTCTAAACTATTTATCGTCCACGTTTCACTTCCATACATGGCTACACTCCATACAAATACTTTCAGAAACGACTCCCTGACACGTCCTGATCTATACTCGATGTTAACAAATTTCTCTTCTTCAGAAACGCTTTCCTTGCCATTGCCAGTCTACTTTTTATATCCTCTCTACTTCGACCATCATCAGTGATTTGGCACCCCAAATAGTAAAACTCCTTTACTACTTTAAGCGTCTCATTTACTAATCTAATTCCCTCAGCATCACCCGACTTAATTCGACTACATTCCATTGTCCCCGTTTTACTCCAAATTGTAAATAGCCTTTCGCTCCCTGTATTTTATACCTGCCCCCCCCCCCCCCCCCCATAGAATTTGAAAGAGAGTATTCCAGTCAACATTGTCAAAAGCTTTCTCTAATTCTACAAATGCTAGAAACGTAGGTTTGCCTTTCCTTAATCTTTCTTCTAAGATAAGTCGTAAGGTCAGTATTGCCTCACGTGTTTCAACATTTCTACGGAATCCGAACTGATCTTCCTCTAGGTCGGCTTCTACCAGTTTTTCCATTCATGGAGAAACAGCAGTTTCTAGATGATTATTGTCACAGTAGACGTAACGACAGCCTTTTTTTCTCGTTCCGTGATGATATTTATTGTTGGATAGAGACGTTATGAGATAATTTTACAGTGATATATTGATAAATTAATTTAATAATAACAACGTATGAGAAATGGGCTACTTGACTTAGTAGTCCTTTATAGTTAACAGCAAATATTATATTATATTCATTTTCAGCTGTCCACTTCGAGATATATCAATAACACCTGTCGGCAGCTGAGGGTTTCAGTTAGTCATCATTTATTCCAGGGAAAAGCTGCATGGTCAACAACAGTAATCTGTTCTTTCGAGAACAGTTTTTGTATTCAAATATTACAATGGTTTTTGAAAGTCTTTTGTGGTAGGGTACAATTTGTCCATGGAATATTCGCCAGAACATGAAACAGGTACATCGTAATAAACTTAAACGGCTTATCATGTATCGAAGATAACAAGAAGTTATATTCCTGGTGACCTTCGAAGAAACTGATATTTTTCACACTAGTACACTACCAGGTATATGTAATTTTAGATGTGAAAAGTCTCTGAGGACGAAGCTGTCGGTTCATAACAAGTAATTGTACAATTTGGTTATTTTGAAAAGCCTTAACAACAGTGGCTGGTAGCAGTTTTCACTTTTCTGAAAAGACCTAACCTGCAGTTAAACGAAACTATATGGTCCCAGATACCTTTCCAGGTCTCAAATATCTGTAATGTACATATGCCTACTGAAGTACCGATTGAGGATTAGTACCAAGGCAGGATTTGAAACCAGGTCTCCTGATCACCAGGCAGATGCGCTAACCCCTACGCGTTCTTGGCACAGTGGCATCGCACAGCTGTATGGACTGCACCAGCTGACCTCCCTACCCAGCCCAAATTCCCATTCGTGTCTCACACCTCGTTCGGTGGTGAGGTGTTATTCCAAAAAAGCTAGAGAGCCTCTGCAATACTGTTGATTTCTAGTGGGGGATACCAAGTGGGCTGAGGCGTGAATGAGAATCTGGGATGAGGAGACAGGCATGCTAGGGGAGTCCATGCAATTGAGCGAAGCTACAGTGCCACTGTGGCGTTGTGGTTAGCCCATATGCCTTGCAAGCAGGAGACCTTGTTTAGATTCCCAGCCTCCGTACAGCCATCGCTTCAGTCCGCATATGTGGATGAGAGATGTTTGACACTTGAAAAGATGAAAATTTTGTGACTGTGCGACAGTAGCTGTGCATGCAAGAGCCTCAATGGATCAGAAATAACAGGCAACTACTTGGAAAATACAGGTTTATTAAACCTTAACCATGGTATCGACGGTTTTAAAACCGTTTTCTTCAGAAGATCTACAAGTAAATTCAATCTACGCTCAAAGTGGGAGCCGTTAACTGTGTCTAGTACATGTCATCCACTAAAACGTCATGTAAACACATTATGTAAATGTAGCAACCATATGCTATATGGCTTTGTCTTAAATTTTGAAAATTTCTTTAAAGTATCATACATTTGACGTAGTATACAAGTGGCACACTACATATATTTGTGTCCTGCGTCAAATATGTGAAATTAAAGAAAAAAAAGAAATTAAGTTTATGACAAAGTTCTACAGCACACAGCTACTACTTTTATATGGGTATGTGTATACTGATTAAGAGGATGGCGTAAATTAGAAAGAGCCAAGGATTCCCTCTTTAACTATAGATAATGTTATTTTAGAGCCTACATGCTCTGATGAAGGCAGTTTTAAAAACCGTCGAAAACATAGTCAAGGTCTAATAAACCTATAATTTGCAACTGATTGGCCGTTATTTCTAATGCATTGAAGCACTTGGAAAGATCTCTGGAACCATACAGTTTCAACTGATTAAAGCACCTATTCCTGTGTTTCAGACGGGATCCCCCATTTCATTAGATGCTGAGACGTTATTATATTACTGTTGTAGAGTCTCCACAATACCTTTCGTGTTTATGGGGGAATATCACATAGTCTCAGGCTTGAGTTGAAATTTGGATGTAGGAGAGATACACGCTAGGCTGATCCGTGAAGCCACTGTGCCAAGGTGACATAGTGTTTGGCGCATCTGCATGGTGAGCAGGAGGCACAGATTAGAAGTTCAGCTGATATGGCCTTACTAGGACGATAATTAATGACAGGACGCACTCAGGTCCTACTGGAAGGACACCGTTCTCTTTTTGAAATAATATGTTGACGTAATATTTTCCTACAATACCTTTCACTAATATATTACATATATTCACAAGTTCGTCTCTTCCGAGCATTAATCATTAAATATCTGCAAGAATTAACTTTTTTTCTGTTAAAACAGTGCAACAGTAGGAAATATCTACAATGAGAATCCAAATTTTGCGCTATGTTCCAAAAGGATATCAAAGGCAGTTTGCTAGCTTCAGGTGCAAAATTCTTTCTTACGAAAGCAATGCAATGTACATACTCTCTGTGCTTCAAATTTTCAGACAAAAAAGTTTACTCAGAGAGGTTCCTTACACCACAATCAATAAATCACGACCAACCAGCACAGGGGGAGATCCATTTGCAAGGCTGCAGACAGCACACTACAGTCCGAGGTACAACTCTGTCACACGACCAACAGCGACAAGGTGTAAAGTTAACACTGACTCAACTATAACAACATAGTCCGCCTGGCTAGCGCGCGGTCTAGCAAGCTGCTTCCCGAGCGGGAAGGCATGCCGGTCCCTGGCACGAATTCGCCCAGCGGATAAGTGTCGAGGTTCAGTGTGCCCGCCAGCCTGTGGATGGTTTTTAAGGTGGTTTCCCATCAACGTCGACAAATGAGGACTGGTTCCTCTTATTCCGCCTCAGTTACATTATGTAGGCGATTGCTGCACTAGAACTGTCTCCATGCATGCGTACCCATAATTACTGTACCAAGCAAGAATTTGGGGTTACACTCGTCTGGTATGAAATGCTACCTGGGGGCAGGAGGGGGGGGGGGGTTATCCTCTGGGGGCCGAACCGCCCAATAACACTACGTTAGGTGTGGGGTGACGGTGGGGTGGGTGGACTGCTGTGGGCTTGTGAACCACTGAGGACTACGGCGGGACGATGCCTCTTTGTCGTTTCTAGGTTCCCGGTTTAATACACAATACATACATAAACCAACATACTTATAAACATTCTTAAGTAAAGCAGGGATAAAATAACAGATCTCTGGCCCATCTCAAAAGACACTGTATTCAACGATACAGCAGAAGCAGGCGCAGGAAATTTAACTACATGCAAACGCTAATATTAATCTCAAAAAATTTCTCATTGACGTTAATCAAGCATGCCAAACAATGCAGAGTATCTTTTGAGGGTGCAACGCACTGGCTACCGATTACCCCAACCTTGAATGAATGCTCAGCTAAAAGATTAAGTTAACCATACCAACAAGTAACGAGCAGTTCAAAAGGGTCGATGGATTACTCAGGCAATTCTTAACTAAAACTTGATCAAAGTTAGTAATTACTGACGCATCCACACAACACTTGTTACTGGTACCAAGGGGGCCTCCCTTCTTCATAAGCGAAAGGTAAACAGTTGACGTTTAAATTAGCACAAATAGAAACTTCCTGGCAGATTAAAACTGTGTGCACCGACCGAGACTCGAACTCGGCACGTTTGCCTTTCGCGGGCAAGTGCTCTACCATCTGAGCTACCGAAGCACGACTCACGCCCGGTCCTCACAGCTTTAGTTCTGCCAGTATCTCGTCTCCTACCTCCCATACTTTACAGAGGCTCTCCTGCGAACATTGCAGAACTAGCACTCCTGAAAGAAAGGATACTGCGGAGACATGGCTTAGCCACAGCGTGGGGGATGTATCCAGAATGAGATTTTCACTCTGCAGCGGAGTGTGCGCTGACATGAAACTTCCTGGCAGATTAAAACTGTGTGTACAGACCGAGACTCGAACTCGGGACCTTTGCCTTTCGCGGGCAAGTACTCTACCATCTGAGCTACCGAAGCACGACTCACGGGCGGTCCTCACAGCTTTAGTTCGGCCAGTATCTCCTCTCCTACCTTCCAAACTTTACAGAAGCTCTCCTGCGAACCTTGCAGAACTAGCACTCCTGAAAGAAAGGATACTGCGGAGACATGGCTTAGCCACAGCGTGGGGGATGTTTCCAGAATGAGATTTTCACTCTGCAACGGAGTGTGCGCTGATATGAAACTTCCTGGCAGATTAAAACTGTGTACACCGAACTGAACTAAAGCTGTGAGGACCGGGCGTGAGTCGCGCTTCGGTAGCTCAGATGGTGGAGCACTTGCTCGCGAAAGGCAAAGGTCCCGAGTTCGAGTCTCGGTCGGTGCGCGCTGTTTCAATCTGCCAGGAAGTTTCATATCAGCGTACATTCCGCTGCAGAGTGAAAATCTCATTCTAGCACAAATAGGTTGCAAAACTGTTAAAAGGAAAATGAAAATGGAATGTTGTATGGATAGGGCCTCCTTTCGGGTAGACTGGTCGCCTGGTGCAAGTCTTTTGAGTTGACGCTACTTCGGCGACTTGTGCATCGATTAAAAAGAAATTAAACCCAAGTAATACTAAAACGATCTCACGACGTTATTTGCCTTTTTAGTTTAAGAGGAATTAGCCTTAATAGAGCCTGTAGTTTGCCTAAGAAAGTGAGGGTTGAGCACATACAACTGAAGTTCAGAAGCGGACATACCGAAACAGGACTGCAAAATTGACGGCAGAGAGTTGAGCACCAAGTAGTCAATAATCACTAATCCGATGCAATACTAGTAAGAGCCACCGGCTGGAGTTACTGTCATATGAATGTCAAAGAACGCTCATCATTAAAACAGGTAGGGGCAAATCCCAACCCCTATCTTCGACCATGCAAGACAAGCAAGCCGGGCAAATGTCTGGGCAAACTGCTCATCAAACACTCTGGCTGGAATACAGTAGTACCGGTAGGCACGCCGCATTAACCGCCACACAACTCTACATGGTCAGTGGCAACACATAGGGTTACTGCTGTAAAACTGTGCATCTGATCCCGGTGGCATGTGTGTGTGTGTTTGTCCTTAGGATAATTTAGGTTAAGTAGTGTGTAAGCTTAGGGACTGATGACTATAACAGTTAAGTCCCATAAGATTGCTCACACATTGGAACATTTCTGAACTGCTGTAAATGCGCACACCGGGAGATCTAGCCACTCTAACCCAAAGCAAGTACACTCTACCTCGTGTGCCGCCATATCTCAGACTCAATCCAATTCGGTCCAACTGCAACCTCATTATTTTTCCACCAGAGAGCGCTACCTGCTCATATACAGAAAGATACAGATCAAGTTCGCCGGGTACGAGGTATCGACCTCACTACACAGGTCACTGGCCTTGTTACAAATTTTCATTCGTCGCTTCAGTCTGCATGTATGCACCGATCAGCCAGAACGTTACGATCACCCACCTAATAGCCGAAACGACCATCTTTGACACCGATGACAGCGGCAAAGTGTCTGGCATGGAAGCAATGAGGCCTTCGTAGGTTGCTAGAGGAAGTTCGCACCACACCTGCACACACAAGTTACCTAATCCCTGTAAATTCCTCAGAGGGGGGCGATGAGCTCTGACGGCCCGTTTTTTCACATCTGAGATCCATCAGGCTCAGACCTGGCGAGTTGGGGCCAGCACAGGAATTGGTATTCGCCACTGTATTCTTCGAACCACTTCATCTCGGTCCTGTCCATGTGACATGGGGCATTATCTTCTTGCAAAATGCCACTGTCCCCGCGAAACATGATCATCATGAAAGGATGTACGATACTCCTTGGCCGTCATGTTGCCTTGCTAGAGCTCCAATGGACCCATTAATGCCCACGTGAATCTTTCGCAGTACATAAAGGAGCCGCCGCCAGCTTGTCTTCCTCCCACAGTACAGGTGTAAAGGACGACGAGGGTTTCACACACTCCCATCAGCATGCTGTAGAAGGTATCGAGATACTTCATACCATGTAACGTTCTGCTACTACTCCAACCTCCAGTGGCGACGGTCAAGTGCGTAATTCATTCATAGTTGCCGATATCATGGTGTGAACATGGGTGCATTGGTCGTCGGCTGCAGAGGCCCGTCATTAGGAGTGTTCAGTTCAGTGTTTGGTCCGACACACTTGTATTCTGCCTAAAAATCTGATTTTAGTTGCGCCATCACCGCCTATTCTGTTTTACCAGTCTGCCCGGCCTATGATGTCCGACATCTGCAGTGAGGTGTGGGCGCCCAACCCAATGACGTCTGGACGTGGTTTCACGTTGGTTTCGCCACGTGTTGAAGACACTCACCCCACCGCTCTCCGAACACCCAAGTCGTGTAGTTTCGAAATGTCTCCCCCGGAGTTTCATCTCCGTGTTCACAAAAACTGCTGGCTATGAGAATAACAATTTGGTACAAACATTGAACTGCAGACGACGTAGAGAACTGGTGGATAGCACAGGTGGCTTGCTGCCTTCTGACACGAACCTACTGGAAAGTTGGTACAATGTTACGAGAGATGTTTAAGTCGGAGCAACGACTATCTAAAGAACTAAGCGAAACGTGTAGCTAAACGTGGCAGGTAACCATTTTTTATTTTCTCTGTGGTTTTCGTTTGGAGCCGTATAGAACCATTAAATTACACTGCTGGCCATTAAAATCGCTACACCAAGAAGAAATGCAGATGATAAACGCCTATTCATTGTACAAATATATTATACTAGAACTGACATGTGATTACATTTTCACGCAATTTTGGTGAATAGATCCTGAGAAATCAGTACCTCTGGCCGTAATAACGGCCTTGATACGCCTGGGCATTGAGTCAGACAGAGCTTGGAGGCGTGAACAGGTACAGCTGCCCACGCCGCTTCATCACGATACCACAGTTCATCAAGAGTAGTGACTGGTGTATTGTGACGAGCCAGTTGCTTGACCACCATTGACCAGACGTTTTCAATTGGTGAGAGATGTGGAGAATGTGCTGCCCAGGGCAGCAGTCGAACATTTTCTGTATCCAGAGAGGCCCGTACAGGACCTGCAACATACGGTCGAGCGTTATCCGGCTAAATTACAGGGTTTCGCAGAGATCGAATGAAGGGTAGAGCCACGGGTCGTAACACATCTGAAATGTAACGTCCACTGTTCAGATTGCCGTCAATGCGAACAAGAGGGGACCGAAACGTGTAACCAATGGCACTCCATACCATCATGCCGGGTGATACGCCAGTATGGCGATGACGAATACACGCTTCCAATGTGCGTTCAGCGCGATGTCGCCAAATACGGATGCGAACATCATGATGCTGTAAACAGAACCTGGATTCATCCGAAAAAATGACGTTTGGCATTCGTGCACCCAGTACACCATCGCAGGCGCTCCTATCTGTGATGCAGCGTCAAGGGTAACCGCAGCCATGGTCTCCGAGCTGATAGTCCATGCTGCCGCAGACGTCGTCGAACTGTTTGTGTAGATGGTTGATGTCTAGAAAATGCCCCCATCTGTTAACTCAGGGATCGAGACGTGGCTGCACGATCAGTTATAGCCATGAGAATGAGATGCCTGTCATCTCGACTGCTAGTGACACGAGGCCGTTGGGATCCAGCACGGCGTTCCGTATTACACTCTTGAACGCACAGGTTCCATATTCTGCTAACAGTCATTGGATCTCAACCAACGCGAGCAGCAGTGTCGCGATACGATGAACCGCAATCGCAATAGGCTGCAATCCGACCTTTATCAACGTCGGAAACCTGATGGTACGCATTTCTCCTCCTTACACGAGGCATCACTATAACGTTTCACCAGCCAACGCCGGTGAACTGCTGTTTGTGTATGAGAAATCGGTTGGAAACTTTCCTCATGTCAGCACGTTGTAGGTGTCGCCACAGGCGCCAACCTTGTGTGAATGCTCTGAAATTTCGCGTCTGTAGCACGTCATCGTCGTGGTGTAGCAATTTTAATGGCCAGTAGTTTAAAAGCATTCATCGTAATTCAGATACTCCCAAGGGACGTTATTCGAGAAAACAAAATACGATATTGTCAGACGGACAGGACAACTGGAGTGTTGCTCTACCCCTCTGTACCGTCCACCTGTTGTGAAACTGACAGTCCCTCGCTGCCTAGCGAATGCTGCCGCGAGTCTCTCCGGCACAGACAACGCTGCTCCAGCGCCGCTCCAGCACCGCTCCAGCGCCGTTCCAGCACCCGGGCCCAGCAGCCTTCGGCCTCTCGTCCCCTTTCGCCGAATTTCCATTTTGCGTGACGGCAGCCGCGTCAAGTGTCCGCTTTACTTTATGTGAAATATTCAAGCAGCGCCTGCAGAACGGGGACCAAGACGCTCCCTGGCCTGGCCCTGCACACTACTCTGGCTCCTCCTCCCCCCCCCCCTTCCGCGCTTTTCTCTTCCCTTTTTTTCTGCTTCTCTCTTCACCTCCACCTCCGCAACTCCGGCTCGCCTCTGTGGCGGCTCGTTCGCTGATCGCCGGGGAGAAATATTCCCGGGGATTATGACGGCGCCGGGCAGCAGAGTTATGGAGCCGCATAAAGGACCTTTGTGAGGGATGGTTGGGGAGGCAGGGGTTGGGGGAGAGAAGGCCAGGAAGTACAGTGGCTCGCCTTGTCCTTGGGGTGTCTGGGGACAGCGGTTCACTGGTCCGGAGAGAGAGCTCTGCGACTGACGATGTCGCAGATGGCGCTCAGACGCTGAGAGAAGAAGAAGGGGAGAGAGGAAGCGTCAGAGCTGACAAATCTGCAAAAGAAAAAAACGCTCTGGTCAGTACACAGGGGTAATATTTCTCACACCTGTCTACTGAAGAGTTTTTCCAAGAAAATGTACTTGGAGTGTCTCGTACACAACATCTGCTGCAGAATCAGAATATATAGACGGGTAGACATGATAGTGCAACCAAAAAATCATCACGCAAAGTAAATGCGTTCAAAATACTAGGTGTTTCTAAGTTTCACTTGCAAACGGCTATAACCGCGATAAACTAACAGCTGTAATAGGCAATTATTCAAAAACAGTCTTAATCGTCTTTGTTGTTATTATACCGCCACCCGGTTTCAACCCGACGTAGGGGTCATCTTCTGGGCGTTTACACCATTGGTCGACTGCTGGTGGTGTCACTCCTGTCTACATAACGGTAGGAATGACACCACCAGCAGTCGACCAGTGGTGTAAACGCCCAGAAGATGACCCCTACGTCGGGTTGAAACCGGTTGACGGTATAATAATAACAAAGGCGATTAAGACTCTTTTTGAATAATTGATAAATCATACTAATCGCTGCTTCATCTCCACAACCATGTTGTCCACAAAGCTCTAATAGGAATCCATGTCAGGAGGAAATACAATGGTGCCACAGCCACAGACGTATAAGGCGATATATGAGGCCGTCGTGAAAAGCATTGCCTCGCAATTTTTCGTGTGAAAACTAGAAAATATTTTTAAATAAAACAAGTTCAAGTGGCTCTGAGCACTATGGGACTTAACTGCTGTGGTCATCAGTCCCCTAGAACTTAGAACTACTTAAAGCTAACTAACCTAAGGACATCACACACATCCATACCCGAGGCAGGATTCGAACCTGCGACCGTAGCGGTCGCGCGGTTCCAGACTGTAGCGCCTAGAACCGCTCGGCCACCCCGGCCGGCGAAACAAGTGTTATCACCGATCTACTTCTTCAGTCTTCATGTATACAGATTTAATTCACAACATGGTGACCCCCGGCGACGAACGCATTTCTCGCAACGACAGACCAGTTTGTTGAGAACGTCGCCGTAGAATGTATGTCGTTGGTTCAAAATGGTTCAAATGGCTCTGAGCACTATGGGACTCAACTGCTGAGGTCATTAGTCCCCTAGAACTTAGAACTAGTTAAACCTAACTAACCTAAGGACATCACAAACATCCATGCCCGAGGCAGGATTCGAACCTGCGACCGTAGCGGTCTTGGTATGTCGTTGGAGCCACAACCTCACCTCTGCTTGCACCGCTCTTCATCACCGAGAAAGTGAAGTCCTCGAAGCTGTTCTTGAACTCTGGAAACGGATGAAAATCGGATGAAGCTAAGTCGTCGATGTAATGCGGCGGGTCGGGGTCTGTCGTCTGCGTTGTTCTTAACGCTATCGTTTAGTCCTCCTACCTCGATGGGATTTTTGCCGATGTCCCTTCACACTGTAGTAGCAGATACGTGCTACGCAGTGTAAAGCAGCGTTGATGAAACCATTACCTAATGCCTACTACACAGAGGCCGCGTAACTCTATTTGAAAGTCAGTTCCTGAAAGTTCATGATGGAAAAATCGGGCGCTCGGGATATTCAATCAACTTGCAGAAAAGCGTTCAAAATTAGATTAACTCTGCTTTTTATGCATATTGAAACACATAAAATAGTTATCAAGTCCGTATATAATAGGAAACGTTATCATTGAAAGTTCACTGTCTGTACAACAAATATTCATTCGAAAAGCAGCCAGAGTTTTAGTAAGTCAGACCTGACTAATTTTCACGTTCTGCCAGTCACAGACCCACAACTGTTAGCGAGTTTAAGATTTGGTCTTCAGTGGTATTCTTCGTAAGAAGTGCCCGCCAAAATATTCCGTACAGAGCGCAAAAAGCGCCACGCGGAGTTATTACTACGACCAGAAAGTTCACACGCCCATGTTTCTCAAACTGTTTAACTTGGAAACATCAAACTTTCATTAGAATGTGTAAGTAACCTGTTTATATGTTTACATGTTGGCAGCGCTTTAGACTGCATTAATATCACTGACAGCGCTGTGCTCCCCTGCTAAGAGACTCTGTGGCTGGTCGGATTCGTAGTTAGAAGTTAATTATTGGCAGTGGTGGAGGTCAGAAGCCGTGATAGCGTTAGCGGACGGTCTGGGCGTGTGTTCGTCATGGAGATTTAATATTGACTGGACATGGATTGTAAAATGTGGTTAATCGAATTATTGACGATTACATAATTTTTGGAACTGGATGTCATGGACGATTACATAATTTTTGGAACCGGATGTCACATGACTGAGGTAAGATCTGCTAAATACATTGTTGGCTCTGCAACGAAATCTTTCCTTTGCTAACCACATGCCTGTTAGTAGTTAGAGCCTACAGTAGCTAGATTCTTTTTATTTAGCTGGCTGTATACCTGCTGTATTTGCTGTAGTTCGTGTCATGTAGATTTTCTGTGAGGTAAGTGACATATGAAATATATGGGTTATTGTGAGGATTCATCTAATTCAGGGCCATTTTTTGTGTTAATTAATAGTCAAATTGCCTTATTCCTGTATATTGTGGGTTGTAAATGAATAAGTTTAAGCTGCGTTCGTCAGGAATAATTCTGTAGGTCAGTGATGAAACGACAAAGAAATGAAAAAGACAAGCAAAGTGACAGTCCATCAATTTCACTCAGCAGTTTAGAAGGTTCAGCTGCATTAATCAGTTTCAGTAAAAACGTAGAAGTTTCACCTTCTCAGTTACTTCAATTTAAGTAAAAAAATATGTTAAGAAATTTCACCTGGCGATCCTTAGCCGAGGATCTCTTGTAGTTTGAATAATTAGCGCATGATCAGAAATTAGTTATCTTCTGCCATCACATGATTGTATATGGGATTCCTCTTGTACTAGTAGTCTCATTGTTGTACTGTAATGTTGTATTGTAATGAGCAGAGCAGTTGTGGCATGCAAGTGGATTTGCACTAAGTATCTCGCCGTCGCTTTTGCAATTAATTAGATATTGATTACTTTCTGCGGTATTTTAGTGTGTCTTCCTATTTTTGCTTTTCAAATTGTGTTTTTCTGTGTTATCGTGTGAAATACTGTGATAATCATGGCTTGTAAAAAGCGTAATATTACTCTGCAGAGTAAACTGAGAAATGACAGTGACGGCTAGCGTAGCTTGTTAACACCACCTTGTAATGAATTGATACATGTTGAAGATAATAATTTGCTAGCAGTGCATAGGGACATATACCAGGCAGTAAATAACTAGGGAGAAATGGAAACAATCAGTGAACAGGGAAGTATTGTCGATCGATCAGTCAGTAACAGTTCGCCTCAGGAATGTGAAATAACAGAACCAAATCTTGCATATACTGTAGATTCAGGTTTTGCGTCATTACACTTTTCTCAATTAAGTCAAGGCACACTCTCTGCTTCTGAAAACGCTGCCGTTGCAAACACGCTAAGGAAAGAACAGAGGAACATGTTTCGGCCACTGATGCATTGTTACTGCAATTAATACAAAATCGAAACAAACACAGCAACAAATGAAACGAACACAGCAATAGTTTCAAACGACACAATCGAACAAAATCTTCAAAAGTTAGACACAACTGAACAAACACATCAAGATTTGACTGCTGAGCTACTTAAAATCGAATCGAAATATCAAAAAATTTCTGCAGATGTAAAAACACCAACTTTTGAGCCTATTTTTTCGTGACATGAAAACGCATTACAAAATCATGAGACGGCCATAAAATAACTGCAGATATTTGTTAACGAAAATGAAGACACCTTACAGGCTAAAATTGACTCAGTTACATCTACCGATACGGTTAGGCAAATTTCAAAATAAAATCAGGAAAACTTAAAGGACACAGTAGATACGATTTCGATACTAATGGACACACTAAAATTTGGTTCAGGAAAACACACGGCGGAAATCAGCACATTATCGGAGAAAATAGCCGAACTTTCGGATCAGTTAACAAATTTATCTACAAAGGAGATGATGATTTGAATGACATAAGACCGGTAGCCCTTACTGACAGAGGAGTACAAGGAAGTTAGGAAATTTAAACGAAGTCAGAATCAAATTACTATACAACATAGAAGAGAAATGCCAGAAGTACGAGATCAGTTGCCACACGTAATACAAAAACTACACTCCTGGAAATTGAAATAAGAACACCGTGAATTCATTGTCCCAGGAAGGGGAAACTTTATTGACACATTCCTGGGGTCAGATACATCACATGATCACACTGACAGAACCACAGGCACATAGACACAGGCAACAGAGCATGCACAATGTCGGCACTAGTACAGTGTATATCCACCTTTCGCAGCAATGCAGGCTGCTATTCTCCCATGGAGACGATCGTAGAGATGCTGGATGTAGTCCCGTGGAACGGCTTGCCATGCCATTTCCACTTGGCGCCTCAGTTGGACCAGCGTTCGTGCTGGAGGTGCAGACCGCGTGAGACGACGCTTCATCCAGTCCCAAACATGCTCAATGGGGGACAGATCCGGAGATCTTGCTGGCCAGGGTAGTTGACTTACACCTTCTAGAGCACGTTGGGTGGCACGGGATACATGCAGACGTGCATTGTCCTGTTGGAACAGCAAGTTCCCTTGCCGGTCTAGGAATGGTAGAACGATGGGTTCGATGACGGTTTGGATGTACCGTGCACTATTCAGTGTCCCCTCGACGATCACCAGTGGTGTACGGCCAGTGTAGGAGATCGCTCCCCACACCATGATGCCGGGTGTTGGCCCTGTGT
The DNA here is from genome assembly GCF_021461385.2 of Schistocerca piceifrons. Classification (NCBI taxonomy): domain Eukaryota; kingdom Metazoa; phylum Arthropoda; class Insecta; order Orthoptera; family Acrididae; genus Schistocerca; species Schistocerca piceifrons. The sequence continues at coordinate 283,777,317 of NC_060143.1, forward strand.
GCCTCGGTCGTATGGAGTCCTGATTGTGGCGCTCACCTGTACGGCGCCAAACACGCATACGACCATCATTGGCACCAAGGCAGAAGCGACTCTCATCGCTGAAGACGACACGTCTCCATTCGTCCCTCCATTCACGCCTGTTGCGACACCACTGGAGGCGGGCTGCACGATGTTGGGGCGTGAGCGGAAGACGGCATAACGGTGTGCGGGACCGTAGCCCAGCTTCATGGAGACGGTTGCGAATGGTCCTCGCCGATACCCCAGGAGCAACAGTGTCCCTAATTTGCTGGGAAGTGGCGGTGCGGTTCCCTACGGCACTGCGTAGGATCCTACGGTCTTGGCGTGCATCCGTGCGTCGCTGCGGTCCGGTCCCAGGTCGACGGGCACGTGCACCTTCCGCCGACCACTGGCGACAACATCGATGTACTGTGGAGACCTCGCGCCCCACGTGTTGAGCAATTCGGCGGTACGTCCACCCGGCCTCCCGCATGCGCACTATATGCCCTCGCTCGAAGTCCGTCAACTGCACATACGGTTCACGTGCACGCTGTCGCGGCATGCTACCAGTGTTAAAGACTGCGATGGAGCTCCGTATGCCACGGCAAACTGGCTGACACTGACGGCGGCGGTGCACAAATGCTGCGCAGCTAGCGCCATTCGACGGCCAACACCGCGGTTTCTGGTGTGTCCGCTGTGCCGTGCGTGTGATCATTGCTTGTACAGCCCTCTCGCAGTGTCCGGAGCAAGTATGGTGGGTCTGACACACCGGTGTCAATGTGTCCTTTTTTCCATTTCCTGGAGTGTATATATTTCAGAGGATACTCGCATTCCAACACGGGAAAAGGGATTTAGAAATATGGAAATGTCACAAAGTGATAACACTAAGTATTTCGGAGATTGAAGGTGTTTGCAAGGTGCAGCGATCCTTGAGATGGAACCGCCGACACGACGTATTAATGACCGATTTGCAACTCGCCGTCATGATGATTTTGACTATAAGCTCTTCATCATTACGCGTTAATTTAAAACATTCAAGAATTCTGGTAATGTCATTCATCCACAATTTTCCAGACCTGTAAAATATTTTGTATAAAATATGGCGTTTCAGTCTTCGATCGCTATTCTTTATTTTCGATTACCGGATTCGGGCTAGCTGCCCATCTTCAGATCATCTATTGCAGTTACAGAGTAACTTGTCTGTACTGCAATGTATGATCTGAAGATAGGCAGCTAGCCCGAAACCAGTAATTGAAAATAAAGAATAGCGATCGAAGACTGAAACGCCATATTTTATTTAATGAACGATCGCGGAATTCCCATTAAGACAAACATGTCTACTTTGATAAAAATATTTTGAAGTTATGTTTCACAAAAATCAGTATTTGGAAAACCAATACAGCCCCTCGGGACTCATCCGCAGTTGCTTAATTAAATTGCATGAACACTTCAGACATATTACTTTAGCTGGACGTTGTAAAGATGACATCGAAACTTTTAAGGGAGTATTGCAAGATTTGGAAATCGACACAGACAATCGCATGATGCGCAAACAGGGAAACAACAACTTCTACAGGTCACGTCCATCACAGTTTCGTGATGACATAAATAATAACTGAACACGACAAGCCTACTATTATAACGCAAATCGTGATCAAAACAGACAGCACTCGTATGACAACCATTGGCAGAATAATAATAGTTACAGAGAAAAACCACATTTCCGTAGCAATGACTATGACACAGATAACCGTAGAAATAGACAATATGGCAACCAGAACAATTATTATCTACAGAGACAAAATGACTTCAGAAGCAACAAAAAATGGTTTAAATGGCTCTAAGCACTATGGGACTTAACATCTGAGGGCATCAGTCCCCTAGACCTAGAATTACTTAAACCTAACTAACCTAAGGACATCACACACACCCATGCCCGAGGCAGGATTCGAACCTGCGACCGCAGCAGTCGCGTGGTTCCGGACTGAAGCGCCTAGGACCGCTCGGCCACTGCGGCCGGCTCAGACGCAACAGCCCACCTCGTAATTACGCTTCTGGGAGAGATTCTCTATCACGTGATCGACAAGAAAGAAATTTCAGAAATTACCGACATGACGACAGACACTACAGTTAGGGCAATGGACCAGAGTTTAATCTGAACTAGCTTAATTCAAATAGTGCAGGGCCCTCTTGACAAAGTGACATTGTAGAAATTAGACCTTCAAATCCCAGCAACGACGCGTGAGAACAAAGATGTAGTAGACAATGACTCACACTGCAGTCAGCCACAAAACATGTCTACGAAACTGACGACGTAGCTGGCTTGAATATCGGTTAATACAGTAATTTTATGAGTCAACTTTTATGGGGAACAGACTACACAGTCTTATTGGTTGTACATATTTGCTTGTTAGTTGCACGATTACGTCACGACTATAAAGTCCACATTCTTGTAACATATACTGTTTATGAGGCTTTACTGCAACATTTTGATTTACTTCAAATGAGATTTTATATTTAAAGTACTTTCTGAGAGGTCACAGATGACAGATATTAGGTTTGTTTGACAGCTGCACGATTATATTACGACGCAACTAACGAGTGACACAATTTTTATTATTGATTTTGCGCTGTATCTGTTTTATGTCTCCACAGTTCGTCTACGTTCTTCTGGGAAGTAAAATGTGTTTTGGTAATAACTTTTCTTACATAGCTACAGTGACAGGTATTTTTCGTAACAAAACAATCCGTTACAGTATAGTACTTTCAAGGTCACAGCAATGAACGTAGTAACTACGACATTTATGTGCATAGCACTTTACTTTTGTGTATGATAAAGATAAGTACATTGATTTTTGGAGAACTTGGCATATAGACTACGATAACTACGACACTTGGTACTTTTACCGTTAGACAGTGACAGAAAATTTCTTACAGCAAGAGCTATAGTTTAGCGCTACATGAAATGATTACCTTCTGTACTGAAATATTTTTTACTTACAATGATACAGAGGAGGTTTTTGGCGATACATTTCATTCTGCTGTTTTAATGTGTAACATCAAGGTATAATTACATTATCCTTCATGGCGGTACACCTGCTTGTGTACTATGCGTGTGGCAAGTGCAAGGAGCCCTAGATAATATGGTGTTTGCTTGTATAGTTTTTACATCGGCACCATATTTCTCCAACACAGAATTACACAGCTATCTGGTCATTTAATAGAGAGATGTGAATATTTTTACTATGTCAATGAAACATGTCTACGTAATTACACAGTTGAATCACTTCGCACTTAGGAAATTGTACTTTGTCAGCATTTTGGGAACTGTTCACATATATTTTCGGAGCCATTGTGATACAGTGAGAGCTTTGAGGTAGATGGCACTATTGAAATGAGCAGAGAATTTTTTTAGAGGTTTTGAGATTACTGAAGGAAGCTTCGACTATTTTCAGATTTGATTGATCTGTTATAGTGATGTTATTATGACAATGATCTGTATTATGACGTTGAGATATGTCTATGATCAGTAAGGCGATGCTATATGAGGAATGTGATTATGCTACGTGTTTATTACGATGAAGTATTGAAACAGTATCAACGTATATGTATATGAATAATGAGTAGCTGTTAGGGACTCTGGTTTGTGTAAAGGAATGTCGGAAACCAAGAATCGTACTTTATGAGTTGTGCAATGTGAAGTATATATGTGACTGAGTACCACTTTGACGACGGAAATTTTTGCCACTGTTATTGATAAGATGTGGTTTCACACTTCTGTAAATTCTCAACCTGTGAAATTTTTTATTTGTATGTTAATGTCATTGTAGCTGAAACTGTTGTTAATATTTTCGTAACGAGTATAGATGACCTTGATGTAATGCTCTACTGTGCCCATCCGCACGCTAGCTGCCTGGAAAACCCATTTCTCTGTTGCCATTCAAATGCACAGCTGTAGAAACGAGAGGCTGTTCACCTTGCTATTGACATTTCTTTGCAGAGCACACCACAAACAAGACACAATATTATTTGAAAACATATGATTACACTTTGGAGTTTGTATTTTGTGCTACTTACAGAAGTGCTAATGAAGTGATGATAAATTTTCTTATGTTACACACCTGATTATAACAAGTGTCTTTCTACGAGAATTGAGAGAATTGTTACTGACTTCTGAAATGCCATATGGCTGGTGAATGCTGTCTTTATGCTTTGATTTGTACATATTTGCTTATTTTATTTGATATCTAGTTCCTAGCTACGCTGCAGCATTGGTTTTACAAAATAAAATTTCATACATATGCTAACGTATGCCCTTTCTGCCAACAGATCTTTAAATAATAATTCTACCATCCACATTCTTAAAAAAGAGCACTTGGAAAGGAAAGACAATAAGAAGGAGAAAGAACTAGTAACAGGAACTGCATACATAATTTTTTTTCAAGGACTTGGTAATTTTTAGGTAGAATAAGTTGTTGTGGTGCAACACACTAATGTTAAGATACGACATAGACGTTAAGATGTGAATAGACAATTTCCTTATCAGAATTGCTGTCTTTACTGTAATATTTTTTGTGCTTGTGCTTTATCATGTTTAGGTATATGTTATTGCATTTACTGATGCTATTTGTCAGGCTTTGTTCTACTGAATTTTAGGTTGTATTACTATCCTATGCCAGTTTTACCAATGTTTTATTTCTTCTTGTTTGCTGCATATTGCCTTATATTAGTTGTAATGTTGCATTTTCTTTGGCAATTTATATATGCTGCTGCTTACTTTGCAACTTTGAATTTTTATTGTTGGTGTTTGTGTTAAGTGTTTTGTGCTGCTGGAGTGCCTCGTTCTCTAGATGATATATCTGAGCTTAGTAGATTTAAGTTAGCATAAGAAGGAATCTGCTATATAAGAAAATTAGTTGTGATTAGAGATGGGCAAAACTGTTCTTTTCAGAGATCGGATCCGAACTGTTCACTCCCTGAAATGAACTAGGTCTTTTTCATGACTCACCACTCATTCACAATAGAAAATAAATGGAAGGCACATTGCCCTTTAAACTTGGTTTATTCCAGTACTATACCTGTATTTTGATCTTATTTGATCCTATTTTGAAGTAACACAGATAATGAGTAAGAATTTTGTATTGTTTATTGAAATTTCCACGATATGACACAGTTTTTGATTATCGATTTATTTTGCACTATCGTGGTTTTTTGGGTGATCAGAAAATGTTGTAACTTGAGATTTACATTAACAATGTATTTGGCTATAATGTATTAAAATTTCATTAACCTCATACATCCCAAGCCATCTATTTTTAAAGTGAACATTTCCTTCCGAAGACGCCCAAAATCGCAAAATCCGTACTACAATTAGAAAAAAAATATAAATTTGACTGTAAGACCAAAGTGCTGCATATAGCCTTATGCGGAATAAAACAAGGAAAATATTGGTGTATCACATTTTGCGATACATTTATTGGTTCACTCGTAATTAAAGCGTAAATTCGAGTGTCCATAATAAAAAATCCTATAGTAAGAGGAGTTGTCAGGAACCTCATCTGATCAGTTTAAACAAATAAAAATAAAATAAAAACAAATGATGTATACATAACATAAGTATGTAATATACATATCGGTATAAGTACGAAGAACAATATCCAGAATAGACGAACTCCGATGCAGAGGCGCTGAGTCAAGCTGGTCGAGCCGCGAGCTGTATTGCTGCGTGAGCTAAGACTGCAGAGACCAGAGTGACACCTGAGTTGCTTTGCTCAACGCTCTGGCTAGAGTCGAGAACGGTGGGGTGAGCGTTGAGTGGGCGAGTTCCGAGGGTGGGGGGAGCAGTGAACGGCCAACACTCACCCGCTCGGAGACAAATTGTCCGTTCTCTTGCGAGCAGGTTGTTGCAAGTAGTTCTTATGTTCTCCGCTAGGAGGCTCTCTGTCCTGTTGCTCGCATCAACTGCCCAGAACGCAGGACGTGCGACTGAAACGATCGACGGAGTGCGATGCTAAGTTAAGGTGCACCAGACACTGCACGCAGCAGAGGAAGCACAGAGACGGCACGGCATATGTGAAACACAAAATCCAATGGGGCACTGCACAATGCAGGCAGCCAAGGCAGAAGCAGGGCAGAGGCCGGCACCGGCTGTGTTGTGTGGCGTGCAGTGTGCTCTGACTAGCAGAGGCCCCACTGACCTGCTCCAACTCTCACACTCTCTCTCTCTCTCTCTCTCTCTCTCTCTCTCTGTCTCTCTCTCTGCTGTGTGAAACGTTTGGAGCTACCGTTCTTTTTTCTGAATCACTGATTGTTCACTCCTTTGAAAGATTCAACTCTATAAAACAGTTCAGGAGCTGATCCCCCATCTCTAGTTGTGATGAGTTGGTAAATGCATTGGGAAGCTATAAGAAAAAGGTACAATGAGGAATAACTATTTTGAAAGAGGAAATGAACAGATATAAGTAGGGAATAGTGACAACAGGTTTAGGTTGGACTTTCTTGACAACAAATAATGAGGTAAGAAATATATGAAAGTATAAATACAGATAGAAACGACTTTTTTTGGGAACAAATGTTGAACTATGGGAGATCTCGGAAGTTATAGAGGGATCAGCATGAAGGATATTATTGAAAGGAGAAAAATAAAAAAGAGTTATAAATGCTCACCACAAATACTGCAGTACCAAATGCTACACTGACAACAGACCCAGTCCTTTCCCTTTGTGTTATTCCGCTATGTTAACATGTACCCTTGTGTGTGTGTGTTCTTCCTGTCTCTGTGTGTTTACATGATAAGATAAATTTGGTAGAAATTTTTCTGTCTATTACTAAGCTGCATTCCCTGTGGTGAGGAATAATGTTATCCTCAAATGTAATCTATTTTTATAACATATTTTTTACTTTCGGAAGACGTTTAGACATTATTTATACTGTTATGTTTTCCTTTAATGTTCGTGCGTTTCTAAGGATATTCTCAATTTTTATTTACTTATGTCATAATTCCTGTAATACTCATGTATATGATTACTACTATTCTTTTGTAAAGCCTTTATTACTGTAAATGTAATCTTTATCATCATGTTATTTACTGTAATGATGTTTTCTTTACGTTTGTAACTATATTCTTATGCTATAAAATTGTATTTGTAAAGACACCAGTTCCCCAAGATAGATAAATAGTAGGGATTCATTTAACTGCACACATTTGTCTGTTGGTCATACTTCATGTATAAAATGTTGCAGGTTATATGACTGTTAGTGCTTACATGTGGGTTGATAATTCAGCAAGGGAGTGGTTAACACCACTACTGGTTCTATGGGTATTGCAAAAAAAAAAAAAAAAAAAGAAAAGAAAGGGAGTGCTCAAGTGGTGGCTCATGGACTTGCTATATTATCCTCAAGACGCTTCAATTGTGATTGTGCAGACACATAGTCGCAACGGATAGCTGCTGGCCATCTCTATAAGGACTAAAGTGGTCTGCACTTTTGGTAGCCCAATACTACCATAATCTCTACAAGGAATACAGTGGGTCTGCTCTGTGGTGACTTATGTATTCTACCAATATTCTTCAAGTCTTGGACTGACTCTGCAGTAGATCTGCTCTGTTGTTGCGCATTACCGATCTTCATGTCTTCATGTCAAGAGTCAGCACTGTGTTTCCGTTGGGAGGACAACACTACTTCTTCAAGACTGCATGGAGGTCCACTGTTTACATGTACTTACTCTTTTACTGCTCAGACTTTGTGCATAAAAGTCTCGTAGAGTACTCTACTGATGAATGATTAGGGCTGTCTTTAGGGACTGTGAGGACCATTTTTGCTTTATTGGCCAACAGTGTATTACTATTTATTTGCATCTGATCTATTTGATACTATTAATATAAAAATTTTTTACAGATTAGTATTGGCCATTGCTCAAAACACTGTGTAAAATTTCTTGAGAGTAGCAGGGAGGCTATGTAAGTAGCCAGTTTATATGATTGTGTGTTCGTAGCGCTTTAGATTGCATTAATATCACTGACTTGCTAAGAGACTCTGTGGCTGGTCGGATTCGCAGTTAGAAGCTAATAGCTAGCAGTGATGGAGGCTAGAAGAAGTGTTAGCACGATCGGACGGTCAGGACATGTGTCCATCATGGAGATTTAATGTTGGTTGGACACGGATTGTAAGATGTGGGTAATGGAATTATTGACGATTACATAGTTTTTGGAACTGGATGTCATGGACGATTATATAATTTTTGGAGCTGGATATCACATGATTGAGGTAAAAACTGCTAAATACATTGTTTGCTCTGCAACAAAATCTTTCCTTTGCTAACCACACGCCTATTAGTAGCTAGGGCCTACAGCCTACAGCCTAGAGCCTAGAGCTTACAGCAGTTAGAATCTTTTTATTTAGCTGGCTGTATACCTGCTGTATTTGCTGCAGTTCGTGTGATGAAGATTTTCTGTGAGGTAAGTGACTTACGAAATGTATGGGTTATTGTTACGGTTTCTTCTAATCCAGTGCCATTTTTTGTGTTAATTAATAGTCAGATTGCGTTATCCCTGTATATTGTGGGTAATAAATGAATAAGTTTGAGTTGTGTTTGTCAGGAATAATTCTGTAGGTCATGATGAAAAGACAAAGAAATGAAAAAGACAAGAAAAGTGACAGTACGTCAGCAACGTTAGAAGATTCAGTTGCATTAAGCAATTTAAGTAAAAACGTAGAAGTTTCACCTCCTCAGTTATAGCAGTTTAAGTAAAAAAATATATTAAGAAGTTTCAAATGTTCATAGCTCTAGTCGCTTCAGTCACGATATGTTTGAACCGAAGTTAGCTCACTATTTACATCTTTGTAAGGAGCGATCTAACATCGAGTTATCCATAGGCCGGCTAGCAAGCGACTCTCTCGAGGTACTCTCATCTCTGCTCATTCCTCTATTCGCGCGGGAACAGCTTAATTCTGATTGGCTGTTGGTCTAAACGGCCAATCAGAAAGTTTCTTCCTGATCATTCTCGCAGCAAATCTTGCCTTATCCAATCACTAACTTTATAATAATTAATGTCAGCAAAACTTGAATTTCTTATATTATGGTTAATCAAAATACGAAATGTGCGAAATATTCTTCTAATTTATAAATAAGCTTATTCCGCCTCTAATTTCTATTCTGGCTGCTTTTATACAAAAGCAAGCTCACACAGAAATACGTCACCTGAATCGTGGTTGCAACGTAACTTTCCCATGGTTCGTTTGTACAAGGTTTAACGTAAAATGAAATATTAAATTTTAACGTGTGTCCCAGATACACTCTCTCAATCATTCTCACGCACTCACGCAACAAAATATAATGAAATAATAGTTTTGACCGATTTTTGTATTACGTAATGCAGAGTGACGAAAGTTTCAAAAGAAAATTCTAATTAATTGATGTTTATGCACTGACAACTTTGTAAGGGCTTGAAATAATAATAAAAGTCAATCTTTTATTGCTCCTAACTTGGTTTTTTTTAAAAAAAAAAGAAAAAAACAAGCTTGGGTTTGAGGAGTTTTAGGTAATTTTCATCTTCGGAACTGTAATAAATAAAAATCTGAAATTTTTACAGCGTCATTCCCTTAATAACAAACGGCTGTGGAGCAAATTTGGGAAAAATTGGATAATAACTAATATGGATTATTTAGATTATGAGAGTGTATGAATCTTTGTATTGACTGATTGTTTCCCTATGCAGTTCTCACGGCAGGCAGCGTCAGCTGTGCTGTGAGCAGAGCGAAGAGAAACATAGGTATCCTGCAGCCACGGTACTATAGTTCAATTCTTTTATCTTGGCGACTCGCGCATGCCCGCCCAGACGCGGGAGATTGCTGCGTTGCCATTTGCACACGACGCACGCGCCAATAGAAGCAGCGCCATAGTATAGCATAGTTCGCAAGCTTACGTTTAGGGGGGGAGGGGCGCAGTTCATTAAGTAAGGCCACCACAGCCACATTAACCCTTTCGCTGCTACAAAGACGTGCTCCCTGTATTCCGCGCTGTGCGAGATTTTGTCACTGCACTGCTCGCCTGTGCAGACACATCGTGTTCCGACTGCTTTGACACTCTTATCATTCGATTCCACAAAAACTATTTGGCCTAAAAATTAGATTTTTACACATCTTCTTGACTGATACCTTCCCTCCATAAATGACTAAATTTTGTTTCGATGTTCAACGCAGTTATTATGCAGCATTAAATATAGTAAACCATTGCACGAAATTTTGATGAGTTTGCAGAGGTAAAAGTCCATAGAGTATACTTTCCGTATGATCGATTTTAGTTGCCACAATGTTGAGAATGAAATGTGGACAAGATACCTAAATTTCATAAAAAATTTACTGTATAACATTATCTCATGTAAGTACCACATAGGTGTCGTATGTAATACTGAGAAATATTCCATCTTTCGAGACTGTAACAAAAGTTTTATTTACACTGAGCACGTTTGGCTTTATTTTAAAGCACTTCAATCAATCAAAAGGAAGTAGACAAAATACATTAAACAAAACTGTGGATTTACGAAAACATTAGGACTTGAATATCCCGTCTATCAGTGAAGTGCTCTGAGCTATGTCAAATATAATTTTTGTGTGTGGCACACACAAACATCATTTATTTGCTAAAACACTGATCAGCCAACACAAACGTTGAATATTGTGTTACCGCAGGACAAAACTACGAAAGGTGACTTGGCAATGGAGGAGACAAAATACTGTCCACTGAAGATGCTTCAAAAGAGAGAAACGCGTCTGGTCTAAATAGTAACTTATTACAGTTGCAGAAGAGGGATATATTTCAGTACCATTGGTAAAAGTGCGACTGTGGAACAAAAACAAGAAAGAGAACATGAGTACCATTGTGTATATGCCATACCTTCATTGATTGAAGTGTTTTAAAATAAAGCCAAATGCGTCCGGTGTAAATAAAACTTTTATTACAGTCGCGAAAGACGGAATATTTCTCAATATTACATACGATACCTATGTGGTACTTAAATTAAATGAGATATTGTTATACAGTAAATTTGATATGAAATTTAGGTATCTTGTCCACATTTCATTCTCAACATTGTGGCAACTAAAATCGACCATATGGAAAGTATACGCTATAGACTTATACCTCTGCAAACTCTTCAACATTTCGTGTAATGGTTTACTACATTTAATGCTGCGTAATAACTGCGCTGAACATCGAAACAAAAGTAAGTCATTAATGGGGGGAAGGTATCAGTAAAGAAGACGTGTAGAAATCAAATTTTTGGGCCAAATAGTTTCTGTGAAATCGAATGATAAGTGTGTCAAAGCAGTGGGAACACCATGTGTCTGCACAGGCGAGCGGTGCAGTGATGACAAAATCGTGCACAGCGGGGAATGCGGAGAGCACGTGTCTGCCGCAGCGAAAGGGTTAATGAAGAGACAAAGCACTAGAAATTTCAAAAAATTGGATTCAAACGAATATAACTCGTGAAGAAAGGTACTTCGATATTGTTTTTAAATAATGAAAATATTAAGCACCGCACAAGGTTCGAACTCTTAACCTCTCGCGCAGAAGGGCAACACCTCAACTGTTACGCTATCACAACTCGTATGAATATGACGCCATGAGGCCTTTAACAAGTCACGCAAAATACTGACAAACACTGTTGGTATGACTATGAATTACTCACGCTCCGTCGAAGTACAATAGGAAATTTATTGCCAAAAAGCGGTTCGTGAGATTGATACAAACACCTTTCCTTGCTATCGCCTCAATTAGGAGTCTTATTGCTTGTAAGGTTTAATTACTTAATAGAATATGAAGCAATTGGTATACAGAATGCTTTTTCCAAACTTTCTATAAAAGAAAGTCTGCTATCAAGACATTGCTTTTGTTTTGTTACTTTATTTATGACAGAACGTTTCTAAAACTGAAGACACTCGTCCATGCTCTGCACTGCAGTCGAGATCTGGCAACGTCGTTCTCTGTTCATTGGTTGACTGTGTTTTGTGACGTCAGATGCGCAGAACGAACCTAAACTCGGCCGCCAACATAAATGACGCGCACTTTAGGCGGCTGCGTGCCTTACTGCAGCGAATGTTATCTGGTAATGACTTGCTTTCTTACAGTATGGAGGATGATCGATGACAGTGAATCAAAGACATCAGGTTGTTGCAGATGTCGCAGTACTTGTGCGTAGTCTGGTATCGTCATACGGAAGGAGAGGGTGATATCTCTGAATCCGAAACTCGTTTAGAGCACGCCGTTTCTCACGCACAGACGCAGTTACATTACATACCACCGTGCTACACGATACATTTCGGAGCCCTCTAGCAGCAGAGGGTTGCAAGAATATAGAGATGCAGATGTGGAATCTTAGTAACTTTTGTTATATTGAAAAAGCTTTAAGAATTTTCACATAAGAAGTTTGGAGGCATTACTTTTCAGTGCGCTCTCGTACCTTGCTTACTCGCTTAACGTTCTCTGTCCCATCGCCTTTCCAACCAGACAACTTTCCCCTGAAACTCCTTAATTACGAAGAATCTTACAGAAAAGTTTCGTAAAGTATACATCAGAGTATTCGCCGCTATTAAGTACGTTTCTGATCCAAACATTCTTTAACGAACCGTAGAGCCTACTCCAATGAGATCATAATCATTCTAATTGCTTCACAAAATAAAAACTGTCTCTCACTCTCACTCTCTCTTTCTCTCTTTTTCTCTCTCTCTTTCCCACTCTCCTGCTATACCCCTGGCGACCAGTTTTAACGTTGGTGCCAGCTAAACAACATTTTTTTCTTTCAGAAGAGAGAAGCGATCCTTCATCTCAAATAGAACTGTAAGTATTAACACAAGTTTATTCGTAAATACCACCTGGGATGCAGAATACGACTGCCCATAAGTTACGTAAACAAATCATCTGCTCATTATTGCCGCATCACTATCACATTAAACTGGTGAGCAAGGCTTAAGAACGAAAGTAACTTTCGCATGATGTTACTGCCAAGTAACGTAGCTCGATGAAAAGTGGACTATTCTTAGAAAAAAGTGCAACCGTATAGGAGAGGAGGTGACTGAAATACTGTATGAGACGAACAGAAGTGACAGTTTTATTCAAAGAAAATAATTACGTTAACATCGACGTGATCTCTGATGGACCACTGGACATTAAACAATGCGGAACATGGATCTGTGTAACCACCACCAAAGCAAACGGATGCTATGCGAAGTGCTTCCATGCAGGCCAAAGATTGGTAAGGAATTCTTGTGGTAGGGCATCCCATCAATCCGCCAACTGCTGACTGAATATTGGAGCATGTGGACATGGATCAGTATGTCTCCCCCTCGCAACCCACTTGTGCTCTCTGGGACATAAGTAGGGGATCTGACAGGCCAGTGCTTTAGCCGAATATCCTCTCGTTGCAACACCTTCTCCACTTGCGGTATTCGAGGCAGTCGCGCACTGTCAACCATAGAAATGAAGTCCGGGAAAAGTTCACCACTGATAAAACACACATGGAGATGGCGTACAGCGTCAAAACGACGTCAAACGGCGAATGTAATGCGTTCAAAGACGTCGACGTCAGTACGCCCATGCACTACGTCGACCACCAAACGATAATGTTCGACATTGTCCTTGAGTACACTACATATTTCAACCTCTAGCCACATGAAGCTTTGTCGAACATTATCGAACTTAACATTCTTCGTGGTCCAGGTGCTGTGGTGTGGGGAGCACTAACCCCCAACACGGGACACTCACCTCGGGACATTGTACACCTCCCCCCGTGCGTCTTTTCAGGGGTGCATTCCTGTCTGACTTCATCTTTATGCATGGTGATACGCGACAGATTTGAACATCGTTGGCGAAGAAGCTCCTGAAACGAGAGGATATTCTTCGAATGGTCTGGCTTGCCCATTCCACCGACCTAAATCTCATCGAGCAGGTGTTGGTGCGTCGTGGAGACGTATTGTTACACATCCACATATATCAACGGCCATACATCAGTTGTCAGCCCCGCTGGCGGAGGAATGTAAAGCCAGAAACCCGTACCAACCTTGTCGCCAGCATGGGAGCACATCGTAGAGTATGCGTTGTCATCCGTTGTCGTCACACGCCCTATTAAGAACCAAGTCCTGCCTCTTGAAATGTCCATGGGACCTCACAATCGCAGCGAGTTCATTGTAATTCTTGTATTTGACTAAAAGTGTCATTTCAGATCGCCTTATTGTGTACCCCTTTCAGTTGCCGTCTGTACTATACTGTAGCTGTTCTTTCTACGTGTGTCCCAAGTTTCAAAGAACTACGTTACTTGGCAACGATGCATCATGCGAAACTTGCTTTTTTGTGTGGTTTCAGAGAAGTACTACCACCTTGTGGCTGGACCTCTTTGGTGTAAAGGTTGAAGGGGGGATTTTCTCTTATATCCGCGTTGGACCTTTGACCTTGCTGAGGTGTCGGTTACCTTATTACATTTCATTTAACGTTGCATACTGTGCCAGTATACTTTACACTCCTGTCACACATCGTTAAACTACTTTCGCCCTTTTCTGTTTACAAACATAAATTACTTTATGTCACTGAGGTGCCTCGATGATGGCGCAGGGAACTCTGATGCGACACCACCTCTCAGGGATGAGAGAACCTACATAATCGAGATGTTTCGTCGTGGGACATGCTGCTTCAAACGTAGCAGGCTGATTTGTGTGAATGATGCGATTACTTCCCTGATGGTCTCTACGCCTGATCCTTGCCCCACCTAGGTGCTCCAAATATTAGCCGAAGGCATCGGTTTTGTATGGCCTGAGATTAGTTGAACCCAGGAGGAGCATCCATATAAAATTCACGGCAGAATCGTTGTTCGGTAGAGGCGAAATATGGTCCTTATATTCAGATACTGACTCGACAGCAGTGGGTGTAGTTGGTGAAACATGTGCATGGCGCTGTTGGCTGTTCCTTGAACATGGTCGTTGAGGAGGAGTTTCTCGTCCAGAATCACTCCCAGGTACTTAATCTGACTTGTCCAAGGAAGCCCGGTGTTGTTCAGTTTAAGACGGTCTCTAATTTCGTGCCAACGGCGGATAAACTTAATGGCTTCCGACTCCTCAGCGTAGTGTATAGTGCGTATTGCACCTGTCCCTAATTGAATAAGTGTTAGCTGACACTGGAGGTCCCATATTGATGCACGTTCCAAGATGGCCGCCGAGTAAGTGACGCCAGAAACCATTTCCAGAAAGTTAAGTGATTTAGACAGGAATATAATTTAGTTTAACGCTGATAACAAATTAAATACGTGCATTAGTGTATCGTTTAGTCTTGCCGTTAAAGGTTTGACTTTTCTTTGCGTATTTTTTCAAAAAACACGAAAAGATCGTAACTTCGCGAAGTCGCGCTTAGGCTTAAATTTTGTAAACGTGTTTGTTTCTTGTTTCAAGGTAATTTAACTAGTTTCTCGGTAACAAATAAGTAAACTACCGTAAATAGCGTATAACTTCATTGTTTTAATACAGATTTCAGAAAAACAGCGTAACTTTATAACAGAAACTTGCATATATACATTTGTTTATAGGCCTATTCTCGTAACGTTTTTGGAGAATCAAAGTTAAAGTATCTCGTTTAATTGTCCTTTTTTCATTCCATCGAGTGAAATATATAATAAATAGCGTATACCTTCGTTGTTTTAATACAGATCTCAGAAAAACAGCGGAATTTTAAATCAGAAACTTGCTCATATACATTTGTGAATAGGCTTAATTCTTGTAACGTCTTTTTTGATTTTCGGTAATTTAATTGATTTAGTCTAGCTAAAGTATTATTTTTGCCATGAGTGAGAAGTGCCTGACTTGCCGTAGAATTGTTAGTTCCGGGGTTTGGTGTGATGGATGCTGTAGTTTTTTTCACTGGGGGGACTGCAGTGGCGTGGGTGTTGGGAAAGTGGATCAGGCTCATCAGTGGTTATGTAGGATTTGCAGCAGAGATAGGAAGATAGTGGAACAGGAGGGGAAAATTGCTGCCCTTCAGGCTGAGCTAGATCAGGCTAGGGAAGATCTGGACAGGTTAAGGAGGGAGAAGGGCAAAGAGAGGTGGGAAGTGGCAAAAGGTAGCAGAAGGAACAGGCCTAGAACTAAGTCTGACAGTTTTGTGGTGAATGTCAAAAATAAGTTTGACCTGTTGCTTCAGTTAGAAACTGATGAGCCTCAAGCAGAGGTAGGTGTAGACAGGACACCACAAACTTTCAATAGGAAATTGAAAAGGAATGTAGGAAAGTCATCGAAAAGGAAGAAAGTTTTGTTGTTAGGCAGTTCTCATGCCAGAGGTGTAGGCCAACTTCTGCAGGAGGAATTAGGACCAGAATACCAGGTCACCAATTTTTTCAAACCAAGTGCTAGTCTGGATCAGGTGACAGAGGATTTAGGTTCACTCTGTAAAGGATCTACCAGGGAAGACACCGTGGTTATTGTGGGAGGGCCAGGGAACAGCATCGACAGAGATCCTGGGTACAGTATAGAGCGTGACCTGGTAAAGATTGCGTCGGCATCGAGACACACCAATGCTGAATTTGTATCTGTCCTGAGACGTCATGACCGGCCTCATTTGAACTCTTCTGTTGGGAGAGTTAATTTGGAGTTGGAACGGCTGCTTGGGTCGGGTGCATGGGTTCATATTGGTGTGGTTCCTGTTGATTATCTCAGTAGGTGGGACTATACCAGGCACGGCCTACATCTCAACAGGAAAGGGAAGGGGAAACTGGCTGGCGTAATAGCAGGAAATTTAAGGGGGGGAGGCACTGCCATGAATGGTAAAATACCAGTGGTTACAGGTGTTGGAGCAGCACCTTTTTTAGGAGAGGTAAGACAGAAAGATGTCAAGTTCTACGAAAGGTCAGGATTGAAACAAATCTTCAGTTTAGGAAAGAAATTAAACAGCACAATTCTAGCACATTGGATCACCAATCACAGCTATCAATTATAAATTTTCACCAATCACCAGAAATTTTATCTCCACCAAGTTGTATCTCAGTCCTAGGTAATTGCATTGATGAACTAAAGTCACCCAACCCAATTGACATAATCTGCCTCTCTGAACACCATGTGAGCACTGGTATAGGAACTAGGCCTAAGCACAATGAGAAACTCAGACAGGAGAGTACTGCAAATGTTAGAGTAAGGAAAGGTTCTCATAAAAGTATAATTAAAAATAATGTAAGTATATTTCATCAAAATATTGGGAGTTTAAAGAATAAAGTAGATGAGCTTCTGGTTTGTTTAGAAGATTTAGAAGCTGAGAATGAAATAGATATACTATGCCTGTCTGAGCATCACATTGTTACTGATATGGATAAGGTAAATGTAAGTGGTTATAAGCTCTCTGCACATGTAATGAGAGAAAATATGGAGAAAGGAGGAGTTGCCATATATGTCAAAAGTTATCATTGTGCAAAAAGGATAGAAACAAAAAAGTTTTGTGTAGAGAAACATATAGAAGCATGTGCCTGTGAGCTTAAATTAAATAAAGGCACATTTATAATTGTAACTGTATATAGGTCCCCATCAGGAAATTTTCATCTATTTGTGAAAAATTTGGACTCCTTGTTGTGCCATCAGTCAGACAGGGGGAAGCAAATTATTATTTGTGGGGACTTCAATGTAGATTCTCTGAAAGAGGGTAATAGGAAAAATGACCTTGAAGTATTACTCGGTTCTTTCAATTTGACACCCGTTATTGATTTTCCTACTCGGGTGGTAAAGGATAGCAGCTCACTGATAGATAACTTCTTTATAGACCAAGATAAGTTTAACCAGATAGATGCTCAGCCTGTTGAGAATGGTCTTTCTGATCATGGTGCACAGCTAGTTACAATATATGACATAGCTCCATTCAGCAATACTAAACAGTCCTCGAAAGTAGTACGTTCAGTCAACGATTTAACAATTGCAAATTTCAGGGAAAGCCTACAGCAGTTAGACTGGGATGAGGTGTACCGTGAACTTGATGCCAATTTAAAATATGATTTATTTCATGACATTTTTGTAAATGCATTTGATAACTGCTTCCCCAAGAAAATAGTTAAATATACTCGTAAGAAACCTTGTAACAAACCATGGCTTACTAAGGGTATAAAAATATCTTGTAACCGGAAAAGGGAAATGTATCTGACTTCAAGAAAGAGTAGTGACCCAGAAACTATCAAAAATTATAAAAACTACTGTGTTATATTAAGAAAAGTTATTAAATAATCCAGGTTTATGTGTATCATGCCTGAAATCAGCAACTCTGATAATAAAATTAAAACAATTTGGAATATTATTAAAAGAGAAACAGGTCAACCAAGAGCAGAGGAAGACAGTATTACCATCAAATTGAATGAAAACTTTACGAACAAAAAGTCAGAAGTTGAAAATATTTTTAATAATCATTTTCTAAATGTTGTGGATATAGTAGGATCCAGGTGTTCATTAGAAGATGCTAGGCTGTTAATGGAAGAGGCCATACCTATGCAATTTGATACAATTGAAATCTCACCCACTTCTCCCTCTGAAATTAGGAAAATAATAAACTTGCTTAAAAGCAAAAACTCACATGGAATTGATGGCATTTCCAGCAAAATACTAAACGCTTGTTCTCAACAGATAAGTAAGATTCTCAGCCACCTGTGTAATAGCTGTCTGGAACGGGGCATTTTCCCTGATAGACTGAAATATGCTATTGTTATACCTTTGCATAAAAAGGGGGATAGATCTGATGTCAACAATTACCATCCAATCTCCCTTCTAACAGCTTTATCCAAAATTTTTGAGAAAGTAATGTATTCAAGAGTAGCTTCACATATCTGTAAAAATGAAGTACTAACAAAATGTCAGTTTGGTTTCCAGAAAGGTTTTTCAACAGAAAATGCCAAATATGCTTTCACCAGTCAAATTTTGAATGATCTGAATAACCGAACACCACCCATTGGGATTTTTTGTGATCTCTCAAAGGCTTTTGATTGTGTAAATCATGAAATTCTGCTAGACAAGCTCAAGTATTGTGGCATGAGTGGGACAGTTCACAAATGGTTTAATTCGTACCTAACTGGAAGAGTGCAGAAAGTTGAAATAAGTAGTTCTCGTAACATGCAAAGATCAGCACATTCCTCAAACTGGGGAACTATCAAGAATGGGGTTCCACAAGGATCAGTCTTGGGTCCTTTGTTGTTCTTATTATATATTAATGACTTGCCATTCTATATTCATGAAGAGGCAAAGTTAGTTCTCTTCGCTTATGATACAAGTATAGTAATCACACCTGAGAAACAAGATTTAACTGATGAAATTGTTAATACTGTCTTTCAGAAAATTACTAAGTGGTTCCTTGTAAATGGACTCTCACTGAATTTTGATGAGACACAGTACATACAGTTCCGTACAGTGAATGGTATGACGCCATTAATAAATATAGACCTTAATCAGAAGCATATAGCTAAGGTAGAATATTCCAAATTTTTAGGTATGTCCATTGATGAGAGATTAAATTGGAAGAAACACATTGATGATCTGCTGAAACGTTTGAGTTCAGCTACTTATGCAATAAGGGTCATTGCAAATTTTGGTGACAAACATCTTAGTAAATTAGCTTACTATGCCTATTTCCCCTCATTGCTTTCATATGGCATCATATTTTGGGGTAATTCATCATTGAGGAATAAAGTATTTATTGCACAAAAGCGTGTAATCAGAATAATAGCTGGAGTCCATCCAAGATCATCCTGCAGACATTTATTTAAGGATATAGGGATATTCACAGTAGCTTCTCAGTATATATACTCTCTTATGAAATTTGTTATTAACAACCAAACCCAATTCAAAAGTAATAGCAGTGTGCATAACTACAATACTAGGAGAAAGGACGATCTTCACTATTCAAGATTAAATCTAACTTTGGCACAGAAAGGGGTGAATTATACTGGCACCAAAGTCTTTGGTCACTTACCAAATAGTATCAAAAGTCTGACAGATAACCAACAAGTAATTAAGAAGAAATTAAAAGAATTTCTGAATGACAACTCCTTCTACTCCATAGAGGAATTTTTAGATATAAATTAAGAAAAAAAAGGAAAAAAAACAAAAATATTAAAAAAATAAAAATAATAAAAAAAAATAAAAATAAAAAATAAAGAAAAACAAAAAAACACAAAAAATAAAGTTGTTATATTAACTTAAGTATGTTGTTAAATTAACCTAATTATGTAATGTATTGGAAAATTCGACTCGTTCCACATCATTACGAAATATCGTATTCATGATCCATGGAACTAGTATTAATCTAATCTAATCTAATCTGGCTTTGTGTTTGCTGGTAAGGATCGCTGTATTTTCCGTGATTTTCGAAGGTTACTCTCATCCTTATGTTTAGCACAGCAGCATGGTTCCCGCCTGCTAACACACAACAAAGGGGACAGATATCCAACGTGGGGTGTGGTCACGTTTCTCCAGGCAATTAATTGTAGTCATGTATTGACGTTTACCGCTTCACAAATGGTGCCCTAACTGAGCACCTGAAATCTGAATTAAAATCTTGGAGAGATCACCTATCCACCGATAAGCGTCTATTTTCTGTCTTGTGCTTTTCGCGAGATCTACTTCAGAAAAATTGCGAGTACTTACAAGTAACAACTGTTTAAATGTAATATGGTGGTCACACTGCACACTGCACACTGCAACAAAGCAGAATTGGATATCCTGTATACGTGACTTCGAGACAATGGTTCGAGACACCACTTCTTGTATAATTTATCCCATTGTGAGACAAGACAGTCAGTGTATTCTTCAGAAATTGTTTGCGGTTGCCTACTGAAGCATGACTGTACCCAGGCGCGCATGTCTTCGTCCGAAGCAAACCGACGACTACGAATTTCTTTCTTCAGGGCTTCAAAAATATGTAAATCGCATGGGGAGAATTCGGTACAGTATATAAGCTGTGTAAGGGCACAAAACGATGATTCGTGCTGGCATGTAGAATACGAGCGATCGATGACATACCATCATTATTACCGGAAAACATCACCCACACAGTTGCGTAGATAGCAAGAGTAGACAGGTTGCGAGAATTACCCCACAGTTAGCTTAACAGCTCATGCATTCACGTTGCTGACATGAATAATATACAGAAGAATGGAAAAGGAACTTGAGAATGTGTTGGATGACGATCAGTTTGAGTTTAGCAAAGTGAAGGCACCACAGAGGCAATTCTGACGTTGAGGTTGATAATGGAAGCAACACTAAAGAAAATAACGTTAAACACTGCCGAATGGTGTAAAACTTTCTAAATTCAGAGGAGAAGAGAAGTAAGCTATACGGAGAGACAGGTAATATACAACATGTACAAGAGCAAAGAAGGAATAACAAGAGTGGAAGACGAGAAACGAATTGCTCGGGTTAAAAAGGGTGTAAGACAGGGACGAAATCCTTTGCCCCTAATGTTCAGACTATACATCGAAGAAGCAATGATTGAAAAAGAAGAAAGGTTCAGGATGGAATTAAAATTTATGGTGAAACATATGAATGACACGATTCGCTGATGAAGTTGTTATCCTTAGCGAAAGTGAATAAAAATTTTAGACCTGCTGAAGGGAATGAAAAGTCTAATGAGTAAAGAATGTGGACTGAGAGTAAATTGAAGAAATACGATGCCAATGAGAAACGGATGTGAGAAAAGCGACAAACTTAACATCAAAATTGATAATCACGATGCAGCTGGAGTAAGGAATTCTGCTACCTAGGCAGCAAAACAGCACATGACGGACGGAACAAGAAGAATATAAGAAGCAGACTAGCACTGTCAAAATGTCATTCTTGGCCAAAGGAAGTCTACTAGTGTCAAACATAGGTCTTAGTTCGAGGAAGAAATTCCTGCGAATGTACGTTTGGTGCACAGCATCGTATGGAGTGAAACATGGACTAAGGGAAAACCGGAACAGAAAACAATCGAGACATTTGAAATGTGGTGCGACAGACGAATGTTGAAATTTATGTGGACTCATAGACCCATAAGGTAAGAAATGAGCAGGTTATCCGCAGAATCGGCGAGAAAAGGCTTATGTGACAAGAAAAAGGGACAGGATGATAGCTCGTCTTTTAAGACATCGGGGAGTGAATTCCATGGTACAAGAGGGAGGTGAAGAGGGCAGAAATTGTAGACGAAGATGGATGGTGATCGGAATACATCCAGCAAATAGTTGAGGGCGTAGGTTGCAAATGCTACTCAGAGATGAAGAGGGTGGCACAGGAGACGAATTCGTGGCGAGCCGCATCAAACCAGTCAGTAGACTGATGACCCAAAAAAATTTCGTGCCTTGCAGTGTTCTTTATACCTTGTGTCAGTGGGGAATATCGCAAATCGAGTTATATTGCGCATACGGCCACTTGAAAGCCAGACGCTGAACGAGTAGCTGGTTGTTATGCAAGACGACCCATTCTATATAGACTGCCACACCCGACGCTGTTACGTAGTAGTTAATTAAATAGGCTACCGCAGGGAGATTACTGACAAGACACGATCAGAAACACCGTCTAAAGCTACCGTAGAACGAAAATTTAGTTAGAAATGATTGTTTAAGTTGTAACGAAGCATGAAAAATTTTGTTTAATCGCTTTGTATATATGAAAACTTTGTGGTCGTCATCTTAATAAATGAGTTCCGATAAACAGCATTTAAAGGTTTAGGTTTTAGTTCTCACAGCTTCGTCAAACGCTAGACTATGCTGACTGACCTACGCAGCCCATGTTCTCAGGTATACGTTATTGATAATACACTCTGTTTACCGCAGTATCGGCTGAGCTAATTGCGGTTACAAGACATTAAAATTGAACACTGCGTTAATAAATCAGTGGGCCGGCCCTCGCAGCTTTATGTATTATTCAGAGTAATAAAATAGCACGATGGAGAGTATAGACGCACTCCATCGAAAGCTGAGCTGCAACGTAAAACTGACACGCGTACAATAAAATCGAGTCTGTGGCGATTGGGATTCCATTAAAGAATGAAAGTGACAATAAACTATGCATATTCTTAAAATAATACTACATCTTTACTCGTTATGTGGGATGTGGAACTTCTTGGTTGACATACACTGTTATGAAATGAATCATGGTTGCGACATTTTCAAGCACACTTCTTCAAAGGGTTGCTGTCTGTGCGATCTGTCACTTCTTCCAACACTTTTCACTATCTGCCATAAAAGAGTAGACGCACTTGATTATTGGCAATTTTCTTTCACAAAATTTCGTCGGAAGTGTCACCAAGCGGGGAAGAAGCATGTTTTGCGGGTGCTGTGCAGTGTACACTGGTCAGCCAAACCATTATGACCACCGACCTACTTTGGATATAAACCCGTCAGGGCGACAGCAGCGTCTCCTGGCGGGGAATGACTGCTAGTCAGACACACGTGCTGTGCATGTGGCATCAGTGACCGTGCTGTTCGTATGAACAGGGAAGGCGCGCGAGCCACCTGAGTTTGACCCAGGACTCACTGTGATGGCCTGTAGGCTCAGCACGAGCATGTAGGTAACTGCACAACCTGTTGGACGGTCGAGGGGTGCTGTGGTGAGTGTCTTCAACACGTGGCGAAACCAAGGTGGAATCACGTCCAGAGGTTATGGGATTGGGTAGTCACCTCTCATTGCAGATGTCGGACGTTAGAGGCTTGGCAGACCAGTAAAACGCGACAGGGTCGAACTGTGGCGGAAAGAAGATCAGGCTTTAATGCTGGGCTGAGTACAAGTGTGACTGAACACACAGTGCACCGAAAACTCCTGACGATGGACGTCCACAGCTAACGGCCCATGCACGGGGAAATGTTAACACCACGACTGAAATGGGCACGTGACAATCGGTACATAACGTTTGCCAGTGGTAGAGCGATACATGGTCTCACCAATCAGGATACATTCTCCATCGCTCGTCTTCCAGGGGAAAAGTTGCTTGACACCTGTAATGTGGATCGGAGACAAGATGGCAGTGGCTTCATTGTGCTCTGGGGAACATTCACGTGGGCATCTAGGGGTCCAGTGCAGCTCATGAAAGGTAACATGACAGCCTAGGAATATCGTACGCTGTCGGGTGCACCCCTTCACGACGATCGTGTTTCGCGATGGCAGTGGTATTTTTTAAGAAGAGAAAGCGCCATGTCAGGATCACAGTGGCGAGTTCCGGTTGATGTGCTGGCCCCCTTAGTCGCCAGATCTGAACCCGATCGAACACATATAGATTGTAAAACTTTGAACATAGCTGCTAAGGTTCAGTGACCGTGTCAGAATTATATTGTAACAAATAAGCCCTCGGTCACAAATATTAAGTCAAAATTGACCTGGTTTCGACACTACTATGAGCGTCTTGTTGCAACCCTTGTCCACAGTACGAGCGGCTCGCCATCTCACAAGTGTTCATGACGTCGCCTTTCCGGCTTAAATCTTTTTTAATATGTGACTTGTAAGTACTGCATCTTTTCGAGTCAGTACAAACTTTAATTTTATTAATGTACTATATACCTAATGTTTTAGTACAGTTAGTCTAATTCTGAAGAAGACGCTCATAGTAGCGTCGAAACGAGGTCAATTTTGACTTAATATTTGTGACCGAGGGCTTATTTGTTACAATACAACGTATAGATTGTTAGTGAAAGTGGTGTCAGAGCTCATCGCCTCCCTCAGGTAATTGATGGGAATTAGTTGATTTGTGAGGGGAGATCTGGTGCTAACTCGCTCCAGCGACCTATAAGAGCCTCATTGCCTCCATGCCAGGACGCGTCGCCCCTGCTACCCGTGTCAAAAGTGGACATGCGGGCTATTAACTAGTTGGTCATGGCGTTCTGGCTGTTCATTATTCAATCAACCAAATGAACTTTGTTCGATTCCTTTCCTGACAAACTAATGGGGTTGGAGCTTAGCCATGTACTGGCCATATGATCCATCATACCTCCAAAAGCACTTCTTCCAGTGAAGCAGACAGGATGGCACATAGCGACTGCAAATACTAAAAGAAGGAAGATCTGTGTTTAAAGTCTCATCACCAATAGGGTAATTGAAATCGTTGAACATGTTTTATTTGGAAAGGATGGGTAGCGATATCTATTGTGATCTTTCAGATGAATCATCTCGGAATTTTCATCAAGAAGTGAACGGAAACCATGGAAACTAGTATCAGAATGGGTGGATGGAGTGGGAAGCGCCATCCTCATATAAATTAGTTCTGTGACATTCTCCGGCGATAATCTTTAACAGTTAACCAACAAATAAAGTCAAGCCAGCAACAGCACTGTCTTTATTTGGTAGAAAAGCATCATAAGGAAGGGAACGACATCGTGTCGTCTAATTGAAGGTCAAACGATATTCTGGGAATTAATGAAATATTCTATACTAGTTTGCTGCTGAAGTCGCTGATACCTGTACATACGTCATTTGGATCCCATTTTTTAAACTTATTTTACGAAACGGAGAAGAGATATTTCTCTGCAGTCTCTTACTTACTAAATAAAAATGGTTCAAATGGCTCTGAGCACTATGGGACTTAACTACTGTGGTCATCAGTCCCCTAGAACTTAGAACTACTTAAACCTAACTAACCTAAGGACATCACACACATCCATGCCCGAGGCAGGATTCGAACCTGCGACCGTAGCAGTCACGCGGTTCCGGACTGCGCGCCTAGAACCGCTAGACCACCGCGGCCGGCAGTTACTAAATAATTAGAGTTTACTTTTCTAGTTTGAGTCCTGAGAAGATTCTTTCGTATAATGTGTAACCAAACATGCTGTACTAATATTGTATAGCCCATAGTTAGAAAACATCTCATTAGGACGAAGAGCAGCTACCTGTAGTGAAGAAGCGCTTTTCGTTGTGGACAGTAATTTAAATAAATGTCAGAGCAAATGTTAGCGCTGGATGCTATTTAAAAACTAGTTAGGAGAGAGTTGAATAAATTGTAACACTTTTGAGACTATGTATTATAGAGTAATGTAGTATTAAGTAATCTACAAAATTACTTATTCAACGCCCTCTCAGCTGCAGCATGTTGTCTCTTAAATCGAATTTAAAGAAGGAAAATTCTGAGAAAAGCAAACATACTACCCCTAATTGTCTAAATATTTACAAATGGTACAATTTAGGGATATGTATCCTAATTTGCATCGGTATGTGCATAAAATGTACTGAACATATACACTTGTCTAAGTTTAAGGAAATGTTCTATATATTTGTTCTTACATCACTATATTCAGGCCTTACAAAGTAACTTTTCGCTCCCTTACCCCCCCACCCCCCATGCACACTTTCCATGATTCCTCTTTTACAGTTTATCATTCGGTATTGGCTTCCTGCAGTCTCCAAAAGTTTTCCTTTTAAGCTGTAGTTTATCTAGATATCATCTCCTTTTCTTCTTTTAACCTCCTTTTTTTCAATAGACTTCTCTATGCAGAAACAGTCTCCTTGGCTAGGCACTGAAGTTTTGTTTGGAACTTTAGTCAAAGCCTGAGAAGTCTGCCAATGGAAACTCTTAGCCAACTTTTTTCCTCCCATGGCTACTTCTGCCTTGAAATTATGGGTCAATTTGTTTCTTTATGTAATGTCGAAATCAAGTTTCCTTGAGTCCGGCGGCGCGGGATAGCCGCGCTGTCAGAGAAACCCTGCCACGGTTCGCGCGCCTCCCTCTGTCGGAGCTTCGAGTTCTCCCTCGGGTATGACCTTGTGTGTTGTCCTTAACTTAGTTTAATGTTAGATTAAGTAGTGTGTGAACCTAAGGACCGATTACCTCAGAAGTTTGGTCCCATAGAAACTTACCATCGCCTAGAGTCCGACATGTATCCCTTCAAAGATGAGAATATTCTCTTCCACTTCGTTCTCAGCATCTTTGTAAGACACTTCTTCTGAGGGCTTAAGAATTTTACATCTTGGCTGTCTCTTTCAATTTTATATTCAGCATGCCTTTTACTTGTCGAGTCATACACATTTTATGTGCGTGTACTTCAGTTTAATTGATGATCCTCACGTAAATATACTAACAGCGCTAAATGAGATAGATCTGAGCTCCGGTTTCCCCAACGCTTTTCTGTCGTCATACTGTGAGCCAGTACGGCTCGCTATTTAATTTTTGTTTTGTTTTTTGAAACCACCCGCCTTCTCAGTACTGGCCGCGATGTCAAATGGTAGCAGAGCGTGGTTACGATCCACTGACCTCTGGGTTATGGGCCCAGCACGCTTCCACCTGGTACTCTATTTGGCTTGTCATTCCTATCTTGTCGGTCAGCATTTCTGAAAAATGCTCTAGAACCTGCAAGATGGTCTTTCTCCGCTGATTATTAAGATGACTCATATCGTAGCTATCTGTGCTACCGCTCATAGAACAATCCGGAACTGATACCTGACAGAACAGGGAGCAATGCGCTTCTCAGGCCGAAATTTAAAAATAGAACACGTTCTTGGCCATCCAACAATAACCCGGCCTTAGCCGTAAAATCACAGCCCAGAAGTAAATCCACGGTCATTTTCTTGACCACCAAGAATCGAAACGGCCAAGTAAAACTTCCTGTGCCCACACTAGCAACACGCTCCCCCACTATCTCTAACCTATGTACGTTGACTGAGCGAAAAACCCAGGACGACTTACACAGGGTACCTACGCGACATAATGTGCAAAATTTCACGAAGCACAGGTAGTCCACTGCTGATATGGCACTAGCCGAATGCAGGAGAGCACAGACGAGTTCGTGATTCAGCTGAGCGCACACGAAAGGCAACTGGCCGCCGTAACTCTCCCTACTCGGCGAAAACGCGTTGGAATCCTAGACCGCGTATTTGTAGCCTCCTTCCGACACCGTCCACTATGCCGGCCAAGATGGCTGAGCGGTTCTAGGCGCTACAGTCTGGAACCGCGCGACCGCTGGTTCGACTCCTGCCTTGGGCATGGATGTGTGTGATGTCCTTAGGTTAGTTAGGTTTAAGTAGTTCTAAGTTCTAGGGGTTCGTCCCATAGTGCTCAGTGTGTGAAATCTTATGAGACTTAACTGCGAGGGTCATCAGTCCCTAAGCTTACACTCTAATTAACCTAAATTATCCTAAGGACAAACACACACACCCATGCACGAGAGAGGACTCGAACCTCAGCCGGGACCAGCCGCACAGTCCATGACTGCAGCGCCTTAGACCGCTCGGCTAATCGCTCGCGGCCCTCCATAGTGCTCAGAGCCATCTGAACCGTTCACTATTGTTTTCCTTCTTCCGAGCGTACTGGCAGTCGCGCACAACGTGACCCTCCTGACGACAACAATAACATACTTTTGTTTGGAAATTATCGGTCGCGCCACAATAATTTGGTTGTCGATCTCTAATTTGAGACCTCACCCGCTGACAACATACGACAGCTTCTCAGTCTCTGATGCTAATACACTAAAGTTCGCCCAAGGTGGTAGGTTTTTGGCAAACGTCATCCGCGACCTATCTTTGGTTCTAACTCCCCCAAAATGGTTTCCACCACCTGTTTTTCCGACACCTGTAGCTCCAGAGCTAGGACCACACACTTTCGATGAATTTGGTCTAGGGTTCATTATCCCTCTGTACCCACCAATAATGCTTATATTGTAAGTCATTCAGTGAACGAGGGGACACCTTACGTGCAATTACCTGCTTACGTAACTCCCTCAATTCTCTTCCTGCCTGCAGAATTTGAGCAATAACTTGGCTGATGGTCCCATCGCTCAGTGTGTATAGTTGTTGAACAAACTGATCACGGGGCAACTTCAAGTCGTCGCCATGGAGTTCGAACTGGACAGAAAGCCGCAACAACTGTTCAATTTCGGAACTCATTTCCATTGATCATTAATTGCCTTTAGCAAGATACCCATTGGATGAGGGAATTTAGCAAAACTCGAACCCGTGCATACTGACAATCTGCTTTCCTTTGTATTACCGATTCCTGTAAGCCCTGCACAACCGAACCTTGTTGCCCCTATCTCATTTGTAGCCTACTCAACACCTAATTGATTCAACATCGCCCTCAACGCGGAAACCTGATCCCCCAATTTTTGCACCTCCTGCGCTTGCTCTTTAGTAAGCTGAATCTCACTCAAATCTTTAACGGGCCACTCCCAATGTGCAATTTGCAGTTGAAGACGCGCAAGCTGTTTAGCAGTCGGTGCAACATTCTCAAAAACCTCAACCTGCTGGTTCAACCAGGACAACGATGTAACCCCAAAACTCGAGGCATCTCCTACCTCACCTATGACTTGTGGAAAAATTGCCACAGGGTTTTCCAAGAACGCCTTTATCTGCGTCAGAAATTCAGGCACGGCTCCCTCACCCGTCTGTCCGCGCACACGCACTTCATATTCTCTAACCGTTCACGCTTCAGCAGCGCTAGACCTGGGCAACGCTGCGCTTCCATGGAGGCTTATACATTGAAAACCATTTAATATTATCAAAAATGCTAGTAAAACAAATACGTAAAATTTTAATATTAGCCAAATCGTAATAGAAAGAGTGCTCAACAATTTATTATTACTAGCCAAGTCCTTATGAAACAAGCAGTTAACAGTTGTAATAGAATCTAGAGAAAAGGTGCCCTATAATGCCGCCTACCCACATTATGAAAGATCGCAACCACGCTTTGCTACCATTTGACATCGCGGCGGGTACGGAGAAAGCGGGTGGTTTCAAAAAACAAACAAACAAAAATTTAAATAGCGAGCCGTACCGGCTCATACTGTAACACAAAATAGGCAGCGTCATCATTTTCCCTTTGTAAATTTATTACAAACGAACCACAACGAATAAAAATTCATGTATGTCTGAAAAGCAAGGTTATTTCATGTATATTCACTATATTCACCAAGAAATAAAACATTTTGTTTGCCACTCACCTTAAAGAAATTATTCATTTCACCACGTACGCAAAAGTTGGATGACAATAAGAAATGATCTTTCAGATGATCTGCTCCTCAACACACAGTATTCGCAGCTGACCATATGCCTCCAAAGAGGACGCTGCTCGCAGTAACCTGTCTAAATGTGCACTCGTGGTCGTCATCACCGCTTCGCACGACAGGCGAGTAGGCTGTGCTCGTTCCTGCCTCTATCGTAGCGCTGCGAGAGCTTCCTCGCTTGTGCGCAGTGTCGTTGTGACGCGGTGTGTGTGTCTCATTGTTGTTTGTCTCTCAGCGTCTCGTATTTACGATTCAGTTTTCTGACGCTGGGTACTCTTACGCCATGATGTCATCAAAGGGTCCCAGGAACATTCCACGCACGGGTATGGTCAATTTTATTTTTATCAAGTTCACACGGAATGTGCAAACAAGTTCGTTAGAAATTCATAATGGGCTTTTGGATACGATAAAGGTCACTTCAGAACAGGTTCACAGGGCATACTTCTATTCTGAATCATATGTGTTTTATGGCAAGTTTATAGTCACACTTCAGGTTGACAGGCCTATTGTGCGGCACCCTCAGTAAGTTCAAATGGTTCAAATGGCTCTGAGCCCTATGGGACTTAACATCTGAGGTCATCAGTCCCATAGAACTTAGAATTACTTAAAACTAACTAACCTAAGGACAACACACACATCCATGCCCGAGGCAGGATTCGAGCCTGCGACCGTAGCAGTCGCGCGGTTCCAGACTGAAGCGCCTAGAACCACTCGGCCAAACCGTCCGACCCTCAGTAAGTCCCTTTCACTAATGACGGTACGGTTATTCTGGAAAACGCGGAGGTGAAATATGCGGATGTTGGGGCGCTTAACCTTGGGACTGACGTTAGTTTCCTCAGACAACCCTGCTTCGTTCTGGGGTCATTGGGAATATACAGCGGGAAACCTGGTCCACTCAACATCGTTTAGAAGTTTTAGTGGAGTTCGATCCGCAGACATGGTGGTCAAACAGAATAGCCCCTCCCGTTCGCAGGTGTGTTGATATGTGGTGCATATAATATGCACAGGAAAGAAGGGATCTGTCTTGTATGCAAAGGGAGTGTAAACATCTGCACACATTGCCTGCATCGTGTCACCGTCTTGAAATCCACTTACCAACAAAGTACTGGACTATATTTAGCGGATCTTGTCACCCAAGTCACAGCCATTGTGCCTAACAACGTCCCTGAGAGGCAAGGCGAGACACTGCGTCATGGTCCTAACGCATAAGCTCACGTCGGCTTTGCCACTGTAGCTTGGACGCCTCCATCACCTCTACTTGAAAGCAAGCGTGGACGGACGCAAGCTGTTGAGGTGTCAGACGAATCCTCTTCCATTCTCCGCTCTACTGGAAAGATCCAATTTTGAGGAGTCGTGTGCCGCCTCCCCCCCCCCCCCGCCCCCCTTGAGTTCAGTTCGGATGATAACATTTCCTTTGCTGTTGAAAAATTAGAAAGCGTCCAGCACCCACTCCAATGCCGTCCAGCACCCACTTCCGATACCGAAACCGCCCCATAGGAATCAAATGAGGTTAAACCTATTGCGGAACGTCGTTCTATATCGACGGACTTGCCAAGAATCCCTGAGTCTGCATCATCTTACCCCCCCCCCCCACTTCTTCTGAGCCCCCCGATGGGGAAATCATGCAACAGGCCGCCGTTGATAAGAACCGAATCGGCACGTGTGGTTACAGTAAAAGTCGTACCGTCAGTTTTCGTTCCCGTTGATTCTCAGCAGCCGCACCCTCTTCTTGTGGAAGAGTGGGGTTTATTCTCTGTAGCCTGCCGGGGTGGCCGAGCGGTTCTAGGAGCTACAGTCTGGAACCGCGCGACCGCTACGTTCGCAGGTTGGAATCCTGCCTCGGGCATGGATGTGTGTGATGTCCTTAGGTTAGTTAGGTTTCAGTAGTTCTAAGTTCTAGGGGACTGATGACCTCAGAAGTTAAGTCCCATAGTGCTCAGAACCACACCGTCTGTATCTGATACTGATTTTGAGCAGGATAACGCCCCCCCCCCCCCCCCCCCATCGTTGCTCATACGACATTTCCGCACAGCCTCAACAAACAGCGTTTTCGACTTGGTTCAAATGGCTATGAGCACTATGCGACTTAACTTCTGAGGTCATCAGTCGCCTAGAACTTAGAACTACTTACACCTAACTAACCTAAGGACATCACACACATCAATGCCCGAGGCAGCATTCGAACCTGCGACCGTAGCGGTCGCTCGGTTCCAGACTGTAGCGCGTAGAACCGCTCGGGCACACCGGCCGGTGGGTTTTCGACTTGAGCGCGCGGGGTCTCGAAAATATTAGAAACAGAAAGAGAGCGATAGAGAGGGATCCACCTTTTTACATTAAGATTCATCCGTTGACTCTGCCATGGACTCTGATACATGACTTTAAAGGTCACTAACACGTAATCAAATGCATAGTTTTGGTAATGCAGTCCTGTACCTTACTCATCTTTGAATGAGCTTAGAGTCGTAATCCCCTGATTTCACACAATTGGGCTCCGAGCTGATGAAATCTTGTGCGGCTCCCTGAATTCTTAATTTAGCAACTGTTAATTAATATGAATCAGTCCACGAACCTAACAAGGTAGCTCCTTATAATTTACGGAAGAATACTTTTACGTCTTCCTCGGGTTTACCGCTAAACACTGGTAATGAATGAAATAATGAGAATTTCTTTATTGGGCACGCGCTGCTAGAGCTATCATTTGACAAGTCATATGAAAAGCTGCACTAATTTCTGTCTGCTTTTAACCGCTGAATCTCTTTCCGCAAATCGTTTATAACGGTTTTATTTACGATTCAGAAGCAGACATTGTATTTTGGCAAGAAGTGATATTTCAGAATCGTTTTGTTGCCGGCTTTTCTACTTTCTTTGATGTGGCTCCTGAACTATCTTCCGCTACTGCGTTATTTTACAGAGATTGAATACCATTGACTGGTTTCGAAGTTCTTCATATCGGTCGAGGAATAGACTGCATCCATTGTGACCTTACTTTAGTTCTTCTTTATGCCCTTTCAGGATCTGGCCGCTCCACAGATCTTTCGCGTTTTTATAATGAGAATATAGTGTATTTATTTCGTAAGACTCCAGAGAAACTTTTGTTAGGCGGAGATTTTAATTGTGTATCAGACTACTAATTTTAATTGACTAGACGATTTTGTGCGCTGTTCGCAAATACGCGATCCATGGATGTGTCAGTGTCCCACTCTTGTCAGGTATACTCATTTTAGAGCTACATCGAGAAGCAGATTCGATGACTTGTATCCTTCTGATTCTTCATGTGGATAGCGAAAGACGTAACCAACTTGCTTCAGTGGCCACTGTGCCGTAGCTGTAACTTTAAACCATGTGCCGCAACCAGTAAAACTGTATCGCCTCACCTGGATGCTAAGAACAACCCTCTTAAAGGATCATTCCGTCGAGATTATAGTTCTAGAGGTTTAGGCCCGTAACTTGCATTCGTAAGACCGTTGTCCTTCCCATATGAAATGGTGCTCAGGGCATACCAAGCCATTGCTGCGGAAAGCATTAATATGTTACAAAGCTGGGATGGCAAAGGATCTCCGTCGGACCCAGGAGTTTTATTATTCCGTTTTGTGGCAACTTTTTGCCGCACAAGCTCCCTTACATATTATGGATGTCCGCTGTGTTAAGGCGAAGCTTCTTTACTTAGAGAGACAGCAAATGGAAGGACTCAGGTTGCGATCTAAATCCCGATCCTTCCTACAGGATGAACTGACCTCCGTATATCACGTTCAGTTTCGGACGCGTCGAAAAAGAACACGTTTCACGTCCCTTACAGATGGTCACGTATTGACGTCATGTAATATTTCTGGCTCTGCAGCCATCATATTCAGGTACAAGAAGCTCTTTTTAGAGCAGCTGAGAAGGCAGCAGTGACAAGGTGACGCAATGTGGTGTGAGGTACCGTTTTCTCGATACGGGTATCGTGAGGAAGGCCGACTAAATTGTAGTACTTTTCCGCGACTGACTGCTGCGTTCGGAAGTTGCGCCCCAAAGTGATAATCTTCTGTTAGTAACATTAGACTAACTAAACAGCGCATTTACTTGCATTTCAAATTATAGCATCTCTCAGTAGCGTGCTTTCATTCCATTACCTCATAAGTATTAATAACCAGGAGAATAATAAACGTTTGTAAGGGTCACAGGCGTGGACGCAGCCGTCACCAGCGGGTGCCAGTGCGAGCTGCCGTCGTCGTGAAATGCTGACAAACTGCGGTGTCGGTATACGCGCAGTAGCAGCGTCGCATCGCTGGCCGCCTCCACGGGCACATCAGTATTCAACGTGCGTGGTGCCGACACAGAGCTGCGTCTTTCCCGACTCAAAATGGAGTATTGACAAATCCGTATTGGTTCGTGGTAGGACGTCAGACACAGTTGTGACGCGTCGGCGTAGCGAGCACGTCACTATAAATGTCTTCATAGAAATAAAGTGAAGATGGCTAATAACTCCGAGTTCGCGTATTTCTTTATCACATGGGCCCAATTCCCGCATTAATCCTGACAAGTACCGAGAGAGACCCTCAGCCGAAGCTACAAACTTCATAAACGCCTTATAAGAAGTGGCCTCAGTGTGGAGATCATTTACGGAAATCCTACAGACCTGAGGAGGTGCAGCCATATGTGAACTTCCAAGAATTTCCGAGTTCCTGGTACATCTCCATGGTGAACCAACGGAAGCAGTACCGTGGATGTCATCCGACAACGCGGGCTCATCCAGCGCTGGAATTTAAGTTAGTCTACTCAAATTTGGCAACAATATGAAAGGCAGTGATGGATTCGTAAAACTTTTGCTGTAACGGAGTGGTTTTTCTGGCGTACATAAGTCATTAGGGCGGAATCTAACCTGGGTGGTACGGTTGATCTCCAAACAGTTATAAACGATTTCCAGAAAGAGATTAAACAATTAAAAGCAGACAGAAATGAGCGTAGTCTTTCACATGACTTGACAAATGCTAGCTCTTGCAGTGCTAAACCGATAAAGAATTTCTTATTACTGCCATCAGTACCAGTGTTTAGCGAAAAGCCGACGAAGACGTAAGAGTATCCTTCCGTAAACTAGAAGGAGCTGCCTTGTGTCGTTCGTGGACATCCACATTAATTAGCATTTGTTAAATTAAGAATTCAGGGAGCCCCACAACATTCCATCAGCGCGGAGCCCACTTGTTTGGAATCAGAAGATTACAATGAATTCAAAGTGTCAGTTGTTCAGAGATTCAAAAGCAAAAATGGCATCAGATTTTACAGAGAGCAATTCCATAGACCGCAGATGGGACGGGATGCATCTATTAAGCAGTTTGCTGACAGTTTATATTGTGATAAGTTTTCTGGGAGCTCGCTGCTTTCTCGACAGGGAGTACAATCAGTGCCCCTCCCCCCTCCCCCCCCCCCCCCCCCCCACTCACCAGTTGGAATGGCCGCGTCATTGATATCCTATGAAACAGTATGGTTTTACATTTTCTTCCTATCCTCCTGATGGAAGTCGCCTCATCGTGAACAGGGTCATTCACAATCTGATCCCCAGCAACGAACGCCTCCATCGCATTGGTCTTAGTCCTGCTGGCTACTGCGACACGTGTCACCAACCTGATACATCACCTCACAGACTTGTCTCTTGCGGACTAGAGCACTGGCTCTGGATTCGCCGACAACTGGCTTTCCTTACCCGATCAGCTGAAGCTGCTTTCTCGGTTGAACTACTTGTGTTTCGAACTTTTCCCTCGGATGAAGAGTAATTCGATCGTATGGCGCGTCGAGCACTAGCCCATTATGTAGTCTGGACTAACAACGACCCAGACCCTGCGGTTTTCGGCTATATGGGGTGAACGCTCACTGAAAGTGGCAGAGGGGTCCACGTTATCATGCTTTATTTGCGAATATGTTTCACTTTGTCTTTAATCGTCAATGAATTAGATTGCTTTATATTTCTTTTTCCTTCTTCTGGAGCCTTTGCGTTCTTTCTATAGAATATCTTCTTTTTCTCTTTTGAGTCCTAGACTTGTGGAATTTACGTCTACCACGTTTTCTTTCCTTAAAAATTAGAAACAAAGAAAAATAAAAAAAGGAATAAAAATAATTAAAAAGTGACAAAAATTTAACGTAGTACCATGTCCATCGCAGGGACCAGCACAGTGACAGGCGGGGGGAGACATCGTGCCAGGACTCGGGTTTCGACCTTTACCCACCTTGTCTCCACCCAGGCTGAAGTTAACAATCAAACCGGTTTCGAATCCAGCAACCGCTTAAGTTCTGAATTAAAAATCAGCGTTAGCTGCTGAAAACTTGGGCATAGGAAGTCACCCTCATTCTGGTAAAGGCCTTGTCAAAGAGGGCGGAGGAGCGGACACAAGTTCAGGACACTCCCTTGCACATGGGGTGGGAAACTACTCCTCAAGGCGGAGGAATCAGCAGTGATCAACGGCAAAGGATACAGGCGGCAATAGAAACCACTGAATTAAAGACAAGTAATACGTATAAATAGGACATATAGTCTGTAATTGAAAAAGTGTCACAATGATATCTCCATTATCAAGAGATTCCGGAATAGTGTCCCATTTCGTTCCCCGGGAGGGGACTGCCAAGATGGAGGTGACCATGAGAAAAAGGCTGAATAACTAACAAAAGGATAAATTTATACGTGTCGGGGCATGGAATGTCTGAACTGTAACGTGGTAGGGAAGCTAGAAAATCTAAAAAGACAAATGTAAAGGCCCAATTTCGATATAGTGGGGGACAGTGAAGTAAACTAAAAGAAGGCAAGGATTCCTGGCGAGATAAGTGTAGGGTAATATCAACAGCAGCAGAAAATGGTATAACGGCAGTAGGATTCGTTACGAATAGGAAGGTAGGACAGAGAGTTCATTACTGTCAACGGTGCAGTGATAGGGTTGTTCCAATCAGAATCGACAACAAACCAATACTGACAACGATAGTGCAGATATATATGCCGACGTTGCAAGCAGAAGACGAAGAGATAGAGAAAGCATATGAGGAAATTGAACTGGTAATTCAGTATACAGGGTGAGTCACGAAGATAAGCAAATATTTTAATACGTTATTCTACAAATAAAACTATAGAAAAAGGTTCATGTAAACATAGGTCGGCGAATGTTTAGTTACGGAGTTGCGGCTAATGAAAGATTTTGCCTGAAATTTAGCAACTTCGCTAATATGATGCCATTGCAAAGCTGTAAGAGGCTGAATCAAAGCACGATTTCCATTTATTTTGTTGTTATTGATCTGGTGAATGTAATAAAACACGTTCTACACATGTATCTGCAGTAGTTTTCAATAATGTACAGAGAAGTAAATAAGTAATTTCGTAAGTTTTTAATTTATTAACTACTTGCCCCAATTTGTTTTTAAATTCCAGACAATTACACCATGTTTTCAAGAGAAGTTGTAGATAATTTAATATAGGAAAAATGATGGTAATAACGTTAACTGAAACTGTATAAATGTGTCAGATAATCTGCTTTTACTAAATGCCCAGTAGACGTGAATTCGTGTTAATCGGGAAAAAATAAAGCTCAGTGTTAAAGAAGTTGTACAGTGTACATACAGTTTCACAATACATTCACAAGAAATGTTTAAAAATGTCTCCACTGAGTTCAATGCATTTAGTTGTACGTGTATTAACAAATTTTGTTGCATTTCACAGGGTTGTTCTTAATTTCACCTATTGCATTCATAATACGAGCAAGTAATGCCTCACTTTGTCCTTCACCCATCCCCATACACAAAAATCCATTGGTGTTAAATCAGCCACTCTGGGTAGCCATAGACGTGTAGCACCCTGACCAATCCATTTCTGGGGAAAATGTTCATTTAAATGTGTAGTAACGGCATCGGTGAAATGTGGAGGCGCGCCGTCATGTTGAAAATACATTTGCAATCGCGTAGCAAGTGGAACATTTTCGAGCAAGCGGGGCATTTCTTGTTGAAGGAATTGTAAGCAAGACTCGCCAGTTGGATGTCATGGGAAAATGAATGGTCCAATAAAGTGTTTGTTGATTATACCACACCACACATTTATGCTAAATAGCTGCTGGAAATTGCGTTGCACTGTTTCGTGTGGGTTTGCTTCAGACCCATATGTGCTCGTCATGTAAATTGTTTATACCATCTCGAGTAAACTGTGCCTCATCAGTAAATATGTATTTGTGTAACTGCCGATTATTATTTAACCAGTTATACAACTCCAAGAGAAGGCAGGATCTCCCGCACGTAAATGATGCACTTGTATAATAATCTTTGTATCTCTAAATGTTCTGGAAAACTACTGCAGATACATATCTGGGACATGTTTTATTATATTCACCAGATCAATAACAATAAAATAATTGGAAATCGTGTTTTACTTTAACCTCGTTCAGTTTTGCGAGGGCTTCGCATTAGCGAAGTTGCTAAATTTCAGGAAGAATTGTTTATTAGTTGTAGCTCCGTAACTTAACATTTTCGGACCTGTGTTTATTGGAACTTTTTTCTTTAGTTTTACTTGTAGAATAACATACTGAAATATGTGCATATCTTCGTGAATCGTCCTGCATAAAGGGAAATGAAAATCTAAGATTCATGGGGGGACTGGGATGTGGTTGTATGGGAAGAAGTACAATATACGGTTACGATATGGGCTTGGTAATAAGAATGAGAGAGGGGAAAGACTAGTTGAGTTCTGTAATAAACTTCAGTTAGTAAAAGCGAATACGGTATTCAAGAATCACAGGAGGCGAAGGTACAGTATTCTTGGGAAATGCCGGGAGGTACAGGAAGATTACATTGAGATTACATAACGGTCAGCTACAGATTACGAAATCAGATACTGAATTATATTTGATACCCATGAGCAGATATAGGATCATATTACAATTTAGTAGTGATAAAGAATAGACTGAATTTAAAGAGATTACTCAAAAAGAATCAGTGATACGGAAGAAATGAGCAGTGAAGGTCTACACTTGAAGTTCTCTAAGGCTATAGGTACTGCGATAAGGAGCAGCTGAGTAGGCAGTACAGTTGCAGAATGGACATCTCTAAAAAGAGCACTCTCAGATATTGGAAAGGAACACATATATACAAAGAAAGTGACTGCAAAGAAACCATGGCTAACAAAAGAAATACTTCAGATGATCGCCACAGAAGGAAGTACAAATATGTTTAGGGAAATTCAGTCATATAATTCGCAGAGGAATGAAATAAATAGGGAGTGGAGGGATGCTAAGATAAAATGGTGGCACGAAAAATATGAAGAAATCGAAAAAAATGATCGTCGGAAAGAGTGACTAAGCATACAGAAAAGTAAAAACAAATTTAGTTGAAATTAACAGCAAGGGTGGTAATATTAAGAGTGCAACAGGAGTTCCACTTGGAAATGCAGAGGAGAGAACGAAGAGGTGTGGGGGAATATTTCCATGATGTAATAGAAGAAGAGACAGTAGAAGATTTAGAAAAGATAGGGGACTCAGAATTTAAATAAACATTGAAGTCATGATCAAGCAAGACAGAATGGTTAGATAACACTCCATCAGAATTTATGACATCTTTGGGGAAGTGGCATCAAAACGACTATTTACACTGGTGTATAGAATGTACGAGACTGGCGATATACCATCTAACTTTTCGCAGAGTCAGTTTAACAGCTCATGCTTCCAAGTTTCTGAGAAAAATAATGAACTGAAGAATGGAAAATAAAACTGAAGATGTGTTAGATGACGGGTTAAGGAACCAGAAAGGCAAATCCAACGTTGAGGTTGGAAACGGAAGCAAGACTAAAGAAAAATCGACACGTTCATAGGATTTGTCGACCTGTGGAAAGCGTTCGACAATGTAAAATGGTGCAAGATGTTCGAAATTCTGAGAAAATAGTGGTAAACATTTGAGAAAGACGGGTATTATACACTATCTACAAGAATGTAAGGGAGGAACAGAGTGAAAAACGAAGAAGGAAGTGCATGAACTAGAAAGGGTATAAGACAGGGATGTAGTCTTTCGCCCCTACTGTTTAATCTATACAACGGAGGAGCAATGATTAAAATAAAAGAAAGTTTCAGGAGTGGGATTAGAATTTAAGGTAATACTATATGAATGATACGGTACGCTTATGACATAAATAGTCTAATGAGTACCGAATATCGACTGAGAGTAAATAGACGAAAGACGGAAGTAATGAGAAATAGCAGAAATGGAACAACGAGAAGTAGATGAAGTTAAGAAATTCTACTACCTGGGCAACAAAATAACCAATGACGGACGGAGCAAGAAGGACATCAAAAGCAGCCTAGCACTTGCAGAAAGGATGTTCCTGGCTAAGAGAAGTCTACTGGTATCAAACACAGACCTAAATTTGAGAAAGAAATTTCTGAGAATGTACGTTTCGAGCTCAGCATTATATGGTAGAGAAACAGGAAAACTGGAACACCGGAAATGAAGCATTTGCGATGTGGTGCTTCAGACGAATGTTGAAAATTAGGTGGATTGACAAGGTGAGGAATGAGGAGGTTCAGCGCAGAATCGGAAACGAAAGCAATATGTGGGAAACACTGGGAAGAGGAAGGGACAGGATGATAGAACAGCTACTGGGACATCAGGAAAATACTTCCATGATTCTGGAGGACGCCTTGTAGAAAGCAGAGACTGACGTGCATTCAGAAAACTCGAGGCAGTCAATCTACCGATTCTCCGATGTCTGAAAGAACAGATACCAACTTCATATAGATTAGGCTTACCGGCCAATGATCTTCTTCAGTGCGGATGCAATCAAACTACTCAAACTCTTACGTGAATCGGTAGACTGACTGCTGCGAATAATGAGTATAGTGGGTAGGGGCTCCAGAAATGTAGTGTGCGGACAGTAAGTTAGAAATGTGGGTCTCACGGGGAACGTGCCAGTGATAAATCCGTGCAGTCGCACTGTTCTCTCTGCCCTCGATGGCTCAGCCAGGTAGAGCGTTTGCCATTTAACAAGAGTTCCGGGGTTCGAGCCCCGATCGGGGCACACATTTTCAACTGTCCGCGTTGATATTTATCAACGCCTGTAAGCAGTTAATGGTCTGGATTTCACCGTAATTTCATCCTTGATATGGTGATCCGTGAAGCCTAACAGGACATGAAAGGAATGGGTGCAAACAATCGGGAATAGTGGGACACAGGCAGATACCTGATATTCGCAGACGATATTGTCAGGAACATTATTAGAAACCGGTAATAAAACTACAGCACATAACTACAAAGACAAGCTGCTAAGGCAGGTATAAATCTCTATGTGTGTCGAGCAGTTTTCAGAGTTTCTGAGTTGATTATTGACAGCAGGGTTGAAATTAAATCCCTAGCAGTGGAGTTGACGGCATAAAGTGATGTCAGAAAGCCATAAATTTGGCAGACTTGTACTCTGATTGATACACATATCAGTTACTATGCGCACAACAATCCTCTGAGACTTAAAAATACGTACCTAGAGCTTGGAGTAGAGTATATTGGCGGGAAAGGACTGACGTGTAAAGATACACCTGAACGAAAGAAGAAATTTAAACCAAATATAGGACATAAAGGATCCACTGGTTTGGAAATTAAACTGTAAGGACAAGACCGTCACACAGGCCGAGCCGTGTGGGGCTCGCTTTGATGTCGTTCATAGCTTGGCATCTTGTAATAGCGATAGTGGCGTCTCGTTTTATTAGTGTGTTCACTGGCGCCACTACGTTTGCTCCCCTTGTCTGTCCGTGAGTGGGAGCAGCAGCGTTTATCAATAGCGGGTACTGTGGTACCATCTTTGGAGCGAGCTCTAGTATTTCCGGGTCGTCGTGTGTCGAGCCAGGGGAGTTGGGACGGAGCAGCAGTGAGGTCCGGGCAGCCAGTACTCTCCCTGCCCGACCGCTGGCGACACACATGTACTGTCCGACGGAAGGATGTGGTCGCGAGAGTGCACCACCACGTCAAGGACCGGGTTCAGCGAGGTTTAGTTGAATGGACCGTGATATTGTAGCAGTCCAGCATTCACTTGTGTGTGTGTCCACCCGCTGAAGTGACCTCATGCCAATAAGTTGTCAGTCAAGTATTTATACTGGAATTTTTCCCGTGCCTGACTTGAGTGTGGACGACCGTTGGTTGGTCGTTCGGTCGGTCGTCGCAGCGGACGACGTGCATTTGGTTTTCCGACCGCTTCTGGCTTGTCTGTGTTTGTGCCGACTTATAATTCGTCCGTGCTGTTTCACAGTGACTGGTTTTAGTATTGTGAGTTGTTAATGGAATTCTTTCCCTGGATCCGTGTGTATCTTGTGGTTTTGAGTGAGCAGTTATTTTATTGCTGTCTGCGTACTGGATTTCGAGAGAAGTTGCGAACGGCCATCAGTTCGGTTGGGGCACAGCAGCGAGCATGTCCGTGCACCGCAAGGGCAAGCTGCGGCCGCTGGCGCCGTGCTGCCACTGCCGGATCGAGGAGGGGTGGCTGTGAGAGTCACGACTTCGTTGCACACCGAACCCTGGACGTTAAGTTGAGTGAAGAGTTAACGGCTAATACAACTTCGACTATCCTGAGTTCTCGCCTTTGGTCGGCGGGTTGTTGCTCCCAGGTGTGCTTAGTCCGGCGGCAACGAGTGAAGTCTTTCGAGGCGGTGAAATATTGCAGCCGTCTTTCTATATTTGTTATTTATCTTTGAATTTAGTATTATTCTTATTAGTGAAGTGCAACCAGCGGTATTTTCTGCCTTGTGGCCGCTAACGCCCCAGTTACCTGCCCTGAAGGTTAGCGTACTTTTCCGGCAGTGTACCTTTCCTCGTCGTATAAAAAAATATAAAGTGGTTGTGAAATCTTATGGGACTTAACTGCTAAGGTCATCAGTCCCTAGGCTTACACACTACTTATCCTAAATTATCCTATGGACAAACACACACACCCATGCCCGAGGGAGGACTCGATCCTCCGCCGGTACCAGCCCCACAGTCCATGACATCAACGCCCTACACCGCTCGGCTAATTCCGCGCGGCTTCCTCGTCGTGTTGATGCTGCCCGACACGGCGTCTAGTTCGATAGCCTCGTGTATTGTACCGTGCATATTTTTTGGGAGGTACCTTGGTTTTAGTGTTTCCTTCGGCCTTGGGTGTTTTCTGAAGATGTACTGCTGTCTGTCTCTTCGCCCTTGCCTAAAAATATTCCATCGTTGTACCGGTGATCGGACGTTACGCGGCTTGGTTAGTCGGTCGGTCGGCGCTTAAGGTGCCACTAGTTTGAGTTGCCATCCTGTTACGAGAGTACAACTCTTGGCTGCCTGTCTCACCTTACCTAATGTTACCTTCCCAGGCCGACCCTTGGAACTCTTGCTGAGACCCGTTAGTCTATGTTCCTTAGATTGTGATGTTTGTTTTAAGAACATTTGTAATTTTCTAATTATTGATGATGTGTCCTTCGGCCGAGAAATAATTTGACTTCTTTCGTCATAAGGCCTTCAGCCGTATTACAGTAAGTTCTTTTGAGCAAACTTGTTTTAAAAGCAAGGTATTTATTTTAAAGGTGCTGTTTGGAATTGATTTCCTGACTTCTAATTAAGGCCTTCAGCCGTTTGTTATTTGAAATTGTTCGTGACCTTCACCCGAGAAATAATTACACTTCTTTACAATAAGGCCTTCAGGCGTGTTACATTTCGTTTTAAAACGAAGTATTTATCTTAATGTGTGCTATCTGGAATTGTTTTTTTGACTTCTAATTCACGCCTTCAGCCGTTATACAGTCAATTGTTTTTTTTTAGAGATTGTTTAAAAATTTTAATTTCTTTCAATAACGTAGTCGTGTTTGTTGTGCAACCGGGAGTAACTGATTACGGCCCCGTCCACAACCTTATCCTGTCCCATCCTGAGAATCCAGCTCTCACAGGCCCTACTTGGGGAAGTTAAGGCGGGCATTTTAGCATAACAGTGGAATATCTGAAACAAAGTTGAAACGTATATGGCTGACCACCTGGAAAAAATGCTGTTTCGGTGAAACAGCTTTAGCACCTTTAGTTAAGGAGTGGGCATGTGGAAGTTGTGACATGTAAAAACAACCAGAAACACAGACAGCATACGCTCTACTCAAATTCCGGGCCAGTCACTTGGTGCTAGTAGCGCCGCTACGATGATGGAAATCAGGTTTGCTTTAAATACTTGCTGTAAACGTCGTAAGCGTTTGTTACCTTTGAGACTGGATGAAGTGAGTTGATGTTAGTCAAGAACGCCTTTAAGGCGACAAAGACGCCAACTCAACACCTCGCTGTTTGAAAGATGTCGTGTAATAGGGCTACGAGTAGGTGGATGTTCAGTATGCGAACTGCAGAAATACGTGGCAGGTGTATTGCCACTGTATGTGACTGCTAGCAGAAGGTGTCACGAGAGTGTACGGTCGTAAAAAGACCGAACCCAGGACGGCTACGTGGCACCCCCTGGAGGGAAGACCAACGCGTTC
The DNA here is from genome assembly GCF_021461385.2 of Schistocerca piceifrons. NCBI lineage: Eukaryota > Metazoa > Arthropoda > Insecta > Orthoptera > Acrididae > Schistocerca > Schistocerca piceifrons. Next base: position 283,821,706 of record NC_060143.1, read on the forward strand.
GGCGTATGGCAGTGGCGCGTCTCACTGCATCTGCAGCAGTTGGCGCTCTAGTGGCACAACGAACTGTTACAAATCGGTTACTTCAAGGACAGGTCCTTGCCAGACGCCATGTAACGTGCATTCCACTGACCCCAAATCACCGCCATTTGCGACTTCATTGGTGTCAAGTGATTTCATTGGAGAGAAGAATGGAGTTCTGTGGTGTTTTCTGATGAAAACTGGTTCTGGCTCGGTGTCAGTGATGGTGGTGTGTTGGTTAGAAGGAGATCAGGTGACGGCCTGCAACCAACCTGTGTGTGTGTGCTAGACGCAAACGTCCTGCATCTGGAATTAAGGTCTGGGGTGCGATTTCTTATGTCGGCAGGAGCACCTTCGTGGCTATTCCACAATCGCTGACTGCAAATTTGTACGTCTGTCTGGTAATCCGACCTGTTGTGCCGCCATTCATAAACAGTACACAGGAGGCGTTTTCGAACAGGATAACGCTAGCCCACATACCGCTGTTGTAACTGAAGGCTCTCTACAGAGTGTCGACATATTGACCTGACTCGCTCAGTCTCCAGGACTGTCTCCAGTCCAGCACGTATGGGGTATCATAGGACCGCAACTCCAGCGTCATCCACAAACAGCACTAACCATAAAACTTCCTGGCAGATTAAAACTGTGTGCCGGACCGAGACTCGAACTCGGGACCTTTGCCTTTCGCGGGAAAGTGCTCTACCAACCGAGCTTCCCAAGCAACCAAGTTTGGAAGTTAGGAGACGAGATACTGGCAGAAGTAAAGCTTTGAGGACGAGGCGTGAGTCGTGCTTGGATAGCTCGGTTGGTAGAGCACTTGCCCGCGAAAGGCAAAGGTCCCGAGTTAGAGTCTCGGTCCGGCACACAGTTTTAATCTGCCAGGAAGTTTCGTATCAGCACACACTCCGCTGCAGAGTGAAAATCTCATTCTGGCCAGCACTAACCATACCTGTACTGACCGACCAAGTGCAACGGGCAGGGAACCCCGTACCAATTACTGACATCCGGAACCTGTAGACAACATCCTGACAGTTACACCGATTAATAATGTAATAGCATTTTACATATGTTGTTGTTGTGGTCTTCAGTCCTGAGACTGGTTTGATGCAGCTCTCCATTTTACATATACAATGGCTTATACCGCGCTCATATTAACCTGCGATCCTGCAACGTTAATCACGTAAATACGTTACCCAGACAAATCTGTTCCTAAAATATCATTCCTTTACATTAATTATTCTTTTGGTGTTGTGGTATCTTCCGTCAGTTTGTGCTGTGTGTAAATTAGTAACCCTTTATCAGATACGCGGAAATTACGTTTCGTCCGACTTGCCTTGTTGTCCCAGGGTGACTCTACAAAGAAATAGGGCACACATGAAGGAATGCCTGTATTAATTCTATTTTAAGCTGATCAGTGATAGCTCCAGTGGCTACTACGAATTTTAGCTCTCTGTTGAAGGGATAATCTGCAAATGAGTCGTTGTGCATCTTACCAGAAGGCTGTAATGTCTTCTTGGGTACTTGGAGCTCAGGTACAGATTCCAGCAGCCTCATCAGAATGAGAAGGGCTATTCTCTCCTCCTCCTCCTCCTCCTTTTTGTTACTATGATTCGAGGAATCCGAACAGAAAACTGTAAAAGCGTCACTTTATTTAGGAATCTGTATGCGCTGAACCATTATACGGAGAGGGATTAAATACTTTAAACTGTGTTCCTCCATCAGCGGCGTGGGCACCGGCTTACGCTCCCGGCCATTATGCTCCGTTGCACAAAGGCGGCGGCCCGGGGCTGTTAATACGATAAAAGGGCGACTCCATTAAGGAAACTAATGAACATTTTACGTCGGGACATTAATGGATAAAGACGGCGCGTCAAGGTGTGGTGGTTTTTATCCCTGCGGTGCGGCGCGGGGGGTGGCAGGCAGTCGGGAAGGGAAGTGCCCCGAGGCCAGGCCGTCCCTGCCTGCTGTTGCCGACGTCGGCCGTCCGGAGGGGTTTTCGCGACCGCCCGCTCTCCCGGACAGCTTCTGCCGACCGGAGGGCTGTGGCTTTCCGCTGCCGTGGACTTCCTCCCTGTCATCTTGCTAATGCAAGGTGCACTCGTAGCGGCCGCTATAGTAATAAGAGAGAGAGAGAATGTAGGACAATCAACAGCGAGAATACTACGCCTTCACTAAACTAGTGAAAGAGGACTGTGGTTAAAACTGGTAATATATACGGTGTGCATAGTATCTGTTTGTTATTTTTTTTTATCTAGGCCGCTCATCAGCAAGGATACTACGTCCTCACAAAAGTTGTGTAAGAGTATTACTGTTGAAACATGTAATGCGAGTATAGATTAGCATAAAATACACTCTTCCAATAACGTACACATGTTGTTGTTGATGTGGTCTTCAGTCCTGAGACTGGTTTGATGCAGCCCTCCATGCTACCCTATCCTGTGCAAGCTTCTTCATCTTCCCGTACGTACTGCAACCTACATCCTTCTGAATCTGCTTAGTGTATTTATCTGTTGGCGTCCCTCTACAATTTTTACCCTCCACGCTGCCCTCCAATACTAAGTTGGTGATCCCCTGATGCCTCAGAACATGTCCTACCAACCGATCCCTTCTTCTAGTCAAGCTGTGCCACAAACTCCTCTTCTCCCCAATCCTATTCAGTACCTCCTCATTAGTTATGTGATCTACCCCTCTAATCTTCAGCATTCTTCTGTAGCATCACATTTCGAAAGGTTCTATTCTCTTCATGTGTATACTATTTATCGTCCATATTTCACTTCCATACATGTCTACACTCCATACAAACACTTTCAGAAACGACTTCCTGACACTTAAACCTATACTCGATGTTAACAAATTTCTCTTCTTCAGAAATGCTTTCCTTGCCATTGCCAGTCTACATTTTATATGCTCTCTACTTCGACCATCATCAGTTACTTTTCTCCCCAAATAGCAAAACTCCTTTACTAGTTTAAGTGCCTCACTTCCTAATCTAATTCCCTCAGCATCACCCGACGTAATTCCACTACACATAAATTCTCACAAATACACGTTTACCAAATGTTACCTAGCCCCCCAAAAAAGTAAAACTGTGAACATTTCCGTTTTCATTTCTCCCTATATGTCTACTCTGCAATTCACAGTTAAGTGCTTGTCAGAGGATTTCCGTTTCAGTCTATTTCTCTACTGTTACACTCTGAATCACCACCCTGAAAAATCGAACAACTGATATATTTGCGCGAGCTAATTTCTGTTATTTCAACACGAGCTAGTTTCTCCTTACGGGTACGTAGCAGTCAACAATATATTACAGCATTTGGAGGAGGAAGTTGGTGAATGAAATTTTGTGAAAAGAAAGGTTTTTGTTTTAATGAATGCCACACCAAAACACCTATCACGTCCATCAGAGACTCTCCCCTATTTTGGTACATCACAAAATCAGTTGAGCTGCTTCTAACATTTTCGATTTCAACCATTAGTCCTACCTGGTAAGGATCCAATACCATGCAGAAGTATCCCATATAAGGACGGACAAGATTAGTGTAAGCAGTTTCTTTGGTACATTCGTAGCATCTCCTTTAAGTGTTCCGCCTATAAAACGCAGTCATTCATTGCCTCTGTGGGGGTTTCCGTCGTCTTGATGTATGCTTTTATCTTATACTAGACTGATCCTATACTTCTTCCAGCTGTTCTTTGTGTGCAGCTGGTTTTATTGTAGAGAAGAACAAGCTGTGTACTCTGGACACAGTACGGTTTATTGCCTACACAACAACTGAAACTGAGTTTATAGCTCAGATTACAGCTTAGTTTCTTTTAGCAAGAACGTCTCGGATCACAAATTTCTGTCGTGAGTCTCTTCTCTTTTATTTGTTCTACGTCCTTAAACCTGTGTGGACAAATATCACGGAAATTCGCCAGGGAGGAGATCCCTGACCCGGTTCACGGTGTTGCAGACTCTGAGCGGTTGCTTGCGGCGACTGAAGCTCTGGAAAAGTGCGTCTTTCGCATCCACACAAGGCCTGAGGAGCACCACAAACATAAAAATTCCAACCCCAAAAACACACAGAATCGTCCCAATGTATTAAGCAAAAAATAATAATGCTGTTTAGACTTATCTCAACGACAGTTATAAACGATTACTCAATAATACTAACTCCTAAGGTATAGATGTTTCACAAAAGCCCTGAAATATCAACCAACGTATCTGTACGCTTACACCTTCCTCACGACGTTTTCTATGTGGTGGTTCCAGTTTAAGTTGTTTGTTATGGCAATCCCTGGGTACGTAAATTGAAGGGGATGACTGCTGTCAGCTACAGCGGGATATTATGCGGAATCAGCGATGAGGAATGAAAATGTGTACTTTACCAGGATTCGAACCCCGGATCTCCTGCGTACCTGACAGGTGCGTTAAGCACTGCGCCACCCGGGACTCGGCGGACTGTCTCTTCACGCCTCCCGGCCGATCCCTACGCCCACTACACTGTCGTCAGTCCCTAACCGTTTTACTGCCGTTCGCTAATCTGAGATTTCCACAGAAGGTCGGAGGTATTTGTGCAATCGCACTCAAGAAGGTGGATCCACTGCCCAGGTAGGCGTATCAGTTATATGGTTTCTGTTCTTCCAGACATGCAAGTAAGAATAAGGAGAAATGTCTGTGGTAGAAGTGTTACGATTCGACCAGCCTTCTGCGCTAAAGGTAAATCATGCATCGCTTGGCTGAACAGTAGAATGAACTCTAACATGTAAACTGAGATGCTAGAAACAGAATTGATTAGAATGTATGAGAACTTAGGGGACGAAAGTGTAATGTTAGAACAAGATAATGCATGTGTGTATGGTGCAGCTAGAAACAAAAAGTGCTTTATAAATAATGTTATCGATATCTAGCCATGACTTGCATGCAGCCCGGATTTAAAACCCACGAAAAACCTTTGTGGAATACTTGAAAGGCGTGTTTATCACAATGAAAGGCTATTTGAGACCGTATGTGAGCTGAAAAAGCAATACAAGAAGAATGGGCGACAATTTTACCACAAGAATTATAAACCGTAACGAAATCAGTGCCGAATAGAATGTCTCAGATATTTAGGAAGAACAGAGGATGCACAAAGTACTGACAATGCAGTAACACAATACGACTGCTAGCGCCTCTATACCAGTTTCTATCCACGAATTGCAAGCGCCTTATTTTGTTGCTCGTATTATGAGAGAAAGTTTGTAATCCGGTCATGATGTGTGAATGTCTTATATGTATCTACAAACTTCATAGCAAATTCGATACACGTATGCTTCAGACATTGTACTATTACATTCCTGGAACCCTGCTTTTATTCTGATTTACACTGCCGTATAAAAAGTATATGGTGGATTTTCCTAACGCAGGTAGGTGGGTGCTTAGACGAGCCGTCTATTCGGAATCAGAAAGGAACAGTTGTGCCATTTATCTATTAACCGCACTCTACGTGAGATAAGGCAGTCTTGTGTGCGTCCGGCTTTGCTACGGAGGCCTGGAAACACGATCAACGAGTTGCAGTGAGGGTTTTGACTGCTGAATGAGTGTCAGGAAGTCCAATTTGGGGTCGGATGACTGCTGTGAATAGCGAACACAGTATGTTAAGTGCGTGGGTGTGTGCATGGAGCAAACGACTTGGAGAAGATCGGGTATCATTGGAAGGCAGCAGTTCGCCAAGACCGGCCCATCGCGTCATTCTATCAATGCTGCGGTGGATGCTGCCGTCAGAAACGCTCAACGGCAGACGTTTAAAGACTTTCGGCTGAGTCAAGGTACCGCTCATGCCCTCACAACAGAGAAGCTGAGCAGAATGTCGACAGCACTGCAGCACATGAAACAGAGTCGCTATAAAGAATATCGTTTCCTGATTCGCACCATCGTGGGAGGTGAAATATGATGTCATCATTCTGAACAGGAGATGAAGTTTGAAAGACAAGAATGGAAGTACGTGGACTCGGAAGAAGTTCACAGGCCTTCATGCCAACTTGAAGACATCATGATGGCCTCTTCCTTTGAGAGCAATGGCCCACTGCTCATTGACTTTCTGGAACAGAGTGCCGCAGTTAACGAACAGCGGTACGAGGACACACTACAAAAACTGGAAAGCTCCAGCTAGTCCAAACGCCTAGGAATGTTGATTGACAGCGCCATTTTGTTGTAGGATAATGTCCGCCCACTTCTTGACTAGGTCGCTTCAGTCACGCTGCAGACGTTTCAGTGGGAAGCCGTTACACGTCCTCAGCTTAGTCTCGATCTTTCCTTCTGCGATAGCCATATTTTTGGCGCCCTGAAGAAAGACATTCGCGGCTCTCAATTTGTTTCCGACGTAAATGTGCACGCCTGAGTACATTCGTGTTTCCGTAGGCAACGCAAACATTTTCATATGAAAGCACTGACCATTTTGTATTACAGTGACATAAATGTATTATGGAGATTCCTTTTGAAATATTTAAGAGTTTACTTAATTTTTTTCTAAACATAGTTTATGAAAATTTCAGTGATCATAAAATTATATTTAAAATATTACGAAAACATTGCTCTTAACACCAGCCTAGAGCAGTTCGTGCTCCATGTCACCAGCTCCAGCAACCAGCAAAGGGTGACGCTCTGAGGCTGATCAAACTATAATTGATACTGGATCCGTTTTCAAAATAAAAAATTCTGTGCGATGTACATTGTTTCTGTTATATATTTAATCCTTGAGCAGTTGCGGCGATTGCCGGCTGGGGTGGCCGAGCGGCTCTAGGCGCTACAGTCTGGTACCGCGCGAACGCTACAGTCGCAGGTTCGAATCCTGCCTCGGGCATGGATCTGTGTGATGTCCTTAGGTTAGTTATGTTTAAGTAGCTCTACGTTCTAGGGGACTGATGACCTTAGAAGTTATGTCACATAGTGCTCAGAGCCATTTGAACCACTGTAAGTAAGCTGCTTAGGTTTTTATATTGGCAACGCCACGTAGCGCTCTGTATGAATATCACTGGCTGTGCTGTGTGCAGTCTGTGGCTGGTTGGAATTGTTGAGATACTCCCTATTGTAGTGGGCAGTTGGATGTGAACAGCGCATAGCGTTGCGCAGTTGGAGGTGAGCCGCCAGCAGTGGTGGATGTGGGGAGTGAGATGGCGGAGTTTTGAGAGCGGATGATCTGGACAGAGACAGTAAATTTGTAAGGCTGGATGTCATGAACTCCTATATATGTTATGACCTTTGAACACTATTAAGGTAAATACATTGTTTGTTCTATATCAAAATCTTTCATTTTCTAATTATGCCTAACAGTAGTTAGTGACTTCAGTAGTTAGAATCTTTTATTTAGCTGGCAGTATTGGCGCTCGCTGTATTGCAGTAGTTTGAGTAACGAAGATTTTTGTGAGGGAAGTGATTGACGAAAGGTATAGGTTATTGTCAGTCAGGGATATTCTTTTGTAGGGATTATTAAAAGTGAGATTGCGTTGCGCTAAGAATATTGTGTGTGAATTTAGTGATGATCAGAATAAGTAAAGCGAGAAATGTCTGAGTATCTTCAGTTCTGCTCAGCTGTTTGAAAAGCAAATAATGTGAGAGGTTTATCAGCACAGTCACTCGTAAGTTTTTCTGAGGAGACGTTTCATAAATTTTTCTAAGGGGACGTTTCATACCACTTTTTAGTTGCGGCGATTTTCATAACATGGCCTGGATCGCGGACTACTTAATATACATGTAAGGGACAGCTGTCTGTATGTTACCAAGGTAGACATGTATGAACAGAATTACACTTTAATCTTAGTTTAACTAAACAACGATAAGATGAACTTATATGAGTAAATCACGCTTTAATCAAACAGTAATAAAGTAAACTTTCGCAGTATCAATCTGCTGCGCATTCAAGTGTTAGCGCACAGTAGTGACGATCTCAGAGCGTTAAACAGCGCAGGTGCATCAGATCTCCGCAGAACACTTATTCGGTTTCTAATTACTTCGCAGGCATCTGCCTCATTATGGTGTTGTGCTGCTAGTTCGGAATCTGAGTCATGTTCTTTCACCGACCGTAAACTTTTTCTTATCTGGCTCGCTGTCTCTTTTTTATTACTACTGCTCACCTTAACGTACAACATCACGGCCTATAATTGCGTTAACTGAAGTAATAATGAAAGGATAGAAGCGGGTTCACAATTGTAAAAAAATAATGGAATGGTACAAAACAATTTTGGTTGTGGTTGGCGCACTTATACACATGCGAGCTCGCTCGAGGATTGACATTACTTTTCCCATCTGTCTCGTTTCCATTTGACTGGTCATTATATTACACGTTTACTACATTTTCAGACCCAAAGAAAAGACTGTAGATTATCTATGTTCGTCTTCATGCAATGTACTGTCTTACATGTAAACATTTCATCTGTGTAGAGCACAGCAAGCTAGTTGTGAGAGCGACATTCACTGTAGCTTGTGTTGTAGTATGGAAGGATTAACGTGACACCATGAAAACTGAGGACATGGTATTCCACCAACCGTCCCAGCAGCACAAGCTGAAAATAAAGCCGACTTGCAAAATGTGGTGTACTTTATGCCAAAGTGTGGAAAAGCTATTGTAACGATCATCGACGCAGTGTTACGCTTACCAGAGGTATATTCCATCGCCAAATGACATTCAACAATTAGTGACTGGAGCGTTGTTTGTAAGCAACGATCGAATCACCTGACACGTTCTGGCTGGCGACCGTAACCAGGCGGCCGCCATGCTTCTGGAGCCTCCAGTATCCGCTGGATAGCAATCATCGACTCAGTCCGCTACTCGCACGCCGCGGTCTGGAATATGGGTCGCCGTTACACCCCACTTCCGCGACACAGGCGGCGGCTACAAAGCATTGTCTACGCCGAGCCCAGTCATCCCGGTCTGCAGAAACGCAGCGCTAGCTTTAGCTGTCAGTCGCCGGTGTGATTCAGTGGCTGGTCAGCACGCTCACTCCCGGCAGCATGCGTTGTCTTCAGTGATGTCATCTACCCTACTCCGATACGAAGGTACTAGCGTCGACGCTGGGCTCCGTCACTGGGCGACGGCATGCTCCTCTAGACGTTCTAGGCAGCTGGAACAATACTGCGTTCTCATGAACACCCTCTGTCTTACTACAGCCACTTGAACTCCGAAGGACTGCGGTAGTCTTGCCAACCCATCAAACCTACAGTGCCCATGGGAGAGAGCCGTAAGGCACCCCGACAAACGCGAGGGACGCAACGGTTCCTCCACCAACCTGCTTTGAGGTCATTGTAGCCTAGGCTTCTACATTTGAATCGGACGAGCCATCGACGTGCCACATACAGGGCAACAGGCAGATTCCGTATTTCTAGATTTCCGGAAATCATTTAACGCGGTGCACCATTGTAGAAAGTGAAAGAATGTACGAGGATATGGAACAGGTTCACGGATTTCTGAATGGCTTGAAGACTTCTTAAGTTATTCAATGTAGTATATTGTCGTCGACGGCGAGTATTCTTCAGATACAAATGAATTGTCAGAGGTGTCTCAGTGAAGTGTGATAGCACCGCTGTTGTTCTGCATAAACATAAATGATTTGGCGGACAGGGTGGGTAGCAACCTGCGGTTGTTTGTTAATGGCGTTGCGGTGCGCAGTAAGATCTCTAAGTTGAGTGACTGTAGGAGAATACAAGACGACAGACAAAATTTCTATTTGGTGTGATGAGTGGCAGCTGCTTCTAAATGTAGAAAAACGTAAGTAAATGTGGATGAGAGCGAAAAACAAACTCGTAATATTCGGATACTGGATTATGGTGCCCTGCTTGACACAGTTACGTAGTTTAAACACCTGGGCGTAACGCTGCAAAGGGATATAAAATGGAACTAGCATGTAAGGGTTGTGGCAGGAAAGACGAATGGTCAACTTTGGTTCATTGGGAGAATTCTAGGCAAGTGGTTGATCTGTAAAGGAGACCGCATATAGGACGTCAGTGCAACCTATTCTCGAGTACTGCTTGAATGTTAGGGGTCCGTACAAAGTTGTATTACAAAAAGACATGCAATCAACTGAGATACGAGCTGCTAGATTTATTACTGGTAGGTTCGAAAAGCTTGTAAGTGTTGCGGAGACGCTTCAGTCACGGAAATGGGAATCCCTGGAGGGTAGGTGACGTTCTTTTCGAGGAACACTATGGCGAAAATTTAGAGAACCGGCATTTCAAGCTAACTGCAGAAAGATTCCGTTGCGTTCAACATACATTGCTCGTTAGGACCACGAATATAACATATGAAAAATTAGGGCTTATACGGAGGCATATAGACAGTCGTTTTTCCCTCGTTCTATTTGCGAGTAGAACAGGAAAGGAAATGACTAGTATTGGTACAGGGGTACCCTCCTCCCACGCACCGTAAAGCGGACTGTGGAGTATCGATGAAGATGTAAATGTAGGTCATGAATTTCCCGTATTTTATGAAACTACGAAGTTGTAATTAACTAGAAGAATGAGACTTCATGGTCTGCTACATTATGAAACAAATCCTGTGAGGTTCCGATAAAAAATCCAGAATTGTCATGTTAGAAACAAAACTAAAAGCTCATTTAAAAACGCATTTGAATCAGACAAATGAAGTATCGGTTGTCGTACTTCACACATGGACTATACTTGTCAACGTCGCAAACGAAATGTTGCTGCACGTCGAAGAAGATTTTCAGGATCGTGTAGTCTCCAGTGATGGACCGAGATTCCATCTAAGTGGAAATGTGAACACACATAACGTACGCATCTGGATGTCGTCAAATCCCCACGATCTGGCACAAGTGCAACGAGACTCGTTTAAACTGAATGTTTCTTGTACGACGTCCAGGTGAAATGATTGTGCGGCTTTCTTTTTCGGTGAGGCAACTGGTGTTGCTTATCTTGATGGTCTAGAAATATGGCTCGTTCCTCGATTGGAAGACGCTGAACCACAGAAATTTATTTGTCTGCAAGGGGCCAGATGACAGAGCTCGTTTCGTACCGTCTCCACGTCCATTGGATCTAGCTGCTTGTGATTTTTACCCTCAGGGTTTCATAGAGCATCTGGTGTGTGTGGCTCCCTACCAGTTCGTCTAGCCGACTTTGGAAACGGGTCTGAAGTAGTTGCTGCAACAGTTACTCCAGACGCACTGATCACGTTCCTGGAAGAACTCGCTATCAACTAGATGTGTGCTGTGTGACGAAATAATGCACGTATTGAACACTTGTAAGAAGAACTGTTTGAGATACTATCTCATATAACATGTTATTTATAATTGTGAGCTGAATACAAAGGAACCTAAAATCCCTTAAAACTCCGATATTCGTCTCAACACCTAGGATAAAGGCAAATCTTGAAATGTGTCATCTTGATGCCTAATTCCATTGGGAATGGTGTGAACCAAGACCGTATTATTATCAATATGTTTTGTAAAAATGGCAGCATCAGTTGTAAAAATTGAAATCCTTTATTTTCCACATCGGTCACACAGTGACTCAAATCGATCTGTAAAATAAAGGACTTCAATCTTTACAACCGATGCTGCCATTTATCCAAAATATGTTGATTACAATGTTGTATCGTTCCTTACTCCATGTAATTCCAAATCTGCATGAGATTATCAAAAATTTATTGGCAGATTCTGCGTGCCAGATTTGAACACGACGATTTCCCTATCAGTGTCATTATTATTAGCGTAATGATTAGGAGCACTGCATGACGAAGGGCAAGGTTCCAGGCTATGATCACAGTTCAGAATACAGTTTTAGTCTCTTTCCATGTTCTAAAACAGAGTCAGTCAGGAAACAACACCCCAGACCTTTGGCTAAAACCATTATCCATCATTTTCTTTATGTCTCAGTAATGTGTGTTAGAGGGGTTTTTGTGATGAACTCTGGGAATCAGGAACGACAGGTACCGGTGGAATTGAAGATGCTAGAGGGAGGCGTTTGCCTCTGTAACTTGGATGGTCTCTTAGTCTAGTCAAATGGCGATTCTTAGTGTAAATTTTTATAGAAGATTTTTTTTGACGAGCTTCCTATATGTATTCAACGGAACTGAACCAGTATCACCAAAATGACACCAAAATTTTTCCCCAGAAACGGGTCAAAATTGGGAAAAACGCAAGAAATCGGAGTTCTCTTTTTTTTCGGTTTTTCGCTTATAACTCGGAAATGAAACAATTTTCACCTAAGTTGACTACTTATGACAATACAGAGGCTACAATTTCCATGAAATTACGTTTGAGTGAAATTTTTCGACAGTCCAGCAGTATGGCGTCTAGTACGTGTTTAAGTTAGCGTAATTTCGGACGTCCCCACCAAAACCGAGCTCCTCATCCCTCATTACACTGTGATGTTCATGCAAACGGCAAAACAATAGCTTTCATGACTCCTATGATGAAAGTACGTCCAAATAATTTATGGAAATGACGTATCAATGTGGTCTTAGGTAATAAAAGTTATTGTGATATTCTAACATAATAATTTTGAAGAAATTTTTCAAAGAAGTTTCATCTTCTTTACGATACATGCGTCACTGCCCTCGTTTTTAATTGATTCGTTTGGAGAATGAGAGTATGTATGATTATGTAGCTAGAGTAAGTTAAAAGGGCGGTATGGTATGAGTTCTACGTAGAAGGAGACGCTAATGTCAATTTACATTACTTATTACATAGCAAATTTGTTTCAGTATTTGAAAGTTGCTTACTTAAAATGTTATACAGAAGCTCCATTAAAAAAAAAGAAAAAGAAACAAGTAACGTATGGATACTGTGGATAATCAAAATCTCATGTAAGTGAAAGAGAGAAATTTGTGTAAGCTCTACAGTAAATAATATCCGACATTACTTGTAGACTATAAAAGGTACTGCAGTGTTTCAAGCAATCAAAATGATGAGGATTATGTATGTCCTAAAAGAAATAAATAATGCAGATAATAAGATTAAAACTATATGGAACTTCATCAAATGTGTGAGTAAGTAAATGACGATGTTGTGACTGAAATTCACAACATCCAAGTACTTGTAACAATCAGATTCTAAATGTGGAAGTAAATATATTATTAAATGATTCAGTTGAAGAAGCAAGGTAAGATATTAACAATGCCAATCCTCAATACTTTAACCAACTAGAAGTAGTAACATTCACTGAAGTTAATACAACTACAAAAATTCCACAAACAATGCCACACGTGCAGTTGACACAATTACAGACATAGTTCTGGAAAGTTGTTCCAACTTAATGTGTAATACTCTTAGTGATATATGCCCCAGTGAATTTTTCCAAGCAGGCTGAAATACGTTATTGTCAAACCACTTCATAAGAAAGGTGACAAGGCAGACTTGAAGGTTATCACCCAGTTTCCTTACTGACATTTCCTTCCAAAATAGCAATGTACTCAAGAGTAATCACAGATTTAAATAGAAGCAAATTTGCTTAGCATATCTCAGTTTTGACTTCAGAAAGGTTAGTCGACTGGGAATGGTACTTCCCTCATCAAATAATAAAAGCTTTAAACAATAATACATTGCCAGCAGCATTTTTTTTAATCTTTCGAAGGTGTCTGATTGTGTAGATTATGTCACTCAGGTCTTATGGAACCCCAAGAATAACATCGGATTCTGGCCACGGAAACAAAATGGCTGGAACCAGACGATTCCTGGACCTCGTGCAACGCCGTTCATTGGGATTTTTAGTTTTTCCTATCCACAGTTGTATCTGTTGGTAGACTTGTTAGAATATGCTTCAAAGCTGCCTCTTTAGTTCGTGGCAGAGAAGCGGTATTGGCAGTTGTTCTTAATGTCGATTTCGTGCAGGAAATGAACATACTTCGTACGCCGCGATCTCAAAGTAGATCATTTTATAGTTGCAAGATGACCCATTTCAACGATCTTATGCTGCCACGATCTGGTCTAAGGGCAAAACATGAAGACAGTATGGGAGGGGAGTGGAGGGAGACTATGAGTCATTTAGCGGATTATACAGAGTAAGATATACAAAACTGCACGTACCTTATGGAACTTGTAAAATTGCCATGTTACATTACATGAGGTCAAACCTTGAACGGCAGTCCCCACGTATACACATATTGGTAAAAAACCGATTGATAAAATCCACACAGTTGATAGAAAGCACACAGTTGATAAAAACCTCGTACCATCAAGGCATGATGGCCGCGAACGTAACTCCCCCAAGCTTGCAACACAGCGCTACGCTACCGACGGAGTGTTATCATAGAGATGGCAGTCCCGCTCAACATTAGATGTTTCGCCACTAAATGGAACGTAGAGTACAAGCTAAATGATTACATGCTGTGGTTACAAGCAAAGAACAGCGGAGCACCAGGAATAAAGATTTTTCAAAGTGCCCTAAACCAAAAATAGGAATTTCATCTGTCCATTCACATAAAATCACCATGGGCTTATGTTCCATACAAAATCTGTAGTAATTACATACTGAGTGTTTACTGATAGCGAGAAAGTGATAGTGCTAATCAAAAAAATTCTTGTGTCCATAATTAATAAAGCACTAGTGCGACCACGAATGCTTCACCAGTCAGACCTGAAGGGATCCTGAAAATTATCACCAATGGAAAAAGAATGGGGGTTCGCAGGAGAGCTTCTGTAAAGTTTGGAAGGTAGGTAACTGGCAGAACTAAAGCTGTGAGTACCGCGCGTGAGTCGTGCTTCGGTAGCTCAGATGGTAGAGCACTTGCCCGCGAAAGGCAAAGGTCACGAGTTCGAGTCTCGGTCGGGCAGATAGTTTTAATCTGCCAGGAAGTTTCATATCAGCGCACACTCCGATGCAGAGTGAAAATCTCATTCTAATGGGGGTTATACTTTAGCACTGAACTGAGGCATGGAACAGACAATCAAGAACACAGGTATAGAAATGCTGTTGTGTACAAACTGCACTGCAGCCAGCGTGAAGCCATTTATGTTGGTCAGATGGGGAGATCTTGTTACGCCCGCTTTAGAGGACACACAAATGTACATAACAGAACTACCTTTGGGGGCCATCTTAGTGCGTAGCAAAAGGCTTAATATAACGGAAAACATACAAATTTACAGAAATAAAAATAGATATCCAGATCACGTTCTTAGTGACCAAGTAGATTCAGCTGACCATATTTCTTTAGGATTTTTGATAATGAATTAAGAGTTTAGGTAATCCACAGGAAGAGATGAATGGTTACTAAGTCCGTGGTTTATAAATGCAATACGTAACACAGACATGTGGGTGCTTATAGTAGAACAGCCTGTAGGTATCATGATATTACCCCCAAACCTCATAGGAAACCTATACCACGTGTAATTGTCATATTGTACAACGAACGATACCTTGCATCCAACGGGTGCTGCATATAACAGTCATTCGCTATTTCTTCGTCTAGTGCATTGTTTTGAAGCTTGGTCACCATTCATCCTCCAGGTCTGCAGATATAGTAAATTGTGCCTCATCCCTTAGCTATAATACTAATTACGAACCTAGGATTAAGCCCAGATACATGTTTTTCGTCATTGATGCTTGCTTAAATGTCCGAATTTGCAGTAATTCTGTCGGAGTTGTACAGTTGTTGATCGTTTAGAGGCAAATGGAACACTTCTCTTGCAACTTAGTTTCGGTGAACGAGGTTGTAGTCGACATTTTATTGTGCTCCCACCACAAAAATATCGTACGTAGGCTGCCAGAAATGGTGAGACATATGTGTAAGGACATTCGATTCTTGTATTAAACTGATGATGCAGGCTCTATAGGTCGGTATATAATCTATTGTTATCGACTTCTACGACGGTGGCACAACGCAACTAAGTCATCGCGTTAGTTGCCTAGCAAAGGCCGTACTGAAAAAATCCATATTGAAGTTCGTAGTTCTAATGGTTCGGTGTCATTTATGTTAATTCGAGAAGTATTCGATTGCGTGTCGTTCACAAACACGATCCGTCATTGAGTTTACATCGAATCCCTGAAGGAAATTGCTGCACAATGCAAAACATAACTTAATGATACTACGTAGCTAATGTCCACCTTCCGTAAACTTACCAGGCTGCCAATCAACTGAAGTGCTTCCGAAACATCATCGTCACAGTATGAGATACTACGGAATCGCTTGGAATGATCAAACTTGAAAAGAACAACAGAACGCCCATGCTACCAAGTAACACAGAACAAAATGAAGAAACTTTGAGGTAAGAGGAGGGCTTGTGGTGTGCATTCTGTAAGACCTTCGGTACACACACCATCAGATCATTTTACTTGTCGCTGTAACGAAGTAGGGGAGTGTGAGCAATATGTCTCGCTCTTATTGGAGCGTATTTATCTTCTGCCGTTAGGTCAGACGATAGAAATGCCACTTGCACGCTTAGAGCAGCAGAATGATGGTGACTAACTTTAAACAGAACTTGATGAATTTATTAAAATAAATTTATTAAAATAATAACAAGCATAAAAATTACTTAACTTGGTTCTGAATGCTATTTACAATTGACAGTCTGAAGTTCCTTTGGTATTGGTACGTTAATCTGATTCCCACACATATCTCTGATACTTGACAAAAGTGTCTATACATTTATCTTCATGGCTATGTACAGCAATATGGTAATCTTATTAGGTGCAGACTGAAACTTGACTATAGACTGGTACAGACAAATGTAGAACTCGTACAGACTGGTACAGACTAATGCAGACTGGTACAGACTAGTGCAGACTGGTACCGACTGGTGCAGCCAAATGCAGACTGACTAATCGGAGGTCTTTACACTCGTTATACCTCGCGCGTTCATGTATCACTGCGCGAGTGTTATCTGCGAGGAGAAAAGGTTCCACGTTAGCAGCAATCTCATTGGCTGCGTTACATATTAATACGCGGATCGGCGGAAGCAGAATTTGGTCCGTCTCTATGGCAGCACCATCTCGTAGTGCGGAGACGGACGAGCGCTGCGCCTGCGCTGTCGTGCTTAGCGGGGCGCGCTCTAGTGGGAAAGTTGTGTACTCGCTGACTACGCGGAACTATGTATACAACAGGGCTCGCAGATAGTTTCCAGCAGTAAATCATATATTAATCGCGACGTGATGATTATCAATTAGCAAGTGCTGTAAACATTCTTCCAGGAGTGCCAGTCCCGTAAGGTACGCAGGACAACATCTGTGGAATTTTGAAGGTAAGAGAGAGATACTGGCTGAAGTAAAACCGTGAGTGCGGGTGACGAGTCGTCCTTCGTTGGTTCAGCACTTGCCGGAGGAAGACAAAGGTTCTGGGTTCGAGTCTGCGTGCAGCATACAGTTTTGTTCATCCAGGAAGTTACATATCATAGCACATTCCGCTGGAGAGTGATACATCGATGTGTATGCACGAAAATTATTTAAGAGCATTATATTAGAATGGTATATGGCCTTTCCACGAGCTAAAACGCCGTTGTGGCAGATATTGTTGGAAACCTGCTTTTGTAGTTTCCTGTGTGACGTTTTCATGTGTGTGTCTGCGTTGTTGTTATATACGTTGACACCGAAGTATAGTGTCAAATTTCGAGACGCTTACTGGCTGTCAACTAAGGATAAAAACGCACATCAAACTTTTAGAATGAATCTACATAGACCAGTCAGACGGTTCTAAGAAAACACCTGACAATGTTCCGTGTGTTTTCGAGGGTGCTCAGTCGAAATTTTCGAAGTCCCACCAACATTTCGGCCCCTAAGTGTGTCACAAAATGGAAAAAAAACAAGCGAAAATTGGTCTTTTGTGAGTTTTTCGCATGTAACTCAGGAAACACACATTTTTCGGCAAATTTGACTCTTTGTGAAAGAAGGAGGATAAATTTCCTACGAAATACACCCTAATGAGTGTTCTGACGCGACTGATCGTATGGCGTGTAGTGCGTGTTGACGCTAGCATCATTTCAAATCTGAGCAGGTGTGTCATCTCAGGAATCCCATCCCATCTCCTCCGCGCCCTTACTGCACTTCCTTGCACATCTACTGCCGATTTTCGTCCTTCGGTAGCGTCACTATGTTACTGGAATGGTTGGTACTGCATCCTTGCCATATAGGAGGACTGAGATTGTTGTGAGATGACAGGTGATTTCCCCTCCTGAGAGGGCACCCACAGCTGTTTACGAGTTCACCCTCGAAAGGTTGGCTGGCTCTGAGCACTATGTGACTTAACTTCTGAGATCATCAGTCCCCTAGAACTAATTAAACCTAACTAACCTAAGGACATCACACACATCCATGCCCGAGGCAGGATTCGAACCTGCGACCGTAGTGGTCGCTCGGTTCCAGACTGTAGCGCCTAGATCCGCACGGCCACTCCGGCTGGCCTCGAAAGGTTGCTAAAAATCTATTTGCTGTCGATGAATTCAGTTTAGATGCATAAAATAGTCATAGAACATGACTTCAGTTGGGAAGTATGTTCTATGTGACGGTGTACCGGACGATAGGAGGAAAGTGCTGTCACGTAGGTCCAGAGTAGGGTTGAAGAATTTTCTGGAAGCAAGTGAGTAGAGAAAGCATGGTGCAGTTGCCCCTTTAAAGGGCAAAAGTGTAGTTAATATTCATTATCCATTTTGTGGCGGTGTTCGTAGCGACAAACAATTCGCTGTAGAAACGGCTTACGAAGTCACCGACACACTTTTAACAGCGGGCCGACCGGTCCGCTGGAACAGTGAACAGAAAGATGAAAACCCAAACACTCTGATTAAATAAAAGTCGATAATTATCTTTATTAACGAAGATACAGAAACACAGGGGTGAACTCCGTGTCTACAGAAATCTGTCTAGTTCGAGTCGGAGCGGCTAGGTCAGCGTCGGCTGACGACAAACAACAACTCTGCTGCGATGAACACACAACTGACTAGCAAGTACACAATTCGGTGGCGAGTGTACAACTGAGAGGCGAATACAGAACTGTCCTAGCGCTCGCGACTCCAGCGCTTAAGAAGCCAGAAGCCAGCGGTGGCGCGCGCAGACTTGCGGCGATTTCCTGTCTCGCTGGCGCTGCTTATGCGGACGGCGTCCGGACTTTGATACTGCCAACCTTTTGGCAGCGGGCTCGGGTGGCATTACTGGCTAGGATATAACAATCCATGTCGAAACTGCGTTTGAGAGTCAGGAACAATATCGGAAAAAGTAATAAAAAATTAAAGAGAACGATCGAGGGAGAAGATCCCACAAACGCAGCTTTGTGGAAATAGTCTTCAACACGGATGACTGAGGAGAAATTCTCCTCTAATTCGACGAACACGGACTGCTTAGTGTTGATGGCCACATTTGCCAAACCAGCCATAGCTTCCAAGCAATATGTGGAAGATACTGATACCTTGATTATCAACACACAATCTTCGGTCCCCACACATTCCACCGTCGTAGTTGTTGGTGAGAAGGTGGACCTTCTGGCCATTCTATCAGGCAACAGTCAACAAAGAAATGTATCATTGATGAAACCAGCGAAAGAAAAAATCCCACAGCAGTTTTACTCTCTTCAGGTAATTACTCATCACGCTAGAGGGAACACTTTGGTTTTGCATCTTGTCAGTGACAGTGACAGTACTTCTCTTTAAAATCAAGGCAAATGAAATGAATCGTTACACTCGAGAAAAACCCCGAACCGCAGCAGAATATACAAATATTTAAAGATTCCGATGCCGACAAAGAGGCCGTAATAGTGTATGGATAACGCATCAAGTTGTAATGAAATATTGTAAAATACAGATGCAGTTCTGCGAAGCGATCGGTGTGATTGGAAATGAACACTTCTTGCGTCACGATCGTAGCGTAGAAAATTTCAGTCTTCAAGATGAGTGATTTCAACAGTCTTATGCTGCCATCATCTGATCTAAGGTGAAAACATACAGATAATAAGGCAGAGGGGATGGAGGGAGACTACAATTCATTTCATAAATTATATAAAGTACACAAAATTAGATGAAACTTTGAAACTTAAGGAACTTGTTAAAAAATTATCGTGTAAATTTATATGAAGTGAAACAGTGAGAGGCAAACCCCCCCCCCCCACCCCGCCCCGTTATATGCCTTGATAAAAAGCACGCGGTTGATAAAATGAACTTTGACAAAATCCTCATACAATCCGTGCATGTTGGCGGAGAACCTGATTCTCACAAGTTTGGGGCACAGCACTACCCTGTTGACGGCGTGTTAACGCGAAGACGGCAGATGCGCTACGAAGTTATGTATCTTGCCTCTGGGTGGCGTGTGTAGTACATGCTAGGTAACCGATCACTTGCTGTGGTTACAAGTAATGAATAACGGTGCACCTTTTTAAAAAAGCAAGTGTTTCGAAGTTTCCGATATTACAATCAGGAGTTCCACCTGAACTTTATTATAAAACTACCAAGCCATATAAAATCTGCAGTATTTATGTACTGTATATACTTATTTACTGTGATAAAACAGTGATTTACGAAAAAAGTAAAAAAATACCCTATGTCCTCAATTAACAAAGCAGCACGATGTAAAAAGAAATCCGTACTGCTGCGAGCGCGAACTCTAATCGGTCAGACCTGGAGGGGTCCCGCGAATTATCAGTCATGGAAAAAGGGGGACGGGCGAAGGACGTGCGGAAAAGTCACTCGGTGCTGAAATCACTTCAGAAATAGTCTAAACAGACGGAGATGCGAGTCTCATTGGGTGCAAGGTCTCAACTACAGATACTATGTAAGTGCTATCTACCATAAAAAGTAATGTAGACGACTACAATTAAATTGAAGATACGACTGTGCCGTAATACTGAGCATGAGAATGCGTCTCAAGGCGCGTCGGTGATGTCTAGAATTCAGACTGACTTTGTAAAGATGGTGAGCAGGGGGGCATCTGGAATTGAGTACTGCTGTCTTCGCCGACGAGCCGACGAGTGCAGGAATTTTCTGAGGACTCACGACACTCGCAGACCAGCGTGGAGACGGCCGAGAGCGTTGCAGTATAACGATAGAATCCTCCGACTTACTTTACTGCCCCATAGACAACATTCTGGGAGTGGAATTTCATGAACACGTCCCTCCTTCTTTATGAATACCAACCATCATCTAGCGGAAACAAATCAACAGGGTGGAACTGACTGCGATATCTCTTGGCATTAATACGTGTTTGCGGCCAGTTAAAACTTTTGTTGTTTCGTTACAGAAAACCATGAACAAATCTAAATCTGCATCTACGTAATTACTCTGCTATTCACAATAAAGTGCCTGGCAGAGTGTTCAATGAACCACCTTCAAGCTGTCTCTTTACCGTTCCACTCACTAACGGCACGCGGGTAAACCGAGCACTTAAATTTTTCTGTGCGAGCCCTGATTTCTCTTATTTTATCGTGATGATCATTTCTCCCAATGTAGGTGGGTGCCAACAGAATGTTTTCGCAATCAGAGGAGAAAACGGGTGATTGAAATTTCATGAGAAGATCCAGTCGCAACGAAATATGCCTTTGTTTTACTGATTGCCACTCTAATTCGCGTATCATGTCTGTGACATTATCTACCCTATTTCGCGATAATACAAAACGAGCTGGCCTTCTTTGTACTTTTTCGGTGTCATCCCTCAGTCCCACCTGATGTGGATCCCACACCGCACAACAATACTCCTGAACAGGGCGGGCAAGCGTGGTGTAAGCCGTCTCTTTGGTAGACCTCTTGCACCTTCTAAGTGTTCTCCGAATGAATCGCAGTCTTTGGTTTTCTCTACCTACAATATTATCTATGTGATCGTTCCAATTTAGGTTATTTGCAATTGTAATCCCTAAGTATTTAGTTGAATTTACACTTTCTTGGGGAACGCCGGAAATTACTTCTGTTTTACTCGATGACTTTCTGTCTATTACTACGAACTGTGACCTTTCTCACAGGAAATCACGAATCCAGTCGCACGACTGAGGCAATACTCTGTATATACGCAGTTGGGTTAGAAGACGCTTGTGAGGAGCGGTGTCGAAAGCCTTCTGGAAATCTAAAAATATGGAATCAATTTGACATCCCCTGTAGAGAGCACTTATTACTTCATGAGCATAAAGAGCTAGTTGTGTTTCACAAGAACGATATTTTCTGAATCCGTGTTGACTACCTGTCAATAAATGGTTTTCTTCGAGATACTTCATAATGTTCGAATACAGTATATGTTCCAAAACCCTACTGCAAATCGACGTTAGTGATATAGGCTTGTAATTCAGCGGATTACTCCTACTTCCCTTTTTGGGTATTGGTGTGACTTGAGTAATTTTCCAGTCTTTAGGTACGGTCTTTCTGTGAGCGAGTGGTTGTATATAACTGCTACATATGGAGCTATTTTATCAGCATACTCTGAAAGGAACCTGTCTGGTATACAGAATGGACCGGAGGCCTTGCGTTTATTAAGTGATTTAAACTGCTTCTTACACCAAGGATATCTACTTCTATGATTCTCATCTTTTCTGTTGTTCTTGATTGGAATTCAGGAATATTTACTTCGTCTTCTTTGGTGAAGGAGTTTCGGAAAACCGTGTTTAATAACTCTGCTTTAGTGACACTATCATCAGTGACTTCACTGTTGTTATCGCGCAGTGAAGGTATTGATTGCGTCTTGCCACTCGTGTGCTTTACGTATGACCTGAATCTCTTTCGGTTTTCTGCCAGATTTCGAGACAGAATTTCGTTGTGGAAATTATTAAAGCATCTCGCATTGAAGTTCGCGCCATATTTCGAACTTCTGTAAAACTTCGCCAATTTTGAGGATTTGGCGTTCTTTTAAATTTGGCATGCTTTTTTCGTTGCCTCTGATTAATCAGGAGAAGCGACGTCGAGGATGTGACCGGAATAAGCTGCAACGCCGCGATCACTTCGTGAACAGCGTGTTAAAAGAGGATCCAAACAAAGGGCTGCAACACTACGGCACTGAATGTTTCCCAACAAGTGTTATCACTTCAGAAACGTTCAAAGATATAGAGTTTCCAATAGATTCCCTTTGCTTTGGTTATAGTTTCTTTATATTTCACAGTTAAGTTATTTTTTGGTTCTGTAGGAGATGTTCTTTCATTCTGTGCTCCCCTGAAATCTATGTCCACACACTTTCGCAGAAATGAAAAGCATTTTCTTGAGCGAGTCACATGTCATCACCCCTATCTAGAAGCTGTATGCTTGCACTCGTAGACCCTTAACTAAAACAAGCAAGGAAGACAACATAATTGTAGACCCCGGGCTATTTGTTTGTATCGCAGCAGCTAGACGACCGTTGTTAGATGTACAGGGCTATTACAAATGATTGAAGCGATTTCATAAATTCGCTGTAGCTCCATTCATTGACATATGGTCACAACACACTACAGATACGTAGAAAAACTCATAAAGTTTTGTTCGGCTGAAGCCGCACTTCAGGGTTCTGCCGCCAGAGCGCTCGAGAGCGCAGTGAGACAAAATGGCGACAGGAGCCGAGAAAGGGTATGTCGTGCTTGAAATGCACTAACATCAGTCAGTCATAACAGTGCAACGACACTTCAGGGCGTAGTTCAACAAAGATCCACCAACTGCTAACTCCATTCGGCGATGGTATGTGCAGATTAAAGCTTCTGGATGCCTCTGTAAGGGGAAATCAACGGGTCAGCCTGCAGTGAGCGAAGAAACGGTTGAAAGCGTGCGGGCAAGTTTCACGCGTAGCCCGCGGAAGTCGACGAATAAAGCAAGCAGGGAGAAAACGTATCACAGCCGACGGTTTGGAAAATCTTACGGAAAAGGCTAATGCAGAAGCCTTACCGTTTACAATTGCTACAAGCCCTGACACCCGATGACAAAGTCAAACGATTTGAATTTTCATGGAAGAGGATGCGTTCAGTGCGAAACTTGTTTTCAGTGATGAAGCAACATTTTTTCTTAATGGTGAAGGGAACAGACACAATGTGCGAATCTGGGCGGTAGAAAATCCTCACGCATTCGTGCAGCAAATTCGCAATGCACCAAAAGTTAACGTGTTTTGTGCAATCTCACGGTTTAAAGTTTACGGCCCCTTTTTCTTTTGCGAAAAAAAACGTTGCAGGACACGTGTATCTGGACATGCTGGAAAATTGGCTCATGCCACAACTGGAGACCGACAGCACCGACTTCATCTTTCAACAGGATGGTGCTCCACCGCACTTCCATCATTTATGTTCGGCATTTCTTAAAAAGGAGATTGGAAAACCGATGGATCGGTCGTGGTGGAGATCATGATCAGCAATTCATGTCATGGCCTCCACGCTCTCCCGACTTAACCCCATGCGATTTCTTTCTGTGGGGTTATGTGAAAGATTCAGCGTTTAAACCTCCTCTACCAAGAAACGTGCCAGAACTGCGAGCTCGCATTAACGATGCTTTCGAACTCATTGATGGGGACATGCTGCGCCGAGTGTGGGAGGAACTTGATTACTGGCTTGATGTCTGCCGAATCACTAAAGGGGCACATATCGAACTTTTGTGAATGCCTGAAAAAACTTTTTGAGTTTTTGTATGTGTGTGCAAAGCATTGTGAAAATGTCTCAAATAATAAAGTTATTGTAGAGCTGTGAAATCGCTTCAATCATTTGTAATAACCCTGTAGTTGTGAGAATGCACAGGCCAGCATCTACAGCAGCACCACGTGACGTCACTGCGGACAAACAAAGCGTAGAGGCACACCGCTGCTCGCTTTGCAAGGCGACATCGTGCCTGTCTAGTAGCGTGAATGTGATTGTTTTAAAATCACGAGCTACCGTTATAAGATGGAGAAACTTCCTGGCAGATTAAAACTGTGTGCCGGACCGAGACTCGAACTCGAGTTAGAGTCTCGGTGGGGCACACAGTTTTAATCTGCCAGGAACTTTCATATCAGCGCACACTCCGCTGCAGAGTGAAAATCTCATTCTGGATTATAAGATGGTGACTGCTGAGAAGAGCTCATGGCCGAACGCAGTAACGGCGAGTATGTAATGAACAGTAAAATCGACCTTAAACTTTCGCAGTCACGATGACTGACATCATACTGAGATATCATTGATGGGGGTTATGTCTGGAAAACGTTTTTGAAAACCTATGTAAATGATTCTGCTTTCAGCAGAAACTGATTTTTCTCCTAAACTGAGCAAGTATTAAACCTACGTTAACAACGAAAGAGACAAATAATCTGCTTTTCGCAGGATCTGACGTTGCTCTTAGATTAACCAAATATTGAGCAAACCTTAAAAATGAAATAAATAAATTATTTGACGTTAGATAGATGATAAAATTAAAATTGAAAACAGTCCTGATAGCAGTCTTGTTAAAATATTTTTTTATTGGAGTAAGTGACCGGTAACATGGGCGTCGAGGTTCGACGGAACTCATCTAGCCCTGTCCATCCACAGCTCTGCAGTCTGAAGATGACTATTCCATAGAGTCGAAACCGGTCGCTCACTCCAATAAAAAAATATTTTAACAACACTGCGATCAAGACTGTTTCAAATTTTAATTTTAACTACTTTTAAGATCACTGACTATGTTTTCAAAAATCTTAGATAGATGAGATTAACACAATGGGAGCACCACAATGGAAGGAAAAATGTATGGAAGCAACAGTATAAACATGTCCTTATCTGTGAAGCTCACTGATGCTAGTTTCAAAAAATTAAATTCCACATGGAGTTAGGCAGTAATTTATACTGCACATTCAGACACGTGAAAAGTGAACAGCTGAGATTTCGGACTGCGAGAACTCACCTCTGCTCCAAGACATGAGGATGCTGGTACAGCCACAGATTCCTAGCAGCTTCCGTCTCCCGCGGCCAGCGTCAGTGTCACTGGAACCTCTGTTTCCGTATTCCCAAAAAACTCCTTCTTCCTGTCCAAGTTCCAACCTCACAAAAATCACGATTGGAGGGCATAGCTATATACTGTTGCCAACTCAGCGGCCGAGAAGTACCAAAAAATTTTCTGAAGGGCTGAAAAAGGCAACAAATTTCACCCTCTTTGTATACACGAAGCACATTTAACTTTCACGAAATTTGTATTGGCCTGAAACCAAGCTATTTCCGATTGCCTAGTTCGTTCACGCCCTGCACTTGGCGGACCAGTGCTGTCTCACTGGATGAATGATAATTTTGGAGCGAAGCAGGACAGCCGCTTGAACTTTCTACCGGAAGCTGGGTCTCTGTCCTCAGAGCATCAATACAGAGCAGCCTGATTATGTACTCACATATCTCCAGCGGATGGCGGGTAAGCACACAAATTGTTGGAGTGTGGCGTGTTCAAACTGATGCTAAAGCTCTGTAATCCACCATGGACGACTGGTTGACATAATGAGATTTACCGACGTGCTCCACAGCTTCTAATAAACAAGGATTCTCTGCACGATATGAACCTCCCCTTTTCCACACGCACAGACTGACAGACCACCAACGTAAAAATGGAAAAATATGTTGTTCCTGGAATGAATCGATATTGCATCGCAATATGCGACTTCATGTGACAGAATAACATTAATTTCCGAAAACATGTATCGTGACATGGAAATGAATAACAACACATGGCACAACGGTTTTCAGCAGCATGGATGTTACACTGTAGTGGCAAACAAACATCAGGGGAAATCAAAGAGTGCGTTACAAGAAAGTATTTCACGACTGGCTGAACATTCACTTCATAACAGGGTCATGAAGACTACATTCAAGTGCATTGCAAATGTTACGTGAGGCCTACTGAAGAGGAACTGCGAGTTACATGACAAAATCCTGCATTTTTAAAATTTTCCTCAGATGACTTCTCAGAAACAGATCTTTCAGAATCAATTTGTATTGCTGATTCCGTAAGTTACCTTAATCGTCGAAAGTTTGATTATCTCCATACCGTATACGAGTAGCAGCATCCTCTCTTTGCACTGTTCGAATATCATTACTGCTACGTGAACGATTAACATTTGTTAATGGAATTCTTTCTGCCATTTCAATATCTTCCTCAGGTCCCGTATATAAAACACCTCCGTCGTATTGTATAGAGCCATGGTTGCCTGTGCTTAAATACTGATTTACCCAAGACATTTTGCTGACTACACTAAATAAATTATTACCACCTTTTATATACATTACGTTATCAAACAGCACGTGTCGGGCAACCTTTTGCTGGCGTGGGTGCTTGCTCAGATAATTGTCCTAAAAGGACAAATTATCTCGGCGGGACAATGACGCCGCCATCGCGACCTTGGGACCCCCGGGGGCCCCTTTTTTTTATCAGTTGCTGACCCTCGAATCATGAAACGACGCAGTCATGTTTCCATTCATGAAACGACGCAGTCATGTTTCAATTCATGAGGGTCAGCAACTGATAAAAAAAAGGGGCCCCCAGGGGTCCCAAGGTCGCGATGGCGGCGTCACTGTCCCGCCGAGATAATTTGTCCTTTTAGGACAATTATCTGAGCAAGCACAAACGCCAGCAAAAGGTTGCCCGACACGTGCTGTTTGATAACGTAATGTATATAAAAGGTGGTAATAATTTATTTAGTGTAGTCAGCAAAATGTCTTGGGTAAATCAGTATTTAAGCATGGGCAACCATGGCTCTATACAATACGATGGAGGTGTTTTATATCCGGGACCTGAGGAAGATATTGAAATGGCGGAAAGAATTCCATTAACAAATGTTAATCGTTCATGTAGCAGTAATGATATTCGAACTTCCGTTTATGATCTATGGCAGTTGTTTCCATAGGTGCATTTGCTGTAAATGCTGTAGGTTTTACATTAATACCCAGTATTTTCAAATTAATCCCAACACTTGTAATAATATTCTTATTTTGATTTAATGTTGCAAGTTCTGTATCACTTGAATTAGTGGGAAAAGCAATTCTAGAATTTCGTGCAATTACTTTTACAGAACAATGAACAATTCTACTACCATCAGGTAATAAAGCGAATTCAGAAGGTGTCATATACAAAAATGGCCTATCAACGGGAATTTCTGCCAAAGGAGTAACCATGCATACTACCTTTTCATGTTCAATCACTTTATATGCTAAACCATATGTGAAAAATCTATGTACTTTGCGATATCTTGTAATATTACCAGTATCTAATATAGAAGGAGCAGGTAACGGATCAACACGAGTATTAGGAGAATCACCCAGTACGTTAGCAGATGGTGCTCCAGTCACTGGTAACGTTTTTTTTTTTTCTTAGATCCACCAGATTGAGCTGCTGCAGCCTGACATTTGCATGAATCTACCTTCATTGGCGAACTCATACCTTCGTCACTATCAGAATAAGGTACTAAACATTGTGGTTCAGAATGTTGTTGTGTTTCTTCTGGTCCTTCTTCGTCTTCGTCTTCTTCGCTGTCTGATACCTCGTGGTCTACGTGATGTTCATTTACAGAACTTGTTCCAGTGGCTGAACCAGATGTTGTGTCGCGAGTTTTCACGAAATAAGGTAATATTACATTTTAAAGATTTAGGAAACTGAACGTCACATACGTATTAAAATTCAGTCACCTTCTACATTTTGTGACTCATTACTGTACGCATATAAGAAAAATATTATGAACAGTTACCTCATCAAAATTATGAGTACTCTGTTACAAATCAAGAACTAAAAAGCTTCAAGCTGAAGAGCTTGAAGCTTTTTAGTTCTTGATTTCCTTGCAGACTTCATCATAAGTACGTGATACGTATTTGCAGTTGGGAATATGGACAACTACCAGCTACATCGCAGAAAGACGATTGTGAAAATTTCTGTCCGATCTTGAACCCAGTCTTTCCACTTACAGCGAGCGGCTGCCTTACCATTAGGCAATGTACGAATGCTTCACGGCCAAAGCCAAACTTTCCAATGTCACCAACCATGTGTCTACAACCCGCGCTCGTACATGCATTGTGTATATTTCAGTACAGAGGAGACATCTTACTTGAAAATCGTTTGTCTAGTGCCGACGGATAAATACGATATTGCAGCACCTATGTTGTTCACATGTACGATGCATTGTTCCTCCAACATGCATGCATCTTCCCTTGTTCATCTTTTCCATATCTTTAATATACTAATGGAAACATTCTATCGTTCTTCATTATTATATTCCTGATTTTTGGCGAAGCGGTCGAAATATAAGTGTAGACTGTGCACTTTTATGCTCATGTTGCAACACAATTTCTTAAAGATTTCCAGCATTGTGCTCACACGGTTCTTTTTAATTTGAATGTTTTCAGTAATAGATCTGAAGCAGCCCATGCATATTTATCTCTAACATTCACTGTATTCTCTTTCTAGATAATTCAATTTGTAATTTATATGACCAACAAAAATTCCATTGTTGTTACTGAAAGGCGAAAGTACTAAAATGTTGCTTAAAGTAAGGTGTCCATCCTGTAGAAGTGACCTTAAAATTATAACAAGCACAATTTGATGAATAATGCTAGAAGCCGTAGTTATTTGTGGTCTCCAAGCGGTTCATGCAAAATTTTTTAGATCCTAGCTACGAAAATCTCAGATCTGATCAAACCTTTCCATTCCGATGCTTTTACTTTGCCCATACGGCCCAGTCGCGTGAGAAGTGGCGCATTATCGTGTACGCACTTTGCTATCCTAATAAAATTTCTATAATCGAAAAACCGGACAGATGGGAGTGGCACTTTTGCTCTCACGGTTCCGGATACTACTAACTATGAATATTGATAGCAAACTCAATTTAGTGTGGTTCAAGTTGCCTGGTGCAAGTGTGTCCTTTGCACGCCTCTTCTGTGACTTGAGTGTCCCTAACGTACCCCAGTTATCCAACCGGCGAAAGGGGACCTACAGTTTAACGTAGAATCCGAACCATATGTTGCTTATGGTGCCTCCTCGCGCCCTTGTCAGATGAAGGCTAGGTTAAAACGAAGACTGAAAAATGCGTGGTCCGGCCGAGATTCGATTCTGCGACCTCTTCAAGTACGGGCTCAATCGCTAGACCACGAGACCCTACATGTATATACGGTGAGCGTTAATTAAACCGACAAGCGGCAGGGACGGGTTTCTGGCTGGAAACAGAGGAAGAAATTGCCTGTGAACACGTGACCAGAAACGCTTCGTTGCCACATTAGCTGGCGCCGACGAATGAAAGTTCCTCTCAGCATGTGCCACGTGTTCCTTCTGTTCACGTCGGAAACAGGCCTAGATGGTGTATGTGTACGGCCAAGCGGATGGAAACAGTCGAGAGGCAGCGCAGACATACCAAAACAAGTATCCTCACAGACACCAATCACAACATTTGGGCGTTTGTGTCATCATGGGTCCTTTCAGACAAACGCACACGCAGGGAGGCGGAGGACCTTGCGTGCACCAGATTTGGTGGACCGTTTCCATCTGCTTGACCGGACACGAACACCATCTCGGCTTGTTCCAGACATGAATACCGGACCATTCTGCTGCTTATAGTATACTGCGTCAATCACACAGTCAGCGTTCCGGACACATGTTCATAGCAACACTTATTTTCCTCCACTTCCAGTCAAGAACCCATCCCTGCTGTATGTCGCTTTTATTAGGGTTCGCCTTGTGTAGATAGGTATAGGTTTTGTTAGTGAATATTCGAGTACCAAAATTAGCGACATATATGGCCGAATCTTTTGACTATGTTCACTTAGAAGCTTAAGCGTTTTACACCGTCAAGAGTCCGTAGACGTTAGGCTTGTTACCGCTACCCGTTAATGACAAAAAAGGGTTTTAACGGGTGGACGGACTCATAGACAGACGAACAAACGGCAAAAAATATGTGTTCTCGAAGACTTTTGCGGCGGCATGCCTGCATAAATTGTTCTCGGTTTTGAAGCCGTGTCAAGTCGAATAAATTCTCAAGCTTTTGATGGCTATCCCTGCTATCGTCGCCGACAATAAAACCATAGTCTGCCACGCCTATTCTTTTTGTGGAGGATTCAATACAGCGTCACCAGTTGATCACGATGTCTTTGTGGATGGTAAAGGTGTTCGATTCTACAATGATGTCATTCCAAGGACATCACAGGGCTACATGTTGAAGGTGTGGCGGTGGGACTTGAAGTCCCATACTACTCTCAGGCAGTGGAAGTTCAATCTGCAGGCAGTATGTGACATAACGACATTTGGTAACAACATTGGTGGTTTATGATGTTAGACACCTATCGAGTGGTCAATTCAACACTGAGGTTCCATTAGTGGCTATAACAGGGCTATCGTTAGCCATGGTCGGAATCTGATTCCTCAAGGATGGTGAGAGGAACAGGATGGCGGTGCCAGTGGCGGTGAGTCGTAGTGCCAATGTTTTGTAAGCCAGCGACCGTGTCGCGCAGGTCTTCCACTTTGTCACAGAGACGCCTGGCCTTCTCTCGCATGGACGTCTTCAGATTGACCATTTCCTCGTGGAGATTAACTACCCTCGTGAGGGGAGGGGCATGCAGGCTCCACCTTATCACCTTATCCTGCTGACGCTGGATCGTCTGCATCCGGGAGGCACTAACGATAGCCCATGCAATGGGGCCATAAGGGAGGGAAGGGTGGACAACCATCCAGTACAGCCGGAGCTTGGTTTCGAGGTTCACCTCCCTGCTGTTGAACACTGGGTACAAAGCTTTTATCTGATTGTATCATTTTTGGGTGACGTATTCTTCATGTTAGTGGAAGAGCAGTTTATCATCCATCTGGACACCTAGGTATCTGGTACCAGGTGTCCATGGGACCTGGACGCCTGCAGTAATGATGTTGCGGCGGAGGATGGGATGCCGTTTAGTGAAGTAGACTGCCGTAGTTCTGGTGGTATTGACTGTAACCTTGTTTGAACGACACCACGTCACTGTCGCGTCCACCTGCGTCTGGAGGTGAGCAGTTAGCTGGTCCGTGTTGCGACCGATTGTGTAGAGCGCCGTATCACCGCCGTATCACCGGCCGTGTGGGATGACTGGCATATCATTAACAAAAACTTTAAGAGGATGGGAGACAACAAAAAGGCTTGCGGGGTACCCATCGATATGTGACGTAAGCTGCAGCGTTGATCTTGCTGAGCAACCGAGAAGGTCCGATCGTGGAGGAAGCTATCCACGATATCCACGATCTACACATAGATGTAGGGTATGGTGGTCTGTGTCAGCATTTTGAACACAAGATTGTCCTGTCAGATGTTGTCATAAGCGCTTTGCACGTGTCTGCCACGCTTGCACGGTTTCCGCTTATATAGCCACAGTTTCGTCCTCTGGCACCAGTCAGAGAGGGCCGAAACGATGCGTGTGCCGCACGGAGTTTGGCAACTCAGAGATGCTCCGGCCCGCCGTAAGACCGAGGGGACGGCACCACGTGTGAAACTGCCGCTCCCGCCTCCTCAGAAGAATTAAGTATCCGTTCTTCCTCCCTTTCGACATAGAAAGTTCACTCCCAACAATTTTCCGATATCTTCCTTTACTTGTACCGTTAAACCTTGTTTCACGTCACATTTAAAGTTTCTACCTTAACAGCTAGTACACCATAGGTTTTAGTAAATGAGTTTACGAGTATTGAAATATGTAGTATAAATGGCCATATCTTTTGACTGCATTGAGCGGCAAGGTTTAATTTTTCACACCGTCGAGAGGCCGTAGGCCTTAGTGACATAGTTTTCAACTTGATACCTCTACTCATTCCAGATAAAAGCGAGTCTTTACTGACGGCCGTATCTTTTGATTATGTTGACTTTAAAGCTGAGATTTTTTGTACCGTCATGGGACTGTAGACCTTACGATTTGACATATATTTCAGCTTGATAACTCTACCCGTTTCTGAGAAAAAGCAGTTTTGAGAGCCGGACAGAAAAAAGGGACAGTCATATGGGGAACGAGAGATCTTATAAAGGTTCCGTTTTTACCGAACGAGCATCCAAATGTTAGATATGAACAGATATTTATTTGAAATCATCTTACGTTATGGAATCAGGTGTAATCTTTGGTAACTATGTACCGGGTGATCAAAAAGTCGGTATAAATTTGAAAACTTAATAAACCACGGAATAATGTAGATAGAGAGGTAAAAATTGACACACATGCTTGGAATGACATGGGGTTTTATTAGAACCGAAAAAAGTTAACAAAATGTCCGATAGATGGCGCTGGACAGCTAAACGTCAGTGACTGGGCATGACAATCGTGTATAAAAGGAGCTGTAGTGGGAGAGAGAGAGAATCAGGTGCGCCCACAGTCGCAGCATGTTGACGTTACCTGAAAAGGCGCTTTTAGTGAAGCTGTATTATCAGAATGGGGGATGTGCTAGTTCAGCGTTAAGATCCTATCGCCTTAGGAAGGGGATTCGAACTGGTAAAGGTCCGTTGGCAAATGCAGCTGTGGCGAGAATGATTTCCAAGTTCGAAGCCACGGGGTGTTTAGACGATAGACCCCGTAGTGGCCGACCGAGCACAAGTCGTAACGCTACTGAGACAGTTCAGGAAGAAATGGAGACTGTAGCGGGTTCGTCTATGCACGGGGAAGTCAGCGCTCGTGCGGTTGCACGTTGCACCGGCATTCCATAGACTACTGTTTGGTTAGCACTGAGGCGTACCCTCCGAAGCTATCCGTACAAAATCCATCGGCATCATGAACTGTTATCTGGCGCCTTAGTGAAGCGGAGCGCATTTGCGGTGTGGGCGTTTGAAAAGAAGGCGGAAGATGACGATTGGTTGAGTAACGTGTTGTGGAACGACGAAGCTCATTTCACGCTCCGAGGGTCTGTCAACGCCCACAACTGCAGAATTTGGGCTACCTAAAATCCTAGAACTGTCGTGGAAACTCAATTGCACGATGAGAAAGTCACGGTATGGGTTGGATTTACCACATCTACCGTTACCAGGCCTTTTTTCTTCTAGGAAATGCGTGATTCTGGTTTTGTAAATGCTACCGTGAGGGGTGAGAGGTACGCCGGTATGTTACAGAATCGCATCATCCCGAGCCTGGCTGATAAACACCTGCTGGAACGTACGATGTTTATGCAAGATGGCGCTCCACCTCATATTTCTAGATGTGTGAAAGGCCTCTTGCACGTATCGATTGGTGATGATCGGGTGCTCAGCCGCCACTTTCGTCATGCTTGGCCTCCTAGACCTCAGTCCCTGGGATTATTGGCTTTGGGGTTACCTGAAGTCGCAAGTGTATCGTGATCGACCGACATATCTAGGGATGATGAAAGACAACATCCGACGCCAATGCCTCACCATAACTTCGGACATGCTTTACAGTGCTGTTCATATCATTCCTCGACTACAGCTATTGTTGAGGAATGATGGTGGACATATTGAGCATTTCCTGTAAAGAACATCATCTTTGCATTGTCATACTTTGTTATGCTAATTATTGCTATTGTGATCAGATGAAGCGCCATCTGTAGGACATTTTTTGAACGTTTGTATTTTTTTGGTTCCATTAAAACCCCATGTCATTCCAAGCATGTGTGTCAATTTGTACCTCTCTATCTACATTATTCCGTGATTTATTCAGTTTTCAAATTTATACCGACTTTTTGATCACCCGGTATATCAGAACGAAGCGTTACATATTTGCTAAGCTGGCAAAAGTCATGAGATAGTGTTATGCCCATATAAAGGTGGGGGTAAAATCGCCTACACCAGACATAAAACGATAGTGCATTGGCGGAGCTATCATTTCTTCTCAGGTCATTCATGTGAAAAGTTTTCCGACGTGATTATGGCCACAAAACTGGAAATAACATACTTCCAACGGGGAATGGTAGTTGGCCAGCCGGAGTGGCCGAGCGGTTCTAGGCGCTTCAGTCCGCAACCGCCCGGCAGCTACGATCGCAGGATCGAATCCTGCCTCGGCCATGGATGTGTGTGATGTCCTTAGGCTGAAATGTATTTAGTACAGCGATGGCGAGGCGTGACAGAATCTCTGACCAGAGAGTTATTTATCGTTGCTAGTCTGCGCTTGACCGCGCGAGAGTTCAGTTGCATGTAGGGAGTCGGCAGTTGCAGTTGCGGTCGAGTTGCGAGAGCATGTAGTAGCGCGCGAGAGACAGTCGCTGTTGTGTGTGAGGAATCGGCGGGCGTCGACATGGGGCTCTGGTCAAGATTCAGGACGAGGTATACTTTTTAAATAAGGTAATGAAGCAGCATTGCGCACATCTGATAATGTAATGCATCTAAGTGTAATTAATTTGTTCAAGAATCGCCCCAATAATAATTTTGTTTTCAAACCAAGCATTTTAACAAAACAAACATTTTATTGAAAGAAAATTTCCCATGCATTTCCTTAAAGAAAAATTTCACTTAAGTTCAAAGAATTTTTGTGATGCATTTCCTCCAAGCTATCGCGAAAAATAAGAGCAGATGCAATTTTACTGACGTAAGAACAGGGCCTAAGATCGACACTTCGGTCTATTTGTGTTTTCATTGTCACTGAGATTTCATTTTTATTGAATTGACTTTCATTTTTGTGGGGAGCTTACACATGGCTCAGATTGCTAGTCCTCATTTAATTGTCATTGTCAATAAATTATTTTATTTGCTGGGAGGTTACACTAGGTTCTATTCTTGTTTACATTTAATTATTGTCTTTTAAATTTCTCTGGGGAGGTTACACTTGGCGACATCCAGCCAGGATCGTATTTCTTTGGGAATCTTCTAAGAAACAGTCAGATATCTGCTCTTATTTGCTTAAATATAATTAGCATTTGGCGCAACGCTTTTACTAATTTTGTGAATTTCTTTCCTCAGATCATCGGCAATTCTTTGCTCTGTTGTATTTGTGTTTGTTGCTTTTTGCGTTGTGCTTATTTCTTTTATGAATAATTTTGACTATTGTAAAAATGCCGCGAAAGACTGTGAATAGTGTATCGCGAAGTATTATGAACGAAATTACCGACTTAAACAACGTGACCGATAGTAATTGTGACACGCAGTGTAATGATGACAATCCTGCGTTCACTGACAATCAATGCGTTCCAACCACTAATGATGATTTTTGTCTTAATAATGAACAAACGAACTCAGTTATGTCCTCCGTTGATTTGACGACAATCGATGACGCGGGGCGCCCTATTGTAATGAGTGCTGCCCAGCTTAACACACCAGGTTTGAAATATTCAAGTAACGTACAGACAAATTTTTCTAACGAAAATGGACAGTGTACTGAAAGTACGAAGGATACATTTAATTCCGAAATAGCGACGCACAGTGGAGATTCGATAAGCAGACCTTTTTGTCAGTCACAGAATATCCAAATGGATACACAAAACGTGACAATTGCAGATACACCATCAAACAGCATAGATAAAAGAAATGCTAGTTTTGACTCGGATCCAATTATGGCAATGTTGCTACAATTTAGTGAAAATTTCAAACAGCTTAATGAAAATTTCAAACAACAAAATAAAAAATAGACAATAATAACGAAAATCTCAAACAACACTTAAATCAAAAATTAGACAACAATTCCAGTCAGTTAAATGAAAAATTAGACAACAATTCCAGACAGTTAAATGACAAATTAGACAACAATTCCAGACAGCTTAGCGAGCAGATTGTAGCCGTTGCCGCGCAGTGTCATGATACTAAGGAACAGTTAAGTGAGGAAACTGAGGCTTGTTCAAAGAAAAATAGCGAAGAAATTAGATCTGTTGCTCAAGAATTAAGGGAGATGCAAACAGCCACAACAGAAACACTTAGAGCGGAAATTAGTACAGTCGCTAAACAATGCTCTGAAAAAGCTACGCAATTACGCGGCTAGTTTAAAGCAATGACAGCAGAATTTTCGCGCACAATGGATGAAAAGATTGACGCGAAATTCGGCCAACAGAACACTCAGATTGACGAGCGTTTTAATCACCAGATACAAAACAGTGATACGCGTTTCCGCAAATTTATTCAGGATCAAAATAAAGTAAAACGTCAGGTAATGGAAACAGTCACTGCACAGAGACTGGAAGACAAACGTAAATTGTTCGCGAAAGCGAAGACATACGTAGATAACAATATTGTTACAGTGTCCGACGAAACTAATACCGTCAAACAGTCGAACACAGAATTACGTGACGAAATTTCCGATCTTAAATCAAAAACGGACACATACACAACAGATTTTCAAACAGTGACCGACAGACTCGAACAATTAGGACTAACACAGGATTCCGATGTCGTCAAAGCTGATGTTAAAAAAACTGAACGAAACTACACGTAAGTTGCAAAATCAGATTAATGCCTCTGATTCTAAAACCGATGATCAGGTAAAAATACTGACTGAAAAATGTGATGAATTGGCCAGTCGTATTGATGTTATCGAAAGTACTAATGACAATAAATGAGACGATACTGCACCGGTTTCATTTAATCAAACACCTGATTTTCAAAATCCACAGCAGACAATTAATGAGATCGATTCGTCTAATAACACGTTGCGTAGAAAATTGTCAAGTTTACAACAAGAAGTAACAGAGATGAAAAATATTTCAGTTAATAACATATCACAGCAGTCGCCACTTTGCGAACAATGGTCAGACTCACGCAGCGCGTATAATATGGGTAATCTACAGAGAGTGCGGGATTTAGATTCAGAACAGACACAACCAAATAGATGCTCTTACAACCATGAACCTGTTCCATCACACAGAGACGAAAATTTTGATTACAAACATTTTCTGTCAGTGAGAAAATTTAAAGTGTTTAAAACTGACAGAACACAGATTCACCCACTGGATTGGATACAACAGTTTAGCTTTGCTTTTCCACCGACTTGGCCTGTAACGCACAAACTTGAATTTATTTGCAGTTTTTTGAAAGGCGAACCGGCAACTCGTATGAGACCGATCGCGAGACAATGTTATTCAGTAAAAGATCTTCAGAATGCTTTTCTGTCAGTGTATTGGTCGAAGACGACACAGCGCGGAATTAAAGATCAGTTAATTAGCTTACCAAATTATGAGAACTCAAATTTTCCCAGTGTGACGCAATTTTTTGAGCATATGATCCAACAAAACCAGTATTTAAGTGAACCTTATAGTGAATCTGCACTTATACAATTATGCATTTCTAAATTGCCACGATCATTAAGAGTGTCACTTTTAACAGGTCAACAAAAAGACAACATTTCGGCATTCAGAGATGTGTTACAGCTCTTGGAGGTACAACAATCTGATTATTCCTTTGTAAACAAAAATTTTTCATATAATAACCAAGGTCAACAAACATACAGTAATTACGATCAGTCAAGTAATTTCTATAGTAAAAGTAACAGACGCTTTAGGCACGACAACTACCAGAACTTTAATAGCAGACAAAATTCTAATTATCAATATCGTCAAAATTTTCAGCAACAGGAACCACATTTTAGTAACAATAGACGTTTTCCACCACAACAGCATGATATTTAGCCGGTTGGAATACCTAACCAACAATGTAATGCACAAGGTCAACCTAACTTTAATGTTTCGCCGCGTGCACGTATGGTCCCAGATCCAACAAATAGTAACGCACGGCAGCAAAGGAACAACTACCTACAGAAAACACAGTATTTCAATTCCCATCGCAATGCACCGTATAGGAATGACTATCACGACAGACGTAAAAACGATGGACACAATTATCAGCGTACATATAATAACAGTCGGTCTTACCAACAGCAAAATCATCCGCAAGAACATATTCTCATGAATGAACCCGACAGTAGGTATCATCCAGAGCGTAACACGTCTGGAAGAAATGATAGAACAGTTCAAATAGTCGAAATGCCACAGAATCGTCCTGACAATAATAACACGTCAGATACAATTTGACTAAATACAGTACAGATCGCATCTTGCAGTAACACAAGCACTACTTTAGACACGCAGAATATTGTTCACGAAAATGTAATTACTTTTGACGATATCAGAGACACTCTTTTGCAGGAAAGACCAGTTGTTCAGAAAATCATTTCACATCCTGTCATCGAAATTAAAATAGGTTCATCGAAATTTTCAGCAGTAATCGATTCCGGATCACCTATGTCAGTTATAAATGAGGGGACTTTCAACGAGTGCAACAAAGAGAATACCTATCCTACATTACCTTTAGGCAAAACGAAAGTGAAAGGAGCAGTATCAAGTAAAGGTGTAGACGTTAAATTACAGACGCATTTATCATTTTGTATTGCGGATCACACATTTCACTCAAATTTTTGGATTGTTCCTTTATTGACAACAGACATTATTTTAGGTACGAATTTTCTGGTACAACACGACGCAGTGGTTCATTTTCAAAATTCCTATTTAATGTTGAAGGATGAAAATGTGCAACTGGCTTTAGAGTTTCAGCATTCTTTATCTGCGGAAGAACAAACAATTAATCGTACAGAGGTCATTTCCGCAACACGTAACATAGACTGTAATTCCACATTGTTCACTGATACGTACGTACATAACTATAACACTCCAGACGAAGCTCACTACGACGTAATACAGATGATTTCTGATAAAGTTAAACAAAGCAGTGCAAACACAGACGACGAACGCACGCAACTACGCAAAATTCTTTTACAGCAAGCTCCAGTTTTTGACAACATTCCTGGTGCTATGTCCGGATTTATGTATGAATTTCAAGTCAAACAGCACGATACATTTAAAGCTAAACATTATCCCATTCCGTATATCCATAGAGAACAAGTTAAGAAAGAATTGCAGGATATGCTTGACCAAGGAATTATTGAACCAGCAGTTAGTCCGTACATAAACCCGCTACATATTTTTAAGAAAAAAGATGGCTCACTTCGCCTCGTACTTGATTCACGTCACATTAATGACATTATTATTAACGAAACAGATCGACCACAGACATTAGAGGAACTTCTACAGAAATTTCACGGTACAGCTATTTATTCCACACTAGATTTGAAATCGGGATTTTGGCAAATTCAACTTCATCCGAATTGCAGAAAGTACACAGCTTTTCTCTGTTTTGGTGACTGTTATCAATTTTGTAAATTACCGTTCGGCTTAACTATTTCTTCTGCAGCTTTTATTCGCGGTTTGAACACAATACTTCCGACAGAACTTAAGGACAGAATTACGACGTACGTAGACGACATTCTTATCGCAGAAGCTAACTGGTCTGAACACAATATGATTCTTGAACAACTGTTGCAAACTTTTCATGCACAAGGACTCATAGTTAATCTCAGTAAATCGTACTTTGGTAAAACTTCTATAAAATTTCTTGGACACGTAATTTCAGCAGAAGGCATTGCGCCTGATCCGGAAAAACTTCAAGCTCTACGTGACATTACTGTTCCTACAATGAAGAAGCAATTACGCAGCTTTTTGGGCTTAATTAACTTTTTTCGTAAATTTATTCATCACTCTGCTTTAGACACACCTAGATTATGCCAATTAACAGTTAAAAATGGTATTTGGTCCTGGGATAAGCAAGCACATTCTGAATTTATGAACCTGAAACATGCTTTGTTGAATGCACCACTTTTATCGCACCCAGATATTACCAGAAATTTTTCCATTGCCACCGACAGTTCTAACACCGCTTTAGGCGTACATATTTTCCAGGAAATTGAAGAAGATGGCTCTACAGTAATTAAAAACATCCCATTTGCAAGCCGCATTCTGTCATCTGCTGAACGAAATTATTCCGTTACAGAATTGGAAACATTATGTGTTGTATGGGCTTTTACGAGATTTCGGCACTTTCTTTATGGCAGACATACCACCGTCTACATAGACCATAGAGCTATACAATTCTTACTTTCGGCTAAATTCACTCACGACAGATTAAGCAGATGGAAACTTTATTTACAGGAATTTAATTTTACGATTGTTCACATTCCCGGCACACAAAATGTTATAGCAGACGCACTATTGCGTTCTCTCAGCAGCAATCAGCAAAACGTAGCAACCAACTTCTGCAAAGCAAATTTCAGTGTCATGTACATTCAGCAAGTTGCATTTGAAAATTTTATTTCATCGTCATTACAGGACATAGCAAAAGAGCAAAATAAAGATAACATGTGGAAAGAAATTAAACACCTCTGGCAAAATAAGAATAATGTTACGATTAGAAACCATTACACTGTACGCAATGACATTCTGTTTCGCCGCTCTCATCCTGACAGCAACAATTGGTTATTATGCATTCCTGACGAACTGGTTAACAAATTAATCCGGTATACTCATTTAAGTTATGCACATTACGCAGCCAGAAAATGTTTTCTTATACTGAGACAGAACTGTAATTTTCCCAATATGGAGAAACGTATACGACGAGTTTTAGCGTCATGTAATATTCGCCAGAAAGCT
This sequence comes from Schistocerca piceifrons, assembly GCF_021461385.2. Classification (NCBI taxonomy): domain Eukaryota; kingdom Metazoa; phylum Arthropoda; class Insecta; order Orthoptera; family Acrididae; genus Schistocerca; species Schistocerca piceifrons. The sequence continues at coordinate 283,862,902 of NC_060143.1, forward strand.
AAGTCAGACACCACTTCACATATTCCTCCATTATATCCCATTGTACCTGTTAAATTAAGACATATGGCCGCAGTAGACATTTTTGGTCCAATTCCGAGAACTAACAGAGGTTTTTGCTACATCTTTGTCGCTGTTGAACTCACTTCAATATTTGTTACTTTCACTCCGTTACGCAAAGCTACTGCTAAAACCGTTTCGAAAGCATTTGTAAAACATTTTCTATTTCATGTAGGGCATGTGTTGAAAGTAATTTCTGACAATGGATCGCAATTTCGTTTTGCTACATGGACACGCATGTTACGAGCTAGAAACATTTCTCCGATCTATATATCTAGGTACCATGCTTCTTCGAACCCTTGTGAACGATTAATGAAAGAAATTGGTAAACTGTGTAGAATATACTGCCACAAAAGACATATTAACTGGGATACACACATATTATCCTTCCAAGATGTAATTAATTCCATACCAAACGAATCCACTATGCTATCTCCGTCGGCTATACTGAAAAATGCTGAACCACCTAACAAAATTAAAGAATTAGTAAACTTTCCTACATCTCGTCGATTACGACACCATGAAATAATTAACATTGCGCTAAACAACATCAAACGTGCCGCAGAGCGCCGAAGAAGACAGCGAAAACAGGTTTGTACACGCCGTGACTTTCACATTGGACAGAAGATATTAGTACGTACACACTATTTATCCAGCAGAATAAAAGGTAAGTGCAGTAAATTTGAACTTCTATACGCAGGTCCATATCGGATTCGCAGCATTCCTCACCCCAATGTTGTACACGTCGAAACTTTGGGAACCAGCAAAAGTAAGGCAACCACCATGTGTCGAACATTAAACCCTTTATTGAATGAAACCACTTTATGATTTAACGTGCTATGATGCCACTTATGACCACTTATGCAATTATATTTATGTGACTAATTATTGATGACTATCGTATATTTTCTTGGCAAGTGCCCGGCAAGGTAAGGTTAGCAGGTCGCTCTTCTTGTCGTTACACATCAGACCGTGCATATTTTCCAGATGAACTTACACATTTTATGACCACTTATGCAATTAAATTTATGTGACTAATTATTGATGACTATCGTATTTTTTCTTGGCAAGTGCCCGGCAAGGTAAGGTTAGCAGGTCGCTCTTCTTGTCGTTACACATCAGACCGTGCATATTTTCCAGATGAACTTACACATTCTATGACCACTTATGCAATTATATTTATGTGACTAATTATTGAGGGACTATCGTATTTTTTCTTGGCAAGTGCCCGGCAAGGTAAGGTTAGCAGGTCGCTCCTCTTGTCTTTACACATCAGACCGTGAATATTTTTCCAGACAAACTTACGTATTTTATGAATAATTATGCAGTTCTATGTAGTGACGTATTAATTTTATCAAATTCTCTCTCCATTAAAGTCTTTAATTCTCTCCTCTATTAACTACACTACATACAAGCTGAACACAACGAACGTCACATTTTGTCTTTCTTATGTATGTACGATTGTTTTCATGTTTTGTTTGTACGCACTGTGAAATAGTTAAGGTATAGCACACACCAGTTGACTTTGACATTTTTTGCGCTATGATATCTCAACATCGTGACTGTTTTACATTTTTCTTTTTTTGCTGCTGCATTGTGATATTCTCAGTACATTTTTGCCTTTGAACACTGTCTATGCTTTTGACATATTACGTTTTCTGTCATGTTATGCTGTATGCTTAATTATGTCACCATAAACCAGTCATTATTTAGTGGGTATATGATTTAAATGCAAGACATTAATCTTTGTTCATCAATTTCAGAAAGAAATAACGTGTAAAGGAAATAAATTAAACAGAAATGGGAATTTCAACTACGGAATAGACGAAAGAAGATACAAAAACCTTATGAGGAAGAGTAAATGGATCAGAATTAACAAGCATTAACAAGAATATACTATACACATCGTAGAATAGCAGTCTTAACTAATTTTTTCTTTCAGAATACAAGGCGATTGATGCAGGCTGTCAGACAGAACTACACATCTTAGGTTTAGTGATGAAATATGCTAGAGATAAGGAATAGTTGTGTAATGTGTAATGAAGTGATTTTTTGCAGATGATAATGAATGCTGATGAAGAGTAATGATGAAGAATATGCTACTATGGATAATGAAGTTTTTCTTTACAGGTGATGATAATAATGAAGTTATGATAATATGGATAATGAAGTGATGGATAATGAAGTTTTTCTTTACAGATGAGGATGATGTTGAAGTTTATGTATTTATGCTGTGTAGTTATTTAAGTATTTGTTGCAGTTTGTTTTGACAGTATGTTTTATATCGTATGGTATGATGACTGAAGGTTTTGGAAAGGACAGCTATGGAACACATTTTTTATACACATTTCACTACCTGTTAATTCGAAGTTCACTGCTTTTCAGCATAGTATGCGTTTCTTCTTTCAGCTCAATAATCCATTTTGTATTTTTTCCAGGAGAAGCCTTTCATGATACTTACTAAACTTGTTACTTATTAAACCTATACTGGTACTTGCATTTTTTTTACCCAGTTGTGTCACAACCTTGCTACAGCTGACTCATGACGAATGACGTTACACATTTTTCATTTACAGGAACAACCTAGAAGCAAATTTTTTTCTTTTTCTCTTCTTGCTTTCCCTTGTAATTACCCAAAGCAATGCATTGCTAACAAAAAAAAGTGTGTACCACCAGTTCCAAATAATGCTACCCATTTAAGAGAGTTCGGAATAATACTGAATGATGAACAATGTTTTGTACTATTCAATACTTGCTGGCCACTGAGTGCCAATAATTAGTGTAACTAAATGAATTATGTTAATACTATACAATTGATTTGCTCCTGTTTTCAATGATGACTTTTGATGTTTTGTAACTGGCCACTGAGTGCCAATAATTAGTGTAACTAAATGAATTATGTTAATACTATGCCATTCATTAGCTCCTGTTATCAATTATGACTTTTGATGTTTTGTAACAGGCCAATGACTGCCAATAATTAAAAATGTTGTACTATTCAATACTTGCTGGCCAATGAGTGCCAATAATTAGTATAACTAAATGAATTATGTTAATGCTATGCCAATAATTGACTCTCCTTTTCAATGATGACTTCTGATGGTTTATAATTGGCCAATAAGTGCCAATGTTCACTATAATCAGTTAATTTTATGAACATTATTCTGTCATACTAAATATGCTTTGTAACTGGCCAAGGATTGCCACTGTTTATAGTAATACGATTACCCATGATGCCAATAATTGCTATAATCAGTTAATTTTATGAACATTATTCTGTAATACTAAATACATGGTACAGAAATGTTCAATAACTGGGCTATGAATGCCGCAAACTACTACTGTAATTCTCAATGAAGACTACTATGTGACCTAATGTCCTTCACCTTCTGAGCTAACTACCCTGAATTACTGCAATATCCACTTGTCCTGTCCATCCTCATGATCATGGAGCACTATATTTGGTTTTTGCACTAATTCTACGTTGGTGTGCCTTGTAAGAGCGTGGTGTTGACACGACATGCTGTCCACCACCGTCAGCGATGAAGACGTTATTATGGTCCCACTGTTTGGTGTACCTGATGTACTGCCAAAATGATTACAGGGAATATTACTACGACATTTCAGTGTCTTGGATACGCTGATAAATACTTCTGGGAAAAGAACTGCAAATTGTCTCACTTGGTGTTGTATTTCTGTGGAAAGATATGGACTTTCAGTGCAGCTGCGTGCAACCTAAGTGCTACAACCATGACGCAATCCTTCCTATCCCTTCCCTAATTCTTGTAAAATGAAAAAGTCACATACAGTGCGTGTGCACTTCCTTTCATTTGTTAGTAAGATCAGTTATCCTGAAATTACTAAAGACTTCTATAGTGCATGTGCACTTTATTACACTCCTTGATTTGTTTGTTTGTTGTAGAAAAATACTAGAGTGTACTACAGTGCGTGTGCACTTTTGTCATTTGTCAATATGATTTGTTCTCATTAGGTTTATTTGTCGTAAAAATATTAGAGAGTTTTTCAGTGCGTGTGCACTTTATGCCATTTGTACTCATTACGTATATATTTTGTGGTTTTCTGATATGTTCTGTACTACAGTGCGTGTGCACTTTTGCCATTTATTAATACATTTTGTGATTTGCTGATATATTCTCAACTGCAGTGCATATGCACTGATGTCACTTGTCAAAATGATTTTTTACCATTGCGTTTTTTTGTTATGAAAATGCTAAAGAGTTTTTCAGTGCATGTACACTTATGTCATGTGTTAATATGTTTTGTGTGCACTTATGTCATATGTTCTGTACTCATTGCCATTGTCTGAAATGTTTTGTACTCGGTGCATGTGCACCACATTTAATTCATGTACTACATCTGAATATTCTGTAAATTGTAAAAGTTAATTAATTAAGAAAAAATTTGTTGCTCATGGCAAGTCCAAATGACTCACCATCGCTGCCAAAATTTTGCCCCCCCAGTGGAGGGTTATGAAACGCGTATGTATTTAGTACAGCGATGGCCAGTCATGACAGAATCTCTGACCAGAGAGTTATTTATCGTTGCTAGTCTGCGCTTGACCGCGCGAGAGTTCAGTTGCATGTAGGGAGTCGGCAGTTGCAGTTGCGGTCGAGTTGCGAGAGCATGTAGTAACGCGCGAGAGACAGTCGCTGTTGTGTGTGAGGAGTCGACGGGCGTCGGCATGGGGCCCTGGTCAAGATTCAGGACGAGGTATATTTTTTAAATAAGGTAATGAAGCAGCATTGCGCACATCTGATAATGTAATGCATCTTAATGTAGTTAATTTGTTCAAGAATCGCCCCAATAATAATTTTGTTTTCAAACCAAGCATTTTAACAAAACAAACATTTTATTGAAAGAAAATTTCCCATGCATTTCCTTAAAGAAAAAATTTACTTAAGTTCAAAGAATTTTTGCGATGCATTTCCTCCAAGCTATGGCGAAAAATAAGAGCAGATGCAATTTTACTGGGGTAAGAACAGGGCCTAAGATCGACATTTCAGTCTATTTACGTTTTCATTGTCACTGAGATTTCTTTTTTATTGAATTGACTTTCATTTTTGTGGGGAGCTTACACATGTCTCAGATTGCTAGTTCTCATTTAATTGTCATTGTCAATAAATTATTTTATTTTCTGGGAGGCTACGCTAGGTTATATTCTCGTTAACATTCAAAAATTGTCCTTCAAATTTCTCTGGGGAGATTACAAGGTTAGTTAGGTTGAAGTAGTTCTAAGTTCCAGGGGACTGATGACCTCAGATGTTAAGTCCCATAGTACTCACAGCCATTTGAATCGTTTTTTTTTTTTTTTTTTAATGGTAGTTGGAGCTAGACGCATAGGACACTCAATTTCGGGACATCATTAGGGAAGTTAATATTCCGAGATCCAGTGTGTCAGGAGTGTGTCGAGAATATGAAGTATCAGGTATTACCATTCACTACGAACGATACAGTAGACTACGGCCTTCACTTAACGACCGAGAGGAGCGACATTTGCGTAGAATTGTCAATTCTAAGACAAAAACCACAATTCGAGGAATAACCGCAGAAATCTGTGTAGGACGTACGGCAAGCGTATGCGTTGGGACGACTGGAAAACTGTCGCCTTGTCAGATCAGTCCCGATTTCAGTTGGTAACAGCGGATGGTCGAGTTCGAGTAGTCAGTCGTCTGACTGGTTTGACGCGGCCAGCTACGAATCTTCTTCTGTGCCAACCTCTTCATCTCAGAGTAATATCCACAACCAACGTCCCCAATAATTTGGTGGAGGTGTTCCAATCCTGGTCTTCCCCTACAGTTTTTACCCTCTACTGCTCCATCTAAAACCATGGAAACAATTGCGTGACATCTCAAAGCATCTCCCATCATCTTGCCACAACTTTTTGTGAGTGCGTTCCACCTATTCCTTTCCTCGTAAGTTATTCCTTATCTTAGCAGTGCACCTAATTTTTAAATTTCTTCTGTAGCACCAAATCTCAAGTGTTTCCATTCTCTTCTGTTCTGGTTTTCCCGCAGTCAATGTTAAGATATATGTTTGATACTAGCAAACTTCTGTTGCAGTGGAATGCCCGTTTTGCTAGTGCTAGTGCACATTTTATGTCCTCCTTGCTCCGTTCGTCTTGCGTTACTTTGATGCCTAGCTATAATTTCTTGACTTCGTATACTTAGTGATCCGCAATTCTGATGTTAAATTTCTCACTATTCTTAGTTTTGCTCCTTGTAATTTCTTCCGTCTTTCCTCGATTTACTCTCAATCCCTACTATATACCCATTACACTGTTCATTCCGAACAGCAGATTCTGCACTACTTCTTCATTTTCACGAAGAAGATAAGGTCATCAACGAATCTTATAAATCGTAACCCTTCACCCTGAATTTTCACACCGTATCTGAGTCCTTTTTTTCCGTGATTGTTTCTTCAGTGAACAGTTTGAAGAGCAGTTTGAAGAGCAGGTGTGAAAGACTAAATCACCGTCTTACACAAACTTTAATCTTTGCACTTCGTTTTTGGTTTCTCGTCCAGTTTGGTGAACGACAGTGCGATCTGTCACCGAAACGCAATTGTTCGCAACTGTTTGCAGAACATTCTGGACAGTTATAGCTAACCATCTCGCTATCCATCTACAGGATACTTGACATAATCGAGAGCTCAGTTCATGCACAATATCCAGCACCGAAAGCACTTTCGCACTTATGGACGGCTATAGAGGCAGCATGTCTCAATATTTCTGAAAGAGACGTTCAACGATTTGTTGAGTCCGTGCTACATCCAGCTACTGCCAAAGGAGGGCCGAGATGATATTAGGAGATATCCCATGACTTTTGTAACTCCAGTGTATTGTATGGACTACCCGAGTAGCCGGCGTTATCGGGTTATGTATTTATTCCGATCTTCTACTAGTATGTCTCTTGCTAGCCACTCTCTCTTTCCATCTCCTCCTCACCCTCTTTTGTCCGTGTGCTCCTCCTCCGTCTATCTCCCCCTTCCCCTCTGCCATCTCCTTCGACCCCTCGAATTCCACCTCCCCCTCCCCTCTATTTGTCCGTCTCCTTCCCCCCATCCCCTGCCAACTCCTCCTCCCCCTCTCGTTCTTCAGCTCCTCTTCTGTCCTCTGTCTCTACATCTCCTCCTCTTCCCTTTCTCAGTGCACTTCCTCTTCCTCCTCTCACTGTCCATCTCTACCTCCCCCTGTCTGTATGTCCATACCCTCCTGTTTTCTTTGTATCTCCTTCCCTCCCGCCTTTCTGATTTCCTCCTTTACCAGTATGTGTCCTTCTCAATCTGCCCCTCCCTGTCTGTCCACATCCCTCCCAACTCCACGTTATAAGTAAGTGGCTCTGAGCACTATGCGACTTAACTTCTGAGGTCATCAGTCGCCTAGAACTTAGAACTAATTAAACCTAACTAACCTAAGGACATCACACACATCCATGCCCGAGGCAGGATTCGAACCTGCGACCGTAGCGGCCACGCGGTTCCAGACTGAAATGCCTTTAACCGCACGGCCACACCGGCCGGCATATAAGTAAGTCGCACGCCAATAGGAGCCCGGTGGTTCTTACCTTCACCGTATTTCTTTGCGGGTCGTAAGTAGTATGTGGACGACATTAGACTGTAATCGTTCTAGGAGGTTAGGATCGGCTTTTTATTCGTGCCATTGCCTAAAAACCTACATTACATATATACAGAGCGAGTCACTAACTATTGCCATCAAGAATAACTCCGAAATTATAGCAGGAGCTGAAAAGTTTGTGGAACAACAGTTGCATGGGAAAACGGAGGCCATAATACGACGTTGGTTTTTTGTTGCTATATGGGGTTGCTTCAGAGATATGAAGGTCAGCTTTGCTTTTTTTAAATGGGGTGCTATAGTTTGGTATCGAGACGAATCCAATGATGTGTAATAGTAAGGTCTTTGAAGGTCAACGAATGTCACAAAGGTGGCATGAACGTCGATTTACAGAAGATGTTCGAAGTGATGAACATTGGTATCAGTGCAGAGCTGCAATCTTCTTATTATCTGTGTGTTATTCCTTACCACATCAGCAAATCCTCCACGTCCAATCTAACGATATGAGAATTGTCTCTGCTGCTCATTTCTAACCATCAGCGGAAAATGTGCCGAACACCCATCGTGTTGATACCACTTTTTGTTCTTTGATTCTAAAGGTATTTCTTCCAATAACAGACTTAATGTTTCTTGCAGGAATGTGGTGTACTTCCTACCATTATGATTTTCTTCGATAAAACACGGGCCTATAATTCTGTCCCCCAGAATCCCACACCATACATTCACCGACCATGGTTTTTGGACTGCAACTTGCCGCAGCCAACATGGATTTTCAGTTGCAAAATAATGCATGTTATGCAAATAACTCTGAATCTGATATTGAGCTCATCGGCAGAACTCTAAGCGACCCATACAAGCCGTTCCAGTTAAGTGCTGGTGGAGACTGATATAGTAAGGATGATATTTATGGCGATGCAGAACACGAACAATCCTACTCTGGGTCTTGCCAGATTCCCTTGCGATTTGACGCGAACTAACACAAGGATCTCGAACCACAGTGGCAAGAGTACCAATTTCCGTTTCCTCGTTAGTAACTTTCCTTTGCTGGATTTGTTTCCGATGCGTTAAAGATCCACTTGTTCTCAATTTATCATACACATATTTAAACGTACGACGTGCAGGGTGAGTACGTTGAGGGTAACTTTCAGCGTAGAAGTCTCTAGCTCTCACTGAATTTCAATGGCATTCTCCGTAAATGAGAAGCATATCCACTTGTTCTTCGAAGGAATACATCGTTCACATTCCTTTGATTCGATGATACGAGTCTTACCGTTCCTATTAAAGTTGTATTGTGAAACCGTCGAATGGATTTAAATGTCAATGGTACGTTACATGGACACGCCGTATTCCGCGAATATTTACTGTTTGCATAATATACGAGAGAGAATTGTCAGAGCGTGAGCTTCGCTAAGTGCTGAAGTGATAAGGAATACCGGTCAATCCACGATAATAAGACTGCAGCACTGCATTCACACCAATGGTCATTACTTCGAACACCTTATGTAAATGGGCGTTCATTCCACCTTTTTGACCTTCGCTGACCTTCAAAGACGTTATTGTTACACATCATTGGATACGTCTCGATAGCCGCTATCAGAAAATAAGTACCAAACTATAACATCACATTTAGAAAAGAAAAGTTGATCTTCATATATCTGAAGCGACCCCACCTAGCAACAAAAAAACAGCGTAATATTATGGCCCCCGTTGTCCCGTGCTACGTTTTTTCTACAAAGTTTTCACCTGCTATCATACTTTCGGAGTTATTCTAGGTGACAATAGTTAGTGACTCACCTGTATATCACATATCTTTAAAATATTTCGTACATTTTGTGCACAAATTTCTCCTTTATCTCTAGTGAATTTCGCCCTGCAGTTTCATTTTCACACAGTTCGCTGTTTATAACGTCGTATCTAGTGATCTGTGGGACGTACTGATACGAAACAGAAGTCATACCCGGTGTTCCGCAGGAAAGTGTTGTGGCCGTCTGCTGTTACTGATCTACGTCAAGGATTTAGAGAATATTTTGAGGAGCCCTCTTAGATTGTTTGCAGATCTTGTCATTACCGTCTTGTAAAATTACCTGATCATAACCAAGTGCGAAACATTTTAGACATGTTATCTGTATGGTGTGAAAAGTGATATGTGACTCTGAATAATGAGAAGCGGGATATCATCCACATCAGTACTAAAAGTAGTCCCATGAATTTCGGTTACACGGTAAATCACACAAATCTAACTGCTGTGAATGCGACTAATTAATTAGGTGTTACAATTATAAATAACAAATACTGTTGTGGAGAAAGCGTAGCAAATACTGCGATTTATTGGAAGGCAGAAAAAGCAATAGGTCTACTAAAGAGAGTGCCTACACTACATTTTTCCCCCCTCTTCAGGAGAAATGGTGCACAGAGTGGGATCCGCACCAGGCAGGGCTGATGGAGGACATCGAAAAAGTTCAAAGAGGAGCAGCTCGCCATACATGACGTGGCAGCTGTCCGCGCATCTTGATGCTTATGGCGTCACATCTCCTGAATTATATGTCTTACAGTGATGTAATTTTGCTGCTACATTCAGTGGTATATGGGGAAGATGTCTGCAAAGTGACTGGCGAATACAGTTAATAAATAGTAAAGAAGTAATAAATTGAAACATTACGCTTCATGTGATAGTTTTAGTAAATGAACAGCGATAAACGTTTTTCCTTTTGTAATATTGTGGAGGTTGTCACAGAGCAAAGGTTTCGTGAATGTTTGAAATTACGCGTAATTTTTGTTGCAAGTCACTCAGTGTTTCCTGTCTCAAATAACTGATGGAGAAAGTGGCTACTGTTTTTCTCCTCCACCCCCCTTTCACTTTGATAGGTAGGTGAATCTTACCACCATAGCGACTCTATCCAGTCAGTAAGTGATATATGTACCAAATTTGGTTGAAACCGGTCCAGTGGTTTAGGAAGAAATGGTTAAAATGGCTCTGAGCACTATGGGACTTAACTTCTGAGGTCATCAGTCCCCTAGAACTTAGAACTACTTAAACCTAACTAACCTAAGAACATCACAAACAGGATTCGAACCTGCGGCCGTAGCGGTCGCGCGGCCCCAGACTGTAGCGCCTAGAGCCTCTCGGCCACTCCGACCGGCCGGTTTAGGAAGAGATGTGGAACATACACACATACATGCGTACTCATACAAAAGTGCACTAATTTTATAGCCTGTATGGACACACGAGTTTGAGGTGGATATCATCAAGCAAATGTGTTTTTCATTGCGTTGAAAAGTTTTCACTAAATATCAATCTCCAATTTCCTCACTACCGCGTGAAAGCATTTTTCTGACTTCCTCCTTCCAGATTTTGCAGGATAAGATTTAAGTACCAGTATTCGTTTTTCTCATGTGCTGTTCGAGAGTGGAACTGTGGAGAAACAGTCTGAAAATGGTTCTACGAACCCTATGCCAAATGGTGCAGTGTGAGTTGCATAGTCGTTATGTAGGAAGTAGTCACGTAGATATAAATATAGATGTAGATATAGGTGTAAAGTCCGTGTACAAGTAGCTATAGACCGTGAACAACTCAGCCCCCACTTCGTGTGCATATTCTGGTGTTAACTATTTTTTTGGGTCATCAGTCTTCTGACTGGTTTTTCCTCTCCTGTACCAACCTCTTCATCTCAGAATAGCGGTTGCAGACTACATCCTCAATTATTTGATGGGTGCTTTCCCAATTCTATTTTTCTCTGCAGTTTTCAAATTCTACAGCTCTCTCTAGTAACATGTAGGGGTCGCGGGGAGTGGCCGAGCGGTTAGAGGCCCCATGCCACGGATTGCGTTGCCCCTCCCGCCGGAGGTTCCAGTCCTCCCTCGGGCATGGTTGTATGTGTTGTTCTTAGCATTAATTAGTTTAAGTAGGGTGTAAGTCTAGGGACCGATGACCTCAGCAGTTTGGTCCCTTAGGAATTCACACACATTTCAACATTCTTAACATGCAAGCTATTCCGTGATGTCTTAACAAATGTCTTACCATTGTGTTCCTTCTTCTTCTCGGTATTTTGCATATTTTCTTGCCTTGCCGAGTGTCCGGAGAACTTCCTCATTCCTTACATTAGCAGTCGACCTAATTTTCAACAATCTTTTGTAGCACCACATCTCAAATGCTTAAATTCTCTTCTGTTCCAGTCATCCCACAGTCCACTTTTTCACTGCCACACAGTGCTGTCCTGCAAATGTAGAAAGTCAGAAATTTCTTTCTCAAGTTAATGCCTATGTTTGATGCTAGCAGCCTTCTCTTGGCCAGGAGTGCACTCTTCCCCATTGCTAGTCTGCTAATGATGCCTTCCCCCCCCCCCTCCCTTCTCCATCCGTCATGCTTTATTTTGCTGCCCAGGTGGAACAATTCCTGAACTTCACCTACGAGGGCAGTTCAATAAGTAATGCAACACTTTTTTTTCTCGGCTAATTTTGGTTGAAAAAACCGGAAATTTCTTGTGGAATATTTTCAAACATTCCCGCTTCGTCTCGTATAGTTTCATTGACTTCCGACAGGTGGCAGCGCTGTACGGAGCTGTTAAAATGGCGTCTGTAACGGATGTGCGTTGCAAACAACGGGCAGTGATCGAGTTTCTTTTGGCGGAAAACCAGGGCATCTCAGATATTCATACGCGCTTGCAGAATGTCTACGGTGATCTGGCAGTGGACAAAAGCACGGTGAGTCGTTGGGCAAAGCGTGTGTCATCATCGCCGCAAGGTCAAGCAAGACTGTCTGATCTCCCGGGTGCGGGCCGGCCGTGCACAGCTGTGACTCCTGCAATGGCGGAGTGTGCGAACACACTCGTTCGAGATGATCGACTGATCACCATCAAACAACTCAGTGCTCAACTTGACATCTCTGTTGATAGTGCTGTCACAATTGTTAACCAGTTGGGATATTCAAAGGTTTGTTCCCGCTGGGTCCCTCGTTGTCTAACCGAACACCATAAAGAGCAAAGGAGAACCATCTGTGCGGAATTGCTTGCTCGTCATGTGGCTGAGGGTGACAATTTCTTGTCGAAGATTGTTACAGGCGATGAAACATGGGTTCATCACTTCGAACCTGAAACAAAACGGCAATCAATGGAGTGGCGCCACACCCACTCCCCTACCAAGAAAAAGTTTAAAGCCATACCCTCAGCCGGTAAAGTCATGGTTACAGTCTTCTGGGACGCTGAAGGTGTTATTCTGTTCGATGTCTTTCCCCATGGTCAAACGATCAACTCTGAAGTGTATTGTGCCACTCTTCAGAAATTGAAGAAACGACTTCAGCGTGTTCGTAGGCACAAAAATCTGAACGAACTTCTCCTTCTTCATGACAACGCAAGACCTCACACAAGTCTTCGCACCCGAGAGGAGCTCACAAAACTTCAGTGGACTGTTCTTCCTCATGCACCCTACAGCCCCGATCTCGCACCGCCGGATTTCCATATGTTTGGCCCAATGAAGGACGCAATCCGTGGGAGGCACTACGCGGATGATGAAGAAGTTATTGATGCAGTACGACGTTGGCTCCGACATCGACCAGTGGAATGGTACCGTGCAGGCATACAGGCCCTCATTTCAAGGTGGCGTAAGGCCGTAGCATTGAATGGAGATTACGTTGAAAAATAGTGTTGTGTAGCTAAAAGATTGGGGAATAACCTGGTGTATTTCAATGCTGAATAAAACAACCCCTGTTTCAGAAAAAAAATGTGTTGCATTACTTATTGAACTGCCCTCGTACTTCGTCATCGCTAACCCTGATGATAAATTTCTCGGTGTTCTCATTTTTGTTACTTCTCATTACTTTCGTCTTTCTCAGATTTATTCTCAATCTATATTCTGTACTCATCGTGCTGTTCATTCCATTCAGCACATATTGCAATTCGTCTTCACTTTTACTAAGGATAGCAATGTCATTAGCGAATGTTACGTTGCTTGTTAGACGTACAGATTAAACGGTAAGGTCGCAAGACTATATGCCTGTGTTACACCCTTTTAATCCGAGCAATACGTTGTAGGTCTTCCACTTTCATCTTTGCCTCTTGGTTGTTGTTGCCCATGTTTCCCTATAGTTTACCCCTACTTTTCTTAGAATTCCGAACATCTTGCACCATTTGACATGGTCGAGCGCTTTTTCCAGGTCGACAAATCCTACAAACGTGTCTTGATATTTCTTCTGGCATGATTCCATTATCGACTGCAATGACAGAATTGCCTCTTGGTGCCTTTCCTTTTACTAAACCCAAACCGATCGTCATCTAAGACATTCTCAAGTTTCTGCTCCATTCTTCTGATTCTTACTCTTGTTAGCAACTTGGATGCACGACCTGTTAATGTGATTGTGCGGTAATTCTCGCACTTAACGGAATTGTGTGGATGATGTTTCTCGAAAGCCAGATGATGTCTCGTCAGGCTCATGCATTCTACAGACCAACGTGACCAGTCGTTCGTTGCTCCTACCCCAAATGATTTTTGAAAATTTAATAGAATGTTATCTATCCTTACTGGCTTATTCGAGCTTAAGTCTTCCAAAGCTTTTTTAATTTCCTGTTCAAATACTGAATTCCCTATCTCTTCTATATCGTCCCCTTTTTTCTTCTTGTTTCATGGCTCTTTGCACCTATTCGATCTCTCGTATGCATTTAACAATGAAATTCTCATTGCAACCTTAATTTCTTAATAGGCGAACGATTTTACCAGAGTTTCCCTCCCCAAACCCTAATAAATTAATTAATCACAGGGACGCGTGCTACAGGTGGACAAGAGTATGTGTCAGAGAGTGTCGCTGTGGATCAGTGACATGCACATCACGGGCACCGGCTGACAGCAAGTATCACAGCCTTATTTCTGGCGGCTCGCTGACAGCTGCACGCCGACTAGCAGGGTGAGCACCAGCGGTTGACGTCAGCACGAACACGCACAGTGTCCGGTCGCCGGGGCCGTCGCTGCAGATTAGGTGGAGCGTGCCTAAGCGGCCGCTTCGCCCCTACTGCCCGGAGGCTGCTGCGCTGTCATTCATCATAATCGACGCGCTGCCCGCTGATTAATGGCGCCACCCAGAGCACATCTCGTCCCTGGAAACGTGACCCCAGCGCGCGCTGCGCCGTCACACTGCCTGGGACCGCGTGCTCGCAGGGTGGGGAGCGCTGTTGAACCACGGAGAGGGCACCAACCTCGACGGTGACTCAGACGCCAGCGACACTCCTTGTCGATACTTTGCATCGATTTGCAGGCGGATTTCGTCGTCCTGATGACAGTACATATGTACCGTAAGAACACCGTGTTGACAGGACGACGAAAACCGGCTGCATACACGTGAAGAGCATCAAAATTTTTTACGCCGAGAAAAATATACGCAACCACGTCATAAACCCCTAAGGCGAGGAGAGGAGATAGCTATTCTTCTCAAGAATTCTGATAAATTCTGCAAGAAGAAAGAGAAGATACTGAGAGCATTTATATAACTATTGAGATGCCGTGGTGGAGGTATTATAACCAATTTTGCTAGGGGTTCTAATTTTGTTGTGTGATTTAAGGTTTTCCCGGCGTATGGAAATTTGGAATATTTCTCGAATATTCAGTCGGTTGGCGTCATCCAACAGGCACGATATTTCGGGAAGTCGACTTCTTACCGCCTCCAAACGTTCCCGGAGACTTCAGGAACGACTGAAAATGGCAAGAAGTCGGCTTGCCGAAGTATCGCGTCTCTTTGGAGAAGCCACCCGGCTGAATACCAGAGAAATATTGAAGATCTCATTTTATTGATATTAATATGGCTAAAAAGATCTAGATACGTGCTAGCTTTGCTTAAATTTGCGAGGAAATTTGTGCTGCACTTCGACAATGTGACTGAATATCCAAATATTTGTAGGTTTTGCCTCTGGAGCTTGCATCCCATCTGTGTTCTTTATCCTGGGATTGGACTGACGAGGCTTCATGCGCCTGTTTGGAGTCAAAGTAGAAGAGCTCTGTTCAGAGTCTTCTAAATTTCATCGACTTGGCCGACAACCAACCATATCTAATGATATCACTGGCCAGCCGACTGTTATTAATTTTAAGAAGAAAATGCTGAACAGCGCCACTTTTCCGGTTTTGGAGAAAGGCAAACATTTCGTTCCAACAGCGAGAGAGATTTTTGTCAGTGCTGTAGAGGTAGTCATTGCACACTTTCCTGAAGATCGGAAAGAGGAAATTAGACACGAAGTGTCTCATCATCTTCGTTGAACTCCACTATCATCGAGTAATATTTCTTTTAATCAAATTATGGCCGTTCGGTCATTGAGGGAAGATAAGGATCTTCTAGTTCTTCCTGTTGATAAAGCGGCACGGTTCTTGTCTCTCGTGAAGATTGTTTGGTAAATATTTCCTGTTTACTGGAGGATAAAGCCGAAGAACATCTCAGTTACTAAGAGGAACACTTTACCTGAGGATATAGTTAAAAACATCATTCAAGAGCGGTAGTACCACCAAGATTGTACAGTTTATCCAAAGTTCATGAACCTGGAGCTTCCCTTCGTCCGATCAGAAGCAGTTTGGGCCCTCCTACTTTTAATGTTATCAAATATTTTCCTTCTGTTCTTAACTCTCATTTGGGGAGATATGAATGTCCTACATCCAATTAGACCGATTTTAGTCAACGTTTGAAATCTTTATGCCTTGGAACATCTGACCTTCTTCTTAGTTTTGGTGTTTCCTCCCTTTTTACTGAGGTACTTCCGAGGAGTCCTTGTTGCTAAGTGGTCAGCTTTTGGATGATTTGTGTCGCCTAGTACAGACATCTACATGATTTTTATTTAATGATACATTGTTTGGACAAACTGACTGTCTGGCTTTGGGGAGTCCTCTTTCCCGTATATCGTTAATCGTTTCATGGATGTTTTTGGAGATAGAGCACTCACCACTTCTTCTCTTTTATCCTCATGTTTTTTAAATACGTGGATCATGTTTTTATTGTTTGGCCACATGGAATGGAAGCTCTTCGTCGGTTTTTGGATCATTGTAACTGTCTTCAACGACTCATCAAATTTTCGATGAAAATGGAAGAAGATCGCCACTTTTCTTGTATGTTAAAGCATAAAAAAAGTAAAATGGGACTTTGGTACACAATGTATACCGTAAACCTATGCTACTGAGCGACACCCTTATCACCACCACATCAGCGCGTAGGAGATTACGTACACTGGTCAAAACAGCTGTTTCGGATTCTGATAATTTTACGTATGAAATAGTTTATCTTACAGCTGTCTTCATACAAAATCGACATATTGATTATCACATTGTTCGTGCTTTCAAGTTTGGGCCACCAAGTGAACCAAAAATGGACACTTGTAAATCAGATGCTTTCTTACCCTTTGTCTGGAGAATTCTGTCGAAAGTTTCAAGACTCATTAGAAAATACAATGTTAAAAGTCTCCTTTTTCCCTTCGGCCTAAAGGAGAACCCTCCTGGGATCTGTTAAAGATGATCTGGGATAGAGGAAGCCTGGAGTACATTAAATTTCTTGTCGTTGAGGAAAGGCTTATTCTGAACTGACTATCCATGCTATTCATGACCGGTCTTGTTTTCAAATGGTTCAAATGGCTCTGAGCACTATGGGACTTAACAGCTGAGGTCATCAGTCAACTAGAACTTAGAAATACTTAAACGTAACTAACCTAAGGACATCACACACATCCATGAACGAGGCAGGATTCGAACCTGCGACCGTAGCGGTCTCGCGGTTCCAGACTGAAGCGCCTAGAACCGCACGGCCACACCGGCCGGCTCTTGTTTTCGACCAGCTCCATCTTAATTTGTGATTCGTTGCTTTTGGTAGTTTCTGCTACGCCAGCGCTGCAATTCGTCGCTTCGAAAAGCAAATACCTTCTTCTTCTAGCGCACGCACAGCGGCTGTTCCCAGGGTATAAAGGAATCGCCGTATTTTATGTTACCTCAGCTCCAGCCCAACTGTGCACCTCAAATTTCACCTGAAGATGGTGTCCAGTTCATCAGTTGAAATATGGCGTCGTCAAAACGATGAAATCCGGCTGCATACAAATGAAAATCATCAACATTTATTACAGCGGAAAAATCTATGTAATTACACTCCCTGTCACGTTCAGTATTTATACCGCCAGCAGAAATGTGAAGCAGAAGTAGAATGTTCTGCGGTATAGTTTCTGCAGATATTGCTCCACATCTCTCAAATTATACAGACAACACATCTTAAAGCCACGAAGTGCTGTGGTTATTGTTGCCGTATGCTATGCAACGCTCATAGATATGAACAGTAGGCCTACTATACTGAAGTCTTTGTCTCCTTCTATTATTATAAACGCCCCTCCCCTCTCCCCGCCATCCTTCCCCGAAAAACACGAAATTATTTCTGACTCCAAATTAACGATTCCTTGGTGCCTAAGTTCCTTGAACCCTTCTTTTATACAAGTTGCTTCAAAATTTTGCTTCCTCAGTTCAATTCAGTACCTCCTCATTTGTTACTCCAGCTAACGTCCAGCATTGTTCAATAGCACTATTCGAAGCTTTCTTTTTTCTTCTTGTTTGAACTGTTACGTTACACACTCGTTCTAGGCTACACTGCACTGATATATCTGCAGAAAGTACTTCCCAACGTTATAATTTTTTTTTCAGAAACATTTTTCTTCCTCCTGCCACGGTGCATCCTCTCCACTTCGACTTTCCTTAGTTATTTTGCTGCTCGAATAGAAAAATTCATCTCCATCTTTTAGTATCCCATTTCCTAACCTAATTCAGTTGTATTATAATTCTTGGTGATGCGTGCCATATTAAATGATGGTTTCAAGTTGAAGCAAAGACCACTTAGTAAACGGCACAAGTTAAAAATTAAGTCATTTTCAATATTAACTGAAAGATCGTTCGTGATCACTTGAGAACAACAGAAACAAAGTTTGCAAGCATGATACCGACTCAAAGGGAAGCCTCATACCCAATGGCTTCGCGACCAGCGTCCGTTGGGTCCATCATATATGGAGTACCGTGGAGCCATGTGGCGACGGTGAGGAAGAGAGCGAAGCGTCCTCGTTGGTTTCAGCGGGCTGCGATTGATGAGCTGCGAGGACAGCCGGCACGTGGCCCTGAACAGAGTGAGCGACTGACTCACCTGTTGGCATACACGCTTCTTCGGGTCGGAATAGTAAATCTACAACAAGCTTATCGTACTATTAACGTTAGATCTTAGCATACAGTAGTCGGTTTTGTCGCGTGTTTGGTGTTATCTTGGTGCATTTCTGATTCTCTTGCTGGAGGCAGTGCTTGGCCTTAAGCATTCAGCAAGCGGCGGTACATCCGCCACCACGTTATGTGTAGACGGACTCTCTCACCGATAGCAACGCCGTCGAATTCCTGTTTCGCGCACCGCTCGGAAGCGTGGCTGGTGAACCTGGAAGCACCTGTAAAAAACGATGAATCAACAGAATGTTTCTGTAGAATATTTTGTCTATAACTCGTGACGCCCTTTTTCATTAGTTCGAGAGCTAATCGGGAAGTAAGGTCCGATCGGTCGCTAAATGGAAACCACAGTGAACATCCTATGAAGCTTTGCATACATGTATTGTACAGTGTTTCTGGTACGCCCGTCGATCTCGTCACGTCGCTCTTTTCCGTCCTGAGTGCACCGTGAGCACATAAACGTGTCTAGAAAATGAGGGCTCTAGCCAAGTGTAAGTGCCTGTGAGGGTCTCCGCCTGACTTCATGCAACCCACATAACGTAACTGCCTTCATGGCAGTACCGGCCGCACACTGCAGGAGGCATGAGATCGCTCATGGAGCGTTCTCGATGGGATGTGTTTGATCACCAACCATACAGCCCGGACTTGGCTCCTTCGCAATTTCTTTTCTGCTGACATGAACCGCTGGCTATGAAGACAGCTAATTGGGAATTGGCAGAATGCACAGGCGGCTACCATCTATGACGTGGTTACTGGAATGATGGTGCAATGCAAAGAGACATGCCTCAGCTGGAGCGGCGAATATGTAGACAAGTATCTGGAAGATGTAGCTATTGCAAATGAAACATTCTTGATTTTCACTGTGATTTCTGTTTTGCGACCGAGCATACCTTATCTGCCTTTTAGCCCTCTTACAGTCTACGATGGAGGGACGCCTGCGGGCGAGGGTAGGCAAGCCCGCATGACGAAAATGTCTCACTGGCTGCGAACTAGTCGGTCTACGGCCGATACTCTGCAAATACTTTTCTTTCTTTCATGTGGCCTTTGTCCCGCGTCATGCGGGGTCGGCCGTGTGACTATTGATTTGGCAATGTTAGTTGCTGAGGGTCGTCGGATGCCCTTCCTGCTGCCACCCCAAACCACCTGCGACGAAAAGAGTGTAACGTGTCCAGTGTAAGCCACGAAATAGTGCGAGCGTTTTCAAATGTCTGCGAGACGTGTAACAGGTGCAACGTGGGGATCAGTCCGGTATTCACCTAGTGAGATGTGGAAAAGCGCCTAAAAACACATCCAGGCTGTGTAGTTAATCCGCCGGGCGGATTCGATCCGGAGCCGGAGCGCCTACCCGAGTCCCAGAAGCAGCCCATTAGCAATCTCGGCTAGCCTGGCGGGTTGATACAGTCTAAATTCGTGTTCGTGTACTTTTCTCTACTCTTTATATAACTTCAACTCATATCATCAGCAATTCACGAAATACTAGCTTGGAAGGACCTTTCGACGAACTGATACAGGAATCCATCATGGAATACTGAAAAACGCATAAAGTGCTACAATTTTCGTTTCTCAGCACTTTGCCTCTGTATATACCAGGTGATCAAAAAGTCAGTATAAATTTGAAAACTGAATAATTCACGGAATAATGTAAATAGAGAACTACAAATTGACACACATGCTTGGAATGAGATGGGGCTTTATTAGAACCAAAAAAACAGAAAAGTTCATAAAATGTCCAACAGATGGCGCTTCATCTGATCAGAATAGCAATACTTCACGCGTCTATCAGTATGGGGTGGAGCGCCATCCTGCATAAAACCCCATACCATTCCAAGCATGTGTGTCAATATTTACTTTTCTATCAACATTATTCCGTGATTTATTCAGTTTTCAAATTTATACTGACTTTTTGATCACGCGGTAGATATAGAGATATTCACTCCTGCAGTTTTCGGGAAGACACACACACAAAAAGGATATGAAAAAGGGGGAAGAGTGTGTGTGTGTGTGTGTGTGTGTGTGTGTGTGTGTGTGTGTGTTCCGTGGGGAGGGGAGGGGGCGGTTGGAAGGAGCAGGTAGAAGAAGAGAACAGACAGACTTCTTCCTAGAACAACAGACGTGAAAAATCAATTAAGGCGTTATAACAACTTACTACGACGTACGAGATAGTGATACGTACATGAACTGCGATTCGCTGTGACAAAAAACAGAATTTCGAAGGATTTAAACCTACTAACTTTGCAGCCAAGAACTGTCGTCGATTTCGTATGTCCCGTCGTTTGAGTTTTCATCATATTCATTTGTGATGCAGGAGTGTATTGTCAACCACTTCCATACAAAAGTGGGTAGCTCCCCTCTTACACACCAGTGAACTCCGTTCCATTTCCGTTTACTGGGCAATAGGACGAAATTTACTCCACACCTCTGTGAAGTTTCGGTATAAGCTCCAGGCAAGGTAAAAGAGAACGGCCTGGGGGAAAAAAAATTTTCTCCGCGCAGAACGGTCCGAGCATTTGTCCCGGGTTTCATAAAGGTGCGAGCGGTGACACAGCGAACAAGCCTGTAATAACGGTCGGGTGGCTGCCGCGGAGCAGAGCAAGGCAGGGCAGCGCCGCGACGCCAGGCGACGCGTCACCACGGCCAAGTTTTATTCGGCGGGCGAGGGCGTCGGCGGCGGCGTCGGCCGCGCGCGTCAATGGGAGTTGGCGAACAAACAAGTAGGGTGGGCCGCTGCCGCCGCCGCCGCCCCTACCGCGCTCACCCTTACGCGAGTTGGTCCCGAGTTTAATTGTGAACTGTGTCATGAATGGTGCCGGGCGGCCCGCTTTGTGAGCGCGCGGACACCGGCCGTTGCTTTATGTCCCAACTTTGGCCGCCGTTTGAATTAGCGCGTCCCCTCCCCTCATCCCCCTCCCCTAAAGCCTAGACCCTTCTCTGCCACGTCCCCCACTCCCCCACCATCGCCTTTTCTCTTCCCGGCCTCACGGGCGCACACCGCCGCCTGTTGCCGACTTTTAGAACAAAAAACAGCGCACGCCAAGGCGGAGTCCCAGAGGCTATAGTGTGGACTGAGTCGCGTTGTGTGGTGGTGGTGGTGGGGAGAGGGAGAGGCGGTGTAGGAGGGGAAGTGGGGGAGGGCGCCGGACAAAAGGTAGCCCCGCCTGCAGGTGACAGGCTTCCGCTGCACCGCGACGCGCGTTACCGCCGCCGGGAGGCGGACAAAACGGGATTTCTTTGAAGGCCGCCCATGTTGGCAGCACTGACGGCGCTGCTGGCAATTCTGTGTCCTGACGGACGAGGCACGCTGCGGCAATTAGGCCCGACGTGACAGTCTGATGTAGAATTGGGACTAGGGTGCTACTCGCATTGTTTTGACTGGCTGTGTCTTAATACGAGAGTTTTTCGAAAAGTAAAGCCCAATCGGGTAGCGAAACAGAAACCTCACAGTGAATTGAGAATATTTTATTTGCGACAGTTATAGTCTCTCTGTAAACTCAGGAGCGAGCAGCGCTTTGGTGGGGGAAGAGGCCTTTCCCGGAGGAACACTGCCACCGGCCTATATATTGTTGTTGTTGTTGCGGTCTTCAGTCCTGAGACTGGTTTGATGCCAGACAAACGTGTGGTTCCTGAAGAGGGGCAGCAGCCTTTTCAGTAGTTCAGGGGCAACAGCCTGGATGATTGACTGATCTGGCCTTGTAACACTAACCAAAATGGCCTTGCTGTGCTGGTATTGCGAACGGCTGAAAGCAAGGGAAAACTACAGCCGCAATTTTTCCCGAGGGCATGCAACTTTACCGGTCTACAGGGCACCCAAAATCTGTTGCCCGTTATCTGTTTAGCAGTGTAGATCGGCGTGCAGTAATATACGTCGTTTCTGTTCGTGGCATCTTAAGTAGCCAGTGTCAGTGAGTTAAATTTGTATGCTTACTGCTGTACTTCGATATCCGAAAGTGATGCAAAATCATTTAGCATTGCAAGAAAATGTGTAGAATACGAAGAAGAGGAGGTATTTGGGGAGTAACGAGCGTTCGATCGTCTCTAATATCATTACAGCGTGTATTAAGGAGGCGACAAAAAAAGAACTGTGGGCTAATATTACCAGTCTCAAACGTAGGGCTGCAATTTATGCAAACGTCAGCCTCACCTAATAGGACGCAAAAGCAAGGAATGGAAAAATAAGCCGCATGGTTTACTGGAATCGCCACGAAGGAAAAGTAATAATTTTGGGAGGACACCCATCGTTATAGACAGTTTCTAAATCACGTAAACCTTTTGATGCTTATGGAACACTAACTCTCTATCTCGATCACTATTCACCTGATTCTAAGACATATTGCTTAAAACATGTGCGCAATAGCTATTCTAAACACTGCTGAAATTTCCTACGAAACATGTACACCGATTCTGCACTTCTAAGCAAAAAGCTTGACGTACGAGGTGTGTTCACATATTAATTTTTATTTTTTGGTAAGAAGTTTATTTATTAATCTACAGTAATGTTATCCTCTTCACAAAATTCCCCATTACATACTGTACACTTATGCCAGTGCTTTTTCAAATTCCCGATACACTTTAGAAACTGTTTCTTTGGAATAGTTTACAGGTCTCTTAAGTGTGCATTTTAAATCTCATCCATGCTTTTAAAACCGCTTTCCTTTAAGTTCTGCTTTGAAATGTTTATACCACCTGTCTGCCCTTGGTTTACTCGTAACAGGCTCACCAAAAGCAATATTTACCATTTCTAAAAATTTCATACACTTTATTCCATTCTTACAACAACATTTAACACAGATTCTCTAATTTATTTTTATACAAAACAAATAATCGTTGATGCTAACAAAACACACGTAACCTTTCTGACAGATGACGACAGAGTAGATACGCAATGTGCATAACGTTGAACACATGCTTTTGAGGCATGTTTACGAAGACAGTGACAAAAAAGTAGTGCAAATCGGACTAATACAACACACAAAATTATAAATTTCAGCCTACTTTTTAAACACTCTTCGTGCTGCAAGAATTGTTAAGTTCAAACGCAGTTCTTCAAAGAAAACTTCTACCTCTCAGTAGAAACACAAGGTAAGAACTATCCTTAAATTCTACAGACTGATCGCATCATATTGGGTTCGTTTCACGAATAGCACTAGAAGAACTTACATTCACATGAACAAGCATTTGGTTCTATGTTTGTAGTAGAATCCTGACTTCCGTTCTAATGTTAATTTTATTTACTCTATAATGTTGTGTTTCGGAAGAAGCTATCGTTTTTTGTATTCCTTATGGCCTTAATGCATTTGTCTAACAATAAACGCAGCCGAGACGTATCTGTACACTGCTTCGACACAGATTTGAAGCGAGCGCCGCGGCAGGGCCGGTACTATGTTGTGTAACAGCCTGCAGAAGTGCCCTGTGACGTAGCTGGGTTGACAGAGTGGGGACTCGCTCGCTCGCTCTTCGGTTTACCGACAGACTATAGCTTCACCTTGCAGCTTCATCTCTACACAGTCGCTGCTCCGACTGCCATCGTCGCAGCATGATACCAATCTTCCAATAGCCTCGTCGTGGATGGCAGCCACCTGTACTCTCTGTCATTTCTCTAAGCTAATCTGCAGCTTGTTGTCTGTTCGGTCCATGCGAGCAGATATGAAAATGATAAGGAGACAAATCGGGGCTGTACGACAGATGGTCAAACACTTCCCATCGAAAGCGCTTTAAGCACACTGGACTCGCATTCCGAAGAACACGGTCAAAACCCTCATCCGGCCATCCACATTTAGGTTGTAACGGAACTGAAATGATGGTGGGCTGACAGTAATTTGGAGCCCGCGCGTCGGAAACGGACGCGCTGGTGTGAGACCGCCAGGGAGTGCAGCCTGATGCCATCTATTGGCGAAACTGGGAATTAGCGCTGCCTCTCAGACAATGCACTAAGCTCTCGGAGTCAAATGTATTCTTTTTCTTGGTAATTATAAGCTATTACTGTATGATTTAATGTTATAAGGCGCTAGTAGTAAATTATTATGACTGGTATGAACTCCAGGGTAATAACTATAAATATTCTTAAATACTAAATGATTTCGGTGAAAAGGTGGTAGAGGAACACCCCCACTCTTGGTGATACGAGCGTAGCTAGAGGTAGCTGGAGACACAGGGACTGAACAATGGAATGGCCTGGGGAGTGTTGACGTGACTGGATGTGCGTAACTGTGCTCACGCAAAAGTGATTGTGCAACAGCAAAGAGGCGAATATCGTCGCCGTTTGTGGAGTGGAACGTGACGAATGGTTGTCGAAGCCATCTCTATGCCACTGGGGCTGATTGTAAGAGTTCCTGCGCCCAGATTTTATGGCGGACGTGCAGTAGCTTATACGAGTGCTACAACTCGTAGTTCCAGCCGCCATTGAGGGCATGAGGCGTGAAGAGCTGCGTTAGCCACATGCATCTCACCACCAGCACCGACACGTCTACCCAAGGCAAGACTGCTTGCAATTGTTAAGTCGAACTTTGTATCCATGTAAAAGGAGAATACCAGTTTTCTTTTGTGCAAGTGCAGAAGACAGAATATAGTAATGAGTAAAATTACGACGCATGTTGTTCATTGTAAAGTGTAGTAACCTGAAACATAGTGTAGTGAAATCAGACTGAGGCCACCATCGCCTCTTTCATTTACAATTCTTTGGGTGTAGAATACTTTAGCGTATAAGAATGTTGAAAAGAGCAATGGTCACACCAGAATGAGTCGCCTATTTATAGTTACTTAAATTTTTCTGAGTAACCTTTCAAGTAAAGTCACTTAACTAACTCTATATCAATTGTCCAAAAAGTAATATCCAAAATCATTAAATAAGTTGAAGGATAGAATTTTGTTAACCTAAGTTGCATAAGCTGTCTTGGTGGTAATTACCAAGCCAACTCACAGAAATTGAGAGAGTATTTGCTTTGTAGAATCACCTAGAATGATCAGAAATAGTAATATTCAGAATTAAGTTTAAATTCAACTCAAGCCGTTTCACTTTGAAACGAGCCAAAAAACTGATTTATTCTTTTGCTCCTTCAGAGCTGGCGACCGTAGTTATAAGTATTTTCAGGAGGATTCGACGGTAAGTCTGCTGCTCTCGTCGTGCTGATAGGATTATCTACTGCTGCTAGCAGTGGTGATTGGATACATAAGCTCACTACCAAGTTAAGTGGGTCAGGTAGGCAGTGTTACCGTGTGAACTGTAGGGCACTGTAGGCCGTGGATCGAACCCGTTCAATCATCACAGCTCTTTGGGAAATAGTCCGGTTAGGAGTGTACTAATCATTAGGTAAATACTGGCGAGTAACGGTCAAAAATGTATACGAAAGTGAATTTAGCAAGGTCCATGTAGCACCTAGTTAATGTGGTGCAATGGCGAGGGTAGGAGTGGAGTAAAAGTGAGCTGAGCTTGTGGCAGCTGTGCTGTCTTCAAAGATTAATAACGTGAATTCACTACTACCTCTTACCATTAGGGCTGAGCTATTTACAGTTAAATTACGTTGCAGTAAGCGCAAAGGCGTGACAGCTACAAGTCCGTATTGGCTTTATACATACGGAAGTAGGAAGCGGGTCATTCTGTCAGTGGAGGGGGTTAAAACAACCGAGTCAGTTGAGAACATACCCCATTTACTGATGGAAAGATTCGGCGGTTCGGTCGCAAGGTTCTCCGTAATTTCCGCAAACTGCTCCAGGCAAATCCGAGGATGGGCACGGCTGATTTCCGTCCCAATCCGTGACACAATGCGAGCTTGTGTTCCACCTGTAATGATGATCTCAATATCGATAATCCCAGGCTTCCTTCCTTCCTTCGAAAGCGCTGCAGGAGCGTTCCTATTGCCCCTGCAGTGTGCGGCCAAAAATTGTCACGAAGAAGGAAATGCAAAGCTGTTACGTTGTGTGGGCTACATGAAATCAGGCAAATACTTGCAGGTACTCATTTCTGGCTGTTAACATTGTTTTCTAGTCTCTTTTACGTGTTCACAGGTCGCTCATAACTGAAAAAGAGCGGTATGACGCGATCGTTGGGCATAGTATAGACAAAGTACATCACATCTGTGCAAATATTCGTCGGATTTTGACTGTAGTTTAAATTTCGCGATAGATCGTACTTTACATTCCGAATAGCCCTCTAAAATGGCAGTTTTTCTTGAAATGTGCACTGAAACGTTGCATGACGATGTGCTACTCGGTAATCTGGCCACCTCGACGATATGCGGTAAGGTAGGCAAGGTAATGTTTCCCGGTCTGGTCCTTCGCAGGTTAATCGGGCACGACCAATCAGCGTCACGTCCACGGATGTGGCACTGAGGGTCACGTCGTCACAACACCGCATTCTCGGTAGTTATCGGTTTTCCTGACCGTGGAACAGCTACTAATCGGTCGACTAATAGCTCAGTTGGCCTCAAGAGGCCGACTGTACTACAATCGAGTCGTAGTACCAAGGAAAACTCACTCAGTTATATTGGCGGAGAAATACATACAATTTTATAATCAATTTCTTATTTGATAACTGTCTTTGTACTAGTTGTAATTTAACTCTTCGAGTGGCAGTGATTTCTGACTCAAATCGTCACTTCCTAGTTTTGACTTCAAGAATTAGTATAAATAAAATGAAATCACCGCTGCTGTTGCAGAACAGAGACGTCTTGTGGTACACTGAGGTACTTCTACGAATGTAGTGCATTGTAGCAGTCACTTGTAGCGTTGAACGAAGAGTGTCTAAACTTATTGTAACGTAAATATAAGTTTTTGATACAGCTTTTATCATTAGTTTAAGAATGAAAGCACTGGAAGAGTATGTAGTTTTGATACCAATTTTTAAATTTTATGCCTATTTTTGCTTGTTATTTAGCACGATAATTTGCTTGAGGCACTGTGTGTTAATGGAAGGTTCTAAATGTGGGAGAGTGTGTAGGAAAAATTTCGAATATTCTTTCCAATGTATCACATGAAATGATGCATGGTTGAAAACTGTGTGTCCTAGTGTTTAGAAAGGTAAGCTATCTCCTTAAAACAATCGGATGTTTACTTTTTCCCAGTTCCTTTCTTGTGTTCGTTGCTTACTATGGTAATAACGTTTACTTTTGTGAAAAATTATATTTCTCTTCATACTGTTCGAACTCAGTGTGTTAATATGGGAAAGTGTTTCGTTGCATGAGCGGCGCAGGAAATCAGTGGCTGCCGAGGGCTGTTCTTCGCTCTTCACGACTTTTTTCGTCACTGGATGAAATGTTAAATTTGTAGACATCTGTGTACCACGAGAAGAAGTCCGAAACTACATTCCAATTCCACGTCCCTTATTATAATAATGTAAAAAATAAACGAAGCCGGGACAGTTATGAAAAATATTCAGTATCAGTCTGTTTCAGTTCATACTTAGTCACGCTTGCTTGTACACATATGAACTGCAAGTGGCGTTTGTTATACGCTGTGGTGTAGAAGCAATTTGACTTTAGTTGCTGTATTACGGACCAGCTGGTTCTCTTTGCGGTCAATGGAACAGTAAGGAGTTTTCGACACCACAAGTCGGAAGAGTCAGTTCTACGTCGTTCATCTACCAGATCCGTACATCACAACTGGAAAGACTATAGTCTTTTTATACTGGTTTTTGATGTTAAAATTATGTCTGTACACCTTAAAGCTTTGTCGAGATTGAACGTAGCCTTCATACCAAGTAATTGGCGTTTCTTGATTTCGCGGCTGCAGTCACCATCAGCAGAAACCTGGGACACGAGTTAACTGGAAACAGAAACTAGCCTCGTTATTTCTCCTCCAACAGGCCGTGAAGTGAGACATGTAACTGTCTTTTTTTTACATTTGGCATTAGGCTAACCTTTGCACTTTCATCTTTCATCTTCAGCAAGAGGATATTCGACCTTTTTTACCTTTTTCCATCAGGATGGTAAGATCTGCATGCCTAAGGTTATTTATATTTATCTCACCTATTTTAATTTGTGATTTTTTTCTTCGTTTCTCATAATGACCTCTGAACAGAATAAATAAGGTGATAATATGCAGCCTTGCCGTACTCCTTTCAGAATCTTGGCCCTATGACGTTCCTCCATGTAGCATTCGCACTGTGTCTTCTTAGTCAGGACATGAATTCTATGTGAGGAAAATGAGGTGAACTGCTACTTTCATGTGTTTGAATTTCAGAAACTAGATAGAACGGAAAATCTTAATTTTATAGAGTATTGGAATGAAACTTTCCTATTTTGAAATGAATACTACTCAGAATACTGAAATCTACTAGTAAATACACTCACGGAAAAAAATTACAACACCAAGGAGGAGTTGTGTGAGATAAACGTGAATTGGTAAGCGTATTTTTACTTGTGCAAGTCTACGTCTACTCTAATTTGTTGCCAGTCGCATATGAGAGGTGCTACTAAGGCATTTATGTTCAGGTTTGCTTTAAATATGCGCTTTAACAGTCATGAGCGTTAGTCAGTGTTGAGATGTTACGCGCTGAGTTGATGTTAGTCATGTTA
This sequence comes from Schistocerca piceifrons, assembly GCF_021461385.2. NCBI lineage: Eukaryota > Metazoa > Arthropoda > Insecta > Orthoptera > Acrididae > Schistocerca > Schistocerca piceifrons. The sequence continues at coordinate 283,892,248 of NC_060143.1, forward strand.
GTCAAGAACGAAGTTAAGATGACGAAGTCGCTTTTATCAGCACCTCACCGAGTTTCAACGAAGTAGCACAATAGGACTACGAGAATCTCGATGGTTCTTTCGTGATATTGCGGAAAGACACTGCAGGAATGTAACCACTGTACATGACTGCTGACAACGGTGGTCATGGGAAGGTAAGGTCGCAAGAACGCTGGACTCTAGCCGGTGACATGGCTCTACTGCGAGGGACGACTGCCGTGTTCGGCGTATAGCTCTGGTGCATCGTACTGCGTCTGCAACCACATTTGAAGTCGCAGCTGGTTCAAATGGTTCAAATGGGTCTGAGCACTATGGGACATACCTCCTGAGGTCATCAGTCCCCTAGAACTTAGAACTACTTATACCTAACTAACCTAAGAACATCACACATATCCATGTCCGAGGCAGATTCGAACCTACGACCGTAGCAGTCGCTCGGCTCCAGACTGTAGCGCCTAGAACCGCTCGGCTACCCAGGCCGGCGGGAGTCGCAGTTGGCATCACACTGGCACAATGAACTGTTGCAAATCAGTTGCTTCAACGACAGCTGCTAGCCAGAAGCCCTGTAATGTGCATTATGCTAACCCTAAACTACGGCCGTTTGCGACTTCAGTGGTGTCAAGTGAGAGCTGATTGAATAGCTGGTTGGAGGTATATTGTGTTTCCTGACACAAGCCGGGTATGTCTGGTGCCAATGATGGCCGTGTGTTGGTTATAATGAGGCCAGGTGAGCACCTGCAGCCAACCTGTCTGCGTGCTGTGCACACGGGATCTACGCCTGGCGTAATGGTCTGGGGTGCGATTTCAGGAGCACTCTCGGGGTTATCCCAGGCAGCCTAAGTGCAAATCTGTACGCCAGTCTGGTGGTTCGGCAAGTTGTGTTGCCATTCATGAATAGCTTTCCAGGGGTTGTTTTCCAACATGGTAATAGTCGCCTACTTATCACTATTGCAACCCATTGTGGCGTCGCAACTAGTGCGCGATCGCTCATTTGTCTATTAAAAGCTTTACTTTAGAATGTATGCGGGCTGCAGTGTAAGCCAGTAGAGTATTATACGGTCAGTAACGGACGAGTTGTGTCCTACAGACTGACGTCACGACCATCTGTTGCAGCTGCGCGTGTGAAAGCTGTGGAGTAGCGCTGGCAGGCCACTTACATTATACGAAACTAAAAATATTAATAACTAATAAAGGAATAACCTGAGGAACGTCATATTTGATGTACATCCTTCTGTTGTGAAAACAAACAATATGTCAAAGTCTGAGATCAAAATTAGTTGTATTTTGGAAGTTAGTAAAATTCCAAAAAAAAAAAAAAACGTAATTTTCCGACAGTCAAGAATTTAAATAAATACAGTGATGTAATAGTTCACCTTCAGTGACTATGTACGATGATCTGATAACTCTTTCAGTGTTCATATATAAATTTGTAAAGTTTTTAGTTTCAGAAAACCTCTGTGACTTTTCTATTATAATAATTTCAAGAATTCTAAGTAAAAATGTGTATTGTGTGTTACGGTGAGTGTGAATGGAAATGCGTGCGTGAGAGTATGTGGGACGTTCGGCATTATTAAAAATCATTCATGTAATTCTCTACAGGAACTGGCAAGTGTTCCAACTCTGTAACGTGGGAACGAATCCACTAGTGGTTCCCCTACTAGTGAATGTCGGATGTTCAAGTATGTATGCTTATGTATAAGACAGCCAGAACATTCGTGACTACATAATAAATTTCCAGATGTAGAGTAAAGCCTATAGTTCATTTTGTTTTGTTTATTTAATTAGAGAGTTTGCGTTACTTAATTTGATGACGTCAATGAGCCTAGAGAAGTGGTTGGTGCTTGCTAGATTTTGGCGCGAGCCGCGCCCGAGAAGTGAGTTCTCATTGGTCGTAAGTGCTGACAGCCAATGAGAAGCGAAAAGGTTGGCCGCCTAGCGAGGAGATACAGTTTTGAGTGTGGGAGAGTGAAAGGAGAGTCGCGAGCTAGGTTTGATTGGAGGCGGTTATGCAGGATGTGACTTTCCGCATTATGTGTAAGATGAAGTATTGGGATGACTTCCGCGTTATGGTACAATGTTAATGGTATCTGGTAGTGACCAGAAACTGTTTATGAAAACTTTCGGGTGTTGTGATAATTCGTTCGGACGAAAATCGCGAGTGAACTTTGAATTATATAGCGTGGCGGTACTGAGTATATTCTTACTGAGTATTTCATGGCGAGCATAAACTGTAACTAAAGACAACCACTGCATATCGGGTGCAGAAGTTGAAACTTCCCCTTTGAACATTTCTACATGACTGTGCTTAACCTGACACACAATATTTTGTTAGCGCAACGCAATCTGACTTTCAATAATTCGTACAAAAGAATGGGCCCTGACTAACATTAACCTATACCTTTCACAAATCACTTACCTCACAAAAATCTTCGCTGCTCAAGCTACTGCAATACAGCGAGCGCCACTACTGCCAGCTAAATAAAAGATTCAAACTACTGAAGGCACTAACTACTGATAGGGATAGTTAGCAAATGAAAGATATTAATAGAGAACAAACAATGTATTTACCTTAATATCATCACAAGTCATAATATATATATCAGTTCATGACAAATTACAAATCTCCGCCATCTCTCTCCCCACATCCACCACTGCTGGCGGCTCACCTCCAACTGCGCAATGCTATCTGCTGTTCACATCCAGCTGCCGCTGCCCAACACAACAATGGCAGACAACAATGCAAAGCAGCCACAGACTGCACACAGCACAGCCAGTGATTTTCATATTGAGCGCTACGTAACGTTGCCAATAAGAAAACATTAACAGCCTACTTACATAGAGAAAACGTAAACAGCCTACTTACATAGCCCCCATGCTCCCCACAAAAAATTTTACAAATTGTGTTGGGCACTGGCCAATACAGATTTGACAAAAATTTTTTTTTTCATAATTACAATAACAAAGAAATCAAATGCACACACTTATTGATACAATCTTGGTCAAAAGCTAAAATTGTCTCACAGTCCATAAAGACAGTCCTAATCGTACATAACAGGAGTATAGCAGTGTTTTTCTCAAAGTCTGAGCAGTAAAAGAAAATGCACACAGAAGTAGTGGATTTCCATGCAGTCTTGAGGAAGTAGTGTTGTCCTTCCAATGGAAAGACAGTGCTGACTCTCGACATGCATGCAGGTAATGGGCCACAACAGAGCAAACCCACAGCAGAGTCAGTCGTAGTTTGGAAGAATATTGGTAGGTAGGTCATCACAGAGCAGACCCACTGTAGTCCTGGTAGAGATTGTGGTATTGGTGGGCCACCAGAGGTGCAGACCCACTGCAGTCCTTGTAGAAATGGCCAGCAGCCATCTGTTGCGATTGTGCAGGTGCACATTCACCATCGAAGAGTCTTGCGGAGAATATAGCAAGTCCATAAACCACCACTTGTGCACTCACAAAGTTTCTGGAATTGTCCTTAGATCCAGCAATGCTGTTATCCAGTCCCTTGCTGAGTTATTAACACACGTGCAAACACTCACAGTCCCAACTTCTCACATATTATCCATATACTATGACCAACAGAAACGTGTGCAGTGAAATGTAACTAACAAGTTAATAATATCATGAACTGGTGACAATTACAATTTTATAACATAAGAATACAATAACAAAGGTACAAAATACATCATTAAAAACATAATAATACAGATAACATTTGTAGTAATAGGGGCTTTACAAAAGAATAGAAATAAACATATACATCAGTGGAATTATGACATGAGTACATACATAGAAGATCAGAATAACTTGCGAAACATCAACTTCACACATGAGCATTTAAACAGAATGAATAATGTCTAATAACTTTACAAAGTAAATAACATATTATTAATGCCAATTATATTTGAGGATAACAGTATTCCTCATCATAGTGAATGTAGCTTAATATTAAAAGAAGAAAAAATGTGTCTAACTTTTTAAGATTTTGTCCCATTTGTTTCTGATTTTGTTCAAGTGTTGTGTCTAACTTTTGTAGCTTTTGTCCCATTTGTTGCATTAACTGTAATAACAATGCACTGGTGTCTGAAACATGTTCCTCAGTGCTTTTCGGCAGTGAATTTGCACCGGCAACATTGACATTTTGACATGCAGAAAATGTGTCTTGACTTATTTGAGAAAACGGCGAGAACCCAAAACCTGAGTCTACAGTATTCGCAAAATTGTGTCCTGACATTCCCGATTCCTGAGGCAAGCTGTTGCCGACCGATCGATCGATAATGCGTCCCTCTTCACTAATTGTTTCACTGTCCACGCCATTGTTTGCCGCCTGCTCCATTTCCCTATGAACAGTTACCAAATTACTACTTTGAACATCAGCTAATTCATTACTCGGTGGCGCTAACACACTGCTTTCATTTTCACTGTCATTTCTCAGTTTACTTTGGAGCCTAGTATTACGTTTTTCACACGCCATTATTGTCACAGTATTTCACACGACAACACAGAAAAACACAATTTGAAGATCAAAAATAAGAGAACACATTAACATAGCACTGAAAATAATATCTAGTTAATTGCAAGCGCAGCTGCGAAATACTTGGTGCAAATCTACATGCATGCCACAACTGTTTTACTGTACAACAATGAAAAACTACAACTACAAAGGAAATTCTCTCTATGATTACGCGCTACCAATAAACAATAGCTACACCAATTACACAAACTACAAGAAAAAATCAGAAGATTCCAGTGAGGTATCCTCGGCTAAGGGTCGACATATGAAACTTCCCCTTTGAACATTTCTACATGACTGTGCTTAACCTGACACACAATATTTTGTTAGCGCAACGCAATCTGACTTTCAATAATTCGTACAAAAGAATGGGCCCTGACTAACATTAACCTATACCTTTCACAAATCACTTACCTCACAAAAATCTTCGCTGCTCAAGCTACTGCAAATACAGCGAGCGCCACTACTGCCAGCTAAATAAAAGATTCAAACTACTGAAGGCACTAACTACTGATAGGGATAGTTAGCAAATGAAAGATATTAATAGAGAACAAACAATGTATTTACCTTAATATCATCACAAGTCATAATATATATATCAGTTCATGACAAATTACAAATCTCCGCCATCTCTCTCCCCACATCCACCACTGCTGGCGGCTCACCTCCAACTGCGCAACGCTATCTGCTGTTCACATCCAGCTGCCGCTGCCCAAAACAACAATGGCAGACAACAATGCAAAGCAGCCACAGACTGCACACAGCACAACCAGTGATTTTCATATTGAGCGCTACGTAACGTTGCCAATAAGAAAACATAAACAGCCTACTTACATAGAGAAAACATAAACAGCCTACTTACAAAGTAATTGGCCTATCATTGACTGTGTTACAAGTAATTGGTTTCGGAATTTGGGACGGTAAAAGTTCTGGCTGTTTTAGGTATGGTGATAACTGTGAGCAGAAACTTTAGTAATTTTTGTAAATGTGGGCTGATGATCTTGCTTAACGGCAATAAAGATCTATTGAAGGTTTAAATTTGAACTTCATGTTTAAAGTACGAGTGACATCCCCTTTCCCAATCTTTTCTCTAAAGTACATAGACAATTTTCAGCAAATTTTACTTATAGCGGCCTCTGGCGTGTAGCTATGAGGTTACAGTTTCCTCAACACTGCTTTTCTGTGATCTCGTAAGTAGCTGCAGTCAGGAGTTTACGTGCGAAGATCCACCGCTGTAAAGAGGTAGGTGAACAAAATTATAAAAGAAATTGCATTGCAGCAGCAACGTATAATCCGTCGCAATTGGTGCATCGCACGCACGCACGTAAAAATCCGTCGCACCATCATGCTCTACAGAGCTGTTGTTGCCTTGGTCTGTTCGATCACCAGATCTGCCTCCAACTGAGCACGTATGGAACATCATTAGAACACAACTCCAGTGTCACCCACAATCAGCATTAGCTGTCCCTGTGGTGACTGACGAAGTGTGTGTGGCATGGAACTCCATCTCCCAAACTGACACCCAGCACCTGTGCGACACAATGCATGCACATTTGCGTGCTTTATTTCTACACTCTGGATGTTACACCTTTTATTAATGTACCAGCATTTCACAGTTGCAACGGATTTTCTCTCGTTGGCCACTTAACTATCTTACCTAGACAATATATTACCAAAATTTCATTACTCTTCATTAATAATTTCTTAGTGTTGGGATTTTTTTTCTTTTTTTGCCTTAGTGTATGACGCACTCGGGCGTTGACTTAACGTCTCTCTGGACCTATTCGTTCTCAATTGTTGCTTGTCGCTAGACAAAGGAAGGTCATCGAGTAGCTCTGACTGGCAGTTATGTAGGACCTGATGGCTGGAAGCATTTACTAGAATCGGGTCGGATTCTGAGCTTGGCTGGGAACACGGCACTCGAATTGCAAGATGTCCTTGGTTACACTCTGCTGTTTATTGCTTGCAGATGAACAAGCAGAGCGAGGCGGCATAATAATTTTGACGAGAATTTTATTTTGAGCTCTAGGGTGTTAGTACTCTTTGCTTCAGTTGACTCTCTTGCTAAAGCGCGTTTACCGATAGTTACTTTTGTGAATTTGATTTTACCTTACGCTTATGTGTCCTTGTGGCCTTTGCACCTGGTACAGCGCGCATAATTAACGAAGATTGTGAGTTGTGCATGTATCACGTGTTTAGCGTGGAGAAAAGTTCAATTTTCTTGTCTTCCGCCTGCTGATTCTAATTACATTATTATTATTATTTCTCTTTCCTGTCTCAGACGTTATGTCTGGTCAAAATTGGAAAGCGACGTGGACCTTGATCAAGCGTAACTTCCTTTTAACTATACGGTATATGTTACATTGCATTTAGGAACTAATTGGACATGTATCAATAATTACAGATTTCTGTAGTTGTGTATATAAGTTTGGATGTAGCTGTATTGCGTTGATGTACTGGTGGATATTGTGTAGTATGACTCCTGTAGGTGATGGTATAATTGGTATAATGTCAACTTTATCCTGATGCCACATGTCCTTGACTTCCTCAGCCAGTTGGATGTATTTTGCAATTTTTTCCCCTGTTTTCTTTTGTATATTTGTTATATTGGGTATGGATATTTCGATTAGTTATGTTAATTTTTTTCTTTTTATTGGTGAGTATGATGTCAGGTTTGTTATGTGGTGTTGTTTTATCTGTTATAATGGTTCTGTTCCAGTATAATTTGTATTCATCATTCTCCAGTACGTTTTGTGGTGCATACTTGTATGTGGAAACGTGTTGTTTTATAAGTTTATGTTGTAAGACAAGCTGTTGATGTATTGTTTTTGCTACAGTGTCGTGTCATCTGGGGTATTCTGTATTTGCTAGTATTGTACATCCGCTTGTGATGTGATCTACTGTTTCTATTTGTTGTTTGCAAAGTCTGCATTTATCTGTTGTGGTATTGGGATCTTTAATAATATGCTTCCTGTAATATCTGGTGTTTATTGTTTGATCCTGTATTGATATCATGAATCCTTCCGTCTCCCTGTATATATATTGCCTTTTCTTGGCCATATGTTGGATGTGTCTTGATCGATGTGTGGCTGTGTTAGATGATACGGGTGCTTGCCATGTAGTGTTCTCTTTTTCCAATTTACTTTCTTCGTATCTGTTGATGTTATGTGATCTAAAGGGCTGTAGAAGTGGTTATGAAATTTCAGTGGTGTAGCCGATGTATTTATATGAGTGATTGCTTAGTGTGTTTTGCTAGTTTCTGCTCGTTCTAGAAAGAATTTTCTTAAATTGTCTACCTGTCCATAATGTAGGTTTTTTATGTCGATAAATCCCCTTCCTCCTTCCTTTCTGCTTAATGTGAATCTTTCTGTTGCTGAATGTATGTTATGTATTCTATATTTGTGGCATAGTGACCGTGTAAGTGTATTGAGTGCTTCTAGGTCTGTGTTACTCCATTTCACTACTCCAAATGAGCAGGTCAATATTGGTATAGCATAAGTATTTATAGCTTTTGTCTTGTTTCTTGCTGTCAATTCTGTTTTCAGTATTTTTGTTAGTCTTTTTTATATTTTTCTTTTAGTTGTTCTTTAATATTTGTATTATGTATTCCTATTTTTTGTCTGTATCCTAGATATTTATAGGCATCTGTTTTTTCCATCGCTTCTATGCAGTCGCTGTTGTTATCCAATATGTAATCTTCTTGATTAGTGTGTTTTCCCTTGACTATGCCACTTTTCTTACATTTGTCTGTTCCAGAAGCCATATTTGTATCATTGCTGAATACTTCTGTTATCTTTAGTAATTGGTTGAGTTGTTGATTTGTTGCTGCCAGTAGTTGTAGATCATCCATGTATAGAAAATGTGTGATTTTGTGTTGGTATGTTCCAGCAATATTGTATCCATAATTTGTATTGTTTATCATGTTGGAAAGTGGGTTCAGAGCAAGGCAGAACCAGAAAGGGCTTAATGAGTCTCCTTGGTATATTCCACACTTAATCTGTATTGGCTGTGATGTGATATTATTTGAATTTGTTTGGATATTAAGTGTGGTTTTCCAATTTTTCTTTACTATGTTTAGGAACTGTATCAATTTAGGATCTACTTTGTATATTTCCAATATTTGTAGTAACCATGAGTGGGGTACACTATCAAAAGCTTTTTGGTAATCAATGTATGCGTAGTGTAGTGACATTTGTTTAGTTTTAGCTTGATATGTCACCTCTGCATCTATTATCAGTTGCTCTTTACATCCTTGTGCTCCTTTGCAACGGCCTTTTTGTTCTTCATTTATAATTTTGTTCTGTGTTGTATGTGTCATTAATTTCTGTGTAATGACTGAAGTTAATATTTTGTATATTGTTGGTAGGCATGTTATGGGGCGATATTTAGCTGGGTTTGCTGTGTCTGCTTGATCTTTAGGTTTCAGATAAGTTATTCCATGTGTAAGTGTATCAGGGAATGTGTATAGGTCTGCAATGTAACTGTTAAATAATTTAGTTAGATGTGAATGTGTTGAGGTGAACTTCTTTAGAAATTTGCTATTTTATCTTTTCCAGGGGCTTTCCAATTGTGAGTAGAATTAATTGCTTGGGTGACTTCATGTTGCAAAATTATCACTTCAGGCATTTGTGGTATCATCTTGTATGTGTCTGTTTCTGCTTGTATCCACCGTGCGTGCCTGTTATGTTCTACCGGGTTTGACCATACGTTGCTCCAGAAGTGTTCCATGTCTGTTATGTTTGGTGGATTGTCTATTTTAATTTGTGTGTTATCTATTGTCTGGTAAAATTTCCTTTGATTTGTGTTGATTGTTTGGTTTTGTTTCCTTCTATTTTCACTTTTTTTGTATCTTCTAACTCGTTTGGCCAATGCTTGTAATTTCTGCTTCTTTTCATCTAATTGTTCTATCGCTTCTTGTTGTGAGATTTTACCTAACCTTTTTCGTTTTTTTCTGACATTTCATTTCTTATAAATTGTGTTAGCTGTCCGATGTCTTTTCTCAGTTTTTCTATTCTGATCTGTAGCCTGTGTTGCCATGCTGGTTTTGTGGGTTTCTTCTGTGTGTTGGTTGGTTCTGATCTCTGCCTAGGGTGTATATTGAGTGTAGTGATTGCTCCTATATAAACCAGTAGTTGTAACTCTTCCATAGTTTTATTTTCATTTATTTTGTTGAGTGTGATTGTGTTGATAGTTGTTATTGTTGTTTCGACTTGTGGGTTATTTGGTGGTCTATGCGAGAATGGTCTAATGTCTGTATTTGTGTCTTTGTATCCTGTATATGTCAGCTGAAATTTTTCTTCTATATGTAACATGTGTGTCACTTCGTGTTCTATTTGTGTTTGTTCTGATGGCTGTCTTAAGATTTCGTTTTCCTCTCATTGTTTAATTGATGCGTGTTGTTCTTTGCTTGTTTGCTCTGGGATGTTTGAGCCCATTACTGTATTTTCTTCTTCTTCTGATTGCACATTATTTTGTTCTAGTACTTGTTGTACTTGTTGTTTGATGTTTTCTAATTCTGACTGGGGTATCCTGTTATTTTTTATTATTACACGGAGCTGATCAGCTAGTCATTGTTTTGTTAAAAATTTTAATTCTGGGTATCTGGTAAAAAATGTTGTGTATACTTGTGATCTGTATCCAGTTGTGTTGGTTCCTAAGTTTGTTGCTTGGTAATAACAGAACATTAGGTGTCGGTTAACTTCATCTGACCATCTCATCCTCTGTCTTTGTTTTCCTTCTAGGGTGGTTGCAGGAAGCATATCCTGCAGAACACCTCTATTTGGATTTAAATCATTTTCCGTGTGACTAGCAGTGCCGTTACCATTGTGGATGGGCATAGGTTTCAAGCGTCGTCCCCGACCATGACAGCGCTTGTCCGAGGCTTATTATTATTATTATTATTATTTGCGTTATGTCCTTGAAGAGCGCTTTTAGACTAAACTTCATTTCCCTGTTGTTTTCTATTTACGTTCTGCCCAAACTTGCATCATTCATGTGCTGTGTTTCTGCTTCTGCTCTTCAGTCCACTTAAGGTCCTGTGATCTCTTCGGCTTCTTTTCTTTCTTGTTAGCCCAGTGTTCCTTCACCCACTGGATGTGTTCTTGTCGTCTCTGTTCGGTTCATTGTGTTCCTTTGTTGTATGGTGTCTCTTGTAGTTTTAGGTTATAAACATGGCTGCGTAGCCAGCGACCAATTACAAATTAATGTTAAAACAATTACAGCCCTCGCTCGCAAAAATTAAGACTTTTGACCTGGTTCAGGCACTTCTGCGAGTGCATTCATCAAAAACTAAACATTCAGATTGGTCTATAACGTAAGTACAAAATAATGGGAAATGTCTTATATAAAAGTGTAAGTACTGACTAACAGTACAAGAAACTACTTACTTGTCACGTATATGATAAATATCAAGCGATAAAGCTTTAGTCACAAATTAAAAAAAAATACATGGAAGGCGAGCCACTAACTGCTGCTCATACATGTCAAGCCACAGATAGCAACAGACTGAGGTGCCCGCGTTAGGTGCCATCTAGTAGACGCAAATATAAGCAGGCTATTTAACATTTAAAATATAGACAGATGAATGTTAAGATGAACATTATTTTTCACATGAACTAACAGGCAATGTTTTATTTGACAGTAGCAGAATTGGTAACTTTTTGTCTACGTAAAAGGTTGAAAGTACAGTTTTAAGAGTGAAAACTGATTAACAGTACAAAAAGGGAACAGTACCTACATGTCACGTATCACTTGATACTTGTTTTATACGTGACATGTAAGTACTCTTTCTTTTTTGTACTGTTTTAATCAGTTTTCAGTCTTAAAACTGTACTTTCAAGCTTTTATGTAGACAAAACGTTACCATGTCTGCTGCTGTCAAATAAAACATTGCCTGCTAATTCATGCACTAAATAATGTTCATTTTAATATTGACCTGTCTATATTTTAAATGTTAAATAGCCTACTTACATCTGCGGCTACTAGATGGTACTCTTGGTGTAATGTTCACCTGCTCGCAAATACTAACGCGGTCGCCTCAGTCTGTTGATAACTGGGACTTGACATGTACGAGCAGCTCATGGTGGTTCGCCTTCCATGTGTTCTTTCTAAAAAATTTTTTGACTAAAGCTTTATCGGTTGATATTTATTTTATACGTGACATGTAAGTACCGTTTCTTTCTTGTGCTGTTAGTCAGTACGTACACTTTTATATAAAAATTTTCCCCCTTATTTTGTACTTACTTTATAGGCCAATTTGAATGTTTAATTTATGACGAAGGCACTCATAGAAGTCTCGAAACCAGGTCAAAAGACTTAATTATTGCGACCGAGGGCTGGATTGCTTTAACTTTTATCTTGTAGTTTGTTTCTCCTGATCAGGTTCCTAAGGAGTGTTTTGTTTTTTATTGTTTCCTGTGTGATGTTGAGTTGTTCCATGTTATTTCTTACTTCATTCATACATTTGTTGTTTTTCCTTGTGCTAGCTTAGTTCAAGATCTGTCTCGTTATCCAATATGGTGCAATTCTTCTGAGGCGTCCGTAAAAGTAGTCTTCGTTTCCTGATTTGATCTGTTATTTTCTCTGTGTGGTCGTGTAGTTCTTCAACTGGCCTATTTATCCATACCCCGTCTTTTTGCGTCGCCCCTAATATTTTCTGTATTTTTCGTTCCGTCTTCTTTATCTGTTTGATTTGTGTTTGTCCTTGTACTACTGTGGTCTCGGCTGCGTATAGTGCTTCTGTTAGCATCACCGTCTCGTAATGTCGTAGCTTGGCCATTCGTGGGATAGCTTTCTTCTTGTAATAATTCCAAGTCAATTTGTAGGCCTTCTCTAGTTTCGGTTTTGTTTCTTCATTAGATATCTTATTTCTTCCTGTAATCTGTGTTGTTTCTCCTAGGTACTTGAAATTTTTTGTTCTGTGTACTGCCCCACATTTTGTGTGTAGTATGGGTGTTTTTGAGTGCTCATGAACGCTGTTTTCTCGTACGACACCCGTAGTCCGGTCTTGCTTGCGATTTCATGTAGTTCCTCTATGGCTCTTACTGTTGCTGTTTCTAGTACCGTTACGATGGCTAAATCGTCTGCGAACGCAAGGAACTTGACTCTTACGTTTCCTAACAGGACTTCTTTCTGCGTCTTTCCCATTCCTTCACTATTTTGTCCAGCAATGACGAGAGGTATCGCCTGCCTGACACCTGATTTCGAAATGTTCTGAGAGCCCTCCACAGAACTTTACTTTAGATGTCGTGTTTGTTAGTGTTTGCTGAATTACGATTAGTGTCTTCCTATCTGCTCCGTATTCTTTCAGGATTCTAAAGAGGGTTTCTCGGTCCATTGAGTCCACGAAAGTGATGGTTATGTTCTGTTTGTGTAGCAGTATCATCTTAAGGTTCCACATCTGTTCAGCGCATGACCTGTGTTTACGAAAGCGCGCCTGGTATAAGCTAATCAAGTGTGCTGTTTGCTTCTCTATTCCATTTAGCAGTTCTTTCGAAAGTATTTTGTATGTGAAAGGTAACAGTGAGATCCTCCCCCCATGAACCATGGACCTTGCCGTTGGAGGGGAGGCTTGCGTGCCTCAACGATACAGATAGCCGTATCGTAGGTGCAACCACAACGGAGGGGTATCTGTTGAGAGGCCAGACAAACGTGTGGCTCGTGAAGAGGGGCAGCAGCCTTTTCAGTAGATGCAGGGGCAACAGTTTGGATGATTGGCTGACCTGGCCTTGTAACACTAACCAAAACGGCCTTGCTGTGCTGGTACTGCGAACGGCTGAAAGCAATGTGAAACTACAGCCGTAATTTTTCCCGAGGGCATGCGGCTTTACTTTATGATTAAATGATGATGGCGTCCTCTTGGGTGAAATATTCCGGAGGTAAAATTGTCCCCCATTCGGATCTCCAGGCGGGGACTACTCAAAAGGACGTCGTTATCAGGAGAAAGAAAACTGGCGTCCTACTGATCGCAGCGTGGAATGTCAAATCCCTTAATCGGGCAGGTAGGTTAGAAAATTTAATAAGACAAATGGATAGGTTAAAGTTAGATACAGTGGGAATTAGTGAAGTTCGGTGGCAGGAGGAACTACACTTTTGGTTAGGTGAATACAGGGTTATAAATACAAAATCAAAGAGGGGTAATGCAGGAGTAGGTTTAATAATGAATAAAAAATAGGAGTGCGGGTATGCTACGACAAACAGCATAGTGAACGCATTATTGTGGCCACGGTAGACACGAAGCCCACGCCTACGACAGTAGTACAAGTTTATATGCCAACTAGTTCTGCAGATGACGAAAAAATTAATGAAATGTATGATGAGATAAAAGAAATTATTCAGGTTGTGAAGGGAGACGAAAATTTAATAGTCATGGGTGACTGGAATTCGACAGTAGGAAAAGGAAGAGAAGGAAACGTAGTAGCTGAGTATGGATTGGGGCCAAGAAATGGAAGAGGAGACCGCCTGGTAGAATTTTGCACAGAGCGTAACTTAATCACAGCTAACACTTGGTTCAAGAATCATGAAAGAAGGTTGTATACATGGAAGAGCCCTGGAGACACTAAAAGGTATCAGATAGATTATATACTGGTAAGACAGAGATTTGGGAACCAGATTTTAAATTGTAAGACATTTCCAGGGGCAGATGTGGACTCTGACCACAATCTGTTGGTTATGAACTGTCGATTAAAACTGAAGAAATTGCAAAAAGGTGGGAATTTAAGGAGATGGGACCTGGATAAACTGAAAGAACCAGAGGTTGTACAGTGTTTCAGGGAGAGCGTAAGGGAACAATTGACAGTAATGGGGGAAAGAAATACAGTAGAAGAAGAATGGGTAGCTCTGAGGAATGAAATAGTGAAGGCAGCTGAGGATCAAGTAGGTAAAGAGATGAGGGCTAGTAGAAATCCATGGGTAACAGAAGAGATACTGAATTTAATTGATGAAAGGAGAAAATACAAAAATGCAGTAAATAAAGCAGGCAAAAAGGAATACAAACGTCTCAAAAATGATATCGACAGGAAGTGCAAAATGGCTAAGCAGGGATGGCTAGAGGACAAATGTAAGGATGTAGAGACTTACCTCACGAGGGGTAAGATAAATGCTGCCTACAGGAAAATTAGAGAGACCTTTGGAGAAAAGAGAACCACTTGCATGAATATCAACAGCTCAGATGGAAACCCAGTTCTAAACAAAGAAGGGAAAGCAGAAAGGTGGAAAGAGTATATAGAGGGTCTATACAGGGGCGATGTTCTTGAGGACAATTTTATGGAAATGGAAGAGGAGGTAGAGAGATATGATGCTGCGTAAAGAGTTTTACAGAGCACTGAAAGACCTGTCGAAACAATGCTCTGGGAATAGACAACATTCCATTAGAACTACTGATAGCCTTGGGGGAGCCAGTCCTGAAAGAACTCTACCATCTGGTGAGCAAGATGTATGAGACAGGCGAAATTCCCTCAGACTTCAAGAAGAATATATTAATTCCAATCCCAAAGGAAGCAGGTGTTGTGATAATTACCGAACTATCAGTTTAATAAGTCACAGCTGCAACGTACTAACACGAATTCTTTACAGACGAATGGAAAAACCGGTAGAAGCCAACCTCGGGGAAGATCACTTTGGATTCCGTAGAAATGTTGGAACACGTGAGGCAATACTGACCTTACGACTTTTCTTAGAAGAAAGATTAAGGAAACGCAAACCTACGTTTCTAGCATTTGTAGACTTAGAGAAAGCTTTTGACAATGTTGACTGGAATACTCTCTTTCAAATTCTAAAGGAGGCAGGGATAAAATACAGGAAGCGAAAGGCTATTTACAATTTGTACAGAAAGCAGATGGCAGTTATAAGGGTCGAGGGACATGAAAGGGAAGCAGTGGTTGGGAAGGGAGTGAGACAGGGTTGTAGCCTCTCACCGATTCTATTCAATCTGTATATTGAGGAAGCAGTAAAGGAAAGAAAAGAAAAGTTCGGAGTAGGTATTAAAATCCATGGAGAAGAAATAGAAACTTTGAGGTTCACCGATGACATTGTAATTCTGTCAGAGACAGTAAAGAACTTGGAAGAGCAGTTGAACGGAATGGACGGTGTCTTGAAAGTAGGGTATAAGGTGAACATCAACAAAAGCAAAACAAGGATAATGGAATGTAGTCGAATTAAGTCGGGTGATGCTGAGGGAATTAGATTAGGAATTGAGACACTTAAAGTAGTAAAGGAGTTTTGCTATTTGGGGAGCAAAATAACTGATGATGGTCGAAGTAGAGAGGATATAAAGTGTAGACTGGAAATGTCAAGGAAAGGGTTTCTGAAGAAGAGAAATTTGTTAACGTCGAGTATAGATTTAAGTGTTAGGAAGTCGTTTCTGAAAGTATTTGTATGGAGTGTAGCCATGTATGGAAGTGAAACATGGACGATAAATAGTTTAGACAGGAAGAGAATAGAAGCTTTCGATATGTGGTGCTACAGAAGAATGCAGAAGATTAGATGGGTAGATCACATAACTAATGAGGAGGTATTGAATAGAATTGGGGAGGAGTTTGTGGCACAACTTGACCAAAAGAAGGGATCGGTTGGTAGGACATGTTCTGAGGCATCAAGGGATCACCAATTTAGTACTGGAGGGCAGCGTGGAGGGTAAAAATCGTACAGCGAGACCAAGAGATGAATACACTAAGCAGATTCATAAGGTTGTAGGCTGTAGTAGGTACTGGGAGATGAAGAGGCTTGCACAGGATAGAGTAGCATGGAGAGATGCATCAACTGACTGAAGACCACAACAACAACAGTAAGATGCTCCTATAGTTCTTTGCGTCCGACTTATCCCCTTTCTTGTGTAGAGGGTGTATTAGTGCTGTGCGCCATTCTTTCGGTATCTCTGCTGTTACCCACACCTGTTTCATGATGTTGTTTATGTGTTCAGTGGGATGCGGGTCATGTAGCTTCCAGAATTCCACGATGGCTCCATCCTCTCCTGGTGCTCCATTGTTCTTGAGGTTCTTGATGATTTCTCTTACTTCTTCTATCAATGGCGGTTCGATATCTTTGTCCAGTTTGTCTGTTGGTGATTCTGCGTTTAGTTGTTTCTCGAAGTACTTCGCTAGGAGGTCATAGTAGTTCTTGGTATTGGTCTCCGGTGTGCCGTCTGGTCTCTTAAAGCAGAGGTTCGGTGTTTAGTATTTTGTTATGTTTTCTCTGAACGTCTTGTAAAAATTTTTGGTGTTGTTCCTTGGGAAGTCTGCTCCTATCACTTCTGGTTTCTGTTTGTTGTAGCATCGTTTCCCTTTACGGATAATTTTACATGTCTGTTTCTGTGTTTTGAGAAGTTCTTGCCAGTTTTCTGGCCTTTTGTTGCTATTTAACTTCTTCTGTGTGTTGATTCGTCTTTCGATTGCTAGGTCACATGTATGGTTCCACCAGCGGTGTTTCCGGGTTCTCAGCGCTACTGCTAATTTCATGGCTTCCTGAAGCTTCCCTGTTAGCTGTTCCCAGTTGTGAGCGTGGGGTTGCTATTCTGTCATTCTGCGTAACGGATTAGTCTGAGATGTACCCTTTACCCTGTGGCTCCTGCAAGATGCAATTTCCACCCCCACACTACTACTGAAGTCAGACAGACGCTCCTAACGTTCTAAAGAGAAATGCCTGAAAAACTTTCAGCAATAAATATCTTCTGGAGTCATCCGCTGTAAGGTTCTACACAAAAATTCACAAAATTTCTTACGTGACTAGTGGGATACTTGGGTACTGGAGTAGTGCTAGTTAGTGTAAGAAAAACATGAAACTAACGAAAATTATTGTTTATTTTGCAAAAATTCTGAGAAATCACAATGGTACTTTTAGTTATGAACTGAACACGTTATTTCTGGGTTCTTTTCGGAATGTGAAGTTACCTCTTAAGGATAGACGAAGTTTAAGATCGTTACTGACTTGGCAGAATGGCTGAGAGCCATGCCTACTCAACTTGAATAATTATCCATTAGAATGTTGGTAGGTACGGTCAAGGCTGTCACACGTTAAATGCAGTGAAGTGTACTGTTGTGGAGAAAATGTGGGGCTCGCAAGAGCCTTAGTGCACAATACCGTATGCTGCGATGACTGCTGTCTGTGCCGCTCGCTGCTGACAAATAAGATAACCCTCGATCTATCTGGATTGACCTTCGCCAATCAAACTCTCCCTACACCTTGATGAAGTCAAGGACTCCTATTCGCCCCTAGTCTAACTATTGGCGTGGTACACCGGTCAGATAACCAGTCCACAGCGATGCCACTCAAAAATTCGCTCGCAGGCGTTTAACTATAGCTCTGTCCGTTCACACCGCACAATAAGTGTGGCGGCCAACACAGTGAACAACGCTTAACGCAAGGTCTCAATATAGAGTCACACTCCGATTCGCTCTCGACAGAGGTGCTCTCCCAGTGAAGTACTGAGGAGAGACTTGTTCCTCACTCTTTGAGTACATGTACGAGCGCACACGCTCTCGTTACGTGTTCTCGCTCCAAGAGCGACAATGGAACGGCCCCGCTCCACACCAGACGTGAAGGGGTATATCTTTCAGTCTCTTCCATTACTCCTACAGCTCAAGGCGTCAGAAATATCGTCTACCAATCAGCATTCCTCTTCTAAAACGGGAGAATGATATTTCGTTTAAGGCAACCAATCCGGAAATCTGTAGCACCGGCGTTTGCCGTTTGCTGTCTCCCTGTGAAAATCTCTGTAACTGCGTGCTCTGTTTGTAAAGAATGTGAATGCTGGGCGCTCCCACACGATGTATCGGAATTTGGTTTTAAGCCGAACATGGGGTCGTTCCTCCTTTCACTCAGGCAAATGCTGTCCACTCCACAGACGGTCACTGGCCGATGTACGAGTAGATAGCTTGGCACCGGCCTCCTGGCGTGCGGTTGCTCTCCCGAACTAAAAGGTACTGTGACCGTCGTGTCTGGAATGTATGTGTGTAAGCCAGCCTCGAGTATGTCAACCACGGTGCGCTTACTTGTTATTTGCGTCTATTTTACATGAATTCATACAACATTGACTTCGCCTTATCGAGTTTGGGTTCGAATGAAGCGTCTTGATGTGAGGAATTTGATTCTGAGGGCGGAATATGTAAGCAATGAAGTTCAGGAGACCACGACGTCTTACATACCTCCCTCCTTCTGACAACTGTTTTGTATGGGGTTTGTCAATGCCGAGGAAAACACTGACAAAGTCAGGCAAACATTGTTCTTTTAGGTTTTCCAATAAACTTTTCTGAGCCATTCTTAACAATTTTTTCTAACGATTTCTTCATAGCTATTGTTTCTATTTATTAATTCTACGATTTATGTTTTGTTTAGGTAAATATAGACTTTACAAAGGTTGTTATTCTTTGTCATTGCCAGTACGTGTCTCTGTTTTTTTTTTTCATTTCCAAAAATTGTTTCTACAATATTAATTTTTCTAAACTCGTTAGTGTACAGTGTATCATGTTTTAGTGTGGTTATATCTTTTCATTAGTTAAGCTTCGTGTGAATGTTCGCAAAAGCTCTGTGGTGTGACTGTTTTATTTATTTAGGCATTTTTTTCTCGTGTCACTGTTTGAAGAGTGAAGAAATGTTTTTTTCTTAATTCTACCTTCGTTCAACCTATGATTAATCAAAACTTTTTTATATAAAAAACTAACCTGGCTTTACAGGTATTTTTGAGATTATCTACTTATACTAATTAATTTTCTTTACATAGTATTTTAAGGTCTCTAAGGTCTCTATCACATAATGGGCTTTACATATACGATAAAATAATTACTTTTACAAAAAAGGACAAAAATATTTTTACAAATATATCATTTTCTTTACATTCGTGTTTTATCAGTCTTTTCGTTTTGTGCTGCGTCAGTTTCTGTGCTCGACGATCCCCACTGAAATACTGGAAGGCGTCGACTCATTTGTATGGGTGTCACAAATCCTGAGAGAAGTACTCTAGCATGCGATGCCGGGTCTTACTTGTTGACATTGTCATTGATGGAGTGGCACTTTTAACCAATGAATGTGACTGTGGTTTACTGCATAAACAGTGATGTCTTGGTAGTCCTTTGCTGTCACACCTGGGATGGTATGGCAGTTCGATGATTGTAGTTGACTACCGACGATCGTCACCCAATATTGTGCTGTGACGTCTTGGTACTTCACACCTGGTTCGGTATGGCAATTTGATGATGTGGTAGGGAGAGTGTTGTTCATTTTGCTGAACCTATTTCTAGATAATGTTGTTTGCTACTACTTAATATTCCGTTTGCGGTTCGCTTGTATTTGTTTGACGATTCAAGGTTTATTTTTGGAGAGGTGTTTGTAGTAGTTGGCATGCCTCAAATTTCATGGAAAGACCATTGTAGGAAATTGCTTTGTAGGATAGGAGAGAAAGGTATCTTGCTGTCTTCTACCCTTCTTCATCTTGCATCTTCCGTTCTTCTCTTCTTTCTTGCATTCTTCTGTTCTTCTTGGGCTAGGAATACGTGAATTTTAGTGTAGGAGTGATATAGGATTTGTAGGATCTGACTGGCTTTCCAAATGTGACTTGATGAGTTTGTAGATCTTAGTAATTTTTTGTACCTTCATTTTCGTCTCGTCGTATTATGATTCTCCCCACACTCTTCTGTTCTGTAGCAGTGTCGTGACATATGAAATGTCTGTGCTCTGCGTTTTCCTCCTGAAGTCCAACCTGGATGCATCCTGCATTCCCAGATTGGCGTTGGTCTTCATGTTGTTGTTATTGCCCTAAGTGCTTTCTCAACATGTCTGTACCCACTCCGTCGCTATCTCGAAGCATCTGGTGTTAAGGGAGCTGGTGATTGGTGTTGGTGGCAATGTCCCTCTGATGCGTGGAAATATTTACAATTTTTGTTTTTCATATATTTGTTATTTACAAAAAAACTCTGATTTTATATACTGCAAAAATTATTGTAAATATATGATTTCTTTTTTTATTCCAATTATGTCTTATCACTTCTTCATTCTTTTAATTGTTCTGTACCATTTATTATTTGTGTGCGTGTTGTGGTGTACTTGATACGACAAGAGATTGTTAGTGTGTATTGCGTATCTTTTTCTTTTAATTAATGTGTTACTTTGTTGATCTTAATTTATTTTTTGATTTAGTGGTTAGTATAAGAAAGGGTGGACGTTAGTTTGCCTAACCTCTTCCGCATTTTTCACGTTAATCTTTACGTTTTGCAGTATTTGGTGGCCTAATTTCTACTTCTGGTTTCCCTTTGTTTTGTTGTTCTTGTCTCTGTGGACCATAATTTCCTCGGTAATTGTTTGCGCCCTGGTCTCGCCAGTTGCTGTTTCTAACATCGTGACATCTTTCAAAGTACCCTTGATCGTTGGCATTTTGATTCTTAAACACATCTCCGTCACTGTATGAGTGTCCATTACCGTTCCAATTTCGGTACCAATTATTCTGGTTATCATTTCTATGCCAATTGTCTCCATTGTGCCACTGTCCTGGTCTGTTAAACTGTTAAATTGCCTGAAATTATTGATGTTAGGATTACGATTATTATTATTGGAATATTCGTTCCTAGTCCTCTCCTTTTGCTGTTCCCTTTCCTTTCTTTCTTTTTCGCCTCATCGTCTTTAAACATAAATTCAAGTTCCCTTAAAACCTCTTTGAATTCTTCGGTATTTTCATTTTTTCCTACTGTCGCCTGTTGATACTTTACCGGTAATTTCATCCTACATAGACGTATCAGCTCTCCGTTACTGTGTGGTTTGTCTAGGCATTGATTCTTTTTGTCCACTGTATCAAAGAATTTTACCACGCTTTTCTCTCCTGAGTTTTCATAGGGCGTCTTCTGAAGTAACTCGTATTTAATTTTGTTTTGCGCCTCCTTAGACCAATATCTTTCGAGAAATGCTGTTCTCAACTGTATGTAAGACGTACAGGTAGCCGCGATCTTTTGCATCACTTCTGCTAATGTCCCGGACATCTGTGCACAAATGAAGTCAAGTTTGTGGCCGACGCTCTAGTGGTTTGGTAAGCCTACTTGAAACTGATCTATGAATGTGCGTGCATGCAAGCTACTGCCTTCTTCCTTGAAATTTTGAAATTTTCTAATTGTAAGGAAGTAGTCTGTATCATATCTACTCATAAATCCGGTTTCTGGCTGATTCATGGACTCAAATAATCTGCCACTGCTTGTGTCATCGTATTTATTCTCTGGTAATTTACTGCCTGTCTGCCTATTTTCAATTTCCTGACTCATATCCGCGTCATATCGTATCATTGGTGAACAAAGGTGTTGTTCGTGTGTTTCTATTCTCGTCGTTCGCGGTATAGTACCTGTGCTGCTATTAAGTTGTGTCATTGGATTTACTGGTTCAGTTGCCTGTCTTTCGATTGGTATCCGTTTTTCTAGATACTGAACCTGGTCCTGTGGCATGTCATGTATTACTTGAATCGGGGTTTTCTGTTTCGATTTCTGCGCGAGTGTTACGTCTAGCCTTGGTTCTACTTGAACTTTCTTAGACGGCGTGTGTTCGTGTACTGAATTAATGATTGACGAGTCACTTGTTCCGCCACAGGTGTAATCGGTCTCGATCTTTTCTTCGATAGTTTGTATCAACTCTGTTCGAATCTCTTCGAACTGATCTTTGTTTTTAAGTTCTATTTTATTGATCCGCTGATCATATTTTTTCAGCGCAACCTTTGCGACCTTGTGTAGTGGGACGAAATTAAACGTCACCCATCCACCAAAGTCAGCCCAGTTTGCAGGTGACTATGAGTTTAATTTAGTTTTGTTTATGTGTTTTCTTATTATTTGTAATAAGTGTGAATTATCTAAAAGTTTGTATTTTTTTTATGTGTTTCATGTACGGAGAGATCGGCGCAACGAACGGGGACAGCATCTTCGTTGCCGCGACCAGAGAGGAAATTGCTGGCCGCTATACGTCGCGGGTCGACAGCCAAGGAGCAACAGAAGATCCTGGAACCGAGTTGTTGCGTCGTGTTTCTAAAAATTAAAAATGAATACTCTTTTTGTACAACAATGACGTCATAATGAGCTTAGTCTTATTGAAATGTTAGTCACTGTCTGTCAACGCTCAAGTTCACATCTGTATGTGTAGGAAGCTAATAAAAATAGTGTATGCTACTAAAGTTGAAACACGTGTCGTGAAGATTTATTTATGAAGAGTTATGTGAACGGATTAATAATATATTTGACAAGATTATTGATTCAGACAGCGTTGGCCGAAACTTTGAATCTAAAAAGTTTATTTCATGTGTGATTCTGATATCGATTAGATCAAGATAACGTGTGTCGATATAATTTTCTGAGGAGAAACAAACGAACTTTAAATTTGAAAAGGTTACAAAAACCAATTGGCCCAAGTGATGTAATTCTTTGCACACGACTCAACGGATGTTTTACAGTTTCGTTCAAGAACCATTCTATGACAATTTAAAAAGAATATGAATCATTTGGAAGTGGGTTGTAACTGACGTAGGTGACGAAGTCTGCACATGGTCATATATCAAACGAAAAACTAAAACGTCGTTACACCACACCGTGGCGACCGTAGAAACAGGACTTGTGTGCAACTAAGGCACACAGGTACGAAACAAAACATCAAGAGTCCTTCGGAAGTCAACGCGAGTTTTCGTGGAGCCTTCACCAGCCAGCGGCGACTTCGTGGGTGTGGGCATCTGACGGAGTGCAGCCAAGCAGTACGGTCACGCAGTTGTTCCACGAGAAGGCGCATCTGTTGGGCAGCAGCTGAACGCTGCAAACCCCGACAACCTTTTTTCTCCCTAAACTAATAGGCCCAGTACGTCAGCTGCGGGGCGTTCCTCCGGCTGGTATTAGAGGTGTTGCTGAGGGCTTCGCCTGTCTACGGCGGTGCCGGGCGTGGTTGCAGCCAGCGACGTTTCCGGTGTTCGACTCAGCGTCCTGCCGGTTGCGGAAGCGGGGTCGCAGCATCTCAGCGGCTGCATCGACGGCTGTTACATCTGCAGCCCATAGCAGCACACTGATCATCGAGAACTACAAATTACAATATTAGTGTCCGGTGAGTTTGTTTCAAGTTGGAAGTGGAGTGTTGTACATAGGAAGTGTGCTTTTACAGGATTGTTATTCCAAGTCTGCGTGTGTAAATAGTTAATATCTTACAATAATGTCGGGAAGTGAAATGTCAGACGAAGAGCAATCTATGTCCGATAGGAGCGTGAGATCCCTTTTTAGGGCGATCGCTAAATTGAAACAATCTAACGAAGAATCTACTGCTAGATTAAAAGAGGAATTAAAACAGGCTAACGAGGAATCTACTGCTAGATTGAAACAGGAACTAAAACAGGAATTAAGACAATCTAACGAGGAATCTACTGCTAGATTGAAACAGGAACTAAAACAGGAATTAAGACAATCTAACGAGGAATCTACTGCTAGATTGAAACAGGAACTAAAACAGGAATTAAGACAATCTAACGAGGAATCTACTGCTAGATTGAAACAGGAACTAAAACAGGAATTAAGACAATCTAACGAGGAATCTACTGCTAGATTGAAACAGGAACTAAAACAGGAATTAAGACAATCTAACGAGGAATCTACTGCTAGATTAAAAGAGGAACTAAAACAGGAATTAAAACAGTCTAACGAAGAATCTACTGCTAGATTAAAACAGTCTAACGAAGAATCTATGGCTAGATTAAAACAGTCTAACGAGGAATCTACTGCTAGACTTAAAGGGGAGCTAATAAAATCAACAGACAGGTTGCAGGAATATCTTAATGAAACCAGTCGAGAATTAAGTGATAAAATAGAGTCTTCTAAAGTTGAAATGCAGGAAAAATTAGTAGGACTTAGTAATAAGATTGCTGATAATTGTAAAAGGTTAGAAGAACATATCCAGGAATCGCGCGAGGAAAAAGCTCGCATGCGACACGATATTACTGACTTATCCGAGAGACTAGATAGTGTCAATATCTTAGTTGTAAATGAAATACAGAAAAATAACGATATGTTACGAGATGAATTTTCTATGCAAACAGAAACTGTTCGCAGAGAATTATTGAAATCTATTAAAGAGGTCTCTACCAAACCTGGAGAGATTTCTTCAATAGATAATGTAGAATTAGAGACATTAACTCATCAAGTAGAAAAGGACCATACCTAAATCGAAAACATGAAATTTTTAATTACTGAAATATGCAGTAATCTTGAGACTGCCAAAGATAATAATATTGACGAAGGTACAGAGCGTTCACATCGTGAACACAGTGAAGAATCGATATTAGCTAATCGCGTATCCAATACAGAAATGCGGATACAGGAAATTACTAAACGGTTATCGGAATTAGATAATAACGAGAACATTTCAGGTAGCAGAGGTAATAACATAATCAGAGACAACAGTCGCATCGAATTTGCTAGCACGGACGACAACAATATGAATAAGGCAATCACGGCAAGCCAATCCGATGCAACTCCGTCTCTGCAATCTAAACAAAATCCGACCATTTCTCTCGCAGAATGTCTGGATGACATAACAACAAATTCAAATGTAGCAAGTCGATTTCCTGTATTCAAACCAGGAGGCGAACTGCACCCTATAATCTTTATAAAAGCTTTTGAAACATCATTATCTCCTAAATGGAGTAATGAAAAACGCATTCAATTTGTAATAGGACATTTAGAAGCAGAAGCTGCGGAATGGGCAGTACTGCATAGAAATGAATTCAGGGATTGGGATGATTTTGTTAAGCAGTTAAACAAAATTATTGGTCAAGAGGAAAACAACAACACTTAACTTTAGAGTTGTTAGACCCTCCTCCATATTCTAAACGGTGGGGAGGTTATAGGAATTATTTTGAATGGCATTTAAACCGTGCTAAATTAATTGAAGAACCAATTATTGAAAGTCATTTAATACGGGTCCTAATTAGTAGGTTACCGTATTACGTAAAGGAAAGAATGATAGAAAGAGAATGGTCACAGCCGTGCGAATTGTTAGGATATTTAGAGCAGTTAGATATACTTAATAGAGAAAGGGAAGACGAGAAGTTTAGATTTGGTAGAAATGACAATCCTCGAAATAATAATAATAATTCAGAACCACGAAAAGCTAATAACAACAATCATAGCCGGTTCTGTTATATAAAACGTCAATCTAAAGATAAAGAGAGCCAACAAAATCGTGGTAATAACCCTAAAGTGCGGAAATTACACAATAACGATCATGAGATAAATCATCCTCAAGTAGTTAATGAAGGTCAAGTGGTAGGTGACGTCATCATAGAAAGTTCGGAAAACTAGTAAAGTCCTTTAGTACGGGTCAACTAAAGGGAACTATTGGTCAAGATTATACAAGACCCAATTGCAATTTATCATTAAGCTGCCAAAAGGACGGTGACTGGCAACAAGATTTACTTCAGGAAGACAATCAGTTAAGGGAGAATGTAACTTATAAACCCGTTATTAAAGGTTATATTAAAGATACCGAAGTAAATATTATAGTTGATTCGGGTAGCGAAGTAAGTATTTTATCCAAAGAATTATTTCAGCTTAAAAGAAAATATTGGAATTTCCCGACTTTACCTGTAACTGGGGTGAAAATTGTAGGAGTTACTGGTAAAAGAAGTCAAAATATTACTGAGGAAGTTTATGTAACTTTTGAAATTGCTAAACAATTAATTGCTCACTCTGTACTCGTCGTAGCCAATTTAAATGTGGCCATAATTTTAGGTATAGATTGGCTGTGTAAATATAAAGCTATATTAGATTTTAAAGATTCTTCCTTAACCATCCATAAGGAGGCATGTACTTTTAAGGTGAGGTTCTCTAACAGTCAAGTACCTGAAAATTGCTACGAGTCCTTACAGAATAAGTACGCACCGACCATGAATCTATTAACAGATTTTAGTGATCTTGGGTATGCAGTATACCAATGTCAGGCTAGTAATAGTATCGAAACCGAAGTGAAAGAAAAATGTTTATCTACGAATTGTCTATCCGAGCAAGAAAAGGAAGAGTTGGAATCTTTGATGTTAGAATTTAGAGCCGTCTTCTCAGATGAACCGGGGAGAATTAAAGATTACGTTTGTAAACTTAAGATTAAAGATAAGAAACCATTCTTTAAGAAACCTTATCCTATTCCAGTACAATTCAAAGAAGCGGCTAGTAGAGAAATAAGTAAGATGCTAGAACAAAACATCATCGAACGATCATGTAGCGCTTTTAACAGTCCGTTGTGGGTAGTTAAGAAAGCTACTGGTGGGGTACGACTGGTTCTGGATGCCCGTGAATTAAATAAAATTATAGAGATGGAAAGAGACAGACCTATTCCTATGGAGGACGTACTTCTTAAGATCGCTGGTTCTCGTTATATGAGTACAATGGATCTAACCTCTGGCTACCATCAAGTAACATTACACCTGGATTCACGGCAATATACGGCTTTCCTTTTTGAAGGCAGATCATATCAGTTCCAAGTTTTACCTTTTGGACTTAATATATCAGTGTCAACTTTCATTAGGGCATTAGATTCTGCTTTGGGTCAGCAATTGTTACAAAAGATTATTTTATATGTAGATGATATTTTGGTAGCTACTAAAACGTGGGAAGAACACGTAACGATATCACGGGAATTGTTTAACCGTTTAATTGACAGAGGAATTACTTTAAAATTATCTAAGTCTTACTTCGGAAAGGAGGAAGTGAGATTTTTGGGGCATATAGTGGACAGTAAAGGTATTAGGCCAGACCCAGCACGTATTGAAGCTATTGCTCGATGCCCGAGTCCTAGAAATCGGAAACAATTGAAGTCATTCTTAGGAATGGTAGGATTTCTGAGAAGATTTCTTCCAGGGCAGGATATTGTTAATCCTACATTACTAGATTTATTGAAAGAGAAGTCAGTATGGCTCTGGGGACAAAAGGAAGAGGAAGTTTTTAATAAGATAAAAGGAGCGTTAACCAAAGCCAAAATGTTATACCACCCAGATTTCGATCAGGACTTTGGTATGTGTACGGATGCCTCTGATTATGGTGTGTCTTGTGTAATATTCCAAGGTGATCTGACCAATGAAGAGGGATTATATCGGCCTATTGGATTCGCTAGTCGAACTTTAAATAAACATGAAAGAAATTATTTTGTATCCGAGAAGGAAGCTCTCGCAGTGGTATGGGGTTTTCAACGATTTAGAGGATTATTAATGGGAAGAAAAACAATTGTATATACTGATCATCAGGCTTTAATCTTTTTGAACAATTGCCGGTTACTGCACCGTAGGCTATTACGTTGGGTATTATACTTGCAAGAATTTCAGTACGAAATTAGGTATATAAAAGGATCTCAGAATGTAATTTCAGATGCTTTGTCAAGGCTTCCCGTAGGAATGGAGAATATTAATATTGCAGAAGAACCAGGAACAAATTATCATGTTTATTTCCTTTTGACTAAGGAGAACGAACGTAAGGTTAAACGGATAGTAACTGCTGTTAGATGCAATCAAAGAAATGACGATCAATATAGGGACCTTATACAAAACCTTAATAATGGGGACGAAACAGTTAACACCCGGGGTGTGTGGTTATATTTTAACGACTTGTTGTATTGGAAAGCACAGAGGGAACACCAGAGATGGAAAATCTGCATTCCGAAAACTGTTGTGGACGAGGTAATTACTTATATTCATGAAGGTTACGGGCATTTTGGAATTCATAAGTGTATTAAACATCTAATGAAGTATTATTATTTCAAAAATATGTCACGTATTGTGAGAAGTATTATTAGGGCTTGTGAAACCTGTCAAAAGGTTAAAGTTAATAACAAATCCAAGCGTTATAAATTATATGCTGTAATTCCTCGAGGTTTGTGGGATCTACTATCATTAGATTTTTTCGGCCCTCTGCCTCGGAGTTCAGGAGGATTAACATATGTGTTTGTTGTAATGGAATGTTGGTCCAAACATGTGAAACTATATACTTTGAAACGAGCGAATACAGCAAGCGTTATACGCTGCCTCACCCGAAATTACTTTGTTAACTGGGGCATTCCTAAACGACTTATGTCTGACAACGGTAGTGCCTTTATTAGTCAAAGATTTCAAGATATGATAAGACAATATGGAATCAAACATATCTTAATTTCGAAATATCACCCTCAAAGTAATTTAGTAGAAAGAGTCATGAAAGAATTACGACGATTATGTAGAACTTATTGTGCACATAAACATACTCGGTGGGCCAAACTAATGCCTGAATTTGAAAAGATATTAAATGAATTGCCTCACCTAACGACGGGATTATCACCTATAGAAATTTTACGCAAACGAATTATAGGTGAGCCTTTACTAGCTGCTTTACCTTGGCCACCAGTAAATGAGATCCAACAATGTATCCCAGACGAAAAAGTTTGCGAACAGATTGTAAAAAATGCCGAACGGAGAATTAAAAGTTATAATCAACAGGCTATAGAACCCTCATTTCAGGTAGGAGATCTTGTGTTAGTACGATCTCATCCTAAAAGTTCTAAGATCGGTAAGGAATGTAGAAAATTCTTCTTGATCTTTGAAGGTCCATATGTTGTACATAAGATTGTACATCCCAAAGCATTACTTCTTATGGAACCTTCATCAGGTGTAATTAAAGGATTATATAGTGTTGATCAAATGAAACCCTTCATTCCTAAATAAGTTAATATTTAGTATATGTTACACACGGAAGAGCGTTCATAGTTTATTCATGTGAAGTTTTTCGTGATAGTTACGTATTATTTTAAAGAATGAAACAGAAAGCTTAAACAAGTGTTCCACAATAATCTACTGGTACTTCAAAAAGAGAAAGATAACCCAAAGGGGGATTTATATGGAAGAAATTTGCTCTTAGGTCTAAAGGAATTTTGCGTATTTTAAATTTACTCGGATAGTAGGAACCAAAGGGGATGGTTAATAGTTTTAGGGACCATGGGCGTCCAGAGCTATATGGCTCACGAGAACATAGCAGAGTGCCTTTAATAGAGGTTTGCAATAGTGTTAATATAGAACACACCAAACGGGGCTCTCTCGCTTGTTTCTCCTAAATAAATGGCCATTACCCAACAAGGTGTCCGAAGGTAAAGAAAGCCGTGCCGAGATTCTAAAGAGAGTTTTGCTTGATTTCTTCTTGACCTCAGGCATAAATAAGGCATTAGGGAAAAGAATGACGTAAAGTAAATAGTACTATTAGTTATTGTGAAAAACGTATTAGTAATATACATTTTTGGAAAGAATAACTCTAGTAAATAAATGAAACAAACTAATCTATCACAATTTGAACGCTCCGTCCTAATGTAACAACGTTAAAGAACGTACTAAATTAGTATTTATTAGCAACTGTTAACTGAAGAGGAGCAATCTCCCTATATTCGGCTACGAATTACCATAATAGCACAATTAAGAGTAAATGACAAATAGTCACAACAATATCGTATTAAAAGGATTAAATCTATCTAAGAGCAAGGGCTCTAGGTTACGTAAAATGTGAGGAAAATGTATTAACAGTTAAATATTGTATATTGAACAGTTTAATTCCGGTTAAGACCTGACAAACTGAGCTTGTGGGTGGGGTATGTAGTGGGACGAAATTAAACGTCACCCATCCACCAAAGTCAGCCCAGTTTGCAGGTGACTATGAGTTTAATTTAGTTTTGTTTATGTGTTTTCTTATTATTTGTAATAAGTGTGAATTATCTAAAAGTTTGTATTTTTTTATGTGTTTCATGTACGGAGAGATCGGCGCAACGAACGGGGACAGCATCTTCGTTGCCGCGACCAGAGAGGAAATTGCTGGCCGCTATACGTCGCGGGTCGACAGCCAAGGAGCAACAGAAGATCCTGGAACCGAGTTGTTGCGTCGTGTTTCTAAAAATTAAAAATGAATACTCTTTTTGTACAACAATGACGTCATAATGAGCTTAGTCTTATTGAAATGTTAGTCACTGTCTGTCAACGCTCAAGTTCACATCTGTATGTGTAGGAAGCTAATAAAAATAGTGTATGCTACTAAAGTTGAAACACGTGTCGTGAAGATTTATTTATGAAGAGTTATGTGAACGGATTAATAATATATTTGACAAGATTATTGATTCAGACAGCGTTGGCCGAAACTTTGAATCTAAAAAGTTTATTTCATGTGTGATTCTGATATCGATTAGATCAAGATAACGTGTGTCGATATAATTTTCTGAGGAGAAACAAACGAACTTTAAATTTGAAAAGGTTACAAAAACCAATTGGCCCAAGTGATGTAATTCTTTGCACACGACTCAACGGATGTTTTACAGTTTCGTTCAAGAACCATTCTATGACAATTTAAAAAGAATATGAATCATTTGGAAGTGGGTTGTAACTGACGTAGGTGACGAAGTCTGCACATGGTCATATATCAAACGAAAAACTAAAACGTCGTTACACCACACTTGCTCTGAAATGCTTGTTCTTCCAAAATTTGTATTGCTGTTCGAGTGGCTTTTTTCGTAAAACGTTCCACCTTATTGTCAACGTTTACGATGTCCAATTGGACCTTGTCCACCTCAGTGCGTAATTGCTACTGACCTTGTGTTAGTACCTGAATTCTTTCTCTAGATTCTTTCGTGTCTTTGTTTATCTGAGTGATCTGATTATCAATACTAGCGATCCCTTCTTCCATCTGGATTTTAACCTGTTGGATCTGTGTCTGAATCTCGTGTCTCAAGTTCTGATTATCCTGTTAGATCTGTGTCTTAATACCCTGATTATCCTATTTCAATTCCTGATACTTTTTTGTCATCTGTGTATTCTGTTTCGTTATCTGTGTATTAATGTCCTGAATCTGTGTATTAATATCCTGATTCTGTTTCGTCATACTAGCGTTCATTTTTTGTAACATCTCCATGATCGTGTCCTGTCCTGTGTCAGTACCTTCTGCTGAACTGTGTATTGTCGATGTATTGTTTTCTACTCGGTCACTTACGTCGTTTACTGGGATATGCTGTGGCGTTTCTAAGTTTGATAACTGCAACAATGTAGCGGAATTTGCTTTTGAGCCAAACACGGGGTCGTTCCTCCTTTCACTCAAGCAAATGCTGTCCACTCCACGGGCGGTCACCGGCCGACGTAGATAGGTTGGGCCCGGCCTCCTGGTGTGCGGTTGCTCTCCCGAACTAAAAGGTACTGTGACCGTCGTGTCTGGAATGTATGTGTGTACGCCAGCCTCGAGTATGTCAACCACGGTGCGCTTACTTGTTATTTGCATATCGTTTACATGAAATCATACAACACTGACTTTATCTTATCGCGTTTGGGTTCGAATGAAGCGTCTTGATGTGTGGAATATGATTCTGAGGGCAGAATATGTAAGCAATGAAGGTCAGTAGACCATGACGTCTTACACAGTTTTGCTTTGTTCCTATCTTAATTTTCTCCAGTATTTTCTCTTTGTTGAGTGTTAGATATTCTGGGTTCAGTTTAATTATCTCAGTTTTCTGTTTTTTCCTCTTAGGGATAAGGCATGTCTTTATCTGTAGTAGATGGTGATCCGAGTCAAAGAAGTCCTTTCGTGTGTTGATGTTCTGGAATTCGGTCTGTGCTTCTCTTTGCATTATGAGGTGGTCGACCTGTCATTCTCTCTTGCCATTTGGGAGTTTCTATGTGATTAATTTTTGTATGAGTTTCTTGAAGTTCGTTGATTTGAGTTTGAGGACATGGGTCTCGCAGAATTCTATCAGGTGTCTCTCGTTTAGGTTTGTGTCACTCTGTGATGTGTATCTTCCTGTAAAGTGTCTGTATTTTTGTTCTTTTTCTGGTTTTGTGTTGATGTCTCCTAGAATAATTTTAGTTTGGTGTGTAGGTATTTTCTTGATTGTCTCCTCAATTACTGTCCAAAAGTCCTCAGTGGCGACTGGGTCCATCCTGCTGTGGTCATTTGTTGGTGCGTGTGCGTTTATGATCGTGTGTGCACTGTATGCCGACTTAATTGTCAGTGCGCTGTGTCATCCGTTAGGCGATGTGGAGTCCTTTACTGCGTCCGTGATCGTTCTGTGTACTGAGAATCTTGTGCCGCAGAACCTCAGGTTCTTCCTGTGTACCGATGGTTCTCCCTTGTATATTCTGTAGTTCCCTGTGTTGAAATGGTCTTCATCTGGGAATCTTGTTTCTTGTAGTGCGCAAATTTTAATCTTGAATCTGCCTAAAGTACTGTGAACTGTTTCATCTTGCCCGTCTTGAATAGTGTGTTCACATTGAGTGTTGCGATGTAGTGTTTCTGTTATGTCTTGAGGGAGTTCGAGAAGCTCCGATTCTACTCCCGATGTTCGTGAGCCACCGCAACCCGATGCTGACGACCGTTCCAGTCTACTGACTGGAGTCCGGGGTAGTGAGATGTTCCTCGTTGTTCCATCACGATGTTTAGTGGTGGGATTTGTGGCGTGATTTGTAGCGCGATTTTCCAGATCAGAAGGTCGGTTGACGCCGCCACTAACATGTGATACAGACGGCTTTTGTAGCCACCCGATGTGGGAATCGACGCCAATGATAGTTCTGGTCCACCCCAAGTATTTCATTTCTCAGGTACCAACCATATTTAGGAGACATTCCCATATATATATATATATATATATATATATATATATATATATATATATATATCCCATTCTAACTCACAAGAGCTAAACATGAGTCTTATCTGTTTATGTTACAAGTAATTCATTCCTAACAGTGTTTTTAAATTTATTGATAAAATGCGCTTATTGTTAGCCGTTTGTTTACTACTCTTCATTCCTGTCCGGCACTGTGTGCATTGTGGGCTCAGATTAACTGTAATTGGGTTACATTCTTTTTACTTTTCACTTGCCTTCGAGCGTGAGCGTTCTATTTTAAGATATTTATTAGTGTCCATGAGTAGTTACTGAAATCAGCTTGGCGTGAGGTATTTCCCTTGTACATGTTTTGATCATTGTCCCTTGTTTGTACAGCGTTTTGTAATTGTGTGTGGTCCGTGCCGTTCACTAGAAGTCCATTGTGTTAGACTTATTAGTAGGTAATTTGCTCATGAAGATTTTTCCAATGAGCATGAGAAAAGAGTGCCACTTGAGAGCTAAAAATCACCCGGTGTTATGGTGTTCAATTTAAGAATTGGAAGGAACCGAATTCCATTCTGAGTATCTTCTCAGAATTTTTCTGTGGTTGAGAGGTCCGGTAGGTATTCCTCTCAGCCCTTGTAACGCAAAAGGAAGAGCTGCTTGAATAAAAAAGCAGCGGAATCTTAGCATCAACAGGAATCATCTCTGCCAAAAAGGGCTGGAACAATTGGCTACATGCTGATCTCATATCCCACCATCATAGCTCGCTCCTCCTACTGCGTTTAGGCACCAGTCAGCCATTCGATATAGATCTACTACCCAATTCAGGAGCGGTGTTTACATTATTCGATTTTCATACATAGATTTAAGTATTACAAAAACACTGTTTTGCCACTTTCTTCCTGCAACTCTACAATTTGTGTTGCAGTCGTCGGCAAAGAATGCTACAATTTTTCCCTCAGACGATATTTATTAAGAACTTCCACGATAACAGTTTGTTACAACGTCAGTCGTATCACCTGCTGTCACCTTTACTTGAACGTCCTTCCGTGGCACAAAACATCTAACAACCATTCTTATCGATTTTACACTGTCGTAATTAGAAGTGTCAACCACAACGGATATGAACTTCACAGTTCCTCAAAAATTTAATGCAATATGTACGGAGCCAACAGCTTTGCTATTATAAATTCAAACTTTGTTCTGGAGCAGGTAAATTCATTCTCAGACACCTTCCTGACGATTACAGCAGCGTGGTCCGTTCAGCGGGAGGTATGGTTATGTTTCCTTGCGTGTAAAGCTAGCAGACTTTCCTCAACAACCTCATCATTTATAATGGCTCTATTCGCACGTTTCGGAAGAAAAGACATATTTTGTCAGGAAGTTTCGTGTGAGACAGCTAGCTTGTGTTTCTCCACATTAATGTTGTTCACAATATAAAATCGAACTCCTTGGTCGATTGTAAAATTACTTTCACACAACGTCCAAAGTGAATGAGATTTTCACTCTGCAGCGAAGTGTGAGCTGATATGAAACTTCCTGGCAGATTAAAACTGTGTGCCGGACCGATACTCGGACTTTTGCCTTTCGCGGGCAAGTGGTAGAGCACTTTCCCGCGAAAGGCAAAGGTCCGGAGTTCGAGTCTCGGTACGCCACACAGTTTTAATCTGCCAGGAAGTTTCAACGTCCAAAGTAATTTCGGGCTTTGTTGAGCTGATTTCAGAAATGAAAATTCGGCTTTAACTTCGCAGTAAGTAAGTTCTTTCTTCTTGTCATGTCTGTGCAAATTTTTCAAAGCATCACATCAAGTAACGTAAACTATGACTTTAACAATCTAAAAATACGTATAAACGTGGTGCCATGAAGCAATAGGCAACGTACAATGAAAGCGAAAAGAACTAACTGCTTGCCATGTCGAGGCATTGCATAGTACCAACCAAACAACCTAAAAAATTGTGTTTCGTATAGTTTGGCTCAATCAAATACACGAATCAAAAAAGTTTCGCACCACCTCGTTTAACAGAACTCCTGAAGATATTCGTTGACTCTGGATATTGTATCACAGACACAGTCCCTTTGACTGTTCAGTGATGTCACTAAACCCGCCCAAAGATGTAAACAACCATGCATGAGCAGCGCCTACTAGACGGAGGGTGTCCGACAGCTGATCAGTTCCAGTCATTCCACCAGGAATGAGGTACACGGCCCGTGTCGTCTGTAGTTCAACCATGCCTAGACGGTTAATACCGCGATTCAATCTCGTCCACATTGTTCCTTTGTACCAGGAAGGGCTCTCAACAAGGGAAGTGTCCAGGCGTCTCGGAGTGATTCAAAGCGATGATGTTCGGACATGGAGGAGATACAGAGAGACACAACTGTCGATGAGATGCCTCGCTCAGGCCGAACAAGGACTACTACTGCAGTGGATGACCGCTACATACGGATTATGGCTCGGTGGAACCCTGACAGCAACGCCACCATGTTGAATAACGCTTTTCGTGCAGCCACAGGACGTTGTATTAGGACTGAAACCGTGCGCAATAGGCTGCATGGTGCGCAACTTCACCCCCGACGTCCAAGGCGAGGTTCATCTTTGCAACCACGACACCATGCAGCGTGGTACGGATGGGCCCAACAACATGCCGAATGGACTGCTCACGATTGACATCACGTTCTCTTCACCGATGAGCGTCACATATGCCTTCAACCAGACAATCGTCGGAGACGTGTTAGGAGGCTGTAAAGAGAGTGCAGCGAGATGGAGGTTCGCTGGTGTTTTGGGGTGGCGTTATGTGGGGTCGACGTACGCCTGTGGTGCTCATGGAAGGCGCCGTAGCGGCTGAACGATACGTGTTTGCCATCTTCCGACCGATATTGCAAACATATCGGCAGCATATTGGAGAGGAATTCGCCTTCATGGACGACAATTCGCGCTCCCCTTGGTGCACATCTTGTGAAGGTTCCTTCAGGATAACGACATCACTAGACTACAGTGGCCAGCATGTTCTCCAGACATGAACCCTATTGAACATGCCTGGGATGGATTGAAAATGGCTGTTTATGGACGACATGACCCACCAACCACTCTGAGGGATCTACGCCGAATCGCTGTTGACGAGTGGGACAATCTGGATTAACAGTGCCTTGATGAACTTGTGGATAGTATGTCACGACGAATACAGGCATGCATCAATGCAATATGAGGTGCTAGTGAGTATTAGGGGTATTGCTGTGTACAGCAATCTGGACCACCACCTCTGAAAGTCTCGCTGTATGGTGGTGCAACATGCAATGCGTGATTTTTAATTGGAAATAAATAAATCGGAAAAGATGTTTATGTTGATCCCAATTTCAATTTTCTGCACAGGTTCCAGAACTCTCGGAACCGAGGTGATGCAAAACTTTCTTTGATGTGTGTAGTATACTTCCTTTATTCTTCATTTGTCGTGCATTTGGTTGTGCTGCTCGTTACTCACAAATACGCTATTTCAAAATACAGTGATGGTTATTGAAATACAGGGTAATATATGTGCCGTATGTATTTTGTCGAGACAACTGGACACGTAAGGTAGAAAAGGGATTGCCCTGTAAAGCACGTTACGTCTGGTCGACCTGTCCCAAGGCCTCCCTAGCGGCCTGGTGAGCTGCTTCTTTACTTTCCTCAAAAATATTACTTACAGAGCCGTCCTGTACATCGCACAACTTGTTTTCGAGTCTGAGCTGATAAGGGTACCTAGCAGAACCATCTCGTAGATTCTCCGGATTGTACTGAGTTAATAGCTGTTCAGCACTACTTTTTAATGCGACAAAAATGGTTCAAATCGCTCTGAGCACTATGGGACTTAACATCTGAGGTCATCAGTCCCTTAGAACTTAGAACTACTTAAACCTAACTAACCTAAGGACATCACACACATCCATGCCCGAGGCAGGATTCGAACCTGCTACCGTAGCGGTCGCGCGGTTCCAGACTGAAGCGCCTAGAACAGCTCGGCCACATCGGCCGGCTTAATGCGACACGTTTCCTAAATTGCAAAATAGCTTTTGAGTTTATATATCCACGTTGTAGTGCTACAACAATGAAAATTAATATTACGACGATGTCAAACCTTATTCTCATGATTTAAAGAAGTATTCATGATATTAAACATGTAATTATAATTTTATTATTTTCATTTTTGTGCTCACTGTATCGAAGAATTTCTAGTGCACGGAATAAATTAGCATTGCGTGTACTACGAAACTATATATGATTGTAAAGGGTTAAGCATGTAATAATTCTATGTAAGACATTTTGTTGAGTCTGAATTTTGTTCTCGTACTGGTCGGTAGAGAAGGAAAAGTTCCTTAATCGATGTGAAGGTATGAAGAGTGTAAAAAGGAGAGAGAGAGATGGTAAATACAAGTTATTCAAAGCAAATATCTCTAAAGTGTAACGTCTTGTGATTTCCTATAACTAAAAATTGCAAGGTCTAATCTGAACCTGTCCTGAATAACAGCGAAGCACATTTATGGTATCATATATTTTCTTCGTTTGATCACGGTTGTGATTCGCATGTTTCTTTTTGTTACGCGACATGTTTGGGGAGAAGAGAAGTTTGTGGCACAACTTGACTAGAAGAAGGGATCGTTTGGTAGGACATGTCCTGAGGCATCAAGGGATCACAAATTTAGCATTGGAGGGCAGCGTGGAGGGTAAAAATCGTAGAGGGAGACCAAGAGATGAATACACCAAGCAGATTCAGAAGGATGTAGGTTGCAGTAGGTACTGAGAGATGAAGAAGCTTGCACAGGATAGAGTAGCATGGAGAGCTGCATCAAACCAGTCTCAGGACTGAAGACCACAACAGCAACAACAACGCGACGTGTTATGAATATTTTCATTGTACTCGCAAAAGTGCACACAGCTTTAATCGAACCTGCGTCTTTCGGAAACGATAACTTTTAATCAGCACAATTACGGGAATACCGTCTAAATCGCAACCGTGATCGCAAAAGTGTTTCCAGGACCAAATAATTCTTATAAAATGTGTATTCTCCAAAGCGAGCAGCATTGCACTATCGCTGACTCGCAACAATCGAAAGAGTAAAATCAGTGCTTAAATAAAATTGCCACCTTTTAATAATTATTATTATCCCACTAAATAAATAAATAGGAATTCAGTGACTATCCAATCAATAAATAGAGAGGGCAATTCAACGTGTTTGTTGTGTCCATGAATATTTATGGATGTTTATATTTTTGAACCATATGTTTCCTATTTTGAATGTGTCGTCCTAGTATCAACTTAGTTAATCTATTCCCATTTTCGTTAGCTACATATTCACCAATTTATTTTGATCTTTTACGAACATTTACGTCACCAGCTGTAAGAAGTTCCTTACTATCAGAGACAGCGTCTGTAGTCTTCTTCATGTGATCACCTGAAGTATATCTTTTTCTGCCACCACGACACCATCGAGGTGGACATAAGCAACAAATATAACAATATGATGACCTTTCATTTAATTGGGATTGAAGTATTCGAACACTCACTTGCTCCCAAGATCTTACCAATTGCTGACACTTGTTCTTGCTGTTTACTGATATTTCACTATAAGCCTTTCTTCATGTTGGTATATCCATCCTTTTTATCCGTTCCCTGGTCTCTCTTTTTGTTTTCTTTTACCCTGTAAATGTCTACACATAACTGGTTAAGCTCTTATAACATTTCATCTGAGTTAGTAAAATTCACCTCTAAATTCCATATTCCTACGCGTACGGTCAGTTTCCGTGTCACATATCGTCGTATTATTAATCCGTCCACTTCCGAGCCTTGTTTGGGAAATTCTCCGCTTTTTCCATATGCCAGAGTGTAGGTCCAACGCTCCAGTAACCAAACTGAAAAATAACTCCTTTTAGGGTTCAGTAGGTACAGGGTCACTTTGCCTTTTTGTCTGTGCGTCTGTCCAATTGTCGAAAACTCTTTTTACCAAGAACGGGATCACATATCAAGTTGAAATTTATGTCACATATTAAGGTCTACGATCCCTTTTTGGTGTAAGAAACTTAAGTTTCTAAGCCAAAGCACTCAAAAGATACGGCTACTTATCAAAACCTAGAATCATGAAGATTGGCAAGAAGCAAGTTTTCGAGAAGACCTAATAGAAAATATCGAATATTATTATGCTGTAATTGTATCATTCGAAAAAAAATTATGTCATGTAGTTATACTGTCAGTGTGTCTGTTAAGATCTCCTTTTCTCAAGAACGTTTTGGCGAATCAAGCTGTTATATAAGTCACTTATACGGTTCTCTTGGAGTTGTAAGAAGTTTAAGCTTGTGCCTCAATGCCGTCAAAAGATACGGCCATTTATGTCACGTATTTTGGGGTCTTTCCAGTATCGATATCGACAACAGGCAAAACATCACAGTCTCGACCAAGGGATGGATGAAATATCAGTATAAATAATTAATTTTGTACGAAACCCTCCGTGGGCGAATTGTATTTGCACTTATCCGGATATCTTTTATTTGCCGTTTTCTTCCACTACATTATCTCTCTGGATTCAGCAGTTCAGTCTATCATTTATCTTCAAACGAGAACGACACTTCCACCAGTGTACCGATTGGTGCGTCTCCTTCGCCGATGCTGCCATTCAGTCTTCGCCAGAGCCCCTTTAGCCACCATCTTTTCAAGGTTCCTGCGTAACCTTCACAACTACCGTAACGCTCTTAGGGAGTACGACGTCGCCGCTCTACATGATATTCGATTCACTCCCCTACTTCGATGATGTTGTCCGTCTCCCAAGAACTTAGGGGTGTTAAAAATATCTGTTTTTCAGAAACACTTTCCTTGCTGTTTCCCACTCTGCATTTTATATCCTCTCTTCTTCGGCGGCGATCGTCAGTTATTTTTCTGCCCAAACAGCAAGACTCATCTTTTACTCTCGGGTTAGCTAGTCTGTTTCCCTCAATACCGCCTGATCTAATTCAACTAGACCCAATTATGCCTGTTTACGACAGCATGATGATAGATTAACTGACGCAAATATCTCATCTGTTACTGCTCATTGATTCGCAGATTATCAACATTATCTTGCGCAACATGGAAGCAGAGCTTCTGTTGTTCTACATAAAAAAAAAACAGATCTTAAGGAAAATAAAATACTTTGAAAAGATTCCAGCGTATCTGATCGTGAAAATCAAAACCTTATGAATTCATGTCGTGGTTAAATCTTACATTGGTTTGTCGTTGTTCAGAAAGAGTTCCCGGAAAACCCTGGGACAAGGTCCCTAAATTTCGAATCAACGAAATTTCCTTCAGTCCATGTCATCGACTACGGCTATATTATCTTGAAGTATTGGATGTATGAATCAGCAGTTCCCAAAATCGTTGAATGTAATTGCTCAGATGGTAATTTTTGATGACTGTGAAAAGATTAGCTTTGCCAGTTTACTGCAAACAGCCAATTTTAACACTAATAAAAATTTGAAATTCACAGTGTCTTGTTAATGTTAGAACTGAGTCTTACTACAATGAAATTTAATGCATCCCTCTACAAAACTTCTGTAATTTTGTATAAGAAATAAAATGCAATGGCACACTGTGTAATACAGATTTTGACACCACTAATGTGAGTCAAGACACAGACAAACTAAAATAAAAAGACAGATTCATCTATATTTGTATGTGCCCTTTCACACTACACAATCAGCATGAAGAATAATTTTCAATGCCATTATTTATCACATAAGTTTCCAGTGTGGTTGACACTGTTAATAATCTTGACAGGCGCAATTAAGCACAGAAAGGAATCGCTCGCACAACGATTCTGTCGTGTGGCAGATTAGCTGTTAGTTAAAACAAAGCTACTCATTAATATAGGAAACAAATTCTAGGTACCGTTTTACGAGCATACTGGACTTCAAATGAATGATGTCCTACCAATTTTTTAACGATACTATGTGCCTACTGCCGTTGTTGTATAAGTTAATTAAAATTTCCGAAACATGATGTAGAAAAAGGCCTCGAGCAGTCTATACGGTAACTGTGTATTTGCTCTCAGTGGGGCTGCAGTACTCCATCTTAGTAATACGCAGATCCAAAAATGTGCAGTTGCGTAACCCGCCTCACTCAATGAACAGTAAGATCTGAACGATTATTATGGAAAAAAGCAAGAATAGTTGTGACATAAACATGTCACATTCCCACGCGGTTCGAGCTTAATGAAAAAAGTATATAACAGAAGCCTTTGTGATTTTCAAGTCGAAGGCATGGGCCGATTTTGAAACGCCATCGTGAATCCAGTGCAGTTACCTTTGGAAGGCAAATAAATGTGCCTGTGATGTGGCTCTGTTCTGCGTCTACAGCACATAG
Source organism: Schistocerca piceifrons (assembly GCF_021461385.2). NCBI lineage: Eukaryota > Metazoa > Arthropoda > Insecta > Orthoptera > Acrididae > Schistocerca > Schistocerca piceifrons. The sequence goes on from NC_060143.1 coordinate 283,933,702, forward strand.
GAAACTGATAATTCTCTTATAAGAAAAACAGACTGAAGATATTAAATTATAAACGCAAATACTCCTTACCCCGTCATGAGGATCAGGTTCTGTTTCTTCTAAAGAAATAGTTCATTTTTCCTTTCTCTTTGAACTGTAATGTTGTGTTCAGTCAAGGACATCCAAGTAATCAAGTTGTGGGGCGGCAGGTGGAATTAATTGTTATAAAATGTTCCTATTATTTATTTATTTTAATGCTGTTGTTTGCCATTCTCAACACTGGCTCTCTAACTACAATATTGGCAACCACAAAGTCATTAGCAAAACGTGAAGCCTGTAATTAGAATTCCTAGTGCCCACTTCATCTGAGAAATACACTTATAGCTACAGCTTACAGCTCTGAGGAATTAGGAGATTGTCTGGGATTCATAATCAAAAACGATTCTCTCTAAAATGTTCACTATATTCTGAAAGTCACAGACCAAAAAAGAATCCACACAATCCAACTACCAGAGTAGTTCAGAGTCTAATGCGCTGATGCAACGATAACTGTTCAAATTAAAGGTTTAAGTGAATGCTCGCCATAATTTGATGATAATGTTCATCAAACGCCACGCTAAATAATGGTAGAATGTCTGTCCCGCGGCGGCACGTGAAAATACGACATACGCAAACTGAAGATAGATCATTAAAGTCATCCCAGAATTAACACTTCACTCGAAAACGATTTCATGGTTACGCGTATCCTGAGTAACATATTACGGCATCCGAGGCTGTTTATAGCAATGATACCGATGCGACGCGACTCCAGGCACAGATGGTGCGCTAATCAGTGTCTGGAGGGAAGTGGGGCCTCTTTCTCTCGCGCAGCGTTCTTATATGTAAGGCCGCGGTGCGGACGGCTAAGGGAACGCCTGATTACATCCGCTCTCCCGACTATCTGCTGGGCTAGTAATGCACCACTTTCAGTTATTGAATAAATCATTGCTTCCTTTGCTGATGGCTGATGAAGCTCTCAATTTAAATGTGCAATCAGCACACAGGTAGGTAATCATAACAAAATATCTGACGTGGCTAAGCCAAATATTTTGGGCGAGAGAATTAATTTAATTACACTCTACGCAGTAGACGAGCTCTGAACTTGCCCTTTGGAGATTCGCTATCACTATAGTTTTATAGTTATTTAGTTGAAACATCTCACATCTTTATGATTATAGCGTATCTCCCTTCTACTTAAATTCAAACATCCTAGCCTTATTTATTCGCCTACTTAATCTATCTTGCTTCCTTAATTTTTAAGAAAAAAACCAGAAAATCATGAAATTCAACTCAAATTTTAATTTGTGAGATCCAGAATACATTTTCTACTAAATTATTATGAAAAAGGAATCTAAATATAAATTTTTAAGTTTCGAGCTCTTTTCTGTTGCGCCAATGATTTTTACAGAAAAACATCCAAATTTCGAAAATGGTTAAAGTTATTGAACTGATATTCAACACATATTTATTTAGTATCACTCCTGACATGCTGGAAACGTTTCAGGTTATTTACTTAATTTTTAAAGTATTGCGCCACAGTTATGACGTCAGAGATAGTTACAGTGGACTGGCTGGCACATAATGGAAAGACTGATGTGAATTTTATACGGCGTGAGTAGGCTGCTTCCCTACATCACCCTCTACTTAATTTTTTTTTAATGTAAATGGGAAAAAGAAAGAAAAAAATAATTACAAAAAGGGAAGCAAGAGTACAGCTTAACTCTCTATGAAAAATTAAAATTGAAATGTAAACATATAAGAAAACTGATTACCTACTTCAATTATTTAAATTTCTGGCCTGTTCACTGCCTCTTAAGTAACATTATCACTCAAAATTTAAGCAAAACCAATGAAACACTTTGGCATAATTATTGCCTTAGACAAACAAACACATGTAAATATGTAAAATAATGAAAATCTTAAATCCATTAAGGGGCTCCGGAACGCCCTATACTTGCAATGTTAAAATAACGCTTATAAAGTACATCTTTCCTCACAAAGTATTTGAGGTAGGAAGTTGAACGTTTTACAGATTATTTATTGGAATATGGGCTACAACTTAACACAGGGATTTTACAAAATTTTGGTTCAGTTATTAAAGATGATTTTTTTCAATTGTAATGAAAATTCACAACATTTTTATGCAATATTTTATTTATATTTTCAAAAATATACAGTTTTTTGGAAAAAGGCTGTGTTAAATTATGCAGAAGGTACTGTGTAACATTTACTGAAAGTTTGAAACAAATATGTTTGGAAGATCCTTAGAAAACATGTAATTAGTATGAGAAAATAAAAGTTTTGGGAATCGAGCGACAAAGATTGGATTAACTTTTTAGTGCATTCCAGGTCCATAGGATGGATTATCTTCATCCTCTGCAAACTCCTCCTCCAGCTTCCTCTTGTTCCTCCTCCTGTTTACTCTTGCTTGTATTTCTAGACTCTTTACAGCCCTGTCTGCAGCCCGAAGGCGTTCCTTGTCTAAAGCAAGCATCGCTCGTACCATGTTAGAACCTATCTTCATTCCCATATTTCTAAATACCTTGCACCTTACAATGTTGCCATCATTGAAAGTCGCAACAGCATCATACACACCAAAGTGAAGTGTTTCTATTCCAACAAATACAGTCTTGGGGATTCTCGACCATATAACACTATTTACACTTTCATTGGGGTTTTGAGTTTTTCCGTGAATACACTTTTTCAACAGTTCAGGTGCTGCTAAGTCTCTGAAAATAGGTTTTATCGCCTCCATACTTTATCTCACATCACTAAAATGTACCTGATGAACACGGACGTTAATAATAACACCATTTGACAGCAGTTTAACAGCGCCACAGTGGGTCACGCCCATGTAGAACACATTTCAAAAAAAAATTAAAAATAGTTGTAGTCTTTGGAATTGAATAAATTATATATCTATTAAAAGGTAATAGTCTGCAGATTCAGAAAACGCAAAAAAGTAAAAATTGAACTTTTCATGATTTTGAACCTTTCCGGAGCCCTTTAAATACATTTTTACATACACAAATTCAAAGAAAATAACACAGTTATTCATGATACATAAATAGATAATTATATCTTAGCAGTCTTTTCTAAACCTGAAATAAAATTTCACAAATCATGACAATTTCATTTTTACACAAGTGGTTGTAGGCGCTTTGGCTGGCGTTCTGCACTTCCACTCACGAGAGTAGAGGAGGGGAAGTTGCTATGGAGTGCGTCCTTCACGTTCACTCTAAATTACATGGGGAAAGGGGAGGGGTCACTGTGAGTTGTGTCCAAGTCACTCCAAGCTTTCACGCAGCTACCTGGCTGTCATTATCTGGTTTGTCCTGTAGAACAAACAAAAATAGTGCCTCAGACTCTGTTCACTTAATATCTATGGGTGGGTCACAATGAAATGGGGATATATACATTTTATCTTTCAATATGTTACTGGAACTAAGTTAATAGAACTTTTTCAATTTTACTCTCACGGTTACTTAACTGTCACAAAATTGGTAAACGAATGGCTCAAAACGCCGTTATTCACGTAGTAGAGAAAATTTATGCTCAAGGCACACAATCATAAATCCTATTTAATTTCAATTTATTATTTCTGGGCCGGAACACTGAACCAATGCTCGGTACATTCCTGACAAATCTATATTTTATTTACTTAGCTGACTCATCTTCGATTACCTTATTCTTAGAGATAGTATGAGTATATTTGATTAGTAGTTGTCTTCTCAGCTTCTTTGTACATGTGAGTAACTTGTGGTAATAGTACAGTTCTGAGTGTTCTAAACACACTACGTTTAGTTGACTACTAAATTCACTTATTGGCCCTCTGCTGCTGTATCAGTTCCACATCTGCAATTATGTACTTACTTACTTTGCTAGTGTATGAACTTAAGTAATACTCACTCCATTAAAATTTAAAGCATAGGACTAATGACCTCAGCAGTTGAGTCCCATAGTGCTCAGAGCCATTTGAGCCATTTTTTAAAGCATAGGACAGCACATTTATTTCATATCTATAGTGTATTGAAGCTGATCAGTTTGCTCACGTTGCAATCCATTTCCACTCGATCGGACGCTGAAACCACAGGTAGTCTCTCTCGACCTACCACTAAAGTGCATTAAGTAATTATGGACGATCGTAATGCTAAATTCCTTAAACCTACAGGACACCATGAGCTACTCTGTCTCATCTAACATAAGGGTACCTATGGTCGCATTCACGCCTCCAACTCATAACCTCTATACCCGTAGGTGTGTCACCGCACACCCAACACCAGAATAATGGCCAGCTCCAACCTTATAAATACTTCAGGGACGTGTCCTTCACGTCTCAACCACAAACACTGTTGAATTCTATTACACTGCCATTCCTTGCTACACAAAGTGAGTTCATTCTTACAACTTATCTGCATATTTTTCATAACACTAAGCAATCTCTTTTACTATTAATTAGTTAGCTCTACAGCATACAATAGGTTTCACTGCCACTTTAGATCCTGCTTGTACACGAATTCGTATATCTTATTAAATTACTGTTGGTGGACCATTTCAAATAAAACAACACTTTGTATTTACAATATTACCAGGGTTCTATACATAATTGTTACACAAATACCTTTGTATCTTAATTATGTCATGCTTCTCTGTTGTTTATGTCACTGTTAGGTTGGTCACATTAGGGTTTTTTTTTTCACTAATCGGTGGATAGAATGGTTACAGAACTCATGGCGTGATAGCCATGACGGAAAATTTTTGTATTGCAAAGAAGGAGTCGAAACTTTGGTAGATAGGAAAGATGAAGAATGAGTGAGACCTGAAAAGGAAACAAGATCTCACACATCTGGGACTGCACAACTGCCACACTGTGTAGAGGTTACAGAACAACCTCCTCCCTACAGAATTCATTCACTACCTATGAACTTCTTTAGGTCGATCACGTTCCTGAGACCTAATATCTTTTTACTCTTAGGGTACTCTAGCCTATATGCATTGGCATGTGGTTTTCCTATGATCCTGAAAGGTCCTTGGTATACGAGCATGAATTTCTTTGTTTCTTCTTCTTCTTCTGTGTTTAGCTTACTTTTACTAAGATTAAGACCTTCGTCCCAATATCTATTATCTTTCAGAACTCCTATAGGCAGCTCCCAAGTTTCATCATTAGTTACTACATGTTTATCAATAAAAGGTACCGTAATTACTCTGGTTATCGGCAAGACCATTTTTAACTGGCTTCTTTCAAAGTCAACAACACTCTGATGTTTCGACAAGAAATCTATGCCAATTAAAACCTCAATACCGAGATTATTTACAATTAAGCATGGATAATCAATTAAATTACCATTAATATCAAAGGGCAGCAAAGCGTCTTGCTTTACCGTTTTTGACACCCTGCCAGTAGCACCAATTATCCTTAGTCCTGATACCCTTATTACTGAAAGCTTGTCTTTACGAGGTAATGCATCAAAGAAGGACTGAGATATCGCACTTACCTCACTTCCACTGTCTAAGAGGCAACGTACATTGATACCCAACATATTGACTATTATTATAGGGTGGCTTATTCTAGGTTGTACAGGTGGTTCCTCAAACTCATCCAATAGTTCCTTTTGGATTTGTCTCCAACTAAAGTGGTCGACATCTGTCTTCATTACATTTAGGTCAAAGTGTGTAGGGGTTTCCTGAATTGCATTTTCAGCTGCCTTTTCCAGTCGGTCTATTAACTTCAAATCGAAACACCGCACGGCTTCATTACATTTAGTTTGCTGAACATGACCCAAATTACTATAGTCTGAGCGATTCTGCGCCTCCAGACCGGGCATAACACTAGTTACAGCTAAATCACTTTCACTATTATCGTCGGGTTCCTTCTCAAGTGACAACTGGTCACAGCTTCTGGGTTCATCGACCCCCAACAGGTTATCCTCTACATTCTCTCTTACCTCCTGTCCTAAATCTATTAGTACAGTATCAACATCCTGCACAGGCACTTTCGATAAGAGCACATCATCTTCATCGTAACTATAAGCATGAATTTCTTCTGCTTCTTCACTTGACAAAACAGTATTTTGTAGATCTTCCCTACCGTTACACTGCTGCGCTTTCTCTTTCTCTTCTCACTTAGAAAGCGCCTCTAACATGGTATCTACACAAATACTGTGAGTGATCTAATATTTCTGCTGTATCCTTAGATGCTACCGACCCCTCATCCACATTTTCAGTCTGAGTATTCTGATCTGTCTTACCAATTACTGTAACTACTGGCTTAGGAAAAATAACCACCTGGTGAGCGCCAGTGTCCTCATAGACGGGAAATAGTTTTCCTGCCTCGGCCTACTACTGTTCCTTTATCTCCATTATAGTTAACTGGCACAGCATTGCTTTCCGCACTGTCTTTTACCTGCATAATGTTGTTCGGAACAAATTTACTATCATTTGGATGCCATTGTTGCTTCTGATAATTATTTCTCCAGTTCCTACCTCTCTTAGGATGGCGACCACCTACTGTTCTGATGCTTACATTGCCATTCTGCTCGTTCTTAAAATTACAACTAGTGTTATTACCATTTCTGTTATAACGTGCTTGCTCCTCATTGGCAGCAACACGTTCTACACGTTCCAAATATTCAATGAAACGATCCAGATTGTCTCTAGGGGCAGATATAATTCTAGTTTGCAAATACCATGGCAGTTTGGCTTCAAGACCTTGTATTATCATTTCAGGTTTTAGCTTTTCGGCCAAATGTGACAAACGTGAGATCCATGACCTGGCAAACTCTTTAATAGATTCCTTGCCTACATTGAAGCGTTTTCCACTCCAAAATTCTCTCGACACTTCATTTTGCTTATTACTAGACCAATACTCATTAATGAAAGCTGTTTTAAATTCCGCTAATGTTTTACACTTCAACATAACATCAGCTGACCAACGCATGGCGTCACCTGCTAAGTGGCTTCTAATAAATGAGATTTTCTCTCGTTCAGACCAAGTTGGTGGAATCAGATCTTCAAAATCGTTCCAGAAATCTTGCGGGTGGATATTTTTATCTGGATGGAACTGCAAGAACTGCCGACACCCGACAAAAGCGGCGTTTGCAGCTACAATTTGTTGCATACTACCATTACCAGAAGTTACTTAAGCTACTTTACTCTCAATGTTAGCAAAGTTAGTACTAATATTTTCTACTCTCACTTCAACATTACCTACTCTTTGCACAATATGAGTAGTATCGGTTTTGATTGCTTCTACTTCTGCTTGACATATGTTTACTTTTGTATTCACATCTTTAAACCTATCTGAGCACAGTTCAGATTCCGCCTCGATCTATTCTGTTAACTTATGCTCCAGGTTCGCATCTTCCATTTGGAAGCCTCTTCGAACCTCAGCAACTTCGGATTTTACTGTTTTATACATTTCAGAAAATTGTTGAGCAACCTTTTTCTTAATATCCTCATGATTGTAATCAATTTTATAATTCAAACTGTCCAGATCCGCTTTCAACTTATTGCAACCAGCCTTGAAGGTATTACCTCCAATCGTTTATTAAAATTTGTGTTCTGGCCGCAATCTCATACTTTAATTCAGCATTACTGCTTTTGACCTCAGTTATTTCAGACTTTAATTCAGCATTACTAGTAGCTATTGCTTGTAATATGACATTTAAATCAATAACCCCAGTATCTTTGGGTTGCTCACTAGCTGGTTTTTTATCACACTCAGATGACAAAAAACTAGCTCCAACACCAGAATCATCAAAACTAAATGAAACTTCTGATTGATCAGTCATATCTAACTTCTCCTGTTTAAACTCTACCACCTTTGAATGAATGTTTCGTTTTTAACTCATCGGACAAACTATCATCCAATAAATTACCAATTTCCGATTTCTGCTTTACTACAGGGGTCTCTATTATTGAATCATTGTCCCTTTTCACACAACTGTCAGGAGACAATACTTCATATTTCACTTTAACATTACTATTTTCATACATATTTACACTTGAACCGTTGTCTGGATTTATAGTTCCGTCGACAGACATAGGTTCTGATTTAGGTTTAACTTCTGTTTCCTTTTGCGGTTCCATCGCCGACAGTCTTTTAGTGTAGGTTAGTAAAAGTTTTAACAGCTTTTCACTTAACTTAGTTTCTTCTGCACGACGTATGGCGTTGCCGGCGCGGCGTACCAGGATTACTGATGCGACGCAGTGCGTTGAACTGCAGAGGGCACTTCAACGGCTGCTGTGTTTTTGCGTGGCCCGCAACTGCAGGCGCGGCTCTGGTTGCTCCGGCGGACAACTGCGGTGAGGCGAAACTGGCTTCTCTCAATGCTGGCAGCGCCGCTAGACTCAGTGCCGGCTACGTCAATTCAGATGCGTTGTTAATCCAATTGCGTCGTCCACATGCACACGTAACACTATCACCGTTCTATTACTCAGTTGCGTGTTGCATTTCAGTCTCGAATCCGAATATTTAAAAATCACTTTCACTTTTACTCAGTTTCGTTCCCGGCCGATTAGCAACATATGTAGGGGGGGGGGGCAGGTGGAATAATTGTTATTATATGTTCCTATTATTTATTTATTTTAATGCTGTTGTTTGCCATTCTCAACACTGGCTCTCTAACTACAATATTGGCAACCACAAAGTGATTAGCAAAACGTGAAGCCTGTAATTAGAATTCCTAGTGCCCACTTCATCTGAGAAATACACTTATAGCTACAGCTTATAGCTCTGAGAAATTAGGAGATTGTCTGGGATTCATAATCAAAAACGTTTCTCTCTAAAATGTTCACTATATTCTGAAAGTCACAGACCAAAAAAGAATCCACACAATCCAACTACCAGAGCAGTTCAGAGTCTAATGCGCTGATGCAACTATAACTGTTCAAATTAAAGGTTTAAGTGAATGCTCGCCATAATTTGATGATAATGTTCATCAAACGCCACGCAAAATAATGGTAGAATGTCTGTCCCGCGGTGGCATGTGAAAATACGACATACGCAAACTGAAGTAACTTATTACGGCATCCGAGGCTGTTTATAGCAATGATACCGATGCGACACGACTCCCGGCACAGATGGTGCGCTAATCAGCGTCTGGAGAGAACTGGGGCCTCTTTCTCTCACGCAACGTTCTTATATTTATGGCCGCGGTGCGGACGGCTAAGGGAACGCCTGATTAAATCCGCTCTCCCGACTATCCGCTGGGCTAGTAATGTACCACTTTCAGTTATTGAATAAACCATTGCTTCCTTTGCTGATGGCTGATGAAGCTCTCAATTTAAATGTGCAATCAGCACACAGGTAAGTAATCAAAATAAAATATCTGACTTGGCTAAGTCAAATATTTTGGGCGAGAGAATTAATTTAATTACACTATACGCAGTAGACGAGCTCTGAACTTGCTCTTTGGTGATTCGCTATCACTATAGTTTTATAGTTATTCAGTTGAAACTTTTCACATCTTTATGATTATAACGTATCTCCCTTCTACTTTAATTTAAACATCCTAGCCTTATTTATTCGCCTACTTAATCTATCTTGCTTCCTTAATTTTTAAGACAAAAACCAGAAAATCATGAATTTCAACTCAAATTTTAATTTGTGAGATCCAGAATACAGTTTCTACTAAATTATTATGAAAAAGGTATCTAAATATAATTTTTTAAGTTTCTAGCTCTTTTCTATTGTGCCAATGATTTTTACAGAAAAACATCCAAATTTCGAAAATGGTGAAAGTTATTGAACTGATATTCAACACATATTTATTTAGTATTACTCCTGACATGCTAGAAAAGTTTCAGGTTATTTACTTGATTTTTTAAAGTATTGTGCCACATTTATGACGTCAGAGATAGTTACAGCGGACTGGCTGGCACACAATGGAAAGACCGATGTGAATTTTATACGGCGTGAGTAGGCTCAAGTATATTCAGCTCTTTCTTAGTAAATTCGTTTAGAACACATGGTTCAGCATCGCGCAAAACAGTACTGTAAACATAGCATTTACCCTGCTATAGTGTCACCAGAATCATCAGATTATACCTGTTATGCGTGTCAGTCAATTGCGTAACTATAGACACTCCCTTCGTTTAACATTCACACATAGTCTTAATTTTACATAAGCTATTTTGTGCGTTATCTAAGTTATTGTTCAATTGTGAATAATTTTATTCTAAATGTCACCCTAACTTTTACCTATCGAAAAGTATCTTTTCTACACTAATTTGTGCGCCATCAGCTTCGATAGATTAAATTAGATGTTTAGTAGTCCTCTAGCGCCTTCAAATACGCAAGGTGTACAGTGACATCAACATAGTTATGTTAGAAATATATTCACAGTGCTGATGAGGCGTCTTAAAAAGTTCTAAACATGTTACATCTGAGTTTACAATGCGAAGCAAGAAAGACAAGTACAACCTTAATGAAACTTCCTGGCAGATTAAAATTTTGTGCCGGACCGAGCCTCGAATTCGAGATATTTATCTTTAGCAGGAAAGGGCCTTACACAAGCTCGACTCACGACCCTTCATCACAACTCCATTTCCGCCAATACTCGTCTTCTATGTCCCAGACTTCACAGCTCTCCTGCCAAACCTATCGCACTAACGTTCCTGGATAAAATGGTACTGTGGAGGAATGGTTTAGCCAGAAGCAGAATGAGCTATTCATTCTGCTGCGGAGTGTGCGCTGATTTGAAACTTCGTGGGAAACTGAAACTGCGTGCCGGTCCGAGACTCGAACTCGGGACATTGGTCTTTCGCGGTCAAGGGCTCTGCCGATTGAGCTACCGAAGGAAGACTCCTGTCCCGTCCTCAAAGCTTTAGTTCCATCAGAACCTTATCTACTACCTTCCAAGCTTAAGTTGTACCGCGAAACGTACAGGACTAGAAGAAAGGCTATTGCGGAGAGGTGGCTTAGTCACTGCTTGGGGTATGGATCCAGAATGAAATTTTCACTCTGCGGCGTAGTGTGCGCTGACGATAGGGCACTTTCCCACGAAAGGCAAACGTCACGAGTTCGAGTATCGGGCTGACCTACAGTTTTAATCCCCTATGAAGTTTCAGTTACAAGCTTGTCACACCCCTGGTGGATCGATATTCTTGGTTCAGTTTTCCCCCTTCACACTGACATCTGCCTCAGGTTTAACGTCTTTTGTCAAACGCTGTGATCAGAGGACATGTGCTGATTCATGTCAGTAACTACATCTGATTGCACAAATTTATTTCTAACTTAAACTCTTGGACCCTAGTACTAAAATTCGATACGACATATGTTAAGACCTTCTCATAATAATGAAATTATCAAATTTTACAACCCTACCATGCTAGAACAAAAATACAATTCCTTGGGGTAACGAATGTAATCATCTTATACCAGCGTTACGCATGTACCATAGTTTTGATATGGGAGTGCAATACATTTCTCAATGCGAAGTATGGCCTCAAAACAGTCCACAGAATCACCGGTGTCCTTCTTTGCCAGCAAAAGGACTCTATTGTTTCTCAGAGAGATTTTTCACTTTATAATGACTCTGAACTGCTCCTGTCACCAGCCCTCAGGAGCAGATAGCTACTCGCGGCGAACACAAAAGAGGTTTTGCTCGCAGGCGCTGGGGAGCCGCAGAAGAGCCGTTCCCGAAAGAAACAGCCCTCTTCTTCCCCCGCCTCGCCCACCACTTTCTCTCCCTGCCGCCCCTCCCCGCTCCTTCGTGCACGCCGCAATCAGGCGCGATACTCCATCATGGCACAGAATGGGGAGGCCGCCCGATCTGGCGGCTGAACAAACAAAAGACAGCCGTCGCACCCATTTATCACCATTATTAAATCAAGCGTTGGGTAGGAGCGAGCGCCGCGGAAGGAAAGCGGCGAATTGTGGCGGCGCGGTTCCCTGGGGTCTCAGGAGGCGTGTGCACTCCGGGAGGTTGGCAGCCTTGCCCCGGGGACGTCACAACGGCGTGACACCTGGCCGTCTGCTCTCGTTGGATTCCGCCATGTCATACTTTACAGGAACTGACGTAACGTCTGTGGATGGAGTTCAAGACAGATACCCAAAAATCATCATTTCTTTGACGAACATCCTACAGCGTACTGGACAGCATCGTTATGAAAACTGTGGCGCTGACATTTCGACCATGTTTGCAGCGATATTCTTCTGGGAGACTATACTTCAGTCTCACCAGAGAGAATCTCTGCAAAGACAGTTGATTTACAGCTGTTTTAGTGTTTCATAACGAAGCGGCTTAACACCCGAAAAGATTTTACAGAAGCTGACACTAGTTGTGAAAGCCTACACTCTTGTACCATCGCTTCTTCATTTCTGTCATCCTGAAATATGTTCAGAACACTGGCTCACTTCTGTTGAAGCCGTGGAGGAACATTAGCATAGTCAGAATCAAAGATATCGTAGTTTTTGGTGAACTCTGCTCTCCTTAAGCCTCACTCGGACATTTCAAAATATCAGCCATTCATTCTCCTAGCGCCATAGAGAAGAGCTAAAAAAATTCTACTAAGTTCCTAAGCATATGTATTTAGTCTGGTTATTTATTTCATTAAAGTGAAGGACTTGGTTTGCCACTGCTCACTTCGACAATGTAAAGCATGTGGAGCACTTTCTCTGACATGTGATATACAAAGGTGACAGGAAAACGTTTCCGTCTTTACTTCAGAATAAGAAAAGGGTAGAAAACTATTGAAAGTAGTGAGGGAACATGTTCTACCTTATGTAGGGATAAATAAGTATCTTGAACTGTATTTCTATTAATGAATGTGACATTTTGTGACCTGTGTGCATAGGATTAAAAAAAATGCTTTTTTGTATATCATTCGAAAACTGCTATGGCTACCTAGGAGTAACAAGTTAGACTTTTAGACAAAACTTTGTTTAAATCCGGTGTTACTAATGTTTCGTCAGATACTTACTGGTACTTTAGATACTTTGTGATTTGATTGTAATTATTAATGTAGAAATAAAATGATCGTATGGCATTTACTGGCCGGGACATCCCCTTCGGGGTTCGGCCACCGTATTGCAAGTCTTTTAAGTCGACGCCACTTCGGCGACTTGCTTGTAAATGATGATGAAAATGTTGATGAAGGACATACAACACCCAGTCCCCTGCCGGGAATCGAACCCAGCCCCCTTGCGTGGTAGGTGATAACGCTACTGCTGCGCTACGGAGGCGGACATTAAAGTACTCACTCGTCTTCCTGGATTCAAACCGGTCGAAGCTCTCCCAAATTTTCCTGTCTGGTTTGCGAATTCCCAGCTTTACATTTCCATAGCATTTTGTGAATAATATTATTCTACTATTTCTTTCCCTTTACCACTGATGATGTGTATTCTGTACAGTAGAATTGCTTCACTTCTCTACTGCGTTTTTTCAGGTCTGTTATTAAGTATGTAATTATTCTACTGTTTTCCATTCCATCCTGACACTTCCACGTATTCTTTACATCAGACCTAAATGGACTGCTTTCTTGTATATGTTCTTAATTTCCGAGCCGTAAATGATATTCTGCCCACAAATGTATGCTTTGATATAGGCGTGCTTTGCACTTGTTTTCATAATCCTCCTTTAATTTTTTTTCAGTTGAACGATGTGTGTTTGGAATAAACGTATTAATGAGATCTAAAGTTGTACTGCTGGATAGAAGTCGTAAATCTACACATCAAATAGCGGAAACAAGCGTGTAAGACACAATGGCGATGCATAAAATTACCAGCACCCAATACGGCTATTTTCGAGTTTATTTAAAAATAATCAGAATATAGAGTGTCTAGTGACATTAATGCGACCATTGCCAATGTTCGACGTCACCGTACAATAACCGTTGACTGACGGCAGGTGGTAGGACTAGTAGTGGAGTGTACATAAAGGCCGCGTACGGGACACGCGGAAACAGTGCAGTGGGTATCGTAAGTAGCTTGGATTTTTGATTATAGATCGAGAAAAAATTTAACTTGTAGACAGAACAAGTGTAAATGAAACTCAAAAAACTACCAGACGCCCTTTGCACGAGACCATGGATGGAACAACAAGCTGAGTGCACAAAATTTATCAAACTCATCATTCTTTGGGATAAGGCACTTTAATAATAGCGTCAGAATTAGAACAAATAAAGAAGCAGGAAATGAAGCTGCAGGGGGCTTCTTAGATGTGAGTCAATATTACGGTATGTTGATGATTTTCACTTATGGACCGTCTGACAGCAACTGAATAAAACACAATTTTAGCGCCATACGCGTTTCGCCTTTATTTTCTGCAAGGCATCATCAGTGGCCTGTGATATGTACATATGTTAGCTACTTTATTTACATTTTTGTCAATGTGCCTATATGTTATAAAGAGTTCTGGTGGTTGGTATTTCCTATTAAGTAGTAATGTTTTGAACTGTACTTACAGGTTGCGTAGACAGTTTCTTACATATTACGCTACTGTTGCATTTTTGGTCTTGTTCTTCTTCCTATGAGCGCCAATTTGCTGTTTTTTCTGCATTCCACAGCACTATGCACTGAACGCTTGTTTTAATGCAATGTTTTGGTTTCTGTTGCCGACTGCCAAATGTTTTTGCCAAAGATCGAATTTTACTGCCAAACTTATGAGTGTAACTATCGAAGCATCTGTGGTCTGTTCGTGTATGCATTTGTGTGTGTGTGTGTGTGTGTGTGTGTGTGTGTGTGTGTGTGTGAGTGAGTGTTTTTTGATGTCATATTAATTTAATTTAATTTTATTGCATTTAATTATTTATTTTCGTTTATGTCATGTGTGTGTGTGTTTTGGTGTGATATATATATATATATATATATATATATATATATATATATATATATATATTGGAAGGGGGGCTGTGTATGTGTGTGTGTGTGTGTGTGTGTGTGTGTGTATTTTGGGGTTATATACTTTTTTATGTTATCATTTCCTTTATTTTTTTTATTTTTTTTATTATTTTTTTTGTTGGAAGGGGGGCTGTGTATGTGGGTGTGTGTATTTTGGTGTTGTATACTTTTTTTATGTTATCATTTCCTTTATTAAGTGTAGTAAGGAGCCTGTGCTGATGTGTGTTTGTTCATTTATCACATGTTTGTTTTCTGCTATGGCTTTCTGGATGTGGAAGTTTTCTTGCATTTGTATAAGATGTTTGTCATGGTTGCTTATTCTCATTATTTTCATTTCTTGTTCCATGTTTGTAGGATGATGGTTGTAGTGTTTTAAATGCTC
The DNA here is from genome assembly GCF_021461385.2 of Schistocerca piceifrons. Classification (NCBI taxonomy): domain Eukaryota; kingdom Metazoa; phylum Arthropoda; class Insecta; order Orthoptera; family Acrididae; genus Schistocerca; species Schistocerca piceifrons. The sequence goes on from NC_060143.1 coordinate 283,948,944, forward strand.
TGCAAATGTGGAATGGTTTGTTTCATACTTCCAACATCTGATATGTTCTTTGTATCCTGTTTCAAAATTTCTGCATGTCATGCCTATGTATACTGCATCACAACTTTGACATTCAAGTTTATATATTCCTGATTGTTGGAATTTGTCCCTCTTGGTAGCTGGCTTTCTTAGGTGTGATTGAAGGGTTTGCCCAGGCTTATATGCTATTTTGAAGCCCTGTCTCTTTAGGATGTTTGCAACCCTGTGTGTTAGTTTATGTGTGTAGGTCATGGTGTACCATCTGGTTCTTTTCTGTGTGGTGTTGTCATTGTGTGTGTTTGTTGAGTGTGTTTGCAAGTTTTCAGCTTGTGAGTTCTTTTGTATTGTGGAAATGTTGTGTTTGTTTTTTATTTGTGTTTTTATTTTTTGATTGAGCCTGTGTACCACATGTGTGTCATACCCGTTGTTCCTAGCTATTTGTATGATCGTGTTAATTTCTTGTTCATAGTTTCTCTTACTGAGTGGGATTCTGTTTAATCTATGTAACATGTGTCTTAGTGCTGCAAATTTCTGGCTTTGGGGGTGGTTGGATGTGGAATGTATTATTGTGTCCGTGGCTGTTGGTTTTCTAAAGATGTTAAATGTATGTTTTCCATTTTCTTTTTTAATTGTAATGTCAAGAAAATTTATTTGATTTTCTTTTTCTTTTTCAAGTGTGAATTTTATGTTCTTATGAGCTTTGTTTATTTCTAAATGGAGTTCATCTATTTTTTCACTTGGCTCGTCTACCAAACAAATAATGTCATCCACGTATCTGTACCAATATATGATTTTGAAACTTTCATTTGTGGTTATCTTATCAAATATCTGATTTTCAAGGTGACTGATGAAAATGTTTGCTAGTGTTCCTGATATTGGGGATCCCATGGGCAGTCCATCAGTTTGTAGATAATATTCTTCCTCAAACTGAAAGTAGTTTTGTTCAGTTGTCAGTCTGAGCATATCTGTTATTTCTTTTATTGCGTCTGTGGTGAGGTTGCTGTGGGATGAGAGATTTTGTTCTATGATTTCTATTGTTTCTGTGATAGGGATGGAGGTATACATATTTTCTATATCGAATGAAATCAGTGATGCTGTGTGTGGTACCTGTATGTTCTGTATATTTTCTATTAGGTTTCCTGTGTTTATCACTGTTCTGTTGTTTTCTACTTTATAGTGTTTTGTAACTAACTTTTGGAGGTGTTTGGCTATGCGGTATGTTGGGGCTTTCTTGAAGTTGATAACAGGTCTCATTGGCATTCCGTCTTTATGTACTTTCGGTTGACTGCGGAGTGTTGGTGCTTGTGGGTTTTTCTGTGTTAAGTAGTATTTCTGTTTGTCTGTGAGTGTGTGTTCAATGTTTTTCAGTGTTCGTTTCACATTTGCCTGGAATCGTGTAGTTGGATTTGACTTCAGTTTTTGTATTGCGTTGGTGTTCATGTATTCCTTGGTTTTTGTGATGTATTGCTCTTTATCCATGAGTACTGTTACATTTCCCTTGTCTGCTCTTGTTATTAATACGTTGTTGTTTGTTAACTTTTGTTTTAACCTTTTCATAGTAGCTGCTTCTGTTTGGTTGTTCTTATTGTGTGTCTGCTGTGTTTGTTTTATTATGCCTTTTATTTCTTCTTTTACTAGTTCTCTTGTCAGTCCTATGTTTATTTCACAATTATTTTGTTGTTCTTCACGTGTAAGGATGTGTTCGGTTTCTACTATGAGATTTTCTATGTATTGATTGTTCACCTTGCTATTGGTGCAGTGTTTCAAACCTTTTTCCAAGAGCATTTTTTCGTTTACGTGTAGTTCTGTCTTTGTTAGGTTAACTAAGCGTGGATGGAATGAGTGTTGGTGTTCATGTGGTTTCACATTTAAAATGTAAATGTATTTTTGCGTCTTTTTTACTGTTAGTTTCATTATCTTGTGTTTATGTTTGTTTTGTAAATGTTTCATTGCTATGTATGTGTTGTGCTCAGTTCTTTCTACTAGTGCCATGAAAACTGCGGCGTTTCCTACGTTTTTGCCAATCCTAGATGAGTCTCATAGAGCATCATGTTTAGGTGCTGTTTTTTCGAATAGAGCATCTTAATTTCATGTAGTAACCAATATCGTTCTGCAAATGATTTCGACTTTTGTGCCACTGTAGAACTGTTTTTAACCTTTACAATAATGTAGCTTGGAATTAAGACGGTCCATAAGTGGAATTAAGACGGTCCATAAGTGAAAATCATCAACATACCGTAGTATTACGCGCAACTGAGGAGGACAGGACCAAAAAATTGAAGGTGAGTCAATATATTTTTAACGATTCGGTAGAAGTTGAAGTTAACGGGAAACCATATTTAAACGAATTATTGAGAAGCGTATTAGAACAACAGGGAGGATTAGACACAAATTTAAAACAAATATAGACTACAACAATATCCAACGGTGAACACTCAGGCTCGAAGAAAGATAGAATCCATTCTGAAAACTAAGAATGAACAAATAAGCAACTAACTTACTAGAGGAAATGATTATTTGAATAGCATGGTAAGCAAAATTAAGAGTAAACCCAGTCCGTTTGTTAAAGAAGAACATTTAGATGTGAAAGTTGGTTGTGCTCTCGTTGAGCAAGAAACTTGTATTAACACATCCCCAGGAAATATTGTCTTACCTGCTGTACAAACTTTACACTTATAGAAAGGTTAGGAACACAATTGTTAAGACGAGATGTGAAATCATGGCAGAAACGTAGATTTAAAATGTTTAAGTTTACTTGACGGACAGTGACTATACTTTCGTTTTGTCCCAGAATATCAGTAATACAACATTATCTGGGGGAAGTTTTTGTGTAAATTTTAGATTCAATGATGGGTCAAAAAATCACAAACTACCATCGGGAAAGGTCTCTGTGAAATTAGTGTTGCAAATAGGAACACACTGGGCAATACTGACCCTACGAAATCTCTTAGAAGGTGGGTTAAAGAAAAGCAAACATACGCTTATAGCATTTCTAGACTTAGACAAAAATTTGGACAATGTTGACTGGAGTACCGTTTTTCAGATTCTAAAGGTAGCAGGGGTGAAATACAGGGAGCGAAAGGCTATTTACAATTTGTACAGAAACCAGATGGCAGCAATAACGTCGAGGGGCATGAAAAGGAAGCAGTGGTTGAAAGGGGGTGAGCTACGGTTGTAGCTTACCCATGATGTCATTCGATCTGTATATTGAGCAAGCAGTAAAGGAAACAAAAGAAAAATTCGGAGTAGAAATTAATAACAATGGAGAAGAAATAATAACGTTAAGGTTCGCCGACGACGCTGTAATTCTGTCAGAGGTGGCAGAAGACTTGGAAGAGCAGCTGAAAGGAATGGACTGCGTCTTGAAAGGAGGATATAGGCTGAACATCAACAAAAGAAAAACTATGGTAATCTAATGTTGTAGAATTAAATCAGTTGCTTCTGAGGGAGTCAGATTAGGAAATGAGACACTTAGAGTAATAGAAGAGTTTTGTTACTCGTATTTGGGCAGCAAAACAGCTAATGATGGTCGAGGTAGAAAGGATGTAAAACATAGACAGGCAATGGCAAGAAAAGCATTCCTGAAGAAGCAGAGTTTGGTAGCATCAAGCATGTGTCAGGAAGCCTTTGTGGACGTATTTTTATGCAATGTAGCAATCTTTGTAAGTGAAATACGGACGATAAACAGTTTAATCAGAGAAAATAGAAGCTTCCGAAATGAGGTGCTACAGAAGAATGCTGAAGATTAGTTGTGTAAATCATGTAACTAATGAGGCGGTACTGAGTAGTATGAGTGAGAAAAGAAATTTGAGGCACAACTTGACGGAGAAGGGAAGGTTGGCAGGACACATTCTGAGACGTCAAGGGACCACCATTTTAGTACAGGAAGGAAGCCTTGGGGTAAAAATCGTAGAGGGAATAGAAATGAATACAGTAAGCAGATTCAGAAGGATGTTGGCTGCAGTACTTACATGGAGATGAAGAGGCATGCACAGGAGAGAGTAGCATGGAGAGCTGCATCAAACCAGTCTTCAGATTGAAGACCACAACAACAATAATAGTAACATGTTTTGTTACAAATTAATAAAAAACTCAGTTTGAAGACTATTTAGATATTTTTCTTAAAAGTCTGTTGTGTTTTCACCGAACAGAGTAGTGCCAAAACTGAAGTTTGTCGTTGAAAAGCCTAGACAATGGTGTCGAGGAACTGTAGGAGTAAAATCCTCAGTGAGTCGTAAATACTGTCTGTGATATTGGCTTATCTAACCCACGGTTACGATGGTCATGCAGTATTTCTCCAAAAATTTCAAATTTCTGTTCTGCATGTCTTCTTCTTATCACCTTTATACAGGATGAGTCACTAGCTACCGCGATCTAGATTAACTTCGAAGTTATGACAGTAGCTGAAACGTTTGTGGGACAAATCTTGCATGGGATAACGGGGGCCATACTATGACGTTGGATTTTTGTTGCTAGGTGGGGTCGCGTCAGTGATATGAAGGTCAACTTTGTTTTTTTAAATGGGATGCCCTGGTTTGGTACTTATTTTCTGATAGCGGTAATTGAGACGAATCCAATGATGTGTAACATTAAGGTCTTTGAAAGTCAACGAAGATCAAAAAGGTGGCATGAACGTCCATTTGCAGATGGTGTTCGAATTGATGGCCGTTGGTATCAATGCAGTACTATAATCTTCTTATCATGGCTTGAGTGGTGTTTCTTATCACTTCGGTACTTATCGAAGCACATGCTCTGACAATTCTCTCTTGTATATCGGCGTATCCATGTAACATGACATTGACATGTAAACACCATTCGACGGTTTCGCAGTACAACACTAGAACGGTAAAACTAGCATCGACGAATCAAGCGAATGTGAATGATGTATTCCTTCAAAGAAAATGTCGACATGCTTCTCGTTTACGGAGAATGCCAACGAAATTCAGTGAGAGCTAGAGACTTACATGCTGAAAGATATCCTCAACGTACTCACCCTACACGTCGTACTTTTAATTATGTGCATGATAAATTGAGAACTACTGGATCTATAACGCATAGGAAACGTATCCCGCAAAGTAAAATTACTAACGAGGAAACGAAAATTGATACTCTTTCCACTGTAGTTCGAGATCCTTGTGTTAGTTCGCGTCAAATCGCAAGGGAACATGGCATGAGTCAGAGTAGTGTTGTTCGTGCGTGTTCTGCACCGCCTTCAATATCTTCATTGCCCTATCAGTCTCCACCAAGAATTAACTGGTACGGATTGTATGGGTAGCACTGAATTCTGCCGATGGGTACAGCTTCAGATTCAGAGGGATGACACGTTTATCGGTTTGATTGTATTTACTGATGAGGCTACATTCACGAACCAGGGAAATGTTAATTTGTATAACATGCATTATTGGGCAACTGAAAATCCATTTTGGTTGCGGCGAGTTGCACACCAAAACCGTGGTCGGTGAGTGTGTTTGTTAGGATTCTGGAGGACAGAATTATATGCCCCTATTTCATCGAAAGGAATGTTAATTGCAGGAAGTACACCACATTCCTGCAAAAGACATTAGGTCTGTTATTGGAAGAAATACCTTTAGGAACAAGGAACAGAATGTGGTATCAACACGATGGGTGTCCTGCAAATTATTCACCGATGGCTAGAAATAAGTAGCAGAGACAGTTCCCATATCACTGGATTGGACGCGGAGGAGGTACTTCGTGGCCGGCTCGTTCGCCAGACTTGACGCCTCTGGATTTTTAATTGTGGGGATTCGTAAAAGACATTGTTTATCAAGACATTCCAACTACACCTGAAGATATGCGAGAGAGAATTGTCAGAGCATGTACTTCGATAAGTGCCGATGTGATAAGGAATACCACTCAATCCATGATAAGAAGATTGAAGCAATGCATTGATACCCTTGGTCATCATGGCGAACACATTCTGTAAATGGACGTTCCTGCCACCTTTATGACCTTCATTGACCTTCAAAGACCTTAAGCTTAACACATCATAGGATTCTCCTTGATAGCTGCTGTCAGAAAATAAGAACCAAACTACAGCGTCCCATTAAAAAAAAAAAAACAACGTTGACCTTCATATATATGAAGCGACCCCACCTAGCAACAAAACACCAACGTTGTATTATGGCCTCCGTTGTTCCATGCAACATTTGTCCCATAAACTTTACAGCTCCTATCATACTTTCGGGGTTATTCTTGGTGGCAATAGTTAGTGACTCACCCTGTATATGTTTTACGAGTCCAGTAATGATGTTGTAGTTATGTAGTGGCCATATAATATCACAGCAACCATTATATATGCTGAACTGATAATGTGTGTTTGTGGAAGTAAAAGGAAATATCAGATTTATTACTGTTTATGCTGATAAACCTATAAAGCTAATGCAAAATGATTTACATTTTTGAAATTATTGTTGTGTGTTTGAGTTTTGTGATGTTTATGTAAAATAAAATAGAAATATAAATGTTGTAATGCTTCTTTTTTAACATAATTTACTTTTAAACTGGATTATGTACTTTACGACATGTTATAGTACTTCTAGTTAGAATGTCTTGAAGGCAAATGATAATAAAACGTGAATATTATGGGACACTTGCGTGCATTTAGGAGATAAATTTGGATTTTCACATAAGGAAAAACAAGAGAAAAAATTTACTCTTCATTGTGATTGCAATGAGCTGGTGTTTAGCAACTCAAAAACGTGTAGTGTCTTGGTATGTGAAAAAATATTTTTAAGATAAATGAAAATGTGTGATCCTTGCAAGCTATGTCACTTATGTTACCGTTGTGGTGTCGTTAGCGATGATATTTTTCACACACATGTAAACCAAACGTTATAATAAGATACGAGGAAGACCAGTTATTATGCAGTATAGCGATGGTATTTTTCACACACATGTAAACCAAACGTTATAATAAGATACGAGGAAGACCAGTTATTATGCAGTGTAGCAATGATGTTTTTCAGACACATGTAAACCAAACGTTATAATAAGATACGAGGAAGACCAGTCATTATGCGGTATATATTTCTTCGTTCGAAATAGAAGTTGCTTTATTATTAACCTAGTATATGGATTATATTCACACCAGTTTTCCTGTTTCAGGTATATTCATGGAGTTATGTGACGTTTATGGTGATTCTTCGATGTTTAAAAGGTTTTATTGAAATGAAGTTTTCTGAAATATTCTACATTTAAGTGATCCATGACGATACTGTTGATTGACGACGTGTTAGGTACTTCTTTGTGCTCTGTTTTATCTTTTATTGTACTTTTTTTATAATGGTTTGAGGTACTTGATTCTGAGTGGTGTTAAGTTCAAGTGGGACCAAACCGTTGAGATCATCGGTCACTAGACTTGCAAACTACTTGATCTAACTTTAACGTAACTCACGCTGAGGACAGCACACGCACCCATGCCTGAGTAGGGCTCGAACCTCCGACAGGAAGGGGGAGCCAAGCAAAGTGTAACAAGGCCCCCAAGACCCTGCAGCTACCCTTTGCGGCTTGATTCTGGGGAATGTTGATGTTCAGTATTGGTCTGTAAGTTATAGTATTGATTATTGATCTTCGTCCAGTTTATGAGATTGGGGATCAAAGAAAATGTAACAATGATTTGTGTATTCAAGCACCAGAGAGAAATTTTCATTTCCATGTTTCCCGAAACCTCACATATGCCATTTATTAGAGCAGAAGGAAGATAAAACGACTTATTTAATTATAAGTTAAAAAAAAACTAGCTTTTAGTGTTAGTTCATTTTTATGTATATGTTTGATTTGCATTATACTAAGTTATCTTACTACACTTATTAAATATTTTTAGTTTGTATTTTTTGAATATGAACATCTATACAAAATGATGTATAGGATATAAACAGATACTTAAAGTGATAAATGAACGCCAATTCTCGTCCCTAATGAGTCAAATTGTGACACACTCTTAGACCAAAGGCTACATTGTATGCAAAAACCCATGAAACTATATGCACAGTCAAGGACAAAGTAGGAGACATGTCACATGAAAAGAAAAAAAATACAAAATGTAGTGATGAGTACCTGCTTATATTTTATTTCCTTTTGACACCTGCAGTTATATTATGAATACCATCAACAACTTTGAGCATATGCAGTATGTATTTATGAAAATTTTTTATATCTGGAAAAAGACATAAAATAATTTTTCCATTTTTATAAATATATTACGGAAGACATGAAACGAGGACATGGTTTGCCAATAAACCGTTTTTCCTTCTGATCAGAAAAATTACTATTTCTTGCCATGCAAGATGTGTTTAAGTGAGAAGCATAAATGTAAAGCAACCCCTTGCTCCTTATTAATGGAACATTTTAGGAAGTTTCACAATTCATTTTGATACTAGAAACTGTCTTAAACAAACTCTTCTTATAATTACTATTGCAGATTACATTTGAAACATTTTACGATTCTGTGCAAAAGATATTCATGGCTTTATTTTATGTATTTTCAAAATTTATAACACTGTTGTTACGAGAAAGACTTTTCACAATCAAAGGCTTGCAGAATACTCAGCTACAGTAAAATATCTTTCTAACGACAGCTAAATTTCAATCGTGATACCTAGAGTGCAAAATCTCATATTAATTCCTTGTATTAAGTTCTGTGAGGGCAGTATTGTAATAAATTGGGAACATAGGGAGCTTTTGCACCTTTAACGAAATAGATGACATGACCTAAACTCTGGCCAATACTCTAAAGACAAAACTACAGTGTGCATTTTCATTTCCAATGTATCAATGTATAGTTTTAAATTCTGGCAAGACATATGTTAGTATCTATAATCTTATTATTACAATATCAGTATGTAACCAACATATCAGTACAGAATATTGTCAACATTTTTATAAGTATCATCAAAAGAGTCATTCCTAAATATCTTTAAAGGAATATATATTCACAAGAAACATTTAATAAATTAAATCGGATATCGATTATAAAACTGAAAATCACTGTGGCATTGTATTTACTCATGGAATGTTCTGGTTTATTCGAGAAAACATGCCATGTGTTATATTGTCGTTCCCCCGGCGATAATTTCGTCAGACCAATTTTGGAATCAATAGCGTAAGAATGCCTGAAGCTCTTAGCAATATGGTACAATGAAATTATTTTTAGGTTGTATGTATCATTCTTGTGTCTTGAATCAATTATAGTGAATGTCGATTAACTGTGTGTGACTGTGAAAGAGACTAAATTTTTTGTGTAATGATATACAGGGTGATTCAAAAAGAATACCACAACTTCAGGAATTTAAAACTCTGCAACGACAAAAGGCAGAGCTAAGCACTATCTGTCGGCGAATTAAGGGAGCTATAAAGTTTCATTTAGTTGTACATTTGTTCGCTTGAGGCGCTGTTGACTAGGCGTCAGTGTCAGTTGATGCTAAGATGGCGACCGCTCAACAGAAAGCTTTTTGTGTTATTGAGTACGGCAGAAGTGAATGGACGACAGTTGTTCAGCGTGCATTTCGGACTGAAGTATGGTGTTAAACCTCCTGATAGGTGGTGTATTAAACGTTGGTATAAACAGTTTACAGAGAATGGGTGTTTGTGCATAGGACGGCCGAGAACGAGTGATGAAAATGTAGCACGCATCCGGCAGGCATTTGTTCGCAGCCCAGGAAAATCGACTCGCAGAGCTAGCAGAGAGCTGCAAATTCCACAATCAACTGTATGGATCGGCCGCCAGGCAGCCCGTGACAGAGCACTTCATCACTGGCCTCCAAGAAGCCCTGATCTTACCCCCTGCGATTTTTTCTTATGGGGGTATGTTAAGGATATGTTGTTTCGGCCACCTCTCCCAGCCACCATTGATGATTTGAAACGAGAAATAACAGCAGCTATCCAAACTGTTACGTCTGATATGCTACAGAGTGTGTGGAACGAGTTGGAGTATCGGGTTGATATTGCTCGAGTGTCTGGAGGGGGCCATATTGATCATCTCTGAACTTGTTTTCGAGTGAAAAAAAACCTTTTTAAATACTCTTTGTAATGATGTATAACAGAAAGATATATTATGTTTCTTTCATTAAATACACATTTTTAAAGTTGTGGTATTCTTTTTGAATCACCCTGTATAATTGCTTTGCACCTTGTCATTATAAATCCTGGAGCCAGCAACTGGTATTAAAACTATGAGCTACAGAAGAGTCTCTAAATGATGATGCCGTCTTGAATGTTTGTAAAATTCTTAATGTACTGCGTGACGTTACCTTTCATTAAATTTGAAGTACATTTCTATAAGAGTGTTGCACAGTATTCTGCAATGATGCAAAGGAAAATAACAGTTTCTAATTGCTACATTAAGGGCGGGGCATTACAACTTCGCTACACTTCTCATATCCTCTTTGCTGTCCATCCACGTGACAGAAGTTTAATATGTCTTCTTATTCCATTTATAAATGATGACTTACTTATTTTTAAATTGTTAGTTAGACCGTCAGCGACAGTGCACCGCGAGATCCTCCTAGTGATAAGGCGAGTACACCTTTCGTTTGTTGCATAATTTTATGAGCTACAAACAGGAGCGACTGCTGTAATTGATATGAACTGTGATTGTTGTGTACAGATGCAAGCTGAGTTGGCGACCCTTCGCTCACAGCTCCAGGCTGCACTGGCTTCCATCTCACAGCTTGAGGCTGCTGCCAAGGGGCGTCACTGTGGAGGACTGAACGCGGCGATGCGAGAGACATCAAGTATGTCCCACATGTCCTGCGATCAGACCACTTCTGTGACCACCCCAGATAGTGCCTGCACTGTGTTTGACCCCTCACCCATGGTCGAGTGGGAGATCATTCCAACGTCTGGCAGGCAGCAAAAAACTTTCCGAGGGGCCTATCGTAGGGCCTCCTCCGTTCGTTTGACGAACAGGTTTCCGGCGTTATCTGTGGCTGACGATTTCTCTGAGCCGGATGCAGTAGTCCACCCTGTTCCAGAGGAAGCTACTCGGCCTGCATGGTCTGGGCATTCACAGAGGGTGGGTTTGCTGGTAGTTAGGAGCTCCAACATTAGGCGCGTAATGGTGCCCCTTAGGAACATGGCTGCCAAGGAGGGGAAGGAAGCCAGTGTGCACTTTGTGTGCATCCTGGCGGGTGTCATTCCAGATGTGGAAAGGGTGCTTCCAGATGAAGAGTATAGGGTGCAGCCAACTCCAAGTGGTGGCTCACGTCGGTACCAGTGACGTGTGTCGCTTTGGATCGGAGCAGATTCTGTCTGATTTCGGGCGGCTAGAGGAAATGGTAAACACTGCCAGTCTTCCGAGATTAAGGCGGATCTCACCATATGCAGCATCGTCGATAGAACCGACTGTGGTCCTTTGGTGCAGGGCTCAGTGGAGGGTCTGATTCAGAGGCTCAGGCGGTTCTGTGACCGTGTAGGCTGCAGATTCCTTGACCTGCGCCATAGGGTGGTGGGTTTCCGGGTTCCGCTTAATAGGTCAGGAATCCACTATACACAGGAGGTGGCTACACGGGTAGCGGGGGCTGTGTGGAAGGGACTGGGCAGTTTTTTTAGGTTAGATGGTCCCAGGGAACCACAGAAGGGGCGTCCGTCTAAAAATGGGAAGGTAAAACACAGTAAGGTAGTTTGTAGACACAATTGGTGTTGTAGTTGTAAATTGTCGTAACTGTTTTGGGAAAGAACCAGAGCTCCAAGGCGTAATAGAAAGCACTGAAGTTCAAATAATTGTAGGTACAGAGAGCTGGCTAAAAACGAAAATAAGTTCCGCCAAAATTTTTCAACCGATGTAAGTATTCAGAAAGGATAGATTACATACAATTGGGGCTGGAGTATTTATTGCTGTTAGAGGTATTTTGCCTTGTAGCGAAATTGAAGTAGATAGGTCGTGTGAAATAGTATGGGTAGAGGTTATACCTTACAATTGGACTAAACTATTAATTGGATTGTTATACCGAACCCCCCCCCCCCCCGACTTAGAAGGTATAGTTGCTGAAAAGGTTCAAAGAAAACCTGAGTCTCATTTCAAAAAAGTACACCGCTCATACAATTATAGTCGGTGGTGACTTTAATCTACCCTTGATATGCTGGAAAAATTATACGTTTAAAGCCGGCGGCAGGCATAAAAACGTCATCCGAAATTGTACTGAATGCTTTCTCTGAAAATTATTTTGAACAATTGGTTCATGAGCCCACTCGGAGCGTAAATGGTGGCGAAAGCATACTTGACATTTTAGCAACAAATAATCCTAGACAAATAGTGAGTATTGTGATGAATACAGGGATCAGCGACCACAATACAGTTGCTGCTAGACTGAATACCGTAACACTTAAAACCATCAAAAAGAAACACAAAGTATATCTATTTCAGAAAGCTGATAAAAATGCTTTTACGGCCTTTTTAAGAGACAGTCTTCACTACCTCCGATCTGATCATGTAAATGTGGAAAAGTTGTGGAATGTTTTCCAAGAGATAGTATCGACGGCAGTTGTGAGATATATACTACATATATTAATAAGTGATGATGCTGATCCCCCATGGTACACAAAACGGGTCAGATCATTGTTGCAGAAGCAACGAAAAAAGCATGCCAAATTTAAAAGAACGCAAAATCCCCAAGATTGGAAAAGTTTTACATAGGTTCGAAATATAGCGCGCACTTCGATACGGGATACTTTTAATAATTTCCACAATGAAATTCTGTCTCTAAATCTGGCAGAAAACCCAAAGAGATTCTGGTGACACATGAAGCACACCAGTGGCAAGACGCAATCAATACCTTCACTGCGCGATAACAACGGTGAAGTCACTAATGACAGTGTCACTAAAGCAGGGTTATTAAACACGGTTTCCCGTAACTCCTTGACCAAAGAAGACGAAGTAAGTATTCCTGAATTCCAATCAAGAACATCTGTCAAGATGAGAAAGATAGCAGGCCGTTGTGGCCGAGCGGTTCTAGGCGCTTCACTCTGGAACCGCGCGACCGCTACGGTCGCAGTTTCGAATCCCGCCTCGGGCATGGATATGTGTGATGTCCTTAGGTTAGTTAGATTTAAGTAGTTCTAAGTTCTAGGGGACTGATGACCTCAGATGTTAAGTCCCATAGTGCTCAGAGCCATTTGAGAAACATAGAAGTAGAAATCCTCGGTGTAACAAAGCAGCTTAAATCACTTAATAAAGGCAAGACCTCCGGTCCAGATTGCATACCAGTCAGGTTCCTCTCAGAGCATCCAATTACATACAACCACCCGCTCACGGAAAGATCCGTACGTAAAGACTGGAAAACTGCTCAAGTCACACCAATACCCGAAAAGGGAAGTAGGAGTAATCCGCTGAATTACATGCCTGTGTCACTAACGTCGATTTGCAGTAGGGTTTTGGAACATATACTGTATTCGAACATTATGAAGTACGTCGAAGAAAACAATTTATTGACACATAGTCAGAACGGATTCAGAAAATATCGTTCTTGTGAAACACAATTAGCTCTTTATACTCATGAAGTAACAAGTGCTATTGACAGGGGTTACCACATTGATTTCATATTTTTAGATTTCCAGAAGGCTGTTGACACCGTTTCTCACAATCGTCTTCTTACCAAACAGCGTGCCTACGGAGTATCGCCTTAGTTGTGCGACCGCATTCGTGATTTCCTGTCAGAAAGGTCACAGTTCGTGGTAATAGACGGAAAGCCATCGAGTAAAACAGAAGTAATATGCGGCGTTCCCCAAGGAAGTGTTATAGGCCCTCTATTGTTTCTGATCTATATTAAAGACATAGGAGTCAATCTGAGTAGCTGTCTTAGATTGTTTGCAGATGATGCTGTCATTTGCCGTCTTGTAAAGTCATCAGATGATCAAAAAGACTTGCAAAATGATTTAGATAAGATATCTGTATTATGAGAAAAGTGGCAATTGACCATGAATAAAGAAAAGTGTGAAGTTATTCACATGAGTACTGAAAGAAATCAGCTAAAGTTAGATTACGCGCTAAGTCGCACAGATCTGAAGGCTGTAAATGCAGCTAAATACTTAGGGATTACAGTTACAAATAACCTAAATTGGAACGATCACATAGATAATATTGTGGGTAGAGCAAACCAAAGACTACGATTCACTGGTAGAACACTTAGAAGGTGCAACAGGTCTGCTTACAGTACACTTGTCCGCCCTATTGTGGAGTAGTGTTGTGCGGTGTGATATCCGCATCAGGTGGGACTGACGGATGACATCGAAAAAGTTCAAAGAAGGGCAGCTCGTTTTGTATTATCACGAAATAGGGGAGATAGTATCACAGACATGATATGTGAATTGGAGTGGCAATCATTAAAACAAAGGCGTTTTTCGTTGCGACGTTATCTTCTAATGAAATTTCAATCACCAGTTTTCTCCTCCGATATCGTAAACATTTTGTTGGCACCCACTTACATAGGGAGAAATGATCATCACGATACAATAAGAGAAATCAGGGCTCGCATAGAAAAATTTAAGTGCTCGTTTCTCCCGCGTACCGTTCGAGAGTGGAACGGTAGAGAGACAGCTTGAAGGTGGTTCATTGATCCCTCTGCCAGGCACTTTACTGTGAATAGCAGAGTAATCACGTAGATGTAGATATACAAAAACAGATTCCTAAAATTAAAGTTTTGACAAATATGAAATCGTGTTCCAGGTCACAACATGTGTATGTACCTAGGAACAAATTTTCTATAGAAATTTTAAGGCTTTGAATTCGGACTAATCGCTTCGGTACCGTATTTAAGCGGCCATCTGTTTTATTATTACTCTGCTACACACCTATAATCAGTTAGCAAAATTAATTGAAGCAGTATTGTTACCGAAATTCTGTTACAATGAAATATATTTTGATACTACTGGAAACTAACACAAACTTCCATTTTCAGTACAGGTAAAACTGGTAGAAAGCTCATTTCATTTGCTAGTACCTCATATTTTTGGTAAGAGATGTTCTTCACTTTCAGGGTACAACGACCGCATAAGTATGACTCGACTGTATGCATGATATACAAATAGCTCTAAAAATATATAGCATTTTAGTAACCAAAAAATTCCGGAAATGAAGAATCAAAAATTTATTCAAAATAACTTATATTTTACATAAACGTGTATAACGTGAAATATTTACGAAAAGTAGCACAGAATTATCTCATGTCTAGCAACAGCAGAAATGGCAGAAAACGAGTAATATTCTTAAGTGTCTGCTTATTTAGTGAGTGCTATCACGGGTATTGTACAAGTGTCGGTGTCTTTAGCGCCCATTTCTTCACGTAATTCTAAAATGAATGACTTTACTGAAATAACGGCCAGAAATCAACGTGCTTTCCTCACCTGTAATTCCTAGTCAACCTGACGATTTTCTACAAAACTGTAGGGAGATATTATGAAAACTGTATGCTAACCTCACGAGTGATCTCATCATCTATCGTACGTCATGATTACTAAACACCGTATCAGTAAAAAATAAAAGGTCTGATGACAACTATGAAATATGACCTTGTAGGCTCTCCAATGCATACGTTGTGGGCTTTTGTATACTTCTAAAGTGCAACAAATATTGATCGTCAGGCATTGGATGTATGTTTTGAAGCAGATGTGGGGGACGAGCTAAAGATGCTACACTAAGGTTGCTGTATCTGAGACGGCTAGCAAGGTGTTCACAGTAGACTGAACGGCAGAGCACTATGTATTTTTCCATGTCAATGAAGATTTTCGCTGAGGCACTGAGGCAACTGAGACTGATAAGCTCGGATGGAAGCTGACCACAAGACTGCCGATCGCATTAACTTGAGTGATAGAAACACGAAGACAATGCGAGTGCTTTGGAAAATATGTCATCTGTGATGGTGCTGTGGATAGTGAACAGTACTCGATATGGTACTAGCGTGCCGTCCTCTGCAGGAAGCTTTTTACCATGGTTGTTTCAAGATTACTTCTTAGGGGCAGAAGCACTCGGAGTAGTCGAAGTTGATTTGTTCCTCGGGAAACTATGGTCTCAGTGAGTGTACTGATGATAGTAGACAAAGGAGTAGTGGTAGAAACACTAGAGCCATTAACTAAACATAAACCACTTACCCAAATTGTATGAGTTGTTGTGGCACTTTTAGCTATCGAGTATGGCCTGCAGTTACGAAAAAACCAAGAAATTAGCACTAAATGCTTCAGTTACTTCTTTTCTGTTCAGCGTATTTGCCATACAGTATGACCCCTTTCACAACATACTTTCCAAGTGATCCTGTACTTCGCAATTCCACGCAGATGGAGACGAAAGGTAATACAAACCTTACTGACCAGATATTCCCTTTAGACAGTGGCTGTTCTTAAATACAAAGCGCCACTAGAAATAGGTTAATCCTTGCGGAAGAATGCAGACAGAGAACTTGAGAGTTATCCTTGGGCACCTGGATATGTCTATACTATAAATCTAACTGTCGCTGATTTATCTAGCATGACGATGTCTTGTACAATGGAAAATTGATACCATGAAATTAACCTGATATCATTCTAACTTCTTGTTACAAATAACAGCAAGAACCGGGTGAAGGGGATTCCTCGTTTCAGCTCTGCTGTTTGCTTGTTATACGTTAAATCTCCCCCTAAACCTCCCACAAACTTCATTTTCTTCCTTAACTCGCTAAGCTTCCCTAACTAGGATATAACTTGCCGTCTGCGTAGTCAGTTTTATTCGCCAAGTTAGCAACTTCAAAGAGTGAATGCGGACAGGTTTGATAGGTTTAAGGGCTATTGCCGTTTGAGGCTATTTTCGAGGATGACGCTTCATTATAAATACAAAGTAGAGGATGGGAGGGGGATTACGGGCCACCAAATTGAGGAACTCTAGTGCGGCTTTACGTATTCGTTACTCGCTACTCGGCTCACCCCTTCACGAGATAAATTCCTTACGGATGTTAAGGTCTTAAACCGCGAGTTCGTGTATCAAGGAAGAATCCTGGACTCTGGGAGAGATGACGCAGACGAAGAGCAGAGAAACAAGTCTTGAGCGAGATGGGGAGAGACGACTGCGTTTAAGTGGTTTGCCAAGTGGGTGTAGGAGCGGCGCGTGAGGGAGGGGGGAGTGAGTGAGGGAGTGAGTGAGGGAGGGAGGTGGGGGAGGGAGGGAGGGAGGGAGAGGGACTCCCTAATCAGTGTGACGTCTTCCTTCTCTCGCCGCCTCCTCCAGACGGCTTCACCGCTGCTGCTTGTTGTAATCGCCCGCTCCACGCTCCGCCGTCGCAGGATGGAATTTGTCCCGGCCATTAATTCTGATAATTAGATAATGAAGTTGTGCTCCATTCCGGGGCCGTGAGGGTGGAGGAGGGAAGGAAGGAAGCGAAACAAACGGAAAAAAGAGAGCGATGACGCACTTTGGATTGTAGGTTAATTGGATTGTCGACACCGGAAGGCCCTGAGCTAACAGCGGCGTGACTCTGCGTGTCTCGTGGAGTACCACCACTCCGGCGACTGCTTGGTATTTAATGGTGCACTCATTTAAATTTCAAACTGGCAGCTTGAATGGATGCACTTCTACTGTAAGAGTCTTACCACGCCTAGCAAAGCACGCCAGACAACATCTTTGCAAATGAATAAGTAAACAAAATACAATAAAATGGTGGAATCAGAAGGCGTAGCAGATGTAGCCAAGTAAGCACTGCGAAATTTGACAGACCTCAGTAACACTCCTTTCGCGTTTCATTCCCGTCTCAGATCGTTCCCCTCTCAGTCAGGATATGCTAATAAACAGTACAAAATTAAGGAAATTTGAAGAACAGCGGAACGGAGAAAAGTGAGGAATGTATTACAAAATTTCTAACAATGTCCGCATTCATTATTTCCGCACAATGACATTAGCAAATTCTTATAAAACGAAATCGAAAGGGAGATGCAGGGGCTAAGGGGGGGGGGGGAGGGAGGAGAAAAAGATGATAAGGATGGGAGGGAGTAGAAAGGACAGGGAGACCAGTTGGAGGAGGAGAAACAGGAGAGGGGTTTGTTGGAGGTACAGAGGGCGAGGGGCAGAGAATGATAGTTCCAGGAAACCTAGTTGTTAAATAAATGCACACCACTCTGAAATGGAACTGTGCACACACACACACACACACACACACACACACACATACACACACACACGTACACACAAACAAACAAACACACAAACACACCAAAATATCAGATATATTCCAGAAAGATTCAAAACCGATCAGAAAGCATCCAACTGTTCGGTAGTCCTCCCTATGGTTACTTTTGTGAACAGTGACACGAAAAGTTTCTAAGTGCAGGCCTTCACAGTGAAGAAATACGGAAAGCAACAAAATTATGAAACAAACACACACACACACACACACACACACACACACACACACACACACACACAACCTTCAACATAGTCTCAGTTAAAGGTGGGCATAGCCATAATACGTATGCCCAATCTTAAATTTTCAAAATGAATAACAGTTCTACATTAAGTTCTACGTGGTTGCAGATGACAAACTGTGAAACAAAACAAGCGCATGAAGTTACATAAAATCCAGGAAATCCACAGAAGGTAGTCACAATAAACATGAAAATTTTTGTCCATTTTTCAGATATGTAAATACAGGCTTTAAATGCACATAGCAACGGCTTTGCCACGGTAGATACACCGGATCCCGCGAAATCATCGAAGTTGAGCGCTGTCGGGCGTGGTCGGCACTAGGATGGGTGACCATCCAGCCGTCATTCGCTGTTGCTATTTTTCGGGGTGCACTCAGCCTCGTGATGCCAATTGAGGAGCTACTCGACCGAATAGTAGCGGCTCCGGTCAAAGAAGACCATCATAACGACCGGGAGAGTGGTGTGCTGACTACACGCCTCTCCTATCCGCATTCTCAACAGAGGATGACACGGCAGTCGGATGGTCCCGATGGGCCACAAATGGCCTGAAGACGGAGTGCTTTTTAAAAATACATATTTACGAATACCAGTAGTAAAAAGCATTTTTCCTGTTTTATAGAAGATAACTTAAAAGCCACTGAAATTCAGCGAAACATGTCCCGGAAGTAAAAAGGAAAATAAAAAACTGTGTTATGCTCAAGGCGGACCCTCTCCAAAAACAGGTCTACATGTAAGCAAATGCAGACAGAAGAGCTTCAACCTCAGGGTGATTATATGAAGACATTCCTCCAGAAGTGAGGAAGACGGTTGTAACATACAGTATGTTATTAGCAGATCAGAGCTGCTGCTATAGATAAATGAGCCGAAGGAAACATCTGGAAACTTAATGGGGGACGTTGGAGAAAGTGGACGTGTTTACACAATCTAACACAGTTTTTGGTGTTTAAAAAATAATAGAACCAAACTTTTCATGTGAGGTAATTATGTTATGGGCTACATTCTGGAATTTTTTCAAATTTTTCTTCTCATGGCATTGTTGGAAATTTTCGCAACATATGATATCACACAAGGAACATTTTCACAATAATTACGTTACTTGCTACTTTCATATTGTGGCAGGTAATTCTTAACAATCAGATAAGTAAACGTGTGGAACTGTCAGTTTTAGAGCTCTAACAATTTATTTTAAAAAATTATGCATATGAAATAAAGGGATTTCTGTTTCACAGAAAAGTATATAATTTTGACAGGAATACACTTAGAAAAAGTTTGTACCACAGGAAGCTGTGTTTTACTATGAACAACGTCTGCACAAAATTTCACTTTTATATCGACAATGGTTCAGGGGAAAATATTCCTTATACACTGAAAGATGAAAGTTCCGGTAAATGCAGTTAAAACATTTTATACACCATAAACTAGTAACTTAATGTTGACCATAACGATATATTTGGTCTTCTTGCTCTTTGTATACCTGTTTCCTTTTTATTTGATGTTTCTGTCGTGCCCTTTTGGCTATATCCTTCACAGACAGTTCAGAATGTGCAACACGCACAGTATCTATCTTCTTCCATAGCTTCTCGGTGGAGCCACCTGCAACAAATCCTAGTCCAGTAAGGGTCCATATTCTTCCAACGATACCATTATTTAACACCAGACATGCATCATATGTGGCAATTTTAACATCAGTAGATGAGCCAAATGTTGTTTATGGGCATGTCTTCCAAATAAGACTTTTGAAGTTCTCATTCGGGTTTTGTGTTCCAACATGGGTACATTTTTTTAACAATTCTGGATGAGCTAGAAACTGGAATATTGGCTTTATAGTGTTTAAGACTGCTCAGGAAAACTGTTATTTTCTGAATAGGTTTGTTGTCCATTCGGAGGTGTACTATCAAAATTTTCACGGACTGAAAACGCGGAATTTTTTACAGTCGCCAAGGATAAGGCAGACGCTATTTAGACACATTGCGGCAACGAGACGGATTGGTCAAAGGATCGCCCAAATATGGCGACAAGCACAGACTGCCTATGAAGAACACGGGAGCTCAGAAATTAACAGTGGACTCCAAACAGGAGTACGAGAAGAAGAGGTGACAGGGGGCGTGAAACAGAATCACACCTTGGTTAACATAGAGAGAAAATGGTCGGGAAAAGAGGTCAAGAGAACACGTTCGTGGAAGTTCACCAGAGAAGCCTAGATTAGACAGAGTCATGAAGGAAAATGTAAGTTCAATGGCAGGTTCACTTCGCAAATTATAATAATGACTCACGGCTGTCTTTAAAATATGTTCATTTATATTATTATTTTAATTATCAGATTAAGTTGTAATCTATGTGTCTTAATGTTTCAGGTACCATACTACCAATTAAAAAGCTGCTTGTATGAAACATCTCTAGGTGTAACATTTATTTTTTATACCTCCTCCCTAGTATGTTGGCAAATGAAACATGAAAGTCAATAAATATTGCAAGTAACTAACCTACTTTGATTTCAAGCAGTCAGTTCAAATCCTAGCTTTCTCTTGGGTGAAATTATTCAGCCATATTCAAAACTACCTAAAAACGATAATTTTGGAAATTTGTCTCTATCTGTTCATCTTTGTTCCTAGCATTACATACACTGAGCAATTATCGAGCAAAGGGTTGCAAGTACAGTGCAGTTGGAAGCAAACAATTATCGTGTAATTTTGCATCGGAAAGTCTATCACCTCCATGTTTCTGATACAGGGTGACAATTACTGTATTGTACGAAATAAAATCGTCGTAACTTCTGAACGATTTGTATTAGGAAGTTCAGAGTGCACGGTTGTCCGCGGGGCATGGTGGGAATTAGTATGCACATGCATGGATTGGTTTAGCGACGAAGCCCACTTTCATTTTGATAAGTTGGTCAATGAGCAAAGTTGGCGCATTTTGGGGGGGGGGGGGGGGGCTCTGACAATCCGCATTTTGCAATCGAGAAGTCTCTTCACTCTGACTGTGTGGCGGGCAATGTGCACTCAAGGAATAATAGGTGCGATGGCACGGAGACTAACGACCGGTACGAGAAGGTTTTGTAAGATTATTTCATCCCCATTGTCCAGAGTGACCCTGACTTCGACGTGTTTCATGCAAGACGGAGCTCTGCCCCATCGAAGCAGGAGAGTGTTTGATGTCCTGGAGGAGCACTTTGTGGACCGCATTCTGGCTCTGGGGTGCCCATAGGGCACTGGTATGCATCTCGACTGGCCGCCAAATCCTCCGGATCTCGTCATATGTCACTCCATTTTGTGGGGTTATATTAAAGACAAGGTGTACAGCTGTAACCACAAAACCATTGCTGAGCTGGAAACAGCCGTTCAGAAGTTCGTCGACAGCATCGACTTTCTGACACTTCAGCGGGTCACACAGAATTTTGCTATTCGTCTGTGCCTTATCATTGCCAATGATGGCAGACATGGCGAACAAGTCAGAACCTAAATACGAATATCTTTAGTGACGCTTACATCCTGAATAAAGTGTGTGTACGCCGTATTTTGTAAATAATTAGAGGTTTTTTTCATATAGTTCGATTATTGTCACCCTGTATACGAACACGAGGCCATATAAAACCAAAGTAACCGACCATCCGGTTATGTGCCATCAAGGGAGCAAAATGTTTCATCCTCTAACAGAACAGACCGCTCTACATCCATCTGGATTGAATGTAAGTGTAACCCTTAATAACCTCCGTACTGAATGAAATTATTATTTTTAAGACAATTAGTTTTAAAAATTTAGTACTACAGTTCCTTTCAACGAGACAATGGCGATTCCTGAATTTTCTGTCTTATTGATTACAATATTAAATTAATATTTTTTCCGTGGGGCATCTTTCGCACATCCGGTGATTCTGTGCGTGTCACACATTAATCCACCCAACAGTGAACTGAAATGGAAACGAATATTATTTGTAAATGGCATGTTTAGATTTTTTATTTATTTGAAGTTGCTGTGGTAAAATTTCATAACGTCTTCGCATCTTTCGCTCTGACTTTTAATTTCTTCATTTACTTGCGTTGTAGCAACAGTTCCACTGGAACACATACTGAATGCAGCTACACCTAACTGAAGAATGACTACAACTAAAAGACTGCCAACGTCACGGTATTTCTGGCGCACGTATAAATTGTTTTCAAATTACTTTTTGTTTACATTTATCTGAGTTATATATAACACGATTTTCACAAGGGACAGATGAATTTTCATTTTAATATTTTTTTGTAACTACCTTTTAATCTTACAGTGTCACGTTTTTTACAGTCACATATTGGCTCAGGTTATCATTATGGTGGATTATTCGTCTTTTGATATACGAAATTATAAAAATATTAACGATGTGTGAAAAACAGGAATATGTTTTCACAGGCAGTACAGAAGTATTACAATCTATTAGAAAATGTCCAGAGGAATTGTGTTTTCCTCACAATTTGTAACATTTGTAATTTAACTGATCCTTGCTGCGAATTTCCCATTGCCTTTATTTCAGTTTCAACCTCTAATATTCATTTAAATACAGCAGGATGTGAGTGGAAAATTACAGAGGGCTCTGTTAAAGTCAGTGGCAGTGGGGCGCAGTTGCAAATATGTAATAGTGAGATAGGAATTGAGAACTAATTGTCCTAATCGACCAATTAACTGCATAAATATAACCCAACATTAACTGGGTTGGGAGAGGGGTTTGAGGAGGCACACACAGATAAAGAAGGGAAGATGAAGAGCTCGGACTGAGTGGCTTCATCAATCTCATTTCCCTGTTAGACTGTGGATACTGTATTACAGACACAGTCCCTTTGACTGTTCGAGATTTTACTAAACCCGCCCAAAGATGCAAACAACAATGCATAAACAGAGCCTATTAGATGGAGGCGGTCCGGCAATCGATCAGTTCCAATCATTCCACCTGGAAGGAGGCACACGGCTCGTATTGTCTGTAGTTCAGCCATGCCTAGACGGTCAATACCGCGATTCCACCGCGTCCGCATTTTTTCTTTGTGCCAAGAAGGGCTCTCAACAAGGTAAGTGTCCAGGCGTCTCGGAGTGAACCAAAGCGATGTTGTTCGGACATGGTGGAGGTACAGGGAGACAGGAATTCTCGATGACATGCCTCACTCAGGCCCCCCAAGGGCTACGACTGCAGTACATGACCGCTACCTCGGAGTAACCCCGACAGCAACGGCACCATGTTGAATAATGCTTTTCGTGCAGCCACAGGACGTCGTGTTACGACTCGAAGTGTACGCAATAGGCGCATGATGCGCGTCTTCACTCCCGATGTCCATGGCGAGGTCCTTGCAACCACGACACCATGCAGCGTGGTACAGATGGGCCCAAAAATATGCCGAATGGACCGCTCAGGACTGGCATCACGTAACGCCTATATGATACGTGAATGCCATGGTCCGACCGATAGTGCAACCAAATCGGCAGCATATTGGGGAGGCATTCGTCTTCATGGACAACAATTCGCGCTCCCAGCTTATACGTCTTGTGAATGACTTCCTTCAGGATGACATTGCTCGACTAGAGTGGCCAGCATGTTCTCCTGACATGTACCCTATCGAACATGCCTGGGATGAATTAAAAAGCGCTGTTTATGGACGACATGACCAACCAACCACTCGTGAACGATCTACGCCGAATCGCCGTTGAGGAGTGGGACAATCTGGACCAACAGTGCCTTGATGAACTTGTGGACAGTACGCCACGAAGAATAGAGGCATGCATCGATGCCAGAGAACGTTCATCTGGATATTAGAGGTACCTGTGTGTACAGCAATCTGGACCGCCAACTCTGAAGTTCTCGCTGTATGGTGGCACAATTCGTAATGTGTGGTTTTCGTGAGCATTAAAAAGGGAGGAATTGATGTTTCTATTGATCTCTATTCCAATTTTCATTGCAGGTTCCGGAGCTCTCGGAACTGAGGTGTGTGCGTGTGTCTATGAAATGTTATGAGACTTAACTTAAATTATCATAAGGACAAACACACACACCCATGCCCGAGGGAGGACTAGAACCTCCGCCGGGACCAGCCACACAGTCCATGACTGCAGCGGGAACTGAGGTGGTGCAAACTTCTTTTTCTTTTTATGACGTGTGTAGTTTCTCAGTTGGCTTCACAATGGTTGACTGCAGCCCGCTTGCCAAGAGCGCTCGGAAGACGCGGATGGTCACCCATCCAAGTCATAGCGTAGCTAGACAGCGCTTAACTTCGGTGATATGGCGGTAATTTATTACTGAAACCAACCGAAAAAATCGTACCACAAAAAAGAAATTAAATAATTAATATGGAGTAACGAATTTTCGCGAACACATTGCTCTAAGTAAAATATTTAAGTGATTAATATTGCAAGATCACAGGAGATAAGACATTTCACATCCGATATGCTAGTACATTAATAACCGGTGTAACCGCCAGCGTGTTGAATGAAAGCATGCATAAGTTCTCACATTGTTTTGTACCCTTAACGTATTTCAATTTGTGGCATGCATTTCCATGTCTGTGATTTTTGGTCGACCGTTGCAGGGACGGTTACTACTTTTTGTGGACGACACCGGAGTTGTCGTCCGATAAGTCCAATTAACGCTCGATGGGTGGCTGATTTGGTCATCATCAAGGCCAAGGCAACGTGCTGACATTCTTTAGACAGTGTTGAGTTACAACAGCGGTATGTTGGCGAATGTTATCCTGTTAGAAAACACTGCCTGGAGTGCTGTTCTTGAATGGCAGCACGACTGGTCGAATCACCAGACTGACGTCCAAATTTGTACTCAGGGTATGTGGGATAATCACGAGAGAGCTCCAGCTGTCATACGAAATCGTACTCCAGGCAACAACTCCAGGAGTAGGTCCAGTGTGTCGAGAAGGCGGACGGGTTGGTTGTCGGCCCTCAACTAACCGAAGCAGAACCACCTCTCAACAAAAAACACGAATGTCGTCCACTACTCCCTCTAGTGAGCTGTCACATGGCACCCCCATAACGGCGGTGTTTTGGTGACAGTGGAATGAACGGTACAGGGCGTCTGGCCCGGATCTGTTCTTGAAGTAACAGATATGTAACAATTCCTTGGCCGCTGTGGTGCGAAATACTGCTCAGTCTCTGCGTCGTTAGCAGTATGATACGCCACAACCATACGCCGAACGCGACGGTCTTTCGTCTCGGTAGTGCCAATTGCCTGTCCGGAGTCCGATCCTCTTGAGACAGTACATGCTCGCGACCACTACTACCGGCAGTCATGTACAGTGGCTAAACTACTCGGATGTTTTTCTGCAGCATCGCAGAAGGAACGCACAACTTCTCGTATCCCAATTACATGACCTCGCTCAAGTTCAATTCGGTATTGATAATAGCGTTTTTGAAACTTCCTGGCAGATTAAAAATGTGTGCCCGACCGAGACTCGAACTCGGGACCTCTGCCTTTCGCGGGCAAGTGCTCTACCATCTGCCAGGAAGTTTCATAACAGCGCACACTCCGCTGCAGAGTGAAAATCTCATTCTGGAAACATCCCCAAGGCTGTGGCTAAGCCATGTCTCCGCTATATCCTTTCTTTCAGGAGTACTAGTTCTGCAAGGTTCGCAGGAGAGCTTCTGTAAAGTTTGGAAGGCAGGAGACGAGATACTGGCAGAAGTAAAGCTATGAGTACCGGGCGTGAGTCGTACTTCGGTCCGGCACACAATTTTAATCTGCCAGGAAGTTTCATATCAGCGCACACTCCGCTGCAGAGTGAAAATCTCATTCTAATAGCGTCTTTGTCGCCTTGGTGGCGTTCTATGTCAAAGGAAACTAACGTTCACAACTGCTACAACGTGCGTTTAGAGCAACCTGATTTGCATCCTCATAGTGGTGCTACTAGCGCCACACTTATGGACTGGTGCGAAATGTGAGTATTCGTCATTTTTCAGATGTAGAAACAAGCCTAATACCTTTCTATTACATCCCAAAGTTCCTTCATGATGTCGCTATTTTGTCCGTCACTGTATTTAATACTTATCCAAAATTTTAGTAATATGTCCCAGTTTCATCAATTAAACACATGAGTAAGAAGAAGTAGAGAATGATGACAAATGAAAATTAATTCATTAAATCGTAGTCATTCTGGTACTCGATTATGGGTATACCGGTTTTTGTTTCAAGTCAATTACGAGGGTGTGCTGAAAAAATGTTCATATGTGTGTGAAATCTTATGGGACTTAACTGCTAAGGTCATCAGTCCCTAAGCTTACACACTACTTAACCTAAATTTTCCTAAGGACAAACACACACACCCATGCCCGACAAAGGACTCGAACCTCCGCCAGGACCAGCCGCACATTGTGCTAAAAAGCAAAGCCTTCGAACTTTTCTTTTCTCAGTGTTGATTGAGGTATTACACTACTGGACATTAAAATTGCTACACCACGAAGATGACGTGCTACAGACATGAAATTTAACCGACAGAAAGAAGATGCTGTGATATGCAAATGATTAGCTTTTCAGAGCATTAACACCAGGTTGGCGCCGGTGGCGACACCTACAACGTGCTGACATGAGGATAGTTTCCAATCGATTTCTCATACACAAACAGCAGTTGACCGGCGTTGCCTGGTGAAAATTGTCGGATTGTAGCCTATCGCGATTGCGGTTTATCGTATTGCGACACTGCTGCTCGGGTTGCTCGAGATCCAATGAGTAGAATATGGTAATGTTACTTTAAATCCGTCTTGATTGCAAATTTTTTTTTATTATTCATATGACCGGTTTCGGTTCATTCAGAACCATCTTCAGATCTGATATTTAAGTTACAGGAGTAACCCGTCCAATTCAGCAACTTTCACATGCTACCAAAGCATGTGAAAGTTGCTGAATTGGACGGGTTACTCCTGTAACTTAAATATCAGATCTGAAGATGGTTCTGAATGAACCGAAACAGGTCATATGAATAATAAAAAAAAATTTGCAATCAAGACGGATTTAAAGTAACATTACAAAATCACTGATTGCTGTTATCCCATAAGACATTATGTCTGTTTTTGCAGAGTAGAATATGGAAATGGTGGGTTCAGGAGGGTAATACGGAACGCCGTGCTGAATCCCAACGGCCTCGTATCACTAGCAGTCAAGAAGACAGGCATCCTATCCGCATGGCTGTAAAGGATCGTGCAGCCACGTCTCGATCCCTGAGTCAACAGACGGGGACGTTTGCAAGACAACAACCATCTGCTCGAACAGTTCGACGACGTTTGCAGCAGCATGGACTATCAGCTCGGAGACCACGGCTGCGGTTACCCTTGACGCTGCTTCACTGACAGGAGCGCGTGCGATACTCTACTCAACGACGAACCTGGGTGCACGAATGGCAAATCGTCATTTTTTCGTATGAATCCAGATTCTGTTTACAGCATCATGGTGGTCGCATCCGTGTTTGGCGACATCGCGATGAATGCACATTTGAAGCGTGTATTCGTCATCGCCACACTGGCGTATCACGCGACGTGATGGTATGGGGTGCCATTGGTAACACGTCTCGGTCACCTATTCTTCCCACTGACGACACTTTGAACAGTGAACGTTACATTTCAGATGTGTTACGACCCGTCGCTCTACCTTTCATTCGATCCCTGTGAAACCCTACATTTCAGCAGGATAATGCACGACCGCATGTTGCAGGTCCTGTACGGGCCCTTCTGGATACAGAAAATTTCGACTGCTGCCCTGGCCAGCACATTCTCCAGATCTCTCACCAATTGAAAACGTATGGTCAATGGTGGCCGAGCAGCTGACTCGTCACAATATGCCAGTCACTACTCTTAATGAACTGTGGTATCGTGTTGAAGCTGCATGGGCAGCTGTACCTGTACACGCCATCCAAGGTCTGTTTTACTCTGCGCAAGCGTATCACGCCCGTTCTTACGGCCACAGGTGGTTGTTCTGGGTACTGATTTCTCAGGATCTATGCACCCAAATTGCGTGAAAATGTAATCACATGTCAGTTCTAGTATAATATATTTGTACAATTAATACCCCTTTCTCATCTGCATTTCTTCTTGGTGTAGCAATTGTAATGGCCAGTAGTGTGTATGTAACACATGTTACTCCAGCGACGTCCTGCATCGATCACACACGTTACAATCCTCTGTCACTAGAGGGCTACGCACTGTAGCGTGTAACATGGCGGTGTGTAACGTAACTATGTCGGGGCGTGAAAACAGCTGTAATCAACTTTCTAACAGTCCTCACGCATGGAACATGCCAGACCATACAAGAATGGTGCGAGTTAGGCAGCAACCCGACGATTTGGGTGCACTGTTACCGATTTTCCTCCGTGCAGTCCCTACATGGCCTGTAATCTGCCGTTCCAAATATACAATTTTGAATGCTGTTGATGATAAATGAAGACAATAAATTGAGAAAGCGCAGATTGTAATTGACCGATGAGAAAGGAAAGATCGGTGTAACTTGTGGTAGTCGTTCCATCTCTAAAAATGTGATGCGTGAACTTGAAAAGACAATTAAGAATTGCAATGTCAGAACTGAAATTGCAGAATAATGAAGCTTCAAAATAATATCGGACTTCGTAGGACAAAACCTTGGTGATGGCCGGTTCCAATACCAATCTTGCCAAATGCAACTAAGCAGCTGCAATGGTGGCAGATCATTGCCATCACCGTATTTAGAGTCCGACTTGATTCACACTTTCCAGCATTATTTGCTGGAAAAATATTTAGAAAAGCGACTTAGGACGAGGAAATGTTTAAAATAATAAATATGAAGCGTACGCCTCTCATAAAATTTGTAACCAGACTAAAATATATGATAAAGAATGAAACCACTTCTTGCCTAGCTTGCAGTTAGGAGGGGCACCAAGTGAGGGAAAGTCGGTAGCAGATGTTGCCCCTCTAACATTTGTTCCTAAACAAAATATAGCTGGAGAGCTATCTCAGAATAGCTTTAAGCTACATAAACAATCGATCATTTTATCTCTGGATTTGAGAATGTGTGAACTTCTTTCTGAATGTTTTATTATAGGCCCCATCTGATTTCCATCTGTTTCCAAAACTTAAAAACCGCGTTTGAGGACTTCATTTTGATAGTGATGCAGAGGTGCAACCACAGGTGAGATGGTGGCTTCTCAACGTAATCGAACATTCTACAGTGACAGTGTCAACAAACTAGTATCTCGTTGAGCAAAATGTGTTCGTCGCCAGAGTGACTGTGTTGAGAAATAAGTACATGGACAGGCAGAATAAAACTGTACTTGAGCCGCGCGTGGCTCTTGTTCGTGCCATCTATTGTTTAACATCTTGTTTTTATCGTACGGCCGCCTCGTCATTTTAATTTCAATTAATGGTGTCACTGAATTGCTGTCTTGTTTGCCCGTGAGTGGCAGCAGCAGCGCTTATAAAAAATAGCCCTGCCGTATTATCTTTGCTGGACGGCTATTACTTCCCGGTCGTCATGTGTCGTGGTGGGAGATCGCACCTGGAGCGGTGGGAGTTGGAAGGCAGCACCAGTGCAGTCGGGATGTAGCAGCAGTCGGGGACGAAGCGCTAGGGAGGCGCGGACAGCCAGCACTCGCCGACCGCTCGCGACACAGGATGAATTGCCCGACGGACGGAGGTGGTAGCGGGATCGACCGTTGGTCGGTCGTTCAGTTGGTCGCCTCTTTGGGCGACGTGTGTTTGGTCTTTTGACCGTTCCTGGGCCTCGTCACTGCGTTATCTTGCTGGACGTGGCTCGGTTCCTTCTTTGGGAGACACGACGATCCGGGCACACTGGCTCGGACCCAATCATGCAGCTGTAACTCTTGCCCATTGGCCACGACGTCTCCGCACAAGTTCCAGACGGACTTCGTGTTGAGTCGGGTTGGAACTGCAGTGTGTTCCGGATAGGCAAGACTTGCTTGACCGTTGCTGACATACATGGTTGGAGTGTGACGGACCGTGGTTCGATGTCGGTCGGTCGACTGGTCAGACGACGTGTGTTTCGTCACCGACCGTCCTTCGGTTTTGTGTGTGTGTCCTCCTGTGATTTGCTCTAGTTATTCATCAGTGATTCGTTTTACGAGTGTTCGAGTTTCTTGTGGCAGTGTTTCGTGCAACACTGTGTACCCTGTGTCACTTCGACTGAGCAATGCTTTAAATGCTGTAATGCTGTCTGCGTACTGCAGTAGCCAGTTGGTCGGTTGCGACAGAGCAGCGAGTGAGTGTTTTCTTACCGTGTTGATACTGTCCCCCACGGCGTGTAGTTCCACAGTCGCTGCGATGTTCATGTATGTCAGTAGTTATTATACTCTGGCTTATTAACACACCAGTATTTGAAGACGAGTGTTACTGGTCTCTTCGCCTAGCTGGCATATGGTTGTAGTGTTTTTGGTCTGGTGGCCGAAATCAGGTAGTTGGTTGATTCGTCGGCTGTCTGTCGTGTGGGTTGCGTTCCGATTTAGAGATTATTGGTCAGGCTGCCTGTCTCGCCTAAACGGGCGTTACTGTTACAATTCCAGACAGACCCTTGGAAACGTCTGAGCGCTGTTCCGTGTCTGTTACATAGTAACGTCCTTGTTTGAGTTTTAGTTATTTGGTTGATGTGTGGCCTTCAGTCGAGCTTCTATACATCCTGAATTAATGTTCCTGTCTTGCCCTTCAGGCATAAGATTTTTATTCCTGATATGGGAATTTCAGCCGAGTTTTTATCATATCTTTTAAGGCCTCAAGCCGTTAAATTTTGTGTTGAGGTGTGGCCTTCAGCCGAGTTTTAATATCCCTTAAATTAATGTCCTTGTATTGCCCCTAAGGCATAAGATTGTGATGCTTTTCTATGGGCCTTCAGCTGAATTTTGCATTCAATGTTTTAAGATAGGGCCTTCTGCCTTTTGATTGAAACTCCTCTTATTACTTAATATGCGGCCTCCAGCCAAGTTCCATTAAAATTAAACTGCTAAGGCCTTCAGCCTGTTTAGATTGAAGATTTAGAAGATATCCTTGGGTGAAACCTCCAGAAGAACCTTTTATTTCAATATCTTGCTTAGACCCTGTGTCTTGGATTTTGAGTGCGGCCTTCAGCCGATTAAAGTTAATCAAAGAAGGTTGATTAAAGTTTTGACTGTTTTGCATTCTTGTTGTAATATTGTGGGGTGATGAGTAAAGTTTGTGTGTTGAGTGGAATGACAGCAACTGATTTTGGCCCCTTTCCACAACCTAATCCTCTCTGTCCTGCTAGAACAGGCATTTCAGTACAATTTTAACGAAGTTTGTTTTATTTCAAATGTTTTAAGTGTTTTGTACCTGGAGTAAGCAAAAAGGATGCTATGTTCAAAGACTCTTTATTAATATGTTGTTTTCTGGAGCCTTTTGTATACACACTTCGTTGAACTTTTTCAGTTAATTTTGTCATCTACAACCTTAGGCATGTATTTCACAGAAAGTTCTTCTTAACGTGATATGGTATACGTGTCAACGTTTTAAATTCTTCTGGACCCACAGCGTTTATAGATGTTGGTTGGTTGATTCGCTGATTTGCGGGAGGGGAAGAAACAGCGAATTCATTAGTTCCATCGGATAAGGGAAGGATGGGGAAGAAAGCCAGCCGTGCTCTTTCAAAGGAACCAGCCCGGCATTTCCATGAAGCTGTAACCTTCCCCTCATTTATCGACCTTAATGACAGTAAAAAATTAAACTGCGTGCACCTAATGGAAATTTGGGACAAGCAATCGTCACCGAAATTAATTTGTCGGTAAAGAGGGTGGAAAGGGTAACACCTAAATGAAAGGAAAAATGCAAATGAAATTGGTGGAAATTAATTTTGAGAAAAGGGTACAATTAATAAAGAAAGTAAATGTGCGGTCGTTACGTTAACAATTAATGGCGTTAATTAGATATTTGAGATTTGGGGAAAATTATGGTCGCCAGTCCTGTGGACAACTACTATAATAACTGCAAATGAAAGATTCATGCACATATAATTAGCACTAAAAGCGTGACAACTGAAGGCTGACACGTGTTGTGTGAAACTCAATGTTTGTCAGAAGTAATAAATTTAGCCACACTCTGACTTAATTTAGCAAAAGAATTAATAAAACCGGAAAATTGAAAGTTAATGGCTCTGAGCACTATGGGACTCAACTGCTGAGGTCATTAGTCCCCTAGACCTTAGAACTAGTTAAACGTAACTAACCTAAGGACATCACAAACATCCATGCCCGAGGCAGTATTCGAACCTGCGACCGTAGCGGCCTTGCGGTTCCAGACTGCAGCGCTTTTAACCGCACGGCCACTTCGGCCGGCTGAAAGTTAATTTAGTGACTGAAATTAATAGTGAACTTTATTCCTGAAGCACTACGAAATTAAATAGAATAAGGTTAGCCTTGGGCCACTTCAGCAATCATTTCAAAAGCTACTTGAATCTACGCAATTTAGAAATAAGAGATTTAACTTTGAACTTGAATTAAATGATTCTGAACAATTAATAATAGTAAAATTTAGTACGTACGAAGCTGAGCTGCAGTCACAGGTAAGCTAAAATATGGTAACAAAACTCGCAATCTTAGTTTGTGCTTGTGTAATCTAAATATTGTAGCCAGCTATGAATACTTTAACTGAACTTTGAAATTAAAGCAGTGAAATGGAATGATATTACTTTAATGCTGGCGTATGAATTTCAACGACACTCGGGTTCATTTCGGAAAAGGAAGGGACCCTGCTTGGTAATGCAATTGGGAGGATGAGCAACAAAGGTTCATGCTAAGTTGCTGTATTTTTGTGATGCAACAGTTTGAAAAGCTGAGGTCTGCCATACAGTTCTAAAACGTGCTTTCAGTCTTCCTTGTTGGTTGATTGAAGGTTTGAAGTCGTCGATCGGGGAGGTGGCGACAGTCACTCATTGTCGGCCGCCGCTGTTGCAGAAGCTGGATTTTGGCGCGCCTTCTTCTCGACACAGTCACCAGGCGAAACCTCTTGATGTGCGCCAGCTAAAGCTTCCCGTCCGCGACACCGTGTCAGATACTCTCATAGCAAGTCGAGCGCAATTACATGCTGCCAAACCCCGAAAGCGCGGCAACTAGCGGGAGCGTCACACAACACACCTGTTCCACCGCACTACTCCCGCCAGTCTCTCTCCGCCCGCGCTCCACGCGGCCGAGTTCACACTACCAAAGATCCTAAACACTTTGGTACTCCACACGACCTATCGATGTAATCGTTCGATAGTAGATTTCCCTAGGCCAGACTCAGCGTAAAAATACGAATAATATTTGCAAAAAAACCAATTATACATCGACAGAAATGCAGATATATATATATATATATATATATATATATATATATATATATATATATATATATATATATATATATATAGTAGAACAGTTACAATATATAAAGACACAGGAATTTCATATCTTCAGGTAACAAAATATGGAAAAAAATTTATAGTACAATAGATGGAAATAGGAGGATATGCATTTCCGGCGTTACAAAGCGATTTTTGGAAATCATGGAACCCCTAAATCAGGATGACTGGGCCCGGGTTTGAACCGTCGTCCTCCAGAATGCGAGTCCAGTGTGCTAACCACTGCACACATTCGCTCGGTATTTATAGATGTCTTTTAAGGACATTGCATACAGTAAGCTAAAAAATGTTCAAATGGCTGTGAGCACTATGGGACTTAACATCTGAGGTCATCAGTCCCCTAGAACTTAGAACCACTTAAACCTAACGAACCTAAGGACATCACACACATCCATGCCCGAGGCAGGATTCGAACCTGCGACTGTAGCAGTCGCGCGATACAGTAAGCTAAAACGCTGCTATATTCAAAGACAACCTTAACGCTGCGGGTAAAGAGGAATTTAAAATGTTGACACTTGTGTCATAAAATTCTAAGCGGAGGGGATATTTCCACGATGTATATAAGACTGAAGATGACAAAATTAATAGAAAGTGTGAAGTTCAGCAGACTGTAGACCGTAAAGTAATATCTTAATAAAACGTCTTTGATTATAGCAGCGTTTTTACTTACTATACACATAATATCCTTATAAGAGATGTATATCGCAACGGATCCAGAGGACTTTAAGAAGTTCAAGAGTTATCACATGAAAAACTCCGCGGCATTATTCCTCAGCGCGGCCTCGTAGTATTACACAATTGACTATCCTTTTCCTTTTTGTTTTAAAGTCCGCCGAGTGTTGAGTTGCTGTCCATGCTTTTATTACGAGAAAAAGTCCCACTCTCACCCAGTGCTGTTCGTGTAACGTAAGCAGAGATCGGAACAGTTCGTGTCGACTGTGTTTTGTTTACGACTTCTGCCAAGATCAGCGATATAACAGTAGCGGCCCCGTAAGTCGCGGTCTTGTCTGTTCTTCTGATGGTTTCTAGAGTACTACGCTTTTCTTACGGTATACTGGTGAGCAAATTGTCCACACTCTCGGTTAGATCTTTTGTCCCCGCAGTTCAGTCTCACTCTACTCTCATTCTGCTACTCAGCGCGCACACACTGATATTGTAAAAGCTCGTATTGCAGCACAGCAATACCCAACCAGTGTCTTCCAGCCAATTAAGGGGTATAATGTGCTTACAACCTTTCCCGCCGGATCAAAGAACACACACGCCGTTGCTTCCAGTACGAGAGCCGACAGAGGAGAGCGGCGGCTGGACGGGTCCGCCGTGCCTCAGAGGTAAGTAACGCCCCCACCCTCGTCCAGTGGCTGTTCCTCAGCGTGTCTGGAGCCGTGCCCTCCGCCTGCCTCGGGCAGTCCTCGGCGCCGGCTGACAAACGGCGGTCGTAAAGCCCGCCGCAGC
The DNA here is from genome assembly GCF_021461385.2 of Schistocerca piceifrons. Lineage (NCBI taxonomy): Eukaryota > Metazoa > Arthropoda > Insecta > Orthoptera > Acrididae > Schistocerca > Schistocerca piceifrons. Next base: position 283,984,156 of record NC_060143.1, read on the forward strand.
GGCGCTACCTGCTACCTGCCACCCGCAACCGTGTTTACCACGTGAATATTTGATGCTTTAATTCGAGTGGCTGTCATAGCACTCACGCCAGAGATACGGCCGGCAGCATCTCTTCAAGGAATTATGCACGAGCGCCGGCTGGGCCTCCGCCGCTCGCAGACGCTCGCCGCCAACTCGCGGCCCGGCTGTGGTCGCCGGCTGCTGGCTGCGGCACACCGCAGGTGGCTGCTTCTCGAGGACGTAGCACCTTCCTCAGTTGTGTCCGTGTCTGCTGAGACTCAACGTCAACTTGAATTTCTGAAAGACAACGCTGTTCAACAACTGTTTCAGCACCTAACGTACCCTTTCTAGATGTATAGGGTAATTACAATTAAAGTTCTAGTTTCAAAATCCCGTAGAAAGAAACCACTGCGCTGAATTTTAAATCAGTATTATCAAAGAAGTGTGAAACGTTATGGAAACAAAAAAGAAAGCAAGAAAAAGAGAAAGAAAATTACCACTAGATGGCATAGTACATGGTAAAATCCATACACATTATACAAATGGATGTACAGATATACTAATTGGCAATAATATTTAGACCATTCTAACAACCCTACCACAACAAAAGTCAAAATTTAATAATGATTGTGGTGTTGCTCACGCTGCTAAATACTACATTTTCGGGCAACAACAACGTTATTATTTGGCAGGTATCATTAGCGCACAGTTAATAAAGTCATTTCATGTAATAATAAATAAACCATGCACTTATCTTTTCGTGTTTCCCACGCTGTCTCGTTGTAAAATCATGGCTCAATCGTCGAAAATCTAGGTGGTGATGATTCCAAGCTGGGATGCAAAGAGGCCTAGGTTTTATTCAAGTTTCAAAAGTTTTATAGATGTGTTTCACAAACCATTCTTGAAGATTAAACCTTTGAAAGTTAGCACAATGGTGATGTAAAACGAAAGGAATCAGCACTACGAATTTCAGGTACACTTCCTTTTTGTTGCTAGTTGCAATATCACGTAACACACAAAACATCACTTCACAAAACAAAACATACTTCAAAACATCTTCCACACTGTTAAAGTTCACATTTTATAGGCTGACTACAATATGCGTCTTCCCAACATGACGTCCAAGATTTGACTTTCTCAAGGTCCGACTCTCTAACTAATAACCGCTTACGAGCCCAAAAATCAAGACGTCAAAGGTCATAGCGACAAAAGAAAGAATACACATAAAAATAATATCATTGCAACATTAACATATCGGTGTGTCAAAGTACCTCTACATTAATGAAATCAAATCTGAATGTTGTCTCAGAAACATGTTAACTACTTTACAGAAACACAGTAGAATATTGCTGGTATCGAGAGGTTCAGTTGAGGTGTCGTAATGGTTACGTAATTCAAGTACCATTAAACCATCGACCTACTATCGATATAAACCCATCAAGAATATAGCAGCTTCAACTGGCGAAAAATGACTGCTGGTCAGACACACGCCCGTGCCTGCAGTTTCAGTGAGCGTGCTGTCCACGTGTGCAATGATGAAGGCACACAGTCTTTCCCAGTTTGACCGAGGGCAGATTCTAAATGTCCGGAGGCTCGGAAGGAAGATTTCGGAACCTGCAGGACTTTTCAGGTGTTCGAGGAGCGCTATAGTGAGTGTATTCAACACGTGTCGCAACTAAGGTGAAACGATGTCCAGATATCGTGGGCATGGGTGGCCAGCCTTCATTACAGATCTTGGACGTCGTAGGCCGGGCCGACTGGCTAAAGAGAAACAGTGATGGAACTAACATCAGAATTTAATGCTGGGCATATAACAAGAGTATCTGTACACACAGTGCGTGGAAAATCCTCACGGCCGGCCTCCATAGCCGACGACCCATGCTTGTGCCAATGTTAACACCACGACATCGGCAACTGCGACTGATTTTGGCACTTGATATTCGGTATTGGACGTTGGCGCAGTAGCAGAGCGTTGCATGGTCTGACGGAACCCAATAGTATTTTCATCATGACAATGCCTATGGGAGAGTGCGAATCAGTCGTCTTCCAGGGGCATAGCTCGTTGACACTTGTACTGAGGGGACAGAGGCAAGCTGGTGGCGGCTCCATTATGCTCTGGGGAACATTCAAGTGGGTATACATTGGTCCAGAGGAGCTCGTGCAAGGCACCATGATGGCCGAGAAGTTGCAGACCACGTACACCCCTTCGTGAAGATCATGTTTCCCGAAGCCAGTGGCATTTTTCAACATGATGATGAACCATGTTAAAACGCCAGAAGTGTGATGGAGTAGTTCGACGGAAGCAGTGGCGAGTTGTAATTGTAGTGCTGCCGCCAAACTTTTCAGATCTGACCCGACTGAAAACATCTGTGATGTGACTGAACGTGGTGTCAGAGTTCATCGCCCCCTCCCCGGAATTTACGGGAAGTTTGGTGACATATGTGTGCATATGTTGTGCCAAATCCCTCCAGTGATCACAATGAGGTACTAGGTCATCATTTCCGGGGCCGGCCGTTGTGGCCGAGTGGTTCTAGGCGCTTCAGTCTGGAACCGCGCGGCAGCTACGGTCGCAGGTTTGAATCCTGCCTCGGGCATGGATGTGTGTGTTGTCCTTAGGTTAGTTAGGTGTAAGTAGTTCTAAGTTCTAGGGGACTGATGACCTCAGATGTTAAGTCATATAGTGCTCAGAGCCATTTGAACCATTTTAACCATAATTTTCGGGCCGATCAGTGTACGAGTACATGTATGTATGTGTGCCCCACGTCTCCCTCTAAACTACTGGCCCAATTTCAACCAAGCTTGATGCATGTGTCACCTACCATCTGGAAAGAATCTCCTTGGGTGTAAGAACCAACTACCAATCAAAAGACGGGGAGTGGGGGTAAAGAATCAGCATAGCCCACGACGCGCGAATTCCCTTGCTGCAGTCATACAGTATTTGACAGTAGCAGCGCTTAGTGACTTCCAACAAACTTTACCGAAAATCCACACATTTTCTAGCTGACAAATCCCATTGAATGATGATAGGAGAAGACGTTTTTCGCTCCTCACATTTTCGCTCTCCATCCAGCATAATTGCCATATCATACTTGACGTTTTAATTTATCGTTTCTTTACTGCTAACACATTTGGCTGACAGTATCCAGCCGGCCAGTGTGGCCGTGCGGTTCTAGGCGCTTCAGTCTGGAACCGCGTGACCGCTACGGTCGCAGGTTCGAATCCTGCCTCGGGCATGGATGTGTGTGATGTCTTTAGGTTAGTTAGGTTTAAGTAGTTCTGAGTTCTAGGGGACTGATGACCATAGATGTTAAGTCCCATAGTGCTCAGAGCCATTTGAACCACTTTTTTTGACAGTATCCAAACACGCCATTGAATATAGCTAAAAAAAATCATTGTGACACATTTCGCGGCCAGTATCCATGGACGCCGCTAAATGTACCTAGAAACATGTATCACAGCAAGACGAATAGTTCAGGAGTACTTCTTTACTACTAATCCTACTCACAACATATCGGAGACAATTGCTACGTAGACCATTTAATCTACCAGCAACATTATGTCATTGTACGGTATAAAGTTCAGGATATATGACATCATTAACACTGAGCTGCGTGAAAGTGAAACTGCATGGCCACATTCTGCAGAGATACTGGTGAATTGTGCGTATAATCTACGTGTGAAAGACGTTAAATGTCTGCAAGACATTTGACGTGTACGTATGTTGGCGATGTCGTGGGTAAACAGCTCATCCAAACCCCCGGAACGATTTAAACCGAATTTGGTACACATACTAATTACGATGTGGTTAGTAATATTTTGGGTGTAAGAGCCAATAGCCTCATTTTGAAGCGAGGGTGATACGTGGAGAGGGAACGTAGTTGGACAGAAACGTAGAAGAGGGAGATGGCGGGTGAGTGGGGTGGCACGGCGGGGAGGGGAGTCAGAAGTGGTGGACAGAGAGACGGGGTGCAGGAAACCGACGGAGGGTGGGTCAAAGAGGATGTGGACAGAGATGGGAAGGTGGGGGTGGACTATTAGAAGACTGGAATACATACATACTCTCTGTGCATCGCCACCATCCACAGACACAGCAGCCACTAACTGAATGACTGTAACTCCAGCAGCTCAGCAACAAATGCCCCAATCGTTTTTTTTCCAGCCGTGCCTCTTGTAGGTCTACATCTACATCTACATTTATACTCCGCAAGTCACCCAACGGTGTGGCGGAGGGCACTTTACGTGCCACTGTCATTACCTTCCTTTTCTGTTCCAGTCGCGTATGGTTCGCGGGATGAACGACTGTCGGAAAGCCTCCATGCGCGATCGAATCTCTCTAATTTTACATTCGTGATCTCCTCGGGAGGTATAAATGGGGGAAAGCTATATATTCGATACCTCTTCCAGAAGCGCACCCTCTCGAAACCTGGCTAGCAAGCTACACCGCGATGCAGAGCGCCTTTCTTGCAGAGTCTGCCACTTGAGTTTGCTAAACATCACCGTAACGCTATCAGGGTTACCAAATAACGCTGTGACGAAACGCGCCGCTATTCTTTGGATCTTCTCTATCTCCTCCGTCAACCCTATCTGGTACGGATCCCACAATGATGAGCAATACTCAAGTATAGGTCGAACGAGTGTTTTGTAAGCGACCTCCTTTGTTGATGGACTACATTTTCTAAGGACTCTCCCAATGAATCTCAACCTGGCACCCGCCTTACCAACAATTAATTTTATATGATCATTCCACTTCAAATCGTTCCGCACGCATACTCCCAGACATTTTACAGAAGTAACTGCTACCAGTTTTTGTTCCGCTATCATATAATCATACAATAATAGATCTTTCTTTCTATGTATTGGCAACACATTACATTTGTCAATGTTAAGGGTCAGTTGCCACTAACTGCGCCAAGTGCCTATCCGCTGCAGAACTTCCTGCATTGCGCTACAATTCTCTAATGCTGCAACTTCTCTGTATACTACAGCATCATCCGCTAAAAGCCGCATGGAACTTCCGACACTATCAACGAGGTCATTTATATATATTGTGAAAAGCAATGGGCCCATAACACTCCCCTGTGGCACGCCAGAGGTTACTTTAACGTCTGTAGACGTATGTCCATTGATAACAACATGCTGTGTTCTGTTTGCTAAAAACTCTTCAATCCAGCCACACAGCTGGTCTGATATTCCGTAGGCCCTTACTTTGTTTATCAGGCAACAGTGCGGAACGCTATCGAACGCCTTCCGGAAGTCAAGGAAAATGGCGTCTACCTGGGAGCCTGAATCTAATATTTTCTGGGCCTCATGAACAAATAAAGCGAGTTGGGCCTCACAAGATCGCTGTTCCCGGAATCCATGTTGATTCCTACAGAGTAGATTCTGGGTTTCCAGAAACGACATGATACTCGAGCAAAAAACATGTTCTAAAATCCTACAACAGATCGACGTCAGAGATATAGGTCTATAGTTTTGCGCATCTGCTCGACGTCCCTTCTTGAAGACTGGGACTACCTGTGCTCTTTTCCAATCATTTGAAACCTTCCGTTCCTCTAGCGACTTGCGGTACACGGCTGTTACAAGGGGGGCAAGTTCTTTCGCGTACTCTGTGTAGAATCGAATTGGTATCCCGTCAGGTCCAGTGGACTTTCCTCTGTTGAGTGATTCCAGAGGTCTCGCTCTGTTGCATCAGTACGCTCTGCCCACAAACGCCACAGGCACGTCCAGCGGATTGAATTGGCTGATTTTCAGGTGACGTACATAAAAATTTCAGTGGGCTACACAAACACCGGCTTGAATTCGTGTACAACTCCAGTGGGAAGATGGGCGGCTCCTCATTCACCTACAGGTGACACCCTCATCCCCTCAGCGTGACAGTACAACATCTATCTGCCACAACGGTATTTGGGCTGCTGCCCATCATCGAAGCCAACAACTTTAGCTGCGACACCAACCTGGAAGTTAAGCCTCTACAACCACAATGAGCAGCCAACTGTTGACTATGAGCCCCCGCCTCTCCAACATCGGCGTTCCATGGACTCTGGTTGTCATTGACCGCTATGTTTGTTTTTAGGGAATATCGTCTCAAGCTCGATCGATACGGACTTGTAATGTTAAACAGTCTGGAGTGATTCAAGGTGGAACCGGAGATGGTTGCTTCAAGTGTTTGTGTAATTGACACCAACTCTAGGGGACATTTCTTCATAACGAGTTGTTGATGAAGAGGGTCATTTATTTCTCTTCATCTAATAATGTTAATCTGCTGCCTCTGAGGACCTTAGTTGTGAGTCATCAGTTTTAGGACTTCTAAAAGAAAATGCATATGTTTCTGTCTCCATCTAGGAATATTGTCTGGTGGTGTGTAGCGTATCGAATAAGAATACAGTTCACCCTCAGTTTCTGAGTTTGCAGTTGTGAATATTATGGACACAAAGCGTTTTCCTTCAACAATCCATGTAGACACTATTGCCTCTTATGTGATATGAAGATAGACACCAAACTGGTCGAAATTAGTAATCAACGTATCTTTCCTTACAATCTTGGTAAAAAAAAATGATTTCCTAAAGAAAATTGGAAATAATTTATGACAGTTTGTCTGTTCAGCGTTAAGGTCAATAAGATCATTTTGTAGGGGACACAACATCTTGTGGCTAGAACATAATGTCGTGGATATTACATCTATAGCGCAGCAGATCCAGAGGAATAAAAAAAATTTACCACTTTCGCTGCGGCATCGGTGCAGTCGCGCAACTCTCCAGTGCTGCCCGGCAACGTGCGAGTGCGGGCCGGTAACGCTCTGAGACGGCAGGCACCGCTCGGAGCCGTCGCTCCTAAGCACACCTGAGCTACAGGCTGACGTCAAGACCTTGTACTGCCTGTAGGATCATGTTCTATACTGACTTAATGATGACACCTTAGATGCATTACTTCAAATAAGCTTCGACAGTATTGTGGTCATGTTTTAAAGTCATTTTGCTGTCTGACACCTATAGGGGTCAAAGGCGTCATTCGGATGTTCGTGATTTGTTGATAATGTAACAAAAAATACAATTCAAATAAGCAACAAATCCACCGCATTCAGGAAAAATTTGGATTCCAAAACGAAAATTCTTATGAAGGGAAAAAAAGGGAAAAGGAAACTGGATCCATTTGAAATTATATTATTATATATTTTTAAGATTGACTCTGATAGAGGTCGTCAATTTAATAGCGGCACTGTCATGAAACAGATTCGAAAACTGTGCTTCCACGCTATCATCACTCTGCAGTTCTTCTGCAGCCTCTAAATGACAATCTCCGTGGTATGCCTCATCCTCACTACACAGAAAATCACTGTCGTTTAGTACACTAAGTAACTGTTCCTTTCTCAATTTAACAATTTTCCTGCTCCTTTTCACATTGGAAGGAGCAGATTTCGGTTCATTACCCGGCATTACGAACAATATACGTTCGATAACTGACCACACAAAACAAAAGTTTACACGCTTTGATGCTAGCTTAGATGCTGCAGCAAGACTACTAATTCGACAGTGAGCGCGGGCGCTTATAAGCGTCAGCAGCACTGGCTCGTGGCTTGTTTATGACAGTTTGTCTGTTCAGCGTTAAGATCAATAAGATCATTTTGTAGGGGACACCAAGACCTACTCAGCGGCGTATTTTGCGCGTATGTGGTATGTCTGCAGCTTTTGTTACTGTTGCTACAAACAATTTCACAAGTAATTCTACGTTACGTTGTTAATATATTTGTACAAATGTGGTAATAATTTTACTGAATTCGGTTCTTGATAGCTTTTCAGTGACGTTCCTGCATTTTATGTAGCATATATGGATGCGGTTTTCGCCTTTTAATGAATACTCGAAGATTTTAGTTTTTATCACAGTCAGACTAAGGCCATAAAGCCCAGTTTTCGCAAGAATGTAGCGGAACAACTTACCTAACCGTCGCAGTAATTCCTTGTTGTTTCCACCCAGCGGAGTACTAGACGTCATCTTCTCGTGGCTCTACATCTGTATCTACATCTACATTTATACTCCGCAAGCCACCCAACGATGTGTGGCGGAGGGCACTTTACGTGCCACTGTCATTACCTCCATTTCCTGTTCCAGTCGCGTATGGTTCGCGGGAAGAACGACTGTCGGAAAGCCACCGTGCGCTCTCGAATCTCTCTAATTTTACATTCGTGATCTCCTCTGGAGGTATAAGTAGGGTGAAGCAATATATTCGATACCTCATCCAGAAACGCACCCTCTCGAAACCTGGTGAGCAAGCTACACCGCGATGCAGAGCGCCTCTCAGCGGCAACTCGCAGGACTTCTCAACCCTAACTTAACTACCTGGTCCAGCCGATTCACAGCAACTTGCCATCTACATAACGATCAACCAAACCCACCGTTTATTGAATATTTTACACAGCGGACACAGATTTCGTAATATTACTACTTGAGCACCATCAATTTCACGGCTTTGTGTGCAGTTGTCTCCTCGTTCGCCAAGGAAGAAATCAGCAGCCTCATAGTGAAGGCTGCTCATCCATCGAAAAAGATGACCACTTAATATAAATTCTTCATCTACGTAATCTAAGAACCAAAATGGTATTTTTGTTGAATACCAAAGCGTGTGAAAATCGCCATAAAGAACCGACAGATGCAGTGGGTAACAACGGGTGTACAGTACACTCGTTGACACAACTAGAGGTCCTGTAATGTAATTTATTTTAATTTCTATACGCTTTGATAGCTTTTAATAAAGTGACGTCAAAGCAAAATATAAATAACTCTAATAATATTATAAACAGTGTAATGTAATTTAATTTAGCCCGACGCTTATCAGCAATCAGCAGACTAGCTCAGTACTCAGGGTGGTTACGGGATTATAAATAATTAATTGTCTCTCTCTTGATTCATCATAGATATTTCTCAACATTTATCAAAAGTATAGTTAAAACTCATGTGCTTACTGCACCAGATAATATTTCGTTGGTCAGTTTAATGCGAAGTAATAAAACCCGTAATTTTAGATCTGGTTTCGTCTCTAATACCAGTATAGGATAACAAGCATAATCTTTTCCTAATGAAATCTTATACTGGAACTAGAATCTTGTGACCAGGCCTTTCTGCTTGAGACGTTATCTCGCAACCTTGAAAATATCTGAAATGAAATATATTAAATTATGCGTAGCTGCCGCATAGCTCGTGGAATCTGAAAGAAAGTTGTGTCCTAACAGGTGGCACGTCTCTAAGACGAGCTGAGAGAAAATTACTAATTGCATTCTAACAGTGGTCAATGTTCCATTAAAGCCACGTCTACTCAGGACAAGCAAGGTCTAGGTTTACAAGGTTTTCAAATTACTGCGCACCGTACACAAATTTGAAGTCATGAACAAATATACTTTAGTTTCGTTTACGACTTACTTAGACTGTTACAGCAAGATGAACCTCAGACAATCGTTCTTTTCTCTTCGACTCCAAGAACAGAAGAAGACAAAAAAAAAAGTGTACACTAGATGTACATATCATCGGCAGGTATGTTAATGATAAGTATTGCACTTCTCTGTGACAGGTAAAACGACGACCAGGGTGAATTGTGTCATCTGCGTTTAGTGCTGTTACCAGGTGTGGTGTAGTAAAGAGGTATGAACAGCATGAGACGTTGAGTAATCCCTGGGAAGTACTCGAAGGTGCCATGTAGTTGCTTGAGACAACACTGTCAGCACCTGAGAGAGTAGGTCTCGGTTTGGCAGGCTGGCAAAACCGTTCAATGTTTATGAGACATTCCAGTGTGACTATGGTCTGATGTTGGACTGCGGCCGGCCGGAGTGGCCGAGCGGTTAAAGGCGCTATAGTCTGAAACTGCACGACCGCTACGGTCGCAGGTTCGAATCCTGCCTCGGGCATGGATGTGTGTGATGTCCTTAGGTTAGTTAGGTTTAAGTAGTTCTAAGTTCTAGGGGACTTATGACCACAGCAGTTGAGTCCCATAGTGCTCAGAGCCATTTGAACCATTTTGTTGGACTGCTTTGGGGCGTGAAAGCAGGAATTCTCGCCGTCACATTTCCGGTCGTCTTCGTCTTACTACCACAAGCGAGGATGGTGGCATTGTGTGCTAAGCACATCTGCGCCTGCCATCCGAGAACAAATGATGGACTCAATACAACACTGTGTGTCATTCTGCAGCTTTAGTCAGGGGCTAGCAACAGCTGGGCTACGTAATTACGTCCCTTGCGTAGGGTGTCATCGAAACCACAACACAAACGGCTGTGTTTGCTACCGTGCCGTGATCGGAACCAAGGGCTGATGATGAAAGGCGTCGCCTTGTGTTCAGCGATAAATCGTGGTTCTGCACTACTTTGGATAACCGTCGTCTGCGATTACGGCAGCAGCCTGGGAAGAGGTACCGTTATTCTAATGTCTTGGAGAGACAAAGCAGTGTAGCTCATAGCATCACAGTATGTGCAGCCTGAGCCGCGCTCGTTCCCATCTATGCGTTTTCGTGAACTTGGCTGTCTATTTGTGTTTGGTTTCCCGTCCTTGTTGCGGTTGGGCCGTGGTTCTTCTTCCTTCTACGTGTGGTAGCAGCGATGTGTATCGATATTTACGCCGTATACCATCTTTGGTTTTGTGCGTATAGTTTCCGGCTAGGGGGTCTTCCGCCGACCAGGGACGTTATCTCCGAGCGGTGCAGTCGGCTGGGTCCGCTGGCGGTCCCTGCGCAGTGTCGAAGCAAGCGTGGAGCTGTCCGATCGCAATACGTACAAGAGCCAAGAGAGAATAATGTGAGTGATTGACCAAGAACGAAGCGCTCGGGTTAAAAAGAGTGTAATACTGTGAAGTAGTCTTCCACCCCTACTGTTCAATCTATACATCGAAGGAGCAATGATGGGTATAAAAGTAAGTTTCAAGAGTGGAATTAAAATTCAAGAATGAAGGATATCAGTGACACGGTACACTGATGACGTTGCTGTCCAGAGTGAAAGTGCAGAAGAATTACATGATCTGATGAATGGAATGAACAGTCTAATGGATTGAGAGTAAATAGAAGAAAGACGAAAGTAATGAGTAGTAGCAGTAATGTGAACCACGAGAAACCTAACATCAGGATTGATGATCACGAAGTAGATGAAGTTGATGAATTCAGCTACCTAGGCACTAAAATAACCACTGACGGACGGAGCACGGGAGGCAGGGGGGGCATCGAAAGCCGACTAGCAATGGAAAAAAATGCTCTCCTGGACAAGAGAGATACTAGTACCAAACATAGGCTTTAATTTGAAGAAGTATGAAACGTCCCATTAGAAAAATTGTAAATGACTGTGCTTAAACTGACACACAATATTTTTAGCGCAACGCAATCTGACTTTCAAAAATCCCTACAAAAGAATGGCCCTGACTAACAATAACCTATACCTTTCATGATTCACTTACCTCAAAAAAATCTTCGTTGCTCTAACTACTGCAAATCAGCGAGCGCCAATACTGCCAGCTAAATAAAAGATTCTAACTACTGAAGGCACTAACTACTGATAGGCATAGTTAGCAAATGAAAGATTTTGATAGAGAACAAACAATGTATTTATCTCAATTGAGTTCAAAAGTCATAATATATATATATATATATATATATATATATATATATATATATATATATATATATATATATATATATATATATATATATATATATATCAGTTCATGACATCCAGCGTTACAAATTTACTGTCTCTGATGGACACACGTCCAGATCATCCGCTCTCAAAAGTCTGCCATCTCTCTCCCCATATCCACCACTGCTGGCGGCTCACCTCCAACTGCGCAATGCTATACGCTGTTAACTGCCAACTGCCCAACACTACAATAGCAAATTCCAACAATGCAAACCAGCCACAGACTGCACACAGCACAGTCTGTGATTTTCATATAGAGCGATACATGGCGTTACCAACATAAAAACCTAAACAGCCTACTTACAGAAGAAATTTCTGAAAACGTACGTCTGGAGTACAGCGCTGTATGGTAGTGAAACATGCACCGTAGTGAAACATGGACCTTGGGAAAAACGGTACAGAAGAGAATCGAAGCATTTGAGATATGGAGCTACAGTCGAATGTTGAAAATGAGGTCAACTGATAAGGTAAGGAATGAGGACGTTCTGCGCAGAATCGGAGCGGAAAGGAATATATGAAAAACACTGACAAGGAGAAGAGACAAGGTGATAGCACATCGTTAAAACATGAGGGAATGGCCGGCCGGAGTGGCCGTGCGGTTCTAGGCGCTTCAGTTTGGAACCGCGTGACCGCTACGGTCGCCAGTTCCAATCCTGCCTCGGGCATGGATGTGTGTGATCTCCTTAGGTTAGTTAGGTTTGAGTAATGCTAAGTTCTAGGGGACTGATGACCTCCGATGTTAAGTCCCATAGTGCTCAGAGCCATTTGAACCATTTGAGGGAATGACTTCCGTGGTTGCAGAGGGAGCTATAGAGGGCAAAAACTGTAGAGGGAGACGGAGATTGGAATACATTCAGCAAATAATTCAGGACGTAGGTTACTCTGACAAGAGGAGTTTTGCAGAGAAGAGGAACTCGTGGAGGGTCGCATCAAATCAGTTGAAAGGCTGATGACACAAGGAAAAGGAGAAGATCTTTTCGGAGACAGGCACCATGAGATAAATCCTGAAATCCTGTGGGACAAGAGCAAAGATATCGCATTATCATGCACACACACACACACACACACACACACACATATATATATATATATAAACTAACAGAGATTCATTTGTAATAGAAAAGAAGAAGCTTTGAAGTTATACAAAATATGGTTGTAGACTTAGCGCCAACAGAGTGACAATCAGTGATTTTTTTATCGAGGAAGTTTACGCCATCCAGAGATTGTCATACAGTCGGTACTACGTGACGTATGGGTGTGTCCTGTATTATCTGTACAAATACGAGAGCCCCTCAGTTGCAGGAGCCGTTTTGCCTCGGGAAATGCCACCCGCAGTTGTAGGCGGCACATCAGGAATCGATTTTGTACATCGACCACAGCCCCTCAGCCCGGGAGTTTAAACTGCAGAAGACACTGGCGGTGAAAGCCTACATTATATGACACAATGATTATTTATTTATTGAAAGTGCGATGGCAGTTGATACACCATGACGGGAGAAAATACTAAAGAACTATTTACAACCAATATACACATTTCTACACAGGTGAGCACATAGCTCCAAGTCCATGTCTGACTCCAGTGAGAAACTTTTGCTGGCATATTGTGAGCTGATTTCTGTGGGCCACGATGATTGTGGTTTTGATAACGAAATTTCTGCGTGAATCTATAATTCAGAATTTTTTTTTATTCTTGCCCACACGTTTACCAATGACTGTGACCTTCTTACAAGGGAACTTCCCCATCGCACCCCCCTCAGATTTACTTATAAGTTGGCACAGTGGATAGGCCTTGAAAAACTGAACACCGATCAATCGAGAAAACACGAAGAAGTTGTGTGGAACTATGAAAAAAATCGCAAAATATACAAACTGAGTAGTCCATGCGGTAGATAAGCAACATCAAGGCATGTGTGAGCTCAGGAGCCCCGTGGACCCGTGGTTAGCGTGAGCAGCTGCGAAACGAGAGATCCTTGATTCAAGTCTTCCCTCGAGTGAAAAATTTAATTTCTTTATTTTCGCAAAGTTGTGATCTGTCCGTTCGTTCATTGACGTCCCCGTTCACTGTAATAAGTTTAGTGTCTGTGTTTTGCGACCGCACCGCAAAACCGTGCGATTAGTAGACGAAAGGACGTGCCTCTTCAATGGGAACCGAAAACATTTGATTGCAAGGTGATAGGTCAACCGATTCCTCCACAGGCAAACACGTCTGATATATTCTATACGACACTGATGACGGCATGTGCGTCACATGACAGGAATATGTTGTCGACCCACCTAACTTGTACACTTGGCGAATGGGTAAAAAGATACTTCTACCTTTCCCGCTTTAGGTTTTCTTGTGGATGTGATAATCACTCCCAAAAAAGTGATGAAAACATAAGAGTTTGTCACATAAACTGCAACAAATGAATGCAACAGTTTCACAGTCGCAGAGTTTTCCCTGTGCTCTGTCAAAACATATGTTTTTAAAGTTTTCAAATTTTTCCGTGTGTAGACCGTCAAATCCTGCATATGTCCAAGCAAATGTGAACATGTTCTGGAATTTTAGAGAGAAAAGTTGCTTATGTGTGAGTGACTGAACTTTGATAATTATCTGAAAATAAAAAATTAAACTTTTCACTCGAGGGAATATTTGAATCGAGGACCTCTCAGTGCCCAGATGCTCACGCTAACCACGGGACCACGTGGCTCCTGAGCTCACATCATCCTTGATGTTGCCTATCTTGCGCATGGACTACTCAGTTTGTATATTTTGCTTATTTTTTTCATAGTTCCACACAACTTCTTCCTGTTTTCTCGATTGATCTGTGTTCAGTTTTTCAAGTCCTATCCACTGTGCCAACTTATAAGTAAATCTGAGGGGGGTGCGATGGGGAGGTTCCCTTGTTAGTGATGATTGTAGAATATTATAAGGACCGGTATCCAGTGCTTGTTTGTGGGACGTATGCAATCTGCGATGGGGCGCATTACTTCATTGAGCAGTGTGCCAAGTGTTGTAGTGTGAGCCCTGTTTAGCAGGTGGACAGCAGTATTCTGAGTATGGAAGTGCAACAGTTTATAAACTGAGAACGTTGCAGTGGCATCCCAGGAAGTTCCTGATAGCTTCTGAAGTATATTATTTCGTGTTTTGATTTTAATTGCCGTTTTACGGAGATATATTTTGTTTTCAAAGACATGTCTACGGTCACGCCAGGGCACTTAGGAGTGTTTTGGTATTGGGGAGTATGATCTCTAAACGTAATGGTAGGTTTGTAGTTTCATTGTTTCGAGATTGCTTAGTGATTTGTGAATGTGGAATTTGTAAAGAAAACTGCATTTCCTTTTCTTCTTTTGAGGAACTGGTCAGATTGATCTATGTTTGAAGAATGTCTTCAGATCTGTTGATAATGTCGTTTCAGCCTCCTTTTAACTCCGATAGTGAGCGATCAAAGCAGTATAATCAGTGGAAGTAAATTTCTTGTATTTTGCTTCTGGAATGTCGTATGCATGCACATTGAAAAGGAGTGGATCTGAAACACTATCTCGTGGAAAACACCTGCGTCAACATCTACAACATGACAGTTATTGAACTATATGAAAGAAGAAACGTAAATTAGTTACATACTACGGAGTGAACACAGTTTACTCAACATGTAAAGGTCGCTACAGATATTCGGATTTAGGTTATGACATATTCGATATGCCTGCCATCATAGGCGATGATGAGGCGCAGACGAATAGCGAAATTCTGGAAGCCCCGCTGAAGTGCCGGAATATCGAAGTTGTTGATGACCTCTTGAAGGGCTCTTTCCAGCTTAGCAATGGTTTTGGGTTATTGCTGTACACCTTGTCTTTAATGTAGCGCCACAAAAAAAAATCGCATGTGTTCAGTTCCGGAGAATATGGTGATCAATCGAGGCCCATGCCAGTGGCCTCTGGGTACCCCAGAGACGGAATACGGTCCCCAGACTGCTCCTCCAGGGCATCAAACACTCTCCTGCTTCGATGGGGTAGAGCTCCGTCTTGCATGAACCACATCTTATCGAAATCAGGATCACTTCGGGTAAAAGGGATGAAATCATCCTCCAAAACCTTCACGCACCGTTCAGTAATGACCGTGCCATCGAGGAATATCACACTGATTATTCCGTGACTGGATACTGTATATCTCACAGTCACACATTGAGGGTGAAGAGACGTGTCGATCGCGAAATGCGCACTTGCAGTCAACCAAATGAACCAGTTTTGGTCATTGACGAACCCGTCCAAATGAAAATGTACTTTGTCGCTAAGCGAATAATAACTAATTCTCAAGATGCCACGCGGCCAACCGTGAAGTTTGAATCAATGAACTCCATCCTGTGTTTGGGGTGTGGGACTTCGGCTGGTCGATTTTCAATAATACAATACCAGCAGCTGTTATTTTGGTTTTGTTTTTAGGCAACCACTTTCGACATTACATTATGTCATCATAAGGCCTGCATATAACAAGTAAACCTCGTGTTACAAAGCAATGCGATAGTGTCGAAAGGTCTTGTGAAGATTTTTAACGGCTGTTGGCACTGTATTATTGGTGGAGTTTGAACGTCCCAACGCCAACCGTTCAGAAGTTATGACGATTTTATTTCATATAGTTCAATAATTGTCACCCCGTACGTGACTACGTCGCAGTACAGAGATAAGTGCCTTACAGAGGGTTCATCGAGCTACCGTCTCAACTGCGTTCGTGAAAAATGAACGCATAAATCTTTCACAATGTAGGTGGACGCCAATGTAATATTTTCGCATTCGGAGGAAAAAATTGGTGATTGAAATTTCATGACAAGATTGCAGCGCAACAAGAAACGCCTTTATGTTGTGAGTCTACTTTTAAAATTCTCTGAGAACACCTGTTGTTCAGCATCCTGTCAGTCAGAATGGTTACTTCCCGACACGGAATGAGACTCATGGATTTATGTAGGAGTCTGTTACGTCAGAGGGTATCAAAGGCTGTAGTTAGATCTAAGAAGAACTCCCATATTTACCTTCCGTTTCTCAAAGCTGTTTTCTTTACGAGTGTTATTGTTGGCACCTGTTCCTCGCATCTTCTTTCTGATCCAAACCGTAACTGCCTAGTGGGGACATGTGTGTCGACAGCTGAGCAGAATCCGTTATGAATTAGGCTCTTCAGGAGCTTGAACATGACACTTAACAACGATAACAATCTTGCCACTTGGATAACAAACTATCGTTGCGTTGCGAGTAACAGTGCTCCTTTAAATAAAAATAAATTAGTGTAGCAGTACTTTGAGGTCATTTGAGTGTGGCAGAGGAAATGTAGTTGAGGAATGAATAGCGAATCACACGAGAGAATGGGCATCTCCTCGGAGATGAAGGTGCTCCCTTCTCGCCCGTACTGTCGCCCCAGGCGCTGAATGCAGATGTCAATTTCCGGGACGGCGGGGGTGGTGCGAGGCCGTTTGTAACGGCCGCGGCGGCGCTTATTTCCTGAGCAATCGCAGGCGAAGTCTCCGCCCCCGCCGCCCCCGCCCTCCCCCTACACTCCAGCGCCGTCCTCTGTGCTGAGGACGCCGCCGCGATCGTCGCTCTTAAATTGAATTTAACTTTTCGCGTACTTGCCCCCGTAATATGAAAGATGACTTACAAAGGTGCAGAGCAATTTCCTGCCCTGCGCTTCTGCTCAGAATTCGTTCCAAGTGCAGCACTTGGAAGCGTCTCGAAGACGTAAAACGTTCTAAAGACAGCCCTGCGTAGTAGAGGGCTCAGAATTAATTGCTCATCCAGCCCGTTGTCCTGGAAGCACGGCTCTGTATATCACTCTTGTGAAGATTTGTTCATATGTGCCCTTCAGCGAGTACGTAAGATCCGTTGTACGGAAGGCTAATGGTCACTTCTGTTTCTTGCGAGAATTTTTCGAAAATATAAAGGAAAACGCCCCGAGAATGCTTATGCTATCCACTGTTATTGCTTGAAATTTTGCGATCTCCACGAAATGCTTTCACAGGAAGAGATCGAATCAATCCACCGCGGGGGCTGTTGGGTGTATTAAAGTCTGCCAATGATAATGCTGAAGATTTTGAAGAGATCCACTCCTCTGTCCTCTTCTAAGGATATTGCCTCTGTCGTTCTTTTCCAAACGCTTTCGTTAATGGAGTGTCTGACAAATGACAGGTGACGGGATCCCAAGCAATTGCATCACAGTTCTATGATATAACATAAATAGTGAGATTCTACATGCTCTTATTCAAAACCGCATGAAACAAAAAACTACACTGTTATTACGAGACTCTTCAACTGACTGGTTGGCATAAATCATTGCTTTTCAACAGTCAATATTCCACTTTTTCCAACGAAAGGATAATTGATTTAAAGTAATTCAGTTCAAGTAACTTTGCGGATAACTATGTCAGCAATATGTATGCTTTCTTTGTAGTACTCTTAATGAATGTGACTGTAAGATGAACTCTCTATAACGCTACAAATGACGAGCATAATAAGCTAACTTCGGGAGCTCTGCCACAACAGCTGCTGAGCCAGGTGGCCAATAAGACATCCAATTACCATAATTGAGCCTGTTTTAACTATGACCTTCACCCAAATTATTTCACATTTCGGATCTCCGTCAATTTCCTTCGATATTATTGCAGTTTTTATCGCAATAAACACGCCTCCTCCTTAACTGTCTCTGCGGTGTACATTCCAATCTGAGCTTAGAATTTCATTACTGTTTACATCTGGTTTAAACCAACTTTCTGTCCCTAGTACTATGTTGGCATTGTAACCGTTTATTAATAAGAGCAGTTCTGGGACCTTTCTATAGACGCTCCTGCAGATTACTATTACCACATTAATATTGTCATTCCCTGTTGCGTTTTGCCTACTGCTACCTTGTCGTGTCTCAGGAGGCGTCTTGTCGGGCCTAGGGAGGGAATTATCTAACCTAAAAGACCCACATGTGTACTCCACACGTACTCCGCTATCCTTGCAGCCGCTTCCTGCGTGTAGTGCACGCCTGACCTATTCAGGGGGAACCTACACTTGTCCACCCGATAGCGGAGGTCGAGAAATTTGCACCCCAAATCTCCGCAGAATCGTCTGAGCCTCTGGTTTAAGCCTTCCACGGGCTCCAAACCAGAGGACCGCGATCGGTTCTGGGGACGATACTACAAATAGTTAGCCCAGATTCCACCCCGCGAGCGAGGCTTTCCGCCTTCACTAGCTCCGCCAACCGCCTGTATGAACAGGATGACCGCTGAACCCAGACGGCAGGAGTCATTGGTGCCGACATGAGCAACAATTTGCAGTCGGGTGCACCCAGTGCTCTCTATCGCCGCCGGCAGGGCCTCCTCCATATCTCGGATAAGACCCACCGGCAAGCAGACACTGGCCCTCTTTCCCGACCTTTCCGTTATTTCCCTAAGGGGCTGCCATCACCCGCCTAACATTGGAGCTCCCAATCACTCTTCGGACCTTGCTGAAGGAGCGGCCACATGTCCACTCACAGGCAGAGCAAGCGATGCCACACGACCAGCTTCTACATTGACCCTCCGTCTCGAGCGGCGCGTAAGCCGTTGAACCCGCCACTCCCCTTGGGGAGAGGGTGACCCAACCGCGCTCGGTACCCGCGAAGAAATCTCGACATCACGGACCGTGGGTGAAGCATGTAACACCTGGTGTGTACCATGCAACGCACCAGATTCCCCACTGCCGCCACACTGCGAGGCAGCAGCCTGAAGACGGCTGACCGCGGCCATCGGCACATTCAGCTGTTCGCGAACAGTGGCCAGCTCCTCCTGCGTTCGTACGCAGCAGTCACACATCCTATCGAATCTAAGAAATGAACAATTTACTGTAGAGAGTTAAGTATTCAACTTTTATCTAGATTGCTAATTCACTAAAGGCGACTGATAGCTGACTGAACTATGGTTACTAGACACTTCTCGTTGGAAACAATGAAAATAAGCACTGACTGTCTCTGGACCGTATTCAAAACAAACACTAGCACTACTGGCACTACAACTGACTCTCTCTGACTGTATTCAAAACAAACACGAAATCTATGGAACACTATTACTAGTACTCGAAAATTAAAGCTTCCTAAAAGCAAAAACACACGGAAAAAGAAGTGATAAATAAGAAAAACACAGTTTATACTTAAATTCACGTAGCTTGCTGCACAGCAGACGTGAAGCATACGGCAGTTACGACGACACTAGCACTTCTTTCTGCGTATGGTCCAAGTTTCATCGAACTATGTTACTTGCTAATGACACCTCTTGCGGAAATTACTTTCGTCCTGAAGTTTTGCACACTACAGAAGCTGCGGACTTTGTGAGCATGGGCATTGAGCATCCATTCATGCCTGACGTCTTTACCGGCGACGCTGCCACCTATAGCAGGATACCTGTTGGTGACACAAGGTAGAACCACACTATGGTGGTTTCAGTCGCATGATTATGAGTACGAACCCCATGGAGCATACATAGAGCACAATCGGGGGCCAGCTCTGCATTCAGAAATCCACGTCCCTCGATGTACGGTAACTGTGTCACTTGTCCGTGATGTGTTGCCTTCTACGTCCGGAAAGCACCCAAAGGCTAGTCGCATCCATCCCTCGCCACTAGTGGGCTGTTGGACAGAGAATGACTGAAAATGAGTGATGAATAACGATACTGTGTCCTGACGACAGCCGTACATGACGAGCCGACAGTGATCATCACAGCGTTATCAAGTTTTAATATTACTGGATGATGCCAACCGCGTTAATCTATTTACTTCCTTTACTATGGTTAAGGAGACAAATCAGTCTAATGATGGTCGTTCCAACAGAAACCGGTTAAGGAAATGAATGAAAGAAATTTGCTGTCAAAAACTGTTTTGCATTTCACGTACTCACGATGTACCATGTGCCTATCCTACGGAAGGGCATGAGTTCAGTGAATTCGTATAGAACGTTTCGTTCCATTATGGGGGTTTGTTACATAATGGGGGTCTTTTTCGCGGTTAGCTTGTGGTCCAGTTACTATGTTTAAAGAAACGCTAAATGAGAAAGTATATAGAGACATTTAGCAGCGCTGTATTCTGTGTACAGTAGAGGAACGGTTAGGAGACGATTACTGCTTGTCAGGAAGACAATTCGCCCTGCCATAAAGGAGAATCTGTGAGGTATTGGTTTGTGGGCTGACCTGAATCCAATAGAGCACCTTTGGAAGACTAATAATGTCGACTTCGCTTCAAAAATAAGCGTCCAACCGCATTACCTTCTATAGTTACGGCTGTTAAGGAAGAATGGGTTGCCGTTGCTTCACAGACAGTTAGATATCTCACTGAAAGCGTCCTCAGTAGAATTCAGCCTCTCATAAAAGCGAAAGATACACAGGGTGACAAGGGTATGCGTGCAGCTATTTCTGCTAGTGACTCAGGAGTGTGCTCTGAACATCATTAACCATTATTTACTCTTTTTACAGACTAATAATCATAGCTATTACGAGTAACAGGTTTTTAGGTTGGTTAGTACCTCTAAATACGCATGGCAAAGGCAAGCCATTAATGTTCGTTTTCTCCAAGGCAGCAGGTCAGGTATCGTAGTTCGAGTACGTGGCCGCAGAACGGTGAATCTATACTGACAGGCATACTTCATTTCACAGAGCAGTTACTCTGCGCAGAAAACATCAGATAGTAAGACACATGACGTGTTTACAGAAAGGCTATTAAAAGAAGAGGAAAGCAACGTATACGCTGCAGTGGATTCATGTTAAGGTTCTGATGGTCCCAATGCCTGTACCTGCACCTATTATGGATACAAGTGCAGATATTGTGACTGCTTGTACCTTAATACGTATCCTATTCAGAGTGCTAGTTGTTTTTCCTCTACATTTAACAGTTTCTGCAAACACGTCACGTACAAATTGACTGTCTGATATTTTGTGCACGGTCGTAACTGACACACTAAGTGTGCTGTAACTATCAGTGTAGACATCGTTTTGCATCCACTTGTCCATACTTCAGCAGATGGCCTACTGCCCAGGGAAAAGTAAGTAGTAATGGTTTCCTCTTGCCATATGTACATGGAAGTACTAACCGACCTAAAATCATAATACTTCGTATAGTAAATGAAGTAAATACTGATCTATGAACATACTGCGTCTAAAGAGTTGTGAAACTGGTTTCATTTCTGGTGTGTAAGGGACGTCAGTGCAGCGACAGCTTGGACAAACAACTGGAATCAATAGATGAGCATTCGACCAGTCAGTTGTGCGCACGCAGTGTTAAAGAGTGGATGTACGACTATAGTGTGCCAGCGTCATTGAAGCACAAATCTCAATGGAGTAACATCTCTACATAAATTGTTCAAGAGTGTCTCCAGATTGTTACTGAGGAGAGGAAAGTGTGCAAAGTATTACCACACGCCTTGACTTCTAAACAAAAACAATGACTCGTGAACGCCTGCCGCGAATTGTTGTTGTAAGTGCAAAAGGCAGACAGTTCACATCTGGAAAAGTTGATCAAGCGTTACGAGACGTGGCGTTCTCAATACGAACCTACCACCAAACGACAATGTAAGGAGGAAGGGTCACCATTTTTACGATACAACCGTCCTTTAAGCCAATGTGGCGGGCGAGTGGCACAACCTCCGAAAGAAGGAATTTTCTAACACAACGTTGTGTTCGTTGTACTCAAGTAGTCAGTGAGCCTATGTAGTGCTCCTGAAGCGTCGTCATCTTAGCTCCTGAAGGTATTTTCGTTCCGTCGTTACAGCTACAACAACGTTCTAACGAAAATCCTCTCAGGCCGACCTTTGTGGCCAAGCGGTTCTAGGCGCTACAGTCGGGAATCGCAGTGTTGCTACGGTCGCAGGTTCGAATCCTGCCTCGGGCCTGGATGTGTGTGATGTCCTTAGGTTAGTTAGATTTAAGTAGTTCTAAGTTCTATGGGAACTTATGACCTCAGCTGTTGAGTCCGATTGTGCTCAGAGCCATTTGAACCATTTTGAACCTAAAAACGACGGAGAGGCTCCGTCCCTGATGCAGCCGCAGTGGTCCACAACCCCACGACGACTACCGCAGTCCACTTCATCCCTCCGCCACACCACAACGAACCCAGGGTTATTGTGCGGTTTGGCCCCGGTGGACCCCCGAGGGATCATCCTGCACCAGACGAGTGTAACCCAATTGTTTGCGTGGCAGAGTAATGGTGGTGTACGCGTACATGGAGAACTTTGCCCAGCAATCGCTGACATAGTGTAACTGAGGCAGAATAAGGGGAACCAGCCCGCATTCGCCGAGGCAGATGGAAAACCGCCTAAAAACCATCCACAGACTGGCCGGTTCACGGGACCTCGACACAAAACCGCCGGGCGAATTCGTGCCGGGGACCTGGTGCACCTTCCCGCCCGGAAAGCCTACTACTATATTACTCAAAATTCTCTGTGCGAGATGCCCATTTACTTTATAATTGTCGTAAGACAGCAGACTGTGAAGTAACGTCACCGAATACTTTATATGAAAACTCTTGACGCCTTTTAAACAAATCAAAATTTTTCCACATTCTACAACTTTATTATTCATTCTGCCTATTTGCGTCCCAGAATAGTCAATCTGGCGGCGAAGGCGTTTCTCCAAACTAGAGATTTATTTGTTGGTAACGTCACTGTAGAATGTTTACCTGTTGATGGAGCAGCAACCTCACCTCTCCTAGCACCGCTTCATCACTATGCTCCTTGAGTTTTAGAAATAGATAAAAACCGGACGGGGCCAAGTCTAGACTATATGGTGGATGATCGACGACAGTGAACCCAAGGCGTCGGAGCTTTGCAGGTGTGGCCTGACATTGTCATCCTAAAGGAGAGGGTGCCTCGTGTGCGGACGAACTCTTCAACTTCATCTTTTCAGATTCTTGAGGGTCTCGCACTATGTTGCTGAGTTGATGGTGGTGCCCTTACGCATGAAATCCAAAGGCAGTACACTCTGAACATTAAACAACGTTATGCGCATGACTGCTTGCTGGTGGTATGGTCTTCAGTTTTATTTGGAGTCGGTGACCCTCTGAGAAGGAACTCCATTGACGCCCATGGGGTCAAATGGTGCAGCCAGCGTTTATCATCTGTCATAACGCCGTTAAGGAAATATTCGTCCTCACGCTCAAAACGAAAAAGAAACTGTTGACGGGTGTCTAATCTATTCTGTTTCGTGCCACGGGCGAGCATTCGAGGCACCCACTGTGCACACAGTTCTCTGCAGTTCTCCAATGAAGGCCTGTACACGTGATTTGCCACACTTACCTGAGAGCCGTGTCTCTGTTATCCTACGATTTTCGCTGATGAGTTCATCAACCCGATTCCGATGAGTCTAGCCCGTTGCCGTAAGCGGTCGTCCACAGTGAGCCCTGTCACACACGTTGAGGTTAGCACCACCGTTTCCATCATAGCGACACGAACAACACATGTTCCACATTAATGACGTCGATACTGAAGTGTTGGCAGAAGAGCCAACACGGTGTTGCTAGAGGAGGCCGAAATGCACGCGTTTAATTACACGCTGACTGGTGTGAGGTCTGGAACATTACAAGGAAATGAGAACTTAATAAAACGGACGCAGTTGCTGTAATACTTAACTTTAATCCATAATTGTAGAACATCGCTCTTGATTGTACATGCTTCACAATATAAATCTCAAATGCTATGGCGTCTTGCTAAGTCGTAGCAAATGACGTAGCTGAAGGCTATGCTAACTATCGTCTCGGCAAATGAGAGCGTATTTGTCAGGGTTGCATCGCTAGCAAAGTCGGCTGTACAACTAGGGCGAGTGCTAGTACGTCTCTCTAGACCTGCCGTGTGGTGGCGCTCGGTCTGCAATCACTGACAGTGGCGACACGCGGGTCCGACGTATACTAATGGACCGCGGCCGATTTAAAGGCTACCACCAAGCAAGTGTGGTGTCTGGCGGTGACACCACAGACGCAATCATAGTTGAGCACAGCTTTCACTCTTATATGGATTTCAGTTGGAAACACATTTTGTGGAATTAGAAACTCGATGAAGAACCCTGTTTCTTAGGCACTGACAGTGTTATGTTACACAACGCAATGTTACACGCTGCAGTTCGGAGCCCTCTAGCGGCAGATGACTGCAACTTGCGTCTGCGAAGTGGGAAGTTAATACGCGCGATACGTACACTAAAGAGTCAAAGAAACTGGTATAGACATCGATATTCAAATACAGAGATATGTAAACAGGCAGAATAAGGCGCCGCGGTCGGCAACGTCTATATAAGACAGCAAGTGTCTCGCGCAGTTGTTACATCGATTACTCCTGCTGCAACGGCAGGTTATCGAGATTTAAGGAGTTTGAACGAAGTGTTACAGTCGGCGCCAGAGCCACGGGCCACAGCATCTCCGAGGTACCGATGAACTGAGCATTTTCCCGTTCGACCATTTCACGAGTGTCTCGTGAAGTCAGGAATCCGGTGAAAGATGAAATCTTCGACAGCGCTGCGGCCGGAGAAAGATCCTGCAAGAACGGGACCAATGACGGCTGAAGAGAATCGTTCAACGTCACAGAAGTGCAACTCTTCCGCAAATGGCTGCAGATTTCAATGATGGACCATCAACAGGTGTCAGCGTGAGAACCATTCAACGAAATATCATCGACATGGGCTTTCAGAGCCGAAGGCCCACTCGTGTACCCTTGAAGACTGCAGTGTCTCACCTGGACCTGTCAACACCGACATTGGACTAATGACTTGTACGGGTAAGGAGACAACCTCATGAATCCATGGACCCTGCATGTCAGTAGGGGATTTTTGAGGCTAGTGGAGGCTTTGTAATGGTGTGGGGTGTGTGCAGTTTGAGTGATGTGGGACTCCTCATACGTCTAGATACGACAGGTGACACGTACGTAAATATTCTGTCTGATCACCTGTATCCGTTCATGTCCACTGTACATTCCGACCGACTTGGGCAATTCGAGCAGGACAGTGAGACCCCTCCCCCCGCACATCTCCAGAATTGCTACAAAGTGGCTCCAACGAGATTCTTCTGAGTTTAAACATTTCCGCTGGCCCCCGAACTCTCCAGACATGAACATTATTGAGAATATCTGGGATGCCTTGCAACGGGCTGTTCAGAAGAGATGTCCACCCCCTCGTATTCTTACAGACGGATGTATGGACACCTCAGCTCATGCCACGTCGTGTTGCGGCACTTCTGCTCGGTGTGTGTGTGTGGGGGGGGGGAGGGGGGAGGGTGGTGTGCTACACGATATTAGGCATGTGTACCAATTTCTCTAGCTCTTCAATGTAATTCATGAATTTATGATATGCAATTCATCAACCGATTTTGAGACCAGAATAAAATACTCAGGCTCATTGCTTTTCAGCATGGTATGGTGCTGATTCCGGAAGTTTCAACTTCCGTAAATATTTGCGCATATTCGCATCTAAATCTGCGTCAGTACTTCGCAAGAGACCTGACGGTGTACGGTAGAGGGCGCAACTGTTAACGCTTACTGGTCCCCTGTTTCCGTGTCCCGTTCGTGAATGACGCGTCGGAAGAGTGACTGTCGGTAAATCTCTGTATTAGCTTTAATTTCACAAAATTTCTCATGTGATCATTTCGATTGCTATATGTGGGAAGAAGTAATATTGTTGTCCGACTCTTCATGCAATGTACTCTCCCATAATTTCAGTAAAGAACCGCTCTATGACGCTCAGTGCCTCTATTTTCGAGTCTGCCACTTGAACATGTAGAGCTGTATCGCGCCAATTTAACGACGCTATGAAGAAACGCACTACTCTTCGTTGGATAATACTCAATCTCTTCTGTTAGTTATATTTGTTAGGAGCGCCAAAGCGTCGAGCAACACTTAAAAAACAATCCAATGACTGTTTTGCAAGCCACTTGTTTCGTGGATGAGTTACATTTCTTTACGATTCTTACTCTGAATCTGAGCGTGGCATATCCTTCTCCTACTACCGTTTTCACGTGCTCATTCCATTTAAGGTCGCTGCGAATGGTTGCTCCAGATATTTTATGACCGATACTGTTTCCAGCTATTTGTCATCAATGGTGTAGTTGTACAGTAGTGGATTTCTTCTAAAATTGATGTGCATTTCGTGAATGACTCTTTGGTACGTTAGTAATGGCCAATTTCTTCACGTCTTGGACGAGTGCCGGAGCGTTGCCAGAAGAAAACAGCGTTCCAGGCAAGAAGCTAAGGCGCAATCTGTTGTGGCAAACTGCTGGTGACCGCGCAGGAACATGCTAGCGAGTGCGGTCGCCATTTGTAACCTCAGCCTTTCCCTTTTTTCCCGTCGCAGCGAGTATTGGACGGTGGCCTGTTAGTCGCAGCCAGCCGTGAAAAATCGGAGCCCAGCCAACGGCGGCACCGCCCACAATTAATATCGGTCCAACCCGACCGCAGGACCATTTGCCAAGACGTGTCCCCATTCTTCCTCTCTTCCGAAATCACCACACGTTGATTCTGACCATTACGTAAAAACAGGTTTAGATGTTTTACACGAATATAGGTATTCAGAGGTAATTTTAAATGATTTATTTCCTCTATCTACTGTATTTCAGTAAACTGAAAGCAGGTGTAATGGCAAGGTTGTATGAACTTCAATTAGGTATTATGAATATCGCTAAAATCAGTAAAGATTCTGCGTAAGGCATTAGAAATTGTTTTCCGAAGTATGTAGGAAAGTGCAAACCAGATTAGAAAAAGGATGCAATTAACGTTTTTCGTCTCGAAGGCAGCCATTCAATTACTCCAAACTACCCCTGATCCCACTCCCAACAGGAGGGAGGGGGTCAGCCTTGAAATCTTAAAAAGGAACCACCATTTTTTATTGTGGATTCGGATTCTCCGGGAAGGAATGCGTAACTTTTGTACTTAATACTTCCTTCGTTGCTTGATAGAGGGCACTGCAATCGACAAAAATCAGAAACTGGTTAGCCGCGAGGGGTAGCCAAGCGGGCTGAGGCGCCTTGCCCCGGTTCACGCGGCTACCCCCGTCAGAGGTTCGAGTCCTCTCTCGGGCATAGCGTAAGTTAGTTTCAGTTAGATTAAGTAGTGTGTCAGCCTAGGGACCGATGACTTTAGCCGTTTGACCCCACAGGAACTTACCACAAATTTCCAAAAATTTCAGAACGGGTTAACAGACAATGAAAATGATGGTATCTCTAGAAATATGCATCAATTTAGGATCTCAAGAGGTTAGAAAGCCAGTTATTCTAAAATATTTAGTGAGAAACCGGTTTTTATAGCAAAATGTAATATGTTATTTTGTGCACATTATTGATGTGAGTTCATTCACAGCTGTAGCTGTAATGGGAAGCAGCTCCAGCAGTTCATTGGCTTATTCACCAGTGAATTAAAAACTGTGAAAGAAATTACATGAATAACGTGGACAAGGTAATCTATTATGCTTTTGAATACATTATGGGAGTGAACAGTGATCATGTCTTACAAATATTTACTATCAAAAACAGTCTTGATCATAATTTATTTATTACAGTGACCGGTTTCGACCACTACTGTGATCAGCTTCAGACCAATGAGTAAAAACCTCCTTCTT
Organism: Schistocerca piceifrons; assembly: GCF_021461385.2. Lineage (NCBI taxonomy): Eukaryota > Metazoa > Arthropoda > Insecta > Orthoptera > Acrididae > Schistocerca > Schistocerca piceifrons. The sequence continues at coordinate 284,012,369 of NC_060143.1, forward strand.
CTGGAGAATCACTAGTGAGTAGTGATTCTCCAGCAGAAGGAGGCTCTTACTCCTTGGTCTGAAGATGATCACAGTAGTGGTCGAAACGGGTCACCGTAATAAATAAATTGTGATCAAGACTGTTTTTGATAGTAAATAATTTATTATGTTCTGGAGAACGAAGTTTTTATTATAAAACCGATTTCTCATTAAATATTTTAGAAAACTGCCTCTATATCCTCCAGGGATCGTAATCTGAAGTGTTTTCCTTAACATACATCATTTTCAACTATTTTAACCAATTTTTATTTGTGTCGATTACAGCGCCATACACCCCGAAATGAAAACAAAGTTATGTATAAAAAATGGGGCCTCCTATTTAAGAATTCAAAGTCGTACGCCCATCAGACCCTGACGATGGGGAAGACGGTTCGCATTTGGTCACTGGTGTCCCCCTTCGAAACGAACAACTTTTACTATAACCTTTTGGTAATCTGTTTCGTAGCTTTTTCAGGTACGTCCAAGACCAGTTTTAAATGCCTCAACCTGTATACATCTTCTACACAAACTACAGTTCATTTTATGTTAGTAGTGGGGGATACCTTCTTACAACTCTTCAACTTACCCTTCCCTTAACAAGTGAAAAATCTTAATTTAGCTAAGACAAATCTTAATTTAGCAACCAAACGAACAAACTGGAACATTAGGAACAAGAAGCATGAATTGGAAAAGACACGAAAAAGAGGGAAGTGTTCTCTCTCTCCCCTTACATTCAGTGGTTGTATCCTGGAACCAACCAATATGCTGTGATAATAAACAACATATCTGTAGTACTGCAAAAGCATATGTACTTCAAGGATGAGAACTGAAAGAGAGAAGTTCACATCATCAAAAAGAGTTCATCCGTTTTGGAAGCACAATCACAGGAGACGGTAGAATCCGGTAAGAAACTGTGATCATAATACAGCAGGACAAATTTGAAGTCTGGGCGCTAATGAACTTACTCACCAGAAAGAAAGTCAGTCTGGAAATAAGGAAACAGCTCATGGAAGCATTTTCTTGAAAGAAAGAAAACACCTAGAAGCCCTTAGAGATTTGGTGCTTCTGGAGGATGTTGAAGATCAGCTGGAGAGATAGAATTATCGATCAAGAGGTGCTGAGAAGAACACCGAAAACCAGACGTCTCTTGATTCATATTCAGACATGAAATAAGAAAACCGTAGGGCGCATTTTAAGACACAACAGCACAAGACCGACTTAGGAAAGGAATCATGGAAGAGCAGCACGCGTAGAATACATACCGAGTGTGTGCGTTAGGCCGCCAGTCTGCTCGAGTTTGCTCAGGCAATGGTCATTGGCGGTTGGATCGATCGGTTGGTCGGTCGCGCACTGAGACACAAGATGACTTGTCCGTCTAGAGCGTCAGTCTTGAGCGTGAGTCCAGTGGGCCGCGGCGTATGGCGAGGGTTAGTGGCCTCGCGGTCGACACGAGAGCAACAGGAGTCAACCCACATCAGTCTGGCCGGTGCGAGCTGCGACGCCGTGAGACGGGAGATCGGCGCGCCTTCCTGCGTCCGTTGAAGCGGCTGGCGGCGGACGGTTCGGGAGAGCGATTTCGGGGTGTTGCGCCAGGTGTTCTCGAGAAATCGCAGTTTATTAGAAGTTAAGTGATTCGTGATGTGTTGTTTGATTTACTCTTGTTAAATTCTACTCTTTTTTTGTGAGATCACAAGCCGTTTTGCTTTGGGGTCGTCCCACCATTCATTCTTCTCCGTTTGCTACCCGCGGGAAGGTGGTTGTTTATAAATTGGGTGGTCCGTTCTTCCCTTGTGGAGTAGGGGCGGTTTAGAGCAACCAACGGTTCGGGTTGTTCGGTAATCTCCCTATCAATCTACCGTACATTAGTAGCTGCCTCTGTCATGTTTGTCGGATTTGGTGTGTTAACGAATTTATTGCTTGGAGTGTAACGGCGTAATCCTGGAATATGTTTCGATCTTTGGAAACTTTGATATTATTGCCAGTCATCTTGAGAGGCGGTCTCTGTGTATTGTAGATCATCTTAACTATTGTGTGGCCAACCTTTAGAATTTTATATAAGATTGCATTTTATGGGCTTTTATTTAAATGATCATTTTAGTATATAAAGTTGCCACCCTTTCACCGTAATACATTTCTTAGAAGTTAAAATCAAGTTGCACTTACGGTGGCAAATAATTTTTTAATGTGATTGTTAGTACCATTTCCATCCCCCTTACGGGGTGCGTAGTTAATGTGTTTGTGTGAGTTGTTAAAAATTTTTATTTTAAAGTAATCTGGTGTGTTGCAGATTTGCACCAGTGTGGTCTTTCAGAGGCTGTTGTGAGCGGTCGTAACTACGGCCGTGTCAAAAGGGTGCAGCAAGGTTCTCTGCCCGAAAGCTCATAAAGTCAAAACTTGTTTCTTTCTGCCTCTGAATAAATTGTAGCTGTTTAAATCTGTTTCTTAAAAAAAAATGCTTTTGGGCGCTATTAAGGTGAATAAAATTCCCGTTAAAAGGAATTTGGTTATGATTTCATCATTTACTCCCTGGCAACTGCTTCCATGTCAAATGTGTTAATGTTCTTGATGAATCGCTAGTGAATAAAATAAATTCCTAAGAATATTGTTTCAAAATAAATCACGGTTCAAATATATTCTCGGGATTTCATCACAAACGTGGTATCAGATGTTGCAGAGCACACTAACACTACTATGCAGTCATTTAAAACACTTCATGTAATCAGAAGCCGGCCAAAGTGGCCGAGTGGTTCTAGGCGCTACAGTCTGGAACCACACGACCGATACTGTCGCAGGTTCGAATCCTGCTTCGAGCATGGATGTGTGTGATGTGCTTACGTTGGTTAGGTTTAGGTGGTTCTAAGTTATAGGGGACGGATGACCTCAGAGGTTAAGTCCCATAGTGCTCAGAGCCATTTTAAACATTTCTTTTTTTTTTTTTGTAATCTAAAGCAAATGAATTAGAGACTCTTCTTACATACTAAACCGAAGAAAGTACCTACTATACAAGACGCAAAAAGTTGCAACAACGTCATTTTCAGTTGTGAATAGCACTACAGCTTAAGGTAAATGGCAAGATGATAAACCTTACCACTTCTTGGCATTTATTAGGTGAAAACGAAAACAACCTATAATTTCCGTTCTCTAAACCCACTAAAGAATATTACATACTCAAGGCCCAAATTTCATTTCTATTATTGTAAGCGTCTAGTTGAGAAACTTATTAAGTCTGTAACCTCCCCACTAAATTTCCACCTATGTGAAATTTAGCCCAAATTTACCTCCCACTCTATAAAAGTTTACGTATTACCAAAACTATGTACTCGCAAACTGATATCCAACTTTAACTCGTATGCTAAATATTGACTAAACAGAACCTAGTTTGAACTGAACTGTAATTAATCTGAATGCAACTTGTCCCTACATTAAATGTAAGTAAAATACTTACGTGGTCCCAATCAAAATTTCCACTTAATACGCGTCTTGACAACATTTTTACAGATTTCTCGAAAGCAAGACAGAATACAGCAAGCAGACAGGGGCTAAGCCAGATTTCTGTTTCTGAATACTTATTCAAACTTTTCCTCTGGTTATGCATAATGACAATGAGTAATGTGGGGAGACTATTCTTATGAAATAATATTCCCAGACAACAATTTTAGAATGAAGTATGTATTCAAAAAGACAGATAAAACTTCTCGTGATATCCACACACAACATTGGTCTCATCTGTACGATGCTTAACAGAGTGAAAAATTATTTTGAAAGGGTATAGTTTCAACAGAGAATTTCTATAAAAAGCAAACAGCTTTATCAGTAAAAAGTTAATGGATGACTCAGAGAAGTATGGTGATCTTTCTCTCAGCTCTCAGGAAGTTAACGTGATGACAATCATTCCTACAAATTAGGTGCCCAGTGCTACAGTCTTACATCAAGTTTGTATTCTCTTCGCTTTCTGGTACATAATACATCTTATTCATCCTTGCTGTCCTTTACAGTAAACCTTTCTCCGTCTAACAGATACAATCACAAGTCAACACAGCACTACAGAATACGTCCATCACCCACTACACTTCAGCTAACAATGTTATCAGACTGCGCAGAGACTTTGCCACGACAAAACCACAGATTGCTTATCAGTGACTTGCTCCCTCTCTGACGTGCATAACGATAACACACAAAAACCAAAATGGCATGACCACCTTGCAGGTCTACGTATACTAGATATAAACGAATTGCATGCATTACCCCGACGAGAGCGTTTATAACCAAAGTTATACTTTGGTGTACCTTACAGCTAGAATAACTGTTATAGTTCGAGCTATATGCACTTCCATGGTGTTAAATCTCGTGCCGTTAGTTAAACCCGGAAATTATGTTCTCTGTAGAGGGACTTCGTAGCCTTTAATCCTTTGGAAATACGGCGCTATCTGGGAACGTAATGTTACGACTGAGACTTATATTAAATCCGCAAGTCGTAAATCTGCTGAAACTGTGTGATATGTTTGTTCCCTCCAAAATGTCGAGCAGTTCCATCGTGTAATTTTATTGAGCTCCTGGATAGAATTATACTTATTGAGGTACGTCATTAAACCAAAAATGCCACTAATCCCTAGTGTTCTGCGCTGTATTCTATTTATTACAATATAAACACTTACATGTCGATAATTATCCAAGTTTCTTAAATACACGGGAATATCTCAGTGTCTTGCCTTATGTTGATTACCGTCCCAATCTTTCTTTTCGAAGAGCTGGGACTACTTGTGGAAAGAAAAAAAAAAACACCATACGCAGGGAATATGAAGGCTTCCTATGAATCAATTATGAGATGACATGAGGAAAAGAAAGGGCTCGTAGCCCTGGTAAAGTTTCTGCACCAACGTCCCCACAGTTAACATTCATTCTAAAATGCTAGATTACAACTTGAGAATTTATGAGATTTAATAAATACTGTGAAATTATTTTTAATAATTTGCCCAAGTAGCTCCGATGAAATGTTTTGTGGTGCCTCGATTCGGAAAAATCATACATATTATTTCTCACCGGTGCTTTTGCCGGATGCCATACCAGCCGTATTAATTAACGAAAATTAATGACAGAGACATCATTTTCAAGATTTAGTTCACCACTAAATAAGAAAAATACACCAATAGTTATTATTTCCCCTAAAAATTTTATTTTTAAAAAATTTATAAAAAATAAGTGTAGAAGGAGCCATCTGTTGACAATCGCCGGCCGCTGTGACCGAGTTGTTCTAGTCCCTTCAATCCGGAACTGAGCTGCTGCTACGGTCGCAGCTTCGAATCCTGCCTCGGGCATGGATGTGTGTGATGACCTTAGGTTAATCAGTTTTAAGTAGTTACAAGTTTAGGGGACTAATGGCCTCAGATGTTAAGTCCCATAGTGCTTAGCGCTATGTGAACCAATTTTATTGACAATATGTTGGACTAACAAGCACGACCGCTGTAGTCTTCTTTCGAGTGTTTACGCAAGCTTACTCTGTCACACCATTCGGTTATACATATCGATTTAAAGCAGTTAGAAGCCAACATATATTGGCATCTTAATTGTACAATAAGTGTTGTGTGTAGTTGTTGGACTTGTTTATTTTACAGGGCCATCTATCGGCAGTCTAATTGTACTATTAGTGTGGTATAATTTTGTTGGAGTTGTTTATTTTAGAGTTATTCCTATATATCTTATTTTTAGAGTTGTTTACTTTCTTTATGTATTTCGGCAATGAACTAAATTACATCATCGTTTATCATCACGGGTAACTGCCTGTAAGTTTCATAACATCATTTATTTAAGTTTTAATTCATCATTACTATATGAGTTGACAACGTTACGCCTGCTGACCTCAGTAACATTAATTTGCATCACCAGCAAAGACAAAACAAATATTAAACACCAAGAAAAATATCTTTTATTTAATTTTGCTTATAAATGTATATATGTAAAAAAAATTTTTTCTTCTCTGGTTCATGTCTCCACTATGCCGCTGGGTATAACGTGTGCACCATATTCATTGTCACAGAAATGAAAAAAACAAAATGTTTCGCATTTCTATTTAACAACGAGTCTGCATCCAAAAAAATGATTATTGTGCAGCAATTATCAACATGTTATTTCCATTTTGTTACCAGGAGAGGCAAAGATTTACCTCAGTTCTGATTGTTTCCCACTTGAGGTAATTAAAAAAAAACCTACAATTGTACCCTATAGAATTCTTGAACTGTCTAAATCCGTCCAGTTTACCACTTCATCGATTGCTTTAATAAATGCTGCTATTATGTCAATAAGAAATCTTAAAACTGACCAGGTATTCATTAATGGTGCATGATTAGTGGTAACTCAGCTAGGCAAGTACATCATTACTGTTAAATCCATTGACTCCGATAAAACTGTGCTAATATCTGGCATTAACGTCACACTTTCTGATTCAACCATGGATTCCCAAATGATAAACAATTTGCATAAAAGTAGCCATCGTTATGAACATTACTAAGTTACAGTCTCAGAGGCTTCAAAAGGCAGGATTGTATTTAACAGAACTTGTTTCTTGGCATGGACATTTATACGTTGCTTTTTCACGAGTTCGTACATTCAGTGGTATTTATGTTGGCGCTAAAAACCAATACGACCAACAAGTAACTAATAATCACATTATAATTTCTAACACCTTTTTCAACGGAGTTTGGCAAAATCAAGGACTTTTAAGAAGTAAAATGAATCTGGAAAAAGCAATATAAGCTTGTTACATCGATCAGCGAAAACATTATGGCCAGTACCCAACCGCGACGCTGAATGCCGCTTTGTGGCCTTATGGGCATGTGACGCGGTAAAAATAGTAGCCTATGTCAGCGGAGCCGACACGGGAGGGGGATCTCCTAGCGAAAAGATGGGCAGCAAGTGGGGATATCAATTGAGATAAACGTACAAACAATCCTGTTGGAAGAACATCCGCAACTAAGCGCGGAACAGGGAGTCCCTGTTCCTCGCTCGTAGGCAGCACACCGCGCCTGGTACACGCAGCGCTCGGGGACCACAGCACAGCTACGACACAGCTTATAACAGTCCGCAACCGGTCGTGTGAAAATAAAGATATTTACAACTGAAGCGGTATTTTCAACCTCTGCTGAGATAAACGTCTTTGACAAAGGGCAGATTATTATTACCCAGAGCCTGTGCACGAATATCTCGATAACGGCGAAGCTGGTCGAATGTTCACGTGCTACTGTCGTGAGCAATTACGGGGAGAGCGGACAGTGAGTCTACCACTAGGCGCTAAGTTGGACGTCCACGACTCTTCACAAAATGCTCGGAGGCTTGTCTGCTATGTAAAGTGATACCTCTGCCGAAACAGCACAATGATGTTGCACTCCCAAGTGTTTAAAAGAAAACCGTTCATCGTATATTGGTGAAGATGGAGCTCCGCAGCAGACCACCCCCTATGTCTTCACACGTTGACCCAACAACATCGGCAATTATATTGGAGTGGGCACGGAACCATCGGGATTCGATCATCAATCAATGGCAAGTGTCAGCTCTTCGGGTGAATCACATTTCTACTATTCTAGGTCACGGGTCATCTCCACAAACGCCGTTGTCGAGGTGAACGGCGGAGGGAGACGCAGGGTTATGGGAGTATTATTAGGCTACGGGAGACATCGTCTTGTCCTTGCATGGGACGTGTGATACTGATTGCAGAGAGGCAGAGAGCTGAAAACCACTACATGTCTGATACCTTCCACCACTGTAGCTGTCGGTATCACGGAGCCAGAACCGGGCTACAGTGGTTTGAGGAGTATTATAGTAAACTCTCGTTGATTTTTTGGTGAAACATTCTCCTGGCGGAAATCCTATGGAACCCATCTGGGTCTCTGTCATGCGCCATCACCGCGGTCGCAAATTGGCGGCCCGTTATTTACACGACGACATCTAAGGGCACTTACCTCCACAGAACTACCAATAAACTGTCAGATCCATGATACGCAGAATCACTGATGTATTTCATTCCAAAGACGGAGAAACAAGGTACTAAGCATATCGTCACAATGTTCTGGCTCATCAGTATATATGTTTTACAATTAACCACGTGATAAATAATGATCTCAATTTTTAACAGTGAGACTAAGAGCTTTTATTACTATTCAAAATACAATATCCTTTAATAATAAATACTTGCATTTATTTATTTCTGCACTACTATATTACGTGCCAGTGACTGATCTGTACCCCCCGTCGGAAGGTCGAGTCCTCCTCCGGGCATGGGTGTGTGTGTGTTGTCCCTAGCGTAAGTTAGTCTAAGTTACTCGTAGATTACGTAGTGTGTAAGCCTAAGTACCGATGACCTCAGCAGTCTGGTCCCATAGGAACTTACCACAAATTTTCAAATTTTACTTATCTGTACAGTGTGCGAATTAGTCGCAAGGGCCAACGAGCCATCTTGTACTCTTGACACTGGGTGTTACCAGCTTCTCCTTTCTGCTGATCTTTATCCTGTTACTTCACGAGGTCACTATTTAAATTTACGGATATGTCGATGATAGTGGTAGCGAGTGGCTTTCACAGACCGCTCCCCTCCCCCCCTCTCTCTCTCCTGAGACGGAATAGGTACCCCATTTGCCTGCGTCGTTATACCATGTAAAAGGCTCCGAACGTTCTTAAAACGTTTGCGTGTCACGTAACTGTGGGAGGAAGTGGTTACCATTCGCTTATTGCCCGTCCAAAATTACTTTAGGATTAACAGTGCGGACTGATGTGGCAGAGGGTTGCAGCCGCGGCAGATCAACGAAGTAGCCGAAGCTTCACCTCACAAGAGGACACTTCCTGGCTTTCAGTTAGCTTCAGTTGGGGTCAGCTTGCTATCCAATGTGATCGTTGAGTCTTCTGACTATCTGTGTGTTGGTTCAAATGGTTCAAATGGCTCTGAGCACTATGGGACTTAACATCTGTGGTCATCAGTCGCCTAGAACTTAGAACTACTTAAACCTAACTAACCTAAGGACATCACACACATCCATGCCCGAGGCAGGATTCGAACCTGCGACCGTAGCAGTCGCGCGGTTCCGGACTGAGCGCCTAGAACCGCTAGACCACCGCGGCCGGCTGTTGGTTTTTATAGTTGTGTTGGTTATTCTTTTGTTTATTATTACTGTTATTCGTTGTTACTGTTATTAGTTGTTACTATTGTTGGTTAATTAATACTCAACGACGACAGCCGGAAGTTTGTCGATAGTTACAAGTGGTGAAGTTCACCGTCGTTCTCTTGGCCAGGGAATTCCCGTACGAGGGCAGTCGAAAGAAATGGTTTGAGCATTCTTGGCCAACTTTGAGAATCAAGAACTTAATCATGGCCCGCTGCTCTCTATTAACAAAGCAGTTGACAGAATTGCGGCAGCACTGAATGTAAACGAAAATACTTTTGCAAAGATTGGGAAGGAAATGTTCGAAAAAGAAAAAGAAGCTGAAGAACAATAGAAATTTAACATTTCTGAGGGAAAACGTGCATAGATAAACTTGTTGACAACATCGATTCGTCTGCAGAAGATGCGATTCGCAGTCACGTTTATGTTTACTGTCGCAGGCAGGAACATGCGACACTCAGGAAGTAACTGGACCTTTTATGGGCAGTCGCTCATCCTTGTCCACAGTTTTACATTACCTAGGTTTTCACTAGAGCATTTCTGTCGCCGAAAGGTGTTGACGGAGAGGGAGGACATGGCTGCAAGGCGATGATTACAAGAGACATTCATGGCATACAAATCGACGAAATGGAGTGGCTTGACGAAACGTGAGTCATTTCTGGTCACGTAGTCCAACAGGGCTGGACATACGACACAGCTAAAGGAACAGTGGGGTTAGACTTATTTTCCTTCACGCAGGCAATCATAAATGTTCTCCCAAAAAGTCTCCTGCGTTTTAAATCAAAGAAACCAGGTGATTTTCACAAGTAAATGAACCACGTTCCATTTGGGACACTATTTGTTTATGGTTCATCTAAATTTTAATAATTTTTGTCTTAAAATTTTCGCATATCGATACTATACTTTCTGTATATATAAAGTGTGCTATACTGGAGACTGAAGTTCTTTACATTGTATGTGAGTAACGCATGTAACATACTACGTAAATTGTTTATTATGTTGAATCATTTTCTGACATTTTCATTTAAATATATTTGTGTGTATAAAATGTTCATGTTGATGTAAATTTGATAATAGCAAGAAATGGGCACGCTTTGGGACGATGTAAGAAATAGGTGTCATGTAAAAGACAGTGTACTTTTGTTTGACACGAATGTGGTTCTGGGGATTGGAAAATGTGGCAAGGGCGAATTGGCGCGCTGCCTAGAGCAAGAGCGGAAAGTAAGACAAACAGTCTGTAGGCAGCAGTGATTGAGGCAACACCCTAGAGGAGCTGGAGAAGCTTTGCCTGCAAATATGCACAAAAATGACTCGGATTAAGACTGCAAACGGCTTACGGCATAGCTCCGAGTTGTTGGGCTATTGTATGTAAAATTGAACGACGTCAAGAAGAGAAATTGGGCCCATACAGCAAGATACTTGCAGGACATACTGTGGGTAGTGTAGCCGTCATAAATGTTCGCCACATCCTAGCATACAGCCACCATATAAGATTGTCTTTTTGTATTTTATTTTTGTACAGCGTGATCCTTTAACTTAAACTGTGTTTTATTGGTGAATAATCATTCTTGAACTTTAAAGAAACTTGTTCACCCTATTGTTTCATTCTAATCATACACCTAGTACCCTGTTCCACAGACTTATCAAGTGCTAAGTTAGTATACAAAGGCACCATTTGAATTGTTTTTATGTAAATAATGAGATGTATGTGTGAGGGACTATACTCTAGAGTAACGAAATTACGCCTGAGTTGTGGAAGAGTGTAAACGAAATACAGTGAATTTAAATATAAACTCGCGTCATGAAGTTAAAGAGCTCATAAATATTTTCATCTTGAGCAATAGTGAAAAAAAAGTTGTCTTAGTTGTTTCACTGAAAGGCGTAATGAAAATTTTAGTTAGGGTAATAACACGTCCAAGCTGTGTTACATTACAGAGAAATAAAGTCAAACTATTCTTGTTTGCTTTTATTAACATTGAATTAACAATGAAAAGTGTTATTGTAAAAGTTTGCTTACGTAAAATTCAGTCACAGTGAAGCAAAGTTACTAGATTCTGTTAAATAACTATACCGAGTTATTTCAAAGAGTAATAGCTTTTGAAAGTAAGTTCCCATAAGGAATAGGTTTTCTTGAAGTGAAATGTTAGTATAAAAAGTGTGTGCGTTAATATCTAAGTATTTTAGTGTTTAAGTTTGTTGATTATGGAAAGTGCATTTCTGAAAGTCCTCCCTGGCCAAATTATTTTCGGTATACGTCGTGAAGTAATTCCTGTGTCTGCTCCAATACTGTTTACGTGGAGTACTATTTATTTGAAGAAGCAGCTTAAATAGAAGCAAGAGAGTAGGCAAAGGTCATGCTTCTGCTTTTCCTATACTTCACTGTTTCATGGCATGGATAGGCTGGCGACCGTTAGTTCATATTTTAACCACTAAATGAATCTGGAATTGGGATGTTCTATCTTTAATATAATACTATTCATACGACATTTCTTTCTAACCGTTGGGTAAAATCTTTACTTATCCATTAGACACAACACACTGTCAAATCCTGTAAAACGGGTAACTTTGTTGATTGGCTTTCCCTATTAACAGGATTATCCTCCAATAGCGTACTTTATTTGGAAACTAAACTAAATTTAGTAAGTGGGCTATACGTGGCAACATAGAGACACGGTTTTCTGTTATTTAGATAAAATCACACTGAATTACAATAGTAGTGGTGGGGATACACATCTACAAAGCGGTTCTCAGGTTTACTAATACCAAACTTTGAAAATCGGTCAAATATAGTTCTATGCTCCTTACCATTCAAGTGTTGTTGACATTGCATACTGAAAGGAAGAAATGATTGACTGGCTTCACCGTCATATCATCGATGTAATTGACAACCTGAAAAAGGTGAAGCTTAAGGAAAAAAGACCGCTCTATAAGCCACACTATACGACGCAGATAATTCTGTACGAACTGTAACTCTTCGTTTGCATATTTTTGACATGTTTTGTACGTTTTCGGAAATACCATTTTTGATTATGCTATGATGATTTGAAAGTAGGTCTCGGCCCGAAACTAGTGATCGAATGAATAAAAAAAAGTGAAATTTGCAACTTTTAACTGGTTTTTCGTTATAGAGTATGAATTATCAAATGGCTCTGAGCGCTATGGGACTCAACTTCTGAGGTCATTAGTCCCCTAGGACTTAGAACTAGTTAAACCTAACTAACCTAAGGACATCACACACATCCATGCCCGAGGCAGGATTCGGACCTGCGACCGTAATGGTCTCGCGGTTCCAGACTGCAGCGCCTAGAACCGCACGGCCACTTTGGCCGGCTATGAATAATCCACGAACTATATTTTTACAAGTAAATAAATATTGCATGACGTCCAGTTCAATCATGGGACTTCCACTCCAGAAGCTTGAACTGAAACTTGGTTACAGATCTCTGCTGTGATGATACATTTCTGAAAGGGGACGATAAAGGAAGGCAGTACCGCCCCAAGCGCGGCACGGCCACGGAGAACGTGAACGAGCAACAGGCCACCCCGGCTGCTGGGCGCAAAGTGTGTTTACTCTCTGGTGCCGGACCTTGTTTGTACCCCGACCACCGTACCCTCTCCTCCCGGCAACCCAACCCACCACACAACCCCAAAGTACTCGACAGCGGACGTCGTGACTTCAATCGTGACTGACCAGTTCTGCGAGCCTCCTATCGAGTGCCAGAAGCGGACATTTGCGGTCGGCAGGGTTTGTCGGACATTTGCAGTCATCCCCTGTAAGGGAGGCCCAATCTCGTACTTGTCGCGCCCGCTTTCCAGACGCCGTGTCCGGATATTACCCGACACAGTAGTAATTAAAGGGCCTCTTTCATCATCGTGGCATCTTCAAACCATGTTGCCAAATGAAAATCCTGATACAATTGGTGGTGCCGCAACACACTGAGGGATTCTATATATAGTACACTACTGGCAATTAAAATTGCTACACCACGAAGATGACGTGCTACAGACGCGAAATTGAACCGACAGGAAGAAGATGCTGTGATATGCAAATGATTAGCTTTTCAGAGCATTCACACAAGGTTGGCGCCGGTGGCGACACCTACAACGTGCTGACATGAGGAAACTTTCCAACCGATTTCTCATACACAAACAGCAGTTGATCGGCGTTGCCTGGTGAAACGTTGTTGTGATACCTCGTGTAAGGAGTAGAAATGCGTACCATCACATTTCCGACTTTGATAAAGGTCGAATTGTAGCCTATCGCGATTGCGGTTTATCGCATCGCGACATTGCTGCTCACGTTGGTCGAGATGAAATGACTGTTAGCAGAATATGGAATCGGTGGGTTCAGGAGGGTAATACGGAAAGCCGTGCTGGATCCCAACGGCCTCATATCACTAGCAGTCGAGATGACAGGCATCTTATCCGCATGGCTGTAACGGATACTGCGGCCACGTCTCGATCCCTGAGTCAACAGATGGGGACGTTTGCAAGACGAAAACCATCTGCACGAACAGTTCGACGACGTTTGCAGCAGCATGGACTATCAGTTCAGAGACCATGGCTGCGGTTACCTTGACACTGCATCACAGACAAGAGCACCTGCGGTGGTGTACTCAACGACGAACCTGGGTGCACGAATGGCAAAACGTCAAGTTTTCGGAGGAATCCAGGTTCTGTTAGCAGCATTATGATGGTCGCATCCGTGTTTGGCGACATCGCGGTGAATGCACGTTGGAAGCGTGTATTCGTCATCTCCATACTGGCGTATCACCCGGCGTGGTGGTATAGGGTGCCATTGGTTACACGTCTCGGTCACTTCTTGTTAGCACTGACGGCACTTTTTAACAGTGGACGTTACATTTCGGATGTGTTACGACCTGTGGCTCTACCCTTAATTCGACCCTTGCGAAACCCTACATTTCAGCAGGATAATGCACGACCGCATGTTGCGGGTCCTGTACGGGCATTTCTGGATAGAGAAAATGTTCGACTGCTGCCCTGGCCAGCACATTCTCCAAATCTCTCACCAATTGAAAAAGTCTGGTCAATGGTGGCCGAGCAGTTCGCTCGTCACAATACGCCAGTCACTACTCTTGATGAACTGTGGTATCGTGTTGAAGCTGCGTGGGCAGCTGTCGCTCTACACGCCATCCAAGCTCTGTCTGACCCAATGTACAAGCGTATCAAGGCCGTTATTACGGCCAGAGGTGGTTGTCCTGGCTACTGATTTCTCAGGATCTAGGCACCTAAGTTGCGTGAAAATTTAATTACATGTCACTTCCAGTATAATATATTTGTCCAATGAATACCCGTTTATCATCTGTATTTCTTCTTAGTGTAGCAATTTTAATGGCCAGTAGTGCATAAGCACCTAATACCAACATATTTCGAACTGGCGTTCCATTGTACCACGATATAGAGCTTATTTTTAATATCCACAGATCGAAATATTTATAACTTTTGGAAAATGAAAGCAGTACTATCGACTAGATCCATAAACAATTACTTCTTCCAAGCATAAACATAGCCCACTCCAACCTCTGTGTGTACGGTTGCTTCTTTCCACACTTATTGACGGCGATGGAAACAACCCATTGCTATGCGAGGAGTAGGAAACAAAAGATTTAAAAAGAATGGGAACGTTGAATAATCAATTTGTGCGCTGTGTTTGTGACTATTTTAATTACTGTGACTGACAGTCCCAAAATAATAAAGAAAGAAGGAAAGCGTATTTGAATCGTTGAACAGAAGAACGATATACTTCATTTTAATTCACTCACTATAATCTGATATCCCTTGCGGCCAAAATTTCATTAATAATGTGTCCAGAAATACCGTTGAAAAGGGAGGAATGAAACATGGTTTCTAAATAAGAAATTACTGTTGAAAAATGATGTAACTGTAATTTCTGCTAACAGGAGGGTCAATTGAGTGATGTCCTCGTTAAGCCAAATCACACTCCTAATTGATTAACTGACATTGAACCGAGATGTGACGACATAGATTCATAATTGAGCCATTTAGGCATACTGTTGTGAGGCCTGAGATCCTCTTTAATTTTTACAACTAATAATCACTGATTCGAGTTACACTTTCCAAGGTGTTTGGACTGTCAAAATTATAAATGGTTATTTAAGTATGTATAAAATCAGCCTAGAGAGGGATCGTTATTTTTAAGCAACAACTAAGTACACTTTTTTATAGATATAACTTTATTAGCGTGGATAATGCTCCTTCAGTATCCTTAATAATTTTAACCAACAAATGTGCAAAATGTGTTCAGTAAACTGTGTACTGATCGTTCCTGGCCAAGTGACTGTGATTTGCATGGTCAAACGGAACCTGGTAAATAAGTTAAATAAATTTATCACTCTGTTTATTCAGATATATCAATTGTAATTCGTCCTCAATCTCTTAACATTAAACTCGATACCCGCAAGCATAGGTTTAAAGTTATTTAAGAGAGGCATTCAATGCACTTTCGCATAATTTTGTAGTTTTATCGAGTTCGGCAGATTGTCTTCCTCTGCCACTGTTTTCACATATTTTTACCATGCCAAGGACGGAGATCACAGTGCGAACCCATTTGAGTGTATTTTATTTTCATTTTTACGTTTGGTATCCAGAGCACCGTGTACCTTTAACCGGGTTTTCTTAAACATGGATGATTCCTAGATTGTATGAGGGCGGGTCTAATTGAAAACGCACGTACATTGAAGGATTCAGGCAGACCCAGTTGGTCCAGCTTACTAGCAGTGGCCTGGGAACGGTGTCTGCAAGTTTCGAAGCTCCCTTGAGGCGCCACTCTAGCAGGCGGTTATCTGCGCGGACTCTCTTAACGTGCGGCTTTGCAATTTGTTCCTTCAGACCCAACTGCAAAGCACACGCTGTTCGAATTGTAGACATTGAACCGATGGGAGATTTTGAGTGGAGGAAACGGGCGTTGTCTCTTCCCTCCTTTGACTGGAGGAGACGCCTGGTAGCACTGAAAATTTCAGCTTCTCCAAGCTTTTTCGACCTCTGTGCACGGAGGCGCGACAGACTGGATGTTGCGCAGAGTTAGTTGCTGTCCTGGGGACAGGTGTGTATGACGTGCCACTTCCGCACCAACTTAGTCGCTGATTTAGAATTGCAGTTAGTTAATATTTCTGTGTTGGGGACCTCCCGTAATTTCAAAGTCAGAAGAGCATTAGCGGGGTGTCGTGATTGATAATTTCACTATTATTTACCGAGACTGAGATGGAGCCTAACACTTTATTTATCCAGTCATGATTCACTTCGTGCATCTGGACCCTGATTAAGTTTCGTATTTGTTTGTGCTGCGCGTCATAAGCCAGTTTCGACGATTCAAAAAAAAAAAAAATGAAGAAACTAAGTAATAAATTGTAACCTACCTCATCCCACGTACACTCGGTTTACACGCAGATACGTAGCCTGAAGTGAGGTCACCGAAGCGACAAGTCATGGGCTACCTCCCAATGTCATGTCGAACCTACTATTGCAGGGATTGCAGCCGCAGATCGCCGTGACACAGAGAGTTCTAGTCATTCTGCCTTGGAGATCTGCTAGGAATGTTTCGGAACGCACAGGTTCACCGGTGGTTGAGTAATACTTATTATTTTATTTTACTTTAATGTACAGTGGCTGTATTTGCAGCTCACATGATACAACATTCCTTCAAATGCAAAGATGTCTGAAGGAACGGACCCCGCTGACTGTGCACGGCTGGTCGTTATATATATTACGAAATACTCACAAACATGATCAACGATGATGGCAGCAGCTTCCATCGACTTGGATGGCTGTACTATACACATATACGTAGGGATTGCGCTCGTGACAGTGTTGCAGTATCTCTCACCGCAACCAGCGAGCAAGGTAAACAATCTACTCACACGTCCTAACGCCCACCAAATACCGCTGGAGCAGCACTACATAACAAAAGCAGCTTTCTCATGAAACACCAGTGTGTCTCAATAAAGTCAGTATTAAGTTACAGTTAACAACATTTGTTTTCATCCTCATCATCCGTGACATCTAGTCCTATCTATTTCCTTTATGCTCGTTTTAAGACATTACACTACAGGCCGAAAGCATATTTACTTAAATCATCTTGACGTTGAAGCTATTATGCTATTATGTCTAGTTTTTTTTTTTTTTTTTTTTTTTTTTTTAGAAGGTTCACATGGGACAAAATTCAAGTTTTAATTTTCTTTTTATTACCCAGACATATGTCGCTTAAGTTTCAGCACCGTCAGTGGGCTTTTTATTAATTTTTGTAAAACAGGAAAGATGCTTTTTACTATTTGTACACACATAAATTTAAAATTTTTAAGACAGTATTTACGTATTTGAAAGACTAACAAGATTTTGTGTATGTACTTCGTTACCATATGCTGTTGGTTTCCTGGGTTTTATGTTACTGAATGCAGTTGTTTTGTTTCACAGTCTGTCATCATGAACCATATAGAAATTAATGTGGAACAATTTCGATTTAATGTGAAACATTTATTTACTTCGAAAATTTACGACTGGACATTTTATGGTTATGCCTATCATTAACGCCATTAACTAATACCATGTGGAGGATTGTGTGTAGTATGTGTGCGTATAATGTTACAGCAAGAAATGGCAACCAAACGATTATTCAAGTTGCTTTGTAGATTCTATACAAGGGAAGATAACAACAGATACTCGTATTTGAAGGAATATCATTCACACAATCATCAAATTAGCAACGGAAGTTAAGTGTCAAGGTCAGCTTAACACGTTACGTATCCACATTGCTGAAAATAGTAATACACAAAAGAATGGAAAACAGAGGTAAGGGGAAGTTGGATGGCGTTCAGTTTCGCTTTGGGACCAAAAGCACCAGAGAGGCAGCCCCGACATTGTGCTTCATAATGTAAGCGAGGTTTAAGGGAAATCAAGAGGAACTGATAGGATTTTTTGCATAGAAAATGCGTTTGACAATATAAAATGTTGTAATATAATCGATATTCTATGAACATATGTATACGCTTTAGGGAAAATTTGGCGATATATAATAAATACAAGAATTAATAGGGAAGCATAGAACCAGAAGACCAAGAACGAATGGCTTGGATGAGAGTGTGTATGAGAGAGATACAGCTTTTCGGCACTCCTGTTCAATCTCTACATCGACGAATTTCTGTCGGAAATGAAAAGAAAGATTCAAGACTAGGCAAAAAGACAAAAAGCAGATTAGCACAGGCAAAGATGACATTCCTCACCGAAAGAAGCCTACTACTTGGTCTTAGTATGAGGAAGAAATGTCTGAGAAAGTACGTTGTATGGAGGCGGATCATGGAACATGGGCAAACCAGATGCAACAGAAGGATGTTGAAAACTGGGTGGTGTTGATAAGAAATGGGGAAGTTCTCCGCAGAATGGGCGAACAGAGGACGTGTGGAAAATACTGCCTAGAACAAGGGACGAGGTGATAGGTCATGTGTTGGAAGAAGTCCAGTCTGTTACGCGGGACGTCGATGCTTCTCTTAGATGAAGAGGTTGGCACACAACATGGCGGGTTGCAACAAATGAGTGATGCTCCCAGGTCTCCGTCCCCCAACCCCTTAGAAAATGCCGGGACGGTAGAAAGTAAACACTTTATCAGAGCTACCAATATTGTCGCAGTAGCCTTAAATACCATGATGATCCACGCTTGCAGCGGCGGCCGGAACGCTACACCAACATTTTACCGCATGACGCTTTCTACAACCCAAAAGAATGTTCAGTTAGTTATTGATGAAACACTTGCATCCTACGTAGCGGCCGATGACTGTTTACATAAAATGTTTCCTGATAACTGGCCCCAAAATATCACTAAAATAACCTACTTCATATTTGAAACATAGTGATTGTATTTATTTCCCGGATTGTGTTTGCTGTACATAAATACGCCTAAGTATGCCTAGCCTACCTGGCACTGTCGTAGCACCGCTCCTAGCAGCGGGCTTCTGCAAAGCAAACCCCCGGGTGACACGCAGGTGGCTTCCCTTGCGCCAGTATAAGCTGGACGGCTTTACTTTTCACTGCAGCGGACTACGCTCGGTGTCCCAGGAGAGCGTTTTGTATCCTTTGTTACGACGACGTTTGTGCCGCCGAGTACGGCTATTTGTTCTCTGCGTAAACCCGGTATCGTTCCTGCTGTTTGCCGCTGTGCAAAGAGCTCGCAACATCGAATCTAGCAAAACTGCGAACCTGCCAAAAATTTTATTCGTTATTAATACATGCAAATATTATATTTCTTGATTACGGTGGTTAATTGTTGAATATTTCACGTACATAATCTTTACAATGCGATAAAAGTCCTTTACTAGAAAGGGCAACCAAATGAAAACGAGACACATGGAAGAAAAGTAAGTAAACTATTATTTCAGAATTAATCACCATAGCTGTTAATACATTTGTCCCACTGTGAAACAAGATGATCATTGCCTTCATGGAAAAATTGATGGGGTTGCCTATGAAACCTGGATTGTACCTAGGCGTGGACTTCTTCGTGTAAAGCAAATCTTCCGTAAAAATGTTTTCCTTTATGCCACAGTAAATTTGTAAATCGCTTGGGGAGCGATCCCTACCGTGAGAAGGATGTACAAGCTCTCCGCAGCGAAACGTCTGCAGCGTAGTCAAAACAACCTTTGCCTCATGTACAGTAACAAGATGAGAGTTAAGATTAAGCGAATTCGATTATGAAGTGGTTCAAAGACCGGTAAAAAGCATAATAACACCGATAATGGCCGCGCGGTTAGAGAAGTCATGTCACTGACTGCGCGGACCCTCCCGCCGGAGGTTCGAGTCCTCCCTCGGGCATGGGTGTGTGTGTTGTTCTTAGCATAGGTTAGTTTCAGTTAGTTTAAGCAGTGTGTAAGCCTAGGGACCGATGACCTCTGCAGTTTGGTCCCTTAAGAACTCACACACATTTTTTGAACACCAATAATGTCAGCAGCAAAACTGCAAATCTACAAGCACTGGGCAAAAGAATTTACTAAGTGTCAGAGGCGTAGACAGCTAGCAGTAACTGACAGCGATTCAGGTCAAAACCACAGTTCGTGTTGCATGATACATTGCCGTGCAGAATTCTATATTGCAGACCATGCATGTTGGTACCCACAGTCTTCCAGGACGATGTTTTGGAACACGCACATGGAGGTCGTACAGCAAGTTAAAGGTGGCTGAAAAGTTCTGGTGAAAGAGTAGGAAGCAGGACGACGTCAAATATTAGAAGCTGCTTTCCTTGTGTGCAACGGGCTGACCTTAGGCACAAAGCAATTCCATTAGAACGACTATCAGAAATGTCGGAGTCATTCAGAATGGTAGGCCTGGGCACTTTAGGTCAATTTAATACAACAACCACAGGTAATCAGTACATACTGACCATTATAGGACCATTATAGACCATTTCTCATGTTTCGTGGTGATGACTGCAATTCCTGTCCAGCAAGCAAGTACGGTAGTACATGCATCGATGAATAGTAGATTGCTCACATTCGGGATTCCAGATGCTTTAACCACGGATCTGCACGTTAGTTTTGTTTCTGATCTGATGAGACACATGTGTGAATTTGCTTCGCATCTGCATAATTACAACATGCTCCTTCAACCCTCGAGACCCCAATAGAAGAAAAGAAAGAAGCAATAACTAAATTTTGAAGACGTTAACCTATTGTTCGAACAGTAATCCTGACAAACGGGATATGTAACTACAGTATATCACTGCTCCTACAACTCCAAACCGTACGCAGTTGCTGGCCTTCCACCGCTTGAGGTAACATATTCCAGGATTCTGCCTTTGCCTTTAGAAGTGCTGGTCGACAACGAAAGGGTAAAAATTTTGCAGAATGAGTTGTGAGACGGTTGGTAAAAGTACAGCACGCAAACACGAAATCTTATAAGTTCTGGAGTCGATAGGATAACATGTGGAAAAGTCGTCACTATAGAGGACTGGTCAATGGGTGTTGGTCACGACCGCATACACACATATGTGTAAAACAGAAATTCTCAAATAGAAGCCACTGACTGTAACATGTGGCGGAAATTACACTACCCGTCAACGTTAAGGTACAGATGCTGACAAAAACTGCTTCTGTCCACGTGGGGCGTGTTAACCTGTTTAAATGAGGTGTACATGCTTTACCAGAAATGCTGCCATCATTTTCTGCACGGAAAGCGAAGTCTGAAGAGGTAAAAAAAACTAGCTACTTATGAGCAAAATGCACACAGGATGCTTTATGCAGTGGGACCACGTTAGTAATTATGGTTACGACCAAACTTTTACGTCATTCATAAGAGCTATGTTGCTCACAGATTTCTTTTACTACTTTATTAAGTGAATTACGAGTTTATTTTTTGTGCTGTGTGTCATGTGTTTTAGGGGGTTTATATTCTTTCTAACTCTGCTGATAAATTGCGCCAATAGAAGCACCGAAAGTTACTTTTATTGTATGTTTTGTCGTATTTTAGTTTGTGTTCTTCATTCAAAAGAGGGAGGGTAAGTGGAAAATTGTAGGGATATCGGTTCACGTACAAATGCAGGAACTGTTCGTAATTTTGGAGCAAAGGGGAGCCATCGTTCTCATGTCACTGGACGACTTACAGGAATGTGAGAGGGAAAGTATTACAACCTGCCCAAGTAGATTGGTACAAACTGGAGCACAGGCCTGCCAGGTGCGTATGTTTTCGGCAAAGGCCGAAGAGCTGAATGTTGAAGGGAAGTTTTGCCCTGTATCATCATTTCCAGAGACTCGGCACGCAATGAGTCTACTCAGTTGTTCCACCAGAAATAGTAAATATAAGCTGTTACGAAAACAGGATCGAAGAAGTAGACTAAAATGGAGCTGTGGGACAGAGGAATATTGATAAATGTTATCACTTGTGACACAGCAGGCACGACTTTTCATCGTCCAGCTATGGTCACCAGCTCAAGTTGACACAATGTGTACTGTAATAGCCAGAGGAACCGCTATACCTGTTGTCAACTCAAAATCTAGCCTTCCTGAATAATACCCAGAATCCCGGCTATCGTATGCCTACCGTATGAGTCACAGTAGAGCAAATGCTTCAGCACATGCAGAGACATCGTGACAGACAACGTCACAATATCACGACATTCCAGAGTTGTAGTGGCTCTGAATGAGATTTATGTAGTCTACTTGTGCTTTAAAGGAAAGCTAGTACAAGGCTTAAAGTTACCTGTACACTTGACGCCCATTGATTGGTTTGTTAATAGAGCTAAGAATGATTATGTGTAAACTGGTGGATAAACTTACAAATTTATGAAAGATTTTGCTAGTGCGTAAGTGACGTCTTCAATAATGGTCAAGAAGTTAAACTCAATAGAGTGTAATGTTATAGGACTAAGAGTCTCGACGAGAGTCTTGTTGATTAATGCCTTTGGAGCAGCAGGATAACTAAACCGTACTGTGTGTAATTATTGGTGTCAAATCCGTATGACAATTTAGTTCCAGAGACACTTCAAGCAGGAACATTCGAGGCGACTTTTCGAAAGGAAGGGATGATTCATGTGGCCCAGAATAATATTCTTTATGGATATTAAGAATTGTTAAAATTTATCGATGGTAACGCTAGAGGCAGAGCAGAACTGATCAACTGTCGGACAGAATGCCAGTGAGAGAGAAATTTTGACGGAGTAACAGCGAATACAGAAGCTACTGCAACAACCTGG
Source organism: Schistocerca piceifrons (assembly GCF_021461385.2). Lineage (NCBI taxonomy): Eukaryota > Metazoa > Arthropoda > Insecta > Orthoptera > Acrididae > Schistocerca > Schistocerca piceifrons. The sequence continues at coordinate 284,035,244 of NC_060143.1, forward strand.
ACAGGCTGAGCGCTCAAACAAGCAGTGTAACAAAATGACGACAGAAGGGCATCGTCACAATGGTGACTGCAGAAAACGTCGCAAGAAAGCTCAGATCGAATGAAAGAGTAACTATTCGGTTAGCGACACATCAGAGAAGATCGCCATAAAGGGACAGTACCGACATCCTGAAGCGACCAAGAGTGCTTATTGATATCCATGGCACATTCCATCATCACCAAAGAAGCATAAAATCATTGGCATTGCCAAAGAAGCACATTTACCCGATTTCCACAGCTTGGCTCCCAGCTGCTGTTCATTGTTGCAGCTGAACAATACCAAAGTACGAACTATGATGCTCCATCCACGGTCTTCTTAGATCGCTACAATCTAAGTTGTCACCACCAACTATATGTGATGGACTCTCAGACCAAAAGCTGCAGGGGCTTCATTCTCACCTTCACTGATAGCAGGATTTGGACACCTTCCAACACCAAGCGTCTGCAAGCCTCACTGAAGAGCTGTTCAACACCATCGCAACTTTTGAGTAAAACAATTGCTACAACCAGATGCACATATATATTGTGAGCCCAGCACTGCTGGCTGGACTCTCACAGAGAGGCAGTGATAGTTCTCCATGACTATAGCCACCTCATGAAAAGATGTTCGCTGCATTCCAAGGGTACATCAATGAGAGCACCCTGGTAACGTGCTGACTGTACTACTGGCTGCTGAGGCAGGGCTGGAAATATCATCCTCGCTGGGCCTAGCTGGCCGTGAATTCGTAAGATGGAGAGTGTGTCTCTCACCTGCTATGGAAGTGGAGACTGGAAGCCACGCTGATGTCAGTGCATAACGGTGCAGCCTGCAGCCGCCTGCTTCACTGCAAGCAGCGACGAAGGAAGACAATTATGTCCCTTTGATCAATAAATGTATATTTTTATAAAAATGTCACATGAATGCCTTCTGGCGTTTGACAATTCTCCACCACATAATTCCCCATAATACTATCCTCATGACTGTGAAGACCCTGCATAGTTCAGATAGGAAGGTTACTGTTTGGATTTTGTGTTGTGTAATACTTTTATTTTATCTTCTTATTGTATGTAAGCTTCCTGACACTCTTTGTTATGTTACATACCTGTATCGCATTTCTTTCTCTTGTTCCTTCTTTCTGTTTGAATTGTACTAGGTTCGCACACATGAACTCCCTGCCTCTGCTCTTGGACAGTATTCTGCAATAATATTTATTTCCTATTTTTAAGTGTATATAGCTCCGTATTATAGCAGTATGTATCTCCATATCTATTTATTTATTTTCATGTCAAGTTTCATAGGACCAAATGAAGGAGGAAAATCTCCGAGGTAATGGAACGCGTCAGTACATGAGGAAACTATTCAGTTTAGATTTGAAAGCGTGTAGATTACTGCTAAGATTTTTGAATTCGAGTGGTAGATTGTTGAAAATGGATGCAGCAGTATACTGCACACCTTTACGCCCAAGAATTAAGGAAGTCCGACCAAAACGCATTTTTGATTTCTGCTTAATATTAACTGAGTGAAAGCTGCTTATTCTTGGAAATAAGCTAATATTGTTAACAAAAAATCCAGACCCATTGTGGGGCGGTGGGTGGAATAATTGTCAATGTTCCTATTATTTATTTAATACTGTTGTTTGCCAATCTCAACACTGGCTCTCTAACTACAATATTGGCAACCAGAAAGTGATTAGCAAAACGTGAAGCCTGTAATTAGAATTCCTGGTGCCCACTTCATCTGAGAAATACATTTATAGCTACAGCTTATAGCTCTGAGGAATTAGGAGATTGTCTGGATTCATAATAAAAAAACCATTCTCTCTAAAATGTTCACTATATTCTGAGTCACAGGCCAAAAAGAATCCACACAATCCAACTACCAGAGCAGGTCAGAGTCTAATGCGCGCTACTACGTTCAATGCAACTGTTCAAATTAAATGTTTAAGTGAATGCTCGCCATAATTTGATGATAATGTTTATCAAACGCCACGCTAATAATGGTAGAATGTCTGTCGTGCGGCGCAGTGGTTAGCACACTGGACTCGCATTCGGGAGGACGACGGTTCAATCCCGTCTCCGGCCATCCTGATTTAGGTTTTCCGTGATTTCCCTAAATCGCTTCGCCGGCCACGGTGGTCTCGCGGTTCTAGGCGCGCAGTCCGGAACCGTGCGACTGCTACGGTCGCAGGTTCGAATCCTGCCTCGGGCATGGATGTGTGTGATGTCCTTAGGTTAGTTAGGTTTAAGTAGTTATAAGTTCTAGGGGACTGATGACCACAGCAGTTGAGTCCCATAGAGCTCAGAGCCATTTGAACCAACCTAAATCGCTTCAGGCAAATGCCGGGATGGTTCCTTTGAAAGGGCACGGCCGATTTCCTTCCCCATCCTTCCCTCACCCGAGTTTGCACTCCGTCTCTAATGACCTCGTTGGCGACGGGACGTTAAACACTAATCTCCTCCTCCTCCTCTGTCCTGCGGCGGCACGTGAAACTACGACATACGCAAATTATAGACAGATCATTGACGTCATCCCAAAATTAACACTTCACTCGAAAACGATTTCATGGTTACGCGTATCCTGAGTAATTTATTACTGCATCCGAGGCTGTTTATATCAACGATACCGACGCGACGCGACTCCCGGCACAGGTGGTGTGCTAATCAGCGTCTGGAGAGAACTGGGGCCTTTTTCCCTTCGCACAGCGTTCATACATATAAAGCCACGGTGCAGACGGCTAAGGGAACGCCTGATCAAATCTGCTCTCCCGGCTAGCCGCTGGGCTAGTAATGCACCACTTAAAGTTATCGAATAAATCATTGCTTCCTTTGCTGATGGCCGATGAAGTTCTTAATTTAAATGTGCAATCAGCACACAGGTAAGTCATCATAATAAAAGTCTGACGTGGCTAAGTCAAATAATTTGGGCGAGATAATTAATTTAATTACACTACACGCAGTAGACGAGCTCTGAACTTGCCCTTTGGAGATACGCTATCATTATAGTTTTATAGTTATTCAGTTGAAACGTCTCACATCTTTATGATTATAGCGGATCTCCCTTATACTTAAATTCAAGCATCCTAGCTTAATTTATTCGCCTACTTAATGTATCTTGCTTCCTCCACTTTTAAGATAAAAACCAGAAAATCATGAATTTCAACTAAAGTTTTAACTTGTGAGATCCAGAATACTGTTTCTACTAAATTATTATGCAAAAGAAATCTAAATATAAATGTTTAAGTTTCTAGCTCTTTTCTGTTGCGCCAATGATATTTGCAGAAAAATGTTCAAATTTCGAAAATGGTTAAAGTTATTGAACTGATATTCAACACATATTGATTTAGTATTACTCCTGACATGCTAGAAACGTTTCAGGTTATTTATTTGATTTTTAAAGTATTGCACAACATTTATGATGACAGAGCTAGTTACAGCGGACTGGCTGGCACACAATGGAAAGACTGATGTGAATTTTATAAGGCGTGAGTATGCTGCTTCCCTACACCGTGAACAGGGGTCGACCAGAGATTTGTGAAATTAGACCACTTATTGCCCGAACGGCCCGTTTCTGAGCCAAAAATATCCTTATAGAAAGGGAAGAGTTACCCAGAAATATAATTCCATACGACATAATCGAATGGAAATAAGAAAAGTAGACTAATTTTCGTGTCAAACCATTACCCACTTCAGATATTATTAGAAATTTCTGGTACTTCCTCCAAAGTGAATCAAGAACGCTCTCTAGCTTGAGCTGAAATGCTCTCAAGTCATAGTTAGGGGACCTATAAACAACAAAAATTAGAGGTTTAGTTTCACTAAATTCAACTGCCCCTGCACAACATTCAAATATCTGTTCAGTGCAGTGCCGTGATACGTCTATGGACTGAAACAGAATACTGTTTTTTACGTACATAGCCACTCCCCCACCCCACAAGGAACTCCTTGAAAAACAGCCAGCTAATCTGTATCCTGGTAAAGGAAGACTCTGAACTGTCAAATTATTTAAGTGGTGCTCTGACGTATCAATAATTTCGGAGTCAACATCTATAAGCAGTTCACTAACTTTATGTCTAATACTTCTCATATTTTGATGAAATATGCTAATTTTTCTCTACTTGGAAACATGACATCCTCTGAAGGTGAGCGATTAGTTAGAGGGACTTCCTTTAAGCAGGTTTACCTATCAGCTGGCTTTTTTAGTGATGGGTTTGTGGCTAAATTTGACGCCACCTACTGCTTGTAATCGTTACTGATGCTACGAGTCACTTGTGATCCCATCGTTAGTGTGTACATATGGGGCAAGGCGGACCGGTCACCGGCACTTTGTTCCAGAGTCGTGTTTACAGTTTATAAGCCTGATCTCTGAAGGGTTATTTTCCGTTGATTTTATGTCATCTTCTATGGTCTTGCTCACTTTCCGCCACTGGGTATACCTGAATGCTTTTGGTAGTGATTACAGTGTTTTATATTTGATTTCCAGACATTTTCTTGTTATGTATTTACGTTCTTCGTTTCCAGTTTTGAGTTCAGTAGTTGAGTATACGACCTTGCCCGCTTAGTTATTATATCCATTGTCTATTGTCCTTCCCGATAACCTGATGATGCCCTTCCTGGCTGAAACGTCTCGTTATTGAACCAACAAAACAAAATCTGCAAATCTGGGACTGTTTTTTAACATTAAATTTGAAAACTTATGACTCCTTTTCTGTCGCAGTAAAGCAACACCTTAGTGAGCATGGAAAAAGTGCCATAGAATTAATATTGTAGAATGGCCTATAGTAAGCCACCTAAATGACTGAGCGATGTTAGTCAAGACATAGGTAAGGAAAACACAGCAAAATTAATTCATTACTCAGAATAGACCAAACAAATAGATAATCGTAAATATGAACATACACTACTGGCCATTAAAGTTGCTACACCACGAAGATGACGTGCTACAGACGCGAAATTGAACCGACAGGAAGAAGATGCTGTGATATGCAAATGATTAGCTTTTCAGAGCATTCACACAAGGTTGGCGCCGGTGGCGACACCTACAACGTGCTGACATGAGGAAACTTTCCAACCGATTTCTCCTACACAAACAGCAGTTGACCGGCGTTGCGTGGTGAAACGTTGTTGTGATGCCTCGTGTAAGGAGGAGAAATGCGTACCATCTCGTTTCCGACTTTGATGAGGGTCGGATTGTAGACTATCGCGATTGCAGTTTATCGTATCGCGACATTGCTGCTCGCGTTGGTCGAGATCCATTGACTCTTAGCAGAATATGGAATCGGTGGGTTCAGGAGTGTTATACGGAACGCCGTGCTGATCCCAACGGCCTGGTATCACTAGCAGTCGAGATGACAGGCATCTTATCCGCATGGATGTAACGGATCGTGCAGCCACGTCTCGATCCCTGAGTCAACAATGGGGACGTTTGCAAGACAACAACCATCTGCAGGAACAGTTCGACAACGTTTGCGGCAACATGGACTATCAGCTCGGAGACCATGACACAGACACGAGCGTCTGCGATGGTGTACTCAACGACGAACCTCGGTGCATGAATGGCAAAAAGTCATTTTTTCGAATGAATCCAGGTTCTGTTTACAGCATCATGATGGTCGCATCCGTGTTTGACGACATCGCGGTGAACGCACATTGGAAGCGTGTATTCGTTATCGCCATACTGGCTTATCACCCGGCGTGATGGTATGGGATGCTATTGGTTACTCGCCTCTGTCATCTCTTGTTCGCATTGACGGCACTTTGAACAGTGGGAGTTGCATTTCAGATGTTTTACGACCCGTGGCTCTACCCTTCATTCGATCCTTGCGAAACCGTAAATTTCAGCAGGATAATGCACGACTGCTTGTTGCAGGTCCTGTACGGGCCTTTCAGGATACAGAAAATGTTCGACTGCTGCCCTGACCAGCACATTCTCCAGATCTCTCACCAACTGAAAACGTCTGGTCAATGATGGCCGAGCAACTGGCTCGTCACAATACGCCAGTCACTACTCTTGATGAACGGTGGCATCGTATGAAACTGCATGGGCAGCTGTACCTGAACACGGCATCCAAGCTCTGTTTGAGTCAATGCCCAGGCGTATCGAGGCCGTTATTACGGCCAGAGGTGGTTGTTCGGGGTACTGATTTCTCAGGATCTATGCACCCAAAGTGTGTGAAAATGTAATCACATGTCAGTTCCAGTATAATATATTTGTCCAATGAATACCCCTTTATCATCTGCATTTATTCTTAGTGTAGCTATTTTAATGGCTAGTAGTGTATTTGTGACAGTATATTTTAGTAACCAAGAAAGGGGGTTTGAATCAGGTAAGTAAGTAAGTGACAAATAAACGTCTAGCCTCCTAATCTCACTGACAGACTGAGGAGCTGAAATGTGCTGGGTGGTGGCCTGAGGCGCGGCAGGCTGGGAGGCGGGCCGTGTTGGCGGCAGGTGCGGCCGCGAGCCGCCCCTAATACCGTTTTAGTGCGCCGCCCTGCGGCCGCCCACACCTGGGACTGCGCGGCTTTACTGCCACGCGGGCCAGCCTCGAGTCCTTGCGGCGCGAGCCGACCGCTGGCTGTCGGCTGCCCGAGCCAGGCTGCGCCTTGTGCTCTGCTCCCAGCGTAGACTTGCTCTGGTACCTACAACTTATTCATTTAAGGGACCCTGAAAGAAGACCAGCTGGCGCCAAGCTGTCAGCGTAATGAGACCCAAGCGCTGAGACACCGTTCGATACCGATGATGAGGCAGAATATTCCGAATGGTCGATGCATACTGAAAGGTCTTGTTTCATTTCTTAGGGCGAGCTCGCACGGAACGAATGAGCGTTCGTGTTCAAGAAGGTGGTCGCGTGTCGTGACGTCGCAGAGTGGAACTTCACGTTCCACATCATTCTGTAACGTGAAGCACTGAATGACATATGTAAGATTTTTGCTTCGTGGAGAGGACTGGCCAGTGGGTTGTCGGCGCTCTACGTATTCGCTTGGGAGACGCCAAGCGGCGGCGCGGTTCCTTCCGTCCCTTTACGACGGACCTGCACCCACCTGTGAACATTGTCTCAGCAGATTATCAGTAGGAAAGCCGAGTGAAACCTACTGTATTTCGACGTGAACCAGGCTGCAATTGAAGTCACTAATCTACGTTTCGGGAGAAATTTTTCACACAAATGAAAGGTTGGAAATTTTGTCCTCAATAAATATATTCTGAAACTTAGGTGAACAAGTATCACTGCCAAGCCCGCGCTAGTCTTAACACAGTCACTCATAATCCCTATCACTCACGTTAGCTACTTTATGGTGTTGCATTTCCCGAAAACGTAATAGCTAAACAAATACGGATTGTTTTTGATTGATAATGCTCGCAATATATTAAGTCTGTCGGTACCAAATGCAGTCACAGTTTTTAGCCACCGACCTGCTCAATACGCCACGCGGAATATATGTCTTTTCTCGTCACAAAATTCACTTAAAAATTCCAAAATTTCTACACACATATCGCAATAATTATGCCGTCACTTTCTAACACTTTTGATGAATGAAACACTGCTAGATCCGGCAACTTATCTTTCCCGTCGGAACTACTACTACACACGTCCGAACTGTTTCATGACTAGGCTTCCACTCATCTCTAGAATACTGTAGGTCTTCTCTACCAGTAGAGAAAGCGCGCGAGGAATATTGCTTTACCACTGTTCAGTCTACTCAACAGCCAATAGCAAAACAATATTCTCCCGCGCCAATCCGCGCTTTTCATCAATAACGAATCGCAAAACAGTAACCCTAACGACTGCACTTTTTACCGACGTAATTATTTAATATGCTGAAGTTTTGTTTATGAATAAAGTTTTTTACTATTGTTATTTATACCTGAATTAACTTTCCCTTTACCATGAACTTACTTTACAAATCTATTCTACAAAAATCCCCTTTGTCCATATCCATACTTCTTCGATATGTTCCTACACTAAAATAAATCCTTAAACAATTATCTTCATATTAACCTTAAACCACACACACGCATCATTCATACTGCTAAAACACATTTATAATATTTTACATACACAAAACGAAATAATAACACTTTATGAAAATACTAGAACAGTTTATGAAAAACACTCTATTACTTTGGTGCACTCTAGTGGGCACAATCGAAACTAAAATTACAGTCCCCTTATCCAATATTGTACTCTATCGGCTGATAAATAAACTACATGCGCGTCCAGTCTCGCATCACCATCTTTCACTATCCAGCTCTGAGGCACATCTCCCACTTAACCGCCTCCAAGGCAGGATCGCTATACGGCGCTACGCCTCAGCCATATTAGGTTTCGTTGCTTCCAGATGAAGCAAGTACTTTGTGGGCCTTGTATTCTAAGTTATATACTATGCATATATGTTTCTACACAGTAACAGCAGATTCTGACTCTCTCGAAAATGCATCGTTATTGGTACAATTTGACGTAGTAAATTATGTGAAACATCAGATTGGTGGTTCAAGGACTGTCGTATTTATTTTCGTATTGTAACTTGCATGTTACGAAAATCTGGCATTTCAAGGCAACAGCTCATTGGAGATACACCAAAATCACCTTGATCTTGCTACGATTTGTCATACTTGAAAGTCAGTTAATAAGGTATTTGTGATGAAAGCCATTAGGCGATCATGACATAAGAGACATGCCGGTATGACACACTTCTTAAGCGTTTGTAAAATCTAGAATTTCACTGTATTTTCGTTCAATAAATCATTTGGTTTCAAAAAATAGAAAAGTGTAATGTAATAGATAGAGCCACAGATTTACAAAGCCAAGAGTAGTTGATTTGCGTCCTGCTATACTCAGATACGTTTCTATATAACTTCACGTGTTGTAAAAGGTTATAGGGCCTACTAATTTAATAAAGTTATGTTTCGTAGTTTTCGATGTTATGTAAACGTTACAGCGCTATTTTTCAGGAGTGAGGTTGTTCAATTTTGTAGAAACGCTAGACAACATGTTCGAAATGATTCCAAGATTGCTTTTTACCTCACTGCCTGATACGACAGCAATACGGTATTTATTTTTTAATGCAAGAAACGTTCTGCATTATGTGACACGTGTCTGCTTTATGAATATTGATTATGACTGTGCGCACAATCATCAACGTAGGCACACACACACACACACACTACCTTTTCTCAAGTCTTGTATTTCACTGCATCTAAAAATTCTGCTACTGAGTAGAGCTGTGTTGTCTTCCGGTCAATAATCAACGCCTAGAATTGATAACTTTTATACCAGTTAAAATGTAGGTATGAGGCAAATGTAAAAACAAATCACTGACTTAAAACGAATTTTTACCACTTACTGACCGGACGATGCCCTAGAGGTGCGTTGAATATGTATCCATGAGGCACAAATGAAGATCAAATTCACCTCCTTAATATTATCGTGTTGACTGTCATTAGACAACGCTTCACTAATGCAGTTTAAAAGCAGTGGCTCGTTTAGTTTTACAGGTTATTATTCCTTGCTGTATGGGCTGTGATTTTTGATATTTTTTGTCTAAACCAGCAAGGCAAAACAGAGGCCACTACTTCGACCACATCAAGTAGATTTAGTGCACACGTACTCACACTGAGCCGTGAACACTTCCCAGTTTATCAATGGGGAATAGTTGGACATGATTACTACTGTTATCGGTGCGATGCGTGCAATGGTCGTACCAGGCGCGCGATAGGAAATCTTTATACTATCGTTAGTGGCGCGAGACCTGCACAACCTTATGTTGTTGTTGTTGTGGTCTTCAGTCCTGAGACTGGTTTGATGCAGCTCTCCATGCTACTCTATCCTGTGCAAGCTTTTTCATCTCCCAGTACCTACTGCAACCTACATCCTTCTGAATCTGCTTAGTGTATTCATCTCTTGGTCTCCCTCTACGATTTTTACCCTCCACACTGCCCTCCAATACTAAATTGGTGATCCCTTGATGCCTCAGAACATGTGCTACCAATCGATCCCTTCTTCTGGTCAAGTTGTGCCACAAACTTCTCTTCTCCCCAATCCTATTCAATACTTCCTCATTAGTTATGTGATCTACCCATCTAATCTTCAGCATTCTTCTGTAGCACCACATTTCGAAAGCTTCTATTCTCTTCTTGTCCAAACTATTTATCGTCCATGTTTCACTTCCATACATGGCTACACTCCATACGAATACTTTCAGAAATGACTTCCTGACACTTAAATCAATACTGGATGTTAACAAATTTCTCTTCTTCAGAAACGCTTTCCTTGCCATAGCCAGCCTACATTTTATATCCTCTCTACTTCGACCATCATCAGTTATTTTGCTCCCCAAATAGCAAAACTCCTTTACTACTTTAAGTGTCTCATTTCCTAATCTAATTCCCTCAGCATCACCCGACTTAATTAGACTACATTTCATTATCCTTGTTTTGCTTTTGTTGATGTTCAAGATATATCCTCCTTTCAAGACACTGTCCATTCCATTCAACTGCTCTTCCAAGTTCTTTGCTGTCTCTGACAGAATTACAATGTCATCGGCGAACCTCAAAGTTTTTATTTCTTCTCCATGAATTTTAATACCTACTCCGAATTTTTCTTTTGTTTCCTTTACTGCTTGCTCAATATACAGATTGAACAACATCGGGGAGAGGCTACAACCCTGTCTTACTCCCTTCCCAACCACTGCTTCCTTTTCATGTCCCTCGACTCTTATAACTGCCATCTGGTTTCTGTACAAATTGTAAATAGCCTTTCGCTCCCTGTATTTTACCCCTGCCACCTTTAGAATTTGAAAGAGAGTATTCCAGTCAACATTGTCAAAAGCTTTCTCTAAGTCTACAAATGCTAGAAACGTAGGTTTGCCTTTCCTTAGTCTTTCTTCTAATATAAGTCGTAAGGTCAGTATTGCCTCACGTGTTCCAGTGTTTCTACGGAATCCAAACTGATCTTCCCCGAGGTTGGCTTCTACTAGTTTTTCCATTCGTCTGTAAAGAATTCGTGTTAGTATTTTGCAGCTGTGACTTATTAAGCTAATAGTTCGGTAATTTTCACATCTGTCAACACCTGCTTTCTTTGGGATTGGAATTATTATATTCTTCTTGAAGTCTGAGGGTATTTCGCCTGTTTCATACATCTTGCTCACCAGATGGTAGAGTTTTGTCAGGACTGGCTCTCCCACGGCCGTCAGTAGTTCCAATGGAATATTGTCTACTCCGGGGGCCTTGTTTCGACTCAGGTCTTTCAGTGCTCTGTCAAACTCTTCACGCAGTATCATATCTCCCATTTCATCTTCATCTACATCCTCTTCCATTTCCATAATATTGTCCTCAAGTACATCGCCCTTGTATAGACCCTCTATATACTCCTTCCATCTTTCTGCTTTCCCTTCTTTGCTTAGAACTGGGTTTCCATCTGAGCTCTTGATATTCATACAAGTCGTTCTCTTATCTCCAAAGGTCTCTTTAATTTTCCTGTAGGCGGTATCTATCTTACCCCTAGTGAGATAGGCCTCTACATCGTTACATTTGTCCTCTAGCCATCCCTGCTTAGCCATTTTGCACTTCCTGTCGATCTCATTTTTGAGACGTTTGTATTCCTTTTTGCCTGTTTCACTTACTGCATTTTTATATTTTCTCCTTTCATCAATTAAATTCAGTATTTCTTCTGTTACCCAAGGATTTCTACTAGCCCTCGTCTTTTTACCTACTTGATCCTCTGCTGCCTTCACTACTTCATCCCTCAAAGCTACCCATTCTTCTTCTACTGTATTTATTTCCCCCATTCCTGTCAATTGCTCCCCTATGCTCTCCCTGAATCTCTGTACAACCTCTGGTTCTTTTAGTTTATCCAGGTCCCATCTCCTTAAATTCCCACCTTTTTGCAGTTTCTTCAGTTTTAATCTACAGGTCATAACCAATAGATTGTGGTCAGAGTCCACATCTGCCCCTGGAAATGTCTTACAATTTAAAACCTGGTTCCTAAATCTCTGTCTTACCATTATATAATCTATCTGATACCTTTTAGTATCTCCAGGGTTCTTCCATGTATACAACCTTCTTTCATGATTCTTAAACCAAGTGTTAGTTATGATTATGTTGTGCTCTGTGCAAAATTCGACCAGGCGGCTTCCTCTTTCATTTCTGTCCCCCAATCCATATTCACCTACTATGTTTCCTTCTCTCCCATTTCCTACACTCGAATTCCAGTCACCTATGACTATTAAATTTTCGTCTCCCTTCACAATCTGAATAATTTCTTTTATTTCATTATATATTTCTTCAATTTCTTCGTCATCTGCAGAGCTAGTTGGCATATAAACTTGTACTACTGTAGTAGGCGTGGGCTTCGTATCTATCTTGGCCACAATAATGCGTTCACTATGCTGTTTGTAGTAGCTTACCCGCATTCCTATTTTCCTATTCATTATTAAACCTACTCCTGCATTACCCCTATTTGATTTTGTGTTTATAACCCTGTAGTCACCTGACCAGAAGTCTTGTTCCTCCTGCCACCGAACTTCACTAATTCCCACTATATCTAACTTCAACCTATCTATTTCCCTTTTTAAATTTTCTAACCTACCTGCCCGACCTTATAGCAACCGTTATAGTTCCGCATTATTCTAGGGGTGAGTTCACGTAAGGAAAGAGAGAGAATGTAAGATTAACGCACTCATTTATTAAACAGTTGAGAATCGAACAATAAAATAACGAAATGGGGGTAGTGGGAAGAAAGATTCGAGTTCAGCAGCCTGCCCTAACGTACGTTCATAACACGCCATGATAGCAGGAGGAAAGGAATTTTAGTAACGATCGCCGTATTATGAAACAGAATCCCATTTAGTAAAGGAAGGGGTTGCAGGCGTGCAACGACCACCACCAGGAATTAGCCAAGACTAAGAAGATGCTACTGTGCGTGAATCGCTCGGTAGCCTCCCGTATTAAAGCAGTAAAAGCCCCAAGATGCGAAACTATTCACAATGACCTATCAGGTCCCCTCTGGGCCGCAAGGCGCGAATCTACAGTGCGAATCTACAGCGCTCATGCTTACCGAACTTCATCTCCTGGAAGCGACACCTCCGGCCTCAGGCACGGTCACACTAGAACTGACTACTGCCCCTTTCTCCACTATCCATCCGCGGAGGGCGGTTGGCCAGACATGAAAATAACAGGAGTGGAAGCTCTAGAGGTAATGCGTTCAGAAAAAAAAGCAGCTGTGGTGCGGATCGGAGAGGCAAGCGTCATTTATATTACCTAGTTTCCAGAAAGTGGTTGTTGCAGCGAAACGATCATCACAAACGAGGCTCCATCCCTTTTTTATGTTACCGACACGACAAAGACGAGGCCTGCTGAAAAAAATCCAGAAAGTTCGTAATTTCGCGCCAATGATGCGTTGGGGCCAAATGTGTTTGGCATTCCTGCACACACCTCCGTGTAATGAGCAACTGTCGCAAGATTCGTTATTGTATGTCTGTTAGTGATTGTTAAGTGCGGGTATTGAGTAGATCGTTCTGTCGAACAGTTTACGAATATCGCGACGCCAGAGTTAGAGATGCAAGGCGTCTACAAGTTTTGCGCCAAACCCCAGAGAATCTTTACAGAGGCACACCCAATGATGCAGGAAGCCTACAGTGATGAGCGCTTAAGCCGTACTCGGCGTTACGACTGGTTCACACTGTTTAATGATGAGCGTATGGAAGTTAAAGATGACCCTCGTTTAAAACGCCCTCGGACGTCTACCGACGACGCTCATGTCAGGAACGTTAACGAAATAGTGCGTGACAATCGAAAACTGACTGTCCGAGAGATTGAAGAAGTAGTATCATTTCCGTTGGATCGTGTCATGAAATCCTGTCACAGCATCTAGGATTGCATCGTATTGCCGCCAAATTCGTCAACAACTGAAAGACCTTAGCCTCGAAATCTGTGAGGAACAATAGGATTGCGCAAATGAGAACGAGGTGGTCCTTTAGAGAATCATAACTGCTGATGAGTCGTGGGGCTACGGTTACGATGTTGAGACCAAGGTTCAATCTTCACAATGGTTCTGGAGAGTTTTCTCCAAGACCAAGGAAAGTTCGTCAGGTCAGGTCAAATGCAAGGACTTTAGCTTTTAGGGATTAGTTCATCATGAATTCGTGCCACAGGGACAAATTGTTGATCTATGTCACTATAGGGACGCTTGCGATAAAATTTTCAAAATGGCTCAAATGGCTCTGAGCACTATGGGACTTAACATCTGAGGTCATCAGTGCCCTAGACTTACAACTGCTTAGAACTAACTAACCTAAGGACATCACACACATTCATGCCCGAGGCAGGGTTCGAACCTGCGACCGTAGCAGCAGAGCAGTTCCGGACTCAAGCGCCTAGAACCGCTGGGCCACAACTGCCGGCTGCGAGAAAATGTGAGGTGGAAACGGCCTGATATGCGGCGAGACAATTCTTGACTTTTGCATTACGATAACGCTCCCGCATATTCATCCCTACTGGTGCGTGATTATTAAACAAAAAACGAAATGACTGTGCTGCCTCATCTTCTGTACTCTCGAGATCTGGCCCCTGCGGCCCTCCTCATTTCCAAAGTTGAAAACACCGTTGAAAAGACGAAGATTTGCAACGACAGACAGGATAAAAGAAAACTCGCAGACGGTGTTTGGAGAGATCCAGCAAGAGGCGTACCAAGACTGCACCTGAAAGTGGAAAACGTCGTTGAGATCGGTGTATCAATTGTGGAGGAGAGAATTTCGAACAAGTAAAAGACAAGCATAGAAATATCTTGTGCAAAAAGTTCCGAAAATTTTTGAACAGACCTCGTAAACCGAAATAATGCTCAGTAGGCTCTGCTATGTTTATTAATATTGTCATAAAAGACATTGAAAGGAAAGGTACGGAAAAATTTAGGTTTGTAAATAAATTTTCACGAATGTTTTGTTAGGTGTAAGCCACAAGTTGATATACATAATTAGCTAGCTTTATTATTTCATAGCTGACAGTTAACACACACTGCGGTCATTGAATGATTGGTGCTGCTAATTAGCGTAGCATGTTAATATAGCTCCAGTATTAATAAAGTAACTGGAAAATTACAACAGCAAATGTGAAATGACGCAAAAGTTTAAACTTAAATTTTAAAATTAAAACATTCTCAAAAGTCTTGGAATTCCCGGGACTGATATCTTCCCAGTATCGATATCGATAATAGGCAAAAATCATGTACATTCTCGACTACCGGGATGAATGAACTATCTTCACATATACTCTTGGCCATCCGGAGCTCCCATTTCCGTCAATTTCATTTCTGATCACGCGCTGCATATGACACAAATATGGGTGACATCGGTGATGACGAGTAGGTGCAGTAATGAATCATTAGAGCCGAAAATGTTGACTACTGTAAATCAACTAGATTTGATCAAGGCATTTGTGAATAGAAGATTTTTTCCAAAAATGATCGTGTGCTCCAATTTGACGATGTCAAATTTGAGGGATTTTCTCAAACTGGGCAGAATTATTTCATTAGAGAATTATTTATTTATTTGCTTCAATCAGCACAGTATCTGTATAACAGTTTGTGAGCAGTATTATTACTACAAGAACACTACTAATGCAGTTACTACCGTGACTGTGCTAACAACATGAATTTCTTTTTAACTCTTTGTTAATATAAATACAACTTATGAAATAAAATAGAAAGATTGGAAAGTTTAAGTAAATAATGATTGTATTCACAATAGTAAAGTAAGGTGTGAGGGAGGTTAGAGAAGAGAAAATTTGTCCCAGAAAATGATAACTGTTTCAGCGGCGATGTCTCGGGAAACTACGAGCCTTTAAAAGTAATTGATTTTGTGACTGAATTCTTTTGCTTTACGTAATAGTTTTCCTTCATTAATTGTGTTATGTGTACTACTCAAACGTCAATTGCATGGTTTTTATATTATTTCATTTGTTCTGTTGTTAGGTTATGTTACATCACGTTGGTCCTTTGACCTTGTAAGGATAATTAAATTAATATTTGAATATTACGTTCACTTTCTGTTTCTGTTCTTCCATCTGATTCAGTGGCAGTGACAGTGTTTGTTTCTGCTTAGTGCCACGTGTTTGTTCTCATGCTTGTGTTGAGTTTTCAAGTGTTCTTATGTATGATGTATTTTGCCTGTAAGCTTCGTGAAGGTTTTGCGATACGCCATATACGGTCTGTTCAGGATGTGCCATTTGTTCTGATTTCGTATTGTGTTTCTTAGGTCTTGTAATTCTATATTCGATCTTATGTGTATTAATCTGCTGCAATGGAGAGCAACAAGTTCAGCAGTGCCATGTTTACCACATTCACAAGTGTTAGTAGCCTTTAGAGCTACACGATGGCGATGGGCAGCAGATGGGCCATGTCCTGTCAGGAAATGGGTCAATCCTCTTGTGAGATCAATATATTTTAGTCTTATGCGTTCTCTTGTATTAGGGTCAAAACAGCAGACACGTCGTCCGTGTCTGTCCGGTCCCATTCCTCACACCATGTCCCAGTCCGCCATATGTTAAGCTGTCTTCAGTCTGTTATATTGTTTCCTGTTATATCTAGCGTTTTGTCTGGTCTATCTTTCTTGAACCAGCATGTCACTGCTCGGTGGCGAATAGTGATGTCAACGGGCACACACACCCATGGTCACGTGCTGTGTCTGTATATTTGAAGAGCTCCGGATATTCTGATGAGCCGCTCCTTTGTCCGCATCTTACAATGTTTCTTATGTGGTCAGTCTGTGGCGGTGTGCCCAAGTTCTCGAGCAAACGAAACTGTTGACTCAAAGAGTGACAGGTGATAGATCCGCATAGTTCGTAGTGGAAGTCTGAATTTGGTAGTGTTAAGCGTAGCTAATTTATGCATTATTTCGTCGCTTTGTCGGTGATTAGTCTGCTTGTTACATTGAAGTTTATTCCAGATGTATTCCAAGAAATCTAGCTACTTCCTTGTTCTTAATTGAGATATTTGTTGTGTACATAGTTCTGCGTAGTCAGCGCGTACACAACTTTCCCACTAGAGCATGCCCCGCTATGCATAACAGCGCATTCGCAGCGTTCGTCCATCTCCGCACTACGAGATGGCGGTGCCATAGAGACGGACCAAATTCTGCTTCTGCCGATCCGCGTATTAATATGTAACACAGCCAGTGAGATTTCTGCTAAAGTAGAGCCTTTTCTCCTCGCGGATCACACTCGCGCAGTGATACATGAACGCGCGAGGTATTATAATGAGTGTACAGACCTCCGGTTAGTCAGTCTGCCTTTGTCTGCACCAGTCTGTACCAGTCGGCATTAGTCTGTACCAGTCTATAGTCAAGTTTCAGTCTGCGCCTAATAAGATTACCATATTCCTGTACATAGCCATGATGATAAATGCATAGACCCTTTTGTCAAGTATCAGAGATGTATGTGAGAATAAGATTAAAATACCAATAGCAAAGGAACTTCAGATTGTCCATTGTAGATAGCATCCAGAACCAAGTTAAATAATTTTTATTCTTGTTATTATTTTAATAAATGTGTGTGAAAATTAATCAAGTTCTGTTTAAAGTTGGTTACCGTCAATCTGATACTCTAAGCGTGCAAGTGGCATTTCTATAGTGTGACCTAACGGCAGAAGATAAACACGCCACGATAAGACCACAAGACATATTGCTGACACTCGCTTACTTCGTTAGAGCGACAAGTCAAACAATCTGATGCTGTGCGTACTGAAGGTCTTACAGTACGCACACCACAATAGTGTTTACTTTTATTATAAGCTTCCTTTTACGAGTCCCCTTTAATAACAGGTACAATGTCTTGGTAGCCGCTATAGACAATTTATTAGTGGCACAACAGTTGTCAATACTTTCAGTGAATGGTGTTGCCTTTGTTTCTAATGCTGGTCTTGAATGTGCTGACACTACAACCATCAGGCAGTCAGTGTATGCCACCACCCCTTATGCACATTTATCCTGATTTTATTCAATAGAGTTTCGATGCCAATGTCCCAGAATATTGGCCCCCAAATGGACCCTTCGGTGAGTACACGTACTGCGTAAGATCGGTCAAAATGCCTAGAGCTGCCAACAGCGTGGATCGCACACATACTATGTACTATTGGCCTCCCTACAGGTGAGCAGGAACGCTGTGCCCCTGGGTGTGGGGCTTCCTCGGGCGGCGCCTGCCTGGTTTAGCGGACCGCCCACGCTTCGCACCTGGGCCCGCCCTCATCAGCGTCGGCGTCCCGCGGGAAGTCTGCTGCGCCCCTGATTGCCGCACAGCCTTTTGTTCCGTTCGGACGCGCCTTCAGCGTCACATGAATAAAAGAAGGCGACGCGGCGAGGCGATACGCCTGGAGCACGCGTAATCAGCGGACGGCCAGCCCACTGCCCACTGCCACTGGCGAGCTTTCCCGCGGGATGGTCGCTTCAGAGCAACAGCCTACAGGTACATCAGCACTCGACGATGAGCTGGACAGTACACGGAGGCAAGTACCGTTACTTATTGGGAACTTAATTAGAGGGAAAGTTAATGTATACATTACTGTAGAGGGATGTTGCGAAATATATTGGACGATAAGGTAAGAATGTTATAAGAGTCGAGAGACACGAAAGGGAATCAGTGGTTGGAAAGGGAGTTAGACATGGTTGTAGCCTCTCCCAGATGTTACTCAATCTGTATCTTGAGCAAGCAGTGAAGTAAACAAAAGAAAAATTCGGAGTAGGAATTAAAATCCATGGAGAAGAAATAAAACTTTGAGGTTCGCCGATGACATTGTAATTCTGTCAGATACAGCAAATGACTTGGAAGAGCAGTTGAACGGAACGGATAGTGTCTCGAAGGGAGGATATAAGATGAACATCAACAAAAGCAAAACGAGGATAATGGAATGTACTCGAATTAAGTCAGGTGATGCTGAGGGAATTAGATTAGGAAATGAGACACTTAAAGTAGTAAAGCAGTTTTGCTATTTGGGGAGCAAAATAACTGATGATGGTCGAAGTAGAGAGGATATAAAATGTAGACTGGCAATGGCAAGGAAAGACTTTCTGAAGAAGAGAAATTTGTTAACATCGAGTATAGATTTAAGTGTCAGAAAGTCGTTTCTAAAAGTATTTGTATGGTGTGTAGCCATGTATGGAAGTGAAACACGGACGATAAATAGTTTGGACAAGAAGAGAATAGAAGCTTTCGAAATGTGGTGCTACAGAAGAATGCTGAAGATTCGATGGGTAGATCACGTAACTAATGAGGAGGTACTGAATAGGATTGGGGAGAAGTTTGTGGCACAACTTGACTAGAACAAGGGATCGGTTGGTAGGACATGCTCTGCGGTATCAAGGGATCACCAATTTAGTATTGGAGGGCAGCGTGTAGGGTAAGAATCGTAGAGGGAGACCAAGAGATGAATACACTAAGCACATTCAGAAGAATGTAGGTACAGTAGGTACTGGGAAATGAAGAAGCTTGCACAGGATAGAGTAGCGTGGAGAGCTGCATCAAACCAGTCTCAGGACTGAAGACCACAACAACAACAACAAGGTAAGAAACAAGGTTCTCCACAGAATCGGTAAGGAGAGGAACATGAGCAAAATACTGATAAAAGTAGGGACAGGAAGATAAGACATGTGTTTCGATTATGACAAGTAGGAGAGTTGTAGAGGGTAAAATCTGTACGGAAATATAAAGATAAGAGTATACCCAACAATTAAGTAGTTACTCTGAGGTGAAGAGGTTGACAAGAAAATTAGTGGCTGATCGCATCAAACCATTCAGAAGACTGCAGAGCTGAAGTAGGTACTCCGTCTCAGCCCTAAATACTCACCCTTAGCATTGGTCTGTCCCTTAAAGTGCTATAAGTTGCTGACTGCTGAGTTATATTTACAGAAAAGAAGTGTGTCCGTCACAGATTCTTGTATACATGTCACAAAAAGACTCGCATCCTCGTACTGTAAATAGGAATTTCTCTTTGGAAATTTGTTGTAAGTTCCTATGTGACCAAACTATTGAGGTGATCTGTCCCTAGGATTACACTCTACTTAATCTAACTTAAAAACTAACTTACGCTATGGTAAGAACAACACAAACACCCATGCCTGGGGTGGTGGGGGGGGGGGGGGGGGGGGGGGCTGCCGTGCGATCCGTGGCTAGGCACACCATATCGCGCGGATGTAAATGGGCGAACACTTCTTAACCAATAATTTAATTTAACCGTAAATTATTTATTCAGTGTAAATTGAAGCAATAGCAGCTCTCGGTCGCAAGAAAGAAGTCTTTTGATCTAGGTTTCGGCACTGTTATGAATGCCTTCACCACAAGTAAAACACTCAAACTGGCATATCATGTATGAAACTAAATCTCAAGCGATAAAGCTTTAGTCACAAAAATTTTTGAAACAGACTACATATAAGTCATGCCTTTATGACCTACTCACAGGTGTCGAGCTACGGTAGCATCAGCTGAGGCGCCTGACCACGCAGCCATGTTCAAAACTTTTATTTCATTGATGACGATTATCTCCCATACTGTCCGTCGTAACTTGGATTAGAATAACCTTTTGTTTTGTCTTATTCACTACTCTAGAGTTAGGCCTGTGTAGCCATTTTCAAGTGCACGGGGTAAGGCGTCAGGTGGACTAACGGTGATGAACCAAAACGTTATGACCATCTAATTAACAGCATAGTGGTCCATCTTTCGAACGCAATACAGCAGCTATTGTCCACGCCATAGATTCAACAAGTCTGCAGTCGGCCTCAAGTGACGGCTGTATAAATTTCCAAAACAGTGATTCTTGAAAAGAGCGTCGTCTTCCTTCCAGGGATTCCCATTTGAATTCACAAAGCATCTCCGTAAAACTTGCGTGTTGATTGAAACTGCCTCTGAATTGCTCCGATGTCTGCCTTTAATCCGACCTGATGGAGATCCCCAGCACCCGAAGAATACTCAATGAAGGGTCACACTAGCACTCTCTAAGCCGTCTCCTTTATGGGTTAGGTGTACTTTCTCAAAGTTCTCCCAACAAAACGAAGTCGAGCGTTCACCATTTCTACCTGAAGTACTCATTCCATTTCATACCGCTTTGCAGCGTTACGACTAGGTGTTTAACTGTTGTGGCTATGTCAGTGGTACATTACTAATGCTGATTCGGAAGTTACAGGATTGTTTCTTCTATTCACCCGCATTACGTTGCGTTCGTCTACATTTAGAGCAAGCTGTGATTCATCACGCACACCAGAAATTCTCTCAGGTCATCCCGTATCGTCCTACAGCTACTCAGCTTCTGCATCTTCCCGTACACCACAGCGTCATCACCAAACAGCCGCTGATTGTTGCTCCCCGTGCCCCACACATCTTTTGTGTACAAAGAGAGTAAGAGTGGTCTTGTCACACTTCTCTGGGACAAGTCTGACGATGCCCTTGTCTCTGATGAACGGTACTGCGTTACCTTTCTTAACTCTTCGAGCCATTCACATATCTGGAAAACTTATCGGTACGCTAATACGTTCGTCTACAGTCTGCAGTGGGGAATCTTGTAATAGGCTTTCCGGAAATCTACGAAAATGAAATATTCGTGTTGCCCTTCATCCGTGGTTTGCACACTGTAATGTAAGAAAAGGGCAAGTGTGTGTCACTTGAGCATAAGGTGCGCTCAACGACGAGGTTTTGACCGCCATAGGCAGAAAAGGACGAGTTTCTCACGAGCGATACTTTCTAAATGCATGCCAATTTGCCAAGCTTATTTGCCGCAACAAAATTTATTACATTCGAACTCTGAATGTGTTCTTGAATCTTGCAGCAACATGGTAACACGTAGGGGTCGTCTGCTCAAGAGTCCCATGCTCCACGATTAGATTACTCCGTCCTCAGCTCGTGGTCTGGTGGCTAGTGTTGCTGCCTCTGGATGACAGAGTCCCGTATTCGATTCCCGGCCAGGTTGGGGATTTTCTCTGCCCGAGGACTGGGTGTTTGCGTTGTCCTCATGATTTCATCATCAACATCATTCGTGAAAATGGCTAACTTGGGCGTATAAAGACTGCGACTTCGTATGGGCACTGATGACCGCGCAGTTCAGTGCCCCACAAACCAAACTTCATCATCATCATTAGAATATGCCGAAACACTTGTGTCTGTAAAGCATTGTACTATGTCGTCGGATCAGTTTTTCAGTGCGAGCAAACATCTTATCTGAATGTTTTGTGATGAGTCGTGGATTTCCAACACCTTGTCGATTACTTGGTGTTTCACGGTTCTTCAATCACTAATAGATGCTCACAACAACAGTACGTTGAGCGCCGACCACCTTTCCCAGTCGTCAGGCGTAAGAACCTGTCCTTTGTCTAAGTGACTTACATACGTCGTTCAATTTACCCATTTGCCACCCTTATCGTTGGTAAAATGATTATTCTTTAGTCTCTGCCTCGTTTACACACTTGCTTTACGGTGTCACGTAGCAGTAACGACACCATGCGGCATCCTGTCTCGTGGTGTCAGCGGTCATAATCTTTTAGTTTATCACTGTACTAGCCTTAAAGTCAAACACATTGTTGGACGTGAATCAGTAACTATAAAAACATAGATTGTGATGATGCGTCTAATACTTCGGTAAGGATGTTACCTACAGGCGAATCTTTCGCGGTAAGCTCTCAATATCTGATCTGATGCTGTGAAAGGAAAACAGATGGGCGAAGAGGTAAGCTGAGAGACTGATAGCTCCCTGAGAAAAGGTGGAGGGTAATGCTGGTAAGGAGTGGTGGAGGATGTATGGTTGTCATGCTACCGTCAGTGTTTGTGAGGAACCGTTTGAATGGAATGAATACTCTGATTAGTAAAGAATGGTGTTTGAGAGTAAATAAAAAAAGATGACGGTAATTAGTACTAGTGAAATTATATTATAAATAAACAAAATTAGAGTTGCAGACAACAACTTACTCAACACGAAGTGCTTCTACTGTTGAAGAAAATTGAGGCATGACGCCGAAAGCAAGAATGATATAGGAAGTTTACTAGCACTGACATCTAATCAACATTCGCCAGAACGCTTGCAGTGAACGATAGGTATTCCAAGTGTTGCGATATCTACTAACCGTGAACAAAGGGAGTAGGGAGTGACGAAAACGACGAGGTGGCACAGAAGTCTACGGCCATTCTGCCTTGACAGCCAGCATTTCCAACAAGACTGGTCTTAATCTGTAGAGATACGGTGCCACGTGTGATTTTCTATCAAGATTAGAACTCGTTTAGTGTATGTAACCGCTGATTATCGTTTCAGCGTTGTGGCGCGTCATACATTCGTCGGATCGTCAGGATAGTCGAGGACCACTATACAGAACTTATGCGCCACAAACATTTAATACAGCAGAACGGTATTATCAGAATACTGCCCTCGTACCGTTCGACCTAAGGAAAAGAACACAACAGAGACTATTCCGTGCACCTCCAGTTTGGATTATGTTATTAAGTACCTGGACTGAAGCGGCGACTGAAAATTTGAGCCAGGGCTAGGAATCGAAACCGGGTCTCTTGTTTATCAGGCAAGTGTGTTAGCAACCAAGCCAGCTTGGCACAGCGGTTCACACAACTGCACGGACTACTCTGGCGCGCCTCCCTTCTTGATCCAAATGCTCGCTGCCGCCGCAGCCTACTTCAACTTCCCCCTTAGACACGCATGTTCTGGAGTAGCATCTCAGCTTCGAACGTTGTGTGAATCGCTGCGTCAAGTGGCCAACGCACATGTCTAGTAAGCAGGAAACCCGAGTTCGATTCGTGGCCTCGGTAAAAATTTTCAGTCGTCGCTTCAGTCCCTACACTGCATGGTGCGAGTTAACATCCCAAAGACGTTCCTGCTCACATGCGATTCCCTTTCATCGAAATGTCTTGGCTCAAACTCGTCTAGGAGTTGAACCGCATGTGTCGCATTACTTGCCCTACATTAGACACTTGTGGCCGTTCGGTTAAATTGTCTGACTGATGGCAAGTTTGCGAAATACAGAGTTAACATAACATACAATAACAGTAATAATAATATCGGGAACTAAATTAACGACCCGTAAATGATGTAGGCCACACAAGTGCGATTTGGTTAGAATAATGTTTATTCAGAAAGCAAACTAGTAGCGAAAGTGATCGTATTTAGAGTTACTGTTACACTCGAGCGCATATCCATTTGACACACTTCGACCATTCACAATCTCATCGCGAAATAAGTTATCTACGCGAGTTCACACCAGGTGCGCGGCTGCTCATCGCTCAGAGACTAAGTCCAGCTATACCACACAACACGAAAATTTCTAAGTCGTTTCACTTCCTAGCTGCCTAAAGACTGATTGTTCGCTTTCGAGTTTCAGTCCGAACTGTACCCTTTGGGTGTCCCCGCCGAACTGTACTCTTTCGTGCCTAGACCAGAACTGTCCATCTGCCCGACTCTGGCCGCGTTCCCGCGCGTCGAATATCCTCACTCAACTGACTAGGGCAGTTCCCTTTCCTGAACGAGTCCATCTGATTGGCTACACCTCATTCTACAATACTTTACATCTTAACATATTCAAATAATCAAAGCTTGACCACTTTCACGTTCTAAATAAAATTACAATAATATCCATTGTTAAATTCTTTTACGTAAAACCAGTACAGTTTCCATCTTAACTTTGAATGTCACGGCCAGTAGCCTTGCACCAGTGTACTTTCTGATAAATAAACAACAAAAGTAACTATTAAGGGCCAAACTTTACAACAAATATTCTATTACCTAATTATTCAATAAGGTGTCATGCTGTCATCGTTCAATGCGTTTTGTGTGAAGGAAATGACGATCTGATGCTTAACTGAAAAGAACTGATAATTTAAATTTACTATATCTTTTAAACAAATAAAGTCACAGAGTTGATATTTACAACATTTCTCATTTAAATGATGCGCTTTGATATGAAATGTCGATCGTTAATATCGAGCAAAGCGTTCAAACTTTGGCCTTCAGATCTTTGTTACAAAATTTGTGAATTTCACTTTAACAATAAATCCTAAACTATTACAGTTACGATCAATATTCAAGTTTCATTGGGATCACCATGAAAATTTATGGAGGATGGCAGACTAAAATTACTGCGGCTTGATTCCCTGCATTACTACAGAATTAAATAGTTTCATAAATGTTTCTCTTTATGGCCGAGCTTAGCTCAGCCATATTTAATACTGCTACGTCTCCTTGTCTCCTTGACCACGAAAGGCTTCTACTGGCTTTCCCTATGACGTAGGTTCTCGTCTGTCTCAGTCTCACACTGCAGCGCTTAGGCATCAATAGACAATAGACGCCTGTGAGTTTCCCCATCTCGTGGTGAATCTGCGCCCTTTGTGGCATCCCGTCCTAGACGACAGGGTTCGTTTCACAATTCCTGAAGGCTGACTCCTTGGGCCATATACTTAAATGAGAGCGAATTGCTTGTTCACTCGCAATACGAACAGCAATGTCTATGAAATTGTGCCATTTCATATGTTAATAAGGTAGCTGTGGGGTTTGAATTAGCAAGTGAAGTTATAAATAGAGACATAAAGTTTGCTTGAATTTTGTTTGGAATCCAGTTCCCTGTCTGCTCGAACAACAGAGGGACCGAATTAATGCAACATGCTCACCAATTGATGGTTTATATTCACTATCGATGACTTGTGGGATTGGTCATTTCTGGCTGTGTGACTGCGCTAGTTTTTTACGGTGTATGCGACGCCTTTCCGGATATTCCGTATTACGGTCGTTGATCGCGTAGTCCCACCTGCCGAGGGTTTAAATGTCCTCACACAGCGCTCTCTTTTTGCGATTGTTCCTTGAAGATGATTGACGAATCAGCGACTGGCGAATTATCAACCATTGTTGAAGACGTATCCAGGCTGCATTCCGGTAATTTGTTTGAATAGCTAAGCGCGGATTCCATATTACTAATTTAGATGTAGATTGCAAGACGCCACTGGGATTGTGGGAACACATGTGTGTATTAAATCAGTGATATGTATTTAGCATTCCCTCTCGATACTCAAAGCGCCCCACTACAATTCAGATGTATGATAATGAGGCAGCCGCGCGGAAACAACAGGTGTGGTCCTGACACTTCAGCTGTAGCTGTCGGGCTTGTATTAAATTAATAACTGCGGGTGTATGGAAGGAATCGTTCGACTACTGAAATTAAAATTTATTTCGTTAAAATCAGGATTACTGTCAAAGTTTGACTGTATGTAAAACAACACAGGGCATGAAAACACAAATCTGATCATCTCACTAACTGGGGATGAGTGCAGGACAGAATTTGAATCCGTGCAAGTAAATTCCTTATGATGTTGGATGGGACAGGGTACCCTCAGGGAAAGATGGAAGAAACTCTGGTAACTAAATATTTACTTAACTGAATACCAAAATCTGTTTTACAATGGTCATGATGATTGCATCTATTCCGAAAAGTGAAGGGTTAAGCATCCAAAAGACCAATTAGTAAAGTCATAGCCATCAACTCACAATGCGTGATCGATTTAAGTCTCTAGTTATATAACGCATACAAACGTGCATATTCCCACGTCAGTGCCACTGATTCACTTAGTATGTTGTGCTGCGTGATGAACTGCCACTGCAGCAGGTGGCTGACTGCAGAAGGCTATCGCACGTCTCTCGAATAACGGAAGCAGAAGCTGTACCGGATTCCAAGCCCAAGGCTCTCTTCTGAATGACTGTCTGTAATCGAATCCGGAATCGTATGTCGTAACTCCTGGAATGTGCCTCGAGAATGAAGCTACGTCTTGGGCTCCACCTCGCCTTCGGTCGCCATGCGACCGAAATTACGTGGAAGCCGACTTGGAGGATAGTCTCAAGACTGGCCAATGAGAGTTTATGTCTAACATTTCTCCCCATTATGCAGAAGTTACAGCTAACGGTATTATTTTTATTAGACTGAACAAGTGGTGAGCCAACGGCCTTAACGTTCCCGCCAGATCACGGAAGTTAAGCGCTGTCGGACTGGGCTAACACTTGGATGGGTGACAATCAGGACTGCCGAGCGCTGTTGGCAAGCGGGGTGCTGTAAGGTGCCTCTTACGTGAGGAAGATATTATTACCAGTTTTAATAAATTATTGTCTCTTACTGATGTAATCACGATAGTTAGCAAGTGCTGTAGTCCGTAGCCGGCCATGAATCGGAGAGGATTTCCCACGCTAGCTGGCTAGGTGACGAAGCGACCATATGTCGCGCGTAGTGGGGTGGGGCTCGGCGCCATCTTGGCGCCAAAGTCACCGATTTTGTTTATATATATTTAATAATTAAAGTCATTTATGACAACATGAGTACTAGGAGGAGCCTCTGGATGTTTAGAATTATTTATCATAATTTTGCCTCGTTAAAATTCACACCCGATCATTAAAAAATGCGTATCTTAGTAAGTACGAACATGATCGGAAATCCACGAACTATGACGAAACTAGTAAGAGATACGGACTGCGTGCCAAAGTCGGCAGTCGGCGTTAAGAGCTCTTCCTGTCTTGTTCGATGGTAGCCACGCTCTCGGTTACGAGTAGTTTGTGACATGAGTGTTTCATTATTGATCTAATAGGAATAAAAGTGACGTTACGGCATTCTGAATGTTAATTTCGAGTAAATAGGTACCCCAAAGTTGACCGACAGCAATTTCAAATAATTAGCTTCCACCGACAGAGACATCCAATGCGCCAATGAAGAATCTGCACGGGACGACATTTACGAGAGCTGCACCGCGCACAGGTAGGAGGAAATCCGACGATACGACCCAACAACGCGGATCAAGGAACGTCCGACTTACACTCGCAAATTCCGGGTGGAAATGCTAACCAGTTATTCTGTACGTCACATATACCACCCTATACGGACTCGCGGCTAAGCTGAGTAAAAACAGCATCAGTTTGGAAGCGAGGGGACCCTGCAGGGCGCTCAGCCTTTGTAAGGCAAACTGAGGAGCTACTTGATTGAGGAATGATCGGCTTCGGTCTCGTAAACTGACATACGGCCGGGAGAGCGGTGTGCTGACCACATGCCCCTCCGTATCCGCAGCCAGTAACACCTGTGGGCTGAAGATGACACGGCGGCCGGTCGGTACCCTTGGGCTTTCCAAGGCCTGTTCGGACGGAGATCAGTTTAGGTTTTAAACAAGCGGTGGGAGACCGTTGCTTCGGAAAATTGACATTTCTGACGAATGACTGAATTCAGTTTCTAAAGACGGTGAATGCCGATTAATCAGAATGCGGTCAGGTCTCTGCTTCCAGAACTACACATGGACCGTCCCTGAATAGCGGCACTAGCAGGACCTAACAGACTGCAAAGCAGAAATGCTATGTATTTCTCAAGTTATAAAGTGATCTTACCATGCTGGGAGGAGCTTGGAGGCACTCATTGTTTAGCGTCTGACTTGCAGCCGTCTCGCCGAACCTTGAGTGTGTTCGCCTACAGTCGTGAGATGCATCTTTCCGTTCGAGCTCTGATTTCCCTTATTTTATTATGGTGATCGTTTCTCCCTTTGTATGTCGGCGTCAACAAAATATTTTCGCATTTGGAGGAGAAAATTGGTGATTGAAATTTCGTGAGAGGATTCCGCCAAAACGAAAAAAGCCTTTGTTTTTATGATATCCACCCCAAATCCTGTAACATTTCGATGACACTCTCTCCCCTATTTCACGATAGTACCAAACGTGCTGCCTTTATTTGAACTTTTTCGATGTACTCCATCAGTCCTATCTGGTAAGGATACGACACCGCGAAGCCGTATTCTAAAAGAGGACGGACAAGCGTAGTATAGGCAGTCTCTTTAGTAGATCTGTTACATTTTGTGTTGTGCCAATAATACGTAGTCTTTGGTTAGCCTTCCGAACATCATCTTCTATGTGTTCCTTCCAATTTAAATTGTTCGTTATTGTAATTTCTAGGTATTTAGTTGAATTTACGCCCTTTAGATTTGACTGATCTATCGTGTAACCTAAGTTTTACAGATTCCTTTTAGCACTCATGTGGGTGACTTCACGCTTTTCGTTATTTAGGGTCAATTGGCAATTTTCGCACCAGACAGTTATTTTTCTAAATCGTTTTTCAATTTGTTTTGACCTTGTGATAACTTTACTAGTCCATAAACGACAACGTCATCTGCGAACAACCCAAGACGGATGTCCAGAAAATCTCCCAGATCATTTATATAGATAAGGAACAGGAAAGGGCCTATAATACTACCGTGGGGAACGCCAGAATAACATCCGTTTTACTTGATGACTTTCCGTCAGTTACTACGAACTGTGACCTCTCAGACAGGAAATCATGAATACAGTCACATAACTGAGATGACATACCATAAGCACTCAATTTCACTTCATGCGGCTTGTGTGGAACAGTGTCAAAAGCCTTTCAGAAATCCACAAATACAGAATCACTTAGAAATCCCTTGTCAGTAGCACTCAACACTTCATGCGAATAAAGAGCTGGTTGTGTGTCACAAGAATGATGTTTCCTAAATAAGTGTTGACTGTGTGTCAATAGACCGTTTTCTTTGAGGTAATTCATAATGTTCGAACACGAAATACGTTCCAAAATCCTGCTGAATATCGACGTTAATTATATGGATCTGCAATTTGAATATTGGTGTGACCTGTGCAACTTTCCAGTCTTTGGGGACGGATCTTTCATCGAGTAAACGGTTGTATATGGTTGTTAAGTTTAGAGCTATTGTGTCGGCATACTTTGACAGGAACCTAACTGGTATACAATTTGGCCTGGAAGACTTACTTTCGTTAAATGATTTAAATTGGTTCACTACTCCGAGGATATGTACTTCTACGTTACACGTTACTTATGTTAGCCGTCTGCTCCCCCCCCCCCCCCCTCACCCCACAGCCTTCCCTGCAAGCGGTACTGCCGCGAACCGTTCGCGATTTTAAAGTGGCTGGGTCCGTGGTCGGGGTCCGTCGGTTTGCTGGTGGACCTATACCTGCTTGCCAGTGTGCCTAAACACAGTCAGATGGGTCAGGGACCCGTTCTATATCTACATCCATACTCCGCAAGCCACCCAACGGTGTGTAGCGGAGGGCACTTTACGTGCCACTGTCATTACCTCCCTTTCCTGTTCCAGTCGCGTATGGTTCGCGGGAAGAACGACTGCCGGAAAGCCTCCTAGCGCGCTCCAATCTCTCTAATTTTACATTCGTGATCTCCTCGGGAGGTATAAGTAGGGGGAAGCAATATATTCGACACCTCATCCAAAAACGCACCCTCACGAAACCTGGACAGAAGCTACACCGTGATGCAGAGCGCCTATCTTGCAGAGTCTGCCACATGAATTTGCTAAAAATTTCCGTAACGCTATCATGCTTCCCAAATAACCCCGTGACGAAACGCGCCGCTCTTCTTTGGATCTTCTCTATCTCCTCTGTCAACCCGACCTGATACGGTTCCCACACTGATGGACAATACTCAAGTATAGGTCGAACGAGTGTTTTGTAAGCCATTGGAGTGGTCAGCCGACCAGATGAGCTGTGAATTGGCAGCTTAAGATGGCCACACAAGCTAGGTGCCACCAGTCCGCCGGATCTTTAATCCTCTCAAACGCGGCTCGGCAACTGCTCATCTGACAGCATGGGGCTACACAGTGGCCAGGCCCCAGGCATAGCTGTCCCTCTTGCCATCATAACTTGTAGGCTTCTACGAGAAGTATAGTGTGTGTAAATAAAGTTTCAAGACTGGTCTCAGAGCACAAAATTTGTTGAATACTTTCATACATCGGACTAAAATTCCTCGAAATAGGTGCCTTGAGAATCCACACATCACTGCCAACGAGGTTTCTACTGCTGATAAGCTCCATGGAACTCCTTAACTGGAGTGCTGTTCATGTTCAAAACCCTCGTCGAAGCCTTTTGGCCCACTGCGACGCTGTCACATAACTACCCTTTCAGGTCTCTCTACATCCTGGAGAATACAAAGAAGTCACTGGGGCGAGGTCCAGGCTATAGGGTGGCTACGGCAGCGTTGCCAAGTTTATGTGAACGGTCGCATTGTCATGATGGAGCACCCAGTTCCCTTTCTTCACCAGGCGAACTCCGCGGACTGGATCCCTCAAACAGCAGACCACTCCAGTATAATACTGGCCATTGGCATTCTGTCCAGCAGGCACAAAGTCTTTGTAGATCATTCCTTTAACATCAAATAAAGCAACGAGCATGCTTTCTGCACGTGACTTGCTCATGTTGGCTTCCTTCGACTCTGGTGATGCGGAGGTGTGACACTCCAAGCTGTGGACGGATTTTCGTCAGTTCTGCTCGTTGAAGGTCTTCCAGAGTGTTCATCGTCCAGGTCATCGCGCCCATCTGCAAACCTCTTTCCCACATGAAAACAACAGCACGTGACATGTCGTATTCTTTATAGGTCTCTTGAATCATTTAGAACGTTTTCGTACTGATCTTATTCAGTTTTCAACAAAATTTGATCAAAACCACTTCTCCAAGAGGCGCTGCATTTTGGACGCTCCGATTTCTCGACGACGTCTCGAAACAGACTCTCCCGGCACTCGCGATGTTTTCACTCCAGCGTTTAAGTGCCGAATGCCGATGCTTGGCTCGCTCGGCCAACACACCCCACCACTTGCCGCAGGTGGTGAGACCGGTCTGCGAGCGCACCGCTACTCAGGAAAAATCAGCCTTATTTACACACACAGTAACTACATGCAGACTCACTGCAGCCAAAAATATTACAAAACAGGAAAGAGTCATCAGTCCTGCCGTATATACTTACCAAACCCGTATTACCATTAAACATGCATTACTTCATCAACAGGAAACCAGTACATCACAGAGCTGTTCACGGCTCGTGTACATGCCATTTATTGTTTGTCATCGTCTATGATGAGATAAAAGAAATTATTCAGGTGAAGGGAGACGAAAATTTAACAGTCATGGGTGACTGGAATTCGACAGTAGGAAGAGGGAGAGAAGGAAACATAGTAGGTGAATATGGATTGGGGGAGAGAAATGAAAGAGGAAGCCGCCTGGTAGAATTTTGTGAAGAGCATAACTTAATCATAGCTAACATTTGGTTCAAGAATCATGAAAGAAGGTTGTATACATGGAAGAACCCTGGAGATACTAAAAGGTATCAGATAGATTATGTAATGGTAAGACAGAGATTTAGGAATCAGGTTTTAAATTGTAAGACATTTCCAGGGGCAGATGTGGACTCTGACCACAATCTATAGGTTATGAACTGTAGATTAAAACTGAGAAACTACAAAAAGGTGGGAATTTAAGGAGATGGGACCTGGATAAACTGAAAGAACCAGAGGTTGTACAGAATTTCAGGGAGAGCGTAAGGGAACAATTGACAGGAATGGGGGAAAGAAATACTGTAGAAGAGGAATGGATAGCTTTGAGGGATGAAATAGTGAAGGCAGCGGAGGAACAAATAGGTGAAAAGACGAGGGCTGGTAGAAACCCTTGGGTAACAGAAGAAATATTGAATTTAATTGATGAAAGGAGAAAATATAAAAATGCAGTAAATGAAGCAGGCAAAAAGGAATTCAAACGTCTCAAAAATGAGATCGACAGGAAGTGCAAAATGGCTAAGCAGACATGGCTAGAGGACAAATGAAAGGTTGTAGAGGCTTATCTCACTGGGGGTAACATAGATACTGCTACAGGACAATTAAAGAGACCTTTGGAGAAAGGTGAACCACTTGCACGGATATCAGGAGCTCAGATGGGAACCCAGCTCTAAGCAAAGAAGGGAAAGCAGAAAGGTGGAAGGAGTATATAGAGGGTCTATATAAGGGCAATGTACTTGAGGACAATATTATGAAAATGGAAGAGCATGTAGATGAAGATGAAATGGGAGATATGACACTGCGTGAAGAGTTTGACAGAGCACTGAAAGACCTGAGTCGAAACAAGGCCCCGGGAGTAGACAACATTCCATTAGAACTACGGACAGCCTTGGGAGAGCAAGTCCTGAAAAAACTCTACCATCTGATGAGCAAGATGTATGAGACAGGCGAAATACCCTCAGACTTCAAGAAGAATATAATAATTCCAATCCCAAAGAAAGCAGTTGTTGACAGATGTGAAAATTACCGAACTATCAGTTTAATAAGTCACAGCTGCAAAATACTGACGCGAATTCTTTACAGACGAATGGAAAAACTGATAGAAGCCAACCTCGGGGAAGATCAATTTGGATTTCGTAGCATTGTTGGAACACGTGAGGGAATACTGACCCTACGACTTATCTTAGACGAAAGATTAAGTTAAGACAAACCTACGTTTCTAGCATTTGTAGACTTAGAGAAAGCTTTTGACAGTGTTGATTGGAATACTCTCTTTCAAATTCTGAAGGTGGCAGGGGTAAAATACAGGGAGCGAAAGGCTATTTACAATTTGTACAGAAAGTAGATGGCAATTATAAGAGTCGAGGGATATGAAAGGGAAGCAGTGGTTGGGAAGGGAGTGAGACGGGGTTGTAGCCTATCTCCGATCTTATTCAATCTGTATAATGAGCAAGCAATAAAGGAAACACAAGAAAAGTTTGGAGTAGGTATTAAAATCCATGGAGAAGAAATAAAAACTTTGAGGTTCGTCGATGACATTGTAATTCTGTCAGAGACAGCAAAGGACTTGGAAGAGCAGTTGAATGGAATGTACAGTGTCTTGAAAAGAGGGTATAAGATGAACATCAACAAAAGGAAAACGAGGATAATTGAATGTAGTCGAATTAAGTCGGGTGATGCTGAGGGCTTTTGGTTAGGAAATGAGACACTTAAAGTAGCAAAGGAGTTTTTCAATTTGGGGTGCAAAATAACTGATGATGGTCGAAGTAGAGAGGATATAAAATGTAGACTGGCAGTGGCAAGGAAAGACTTTCTGAAGAAGAGAAATTTGTTAACATCGAGTATAGATTTAAGTGTCAGGAAGTCGTTTCTGAAAGTGTTTGTATGGAGTGTAGCCATGTATGGAAGTGAAACGTGGACGATAAATAGTTTAGACAAGAAGAGAATAGTAGCTTTCGAAATGTGGTGCTACAGAAGAATGCTGAAGATTAGATGAGTAGATCACATAACTAAAGAGGAGGTATGGAATAGAATTGGGGAGAAGAGGAGCTTGTCGCACAACTTGACTATAAGAAGGGACTGGTTGGTAGGACATGTTCTGAGACATCGAGGCATCACCAATTTAGTATTGGAGGGCAGCGTCTAGGGTAAAAGTCGTAGAGGGAGACCAAGAGATGAATACACTAAGCACATTCAGAAGGATGTAGTTTGCAGTAGGTACTGGGAAATGAAGAAGCTTGCACAGGACAGAGTAGCGTGGAGAGCTGCATCAAACCAGTCTCAAGACTGAGTACCACAACAACAACAACAACATCGTCTACTCCGGTACTGCTGCCTCGTTTTCTTATTCTGTTTAATGGCGTCACTAACTTCTTGCCTTACTTGCCCGTGAGCGGCAGCAGCAGCGCGTATCGGTAAGTACACTGTCGTACCATCTCTGGAACGACCAATAGTATTCCCGGGTCCTGTGCGGCGCGGCGTGTAGCTCGACGGCTGAGGTGTTGTTGGCCGTTGTGGGCGCCAATGTTTTGTGTGTCGTTGTATTGAAATCTTGTGGTCGTTTTTCCAGTTGCGTCGAGCGGAACTGATTTGGTTGATTGGTCGGTCGGCTGTCTGTCGGTTAGGTTGCCTTCTGATTAAGAAATTCAATGGTCAGGCTGCCTGTTTCGCCTAAACGGGCGTTATTGTTACGATTCCTGGCCGACCCTTGGAACGTCTGACCGCCGTTTCGTGTCTGTTACATAGTAACTTTCCCATTTGAAACCTCTTGGCAGATTAAAACTGTGTGCAGGGCCGAGACTCGAACTCGGGACCTTTGCCTTTCGCGGGCATGTGCTCTACCATGTGAGCTATCCAAGCACGACTCACGCCTCGTCCTCACAGCTTTACTTCTGCCTGGACCTCGCCTCCTACCTTCCAAAATTTACAGAAGCTCTCCTGTGAACCTAGCAGAACTAGCACTCCTGAAAGAAAGGATATTGCGGAGATATGGCTTAGTCACAGCCTGGGGGATGTTCCGATAATGAGATTTTCACTCTGCAGCGGAGTGTGGGCTGATATGAAACTTCGGGTAGGAGGCGAGGTACCGGCAGAAGTAAAGCTGCGAGGAGGGGGTGTGAGTCGTGCTTGGGCAACACCTTCTGATACACAGGCCTCACGGCGGAACTATGACGTCATCAGCGCTAGGCTAACATCTGCCGCTGCAAGACAGCCTGTGCGCTAGAGCCGATGAACGTGTATTTCTTTCGTGAAACCATAGCAAATTCACTGATCGTTAAATTTGCCCTTTACAGAGAAATTGTGCCGCCCTTGTATGATATCGCGCGCAATGTGGCACACTGATCACAACACAGTGTGATCTCCTTCTGTTGTGTTTAAAATCGTATGCAAAATCTGACTTACTTGTTAAGAAAAACGTCGCTACAGAAACCTAGATCCGTTAGTCAGTAAATGACACTAACGGAGATACTTCGTAACAGTTAACAGACAGGATGACGAAATTATTGTAGTGATCATAAGTTTATTACTGGGGCAAAAATGTAATTCATTGCGGCATGAATGGCTCATCAATGATCGCATAGATATTGGAGATATTGTCACAGTGAGAAGTTTAATTACAAACGCTCATTTAACCAATGCAAAAGCGTGAAATAACTCATTTGTGGTGTACATTCAAGAACATAATGTATAAACCTACTCAAAGAACTGGTTATTTTAACCACTGCTTCCCAGTATATTTATTCCTTAATGCAATTTGTTGCAAACAATATGTCTCTACTTCCAACCAATAGCTCAATACATAGCACCAATACTAGGAATAAGAACAAACATACTGGAAGAATGTGGACTACATCTTTATATGAAGACAACAAACTCTGTATCATAAAAACCTGAGCACTAGTTGCCACATTTTTAGAAATGAATGCAGCACCCAAAATGTTACCTCCTGTGAAGTCTAAATAAGGTTTCAAGTGTATTTCATCTAACATTAGTGAAACAACATGATCTGATTAACAAAGAAACTGGAATTTCTGTTTTATATACATCAGAAAATTGCCGCCTAGCTGCTCAGCTGCTGGGTTTGTTTGAAAATGGGAACAGATTTTATGCAGGGTATTAGGATGAGGTAGCACAAGATACTGTGTACTTCTTATAAACTTATAAGCATGTGGTGATATTGAAAATCGAATACTACAAAATAGAATACAGTCTGTTGAGTATCTGTAATGGCTCCTGTGGACTCCCATTAGATTCAATTGCTCACATAAAAAAATTATTTTGTTACTTTCACTCTCATCAAAATGTTTTGCCATATCTTTCAAATAATCAGTAATGAATAGCAAGTGCTCTTTTCCAGTGCTACCATTGTTTTTCCTAGTAAAGTTCTCCAAGTTATCAATAGTGTTAATTAAGTCATTTAAATGGTTTATAGTTAAAGGGAACTTTCTTGTACCTAGTTTTGAGATTACACTTTTACCCTCATATAAATACATGCTCAGGTCAGTAGTCACCACAACAGAACACAAAAGTGTAGGAATACCTTTGACGTCTATTAGAAAAAAAGTTATGGAACTTTCTGACTTTATCAGATGCCAGTCATTAGGCAGCTTGATACCCTCTAAACACTTAACAAAACCATTAAAGTCCACAAAATGTCTTTCCTGTTCATACTGAGCATGAGTTGGTACACTGGCTGCAATAGCTATTTCTAAGTCTCTATTTTCTAGACGCTTTCGTCTCTCATCTCCACTTTCCCTCGAACAAGAAGCTGACGAAAGATACTTCGGACAGTTAGCCAGATTGGATGGTATGGCTCCTGTTTTAAGGCGAGGTTTTGGAAGTGGCACAGAATATTTCTTCCCTGTGGAACTGTCGAAATATTCACTGTGTTTCAGAATGAGGTCTTCAGAGAAGTGGAGCTCGCAGACTTTGAAATAATGAGAAAATCTTTTATCAGCTACATGTAATAATCCCGAGGGGGTACTAATGCTAACACGTGGGATTAGTGTCAGTTATCTTCAGATCAAATCGATTATTGTTCACTCGGTATTTCAGGTTAAATGGCTAAAGCTATTCTTGCATAAGTAAATCACAGTTTTCCAGTGACTCAGTAATGTATGTAATGCAGTTGATCTTCTAGAGAAGGGCATCAAATCAATCGAATTAAGCTGTTAATGAACATCTAAAGAGCGTGCTACTTAAATATGTGATTAGTTGCTCCCGCTCTCTAAATTAAAGAACACACACCCTGAGACAATCTAACTGAATTGTAAAGAACCTGAGCTTACCTTCGAATTCTGCGTAACCTGTAAATTTTCACGATGTATTGCAGATATCCATTTCTGCTGTAGTTCAGTGCTTTTAGGAAAAGAAAACACCGCTACTCGTGGCCCATTTTCGTAATTCCCTCTACAACGTGGAACACAACACTTATACATCATTTCGAACGATTAAATCAAATCTCAGAGTTAAACGGAGATGTAATTTCGACGAATCAACCACTATACTTTGAAAGTAAACAGAACACAAGTTTTGTTTCCCGGGTAGGTTAGCCAATATAAACACAGAATTTCGAATTGCTTATAAAGGTAAATCCATACAAATTAAGCACAGCATATCACGGTGCAGATTTCTTATCGCATATTGCTTTGTAAACGGTGCTACTTTTTCTTGCAGTGCTTCGTATACTCATTTTCAATTAAACGAAGAATGTATTCCACCGGTGCCTTTTGTTGCATGGTTGGTATGGCTATTAGATCCAGTTTTGGCCACCAGCAGCGCTAGTTGTAGCAAAATCTGTCTTTCCAACACTGGCCTAGTGAAAGTGACGTCACATGGCCTACTCGTCTTGGCTGGGAGGCCTGTATGTTAGAAGGTGTTGGCTTGGGTAGCTGAGTTGGTAGAGCACTTGCCCACGAGAGGCAAAGGTCCCGAGTTCGAGTCTCAGTCCGGCACACAGTTTTAATCTGCCTGGAATTTTCATATCAGCGCACACTCCGCTGCAGAGTGAAAATCTCATTCTGGAAACTTCCCTATTCGAGTTTTAGTTATTTGGTTGATGTGTGGCCTTCAGACGAGTTTTAATATCTCTTAAATTAATGTTCTTGTCTTGCCATTAAGGCATACGGTTTTGATGTTTTAGTATGGGTCTCTCAGCCTAATTTGCTTCAGGCCTTCTGCTGTTGGATTGAAACACTTCTTATTGCTTAATATGCAGCCTCCAGCTGAGTTCCATTAAAATTAAAGTGCTGAGGTCTTCAGCCTGTTTAGATTGACGATTTAGAAAATATTTTTGGTTGACACCTCCAGGAGAAACTTCTATGTCAATTTCTTACTTAGGCCTTGTGTCTTGGATTTTGAATTCGGCCCCCAGCCGATCTAAAGTTAATCAAAGGAGATCCATTACAACTTTTAGCGTTTTGCATTCTTGTGTAATATTGTGTGTGGACAAATGAAGTTTGTATGTTGAGTGCAACTGCAGGGGCTGAAAAAAATGGCTGTAAGCACTATGGGACTAAACTTCTGAGGTCATCAGTCCCCTAGAACTTAGAAGTACTTAAACCTAACTAACCTAAGGACATCACACACACCCATGACCGAGGTAGGATTCGAACCTGCTACCGTAACGACTGCGCGGTTCGAGAATGAAGCGCCTAGAACCGCTCGGCCACAACTGCCGGTACAGGAACTCACTTTGGCCCCTTTGCGCAACCTAATCCGCTGTGTCTTGCTATCCCAGGCATTTCTATCACAATACGGAATTTAGTTGGACTGGATTGTTGGATTGTTCTTGGGGGAAGAGACCAAACAGCGAGGTCATCGGTCTCATCGGATTAGGGAAGGATGGGGAAGGAAGTCGGCTGTGCCCTTTCAAAGGAACCATCCCAGCATTTGCCTGGAGCGATTTAGGGAAATCACGGAAAATCTAAACCAGGATGGCCGGCCGCAGGATTGAACCATCGTCCTCCCGAATGCGATTCCAGTGTGCTAACCACTGCGCCACCACGCTCGGTACGGAATTCAGTAGAGAGCTTAATAATATTGAAACGTCAAGCTGGCTACTGCCGGATTCGTTTCAAGAAGGAAGGGCTACACTAGGAGGGGTGGCACTACGCGTGTAGGAGAGGTGTGAAGGATGTACTACTCAGTCGCAGACCTGTGTTTGACACCACATCGATGAAAGCGGGAAAAATTCCTTGATAGGGATGCCCGTCCATTTTCAGACTGTGAAAGCCCGGGTACAAATTGGAAGGTTGACGAATCGGGCGGCGTGGTAATTACGGCCACATCACGGGCCGTGACAGCGCAGGAGACGAGCGTTGCCGCCTAGCCACGTCTGACGGTGGCGCAGCAGCCCGGCCGCCGCCGCCCGCCACCGCCATCAATATGCAAACACGGGGCGCTACGCGGCGCATGACCGCCATTGTGGCCGACTGAATGCGCGCCGCGCTGACAGCTGCCCGCAGCGGCGCACTCTGCCGGGGGGCGGCCGCCCTGTCCTCACCAGGCGGGCCGCCGCGCGAGTCCGTGGAAACACTCCCCCTCCACCCCCTCAATACACAGGGTGCTTAACAAGAGACCCATCCGGATGCAACGGCCGTGAGTTTTAGTTACACCATGTAATCAAAAGTACCCGGACGCCTGCCTGAAAATGAATTCCACCCGTAATGCTGGAATTCAATATGGTGTTGGCCCACCTTCAGCCTTGATGACAACTTCCACTCTCGCAGTTGAAATAAACAGTTCACATAATATGCAAAAAAACTGGTGATTTCTCATGGGGTGCCGCAAGGCTCGGTCTTCGGTCCCCTGCTGCTCCCCAAATACAGGGTGTTACAAAAAGGTATGGCCAAACTTTCAGGAAACATTCCTCACACACAAATAAAGAAAAGATGCCGCAAGGCTCGGTCTTGGGTCCCCTGCCGCTCCCCATATACAGGGTGTTACAAAAAGGTATGGCCAAACTTTCAGGAAACACTCCCATACCTCACACACAAATAAAGAAAAGATGTTATGTGGACATGTGTCCGCAAACGCTTAATTTTCTTCTTAGAGCTCATTTTAGTTTCGTCAGTATGTCCTGTACTTCCTCGATTCACCACCAGTTGGCCCAATTGAAGGAAAGTAATGTTGACTTCGGTGCTTGTGTTGACATGCGACTCATTGCTCTACAGTACTAGCGTCAAGCACATCAGTACATAGCATCAACAGGTTAGTGTTCATCACGAACGTGGTTTTGCAGTCAGTGCAATGTTACAACTGCGGAGTTGGCAGATGCCCATCTGATGTGTGGATTAGCACGGGGCAATAGCCGTGGCGCGGTACGTTTGTATCGAGACAGATTTCCAGAACGAAGGTGTCCCGACAGAAAGACGGATGAAGCACTTGATCGGCGTCTTAGGGAGCACGGAATATTCCAGCCTATGACTCGCGACTGGGGAAGACCTAGAACGACGGGGACACCTGCGATGGACAAGGCAATTCTTCGTGGAGTTGACGATAAACCTAATGTCAGCATCAGAGAAGTTGCTGCTGTACAAGGTAACGTTGACCACGCCACTGTATGAAGAGTGCTACAGGAGAACCAGTTGTTTCCGTACCATGTACGGCGTGTGCAGGCACTATCAGCAGCTCATTGGCCTCCACGGGTACACTTCTGCGAATGGTGTTGGCCCACCTTCAGCCTTGATGACAACTTCCACTCTCGCAGTTGAAATAAACAGTTCACAAAATATGCAAACAACTGGTGATTTCTCATGGGGTGCCGCAAGGCTCGGTCTTCGGTCCCCTGCTGCTCCCCATATACAGGGTGTTACAAAAAGGTACGGTCAAACTTTCAGGAAACATTCCTCACACACAAATAAAGGAAAGATGCCTCAAGGCTCGGTCTTGAGTCCCCTGCCGCTCCCCATATACAGGGTGTTACAAAAAGGTATGGCCAAACTTTCAGGAAACACTCCCATTCCTCACACACAAATAAAGAAAAGATATTATGTGGACATGTGTCCGCAAACGCTTAATTTTCATCTTAGAGCTCATTTTAGTTTCGTCAGTATGTGCTGTACTTCCTCGATTCACCACCAGTTGGCCCAATTGAAGGAAAGTAATGATGACTTCGGTGCTTGTGTTAACATGCGACTCATTGCTCTACAGTACTAGCGTCAAGCACATCAGTACGTAGCATCAACAGGTTAGTGTTCATCACGAACGTGGTTTTGCAGTCAGTGCAATGTTACAACTGCGGAGTTGGCAGACGCCCATCTGATGTGTGGATTAGCACGGGCAATAGCCGTGGCGCGGTACGTTTGTATCGAGACAGATTTCCAGAACGAAGGTGTCCCGACAGAAAGACGGACGAAGCACTTGATCGGCGTCTTAGGGAGCACGGAATATTCCAGCCTATGCCTCGCGACTGGGGAAGACCTAGAACGACGAGGACACCTGCGATGGACGAGGCAATTCTTCTTGCAGTTGACGATAAACCTAATGTCAGCGTCAGAGAAGTTGCTGCTGTACAAGGTAACGTTGACCACGCCACTGTATGAAGAGTGCTACGGTAGAACCAGTTGTTTCCGTACCATGTACGGCGTGTGCAGGCACTATCAGCAGCTCATTGGCCTCCACGGGTACACTTCTGCGAATGGTGTTGGCCCACCTTCAGCCTTGATGACAACTTCCACTCTCGCAGTTGAAATAAACAGTTCACATAATATGCAAACAACTGGTGACTTCTCATGGGGTGCCGCAAGGCTCAGTCTTCGGTCCCCTGCTGCTCCCCATATACAGGGTGTTACAAAAAGGTACGGCCAAACTTTCAGGAAACATTCCTCACACACAAATAAAGAAAAGATGCCGCAAGGCTCGGTCTTGGGTCCCCTGCCGCTCCCCATATACAGGGTGTTACAAAAAGGTATGGCCAAACTTTCAGGAAACACTTCCATTCCTCACACACAAATAAAGAAAAGATGTTATGTGGACATGTGTCCGCAAACGCTTAATTTTCATCTTAGAGCTCATTTTAGTTTCGTCAGTATGTGCTGTACTTCCTCGATTCACCACCAGTTGGCCCAATTGAAGGAAAGTAATGTTGACTTCGGTGCTTGTGTTGACATGCGACTCATTGCTCTACAGTACTAGCGTCAAGCACATCAGTACGTAGCATCAACAGGTTAGTGTTCATCACGAACGTGGTTTTGCAGTCAGTGCAATGTTACAACTGTGGAGTTGGCAGATGCCCATCTGATGTGTGGATTAGCACGGGGCAATAGCCGTGGCGCGGTACGTTTGTATCGAGACAGATTTCCAGAACGAAGGTGTCCCGACAGAAAGACGGACGAAGCACTTGATCGGCGTCTTGGGGAGCACGGAATATTCCAGCCTATGACTCGCGACTGGGGAAGACCTAGAACGACGGGGACACCTGCGAAGGACGAGGCAATTCTTCGTGCAGTTGACGATAAACCTAATGTCAGCGTCAGAGAAGTTGCTGCTGTACAAGGTAACGTTGACCACGCCACTGTATGAAGAGTGCTACGGGAGAACCAGTTGTTTCCGTACCATGTACGGCGTGTGCAGGCACTATCAGCAGCTCATTGGCCTCCACGGGTACACTTCTGCGAATGGTGTTGGCCCACCTTCAGCCTTGATGACAACTTCCACTCTCGCAGTTGAAATAAACAGTTCACATAATATGCAAAAAACTGGTGATTTCTCATTGGGTGCCGCAAGGCTCGGTCTTCGGTCCCCTGCTGCTCCCCATATACAGGGTGTTACAAAAAGGTACGGCCAAACTTTCAGGAAACATTCCGCACACACAAATAAAGAAAAGATGCCGCAAGGCTCGGTCTTGGGTCCCCTGCCGCTCCCCATATACAGGGTGTTACAAAAAGGTATGGCCAAACTTTCAGGAAACACTCCCATTCCTCACACACAAATAAAGAAAAGATGCTATGTGGACATGTGTCCGCAAACGCTTAATTTTCATCTTAGAGCTCAT
This sequence comes from Schistocerca piceifrons, assembly GCF_021461385.2. Taxonomy (NCBI): domain Eukaryota; kingdom Metazoa; phylum Arthropoda; class Insecta; order Orthoptera; family Acrididae; genus Schistocerca; species Schistocerca piceifrons. The sequence goes on from NC_060143.1 coordinate 284,078,330, forward strand.
TTTAGTTTCGTCAGTATGTGCTGTACTTCCTCGATTCACCACCAGTTGGCCCAATTGAAGGAAAGTAATGATGACTTCGGTGCTTGTGTTGACATGCGACTCATTGCTCTACAGTACTAGCGTCAAGCACATCAGTACGTAGCATCAACAGGTTAGTGTTCATCACGAACGTGGTTTTGCAGTCAGTGCAATGTTACAACTGCGGAGTTGGCAGATGCCCATCTGATGTGTGGATTAGCACGGGGCAATAGCCGTGGCGCGGTACGTTTGTATCGAGACAGATTTCCAGAACGAAGGTGTCCCGACAGAAAGACGGACGAAGCACTTGATCGGCGTCTTAGGGAGCACGGAATATTCCAGCCTATGACTCGCGACTGGGGAAGACCTAGAACGACGGGGACACCTGCGATGGACGAGGCAATTCTTCGTGCAGTTGACGATAAACCTAATGTCAGCGTCAGAGAAGTTGCTGCTGTACAAGGTAACGTTGACCACGCCACTGTATGAAGAGTGCTACGGGAGAACCAGTTGTTTCCGTATCATGTACGGCGTGTGCAGGCACTATCAGCAGCTCATTGGCGTCCACGGGTACACTTCTGCGAATGGCGTTGGCCCACCTTCAGCCTTGATGACAACTTCCACTCTCGCAGTATGAAGAGTGCTACGGGAGAACCAGTTGTTTCCGTACCATGTACGGCGTGTGCAGGCACTATCAGCAGCTCATTGGCCTCCACGGGTACACTTCTGCGAATGGTGTTGGCCCACCTTCAGCCTTGATGACAACTTCCACTCTCGCAGTTGAAATAAACAGTTCACAAAATATGCAAACAACTGGTGATTTCTCATGGGGTGCCTCAAGGCTCGGTCTTCGGTCCCCTGCTGCTCCCCATATACAGGGTGTTACAAATAGGTACGGCCAAACTTTCAGGAAACACTCCCATTCCTCACACACAAATAAAGAAAAGATGTTATGTGGACATGTGCCCGCAAACGCTTAATTTTCATCTTAGAGCTCATTTTAGTTTCGTCAGTATGTGCTGTACTTCCTCGATTCACCACCAGTTGGCGCAATTGAAGGAAAGTAATGTTGACTTCGGTGCTTGTGTTGACATGCGACTCATTGCTCTACAGTACTAGCGTCAAGCACATCAGTACGTAGCATCAACAGGTTAGTGTTCTTCACGAACGTGGTTTTGCAGTCAGTGCAATGTTACAACCGTAGAGTTGGCAGATGCCCATCTAATGTGTGGATTAGCACGGGGCAATAGCCGTGGCGCGGTACGTTTGTATCGAGACAGATTTCCAGAACGAAGGTGTCCCGACAGAAAGACGGACGAAGCACTTGATCGGCGTCTTAGGGAGCACGGAATATTCCAGCCTATGACTCGCGACTGGGGAAGACCTAGAACGACGGGGACACCTGCGATGGACGAGGCAATTCTTCATGCAGTTGACGATAAACCTAATGTCAGCGTCAGAGAAGTTGCTGCTGTACAAGGTAACGTTGACCACGCCACTGTATGAAGAGTGCTACGGGAGAACCAGTTGTTTCCGTACGATGTACGGCGTGTGCAGGCACTATCAGCAGCTCATTGGCCTCCACAGGTACACTTCTGCGAATGGTGTTGGCCCACCTTCAGCCTTGATGACAACTTCCACTCTCGCAGTTGAAATAAACAGTTCACAAAATATGAAAACAACTGGTGATTTCTCATGGGGTGCCGCAAGGCTCGGTCTTCGGTTCCCTGCTGCTCCCCATATACAGGGTGTTACAAATAGGTACGGCCAAACTTTCAGGAAACATTTCTCACACACAAATAAAGAAAAGATGCCGCAAGGCCCGGTCTTGGGTCCCCTGCCGCTCCCCATATACAGGGTGTTACAAAAAGGTATGGCCAAACTTTCAGGAAACACTCCCATTCCTCACACACAAATAAAGAAAAGATGTTATGTGGACATGTGTCCGCAAACGCTTAATTTTCATCTTAGAGCTCATTTTAATTTCGTCAGTATGTGCTGTACTTCCTCGATTCACCACCAGTTGGCCCAATTGAAGGAAAGTAATGTTGACTTCGGTGCTTGTGTTGACATGCGACTCATTGCTCTACAGTACTAGCGTCAAGCACATCAGTACGTAGCATCAACAGGTTAGTGTTCATCACGAACGTGGTTTTGCAGTCAGTGCAATGTTACAACTGCGGAGTTGGCAGATGCCCATCTGATGTGTGGATTAGCACGGGGCAATAGCTGTGGCGCGGTACGTTTGTATCGAGACAGATTTCCAGAACGAAGGTGTCCCGACAGAAAGACGGACGAAGCACTTGATCGGCGTCTTAGGGAGCACGGAATATTCCAGCCTATGACTCGCGACTGGGGAAGACCTAGAACGACGGGGACACCTGCGATGGATGAGGCAATTCTTCGTGCAGTTGACGATAAACCTAATGTCAGCGTCAGAGAAGTTGCTGCTGTACAAGGTAACGTTGACCACGCCACTGTATGAAGAGTGCTACGGGAGAACCAGTTGTTTGCGTACCATGTACGGCGTGTGCACGCACTATCAGCAGCTCATTGGCGTCCACGGGTACACTTCTGCGAATGGCGTTGGCCCACCTTCAGCCTTGATGACAACTTCCACTCTCGCAGTATGAAGAGTGCTACGGGAGAACCAGTTGTTTCCGTACCATGTACGGCGTGTGCAGGCACTATCAGCAGCTCATTGGCCTCCACGGGTACACTTCTACGAATGGTGTTGGCCCACCTTCAGCCTTGATGACAACTTCCACTCTCGCAGTTGAAATAAACAGTTCACAAAATATGCAAACAACTGGTGATTTCTCATGGGGTGCCTCAAGGCTCGGTCTTCGGTCCCCTGCTGCTCCCCATATACAGGGTGTTACAAATTGGTACGGCCAAACTTTCAGGAAACACTCCCATTCCTCACACACAAATAAAGAAAAGATGTTATGTGGACATGTGTCCGCAAACGCTTAATTTTCATCTTAGAGCTCATTTTAGTTTCGTCAGTATGTGCTGTACTTCCTCGATTCACCACCAGTTGGCGCAATTGAAGGAAAGTAATGTTGACTTCGGTGCTTGTGTTGACATGCGACTCATTGCTCTACAGTACTAGCGTCAAGCACATCAGTACGTAGCATCAACAGGTTAGTGTTCATCACGAACGTGGTTTTGCAGTCAGTGCAATGTTACACTTGTGGAGTTGGCAGATGCCCATCTGATGTGTGGATTAGCACGGGGCAATAGCCGTGGCGCGGTACGTTTGTATCGAGACAGATTTCCAGAACGAAGGTGTCCCGACAGAAAGACGGACGAAGCACTTGATCGGCGTCTTAGGGAGCACGGAATATTCCAGCCTATGACTCGCGACTGGGGAAGACCTAGAACGACGGGGACACCTGCAATGGACGAGGCAATTCTTCATGCAGTTGACGATAAACCTAATGTCAGCGTCAGAGAAGTTGCTGCTGTACAAGGTAACGTTGACCACGCCACTGTATGAAGAGTGCTACGGGAGAACCAGTTGTTTCCGTACCATGTACGGCGTGTGCAGGCACTATCAGCAGCTCATTGGCCTCCACAGGTACACTTCTGCGAATGGTGTTGGCCCACCTTCAGCCTTGATGACAACTTCCACTCTCGCAGTTGAAATAAACAGTTCACAAAATATGAAAACAACTGGTGATTTCTCATGGGGTGCCGCAAGGCTCGGTCTTCGGTTCCCTGCTGCTCCCCATATACAGGGTGTTACAAATAGGTACGGCCAAACTTTCAGGAAACATTTCTCACACACAAATAAAGAAAAGATGCCGCAAGGCCCGGTCTTGGGTCCCCTGCCGCTCCCCATATACAGGGTGTTACAAAAAGGTATGGCCAAACTTTCAGGAAACACTCCCATTCCTCACACACAAATAAAGAAAAGATGTTATGTGGACATGTGTCCGCAAACGCTTAATTTTCATCTTAGAGCTCATTTTAATTTCGTCAGTATGTGCTGTACTTCCTCGATTCACCACCAGTTGGCCCAATTGAAGGAAAGTAATGTTGACTTCGGTGCTTGTGTTGACATGCGACTCATTGCTCTACAGTACTAGCGTCAAGCACATCAGTACGTAGCATCAACAGGTTAGTGTTCATCACGAACGTGGTTTTGCAGTCAGTGCAATGTTACAACTGCGGAGTTGGCAGATGCCCATCTGATGTGTGGATTAGCATGGGGCAATAGCTGTGGCGCGGTACGTTTGTATCGAGACAGATTTCCAGAACGAAGGTGTCCCGACAGAAAGACGGACGAAGCACTTGATCGGCGTCTTAGGGAGCACGGAATATTCCAGCCTATGACTCGCGACTGGGGAAGACCTAGAACGACGGGGACACCTGCGATGGACGAGGCAATTCTTCGTGCAGTTGACGATAAACCTAATGTCAGCGTCAGAGAAGTTGCTGCTGTACAAGGTAACGTTGACCACGCCACTGTATGAAGAGTGCTACGGGAGAACCAGTTGTTTCCGTACCACGTACGGCGTGTGCAGGCACTATCAGCAGCTCATTGGCCTCCACGGGTACACTTCTGCGAATGGTGTTGGCCCACCTTCAGCCTTGATGACAACTTCCACTCTCGCAGTTGAAATAAACAGTTCACAAAATATGCAAACAACTGGTGATTTCTCATGGGGTGCCGCAAGGCTCGGTCTTCGGTCCCCTGCTGCTCCCCATATACAGGGTGTTACAAATAGGTACGGCCAAACTTTCAGGAAACATTCCTCACACACAAATAAAGAAAAGATGCCGCAATGCTCGGTCTTGGGTCCCCTGCCGCTCCCCATATACAGGGTGTTACAAAAAGGTATGGCCAAACTTTCAGGAAACACTCCCATTCCTCACACACAAATAAAGAAAAGATGTTATGTGGACATGTGTCCGCAAACGCTTAATTTTCATCATAGAGCTCATTGTAGTTTCGTCAGTATGTGCTGTACTTCCTCGATTCACCACCAGTTGGCCCAATTGAAGGAAAGTAATGTTGACTTCGGTGCTTGTGTTGACATGCGACTCATTGCTCTACAGTACTAGCGTCAAGCACATCAGTACGTAGCATCAACAGGTTAGTGTTCATCACGAACGTGGTTTTGCAGTCAGTGCAATGTTACAACTGCGGAGTTGGCAGGTGCCCATCTGATGTGTGGATTAGCACGGGGCAATAGCCGTGGCGCGGTACGTTTGTATCGAGACAGATTTCCAGAACGAAGGTGTCCCGACAGAAAGACGGACGAAGCACTTGATCGGCGTCTTAGGGAGCACGGAATATTCCAGCCTATGGCTCGCGACTGGGGAAGACCTAGAACGACGGGGACACCTGCGATGGACGAGGCAATTCTTCGTGCAGTTGACGATAAACCTAATGTCACCGTCAGAGAAGTTGCTGCTGTACAAGGTAACGTTGACCACGCCACTGTATGAAGAGTGCTACAGGAGAACCAGTTGTTTCCGTACCATGTACGGCAAGTGCAGGCACTATCAGCAGCTCATTGGCCTCCACCGGTACACTTCTGCGAATGGTGTTGGCCGACCTTCAGCCTTGATGACAACTTGCACTCTCGCAGTTGAAATAAACAGTTCACATAATATGCAAAAAACTGGTGATTTCTCATGGGGTGCCGCAAGGCTCGGTCTTCGGTCCCCTGCTGCTCCCCATATACAGGGTGTTACAAAAAGGTACGGCCAAACTTTCAGGAAACATTCCTCACACACAAATAAAGAAAAGATGCCGCAAGGCTCGGTCTTGGGTCCCCTGCCGCTCCCCATATACAGGGTGTTACAAAAAGGTATGGCCAAACTTTCAGGAAACACTCCCATTCCTCACACACAAATAAAGAAATGATGTTATGTGGACATGTGTCCGCAAACGCTTAATTTTCATCTTAGAGCTCATTTTAGTTTCGTCAGTATGTGCTGTACTTCCTCGATTCACCACCAGTTGGCCCAATTGAAGGAAAGTAATGTTGACTTCGGTGCTTGTGTTGACATGCGACTCATTGCTCTACAGTACTAGCGTCAAGCACATCAGTACGTAGCATCAACAGGTTAGTGTTCATCACGAACGTGGTTTTGCAGTCAGTGCAATGTTACAACTGCGGAGTTGGCAGGTGCCCATCTGATGTGTGGATTAGTACGGGGCAATAGCCGTGGCGCGGTACGTTTGTATCGAGACAGATTTCCAGAACGAAGGTGTCCCGACAGAAAGACGGACGAAGCACTTGATCGGCGTCTTAGGGAGCACAGAATATTCCAGCCTATGACTCGCGACTGGGGAAGACCTAGAACGACGGGGACACCTGCGATGGACGAGGCAATTCTTCCTGCAGTTGACGATAAACCTAATGTCAGCGTCAGAGAAGTTGCTGCTGTACAAGGTAACGTTGAGCACGCCACTGTATGATGAGTGCTACAGGAGAACCAGTTGTTTCCGTACCATGTACGGCATGTGCAGGCACTATCAGCAGCTCATTGGCCTCCACGGGTACACTTCTGCGAATGGTGTTGGCCCACCTTCAGCCTTGATGACAACTTCCACTCTCGCAGTTGAAATAAACAGTTCACATAATATGCAAAAAACTGGTGATTTCTCATGGAGTGCCGCAAGGCTCGGTCTTCGGTCCCCTGCTGCTCCCCATATACAGGGTGTTACAAAAAGGTACGGCCAAACTTTCAGGAAACATTCCTCACACACAAATAAAGAAAAGATGCCGCAAGCCTCGGTCTTGGGTCCCCTGCCGCTCCCCATATACAGGGTGTTACAAAAAGTATGGCCAAACTTTCAGGAAACACTCCCATTCCTCACACACAAATAAAGAAATGATGTTATGTGGACATGTGTCGGCAAACGCTTAATTTTCATTTTAGAGCTCATTTTAGTTTCGTCAGTATGTGCTGTACTTCCTCGATTCACCACCAGTTGGCCCAATTGAAGGAAAGTAATGTTGACTTCGGTGCTTGTATTGACATGCGACTCATTGCTCTACAGTACTAGCGTCAAGCACATCAGTACGTAGCATCAACAGGTTAGTGTTCATCACGAACGTGGTTTTGCAGTCAGTGCAATGTTACAACTGCGGAGTTGGCAGATGCCCATCTGATGTGTGGATTAGCACTGGGCAATAGCCGTGGCGCGGTACGTTTGTATCGAGACAGATTTCCAGAACAAAGGTGTCCCGATAGAAAGACGGACGTAGCACTTGATCGGCGTCTTAGGGAGCACGGAATATTCCAGCCTATGACTCGCGACTGGGGAAGACAAGAACGACGGGGACACCTGCGATGAACGAGGCAACTCTTCGTGCAGTTGACGATAAACCTAATGTCAGCGTCAGAGAAGTTGCTGCTGTACAAGGTAACGTTGACCACGCCACTGTATGAAGAGTGCTACGGGAGAACCAGATGTTTCCGTACCATGTACGGCGTGTGCAGGCACTATCAGCAGCTCATTGGCCTCCACGGGTACACTTCTGCGAATGGTGTTGGCCCACCTTCAGCCTTGATGACAACTTCCACTCTCGCAGTTGAAATAAACAGTTCACATAATATGCAAAAAACTGGTGATTTCTCATGGGGTGCCGCAAGGCTCGGTCTTCGGTCCCCTGCTGCTCCCCATATACAGGGTGTTACAAAAAGGTACGGCCAAACTTTCAGGAAACATTCCTCACACACAAATAAAGAAAAGATGCCGCAAGGCTCGGTTTGGGTCCCCTGCCGCTCCCCATATACAGGGTGTTACAAAAAGGTATGGCCAAACTTTCAGGAAACACTCCCATTCCTCACACACAAATAAAGAAAAGATGTTATGTGGACATGTGTCCGCAAACGCTTAATTTTCATCTTAGAGCTCATTTTAGTTTCGTCAGTATGTGCTGTACTTCCTCGATTCACCACCAGTTGGCCCAATTGAAGGAAAGTAATGTTGACTTCGGTGCTTGTGTTGACATGCGACTCATAGCTCTACAGTACTAGCGTCAAGCACATCAGTACGTAGCATCAACAGGTTAGTGTTCATCCCGTACGTGGTTTTGCAGTCAGTGCAATGTTACAACTGCGGAGTTGGCAGATGCCCATCTGATGTGTGGATTAGCACTGGGCAATAGCCGTGGCGCGGTACGTTTGTATCGAGACAGATTTCCAGAACGAATGTGTCCCGACAGAAAGACGGACGTAGCACTTGACCGGCGTCTTAGGGAGCACGGAATATTCCAGCCTATGACTCGCGACTGGGGAAGACCTAGAACGACGGGGACACCTGCGATGGACGAGGCAATTCTTCGTGCAGTTGACGATAAACCTAATGTCAGCGTCAGAGAAGTTGCTACTGTACAAGGTAACGTTGACCACGCCACTGTATGAAGAGTGCTACGGGAGAACCAGTTGCTTCCGTACCATGTACGGCGTGTGCAGGCACTATCAGCAGCTCATTGGCCTCCACGGGTACACTTCTGCGAATGGTTTGCGACCGAACGGCCGAATCTTTCCATCAGTAAACGGGGTATGTTCTCAACTGACTCGGTTGTTTTAACCCCCTCCACTGACGGAATGACCCGCTTCCTACTTCCGTATGTATAAATCCAATACGGACTTGTAGCTGTCATGCCTTTGCGCTTACTGCTACGTATTTTAACCGTAAATAGCTCAGTCCTAATGGTAAGAGGTAGTAGTGAATTCACGTTATTAATCTTCGAATACAGCGCCTCGCCATTGCGCCACATTAAGTAGGTGCTGCATGGACCTTGCTAAATTCACTTGCGTATACATTTTTGACCGTTACTCGCCAGTATTTACCTAATGATTAGTACACTCCTAACCGGACTATTTCCGAAAGAGCTGTGATGATTGAACGGGTTCGATCCACGGCCTACAGTGCCCTACAGTTCACACGGTAACACTGCCTACCTGACCCACTTAACTTGGTAGTGAGCTTATGTATCCAATCACCACTGCTAGCAGCAGTGGATAATCCTATCAGCACGACGAGAGCAGCAGACTTACCGTCGAATCCTCCTGAAAATACTTATAACTACGGTCGCCAGCTCTGAAGGAGCAAAAGAATAAATCAATTTTTTGGCTCATTTCAAAGTGAAACGGCTTGAGTTGAATTTAAACTTAATTTTTAATATTACTATTTCTGATCACTCTAGGTGATTCTACAAAGCAAATACTCTCTCAATTTCTGTGAGTTGGCTTGGTAATTACTACCAAGACAATTTATGCAACTTAGGTTAACAAAATTCTATCCTTCACTTTTTTAATGATTTTGGATATTACTCTTTGGACAATTGATATAGAATTAGTTAAGTGACTTTACTTGAAAGGTTACTCAGAAAAATTTAAGTAACTATCAATAGGCGACTCATTCTGGTGTGACCATTGCTCTTTTCAACATTCTTATACGCTAAAGTATTTTACAACAAAAAGAATTGTAAATGAAAGAGGCGATGGTGGCCTCAGTCTGATTTCACTATACTATGTTTGAGGTTACTACACTTTACAATGAACAACATGCGTCGTAATATTACTCATTACTATATTCTGTCCTCTGCACTTGCATAAAAGAAAACTGGTATTCTCCTTTTACATGTATACAAAGTTCGACTTAACAATTGCAAGCAGTCTTGCCTTGGGTAGACGTGTCGGTGCTGGTGGTGAGATGCATGTGGCTAACGCAGCTCTTCACGCCTCATGCCCTTAATGGCGGCTGGAACTTCGAGCTGTAGCACTCGTATAAGCTACTGCACGGCCGCCATAAAATCTGGGCGCAGGAACTCTTACAATCAGCCCCAGTGGCATAGAGACGGCTTCGACAACCATTCGTCGCGTTCTACTCCACAATCGGCGACGATATTCGCCTCTTCACTGTTGCACAATCACTTTTGCGTGAGCACAGTTACGCACGTCCGATCACGTCAGCACTCCCCAGGCCATTCCATTGTTCCGTCCCTGTGTCTCCAGCTACCTCTAGCTACGCTCGTATCACCAAGAGTGGGGGCGTTCCCCTACCACCTTTTCACCGAAATCATTTAGTATTTAAGAATATTTATATTTATTACCCTGGAGTTCATACCAGTCATAATAATTTACTACTAGCGCTTTATAACATTAAATCATACAGTAATAACTTATAATTACCAAGAAAAAGAATACATTTGACTCCAAGAGCTTAGTGCATTGTCTGACAGGTAGCGCTAATTCCCAGTTTCGCCAATAGATGGCTCCAGGGTGCACTCCCTGGCACTCTCACACCAGCGCGCCCGTTTCCGACGCGCGGGCTCCAAATTACTGTCAGCCCACCATCATTTCAGTTCCGTTACAGGTTCATCCGACAATGTGTCAATCCTTATTTCAGTGCAAATCTCTTTACGGATGAGACTTCATTCCAACGTGATCAAATTGTAAATTTTCACAATCACCATGTGTGGGCTGACGAGAATCCGCACGCAATTGTGCAATCACGTCATCAACACAGATTTTCTGTGAACGTTTGGGCAGGCATTGTTGGTGATGTCTTGACTGGGCCCCATGTTCTTCCACCTACGCTCAATGGAGCACGTTATCATGATTTCATACGGGATACTCTACCTGTGCTGCTAGAACATGTGCCTTTACAAGTACTACACAACATGTCGTTCATGCACGATGGAGCTCCTGCACATTTCAGTCGAAGTGTTCGTACGCTTCTCAACAACAGATTCGGTGACCAATGGATTGGTAGAGGCGGACCAATTCCATGGCCTCCACGCTCTCCTGACCTCAACCCTCTTGACTTTCATTTATGGGGGCATTTGAAAGCTCTTGTCTACGCAACCCCGGTACCAAATGTAGAGACTCTCCGTGCTCGTTTTGTGGACGGCTGTGATACAATACGCCATTCTCCAGGGCTGCATCAGCGCATCAGGGATTCCATGCGACGGAGGGTGGATGCATGTATCCTCGCTAACGGAGGACATTTTGAACATTTCCTGTAACAAAGTGTTTGAAGTCACACTGGTACGCTCTGTTGCTGTGTGTTTCCATTCCATGATTAATGTGATTTGAAGAGAAGTAATAAAATGAGCTCTAACACGGAAAGTAAGCGTTTGCAGACATATGTCCACAGAACATATTTTCTTTCTTTGCGTGTGAGGAATGTTTCCTGAAAGTTTGGCCGTACCCTTTTGTAAATCCCCTGTATATTAATGACTTGCCATTCTATATTCACGAAAATGCAAAGCTGGTACTTTTTGCCGATGATACAAGTATAGCTATCACACTCGACAGACAAGAATTAAGTGGTGAAATTGTAAACAATGTTTTTTCAAAAAATCATTAAGTGTTTCTCTACAAACTGGCTCTCATTAAACTTTGACAAAACACGGTATGTACATTTCCACACAGTAAATGGAATGACCCCATCGATAAATATAGACTTCGATCAGAAATCGGTAGCTAAAGTAGATTATTCAAAATTTCTAGTTGTATGCATTGATGAGGGATTGAACTGGAAAAAACCACACTGAGGATCTGCTGAAACGTTTGAGTTCAGCTACTTATGCTATTAGGGTCATTGCTAATTTTGGCGATATACATCTGGGTGATTAGCTTACCACGCCTATTTTCATTCTCTGCTTTCGTATGGCATCATATACTGGGCTAACTCATCATTGAGCAAAAGAGTGTTCATTGCACAAAAGCGTGTAATCAGAATAATTGCTGGAGCCCATCCAAGATCATCCTGCAGACACCTATTTAAAGAGCTAGAAATCTTCACTGTAGCCCCACAATATAAACAGGGTGAGTCACCTAACGTTACCGCTGGATATATTTCGTAAACCACATCAAATACTAACGAACCGATTCCACAGACCGAACGTGAGGAGAGGGGCTAGTGTAATTGTTTAATACAAACCATACAAAAATGCACGGAAGTATGTTTTTTAACACAAACCTACGTTTTTTTAAATGGAACCACGTTAGTTTTGTCATCACATCTGAACATATAAACAAATACGTAATCAGTGCCGTTTGTTGTATTGTAAAATGTTAATTACATCCGGAGATATTGTAACCTAAAGTTGACGCTTGAGTACCACTCCTCCGCTGCTCGATCGTGTGTATCGGAGAGCACTGCAACATACATCGCGTTTCTACAGAATGATCTGCCAACGCTGCTCGAAAATGTCTCACTGGAAACGCGTCGACGTATGTGGTATCAGCATGATGGTGCTCCTGCACATCGCGCAATTAACACTAGGCTGACCCTTGACAGGATGTTCGACGGGCGTTTCATAGGACGCGGAGGACGCATAAATTGGCCATCCCGTTCTCCTGATCTTACACCTCTGGACTTCTTTCTGTGGGGTACGTTAAAGGTGAATGTGTACCGTGATGTGCCTACAACCCCAGAGGATATGAAACAACGCATTGTGGCAGCCTGCGGCGACATTACACCAGATGTACTGCGGCGCGTACGACATTTATTACGCCAGAGATTGCAATTGTGTGCAGCAAATGATGGCCACCACATTGAACTTCTATTGGCCTGACATGTCGGGACACACTCTATTCCACTCCGCAATCGAAAACGGAAACCACGTGTGTAAGTGTACATCACCCCTCATGGTAATATACATGTGCGTCAGTGAAAAAGACCAATAAAAAGGTGTTAGCATGTGGACGTAATGTGCTGTTCCAGTCTCTTCTGTACCTAAGGTCCATCACCGTTCCCTACGTAATTCGGTGCTCTCCGATACACACGATCGAACAGCGGAGGTGTGGTACTCAAGCGTCAACTTTAGGTTACAATATCTCCGGATGTAATTAACATTTTACAATGCAACAAACGGCACTGATTACGTATTTGTTTATGTGTTCAGATGTGTTAACAAAACTAACGTGGTTTCATTTAAAAAAACGTAGGTTTGTGTTAAAAACATTCTTCCGTGCATTTTTGTATGGTTTGTATTGAACAATTACGCTAGCCCCTCTCCTCACGTTCGGGCTGTGGAATCGTGTTCGTCAGTATTTGATGTGGTTTATGAAATATATCCAGCGGTAACGTTAGGTGACTCACCCTGTATATGCTCTTATGAAATTTGTTATTAACAATCCGAACAATTTCAAAAGTAATACCAGTGTACATGGCTACAACACTAGGAGAAACGATGATCTTCACTACTCAAGGTTAAATCTAACTTTGCCTCAGAAGGGGGTAAATTATGCTGCCACAAAAGTCTTTGGTCACTTACCTAATAGCATCGAAAGTCTGACAGATAGCCATACACAATTTAAAAGGAAATTAAATGAATTTCTTAATGGCAACTCCTTCTACTCATTAGATGAATGTTTGGAAATAGTAAGTGGGTAATTACCCAACCTCCAAAAAAAAATAATAAAAATAAAAAAAAATATTGAGTGTCATGTAATATTTTGTCTAATGTAATATCTTGTATAGACACCTTTTATTAACCTGACACTTTCCACATCATTACGAAGTGTCGTATTCATGATCTATGTAACAGGTACTAATCTAATCTACGTTCAATCAGGTGCTGGAAGGCTTCTTGGGGAATGGCAGCCTATTCTCCACGTAGTGCTGCGCTGAGGAGAGACATCGATGACGGTCGAAGAGGACTGGCACGAAGCCGGGGTTCCAAAACATCACAAAAGTGTTCTATAGGATTCAGGTCAGGACTCTGGGCAGCCCAGTCCATTAGAGGATGTTACTGACGTGCAACCTCTCCGCCACAGGGCGTGCATTATGAACAGGTGCTCAATCGTGTTGAAAGATGCAATTGACACACCCGAATTGCTCTTGAACAGTGAGAATCAAGAAGGTGATTAAAACATCAACGTAGGCCTGTGCTGTGATAGTGCCACGCAAAAAACAGAAAAAACAAAAACAAGGGGTGAAAGTCCCCTCCATGAAAAACAAGACCACACCATAACACCACCGCCCCCGAATTTTACTGTTGGCACTCACGCTGGCAGATGACGTTCACCGGGCATTCGCCATACCGACACCCTGCCATCGGATCACCACATTGTGTACCGTGATTCGTTGCTCCACACAACATCTTTCCATTGCTCAATCATCCACTGTTTGCACTCCCTACACCCAACGAGGCGTCGTTTGGCATTTACCGGTGTCATGGGTGGCTTATGAGCAGCCCCTAGACCATGAAATCCAACCTTCCGCCTAACTGTCATAGTACTTGCAGTGGATCATCATGCAGTTTGTAATTCTTGTGTGATGGTCTGAATAGATATCTACCTATTACACATTACCATCCTCTTCAACTGTCGGCGGTCTCTGTCAGTCAACAGATGAGGCGAGCCTGTACGCTTTTGTGCTGTACGTGTCCCTTCACGTTTCCACTTCACTATCACATCAGAAAGAGTGGACCAAGGGATGGCTAGGATTGTGGAAATCTCTCGTACTGACGTTTTACACAAGTGGCCATGTTCAAAGTCCGTGAGTTGTACGTAGCCCCTCGTTCTTCTCTCTCACGATGTCTTATAACTACTGATCCAAAATAATAAACTGTAGTCAAACTTCCTGGAAGATGAAAACTGTGTGCCGGACCGAGACTCGAACTCGGTACTGGTGGAATTAAAGCTGTGAGGACGGGGTGTGAGTTGTGCTTGTGTAGCTCAGTCGGTAGAGCACTAGCCCACGTAAGTCAAAGGTCCCGAGTTCGAATCTCGGTCCGGCACACAGTTTTAATGTGCCAGGAAGTTTCATATCAGCGCACACTCCGCTGTGGAGTGAAAATTCATTCTAGAAACATCCCCCAGGCTGTGACTAAGCCATGTCTCCGCAATATCCTCTCTTTCAGGAGTGCTAGTTTTGCAAGGTTCGCAGAAGAGCTTCTATAAAGTTTGGAAGGTAGGAGACGTGGTACTGGCGGAATTAAATCTGTGAGGACGGGGTGTGAGTCGTGCTTGGGTAGCTCAGTCGGTAGAGCACTAGCCCGCGTAAGTCAAAGGTCCCGAGTTCGAATCTCGGTCCGGCACACAGTTTTAATGTGCCAGGAAGTTTCATATCAGCGCACACTCCGCTGTGGAGTGAAAATTCATTCTAGAAACATCCCCCAGGCTGTGATTAAGCCATGTCCCCGCAATATCCTCTCTTTCAGGAGTGCTAGTTTTGCAAGGTTCGCAGAAGAGCTTCTATAAAGTTTGGAAGGTAGGAGACGTGGTACTGGCGGAATTAAATCTGTGAGGACGGGGTGTGAGTCGTGCTTGGGTAGCTCAGTCGGTAGAGCACTTGCCCGCGTAAGGCAAAGGTCCAGAGATGTCCGGCACAGTTTTAGTCTGCCAGGAAGTTTCATATCAGTGCACACTCCGCTAAAATGTAGTATCCATTATAATTATCCGGGCTGTTATGCCGTGGTCGGTTGATGAATTCTGTGTCAATTCCCAACGTTTCGTCCCCGTCTGTGGAGGACATCTTCAAGGGGGTCTGTAGCCCGATGGAAGGTCCAACAGACCCACTGGCTCGCTACTGATTGATGTCACTGACATGCAGCACCTGGCAGTAGGTAGCAGCCCAATGCACCTAATATGAAAAACTAAGTTTCTGGCGGTGTTTGAATACTTTTGATCATATAGTGTACCTTCGAGGTTGGACGTTCTGAGCTAATCTTAGTCAAGAGCGTCACACCGCACCGAGTTTAAAAGCGACGGTCACCTAATAGGACCACGAGATGCTGGATGTTTCTTCTGCGACACTGTAGAAATACCTGACCTGAATGTACATACATGATTGCTGGCAGAGGTGATCTTGGGATGTATAGTCGCAAAAAGACTTGTCTCCAGACAGCCACGAGGCACTACCAACAGCAAAGACCGTCGTCTGCGGCGTATGGCTCTGGCGCATCGTACTGCATTTTGTAACGGGACATCCTCCCCTATCATTACTCTACCCCGACAGTTGTTGTCGATACCAGTATTATTTTTCGAAATTTGGACTGGTCAGTATCATCTCAGTTGCTTTTCTGAAAACGTTCATATAATTTTATACATAATATGTTATATTTCAAGCTAAAAGTTATAAAAATGAATTACCTCATAATGTTTTTTCATTCAGGTATTATAATCGATAAGTACTACTTCTGAACGTCGAGTTATAATTATTATTTTTTTAGAAACACTTGAAATTACACTTTAAAATATCTGTTATTAATTACGCTATACTGTTCTGGTTATTATGTTTATTTCTGGATTCATTTATGAAATAATAATCGAAAGTAGTAATGTAACAGAAATTAGTAGAAATTTATTTGTTAAGAAAAATTGTAAAGCGTTTCGAACATGTTTCTTTTTTTTCGGTGTGTGAGAGTGGTAAGCATACCTTTTATGTGTTCGGACATATTTTCTTATTTTATGCGAACAATGGAATTTCGGCTTTGTTAATGTGAAAAATCAGAAAACTGAATGATATACTAAAATGAGAAAAAATATGTTTAGGTAAAAACAAAAATTCTGCAACAACGATCTTCAAAATTATTTAGATCAATCGGACCATAAATACTTAAAATTTGACGTTTCCCGCTTCAAGAATCACACCCCTAGACAAGAAGAAATGGAGTGAGCTCTACATGACAAGCTAAGTAAACTAGAATGTTTATTGTAATCTTCGCTCCTCTCAAGTCTTCGTAAAGGACTAATGTGGACAATAGATGGAAATAGGAAGAGGAGGAGAGATAACAGGTTGTAGCAGCAATTTGAGAAGAGAGATTACAAGTTGCAGCAGCACTTGGCACTACAGTGACCCAACGAACAGTTACAAATCCATCTCTTCAAGGATATCTCTGACAGAGACGAGCATTCCACCGACCCCAAACCACTGCCATTTGCGACTTCAGTGGTGGCTAGCGAGACCAGATTAATATTCTTTTATGAATTAGTGCAGTTTCCTTTCTAATGTGTACATATGGACCCAGTACCCATTATCCAGTTGGTGCTGCCATCTAGTGATCTAGTTTACTCACTAGAACGCAATGGTGCCATGTGTGGAAACAGTATGTTTCCAGAAATATACCAAACCTGTATTAGGTCCAGATGGACTCACTGGACTGGAAAGGGTAAGGTAATAAGGAGCATTCTTGTTTCCGCACCGGCGTAGGTCAACATGGTTCAGTAGGTCTAATTAACTGGTGGATTGCTGGTTACTTTTGCAAGAGGCCGACGGCCAGTTGTGACATAAATTGTTGAAGGAGCTACTATTGCCATATCTGAGCATGCTGGACGCAATATGCAATTTTCAAGCAGTGCACGAGCTGCCTCACAATAGATGAACATTTAATGGCCCACCTTTGTTTCGGACAGCAGTAGATCAATCTCTAGTGTGGTTCCAGGCTGCCGCGAATGCATTTGGTCGCCACACTAGTAAAGTTTGTAACGGTAACTTGTACATGATGATTAATTAACAGTTGATACCGACTGACGTGGAAATTAAAATGTGTTTCTTTCTGTGGTTTATTATTGTATTCCACAAATGTTTCTACAAAGTTTCATTGTCGTCCGATCACTAGTTTTTCATGGGGGCCCTCTCTAGTACTGAAAGTTTTATTATAACCACACTGTATATTCCCTTAGAAAGCTTATGTCACTCCTGCTTTCTACATAATGCTTTGAAGCGAAGTAGGGATAATTTATTTATATATTTACACGTCAAGTTACGTAGGGCCAAATTGAGGAGCAAATCTCCAAGGTCATGAAACCTGTCATTACATGAAATTACAACATAAAAGTAATAACAGATGAGAATAATATGTTTATGAATCAAAAAAAAGTCAAGCCGTAATTTTAAGTACACGCAATCAATAATATAACATAAGAATCAACTCAATTTTTCAAGGAACTCCTCAACAGAAGGAGTGACTCATGAGGAAAACTCTTCAATTTTGATTTGAAAGCACGTGGATCACTGCAAAGATCATTGATTTCTTGTGGTAGCTCATTGAAAATAGATGCAGCAGTGTGCAGCACACCTTTCTGCACAAGAGTTAAGGAAGTGCGATCCTAATGCTGATTGAATTTCTGCCGAGTATTACCTGAGTGAAAGCTGCTTGTTCTTGGGAATAAGCTGATATTATTAACAAGAAACGACAGTAAGGAATATATGTATATATTGAGAGGCGAGTGTCAAAATACCCAGACTCGTGAACAGGGGTCGACAAGAGGTTCGCGAGCTTACACCACTTATTGCCCGAACCATCCTTTTCTGAGCCAAAAATATACTTACATAATGGAAAGAGGTACCCTAAAATATAATACTATACGACACAAGCTAAGGAAAACAAGCAAAGTAGACTAATTTTCGTGTCGAACAATCACTTAATTCAGGTACTGTTCGAATAATGAAAATGGCAGCATTAAGTCTTTGAACAAGATGCTGAACGTGGGCTCTCCAGGACAGTTTACTACCTACCTGAGCACACAGAAATTTGAACTGTTCAGTTTCACTAATCTTATGCTCATTCTGCGAAATTAAAACATCCGGTTGTGTTTAATTCTGTGTTAGAAACTGTAAACAGAGTGTCTGAAGCCTTCACCTACTCACATTTGTTAGGATAAAAAAAAATCTTTCTTTGTACACGACGTATTTACAGCTAAAAATTAAGGAGATATTGTAATACCATTCAATTGTGCTGCGCGCCTCATCAATCCAAAGATATAATGAGACATATTAGAAGATACGTAGGAGCTGTCAAATGAAAACGTTACAGACAGGAAGAAGTAAGTAAACTATTTATTATTTCAAATGCAGTCGCCATAGCTCGTAATACATTTATCCCTCTCTCGCACAAGATGGTCAGTGCCTTCATGAGAAAATGATTCCGGTGTCCTACGGAACTTTGATTATACCCAAGCGCGCACCTCGTCGTCACAGACAATAGTAATGTAAGGGGCGATCAAAAAGTATCAATTTGAGTGTTTTTCAGCTCCGTATAAGGAGCACAGCACGACTACGTTTACAAGCACAGACATGTAGAAAGGGCATTAGTGTAGCATATGTCTTTTCTGCAGTGAGTGCGCTAAATGCGGGAACGTCAATCATGCGGCGCTATTACCAGATGCGCTTAAACAGGACCAACCTGCAGTTCATCGTTTATTGGGTGTCGAAGAACAAACACCGGCAGATATTCGTCGGGAATGAAAGTACATCTGTGGGGCAGGATGTCCGCCGGAAACCACTGTTGTGGGATGGTGTGTCGACTTCCATGCTAGCTGCGATTCTGCGCAAGATGCCGGTTGATTTGGGAGGCCAGCCTCATCCATTACGGACCAACGAAAGTGGGACAAACACGAGCCATAAGGTCCTAATCTTTCCCCATGACATTATCACGCTTTCGGTACCTTAAAGAAGGTCTTGAAGGCTCAACGCCTCCTGTCGGATGAGAATGTGTTACTAGCAGCTACGGACTGCTTCTCGCAGTAAGGCGCAACGTTTTGCCAAACGTGGATAATCAACCGGTACGTCAGTGGGATGGTTTCTTCAATGCTCACGTCGATTTTGCCCGATTGGCATAACTGTTCTTCGAATGGAAGCTTTTTGATCGACCCTTTTATTATTATAAGCTGTTATTCAGTTATCTTTGCCATCAAGTGAGTAATTTTGTGTGGTAAAAGTTAAAGTGACGTACGACAACGGTAGCTATCACATCATGACTCTCCAACATGTTAGAACTGCGTCCACGATCAGCGAAGGTTCATCAAATACACGACCAGAATCACGTTGTGGATCATTTGACCAAAGTGCCATTGGAAAAATGACGGTCGATAAATGTTAACATTAAGTGCAGTCTCTAAACGAAACTTTTTTGCTTGTGAATTGAAAGTTCGAGTAGTCAGTTTTCAGATACCATGCAGTGCACCAAGGTGAAATCCCGTGGTGAAATACATCGCATGTTTATTGATAGTGATTTGATTTTATTATGCAATTTAGATCAAGTGCTGTCACTGTACTTTCAAAATTAGTTTGCAGCCGCTATTTGCTTTTCTCTTCATATCATCCGTCCCATCCACTACCCAACAAACGTCAATCTAAGACGAATGTTCGTTAGTAACAATAACATATTTATTGTAATTTTCCATTTACAAGATTTATAATTGGAATTACATCTATTCCACCCTCGGCCTTTTGGGGCTTCGGCCTTGCAAGAATCACGACTCTCAAATGAACTAGATATTAAAAGTGTCACTTAGTTCCATAGAGCAGAGTGTGAAGGGTGAAATACACACCGGTACTAGTTTCGACGACGATTACTCTATATTGTGATGTTTCTCCTCTATGGAGGTTTTAACGCAATAGAGAGATCGCCGTTCCAGAAATATACAACTCTCCTAGGAAAGAACCTAAATATCGTTTCTTCAGTTACCTAGGACTACTCCTGGGCCTTCTGTGTATGCAATGCGTACAGAAGACTTTCACCTGGTTACATACTGGACCCATATTTCATCGAAAACAGTGCATATTCAGACGTTCAGCCAAGGAAATTATAGCGTTCCATTCCTCCATCAACGCGTTTTCCCAACTCTCTCGATAAGAGGGTAGACAATGACCCAGTAACATTGTCTAACATCACTGTTTTGGTGGTTCAATTGTTTTGGTTTGGGGAGGCATAATGTTGAATGGCCTACATTTGGTACCTCTAAATCGCTGAACACGTTTCACCCACCGGCCAATGTTTTTCTGAGACTGTGCTCCTTCCTCAAGAGCGTCTTTTCAAGGTTGCGTCCTTGACTTCATTTTTATGGATGAAAATGCGCGGCCACATCGAACTGCACAGGTGGAGAAGCCCGTGGAACGAGAGGATATTCAGCGAATGTATTGAGCCTACCCGTTTCTCCGACCTAAATCCCATCGAGGAGATATGAGATGTGCTGTGGAGATGTATTTCCGAACGTTCACATGCTACAACCACCATTCAGCATTTTCCAACCGCATCGGTTGATGATGGGCCACCCTACCACAGGAGTTCTTCACCAAACATTTACTCAGCATTGGAGCATGTTGCAGGAGCGTCTGCTCCCGTCATTGGTGGTCACACACTCTATTACGGACCATTTTCCACCTAGTGTCATGTCAGGAGGACCATTCTAATTCGCTGTAGCCTCAGTGTAATTACTATCTTTGAACAAAGTGTCAGTTCTATTTGGCTCATTGCGTGTCTCTTTCAGATACCTTCTGACAGTACTGTAGAGGTTCGTTCTGTGAATGGTCCTAGTTTCATCGAACTGTGTCTCTTGGCGGTGACGTATTACGCGAATGTTACTTTCGTTCTTAACTTTAGCACACCAGTGTACATATCACCGGCCACAAAGTTTGAAATATCTAGAGAGGGAGGAGAAATCGAAATGAAACTTCACAGGCTAAGGGAATATATGAAGTTACATCAGTTATTACAAAATCAAATCAAATTTACAAAGAACTTGCCAGTATGAGTCTACTTATCACTTTGACGCTACCCCTCTGGCGTTGATGCATGGACTAAGCGTTTGAGAATAGTGCCATAAGGCATTGTATCCTCTCCTGAGGCAAGATCGCCCAAAAATGTTACAACTAGCCCTTAATATCCTGCATATTGCACTGTAGGGAGAGACGGGTAACGTACATTATGTGCAACAGCCAAGAGGGAACAATAAGAGGCAACGACCAAAAAGGAAAGTGCTCTGATTAAAAAGGGTGTAAGACAGGGATGTAGACCTTAGCCCCTACTGTTCAATCTGTACTTCGGAGAACCAATGATGGAAATAAAAGAAAGGTTCAGGTGTGGAATTAAGGTTCAGCGTGGAAGGATATTAATGACAAGATTCGCTGATGACACTGCTATCCTGAGTGAAAGTGAAGAGGAGTTACCTGAGACGCTGAATGGAATGAGCCATCTAATGAGTAGAGAATATGCGTTCAGAGTAGACTGAAGCAAGACGACAGTAATTAGAAGTAGCAGAAATGAGAACTGCGAGAAATTTAACATCAGGATTGATGGTCACGGAGTAGATGAAGTAAAGGAGTTCTGCTACCTAGGCAGTAAAATAACCAATGACGGATGGAGCTAGGGGGACATCAAAAGCAGACTAGCAATGTCAAAAAGGGCATTCCTGGCCAAGGGAACTTTAGTAGTTCTAAACATAGGACCTAATTTGAGGAAGACATTTCTGAGAATGTACGTGTGTAGTACAGCGTTGTGTGGTAATGAAACATGGTATGCGGGAAAACTGGAACAGAAGAGATTAGAACCGTTTGAGAGGCGGTGCTACAGACGAATGTTTGAAAATTAGGTTGACTAATGTAACCTCTCCACAAAATTTAATTGAAATTAAAATAATTATTAATTATTATGGATAGCGATTCTAATTTTTGTGTGACCTCAAAATAAAATTGGTTCCCATTTATAATCTCCGTGCACAAATGCATTCACATTTAATGTACTAATTCTTTTCTCATTTAATGTAAGCTCGAATCAGAAAAATTCCTAAACCTTATAATAAAAAATAAATTCAGTAACTTGGTAAAATTTGGACGACAGCAGTGCTGCGTCGTGGCCCTGTAAGATCATTCTGAATAAAAAGCAAAAATTCTTACCTCAATAAAAAAAACGGCGAATATATCTGCTCTTACCTAAAAAATTTTTTTTGGCACAGCTCCGTGCAATGCTGGCTTATACATTTGTGATTTGTGAAAGGAAGCAACTGATTTTTTTAAATGAATTTTTTTTCAAAAAAATCACTTCGTATTGCCAAAATTATTATTAGGACATTTTTAAAACATTTGGATGACAGTTCAGATACGTTACTAGATATGCGCGATGCTGCTTCTTTACCTTATACAATAATACTCCATCTCCAGATTCCCGACCAGAGCAGACTGCAGACAAGCGCAGACAACCTCAGACAAGCGACACGCAACAACTAACTGCTACAGTTACACAGTTCGTACTGCAGTCAACACTGCTCTCTGGTCAGCGATTCTATATCGCAGGCAGCGCATACCTCTTACACTAATAAGATAAGAAACGAGGAGGTTCTGCGCAGAATCGGAGAGGAAAGGAATATGTGAAAAACACTGATAAAGAGAAGGGACAGGGTGATAGGACATTTGTTAAGAAATGAGGGAATGAGTTCCATGGTATAGAGGGAGCTGTAGAGTGCGTAAACTATAGAGGAGTACAGAGATTGCAATACATGCAGCAAATAATTGAGGACGTAGGTTGCAAGTCCTACTCTGAGATGAAGAGGTTAGCACAAGAGAGGAATTCTTGGCGGGCCTCCACAAACCAGACTGATGATAAAAAAGGAAAAAAAAAAAAATCTACACTGGGACTGATTTGACGTCTGAGCTGGCCCCACTTACGTTCTGTTGTGGACGGATGTGCAGATCCTGCTGGCCGCGGGCGTTCTTTAACACAAAAATAGGTGAGTGTAAATGGTAGATTTGTTTGATACAGTTCTCCACAGTCGTTTAATGAACAAAGTAAGAGCATATGGACTATAAGACCAATTGTGTGATTGGATTGAAGAGTTCCTTGATAACAGAACGCAACATGTCATTCTCAATGGAGAGATGTCTTCCGAAGTAAGAGTGATTACAGGTGTGCCGCAGGGGAGTGTCGTAGGACCGTTGCTATTCACAATATACATAAATCACCTTGTGGATAACATCGGAAGTTCACTGAGGCTTTTTGCCTGTGATGCTGTAGTATATCGAGATGTTGTAACAATGGATAATTGTACTGAAATACAGGAGGATCTGCAACGATTTGACGCATGGTGCAGGGAATGGCAACTGAATCTCAATGTAGACGAGTGTAATGTGCTGCGAATACATAGAAAGAAAGATCGTTTATCATTTAGGCACAATATAGCAGGTCAGCAACTGGAAGCAGTTAATTCCATAAATTATCAGGCAGTAGGCATTAGGAGTGAATTAAAATGGAATGATCATATGAAGTTGATCGTCGTTAAAGCAGATGCCAGACTGAGAGTCATTTGCAGAATCCTAAGGAAATGGAATGCGAAAACAAAGGAAGTAGGTTACAGTACACTTGTTCGCCCACTGCTTGAATACTGCTCACCGATGTGGAATTCGTACCAGACAGGATTGATAGAACAGACAGAGAAGATCCAACGGAGAGCAGCGCGATTCGTTACAGGATCATATAGTAATCGCGAAAGCGTTACGGAAATGATAGGTAAACTCCACTGAGTTTCATTTCGGTATATTCACTGCGCCATACGGCACGCGCGGCTAACAATCATACGGCACTGCGGAGAGACTTTTTGAACACCCCGTATTATTTGTTCTATTTAATCAAATTGTACTTTTATAGTATGTGAAATGTTGCAGAAAACAAACCCTTAACATTTCGGATACTTTATTTCATTTATTATTTCGAGAAGTACCCAATATTTACAAGCATTTTATGAGTTGATTTTTCGGTACTAGAAGGTAATCTGAGAATTTTATCATGTCCCAAAGGAGACAATGGAGCCAACATCAAGATAAACAACTGAGGAAAACTTCTAAGTTACGTGTGGGGATATGCCGTTCCATGGAACTCACTTCCAAGTAATGACTAACGTCCAGTCTGTGGTCATGTCATGGAATATGCAGCATCGAAGAGGTGCATTACAATACTTTAAGTGGGTTACTTTAATATTCAACCATGTCTTGTCTGAGCTACAGATTTTTTTTCAGAAAGAGATATAATTACATTCAGTGTCAGTTCATATCTATAGATATAAACAAAATAACTCAGAATTTCGATGAGAAATTCAGAAGAAAAGAAAAATATGTTATCCGAACACTTAATAACATCATGAATGCTACCGTTGCATTACGTCCGTAGCGTTTTCGGTATTAAAAAGCAACGTATTTCTATTTCTCGCAGCGAGCTCCTGGCAGCTTTATTGCAGAGAAGAGTGAAAGGATGGAGAATGAAATACCTCTCTCTGTTGGGTCGGGCGTCCTTCCACACCTCGCAGTCTTCAAAGGGTTTCCCTGAGATGAATATTCCTTCAGAGTCCCACACATATTTCTGACAATACTGCGCGCATTTCTCCGAATAGTCAGTATGCACTATATTACAGCAGAATTTCGCGAGGCAGCCGTGGCCTTCAGAATAATTTTGGCTATTGTGAAACTTGCTAAATTTCCCCGTTAGATTTTGGTTATGGTAAATGCATAAAAGCCTGTCTTAGAGATAAGTAATACTTGAAAAAGCGAACTAGTAGACTTGAGCAGCACTTGTAATGTTTGTTCCATGAGCAAACCCGTTATGGCGTCTGGTGCGATATGAAGTGGAAAGACCACAGAAATTTAATCAGGGTAAGACAGATGCTCTGAGAATCGTGTTAAGAATCCTCAGAAATTTCTAGTCCACTAATAACGGAAGTAGCTTAAAAATACTCTCTCGACCAATGCTTCAGCTGTATTGGATCCGTACCAGATAGGTCTGCTAGAGGAAACAAAGAAGATACAAAGAAGAATAGCATGTCTCCTGACAGGTTGAAGAAGCGCGAAAGTGCCACGGGGATGCTCAACCAACTAGAGCGGCAGATGCTGCAAGGGAGGCTTTCTGCATCACTATATGGTCTACTGTTATACTTCCGAGACAGTTACTCTTGCATACATTGTGGGAGTGAACAGTGATCAATGTGTTAGAAGTATTTACTACAAAAAACAGTCTTTATCACAATTTATTTATTACGGTGACCGGTTTCGACCACTATTTTGGTCATCTTCAGACCTACAAGTCGTATACAAAACTTTAATTAGAGGGCTATATACATTAAAGAAAATACATAAAGTTATAAAGCTACAAGGCTATAAAACGATGAATTGTCAATGAGTAAGAACCTCCTTCTGGTGGTAAATCACTACTGGAGAAACCAGTGTACGTCTTACTATATATAATGGAGGCTCCGCACACTTCTGACGGAATGATGTCATTACTAACCAATGGGTTATAGGTCGAATAACAATGTAAAATTTCTTAGTTAAAAGAACATTGTCAAGAAAGGAAAATAAACACACACTAAACTTAGCTTGTTTAACACCTATGGTCAATTAAGAAAAGTTAAAGATATTTAAGCATGTACGATAAATTAACTTCGTTTTGACAGTACATGGGTTGCCCTCTCAAGGCCTGTTGGTGAACCATTTGGAACCACTGGCTGCCATGTTGAAGTTCGACGCCGTTCCAAAGATGCGGCAGGAGGCTTCTTTCCACTGAAGTTGTCGTAAAGTCGATAGGCAAACTAGTAGTTGCCATGGTGAAGATAAAAGCCGGTCCAACGATGTTGCAGCAGGCTTCTTTCTAACGAAGTTGTTGCGAAAGTGGAATGGCAAAGACGTTCCTTAATTGACAATAGCTGTTAAACAAGCCAAGTTTAGTGTGTGTTAATTTCCTTTCTTGACAATGTTCTTTTAACTAAGAAAATTTACATTGTTATTCGATCTATAACCCATTGGTTAGTAATGACATCATTCCTTCAGAAGTGGGCGGAGCCTGCATTATATATATTTAGACGTGCACTGGTTTCTCCAGTAGTGATTTACTACCAGGAGGAGTTTCTTACTCATTAGTAATTCATCGTTTTATAGCTTTGTAGCTTTATAATTTTATGTATCTTCTTTAATGTATGTAGCCCTCTAATTAAAGCTTTGTGTACGACTCGTAGGTCTCAAGATGACCACAATAGTGGTCGAAACCGGTCACCGTAATAAATAAATTGTGATCAAGATGTTTTTTATGCTAAATATTTCAGAGACAGTAATTTCTTAGGAGAATCAGCCAATATATTGCCTCCTACAACGTATATCTCACGAAAAGCCCATCAAATTAAAGTTAGAGAATCGAGTCCACACACAGGTTTTATATTATTCGTTCCTCCCGCGAACCATGTAAGAGTAGAACAGGAAAATGGGGAAGTGATACAGGTGCATAAAGAACCCTGCGCCATACACTGTAAGATGGCTTGCGGAGTACAAACGTAGACATAGATGTAGAGCAGACCCTGTACACAGGGAAACGGAGCAATGATGGTGTAAAAGACCGTCATTATGCCAGCAAATATTAGACAGTGACGTTCTTTTATGCTCGTCTTGATTCCTTCTGTGAAATTTAACTTTCATTGTTAGTGTGTTAATTTTAGCATGTAGCATCCTGTTACTTGGAATGACAAATACTAATTCGGTTTGTAACCTTCGCATTACCGACTGAAGCTAACTGCGTGAGAAGACACTTAAGACAAGGCTCTTCTGGTTGGCCACCATGTAAACCTCTGCCAAGGCCGTCGTGGGATGCGACGTGGAGAGACATGTGATCACCACAACACTCTCCCAGACGTGGTGAGCTTTCCAACCTAGGCGCCACCCCTCTTCTCTCCAGCAGCTCCTCAGTCATTCAAGTGGCTAAGCGCGTTCTGTTCCAATCACCATCACAGGAAAGATATATGGCACTACTGGGTATGGGCCCACAGTCTTGAAACACTACCCACAGATGCTGATCGCTGAGCTACCGTTCTTCAGAGCTTCGCTTCTCCTGCTCTTTCCAGTACCGACTTCGTCAGCATAAGAAATTAATTCATCTTGTCTTTTCAAAATAATATACCCCCACGCCAATTACAGAAACAACGTTAAACCGTAGCTTCAAACATAAAACCTTACGAGATTCTTCCAGCACAGCAAAATTAAAGCTGAACCAATGTAAATGGTGCTCATGGAAGCAATGTGTTCGAACTTCTTTAGAGCCAGAGGAGAAATGAAAATGAATACCCGACATTCTGGGTAGAATGAAATATCCAAGAATATTGTTCGTTGCGTTTAATTCGTAAGATTATTCGTGATACTGGCCTTGCATTATGAGAGGTGATGAGTAAACTTCCACTGGCGATGAAAAATTAATTGAGAAACTGGCTGATGTTCCGGACGTGTTTAAGGCCCAAGCGAGACGAGCCACCTCTTGGGGTGCCCAAATATAGGATTTCTATAAAGTGCGTATAGCAGTTAGCAGTGAAAAGTGACATTGGTGAAAGTTTTAGAGGGGGGAAAGGGGAAGGCAGTACGCCAAATGATAAGTCGCTTCTGTTGGAAAATGTTCTTTAACCGGTCCTCCTGATGTTGCTTGTTTATCATATCAGGCTTGTCTTCAAAAAGCGTGGTCACATCGCCACGGATCAAGTTCTGTTGCTTCCGCATAGTAGGAGAGAGGTATTACTGTATTCTGGTACATCAAAGTCGATACGTTCTGTGTCTCTGGACAGGCAGTTTACTAGACAGCATTTACGCTGTTTTTCGATTTGCAAACTCGGTGTAGTTCCTGTAAACGTGATGGAGAACTCTTCTGAGCGCTGGGGAGAAAACTCCAGAATTGTGTAAATTCAAAATAGTAGTTTCAATTTCGAAAACGGCCCCCACGGATTCAATACGTTTCACAAGCACATAATTTTGTAGATAAACTGAGTGAACAAAGTCACTTGAACGGTTCTCGGATTTGGAGAGGCAACACGTACGACACCCAAATGTTGTAGTTAGATGCGGCGTATGGCATGAATGTAGGAAGGATATCTGAACAGTTACTTTAGATTCATTGTAAGACATGGCAAAGCGTCTAGAGTTAACCGAGTTTTGACACAGGATGACGACTGGTCCAGGACGTGTGGGTCGTATCACCGGAGACTAGCTGAGAAATACAGCGTTACACGCAAAGTAAAGGTGTATCACTGCTGTCAGCTGCAGCGTGACATTATGCGAAATCAGAGGCGACGAGTGAAAATGCGTACCAGACCGGGATTCGAAGCCAAAATCTCCTGCTTACTTGGGACGTGCGTTAACCACTGCACCATCTGGGATACAGAGTCACTGCAAACGCGCAGACTACCTCGGTACGCCTGACGGCCAATCCTCATCCCCCCCCCCCCCCCCCCCACATAGCGCCATCTACCCCCAGTCCGTGTTCTCTACTCTGAAATTCCCACAGGTCATCAGACGTATTTGTGCATCCGCACTGAAGAAGTTGGATCCATTGCCCAGCTAGGCATATCAGTTATACGGATTTGTGGTGTCTGTTCTTTCTGACGTGTCCGTAAGAACAGACAATGTGACATTATTGTTCATATTTTTAAAATCAAGTTTTGTAAATAACGAGTGATCAAAAAGTCAGTATAAATTTAAAAACTTAATAAACCACGGAATAATGTAGATAGAGAGGTAAAAATTGACACACATGCTTGGAATGACATGGAGTTTTATTACAACAAAAAAAAGTTCACAAAATGTCCGACAGATGACGCTCGACAGCAAAACGTCAGTGACTGCGCATTGTATAAGTGGCGATTTAGTGAAGCGGAGGGCATTTGCGGTGTGGGCGTTTCAAAAAATGGCGGAAGATGACGAATGGTTGAGTTACGTGTTGTGGCCCGACGAAGCTCATTTCACGCTCCAAGGGTCTGTCAACGCCCACAACTGCAGAATTTGGGCTACCAAAAATCCTAGAACTGTCGTGGAAACTCCATTGCACGACGAGAAAGTCACGGTATGAGTTGGATTTACCACATCTACCGTTATCGGGACTTTTTTCTTCGAGGAAATGCGTGATTCTGGTTTTGTAACTGCTACCGTGACGGGTGAGAGGTACACCGATATGTTACAAATGGTTCAAATGGCTCTGAGCACTATAGGACTCAACACCTGAGGTCATTAGTCCCCTAGAACTTAGAACTAGTTAAACCTAACTAACCTAAAGACATCACAAACATCCAAGCCCGAGGCAGGATTCGAACCTGCGACCGTAGTGGTCTTGCGGTTCCAGACTGCAGCGCCTTTAACCGCACGGCCACTTCGGCCGGCACCGATATGTTACAGAATCGCATCATCCCCAGCCTGGCTGATAAGCACCTGCTGGAACGTACGATGTTTATTCAGGATGGCGCTCCACCCCATATTGCTAGACGCGTGAAAGGTCTCTTGTGGGCGTCGTTTGGTGATGATAGTGTGCTCAGCCGTCACTATCGTCATGCTTGGCCTCCCAGGTCCCCAGGCCTCAAGTCTGTGCGATTATTGGCTTTGGGGTTACCTGAAGTCGCAAGTGTATCGTGATCGACCGACATCTCTAGGGATGCTGAAAGGCAACATCCGACGCCAATGCCTCACCATAACTCCGGACATGCTTTACAGTACTGTTCACAACATTATTCCTCGACTACAGCTATTGTTGAGGAATGATGGTGGACATATTGAGCATTTCCTGTAAAGAACATCATTTTTGCTTTGTCTTACTTTGTTATGCTAATTATTGTTATTCTGATCAGATGAAGCGCCATCTGTCGGACATTTTTTGAACTTTTGTATTTTTTGGTTCTAATAAAACCCCATGTCACTCCTAGCATGTGTGTCAATTTGTATCTCTCTATCTACGTTATTCCGTGATTTATTCGGTTTTCAAATTTATACCGACTTTTTGATCACCCGGTATTTTATTGAAACTGTTAAAGCAGAAGCAGAGACATCTTGTTTGAAGCGAAATCGATACTGAAACTCATTGATAAGATTAAAATGAACGTACATATTAAGAAAAAGGGTGTAATATTCACTTTTAAGTATTGTAAAGGTATCTATTTGTTATAATTATTAAATGTAGGAAGCTGCTATAAAGCAATTATGTATGTAATAGTTACTGGCACTCACTTAGGGCTGTATGAGATATGTGTAGTATAAAAGATGGAGTAGTTCCGTCAGGAACAGAGAGCTGTGTAAGCATAGGAAAAGGTGGGAGCGGAAACGTTTGGCGCACTTTGGCGGGCGCGAACAAAGTCAGTCGGTGGCCAGTGATCTTAGAGGCAGCACGTACAGCCCCAGTATAGTGTGGAATGCGCCATATCGTTGCATCTTGTCTCGGTGGGAAACTGCAGTTTATAGCGGCCTGGAATGGGGAGAAATACGGGCTGTTGATTATAAGATGGATCATCGCTGTGAAGAGGAAATAAGTCCAACATGGATAACTGCTCTTGGCCGTTCTGATATTAATGCAATTGTTGCCACCTACGCCACTGTCGCTGATAACAGCTTACAGAGTACGACATTTTAGCTTTGTGTTATAGTGTGTGCCAGGAAGTTGAAATGTGCTTTGAGAATAATAACCAGTTGTGTCCACCTGGTAATTTATCCCCCTCATAAACCAAGCAGGATTCTAACCTGGTACGTGAAAATTCCGAGTGACATGTATTCAGCCAAGACTGTGAAATCTGTAATACATTGTTAGCAAATCAGTGATTAATCAGTGAAATAATTGATGGAAAGAATAACTGAGACTTTCATAACTACCATTGCTATTATATTCTGTGTTAATATGATTACGTAAGGTTATGCCAGATTCAGAGACCACATTAGATAAATTGTATGCTGCTTTCACATTACGTATTAATGAAAGGAAATACTAAGTTGATGATTAATGGTGATAAATAGTAACGTTAAACAGTTTATAGTGAATCGATGAAATGTTGAGTACCAAATATGTTGATGTAGAACCCCCCCCCCCCCCCCTGCCCAAATTTACTTTTGCTTTCATGAAATCAGTCTGTTTGCTTAAGCAATTGGGTGCTGTAGTTTTGTTTCGAGTAGCTAAACTTGTCTTGTATTGCTGAACCAACTTTTGTCTAAATCTAAAGTGAAGTCTGTTAGGTAGGTAGGGAGTTGCAATCTTTTCTGCTGTCCTACTCAGTTTCATTACGTGTGACTAATTAGACTGGCGAATAATAGTGTACCACCAACCACATATATTGTTATCGATGCACAATAGTAATCTAACTTATTTGCCATACCTCTGAACTAATGACTTATTTGAAGAAACGAGTTAAAGTCTGATGCTCATTCCTTAGGTTAACACACACAGTTATTACACTTGTTTCTGTGGTTTTGCAGTCCGGATAGGTAACTATATTTCTGTTTGTTACATTGCTTATTATTAACAGTATAGTATAAGAATATTACAGTTGGCTTTGCATGACAGTATGTTTTGTAAACCAATTCAGAGAATACAAAATACACGCAGGTATTACATCTGGTTCTACATATCAGGACAGTAAGTAACACACACAAAATACGGAGGAATATTAGAACACCACACATTTATGTAAAAGACTGTGTTGCCTGTGGATTTCTTTATTTCTGCCTCGTATTACTCCCTCAACTCTTCCCTCCTCTCTGTGTCCATCTCCTCGTCCCTTCAGTCTTCGTTATGTTCCTCCTCCTCCCTTTATCGATATCCTTTCCCCCTCTCCACCACCCCTGTCCCCCAGTTTTCCTCTCTGTCAATCCCCTCCTCCCCCTTATATCTGTCCATCTGCTCCTCCTACCTCTCTCCATCACCTCCAACCATCCTGTCAATCGCCTTGTCGCCTCTCCGTCCACCCTCTCCTCACCATGCTCATCATACTGCTTTCACCTCCACCCCTACCCCACTAAGACGTTGATGGCTTTTACCTCGCAGTATTTCTTTACCGATAGTAAGATGGGTACCAAGTTTGGAACAAACTGATCCAGTGGCTTATGAAATGCTGAACATACCCTTACGTGTCTTGAATTGCACACGTGAATGTCTGATCCTCCGTTGTTTCACGCCATATGGGTCCAGGGGGGATAATAGATTTATATGCGGTATTGAGACAAGTGGCTTGAACATAGGTACCAAAACACATTAGCAAAATTATGTGCTTACTGAAGTGCTCATTCTCGCCACCTAGTTTACAGAAGAGCACAGCTGAGGGGCAAACTGCCATTCCTATTTTTAAAAGTATTAGAAGTCAACTACATACTAATTACTCTTGGTTTTAGAAAAGTTTTACATCAGCCCTTCTCATTCGCACCCCACACCGAAAGTTCGTTATAAAAATATTTACATCATCCCTTCTCATTCACACCCCATCTCTGGTCATGTTGGTGAATCTTATTCAAATTGCATTTTTACAGAAATAAAAAGTAACGTACTTGACGGATTTCTTTGAAATTGCTCCAGTTATATCCCAGATGGCTTCAATGTCACTCTCCATTCATTCCCACATCGTGGGATGTATTTCTTCTTTGTAGATAGTAAGTAAGCATTAACCCCAGAGTTTTCAGAGAATCCATAACCCTGTATGAAAGAAGTTCAAACTTCTCATTGCCTATCAACTATTTAACGTGAAGCATGTAACCGTGAAAGTAGTCTAGATAGGATTTGGAATTGCGTTTAAATTTGGTTGGGAATCGCTGAGTACTCTCATTATCAGAAACAAGGTAAGTATACTCTGAGAAATTTTTAGAAAATCTAGTTTCTCATTGATCCAAGTGTCTATGACGTCATTCGTCCTCAACTACGGTCCGTACAATGACAATAATTTTGCAGGTACAATCAGCGATATATGTGGAAGCTATCTGCAAAAAGAATTGCGAATAGACTTAGTGCTATAGAAACAATAAATTAAAACTCCGTAAGTCATCTTTTTAAAGGATGGTCGAGGGAAGGCGGCTCTTCAGTCTAAAATTTAAAATCGAAAGCACCTTCAGTCGTCTATATTTCAAATTTTATTTTGCTTACCCCGTCAGTTTCTGCGTTTTGTACTACATCTTCAAGTCCCCTAACCAGTTCATAGGAAAAATTCATTCTCATGTGGTTTTTTCGAAATAAATTACGACGTCATAACTGATGTGACAATTTCGAGTCATGAACAACGAAAATACAGCAAGTGATCAACTTGTTCCTTTCGTAGTTCTTTGGCAGTTGTCAGCGAGAAAACATTTCGTTAATGTTTCAAATTACTTGCGCAAGTCAGTAAGTGTTGTCTTTCCAAAATACTGGATGAATGTAGTCGTGAGGAGCGTTACGATACGTTTTCAGCCCTACACTCACTCCTTTGAGAGAGAGGGGTTTCCTACCCCCTACAGTGCTCCCTTCCATTTTTTTTAACTTTAGAGTCTTCTGTCTTCTGAGCGGTTTGATGCGGCCCGTCCTGTGTCAATCTCTCCATGACGGAATAGCTTTTGCAACATACGTCCTCAATTATTTGCTTGATGTATTCCAACCTCTGTCTTCCTCTACAGCTTTTACCCTCTACAGCTTCCTCTAGTACCATTGAAGCTATTCCCTGGTGTCTTAACAGATGTACTGTCATTCTCTCCCTTCATCTTTTCAGTATTCTCCATATGTTATTTTCTTCCTCTTCGTCTTCATCACTGCACCTAATTTTCAGAATTCTTCAGGAAGCATCAAATCTCAGATGCTTCTGTTTCCTTCTGTTCTGGTCTGCCAGACAATACTTTGTTCCGACGTGCATTCTCCGAAAATTATTCCTCAAATTAATGTATATGATTCATACTAATAGACTTCTCTTGATTGGGAATGCCCTTTTTTCCAGTGATAGTCTGCATTTGATATCCTCTTTGCTCATGCGTAATTTGGCTGCCATGGTAGCAGAATGCCTTAACTTTATGCACCTTGTAATCACCAATTATGATGTTAACTTTCTCTCTTTTACCTCTCATTACTTTCGCCTTTTTTCGATTTACTCTCAAACCATTACAATGCCCATTCCGTTCAAAAGATCCCGTAATTCTTCTTCATTTTCACTGAGGCTAGCAATGTCATCGGCGAATCCTAACATTGAAATCCTTTGAATTTTAATCCCTCCTTTGAACCTATATTTTATTTACACCAACGTTTCTTCGACGTATAGTCCAGTAACATTGTCGTCAAAAACACTCTTTTCTTCCAAAAAATGAGATAGAGCACTTTATATTCTTTATCTTCTGTCTATACAAGAGAATGTTGAATCCAAGTTTTCGATCTCCAGCACCATTGGGAAAAATTTTTATGGTAAAAAAACACGATATTTTGACACTTTTCATATTTTCGCCTATTACTCGAAAACTGTCTGTCTTATTGGAAATGTTACCTACCAAATTGAAAGAGAATTAAATTTTACGCCGAATGACTTACTGAAATTTGAAAATTGGTGCAGCCGTTTGCTGCAATCAAATGTCAAAATTCGGCCATTTTTACCAGCTTGACTAAAAAGTTGGTTTCAACTCCTGTAACTCAGAAGCGGCTACTTCAAATGAAAATTGACACGTTATCAGAGTTGTGGAGCATGAAATTTCATGTCGCGAAAGCATCTAGTTTTGAGTTTTAGACATTGTTGAGGGTTCATACGCTTGAAAGCCAAAGTAACTCAGTTTTCTTTTCTTTTTTTGTAAGTCAAAGTTATTCAATGCAATGAAATTTCCAGTGCTAAGACGGCTCTCCACATACATGTTCTCTATGTATATGTTTTCAGTTTTCTTCATTTATATGTATTTTCATTCATTTTATGCACGCCAGAAGTACACAGTAATGGCGGAAATGTATTTACGAATGAGTAACACAAAATTTGTATAAACGAAAAAATAAATGGGAATGAAAATAACAAAAACACGTTTCAAATATCTGAGATTCTCATTTTATCAAATTTCACTTCCATCGAGGTCGTTTGGGAGAATGCAGCATCCAACTTTCAGGATCCATTGCGGCACCTTCACCAACTACCTCGCCCTGAATATATCTTTGATTTCTTCCTCATCCTCGCAGAACTGAAAGTATGAAATTTGAATTAAGAGATACTGTTACTGGGGTAGCTGAAAGGCGAGGAGATGGTTGGGCTTACGAAGTTTTGAAACGTATCAGTGACGATGACCTTCGTACTAAAGATTCAATTGTGGATTGATTACTTGGTTCTGAGAACTATGGGACTTAACTTCTGAGGTCATCAATCCCCTAGAACTTAGAACTACTTAAACCTAACTAACATAAGGACATCATACACACTCATGCCCGAGGCAGGATTCGAACCTGCGACCGTAGCGGTCAGGCGGTTCCAGACTGTAGCGCCTAGAATCGCTCGGCCACTCCGGCCGGCTCAGTTGTGGAAACAGCTATTTCTCAACTTGCTGAGTCTAACAGTGTGGCAATCGTGAGCGGGGAAATTGACATGCTTGTTTTCCTAACGTGTTGAGGAATCAACAACATCTTGTGCTTCCATAAACCGGAAAGAGAGAAAACAGGAGAAGTGTGATACTCGAGTAACTCATTCAATTTCGATCCTGCATTTGCCCTTTTCCGCCATTCTTTCGCAGGATAGGATGTCATATCTTCTTTTCTTGGCCAAAGGGAAATTAATAAACCTGATGGAGCAACAGCCACACCTGACACTGCAAGCCGACGAATTTTTTAACCTTGTTATCATGCAGTCTCTCAAGAGGCCGGCAGGAGTACAGCTGATGTTAGCACCGTATGGTAATTCCCACTGCGTGACTTTGACCGAGCTCAAGTAGGAACTCTGTGTAAAGTCTGCCACGAGTAAATCTTTCAAAGTTGTACCGCCAATATCAGACGCAGGAAGGCAGCAAGGTGGCACGCTTGCTACCACTAAATGCAATGTTGACAGGGGAAGAAAACTGATCTATACCAATGGAGGAGGGGGATTTTGGGGGAAGAGGCCAAACTGCTAGGTCATCGGTCTCATCGGAGTATCGAAGGATGGGTAAGGATATCAGCCGTGCCCTTTTCAGAGGAACCATCCCCGCATTTGCCTGAAGAGATTTAAGGAAACCACGGAAACCTAAATCAGGATGGCCAGAAGCAGGATTGAACCGTCGTCCTCCCGAATGCGAGTCCAGTGTGCTAACCACTTCGCCACCTCGCTCGATCATACCAATGGGGCTGGAAGAAAAACTTATCAGCTTCGTTTCCAACGACGATGACGAAAGAGGCGGCACCACACTGAAGATGGTTTTCTGCACATGCAAAAGATGCACAACAGTATGTGGATGTCGCAAATTGGAGTGAACTGTTACTCGATGTGCAAATACTGTTGTGGCTTATCTTGCAAGAAGGCCCCAGGAATTTTGACGAGGATAAGGGAGAGATCGAAGATATGTTCCAGGCGGAAAATGTTGGTGAAGGTGCAGCAATGGATCTGGAAGATTGGATGCTGGACCGGGACCTACTGCAGTCTCCCAACGGACGTAAATGGAACTGAAATTTGGTGAATGTGAATCTCTGATATTTAAATTGTGTTTTTATTAAATATCTTCGTGTGCTTTTGTTTGTTCATTTATACAAATTTTTATATTACTCATTGCTAATTACATATTGGCCATTACTATGTACCTGGTTTTCATTTCAGCAATCCACGCTGTCCAATTAAGGCATGGATAAAAATGAATAAAAATACACATGAATGTAGAAAACACATATGTGCTTATTATAGAGCCGTATTAACACTGGAAATGGGAACATTTAATGCCTCCAGGAACATTATCGAATATGATTGTTTTAGCTGCTTAGGTGCTGTGGTGTTGGGAGACACAATGTTGCTGGATTGTACTGACCTCCAAACCTTGAACATGGCACGCTCACTAGGCAACGTTGTTGTGATACAGCACTCCTTCCTTCAGGGGTGTATTTTGCTTAGCTTTGATTTTTACGGATAATAATCCACTATTGCTTCGAACTGCGAATTCCCATCGGTCACGTGTGGGATGTGTTGGGAGTTGTGTCGCAGCACGTCCACATGCACCAAGGGCCATCCAGCTGTTGTCAACCACTCTGGTGGAGGAATGGAACGCTCTGCCTTTTGAAATCTTTACCAACTCCTTGACTGCCATGGGAGGACGTTGTAGAGCGTGCTTTGCCACCCACGGTGATCACACTCGCTATTAAGAACCAGGTCCCGCCTTCAAAAGTCTCTAGACGGTTCCATCATAAATAGCTATGAATTCTGCGCAGTTATTGTCTCTGGATAAAATTGTCACATCTGTTCGTCTTATTGGTTATTTTTTCCCGCTACCTTCTGTACCATAGTGTAGCATTTCCTTCAATGCATGGCTCAAGTTCCATCTAGCTATCTTACTTAGCGGTGATATATCATGCGAACGTTACTTTCCTTCTAAAGTTGTGCACAACAGTGTATTTCCATAAATGAAGCCTCCAGCCAAATTCAACTTGGGTGGATGTTCCAAGCTCACACCTGAACAATAAGCTCACGAATTTAGAGATACCACCAACAATGTCACCTTGAAAGGAAATTGTTTCAGCCATCTTTATTTTACATGTCATTCATAACACCTGCCTTCTCACAGTCAGACTAGCAGACAGGTCTTCCGTTATTTCCTTGTTACTATACAGGGTGTATCAAATAGAATCATCCGATTTCGAACATAAATATTTCTGAAACTAATAAACATTTTCAACGAATTGTTTTTTGATGAACAAGAAACACAAAAAATTTATTTTTATCCTTTCGTAGGTGTTCAATACGCTCCCCTTGAGATACAATAGTAACTTTAAATAGAACTTGTAACACAATTAAGGTAACACAGTTATGCAATCAACACTTAGTTACCATAGAGATAACTAATGGGAACGTTACATGAGTGATTGCATCCATGTACACCCAATACAGACATCAAATACAGCCGTACGCACATTACATCAGAGACCTAGTTATGTATGCAAGAGGCAAAATATTAGTGATAAGTGTTGACATTAATTCCAGATCGACGCTCTGGAACTCAGACAGAACAGATGACAGAGGACGCATAATCACCGACCTAATACAAGAAAAACAATTGCATGTAATGAACACAGAAGGACATATACCAACATATGCAAGGTTCGATGGTACGAGCAGTAATATAGACTGTACGCTAGCAAATAATGCAGCAATGGCATACGTAACAAACTGGACTGTGCACGACAACATAACCAGTAGTGATCACAATGTCATAACACTCACACTAACTCACACTCAGAACACAACGATCAAATCACACAACACAAAGTTACACAAAGCAGACTGGAACAAATTAACGCAAATCATCCAACAACACGATCTAGAAAACATCAATGGAGGTATCGATTATAGAGCACACAAGTTAACACAGGTAACACAGCATGCACAAAACACATCAATGCCGACAGCAAAGAACACAAAACGCTCACCAGTACCATGAACCAACGAAATCACGTGATTGAAACAAGATGCTAGAGGCAAAAGAATATGATATAAAAGGGCGATAGCAGATAGGGACAGACGCATAAGACTTGAATCATATAGGCATGCACAAGACTTATACAGACAGACCCTATATAACACGCGTAGACAACAATGGGAGCTATTTATAACAACACAAACAGGGCAAAATATATTGGGAGGAACCATACAAAATACTGACCGAGAAGATAAAAACAGCACGGCACAATGACAAGGGGTGGAGGAACACAGCGGAGTTTCTGATGTATAAACTGCTCCATGACGACTTTATCTATACAGACACACAATATCATACAACACTAAGAGAAAACCTAGACACACCATACAGCACTGCAACTGTCACCTGTCCTTTTGCGCAAGTAGAGGTTGCGCTAGCAATCTCAGAGCTCAAAAACAAGAAAGCGCCTGGAGCAGATGGTATCCACTCGGAAACACTGAAAAAACTAGCACCGCAGATTACCCCGTTCCTAACAACGTTAATGAACGGTGCCTCACGGCTGGGCTGGGTACCTACAGTTCGACAAACCTCCAAAGCAGTCATTATTAAGAAATCAGTGGACAGGGATCCTTCAGATCCAAAGACTTACAGACCAATATGCCATGTCTAATAAACACCCTAGCGAGAATTCAGTAGAAGCTACAGTGTAAGCGCTTGCGAACACACAGAGCTCTCAGGGGTATGAGCTAGCACCAATTCGGCTTCAGAACTGGCAGATCAATAGATGATGCCATCAACCAGGCCTTACACATAGTTAATACTACAACACAGAACTACGCCATTGCAATAATGGTTGACATTGCCGTA
Source organism: Schistocerca piceifrons (assembly GCF_021461385.2). Classification (NCBI taxonomy): domain Eukaryota; kingdom Metazoa; phylum Arthropoda; class Insecta; order Orthoptera; family Acrididae; genus Schistocerca; species Schistocerca piceifrons. The sequence continues at coordinate 284,118,246 of NC_060143.1, forward strand.
CCATGCGATGATCTCTGGTGGTCCATAATGTTTCAGAGGTTAAGAAATCTAGAGGTACTGCAGTCACCGTACAACAGTTTCGTAGACTATTGTAAGGACCGAATAGTCGAATGGCAGATGTACAGCTACAGCCGGAAAGTAACTAAAAGGATTACCAAAGGCTGTCCTCAAGAGTCGATCTGCGGCCCCATTTTCTGGGACATAACAATCGAACCCCTCCTACAACTTTTGGATGGGGATGACAGGTCAGATGGAATTGTCGCCTACGCAGATGATATATTAGTTGTAGTCACCGCAAACAACAGAGCCCACTTAGAAGAGAAAGCCAGTGGAATACTACAAACAATTACACAGTGGTGTCACAACAATAAACTGTGGAAGGATCACTCCAAAGGAATGCTTGTGTTAGAATTGGGGACACAGTCACCAAACGAGCACACGTGACTCGCTATCTTGTGGTACACGTAGATGAAAAATTGAATTTCCACGAACACATAAGGCTAAAACAGACAAAGCAGAAAAAATACTACACAAACTGGTGAGACTAAATTCAAAACAGTACAGATTACCTCTACCACTCATACGGACATACCACTGTGCGCTCTTCGAATTAGAACTCAGTTTCGCAGATAGCACGTGGGCACATAGACTGAATCTGGTCACCAACAAAGCATAGGCCAGACGAGAGCAGAGAAGTGTGCTACTTAGGATCTCTGGAGCCTTCGGCACCACCTCAGCGTATGCACTGTGTGTGGTGCTCGGAATATGCCCCGTACATATCACGATCAAATGTAGAGCTGCAAGGTACTGGATAAAGATGGGGAGACTAGGTAAAGTACACACAATAACTGGTGTGCCGATAGAGACGATGCGTCACCTTAGAAGTTAGCGTCTGGATACATGGCAAGGTGAGTGGGCTGTAAGTGATAAGGGACGTAGACTGCATGATTTCCTACCTGACATGAAGAAGCGCTTGAGAATGAAACACATCGATCCCAGCCGCGGTATGGTACATTTATTAACCGGACACGATGCTATCCCACGCACTTATTTCGCGTGAGTCTGAGGCAGACACCTACATCCACATGCAGGGAAGAGGGTTCCCCAGCACACACTGTCTTTCTGTGGGGGCAATACGTGAACAATAGACATACACTACACTTACACTACACAGAAACAGCCATAAGAGACGAAAAATAATGGGCGCAATTAAACGAATTAACAAACAGTATATCAAAAATATCACATGACGAGTACAAGCGGACACGACATGACAAACATGCCTATGTGCAGCATAACAATCTCCATTGGGTGGACAGCAATACACATACTGACAGCGGAAACAGTGATAATGAAGAGGAGGAAGCCGAGATGTGACAGTAAATAAGCATAAGGTGCTGGCGATGTAGTCAAGAAATCACCAAAATCTGTACACGAATGGGCCACTAACGTTAATACATAGGATTTCTCTACTAATAACCATTTGTGTGAATGTTTGTGTGTGTGTGTGTGTGTGTGTGTGTGTGTGTGTGTGTGTGTGACTGGTGGTCAACGGCTCGAAGAAACTGTTCCAAGGTATTGACCGCCAGTCACATTCGGTGATGGTACTGACAAATCTCTCCTCTGTCCTATCATTTTTTATATTCTTCTTAAAAGAGAACAAAATTTTATTTATACAGTATATCAACATTAGAATTGTGATACTTTGAAAAGTATCATTCTTTGTAAACGTTGTAGACAAAACAAAAGAAAAGAATACTGACAGAAGATGAAACACGAAAAGTGTAAGATGTATGACCTGTTTTAAAACATCAGGTAACAGATCTATAATTTGGCGATAAATAAATAACAAATAAATAATTAAAATGCTCTGTGCTGTAGGAGGATCCACCATATCTAGTTCGAAAGTCGGGCTGAACAGTTACTACTGTCTGGCGCTGCGCTAACGTAGAACACAACGCTTTCTGTTGTCCCGACAGCATTTTTACTAGAACTGATATAGGCGTACACTACTGCTACCTATCGGGAACAATGTAAAACTTGAGAGTTTTCTCTTTCCAACAGTACGTTACTCAAGCACACATCTCAAATATAATAGTTACAATTTCTTTTTGTTAAATCGGATGATCCTCTTTGATACACCCTGTAATAGTGTGCTGTGAGAATGATTACCGTAGGGACTCTTTTTTAATTGATTATCACTTTTTTCACGTCGGCAAACTCTTACACTTTTTCTATAATTTCAACCGTAAATACACTCCTGGAAATGGAAAAAAGAACACATTGACACCGGTGTGTCAGACCCACCATACTTGCTCCGGACACTGCGAGAGGGCTGTACACGCAATGATCACACGCACGGCACAGCGGACAAACCAGGAACCGCGGTGTTGGACGTCGAATGGCGCTAGCTGCGCAGCATTTGTGCACCGCCGCCGTCAGTGTCAGCCAGTTTGCCGTGGCATACGGAGCTCCATCGCAGTCTTTAACACTGGTAGCATGCCGCGACAGCGTGGACGTGAACCGTATGTGCAGTTGACGGACTTTGAGCGAGGGCGTATAGTGGGCATGCGGGAGGCCGGGTGGACGTACCGCCGAATTGCTCAACACGTGGGGCGTGAGGTCTCCACAGTACATCGATGTTGTCGCCAGTGGTCGGCGGAAGGTGCACGTGCCCGTCGACCTGGGACCGGACCGCAGCGACGCACGGATGCACGCCAAGACCGTAGGATCCTACGCAGTGCCGTAGGGGACCGCACCGCCACTTCCCAGCAAATTAGGGACACTGTTGCTCCTGGGGTATCGGCGAGGACCATTCGCAACCGTCTCCATGAAGGTGGGCTACGGTCCCGCACACCGTTAGGCCGTCTTCCGCTCACGCCCCAACATCGTGCAGCCCGCCTCCAGTGGTGTCGCGACAGGCGTGAATGGAGGGACAAATGGAGACGTGTCGTCTTCAGCGATGAGAGTCACTTCTGCCTTGGTGCCAATGGTGGTCGTATGCGTGTTTGACGCCGTGCAGGTGAGCGCCACAATCAGCACTGCTTACGACCGAGGCACACAGGGCCAACACCCGGCATCATGGTGTGGGGAGCGATCTCCTACACTGGCCGTACACCACTGGTGATCGTCGAGGGGACACTGAATAGTACACGGTACATCCAAACCGTCATCGAAGCCATCGTTCTACCATTCCTAGACCGGCAAGGGAACTTGCTGTTCCAACAGGACAATGCACGTCCGCATGTATCCCGTGCCACCCAACGTGTTCTAGAAGGTGTAAGTCAACTACCCTGGCCAGCAAGATCTCCGGATCTGTCCCCCATTGAGCATGTTTGGGACTGGATGAAGCGTCGTCTCACGTGGTCTGCACGTCCAGCACGAACGCTGGTCCAACTGAGGCGCCAGGTGGAAATGGCATGGCAAGCCGTTCCACAGGACTACATCCAGCATCTCTACGATCGTCTCCATGGGAGAATAGCAGCCTGCATTGCTGCGAAAGGTGGATATACACTGTACTAGTGCCGATATTGTGCATGCTCTGTTGCCTGTGTCTATGTGCCTGTGGTTCTGTCAGTGTGATCATGTGATGTATCTGACCCCAGGAATGTGTCAATAAAGTTTCCCCTTCCTGGGACAATGAATTCACGGTGTTCTTATTTCAATTTCCAGGAGTGTAAGTTGTGCAATGTGTGGATGTGTGGGCAGTCCTGTGTGCACATGAATCAGTTATGATCAGAGTAGCTTTTCTTACATCTCTTTGTAAAGTGCTTTGAACTTACAATTGAATGTTGTTCAATGCTGGATTGTGGTCTGATGTGGCCAAGGGCAACGGATGACTCCCCTTTTTCCTTTTTTTAACATTTAGCGATTGGTCAAGCAAAAAAGTGCGTGAAGTAGTGCAAATTTTCACACGAATGCTATTCAAAATTTTTGCCGTGTAACTGGTTTGGGCCAGGACATTGGCCTCCCATCTTTTTTTATCGATCGATTCCGCAATCTGCAAGGATGTGCTAGACAGCCGTGGTTGACGAGAGATTCTGAACGGTTTTGAGAGGACACTGTTCCTGGTTACGGCTTGGTGAATAAAGTGCACTCTCCGGAGGACACTTACAACCAGGTGGCTTTAATTAAGCTGATAGCATTTCTAGCGCCGCAGTGCGGATTGTATACATCGCGCTCACTTAGTGAGCTGAAAAAAAAAATACTTTCACTCTCTGCCACCCCGCGAAAGTATGCTTCCGTAGGCACTCAGAATGTGGTGTGGGTGTAGGAAAATGGGAGGAAAGACCGAACACATGATAAAGCCGGTTTTTGCACGTTTGTTAGGATATGATCACAAATTACAACATGTATTCCATACAGCCTTCAGACTCAGCAACATGTGACATCTGTAACAGGGCACAATCGACAAATGCTCGTGGAATTCCTGGTGTAATCAATGCAATAGTAGTTGAATGTTAGCCTTCAGATCAAGAAGAGTCCGGATACATCCCTAATCTTTCAGATATCCCCACAACCAGGGTTTAGATCAAGGGATCCGGAAGGCCACTCATCTTGAAACTGCCTAGAGATGATGTGGTCGTTACCGAAGTTTTCTCGACGCAAATCTTTCACCTGTCAAGCGACATGCTGTCGCCCCATTTTGAGCGAAAGTAGGGATTTGAACACAATTCGTTCTTGTTAAGCTGGATTCACATGCTCGCCAAAGACGTCCTTATAACGTGCAGATGTCGCAGTACACCTTAGTGTCGCAGGTGGTCTCATCTATTTGGGAAAAAAGCGGTTGAAAGTCATATGGGTGTGTAAAGCCACGCCTCACAGTCACATAATCTGAGTGCAGTGGATGTTCCCGCACGACATGTTGCGTAATAGAATCCCATATGTGACAGTTCCGTGCATTCATGGCACCATGGAAATTAAAATGTGCTTCGTCCGTTTCCATGCACGCTGAAAAACGAAGGGCAAAGGCACGGCGTTGCACATTCTGAATCTTCTAGGCGTGTCAGAGTAAATGCGCTGTAAAGTCTTTTCAACTGAAGACCAGGAGAAAAATATTTCCTGTGGGATCCGAGAACTGGTTGCAGGATGTGAGGCATGGATGTGCTGGTCGGATATAGCTGCATCAACATCATACGAAACAGCTGTGGGAATGGGGCACATCCTTCTCCGTGGTGCACCACGTCCTTCACCTCTTCCTTCAGATTTCTTGATCGTATTCTTTAGTATATTTTTTAACATGGGGCTCCTGTTTCTGTGGGCGATATTCTCACACTGCCGCATTGCTGCTGTTTCCAATCTGATAAAACGATTTTACCGACCGTCACTGTCTTTCTTCTCAATAGTCATTGCGCTTCCTACGCAGAACTTCAACCTGCTTAACCCTTTACAACCAACATTCACAAAATAAACGCCGTAAAAACAGGTAACGCTCCACCATCTGACTACTTGTTGCGCCATATTGTCACCCGATGACAGAAAGTGATGTAGCGTATATGAAACCAATATCTAACGTAGCTACAACCAATATGCCTATGTTCGTCTGTGAATATGTGCTCGATAAGCAACCTGAGCTATCAGTGAACGGAATCTATCCTGCATAGCAGCGTGTGCGCGTTGTATGAGTGTCATTTTCACTGTCATTTAAGCCCTCAATAGATCGTTACATGAAAAACTTAAAACTAACATTTGGATAAGTTCTCTGACTGCGCATCTGAATATGAAAAACTACAGGAACAAATGAACCTGTAACAATGAATACCTAAGCTATCTGACTGCGTTTTGAACAAGAATTTTCAACTGATACAGAATCTGGCTTGTGCAACGGATTTTGCTGGACTAGGGTACATGACATGTTGTGGTGTGTCAGTGTCTCTCTTTTGGCTCTAAGTTATGCACTCACCTCTTTACATGACGACCTTTTTCCATCTGGTTTACAGCAATTCGCAGCAGCATGCCGCAGCAGCGGCTGAAGCTTATTGTTACTAAGAATGAATCTAATAAAAAGGATTTTGCTCAGGTCCTGTTAGCTACTAAATAACTTGTGAGAAGGTATTATATATATTAAGTCTATTTAGAAACTTCAGAATCATCATATCCCATAACCAATAATAGACAATGGTAATTACAATGACATAGGTATCTATAATGGTTGAGTGCAGACTAACAAATTATTTTTGTTTCAAGAATGGTTCACATGGCTCTGAGCACTACGGGACTTAACATCTATGGTCATCAGTCCACTAGAACTTAGAACTACTTAAACCTAACTAACCTAAGGACAGCACACAACACCCAGTCATCACGAGGCAGAGAAAATCCCTGACCCATTTTTGTTCCAAAGTTACATTAACACATAATAACCGCACCATTTTATTAAAATGTGGAGAATAATTATTATTATTTGGAGGGTAAGGAGGCTTCTTTAACTGACAAGCGAAATGGGGGATTATTGCAAGCTCGGACTAACAATCACGGGCCTAACCCCGCAATTGCTTTGGCGCTATGCTTGCGAATTTTCGTTGAATTCCATCTTCAAGCGTAGTTAAGCCATCTAAATCTGTTCTGGCTGTATAAATGATATCAGACCTTGAGTGTGGTAAGATCTGCCATCACCGACGCGAGGGCAGCATTACAAATCTTCTGTCTCCGAGCTCTCGACCGACACTACTACTTCCACACTTGCAGACGGATTTCGTCTCACAACAATAATTAGATTCGCGCTCCCATGTTTCGTCCTCAGATTGTTACCATCGATATCTGAGTGCTTACACGATGCAACGAAATATTGTTTTCAGTGTAATGCAGATTTCTGACACGCTCCTTACTGTGGAACTATTATTTTTTCAGCATCCTTCGTGTGTGCAACAGTTAATTAACGTATGTACGATGTTTCAGCTTTCTGCGATATACAGCCCGCACTGCAGCGCTCGTAACACCGCCAGTTTTAATTATAACCACCTGGTACAAGTTCAGTTTTTTGTCAGGTTCCGTTGAACAATTCGCTTTTTGGTGTAAGTAATCGTGGCGTTCATTTACATTATCAGCCAACAGCATTAATGATCTTTGGCTTTGTGTTAAATGAATATTTACTTAAATTCATGGGCTCCTTTTTGCCAATCATGACTACGATTTCTGCATCGTCTTATTATCGTAATAACCTACAATTTCTTTCCTTGTTGGGGGAACAAGTACCTGTATACATATATATATTTGACAATTGTTTTGACAGACTGAGTTTAAAGTTACTGTACACATGATGAGCATAAAATCGTACGCTACGAGTCGTAGCTCCTCGCATCACGCCGATCAGATGAGTCATTGCGTAGTGCTCAGACGTGCAGTGTGAGTCACACGCAAGACAGGTGGCTTCATATAGCTCGAGTGTATGTAGTTTCCATGTGATATGATTGAAGTCACTAGCTGACAGACACTGGTTGAGCTGCAGACAAAATTTCCGACTTTGTTTATTTAATTTTTTAATTGTTTATCAATTACTACTATTATAGTGTTTCGTTACGAGAGTGAAAGGTGTGTATGTGAAATACCGTTTTATGTAAAGTTTTTATTTTATGCTGTGGAGTAATTGGTCTTGTGAGTAATGTTCGAGAATGTCGTGTGCGTTAGTCATCCATACCGGGGAATACATTTTGAACTATTTCGTCAGTTTATGGTACTGGGGAAATGAGATTGTGATTTCACTAAGATAGTTTTGTTAAAAGGGAATTGATTTTATGTTTGTAAGTTTTAAAAATTTATTTATGGTAAATTACTGTTGCGATTCAGTAACAAATTTTGGTTGGTTCTGTATATATGCGAAGAACTGAGCGGGCTTGATGTTGCTTTTCGACTGACTGTGACGTATCTACGGCAATCAAAAATTAGCATATTCGCGCGTATTTTAGCAACTAGAAATTGGTTTTATGTAGAGAGAAGAGTAAAATCGGGGCTTGGATCCCATAGCGATCAGACCTGTCGATATGTGCTCCGTTGAAAATTATTAATAGCGTCTTATTTCGGAACCAGAATGTTTGAGAAGTGTCGTAAAGTGTGGAAGGGGGTTCGATTTAAAGCACAAAGTGAAATTCAGAAGGCCGGCCGGTGTGGCCGAGCGGTTCTAGGCACTTCAGACTGGAACCGCGCGACCGCTACAGTCGCAGGTTCGAATCCTGCCTCGGGCATGGATGTGTTTGATGTCCTTAGGTTAGTTAGGTTTAAGTAGTTCTACGTTCTAGGGGACTTATGACCTCAGATGTTGAGTCCCATAGTGCTCAGAGCTATTTTTGAAATTCAGAATTTTTAGTGACGTTTTAAATATGTAAATACGCGTGACTTGTTGCTTACTTGTGAAGTTGAACAATTTGTTCCGTGAGACTGATACTACAACATTTGAGCGAACAGTTCAAAAGAAATAATTCCTTTGCAACCTTTTGGTGAAGGATTACCATAAATTGGCAACGATTACGAATGAGGTGTGTGTGTGAACTTTTCAGATTATGTAAAGTTAGGCTAAAGCTTGGTGTTGAATGGTGAATGCAAGCTTATAGTACCGGAGTGAAATATTACGCACATTTAGCTGTTCCTTCCTCGGCCACGAACAATTTTAGTACGATTTGAGGTTGTGGTATGGACAGCTGTTTATTGTAAAGCTTCTTCCGGCTGCGAAATGCATTCCAGTATCTTTACTGGTTCTGTATACATGTGCGGGATTTAGCGGGCTCGACGCTGTTTTCCATCAGGCTGTGATGTACCTCTACCAATTGGAAATTAGCAGATGAGTGGAACTTTGCAAATCACGCTGAGTCGACGCAGCTACTTAAGCTTCCTGATCAGAAAAGTACGCATAAGCCACAGCATATTTGATACGTAGACATCTATAACAATTATTAGACCTCTAGTCGATATGATGGACTTAACTTCTCGTTTCCTTTGGGATCCGTTTGTAATGAATGACAGTGTATGTTGGTATGCTCATCATGTGTAACTTCCCCTTGTAGTGTTTTTGTCGCTGAGGCATATGAGTGTTGTGTGCAACGATGTTCAGAACTTACTGCTTAACCAGCACCACCCATACACTATCATCTTTGAACAAAACCCTTTGCTGATATCAAATGTAAAAATTCTTTAAAGGGAAACTCCCCCACCCTAGGGAATGTTATTGACAAGATTGTTCTTGACATACGAGGCGTGAGCCTAGAGGGAAGATGTCTCTAGACGATAAATATTTATATCATGGAATATAATTCACTCATCGTTCTGCCCGCCCCCTTCCCCACCTGTCCCCCATGGGCATTCTGCCATTTTCTTCTGTAATATTATTGATGGGAAGGGCACTGCTTCAGAAATAAATATTTAACAAATTCATTCCCTGGATTGTCGTGTTGAAGTCTCGATATTAATTTCTGTTACAGTTTTCAAATAATGGTTCAAATGGTTCTGAGGACTATGCGACTTAACTTCTGAGGTCATCAGTCGCCTAGAACTTAGAACTAATTAAACCTAACTAACCTAAGGACATCACACACATCCATGCCCGAGGCAGGATTCGAACCTGCGACCGTAGCGGTCACGCGGTTCCAGACTGAAGCGCCTTTAACCGCACGGCCACACCGGCCGGCTTTCAAATAATTAACCGGGCCAAATGTAAGTATAATTTCATGGATACTTCACATGAGATTTCGCACGGTGGAACAAAGTTGTATTACCAATATCCCTGCTTTTAATATGAAATTTATCACTAGTAGTTTCCAAAATTCCATATCGTATGGCAAAAAGTGTGATCCGAAAAATTAGAAATCAAATGCGAATAAGATTCAGGAAAAGAAAGGGAAGGTTTTTAAAACAAGATGTAGACATGTTTAAAATAATAACTCAGAAAAATGTCCTGTCTAGTAGTTACCTTAGGAGGTATGTCGAACCTCTGTGTTTGCACTACGAGGAGCAACTTCGGCTGTGATTTATTCAGTGGTATAACTGCTGCCCCATCTGGTTTATCATCCCTCACACCTAGAAATTAAAGTTCGAACTAAATCACACAATGCGAATGATTTCGGACAAGATTAAGAAATATCCCATCTTCTAGATACCAGTCACAAGTCATATACTTCCACCACGACTCCGAAAACAACAAGGACTGCTTAGAGTATACAGAAACAATTCAAAATAGTCAGCAACTTATCTTCCATTCGTTTTCTGATTGTATAACTGTTTAACGGCTCCACTCTATAAAACCACCACCATCAAAATATACGTGCTAAGAAATTAGCAACTTTGATCATGTACAATACTGGAATAATACCTCCGATCCTATTGTAGTTGCGGATCTCAAGAAATTCCGATTTATCTCCGAAACACCGACTGTCTTTGACCTCTCAACAAAATCCTGGTAATTCTAAACCGAATTAGAGCCAATCATGCCAATTTGTTAACATCGAGTATAGATTTAAGAGACAGGGTGTCGTTGCTAAAAGTGTTTGTATGGAGTGTAGCCATGTATGGAAGTGAAACATGGACGATAAATAGTTAGGACAAGAAGAGAATAGAAGCTTTCGAAATGTGGTGCTAAAAAACAATGCTGAAGATTAGATGGGTAGATCACATAACTAATGAGGAGGTATTGAACAGAATTGGGGAGAAGAGGAGTTTGTGGCACAACTTGACAAGAGGAAGGGACCGGTTGGTAGGGCATGTTTTGAGGCATCAAGACATTACAAATTTAGCATTGGAGGGCACCGTGGAAGGTAAAATCGTAGAGGGAGACCAAGAGATGAATACACTAAGGAGATTCAGAAGGATGTAGGTTGCTGTAAGTACTGGGAGATGAAGAAGCTTGCACAGGATAGAGTAGCATGGGGAGCTGCATCAAACCAGTCTCAGGACTGAAGACAACAATAACAACATGCCAAGTGTGCAGACTCATTCTATAAATGGTAACCAGACATCTTCGAAGTGCGAATGTGGAGTGGAAAGGCAGACAATCCAGCATAAAGCGCTAACATGTACCCTAAGAACCTACGTGGGTCAACTGGAAGACTTTCTGACTACGACTCACAGTTCAGTTGAGTATATTTGTTAGCTAGATGTTCCTTTATGAATGTTAGTCTATGTTCATTAACGTGGCTTGTAATAAGGCCACACCATAAATCAGTTTATTTTTATGAAATAATTTCTACTGATGTAGTGACTTTCAGTAATACTTTATTAGTACAACGCCTTTTGGCAGCATGCTGCCATCAGCAGGCGTATTCCAGTTACATTCGGGGTGGGAAATAAAGTGATGGGGCTGCTTGGAAAATACACCTTTCCTTACGTATTTAACAAACTAAAATGGTACCTTATTTAAAGTAACTCCCTTACACCTGCACGTACTTACACCATCAGTGTTTTCGTTGTTGGTGGTATCTCTGGTATTCATCTTCCGGTGTACCAGCGAAATTCCTTGTTATATCAGTTTGGATTTCATTTAACTACTGACTTCACGTTTGGAAAAAAAAAGGAATCACACAGGGCCCTGTCGGATGTTGCGGAGTTTTGGCAGAACTGTAACTCACTTTGACGACAAAACAACTACCCAACAACCTCTAAGTGATCGTGCGTTATCGTGAAGCTGGATCCAATGTGTACGTCAAGAATATGGAACCGTTGCGATGTGTTTAGAGAATTTGCTGGTAGAAGTACAATTGGTTCAAATGGCTCTGAGAACTATGGGACATAACATCTGACGTCATCTGTCCCCTAGAACTTAGAACTACTTAAACCTAATTAACCTAGCGACATCACAAACATCCATGCCCGAGGCAGGATTCGAACCTGCGACCGTAGCGGTCGCGTGGTTCCTGACTGCAGTGCCTAGAACCGCTCGGCCACACTGGCCGGCTTGGTAGAAGTATTGGTTTACTGTCTGGTCTGCGGCAACCATGCACTGTGCACAATGCCAATGGAGTCAAAGCAATACACAAGCAGGCATTTCACCTTCGACTTCGACATGAGCCCTTTCTTTCATTTTGGCGATTCATACAAACACCATTGAGAACTTCAAAGTTTCGTCTCGGGATCATACTGGAAAATGCAACCATCATCATCAGTCCTAACTCGGTTCAGCAATTCTGGGTCAGGTTACCGTTGCTGCTGCAGATCGGCTGGCACAGTCCACCGTCTATCCTTTTCTTGCAGCGTGATGTTTTGGTAACTATTTTGACACAAAATTAGCTCTTTCCCACATTTTCAGTCAGTATCAGAGGAAAAGTTTCCCGATTAATGTTCAGTTGTTTTGCAGTCATTTTCGTGGTTAATCTTCGATCAGCTAGCACAAATTCACTCACGCTGGCTGTGGTGTCATCTGTTGGTGCTGTTAATAGTCGCCCATAGTAGTATTCATTAGTAGTATTAGACATTGGCTCTGCCTCCAGAAAATATTTTATGCCAAAGAAACACTTATGCCCTTGATAAAACCTCGTTTATAAAACCGTAATGAAGCTTGCTGTATGGTACTGGTTCACACAGAAACAGCTGGCATACCGCTGCGCAATATTTCGAAACGTCATTGTTACGACGAGCAGTAGACTCAGGACTTCACCTTTCAAGTAGCTGTTCCTGATGGCCGCCTGGGGGGCTGAGCGGTTCTAGGCGCTACAGTCTAGAACCGCGCGACCGCTACGGTCGCAGGTTCGAATCCTGCCCCGGGCATGGATGTGTGTGATGTCCTTATGTTAGTTAGGTTTAAGTAGTTCTAAGTTCTAGGTGACTGATGACCTCAGAAGTTAAGTCCCATAGTGCTCAGAGCCATTTGAACCATTTGTTCCTGATTCCCTGACTGAAACATTGCATGTGCACACGACTTGCGTTAGTGGTGGAGGAAAAAGAGCCCCACACACTTTCTGCGGCAGCAGTCTCATTACTTTATTGCCGCACCTCATAAACATTATATTAGTCTGGGACGCATTGATGATGGCAGTATGCTGCCAAAACGTGACTTTAAATGTTAGTAAAAAGTGACTGAAGCAGTAGAAATTATTTTATAAATATACAATGTAATCGTAGTTATCAAAGACATTTCATGTGACATCATAAATTTATGTCAAATACAGTGACCAGTCTCACCTGTCAAAAGGCTGAGTAGCCAACTGTTGCAGAGTCAACCGCTGCGAAACGTGCAAGAAGAGAGTCGCTGATGTTCTAGAAGGTACTGAAAGGTACAATTCCAGTACTATAGCCAGCTGAGCTAGGTTTCTCCAAGACGCGAACAAATTCTCGATGGGGTTTAAATCCGGGGAGTCTGGTGGCCAACGGAGTTTGGTAAATTCATCTTGGTGAACTTCGAACCACGTACGTTCACTGTTAGATGTGTGACACGTTACGCTGTCCTCCTATCTGATGCCATAGTGCCAGGGAAAACCAAACTGCATATAGAGGTAGTCATGGATCCCAAGAATAAATGCATGCTTGTGTTGATCCATTGTACCTTCCAGTCTGACGAGAATGCCACGAAAACATTCCCCAGACATTAACGAACGCACGGTGTTCCTTTTCAAATATTTCACAAAATACAAACCAACGGCCATCTGTCCCTTGAAGCAAAAAACGTGATACATCTGGAAAAAGTCATCTGTTGCCACTTAGTTGCCCTCCAGTTGAAGTAATGCCGTGCAAGTTCAAACCTTTGTTGTTGTTGAACAGCGGTCAGCATGCGTGCATTAACCAGGCGCCTGTTACGCAAGACTATACGCTGCAACCGGCCAATCGCCCGCATACATCTCCGGTGCTATTGTTCACCCGTGTCATCTGTGGCCCATGGAGCCCCAGAGTTGAACAGATGCACCGACACTGGTTTTGGATAGCGCCGTTTCACCATGCATGGTATACTGTAACCGCGGAGACACGCTAAAAGCTTACAAACTTAGCCTTTTCCAATATACTTCCATCCTTGGCCCGAAAGTTCATGATCATGCCATTTGGGAACTAGAAAAACGCTCCGTATCTGCATTATGGCAACGATAGCACTGTTTTCCTCGTCCCCCTCCCCAATCACTCGTTATATTCCCTCCACCAATAGTGCTGGCACCTGCCATCTGTGAGTGGTTACTGGACGTCGACTTGGAATGTAGGCGGTGGGCCCTTAATGTAACTGTACCGTGTAAATACAGGATGACAGTAATAATACCGATGAACTGCCGGGACGGACTTCTGACTGGAAATGGAGGTAAAAAAGTTCGTATGAAAATGTTTAGGGAAATGCATATCTGCCACGGTAGATGGCGCTGGCGAATCAAAGTTCCTCTGACCAGTGCCGTGTGTTTCTTGTGTGTGATTGACGCAGCGTACTGCAAGCAGCAGAATGGTCCGGTATTCACGTCGGGCACAAACCGAGATGGTGTTTGTGTACGGGCAAGGAAATGGAAACGGCTCAGAGGCAGCACGGCTATACCAAAACAAGTGCCGTCGCAGACATCAACCGCACCGTACAACATTTCAAGCTCTTTTTGGGCTTCTGTGTCATAATGTGTTCTTTCAGAAAGAACAAGGTCCAGGGAGGCGGCGGACTGTGACTACACCAGATCTGGAGGACTAGGTTCTACAGGATATTAGGATGAACCCAAGTACAAGCCCCAGACAAGAGGCCCGCCAACACAGTGTAAGCCAAAGTACAATTTTGTGTATCCTGTCGCTCTGGGTAGCCGCCCGGTCTCGGGGCGTCTTGTCACGGTCCTCGCGGCTGCCCCCGTCGGAGGTTCGAGTCCTTCCTCTGGCAAGGGTGTGTGTGTTTTCCTTAGTGTAAGTTAGTTTAAGAAAGATTAAGTATTGTGTAAGCTTAGGGTGCGATGACCTCAGCAGTTTGGTCCAATAACATCTTACTACAAATTTCCAATTTGTCTCTCCTGCATAAGAACAGCGACTATCCCTATCACCTGTAACGAATGTAAGGTTTATTAGCAGCGGATTTCCCTCTACGGGAAGAATTTTGTCGATGATTTTTATACCATACCGTCACAGTTATAGAATATCTGTGATCAGTCCTGCGTGCCGACGAATCATTCATGCTGCTTACAGTACGATGCGTCAATCACACACCCCGCAACACACAAGGAATAAACGACAAGTAGTCAGAGGAACTTTTATTCGTCAGTGCCATGTATCGCGGCTACGGTGCATTTCCAGACACATCTCCATAGGACCAATTTTTCTCTGTTTCCTGTCACGAATCCGTTGCTGTGGTTTGCCCGTTTTATTAATGTTCACCCTCTACTTGGGGTGATTGATTTGCTGCTAGTATTAAGTTTTATGCGACCTGAAATGCCCACAAAAACCACGTGAAAAATTTTCACATTCTCTCCTTCGTTATGTGCTGTTAGCACTAATGTCATCTTCAAACGCTTTTTTCTACAATAACTTGATAAACGTGGCCTCCAACGGAAACGTATCCCAGTTCTAAATACAAGTACCTTAAATTTCGTACGTGAAGGTCCCATCAACTTCTTCTTTAAAACTTATTGTTTGGACATAACGGACGAGAATATGAAAGGCACCCATATGGTATCTGAATGTGTTGCAAGTTGCATGGAACCCAGCGGTAGGGGCTACTGAATCACGCAAAGTGCGACAATACAGGGTGTCCGAAAAGTCTTCCCCAAATTACATAAATTGGTAACTCAGGCTAGAAGTAAGATACAAATATGAAACTAGTGTCTAATCGTTTACAAACTATCAAAGTTTCTTTCACACATCAGTAAACTTCCACATGAGCACCCTTGATGGGAAGTAGCACATCTAGGCCATATTCAATTTCCGTCCACACATTAGCCAACTTCACAACACATGACATTTACACAAACGTTTATTGTTTCGTGCATACAAACTGCAAATCGTTGAAGCCTTGTTGCCCAATGACAGTACACGTCGATATGACTTGGCGGTCGAAATGCTATCACGTATTGAGGACGATGATGGTTATCTCAGACGAATTGCCTCTTCCGACGAAGCGACCTTTTTTGTCAGTGGAGTAGTGAATCGCCATAATGCGCGCATTTGGGGTTCACAACCCCCTGTCGAGGTTATGGAGTGCACCACAGGCAGTCCAAAGGTGAATGTTTGGTGCGCGCTATTGCGGTTTGGCCTCCACGCTCTCCTGACATAACCCCATTAGACTTCTTTTTATGTGCTACGTGCTACCAAGGGTGCTCATGTGGAAGTTTACTGACGTGTGAAAAAACTTTGATAGTTTGTAAAAACTAGACTCCTGTTTCATATTTGTATCTTACTTCTAGCCTGAGTTATCAATTTATGTAATCAGGGAAAGACTTTTCGGTCACCCTGTATGTTTTTTAGTGAAGTGCTTGCTTATTGCAAGAGGTTAATCGATTTTGATGAAACTTATCACAGCATAAGGACACAGTCCGAAGCTCGGAAGTTGTTGCTGAATAATTTTCGACGTATAGCTTTCTAGTGGTTTTAGCTGTGGATTTATATTCTATCGAGCTGGTGAATTGTTGGACTGTTACACGCTGACGAATCTCCTACTAGCCGACACGGCGGCAGCCCCCGCCTGCCGCCGCTCTCCAGATAAACTGCCGCAGCTGCGCGGCCGCGGTGCGTTGCGCTTCCGCGGACGCCCACTGCTCACTGACCGCGCAGCCACGGCCGCCGCCGCCCCCGCCGCCCCCGCCGCTCCCGCAGTGGGCGCAGCTTCCCGCGGGCGGCGCTATCGGCCGGCGGCCCGCGGCGCCATGCTTCACGCGCGGCCATAAAACGCGGCGGGCGGGCACGAACGGGCCCAACTGACGTGCCAATGGCGCGGAATGAAGTGCTTGCGGCCGCCCAGATAAACGCCGCGCACACACTAAAGCTCCCCCCGGCCGTCGCGGCGCCGGTGCGGGTAAATATTTCCTCGCCCGCAAGTATTACCACTCGTGTCTCCCCCCGTCGTCGCACTCGAGCAGCGGAGTGCGTCATCTTTTACTGTACGGGGGGTCCCGATCAGCGAAGAAACAACGCCGCAGCTTAGTCACGGCAGAACAAGGAGATATTTGTACGAAATGGGGCACACTTATTGAGTTGAGACATAATTATCTGGCGAGTCGGACAGGGTGACAGCGACAGAAAATAAATCCGCATTCAGATATATGATGCGTATCTGATGAAGTGTGACAACGACAGAAAATAAATTCGCATGCAGAGATATGATGAATATCTGATAAATACGACGCATCAAGCCGAATAGAAAAAATTTTATAGTAGGCGGTAGTGTAGCCTGTAAGTTTTCTATGAAAATTTATCTGTAATGGAAAATACTGAATATTCTTTTTTTCGAAAACTTCCTCTATCATTCCGCTCTCGAACAGCGTGCAGAGAAAACGCACACCTGTAACTTCCCGTTCGAGTTCTGTTTCCCCTATTCTATTACGATCATCGTTTCTTTCTACGTACGAAGCACCAGAAACACATTTTTGCATTGGTAGGAGGAAGATGATGATTGAAATTTCGTAAGAAGCTCACGCCACAACGAAAAATGCGTTTGTTTTAATGATTTTCACCCCAAATCCTGTATCATTACCGTGACCTTCTCTCCCCTATTTCTCGACAGTACAAAACGTGCTGCCTTTCTCTGAACTTTCTCAATGTAATACATCACAGCAAGGATTGAGATAACTTCAAGGAAAAACCCGTGAAATGTGGACTTACATATTTCGTCATTGTCGTTTCATGGGACATACTTTATTGCTTAGCAACAATTGCTATGATCACAAATTAGAAAGCTTGTCAAAAACACTCAAAATAATTCGTAGAACTTCAAGAAGATCAATTCATTAATAAAATGCGTTAAAAATTCATACCATTAAGAACAGGGCTTAAACCCAGGAATATACTTAAGACCCCAAATACAAGTAAGAAGTCACACCAACTATGAGTGACTGCAAGCTGGGTCAACAAACTGAGTTTTACCAATAAAATGGATTACAAATGACTGCCACTGAAACTACTAACACTTCCGAAGCATAGACAAAACTTTAAACAAATAGACGACTCCCACTCAAAATACAAAAAGGATAAAAAGTCACGCCATTGATTGTGGCAGTTGAAAAGCTCTTAAAAATTAATAAACCTTAATAAAATCCCTTAAGCAATAAAATACACAGTCTCCCACATTACAAGGAAAGCTGGGAAGACATACAATTTAAACGTGACTCCCAGCTGGTACACACCAGCAGAAACATTAATAATGACTCTTAAATAAATATACAGTGCTTCAAAATACAAGAAAGTTGACAAATTACAGCATCCAGTTATCACAGGGAACTGGTACCAACCACGCAAGTTTGACAATAAAGGGAGTTAGCTATTGAATGCGCATAAAAAAATACTCAACATCTCTTACTCATAACTAAAAGTCTTTAAAAATTAACACGCTCCAGAGCTCCAGCAAAGTGGGGCCTGCAAGATTTAAACAAGTTGTTAAAGGTTAAATATAGTCACAAGGAAATTCGGACTTGCAGAACACACCTTAAGGCTTGTGTGCTTGGTCAACCCCAAGTATCACACTAGACCAAGGGTTCTGGAATTAATTGGGCGACACTCCGCTGTGGTAGGTACTTAACTTGAGCTAAAACGATGCAGCTGATAAAGGCACCTGGCTGTGGGCAGCCCCTTGTCGTCGTGAGACGACGGAAGAGTTGATGCGGCAGGAAGGAGACACGTCTCTGCTCCGGACCCAGCAGACAGGAACGCGTCGTCCGCTGCCATAACTACGTTGCCAACATGCAGCAGAAAGTAAAACAGTGGTCTTCCCACATAAGGCTACAAACGACAATATCTAAGATATATGAAATATTAACTTATTGCCTAAGTGGCGACACATTCGAATCACGAGCTTGACGCTCCTTAACACTACATGATAATTGACGATGTGAACTACAACCCCTTGCTAATCCAAATACCAGGTCATACCCCCTTTCAACAGTCCACTGCTTTCGACACAGACCACATTACAGTCCCAACTACATCAAGTCACTTCTCAACAGAGAGTACTCATGCACTTGCAACGCATACGAACTGTAAAACCCAGATTTAAATCAGTTACACAGACTGATGAACATCCACGCAATCATTCACAGGCGTAATGAAGATGACGACTCCAACTCAACATTAACACAGACAAGCATCAATAAAAGATCAACGCTTAACTCCGCTCAGGTCGAAGGACCCATGACTTCTAGGATACCAAGAAGGGGTGCTATTGAGTCCAATCAGTGCTGGTGATCTGAAGGCGTCGTAATGTTTAAGCCTCCAGAATTGGCCCGGTGTTTGCTGACCAGTTTGCACGCGTCATCAGCTGCCCTTCCCGCAACTCGTCGCTATCGATATTAGTCTAACTAGAAAACTTTGGTTGCGTCCGATTTAACAACTCGCAGCTTCACGAGGTACAGCGTTCCCATGCAAAGACACCACCTTCGTGTTTAGTTTCCTCAGATTAGTCTTGGACAGCTCGTCCACGGTGATAAAACTAACCATACTTTCCTGCAATCGACTGGTATCATATTGTATCTCATTCTCGAGTGGGAAATTGACAAACGAATTTGTTTAATTAATGAAGCGTGTAGGTTTACAATCGTATTTTCTTTGTTTATTTTTCAACTTCGATGAAGAGGCAGCTTTACCTGTGCCCCTGTTTTGTCCTAGCTGTGGTTTCGCTAACAAGTGGCAGCACTTGACAAGCCTTCACGTTTGACTTCCTCATTCGAGGTCAACTGTGCACTGGTTATGTATTTCAGCAATTACTCTTCAACCCTCTGCGAAAATGTTACTCAAATAGCTAGTTTATTTGCAATAAACCGATGCAATACAATAATGAATTCAAATATGTTTAAGGTCGCAGTGCTTACGCTAAATGACTTAGCTGAAAGCGTGCTTTGTATGTTACCTCTGAAGAAATTCCCACAGTTCATAACTCGAAATCCATGGTTTAATTATCGAAGAAGTCCCAGAGATTCGAAATATTCTCGTTCGTAGCGCTTTCGCAAATTTCGGCGTCAGAAAATGTATGGCGGTCATTTGAAAGATATTTAATGTAAGGCAACAAAACAACTTTATTTATACAGATCTTACAAGCGACGGATGTTACATAAAAGTTTTAGTTTCAATAGCAGGTATATAGATATAAACGCAGAGATGAATTTTAGCGATACCCGGCAGAAGAATCGATCCACAGGATAACGAATCTCGCGTTACGCAAAATGCTGTCAAAGATCTACATCGCGTCTGTTGTCCAGCATGACCAATTGCAACAATAATTAAAGAGTATCATGATAGGCTTAACTGCCGAAAAAGCTTTCCCAGCTTCTGTTCACCATCTGAAAGTACGTTTTAAGTGTTGTGTCGGTAGCTGGGCCGACACCGTGAAGTTGATGGCTGAAAATGAAATCTAGACTAACGCTGTAGCCGATAGTGCACGCACTGCTAAAGCAGACGGGCGTGAAGTCTGGAACATGAGAACTTATAAATGAATAAGAAGAAAAGTATGTAGATGCTTATTACTTATCTTTTAATTGTTCTTTGGAATACATCTCTCTTGAATACTCGTAAGCTATAGGCACTGATACAACTGGCGCCTTGCTAGTTCGTTGCCATTAACTTAGCTGATGGCTATTCTGTCTCTCGGCTAATGAGAGAGAAAGGCTTCGTACAACTGGTCGGTAGCTAGATTCTCGTACAACTGGGCGGTAGCTAGGTTCTCGTACAACTGGGCGGTAGCTAGGTTCTCGTACAACTGGGGCCGAGTCCTCTCTCGTATCACGAGACCTGCCTTGGTGGTGGCGCTAGGTCTGCGATCACAGTGGCGACACGCGGGTCCGACATGTACTACATGGACCGCGGCCGATTTAAGCTACCACCTAGCAAGTGTGGTGTCTGGCGGTGACACCACATTAAGCACTGCATATAAGTTGCAGTAGCACATGTAACATACCGAAATTACTGCCGGAAGCAGTCCATCCGTAGGTTTGTGGTTCCGAGATGAAAGCATTAAGTGTACAGTCATGAATTATCGTATTTTTCTTTGATTTAAATTGTTGTGGTGATAAAATTCTATTTTTGCCGTATCGTCGTCTTGGCGACTGTAATCGATTAGGGAAATTCCTGCTAGAGAATGTTGTAAGACCACTCAACAAATTTCAGATTTCGGTCATTCCTCGTTTGCTGACAACGGCCTTAAAGTCAAGTATCAGGAAAAAATTTGCCAAGGACTGAAGGGCCTGTAGTGCGGTGTATGCAGAGCCGCGATAACCCGGCGTCAGAAGCGTCGTAAACTCGCACACCGCTACGTAGAGGCGGTCCAAGCACTGTGCCCTGCGGGAGCGCGGATCGCTTACGAGCGGCTCTAATGAAGCGAGCCGGCTGTAAAGTTTTACAGGCGGCTGGTGGCTGCCGGCTGCCGCCCGCAGGCCGCACTGCCGTGCATTACCGAGCAAGCACACTGCACCGCTGTCGTCTGTGGGCAGTGTACTCCGTAGGACCCGAGCCCTCGTTAATTTACGAAATTTTTAATGTGGTTCACAGGTCGTAATGCAACTCATAAACACTAGTTTAATAAGTCTTCTCGCAGATAAGGAAACGCGAAATAATCTACGACCCTACTACATCCTCTCAAAATTTGATAGGCACTCTTTTGAAATGGACAAACATTTTACTGTTTTCGCAAGAATTCCTGCGAGTATATAGGGTTATTCAGAGAATATCCGTGGTTTCAGAAGAACACTGCGAGAAAACAGGCACAAATCGGTTGATAGAGCATACCTCCAAATTTTTATCTCACATTGACAATGTGATGCAGGAAACCTACGATAGTCAAACTCTTGTTATAGATGTTCTAATACGTCGTGGACGGTATTAATGACCGCATTTATTGCCCTTCTTCGAAACTCTTCCAAATGAGTAAACGTAACTCCTTATAGCCATTGTGGAGGGACTGCAACTGGTCGATGAATTTTAACAACGATATTCCAACAGCTGTTAATTTTATAGCTTTTGATTTAGGTTACTCCTCAATAGAGTCAACTTTAGGCTTTTAAAGGTACATTTGTATGATGGGCTTGGATATATAGCAAAAAGGGAGATGTAAGTTCAGAATATAAATAAATAATGACATAAGATATTAATTAGTATAAGCGGTTGTATCGATTGTGGCGTGCAACCGCTGAAACATTTGAATAATTACGCAGTTCACTTGTCATGCCGAGAAGACGGCACCCTGAATGGACGCATATCTGCCATCGCTGCAGAAAATTATTTGGCAGACCGCCATTATTATATATATATATATATATATATATATATATATATATATATATTATTTAATCTTGTGTTTCACTTGTATTACAAGCTATTGTTCCATTTAAACGGCGTCTTGGCAAGGCTAAAGGTTCCGTGTTACAAATTATATCAAAGGACCAGTAGGAACCAAAGCTTTGGAATTATTCAATGTACGAAGTCCGATGAAAAATCACGCACGGTCAAACTTACGATGAACAGAGCTTACGCAAAAATCCATTGTCAAGCGCGCAAAGTCAGTATAAATTCATCAGTACTATTATTAATAATTATAGCCTAATTATTTATCTGTTCTCTGATATTCACAAACCAGGCAGGAAAAGCAACAGCGAGAAAAATCAAAGTCTCTCTGGCATGAACAACAGATGCGTCTTGTCGTACATGTAAATAACTGGGAACCAATGTTTGCCTCTGGCTTCCATAGAAGACTACACGAGCAACATCTGTTGTTGCATATGTAAAGAGCACTCATTGCTCGCGAAGTATTCTACGGAAACCAGGAGCAAATATTGGTTCCCTGTTATAATCATGTACGACCAGATGCTATTGTTGTTCATGCTGCGACAGTGCCTGAAGGTGACTGTATTGAGGAGGCAAAGCCGGTAGCCTAAACGAAAAACTACAAAGATATCGGCTGTTGGAACATTACTTGCATTTTTTTTTTCAAATTAAGTGGAAGTTGTCGCAAGAACACACAATCTCTGACACAACCCCATAACATGAAATGATGAGGTAGGTTCGTTTTGTTGTTCGTGCTACAGGCATAGAGGAGTTGAAGCTGGTAGCCCAATTAAAAAACTATAAAACGAATGTCTATTGGAACATTTTTTTACCATTCTTCCAAATTAAGTGGAAGTTGTGGCAGGACACACGATATTTGACATATCCCCATAATAAGATGTCACGACTCAAGAAGATAAGAATAATAGTAAGAAGCAAATCCAATCCAGTGCTGAGACAGTTCAGCATCGATCTAGTCACGAACGTCTGAAAGAGTTTTTAAGCACCGTCTTACAGCAAAACGAAGTCTCAGTTCTCTTGCTGTAATTGTGACACAAACAACCTCCGCAGCATTCCCAGGCACTCGGAAACAGCCACCGATTTTTCTGCAAAGAAATGGTCCATAACCTTGGCAAGAGGACAGAGCACAAAAGTCGTTAATATTAGATAAATCACAAAAGTGTTCCAGAATCTCGTGAGGATGTTCTGTGCCCAAAATACGCGCATTGCTACTATTTACATTTCCTGGCGCATGAAATGTTGCTTCGTCACTGAGAACCAATCTCGGTGAAGAACCGTCTTCTTCTGGTAGCTGCAACGAGCCATCGCAAAACTCAAAACGAAGCTCATTCTCATAGTTAGGGCATGCTACAACTGCAGCCGGTATGGCTTTACAGGCGGAAGTCCACGTAGAATGCGCCTCACACTTGCTGCGATATCTGCAGTTTTCTGCCCGCACATGCCTTCGTGTCTCCAGTTTTTTCGGAATCCTTAGGAACAATACTAGGATATGCTCGACATGAACAGCCACAACCGACTCACAGTTCACGAATTCAAGTAAATAAAAAAAACGTGCATCAACCCTTTATGAGTCATGTTCTTTTCGTAGTTATCTCCAAAGCTGCGCTTGCAAATGTTACTTCCTCAAATGTTTTTAAAATTAGAGTCCACAAGAGCATCCATATTTACACGTACAACTTACTGTACAGTGACCAGCTAAAACTGTACAGCAGTTGGGCTGTGTGGCTAGATGTTATGGCCTAACAATAAAGTTGACGCTAGACATGGACTTTATATCTGCCACGAAGTCACCCACTTACTCCACTCACCACTCACTTTCCTTGGTTTCTCAACAGTGGAGACTAGTACCCACCAACTGCTGCACTCAATTTTACGCATCTGGAAACAGCAGTTACCCTGATAGGCGTCTACACGAGATCCTTATATTTTTATCGATTTCAAACCTACTTTAGAACGATTCATTTTTTTTTGTCCAGTAATTAGTCTTCTGACTGGTTTTATGCTACCCGCCACGAGTTCCTATCCTGCGCCAACCTTTTCATCTCATTGTAGCGCAACTTAAGTCCTCAATTATTTGCCGAATGTATCCAGATCTCAGTCTTGCCCTGAATATTTTCTTTCTGCAGCTTCCCCCACTACCATGGAAGTTATTCCCTGACGCCTCGTCGGATGTGATATCATCATATCCATTCTTTTTGTCAGTGTTTTCCGCACTATTCCTCGTCTATTCTGCGGGGAACCTCCTCATTCCTTACTTTATCAGCCCACCTGATTTCCAACATTATTCTGTAGCACCACATCTCAAATGCTCAGATTCTCTTATGCTCCGACTTTCCCACAATCCATGTCTCACTACAGTAGAACCCTATGCTCCAGATGTAGATTCTCAGAAATTTCTTGCTCAAATAGAGGCCTTTGTTGGACACTAGAAGAACTCTCTTTGCAGGAATGCCCTCTTTCTTATATCTTTAATCTTTCTTTCCACTAATAATAAAGAAAGATTAAATAATATAATAGTCTGCTTTTTATGTCTTCATTGCTTCGTCAGTCATTGGTTGTTCTATTGCCCAAGTAGCTGAATTCTTTATCTTTATGTTGTTAATTATCTTGCTATCTTTATCTTCATACTGTTAATTACCTTGCTATTCTCATTTCTGCTACTTCTGGTTACATTCGTCTTTGATTTACTCTCAGTCCATACTTTGTACTCATTAAACTGATCATTCCATTCAACAGATCATGTAATTCTTCTTCACTTTCACCCAGCTCAGTCATGTCATCGGCGAATCTTGTCTTTGATTTCCTCTCACCTTGAATTTTAATTCTACTCCTGAACCTTTTTTTATTTCCGTCATAGACTGTTCGATGTATAGAATGATCAATAATGATGAAAGACTAAGTCTCTTTTTTTACACATTTTATAATTAGAGTGTTTCGTTTTTCCACTCTCATTGTTCGCTCTTGGTTCCTGTACATATTGTATATTGCCCGTCTTCCCCTACAGCTTAGCCCTATGTTTCTCGGAATTTGGAACATCTTGCACCATTTTTCAAAGTCATACGCTTTTTCCATGTCTACAAACCCTATGATTGTGTTTCAGCTTTTCTTCAGTCTTGCTTCCATTATCAACCACCACATCAGAATTGCCTCTCTGGCTTCTTTACCTTTCAGGAAGCCAAACTTTTCGCCAGCTAACGGTCCACAGTTCCCTTTTCCGTGTTCTGTATATCGTTTTTGTCAGAAACTTTGAAATGTGAGCTGTTAAGCTGACTGAGCGAAAATTCCGCACTTGTCGGCTCTTTCTATCTTCGTACTTGATGGGACGACCTTTCTCCGAAAGTCAAATAGTATAAAGCCAGTCTTATATATCCTACAAACCTACGTGAATAGTCGTCTTGTTACGACTTCCCTATTGATTTCAAAAATTCCGATGGACTATTGTCTATCCTTTCTGCCTTATTTTATCTTAAGTCTTCCAGTGCTCTTTTAAATTCTGATTCTAATAGTGGATTCTCTACTTCCTCCCCATCTACTCAGGGTTTTTTTCCTATCTTGTATCAGACAAGTCTTCCTCCTCATAGTGTCCTTCAGTGCAGTCTTTACACATATCTGCCTCTCCTCAGCATTTATTAGTGTAATTCGCATTGCACTCTTTAAGCTCCCGTACTTGCTTATAATTTCACCGTAGGTTGTTTTGCCTTTCCTATACACTAAGTCAGTCGTGCCCATAATCATTTCTTTTTATACTTCCTCGCATTTTTGTTGCTGCCATTTCGCCTTAGCTTCCCTGCACTTTCTATTTATTTCATTCCTGACATGTATTTCTGTATTCCTGAATTCCCCCGATCATTTTTGTACTTCCTTCTATCGCCGATCAGCTGCAGTATTTCTTCTGTTACCCATGGTTTCTTCGCAGTTACTTTCCATATACCTGTTTTCCTTTCCAGCTTCAGTGATTGCCGTTTATAAATATGTGAGTTCGTCTTCTATTGAACTGCTACCTGAGCATATCCTTATCGCAGTACATACAGCCTCAGAGAGCTTACTCGTATCTATTCATTCCTCAGTATTTCTGTATCCCACGTCTTTGAGCAATGATTCTTCCTGACTAGTCTTTTAAGCTTCAGCCTAACCTTCATCATTATTAAGATGTGATCCTGGATACGCCTTACAGTTCAATATCTGATTTCAGAATCTCTGCCTGTACACGATGTAATGAACTGAAATGTTTCTGGATCTCCCGGCTTTTCTCAAAATTTGCTTCCTGCTCTTGTGATGCCAGCTTTTAGTAGCCGAAATTTACTGGAGAACTCATTTAGTCTTTCTCCTCTCTCATTCCCACTACCATTCTTATACTGTTCAGTAACCGTTTCTTCCACTCCTTTATCTACAACTGCATTCCAGTCCACATTACTAATAGATTTTCATCTTCTTTATGTGCTGAACTACCCGTTCAATATCCTCATATACTTCCTATATCTCTGCATCTTCTGCTTGTGAAGTTGGTATATGTGTTTCAACTATTGGTTTGCTGTTGAGTTTGATGAGAACAACCCTGTCGCTGAACTATTCACAGGAACACACTCTCTCCTCTACCTTCCTAATCATAACGAATCCCATTCCCGTTATTCGATTTTTTGATTTTATTCATGTTATCCTGTACTCGTCAGACTAGAAATCTTTGTCATCTTTCCTTTTCTCTTCACCAATCACCAATGTATCTAGATTTATCTTTAATATTTCCCTTTTCATGTTTCCTAGCTTACCTACCACGTTCAAACTTCTGACATTCCGCGTTCCTTCTATGAGAACTTTATCGTCACGCTGGTAATTAAATCCTTGCTCACGGTCACCTCCTCTTCGGTAGTCCTCTCCCAGTTATCCGAACGGGAACTGGTCTAGAATTTTTTGTCAACGGAGAGATCATTATGACACGTTTCAATTACAGGTCACATTTACTGTGGATACATGTTATGAGTGGTGATTTCCATTGGTTGTTGCATCCTCATGCCGTTGATCATTGCTCATTCTTTCGCCTCTTAGAATCAGTTTCCCACCACTCCCTTACCCTGAACGTCTGTCCACTCCCCCGTCCTCTTTGAGAAAGCAGTTGGCTGAAGGAGAGTTCCTTATGCTGGATGTCTTGGGCCACCATGGCTGAAGATTTTTTTTCTCAAATCTTAAGCTATAGCGGGTTTTGAACCCGGAACCGGGGCAGTTTTGATTAGAAGCCATCCCTAGAACACTGGTCTGTGTTTAAATTATGAGAATTAATATAAATTTCTAACAGACTGTTCTGCGAGTCAAGTGGTAGGGTCCACCCACCAGCCTTTTCTTGAGTTCCAATTGATTGATGTCTTACCCGTTTTGTAGGAACATGCAGTGCCTTATCAAGCACGGCCGGCTGCACACCTACAACATCGTCCCCTGCCGCTATAGTCTGTCTGTCATTTAACAGGTTCCCAATGTTAGTGCTGCCTGTGATGCCTGTCAAAGTCCAGTAGTAGGGATGTAACAATTTCGCACCAGCTTGAGCTCTTACCTCAACGGCGCTGCTGTTCCAAAGGGACTGCGTTAAATAGCTTAATTCTTACTTTTACTACATATTGTCACTCCCCGTTACTCATTTATAGAAGTTCTATAATATATCTAAACTCAAACCATTTCCAAGGAATTCAAGTTGGTCCACATTTTTAACTCTAACGTTCACAGGTATTTTCTTGTTTGCTGTGCGGTGGGCTACTTAGATTGAGTGTCATAGATGTTAGGCTGTTCCCATTATTCGTGTTTACTTACTTTGTATGTTAATTAGTATCATCAACTGAGCTCCTCTGCATTATGAATTGTGTCAGATATACCTGATGTTTAAGCATTAGTACACACCTTGGCACTTGACCCACCTAACAGTACTATAAAAATGTGATTTCAGTCGGATGGTGTACCTGTAACTTATGTAGTTTCTGTCCGAGGTTACCAGAAGAGCGGCTTGAGGTGGGTAACGTTCTTGGTCATAATCGTCTCCGAATTTGTCTATTGTTTGTCTTTAGAGACCTACGTAAAACTGCAGGGAGATTTGGCTACGTTAATTGTGAGTTAGTGAGGAACGTTTTACAGTCTGTAAAATACACTTCTAATCGAAGATACCCGGAGACACTATGTAATGTGGAACTGACCACTAGATGTAATGAGAGGTGGACCCGTGACTCGGCAGTATTAAAGGAGGAAGGAGGTGTTGTGTTGTCAGTAGAGAAGCAGTAATAGTAGAATAGATCGGCCAGGGGAGCCCACTGATTGCGGACGAGGACTAACCACTGAATGTCACGTGAGGAACACATCCATCAGGTACATTAAAGCCTTTCTAAAGCTCCTCAAGTCGACTGTTGATGTGACTATGGTGTGAAAATGCTGTGGAACAACCACATCCCAACCAAGACCTTCCATACCGTGACAGGGACAGTCGAGCATAGCGAAGGTGGCCGTACAAAATCGTATGCACTCAGCGAAGGAATCACTCGTGGGTTGCGAAGTGCTGCCAACTGTCCAGCTAACTCAAATGTGCGTAGAAAGTTTAACAGATTACGGTGCAGTGGTGTAACACCTGCTCTTAAGCCAAACATTTCTATAGTCGATGCTGAGCGACGACTTGAGGCGGAGTAAGGAGGTATGTCAGCAGACAGTGTCTGACTGGGAACGAGTATTATGGAGTATTATGGTTCATGCTGTATCTTGTGGCAGTTCGAGCCAAGTGCTTGGGTGTGACTTAGTGGTCTCATTATTGCGCTTAAAAAAACTTAAATGCAGAAGGATATTAACATATTTTACAGAGGAGGCACATTTCCGAGACAACTTTTTGTATCAGCACGTTGTGCACGCAGTCATGAGGCAGGAACTGCGTGGCAATGCTTTGTGAACAGTGACATTTGTGAAACTAATTAGCCTATGCAGTTTCTCAACGTGAACCCTATGGAACATCTTTTGCGATGCGTTAGAGGGTCGACGTCTCTCCAGACCGCAGCATTGAACATCACTACCTTCTCTGCTGTCGGATCTTAAAGGAGAATGGGCTGCCATTCCACCACACACATTTAGATAAGTCATTGAAATTGTCACCAGCTGTTTAATGCTGCCATAAATGCGAAGTTTGGACACACCCCATATTAATGCCCACGAATAGGTGGGTCGATGGCACTGGATCTTAAGTTGCAAATACTAGTAATACAATGGAGACAACAGGCGTAATGTCAAATAACATTTGTCGGAAAACAGACCACACAAGGATCTACAACTGCCTGTACCCTCTACAAAGGCACAGAAGTATTCTTGGAACACTGTGCATGTATTTACGCGGTTGAGGACATAATTGGCACTTATACAGACCTTTAGATTAGTAGATTTCCTCAGATGGCGAGATATTTCTGTGACATCAAAGCTTCCATAGGGCTACTCTTTTGGATAACCTAAATCTCAAAGGTAGACCTATGTTTCTTGCTTTTGTAGACTTAGAGAAAAATTTTGACAATGTTGACTGATAAACTCTCTTTCAATTTCTGAAGGTGGCAGGAGTAAAATGTAGGGAGCGAAAGGCTATATACAATTTGTGCAGAAACCAAAGTCGAGCGACATGAATTTGTGGCATAATTTGACTAGAAGAAGGGATCGGTTGGTAGGACGTTTTCTGAGGCATCAAGGGAGCACCTATTTAGTATTGGAGGGAAGCGTGGTGGGTAAAAATCGTAACGGGAGAATAAGAGATGAATACACTAAGCAGATTCAGAAGAATGTAGGTTGCGGTAATTATTCAGAGATGAAGAGGCTTCGACAGGATAGAGTAGCATGGAGAGCTGCATGAAACCAGTCTCTGGACTGAAGACCACAACAACAGTCTCAAATTTCCTTTCATAAATTTCAGCATGAATTTTGATACCCGTTGGCGTGAAAACGCCCATTTCAGGAGGTGCGCCCAAAAGAATGTAGCAGCAGTGGCCTACGTGTTAGTCACTGAGAAGGCTGCGCACAGGTGCTGAAGATCCAAGGACAATACAAGACGACAGCCTCCTTACAGAGCCATCACTGTACTATTTTGGAAAAGAACAAATCAAACTACAATGCGCCCTGTGCACTCCGCCTTGTGTGCCAACAGCCCTCATGGTAGAAAGCATAAATACTGTACACGTGACCCGTTACGTGGTGAATAATGTTTGTGCTGAGTAATAAATGTATGATGTATCTTTTATTACTGTTTCAGAAATGAAACTCATTGAAGTATGTAATTTGTTTCATTTCTCCATTCAGACGTTTAATAAACCATTACCTTTTATGATGTGTCTTCGACACCGACGCCACGGGAGAATAAGTTTTAAAGTGCAGTGACAGGACGGAGGGCAAATGAAGAAAGTTTGCTTCTTGTCTGTGTATAGTGCAGAAGGGAGATTACTC
Organism: Schistocerca piceifrons; assembly: GCF_021461385.2. Taxonomy (NCBI): domain Eukaryota; kingdom Metazoa; phylum Arthropoda; class Insecta; order Orthoptera; family Acrididae; genus Schistocerca; species Schistocerca piceifrons. The sequence goes on from NC_060143.1 coordinate 284,149,017, forward strand.
GATTATATCTGTGTGGTTTTTGGCGGAGTACAGTGTGCGTAATTTAGAATACGGAGCTGCAACCTTTGGCAGTAACAGTGAGTCTAACGTGGTTGGCATAGAGTCGAACGAAGCTTGGATGACAATTAATGTCATTTCCTGCTGTTTCAATTTATGTTAGAGATCATCCATCTGGTCCATTCAGTTGGTGTTCAGCAGTTTTCGCAAGAAAATTGCAGAAGAAAGTTGCAGATCATTCAACCCATTCAAAGGAAGTAAGAACTGCTTGTGAGATATTTCTGGCCACCATTTATGGTGCGAACCACTGAACCACATCACTCAACAAGGTGATGTATAAGCAGTAAGGGACTTCAGACTACAAGGCATCCGCAAACACAGCTTCCAAACCTCCCACAGAAGCTGCAGCTGAAAACACACTTTCAGAGTTTTTCTTCAAGAGCAGCAGTGCCCCGGAAGCTACTTGGTTCCAGAGCAGTGGGCTAGGCAGTTGACAAAAGGTGAGCTGTATCCCATTTCCACACTGAAAATTCCTATTCCAGAGAGGCTTTTCCAACTTATATCACACAAGTACAATACACATTGCCAAACTCGGTGTGAATGTAGGCGAGCGGTACGGTTCTGGGAGAGATTGTACCAATAGTGTGGAACGGCGTGCTGAAAATTCGACGGGAAATTTTGATATAGAAGACGAAGAGGAGTTAGGCGAGATCCTTACGGTACACTGTCTGCAGCAGGTGAAGCACTAGAATATATTCATTCACGAAGTATTTTGCAACATTATGCATCTTTACTAACCAGTTTTTCTCTGTCATAACATTAATCGTTCAATTACAATTTTCTCATGGGAAGAGTTTCTACAAATGACTCTTCAGCATGGACCCTCCACAGGCCCTGAAGCTTTGCCTGGACCTTGATTTGGCGAGACCTCTCACCTGGACCTTCAAGTGTCCAAGAAACATTGGTCACTGCAGGTTTATGTATGCTTGCAGGTGGGGATATTCAACCGCCAACTAATCATTAAAATTCATGGTGAAACCTTCAGCTGTCGTCTATTTTGCTCAATTCGCTACTAGTTTTGGTCACTGACCATTATCAAGCTTATCTGGCATAAACGGCAGAAAGTTATACCGTTTGTTCAAATTATGGTATAGCTTCCCTGCTGTTTATACCAGCTAAGCATGATAATGGGCATTGACCAGAGATAGTAGCGATTCGTGCAAAATAAATAATAGCTTAAGCTTTCACCAAGAATTTAAACAATCAGTGCAGGTATTTCTTCAAATATCGAGAGTTCACTATACAACTGATCTCTCTTTTGTATCTTTGTTCTATCACTAATTGTGATATGATGAAGAGCCTATTCGAGGTTATGATCCAATTCTGGGCTCGAAATTCACTCGTTTCATGAAATATGTAGAATACTATATACAGCTTTCATATTGTTCTTTGTATTCACTGGATGCACCTAATATGTTGTAAACGTAATTTTTTAATATCGAAATCAAACATGGTTTCCCATCACTTCATTCGAAACAACCTCCTTTAATTATATCATACCGAACGTATAGCGCCCATGAGAAATCTACCAGATGGGAGAGGTTGTTTGGCTGTAGGGAGCAGCAGGTGTTTTTCATAATTTTCGCTTTGATCCCTCCACCTTTATGAGAAAACTGAATATAACAGACGGCGCTTATAGGAAATTTAGTAGACTCTCACCTGTTGTAGGTTTTTCCTCGATATCATGTATATTTAATGAATTGTAGGATGCGAGAATAGCTGTTTTTGACGTGTTCGCAGAAAGGTCAAATAGCTGTTCTTTGCGCGGTCTAGCTCCGATACCACTCGTTCTAAAACAAAATCTAAACTACTTTGTAGTACACTATGTCTCCTTTAATTAATTATAGAATGGTCTTGTTCTTCTTCTTGGTTTTGGAGATATAAGTGAAACCCTGAAAATCTGCGAAAATTTTGAGGTTTTCCGCGTTTTTCGTTGTGAAGCATGTCTCCTACAAGGCATAAAATATGACACTCGGGATCAGCACCTCAAAAAGCGTATAGAGCCGTGAGAAAAAAGCTTCTGCAGCTTTTTTTACTGGAAGACCGTCCCTTGACTGTGCTCATCGTACAGTTGGGTGTGTTGATGACATTCCTGTTTCTGGGCATACCATGAACAGACGTTTTCATTAAGTGATAGACAGAGAAGTGAATTTCAGGAATTCGAATTCCTCTATATCGAGCAGGTCTTGGCAGCATGGGGAATATGCGATGTTCGTCATCTTGTTGAAAGATGTCACAACTGAGATTTCGTAAAAGAGGCTTGGGGGCGGGGGGGGGGGGTGGGGGAGGGGAGCACGACCTCCGATCTCACAAGGAATTTGGTAGGTTACAAATGCTCTATGCTAACGAAAAGTGATCGTAGTGTGAACCCAGTAAGCAATCTTCCACACCATCATTACAGACACCGCGTCCCAACGCAATCAGGCAATATTTGTTCTGCTCGGGTCCTGTACACAGTGGATACGTCCATCATGATCATATTAAAGCTTAATGACCCTATCCCACGAAGTCAGATGACCTCTGACCTTTCTACGTTCAGATATACAGAATTCGTGTGACCTGCGAAGCTATGCGATGCACACGAAACGGTGCAACAAACGAGGATTTTCCCTCGCGGAGCGATATGGCGATGCAGAAATGCTCATACCACGCAATGTAATTAGGCTGCGTAATGCGTGGCGCCCAGGTTCTAGCTCTCCTCTCCCTCTCTCTCTCTCTCTCTCTCTAGCGTGCATGTACATACACAGACGCAAGGATAGCAAGAAAATTATTCATGCACCGCCGCTGCAGAGTTAATTTCCACCCCCGCTTTTTGATAGTAGTCATAACCTCCTCTGAAGCCGGGTGGGGGACGATGCCGCCGCCGCGGCGACGAAAACGAAATTTGTAACTCACCTAAGTGGCGAAATTTTCTAACGAAATTTTTATTACCGGAAATTGCTTTTTGAAGCCCGCGCTCGCGAGCACGGTTGGCTTCCTACTCGCACTCGGCGTTTAAACTAAGAGCGGAAGCAATATCGTAAAACAGACCTGCGTTCTCTGCTCCACTCCCCCCGCCTTTCGCCTCCCCCCTCTCCTTCCAACACCAGCCACTCCTCTGTCTCTTCCACTCTAGTCCACGCAGACACGAGCTCCGAACCGGCACGCACTCAACCTGCCTCTAGCCACTTTCAGCGGCGTCAGAGCTTCCCAGTAATTGGTAACATTGAATTAAAAGAGGGTAGTCGCCGGAAACCGCTGAGTTCCAATCAATATGTTTCCCACTCCCGCGCCTATTCCAATATTAGTCGAAAGCATCTTTCTCTCTCACTCCCTCTCTCTCTCTCTTCTTTTTTCGTAATTATTTCTCAAATGGATTGAGCTGCAGCGAGTGGTTTGTACGAACCGGGCAGGGAGCGATATGGGCTATTCTGTTCCTTCCCACTGCCTCCCCCCCCCCCTTCCCTCACCAGTGGAGAATTTTTGCGCCGGGCACTCGGCGACTGCTCACTGAGAGCTCCGGATAATTTGGTAGCAATTACAAAGCGACGGCGGCGGTAGCAGTGGCATCGTCTGCCGCGCTGGCGGTTAATGGGAGTGCATTTAGCGTAATTTGGATCGGAAACCGGCGGAAGGCTTGGCCCATGGGAGGAGGGGCAGGGGCTGCGTGATTGCGTGCAGTGCGGCGCAGGCGTCGCTCTCAATTGTCACGGGTAGTCGCCGAGACCTACACACACACACACACACACACACACACACACAGGCACATGCAGTGTACTCCACAGTAATTAACTGTTCGCACACTCTGTAAACTGCAGTATTCTTGTTTACCACAACGCGAGGAGAGTTCGTGAGACGGCCTCTCGATGGAAACGAGAATATAAAACGTGTCATTCGTAGTTTCCTGTTGCTAATTAACAATGTTTTACGCTCGAACTTTTTAATTATCCACAAAAAGTTGTTGATTCACTGAATATGGACAACTTTTATACATGTAATGTAAACTGAGAAATATTATACACTTCGCTGTGCGACTGCGCTGGGGACACCGATAACAGCCCGCATCTCGTGGTCGTGTGGTAGCGTTCTCGCTTCCCACGCCCGGGTTCCCGGGTTCGATTCCCGGCGGGGTCAGGGATTTTCTCTGCCTCGTGATGGCTGGGTGTTGTGTGATGTCCTTAGGTTAGTTAGGTTTAAGTAGTTCTAAGTTCTAGGGGACTGATGACCGTAGATGTTAAGTCCCATAGTGCTCAGAGCCATTTGAACCATTTTGAACACCGATAACAAATAATGAGAAACTAATTACCAGTCGGCTGCAACTCGCTGTCTCTAACCACTAAACGACGAGTACACGATTTTATATTTGAATACGCCTCATCTGAACAAGAGGGATTCGGCCAGGCTCTGTTTCCTTAAGACCTTGTAGAACCATGGAACAATCATGAGGCACTTTAATTCAGCACAGACATAACAGTGAAATAATGAAACAAACTACACTTAGGTGCGAAAAGTGATGAGATAGCGATGTTATCACGTTGAAAAGGTATAGAGAGGACACTTTGGGGAGGCAGGTGGAAAATAAATTATTATTATTATATTATTATTTGTTGCCGTTCTCAACACAGGCTCTCTAACTACAATGTTGGCAATCAGAAAGTGATTACCAAAAACTTAATGCCTGTAATTAGAGTTCACTGTGCCCACTCTGATGGAGAATTAGAGTTATTGATTATTGAAGTACATTACTCTGAGAATTTAGGATGATGTCCGGGATTCATCGAAAATACAGTTTACTATAAAAATTTTCACTATATTCTGAAAAACGGCCGGCCGGAGTGGGCGTGCGGTTCTAGGCGCTACAGCCTGGAGCCGAGCGACCGCTACGGTCGCAGGTTCGAATCCTGCCTCGGGCATGGATGTGTGTGATGTCCTTAGGTTAGTTAGGTTTAATTAGTTCTAAGTTCTATGTGATTGATGACCTCAGAAGTTAAGTCGCATACTACTCAGAGCCATTTGAACCATTTCTTTTCTGAAAAACGAAAAACCCAAAAATTCCAGACAAATGATTACCTATATCAGCTATTGTACTATCGGAGCTGTTCAGAGCGTATTGTGCGGATCCTATTATCCCTAGATAACGAAACTGTTCAATAATCGTTATCGATGTAAATGTTCAAAGTGAATGCTCGCCAAAATTTGATGTTAATGCTCATCAGACGCCACGCTAGTAATGATAGAAGGTCTGTCCTGTGACGTCACGAGAAAATACGACGTACACAAACTGAGACTAAATCACTTGAGTCATTCCGTAATTAACACTTTACCCCAATGCGAACTCATTGCTAAGTGCATATCTAGGTACGTAATACGGCATCCTAGGTTGTTGCTGGCAACTGCACAAATGCGACGCGGCTTCCGACACGGAGTGCGCACTGATACGAATCTAGAAGAGAACTGGGGCCTATAGCTCGCACGCTCTTATTTATATAGCTGCGGTGCGAACCGCCGAAGGCGCAGCCAACAACATTTTCCTTACTGACTAGCTGCTCGGCTAACAAAACACCAAGTTACTAAATAATTAATAGCTTCATTCGCTGAAGGCCAATGAAGCTCTCGATTTAATTGTGCAATCAGCACCCAGGTAAGTATATGTAATAAAAGTCTAATGTGGCTAGGTTAAATACTTTTGGCGAGAGAATTATTTTAGTTGTACTGCATGCAGTAAATGAGCTCTGAATTTTCCCTTTGGAGAGATGCTACAGCTATAGATTTATAGCTACCTTTTTGAATCTTCTCACATCTTTGTTATTATAGCATATCTTCATTCTAGCTACATCTAAACATCCTAGCTTTATCTAATCACTTACTTAATCTATCTTGCTTCCGAACTTTTAGGACACAAAAACATAAAATCATGAATTTCAGCCAAAATATTACTTTGTGACGTCCAGCATGCTGTTTCCATTAAATTACAATGAAAAAGAAATCTGAATATAAATGTTGAAGTTTCTAGCTCCTTCCTGTTTTGCCGATGATTGTTACGTAAAACGTCCAAATTTCGAAAACTGTTTAAGTTGCCAAACTGAACTTACCACACTATCATTTTAGCATTATTCCTAACATGCTATTAACTTTTCAGATTATTTACTTTACTTTTAAGGTATTGCGCAACATTCGTGATGCCATACGTAGTTACAGAAAACTTGGCTGGTGTACAATGGAAAGCATATGAATTTTATACGGCGTGAGTAGGCTGCTTCCCTACAACACATACATTGTACTCCACAGTAATGAACTGTTCACACACTGCAGACTGCCATGTTCATATTTACCACAACGCTATGAGGGTGCGTGAGGCCATCTATCGCTGAATAGGAGAATCAATAACACGTCACTGATAGCTTTAAATTGTTCATAAAAAGCGTTCTACCTGTATCTTTTGCGGACTTTGTAAATATTCACATTAATTCGTGATTTGATGGAGCTGTCATTTGTACTCAGGTGGTTGATGTGAAAAAGTTTCCTACATGATAGTGGCCGCACGTTTGGAATTAACAAACTTTGAACACGGAATGGTAGGTGGAGTTACACATGTGGGACATCCCATCTCGGAAAACATTGTGGAATTCAATATTCCGAGATGCACAATGTTAAAAGTGTGCCGAGAATACTACATTTCAGGCATTACCTGTCAGCATGGAAAACACAGTGGCCGACGGCCTTCATTTAACGACCGACAGCAACGGCATTTGCGTAGTGTTTTCAGTGCTAACAGACAAGCAGCACTACGTGAAATAACTGTAGGAATCAATTTGAGACGTACGACGAAAGTATTCGTTATGGCAGTGTGGCGAAACGTATCTTAATGGGCTGTGGCAGCAGGCGACCGACTCATATGCCTTTTACCAGCACGATATCCCACACAGCGCCTCTCCAAGGCCTCGTCATCATATCATTTCTACTCTAGACGACTGGAAAACCGTGCCCTGGTTAGATGAGTCCCTATCTGAGTTGGTAACAGATGATAGTAGTTTAGAATGTCGGACACATCTCACGAATCCATGGATCCCACTTGTCGACAAGACGCTCTACAAGCTATTGGTGGTTCCATAATGGTATGGACTGTGTTTACGTGGAATGGACTCAGTCCTCTGGAAATGGTTATGTTCGGCTACCGTTCCCAAACAACGGTGGAACTTTTATGAGAGAGAAAGTGGCGTGACACAGGGCCGCAATGTTCCCGAGGGGTTTCGAAAACTTTCTGGACAACTCTAGCGAATGCTTTGGCCACTCAGATCGCCCGGCATAAATGCCATCGAACATTTATGAGATGTAATCGAGAGGTCAACTCGTACACAAAATCCTGCACCGGCAGCACTCTTGCAATTATGAAGGCTATAGAGGCAGGATGGTTTAACATTTCTGCAGTGGCTTCCAGAGACTTGCTAGAGTCCATGCCACATCGAGATGATGCACCTCATCGGGTAAAAGGAGATCCGCGACGGTATTAGGAAGTATCCAGTGACTTTTGACAGGTCAGTGTAAATAGACCGAGAAAATTAAAGCAGAAAAAGACATTAAGAATATTCTACAGGATAATGATGTGGGCTATAACCAGTGATTAATCTTATCTAAACTACACAACATCACTCTGAATGGTGATCTCACACAGGTTTGTACTGGACACAAGATAAACACAAGGGGAAGAAATGATTAGTTTTGTTGTGCAGGCGGTGCTCTTGTGTGCTCTGACGAATGTAAAGAAAAGGCACTGAGAAATGCATCAAATCACTTATCGGAATTTTTGTGTGCTGTGACGAATGTAAAGAAAAGGCACTGAGAAATGCATCAAATCATTCTATCGAAATACAAACGTAAATTTGTATTAAAATGGTTACTTAGGATACCTTCTGTAACGCGCCGACTGACGATACCCAAGATCGAACTTACGACAATGGATCATACTGTACCAACGTCGCTATGGCGTTATTGTATGGCTTCCTGCCGCGAAAAATACTTGGGCAAACCAATTGACCGCTACAGCTTTAATTAGGTACAGTTTTTAATTTCACAGTCGATATTATGACTGCGGATCGCTATCTGATTTTACAAGATTCCAGTCGTAGTGGAGCGCCTGGCGACTACTCGAAGTCTAGCCCGTACCATACTCGCACTCTCAAGGAACAAATTGAAGACAGATCACCCTTAGTATAACTACTACTGCGGCAACCTCAAACACTGACTATCGAATAATGAGACAGCACCCTTACTTTACACAACGTCGAGATCGAATAATGACACGATTACACTACGAATAGGCACATGCAAACATTCTAAAGACAATCATCACCAATATCAAGCACTAATTACGAGATAAGCCGATTTAGATAACAACTCTCGTTATCCACACTACTGGTCGAATCCAAGCATCAAATCTCTTTAAATACAGTACCTGTTTATATTATATCGAGATAAATGCCCCATCTAGCTTGCAATTGTTTTCACACACAACGAAATTCTCACAACGCAGTATATTATCTCTGGAAAAGACTCGTAACTTTTTAATTACTTGCAAAATTCCTATTCCATATACCGTCGTGTTATGACCAGTTTGTATTAAGACGCTTCCACCAATGTCGATAAGAATTGAAATAGTTTATGCTACAACTAAATCTCTTTCCGCCTAGCCCAGCGTTGCTGTGTAAATAAAACGTCACGTACTTCACAGATTTAATAATCTTTGTCCTTAGTGTAATCGTTGACCTTTTCGTAATAAATTACAACTTCAATGCTACTTGTATTTTCTTAGACACTCTTTCCATCAATGAAATCATTCTAACTTTTTAGAATATCTACCCTCTGTCGGTTTATCGTGGTTCCACTCAATCAATGGACTTTTGATTAGGTAAACTTACAAATACCAGCCTATACTTGCGTCCCGCAAAGCGGTATTAAGAGCTCTGTAATTCACCCTTTGCTTTTCCCGTAATATATATATATATATATATATATATATATATATATATATATATATATATATATGCTAATTAAATACACGTAAGGTTTATATTAACCCAAGAAAACTTGAATTTATTGTCTCTAGGTATTTCAATACACTTTTATTCACGGAAGTGTGCGACGGCCATCAAAGACTACACCCAACAACACGGAAATTCAGTAATAAAAAAATTAAACAAAAACTCTAACTGCCACCGCCACTTTAAACTTAATTGACAATTTAAAACAATTGTGAGCCTCTTCAGGCGTTGACAATACGCGACCCGCTAAGTTCCTTACCTGAATTCGGCCACTCGTCACTTTGGCTAATCAAGTTTTTGTTTAGCTGCTTGCTGCTTGTAAAATGGTTCCTTTATTTTCTCGTAGCTTATCCACTCAACTACTGGTGCACTCTGTCACAATATAGTGAAACAGTACGTATTCATTCGAGCCAATTCTCGGTCCGCTGTAAGATAGTGGTATTTAACAACTACGAACATGTGTTCGAGGGTTTTCCTGCTCGACACACACACACACACACACACACAGACACACCAAGCACTACCAAACCACTTCCACAAAACGGCTAACAACCCATTTACCTCTGGGCGAGCCGCGGCCACTAATCGTACAACACAGACAGGATATCTGTTCCACCTATTCCCAAAAACTCAGCACCAACAAATCTAGTTCTCTCCCTCTAACCAGGCTCACACTGGATTTACGACAGCAAACTTTACGACGAAACTGTCCACAAGACGACACTCAATTGATAGCTCATGCACCTAAATTCGCCAAAACTGGTGTATCACCAGCGACTATTCAGAAAATCCCACAGAATCTCTGTATATTCCGTTGCTCAGCTTTGGGAGGAAACAACCGTCACAGCCACGTATGTGAGCAGAGGCCTAACAAACTAAATAGCCACGCTGCCTCCGTGAAGTGTACCCAAATTAAGGTACTGGTACTACCAATCAAAACTCCATTCCCTCTCCCAAGCCTTAACCGCCAGCTGCGGTGCCTCACTACACCACGCAGAGGGTCGCTCTAGTATGAGACCTTTTTTTCCCTTTATTGTTATTTTTAAACCTGTTTACAGGCAGGCCAGCAGCAGCATACTACGCCGCTCTTTGGCCGCAGAGAAACACAAAAGATACAAATGAAGACAATTAGAGAGAAAAAAATATGGTGGACATAGAAACGGAGACAAACACTTTTTAAAATACATGGAGCCGTTCACGGGCGTAGAGTCCAAGATAAAATTTGTTCAGACACTTGGACACATACATAGACGAAAATTGTCACTCGTGAACGTAGATGCACAAAACGAATAACACTGAACCACTTAGCACAAAACGACGGCACACACAGAAACACGAGGCGTTGATCTCCGGTCTATGAGATCTAGACGCACACCGTTATATCCACTTAGTCGGTGGGAGGTCTACATGGGAACTAACTATTTATGTCATACTATAGGAACCATTTAAATCGAACAAACGCTCAGCGCCACGCCAACTTTTGGCAGTTAATTAATTATTCGTTGCTGCTGTCGGTTCTCTGCGACAGGTGTTATTATTAAGTTATCGTGTATGCTTCAAATGGCTCTGAGCAGTACGGGACTTAACTTCTGAGGTCATCAGTCCCCTTGAACTTAGAACTACTTAAACCTAACTAACCTAAGGACATCACACACATCCATGCCCGAGGCAGGATTCGAACCTGCTACCGTAGCAGTCTCGCAGTTCCAGACTGAAGCGCCTAGAACCGGTCGGTCACCCCGGCCGGCTAAGTTATCGTGTAGGATGCTCAGCACTAATAAGGGCGAACGTAACCCGTGCGTTTTGACACAGCAAACTATGATGCACACACAGAAACTCAAATTCTGCCGTTATCTCCTATGGGAAAATGCTTTACTCTAAAACAACTTTTTGATTCTAGGTATGGACTAAGAGTTTCAGCGTTTCCAATCACTCACTTTCATGTTTACAATACGTAGGACAGCGCTAGGAAAAATTTGCGGACCAAGACATTGGGACGAACTATAGCACATAAGCCAAATACGCCACAATATGTTTCGAGTGTTTCCATGAAGCTCAGTTTCATGTCTTCGCATAAGATCCTTGAGTGTCTTCCATCGCTTCTTTCACGCATGCAGAATGTGAATTGCAATAGGTATTTCGTGAATGATTGTTAATGTTTCAATGTATGATACCTAATTATTTGACAAAGTTTGATGTTAAACAAGGTTTCCTTTTCTGTTGGCAGGTGGTGTCACAGAAATTACCTTCCCAGTGTACATCTTTATGTTTGAAGAAAATCCAGCCAGTGAACGTTGAGACTAGGTGACAAAATTTTAATATTTATTATTTTTTTGCATATACTAAGATGGTTCAGTAAATGATGCAACATATTTTATTTCTCGGCCACTCTCCGATGAGAAAAAATGGGGAAGTTTTGTAGGATATCGTGGGATATCCCCGCTTCTACGTTTATAGTTTCATGAAGTTCCGATTAGCGACGGTACTATACGTAACCTTCAAAATGGCGCGAGCAAGACAGATTCGTTCTAAGCAAACAGCTGTCATTCTGTTTCTTTTGACGGAAAACCGAAGCATCGCAGAAATTCACAGGTGCCTCCGTAGTGTCTACGGAGACCCAGCACTGAAGCAAAGCAATATAAGTCGTAGGGCGAGGCGTCTGCCATCATCGCCACAAGATCGCTCAAACTCGTCCGATCTCCCACTGCCGACCGGCCACCCAAAGCTTCGACTCTTGCAATGTTGGAGCGTCCAGACAGTCTCATTCTAGGTGATCGGCGGATCACAATCAAATATCTCGCTCCAACACTGCACGGCTCTCGTTGGCAGTGCTGACACACTTGTCCACCAAAGGTTTGTGCCCGCTGGTTGCCTCGCCGAATGTCAGAAGACAATAAAGAGCAACGAAGGACCAAATGTGTGGAAATGGTTGCGCGTTGTAAGATTGATCGTGGCAACTGTTTGTGGAATATCGTCACAGGCGATGAGACATGGGTTCATTTCTTGGAACCGAAAACCAAACGGCAATCCGTGGAGTGAAGCCACACTACCTCTCCTTCGAAGAAAAAGTTCAAAGCCGCACCTTCCGCCGATAAAACAATTCCGACCGTCTTCTGAGACTCTGAATGGGTTACTCTGTTCGATGTGCTCCCTCAAGGTCCAACAATCAACTCTGAAGCGTATTGTGCTACCCTCAGAAAACTGAGGAAACGACTTCAGTGTGTTCGTCGCATCAAAAATGCAAACGCAAGACCTCACACAAGTTTGCGTATCCGAGAGGAGCTCACAAACCTTAACTGGACTGTTCTTCCTCAGCCATCCTTCAGCCCAAATTTCGCACTTTCCGACTTTCAAGAAAGCATTACATGAATGATCGGAATTTTATTGATGAGGCAACCCAATGGTTCTCACGTAGACCTGTGAGTAATACCGTGCAGGTATAGAGGCCCTCCCAGTAAGGTGGCGTAAGTACTTTGCATTGAACGGAGATTATGCTGAAGAATAGGCTTTTATTGCTAGGAGAGGGGGGAATAATATAGTGTATTCGAATAATACCAACCCACTTTCGGAAAAAAATGTGTAGCGTTTCTTAGTGAACGCCCCTCATATAATTATTTAGCCCTGTGCTGTTATGTTGAAAGCTTTATTTATTTTCGGAACTGCTGCTCCAGAAAATAATAATAATTTACGTGCGTCAGAACTTTGACATATAACGCTAATTTTACGCACGTGTTTCTTTTCTAGTGTAGTCAAAAGTTATTCTTATCAATCCAGATGCACCACCTCATGCCACTGTTATTCATTTCAAGAGACCGTTGTACACGGTATTTGATGTAAACATGAAAAGCAAGAAGAATATTAAGCCTCTTCAGCATCCAAACCGTCTCCTCACGTTGAAAAATAGTCATTTAAGTCATGTGATGAAGGCCTTGCAAAAGGAGAAATACACCTATGAAGGGTAACGTAAATGAAGAGTTGCCATGTCAGATTGTCAAGACGTGTTCCGCCCTTCTTACAAAATATGGCTCAGCTTTGAGATACTTCTCAACAGTTAACTTTTCATATACTCAGCATAGGGTTATGTCATTGTTATATTTGATACTAGCTTGCCACATACCAGAACCGTATGTGGCAGCAGAGTGGGGCACACAAGATTTCGCTAGAATGGTACAGTTGCTGAACAGTTGAAAGAAAACCTGAGCCTCATCAGAAATAGATATGCCACTCATACAATTACAGTTCGTGGTAACTTAAATTTGCAGTTTATTTCTTAGCAAAAATACTTATTGAAAGCCGGTGGTAGATATAAGAGATTGTCAGAAATTGTTGTAAGTGCCTACTCCGAAAACAATTTTGGGCAGTTAGTCGAGGAACTCACTGGAATTCCAAATGGTTAAGAAATCATACTTGCCCTTTTAGTAACAAATAATCCTGGCAAATATGGAGCATGAAGACGTATGCAGTGATTAATTACCACAATACCGTTGTAGTGAGCGTGACCACCGCAACGTCTAAATGCACGAAAAGTAGACGCAAGATATATGTATTTACGAACGCAAATAAAAATTCACTTGATGCCTTCCTAAGAGTCTGTGTCCACTCCTTCTGCACTACTTACATAAATGTAGTCGAGATATGACTTACATTCAAAGAATATTATTTAAGGCAATTGAGATACTTATACCAAATAAGTTAACGGAAGATAGTGCTGATCCCCGTGGTACACAAAACAGGTCATAACACTGTTGCAGAATAAACGTAAAAAGTATGTTAAAATTTAAAGGAATTCAAAATCTCAAAGAGTGGCCATGTTTTGCTGAATCTCGAATCAACAACTGCCAACATTAGTGACTTAGTAGTAGATGTGCTCAGTGCAGCGTAGCAGCTTAAAGCTCTTAATAAAGGCAAGTCCGGACAGCATATTAATAATGTTCCTTTCGGAGTCTTTAGATAAAATAGCCCCACACTTAGCAATCACATACCACTGTTCGCTTGGCGAAAGATCAAGACTGGAAAGTGGCAGAGGTCACACCAATACTCAAGAACGTAAACGGGTGTAATGCGTTGAATTAAACGTCCCTACTACTAACGTCGATTTGCAGCAAGAATTTGGAACACATGCTGTGTTCGAACGTTATGAATTTTCAGTATAAGATTTTCACTCTACAGCGGAGTGTGTGCTGATATGAAACCTCCTGACAGATCGAAACTGTGTGCCGGACCAAATCTCGAACTCGGGATCTTTGCCTTTCGCATGTAAGTGCCCTGCCAGCTGAGCTACCCAAGCACGACCTACGACTCGTTGTCACAGCTGTACTTCCTGCAGTACCTCGTCTCCTACGACCCAAACTTCACAGTACTCCTGCGAAATTTGCACAACTAGCAGTCCTGTAAGAGAGGATATTGTGGAGACATGTGTTAGCCACAGCCTGGGGAGGGTGTTTCGAGAACGAAATTTCCACTCTGCGGCAGGGTATGTTCTGATATGAAACTTCCTGGCGGATTAAAACTGTGCGTCGGGTCGAAAGAGCACTTGCCCGTGAAAGGATAAGGTTCCTAGTTCGATTTGGAGTTACTGGTTATTTTCATTTACTGGTTTCTCCCTGAGGCATACATGTATCAAAAACAATATAATGTATTTTATTGGATGTCTTAGCAACTAGATCCAGGAGCTGTTCACTGTTTATTAAGTAACCTTTTGCTTTCATGATATATATGAGAAATGTTCTGTTGGTCACGAATCAGCAACTGAAACTGCACATTTTAGACACTCTCTTGATTGTTGAATTCTCGTTAAAGGATGGGAGTGTTGATCGAAGTCTGGACTTTGTATTTAGTATACGTATTGGCTTGTATTTTTGGACAGTCGAGAGAAAAATGAACAGCTTGTCTTAGCCTGAGAGTCACTGAGGTCGGCATATTTCTGCAATATGATTATATGTATTTTCTCTTTGTTTTAAAATTTGTACCTTCTTTATTTTAGGAGCAGCTAATTTGAATGTCTCCGATAGACTATTGTGAGGCTTTCCGGTCCCCCGTGACGTCAGGACCAATCTTGGAAACTGTCCTTGGCTCCGGAGTAGATATGAGGCTTTGGTTCCTAGTTTTGAGAGATGTGTTATGCTTTATTAATGTCTTTTGGTATTCAGGATATTTAAGCTACTTTTTGCTCTGTTGACACTTGATTGCTTGTATTACTGTCTGAAAGTCAATATGAGATTACAAATTTTAATAGTTCTGCAATTTTCCCATTTAATATTCCACTCTTGATTTAATGCTGCTCTCTGTTCAGTTTGAAATTTAAAATTTAGCCGATCAATCTTAGACAAGAAATTTGTTTATTGATATTTAAATACTCAGTATTCAGTTTGAACTGTTCCTGCTACCTACTGGGTGCGCCGGCAGTGGCGGAAAGTCCTACGACAGAATCCTGTCAGTGCCAAATGATAGCATTGGTCTCACTGTACTGAGAGCTTGTGGTTGTGGTGGTTGTGGTAGTGGTGTAGGTGGTAGTCGAGCAGTGGTCTTACACCACATTCTCACCTAGAAAACAAGAAAGTCTCATAAGTAACAAGAAAGAAAAATTATTCTACAGTAACTAATGAATTACTACTAGTGTTACAAGTATTTCACATGTATCTGCGTTCCCCACGAACACTCGTCAGCCATGGGGTTAAGATCCCACAGCAATGCCAGAGCGTTTCCAAAGGAAGAAGAACACATAAGAATATCGAATAAACATACAAAGAGCACTTCACTGTATAAAATTTAAATATTTTCTTTCATCCACGTCCCCCACCAAGACGTTCAGGAAGTAGCAGCATTACACTGTTGTCAGTAAATAGAGACAACAGTGTGGTGTTATCATCATTAGCGACCGACGTGCATGGACGCTTGCTGCGACCATCATTACTGTCGCGGTTATTATTACTTGCTGGGCGTTTTACTTTTCTAACGACAGGACTGGGCGGTGACGATCAGTGCCAGGATGAGTCTGGCGCTATTCTCATCGTGGCTGTTTACAGGCACCGTCCCCGCCAGCAATGCAGTTGGCGCTGATAAAAGATTTCAAGGCGCTGCGCCCTGGTGCTGCTGCATCTCGCATGTGGTACTTCCAGTAAAAGCTACTTACCCATAATACGCTGTGACAGGGTGCAGAGTGAACAGTCTCGTTACTATTGGGACTTACGATGGAATACGTCGGTTGCTGGCAAGTACTGTTTTTTGAATGATGTACTCCCTCCTGGTGACCAAATTACTTATCAGAGCGCATTGCAGCAGATACAACGGTGTTCGAAAGAAGTAACAGTTCGCGTACTAAATGACTCGATTTACGTTGCATACGGAGATGCACGCGATGGAATGTATTGAGAGCAAGCAACTGCTGACCTCCAGCGTTTTCAACGATCTACTGCGGAGACGTCAAACATCGTTTCACTAGGGCTCGATGAACAGCATAGATGGCACGAGTTTCAAAACTTACCTGATAAACAAATCTATGAAGAAAGAAATGAGGCCAGGAATATCTAAATACTCGTATATATATAAGAATACTTTTTTTAAAAAAAAAGAACAATGTAATAGCATTTGCACATTGAGTGAAACGTATAAAAACTGTGGTTTTTTCCTTCTCTACAACCATACGCTTACTTGAGACGTTCAAATCATGGGGAGTTGGAAGATTCCAAATTCCTCTTTGCAACGTGTCTCAAAATTTAAGACTACCTTCTCACGGCATCGACGTACAAGGTGCTGTCTCTGTGATCAAAGTTTCAGAACGATGTCATCATATCCTCGTACCACATTCCTTTTTCATCCCAGATCTTGTGTTTGTGTGAATTTCTAAGGGACCAAACTGCTGAGGTCATCGGTCTCTAAACTTACGCACTATTTAAACTAACTTATACTAAGAACAACACACACACACCCATGCCAGAGAGGAATCGAACTTCCGGCGGGATGGGCCACGCAGTCAGTGACATGACACCTCTAATCGGATCCCAGATCTTGTCATGATGGAAACGAACTGCTGTCTTCCGAGTCTTCACACAATTCATTGTTCTGAAAGACTGGGGCGAAGCGAAGATTGTGTGGAACTTCGTTAAAACACATCCTCATTCTGGAAATGTAAAAAAGCTACATTTTTAAAAGCAAAACTACCACACTCATCACGAAAGACCTGCACATCAGCCACTATGTTCGCGCTCTGCGAATTCATAATGGAATGTCGTGAACCTGAGACATGTTCAGTCATGCCCAAAAGTATCCGAACGACCTGAATTGCATTTCTACTGATTCGCATGCAACCCACATAACGCAGCTGTCTGGCAGGTCCTATAATCGCTCCTCGGTACAGTCGTTTGACTATTGAAAATGGTTCCAACAAGTCACAACTAGAAAACACTGCTGTGTATCGCAATAACTCAAGATGTAAGGTTATACCACGATACTACAAATATCAGGGAACACCTTATCACAGATAAGACTGTCCTTAAGGCTTGTAAGCTCACATTTATTACAATGAATGACATACCCGAAATGTTCCACTCTCATTATTGCGTCAGATAGGTAATGCACGTAGTAAGTTCGTCGAATTCATGATTTCCTCTTCAAAGTAACATACCGTACTTATTATCTAACACAAAATGACGTTAAAAATTTAAGTTCTTCAAGATCAGCTAGTTCAGAATATGTATGAATTGCAAATGACAAGACGAACAGTCGCGTTCTGCATACGGATTCAAACCCAGGTCATGCAGACTACGCAAAGATTTTGTGACTGACGTAAACTAACCGTCATTCCAGACTATGATTACAGAGAGTTATATATCTCGATTTTAGACAGTTTCAGTTCGCAAATTTCAACTTTAAATTACATAACGCAAACATTTTTAACGGACAGGAATGCCTACCCATCATCTATTGTCCCTGTTAACGAACTACGGGAGATGTTAAATATTGCTTCTTAACAAGTAAATTACTTGAAATGACGTGAGGTAAAGCTTTGTGTTGGACAGGGATTCGAAACTAGAACCTAATCAGATTGTTATCGTAACACAATCAACTGTGCATATCGGACATTCTCGGCAGTAGCTAGATGTTTCAACTGAAATGACGAGACGAAACATTAATTTTTTACTTCACAGCACTTTAATCCGACAAGTATTGCTGTTACATTCAAGAGAAAACGAACGTTAAATACGGGTTTGTTACACGAGCAGCGACATGTGAGCATGTTTGAACTACAAAAAATATGACGAAGAGTTCAGTGCTGACTGGGAATCGAGCCCCACACATATCGTTGTTGACTACACACAAAGAGACGTCAGCTACCGAATTTTTCTTCACCAGCATACTTGAACTTATAGTGATCTCGCAAATAGTTCTGTATCTCACTGGGAGTCAAAAACGTCAGATATCGTTAGTGTTGAGAACGAATGAAAATACATTAAAAATCAAAATTGATATCCACCAACAGATAGGTGTTCTCATGCTAGAGCTTGATAATACATAACGAAAACTTTAGTGCTGGGCCATGATTCGAACGCATTCACGCGCAGTGTGTAGAGATGTTGAAGTATCTGCAGTTTTGAACAAACAACAAATTGTAGTCGAGCTGTATTGTCACGAAGGGAACAAATTCCACGTTAAGGGCGGTCTGAGTTGCATTCTGAGTTCAGAACCAATTTTATCGACATACAGAAGCTCAAATAGAAGGTGGAATAAGCGTCCTGTGCCCCTACATACCGTTCATTTCGTCACTAGAAATAAATAACTAGTATAATAATGTCGCCACACCTGACTTTATTGCGGTTCAACCTACCGTCTACTTGGTAGAAAAGGAATATCATGATTAATGTGAATTTGAGTCCACAATGCCATTATAGCTTCTTCACTTGGCGTAGCCAGAAGAGAATAGATACTGTCTCTCCCTATCAAAAACCATCAGCAGAAGTTGGAATCGAACCCAGACCATATCAACCTATTATCAATCCAACAGACCACCGAATCCTCTGATCAAAACGCCGTTGCGCCACAGTGGATCAGAATTCTGACACACAGGCTCCCTGTACTGGTTTGAAGCATGTTGAGTACATTCATTTACTTGTTTGACCGAATCGCCATGAACTAGCTGCCTCAGTTACCCAGTGCATACATTCGACTCTATTTTGTAATCACCGAAATAAAATCATGTAACTGCCACCTACACAGAACAGCCAACAGTGTTAGATGCAGAAATTTAAATAGCAAGTGTTCCTTTCCACTTGAGCTACTCTATTGCGCTGTTTGTTGAAAACTTCGTGCAGTGCAAAAGAAAAACTGTAACTGTCTGTCTCTCAGAGGTCTAGATCCGGTCATATGCATTATCTCACAGCACTGTGGAATGCAGAAATTCTGAAGGAATTGTTATTGACTTCTGGATGTGCTGTACCTACGTGTCAGCTAGTAGCATAATATTGAGCGTTTCGCACCGTGTGTAAGATGTCGCGACTTCGAGTACATTCACTGCTACTTTTTTAAAACGCATTTCTGCTAACTGCTGAAGTTGTCCATCTAATGGAACTTTGAACATAATTCCCTTCACTTCTCAACCCAAAATAGTCCCATGTGGAAAAAGGGCTAACTTCTGTGACATTTTATTCTTTTCAGGTTTAATAGACGGCCAGGCAGCAGATGCATCTCGAAACTTATGTATTATGAATGTGGAGAGCGCATCGTGCCGAAAAACGTCAGAAAAGTATTTTCTACATTATCTGTCGTGTGGTAGTGGCATTTTATTCTTGTTTGACAGCTTTAACTCAGAACAAGTTTTCTACATGAATGTAATCAATAAACTGCATGTGCTTTGTCATACTGTTATAAAGAACAACAGAGAATTCGCATATATCATTGATGATTAATTTCTCACTCAAGATTACTATTCTTTTAAGAACACTAAATTTAATCTTAAGAAAATTGTGCACAGTATTACAAGAAATGAAATAAAACTACCCATGATAACCTTACGACGAAAGTCTGTTTTAATAAAACTGACTATCTGTCACAAGTGTGCCTCTATTGGCACGATTTAGTAAAACACTACTCACTTGTTTTTCGATTGAGTCTGCGCTTAATTGGTATGCTGTATCATACTCAAGATGTATGCATATGTGGCATTTCATAAACAAAGTTATGTATTCCTAGAAACCCAAAATTTGCATGTCAGCAGCGGAAAGAGGCGTTACCTGTAGTGCAGCATTGTACGTTTTTCACCATTGCACTATGAGCCGAAAGTATGTTCTTGCGATTTCCTAATCGATGTTTGATCTGACTGCTTGTAGCTCTTTCTCATGAGGGACAAAAACGTAACTGTCAGCGAGACTGGAACCGCCAACCATAACAGACTCTTTTTCACAAGTTAGTACGTTTTTTTTTTCCTAGACCTCTTCCACTTCAGGCGTTGGCCCCTGTCACCCATTCCACCCCCGAATTCCTATCTAACCTAAAATAAAATTAAAAAAAAACTTGTTCCACCGCTACTTTTACCCTGACCTCCTTTTTTCCATTTTTTCTTTTTTTTAATATATAAAGAAACTGAATAAATCTTCTTTCCGTGGCAAACTGTCCAATACCCGTAAAACAGAAGAACACGAAATCAATAAAGCACTTCTGATTTGTTTTATGTTACGGCTTCTGGCAAAATTAGTTTTCCTGAGGCACTTCGACTTGCCGTACCATAAAAATAAATAAATAAATGCCGACTTGATTATAATGGAGCAAAATTAGTAATTACCACTTCTTTATGGCAAAATGTGAAGTAAGAAATTTTGAAACAAAGCTTTGTATTTCCGACTCGTTTTAAGGTTGTGGTGCTCTTCCATTGTATACTGTATGTTTTCGTCGATACTCGCATGTGTATTCGTCACTGCTAAAGATGCAAACTGACCGATAATCCAAGTGTAGCTATTGTGCTTTGTTGGAGGAAAGAAATGCCAGTCTGGATGAAGTACATCTTTAAGTGTTATAGCAGAGTCTGTAGTTCTAGTAATTATTGCGAGTTTTTTTCTAGTCCAGTTCCATATGTGGTATTGGTCTCAACAGGTGAGAATGTGTGCCAAGGTATCTACCGTATGGCAATGATCGCAGTACGGACTCTGCTTCATTTTGATATTGTGCAGCTTTTCACCTGTGGGGACTTTCTCGTTTACAATGTCATACCATGTGGACACTACTTTGGAGTGGATGATGGGATTGTTAATATTTTTCCAGACGTTACTCAAGTTGACCGCTGGATATTTCGCTTCCATTGGATTTTGCCTACGGTGTCTCGTGAGGTAGTAATAGGTCCTTCTGGTGTTAAGCAGCTGTGAAGTATCTTGAATATAGCTCATTTCCAGATAGTAAGTCCGGACGTGATCGAGTTGACCGCTGATGCGACCAACATCGACTGGGGCCTTTTTGCTCGTTGGGACTAACCTGTTGAATAACGTTTTCGTTATTGTCGAATGGGGTGTCTGCAGTATTTTGCGGATTCGGTCCATATATATGGCAGTGCATTGGTTCTTGATGTCTTTGACGCCCAAACCACCAGCGGCGGGGGTTAATACTATGGTTGGCATGGTGACTTCAAAGGTGTTTCCGCTCCATATGAACCAATACGCTGCAGCTAAAAGCTTTTGCGCTGAATCGTTGGGTACTGGTAACGCTGCTGCGATGTGATATATTTTGCTTAGCGCATAGCTGTTAATCAAGAGAGCTCTCTGTATCCGACTGAGCGTTCTAATTTTGTGTTCACGGAGAGTAGCCCTGAATGTATTTAGTTTATGGTGCCAGTTGGCTACTGTCATCTCTCTTGGGTTGGACATTAGAATCATACATAAGTGGTTCGACTTGTCTGTCCTTTGTAGCCATGTTCTTTGAATGTTCTCCACATTTGTATTCATTGAGTTTGGCTGCGGAAGAAGTGGCGTAAGCGTGGATTATTTGTTGAACGACTTCAATTTCTGAATCCGTGTTAACTACTACACTGATGTCATCAGCATAAGCGTGGCACACTGTTTTTGTACCCAACACCTGTAGACCTTGTAACCTGTGATGCAGATTTTACAGTAACGGTTCTACGGCGATTGCGTATAGTGCCATAGAAAGGGGGCAGCCTTGTCTTACTGATTGCTTGATCGGGGCTGGTGAACTTAGCTGACCATTAATTTTGATTCGAGAGGAAGTTCCGACTATACATTTGCGTATGATCTGAATAAAATGAGCACTGAATCCCATCCGTTGCATTACAGTTAGTAGAAAGTGGTGGTTGATGTGGTCAAAAGCCTTATCGAAGTCTAAAAACATGAGACCAACATTGCATTTACATAGCCACCACAAATATATTATGTCCCTATATTCGCATAATGCATTCGACATAGATCTCCCTGGGACAGCACTCATTTGATAAGGGCCAAGTACTTTCGACAGTACCGTCTTCAGTCTACAGTTTATGAGTCGGGTGAAGATTTTATAGTCGGAATTGAGCAGAGGTAGTGGTCGAAAATCCTTCAGCGTAGTGCTACGTGGTGTTTTGGGGATCAGGACAATCAGTCCTTCGGTAAACGGAGATGGCATCTGCACGTCTCCCAATAATTCCTTGCATATTTTGGTGAATTCCGGTCCTATGATGTGCCAAAAACAAGCATAAAATTCTATGGGTAGACCATCTAAACCAGCAGATTTCTTTGGAGGCGAATCTTTGATTATGGCACATACTTCTTCCTCAGTTACGTTGGCCACAAGGTCGGCGTTGTCAGTCGGATGGACCGTGGATTGAATGTAGGATAAAAGCTGCTCACTTGCCGTCGAATCAGTCGCCGACGCGGAGTAAAAATCTGTATTATATTGCACCACGTAATTTTTTACTGTAACTTGTTGATCGTATTCGTTCTCCTGTTCATCACTGAGAGTATGGAGTAACTTTTGTTTACCTCTCTTGGCTTCCCGTAATACGTGATGTACGGATGTATTCTCCTGCGTCAGTTCAATCGGAGGACGCGATCGAACTTTTTTGCGCTCTAGTGACTGTCGTACCAACGCCGTTATTCTTGCTTTAGTGCGTTTTATTCTGGAGCTGTTTGCTACTAATCCCATGAGGTCATCATATAGTTCGGGGAGGCAAAGAAAGTGATACTCCAAGGTGCGTTTTCGCCAGTACGCTTTCATGCGACCATATCGTGTGATGCATTTTTTTATCTGCGGTTTCGCAGACTGTAGCCACCACATGATGCGTGTTGGATATCTGGATTGCGTCCGAAGACAGCGCTGCCATGTATCATGGATCTCCTGTTTCAGTACTGAGTCCTCCAAAAGTGACACGTTTAGCTGCCATACGCCCCTTCCCAGGAATGTTTTTGTTTAGTGTGCTGCGCGGTTATATGAAATGCGCAGTGATCCGAGAATTTAAGAGGCCAAACTTCGCAGTCAGTTACATTATGGATAAAACCTTTCGTTACATACAGCCTGTCGGGTCTGCTTGCCGAAGTACTGGATACGTAAGTGTATCCTCGGGTGCGCTGGCGAAGATGGCACCAAGCATCTATCATATCTAGTCCGTTAGTTAACATCAACAGCTCCTCATAACAGTTGAAGTTCTGGACGTGATCTTCTGGACGGAATACGCAGTTAAAATCTCCACCCAAAATTATATGCAGTCGAGGATCCGTTATTAATGGGATGATTTCGTTCCGGAACAGATTACCCCTTGCTTGTTTTCCACTGGATCCAGAGGGAGCATATATATTGACTAGAAGTAGATCATATATTTGTGCAGTTATGCCTCGTCCAGATTCAGGTATGTATTTTGCTGTACATGATATGCCGTGTTGGAACAATATTCCCGTTCCACATTGATTGCCTATGTTTAAGATCGCCTCATATCCGTACACATCCGCCATTTTGGTCGTAACTAACTTTTGTAACATCGCTATGTCAATGTCGGCGGCATATAAATAGTCCTAGTCAGATTGTAACTTCACGTAACTAAACTATTCTGTTTACATTGAGCGTGGCGATTTTATAAGCCTGCGTTATTCGGTAGTTCAACCTGGCGCAGTCAGTGTCGTCAGACCATGCTGTTCCCGTATCAGGTCCGCAGCGGTCAACAGTTTACACTCGTTCTTCAATTGGAGGGGCGAGGTTCATCTGTACGTCCTCATTCTGGTTCGGGATGTCCGGTTTTCCGATGTCTACCACGCCTTGCTTTCCGCTTCGATCTGTTTTAAGAATTTTTTGGTACGTGAGAGTTTTTTTTCCAGTTCTTGAACCTCTTCAGGGCTCTGTTTTCGTGTTTGCCGTTTAGGTTTCACCGGCTGCTGTCTGATGTTGTCTTCCTCAGCATTCTTCAAATCTTCTAAGCGTGTGGTGTTTCGAGCTAAATTGACGACCGTGCTCTTGATGGATGATGGTGTCACCATGAGTTTGCTCAGTCCGGGATGGTTCTTGCATGTCATTCTCAACAGCGGAGGAATCGAGGAATTTGCTGTGGCCCCCAATATCTTTCGGTTTCTGTTGTGTTGAAACCGTTACAGCTGTCACGATTTACGTAGGTTCGGGTGGTCTTGCTTCTGTTGTGTCAGTGGTGGCAATCTGGGCTTCTTCTCGGGTTGGATGGTCTTCCGAATTCACATCAGGGCTTGGGGTCAGGACTTGTCCGCGGGCAGCCGTAGCTTACGTCGCTGGCAACGCAGTCATAGGCGGCGGTCGCGGCGCCTCGCCAGCCGGCAGCTGCGCCACTCGCCGCTGTAAACACTCCGCGCGGACGTGGCCGGGAGAGTTGCACGCCGCGCACGTCCTCGGCTGGCCGTCGTATGTAACGATACCTCGGTATCCACAGACGCTGATGTATGACGGTACATGTTTGTGCAAATCGACCTTTAATTGTCTCACTCCGTTGAGAACTTGGAATTTGCGCGCGTTGACCGTTCGGCAACTTTAACGAAATTGCTTTTATTTTCGTTAAAGATAGTATAATAATTATTGCTTTTAGTTAATTAATTTGCCTCTCTTTAACTGTCTTCTGTAAGTACGAACTTTGTTGTAGAACCTCTCTCTTGTTTACGTGTGGTAATAAAACAAATTCACTTTCAAAAGAATTACGTACATTTAAGAATTACGTGAACTCATATTAACTGATTAAGAATATTTAGTTGAGAATTAAATCCTTTACATAATTCGGCTTTGGCACACATTTTCTAAATGCAGTGGTTTTTTTTTTTGTTAAATATTTACTGAATTCTATCCCGGCGTTAGCTATGGAACACAAGATTATCTCTATTAGCAGAAAATGGTTAATTATTGCCAAGCCGACATTTAATTATCACTGATCAAACCAACTTCGCTATACATTTAAGTTATTTGAAAGAACCAAAATTTTTAAATTTCAATGTTAACTAACATTAACTATCCGCCTACGAATGCACAAAAGTATAATTAGTTTAAAATTCATCAGTCTCAGGATCACTGTAAAAGAAGAACAATTTCTTAATTCACTGTTAATTTTTATCTGTCTGTTCCCGATTTACGGGTTTGGTTGATTTTTCCTTTAGCGGAACAATTTTTTAAATGTGCCGCCGCTGCAAATCGATCGGTCGCGGCACAGCCCAGCAACACCGCTAAAAATGCTGAAAATTCTTTAAAGAAATTTTATAGATGACATGTGCAAGCAAATTTACATTAATAATACACACTTTTGATAAATTCTGATATATTTAGATCTAACAATAATTGAACTCACATTAATTTGTAACGCCTCCTCTAATGGCGGCTAAATCTAGACAGAGACAAAAGAAGTCTACCCATTCATAAATCGCTTCGACACAGCTTCCTCTCGCATTCAGCTCTACACAGAGAAGACCAAAGAATACGCTGTACATGGTTCTTTTATACTACTGCTGACTATTAACATTTCTTTGTAATTTGACAATATTATTCTCCTCTGGCTAAATTTCACATCTCTGTTATCGCAGATACTGACACATTTCACAATCACATAATAAATATAGAAAAATTACTATCCTAAATACAGAGAGAATATTACTACAAAAAATATTACGATAATAACAAATGTCTTTTACACAAAATTCAATAATATTTTTTGTTCAATAATTACGGTATATGCAACTTGCTCAGAGCGGCGTATATGGTACAAATAAACTCTTGTTCATTAATAGCGTGAGTTTGCCAAGGAACGTTACATTGCCCCCTGGCAGCATTTGGCAAAAAGTTTCTATACTTTGACACAATGGTGCCAGTAACGTTCTTTACAATTCTGTATTTTTTATGGAATGGCTCTTTTAATTATTCCCAGGGTTATATATGTTCATGGCTCCCCCATTTGGGCGAAGGCAGACAGGAAACCTGGGCAAAACTGTGCCGGAGCCCAGCCATCCCAGTTGGTTCATGATTAATATTGTCTCTTTAACAGTCATTCATTTGAATTAATTTAGCAGTTTGTCACCAACGGTTACATAATATCACAGTCACATACAGTTCAACTAAAGTTTTTTTTTGTGTGTGATTAACTACTCGTTATTATTAATTTTGGGATTTACTGCAAGGTCACTTGTCCTAGGATATATCACTTAGTTTTTTTTTTTTTTTTTTTTTTTAAATCACTTAGCACAGGATCACTTTTCATAATGTTTCCACTACCTACGTGTTACAAATTCATCTCTTGCTCTTGTTAGTGTTCATTTTCTCTTATCAGTTTACGGACATACATAATAAGTGTTCAATGTTTATCAAAATGGAGTCATTGACATGTTATGCAATTTATGTAAATATTTTGGAAAAAGTCAATAATGCTGTAGTTGGTGAGCGGTGCGGAGTGATTGTTGAGCGGCGCTCGGCGCGGCGCGTCGGCTCCGTGTAGGTCACCGCCCCCGGTGTTGACAGCTACAGCGCGGAGAGGCGTGTGGCTGTCTGGTCTGCTACGGGCTGCTGCGGCCGCTGCATGGCTGAAGTAGCCGGATGCGCGTTGTATATCAGCTCGCCCGTGTGACATCTTCTTACAGTGCTCCAGCAAACATGCAACAAGTTCACGAACAGTGTACTATCCTTATGGGCATTTTTCCTGCTGTGGACAAAAAACGCACACAGTTATTGGCAGTTATTATTCAGTAGGCCTTCACTAGTCTGGTTTGCACAATGTTTCATTGTCACAGTAACACGTTTTATGGGCACACAATATTTTTCACCATGTTATGACTTGTCATTAGTCACACGCAAGTTTTCACCTTAGGACAAAATGTATCTCTGTAGTCAATGCGCTTTCCTAGCGTCCCTTGACACACAAAGAATAAGTTTGACACTAACTTGGTCCACCGTCCGTTATCGGCTCACTGTTCGTGTCGTGCTAGTTCCTTGTCCACTTGCACACACGGCGATGATACAGTTTTTTATTACTTATACACAACAACTTCGTGACGTATTGCTGCAGGTTTAACAGTCACTGTCTGTCTCTGCCACACAATACTGCACTTTTGTTTAAGTTCCTTTATTTTTATTTACAATGTCCGTTGTGCAATTTTTGTAACAGCACATTCGTAACTCTTTACCAAGTTGTGTGATATTTGCGTACATGGTAACAAATATTAAAATTTCGTATTAGTTTGCCCAAAAATCATCTACATTCGTGTTCGAGTAGATTTTATTTGTGCATTCCAGCCGGATACAGGCATATTGTTCAATAACTCCTTTCAAATTATGTCTTACTTCACTTGCAAGGTCCTACGTAACTACAGTGTAGTCTCTGTAGGCTAAAATTGACTTGGACTGTATCAGGCTAGCTCCTTTTTTACTGATTGAATCTGCACATGGTTCAATTGAAGCTTCTTTGTGCGTAACTTTGCGCTACTTAAATTTTCAATAAGTTTGCCTCCCATGGTGCCCTCGGGTCACTACTGGGTGCATTATTCTCTCTGATAACATTGGTTAGATAATAAAGTTCTCAGGGCCTCATATTATTGATATTATTCTGGGTTCGAATCTGTCAATCTGACAGCTACACATATATACATATATACACATATAATAGAAAAGATTGTACAAGAAATATTTCAAGTTTGACACACATATAGAATATTATGCAGTACACGAACTAATTATTACTAAAATGTTCCTCCTGACTGATCTTTGTCACAATTTAACACTATAAATAATTGCACTAATCAGGTTATCTGTGCAGACATTTATAGCATGTTTAAGCTAACATTAATTAAAAGAAGACATAACACAAATATTCATAAACAAAAGAGAAAGTCAATCATATTCTTATAACTAAATACTTCTACACTAGTACATTATGTCTACAGATCACACATCATTAATGTCCATTCATTTACAAAAGAATGGTGTCCACATAGGACTATTAGTCTTTTACTGTAGGAATATTTTTACATCCTTACGCGGATACAGTCCCCGTACTCTCCCTGAGTGGGGATCTGCTAAGAGATAGCTACACTCATGTGGCACACTTACTACTCTAAAAGGTCCATTGTACACCAATTGCCACTTGCTATTCTGTTTCAAGGATGCCGAGGACTTAGGATGATTGCGTAAGAGTACCAAGTCCCCAACACTAAATTTTTGGTTATTCGTCACATGTCGATTATATTTTTCTTTCCTTTTCTGAGCGCACCTGGTAAGGTTGCACCCTGCTTTTCTTATCTTCTCTTCCTTAGGCTCAGGAATGACTGGGACCTTAGGCAAAGGTGCCAGCCACTCATTCAGAACTCTATTATTATTCATTATAATCTCGTTTGGTGGATACCCCGTAGAAGCATGCGGGGTTGCGTTGTGAATTTCCAAAAACTTAGGTACCAGATCTGGCCATCTTGTGTGCTTATATGCAATGTATAACCTGAAAAATTTATTTAACTCTCCAAATGTTCTCTCTACTAAACTTGCTTGTGGGTGAAAACGGGATATTAGTATGTGCTTTATATCTTGTTCATGTAAATAGTTTTTCCAGGTATGGCCTGCAAAATAGGAAGCATTATCCGATATTATCGCTTCAGGCTTACCCACTTGTGTAAAATATTCTTTCCCTAACCATTTAACTATTCCACGAGCAGTGGCTGATTTAAGGCAGTATATTTTTAAGTATTTAGAGAAAAGGTCATACACCGCTAAAATGTACTTTAATCCACCCCTGGCTCGTGGGTAGGGTCCTGCTATGTCTATGGATACTAACTGAAGTGGCCGATGAGGCACTATAGGATGCAGTTCAAACCTTGTGGACTTATTTTGAAACTTAGCTTTTTGGCACAGAGGACAAGTCCTGATAATGGTGCGAGTCTGCTGGCTTATTCCCTTAAAGTAACAGAATATGGATAAAATCCTTATTGTTTTGTCTATCCCAGCGTGATCCCATGCAAAATGCGTGTGCCACACTACAGCTGGGATAGCCTGTTGCGGTATACACACGACTCCATGGTCATTTGACACACCTGTTTTATAATACAGAATATTATCTACTATTTTGAAATTCTGAACACTTTTAAGATTGGTTCCTTCTTTAATTTTGCTAATGATATCTCGCCAAATAGGATCAGTTTCCTGCAATATAGACATATTCTTACACATATGTAAAAAGTCCCTCCTATGTACCTTATCTTGTACTAAGAGTATTCGATATTCCCCCGATTGTTCCAAAATCTTTGACACTGAGGATTGCCCTAGTGGAAGCCTCGACAGGGCGTCAGCTACAACATTATCTTGTCCTTTTAGGTACATAATCTTAATTTTATATTCCTGCAATGCTAACCTCCATCTTAGCAAGCGGGTATGGTATAATTTGCAAGACATTAAATAGCTCAGAGCCTGGTGGTCACTGAATACTTTGACGTCTTTACCATAGATGTAATAGTTGAATTTCTTTACCGCCCAAACCACTGCAAGAGCCTCTAATTCGGTAGCGGAATATGCTCTCTCACAGCTGTTTAGTGTGCGGCTGGCAAATCCGATTACATTGATTGTTGTGGGGTCGTTGCTCCTGTCCCACTGAAATAAACAAGCGCCCAGACCGTATGAACACGAATCTGTCGCTTTGCAAAAATCTTTTGTCATGTCTGGGTGTCGCAGTATGTTTGCATTCACCAAGGCGTTTTTGATGGCGTCAAATGCGCGTTGACATTCTTCTGTCCACTCCCAGTGCGCATTTTTACGCAACAGGCTCAAAAAAGATTCGTTATTCATTAATTGGTTTGGAACAAACCGTCTAAAAAAGGATGCAAGACCTATAAACGCTTTGAGTTGTCTCTTAGTTCTCGGACTAGGAAACCCACGAATTGCGTCAAGTTTTTTGCTGTCAGGTTTGATGCCTTGTGGTGTTATTATGTGACCTAGAAATTTAATCTGATTACGTCCAAATTTCGATTCCTCAAGATTCGCTGTTACTCCCGCTTGCTTAAACCTTTCTAAGACTCTACTCAGTAGTTCTACGTGCTCCTCCCAGGTGGCAGTAGCAATCACCAGATCGTCTACATACACTGTTACCCTTTGCAGCAAATCCGGACCTAAAACCGCGTCGAGGGCTGTTATGAAAACTCTTGCACTTACATTTAAGCCGAAAGGTAGTACCCTAAATTGGTAGCTCCTTCCCCCAAATATAAATGCAGTATATTTCCTCGACTCGGGTGTGAGCAGGATTTGCCAGAATGAACTTTTCATATCAATAGATGTCAAATATTGCACTCCATGGAATTTTTGTATTTGCTCATCTAACTTTTCCGGATGAGTCCTGACAGGTACAATAATTTCGTTTATGTCTCTCACATCTAATACTAACCGTACCTGTCCGTCTGCTTCTGCTACCGCCACCAAAGGACTACTATAAGGGGACAAAGACGGTTCTATTATTCCCCACTCGATCAGTTTTCTTATTTCTTTAGCTACTATTTCCTTCTTGGACCAAGGAATGCAGTATGAGGCTCGACAGTAGGTTTTGTGAGGCTTCACCTCGATATTGTACTGATATCCCTTAACAATTCCTGGTCGTTCTGAAAATACATCTGCATAGTTAGTTAATAACTGTACCAAATCCTGCTGTTGCATTGAGTTCAAATTTTCGGACTGTGATACTTTGTTCGCTAGTGCGTCCACATTTGCTTTTAATTGATCACTTTGTACGTCTGGATAATAGAGATTTTGTCCTTGACAATGATTGTCTAAATGTAGTATCCACTGATTCCTACACTTTATGTTAATAGCATTACAATTAGGCACAGGTACCTCTTCAGATCTGAGCATGAACAATTCTATCCCCCTACCAGCGTTCATCAAACTTAATTTTCCCCGAGAAAGGTCGATTACTGCGTCCCTTTCTCTCAAAAATCTACCCCCAAAATGCAGGCTACCCTTAAACCCTTTACTACCAGGAATGAGCACGCTATAGCTTCTTCCCCTATATACATCTCTACCCGCACTTGGAGTTTAATTATTTGTCGCTGTGCACTTATGGCTCCAGTGACTTTACAATTGTTCACAGGAAAAGTCAGCATACGCCTTTCTTTCCCCAGTACTTTGAATAAGTCCATACTCATGACACTGACAGTAGCACCTGTATCTACGATCGCTTGCACATCAATATTGTTAATTTTGATCTCTATTATCGCTTGTACTTTGTCTTTGTGCTCCTTTATGCACGTGGATGGTTCAGTTATCAATTCATGTCCCATCTGTACCCCGTCATTATACCTGAGGATACAGATTCCCAATGTTTTGTTCGGTGTCGGGCTGCTCTCACTCCAAACCTCAGCCGACGATGGAGAGCGTATCTCGGCTGAATGTAGTTTGTTGAATTATTACAGGTGGATGGGTGTGGCTGCTCTGTGTCACTGACCTCCACTATGTGTAAGTTGTGTTGCGTCGGCCGCCACGGTTGCGCAATTGGCGCATTTTGTGGTGGCGGTCGGTTATTGTCATATCCTTCACTGTTTGGCCGGTCCGTACTGGGCCTCTGGTTCTGTGGCCAAGTTCGGTTTGCATCATTATAGGTATTAGTGTTCCACGGCCCCCTGGCATTTTTCCATCTACTATTGCTTGGTGGGCCTGTTTCATATCGGTCATCAGACCTCCTTTTCCGGTCATTATTCACCGGCGGACTATTGCCGTTCCGGTCTCTACCTCTATTCCCGTTTTGTACATAATCTTGTCTCCTATTGTTACCTCCGCCGTTTCCATTATTTGGTGGAGGCGTGTTATTTCGACCATTTCTGTAACCGTTTCCGTTACTTCTAGCCTGTTCAGAGGCTGCCTTAACGTCCTCCTGAATCAGGT
Source organism: Schistocerca piceifrons (assembly GCF_021461385.2). Lineage (NCBI taxonomy): Eukaryota > Metazoa > Arthropoda > Insecta > Orthoptera > Acrididae > Schistocerca > Schistocerca piceifrons. Next base: position 284,181,392 of record NC_060143.1, read on the forward strand.
CAATTAAGTCCAGAACAGACAAGAAATGTTCCATGTCATTCTCCGGCACGTGTATAAGTTTTTCCTTTACGTGTATCGGCAAGTGTGATTTCAAAAGTCTGATCAAATCCCGGGATGAAATCTGCTCGTGCCAATAACGGGTCTTATTAATGTACTTCTCAAAATATTTTCGCAAATTGCCTAATCGTGGAGAATACGGCTCTGCATTATATACCTCCTTCCGTAATCTCTCCTGAATACATGTTGACCAATATTTGGCCAAGAATACCTTTTCAAATTGCTCATATGTATCGCAACTGTCAGCTGCTTCGGTTGCCCATAATGCAGCATCTCCTTGTATGTAAGACATAACGAACTGTATTTTCTGTGTATGACTCCAAACGCTAGGCAAAATGTTTCTAAATCCCTTGATAAACACTACAGGGTGAACAGATTTCTTCTCCGTTGTAAAGATCTGAAACTGTCGGTTTCTAATCAGGATTTCTTCAGTCACTATTTTGGAATCGGATTTATTTGTTTCGCTTACATTGGTTGCCTGTTATGTCTCGCAGTCGCAACTTTTTACTGCTGTATTTATATGCCTATCATTGTTGGACCTGGCTGGCGTGACATACACCGGTTAGTCGTCATGCCGCAAGCTGATTTCTATTTCGGCAAGACGACGGTTGACATTCCGCTGCCACAGCGGAATGTCAGTGTGTACCACCTTTTTCAGGTTCTGCACTTCCGCATTTGAGCACACATCTTTGGCTTCAATCGCGGCGTGCACTTTCTCGTCTCTTTCCTTTATAAATTCGCTTTCCATTTTGTGCACTTGTTCGGACACTTCGTGCTCAACTACTTGATTTGTGTCAATCTCTAATTGTTCGACCCTGTTGGTCAGTACACTGATTTCATCTACGATACTGGCGTTAGCCACTTGGATACTATCTACTCTTTCGCTTAGTTCTTGCACCGTTTCGGGTATGGTTTCATAGTTTTGTTTCAAACTAACAATCTCACTTTGCATAGCTTCCAAAGATTGCATTAACTGCAAGTCTCTCTCATGCAGGCGTCGATCACGCTCTGCTTGTTTAGCATCACGTTCTCTATCGCGTTCTGCTTGCATACATGCAAATTCAGATACCATTCTCTGGTCACGCTCCGCTTGTTCAGCATCACGTTCTCCTTCGCGTTCTGCTTGCATATGTACAAATTCAGCTTGGAAATTGAGCATGCGCTCGAACATAACTCTTAATGATTGCACTTCTGACACCTCACCACTCTCTGGTCCGTGTCCAGTGCTTGCGGGTGGCACAGTATTTCCGCTATCAACTGAATCACTGGCTGGCAGTGGCAACATTTCTTGCCCTTCTGCCCCCAGATTCTCACATTGTACTTCCAGAACTACGCCACTAACATTACTTTGTGTCCCACTTTCTAACTCGGTATCACAACTTACTAATTGTTGTTCATTATCCATGTTGATATCTTTCTGACTACGCAACCTAACCATAGTCAACAAAAGAAACAAAATCTGAACTCAATATCCTAACACTCAGGTTTCACTGACATAATCACACAAGAAATGGTCATTTGTTAAAACACACTTATTATATACTACAGTGACTAACTACTCGAATGTCCTGTTATTTAAAAAAAAAAAAACACTAACAACAAGCACACCACTAATGATCCGAGAACACCGCACTGAGGCTACTTTACTACCCACAGGACAACTACACTGTAGCTTTACCTTTTGGTGATCTATCTTGGGTGCAGCTGCCCCCTGATATTGTGGTAGGTAATTAATTTTTCGCTATAATGAGCTCTCTTCTTCAGCTTGCCTCTGGGTATATAGTGTTCTGATGCAAAAAATCATATACAGGTATTACCACACAATATTGGTTATGCAATACATACAATACATGGAAAAATTATTAAATGTTCTCCAACAAAGTTCAACTATAATAATTCCCTAGTTATCTTATGGGTATTTAGTGGCCACTGCATATTCGAGCGCCACGTTGGGCGCCAATTTAACGAAATTGCTTTTATTTTCGTTAAAGATAGTATAATAATTATTGCTTTTAGTTAATTAATTTGCCTCTCTTTAACTGTCTTCTGTAAGTACGAACTTTGTTGTAGAACCTCTCTCTTGTTTACGTGTGGTAATAAAACAAATTCACTTTCAAAAGAATTACGTACATTTAAGAATTACGTGAACTCATATTAACTGATTAAGAATATTTAGTTGAGAATTAAATCCTTTACATAATTCGGCTTTGGCACACATTTTCTAAATGCAGTGGTTTTTTTTTTTTTGTTAAATATTTACTGAATTCTATCCCGGCGTTAGCTATGGAACACAAGATTATCTCTATTAGCAGAAAATGGTTAATTATTGCCGAGCCGACATTTAATTGTCACTGATCAAACCTACTTCGCTATACATTTAAGTTATTTGAAAGAACCAAAATTTTTAAATTTCAATGTTAACTAACATTAACTATCCGCCTACGAATGCTCAAACGTATAATTAGTTTAAAATTCATCAGTCTCAGGATCACTGTAAAAGAAGAACAATTTCTTAATTCACTGTTAATTTTTATCTATCTGTTCCCGATTTACGGGTTTGGTTGATTTTTCCTTTAGCGGAACAATTTTTTAAATGTGCCGCCGCTGCAAATCGATCGGTCGCGGCACAGCCCAGCAACACCGCTAAAAATGCTGAAAATTCTTTAAAGAAATTTTATAGATGACATGGGCAAGCAAATTTACATTAATAATACACACTTTTGATAAATTCTGATATATTTAGATCAAACAATAATTGAACTCACATTAGTTTGTAACGCCTCCTCTAATGGCGGCTAAATCTAGACAGAGACAAAAGAAGTCTACCCATTCATAAATCGCTTCGACACAGCTTCCTCTCGCATTCAGCTCTACACAGAGAAGACCAAAGAATACGCTGTACATGGTTCTTTTATACTACTGCTGACTATTAACATTTCTTTGTAATTTGACAATATTATTCTCCTCTGGCTAAATTTCACATCTCTGTTATCGCAGATACTGACACATTTCACAATCACATAATAAATATAGAAAAATTACTATCCTAAATACAGAGAGAATATTACTACAAAAAATATTACGATAATAACAAATGTCTTTTACACAAAATTCAATAATATTTTTGGTTCAATAATTACGGTATATACAACTTGCTCAAAGCGGCGTATATGGTACAAATAAAGTCTTGTTCATTAATAGCGTGAGTTTGCCAGGGAACGTTACACAACATTACTGAGAACTTTGCCGTACGGCGCTATCACTGCGTTTATTTGTTCCGCTGGTACTTCGAATGGTAGTTCGAATATTCTGAACGTTCGTATTCCAAACCCAGCATGTGTTACGGTGACTTCGCCTACGTTTCCATCACAATGTTTGAACTTCATAATTCCTCCGCAAGACTCAACTATTTTGTCACATAAGTTAGCATTCCTCAGTCTCACAAATACAACGCTGCTCACTATCGAAAGATGCATTCCAATTACATCTTCTAAATCAACTTTCACTTCCTATTCCAAACAATCTTCGATTTCGTGTAGCTTAGGTCGGGCGTAATTACGATTAAACGAGAATTTCAAAGTATCTTGTCTGTTCAAGTGGGCCATCACGGATTCATATTTCAAATTTCAATAAGCGTAGACTTTCTGCAACGATGCAAAAAGCACTGCGACTTACCACGCCGAAGCACAGCAGACCGCGGCGCACGAAACTCAGCACATGTCCGCACAGCACGGCTGACGCGGCGAGACACGTAACCACATTGCCAGCGAAGAGGTATGTGTTTCGGATTCCTCTTACGAACGCAATAGTGGCTAGAACTCGTAAACAGCTATTTAAAGGACGAGATTAGTTGCCATTTCCATGTGCAACCACTTACCTTGGCCGAAAACCGTAAATCTACAATCATTTATTACACTTCAAGCGATAATCACTCAGATTATTCAATGGAAATAACAGGAAAAATCAAGTGAACTTTGAAGCTTAATTCCGTGCACACCAGGAAGTAACTCGTCCTTCACAGAGTTGCCAAACATACCATGCTGTGTTGCCAAATCTCAGTTACACTACCAGCAGGAAGAAGACGAACCGATGTGAGCCTACAGTTGGCTGGGAAGTGACCATAGCTGGCGTCTCAAGACACAGCTGCTATGGCCTGGAATACGTAATACGTCTCATTCGCATTTCTGTAACTAGGTTTAGGCACGGGAGCGTAGTTACTAATAATGCTCAGAACTAACTGCAAACTAAGCATCATAAATCAGTAACTCACATAGCTGTTTTCATATTTCTTTCGTAAGTGTACTCAAAACTGAGAAACTCATTCACGGACGTTTTTGAGCTTCACCAATAGTCTAGCACAACAAACAAATAAAAAAAGAGAATGTGTGTGTGTGTGTGTGTGTGTGTGTGTGTGTGTGTGTGTGTGAGAGAGAGAGAGAGAGAGAGAGAGAGAGAGATAAAAATAAAAGAAAATGAGAGAGAGAGTAAAAAACTGTTGTAAATAAATTGAATCATGGTATGAAAAGAAATCTTTCATTAAAATGACACATTCCAAATCATTACAAAATGTCGTATTCATGATCTATGGAACAAATATTAATCTAATGTAATCTAATCTAATCTAATCATATTGCTAACTAGACATGAAAAGTCATGAATTACCGAAAGTTTCGCCAATATCATTAACCAAATCTAAATTTGAAAATAAAAGACGACAGTTTCTGTAATAAACCAGGACTCCTATCAAGACCCTTTCGATCCGATTAACAAACCACGAACGATGTCTGATATACCTCCATCGGAAGTAACAAAGTGTGAATGCATTTAAAGATGAAGCACATGATATGAAGTCCTGTGACAGAGATACGAACCAAACACACAAACGGATTGTTAACTAAGTAAAATCAAATGTTACTTATCAGTTTTTAATACCAGCTGCGAGGTGTTTGAATCTAAAATGAGGATACAAATATTTGTACCCGAGCGACAATCGAACCGCACACCTACCGTCCTTCTTTATCACCCACGAATATAGCTTAAGTATCAATTGCTTACTCACTAACAGTATGATGTGTGCGTGTTTGACCAGAAATGACGACATCTATTGCGAATGTTGGCAACGCATGAGCAGACACGAAAATTGCACGTTAATTCTCACTAGCAGGACGGTGTGCAGATGATATGGCTTGAAATGAAATCATGAATATTTCTGAACTGGATCAGGCTTCGGACCCACGTATATACCTTACGAGGAGACCTAGAGATGATTGCAGTCTTGGGAAAAGGAATGAAATGATTGAACTATACTGTTCCAAGAGATTGAGATCCTTGAAAGAAGAGATACGAATTCGAATCACAGTCCAGCACCATATTTTTCAACGACTCTAGTTCAATCAAGTACAAGTAAAACAAGAGCCCTGTTCCTTTAAATGACTACCGGTTCATCAAATAAAATAAATTTTTCTAATGTAAGTAAGTTCACTGGCGACTATTTCTGTTTACCATGACTTTCACCTATGTCATTTCCCTATGTAAACCGGCTATGCCCAGTTGGTAATGAAGGAACATGATGTTTAATGCGGATTCTGGATTATAACGTCTTTCTCTCGACGTTCCCTGAGGTAAAGTAAATACGTTTGTGCGTCTTAAAAGTAGATGCCTGAACCCACGCATTACACCTGTGATATCTCATTCCACCAGACCATTGGGTCCACATTTCCCAGCCCCAGGAGTGTGCTGTAACGGATGATGTGCTTAGCTCACAATGTCAGTCATGGTGGAAAAAATTCGAGTCTATTAAATGGTTAAGTAGAAGCAAGCTTCTGACGCAGAGATCATGCTATTCTCATGTCAGCAGGATGGAAAGACACTTCTAGGCATCATAGCCTCGATGTGAAGCCATTTTGAAATTTTCACTAATTCAGAAAATTACTTAGTTCGAGAAAATCCACTGTGAAGTGTGAAGTTACCCGATAATTCGATTAGTACCGTCATTATTATTATCGTTTCCTTCATACCGCTGCTGGAACACATGAGCTTGAAGATCGTTTAATGCCTTTTGGTCATTACAGAAGTAGTTGCTCAAGAACAGGTTCTTTACCTGTCTACGGAATCCTTTTCATGTTAATATTAAACATCAGCAATTACTCATAGATTACATTGAAACTAAAGTAATTGATGAAGATGTTATTTGATAACAAAAACGCGCTGCCTTTCTTCATATACTTGTGACTAGAAATGGCTGTCGAATACTGCCAAACCAAAAGCCAAGCGATCTTACTGCCTTCCGATATACGTCACTGTCAGTTCTTCCATATAATAAACTCAATCGAAATATAAGTAAGTAGTGATTTACTAATTCGTGCCAATAGAGGCACACTTGTGACAGTCAGTTTCATTAAAACAGACTTTCGTCGTAAAGTTATCATTGATAGTTTTATTTCATTTCCTGTAATACTGTGCACAATTTTCGTAAGGTTTCATTTAGTGTTGTTAAAAAAATAGTAAACATGAGAGAGAAATTAATCATCAATGATATATGCGAATTCTCTGATGTTCTATATAACAGTCTGACAATGCATTAGCAGTTTATTGATTACATTCATGTAGAAAACTTGTTCTGAGTTAAAGCTGTCGAACAAGAATAAAATGCCACTACCACACGACAGGTAATGTAGAAAATACTTTTCTGACGTTTTTCGGCACGATGCGCTCTCCACATTCATAATACAAAAGTTTCGAGATGCATCTGCAGCCTTGCCGTCTATTAAACCTGAAAAGAACAAAATGTCACAGAAGTTAGCCCTTTTTACACATGGGACTATTTTGGGTTGAGAAGTGACAGGAATTATGTTCAAAGTTCCATTAGATCGATAACTTGAGCAGATAGCAGAATTGCGTTTTAAGAAAGTAGCAGTGAATGTACTCGAACTCGCGACATCTTAATCACAGTGCGAAACGCTTACCATTAAGATACGAGCTGACACGTAGGTACAACACCTCCAGAAGTCAATAACAATTCCTCCATAATTGCTGCATTCCACAGTGCTGTGAGATAAAGCATATAACCGGATCTATACTTCTGAGAGACAGACAGTTACAGTTTTTCTTTTGCACAGCACGAAGTTTTCAGCAAACAGCGCAATAGAGTAGCTCAAGTGGAAGGGAACACTTCCTATTTAAATTTCTGCATCCTACACTGTTGGCTGTTCTGTGTAGGTGGCAGTTACGTGATTTTATTTCGGTGATTACAAAATAGAGTCGAATGTATGCACTGGGTAACTGAGGCAGCTAGTTCATGGCGATTCGGTCAAACAAGTAAATGAATGTACTGATCATGCTGCAAACCACTACAGGGAGCCTCTGTGTCAGAATTCTGATCCAGTGTGGCACAAGAGGGCTCTGATCAGAGGATTCGGTGGTCTGTAGGGTTGATAATAGGTTAATATACTTATGGTCTGGGTTCGATTCCAACTTCTGTTGGTGATTTTTGATAGGGAGAGACAGCTTATATTCTCTTCTGGCTACGTTAAGTGCAGAAGGTATAATGGCATTGTGGTATCAAATTCACATTAATCATGATATTCCATTTCTACCAAGTAGTCGTTAGGTTGAACCGCAATAACGTCAGGTGTGGTGACATGTAGTAACTTTTATGATAATAGTTATTTATTTCTAGTGACGAAACGAACGGTATGCAGGGTCACAGGACGCTTATTCCACCTTCTATTTGAGCTTCTGTATGTCGATAAAATTGGTTCTTAACTGAGAATGCAACACAGACCGCCCTTAACGTGGAATTTGTTCCCTTCGAGACAATACAGATCGACTACAATTTGTTGTTTGTTCAAAACTGCAGATTCTTTAACATCTCTACACACTGCGCGTGAATGCGTTCGAATCATGGCCCAGCACTAAAGTTTTCGTTATGTATGATCAAGTTCTACCATGAGAACACCTATTTGCTGGTGAATATCAATTTTGATTTTTAATGTATTTTCATTCGTTGTCAACACTAACGATATCTGACGTTTTTGACGCCCAGTGAGATACAGAACTATGTGCGACATCACTGTATGTTCAAGTATGCTGGTGGAGAAAAATTCGGTAGCTGACGTCTCTTTGTGTGTAGTCAACAACGATACGTGTGCGGTCCGATTCCCAGTCAGCACTGAACTCTTCGTCATATTATTTGTAGTTCAAACATGCTCACATATTTAGCGTTCGTTTTCTCAGGAATATAACAGCTATGGGTGTCGGGTTGGAGTCCTGCGAAGGAAAAAATTAATGTTTTGTCTCCTCATTTCAGTTATAACATCTAGCTACAACCGAGAATATCCGATATGCACAGTTGATTGTATCACAATAACAATCTGATTAGGTTCTGGGTTCGAATCCCTGTCCAACACAAAGCGTTACCTCACGGCATTTCAAAAAATTTACTTGTGAAGAAGCAATATTTAACATTTCTCGTAGTTCGGTAACAGGGACAATAGATGATGGGTAGGAATTCCTGCCCGTTAAAAATGTTAGCGTTATGTAATTTAAAGTTCATATTTGCCAACTGAAACTGTCTAAAATCGAGGTATATCATTCTCTGTATGCATAGTCAGGAATGACTGTTAGTCTCCATCAGTCACGAAGTCTTTGCGTAGTCTGCATGACCTGTGTTTGAATCCGTATGCAGAACGAGACTGTTCATCCTGTCTTTGAAGTTCATACATATTCTGAACTAGCTGCTCGTGAAGAACAAATTTTTAATGTCATTGTGTGTTAGATAATAAGTACGGTATGTTACTTTGAAGAGGAAATCATGAATACGACGAACTTACTACGTGCATTACCTTTCTAACGTAATAATGAGAGTGGTAACATTTCGAGTATGTCATTTATTGTAGTAAATGTGAGCTTACAAGCCTTAAGGACAGTCTTATCTGTGATAAGGTGTTCCCTGATACTTGCAGTATCGTGGTATAACTTTACATCTTGAGTTATTGCCATACAGAGCAGCATTTTCTAGTGGTGACTTGTTGGAACCATTTTCAATAGTCAAACGACTGTACCGAAGAGCGATTGTAGGACCTGCTAGACAGCAGCGTTATGTGGGTTGCATGCGAATCAGGAGAAATGCAATTCAAGACGTTCGGATACTTTTGAGCACGACTGTACCTTTAGACCGCTTACTATGCAACGCTGGTCGAAGGCGATTTATCGAACACAGCGTCGTGCAGTAATAATGCATTCATGTAACTTATACGCCTAGGTGGGCAATAGATCCACCTTCTTCTTGCGGATACACAAGTACGTCCGACGCCTGTGGGAATCTATGAGTAGTGAACGGGACTTTAGTGCACAGGGACTGCGGACAGGTGGGGCTCGGTGCTAGTGTCAATCGGCCGAGAGGCGTGCCGAGATTCTGCGTGTAGTTGCGATAACTCAGTTTCCCGTATGGGGCAGTGGTTACCGCACGTACATGGTAGGCGATATGTGGGCCGTCAAATGCCGTAGACAGCACTGGCCACAGGACAAATTCATTCTCTGCATGTTTGCTTTTTCCGTGCCTATAAAACATGTTATCGGATTATCTGCAGATACGCCTTAAAGTGCAGCCAGTTTCGCGAAATGCTCCACGACAGACTGTTTTGCGCTCGGTTGCATGCCATTACACTCCATCGGTTTTCAGCACCTCACAACACCAACATGATTCTATACGCATTCTTTAAGGGTCCATACCTAGTTGAACGACCTGCACGATTTTTTACTCCCAGGGAGCTAGCCTTCGAACTTGATGTAGCGAACCTTCGTGATGACTTTGGCGTACCATGTTTCATTCGGTGTTCATGTTGCAAGTTAATGCTTAGTTTTTAACATTTCTTGGATGTCGACGGCGTCCACTTTGTGAAATGTAATACATACATCACGCAGAATGTTGATCACTGCACCTCCCGGTCACTCACTTCCTGCCTCCCTAATGATGTACATCGTAAGGCATTAGCAGCTAATATTTCTCCTGCCAATTGTTAACACAATACTTTCAAATAATCCTTACGGAAGATCGAACTTGTGACCTCGTAATCAAAGCGTTACTTGTAAATCATGTTACCGGTACCTGAGATAGGATCTTGGTCCGATTCCTAAAATGTAAGTTAGTTAATTACAATGAAAAACTAATTTATCCTTACAAAGACAGAGGTTTTAAGTGCTTCAGAAATGATTAATAAATGATCAAAGTTTAAAACGTTTCCACTGAAACAGAATTCGAATTCCACGAGGAGTTAAAACTCATTCTAAAAGTACCATTTCAGAAACATTTATGGTAAATGTACAAATTTAGCTTATCTTTTCATTGTTTTTAAGTTTGATAAGTGTAGATCTATTTATGTGTGCCCATACTCTAAAATGTTCGTACTGAAACAGAATCTGATTTTCATGAAAACTTAAAACAAGTTTGGAAGTAGCTTCAAAAATGGTTCAAATGGGTCTGAGCACTATGAGTCTTAACTTCTGAGGTCATCAGTCGCCTAGAACTTTGAACTAATTAAACCTAACTAACCTAAGGACATCACACAAATCCATGCCCGAGGCAGGATTCGAATTTGCGACCGTAGCGGTAGCTCGGCTCCAGACTGTAGCGCCTAGAACTGCACGGCCACTCCGGCCGGCGGAAGTAGTTTCATTTTAACAGTACTATTCAATAAACATTTAAGATAAGTGCATAAATTTATTTCATCATTTCACTGTTTTTAATTGGACAAGTGTACATATATTTATGTGAATCTGTTCTAGTGGAACATTTTCATATGTGAAGAAAGTAGGACTGCAGGTTGGCTTCCACGAAAAGTTTAGAAGTTACTTTATTCAGATACATCCAGATAACTTTCGTAATCATTAATGTGAGAGGTTGACAACCTTGTTAATTGGCGTCTCACTATAAAATGCACAAATAACACTTTATTGAGAAATTGATTACGTGAACCAGTTTTCCCATGAAACAGATACTACAGAAGTTTACTTACGTATTGCAGCTTCGGAGGTCCAATACTGCAGTTATCTTATTGACTGAAATGCATGTCAGATTTGGACTGGTGATTGTAATATTAGTTTTGAACAACTCGTTACAACACCTCTGAGTGACCCAACAGAAACGTTTTACATATTACATTTTTCTCTATTCTGAATATGACGGGTTTCGGAGACGAATAACGTGGTAACGGTTAAAATTTCGTAAAACAACATCATGCAATATTGAGAGATGTGGGTTTGTGTTACAAGCCTGCTATTCTAAACCAGACATTCAAGGGTGCAGCCAAAAGCTGTCAACGACATTTTGTCTCCAGGGTAAGGGAAGTGACATCAGGACCCTTGTCTGAGCATGGCGACACCTCAAGCGACGACATTTCAACGAATACCAAAATCTGTTGCCCTACAACCATCACGGATTTTGTACTGGACAGCCCTTAGGTAAGCAATGACATAATGTGAGCAACCAGTCGAATATTGGCCAGTGGGAATGAATAAATACGCCGCAGCAGTAGATAGCTGTTTCGTCTTCTTACCGTGGCACTCGATCAGACTCTTATTTCTGATGGTTAAGGCGCTACTAGTGAGAGGATAATAAACCACAGTTGCAGATGGTTGCAGCCATGACGTCATGTTGTGATTGGTTGCATCAGAATTCCTCATGACCGTGAAGGCTAAAACCAATAACTTAACTTATATAACTAGTAATGCCAGGTTGTGGTATTTGAAGCTTTCCCGATCTAGTAACGGTCTCGTTGGCTCACAGGCGTCGCGTCGAATAATGTTGTGAAAGCTGCATAACATTTCAACGAGACAGCTGTTCATCATCATCAGGTGATTACTGGCGTGTTACTGCAATGACTAGCCAATATACACGCTGACTGGCTAGGAAAGAGCAGGCGCCAAGGATTCGCGACGCGGGAGGAGCCCGTCGTAAACAATTCGTCCGTAATGCATTTAAAGCTGCACGCTCTGAGACTAAGAACAGCCAGACGAAGCTGAAAACTGCACGTGGATGGTTTTTCTACATTACGTTGGTCACATGTCCTTTAAGATTGGCAGGCTTTTCAAAAAACATCAAATAAAAGGTTTCTTCAAGTCTCTAGCGAGTGTGTTAAAGGCAATTTAAGGAAACCAAGGATATATAAAATTCCGTGCCAGTGTGGGAAATAATAAATTGTCCAGATGTGTCTTACTGTTACGGATAGATGCGCTGAACATAGACATTACACAATACTGGGTCAGTAGGAAAGGTTCGCTGTGGCTGAACACTGTCTTGACACGGGAAACGGCATGAACTACTAAGAGAGAAAAATCCTTTCTTCCGCTTCGACGTACTGTGACTCCATCATTAAAGAAGCAGTCGAAATACACTAAGGAACGACCCGATCAACAGAGACACGCAATGTTTCACACTCAGCAAGCATGGGAGTCAGCAATGGGGTACTAAGGCATCGTCGGCCGCAGACGAACGAATCCGAGTCAACACAGGCGGTGACTCAGAGTCGGCACAGTTAAACTGGGCGCCAACACTATCCGATCGCGCTCTGGGCCGGTACTTGCGGCCGCGCTTTTCCCGCGTCGCGAATGTGAAGACCGTGGCCCATTTCTCCAGCACGGGGCAGTGGATGTCGCCGTGCTCTATGATTCGTCTACGACGACGTTATAGCTCCTCCCCTTGGCGCCAGATCTTTTCTAGCCAGTCAGCGTGTATATTGGCTAGCCATTGCAGCAACACGCTCCCTATCAGTTTCGTCTGTCTCATTGCTTCCTTCCGCTCCCGTCTCCTTCGTCTCCTTCGTCTCCTTCGTCTCTTCGTCTCTCCTGTGTCACTACCCAAAGTTCCAACCCCCGTACTTTCTATGCCACCGCCGGCATAACGTTAGTGTTACCGTATTTCGTGACTGTCTGTTTTCTCGCAGTAGCCCTGAGACGATTTTATCGCTGCTTAATAGACACTGAGGTTGCAATGAACTTAATATCTCTGTAATTGGATTATCTATGTAATTTTAAGTGAACAAGGACTCGCAACATTTTGTTTTCCCCTTCCCGGTGCGACGGCGCGTTTCTTTCCGTCCCTTTACGACATATAAACTCACTAAATCTACGACCGGCCGGGGTGACCGAACGGTTTTAGCCGCTGCAGTCTGGAACCGGGCTACCGCTACGGTCGCAAGTTCGAATCCTGCCTCAGACACGGGTGTGTTCAAATGGTTCAAATGGCTCTGAGCACTATGGGACTTAACTGCTGTGGTCATCAGTTCCCTAGAACTTAGAACTACTTAAACCCAACTAACCTAAGGACATCACGCACATCCATGCCCGAGGCAGGATTCGAACCTGCGACCGTAGCGGTCGCGCGGTTCCAGACTATAACACTAGAACCTCTCGGCCACACCGGCCGGCGGACAGGGGTGTGTGTGATGTCGTTAGGTTAGTTAGGTTTAAGTAGTTCTAAGTTCTGGGGACTGATGACCTCAGAAGTAAAGTCCCATAGTGCTCAGAGCCATTTTTGAACTAAATCTACGTTTCGGGAGAAAGTTTTCAAACGAAATGGAAGGTTGGAAATTTTGTCCTTAATTAATATATTCTGAAACTTAGGTGAACAAGTATCACTGCCAAGCCAGTGCTAGTCTTAACACAGTCACTCACAATACCTTCCACTCACGTTAGCAAGTTTATGGTGTTGCATTTCCCGAAAACGTAATAGCTACAAAAATACGTATTGTTTTTGGTTGTGAATGCTCGCCAAATATTAAGTCTGCTGGTACGTAATGCAGTCACAGTTCTTAGCCACCGAACTGTTCAATACGCCACGCGGAATTTATGTCTTTTCTCGTCACAAAATTCACTTAAAAATTCCGAAATTTCTACACACCCATCGGAATAATTATGCCGTCACTTTACAACACTTTTGATAAATGAAACACTGCTAGATCCGGCAACTTATCGTTTCCATCAGAACTACTACTACACACGTCCGTTCTGTTTCATGGCTAGGCTCCCACACTTCTCTACAATACTCTAAGTCTTCTCTACCAGCAGAGAAAGGCGCTTTTCATCAAAAACCAGTCGCAAAATAGTAAACCTAACGACTGCACTTTTTACCGACGTAATTATCTAATACGCTGAAGTTTTGCTTATGCATAAAGTTATTTATATTATTATTTATACCTGAATTAACTTTCCCTTTACCATAAACTTACTTTACAAATCTATTCTACAAAAATCCCCTTTGTCCATATCCATACCTCTTCGAAATGTTCCCACGCTAAATCCTACTACATAACTCGTTAAACAATTATCTTCATATTAACCTTAAACCACACTCACGCATCATTCATACTGCTAAACCACATTCATAACATTTTACCTACACAAAAAGACATAACACTTTATGAAAATACTAGAACAGTTTATGAAAAACATTCTATTACTTTAGTGCACTCTAGTGGGCACAATCGAAACTAAATCAATCCCCTATCCAATATAGTCCTCTATCGGCTGATACATAAACTACGTGGGTGTCCAGTCTCGCGTCACCATCTGTCACTATCCGGCTCTGAGACACATCTCCCACTTAACCGCCTCCAAGGCAGGATCGGTATACGGCGCTACGTCTCACTGGTCAGCCATTGTCTGGTACAGTCATAAAATACACTCCTGGAAATGGAAAAAAGAACACATTGACACCGGTGTGTCAGACCCACCATACTTGCTCCGGACACTGCGAGAGGGCTGTACAAGCAATGATCACACGCACGGCACAGCGGACACACCAGGAACCGCGGTGTTGGCCGTCGAATGGCGCTAGCTGCGCAGCATTTGTGCACCACCGCCGTCAGTGTCAGCCAGTTTGCCGTGGCATACGGAGCTCCATCGCAGTCTTTAACACTAGTAGCATGCCGCGACAGCGTGGACGTGAACCGTATGTGCAGTTGACGGACTTTGAGCGAGGGCGTATAGTGGGCATGCAGGAGGCCGGGTGGACGTACCGCCGAATTGCTCAACACGTGGGGCGTGAGGTCTCCACAGTACATCGATGTTGTCGCCAGTGGTCGGCGGAAGGTGCACGTGCCCGTCGACCTGGGACCGGACCGCAGCGACGCACGGATGCACGCCAAGACCGTAGGATCCTACGCAGTGCCGTAGGGGACCGCACCGCCACTTCCCAGCAAATTAGGGACACTGTTGCTCCTGGGGTATCGGCGAGGACCATTCGCAACCGTCTCCATGAAGCTGGGCTACGGTCCCGCACACCGTTAGGCCGTCTTCCGCTCACGCCCCAACATCGTGCAGCCCGCCTCCAGTGGTGTCGCGACAGGCGTGAATGGAGGGACGAATGGAGACGTGTCGTCTTAGCGATGAGAGTCGCTTCTGCCTTGGTGCCAACGATGGTCGTATACGTGTTTGGCGCCGTGCAGGTGAGCGCCACAATCAGGACTGCATACGACCGAGACACACAGGGCCAACACCCGGCATCATGGTGTGGGGAGCGATCTCCTACACTGGCCGTACACCACTGGTGATCGTCGAGGGGACACTGAATAGTGCACGGTACATCCAAACCGTCATCGAACCCATCGTTCTACCATTCCTAGACCGGCAAGGGAACTTGCTGTTCCAACAGGACAATGCACGTCCGCATGTATCCCGTGCCACCCAACGTGCTCTAGAAGGTGTAAGTCAACTACCCTGGCCAGCAAAATCTCCAGATCTGTCCCCCATTGAGCATGTTTGGGACTGGATGAAGCGTCGTCTCACGCGGTCTGCACGTCCAGCACGAACGCTGGTCCAACTGAGGCGCCAGGTGGAAATGGCATGGCAAGCCGTTCCACAGGACTACATCCAGCATCTCTACGATCGTCTCCATGGGAGAATAGCAGCCTGCATTGCTGCGAAAGGTGGATATACACTGTACTAGTGCCGACATTGTGCATGCTCTGTTGCCTGTGTCTATGTGCCTGTGGTTCTGTCAGTGTGATCATGTGATGTATCTGAGCCCAGGAATGTGTCAATAAAGTTTCCCCTTCCTGGGACAATGAATTCACGGTGTTCTTATTTCAATTTCCAGGAGTGTATATTGCTTGGTCTACGTTACGTAGAGATTTTGTTATTTGTGCTCATTTTGCATAATAATGCCTATTTAATTTCATTGTGTTTGTTATTACGACTAATCATACCTTTTTTCCTTAGCTTTTTTCAGAAATTTGACAATTAAATGTGGCTTTGTTTGTGTGATCATGTCTGTTAGTGAATGATCGCGTATAACGGCCCCAATCAGTGTAATACGTTTGGTTTGCTTTCAGAACAGAATCTACATCTAAAATTTCACTTTTCACAGAAAGAAGTCCTGTAGCTTTTAGGGGTAAATCACTCACAAAATTATATTCGCCAACAGACAATCCCGATAGAGGAGCCCAGCTAAAAAATATGAACCATGATGGTGATAATTAAATTCCAATTTCAATACTTGAAAAACATTGTTACATGATTTATGAAGTACGTAATTTTTCTTAATTGAAGACTCAATTAGCCAAAGATAATTTTAATTTGATTCAGACTTGCATTTGAGTTCAAACATTTTAAAAGTTAGAACAATATAATATTAAATACTAATATCAAAACCCAATAATAATATAATAATAAAATAAATAATAATTTAAAACCACCATTAATCTGGCATGCCCTAAGGCTCTATCCTTCCTCCTGTCCTCTATCTCCTGTATTCTACCGATATGCCCAAACCTCCCCTGGCTGCTCATCTCCTCCAATTTGCTGCTGATGCCGACTTCCTGGGCCTTTATCCTACCCTTCAACGGTCCCAGCATTCCCTCCAAACCTACCTTGACCAGTTCACCACTTGGTGTAACCAGTGGTTCCTTCGTATCAACCCCGTGAAGACCCAAGCAATCACAGGCCGCACCACCCACTCCTTCCGTCTCCATGATTTTTACTTAACCATTTATGGTTGTCCTATCCACCTCACTCCCACCGTAAATTATCTTGGCCTCACCCTAAACTGCCATCTCACCTGGACACCCCATCTCCTTATGATCCAACACAAAGCCCACAATAGACTCTGCCTCCTGAAACACCTGCCAGACGTGGGGACTGTGTCCTTCCATCATCCTTAACACCTACAAACCCTAGATCCGCCCATCCTTTGTTATGCAGGTGTCGGTTGGATTTTCGCCCCTGCAAGATTCTATAAAGCCCTTCAAACCCTAGAGCGCCATGCATTCCACCTCGTCTTTCGTATCACCCCTCCATCCACCACATGCATCCTCTATGACCTCATCCCCTTCCCACCTTCTTCTCTTCCTCGAACACATGTGCACTCTGTACACCGTCTGCTGACTCGATCCCCCCACCCCACCCCACCCCCCCAACCCGCTGGTGTCCCCCTTCGTCTCCACCCCCAGCCTGTTGCTGCACCTTTATCATTGTGTCCCGTCCTCTCTCCGTCTCCACACCCTCCACCTCCTTTTCCAACGCAACTTCCAGCACCTACCCCTCTGGATGATGAGCTTCGCCCTGACATCAACCCCTTCTATCAACTCTAGCCCTACCTTCCCCCCTCCCACTCAGGGCTCCCTCTCCCCTCCTATTCACTTTCACTGATCGGTTTTCCTCCCTCCTCCAATCCCCTCCCTTTCCAGTGCACCCTTCCTGTGTCTCTGCACTCCCTCCTGTTTCCCCTCTCCATCTCCCACCCCGCCCATCTCCTGCCCCTTGGAGTGTTTTAATACTGTGACCAACTTTAGACCTGTGCATGTGACTTCAGTGTATTTTATGTGCTCCATGAACCGCCAACTGTGTCTTTAAATTTCATGTCGATTTTTCTAACTGTCCCACAATGCACGTCTCCAAGTCAGTGTATATTTTAACCCCCATTATCTCCACTTGTTCTACGTTCCTCTTTTTATTGGCTTTATATGTATAGTTTTCTCCTTTTATTGTCATTTCAGTCGGCTGAAGAGCGACAGATTGTGCAGCTGCCAGCCTTCGCCCGCCCATATGGGGCAGCGGAATTAAATCACAATAAAGAAAAAAAAACAGCAACACGTTAGTAAGCACCTGAAGACGAGCGGTGTGTCGCTGAAATGTACAGCTTCCACAGCATTACCCAACGCGAAGCTCGAGAACCAACAAAACTATTTCCATGTTATTCACAAGCATATTTCCGGTAAGCCCATGCAAATACGCGTCTACTCGTTAGCTATGAGGCAACAACGCTTAATCTTCACAAGTGCGACACTCTTCAGTGTCAGAATAATATGATTGATCGTGACAATGATTATATTAGTGTCATAAAAAGAGATACGTGTGCTGTGAAGTGCACAGATTGTGAGCTCTTAGTATAATGGAGATTTCGTTATCAGAAATCGTCCGTGTAATACACATATCTGTGCATTTTACGTAACCTATGAGCGTTACTTACGAGCACAGACTATAACCTGAATTCGAAACAAACATTTGCCCAAACATCTGGTGAGAGCCGATCTTTAGCTAGTTCTGGCTGTGGTGATACATTTGTTGGCAGTCTCCTGTACGATTACTTACCTGAAAATGTGGAAAATCAATTTATAAAAATAATTCTTCTTCGTTTATCTTCCGTGCATTCCTGTAGCTATAATCCGATCGTGATGAAACTGTGGTGAGTGGTTTTGCATATGCCCGTGAAGGTGTATGAGTGGTAAGGACCACCTACCTCGCATAGAGATATGGGATTTGAAAAGGTGAGTGACATGACAGCGTAAATTTGGACTGTCTGGGAGAACTTCATACAAATTTAGTATTTACAGGTCTCATTATCTGTATAATTCTTTGTATAAATCTATTATGGGGTAGTATACCCCAATTACCTCTACGTCTGGATGTGTGGGTAAGAAGCCCTTTGTAAATATTTCACATGACCGATTTTAGTATCGAACCCATAGCATTCAAAGTCTCTAGGTTCAGTGATAAATCTACACCTCTACGAGTGGGGATGTGTATGGGGAGGGAGGGAGTAAACACGACGACATATTGCTATATCTCTGTAACAAACGAAGCAATTTCCACCATACTTGATAGGCGTATCACTGTTAAAAATTAACTTGACGGGAACGCTCCCTGCCATCCCTATGGCTGAGTCAGTGACGAAAATATCCAGTTCGGTTCGCCCCTTATCATTAGTTATTCCATTTACCCTTCTAGTTTTTAACATTCCTCTGTACCATATTTCAAAAGCTTCCACTGTATTCCTGTCTGAACTCTTTACTGTTAAGATTTCACTTCGGTGCAAGGCTACGCTCCTGACAAATTACGTCAGGAAAGTAATCTTAGCATTCAAATTTATATTCGATCTTAACAAATTTGTCTGTTCAGAAGCGTTGCCAGCTAGCATATTATATCCTCTCTATTTCGGTCGTTGTCAGTTATCTGGCTGCCAAAATTGCAAACCATGATAATAACATTTAGTTGCTCACTTTATAATCGAATTCTATCAGTGTCATCTGATTTAATTCGACAACAAGCACTGTTTTTCTCTCACAGTTGTTGAAGATCAACATAGAATCTCTCTTGAATACATTTTCCATTCAGTTTAACTTGATGTACCAAGTCCTTTGCAGTCTCTGATAGAAACACAATATCATTGCAAACATTAAAATTTTTATTTCTTCCCCGTGATCTTTGAGTCCCTTTACAAAATATCGTCTTTGTGTCCTTTACTGCCAGCACCGCATGTACTCAGCTCATATTCCAAAATTTGTGACGGTATTCAAAAAGTTTCAAATCCTTCGAAGATTTTTGAAATTTATTTGTGAAAATTTGTTTCTTCATATTTATACGTATTTTGCACTGTTCTCTGTTTACCAAATGATTATTCTGTTTGTAACTAATTTGCACATTACTCAATGCAGGTGCCTGTCCGATGAAAGATAACAGAAGTGAGATCTGCAAAGATGTCAGACACAGACATGTTAGATACAGAAAAAATGTTATAAATTTGTTTGATCATTTTGAAAGAAACCAAAACATTGACGCAACTTCAAAGACAATTAAATTTCTTTTTTATCGGTAGTTCCTCTCTATGAACCATAACAACCTTCATCTGGTAGTCCTGTGAATAATATATCTTTTTCTACGTGAAACTTAAAAACATTAGAAAAATTAAATCCATACTCAGCAATACTGTCTGTATTTAATGGTTTGCCTCAAAATTATCAAGGTATCAAACAGTTTTTGATATTTATGTCGCTCTAATATGATATTTGATTGTTCCTATTCATTAGTTCTTATTTCAGTATGTGGTCCAGTGAATATCATGGTCATAGTTACATCTTCTGTCAAAAATCAGACCAATCCATCTTTCAGCTATTGGTACAGCAAAATCTTACGAGGTTAGAAAGAGTAAATGCAGTCTCGGTTGCAAAATGGCTATTTATTTACTTAATTTGTGACCTGATTCACTCTCACAGAAGCGTAATCAGACATCTGGGGGAAAAAGAAGTTTCCTCAGTACAAATTTATGAGGCAGGAATCAACTATAAAGTTACATTGTCAGTTGTGAAAAGAACGTAACTAAAGACAAACTCACCCGATAAACGCTTTCGAGGACCACTGGAAAGCGTACAGAAATTCCTGCAATCACAGAAAATAGCAAGTTATCCAATAAAATTTACAGGCTGCTTCCACCGGTCAAAAACACTCGAGGACCACTAGCAAGAGTACAGAATGTTCCACAGTCACCAAAATTGGGATGTCATTAAATGAAATATTAAGACTGCCTATTCTTTCTTGAACATCTCAAGAAATTGCTTTGTGAGGATCAATTAAACAGAGCGTATCTTAAAAAAAAGAAACCGAAACTTTATGACGTTCAGTGTGTAGTACTACGTCTTTTTGGGAAGGGAATATGGATAACAGACAGAAAGAGATTCATGCATAGAAAAAATAAGAAATTCTTTAAATCAGTCAAAGTATGTATATACGACAGTCATTCAAAAAGTAATGTCTCCTATTTTTATTCTTCAAATATACAGGATATACGTAAATCACAGCAGCACAGCTAAATAGAGCAATATTTCACCTACAGACTGTAATTTTTCCACTGAATCACCACCATCTCTTAGGCACTTTTTCCAACGATCAAACAGAGCCTGCATGCCGCGCTTGAAGAATCGGAACCAGGTGAGTGCTTTGACAACAGCACTCGAGTCTTGAAAATGTTCGCCACGTACACCATCTTTCAGAGGTCCAAAGAGATGGAAGCCTGAAGGCGCTATATCGGGACTGTACGGTGGATGTGATAAGACAGTAAAGCCGAATTTTACAATGAGGTTGGTGGTGGCGGCGGTGATGGTGGTAATAGATTTGGGAGGAAGGGACCAAACAGCGAGGTCATCGGTCCCAACGGATTGCGGAAGGATGGCGAAGGAAGGCGCTCTTTCAAAGGAACTACCCAGGCATTTGCCAGGGAAATCGTAGTTGGGTGGTTATAAACTCGTGTGGGGCCTGGCGTTAGAACGTTCGTCTTCTTCTCTGGCCTTACCCTATAAATTCGGGCATTCTTGTATTGTGCTGAATTGACAGTTTCTCCAGGCTCCAGGACATCCAAAGAACCACACCCTCGCTATCCCAGACGACTGCGCTCATTACTTTGCCTGCATACGGCTGTGTTTTGAATTTCTTCTTTGACGGAAAATTCGCATGTCGCCATTCCACGGACTGTCTTTTGGATTCCGGCTCGTAGTGGTGATACCAGGTCTCAGCTCCCATGACGATGCTGTTCAAAAAATTGACACCTTCAGCTTCAAATATTGTCACCTTCAGCTTCATATTGGTTCAGCAGGTCCCGATAAATTTTCCATTATATGGGTTTCTTTGTTCTTCTGTAAGCATGTGCGGAACCCATATAGCCCAGACTTTGCTATAACCAGGATGTTCCAACATCGATTCCAAGGCATTACAACTGACATTCAGCTTTGCACACAATTCTCTGGTCGTTATCTGCCGATCAGCAAGGATGAGTTGATCAAGACACTCTTCATTGGGAGGGATGACAGCTGTGCAACGTCTGCTGGATCGTGTCTTGTCGTGCACATCCTTTACACCACCTTGAAAATGCCGTACCCATCGCCTCACATTGCTCAGGTCTATTGTATCGTTTGCATATATCTTTAGCAAGGATCGATGGATTTCAATCGTCGCAATTTCTTCAGCAGTGAGGAATTCACACATCGCTGTTTATACGCGAGTCCATATCAGACTCAATTTTGGAACATTCCTCTGCTGGCGCCAACTACCGCAGAACAACGGAACCACCTGCAAATGAAGAAAGGACTGTTCAAGCATTAGCATTACACCAATGATATCTGGTATTGACATCCAAAGTCACCACAAAAAACTACGAAACATTGCTCCTGGAACGACTCTCGTAACGTGATAACAGGAGAAATTAGGTAGTCACAGAAAAGCTTAAATATTTAGTATTAAAGATAAAAAAATTGTGGCAGAAGATAGTGTATGGATTATTTATAGACAATGGAAAATAGCAGATTATTAAAAACAGTTTAGAAGCCTGCAAGTCAAAGGAATACTGAAGGCTCAGATTCACTCCTTAAAATGAAAAATAAGAAAAAGATATGAATGAGTTGTAACACCATAACTCTAATACTCTACTGATATATTTTGCTTTTGTTTTATTTAATGTTACATCGTTGAGCTTCTGCAAATGTTGTTTGATTGAATCGATAACACAAAATTGTATACCCCTTTCTTTGTAAAAAACTTTGATGTCATGGTTTGATTGTATGCAGTGTAATATATCTGTCGTTTAACTTCTTTGTCCCAATTGGAGGGAGACAAAACTTACTATATTTATTTGGAATTTGTTTAAATAATTTTTTTTAGAACTACCTATATGTGCAAATGATATGTTTTGTTTAATATGTTTAGTTACTGTTATATAAACTGCTGACCTTCACTTAGGATTCTTAGTTATTCTGTGTATAAGAGGTAGTCTGGTTCCCCTCGGGAACGGAACTTAGTAGCGCGCGCAAATTGTAGTTGGCCTAGGTAGAAAAGGTGGAACAAGAATCAGTCGGGGACGAGCTACCAAACTGTGCACTGCCCGTGTAAAAGTTGTATATTGTGCTGGTTCCGAGAGAGGCTTTTCCTGCCGCTTACCAATGTCTCGGTTGGATGGATAAATAGCTGGAATTCTGGAATTGGTATCTATCATCGCTACCAAGAAGGGGCAGAGTCCAACAATTCTGCCTGCAAATCCACCTACCAACATACAGTAGCCACCACACTGCGCAATCACTGTAACGGAATATTATAATAATGTACAGTGAAGTATCAGCTTACTGGATGTTTTAGTGTGCACAAACATACGGCAACATATAACTGAATTCATGTACCTACCTTGATTTTTTCCCTACCACAACACCTCTCAGGTTCCCTCCATTTGAACTATGATTACCGAGTGTCCTAGTTTGTGGAAAAATGAAAGCCTCAAAGCCAAATATTTAATCAAATAATGTTGTTTGATTTTGGTAAGAAGAGAGTATCCAGATTTACTGTGGATTTAGTGAAATTGTGGGAGTTAGTAAATGTAGTCTTGTGAAAGCCTCCTAGTAATGGAAACAGTCCAGTTTAAAGTGTTTTTGGAGTTCCAAAGTCACCTATTTAATCATTTACTTGAAAGTAGAAGATTGTGGTAATAAAGACAATTTGCTGTTTCTTTTAAAATTAAAAATTCTTAAAACTGACGCTTATAAAGTTTTGCTTAGTTAATGTTCGTAGTGCTGCCTGTAATAAATTTTAAAAGGTGAGTCAGTTTCTTGTATATTTGTCAACATTGTGTCTCACTGCAGTAAAAGTCGTGAATTGCAGTTGCGGAAAGTTGGATGCTTGCTAAGCACTTGTTTCTTTTGGGTATTGAAAGTGCATATTAATAGTGTAATAAGATCCACAGGTTGTCCTATACCACTATTTGAGAAAATAATAATTCCTTTCTTCAAAATACAGTGAGAAGTAACCTGTTAGTGAATTCCATTTAACTTTTATTCTAAATAGAATAGTATTTACTTGAGAGATAGTTAACCTGTGACCAGTTCATAATTTTGCAGTTAACTACATTTATAATTTTATGACAGCTAGGAAAATATTTGAAAAATAATACTGAACCTATGTCCAATTTATGATTCTGTAGTGAATATTAATAGTAATGCTATAAAACTAATTCGGTTTGAATAAGCCCTAGAAGTAATAGTGTGTTTCGTCATCTGTTATATTTATGCAAATAGTCTGTCCTCTTCTGTCAGCTTCCAATCTTAACCGTGAACATATGCAGGGGTCAGAGTTCATTGCACTGGCGTGTGGCAAAATATAGGTTGTGTTTGATCGTTAAAGTTACTCATACTTAATTTCTTGAACAAGAATGTCAATCATTCTCTTGAATAATTAGGCTGGCGACTGTTTTCCTTGTTCTTTGAACAGTGTAGACAGGTTAAATCTTGTTTGTAGTGTTCAAATATTTAAGAAATTCTGACTGTCATTTCCGATAAGCCACCTCCTTTAGGTACAACACGGTCAACATAACAAAATTCCTCTCAGAGGGTAACACTGCTCTGTTGCTTTATACCATAATTGCTTTAACAAGGTAGTTTTATTTCACGACCTGCCTCCAACTTTATGGTTATGGTATAGCAGTAGCAGACAGTAGTGTTATAGAGTCATTTCTAACAAAGATGCTGGAACGCCATATTTCGAACACTAGGACCCCCGTCATCCTGCGCGAACGTAGCACCACAAGCACAAATTCAGGCGTGAGAGTTAATTACTTTCGTCCAGCGGTAGGCGGATCCACGTAAAACACGCATTGGTCCACGTTTATGTGTTTTGTGTGTGTGTGCCTGTGTGTGATGTATCCCTTTGTTGATGCCCCTTGCCACGCTGAGCTTTATTAATAGCACATTGCGGCCGTGGGTCTGCCTCGGGCTGGAAGAGAAAGAGCAACACTCTTCGTCTCCTGTACTGCGGTACATCCCTCGGCGCTGATGTGGCCGTCTCACTTGAGATATAGTGTAGAGCTGCTGGAAGGCTTACTTTATGGAGCGGATTTTCTACACTACACAGTTCTTCTCTGTGGCTCGTCCCACATTATTTTCTTCACCCTGTTACTCTTATGTTTCAGAACATAACTTCGTAACCGTAAGACGAACTATATTTTCAAGTTATTATTATTATTATTATTATTATAATCTTTATTGTCATTTTGCGGAAGATTCAAAACACAGAAAATGTGTAAGGAAGTTGAGTAAGGCACCAGTTACAATAAAACGCGTGGGTCAACAACCAACTTGCGTTTGGTAGTCGACAGTTCACTTGGATGAATTGCAACTCACGCTGAAGTTCTGTTCAGAAATAATAGCTTTGGATATGAAGATGGCAGTAGCAGGAACTTGTTGAAAACAAATATTACTATAGTACATGACCTCCCATTTCCACAATTACATGGTGATATTTATTAGCTTTTAGCCCCACGTATCTCTGACCGCTGCCATTTCCTTTACATTTCCGTTTTGCTCGGTGAGCATAATGTCTAAACTTCAAAAACTCTTGTAATAATGTTCCACTTTATAGTACTGTATCATCTTTGTTGTTGTTATTGCCTTCTGAGATTTCTGCTTTATATTTCTAACTTTCCCAGCATACTCCACACAGTAAGTACTGACGCTCTGTTCTTAATAACAGCCATTGCCTTTATTCTTGAATGTGGTTCTTTTGCCAACTGGGTCGGGTTTCGGGTTCCAAAATACTCTTCTGCGAAGTCCATAGGAAATAGCCATTGACAAAGAACTTCAAATGAATTCAAAGACACGCTGCTTATGATGGTAATAGGTCGGTATGTTCCATACGTAAATGTAACGGGGATACAGAAAACTGAAATGAGAATCTTTGCCCGTAAGTCGACGTAGTTCTCAAGGTACTCTGTGGGCAAAGTATATTCGAAGAAGACTATGCATTCATTACTGCCATATCTTGCGCAGGGAACATATGAATTGTATTGGGAGTCGTACTGAGTCATACACACAGTCGTCCTTCCCCCGCGCAGTACACCAGTAGAATAACTCCGAACATCGCTAGTGTTGGTACGAAAGGCCTTCAACCAAGCTGAGTTAAGTGGTTTGCACATATGTAAATGTAGTATGTACAGTTGTATTACAGGCTGCAATACGGTAACCTGTAACACCCCTCAAACCTGCTGAGGGTGCTGACGTGTTGTGGCACTGAATACATGTAACACCGAAAGCGTTGCGAAGAAATCTGATCCAAGAGCGTACAAACGCTGACCATAGAGAAGATTAGTAGAAATTGCGTCCATGGGTACCATATCTCGTTGCATTTAGTCTTGGATGTGCTCAGAGGGTTGAGGTCGTTTGAAATGGAGAGTAGGACAATGACACTCCCATCCACAGAGGGTTCCCCTAGCTGTATCATACACTTTGGGATACATTCTCTGATGTACTGTCTAGCTGCATATGCAAGTCGTATGGGGTTGTTTTGGGCGAGCAAACAGATGCTCGAGGCTGCGAGTCATTTTATGAGTCCTTCTCCAACAGTGGATGACAGACTTCTGTAGGGAACAATTTCACTCTTACAAACAGGCTACACATAAGCAAAAATCTGTTGTGTTGGTAAACGATGTCCTGTTTATGGGATGCGCTGTCGCACGTGGTTGTGAAATTCTCATACCTTTGTTCTGACTCATACAAATGTACATTTCGATTCATCAGTCCAGGAGAACTTTTAGGTGCATCAAATGCCTAACGGTTTTGTTCTGGGACCGTGTTAATCTCTACCTTACCACGTCCCATGAGGTAAGTTACATATACGAGCCCATTCCTATGCCGCATAGCAAGGGCTGTTCCAGAGTGGTAGAGATACCCTCCAGTTGTTATTTTCCAGCCAGGAACGGGGTAGTGATACGCTGTCAAATGGTCTGTTTACCTCTACAACATGCAGAAGTCAACAGTGATTCTATCATCAACAAGTTCGTCACTGAAACTTCCTGGCAGAATAAAACTGTGTGCCAGAACAAGACTCGAACTCGGGACCTTTTACCGCGAAAGGGAAAGGTCCTGGGTTCGAGTATCGGTCCGGCATACAGTTTTAATCCGCCAGGAAGTTTGGTATCAGCGCACACTCCGCTGCAGAGTGAAAATCTCATTCTGAAAAGTTCGTCACTGTTGTTGACTCCTGTAGTGTCGGTTTTTCCGAGACTCACAGTACACTTCTGAATGGGTGACACGTGAAAAGGCAAAATCTCGACGATGAAAGATCAATTTTCAGTGATAACAGTGCATTCTCCCTCTAAAAAAAGCAGCTATCTCTAATTCAGTGCTCATCGTTACTTATTCGTGAACTGTTGCTTTGTTTCCTGTAAAAATCAGTTAAATATTTAAGCGGTTAATCAGTTCTCACGCATTCTGTAACAATCGTCAAAAAATATTAAAATGTGTGTGAAATCTTATGGGACTTAACTGCTAAGGTCATCAGTCTCTAAGCTTACACACTACGTAACCTCTCCCCGATGTTATTCAATCTGTATATTGAGCAAGCAGTGAAGGAAACAAAAGAAAAATACGGAGTAGGTATTACAATCCATGGAGAAGAAATAAAAACTTTGAGGTTCGCCGATGACTTTGTAATTCTGTCAGAAACAGCAAAGGATTTGGAAGATCAGTTGAACGGAGTGGATAGTGTCTTGAAAGGAGGATATAAGATGAACATCAACAAAAGCAAAACGAGGATAATGGAATGTAGTCGAATTAAGTCGGGTGATGCTGAGGGAATTAGATTAGATTAGATTAGGAAATGAGGCACTTAAAGTAGTAAAAGAGTTTTGCTATTTGGGGAGCAAAATAACTGATGATGGTCGAAGTAGAGAGAATATAAAATGTAGACTGGCAATGGCAAGGAAAGCGTTTCTGAAGAAGAGAAATTTGTTAACATCGAATATAGATTTGTCAGGAAGTCGTTGTATGGAGTGTAGCCATGTATGGAAGTGAAACATGGACGATGACTAGTTTGGACAAGAAGAGAATAGAAGCTTTTGAAATGTGGTGTTACAGAAGAATGCTGAAGATTAGATGGGTAGATCACATAACTAATGAGGAAGTATTGAATAGGATTGGGGAGAAGAGAAGTTTGTGGCACAACTTGACTAGAAGAAGGGATCGGTTGGTAGCACATGTTCTGAGGCATCAAGGGATCACCAATTTAGTATTGGAGGGCAGCGTGGAGGGTAAAAATCGTAGAGGGAGATCAAGAGATGAATACACTAAGCAGATTCAGAAGGATGTAGGTTGCGGTAGGTACTGGGAGATGAAGAAGCTTGCACGGGATAGAGTAGCATGGAGAGCTGCATCAAACCAGTCTCAGAACTGAAGACCACAACAACAACAACCTAAATTATCCTAAGGACGAACAGATAGACCCATGCCCGAGGGAGGACTCGAACCTCCGCCGGGACCAGCCGCACAGTCCATGACTGCAGCGCCTAGACCGCTCGGCTAATCCCTCGCGGCTTCAATGGTCGGAATGGACCAATGTGAGCTTTTACTTTGCCTTCTTTCTTTTGGTATAACTGAACAGGCCGTTGGAAGAAAGAACTGACTCTCAAGTTAGTAAGGACTACTCTCATCACTGTATTTTTTTTGCATATTCCAGTGTACCACATTTCTGTACCAAATACTTCCCTTTATATCACTACATAACACTGTCTACTGTATAAATTGCTTTGTATTATTGTAGTTATGTCCCTGTCTTTGGAATTTAGTAAACTTATACTATGCAATAGCCCAAATTGTGGTCATGTGGGTTCGGACTCTCTTTCTCCGACCCCTAGAATTTCCTCATTACTTTGGAGTTTTCATCAGCTATTTTTACGGAATATACGCTTACGTTTTCATTTACTATTTGATTCCAGTGTCTCTGCAGAATTTAGCTCTGTAATTAGTTTTACCAAATAAATGACATTCACTGACTGATTCGAGGCAAGCTGCTTCAGGATGGTAGGTCCGCAACTTTATAGTTTTGAGGAAAATTTGATAAATGTTTTCAATGACTTTATTGTGTAACTATTTATGGTTAATTGTAAGAAAAAGGTGTGTGGGTTGAGAACGTCGAATCAGCCGAGGCCAGTAATCTCGGCAGCAATAAAATGTATTTTCAAGCAGCTGCGATGGACAAAACAATAATTTATCAGAATTTCCTAAATTTACTTTATTGAAGATAGCGTAGTCAGTGAAATTCATCGACAAAAAAACGTATCAGTTCAAATATGGCGAAATATCTCGAAGCAATTTAAGATTTATGCTAGAATGAAATTCGAATCCGAATCTCGTGCTATTGGCAAGTACTTTGTCTTCCTATCGGAAGAGTCTCTCTCTCTCTCTCTTTCTCTGTCTCACTCTCTCTCTCCCTTTTTAGTTTCAAATCTGAAGATGACTTAAAGTTCGTTCTTTGGTTTTTTTATGTTAAATTAGTGCAGTTCCTTCAATTATGATTGAAATTAAATTTCCCCATGGAAATATCAAGATTTGCACTTCTTTCTGCAAATTTGTTATCTGGAGTCAGAGACATTCTGAATAATTCAGAGATATTGTAGGTACTCTGCCATCAGCAAAATGTAGCTTTTTTTTTGCCGTGGGGATATTTTTTCCTGAATGATTTGGCAGTTTGCGCTGTCGTTATTTCTTCGCTTTTGTCTGCATACTCCTTGCTCATCCTTGTTCCATCCTAGTTTGTACCCTGTTCAAATGGTTCAAATGGTTCTGAGCACTATGGGACTTAACATCTGAGGTCATCAGTCCCGTAGAACTTAGAACTACTTAAACCTAACTAACCTAAGGACATCATACACATCCATGACCGAGGCAGGATTCGAACCTGCGACCGTAGCGGTCGCGCGGTTCCAGACTGAAGCGCCTAAAACCGCTCGGCCACATCGGCCGGCCTGTATTCTGTACCTAACAATATTGTCATCTAATAGCCGCTGAACTTCTAACTACTCCTCTCTTTATTAGTACTTAATTATGAGTTTATCGCCGTTTTACCTTAGTAGCAAAGCAAGATTGGAATTTCCTGCACAACTAATTGCTATGAAAGCGACGGAGGGACCATTCACAACTGCGATTCTAGGAAACACAGAAAAAATTACACCACTGTGGCCGATAGGGGATTCGAACCGAGTTATTACTAACGGGAGCCGAGTGTTGACGCGAGAACTGCGTTTCTGCTCGAATTCCAGAACGGGGCGGACCGTTGCAAGAGGTAGCATAGGCAGAAATGAATGCTTGACCTCAACAGCGGCGCTGTTTGAAAATTCCGCTTCATTGCAGAAACAGCGGAACCGACCAAAACCCCTTCCCTCTCAGTAAGTGCCCAATGAACATTTCATAAGTTTTAATAGCGCGCCTGTTATATTTAATTTTAATTTCCTTGTGTATGCAAGCGAACTGTATTCACGAAAATAAAACACCGAAGTTTAAATGAATTTCGCCAGCCTTATTCCCTGTCTGAAACTCATAAAGGGATTTGCGTTTGCAAATGAGACTCCTGTTGCGGTCTGTGCGTGCGAATGTTTGGCCGAGCGGGGGGATTCTCGCACACGTTCGCCTGTTCTTTTCTTTAATGAACGCCGAGTTCCACAGTACGTTACGGCATTCCACAACGGCTTCTACGAAACTGGAAGCCTAGTTCCGGCAATCCTGTCCCAATGAAATTAAAAGGACAGTAGAGAATAATGGCTTCTCCTTTAATAGTAGAGTTTGCCGTACTACAGTATTACACAGTTAAACGAGGATCAAAGTGAAAAATTAATTACACACATACAGGGTTATTACAAATGATTGAAGCGATTTCACAGCTCTACAATAACTTTATTATTTGAGATATTTTCACAATGCTTTGTTCACACATACAAAAACTCAAAAAGTTTTTTTAGGCATTCACAAATGTTCGATATGTGCCCCTTTAGTGATTCGGCAGACATCAAGCCGATAATCAAGTTCCTCCCACACTCGGCGCAGCATGTCCCCATCAATGAGTTCGGAAGCATTGTTGATGCGAGCTCGCAGTTCTGGCACGTTTCTTGTTAGAGGAGGTTTAAACACTGAATCTTCCACATCACTATGCGTGAAACTTGCCCGCACGCGTTCAACCGTTTCTTCGCTCACTGCGGGCCGACCCCTTGATTTCCCCTTACAGAGGCATCCAGAAGCTTTAAACTGCGCATACCATCGCCGAATGGAGTTAGCAGTTGGTGGATCTTTTTTGAACTTCGTCCTGAAGTGTCGTTGCACTGTTATGACTGACTGATGTGAGTGCATTTCAAGCACGACATACGCTTTCTCGGCTCCTGTCGCCATTTTGTCTCACTGCGCTCTCGAGCGCTCTAGCGGCAGAAATCTGAAGTGCGGCTT
Source organism: Schistocerca piceifrons (assembly GCF_021461385.2). NCBI lineage: Eukaryota > Metazoa > Arthropoda > Insecta > Orthoptera > Acrididae > Schistocerca > Schistocerca piceifrons. The sequence continues at coordinate 284,212,954 of NC_060143.1, forward strand.
CAGCCGAACAAAACTTTATGAGTTTTTCTACGTATCTGTAGTGTGTCGTGACCATATGTCAATGAATGGAGCTACAGTGAATTTATGAAATCGCTTCAATCATTTGTAATAGCCCTGTATTTGATATTCTGTACGTTTTGACCTCTGCCATGTGATAAATGCATGGTACAGCACTTCGCGTGGTAATTCGCTGCTGTCGACGCTAGAGGCATCTAAACCATCCAGAGTTCTCCAGATCCATTTCCCATATCACCATGACTGACGACAGCTTTGATGCAGTAGACCAATTTGTGCAAAGTAACGGTACCATTTCCGCATTACAAGATGTGTAACGTTACAACTATAATTTTTTCTCTAAACATCTGTACGGGTCGACTCGAACCATTGTGATGGAATCGCTTCTCAGAGTACAGGCAGTAAACTAGGAACACCCAAGCAGTCGACTTGCGACTAGGGCTCTGGCTTGCGTACCATATTCCGCTCGCCTGGCTCCACACTGCCCATAACGCCACATCATGGTGTGTATTAGCGAGGGGGAGAGGGGGAATCTCCAACCAAACCGCATTTCTTTGTCTATGCAATCGCAGTGCGTCATGTTTGGTTTCGTATTTCATGTTTCTCAACAACATACATCACAAGCAAAACCAATTGTAAGTGGTAATTAATTATGGTTTGGTGTGGTGAAGACATAATTTTTATCTGGTGTAAACTGTCGTCATACAAACAGATGTCAAGAATATCACACTCAGATTGCCAATTAACCGTGAATTTCTTAACGGGTTAGCGCACAAGTTCATAGCGCTATCCTATAAGTTTCATGAAAACAACAGATACACATATCAGGGACTTTAGACATCAATAATATATTATCCTTCACCATTTGTAACAGCCTGCCAAAGCTGGGGTAACTTTTCGATTCCGCGACCTCACAGGGTGATAATTATTGAACTATAAGAAAAAGAAAACGTAAATTAGTTAGAAGCTACGTTGTTGACATACTATACTAAACATCTAAACATCGCTACAGATATTCGGATTTAGGTTACGACATGTTCGATATGCCTGCCCTCATTGGCGATGATGTGGCGCAAAATAACAGCGAAATTCTGCATAACCCGCTGAAGTGTCGGAACATCGATGCTGTCGATGACCTACTGAATGCCTTTTTTCGCTCAGAAATGATTTTGGGGTTATTGCTGTGCAGCTTGCCTCTAACATAGCCTCACAAAAAGGAGTCTCATGAGTTCAGATCCGGAGAATATGGTGGCCAATCGAGGACCATTCCAATGGGTCTGGGTACCCCAGAGCCAGAATGCGATGCCCAAAGCGATCCTCCAGGACATCAAACAATCTCCTGCTTCGATGTGGTCGGGCGTCGTCTTGCATGAACCACATCTTGTCGAAATTAGGGTCACTTTGGACAATGGGGATTAAATCACCTTCCAAAACCTACGCGTACCCTAAGGTAGTCACTATGCCATCAAAGAATATCGCACGAAGAGACTTCTTATCTCGCCATGGAGATTCTCAGGGCCCCAAATGCGCCAATTTTGGTTATAACGAACCCACGCAAATGAAAGTGGGTTTTGTCACTAAACCAAACCATGCATGTGCATTCGAATTCCCATCGTGCCCCGCGGCCTGCAGTGCAGTTTGAACGTCATAATGCAAACCGTTTAGAAGTTATGACAATTTTATCTCATATACTTCAATAATTGTCACACTGTAGAAATCATGTGGTTATGATGTGCAGAGATCGTTGAGCCATGTACGGAGCGCTGTTTCATCCGGAAAGGAAGTTCCTTAAAAGTTGTTAGATAGGGAGTAGAAAAGTTGAAATTCTGAGGCCGTTTGATCAGATGAATAAAGTTATTGCTGGATGATTTCCCAGCACAACTCTTGTGCAAAGTTCTTTGTCAGTCTAGCAGAATTTGGAAGGGCATTATAGTGGAGTATCATCACTTCATGCAGTTTTCCTGGTTGTTGTTCTTGGATTGCGTCTGAAACACGTATCAGTTGTTGACAATAATTGTCAATGGTTACACATCGGGTAAGCAGTTAGTAGATCATCTCGCCGTCACTGGTCCAACTGTTCCACCAGAAGCATAACATTAACTTTTGTGGATGTGGGCAGGTCTTGTACTGAGAATTGCTGTTTTGTTTGATTTCAAACATTCCTATCTTTCCCTTACATTACCATAAAAACACATTTCTCATCACTAGTAACGAATCAGGACAGGAGTGGCCAGTGTTTTTGTTAAAAATGTGTGTGAAATCTTATGGAACTTAACTGCTAAGGTCATCAGTCCCTAAGCTTACAGCTGGCCGGAGTGGCCGAGTGGTTCTAGCGCTTCAGTCTGCAACCGCACGACCGCTACGGTCGCAGGTTCGAATCCTGCCTCGGGCATGGATGTGTGTGATGTCCTTAGGTTAGTTAGGTTTAAGTAGTTCTAAGTTCTAGGGGAATGATGACCTCAGAAGTTCAGTCCCATAGTGCTCAGAGCCATTTTTTTTTACCCTAAGCTTACATACAACTTAAACTAAATTATCCTAAGGACAAACACACACACCCATGCCCGAGGGAGGACTCGAACCTCCGCCGGGACCAGCCTCACAATCCATGACTGCAGCGCCTTAGACCGCTCTGCTAATCCCGCGTGGCACCAGTGTTTTGGATGAGCATACTGATGGCGACGGAAAAGAGATGTACCAACTGGTTTTTCTGATTTAGGCTTAGAGTAACGGCACCCAAACAACTGATTTTTGAATCTTCCCCATTCATTCAAGTGTCACACGATGGAGGAGTGATCACAGTTCACACATCTGCTGCCGGCCGGTGTGGCCCAGCGGTTCTAGGCGCTACAGTCTGGAGCCGGGCGACCGCTACGGTCGCAGGTTCGAATCCTGCCTCGGGCATGGATGTGTGTGATGTCCTTAGGTTAGTTAGGTTTAATTAGTTCTAAGTCCTAGACGACTGATAACCTCAGAAGTTAAGTCGCATAGTGTTCAGAGCCATTTGAACCAGCACATCTGCCAGTTCTCGAGTACGGTGACGTGAATCATCGTCGATTGATCCGTTCAACCGATCTTCATCAAATCCTGAAGATCTTTCTGAACCTGCAGAGTCACTAACGTTAAGATGATCCTCCTTAAAACGAAAAAACCATTTTCTTGCCGTGCTCTGTCCAGTGGCATTATGACCACACCTGGCGCAAATGTTTCGGTCTGCCTCAGCTGCTGTCGCCCCTCTATTTAACTCAAAAAGAAGAATATCTCGAAAATTTACCAATTTTTCCACTTGAAACTCCATTTCCTAGCTTCCACAGCTTCGCTCACTACCTCCAAATGACAAAATGACAATATATAAGCTCAAATAGCAACAGTGAACTACAAATAAAAACTGGCAATCGATAAACAGAAACATAACAATCAAAATACCAACATGCAAATCGAAAACGCTAGGAACATATGCAGCAACTTGTTACATAACTAAAAAAGCCTTTGATTCAAATATGTTGATAGAAATATTTTAGAACGTTTGCAATCTCATCATAGAGACGGAGAGACTATTCCCATGCAGAAGAACGAAGACCTCCAGGACATTTTTAATGTAGCCGAATGAGCCTTTTGAACGGGAATTGTACTGTAGATCAAACAGTTTCATCTGCACAAGCACATGGGCACTTGCAACTGAAACAACAAACAGTCTCGAAAACGGCTCTAAAACAGGCTTAAGACTGGGGATGTTCTGAGAACTAAAGTGCCCCAAGAACAGAGTTCCAGGGTACAAAGAAACCCAGTAGAGGAAAGGTATTACAGTACTAACTAGACTATACCAAACAAAAAAATACACCGTGTGAACAGGCCCTGAAGGCCCAGGGGTAGCGACCGGCCGCCATGTCATCCTCACCCTTAGGCGTCACCGGATGCGTATAGGGAGGGGCGTGTTGTCAGCACACCGCTCTCCTGGCCGTTGTGAGTTTTCGTGGCCGCTGCCGCTAGTTATTAGGCAAATAGCTCCTCAATTGGCCTCACAAGAGCTGAGTCCATCCTGCTTACCAACAGCACTCGGCGGACGCAGACGGTGACCCATCCAAGTGTTAGCCAAGCCCAACAGCACGTAACTACCGTGACCTGACGAGAGCCAATGTTACCACTGCAGCACGGTCATTGGCACTAAACTGACTGTAGAAGTTTAGAAAGTGACCACCAGTTACCTCTTTTCACTTTTGGGTCTCGGTCAGCAAGTTGCTGAAGACGGATTGAAGCTGCACTGCTGGAATTGCTGCAGTCTCATCCCATATGTTTTGCTGTAGTTCTTGAGGACTATGAGGGTTGTTGCTATACATCTTAGATTTGAGCGCTCCTCACTCAAGTAATCGCACACCAACAGATCAGGTGACTTATGTGCCCAGTTTAGAGTCGCGTCCAGACTGACCTCTGTTAACAACTCAGTCGGGCACTGTGTAAATGTGCCTCAGGGTTCGGATGGCTGTATGAGCAGTTGCTCTATCCTGTTGGAAGTAAATCTAGGTCTTCTTCTCCTCCATTAATTATGCCACAAATAGCTTTAAAACGTCCGGGTCACTTTTATTTGCCCCATCCTGTATAACTATCCTCGGAATTCTTTTACATCCACAATGAATTCATTAGACCTCAAGTTTTCTTTAACGTGAGTGAGTCCAGGGGAAGGACGTGATTTTTGTCAGAAGTTGTCCCTTCTAATATGCGATCTTCTTTCTAAATGCATCCTCATCAAATCAGAATAAGTAGTTTCTCAACTATCAGTGTCTGACTGTGGGCAGTGTACAGTCAAGTCCACTTAAAATGTGAGATCTGACAACCATTCCGGATGTCCTAATTTTCGATCCTACACTCTCTTTCCTTTCATAAATTCAACAACAGTGGTTTTAAGTCGAAAAGTCCTGTCAGACCAAAGATTGTGCTCCATACAACGTTTTAGAGAAAGTATTCAAGTCGAAATACCTGGACTGAGGTTTTGTATTTTTATTTTCAAGTTACCAGTTTCCTGACTGGTTTGATGCGTCCGGGACGAAGAATTCCTCTCTTGTCCTAACCTCTTTATCTCAGAGATTCTACACTCTACAGTTACTTATAGCATCATGGAAAATATTCACTGCCGGCCGAAGTGGCGAGCGGTTCTAGGCGCTACAGTTTGGAACCGCGCGACCACTACGGTCGCAGGTTCGAATCCTGCCTTGGGCATGGATGTTTGTGATGTCCTTAGGTTAGTTAGGTTTAAGTAGTTTTATGTTCTAGGGGACTGATGACCTCAGAAGTTAAGTCCCATAGTGCTCAGAGCCATTTGAACAATTTGAAAATATTCACTTATGTCTTAAAAGGCGTCCTATCTTCCTACTCCATCTTTTCCCCAGTGTTTTCCATGTATCCTTTTCCTCGCCGATTCTGCGGAGAACATCCTCATTCTATAGCTTACACCTCCACCTAATTTTCGACGTCCTTTAGTAGCAAGACATCTAAATGCATACGTTCTCTTCTGTTCCCGTTGTCCCCATAATCCATGTTCCATCACCATGCAATGTGATGTACATTCTCTCAAATTTCTTCCAAAAATTAAGGCCAATATTGGATGCTAGCGGACTTCTCTTTACCGAGAATACACTTTTTACCCGTGCTAAACTTTTTTTGATGTCCTCCTTGCTCCATCCGTCATGGCAATTTTGCTTCCTAGGAAGTAGAATTCCTTGACTACATCTGCTTCGAGGTCACAGATCATGATGATAAGTTTCTCGTAGCTCTCAGTTTTGCTGTTTCGCAGTAGTTTCAGCTGTCTTCCATTTACTCTCAATCCATTATCTGCACTCATGAAAATGTACAATCCGTTTAGCAGCTTTTGTAATTTTTCTTCGGTTTCGCTCAGTTGTCATCAGCGAATCTTATCACTGATATCCTTTCACCTTGAATTTTAATTCCACTCTCAAAACTTTCTCTTATTTCCATCATTGCTTCTAGGATGTGTAGAAAGATAGTTGCAATACAACATCCCTATCTTACAGCGATTTAGTCCGAGTACATCGTTCTTGGTGTTGCATTGTTACTACTCCCTCTTGGTTCTTGTACATGTTGTTTATTACCAAACTCTACCTATAGCTTACCGCTATTTTCCTCAAATTTATAACATCTTGCACCATTGGCACTGTCGATCGCTCTTTCCAGGTCGACAGATCTTTTGAACATGGCTTGGGATTTTCTATTGTTTTCCTTCCATTACAACGGTGAATTCAGAACTGCCTCTCTGCTGTGTTTACTTGTTCTAAATCCGAATTTATTGTCATCTAGCATAACTCTTTCTTCCTGGTAACTTCGAGCCATTCAGCTGATTGTGCGATAATTCTTGCACTTGTCTACTCTGGCAATATTTTCCGAAAGTCAGATAATGTATCGCCAGACTCCTACATTCTACACCCCAACATAAATAGTCTCTTTCCAAACACTTCCCCATATGATTTTATGAATAGAATGTTATCCACCCCTCACGCCTTATTTGATCTGATGTCTTCCAACCTTCTTTTAAATTCCGATTCGAATATTGTACCCCATGTCTCTTCTGTATCGATTTCTGATTCCTCTTCTATGACACCAGACAGGACTTCCCCTGCCCCCCCCCCCCCCCCCTAGAGAACTTCAATGTACTGTTTCCACCTATTAGCTCTCTCCTCTGTATATAACAGTGGAATTCCCATTTCACTCTTAATGTTACACCCTTGCTTTTAATTTCACCGAAAATTGTTTTAACTTTTCATTTCAGAATTCTCTCACATATTCCATGCAGCCATTTCGCCATATCTTCCCTGCAGTCTCTATTTACTTCTCTATTTATTTCATTCGTAGAACGTTGTCCTTCTTTTGTTTATTCAATCTTTTTCTCATGGTAACCTCCTCCTTTGCAGTCCCCTGCATGGGGACATACCGAAATCTTCTGTCATGGAGAGATCATCATGCAACTTTTTTCAATTACAAGCCACATTCCAGTAAATACACATGCAGTGGCTTCCACTTCCTTCCGATACTTCCTCCTTTAAGGGCAGTTTCCCGCCACAAATGCAAGAGAGAGCCCAGCAACTCTTACCGCTCCTCTACCCTTTGTCGGAAGCCTTCGGTCGCCAGTGACGGAGATTTTTATTCAAAATTTAAGCGGTTGTGATGTTCGAGACCGGGAGAGACGTGAGTTTTAATGGCAAGGACATCGAACTAAAAGCTGTATATGAGGCCATTTAAAGAACTTTTAAAAAGAAAATGAAGATACATGAAAAAATGAAATTTTTAAAAATAATGTCTTCAGCCACATTGCTTTATGGTAACGAAGCCCGGGGGCCGACTGAAAACAACTGAGTAAAATACTATCGGCAGAAATGATATATTTAAGTGTTAAAGGATGCAGGACTTTTGACAGGATTCGAATAGAAGATATTCCCTTCAATCATTCTTTAATCGTCTTCAAATAGAAAGGAGTTGATATTTTTTGGTAACTTAATTCCTGGATCTACTAGTAATTTCCAGTACTTTATCATCAGTGCATTAAATAAAAGCGGTTGATGAGCTACACCCCTCTCTAATTTCTGTATTTGTTGTAATACGTTCACTTATTTTAATTCGTAGTCCATTGTATTTCTATATAGGATTAGAGTCTTTGATTGGTAATGAAAACCTCCTCGGTCCTGGCTTCGAAAACCGACACCTCTTAAATTCTGATTAATAATCAGCATTGGCGGCTGAAGTTTTCCGGCATAAGAAGTCACCCTCAATCGGCCAATGGCCTAGCCAAAGAGGGTGCAGGAGCGGACAGACGTTAAGGGCACTCTCTTGTCCTCGGGATGCTAAATGTCCCTAAGGGCGGAAGAATCAGCAATCATCAACGGCATGAGGTCACAGAACGAAATGAAAATCACTGCATTAAAGACACATAACTATTATGCACAGGACTTGTTGTCTGTAGTTGAAAAAATGTCATGATGTTCTCTTCAGTGGCAAAAGATTCCGGTACAGTGCCCCATTCGGATCTCCCGTGGTGGCTGCCAAACGGAAGGTAACCATGAGAAAAAGACTGCATAAGCAACGAAAGGGTAACGTTCTACGAGTCGGGACGAGGAATGTCAGACGTTTGAGCTACGTAGGGAAGATATAAGATCTGAAAAGGGAAATTCAAAAGCTCCGTCTAGGTATGCTGGGTGTCAGTGAAATGAAATGGTAAGAAGACAATAATTTCCGGTCAGATGAGTATAGGGTAATATCAACAACAGCAGAAAATGATTTGACGGCAGTAGGATTCGTTACGAATAGGAAGGTAGGGCACAGAGTGTGTGACTGTGAAGAGTTTAGTGATAGGGTTGTTCTTATCAGAACCTACAGGAACCAACACTGACAATCGTATTTCAGGGATACACCCCAACGTCGCAAGCTGGAGATGAAGAGATAGGGAAAGCATGTGAGGAAACTGAAAGTGTAGTACAGTACGTAAAGGGAGATGAAAGTCTAACAGTCATGGGGGACTGGAATGCAATTGTAGGGGAAGAAGTAGAAGAAAAGATTACAGGAGAATATGGGCCTGGGACAAATAATGAGAAAGGGGAAAGGCTAACTGAGTTCGGTAATAAATTTCAGCTAGTAATAGCGAATACTCTGTTCAAGATTCCAAAGAGGAAGAGGTATGTTTGCAAAACGCCTGGGGATAAAGGGAGATTTAAGTTAGATTACATCATGGTCAGACAGAGATTCCGGAATCAGATACTGGATTGTAAGGAGCAGATGCAGATTCAGATGAGAATGTAGTAGTGATGAAGAGTATGACGAAGAGACCAGACAGGAAGAATCAATATGCGAAGAAGTGGGATACGGAAGTACTAAGGAATAAAGAGATACGCTTGAATTTCTCTGAGGCTATAGATACAGCAATAAGGAATAGCTCAGTATGCAGCACAGTTGAAGAGGAATGGAAATGTCTAAAAAGGGCAAACACAAAAGTTGGAAAGAAAAGCATAGGTACATACAAGGTAACAGCGAAGAAATACGTGGGTAACAGAAGAAATACTTCAGTAGATCAATGAAAGGAGGAAGAACAAAAATACTAACGGAAATTCAGGGATACAGAAAAACATGACACTTAGGAGTGAAGTAGAAAGTGCAGGGTAGCTAATGCGAAATGATTGCATAGTAACTGTAAAGAAATCGGACAACAAATGATTGACGTAAGGATTGACTCAGCGTTTATTAAAGTCAAAATAGCTTTCGGTGTAATTAAAAGTAATGAAGGCAACTGTATTCCACTGTTAAATGCAGGAAAGAGAGCTGATATGTGGAAAGAGTACATTGAAGGGTTCTAAGAGGGATAAGATTTGTCTGTTGTGATAGAAGAAGAAACAGGAGTCGCTTTAGAAGAAATAGTGTATCCAGTATCAGAATCAGAATTTAAGAGCGCTTTTGAGGACTTAAGATCAAATAAGGTAGAAGGAATAGATAATATTGCACCACAGTTTCTAAAATCATTGGGGGATGTGACAACAAAACGCCTGTTCACGCTGGTGTGTAGAATGTACGTGTCTGGCGACATACTTTGGGAAGAGTTTTATCCCCACAATTCCGAAGACTACAAGAACTGGAAAGTCCGAGAATTATCGCACAATCAGCTTAACGGCTCATGCATCCAGGTTGCGGACAAGAATAATACACAGTAGAATGGAAAACAAAATTGAAGATATGTTAGGTGATTTTCAGTTTGACTTTAGGAAAGGTAAAGGCACCAGAGAGGCAATTCTAACGTTTCGGTTGACAATGGAAGGAAGGCTAAAGAAATATAAAGACCTGGAAAAGGGTCCTTCAGTGGTCAAATAGTGCAAAACGTTCGAAATTCAGAGACAAATTGGGGGAAGCTAAATGTACAAGAGCAAAGACGAAATAATAAGCCGGTCGGAGTGGCCGTGTGGTTCTAGGCGCTGCAGTCTGCAACCGAGCGCCCGCTACGTCAAAGGTTCGAACCCTGCCTCGGGCATGGATGTGTGTGATGTCCTTAGGTTAGTTAGGTTTAATTAGTTCTAAGTTCTAGGCGACTATTGACCTCAGAAGTTAAGTCGAATAGCGCTCAGACCCATTTTTTTGAAACAGTAAGAGTGCATACAGCTTCACTGTATGGATAAATGATGATGGAGTCCTCTTGGGTAAAATATTCCGGAGGTAAAATAGTCCCCCATTCGAGTCTTCGGGCGGGGACTACTCAGGAGGACGTCGTTATCAGGAGAAAGAAAACTGGCGTTGTACGGATCGGAGCGTGGAACATCAGAGCCCTTAATCAGGCAGGTAGGCTACAAAATTTAAAAAGGGAAATGGATAGGTTAAAGTTGGATATAGTGTGAATTAGTGAAGTTCGGTGGCAGGAGGAATAAGACTTTTGGTCAGGTGAATACAGGGTTATAAATACAAAATCAAATGGGGGTAGTGCAGGAGTAGGTTTAATAATGAATAAAACAATAGGAATGCGGGTAAGCTATTACAAACAGCACAGCGAACGCATTGTTGTGGCCACGATAGACACAAAGCCCACGCCTACGACAGTAGTACAAGTCTATATGCCAACTATTTCTGCAGATGACGAAGACACTGAAGAAATAAGAGAAATTATTCAGATAGTGAAAGGAGACGAAAATTTAATAGTCATGGGTGACTAGGATTCGGTAGTAGGAAAAGGGAGAGAAGGAAACGTAGTAGGTGAATATGGATTGGGGGTAAGAAATGAAAGAGGAAGCCGCCTGGTAGAATTTTGCACAGTAAACAACTTAATCATAGCTAACACTTGGTTCAAGAATCATAAAAGAGGGTTGTATACATGGAAGAAGCCTGGAGATACTGACAGATTTCAGATAGATTATATAATGGTAAGACAGAGATTTAGGAACCAGGTTTTAAATTGTAAGACATTTCGAGGGGCAGATGTGGACTCTGACCACAATCTATCGGTTATGAACTGTACATTAAAACTGAACAAACTGCAAAATGGCGGGAATTTAAGGAGATGAGACCTGGATAAACTGAAAGAACCAGAGTTTGTACAGAGTTTCATGGAGATCGTAAGGGAACAATTGACAAGGATGGGGGAAAGAAATACAGTAGAAGAAGAATGGGTAGCTTTGGGGGGAAGAAGTAGCGAAGGCAACAGAGAATGAGTAGGTAAAAAGACGAGAGGGCTAGTAAAATCCTTGGGTAAGAGAAGAAATATTGAATTTAATTGACGAAAGGAGAAAATATAAAAATGCAGTAAATGAAGCAGGCAAAAAGGAATACAAACGTCTCAAAACTGAGATCGACAGGAAGCACAAAATGGCTAAGCAGGGATGGCTAGAGGTCAAAGGTAAGGATGTAGAGACTTATCTCAGTAGGGGTAAAATAGATACTGCCTACAGGGAAATTAAAGAGACCTTTGGAGAAAAGAGAACAACTTGTATGAATATCAAGAGCTCAGATGGAAACCCAGTTCTAAGCAAAGAAGGGAAGGCAGAAAGGTGGAAGGAGTATATAGAGGGTCTATACAAGCGAGATATACTTGAGGGCAATGTTATAGAAATGGAAGAGGATGTAGATGAAGATGAAATGGGAGATATGATACTGCGTAAAGAGTTTGATAGAGCACTGAAAGACCTAAGTCGAAACAAGGCCCCACGAGTAGACAACATTCGATTAGAACAACTGACAGCCGTGGGAGAGCCGGTGCTGACAAAACTCTACGATCTGGTGAGCAAGATATATGAGAGAGGCGAAATACCCTCAGACTTCAAGAAGAATTTAATAATTCCAATCCCAAAGAAAGCAGGCGTTGACAGATGTGAAAATTACCGAACTATCAGTTTAATAAGTCACGGCTGCAAAATACTAACGCGAATTCGTTACAGACGAATGTAAAAATTGGTAGAAGCCTACCTTGGGGAAGATCAGTTTGGATTCCGTAAAAATATAGGAACACGTGAGGCAATACTGACCCTACGACTAATATTAGAAGCTAGATTAAAAAAAGGTAAACCTTAACGCGAATTCTGTACAGACGAATGGAAAAACAGGTAGAAGCCGACCTCGGGGAAGATCAGTTTGGATTCCGTAGACATATGGGAACACGTGAGGCAATACTGACCCTACGACTTATCTTAGAAGCTAGATTAAGAAAAGGCAAATCTACGTTTCTAGTATTTGTAGACTTGGAGAAAGCTTTTGACAATGTTGACTGGAACAATCTCTTTCAAATTCTGAAGGCGGCAGGGGTAAAATACAGGGAGCGAAAAGCTATTTACAATTTGTACAGAAACCAGATGGCAGTTACAAGAGTCGAGGGGTATGAATGGGAAGCAGTGGTTGGAAAGGGAGTGAGACAGGGTTGTAGTCTCTCCCCGATGTTATTCAGTCTGTATATTGAGCAAGCAGTAAAGGAAACAAAAGGAAAATTCGGAGTAGGTATTACAATCCACGGAGAAGAAATAAAAACTTTGAGGTTCGCCGATGACATTGTAATTCTGTCGGAGACAGCAAAGGACTTGGAAGAACAGTTGAACGGAATGGACAGTGTCTTGAAGGGAGGATATAAGATGAACATCAACAAAAGCAAAACGAGGATAATGGAATGTAGTCGAATTAAGTCGGGCGATGCTGAGGGAATTAGATTAGGTAAAGAGACACTTAAAGTGGTAAAGGAGTTTTGCTATTTGGGGAGAAAAGTAACTGATGATGGTCGAAGTAGAGAGGATATAAAATGTAGACTTGCAATGGCAAGGAAAGCGTTTCTGAAGAAGAGAAATTTGTTAACATCGAGTATAGATTTAAATGTCAGGAAGTCGTTCCTGAAAGTATTTGTATGGAGTGTAGCCATGTATGGAAGTGAAACATGCACGATGACTAGTTTAGACAAGAAGAGTATAGAAGCCTTTGAAATGTGGTGCTACAGAAGAATGCTGAAGATTAGATGGGTAGATCACGTAACTAACGAGGAAGTACTGAATAGGATTGGGGAGAAGAGGAGTTTGTGGCACAACTTGACTAGAAGAAGGGATCGGTTGGTAGGACATGTTCTGAGGCATCAAGGGGTCACCAATTTAGTATTGGAGGGCAGCGTGGAGGGTAAAAATCGTAGAGGGAGAGCAAGAGATGAATACACTGAGCAGATTCAGAAGGATGTACGTTGCAGTTGTCACTGGGAAATGAAGAAGCTTGCACAGGATAGATTAGCGTGGAGAGCTGCATCAAACCAGTCTCAGGACTGAAGACCACAACAACAACAACAACAACAACATGAGTGAACGAATAAGAACGATGTGCTCTGATTAAAAATAGTGTTAGACAGGGATGGAGTCCTTGGCCCCTATTGTTCACTCTGTATATCGAAGAAGCAATGATGAAAGAAAAGAAAGACACAGGAGAAGAGTAAAAATGAAAGGTGAAAATATGACAATGATATGATTTGCTTATGACATTGCTATCCTAAGTGAAAGTGAAGAAGACTTACAGGATCTGTGAATTAAATCACCGGTCTATTGAGTACAGAATATGGACTGCGAGTAAATCGAAGGGAGATGAAATTATTTAGAAGTAGCAGAAATGAGAACAGCGAGAAGCTTAACATCAGTACTGATGCTGACGAAGTAGGTGAACGTAAGGAATTCTTCTACCTAGGCAGCAGAATTAACAATGGCGGACGGAGCAAGAACATGAAAAGGAGACTAGCACTGACAAAAAGGGCATTTGTGGCCGAGAGATGTCTACTACTATCAAACACAGGCCTTAATTTGAGAAAGAAATTTCTGAGAATGTACATTTGGAGCACAGCATTGTATCGAAGTGAAACATGGACTATGGGAAAACCGGAATAGAATCGAAGCATTTGAGATGTGATGATACAGACGAATGTTGAAAATTAAGTTTGCTGCTAAAGTGAGGAATGAGGAGGTTCTGCGCAGATCCGGAGATGAGAGGAATATGCGGTAACACTGAGAAGGAGAACATACCGGATAATAGGACATCTATTAATACATGAGGGAATGACTTTCACTGTACTAGAAGGAGCTGTAGAGGACAGACACTGCAGTAGAAGACTAACACTGGAATACATCCACCAAATAATTGAGAACGTAGGTTGCAGTAGCTGTTCTTAGAGGAAGAGTTTGGTAAAACACACGATTTTGTGGCGATCCGCATCAAACTAGTCAGATAACTGATGATTAAAAAAACGTACTCTTTATTACCAATATTATGTATGACGAAAAGCCTTCATTTACTAGTATTTCCCGTAATGTCCGCCCGGATAGCTGAGTGGTCAGCGTGACGGATTGCCGTCCTACGGGCGCGGGTTCGATTCCCGTCTTGGTCGAGGATTTTCTCCGCTCAGCTACTGGGTGTTGTGTTGTTTTCATCACCATTTCATCCCCGTCCGGCGCGCAGGTCGCCCAAGACCTGCACCAAGGCGGCCGGACCTGCCCCGCAAGGGGGCTCCCGGCCAATGACGCCAGACGCTCGTTTCCATTTCATTCGATTTACTTTATGATTTGACTTAACATAACCCTTAAAAGCGCTTCTAAGTTCTTTTATCTTCTTTGTTCCGTTATTTATGTAATGGTGCCGGCCCGAGTGGCCGTGTGGTTCTAGGCGCTACAGTATTGAGCCGAGCGACCGCTACGGTCGAAGGTTCGAATCCTGCCTCGGGAATGGATGTGTGTGATGTCCTTAGGTTAGTTAGGTTTAATTAGTTCTAAGTTCTAGGCGACTGATGACCTCAGAAGTTAAGTCGCATAGTGCTCAGAGCCATTTGAACCATTTTTTTATGTAATGGTGAAGACATTCATGAATGATCTGTGATCTCTTTTCCTAAGTGAATGAAGTAGGAGCAGGTAGATCCCATGGGAATAAGTTCCGGAAGTAGACTCTGTAACAGTACCAAAGAGAGATACAGCACTAAGATCTGTAAAACATATGAATACACTTGTATTCGATGGGGTAAATATGGAATTTATTAAATACAGGACAATAATATGTAAATTAAAAATGCTGTGAAAATTTTGAAATACCTCTCTCTCGCTTAGCACCGCCAGTTAAAAACATATTCACAAGTGGAGATTGGAAACATGGAGGAAATTGCCGAGGACCTGGTCTTGTGTATACAGGATATAAGATCTGTAGCAAAATAATAAATAACATTAACTAATAATGCACATTGTTTCCTAAGAAGAGGATCAAAGCGGATTTAGAAAACGGAGGCCGTTTGATCGTGTTGTCGTTAGTAAATGTTGGTGTAATAAAGAGTCAAATGATTTTTTCTGAGTCAAGAGATACTGTGTCGATTCAAGTCGCTTCCTATAGTTACCGACCTACAATTACCTACGGATCCGAGAGACGGTAAAGCGTTAGACGCAGCACCGTTTTGTTGATGCATGTTCCCTAGTAAGGCGGAGCAGCTCAGTGCTAGCAGTTCACTTCTATTTATTCAAATCTCTTGTTTACACCGCTACGGTCTTTCAACTTTTTTGTCAGTTCACATGAAATCGTTTTCTTAAACTTAAACCACAGTGTTGACAGTGCCAATCAAGTCCTTAAACCTCCGAAGGTTACAAGATCAGAACAAACACCACACATGAACACAGTACCTGGTGCCGCACCAAAGGGAGTTGTGTAGAACTATAGCTGTTCACGTTCGAATTTAATTACCTTGGCAAAAGTATTATTAGTATGAGCAGAGGTTTGCAGATGATACTTAACTGCAACAAAGTAAAATCTAAGAAAAAGGTGCGCAAATATTCAATTAGATCTTTAAATAATTTCAAAGCGATCCAAAGTTGTGGGACTTGCTTTAAATTTTCAAAATGTAAGTCGACGACCCTACAAATTCAAAGAATGCAGTGCCATTGACTACCACGACAGTGAGTTGAAATTGTAATCTCTCACCTCATACAAATATCTGAGTCTAACTGCTTTTAGAGATATGATATGAACAGATCTCATACGTTACATCGCGACAATATTGCAATGACAGTATATTAGATCCACTACAAATTTTATTCCTCGTTAGAAAACTCAAGGGATAGCGATTGTGCACATGTACAGATGGCTTCAGTATCGTGTACACAACGTATAAAATGGTAATGCGGTGGTGGAGCTATCATTTACACTCAGGTGGTCATCTGAAAAGGTTTAGGAAGCGATTATTGCTACAGACGGGAATTAACAGAGTTAGAATGAGGAATGGTAGTTGGAGCTAGACACATCGCACATTGCATTTGGGATATGGAATATGGAGAATTCAACGTTTCGCGATTCACAGTGTCAGGAGTGTACCAATTTCTGGAATTACGTATCACCACAGGCAATGCTGTGGCCGACGGCCTTCACTTAACGACCCAGAGCAGCGGCATTTGCGTAGAGATGCCAGTGCTAATAGACAATCAACACTACCTGAAACAACTTCAGGAATCAATGTGGGACCTAAAACGGATGTATCCGTTAGCACAGTGCGGCGAAATTTGATGTTAACGGGCTAAGACAGCAGACGATCGACGCGAGTGTCTTTGTTAACAGCACGACATCACCTGCAGCACATATCCTGAGCTCGTGACCGTAGATTGGACAATAGACGACTGGAAAACCGCTCCCTGGTCATATAAGTCCCGATTTATGTGGTAACAACTGATGGTACGTATCGAGTGTGACCTAAACACCACGAAGCTATGGAGCCAAGTTGTCATCAAGACGCTATGCAAGCGGGTGGTAGCTCCATAATGGTGTGGCCTATGTTTACATGGAATTGAGTGCGTCCTCTGGCCCAGCTCAACCTATTATTGACTGGAAACGGTTATGCTCGAATACAAGGAGACTTTTTGCAGCCACACAACGATGGAACTTTTATGGATGACAACGGGTCATGTCACCGGGCCCGAATAGTTCACGACTTGCTTGAAGATCATCGTGTACAGTTAGAGCGAAACATTTGGCCTCCCAGATCACCTGACACGAATCTCATCGAAAATTTATGGGTCATAAGTGAATGGTTAGGTAGTGCACAAACTCCAGCAGAGGCAACACTTTTGCAATTATGGACGGCTGTAAAGGCAGCATGGTGCAATATTCCTGCAGTGAACTTCCACCGGTGTGCTGAGTCCCGGCCATGTCGGGATGCTGCATTAAACCGAGCAAAAATAGGTCCGGAGCGATGTTAGGAGGTACCCCATGACTTTTGCCACCTCAGTGTACATCAAGAAGTATCAGCACGTCATAGATACTCGTCCAAAGAATAGTGCGATAGTCTCTGACTCGTAACAGGTATGTCATTCCGCAACATGATCCCAACCCTTGCTGTCCTCTAAGGGTACAAAGTGCTGCACAGAACGACTATTCGTGTTACCTACTTGTTTGCTGAGGATTATAGTTCTAATCTTCTCAACTCTCCCTGGCAATGCTTTCTCCGTTCTATCTAGGAACCCGACTTTTATGAAAACGGTTGTTTTTCATGTTAATCGAGAAGTATGGTCTTCGATTAATATGTTCAAACTACGTTTTACGAACAGTTGTGTAGTGCATATAAATTGTGTTTTACCTGTTTCGTCAATAAGCATAATATTTTCTAACATCTTTGTGCTGCATATTTTCCATGTTTTTTTTAATTAAAATATTTATTTTTTTTAAAAATATGGACATTTAAAACTGTGTGTTCAGGAGTTCGGTTGTTGTGAAAGTTTATTTTTATGCATTTATTGATGATTTTCCTCTCTTCCCTACTCGCTGCTAAGAGTTATACTCTTCGCGCTTGCTCACGTAGCGCATGGCCGTGGTTGCGGGACTTTTCCCTGTCTCCCTGCACCAACATGGGCATTAAAGGATTAGCCGGAACTATTGTCTTTTGGAGCTACTTACAGTATCACAAAAAGCAACAGTTTTAACATTATTATCTGACTTGTATACAATTTTTTTAAAAACATTTAATTTCATAATATTGATACCATTCAACTAACTAACATACAACACTAAAGTTTATAACTACCTGCATGACCTCATTTACAAGAGGATTTTTTCCCGCACATCTGTAGCACCTCCGTCAGGTACTTGCAAGGTTTGGGGAGGGTGGGGGGGTTTACTGTGAAACCCCCAAAGAATAAATTAGTGCGGTTCAAGACATACTTTTAGGGTCTTTTAGTTTCTGCCGACCGGGTTCATGTGAACCATTCGTGGACTCCGGCTATTCACAATTCAGAAAGGGAATAGCTCGCTTTGTAGTTATGACAATTTTTTTTCCGAAACGCCGTGTCTAAGTTCGCCGCGCTGGCAGCTCCATTGAATTTATTGCGTAGAGTTGATGAATTCAGGTGGATCGAAAGTCGGGAAACTTCTTTTGACGCCCTGAAGAGCGCTCTCAGTAACGCCCCGCTATTGGCCGTGCATAATTTTTAGTAACCCTTCATCATACAAGCCAAATTTTCAGCCGTGTTACTACTGTAACAGTATGGTCGCCCTGTTGCTTTTGCGACACGTGGTTTAACCACTTTGGAGGCCAAGTATTCGGCCTACAAGCTTAAGGCCCTCACGTTCCTATTTGGGACGGAAAAATTCAAATTTTATTGGAGCACCGTCAGTTTATTTTTGAAACAAGCCACCAGGCTCTCTCATGGGTCCTGGGGCGCCCCCTTAATAGAGGGCGTATTGACAAGTGAGAGACGCACTTTTCTGCATTCATGTTCTCGATAAAGCATATAAGGGGCGACGAATCGTCGCTGACAAGCTAAGCAGTATACTTCAGTTTGTCTATGAGGAAATTCACGTCCACGACTGTCCGACGAGGTTCAATGGTTGATTCGTACATTCGGAGCAGGGGACAAAACAGCGACGTCATCGGTTCCATCCGATTAGGGAAGGATGCCGCTGTAAGTTTGATATCCTTTACAGCTGCGTCAGAAGTTTTAGTTTTGTTCTTTCCTTTCACTGTTTAAAAGAGTAAAATATTGTATTTGTGGAGATCCACAGCCTCCACATGTTTAATTACCGTAATCATCGTCCGTAATAGACTGCAACGTGCTTTTTATTTAATCGTGCGATTGGCTAATTTCGACTACTTGTCACTGTCGAGCAATTTAAAACCATCATGGAAAAGCACTACATTGTCTGCATGCATCGCATGTTCGACTAACACTTACATACATCACATTAAGATAAAACATTACTGCACAAATTATGGAATCACACGATTAAATAAAAATCACGTTACAGCCGACTATGGACCATGTTTACGTTTATTAAGTTTAAGAGAGGGTTCGCCCTACATGTCGTAGCCGGCAACTTAAATTCGCGTGCCTTGTTGTCGCTTCGGGCCGATGCCCGAAGTCTATGCCTGCGGTCTCTTGATCGCCAGTGTTTGTGCCCAATTTGACATCGGGCGGGTAACTGTAATTTAATAATATTTAATGTATTTAATCTTTTGTAATTCTTTAAAATTGAGCAGCCCGTCTAAATTATTTAACATTTGGCACTTAGAGATTAATATTTTTTCTTAAAACTGGTCATTTACATTTTTTATTTTTTAAATAGTGTTTGAAAATGAACGTCTTGTGGCCTAATAAACTGTTTCAGGAGGTACTTAGTGACAACGAGGCGTTGTTTCCCTCAGCTCTTCCTCTAAGAACTGACCCTCTGTGTCCTCTAACTCGGAACGCGTTCCTGTTGCCTACTCCACAAGCTAGAGACAGAGGCAGAAGCATGAAGGGGGCGAGTGAGGTGAAAGTGGTTCAGGTTGTCGAAACATTACAAAACCGACTGATGAATCAGGATATGCCACAGGAAACCAAAGGAAGACGTGTGCAAGAATCTCAAACTCTTTCAAAAGAGCGTATAGCGAGGAACTAACGAAGCTGTTAACAGCTTTTTAAGTGAATATAGCAGTATAAGGACGCAAGCGATCATTACGAACCAAGCCTTGCTTTATAGCCTCACGTTAGCTCCCTTTGAATGCCTCCCGCATTCAGCTCTCACGATGAGCTGATCATTGTAATACATACCAATTACAGTAATGTCAATCGAGTGCATGATTACTATACTGTAGTGAATCTACACTGCCGGAAAGAAAAATCTCAACATCCAAAAGTAATTAAAGTAGAGTAATATAATTTTGGGAATAAGTTTCTCTAGTTAACGCATTAAAGACATTAACACTTCAAGATCACAGGTTAATGTACGCGAGAGAAAAGCCATTGCAAATGTAAAGTGCTCGTACATTAACAATTGGTGGAACCGCAAGAAGGTTGAATGCAAGTATCCAGACATGTACACATTATGTTAAACAGGTGCCGGATGTCAGTTTGTGAGATGGAGGTCCACGCCTGTTGTGCTTGTTCAGTCAGCACTGGGACTGTTAATGCATTTTGTGGATCACGTCGGGATTGTCATTCGATGATATCCCATACGTTCTCGATTGAAGACAGATCTGGTGATCGAGCAGGCTAAGCCAACATGTTTGTCGACGCTTTCCAGTGCATCCTGAGTAGCATCAACGATATGCGGTAGAGCGTTATCCTGTTGGAAAACACCCCATGGAATAATGTTTATGAATGGCAGCACAACAGGTCGAATCAACAGATTGACGTATACGTTTGCAGTGAGGGTGTATGAGCGCTCCTGCTTTCATACGAAATCACACCCCAGACCATAACTCCAGGTGTCTGTCATGTGTCTGGCATGCTGACAGGCTGCTTGCACGCCCTCAGTCAGCCTCCTGCTAACCAACACACTTGGCCGTCACTGGCTCCGAGGTAGAACCAACTTTCATTAGGAAACACAACAGAGCTCCACCCTGCCTTCCGATGTGCTCTCGCTTGATACAACTGAAATAGATAATGGGATTGGTTTGGCGCCAGTAGAACGCACGGTACAGGGCGTCTGGCTCGGAGCTGACGTTGATCATTGAGCTTCTCGTAGGTGTTTTACACGACATCATTCAAACACAGTGAGGTGATGATAATGACGTCTTTGTTGTCTTAAAGGTGACACTTACATCCTATACCACTTACATCCTAAATACGAAATTACTTTATTACCACAGTAGAGGCAGCCTGGTATTATGAAAGTATTACTATTTGTAATTTTACTAGTCTTCGTTTCAGGGGAAATGCTGACCTTTCCTTGTCATTCTACTTTGTAATTCCGTCCTTTTCTCCTCTGCGTGCTCCGTCACGAGTTTCGACACCAAAAAATGTTGCGTCGTGAAAATACAGTAATGACAGACTGAACTAGATCCACAACAAACATTGTTTCTAGTCACAGAGCTACATATATCAGTAACGTGCACATTCTCATCCAAATAATATTCAGATAGTCTCTACTCGTAACACGTACCTCATTTCGCAGCAATATAGGCTCAGCTGTAGGGACGTCAGGTGATCGATTCATGGGTAGAATGCTGGGAAGAAGCAGCCAGTCTACAAAAGTGGTTCCTCACAAAACACTCGTGCGAATCAATATCGAATACTTCTCAAGTGTGTAGGACCCAAACCTAACACAGCTAAAAAGGGTACCTGACATATACCTACAAAGGAATTATGGAACGGGAAGAGTCCCTAGAAGATACACAAACAGATGCCAGCCATTCACTTCACAGCGGTTTGTGGAGTATGTGGATGCAGACGTCGATGTAGAACAACGCACCAGCAAGTAGATGTAGATCTAGATGTAGAGATCACACTACTTGTTAAAGTTGACTGGCCTCCAGTCTGGGTGAAAAACTGTCAACGGGTTCGATTACAGCTGACCTTTAGATGGTGCCTGTGATTGGAATTAACAAATTGACTCTGGTAAATAAGCTCTAAGACAGACAAATCGTACCCGAATGGGACGGAAATCGATTGACGTATATGTGCAGACAAACAATTGATTATAATTTTAGAAAAAAAATGTTTATACAAGAGAGAGAGCTTCGCAAATTGAGTAAGTTAACAATGCGTTTGTCCACCTCTGGTCCGTACGCAAGCAGTTATTCAGCTCGGCATTGGCAAAATTTATGGCAGTCCTCATGAGGGATATCGCACAAATTTTGTCTAGTTGGCTAACTCTAGCATTAAAAATCCAAGGTGGTTGGAGGACCCTGCCTATAATCCTCCAAATATTCCACTGGGGAAACATCTGTCGACCTTGCTGGCTAAGGTAGGATTTTGCACGCACGGGGACAGGTGGAAACTCTTTGCCGGGTGCGTGGGGGCATTATCTTGGTGCAAGGTAAGCCCAGGTTGACTTGCCATGAAGAGTGACAAAAACGAACTTTGACGTGTCGTTGTGCTGCAAGAACGATATGGTGACAACGAAAGGGGCCATATTATGAAAGGATGCGTCACACCAGACCATCACTCGTCGTTCTCGAGTCGTGTGGCGGGCGACATACCCCACCGCCGTCCGTTCGGCCTGGAATCACGCTGACTGGAATAGAAATCTCTTCGGTGATGTCCCGTTTCGAATCGAGTCCCCATGACCAGTGAAGACGTGTCTGGAGTCGCCTCAGATAGCGGAGGCTTACCAACCTGATTACAGCCCGTCATACGACCCGACAATCAGGAGTGATGGTCATTTCATAGCAGGACCACTTTTGTTGTTACCCACGGCCCTCTTGCAGCACGTAAGTATGTCGACGGTGTTCTACGCCCCATTTTGTGGCCCCTCATAGCAAGCGATCCTGGACGTACATTTCAGTGAGATAAGGCCCGCCCTGACACAGAGTTTATACTCCTAGTCTTCATCCATACCTAATCCCACCATGACCAGCAAGGTCTGTGGATCTGTTCCAAATTGAAAACGTTTGGAGCATTATGGGCAGGGCCCTCCAACCATCTCGGAAGTCTGACGGTCTTACATTCCAGCTGGACCTAATCCATCCAACACTTCTGCAAATCATTACCAAGCCGAATAACTGCTTACATTAGGGCCAGAAATTGACAGACGCGTTACGGACTTTCTCAGTTTGTGAAGCTCTTTCTCCTGAATAAATCATCCAATTGTAATTCTGTTTACTTGCCTGTACATCTACATCACATATACCGATTTCTGTTCCCATGGGATGCGTTTGTTTTATTTTATTCCATTTCTTTTGGTTTTAGAGTGAGTGAAGACCACTATTTTATTTGATTCAAATATTCAGTTTTATTTGTATTAAAATACTCAGAACAGAGTTAGTATGAATACCATTTTTATGTTTTTGAGTCAATAGGCTTGAGATCAGTGAACAAGTGAATAATAATATGAAAATTTACTGATTGCGTTTGAGGCACTCATCTTCAGTGCTGGCTTTCTGTTCAGTTCGCATATGTCACCTGTGGCTTTATTCTTCTTATGTATTCCGATATAAACGACGATAAATTAAATTCTCAATAACGTTGCCTACGTTATAAGGTACAAATTCAGTACGGGAGTCGTTTGTAAGCATATTTACCGTTAGTTTTCTTCCCCGCCGTAAATATAAACAAGAACGAAGGCTATTCGGATAGTATGATCCGATCGGTTGAGAAATGTAAACCACTGTGCAAACAAAACTGTTTTATTGGCAACAGTCAGCTACACCTTCCAACTACTTCTCTACATAGTCGTCATTCTGATTTACACATATTTCGTAGCGTGGTACCGCATTCCAAATACCCCCTCTCATAGAAGACAGCAGTGTGTGCTTTCCGCCGACTCTCTACTCTGATCTACAGCTCGTTGTATGTGCCAAAACTTTTTCTTCGCAGCCAGAGGTTAATATGAGCAGAGGTGAAACTCAGGGGGAGTAAATTACTGGCTGTATTGTGGATGATCGAACGCTTCCCAAATGCTGCAGGAGCATCTTCACTGCGTCTGCAGGGGAGTGCGGTCGAGAAACGTTATGAAGAAGGAAACACATGACAGTTATGTAGACTGCATGACATCAGGCAAAATCTGTCACCAAGCCCTCATATTTGAAGGGAGAGACTTACCATCTAGGCATATTTACGTGCTCACTATGTGCTCAGAACTGAAAATAGCGACATGAAGCGATCGATGGACATACAAGAGACACTGCACAACAAATCTGTGCAAACCTTCATCAGACTATCACTCTGGTATCTATTTCGCTCCCTATGGCACCCGAATTACCGTATACCCCACGTAAGTTGTCCCGAATGCAGTTCTTCATTACTCCCAGTTTAACTCATTCTCTGCAGTGAAGTACTTCTTTTTTCTCCTATATAATATTGTTTCACAAATTATGCCGAAATTATTAACCGATGAGGTAATATAAACTATTTCCGTTGACAGGAAACATGTAAGATGATTTCTGAAGATATATAACAGGACGAAAACAGTGTTTATGGACATACTTAAATTATAGGTACAGTATTTATTCATTTTTGGTTGGTTTTCTTTATATCCCAGGTTTAGTAATGCACGCAGTAGTAAATGATGATTTCCATGCTGAAGAGAACAACACGTTATTCATGACAAAAGTCCACAAATAGTTAGTTCTAATGACTGCTGAAACATCGTTAGTGTTCGCTTGAGAATAACAGAAACAAGGTACACTGTCGTGATACCAGTTTTGAGGGAAGCCTCGCACCGGGTGGCTTGTAGAGCGGCGTCCGTGGGGACCACGCCGTGTGAAGTAGCGCGCAGCAGCGCGGGGACAGTGCGGTGTAGAGCGGTGCGTCCGAGCAGGCCTCGTGTGAGACTAGCGAGCTACGAGGTTAGCCGACACCTGGCCAGACCTCAGTAGGCTGCTGAATACGCCGGTGGAAGTTGCTCTTCATCATAAGTGTCCCGCAGGAGGAATTAAGTACATGACAAAGTGACTTTCAAACAGTATTTGCTTCGTCGATAGCAGCGCCACCGGTTTCCCGGTGCCGCACAGTATCGCGTCCACAAGACGGATTTGCGAGTAGTGTGCCGAGGAGTGACGCCTGAAAGTCTCGGGTAAGCAACCCGCAAGGCAAAGATGTTGCGCTGGAAGTGTAACATATTCGGCCTACGGCCGATATACGGTACAGTACAGCATACCTTCTTGCTCAAGAAGGAGATGACAAAGCTGTCTCGATGGAGGTCCCAGATTCTGCAGCTTTTTATAGTTAGATCTTATTGCCATTCATGAACATTTCTTTTAGATATATGAGAATGACTTCAAGGAGACGGCATAGTTCCATGGCAACTTTCCAAGCGAAATGCGAGAATATTTTTTATCGAAGAAAATTATCATCCTCAAAAAATAAGAGTAATCAGAGCTAGTACGAGAAGATTTACGTGGTCATTTTTCCGGCGCACTGCTAGAGATTGAAACGGTAGAAGTGGAGGTGGTTCGTTGTACCCTCTGCCAGGCACTTAAGTATGAATTGCAGGGTACTTATGCACATGTAGATGCACATGAAGTGCTCGCTGACCGTACGATGAACTGCTAGGAAGTGGTTCCAGAAGAGCACACAGAAGATTCAGAATTCGGAGGAGACTCCGAAGATCTAAATGATGTAGCTACTTCTTCTACAGTTTCTAACACTGACGAAGTAACTGATAGTAGTCTGGGTAACAAAGTGCGAAGTGGATCTGTGGGTGAAATGTATTGTACACATGCAGAGGTAGGATACACCGTTTGCTTGCGTATGAAGAAATATTTCACTGAAGCCGTGAAAATGACTGGCTGCAAGTGTAGATTTATAAGATCTAAAGTTGGGTGTGAACCAAGTCCTTTGGCATATATTTTGTAATGGAATTTGACACCACTCTTTTCCTGAAGCGTTTCATTGGTATGAATATTAGCACCTCATAACTCTTGGGTAGACTTAGAAAAACGTGATAAATTGAGCTGCTTTATTGATTACTATTTCCAAAGGCAACATACTAACAAATATTTCACTGATGCGCTCGGTGAAATATTTCGTCACTTAGAGGATTAAAATGAACCATAGTTAGTGGCAAGTGAGTTAATGTTAAACACATACGAAGAATGCAGCTGTATGGTGTAAATAATAATTCACCACTAGTGGCACAATTAACTGTTAACTGTCCATGTAACAGATGTTTATCATTATTCGGAATTTGGTTGCAACGAAGGTTATATTCACTTTGTTAAAGTAATTTTTACTTAGCCGATGATACTGAATTTGGCAACGTTGTCTTCTTGTAGAGATACGATATTGCCTCAGATATCGACTAATGGGGGGTGGGTTGGGTTGTTTGGGAAAGGAGACCAGACAGCGAGGTCATCGGTCTCATCGGATTATGGAAGGGTGGGGAAGGAAGTCGGCCGTGCCCTTTCAAAGGAACCATCCCGGTAGTTGCCTGGAGTGATTTAGGGAAATCACGGAAAACCTAAATCAGGATGTCCGGACGCGGGATTGAACCGTCATCCTCTCGAATGCGAGTCCAGTGTCTAACCACTGCGCATCGACTAATGGTTACCCACTGTCCAGAAAATAAATGATATCTACATTATGTGTATACGTTCTTCGCCTCTTCTAACGTAGGAAAATCAAAATGTAACACTCCTTCGCTTCCAAGTACAGTGTCTCGTTTCTACAGTATCAAGCACTCAGTGTATCTCCATTACTCCACAACTTCCGGCCACGTGTTCACAATAAAACAGAACATTTAAATCAGATCTGTTTTCATCGCTGTCAAAGATGTTACCTAGTCACTGTTTAGCAAAACTTGGTAATTTTAGCTTTACACGTTTTTACGTTAATTTTCGAAGTTTATTCTAAACATACAAGACGTAAATACACTCTGCAACCAAATTTAAGGACGAATTTTTCAAAAGCCTCTTATTGCCTTCCTTTCTGACACATAAGTTTGGAATTTCGCTCAATGATGCGTACAACTTTCCTGTGTAATGGCCCAAAAGTGTGTCGCATAAGAGGTCACCCTTGTTCTCTGTGGCACTTCAGATAAAACAAGATCACGACACATGCGAAGAAAAAGACCACAACTCAAAGTACATGTGAGCTTTAAGGCAAGTTAGTGATGTCGCATTGGCACTAAATTTCACCACAATTACGCCCAACCCCATCGAGGATGTGTCACACTAATGATAGATAGTCACACGCTTTCCCAACCATATTTCACCCCTCTGTTAACGCCTATGCAATGGAGGTAAGAACCGCGACGCCCAGCTTTCAAAATACGTGTACTGTTGTGGGCGGCCGAGGAAAACATTTCAGACACATCGTCTCTCAGAATGGATATGAAAACCCATGAGTGGATTGGCATAAAAGGTGTCAATGAAACTACTTTTCTACCTTAGGGTGTTGTTTGCGTACACTTCGCCGTTGAAAACGATAATTCGCAGTGCAATGACCTCCACGACGACATTTTTGACAGAGTTCGATATATCTACCATTCTACCAAAACCTGGACATTTCAACCTTAATCAAAGTTTATCACGGTATCGTAACCACATTAAAAGTAATCTCAGCTCTTTGCAGTGCCACCGACATTTTACTACCGTGTGCTGGGTGAAACCACTAGGGATTGTTAAAAAGCAGTCGATGAAATCTGAACGTAATGCGTAGCATAAAAGCGTTTTTAAGGTTTTTCGACCTTCCTTTTTCGCGTCCTCCTGTGGCGCGATAAGTGCAGCATTATCATGTGCGAGAATAAAGCGGACAAGGGCTCCTCCACCACCCCATGTTGCACAACACCCTCCGAGCCACCTAAGCAACTTGTTGAGTGCGTTACAAAGGTACCTCTCAGGAACTTCGACACGCCTGTTGCAGCACATGAGGGCTAGCCAACCCCTTCTAAAATGTAGTTGCGGGTTTCCTTCCTTCAGGCGCTAGAGGAGCTCGGACGCTGAATGTGTATGGAAGATTTTGATACATACATCTGTGACGCGCTTAACGAAGGTGCTTGAGTTACACCCAGGGCACTGGGGTGACTTAGAGGGACCGCTTAGCGTTTCATCCACCCACATGTTAATGCTGCACTCGAGTTCTCCCGTGATCATGACACCGTAGGATGCGAAAAAGAAAGGATGAAAAGCGTAAAAACACTTTTATGCATCAAGTCACATTCAGATTTCGTTGAATGTTTTCAACAGACCCTAGTGTTTCCATCTTATATACCAAAACAAAATTTGAGGTCATACTACACTCCAGAGGGGTTCGATCTCGTTCAACGTGGTTTTATCTCCACGATGTCTTTTGAGTAGAGCTGCAACGCCTAGGAGTTAGCAAATGCGTCGAACGTTGTTAAGAACTTCATTGTGTCGATCACCGCAATGCGAACTTTCGGTTTCGAGCAGAAAACTTGTGGGAATCGAGGCCCTAGGGGATGATGTAACTTCATTAACGCACTGTAAGTCAACCCCTGAGGTCTTTTAATGTCGATTCTGGGAGGCTGTGTGTACTGAAACATTTTTCTCGGCCACCCAGAAAAAAAAATTATCTGGTCTCGACTTCGGGTGCCTCCGTTCTGACCTCCATCGCACGGGCGTCAAACGAAGGGCTGAAATGTGGATACAAGGGGGCACTGCGCTTAACGAAGGTGCGTGAGTTGCACCCAGGGCACTGGGGTGACTTAGAGGGACCGCTTACCGTTTCATCCACCCACATCCAAGCACACATTGCGCGCCTCGTTCACGGCGGTGTGGCGCAGACCAGTGGCATAATTTGGTGACAATAATTAACCTAGCTTACTGCTCACTTGAACTTCTCAGCTGTGGCGTTTCTTCGCGGAGACCAAGGGAAACATCGGGGGACGCCAAGTTTTGGCACCATTGCCGAAGAAACTGGTAGGCGCCTATGGGATAAATTCGAAACCTACACACCAGTTGTTGTTGTTGTGGTCTTCAGTCCTGAGACTAGTTTGTTGCAGCTCGGCATGCTACTCTATCCTGTGCAAGTTTCTTCGTCTCCCAGTACCTACTGCAACCTACATCCTTCTGAATCTGCTTAGTGTATTCATCTCTTGGTCTCCCTCTACGAATTTTACCCACCACGCTCCCCTCCAGTACTAAATTAGTGATCCCTTGATGCCTCAGAACATGTCCTACCAACCGATTCCTTCTTCTAGTCAAGTTGTGTCACAAACTCCTCTTCTCCCCAATTCTGTTCAGTACCTCATCATTAGTTATGTGATCTACCCATCTAATCTTCAGCGTTCTTCTGTAGCACCACATTTCGAAAGCTTCTATTCTCTTCTTGTCGAAACTATTTATCGTCCATGTTTCACATCCATACATGGCTACACTCCATACAAATACTTTCAGAAACGACTTCCTGACACTTAAATCTATACTCCATGTTACCAAATTTCTCTTCTTCACAAACGCTTTCCTTGCCATTACCAGTCTACATTTTATATCCTCTCGACTTCGACCATCAGCAGTTATTTTGCTCCACAAATAGCAAAAATCCTTTATTAATTTAAGTTCCTCATTTCCTAATCTAATTCTCTCAGCATCACCCAACTTAATTCGACTACATTCCATTATCCTCGTTTTACTTTTGTTGATGTTCATCTTATATCCTCCTTTCAAGACACTGTCCATTCCGTTCAGCTGCTCTTCCAAGTCCTTTGCTGTCTCCGACAGAATTACAATGTCATCGGCGAACCTCAAAGTTTTTATTTCTTCTCCATGGATTTTAATACCTACTCCAAATTTTTCTTTTGTGTCCTTTACTGCTTGCTCAATATACAGATTGAATAACATCGGGGAGCACCAGTATAGGAGACAATTTCGGGGTTTCGAAAAAGTGATGTTTTAATTTATTGCGCAGTATAGCTACATATGAAACAAAGGATTTTAGTGGGTAAAGCGTTAAATAAACAATACCCAAAGGTACCGAACAGCTGTGTCTCTGTCTCGATTACCTGGCCAAGGGCAGTAAAATTGAATAAACAGGAGTTAACACGAATGTGCTGTCGCTGAAACAAGACAACAGCGTCTGCAGGCGGGAAAGGATGTCCGACAGACGAGCAAGGAGGTGGTGGGCAGGTGGGGAGGGCAGTGCGGACACGGTGCAGCCGGCGCGGCAGTAAATATTGGATCGCGCGCCGCCCGCCACGGCCGTGCAGCGCCGGCCTTGTTGCGGCCAGGTGGTCCCACCTGCCCCGGCCACTAATCCAATATGGGGGAGGCAGCGAGGCGCCTGGGGGCGGCGGGGACACTTTGCATAGCAAGCAGCCGCGACAGCTGGTGACTACCCGTCCCCCGTCCCCCACCCATCCAACCACCGGCTGCGACGTCAGCCACTTTCTCCCTCCCGCTTGTCGACGTGTCTGGTATACCGTATATTGGCGTCGGCCCTGTCCGCGTCTCCCATATGAAATGTTGCTGCCATGTGCAACTGAATTACGTAGGCTCCCTGTCGCACTACAAGTGCTTCGCACCGTACTCCGTGAGCCTAACAATCGTATTTTTCCTAGAAACCGCCAAGTCTTTTGATCGGAGCTAATGACCTTGCTGTTGGGAATGAGAGTGGGGGGCGGGGGGTGATTGGTGTAAACCACACAGTAGCCTACATTGATCTGTATCGTCTACATCTACATATACAACGAGCTTCAAAGTCTTTGCAACATAAGACATAGGTTAATATATCTCGTCATGGGGGAAAGATTTTGTTCGAGACTTAATGTTCGCTGACGCATCCCAAAGGCGATAGGCGTTTTATTACTGAATACGTCTGCTTTGGGGTGACAGTATTTCATCTACCTAGTAAGGCAGGCTAACCGCGTCTGTTACATCTGCATAGTACCTACTGTAGTAAATTGGGAGTGATTTTCAACAAGGAAACTTAATGCACATGTGCATTCCCTCCACGTGTTTGAGCCAAGTATTATGCATATTTATGCGATCGGGAATGCTCAGTAGCAGCCAAAGCTACATGTGCATTTAACAATTAAGCGTCAGCAAGGAGCATTAGTGATGAAATCATAGGAGGCAATGTTCTGCAACCTTAGTAGGGACAGAATCCGAGTATTCAGGAGTAGGATCTTACAATCTGAGACAGTGTTCTGAGACAAACTTCTGTCATAATGTCCGCAAACGTGACGTCAGATCCGCCTAGCAACAGCGATATGAACGCCCATTGGCTGAAAGTTTGGAAATATATAGGGAACAAGAGAAGTGTCCTTATTGGCTGAGGAAGATCGTGGGGTAGTCTCTCTTGTCCTTCGGGAAGACAGGGAGAGTTAGTCGCGAGGATTCACGCAAAACGGTCGGTCGAGTAATAGCGATGGCTCTAAAAGAACGGTCGCGAGTGCATATTTCAGATGTTAAGCAAGATATAAAGTGAAGTTACTAGTTATAAGAACGCCACGTGTCGTGGACAGTGTCTATCATTATGTAAAGTCAGAAAACTTTGTTAAATGTGTGTGAAGGGTCGAATATAACGGCGTAGTCCAGAGCCACCGTATTGCAAGTACTGATTCTGTGACGTGCGGGACAAAGCAATTTCTGTATTAAAACAAGTATAGTTCAAAAGTTGTTGACAATTAACAACTGGCATCCCTAAACACTCCAATTAAGCTAGATCACCACCTACATGGAACATGGCGACTGAGCGCTACTTCTGTGCTACGAGGGACTTACCGAAGCAGCAAGACACCAGGTTACTGATACCGCCCAGAGCTGTACTTCCTTATCGCTACAATGCCAATGACGGTGTTGTAAATGACTGGCTTTAAACGGGGAATGATACTTTTAAAGGCCGCATGGAAGATTGGTGAGTTATAGGCAACATACACTGCGTAAGAGCGCCACAGAGTGCCAACGCCCTCATGCTATAGGGCACAGATGATGACAAAAAAAAACCTAGCGTCTGTGGGAAGCGTCAGAGGTCACTTTCTCTGCAATAAAAGCTGTTTCCCATGGGGTGATCTATCACTTATAGATGTTATACGCAAAGACTTTGTAATATGCTGCATATTTCGCAAGCTACTGTTCGGGGCATGGTGCAGGATACATTGCACCATCGCCGTAGATTTTCTATCTATTCCACTCCGTAATTAAGCTATGGAAACATTGCTCTTCTTCATGGTGTTTGCCTATCTTATACAGGTGCGAGAGGTGTAAGTAGAGGAAAATGAAACTAGCAAATAATCCGAATAAACATAGTTCCAGAAACTAGTGTATTCCCGGATACGACGTTTTACGACGGAGTACAGGAACACTTTACAACAGACTCCTCGAGGAACCAAACCAGAGATACGTACGTGAGGATAAACAAATTACAAGTGTTCCACACTGCTACCGTTCATGTGAATGAAGGCTTGTCTCAGCACAGCTCCACGTTAATGACTGTACCCGTTCAGAAATTCCTGGCTTGTTCCAAATTCACTGATAACCAGATAACGGAATATCCCCGCTGAGGGGCCTTCTCAGTGGTAGCATGTTGGTTTTCATGAGGCAGACGTGCGTGTTGTGGATGATCTCAATACTGATCTCGGGTAAAGCATGCTTCGCCTGTAAGTCACATGTTTACGAGAATCTGTGGATCATTCTGAAAATGTGCGAGGATCCACTGGCGTATGGCAACGCGTGCACGAATATCAGGTGCGGCCAGGGCTTGTACCCTTTTTTACATAGTATAGTTACTTCTTTCCCTCATGTAGTATACGCAATATGGCGGAGGAAGATACGTGTTCTACTGTAGATTAGATTAGATTAGATTAGATTGGATTAATACTAGTTCCATTGATCATGAATACGATATTTCGTAATGATGTGGAACGAGTCGAATTTTCTAATACATGACATAATTAGGTTAATTTAACAACATACTTAAGTTAATATAACAACTTTATTTTTGTGTTTTTTGTTTTTCTTTATTTTTTATTTTTATTTTTTTATTTTTTAAATATTTTTTTTCTTTTTTTTCTTAATTTATATCTAAAAATTCCTCTATGGAGTAGAAGGAGTTGTCATTCAGAAATTCTTTTAATTTCTTCTTAAATACTTGTTGATTATCTGTCAGACTTTTGATACTATTTGGTAAGTGACCAAAGACTTTAGTGCCAATATAATTCACCCCATTCTGTGCCAAAGTTAGATTTAATCTTGAATAGTGAAGATCATCCTTTCTCCTAGTATTGTAGTTATGCACACTGCTATTACTTTTGAATTGGGTTTGGTTGTTAATAACAAATTTCATAAGAGAGTATATATACTGAGAAGCTACTGTGAATATCCCTAGATCCTTAAATAAATGTCTGCAGGATGATCTTGGGTGGACTCCAGCTATTATTCTGATTACACGCTTTTGTGCAATAAATACTTTATTCCTCAGTGATGAATTCCCCCAAAATATGATGCCATATGAAAGCAATGAGTGAAAATAGGCGTAGTAAGCTAATTTACTAAGATGTCTATCACCAAAACTTGCAATGACCCTTATTGCATAAGTAGCTGAACTCAAACGTTTCAGCAGATCATCAATGTGTTTCTTCCAATTTAATCTCTCATCAATGGACACACCTAAAAATTTGGAATGTTCTACCTTAGCTATATGCTTCTGATTAAGGTCTATATTTATTAATGGCGTCATACCATTCCCTGTACAGAACTGTGTGTACTGTGTCTAATCAAAATTCAGTGAGAGTCCGTTTACAAGGAACCACTTAGTAATTTTCTGAAAGACAGTATTGACAATTTCATCAGTTAATTCTTGTTTGTCAGGTGTGATTACTATACTTGTATCATCAGCAAAGAGAACTAACTTTGCCTGTTCATGAATATAGAATGGCAAGTCATTAATATATAATAAGAACAACAAAGGACCCAAGACTGACCCTTGTGGAACCCCATTCTTGATAGTTCCCCAGTTTGAGGAATGTGCTGATCTTTGCATGTTACGAGAACTACTTATTTCAACTTTCTCCACTCTTCCAGTTAGGTACGAATTAAACCATTTGTGCACTGTCCCACTCATGCCACAATACTTGAGCTTGTCTAGCAGAATTTCATGATTTACACAATCAAAAGCCTTTGAGAGATCACAAAAAATCCCAATGGGTGGTGTTCGGTTATTCAGATCATTCAAAATTTGACTGGTGAAAGCATATATGGCATTTTCTGTTGAAAAACCTTTCTGGAAACCAAACTGACATTTTGTTAGTACTTCATTTTTACAGATATGTGAAGCTACTCTTGAATACATTACTTTCTCAAAAATTTTGGATAAAGCTGTTAGAAGGGAGATTGGATGGTAATTGTTGACATCAGATCTATCCCCCTTTTTATGCAAAGGTATAACAATAGCATATTTCAGTCTATCAGGGAAAATGCCCTGTAGCAGTTCGGTAACTGCGGGTACCACTTACGCCCGCTTGTAATACACGCTTTCGTCACTGGTCTCCCTCTGACTGCGTGTTACGTTGAAATGCACTAGTCTCGCGAACTTGCTGATCGGACAAAGTGAACACACTGCTCTTTGGTTGTCTTCTCTGAGCATACGTTTCGTGATACAATAGCGCTAATCTCGTGCACTGCCATTTGCACACCCGGATGTCAAACATTTCTTCAAAATGTGTGTGGAGTCATGGCAACCACTTCAAATTATACACGTGCACACTGCGTTTGCTATTAATTGTAGTAAATGGTTCGTGGAATAACGCTATGCTTAAGCTGCTGCTTGGTTGCTGGCGCACCACTGTCGACTAGTTAAGTAAGGTACTTTGATGGGTATGAAGCGAAAAGTGACGATGAGGCAAAAAATCACATTTCACGTCTCGGCCCCTGACAGTAAAAGATATTAACATTGCTGAACGCTGCCATGACTACACTTGCGTATACGTCATACTGATGAAACCATTGGTTTCCTGAACTACGTTTAATGAAATTATTTGCTTCGACATTGTCCTCTATGTACTCTGTCATTTCACCCTGTAAAAGTCAGACATCAGATACGAAGGGTGAGACAGCTAAGACAGGCCATCCCAAATTCATCAAGAATGAATAAGTAAGTCGAGGTTCTGTTTATCACCAGTTTCTTGCGGACAATATGGCAAATTTCCTGACGTTCGCAAGTAACTTTTATCGGTTACGAGTATAGTTACAGAATTACGACAACGATTTTTTTTTTTCTAATCGAACTACATTTTTTTCTGTGGCTTTTCAAAGATGCTGCTGAAAGAACTAACTTCGGTGGCATAACACGTATGGAACTTGATCAAAATGTAGCAGGGTAACAGCGCTGCAGACACCTATCCCACTGTTAGGAGAAGTGATTCCACAAATATCTGCTCTGTTATACCAAATGTGAACACTCACGTTACTCAGGTCAGATTCGTACGTTTACTATGGTGGCTGTCATAAAAAGTGATCAAAATGTTGACCATAAGCATTGCTACACGCCATCAAGTGTTTATGAAGAAAAAATACTACACATTGAATTTTATGTGGAGTTAATGGCAGCACAGGCTCGTGTTATGAGGCATTTCATGCCTACGGGAGTCATCGGTGTTTCCTCATAAACCTCTTCTCTTAATTTTCGCCCGATATAAAAACACAGAAGTGTTAAGTTTGGTGAGTGTGCAGACCATTTTGCGTTTCCTGAACGACTATTCCAGTGTTTTCCAGGTGTTCTCTTAAGAGGATCTGTCATTACGTATGTGGAATGAGACATCCGCCATGTTGTTACCACACACGTTGTTACCACACTGATCGTCTTATGTCTTGTGTTATGACTGCAGCAGCAACATATCTTACGAACTCGACATGAAAAACATGCACCAAACATTGCTAGACGAAGAGCATTTTCTTTTATCCAATTCATTGGATTTTCAGAAGGTGGTTATTGCGTATTACGAATATTGACTTGACCAAGGTTTATAAGCGATACTTCTTTCTCCAACAAAATTTTTCATAGATATGCCACATCACTTTGCGTTTTCTGTAGATATCATTTATAGAACTGTAACCAATTTTGGAGGTCGTTGCCATGAAGCTGTAGATGCAGCAAAATGCGAAGACGGGGAAATGTGATGAAATGGAATGCTCATAAAACTTTTATTTTGTCGTCCCTCACATACTTCCGAGATGCCTCTTAGGGACACTGTCAATGTGTGCCTCTAAATGTTAGCTCCATTTATTTCATCGGTTGCTCTTCTTTTCCTTGGCGGACTTCATTCTCCACACTTCCAGTTTGCAAAAGTTACTTTATAATACCTGGAAGGAAAAATTGCTAGTGCTTTGCACGATCTGGATACTCTTCAGTATACAACTGCACTACTGCTCTGTTAAGCTACAGAACAAAATGGTGGGAAAAATAGAAATTTTTCTTATGTTCACACTAACATAGCCACAGGCGACATCTACCTCTACATCTACATGGTTACTCTGCAATCCACAGTGAAGTGCCTGGCAAAGGGTTCATCAAACCCTTTTCATACTGCTTCTCTTCCATTCCAGTCTCGAATGATTCATAATGTTCGAGTACAGTATATGCTCCAAAATCCTACTGCAAATTGAGATCAGTGATATGGGTCTGTAATTCAATTGGTTACTCCTATTTCCTTTCTTGAAAATTGGTGTGACCTGTGGTACATCAGGAAGAGGTGGTGACATAGCTAATCAGCAAAAAGAAATAGTCTCACACATGAGCCTACTTTGCTACATGAGCCTTAATCACCTGGCAAAAGTTATTCATTCAGCAAAATGTCCAGAGAGAGAGAGAGAGAGAGAGAGAGAGAGAGAGAGAGAGAGAGACTGACAGAGAGACAGTGATGTACTATTTAGCTCTTGTTCTCTTGTTGCATGAAGCAACCTCTGATGCAGTAACACCTTTCAAAGATGTGACAGTGCAGTTAAGGTCCCATAACAAATTATTAAGCAAGCACAGTGGAATGGGTTTCGCTGACCATGAGTAAAGAAGCGGGCCACATTCAGTAACAGTGAACAGTCTCATATCATTACCTCGTGTTGCCTCCATAAATATCACAGTTCTCCAGCTCTTAATTCAGCTATTCAGTAGGATCGATAGTGTTTGTACCAGCACCATCAGATTCAAAGATCATTATAGCGTAGTGACATCCATGTGTTATATGTTCCAGCACTTCTCATGAACATGCTTCTTGCCATTCCTGAAATGACAGCTTCCAAATAACTATGACCTTCAACTTGTGGAACTTGACATTGGATGTCCCCTACCACATAGCTAAAGGGCAGACCGAGAGCCTTCCAACACCAGTACATATTTAGTGCTTGACACAATATCATCATCACTGGTGGGTGAGACAGACCTCTGGTGCCTCTGGTCCTGATCGTTGCTGCAGACAAGCCAGAGTGCCAAGGGTCTACCTATCTAGAAGGGTCGTATGGGGGGGGGGGGGGGGTTGATCATTCAACTACAAGACTTCTGACAATTCTGTACATCTTTCACTTCATCTCAATGAGTCACCATGGGTTATTGTCATCTTCTAGATTGGGACTGAGGACGCTTTGGCTGGTTGGTTGGTTGTTTTGGGGAAGGAGACCAGACAGCGAAGTCATTGGTCTCATCGGATTAGGGAAGGATGGGGAAGGAAGTCGGCCGTGCCCTTTCAGAGGAACCATCCCGGCATTTGCCTAGAGCGATTTAGGGAAATCACGGAAAACCTAAATCAGGATGGCCGGACGCGGGATTGAACCGTCGTCCTCCCGAATGCGAGTCCAGTGTCTAACCACTGCGCCACTTCGCTCTGTGAGGACGCTTTAACACAGTGTAGGGGCATATGCTCATGTTACAGTTTCGTCTGGAGACTGCCACCCGAGTTGCTTGCCAGCTAGCCGAGCTGAAAACAGAAATCAGTTTTCTTTCACCATGTCACTGGCATGAGGCATCATCTGATGCTGACGAGAAAATGCTGAACTGTAAATCTTAATCAATGAATGTTACGTCGCTATTCATCTAAGTGATTCTCTACAGTTTCACAACACCATGCTAAGAATATAGAGGTGTCTACACTCGGCAACCATACAGTTCTGATAGAGCGGCGACATTAGCCCTAAACGATATTCACTTTTTTGACTCTCGTATACACTGTGAATGTCTAAAGCGTTTTGCGAGCAATTTATATGATTGCTGAAAGAGTTGAATACAGACTGATGAGCTTCATGTGCACAGGTAAACACAAGAATCGTAACTATGAAATTCTCCATATTGTCTGCCATAACTCGGTGGAGACCAAGCTACTAAATATTTACTCATTCAGGATATATCTGGTGTGGCCTGTCTTAGCTGCTGCACACTGTACGTGTGTCTTTTTGCGTGCCAGAATCTTTTACGGTTTCCTTATCGTCCCTATGGGACACAGCATAACAATCCCATGGACTTCTTTGAATACTGGTACCCAGAGCATTTTCGTTACTCTCCCGGCAGAGCACCTCTCAGTTTCTCCCGTGTCTCTATCATGACTACTTAATAACAATTAAAATAAGTGGAACAATGCTCAGAGAACTGGTTGCAATTGCCTCTTGGAAGCAAATTCCTTTTCAGAGGAACTGCATAGTCCCAGAACCTTTCCAAGGAATCTAAGTCTTCCATTCGCTATCCCTAACAATAACTTCACGTAATTGTGTCTTTTGGTATCGCTTCTTAGCATTGCTTTCCTCGCACTGTTTGATAGTGGAATAGTAAAGAGCAAGGCACTTAATTGTTAATTGAAGAGCAGTGATGTAGATGAAGAATCCTGCCATTTCAGATCTTTCGCAATGTTTTACCAGCAACTAGAGAAAGCTTTGCATTCCTTCTTTGTTGATGTCCATGACAGAATATAACTAAATTTTGATGTATACATATACTGAATTTGCATCATACTAAGAAAGACACCGGCAGTAAAATTCTGAAATTGATACACAGTTACAATTATTGAACTATATGAAAAAAAGTTACAAACTACGGCTCTCACACACTTCACTCAACACGTAAGCGTCATTATACATATGCGGATTTAGCTTATGATATGTTCGATTAAAACTGAAGAAACTGCAAAAAGGTGGGAATTTAAGGAGATGAGACGTGGATAAACTGAAAGAACCAGAGGTTGTACAGAGTTTCAGGGAGAGCATAAGGGAACAATTGACAGGAATGGGGGAAAGAAATACAGTGGAAAAAGAATGGGTAGCTTTGAGGAATGAAATAGTGAAGGCAGCAGAGGATCAAGTAGGTAAAAAGACGAGGGCTACTAGAAATCCTTGGGTAACAGAAGATTTACTGAATTTAATTGATGAAAGGAGGAAATACAAAAATGCAAAAAGTGAAGCAGGAAAAAAGAAATACAAACGTCTCAAAAATGAGATCGACAGGAAGTGCAAAATGGCTAAGCAGGGATGGCTAGAGGACAAATGTAAGGATGTAGAGGCTTATCTCACGAGGGGTAAGGTAGATACCGCCAACAGGAAAATTAAAGAGACATTTGGAGAAAAGAGAACCACATGCATGAATATCAAAAGCTCAGACGGAAAACCAGTTCCAAGCAAAGAAGGGAAAGCAGAAAGGTGGGAGGAGTATATAGGGGGTCTATACAGGGACGATGTTCTTGAGGACAATATTATGGAAATGGAAGAGGATGTAGATGAAGATGGAATGGGAGATATGATACTGCGTGAAGAGTTTGACAGAGCACTGAAAGACCTAAGTCGAAAGAAGGTCCCGGGAGTAGACAACATTCCATTAGAGCTACTGACAGCCTTGGGAGAGCCAGTCCTGACAAAACTCTAACATCCGGTGATCAAGTTGTATGAGACAGGCGAAATTCCCCCAGACTTCAAGAAGAATATAATAATTCCAATCCCAAAGAAAGCAGGTGTTGACATATGTGAAAATTACTGAACTATCAGTTTAATAAGTCACAGCTGCAAAATACTAACGCGAATTATTTACAGACAAATGGAAAAACTGGTAGAAGCCGACCTCGGGGAAGATCAGTTTGGATTCCGTAGAAATGTTGGAACACGTGAGGCAATACTGACCCTACCACTTTTCTTAGAAGGAAGATTAAGGAAAGGCAAACCTTCGTTTCTAGCATTTGTTGACTTAGAGAAAGCTTTTGACAATGTTCCCTGGAATACTCTCTTTCAAATTCTGAAGGTGGCAGGGAAAAGTACAGGGAGCGAAAGGCTATTTATAATTTGTACAGAAAGCAGATGGCAGTTATAAGAGTCGAGGGACATGAAAGGAAAGCAGTGGTTGGGAAGGGAGTGCGACAGGGTTTTAGCCTCTCCCCGATGCTATTCAATCTGTATATTGAGCAAGCAGTAAAGGAAACAAAAGAAAAGTTCGGAGTTGGTATTAAAATCCTTGAAGAAGAAATAAAGACTTGGAGGTTCGCCGATGACATTGTGATTCTGTCAGAGACCGCAAAGGACTTGGAAGAGCAGTTGAACGAAATGGACAGTGTCTTGAAAGGAGGGTGTAAGATGAACATCAACAAAACCAAAACAAGGATAATGGAATGTAGTCGAATTAAGTCGGGTGATGCTGAGGGAATTAGATTAGGAAATGAGACACTTAAAGTAGTAAAGGAGTTTTGCTATTTGAGGAGCAAAATAACTGATGATGGTCGAAGTAGATAGCATATAAAATGTAGAAGGCCAATTGCAAGGAAGCGTTTCTGAAGAAGAGAAATTTGTTAACATCGAGTATTCATTTAAGTGTCTGGAAGACGTTCTGAAAGAATTTGTATGGAGTGTAGCCATGTATGGAAGTTAAACATGGACAATAAATAGTTTAGACGTGAAGAGAATAGAAGCTTTCGAAATGTGGTGCTACAGAAGAATGCTGAAGATTAGATGGGTAGATCACATAACTAATGAGGAGGTATTGAATAGAATTGGGGAGAAGAAGAGTTTGTGGCACAACTAGAGCACAAGAAGGGACTCGGTTGGTAGGACATGTCCTGAGGCATCAAAGAACCACCAATTTAGTACTGGAGTGCAGCGTGGAGGGTAAAAATCGTAGAGGGAGACCAAGAGATGAATACACTAAGCAGATTCAGAAGGATGTAGGCTGCAGTAGAGATGAAGAAACTTGCACAGGATAGAGTAGCATGGAGAGCTGCATCAAACCAGTCTCAGGACTGAAGACCACAACAACACACAACAACATGTTCGATATGCCTGCCATCACTGGCGACGATGTGGTACAGACGAATAGCAACATTCTGCATGACCCTCTGAAGTGTGGGCAGATCGATGCTGTCAGTGACCTCTTGAATGGCTGTTTTCAACTCAAGCCTGGTTTTGGGGTTATTGCTCCTACACCTTGTGTTAATCATAGCCCCACAAAAAGGAGTCACAGGTGTTCAGATGAGGACTATACCAGTGGTCCCTGGGTGCTCCTGAGCCAGACTGCGGTTTCCAAAGTGCTCCTCGAGGACAAATAACAATCTCCTGCTTCGACAGGTTCAAGCTTCGCCTTGCATGAACCACATCTTGTTGAAATCATGGTCGCTTTGGATAATGGGAATGAAATCATCTTCCAAAAGCTTCACGTACCGTTCAATAGTAACCCTGCCATCTACATCTACATCTACATGTATACTCCGCAAGCTACCCAACGGTGTGTGGCGGAGGGCACTTTACGTGCCACTGTCATCACCTCCTTTTTCTGTTCCAGTCGCGTATGATTAGCGGGAAGAACGACTGTCTGAAAGCCTCCGTGTGTGCTCGAATCTCTCTAATTTTACCTTCGTGATCTCCCTGGGGGGGGGTGGGTGGGTATAAGTAGGGGGAAGCAATATATTCCATACCTCATCCTGAAACGCACCCTCTCGAAACCTGGCGAGTAAGCTACACCGCGATGCAGAGCGCCTCTCTTGCAGAGTCTGCCACTAAAGTTTGCTAAACATCTTCGTAACGCTATCATGGTTACCAAATAACTCTGTGACGAAACGCGCCGCTCTTCTTTGGATCTTCTCTATCTCCTCCATCAACCCGATCTGGTACGGATCCCACACTGATGAGCAATACTCAAGCATAGGTCGAAGCAGTCTATCACCGATTATTCTATGACTGGACATTTCACACCTCACATTCACCTGCTGAAGGTGAAGAGACTTGTCTATGACGAAATGCGTATTCTCAGTCCCCAAATGTGCCAAATTTCCTTAATGACGGACCCACCCTAATTACTGTGGGCTTCGCCGATAAACCAACCACAATGTGTATACTAATTCCCATCCTGCCTCTCGGCCGACCGTGCAGTTTGAACGTCCTAACGCAAACCGTTATGATTTCTGACTATTTCACTTCGTACAGTTCAGTAATTGTCACGCTATAGTTCTTTCGGATAGCTGTTTTTATTAATCAGCTGCGAGAACTAAAGAATCAGCTGTGCGGACAGTATGAGTCATCATATATTCAATTAATTTCATAGACAACAATCATAGTTATTATAATACAATCATATAGCATTATGGCATGGAATCACAACTCGTATACACATTGTAGTTTGAATGTACAATAATGATTTGGAAAGTATAAGATCTGGTAGTGGTTTCTACAGTTACTACCTAATCTACAAGTTATAAACCAAACGAAAAATCTTATAATTTTATATCGAAAGTTAGAAAAGAACAAAATTGAAAATAGGAAGAGATGGATGTAAGGTAACCATCCTAGAATCCTAGTCACTGGCTTCTTGCCTTGACATACACTCTTGCAAGTCGTAATTTTCCAAAGGATAGGAACCAGTGTGGCGTATCAGTCACCTACAGGACTGCATGAGAAAAGCACTAATGACTTTAATTTGAGAATCCCTCTATCTTCACAGTAACACTTAAAGGTAACTGATTAGGTTATTTTATAATTAATCGCAATAGTGCTATAACGTTTCATTGTATTGCATGTCGAATGTACACCCATGACATATTTCTTGATCTCTCTTTCTGATCCACACATATGACAAATGCAGTCTCATCTGCTGTTTTAACGGCTGAATATGATCATCATATTGCAAGTAGTATGGGGCGAAAAATTGCCAAAATACGAATGGAAGCATACTGGTTGAAACAGATGTATTTCCCAGCTCTTTGCAATACTTATCAAACTACAGTTGTAGCAGGGATACCTATGTTTATATTCAGCCTCAATGTAAATTACTAAATTCAAGGTCATCAACAAATAAAAATAATTTAATTCATAATGGTTACCATTATGAAAAGAAATTTAGCTCCTTAAGTAGCCAATATGTAAATGTATAATTTCACATTCGTAAATTAATTTAATAAAACTCTTCCCCCTCAGAAAGTTCTTCAGTTATGTCTAAAATGCAATAAATTACCGGTAAGATATCTGATATGCTTCGGGAAGCTGAAGAAATGCTTACTAATGTATATGACTCTTTTCCATAGTAATTTCAGGCCATTGAGGTATTTGTAGCATTTATTTCTTATCCTCAAACTAATGTTTCAGATAACGAAATACTAGTGAGGGAAAAAGGTTGTCAATAAATGTAGTCGCTATGAAACACTTGCCAAAATAAAGATTTGTTTTAGGAAGACTTCGCAGGTATAACGCATGTAAAACGTTCCTGTGTTCTGAAATTAACTATCTCTGTAATTTCTGTCCCCCCAAAATGTTATTCCGCAATACATTATTTTTTAATTCACGACTTTCTTTGTTACTTAAATAATCCATAGCAGTTCCCTGTATTTCAGGGTTCCAATAGACTACTTTTGGTGCAATGGGTTTCCACATGCAAATAATTTTTTTGATTGACAAATGTCTGCTGTCATGATGGGCGTTGGTTGGTTTACAATATGCTTTTAACTGTTTCCTTTTCACTACATCAGTACACTGCTTTATTTATGTTACGTCGTAGCTATTCAAAGAAACATCAGATGTGATGCTTGTTTTCAAGTTCATCCAAAATA
Source organism: Schistocerca piceifrons (assembly GCF_021461385.2). NCBI lineage: Eukaryota > Metazoa > Arthropoda > Insecta > Orthoptera > Acrididae > Schistocerca > Schistocerca piceifrons. Next base: position 284,256,766 of record NC_060143.1, read on the forward strand.
CTGCATTTAAGTACTGTACGACTGAAGTAAATTTTTTCTATAAGCGAAATATAAGTCCGTTTGACGGGTTAAACAATAAATGTGGAAATTTCCAGTAGTGGAAAACATTATGATCATATCCGTATATTCTAATCCGAATAACGACAGCCAGTGTGGTAGACTATTGTCACAAAAATTTCTTTTACCTCGTGGACTTCAAGTACTGAATCATAAATACGGAGTCTTCTCAACATTCAGTGATAATCCATGTGGCGTGAACCAGTTGATAATATTATCATACAATGATGCAGAGATAATGCCTAAATTAAACTAAATAAGTCATTAAATAAGAAGAACTATCTATGACAGAGTTGTAGTTAACTGGAGTACTTGCAACAGACACAGAATAAAGGATTTTCATCAACTACAGTGGTGTGTAAGAGTTCTGATATGTGCGCAATGGTAAAAGATGAGTAGCATGCATTCGTTTTACATCCATCCACAAGGTATAGCGAAATTACTATTTTTCATACCATCACAAAAGCATATTTCTTACAAACTCTGCAAAACATTGGATTTTTTTTTTCTAAAAATCTAACCAAGTAAAGTATTTAAGTTAGGAACCAAGAAGAACTGAAGTAGAGTTAAGTAAAGAAAACTTAGAGTGACATGCCATCTGAACCTTCACAGAAGATATTCACCTAATGTGGCTGCTACCAATGTGCACTGGAGCATAATCCTCGTGGAAAAGAATGCTATTAGGTATCAGTCGTACTTCCGTTTCAGTCCACGTCCATGTAATATATTTGGATTACATGGATTAGAATTTGAAACTTTCCGCTGTACAGATACCACAACTAGTGAAGGATCCAAGCTCCGTCGAAGCAATTTATTTTCCTCATGTAATTACAGAAATGCAATAGCAATACAAACTATCCCTACAGCCCATGAATCAGAAAATCTACAGAATTGCGCATAAGTGTAGCAAGTTATTGATCCATTTCAAAATTCAGCGACCATAGTGTGTGCGTCGACGTGATTTGGCCGTTCATTTGTGATTCGTACCATATATATGTGAACAGGCTTTCGTATGTTTTATTGCCTAGATCGCAGTTGATACGTACACTGATTCTGGAGTTTTTCTACTTCGATACAGAGATCGCTCTCATTCTGGAAATATCATGTAATTACCTACCATTTTTGTTATGTCATTTTGAGTAAATTTGGTTCCATTACGATATCAAGAGTTCTGAATGCTATTCTTTGTAATAACCTTAGCTGGGTGGCCGACACTGATTACTCATCATTCGTTCTCTGTCTATTAGGAAACTTATTATTTTATCACAGTAATTATAATCTATGACACTTTCGTTCTGTAATGTCCGGTAGGATATCTAGAGCTTCCTCAATGGCTTTCTAACTTAAACACTTTACTTGGCTGGATTTTTTAAATAAAAATAATCCAATGTTTTGCAGAGTTTGTAAAAATTCTGCTTTTGTAATGGTATGAAAAATAGTAATCTCGCTATAGTCAGATGATTTCAAATTATTGGTCTTCGTCACCACATCTTTTGTGATTTGACGACAAACTAAGACGATCGTGTAAAGCTTTAGTGCCGTAAGGCGATCGTGTAAAGCTTTAGTGGCGATTTCATGTGAATTAGAGCTGTAAAGCACACCAACGCTTCAAAATACTTTTTTTTTCTAGACACTCCATGAGAAAAGCTAGAAAATGCTGTACCGGTCAGGCTATGTGAAAGAATGAATAGGTGAACAGAGCTCATTGAGAGGACTCTAGGAGATGAAGGGAGTTTCTAACGTGATAGGAGGAGAGATCAGACCGGCATATTCCCATATATTCCAACATGAAAGTTTGTAAGAACTATGGAAGACGTGCGTTCAGGCCAGGTGAAAGGTATAGTTTATATTGATATTACATTTCTGAAATTACGTGAGGAAAATAAATTGGGACAGATTGTTGTTGAAGACTTGCAACTCTTCTCATATAAAATTCAAACCCGTCAGCCATAAAGCCCTAGGACCATGGAACAGCTGTTGTGTTTCGCCGACACTATTGTCAACAGAACTGACGAACAAGACTTTGATGCGAATGTTGTTTGGTTGAGCAACGAAGCCCATTTTCATTCGGAAGGGTTCGTCAGTAAGCAAATTTGGCGCATTTGGGGGACTAAGAATACGTATTTCGTGATCGAGAAGTCTCTTCACCCTCAACGAATGACTGTGTGGTAAGTAATGTCCGCTCATGGAATAATCGGTGCTACAGGGTACGTGAAGGTTTTGGAAGATGATTTCATCCCCGTTATCCAAAGTGCGGGATTTGAAATAAATGATATGTGGTGTGATGTGTGACCCTCAACTACGTACCCTTGGACTCAGAAATGATATATTAAAAGTTTTGGATGGTTTCGTTGTCTAGGGGCTGGGATACGTAGCTGCCGCATTACAAGCCATATACTGCTGAGACTACAGTATACAATATGAACATACACATGAATCGAGTGGTCGAAGGTACTATCACTCTCCAATGGCGGATTTTGAACATAACTTTTACAATATGAAAGATTGCAATTAAATTGAATCTGTAGGTACTATCTTAATGACTATAAATAATTAGTACGATAGTAGAAGTATTGTTGAGAATGCGGTATATTTCTGCAAAAAACTGATTGGTGTCAATGGTCCAGCAATTAAATAAAATATAAGGTGACTAACTCGATAACAATCAATACCTACTTCACGTAATCAGTTATGAGCAGCAACATAGCTTACGAGGTATTCTCATCCAAATACACTCCTGGAAATGGAAAAAAGAACACATTGACACCGGTGTGTCAGACCCACCATACTTGCTCCGGACACTGCGAGAGGGCTGTACAAGCAATGATCACACGCACGGCACAGCGGACACACCAGGAACCGCGGTGTTGGCCGTCGAATGGTGCTAGCTGCGCAGCATTTGTGCACCGCCGCCGTCAGTGTCAGCCAGTTTGCCGTGGCATACGGAGCTCCATCGCAGTCTTTAACACTGGTAGCATGCCGCGACAGCGTGGACGTGAACCGTATGTGCAGTTGACGGACTTTGAGCGAGGGCGTATAGTGGGCTTGCGGGAGGCCGGGTGGACGTACCGCCGAATTGCTCAACACGTGGGGCGTGAGGTCTCCACAGTACATCGATGTTGTCACCAGTGGTCGGCGGAAGGTGCACGTGCCCGTCGACCTGGGACCGGACCGCAGCGACGCACGGATGCACGCCAAGACTGTAGGATCCTACGCAGTGCCGTAGGGGACCGCACCGCCACTTCCCAGCAAATTAGGGACACTGTTGCTCCTGGGGTATCGGCGAGGACCATTCGCAACCGTCTCCATGAAGCTGGGCTACGGTCCCGCACACCGTTAGGCCGTCTTCCGCTCACGCCCCAACATCGTGCAGCCCGCCTCCAGTGGTGTCGCGACAGGCGTGAATGGAGGGACGAATGGAGACGTGTCGTCTTCAGCGATGAGAGTCGCTTCTGCCTTGGTGCCAATGATGGTCGTATGCGTGTTTGGCGCCGTGCAGGTGAGCTCCACAATCAGGACTGCATACGACCGAGGCACACAGGGCCAACACCCGGCATCATGGTGTGGGGAGCGATCTCCTACACTGGCCGTACACCACTGGTGATCGTCGAGGGGACACTGAATAGTGCACGGTACATCCAAACCGTCATCGAACCCATCGTTCTACCATTCCTAGACCGGCAAGGGAACTTGCTGTTCCAACAGGACAATGCACGTCCGCATGTATCCCGTGCCACCCAACGTGCTCTAGAAGGTGTAAGTCAACTACCCTGGCCAGCAAGATCTCCGGATCTGTTCCCCATTGAGCATGTTTGGGACTGGATGAAGCGTCGTCTCACGCGGTCTGCACGTCCAGCACGAACGCTGGTCCAACTGAGGCGCCAGGTGGAAATGGCATGGCAAGCCGTTCCACAGGACTACATCCAGCATCTCTACGATCGTCTCCATGGGAGAATAGCAGCCTGCATTGCTGCGAAAGGTGGATATACACTGTACTAGTGTCGACATTGTGCATGCTCTGTTGCCTGTGTCTATGTGCCTGTGGTTCTGTCAGTGTGATCATGTGATGTATCTGACCCCAGGAATGTGTCAATAAAGTTTCCCCTTCCTGGGACAATGAATTCACGGTGTTCTTATTTCAATTTCCAGGAGTGTACATACTATGTCTTCACTGTAGAAACCATCGAAATCTCGCAAGTTCACAGGTCGGCACTCCGAAGTATATCTGTCACCTGCCACAATGCGAAAACCGCTCCACACTTCCCAAGTCTCTTTCGAGACTGTGCATACGTCGTGGCATACTGTCCCTCACTCCCTGTGTCCTGTGCCGTTCTGTCCCTCGTGCCACACTGTTCAGCACTCTCACTTGTCCTCTCTGGCACTCCTCTCCAACTTCCATTCAGTCGTCTCATTAACGAGTACTATGATTGGCTAGAGCGCTCCCACCATGTCCTCAAGCCAATGCACATTGACAAACATAATGAAACACATTAGAAATACTGTGTCCTGTGTCGTTGTGTCCCTCATGCCACACTGTTCAACACTCTCACGTGTCCTCCCTGGTACTCATTTCGCACTTCCATCCAGTAGCCTCATTCACGAGCACTGTGATTGGCTAGAGCGCTCCACCATGTCCTCAAGCCAACGCACATTGACAAACATAATTAAAAATATTAGAAATACTGTGTCCTGTGTCATTCTGTCCCTCATGCCAAACTGTTCAGCACTCTCACGTGTCCTGTCTAGTACTCATCTCCAACTTCCACCCAGTCGCCTCATTCACGAGCACTGTGATTGGCTAGAGCGCTCCACCATGTCCTCAAGCCAATGCACATTGACAAACATAATTAAAAATATTAGAAATACTGTGTCCTGTGTCATTCTGTCCCTCATGCCAAACTGTTCAGCACTCTCACGTGTCCTGTCTAGTACTCATCTCCCACTTCCACCCAGTCGCCTCATTCACGAGCACTGTGATTGGCTAGAGCGCTCCACCATGTCCTCAAGCCAATGCACATTGACAAACATAATTAAAAATATTAGAAATACTGTATCCTGTGTCATTCTGTCCCTCATGCCAAACTTTTCAGCACTCTCACGTGTCCTGTCTAGTACTCATCTCCCACTTCCACCCAGTCGCCTCAATAACGAGCACTGTGATTGGCTAGAGCGCTCCCACCATGTCCTCAAGCCAATGCACATTGACAAACATAGTGAAACGCATTAGAAGTACTGTGTCCTGTGTCGCTCTGACCCTCATGCCACACTGTTCAGTACTCTACGTGTTCTCTCTGGTACTCCCACTTCCATCCATTCGCCTCATTAACGAGAACTGTGATTGGCTAGAGCGCTCCCACCATATACTCAAACCAATGCACATTGACAAACATAATGAAACACATTAGAAATACTGTGTCCTGTGTCGTTGTGTCCCTCATACCACACTGTTCAGCACTCTCACGTGTCCTCTCTGGTACTCATCTCCCACTTCCATCCAGTCGCCTCATTCACGAGCACTGTGATTGGCTAGAGCGCTCCCACCATGTCCTCAAGACAATGCACATTGAAAAACATAATGAAACACATTAGAAATACTGTGTCCTGTGTCATTCTGTCCCTCATGCCACACTGTTCAGCACTCTCACGTGTCCTCTCTGGTACTCATCTCCCACTTCCATCCAGTCGCCTCATTCACCAGCACTGTGATTGGCTAGAGCGCTCCCACCATGTCCTCAAGCCAATGCACATTGACAAACATAGTGAAACGCATTAGAAGTACTGTGTCCTGTGTCGTTCTGTCCTTCATGCCACACTGTTCAGCACTCTCACGTGTCCTCTCTGGTACTCATCTCCCACATCCATCCAGTCGCCTCATTCACGAGCACTGTGATTGGCTAGAGCGCTCCCACCATGTCCTCAAGCCAATGCACATTGACAAACTTAGTGAAACACTTTAGAAATACTGTGTCCTGTGTCGTTGTGTCCCTCATGCCACACTGTTCAGCACTCTCACGTGTCCTCTCTGGTACTCATCTCCCACTTCCATCCAGTCGCCTCATTCACCAGCACTGTGATTGGCTAGAGCGCTCCCACCATGTCCTCAAGACAATGCACATTGAAAAACATAATGAAACACATTAGAAATACTGTGTCCTGTGTCATTCTGCCCCACATGCCACACTGTTCAGCACTCTCACGTGTCCTCTCTGGTACTCCCACTTCCATCAAGTCGCCTCATTAACGAGAACTGTGATTGGCTAGAGCGCTCCCACCATATACTCAAACCAATGCACATTGACAAACATAATGAGACACATTAGAAATACTGTGTCCTGTGTCGTTGTGTCCCTCATGCCACACTGTTCAGCACTCTCATGTGTCCTCTCTGGTACTCATCTCCCAATTCCATCCAGTCGCCTCATTCACCAGCACTGTGATTGGCGAGAGCGCTCCCACCATGTCCTCAAGCCAATGCACATTGACAAACATAGTGAAACGCATTAGAAGTACTGTGTCCTGTGTCGTTCTGTCCCTCATGCCACACTGCTGAGCATTCTCACGTGTCCTCTCTGGTACTCATCTCCCTTTTCCATCCAGTCGCCTCATTCACAAGCACTGTGACTGGCTAGAGCGCTTCCACCATGTCTTCAAGCCAATGCACATTGACAAACATAATGAAACACATTAGAAATACTGTGTCCTGTGTCGTTCTGTCCCTCATGCCACACTGTTCAGCATTCTCATGTGTCCTCTCTGGTACTCATCTCCCTCTTCCATCCAGTCGCCTCATTCACGAGCACTCTGATTGGCTAGAGTGCTTCCACCATGTCCTGAAGCCATTGCACATTGACAAACATAATGAAACACATTAGAAATACTGTGTCGTTTGTCGTTCTGTCCCTCATGCCACACTGTTCAGCACCCTCATGTGTCCTCTCTGGTACTTATCTCCCACTTCCATCCAGTCGCCTCATTCACGAGCACTGTGATTGTCTAGAGCGCTCCCACCATGTCCTCAAGCCAATTCACATTGACTAACATAATGAAACAAATTTGAAATACTAGATTTACATTTAAATAACTTGAAATTAAATTAGAATTCCTTCAGCTGGACCGTAAACACGCTCTAACACAAATTATTTAATACATAAACAAATTAGACATATATGGAAGGAATAGCAAGCAAAAGTAGGCCAGTAGTCTAACGTATCTGTGCTTTCTAAAACACAATAAATAATCGACCAATTTCTTTATGAAAGCATATATAAGATATGAGTGGAGACATAGATGAATAAATATATTTGTAAGCATGCTGTTACCGTTTATCGTGTAACTGTGTAGTACTTATGGCCTGACGCGTTCGATAGTAATCGGCCACTTTGACCTCCAACAACTCATGTCCTATGCAAGTTACATGCCTGTAATTTATACCAATATAGGTTTACGCTAATAGCTTTCCAATGACACGTCGATCGACGAAATCGGATGAACAGTTTAGATATTGGAAATTGGTTGCTGGGTGTTACTTGTATAATTTATCGTCAGAAACTGAACTTTAAACTAATAAAGATATTGAAAATCTGATTACACCATCAGAATTGTCGTGCAAATAATGGTAGTGTATATGCTTCTTTGTGAGTTGCCATGATTCATCTGGCTACTATTACTTTCTATGCGAACTGTGGAATGTCTGCCATGAAGGTTTCACAAAGTCTGCCATCTTTGGCACTTCCGGCGTATCCCCTTCATCGACACAGCATCACCATGGAATTCTCAATTATGCAGCTGGACCATATACCGGGGCTACCGATAATGCTCAGCTATCGTTCGACACCACATGGTAGCTGCGGGGCCGTGGCCCACCGAGGGGCCCCAGTGGGGCATGCCAACTCCGAACTTAGAATATTTCAAGGTGAACAACTCGCCTGTTACCTCACACACCTCCACTTATTAACATGCTGGCTTGCCAGAATGTCTAGAAGTAGCATCCATCAGTTCATGGAAGTACAATTCAAACAAATTTCAAAGAACAGAAATAAGTGATTAAAACACCAGGCGAATAGTGTTTATAAGTTTATAAGATTTTTGTAGTGGTATTGGAGCAGCGTGAATTTCTAAATAAACCTACACTAACAAAACTTATCAATGTAATGGCACATTAAATAAATGCCTGCATTTCAATTATGCATAAACAAGCATGAATTTCGAAATAAACTTAAACTAACACAAATTATGAACGAAACAGCATATTAATTAAATTCCTGCATTTCAGTTATGCCTAAATAGTTTTTAGGACAAGAAATAAAATTTTTAAATACGCTTTTAGCTATGTGCGATTTTGTAAGCACTTCTTGTGCCTCTCCCTCAGCGGTAAGTCTCCTTCATGCATGCTCACACGGATTTTAGCACGAAGTATTGATCGATTCATGTCAGTCTTTTGACCAAGTGCCTCGCAGAAATCGTGTCTGCCTCTGAATTCCGAGTTCCACAATTTACGTTGACAAGTCGGTCTTCAACGAAACCAGAGGTAGAATTCCTTCAATAAATCATTTCTCAAAACTAACCAGGATCCTCGCTTAAGATACCCTCCAGTGGAAAACGATACTTTAGGATCAAAGTCACAAGGCAAACGACTGAATCACAGTAATCTTAGATTACCATAAGTTCTACTTAATTGACTTTAACCAATCCTTTCTACCTCCATGCACTAAAATTGCGTGTACATACTATTACATTTTTAATATTCTACAAAGTGACAACTAAATTCTTTGCCACACCCTTATACAAAGGATAAATCAGTACATACTTTACTAAAATCCACGAAGTCACTGACCTCCACGCACCCTCAGTGCCTAAACTTCCCCGTCTTGCACACGTATAAAGCCACAATAAATTAAGAAATTACTAATGAATCCCCAAGTAAAACATATAAAAGTATCCTTCCAAAATTACTACCACTAATCACAGCTTTTCACTTCTACCCTTTCTCTATATACCCTTAGCAATTTTAAACCTTTCTCGTTTCCACATATGTGGCAGCAACAACCGTAACGTTCTACCATACCAACGCCAATTACTCACACTAAAATCACACTCCTCCTTCATATACCAATTTGTACGATCTTCATTACACAAACTATTCCCATCCACACTATTGTCTTCAGCCCTCTCTAAATTTTCTATTAGTTCTTCCACACATTTCGCCGATTCCCTACCCACAGCCTGGACAACTTTACTGTTTTTCCCCTCCAAATCATTTACACTTGCAGCTTCAACAAAATTACACATCAATTCACTGTTAATCACTTTATATTCCTGAAATAATACGTCGATGCCTAAGCCATCATAACCATAAATATTCATCTCAGCAACCTTAGCTGCTGATACACCATTTAAATCACTACATAAATTCACATCAGACACCTTCCTTTCCTCCGTCGACAAATTAACTTTACATGAATCGTACACAACTTTATCCTCCGCCACTACATTACACAAATTGCTGTTACCTTGTCGTACAATTATGGGACTTCCAGTCTTGCTACATTCCACTGTGATCGGACAGAAATCGGCATACACTGCCACTTCTACACACGTTTCATCCAGATTAGACCCCGATCCAATTTTACACACATTCTCACTTTCACACTCTGACAAACGTTTTAGATTCACACATTCATCAATAAGTTTCCTTTTGCCTTCATTCATGACTAGAATTCCTACCTCCGAAGTATCAATACCAGTAGCTTTTACATCATTACATAAATTACCATTACTCTGTTCCTTTAAACAGAAATCATCTATCTCTGCAGATACATTTTTAGCTTCAACTGCTGGCGAGACCAATGCTAAGCCTCCCTTAGTAACATCGACGCTTTCCGCCGACTCACATATACTTGTTACTACAATACCTTTCTTACTGCAATTGATACTATTCGCAAACACCTCTTCAGAACTCTTCACACAATTTGCTTTAACAAACTTCATCCCCTCTTTAACTTCTATTTGAACCACTGAGTCTTTCTATTGGTCACCATAGACCCACTCATTCCTTACACATTTGTAACTTACATCATTCCCTGCAAATTTATTCCTATTACTTTTACAGAAATCTCTCACAAATCTATGCTTCCGCCGTTCGCGTCTTCTTTTATTGAATGAGCCACCTATACAGCCTTCCTCTTTAGCATATTCCCTATTACAGATCTGTTGCCTTTTCTCCAAACTTATCAACTTTTCTACCATTACCATTATCTCCAGTCCTTTTCATCGACTGTTTAGATCGCCATCCCCGGACCTGAGATGTGGCGAACATCAGTTTCCCGACCGGTTGTTATGCGATTGCACTTCACTCGAATTTCTCCTGTCAAATCTTCGTTCTTTACTCGGATCCAGTTCATGGAAGTTATCACTCCTGTTCGTTATCCGACCATTCTGCTAATTTCAGTTACAATCTCCCTGAGAATTCCTTTGATTTCTCCCACGATTATTATTTTGGTGGTTATAATTTGAATCCCCATTTTGATAACCATCATCCGATTTGCTCTGAGGTTTGAACTTCAAAGCCCTCTCTAATTTTTCTACGAATTCTAGAAATTCGTCCACCGAATCACATGGATTATGGACAAGATCCCTGTGCAAATCTTCGGGTAATCACCTTTTTAACGTGATGATTTCCGTTAAAACCCCTAACGGATTTTTCACATGCATAAGTTTGCCAAGTTCGCGCTTGCAAAAATCTCTCATCGTCACATTACCGTACCTGTAAGTCGGCCCTTTTCAGAAATCATTTTGGATCCGCGTCCGTTTTGCCTTGCTCCAAAATTTATACAGAAAACGCTTTTCGAACTCTTCATATGATTCGCACAAACTACATTTAACATTTGTCCAAGACTGTGGGTCTGCCTCCAAATCCTGTTTAACGTATTTTATTTTCGCTTTGTCCGACATGCCGTGAACGTAAGAGTCCCTACACACAGTCAAGAAATTTACTGGGTGATATCTTCCGTCATGTGTGTAGCATTTCACAGATCCAGTAGTTGCCCAAGGGATATTTATAGTCGCCGTGGCTTGCTGGGAGTCTAACGAATTTAAATCACTTTTCATCTGTTGCATTTGTTTTTTAAATTCATTTTCACTAGAAATACTGGACTCTGTTTTGTCTTTAATTGTGCCCACTTCTTTCTCTCCCTCACCAAATCGATTGGCAATGTCACTAATTGCTAAATTTTATCGCTTTTATGAGCATCTTGCGCTTTTATAAAATAGCTTCCCTTGAACCCAGATTTCGGCTGTACCTTATCCATTTTTTTCCCAAGATCTTTCTCCACTGATTAGATTTTAGATTTTACTATTACAACTTCGTCTGTAATTTTCCCCATATCCCATCGGACCCATATTAATTTATCATCAATTGTTTTTAGTATGTTACCCATAATTTTTTCAACCCTCTTTGACAGTGGAACCTATTTCAGTTCGCATTGTACTCATATCAGTCCGAATTATATTCGTAACTGTTTGCAATGTGCCCATATCTGTTCGAATTGTATTATTTGCCATTGTATTCATAATATTTCCCAATCCCTGAATCATTTGCATTAGCTGAGACATCATATCTAGCCCCACTTTCATTCCCCTTGCAGGAATTTCTACTAGCTACACTTTCGAGCTCTGATTACGGACTAACCGGCTCACTTACGTTTTCAGAATTACACATAATAGGTGACTGTTGTATGTTCGCGAGATCTGTAAGTGGAGCTTGAACTTCAGAGTTAAACACTATCTCTATTTGCGAAGGCACTTATCTGATCTGAAATGGATCCCTATGCCATGGTGATGCCTTCGGCTGTAGTGGAAGTCGACATTGAAGAATGCCCTGGAGTACTCGAAGAAGCTGCAGTCGTACTGATATTGGTCTGCGTCCGCCACTCGAGAAGTCACCTGAAGTAACCGTAGCTGCTGCCGATGACCGCGTGTTCCAACCGATACCACTGTCCGTTAAACGCGCTAACCTCTACTGTTCCCTGCACTCAACTTATTTAGACTCTGAGCCCCCAAGCAAATTGCCTGTAATGTGATAGATTAGGACCTCTATCGACAGCATGTGTTAATTGTGAAAATTACTGGGTAATTTCACTGTTTCCAGAAACCTAATTGCGGAAAAAAAAAGATCTCACACTGTGTTTTGTGAGAGGTCCCGGGTACAAATCCCGGACGAGCGCTTGTGCTGTGTCAAAACGCACGGGTTACGTTCGCCCTTACTAGTACTGAGCATGCTACCCGGTAACTTAATAATAACAACTGGTGGTTACTGTAAATATACGTGTACGATGTATTAAGAAAAAAAAAGTTGTAGATGATCCGAGAGCGTTGACGAAATAACAGGTGGTGAGTGCGTGCGACTTCAACGACGCAAAAACTCGCCGTCGCTGGGTCCAGAGATGCTGCCTGAGAGACGCGCAGCAGCCGGCCGCTATCGTAGAGACCCGACAGCACCGACGAATAATTAACTGTCAAAAGTTGGCGTGGCGCTGCGTGTTTGTTCGTTTTAAATGGTTTCTATGGTATGACATAAAGAGTTAGTTAGTTCCCATGTAGACCTCTCACCGACTGAGTGGATATATCGGTATGCGTCTAGGTCTGATAGTAGAGCGACCCTCTGCGTGGTGTAGTGAGCCAGGCAGCTGGCGGTTAAGGCTTGGGAGAGGGAAAGGAGTTTTGATTGGTAATACCAGTACTTTAATTTGGGTGCACTTCACGGAGGCAGCGTGGCTGTTCAGTCTGTTAGGCCCCTGCTCATATACGTGACTGTAGAAGGAAAAGCCTCGAACACATGTTCGCAGTTATTGTTTAAATACCACCATCTTACAGCGGACCGAGAATTGGCATGAATAAATACGAACTGTTTCACTATGTTGTGATAAGGTGTACCAGTAGTTGCGTGGATAAGCGACGAGAAAATAAAGGAACCATTTTACAAGCAGCACGCAACTAAAATTAACATGATTAGCCAAAGTGACGAGTGACCGAATTCAAGTAGGGAACTTAACGCATCGCGTATTGTCAACGCCTGAAGAGGTTCAGAATTGTTTTAAATTGTAACTTAAGGTTAGATTTCGTTGACCCTTAGGGTTTTTGTTAATTTTTTTTTATTCCTGAATTTCCGTGTTATAGGAGTGTAGTCTTTGATGGCCCTCGCACACTTACATGAATAAAAGTGTATTGAAATACCTAGAGACAATAAATTCTAGTTTTCTTGGGTTAACAAGAACTTTACGTGTACTCAATTAGTATCTGGTGTGTGTGTATATTATTATTATTATTATTATTATGTGCGATTGGACCCATACGGATCACGCAAAGCTTTTCCGATTCAATTTTTAAATTCTCCAAACTTCTCTCATTCTTTCCCCATGAATTCTCTTTCTTTCCTCTGTCCATTTTGTCCCCTGTCTCTTGCAAACTTCATTATCGGGTTGTACTTTCCAACTATTGATTTTTTGCCTGTATACATTTCTATTTATAACTTCTGAAGAATTTATTTGTGCATTTGCTAGATCTGTTTTGGTTTCTTGTATCCAGGGTATGGTTTTCAATTTTTTAATGTATATTAAAATTTTGTGGGAGAGTCTGGGTGTTGGGAGTCTGTGGATATGACCGTAAAATTTTAGTCTTCTTTTCCGGATGTCTGCGGCGAGGTTAGATAATTTTTCTGTAGTTTTCCGAGACTGTAACCTGTATCCATCTTCCGTTCTTTTTGGGCCAAGAATCTTTCTGATAATTTTGCGTTCCTCTTTCAGGATGCCTTCCAGGTCGCCTTTTCTATGGAGTGTGAGTGTTTCGCTGGCATATAGTGCTTCGGGCTTGATTACTGTATTGTAGTGTCGTATTTTTGAGTGAATGGAGAGACACCTTTTATTGTAGATGTTGTGGGTTTTCCAGTATGCTCCTTTCAGTTTTTGCAGTCGAACTTTTTGTGCAGTTTTCTCTCCCCCTGTGGGTTCTAGGACCTCGCCTAAGTATTTAAAGAATGGAACTCTCTCAATTTGTCCATATTTTGTAGTCAGTTTTAGAGCTTCAAATTTTGAGCAGATGAATTTGGTTTTTTGGAAGGAAATTTGTAGCCCAACTTTTTCGGCGCATTCTTTGAGAATGTGTATCTGTTTAATTGCTGTGGTCTCGTTTTCTGCTAGAATGGCCACGTCATCTGCAAATGCGAAGCATGAAATTTTAATACCATCTTTAGATCTTCCTAGTTGTATAGGCTTCCAGTACTTTTGATTCTTCAGTTCTTTTTCCCATTCTCGGATGACTTTGTCTAAGACAAGGTTGAAGAGGAGTGGAGACAAGCCGTCACCTTGTCTGACGCCGGTTTTGATCAGGAAGGGCTCTGATATTTCACCCACGAATTTTATCTTAGAAGTTGTGTTTGTGAGCGTTTCTTTGATAAGGTTTAGGGTTTTCGGATCGAGTCCTAGCTCCTCAAGGATAATAAAGAGAGATTGCCTATCGATTGAATCATAAGCCTTTGCGAAATCAACAAAGGAACAAATGATCGGACTGTTTCTGACTGCTTTGTATTTTAGTGTTGTCTTCAAATTGAAAATTTGTTCTGCACAGGATCGGTGAGGGTGAAAGCCAGCTTGGTATTCACCAATACTGTGTTCGAGTAGTTCTTGTGTTCGTTGAAGAAGACAAGCTGAGAGGATTTTATAAGTGACTTGGAGAAGGGAGATTCCTCGATAGTTGTTTATATCTGCCATGTCTCCATTTTTATGCAGTGGATGAATTAGGGCGCATTTCCAATCTTGTGGTAGTTTTTCTGTCTGCCAAATGTCTGTGATGATTTGAGTGAGTTCTTTGAGGGAATTTGGTCCAAGATTTTTAAGTAGTTCTGCAGTGATATTATCTTCTCCGGATGCCTTGTTGTTTTTCGGTCTATGAATATGTCTTTGGATCTCCTCTAGTGTAGGTGGTGGGGATTCTGGATTTGTGTGGATAGCAGTTTCTTGAGTGAATCTTGAAGAGGGTTCAGGGCAATTGAGGAGTCCGGAAAAGTATCTTGCCAGCTCCTCACAATTTTCCCGATTTGTGAGCGCTAGTTTTCCATCTGGTTTTCTGAAACATAGATTTCGTGAGCCGAATCCATTGATTCTCCCAGCAAAGGTCTTATAGAAGTCTCGTACATTATAATTACGGAAATTTTCTTCAATAGACTCACACTGTTCCTTGAGGTACTTCCTCTTGACTTGTCTGATTGTTTTTGCCACTTGTCTTCTGGTGTTGTGGAAGTGATCTAGATTTTCTGGGGATTTTTTACTGTTATACCTCAGAAAGGCTTTCTTTCTTTCTTCCAGCGCTTTTTCACATCCAGAGTCCCACCAGGGGTGTTTTGTGTTCTTTCTCAATGGGATCAGTTCTTTTGCCTTCTTTGTAATTTTTGTTGGAAATTTTTCCCAAGAATCAGCTGGTTCCTTTTCCCACTCCTCCTTCAGATTGGTTTCTTTGATTGTTCGTGTGTCAAATTTCATCATGTGTGTTTTCTTCGGATAGAATTTTTTTGGGGTGAATTTCACTTTAATGCGTGTTAAGTAGTGGTCTGAGTCAATGTTCGCCCCTCTGCGGACTTGGACATCATGGATCTCTTTGTGTACGAAATAGGAGATGGCAATGTGGTCAATCTGATATTCGCCGATCTCTTGTATGGGGGACCTCCAGGTCTTTTGTTTTCTAGGTTTTTTTCTCAAAGATGTAGACATTATTTTTAGATTATTTTGTTGGCATAGTTCAATAAATCTCAGTCCGTTTCTGTTGGTGAATCTGTGTGCTGGATATTTTCCTACAGTTTTTTGGTGTTCTTTCTCTGTGCCAATTTGTGCATTGAAATCTCCCATTAAGATTTTGATATCATCCCGGGGAATTTTGGCCATGACATCTTCAAGTTTAGTCCAGAATTTTTCAGTTTGTAGTTGGCGTTTTTTTGTCTATGTTTGTGGGTGCATGAACATTTATCAATGTGTATTTCTTGTTGGCGCACTGGATACGCATGGTCATGAGGCGATTATTTATGGGAGAGACCTCTCTAATTGAGCCTAATATATTTCTGTGCACCGCAAATGCCATGCCCAGGAGTGGCGTACCATTGGCAATTCGTTTTTCAGTCTTGCTCTTGAAGATGCGATAGTTTCCATAGTCTATTGTATTTTCATCCGTGAATCTAGTTTCTTGTAACGCTAAGATCTTAATTTTTTGTTGGTCTCGCTCTGTTACTAAGTTGTGTAATTTTCCAGGTTGAATTAGGGTCTGAATATTAAAGGTACCAATGTACATCGGAACCTTGCGACGAAGTTTGTTTGAGAACTCTGATCGTGATGGCCCGGGTTCCCCAGAATCCGAAAACCCAGTTGTCGTCTGTCGACGAGTGGATTGGTTACCACCTGGGGTAATTCTGTCATTACTCTCACGAATCATGATAGCTTGTAAGTTTTGGTCCAGTGTTTCCACTGGGTGTTTAGAACCAGGGATTGTCAGTTCCTGGAGCATATAATACAGCCGCACCTACTAGATGGACAGACGCTGACCTCGCTGCCGCTCGACTCGAGTACAGACGCATTGAGGATTTGGAATGTGAGATTTTTTTTTCAAGGTTTTCTCCTATAGATCCGCCGTGTTCTGCGTTAACAGGGTCACCTCGTGTAGGATGTGGCTCTTCACCACGCACGGACGGTCTTGGACGTAGCTTCCTCAGAGGCAAAGGTCTTGCATACCTCCTCAGCTCATCCCTGGGGTGGTGAGGACCAGTACTGAGTCAACCCCAAGCAAAGGTGCTACCTCTACCAACCACCTTGACCCCGGTGTGTGTGTATATATATTTCACGAGAAAAAAAAAAAGCAAAGGGTGAAATTCAGAGATATTGATACCGCTTTGCAGGACACAAGTATACGTTGGTAGTTGTAAGGTTACCTGATCAAAAGTTCATTGATTGAGTGGATCCACGATAATTACGTAGAAGGTAGATTTCTAAAATCGATTTCGTAAATGGAAAGAGTGTCCTCAGAAAATTCAGGTAGAACTGAAGTTGTCGTAATTTATTACGGAACACTCAAAGATTATACCTATAACAAAGATTGGTAAATCGGTTGAGTACGTAACGTCGTGTTATTTACATAGCGACGCTGTGCTAAGGAGAAAGTGATTTAGTGGTAGCATAAACTATTTTAATCCATTTTGATATCGGTAAAAGCGTCTTAATACGAATTGGTCATAACACGACGATATATGGAACAGGAATTTTGCAAGTAATTAAAAAGTTACGAGTCTTTTCCAGAGATAATGTACTCCGTTGTGAGAATTTCGTTGTGTGGGAGAACAGTTGCAAGCTAGATGGGGCATTTATCTCGATATAATATAAACAGGTACTGTATTTAAAGAGATCTGATGCTTGGATTCGACCAGTAGTGTGGATAACGAGAGTTGTTATCTAAATTGGCCTATCACATAATTACTACTTGATATTGGTGATCATTGTCTTTAGAATGTTTGTATGTGTCTATTCGTAGTGTAATTGTGTCATTATTCGATCTCGACGTTGTGTAAAGTAAGGAAGTTGTCTATCATAATTCGATATTCGACCCGGCTGCATAGTCAATGGTTGAGGTTCTGCAGTGGTAATTATACTGAGGCTAATCTGTCTTAAATTTGTTCCTTGAGAGTGCGATTACGGTACGAGATAGACTTCAAGTAGTCGCCAGGCGCTCCACTACCTCTGGAATCTTCTAAAATCAGATAGCGATCCGCCGTCATAACATCGATTGTGGAATTAAAAACTGTTCCTAATTAAAGCTGTAGCGGTCGATTGGTTCGTCCACGTATTTTGCGCTGCAGGAAGCCATACATTAACGGCATAGCGACGTCGGTACAGTACCATCCATTGTCGTAAGTTCGATCTTGAGTACCGCTAGTCGGCACGTTACACCCCGAATTGTGGGCTTTCAAATAAATGACGTATGGTGTGATATGTGGCCCTCACCTACGTACCCTCAGACTCAGATATGAAATATTAAAAGTTTTGGATGGTTTCGTTGTCTAGGGCTGGGATCCTCAGACTCAGAAATGAAATATTAACAGTTTTAGCTAGTTTCGTTGTCTAGGGGCTGGGATACGTAATTGCCGCATTAGAAGCCAAATACTTCTAAAGTCTAAAGTATACAATATGAATACTCACGTGACTCTAATGGTCGGAGATTCCTATCACTCAGCAATTGCGAATTTTGAATGTAACGTTTATAAATGAAAGACTGCAATTAAATAAAATCTGCAGGTACTATCATAATGTCTTTAAATGATTAGTACGATAGCAGAAGTATTGTTGAGAATGCGGTATATTTCTGCAAAACATTTATTGGTGTCGATGGTCCAGCAATTAAATAAAAAATAAGTTGAATAACAGGGAAACAATCGATTTCTACTTTACGTAATCAGTTAGGAGCAGCAACATAGCTCACGAGATATTCACATCTAAACGCATACTACGTCTTCATTGTAGAAACCACCGAAATCTCACAAGTTCACAAGTCGGCACTCCAAAGTATTTCTATGACCTGCGACTACGTGCATACCGCTCCACACTCTCCAAGTCTCTCTCGCGACTGTTCGTACGTCGTGCTATACTGTAGCACATTCTCCGTGTTCTGTGCCGTTCTGTCCCTCATGCCACACTGTTCAGCAGTCTCACGTGTCCTCTCCGGTACTCATCTCCCATTTCCATACAGCCTCCTCATTCACAAGCGCTGTGATTGGCTAGAGCGTTCCCGCATATGTTCAAGCCAACACACTTCACAAACATTCTTTAATCCCATGAAGTAATGAGTGCTGTCGACAAGGTATCTCAGATCGATTCCACATTCCCAGATTTCCAGAAGGCTTTTGATACCGTACCTAACACGCGTGCATATGGAATATCGTCTCAGTTGTGTGCCTGGATTCGTGATATCCTCTCAGAGAGGTCACAGTTCGTAGTGATATACGGTAAATCATCGAGCAGAACAGAACTGATGTCTGGCGTTCCGAAAGGTAGTGTCATAGGCCCTCTGCTTTTCCTGATTTACATAACCGATCTAGGTGATAATCTAAACAGTCCCCTTAGATTGTTTGCAGATGATGCCGTAATTTACCATCTAGTAAAATCATCAGACGATCAATTCCAATTACAAAATTATCTAGAGGGAATTTCTGTGTGGTGCGAAAAGTGGCAATTGGCACTAAACATAGAAAAGTGCGAGGTCATCCACATGGGTACTAAAAGAAATCCGATAAATTTGGGTATACTATAAGTCGCACAAATCTAAGGGCTGTCAATTCGACTAAATACCTAGAAATTACAATTACGAGCAACTTACATTGGAAAGACCATATAGATAATATTGTGGGGAAGGCGAAACAGAGGCTGCGCTTTGTTGGCAGAACACTTAGAAGATGCGACAAATCCTCTGAAGAGACAGCCTACATTACACTTGTCCGGCCTCTGCTGGAATATTGACGGAGGACATCGAATAAGTGCAATGAAGGGTAGCCCGTTTCATGTTATCGCGCAACAGGTGTGAGAGTGTCTTTGATATGATACGCGAGTTGGGGTGGCAGTCACTGAAACAAATGCGGTTTTATTTGCGCCGAGATCTATTTACGAAATTTCAATCGACAACTTCCTCTTCCGAATGCGAAAATATTTTGTTGACACCCACCTACACAGGAAGAAATGATCATCGTAATAAAATAAGAGAAATCTAACTGAAAGATTTAGGTGTTCATTTTTTCCACGCGCCATTCAAGAGTGGAAATGTGGAGTAGTAGTATGAAAATGGCTCGATGAAACCTCTGCCAGGCACTTAAGTGTGAATTGCAGAGTAAGCACGTAGATGTAGATGTAGTTGCAGACATTAGAAATACTCGATTTACATTTAAACAACTTGAAATTAAATAAGTATTCCTACGGTTGGACCATAAACGCGCTCTGACACACATGATTAAATACATAAACAAATTAAATAGACATATATCAAAGGAACAGCAAACAACAGTAGGCCAGTAGCCTAACGTCTGTGTGATTTCTAAAACACAGTAAATAGGTGACCAATTTCTTCATGAATAGCATATATCAGATATAAACAAAGACAGAGATGAATAAATATATTTATAAACATGCTGCTACCGTTTTTTCGTCTAACTGTGGAGTAGTTACGGGCCGACGCAATCCTCAGTAATAGGCCACTTTGACCTCCAATAACTCATGTACTATTCAAGTTAAATGCCTGTAATTTATACCAATTTAGGTTACGCTAGTAGCTTTCTAAAGACAAATCGGATTAACCGTTTAGATTTAGAAAATTCGTTGCAGGGTGTTACTTGTATAATTTACAGTCAGATATAAACTTTAAACTAATAAAGATACTGAAAATCTGATTACACCATCAGAATCGTCTTCCAAATAATGGTAATGTACATGTCTCTTTTCGAGTTATCATGATTCATCTGGCTACTATTAATTTCCATAAGAACCGAGAAATGTCTGCCATTAAGGCTTTACAAAGTCCGCCATCTTTGGCACTCCTGCCGTGTCTCCTTCATCGACACAGCATCACCATGGAATTCCCAGCCACACGGCCGGACCACTCACAGGTGCTACCCCTCATGCTCAGCTAACGTTCGGCACCGCATGCTTGCTTCCGAGCCACGGTCCACCGAAGGGCCCCCACGCAACCACGCCAACTCCAAACTTAGAATATTTCCAGGGCGCCACAACTCGACCGGTACCTCACAAACGTGAGACTGATTTCGACAATATGTGGTTCATGCACGATGGAGCTCGACCCCATCGAAAGAGGAGAGTGTTTGATGTCCTGGAGGAGAACTTTGGAGACTATTCTGGCTCTGCGATATCAAGAGGCTACTGGCATGGGCCTCGATTGGCGCCGTATTCTCTGGATCTGAACACATGCGACTCCTTTTTGTTCGGGTATATTACAAAGAACGTTTACTGCAATAATCCCAAAACCATTGCTGAGCTGACAACAGCGATTCAGGAGGTAATCAACAGCATCGATCTTCTGGCACTTCAGCGGGTCATGCATAATTTCGCTATTCGACTACACCACGTCAAAGCCAATGATGGCAGGCATATCTAACGTGTCATAACCTAAATCCGAATAGGTGTAGTGATGTTTACATGTTGAATGAAGTATTTGCACGCCGTAGTTTGTAACTAAGTTGGGTTTTTCCGTAGTGTTCAATAAGTGACCATGTAGAAGGGAAAGTAATAGAAACATTTGAGATACGTTACTACAGCGGGACACTGAAAATTCCAGTACATTAATAAGACATCAGATGAAGAGGCTCTCTAAAAATTAGAGAGAGAAAGAATTCGCAGAACAGGTAATTAGTAAGACGCCGGTGGACAACTTCGGTGGTAAGAGAGGATGCTGAAGAGTGAAAGAAACAGAGGAAAAGAGAGGTTGAATACACAAAAAATTTATTAAGAGTTGGGTTGTAAGGGATACGCAGAGGTACTTTGGTTGATTGAAGAGATTGGCTGGCAGAATCAAAACTCTGTCGTGACAGCGAGCACTCGGGTTAACAAACTTGTCACCAGAAAGGAGCCGCCCTCAGCACTTTCGCGCTGGTTCCGGTGTCGGTCCCTGAGAAGCCGTAATTCTTCCGCCGCTTTGGCGTCCGCTCGCATAGGCCTCGCAACTTCTGCTCTTCGCTTATTGGCAGCCACCCATCAATTTGTGGGACGCGCTAAATCGCTGGAGGCCCATATCTCACATGAAAATCACTACAGACAGCACCCTACGGAGAAAACGCAAGTGGAATACAGTGTTTGGGAGTACGTAGGTACAAGTATCGATAGAAACGTTCTTCCATTATTGTCTTCTAGAACAAACCATAGACACTTTTGCTACTTTCAGTGGTAATTAAAGACAATCGTTAAATGAAAACTACTCTATGTCAATAACTGAACTCACAGACAGTTAACATACGAAAATGTCCAAAACCAAGCTCATGCAATTCACAGACAAATGGTGTACATAACTTTCCATTGTCATGTCATGCAATTACAAAAAAACCTAGAGACGACGTTTTTACGATAATGGATGTATTATAGGTGATGGCGATGACGACCTAAGTAGGAGATATCGCTTTTGTTTACATGACTCAAAAGACATCACGACTGTGGTAACAGCAAACTGCGACCCAGCTGTTTGTGACAAAGATTTATACGAATTTTGATGGGATCGTGAAGAATATGTTCAAGATCAGAATTATCCACTGTAGAGCTGTCGTCATAGGTACTGATAAACCGGTAATACCTCTTCCGGACGGGATTCGTAGGTCTTGGACAATGTATGTCAGTGTTAATTCTGTTGGTAACATACCGGTTTATGGCCGCGATGATATGGCGGGTAGAATACGGCAATGGTGTCTAAGAGCTCCTGAGTTCAGGTCTGCCAGGGTCGTGGATTTTTCCTCGTTCCAATACCTGCAAGACGCCCCAAGACCCACTCGGTCTGCTGTCAAAAAGAGTACTGGTGATTTTATCCCGAAGTAAAAGGTAGCTGGGGTGAAGGACCCGCTATTCCTCCCCCTCCTACTGCCGCGGCGGTTAGAAGGGCTGCAGTCAGAAAGCAGTCCAGTCAAGGACTTGCATCATGGGCTTTACCTACCTTTACCTTAACATGACGGCTTAAAGAAATAGTGAAAACATAAGTAGATAAATAAACTGCATAACTTGCCAGACTACAAAATATATTTGGTTATTATTACAGATCAGCTGACTGGCTAAGAGGAAAAACTGAATCTTGTTTAACATGTATTTTTTATGACGACATTATATTTATTTTCGTTTGAAACAATTTTTTCTGAATGAGATACTGCGCTGATTATTGAGGTCAAAGAAAAATATCAATAATGTTAAGAGTTTCTTAATTCTCAAGGTCGGAGAGCGCAGTGGAAATGCATTTGGAACAGAAACACTAGCCAACGCACCACCAAAAGTTACGATAACAAATCGAAGGACGTACGAAAAGTCGTCGATTAAAGGTTTTCGGTAGTGTAGAGGTCCAGTCCATACGATTAGTAAGTAAGTCGTAACCAACAGACCGGACAGTTCCGGGGTAAATAAGGAATTTCTCTTCTCTGCGGGTAGGAAAACATCGATCACTCTCTACCCGAGTTGGTTATTTAATAGACAGCAACAGAAAGCTCCTATGGGCTATCTACTATACTTCACCGTCCAATATACAAGATGCCAAACCGACGAAAATGCAAATAGTTCCTTATCTTATACTGTGGACCTGCCAGAATCAGTACGGGAAATATGAATCAACGTAAATAATAATAATTACAACGAAGTGATAAAAAATTAGATGAAGAGAAGTGGAATGCTAAGGATAGAGTCGATAAAACCATTTACGAGGCTACATTGTTTCAGTAACAGTAAGAATATCTTGTTCTGACCTGATTTTAACAATAGAAAGACTTAAGTATTTCAAGAGAAATTAATTTCACCTTTTGAATGAAAGCTGTCATCTCAATATTACTGAGCAAAGGTATTATTACTCATACAAACTACAGCTTGAAATTTATTCTCGCCTATGTTCAGATTTTAATCAGTCTGAATTTAGTGTAATGACTTTCAAACAATGAGCAAAACTGATTAAAAGTACTGTCTACGCTTGTTTTGTCGGGTGAAGCCTATAAATAATTAATGTTTCCCAGTTTAACGTAATGGCACTCAGAACGTCATTACGACAAGCGAAGAGCAGATGGCCAAAAAGAGCTCGCAATCAGACTCTTGTATTACTACCCTCTTAACTATTTCACATGTAGGAAGACGAAATAAAAGACACACAGTTACCTTAAAGACAGATATTGGGAAAAGACAGTCACGTACACAGACCTCCGCAGGAATATACGTCCGTAGGTTTTCGTCTCCAGAACAAAAGTTGAAGCGTTATTCTTTACCATCAGAGACATAGTATATGTTCAAGGACTTTCCACAATATAGCGTCTTAGGACTATTACAATACATACATAACACTTAATTACGTTTATCTTTCCATCGACAGCATTAACTAAATTTCAACGTTCTTCCTCTTTCTACTGTTATACATTTATTTACAAATGTGGATAATCGGTGTTTAGAGATTCACTCGCCGTATTTCTCTCTATTTCGTTCTTACAAATAACTCATGGGACACGGTTTTGGCGTAATTGTTCCGATGGCAATACAGCATGTACCAACGACCACCCAGCGCTAGTCAACCGCACTGGTGGAGAAATGGAGCGCCCTGCCACGAGAACTCCTTACCAGCTTTTTGTCCGCCGTGAGAAAATGCCGCAGAACATGCCTGCCGTCCATCTTGATCGCACATCCTATTAAGAGTCCGCCCCCGGTAGCTGAGTGGTCAGCGCGACAGACTGTCAATCCAAAGGGCCCGGGTTCGATTCCCGGCTGGGTCGGAGATTTTCTCCACTCAGGGACTGGGTGTTGTGTTGTCCTACTCACCATCATTTCATCCCCATCGACGCGCAAGTCGCCGAAGTGGCGTCAAATCGAAAGACTTGCACCAGGCGAACGGTCTACCCGACGGGAAGCCCTCGTCACATGACATTTCATTTCATTTCGTCCTATTAAGAACGATGCATCGCCTTTCCAAATGTCCTTGGGATCATCGTAAATCGCGGTCACTACAGTGTCTTTGAATAAAAGTATGAAGATATTATCTGTTCCTTCGGACTTCTCCGTCGGTGGCGCAGATGGACCGCTTGCCATGTAAGCAGGAGATACTGGGTTCGAGTCCAGGTCGGGGCACACATTTTCACCTGTTCCCGTTGATGTATATCAACGCCTGTCGACAGCTTAGGGTCTTGATTTACTTACCATTTCATATGAATAAAAGTGTCATTTCTGTTCGTCTCATTGCGTATTTCTTTCAACATGCACTGATGAGCCAAACCATTATGACCATCTGCTTAATAGCTTGTAGGACCGTCTTCGAAACGAAATACATTACTGATTCTTAGTATCAGGGATCCGGCAGTTTTTTCGTAGGTTTGTGGACGTATGTGATTTACATGTCTATGCCCAGGTCATGTAATTCTCGTCAATAACGGGCCGCTGATTTGCGTAAGCATTGATGGCGACCGATAGTGACCGAGTGGGTCCCATATGATTTGCATCAGGTGAATTTGATTAGCGAGACATCAACGTCAGTTTACTAAACGCTCCCTACACCACTGTAACACGGTTCTGGCTCCGAAACACCGACAATTTTACTGCTGAAAGATGACATAGCCATCGGGAAAGACATCAAGCATGAAGGATGCAGGCAGTTCGTAGCTGTCAGCGTATCTTCGATTACTACCACATGTCCCATGCCAGCACAGGAGAATGTATCCTGTAGCATAATACTGCTCCCACCAGCCTGCGTTCGTGGCGCGCTGCACGTTTCGAGCCGCCGTTCATCTCAGTGACGGCGTTGTTGGGGACGACCGTGGACCTACTGTAGCGAAAATCTGATCCACCCGAAGAGCCCCCGCGTTTCCATTGATCGACGGTCGAATCCCGATAGCCCCGTGTCCACTGCAGTCGTAACTGACGATGTAATTGAGTCAACGTGTGAACATGTAGGGGTGGTCTGCTGCGGAGTCCTATGTTGAACAATGTACAATGAACGGCGTGCCCTGAAACACTTGTGCGTGCATCAGCATTGTGCTCTTTCTGCAGAGATGCCACAGGACACCATTTATACTTCTTTCAGACGAGACAAGCCTTCGAACCCCACGTTCTGTGAAGAGTCGTGGTGGTCCAACCATTTTATGCCTATTAGTAGTTTCACTGTCCTCGTACCTCTTTCCGCAGATGCTCACGACAGTAGCACGTGAACATTGGACCAGCATCACAGTTTTCGAGATACTCGTTTACAAGCCCTGCGTCATCATAATCTGTCCATTGTCTAAGTCGCTTTTCTCAGTGGATTTCCCTATTTGCATCCCAAGTTTTCGCCAGGGTGATCCCTTGTCCCTGTCTGCTCCGCTTACATACTTTTGTTACCGCGTGACGTGCCCACAACGCTAGCAGGTGGCAACGAGCGTCGCGATGGGCAGTCTTCGTAATGTTTCGTCTTATCTGTTACTGTAGCAATTCTTTCTACGTATGGTCCAAGTTTCATCGAGCTATGTTACTTGGCAATGACACAGGATGCGAAAGTTACTTTCTCAGTTATGCTTCGTGCACCAGTGTATTATTTGTTACCTTATGGTTAAGAAGCCGACTGCATATTACCTATCCTAAATTTTCGAGATTGCTGGCGAAAGTAAAATTACTCGGAAATTTGACGGTATTTCTCTACTTTCTTCTTAAACATAGGCTTACCTTCAGCATATTTGAATCATGCAGGAAATGTTTCCCCGATAAATACCTGGCCACACAAATAATATAATTTATTACTAAACTCATGCACACTTTGCAGTTATTTTATCATAAACACTAGCATTTATTCGTTGTTAAGAATTTCATAGTTAATGTTATTGCATCAACCCCATACTCATTGTGGTGTCACCGCCAGACAAGACACTTGCTAGGTGGTAGCCTTTAAATCGGCCGCGGTCCGTTAGTATACGTCGGATCCGCGTGTCGCCACTATCAGTGATTGCAGACCGAGCGCCGCCACACGGCAGGTGTAGTCTAGAAAGATTCCCTAGCACTCACCCCAGTTTCACAGCCGACTTTGCTAGCGATGGTTCACTGTCTACATACGCTCTCATTTGCAGAGACGACAGTTTAGCATAGCCTTCAGCTATGTCATTTGCTACGACCTAGCAAGGCGCCATATGCAGTTACTATAATCTGAACAGATAATATTGTGAATCCTGTACCGTCAAGAGCGACGTTCATCATTAATGGATTAAAGTTAAGTATCAAACTAATTACGTCCGCTTTCTGAATTCTAATTCCTTGTCATGTTCCAGACCTCACGTCAGTATAGTCATTCCCTCCTCACGCCAGCCTGCGTGTGCCAAGACGCGTGCGCTTCGGCCTCCAGTTGTAACACGGTGTTGGCTCTTCTGCCGCCACATCACTCATATCACTGAAATTATGTGTAATAACTGATGTGAGGCATTTCATGGCCGTATCTACGGAACGTGGCAATCCCATGTTTTCTACAACACCTATGAAATTCTAGTTAACCTGTTACCAGCGTACCATTTACTCTTAACGCTATATGCTACTCTTCATGTCTGAGTCTACCTTCACTATCTCCCATATTATCGTTATTTTGTTATCTTATGTGACAATCTTTTTCACGTATGGCATTTTCTTTGACTACCATATCACTATCTTGAAGATAGTATTTCATGTAATGTATTCCATGTAATGAGCTACCTTCTTCTTTCTGAGGTAACATGGGTTACTCTTGGGGAAACAGCATTCAAATAAAGTTGTATTCATCACTACAGTTCATATCTTAAACCAGTGCCCTAACATAATCAGTTATTGGCTTACTGACTTACTTCTTGGATTCAGATTTAGCATATTTTTTATTATATTCAGTATTAACAATTAACAAAAGGAACTGTGTATTATTGCCTAGGAAGACACTGGCTATTGCTTTTGTTATAGTTTTGTTCAGTGTATCGTTCTGTTGGGGTATTATCAACGGGTATTTGTGAGCAATTAGCTACCACAGTTGGGAAGTGTACTGTGGGAATTAAGCTGAATGACAGTGTTATTGGCTATAACAGTGTTATTGGCTGTAATAAATTCTTACTGGAAGAGTATTTTAGAGAATGTGCCTTAAAATAACCAGCAATAAAATTTTCCCTTTAAACAGGCCTATAAAATTTTTAAGTCATTAATTAACAGATCAAAGTATCTGCAGGTTCTCGGTATGCACTTATTGTTGTGAAGGATTCATTGTTCTGTGAAACTCGTTTCCGTATGCTGCTCTAGGAAAATTTATGAATGCCGATGTTCTTAAAGCCGAATGCGACAACTCCTCCATTCTCCATGTCTGCTCTACAAAAGTGAGATTCTAGCCTAAATCCTGTTACACAAACACATCTATACTAGTAGTTACATGTTGTTCTGAGGGAAGGTGGTGTCAACTGTGTCTTACAATACTAATTCATCGATCCTGATAAGCTGTTGATGAAATGCCGGCCGAGGTGGCCGAGCGGTTCTAGGCGCTTCAGTCCAGAACCGCGAGCTTGCTATGGTCGCAGGCTCGAATACTGCCTCAGCATGGATGTGTGTGATGTCCTTAGGTTAGTTAGGTTTAAGTAATTCTAAGTTCTAGGGGACTGATGACCTCAGATGGTAAGACCCATAGTGCTCAGAGCCATAGAACCTATACAATGTCACCGTAACGTAATTAGTTATAACACATTCGAAAATGTGGGTCAGTGCAAAAGAAAACATAAAAACAAAAAAATTGTTGGTTGTCACTTCTTTTAACTCTTTTATTTTTCAGTTTTTGTACAAGGTGTATGGATTTACATTTCTGGTGAGATGACGAAAACATGTCATTGATATTTTACTTGTCTATAAAAAGCCGAAGAGTGAATGAAGAAGAACTGAAAATAATAATGCGCAAGGAGGTAGTGCAAATCGATTGACACATTCACTGTAACAACTGCATAGTTCCAAACGCATTGGTTTTTCATGAGACTTCGACGCCGGCTATAGTGTTATTGCATCGTAGTTAATTAAAACAGGGATTCGATGATATGGATAAGTGCAACAGAAGTAGAAATATAGTTGGCTGTCACATCTTATTCCGTTACTGAAAAAATTTAAATAAACTGGAATCTGAGCTACGATACAGTAGCGAAAAAGGACAGTACCATTACTCTTCACATTTCAGTTACTGGTATCAAATTGTAACGGCTATAAAACGTGTATACAAAGTCTCAAGATACTTCTAAGGATAAACCATCTATAGCAGCGAAGTAATAACACTCGAAGTACCTTGAGTGCTATATGGGTTAAAATGCGCCGACCCAAAATCACGTGACTTGAGCTGCAGGAGGTGTGGCGGATAGAATTTTCGTTCTGTGCGTCCGAATGTTCCCTTCATAGTTCGGTGGGTGTCATTCAGGGAGACCGATACGACATTCGTGGCAGTTATTGATTAAACTATGGTTATGAACACCCGCTTAATTTTATGTTTGTTTTGTAAAAATGCAGACTTTTGGAATGAATTATAGCAACGGTTGTACGTGGAATGCATTACAAAATATACTAGAATGTTTCCATACGTATATGGCACCAGACGTCTAGACACATATATATACTCTATAGCCTCTTTATAACAACACTTAACACGATAAACACTAATCCACTTTAGCTGCTGTTCAAACTCTCACAGAGGATTGCGCCTATAATCATGTACATATCCTACAGTGGTGTGTACACGTACGAAGTGATATGGGCATCCGGCCATGTCTTCAAAGTGCTTCACTTTTTCTTTCGTCAAATTGAATTGTTGGCAACGAAAATATGTTACTAGTTCTGACTTACGGTCGTGATATCGAGCGACGAAGTTCTTTGCCGGATTCCAGGAGATAAGAAAAGGCGCATGCAACGTTCAAATCGGTGCAGGGCGAACAGCAACAGTGGCAGCATGGATATGTAGAAATGAAGACCATAATACACGTGAAAATGTAGAGGAGGCATTTATCCCGTAGTGGATGTCAAATAGTTGACGTTGATAATGATGATGATATCTAAAGAAATTTTTCGCACATTTATCTAAAGTTAGATAGAGAAACCGCCACACCACTTCACTTGATGAATTGTACATATAACCAGTGACAATGTGAATGAGCTAGTCATCAACTTAGAAAACGCACAAGTTTTTCTCATAGTAACTGACTCCTAAATCTATTTCATTAAATTATTCAACAACGACTAAACAGTATTACCTGAAGAACTATTTAAGGTTTCAGTGTGGTCAGTAATTGTTTTACACTATGTTAAGCTTGGTCGTTTCTTACCTAAAAGAAAACTGTTTCGTGCGTTGCAAGTAAGAGGACAGGCCTTCTGGCGAATGGACCTGCCTGTTCGACATCGTCTCGTCTTGGAGCTCCGATATTTTCTTTTTACTCGCACTCCGTCGCCGCTCTACAAAAGACTGTGAGTTGTATCGGCGGAAATGTGCTCGTGTCTTTGTCGTTTATTCTTTGTTCTTCTGTGTACGCAGCACCAACACCGTCGGGTGAATTTCCTGAGACGGGTCCAGGGTAGCAGGTCTTTGCACTCGCATGTGCGTGAGGCGCCGCAGGGGATGTTCCCGTCTGAAGGGTCTCCTTCTGTCAGCCCCAAACTCGTCGCTGACCTCGCCTTCCTCTCTGTCTGTTCCTCTCCCACTCTCCTAAAGTCCCTCCCTCGCACCCACCCTTCCTCTGTCTGTCTCTCTCTCTCTCTCTCTCTCTCTCTCTCTCTCTTCACACACACACACAAACACACACACACACACACACACACACACACAAATTACTTCTCTCTCTCTCTCTTTGCTCCCGCGCTCACTGTGTGTATCTGAGCGTGTGTGGGCGTGCGTGTACCTCTATCCTTAACTTCTCTCTACACTCTTATTACCTTAAAAATAATGTATTACTTCACTTTAACGAAGGTGACAGTAAAAACCACAACCACATACTAAATGAACAGCTAATCACAGAGCGAGCATAAGTATATAACTCCGTTTTCTAACAGCATTATCACGTCCACTTGTTTGTGTCAGATATCGAAATCTTTGTCAGCACAAGTATCAACCGTACGTAAATGCGAGATATATCAGGTGTAGAAGTATGAAACCGGAATTCCCCTATAGATGCTGGTACCCGTCAGCGTAGGGCCCATGAGACGGCGTCTGCAGCGCCATCTGCTTCCTATAACACACAGTAACCGAAGTTCCATAAATCTTTATCAGTTTCAAACTCAAAAACATGTGGAGTTTCGTGCCTGCGAACTACGATTTGCGGGCAGCATTGTTTTTCTGTTATCATTTGAAGAAAAGTGCTGCAGAATCGCATCGAATGCTTGTCGTAGCTTTCGGTGAAAATGCTCTAGGGAAAACGCAGTGTTTCGAGTGGTTAAAAAAGTCAAAAGTAGTGACTTTGATTTGAGAAACGACGAGAGAGGGATGCCACCGTAAAAATTCGAATATAAAGAATTTCAGTGCCTATAGGATGAAGATGATACTCAAACTCGTGGAAAAATGGTATGTGACACAGAAAGCCGTTAATCGTCGGTTGAACGTTATGGGATAGGTGCACAAAGTGGGAAAATGAGTTCCGCATGAACTGAATGAAAGACAGCAAGCAAGTCGAAGGACTGCTTGTGAAAAGCTGCTCGCCAGATACAAAAGGAAGTCGTTTCTCCATCGAATAGTGACAGACGATGAAAAGTGAATGTATTTTCAGAATCCTAAGCATTGTAAATCATGGATGAATCCAAGAAAAACCATCGACAACCACAGCAAGACCAAATCGCTTTGGAAAGAGGACAATGCTCTGTGTTTGGCGGGCCAGAAGAGTGTCATCTATTATGAGGCGCAAAAACCCGGTGATCGTTAACACAGATCACTACCAACAGCAAATGATCGATTTAAATCGAACATTACGTAAAAAACGACCTGAATAAGGAAAAAAGCAACCCAATGTCGTACTTGTTTTATGATGACGCCCCATAACTCACAGCAAAACGGATCAGGAAAACGATCGAGGCTTTCAGTTTGTAAGGGGCGAGTTGTGGCGCACTGGAAATATTATACGTTGGGAGTTAAGGCGGCCGCACAGGACGCTCGGCCAGCCGGGACCCGGCAGCAAACACGTGGTGGCAAGCGTTAGCCGGACGAGAGGGGTAGCCCCAGTGAATGGTCCAGCCACGTGGCTGGGAATTCCATTGTGACGCTGTGTAAATGAAGGAGACACTCTGGGACTGCCAATAATGGTGGACTTTGTGGAACCTTAATGGCAGACATTTCACAGTTCGTATAGAAATTTATAGTAGCCATAGGAATCATTATACCTCAAAAAGAAACAAGTACATTGCTATTATTTTTACGACGATACTGATGGTGTAATCCGATTTTCAATATCTTCATTACTTTAAAGTTTAGTATCTGTTGATAAATTATACAAGTAACACCCTGCAACGAATTTCGAAAATCGAAACAGTTCATCCGACTTCTTCGATCTACGTGTCTTTAGAAAGCTATTAGTGTAAACCTAAATTGGTATCAATTACAGGGATGTAACTTAAACAGTACATGAGTTATTGGAGGTCAAAGTTGCCAATTACTATCGATCGCGTCATACCGTAAGTACTCCATAGTTACACGAAGAAACGGTAGCAGCATGCTTATAAATTTATTTATTCATCTATGTCTTTGTTTATATACGATATATACTATTCGTGAAGTAATTGGTCAAATATTCACCTAGAGACATTAGACTAATGGCCTACCTTTTGTTGCTATTCCATTGATAAATGTTCATTTAATTTGTTTATGTATTTAATAATCTGTGTTAGAGCGTGTTTATGGTCAAGCCGTAGGAATATTTATTTAACTTCAAGTTATTTAAATGTAAATGCAGTATTGCGAATGTGTTTCATTATGTTTGTGAGTGTGCGTTGGCTTGAAGACAGGGCGGGAGCGCTCTAGCCAAGGACAGCGATCTTTGCAAAACGGACACGTGGAGAGACTGTATGGAGTTTGGGGAGGAGCTACGTTTCCGGAGAGGACACGAGGGAGTTCTGGACAGTATGGGACAGGACACTGGAAGTGCTGGACGTGACGGCGCGACGGACGCACGGTTGCGGGAGAGACTTGGAGAGTGTGGAGCGGCTTGCGCATGGTCGCTGCAGACAGACATTCTTTGGAGTGCCGACTTGTGCACTTGTGAGATTTCCATGGCGTCTACAGTGAAGACGTAGCGTGCGTTTAGAAGTGAATATCTCGCGAGCTGTGCTGTTGTTCATAACTAATTACGTGCTGGAGGAATCTATCGTTTCCCTGTTATTCAATTATTTAATTGCTGGACCATCGACATCAATCAATGTTTTACAAAAATATACCGCATTCTCAAAAGTACTTCTACTATCGCACCCATCATTTAATGTCGTTAAGTTAGTACCTGCAGATTTTATTTAATTGCACTCTTTCATTTATAAATCTATATGTTACATTCATAATTCGCAATTGCCGAGCGATAGAAACCTTCGGCCCTCCAATTCATGTGTGTGCAGTATTTGGCCTGTAATGCGGCAACTACGTATCCCAGTCCCTACACAACTAAACCAGCCAAAACTTTTAATATTTCAACTCTGAGACTGAGGGTACGTAGTAGAGCGTCACCATCATTTCACTTTTCATTGCGTTTACTATTTGAATGCCCGCAAGTTGGAAGTATACTAGGGCAAGCGGATCATTCTGCAGACTTGGATCTGTGCAATTATCACCTATTGGCATCACTGGGACACGCTCTTGCTCAACAAGGCTTCAATTTGTACGGAAATGTACGAAAATGGTACGCTGACTCGCTTTCTTCAAAGGAAGAGCGGTACTTTTGGCGTGGCATTTATAGCCTGCCGGAGAGGTGGGAGAAATGAGAAATGTATAAATAGAAATGGAGATTATATCATAAAATATCGTTTATCAGTTTCAAACAACAGATGTGTAATTATTGCAACCAAATTCCGGTTTCATACTTCTACAACTGGTACATGTAGGAAACATGTCTTTACTTGCGTGATGTATTTAAAAGGACAATATTTCGATTAGTTTGGTAAATTACGTACTGATACATAACGTTATGAATATATTGCTTTTAGATTATGGCCTCAACAATAGCGGTGATTTATCGTGCACCAGTTCACAGTGAGCTTTTTGTTTCAGTACTTCCACATGCGACATGGGATCGCGATTCAGACATGAGTCTGACAGGTTGATGGCACCTGGCAGCAAACGGCAGTGTTCTGGCGATTTTAATATTTAGTGTCATTTGAGTAGGATAGCAGTGATGCTGCAGAACCAAAAATGACACTGAAGGCGGACATTGAAGATTATCACGTGCACGTCCTGTGATCTCCCATGATGTCACAAGTCTGGCCCTTCGTTATCAGTGATGCATCATCCTTCATAGTGTACCAAGATGCCTTTCTCCTGCCGTGCCCCTATCATCAGCCAATCAACAGCCAATCTGGGGGAACCAGCTTAATTCCCCTTTATTCCCCACCCAACAACCCTTCCCTGGCGAATGAAACAAAGGTTTACAATTAGACAGCCAGTCAGAATGTAATTTCAATACAAAAAACAAAGTACCTAATTATGTCAGTGTTCATTCTACACCACTCCATCCTCCTCTCCTCCTCTCCACCAATCAAAGCGCTGCATTAAAGTAATGTGTGAAAATAGCGCCAAGTTACGAGGGCGCTCTGAAAAGTGGTACCTCCGATTTTTTTTCTCTATATCGGCTTTTTACTCGGTCTACTTTACCGCTTCCTTTACGAAGCTTGCATTCCCTGTGGGTAGATGGTTCGAAACTGCAGCGTGTAACATGGCAGAGTGTGACGTAACTCTATCGATGCGTGAGAAACTTCGTGCTGTATACGTGTTCGAAGCTGCAGTGACACGCCCACACATGGAATACCTTCTCCTTCAGCGTGACTCTGTCAGACCAAACAAGATGCTGCGATATCCGCTACAATCCTAGATATTCTCATCGATCATCTTCCATACAGTCCCGACTGGGCCCCATCCGATTGTCGTCTGTTTCCAAAACTTAAATAGTATCTTTGAGGACTTCACATTGATTGTGGTGTATGCGAAGGTGAGGCTGTGCTACGTCAACAAACTCAAACATTCTACTGTAACAGTATCAACGAAATGATCTCTCGTTGGACGTAATGTGTTCGACGCCAGGGTGACTATATTGAGTACTCTGTGAATCTGTGAATTTTGTTGGAAGTCACCATAAATAGCTGAAACCAACGTTTGCTTCTACAACGTATATATATGAGCAAGGTTTCTACGGCTGCCGCCGCCTCTCGCATCTCAATCTCCATCGTTCACGATCATTCCAGTCTCCTTCATTAAGACCTCTCGCCGCCATTGCTTCCTTGACGTCGTCTTTCCAGCATCTCGCAGATCTACCGCGCTTTCTTCTTTGATATGGAGTCTATTGCTATACACGTTTTGGGCATCTTGTGTCTGGCATACTGTAAGTGACCATACCAGGTAGGCGCTTTCTTTCATGTAGTCTAGGATTGTGCTTTCGACATTCATAACCTCTTTGATCCTATCATTTCTATAATGATCAAGCCTGGAATATCCACAACTCCGTCTCCAGAAATCCGTCTGGACTGCTAGCAGGCGATCTTTCTGCCTCTGAGTTAGTTCCCACAACACTGCTTCATATGTTGGGATACTTTCAATAACTGTGTGGTAGATGGTATTTTGTTCTGCGCGTTATGTTATTGTTCCGGAGAATACCATTTAATTGTTTTATGGCTCCCTTGCCCTGGCCATCTTTATTGTTTGTTTCATACGTACTTCCACCACTGGACGACAGTGCCATTCCCCGGTACATAAAATTATGACACCCCTTATCAGTATAAGGGCCGAGTTGTAAGTCGTTAACAGCATTTTCTCCCACTTTCAGACATTTTGTTTTAGATACGTTTATGGCAAGACCCCATTTTTGATATTCTTCTTTTAATTTTCGGAACATGTAATTTGCATCTTCCTCATCTCTAACTGCTAACACTTGGTCGTCAGCAAAAATTAAAGTGAACAAGATCTCATCGTCTATGAAGATACCCACTCCTCCGTATTTCCTTTTACAGGATTTTGGTGCCTCCTCTACGTAGTTCTTAAGAAGTGTAGGGGCGAGTGTGCAGCCCTGGCGCAGTCCCTTTGTCACCTCAAACTCTTGAGATAGTTGATTTCTCACTTTTACCATTGCCGTGCAACCTTAGTAGAGGAGTCTGCTTTCACTTACCTTGGTGACACGCCATTATAAATTAGACTTATCCATAGCTTGTTCTGTGGAACTGTGTCATAAGCTTTCGGGAGATCTACAAAGACGAGGTGAGTTGTAAGGCCCTTGCTGTCCTTTTCTTCACTACGTTTTGAGGGTAAATACTCCATCAGCACAAGAGCGACCAGATCTGAATCCATGTTTCTACGATGTAATTACCGAGTTAATAATATGTAGCTCCTGCTGATAAGTTTTATTTTAAATACAATTCTGAAATAATTTTAAAAACGCGAAATGTAACGACTACCTGATTTATGTCCCTGTTGCCTGTGCATTGTTTACATTGAGTATCAGAATGTCAAAATGTTTACATCCAGTATCACGATGCTGTTTTCCTCACACACACACACACACACACACACACACACACACACACACAAACACACAGATACAAATCTCGTTAAAATGAAATAACAGAAAATTTGACATTTAATGTTAGATGAAAAAGATTTGTAGAGTTGTGAACAATGATTGAATAAATTCGGTTGATGATTCATTTACGGCACTGGCTGCGTTCGAGGAATCACTGTTGAGTTTCATGAGGACGGTCGTCTGGTCAGGGGGATACGTGCCTTCGCCTATTTGTAAAAGGCGTTGAGCAAAATGTGCTGTTGTTTCGTCCTTCGATAATTCAACTCTCGTATATTTTGTTAGTCGTAGTATTTGTATGTGTGGCCAGAGATAAGGTTGTTTTAAAGGTAAATTGATCTCGTCTGCTGGTGTTGACTTGGGGGTAAATGGAAGTGTTTGTCGAAAATAAGCAGAGCTCGTCCGATCAGT
Source organism: Schistocerca piceifrons (assembly GCF_021461385.2). Taxonomy (NCBI): domain Eukaryota; kingdom Metazoa; phylum Arthropoda; class Insecta; order Orthoptera; family Acrididae; genus Schistocerca; species Schistocerca piceifrons. The sequence continues at coordinate 284,293,709 of NC_060143.1, forward strand.
TCAGAGTTTCCTGGCAAGTGTGGTAATGTTCTATCCATGGCTTCGAGCGATTTATTCGCGCCATTGTGACGTTCGAACCCATGGCGAGTGTTGCTTTCTATAATTCTAGCAATGAGTAGCGCCACCAATGGCGAATTCCAGAACATACCAAAACGGTTTCGAATGGTCCACAATGTTCCAGAACATTCCGCAACATTCGAGAGTGCTCTGCAATGTACCAAAATGATCTGGGATGTTCCTGAAGATTGTGGAATCTTCTCTAATGTTCCAGACTATTCGCTAACATTCCAGAACATCCCGAATCATTGTGGCACATTCCGGATCATTCTGGGATGTTATCAAATGCTCTCGAATACTCTAAAATGTTCTGGAATGTTCTAGAAACTTCCAGTGGGTGAAACCTCCCAGTCCTTACATTTTCAGAAGCACGCCCTTCAGATCAAAACAGGAACCTTCTTCGTGGATGGGGATTCAGGGCTACCTTGATCGTTTGATCATACTGGGATATGTTACCGAGTTTTAGCGGCACCCGTGCTGTGCAACTACCTTTAATATATATATATATATATATTACCAGCGCAATCAGTTTTCATTTTTCCGCGGAATACACGTAATCTAGCAAGATGGCAGGTAATTTGGTCCTTCCACTCAGGTTGCACCACCCAACTGACCTGCACATATCTCATTTTTTCGACATTAGCAGTCACGCGATTGATTCCTTGATACGAACAAGTGGGGAGAATCCTCACCCCAACTCACCAGTCGTGTGCAATCTTTAATTGGAGATGAGAGAAGAGATATTGTATTGGGGGAGGGGGGTGGGTTGAATGGAGTGAGGTTTAAGCTTTCCTATGTTTGCTGAAGATGCTTCCAGGTGGTTCACCTGCTGGACAGCATAGATATTGGCCAAGTGCCAGAGGGGATGAGGGCTTGTGGCCTGACAAGACAGTGAGCCCTGGAAAGTCTTCAACTGCTGGCAGCGGCACGCTCCTCGGTCTGGAGGTTCAGAGCAGGGGGCTAAGAATTATCGCAGTCATCAGAACTGCAGAAACTCTCTATTCGGCGGAGGCTCGTACCGTGAACAGAAAGGACAGGGGTTGGTGCCGCCGGCTGTGGGCCCTTTCAATAACAAGCTCCCTACAGTAGCTGGAACTGGTTAGACGACAGTGACGTCAGCTATAGAGCCCTGCCTTCAGAAGAACTGGAGGGAAGGTCATTCATTGTCAGGAAAATTAACTTAAGCATGGTAGTGAGAAGCTCGAAGCACCTGTTAAAATGTTGGGTTTGGTGCTTTTGTTGTTGAACGGCCACTATTGGACAGCTTCTCACACTGTGAATCAGAAAATAACTTTTTTCTGGAGAGGAGTAATTCTGAAGGACTCGCTTCGTGACTGTCGCAGAGCACAATCATGTCATTCTGCAGCTCCCGCTGTAGACAGTTTCTGAGAGAAGTTTGCTTTACGGCTATCCGGGAAGAACTCATAGTTTTCGGAGATGCACGTCGATTGGTCTTCAGTCTGGAGACTACCTGTTAGAAACTCAAGTGACTTCATCTCGCAGCTGCCGTCAGCGAAGCGTCCACGTGCAGCAGTTGGTCGGTAATAGGCGCAGCTCTGGCTTGCGGTGTCCTGATCTGTTGTCAGAGCTCCCAGAATAACAGATCAGCGTTCCTACATGTTTTATTCAACATACCACATTACCTTGATAGGTAGTAGCAGGGCACAGTATCCGATTTACTATTGCTTAGCTAAATTCGTCATTAAATTTTCATCTTTTTTTCCCTATCATTAACATTAGAGGAGCTTCGATGGGTTTTGTGAAGTCTCGATAGAGAGATTTTCCCACTGTTCAGTCACTTCTTCCCTGTTTACAGATTAATTGGTACTCTGCTCATGATAAAATGTTACTCTCAACTAAGGGCCGCCGTGTGCCCTACTTTGTGCTACAAAGTTGCCTATTATGGATTCCAAACACATAGGTTAATGAAAAGCGACTTGTCCAGCGGTATGCATGATAACCATGTCCATCCTGTAAACTGACCATCATTCGCCACTATCATTTCCTTACCTGCAAAGTGACCGTCCTTTCCTGTAAGTTGGCATAGTAGACACTCAGAGTGGAACGATGGTCAACCCGTAAAATAAACATCATTATCCCCAGAAGAATGGTGGCCACCCAGTGGTGAACGGTAATCATCCTGTAAGACAAGTATCATTATCGCCAATGCTAGAGGGGGGAGGGGCCATGCTGGTTATCCACAGGGAATGGTGGCCACCCAGAGGGAGGAGGTAGTATTCCTGTGAAAGGTTCATTATTGACCCCAGGAAATTGTCGTCATTCAGAGAGTGAGTGGTAGTTGTTCTGTAAAATACTATCATTGCCTCAGAGGAATTCTGGCCACCAAGGGGGAAATGACAGTCGTCCTCTAAAATAATCATCACTAACCTAGGAAATGGTGGCGAAATGAGGGGAATAGTGGTCATCCAGTAAACAACTCACCATACAAATTGGCCATCGTTCTTTACTGATCATCAGTCGTCACCTTGTAACCTTACTATCGTTCTACATCCTGTGAGATTACCAACATTGTCCTAACGGTGTCCATTTTTTCAAATTTCATGTCTGTAGAATGTATACAAGGAGGATTTGAAAGTGAAAAAACAAGCTGTTGCTGAGGGTTTATCGATTAAAATGCTGCTGAAAACTGGAAAATACCCCATAGCACAATTAAAATCAAATTAAGGAGTGGTAATGAATGAGACTGAAGCATGGGAAAGAAGTGTGCATATCAACACACCTAAAGCTCCAGTTTATTGGAAGAAGTGGTTCGAGAACCATGCCCTTCAACTTACCATCAAACTCGCTTGCGAACACAGTGAGTAAATGTGTAAAATAATGATATTAACATAGTGTCTTTGCGTACCTTAATAGAGTTATTACCTGAGATACTGTAATGGTGTCAATTTCAGACCCTGATCCAGCTGTCCGTAGAGTGATGCAACAAATCTCACCAAGTTTTGTTGAAATCTTGGCGAAATATACAGAGGAAACTGTCGTTGCTGTAAAGAAAGGCAAACTGTATTGGAAAACACGTTTAAATCCGTTTCTCAATCGCTACAGGCTTAAGTATTAACCATTCTGAAACAAGACAGAGCAGTGCAAAGAGACTGAAGCCAATGTATTTATGAAAGCAGAAGGATAATAAGAAGAAAGGGACAATTCCGTTGAGGAAGGTAAGGAGAAGAAGAAGAAAAAAAAAAGAAGGACAGGGCTAGAAAATGGGCTGCAAGAAACTGGCAAACTGAATGAATTCGTAAAGCAATTTGAATTCTTGTTGCCTTCGAAAGCGATACGAATTATTTCGCATGATAATGAAATAGTATCGACCGAAGAGCAATTTCGGAGACATCGATTATTGCTTGAATTTGCAGAAAATGTAATGTATCCTTTCTCTCTCGAATGGATTTTTGGAATTTTAATTTTATGTGTGAGAGTAAAATGCTATCGAAGAAGATAATCACATTTCCAATAAGAAAATAAAACATATAATCACAAAATCAGAAAGGATGTTTTAGCATTTTTACACGTTTCTTTGTTTCTAAGAAATGACAAGTTTCATTTCATTCCCACTGAATAATTAGCTGCAGGCCAAGCAGTCATCGTCGGAATGCAGGGAGATTCGTTACACGAGACCATGTTATCGTTAGTAATTAATGTAAGAAATTAATTTTATATTACAATAATAACTATGTTAAAAACACATAATCCGTATCCACAGGACATGTGGTCTGTAGCTGAAAAAAAGTCATGACGATATTTCGAATGACAAAAGATTTCGGACTTCTCTCGTGGACTGCCTACGGGGAGGTGACTATGAGAAAAGACTGAACAACCAACGAAACTACAACGTTCTACGATTCTACGAGGCGAGGTGTGGAATGTTAGAAGTTTGAAAGTGGTAAAGAAGCTGAAAATCCTAAAAGGGAAATGCTAAGGCTCAGTCTAGATATACTGGGGATCAGAGAAGTGAAATGAAAAGAAGACAAGGATTTCCGATCACGTGAGAATAGGGTAATATCAACAGCAGCAGAAAATGGTACTAAGTGACCTGAATTCGTTACGAATAGGAATGCAAACAGAGAGCAAGTTAGCCTGAATAAGGGATCAGGTTGTTCTCATCAGAATCGACAGCAAAACTACACCGACAATAACACTTGAGGTATACACGCCAACGTCGCAGCCTGCAGAAGAAGAGATAAAGAAAGTATATGCCGATACTGAATGTGTAATACAGTACGTAAGAGGAGATGAAAATCTAATAATCATGGAGGATTGGAATGAGGTTCTATGGGAAGAAGAAAGGGTTACGGGAGAATATTAGCCTCATAATACAAACGAGAGAGTAGAAATACTAACAGAGTTTTTCAACAAATTTCACCTAGTAATAGCGCATACTCGATTCAAGAATCACAAGAGGAGAAGGTATACTTGGAAAATAACGGGATGTACAAGAAGATTACAATTACATTACATCATGGTCAGGCAAAAGTTTCGAAATCAAATATTGGGTTGTAGAGCATGCCTGGGAGTAGATATAGAGTCAGACCATAATTTAGTAGCGATGGCGTGCAGAATGAAGTTTAAGAGGCTTATCAAGAAGAACCGATGCGAAAAGAAGTGAGATACGGAAATACTAAGGAATGAAGAGATATGCTTGAAGTTTCTTACGACAAGAAACAACTCTGCAGGCATTTCAGCTGAAGACCAATGGTCATCGCTAAAAGGAACAATCACGGAAGTAGGAAAGAAAACCATACTTACAAAGAAAGTAATTGCACAAAGAAGGTATTTACAATAAAAACTATAGGTAACAGAAGAAAAACTTCAGTTGATCGACGAAAAAAGGAAGTGCATAAATATTCAGGAACATTGAGTAATTTAGAAATACAAGTCACTTAGGAATGAAGTAAACAGGGGGTGCATGGAAGCTAAGCCGAAATGGTCGCATGAAAAATACGAAGAAATCGGAAAACGAATGATTATAGAAAGAACTGACTCGGCACGCATAAAAGCCGAAACTACATTTTGGGAAAATAAAAGTAAAAGCTTTAAGAATGTAATGGGAATTCCATTGCTAAATGCAGAGGAGAGAGCAGACAGGTGGGAAGAGTACACTGAAAGCCTGTACGAGGGGCAAGACTTCTCTGATGACGTGACAGAAGAAGAAAGAGGAGCCGACAAAGAACAGATAAGGGATACAGCGTTAGGTTCAGAATTTAAAAGTAATTTTCAAGACTTAAGACTATATGAGGCAGAAGGGTAGATAACATTTCATCCTAAATTCGGAAATCATTGGAGGAAACTGCAACAAAACGAATATACAGTACATGTTGGTATTTAGAATATGTGAGTCCGGCGATATACCATCTGAATTTCGGAAATTTATATGCATGCGGCCCCTCCCACCGGAGGTTCGAAACCTCCCTCGGGCATGGATGTGTGTGTTGCTCTTAGCATAAGTTAGTTTAATTATTGTGTATGTCTAGGACCCATGACTTTAGCAGTTTGGTCCCTTAGGAATTCACACAAATTTGAACATTTGAACATTTTTAAAAAGTACGTCCACACAATTCCGAAGACTGCAAGAGCTGACAAGCGAGAGAATTATCGCACACGCACCTTAACGGCTCATGTATCCAAGTTGCTGACAACGATAATATATTGAAAAACGGAAAAAATTGAGGCTGTGTTTTATGACGATCAGTTTGGCTTTAGGAAAGATAAAAGTACTAGAATGACAGTTCTGACGTTCCGGTTGATAATGAAAGCAGACTAAAGAAAAATCATAACACCTTCATAGCATTTGTCGACTTGAAAAAAAGTGTTCTGTAATTTCCAAAGGTGCAACATGTCAGAAAAATCGCCATTTTTCAGACATCTTGCACCTTTGGAAATTACAGAAAAAACGGTAACATACAATGCGTAAAGGAGGGATGAGTGGACGATACGAGTGGATGACCATAGAGAAACTGCTTGGATAAAAGCGATGTAAGACAGGGATGTAGTCTTGTACCTCCTATTTTTCAATGTAATCATCGAAGAAAGACGGAAATAAAAGAAAGGTTCGAGAGTGGAGTTGAAATTCAAGGTGAAAGTGACACGATTCACTGATGACATTGCCATCCTCAGTAAAGGAAAAAAAGAATTACAAGATGTGCAGAATGGTATGAGCAGTCTAATGAGTATAGCATATGGATTGAGAGCAAAAAAAAAGAATGAGGAAAGTAATGAGAACCAGCATAAATGAGAACTGCGAGAAACATGAAATCATTGTTGATCACGGAGTAGGGGATTTCAAGGAACTTCGCTACGTCGACACCAAAAGAACCCATGATGGGCGGAGCAAGGACAACAAAAGCAGACTAGCACTTGCAAAACAGCATTCGAGGCCAAGAGGAGTCTACTGGTATCAAACACAGTCCTTAATACGAGGAAAAACTTCTGAGAATGCGCGTCTGAAGCACAGCACTGTATGGTAGTGAAACGTGGACTGTGGGAAAATCAGAACAAATGAGAATCAAAGCATTTGAGATGTGAAGACTGTAGAAAATTATGCGGTGATCAGGTGTGCGTGAGGAGAATCTCAACAGAATCGGCGAGAAAACGAATATATGGAAAACAAAAACAAGAAGAAGGGACAGGGCGGTAGGATACGTGTTCAGATATCGCGAAATAAGATCCATGGTATTAAACGGAGCTGTCGAGGGTAAAAACTGTAGAGGAGGACAGAGACGGGTATACATCCAGCAAATAAATGAGGACAAAGGTTGGAAGTGCTTCTATGAGATGAAGATATTGACACTGGAGAGCGTGGCGGGCTGCCTTGAATCACTCAGAAAACCAATGAGTCAAAAGAAAGAAAAGAAATAATTACAACTACTGGACTTGGTTGGAAACATAGGTTGCAAATTCTACTTACAAATGTCGAAAAAAGAAGGCTGTAGATCGCTTATAGTACTCGGTAGTGTCATCGCTGAACAGACTGCTTGCAACAAGTATACTGGCCAAGAATCATACAAAACGTGCTTCATTAGTACGGGGAAAAGGTTTTCGTACTGTGCTACCGAAATAAAGAGGAAATAACTGAAATAGCATTGTTATTTCACATATAACACAAGTCAAAGAATAACACAACCTTATGTCACCGATGCTCGAAGAAGAAGATGAAAAGAGTATCATTTTATCAGTTTAACAAAAAAGTATCGTAAATGTCTTTCAGAGATGGAGGCAATATACAGGGTGAGTCACCTAATGTTACCGCTAGATATATTTCGTAAACCACATCAAATACTGAAGAATCGATTCCACAGACCGAACGTGAGGAGAGGGGCTAGTGTAATTGGTTAATACAAACCATAAAAAAATGCACAGAAGTATGTTTTTTAACACAAACCTACGTTTTCTTAAATGGAACCCCGTTAGTTTTGTTAGCACATCTGAACATATAAACAAATACGTAATCACTGCCGTTTGTTGCATTGTAAAATGTTAATTACATCCGGAGATATTGTAACCTAAAGTTGACGCTTGAGTACCACTCCTCCGCTGTTCGATCGTGTGTATCGGAGAGCACCGAATTACGTAGGGATCCAAAGGGAACGGTGATGGACCTTAGGTACAGAAGAGACTGGAACAGCACATTACGTCCACATGCTAACATCTTTTTATTGGTCTTTTTCACTGACGCGCATGTACATTACCATAAGGGCTGAGGTACACGTACACACGTGGTTTCCGTTTTCAATTACGGAGTGGAATAGAGTGTGTCCCGACACGTCAGGCCAATAGATGTTCAATGTGGTGGCCATCATTTGCTGCACACAATTGCAATCTCTGGCGTAATGAATGTCGTACACGCCGCAGTACATCTGGTGTAATGTCGCCGCAGGCTGCCACAGTACGTTGTTTCATATCCTCTGGGGATGTAGGCACATCACGGTACACATTCTCCTTTAACGTACCCCACAGAAAGAAGTCCAGAGGTGTAAGATCAGGAGAACGGGCTGGCCAATTTATGCGTCCTCCACGTCCTATGAAACGCCCGTTGAACGTGTACCTCACCCCTCATGGTAATGTACATGTGCGTCAGTGAAAAAGACCGATAAAAATGTGTTAGCATGTGGACGTAATGTGCTTTCCTGTCTCTTCACCGTTCCCTTTGGATCCTTACGTAATTCGGTGCTCTCCGATACACACGATCGAACAGCGGAGGAGTGGTACTCAAGCGTCAACTTTAGGTTACAATATCTCCGGATGTAATTAACATTTTACAATGCAACAAACGACAGTGATTACGTATTTGTTTATATGTTCAGATGTGCTAACAAAACTAACGGGATTCCATTTAAAAAAAACGTTGGTTTGTGTTAAAAAACATACTTCCGTGCATTTTTTTATGGTTTGTATTAACCAGTTACACTAGCCCCTCTCCTCACGTTCCGTCTGTGGAATCGATGGAATCGATTCGTCAGTATTTGATGTGGTTTGCGAAATATATCCAGCGGTAATGTTAGGTGACTCACCCTGTATAGATGAAACCTTATGTGTAATATCGAAATATCGTGTTCACTCAGAGTGACTGCTTCAATTTAAATGTTTTGCTACAAAAATAATGTGGAAGACCGCTAAGTTGCAGATGAAAACATGAAGTATGCCTATGCCAGGTAAGGGGATATAATATACAACTGTCTTTTGTATGCAAAAAATCTTATCGCATTTTACTTTACAAATTCTAGGTACACTTAGGGCTGCGAGCTACGTCAGAAGTAGTGCTCATGTTTGTGTTCTGTAACTAATTTTTACATATTTAGTTGAATTAAATGCGCTCTACAAAGACAGAATTCCAGTGGTGTACTAACGTATAATTTATTTAAGGTGGACCAGTAAGCGAGCAGAGTGTATTTTGATAAGTATTGGTGACAATTTAGAGCGAAATTTTCACTTAGCAACTGAGTGTGTGATAGTATGAATCTTTCTATCAGCTTAAAAATGTGTGTGGGACTGGGGCTCGAATCCAAGACCTTTGTATTCAACGGACAAGTGAACTACACACTGAGATACCCAAGGACGATTCATAACTGGTCCCCACAGCTTTACTTCTGCCAGCACCTCATCGCCTACCAGACAACTTACATATGAAATTGTTAATTGAAAAATCCATTGAGTGATCAAGTTGTGGTACAGTAATTGAGCTTTATAAGGAGCGCTGATTAACCGAGAAGCCTTTATCATTGGTGCCAGTACTCAACCTGGACTTATTTTAATAAATTATACAGGCAGTTTAGATGTCGAAATATTGAATTTGAAGGTTCAGTGTGTTAGGAAGGTGTGTGAAACCATACACATTTTGACAGGTAATATAAGTTTCTTTTGGTCGAATTTTCTTAGAGACTATGCTTTTCTACTACGATAAGCGATAAGCAGTCTGCATGTGTGTGTGTGTGTGTGTGTGTGTGTGTGTGTGTGTGTGTGTGTGTGTATGCGCGCGCGCATTTATGTGAATGTTTTTCTGTATATTATAATAATTTTATAAAGGATTTTTATTTTCGGGATGTCGAAGGACACTGAGGTCATCAGAGATGGAAGACACGTTCTGATCAGAATATGATGGGGTAGGAAAGCAGCCGCGCCATTCCAAAGGAAACATCCTGGCGGCCCCCTCAAGTGATTCAGGCAGCCGCCGCTATGGCTCACTGATTGCATTATTTGAATAGTATATCATATATATAGATATATATTTGTATCTATATATCTTTGACTTTCACGAAAACAGTGTAACTTCATAAAATCTTTTACGCACTTGTGTTCATACTTCATTTGGATTGGCTGGAGACGGGGTGCCGTGGACCTGGAGTATAAAGCACAGTTGAGCTAAATAGGCATGCCGCATCACGATGTGGTTTGCTGTTAAAGTTCCTACGCAGTACGTTCCTAGAAGAGTCAACCAAACCACTGCCTTCTCCTACGTATATCTCTTGAAAAGACGACGAACGTAGCATTGGAGAGACTCGAGCTCACATTGAGAGTCAGCAACAACTGATCTTCCTGCTAAACATTCGAGACTAGAACAGAGAGGGGCGGTGGGGGAGGGGGAGTGATAGTGATGTACACAGTACCCTCCACCATGTACTGTAAGACGTCTTGCGGGGTATAGACGGAGATGCAGTACCCAATGGGAAATCCCAAACAGAGGTGCGAATCACTGACGCGTTCTCGAATATTCATGCGAACACATCGTTACGGATGGTGATTTCTGGAGTTCACCGCTGATAGAAGTCGTTTTGTAGTTATAGCTCGCAAACCATGCCTTTCCGATCCATGGTTAAATAACAAATTTATCACGACTGGACGTGTCCTGATCTGTTCAGACCTTACTATCACACTGTTTTTCTTCACTCTCCATGTGGCCCGAATAACAACCTCTGTAGAAGCTGTATTGCATGCAGCAAAGCAACAGTGTTTACATTGTATACGATGGAAGATCAGTGAGGTTGTAGCTATGTTGAGCTGTTAAAGGTGGGCGACAGCTCGAGACGTGTCCAGATGAAATAATTCTTGAGAAGTTATGGTGTTTCTTTAATGGAATAAGCTTGCAGAATGAGATTTTTCACTCTGCAGCGGAGTGTGCGCTGATTTGAAACTTCCTGGCAGATTAAAACTGTGTGCCGGACCGAGACTCGAACTCGGGACCTTTCCCTTTTGCGGGCAAGTGCTCTATCATCTGAGCCACCCAAGTACGACTCACGCTCCGTCCTCACAGCTTTACTTTTGCCAGTAACTCGTCTCCTACCTTCCAAACTTTACAGAAGTTCTCCTCCGAACCTTTCAGAACTAGCACTCCTGAAAGAAAGGATATTGCGGAGACATGGCTTAGCCACAGCCTGGGGGATGTCTCTAGAATGAAATTTTTACTCTACAGCGGAGTGTGCGCTGATATGAAGCTTCCTGGCAGATTAAAACTGTGTGCCGGGCCGAGACTCGAACTCGGGACCTTTGCCTTTCGCGGGCAAGTGCTCTACCATCTGTGAGGACGGGGCTTGAGTCGTGCTTGGGTAGCTCAGATGGTAGAGCACTTGCCCGCGAAATGCAAAGGTCCCGAGTTCGAGTCTCGGTCCGGCACACAGTTTTAATCTGCCAGGAAGTTTCAATGGAACGAGTTGATTATGAATACAGATATAACTAAACGATTATTATGGAGCGAGGCCGCAGATGTAGGATGCCTATGTAACGGCTACCAGAGGCAATAAGAAATTTGGTTTCGTTACTTCTTATTTAAAATGCTGGCATTAAGAAGTAGAAGCTTAGGTCAAACGTTCAAGATATGAAGACAAATATTACTATTAGTAACTGTGTTTATGTCTTGAAGCACTGTTAAGAAATGGCGCACAAATTACCAGATTGTATTAACTCATTATTTGCGAATGAGAGTGCATAGCGACTGCACATATAAATCGGAAGCCTTTTCTCTGTGTTACCTACCACAGAATAGTTTATCGCTTACTATACGGGTTGATTCTTATCAACGTGATATTACATATGCAACATTTGTGATCCACTTTGGAATATTTCCCGACATCTGCGGGACCATGTGCGTTATATTAAATGACTTACCTCAGGTTCATCTATGTCACTTCGGGGTTCTTAAACTGTAATAAGAGTCAAGCTGTATATTCGCTGTTCATGCAGTAAAACTTCAGCATCAGGCATGGAATTTTAATTTGATGTACCCTTACAACTGCCTCTAAACACAGTCCATTAAAGCAGACAGTATCTACGTATAGCACTGAATGTACGTGGAGCATTATTCCATCGTACGATACACATTCTAAGAGATACGTCGCCATAAAGTATGAGGTGCGTGAAAAAATAGGTTTTCCAAAAAACGGAGTGCAAATTACCCAGACTATACATGTCCAGTGTTTGATACTGAGAGCACTTAGTGACATTCAAGAAACTTTAAGCACAATTTAAGTCCTTCTCTAAGCTTTTCCTCACTGCTGTGGCCAGCGTCACACATCAAATCGTCTGTAAAGCAGTCAGACTTTTGAAGCTATTTTATACAAGGCAGATCCATTCTTTTATGATCGAGTGTTTACTCTTTCTTTTAGAAACGTAAACACTATTCACCTGGACTTTTACTAGATGTATTTATTCAGGATCTTGATTTCAGTCTTTTATGCCGTTTGCAAGTGGCGACGTAAATTGCTGGAAATCCAGTTCACCTTTAAGAATATTTTTTCTTCTCAAAATGTCTCGTTTCCGTATAATACATAAACATGGTTGACACAAAGAAACTGTCCTCTTAAAAGGTACAATTATATAACGACACATTTCGTACTGAGGTATCGAGAGCTACAATTTTTCAAAGCAATTTTGTTTTTATGAAACATTTTGATAGCAGAATGCATTCTTATAGTTGGACTGGTTTTTAAGCAGTTTGTGTCTTTACGGCTTTCATTTGACAATGATATAACATCCTGAAGTCATTTTTGGTAAGGTCTTATGGGACCAAATTGCTGAGGTCATCGGTCCTTAAGCTTACACACTACATAATCTAACCTAAACTAACTTACGCTAAGGAGGACACACACACCATTGCCCTAGGGGGGATTCGAACCTCCGACAGGGGAAGGTGCGCCACGATTGTGAATAAATATATACAATTACAGATCAGAAGAAAAATGTTATCATTTTAAACGGGTGACGTATGTGAGACATGGTACTGAAATATCATTTCCTGAATATTAGATTCCAGTTCCCCTCGTGTGATAAAAATAATAACTGGGGAAAGCTAGCACGGGACCTCGCTCCTTTCTTGTTCTGTATATCCTCATATCATTTATTCCAACGGTATTTTCTTCGAGCTGTATGCAGTCACAACGTGGGGAATACATGATTAACGGACCAAGATCTCCTACAAAAATATGAACATGAAAAAACTCAACATCCTAAAGAAATTTGCTGCTGTCTGATATGGAAACCATGCCCCACGATATCGTTCTGCAACTGCTACTGTAATTGCAGTGTATGGTGTTTCTACGGTTTTTAAATGTGTTAATCTTAGCAGTCAACTTATTCTGCAGTGGCTAGAATTTGGTGCACGAGCTTTCGCGCTGTCGTTATTGAAGAAAATCGATATCAAGAGAATAACTGTAGCTGACGTTATTGCTATTCAATTTGAAAATCAGGTTAACCCAAGAAGACAGCAAAGAAAAGACTGGTTGAGGATGAAGAGGAGAATTAACATGGTTTGCACTTGATTACCCACATAATGTAAGATCTAATACAAACAAAATCTTTGATTCCGGTTCCCTGTATCTTATATGTAGGAAACTTATTGTACATTTTCCACAAGGATCGTTGACGTTATAGTACTTAAATATCGTATCTTACTATTCACTGCTATAGTGAAGCATTCTGTGGAAGTAAGTTTCATTTAGTACAATAGTAAGTCATTTGTGTAAGAGAAGATAAATTTATTTCATTTGTAAATGAGTAACTTTTGACATGAATGAAAGAATGAATGAAAATATCCTGAGTTGTCCCATTGAGGGCAAAGTCTCCTATAGGTAGGGGTAGCTGCTTTTAAAGACTCACGCGGTGAGCTAGTCCGCATAAGAAGATACCGCACTTAATGCACACTATACGTTGAATTAAACTTGGTCGCTTAGTTGTAGTTCTCGTTCTTGCCACTCCTTTCTGTTTCTGGCTATGCTAGTCCACTGTCTTCCTGCATGTTATCTGAATAAGTTCGACCATTTGCGTGTTGGTCATCATGGGAGACTCTTGCCGATGTAGGGGTCCCATGTGGCAGCTCGTGCCGTCCATTTGTCGTCTTGCAGCCTCGCCACATGTTCGCCCCATTTCCATTTGGTCTTGGTAGCCTGTTGTGCTATGCCTATTGTTGCTGACATCTTGTGTATCGAGGTGCTCCATATTCTGTCTTTCAGAGAGATACCAAGGATCTTCCTCTGCATTTTCCTTTGGCATACGTGTAGAGTCTTTCTCTCTTTGGCTTTGAGAGCCCATGTCTGACATCCACATAATAACACTGCAAAAACGCAGCTCTCGAATGCTTCCGTTCTGAGCCTCCTGTTCAGGTTTCTGTCTAGGAATGTGAACTTTAAGGCCAAGAAAGCTTTCCAAGCTAAGTAAACTCTTCGTTTTATTTCTTTTTCTATTTTGTTTTTAAAAGAAAATCTTTGGCCAAGGTATATGTATTGTGATGTATACATTAGTTCCGCTCCTTCAAGATATACTGTGGTTTCTAGTCCATTAGTCATTACTTGCTTTTTAGATGTGTTCATTGTGAGTCCTGCCATCTTACTTTGTGTATTAAGCTCCTGGAGCACTGATTGCAGTTCCCTTGCTTTTCTGGCGAAGAGGAATATATTGTCAGAGAAACTCAAATTTGTTAGTCTCTTGCCGTTGAGGCATATTCCGTCTTTCTTATTCCATTTTAGTTTCCAGAATATGTCATCCAGTATGCAGGTAAATAGCTTTGGGGAGATGGGATCCCCTTGTCTAACACCTCTTTTCACGCGGAAAGGTTGGCCTGTCTTTTCGGTTTTAACTCTAGCGAAGCAGTTACTTTGAATGCTTCTTAATAACTCGATGTATTTTGCTTCTACTCCTTGATTTCTTAGTGCTTGAAGTATGTTTGGGTGTTCGATGGTATCGAATGCTTTGCTGTAATCGACAATAACAGGGTTCATTTTGAGGTGGTGATCTTCCGATTTTTATTATGTGATTAATGGTTTGCATATGGTCCACTGTGCTAAATCCTTTGCGGAATCCTGCTTGTTCTGAGGGTTAGTTCTTCTATACTGTTTTTTAACCGCCTTGTTAGTATTTTTGTGAACAGTTTATACAGTTTAAACATCAGGGTTATGGTTGTAGAATTGTTCATGTCATCTTTCGTACCTTTTTTGTGCAGAAGTACAATCGTATTTGTTTTCCACTGACCGGGAATGTCTTAAGTTTGTACGATTTTGTTGAACACTTCTGTGACGATTGGTGTTAAGAAATCTTGGGCTTCTTTTAAGAGCTCGTTGTATATGTTGTCTTCTCCGGGTGAGTTTCCATTTTTCAATTCAGTGATGGTTGTTCTAACCTTGTGTGTTATAGCGGGTGTGGTTTCAGTGGTGTGACATAAATTTGAATTATATTCATTTTGCGTTATGTTTCTGAAATTGCTTTTGTTATCTATTGTGCTATGTACTAGGTCGTGCTATTATATTAATGTACTGTATTTCAATGATTTACTGTACCGTATAACGTGTATAAATGGTTTATCTTACTGAATCAATGTTACTGTTATGTAAGCTGTATTTAAAATTGTATACTGATGTACAATGTAGGCTATATCCCACATCAGACGTTATATAAATAAATGCTAAATAAATAAATAAATAAACTAAAATTTGCTGCACTTTTTTTCACAAATGTTTGGAGACCTGTAAAAATCCCCCAAAGGTTTCAGTATTATGTTCTACGGACACTTATAATAACGGCACATCAAATATTGTGCAAAAATGAATTAATTTCATTTCCACGGATTTGTCAGAAACAGGAACTTTTGTACTAACCTTGTCAAAAGAAGAAAATTTATGGATGTCTATCTTATTGCATGGGTGAGGGACTTCACCTGACGACACATATAAGAAAATGTACCACCACTGCTGTATCTTGAGGGCGTGTTTATTCTATCAAACGACTAGTTTCAGCGGCACATTGGAGACAACAAGGTGTGGAGTATAGACTCCTGATGAAAGCTAGCCCACGTGTGCTAGTAACAAGGATCCCACAGTAAATGCGCCAAGGGAATCAAATACTGTTTTGGAAGTAGGCCTAAGAATGGCAGTAATGTGCAGCCGAAAGAGATTAGATTAGATTAGATTAGTTCTTCCTTCCATATATCCTCGTGGATGTGGAACATGTCAATTTTTTTAAGCTGTAATAACAATACTAATAGTATGAATATATACAATACATCATTTGTTTCTATTAAAAAATTCATCAGTGGAGTAGAAAGAGTTGATCACTAGTAAGTCTTTCAGGATCCTTTTAAACTGATCTTTATTAGTAACTAAATTTTTTATGTTTGCTGGCAAATTATTGAAGATGAGCGTTCCTGAGTAGTGGACCCCTTTTTGAACTAAAGTAAGTGATTTTAAGTCCTTGTGCAGATCATTTATGTTCCTGGTATTGTATGTATGAACAGAGCTGTTTGTTGGAAAAAGAGATATATTATTTAGGACAAATTTCATTAAGGAGTAAATATACTGAGAGGCAGTAGTTAGTATACCCAGTTCTTTGAAGAGGTTTCTACAGGACGTCCATGAATTTACTCCACAAATATATACAAAGATGGTATCTGTTCTTTCGGACATGTCCGAAAGAACAGATACCATCGGTGACCATGCAGCTCGTTAGAATGAAATTACAATGAAATGAACACCCTTAGCTGCTTACAGGCGTTGACATACGTCAACGGGGACAGATGAAAATGTGTGCCCCGACCGGGACTACGAATGTAGTGCGGGCAATATGTTGAGGATGTGGGTTTCGCGGGAGGCGTGCGAGGGATAAATCCCTGCAGTCGCGCTATCCTCTGTGTCCTCGGTGGCTCAGGTGGGCAGCCGGGACGGTAGCTCAGCGTGTTCAGTCAGAGGGTTAGCAGCCCTCTGTAATTAAAAAAAACTGAGTTAATCGATCAACAACGAACTTAAACGGATGTCTTACGACGTCCGCCCCGAGCAGATGGAACGAACGAAAGCGAAAAAAATGAGATTAAAAAAAAAAAAAAAAAAAAGAGATGGAGAGAGCGTCTGCCATGTAAGCAGGAGATCCCGGGTTCGAGTCCTGGTCGGGGCACACATTTTCATCTGTCCCCGTTGACGTACGTCAACGCCTGTAAGCAGCTAAGAGTGTTCATTTCATTGTAAATTCAATAATACGTATTACACGCTGTTGGACTCTAAAAACTTTTGTTTGACTTGAAGAGTTATCCCAAAATATTATACCATATGACATCATGGAATGAAAGTAGGCAAAGTATGTAAGCTTTTTCATTTTTATGTCGCCTATGTCAGCTAACACTCGAATTGCAAATACAGATTTGTTAAGGCGTTTCTGCAGTTCTGTGGTGTGCTCCTCCCAACTGAATTTGTTATCAAGTTGTTATTCCAGGAATTTAAGACTGTCAACCTCCTCTACCTGCACACTAGTTGTGTGATAGAATAAAGACATCCTCAAGACACGTCTGTTGTTGTACTTTTTCTCATATATAATTTAAATAGTTTATAATAATTAAAATCAGAATGTATGTGGGATGCAATGTAAGACGGTAGAGTATTATACGGTCAGTAACGGACGAGTTGTGTCCTGCAGACTGACGTCACGACCATCTCTTGCAGCTGTGCGTCTGATAGCAGTGGAGTAACGCTGGAAGGCCACTTACACTATACGAAACTAAAAATATTAATAACTAGTAAAGGAATAACCTGAAGAACGTCATATATGATGTACATCCTTCTGTTGTGAAAACAAACAATGTATGTCAAAGTCTGAGATCAAAAATAGTTCTATTTTGGAAGTTAGTAAAATTCCAAAAAAAAAGTAATTTTCTGACAGTCAAGAATTTAAATAAATACAGTGATGTAATGGTTCACCTTCAGTGACTAGGTACGATGATCTGATAACACTTTCAGTGTTCATATATAAATTTGGAAAGCTTTTAGTTTCAGAAAACCTCTGTAACTTTTCAATAATAATTTCAAGAATTCTAAGTAAATATGTATATTGTGTGCTAGGGTGTGTGTGAATGAGAATGCGTGCATGAGAGTATGTGGGACGTTTGGCATTATTAAAAATCATTCATGTAATTCTCTACAGGAACTGGCAAGTGTTCCAACTCTGTAACGTGGGAACGAATCCACTAGTGGTTCCCCTACTACTGAATTTCGGATGTCCAAGTATGTATGCTTATGTATAAGACAGCCAGAACATTCGTGACTACATAATAAATTTCCAGATGTAGAGTAAAGCCTATATAGTTCATTTTGTTTTGTTTATTTAATTAGAGAGTTTGTGTTACTTAATTTGATGACGTCAATGAGCCTAGAGAAGTGGTTGGTGCATGCTAGATTTTGGCGCGAGCCGAGTCCTAGAAGTGAGTTCTTATTGGTCGTAAGTGCTGACAGCCAATGAGAAGCGAGACGGTTGGCCGCCTAGCGAGGAGATCCAGTTGTGAGTAGTGCGAGAGAGAGAGAGAGAGAGTCGCGAGCTAGCTTTGATTGGAGGCGGTTATGCTGGATGTGACTTTTCACATTGTGTGTAAGATGAAGTCTTGGGATGACTTCCGCGTTATGGTCCAGTGTTAATGGTATCTGGTAGTGACCAGAAACTGTTTTTGAAAACTTTAGAGTGTTGTGATAATTCGCTCCGACGAATATCGCGAGTGAACTTTGAATTATGTAGCGTGGCGGTACTGAGTATATTCTTACTGAGTATTTTATGGCGAGCATAAACTTTAACTAAAGACAACCACTGAATATCGTGTGCAGAAGTAATTGGCCGATCATTGACTGTGTTACAAGTAATAGGCTTCGGAATTTGGGAAGGTAAAAGTTCTGGCTGTTTTAGGTATGGTGGTAACTGTGAGCAGAAACTTTAGTAAATTTCGTAAATGTGGGCTGATGATATTGCTTAACGGCAATAAAGATCTATTGAAGGTTTAAATTTAAACTTCATGATTAAAGTACGAGTGACATCCCCTTTCCGAATCATTTCTTTAAAGCACATAGAAAATTTTCAGCAAATTTTACTTATAGCGGCTTCCGGCGTGCAGCTATGAGGTTACAGTTTCCTCAACACTGCTTTTCTGTGATCTCGTAAGTAGCTGCAGTCAGGAGTTTACGTGCGAAGATCTACCGCTGTAAAGAGGTAGGTGAACAAAATTACAAAAGAAATTGCATTGCAGCAGCAATGTATAATCCGTCGCAATTGGTGCATCGGACGCACCCACGTAAAAAATCCGTCGCACATTGTCTTGAAGTGTAAGATTTTCTTTCAAACTATTGCAATTTCGCATAATTCCCCGCTTAAGATATTTCAGGACACTGAATCCAGGAGAACAGAAGATAGTTGTGTGTGTGTGTGTGTGTGTGTGTGTGTGTGTGGACAGAGGCGGCCAGCGCAGGGTGGCTGGCCGGGCCGTCCCGAGCGCGGCCAGCAGCGCCGGCCGGTGACAGCAGACAGGTGGGCCGCGGGAGGTCGCCAGGTATCGACATGGCGGCGGCCGCTGCGGCTTCGCGAAGCGTCCACCGGCCGGCGCCACCGGCGGTCAATAAACAACAACAAGCGCCGAACGGACTAAGATGGCGGGCGCCGCGCCAGGGGGACAGGCTAGCGCTGTATCGGCGGCGCCCGACGTCGATATCGGAAACGGCGCCGCCGGGGTGAATGGGGGACTGCAGTGGGGGCGGCGGGGGCAGTGACTAGCTGCTCACCTGGGGGCGGCCAATATCAGCGGCTGTCCCACGGCGCCCGTAGCGCACGGCGCAGCGAGCCGCCGCACGCGCCGGGGAGCACCGGCCTAGTCGGCTCTCGCGTCCCGCACATCACGCGTGGCTTAAGGAATTCACTAACGTACCAAAAATACAGACTGAAGAGCCAACACCGTGTTACTACTGGAGACCGAAGAGCACCCCTTTTAGCTCAAGCAGGCTGGCGTGAGGAGGGAAGAACTATACTGACGTGAGGTCTGGATCATGACAAGGAATGAGAATTCAGAAAGCGGACGTAATTAGTTTGATACTTAACTTTAATCCGTTAATGATGAACGTCGCTCTTGACGGTGCATGATTCACAACATTAACTGTTCAGAATAGTAACTGAATATGGCGCCTTGCTAGGTTGTAGCAAATGACGTAGCTGAAGGCTATGCTAAACTGTCGTCTCCGCAAATGAGAGCGTATGTAGTGAACCATCGCTAGCAAAGTCGGCTGTCCAACTGGGGCGAGTGCTAGGGAGTCTCTCTAGACTACACCTGCCGTGTTGCGGCGCTCGGTCTGCAATCACTGATAGTGGCGACACGCGGGTCCGACGTATACTAACGGACCGCGGCCGATTTAAAGGCTACCACCTAGCAAGTGTGGTGTCTGGCGGTGACACCACATCAAACATGGTAATCTCTGAGACGACCGAGTTAAGGACTGCTTCTAGAATTGAAAAGCGTGAAGCAATCGCAACAATCTTATGTCCTTTACCGAAGATAGATATATGGACATCTACGCTCTACGAATGCCGGTGACGAAATCTACATCTGAAACGAAGTGATTACTCTGTAATACCCAAGAAAGTGTGTGTTAGAGGTTTCAATGAACCACCTTCAAGCTGTTTCTCTGCCGTTCCACTGTAGAACGGCGTGTGGGGAACAACAAGCACTTAAATTTTTTCCGTGCAAGCCCTGATTTCTCTTATTTTATCGTGATGATCATTTCTCCCAGCCGGCCAGGGTGGCCGAGCGGTTCTAGGCACTACAGTCAGGAACCGCGCGGCTGCTACGGTAGCAGGCTCGAATCCTGCCTCGAGCATGGATGTGTATGACGTCCTTAGGTTAGTTAGATTTCAGTAGTTCTAAGTTCTAGGGGACTGATGAACTAAGAAGTTAAGTCCCATAGTGCTCAGAGACTTTTGAGCCTTTTCTCCCTATGTAATCCTATGTTTTCGTAATCGGAGGAGGAACTGGTGGTTCAAAATCCATGAGAAGATCCTGTCGCAACGAAAATGCCTCTGTTTTAATGATTGTCACTCCAATTCACGTATCATGTATGTGGCAGTATAATACAAAACGAGTTGTCCTTCTTTGAACTTTTTCCAAAATCATCCGTCAGTCCCACCTGATGCGGATCCCACACCGCGCAGCAGTACTCCACAATAGGGCGGACAAGCGTAGTGTAAGCAGTCTCTTTCGAAGACCTGTTGCACCTTCTAGGTGTTCTGCCAATTAATCACAGCTTTTGGTTCGCTCTACCGCAACAATATCCATGTGATCGTTACAGTTTAGGTTATTTGTAATTGTAATCCCTAAGTATTTAACTGAAATGAAATGGTTGAAATGGCTCTGAGCACTATGGGACTTAACTTCTGAGGTCATCAGCCCCTAGAACTACTTAAACCTGACTAACCTAAGCACATCACACACATCCATGCCCGAGGCAGGATTCGAACCTGCGACCCTAGCGGTCGCGCGGTTCCAGAATGTAGCGCCTAGAACCGCTCGGCCACTCCGGCCGGCTATTTAGCTGAATTTACTGCCTTCAGATTTGTGTGACTTATTGCGTAATCGAAATTTAAAGAATTTCTTTTAGTACTCAACTTCGCCCTTTTCTTTAATCAGGATCAATTGCCACTTTTAGCACCACACAGATATCTCATCTAAATCATTTAGCAATTCATTTTGGTCATCTGATGACTTTAAAAGATGGTAAATCACAACATCATCTGCAAACAATCTAAGACGGCTGCTCAGAGTGTCTCCTATGTCGTTAATATAGATCAGGAACAATAGAGGGCCTGTAACACTTCCTTGGGGATCGCCGGAGATTACTTCTGTTTTACTCGATGACTTTCCGTCTATTGCTACGAACTGTGACCTTTCTGACACTAAATCAGGAATCCAGTAACAAAACTGGGGCGATATTCCGTAGGCATGCAGTTTGGTTAGACGCTTGTGAGGAACGGTGACGAAAGCCTTCTGGAAATCTAAAAACATGGAATGAATTTGACATCCCCTCTCGATAGCACTCGTTATTTCATGAGTATAAAGAGCTAATTGTGTTTCACAAGAACTATATTTTCTGAATCGGTGCTGACTCTGTGTCAAAAAATCATTTTCTTCTAGGTAACACATAATTTTCGAACACAGTGTATCTTCGAAAACCCTCCTGCAAATCCACATTAGTGATATGGGCACAGAAACGTGCTTTTTCATGTGGTACAAGTATATCGTTTGTTGTGAACACTGCGTATTATATGACACAATCGTAATGAGTTTCTATTAAGTCCCAGCCGAAAGTAGGTGTAACAAGCGATCGTCCTTGGCTTACATCAGTTTTAAGGTGACATACGGCTTTCGGCTATTCTCCTTCTCGAAGATCCAACACAATACGTCAAAGACATTTACGGGGCGAAATAAATGCTTTGAACGAACTTTAATTTATTATTTACTGGTCCACTGAATTCTGGGATTGTAGCCGTTGTTTTAAACCTCAGATACACACGCACCAGAGACGTCAATCGGCTGCAAAGATTATGTATAAATTGGACCTGCGGCTGTGCGGTCGAGCCATGCTTTGTTATCGATGTATCTTTCCAGTGAGGTGACGAAAGTCATGGCCTAGCGATAAGCACATGTAAAGATGGCGGCAGTGTGGCATAAACGTGGTACAAAAGGGCAGTGCATTGTCGCAGCTGTCATCTGAGCTCAGGTGATTCATGTGAAAATGTTTCCGACGTCATTATGGCCGCACGACGAGAATTAACAGACTTTGCAGGCGAAATAGTAGTCGGAGCTAGAAGCACGGGACATTCCAATTCGGAAACCTTTAGGGAATTCAATATTTCACGAACCTCAGAGTGAATAGTGTGCCGAGAATACCAAATGTCAGCCAATGCGTCTCACCACTGGCGATACGGTGGGCGACGGCCTTCAATTAACGAAAGAGTAGCGGCGTTTTCGTAGCGTTGTCAGTATTAACAGAGAAGCAACATTGCGTGAAATATCTGTAGAAATCAATGTGTGATGTACGACGAACATGCCGGTGAAAAGAATAGGCGAATTCTGGGGTTAATGGGCTATGGCAGCAGACGACCGAGGAGAGTGCCTTTGCTAACAGTGCGACATCGCCTGCAGGGTCTCTACTGGGCTCGCGATCGTTTTGCTTGGACCCTAAAATGGAAAACCACCGACTGTTCATATGAGTGCCGATTTCAGTTGTTAAGAGTTGATGGTGGGCTTCGAGTATGGAGCAGATTCCGTGAAGCAATGGACGCAAGTTGTCAACCGGGCACTGTGCAAGCCGGTGGTGGCTGTATTTACATGGAGTGGACTGCGCCGTGTGGTTCACCCGAAACAGTCATTGAGTGGAAATGTTTATGTTTGGCTAACCGAAAACCATTTTCAGTCAAACATGTACTCCACCTTCCCAAACAACGATGGAATTTTTATGGGTAAGAATGCGCCGTGTCGCCAGGCCATAATCGTTCGCAATTGATTTGAAGAGCATTCTGGAGAGTTCGAGCGAATGATTCCGCCTCACAGATCGCCCGACGTAAATCTCATCGAACAATGGGACATAATCAAGTGGTAAGTTCGTACAAAAATTCCTGCAACGGCAACACTTTCGCAATTAGGAATGCCAAAAGGATAAAGTCGAGGCTAGAATTTCATATGTTTCATACCACATAGAGTGACAGCTGTCGATGCAGTGTTCTGTCCAGACGTTTTAATGAACTTTAAAAGTCACTTCTCGATGCATTTCTCGTGCAATGTGCGGGTCTATCCGATGATTAAGGCGACATTCTCAGGGGATCTTATAGGTCTCAGAGTTCCGGAGTATCAAGTCAGCTTTGATGGAACCCAGAAGAGTACTGCCTACGGTGGAGGACGAAAAATCACTTTAACACTCTGTTTGGTGTGAATCCTACTTAGTTTTCTCGACAGTTTTCAATATATGACAGAAAAGTCATGGATTTAACTCTCTGGGTGCCTTATTCCTTGTCTCTTACTTGCACCTTAAGTTTCATTCGTAGCTCGTCACGGATATAGTATACGGAATACGCATTTGCTTCGAAAACTCTCATGAAGTGTAGAAGCCTATCCTGTGGACTCTACAAGAATGCTATGTGCTTTGCGAGCTAAAATTTTGAAGACATTCATCGTCTGGGAAGGATGGTGGTTGCTATTTGCACGTAAATGTAAGCCCTTGTGAACCGGCTTTCTATACACTTGGTGTTTCAAAATGCCATCAACTTTCTGACGAATCTTAACATCCAAAAATTAAAGGCATTCCTCCATTCCGATTTCCATTGTAAAATGAATTTTTTCTTGCCGAAATGTACGTGGTTTAAATTTTTTTGTAATATATCCCCACCATGTGGCCACGGTACAGAATTCTTGCCAACATATCTTCAAAATGCACAGGGCTTTTGAACAAGCAGATTCCAGTGTCATTTTTTCGAAGTCTTCCATAAACCAACTTGCCACCAAGGGCGACCGGACAATCCATGACGAAATCGTTACTCTGTTCAAAAATTCGTTAGTAAACAAAAGGTACGTCGAAATCAGTAGGTGTCTGAACAAGACCGAAACCTCTTTATCGAAACTTTGGTAAAAAGAGATAGAAGTTATGAAATAGTGATCTTGGTGAATAGAGAAACCACAACGAAACTGACTACTATATCAGAACTGTCCAGTCGCGCTGATATAAGTCTTTCAATGAAGCTCACAAGTCACAAAGGACGAGTACTCTAGCCTCAATCTGTCGGCTTACTCCGAAGATGGATGAAATGTTCACGCCCAAATTTTGAAATAAGAAGAAATAAGTGTTTATCTGGCCACGCTCTCGAAATTAATCAGTCAGCTTCTGCTCCCCGAAAATGTGAAGATATACAATATTTACTGATGTTGGTGTCGTCAAAGTTGATTAAAATAAGTTATAAGATAAAAATTCATTTTCCATCGCACATTATAACTTTAGTATGTGAACACAGAAATTTGAGGTACAAATATTAAGCAGTAATTATACAAGGAGGTCAATGACACAAGGTGGTCGAAAACAGTCTGAAAAAGGTTGTAATATCTCTTTATATTCGATGAATTATTCTGCTACAATTCTACCCTTGAATGACGTTTTTCTTATTTTCTATCTTCATACTTGCAGAATCCATGCCCAAAGTAGTTTCATACAATAGCTATGCCATGAGCGCATAATTATTCTTTGGTGTACTCTCTCTGGTAGTTGTTAGAAAAAAGCTTCCGAGATTGTCTTCATACCGATTAGCCTGAGCTTTGTTTAAAGAATTGTAATCTGAATATTGAGATTTATGACAAAAGATAACTGATACGAAATTGCACGATTAAAAGGGAAACATGTATATATATATATATATATATATATATATATATATACAAAAGGTGTGTATTTGACATTTGAGAATTAATTATATTCATCGATATATTGCGTAGTTGTTAATCAGAAGGGAGCTTCCGAAAGACTGGATACGAACCTGCATTTAAGAGCACCATTACTTCATCAAAGCCAAATATCCGCTTGATCTGAGGTCTCCCGGCTGATTATACAACGCTCCCAAAATTACGAGGCATTTTATTTGTACAGATTAGTAGACTGCCGCAAAGCACGAGCCTCCAGAGAAGAAGAATCATAGCCTGATTTCATTCTAACAAGTAAAATTTCTGAATCATTTCGAGTGACTGAGTTACGATTGTGTTTTCTCTTATGACTGATTGATTGCTCAAACGAATTGAGAACTACATAATGTAATTATGTACATAGATAGGAGGAAAAATTACAGTGGCGCCAGTGTGACAGGACTCTCTTGGATTGTTATATAATATATGTATTTTATGTTTCATGAAAACCAACGAGAACGAGAGGTAACTAATCTGAAGAGAGATTCAGTGCCCATAGTAAAAGATTGCTGATACAAAGGAACGATTTCAACTACTGGACAAGACCTACACTGCAGAACAAGGCCAGATAATTCCAATTTTTACATTTTGTAGTTAAAATAGTTTGAAATTAATTCAGAAAGAACTTTTTTCCAGATAGTAGTTAGATTGTAGAACTGTATATTGTGTGATTTTCGTATCCGGACATTG
Organism: Schistocerca piceifrons; assembly: GCF_021461385.2. NCBI lineage: Eukaryota > Metazoa > Arthropoda > Insecta > Orthoptera > Acrididae > Schistocerca > Schistocerca piceifrons. The sequence continues at coordinate 284,319,675 of NC_060143.1, forward strand.
AACTTTATACCATCTGTGAAGTAATTTGAAAGTTTAGTGTGTCTACGACAGTAAATTTGAAACTGTATTTAGTGACTAGAACCTGAAATTGACAGTTGTTTAATGGTATTGACTAGAGCGGCATTTAAAATGTCATTGAATCCGCAACGAGACGTGCAACTTCCTTCAGCTGTTTGCGCAGAAGCAGAGGCCACGGATAGCAATTCTGTGACTGTTGTGGCTAGCGGTAGCAATATAATTAGTGCCGCTGGTTCAGAAAACATTCATACAACAGCTGATCAGAGTGTTGTTGACACATTAGTTGTTATTATGCAACAGTTGTCTCTATTAGCCGAAGGCCAAACGGAGGTAAAACCAGACTTAACTGTTATACAATCTGAAGTAAAACGAGACTTATCAGCCATACATAATACTCTCCACAATCAATTAGCCGAAAATCAAACAGAATTACAAAATCAATTAAGAGCAACCTTTACCGAATTCGATCAGAGATTAAATACCCAGACACAAGAAATAAAAGAACACTCAGAAAGGACCGAACAGAATCTTATTGCTCAAATTGAGTAGGTCTGCCAACAATGCCAAGAACACAATGGTAAATTAAAAGCGGAACTAACCGAATATTTATCCGTCAAAATTGACACGATACAAAAACAAGTAGAACTGTTTCCTCAAGTAATACAAGCTCAAGAGGACATACAGTGTTCCGTAGCTGTGATACCAGAAATTATAGAATCCCAAGATAATCTAAAGAAGCAATTTGACGAAGTGAAGGAAAAACAGACGACAGTGTAACATAGAATGAATGTACTTGCGGGAAAGTTTTCAGAAATGACATTAGAGCGGCAAAATTTTCCTTCGGAAACGATAGAAGAACTGTGAAAGTAGCTTTACAGTCAATTTCAGAGAGTTCCGAAGAGAATTTTTTCAACAAAGGGTTAAAGGAAGTTCGTGCACAACTTGGCGAAGAACTCTCGCGTTGGAAAGAAAATATCGAAAGATCACTAAATCTCTTGCAGGAGGATTTAGAAACAGCGAGAAGTAGGAAACAAAATTCTCAATCTGCGCGTGACATTCCGTCCACGTCAAGATCCGATGCAGACAGAACTGGAACGTCACAAGTTATATTCGATATAACGGATAGCCACACGGAAGAGTACGAACAGGATGATTTATGGAATCGTAGTACCTTCGAGGAAAAGATGTTTAAACAGAGACAATTTCAAATCTTTAACCCTGACAAAAAGAATGTTCATCCTGTAGTCTTTATTCGAAGTTTCAGAGGTCTGTTTCCACGATCTTGGACAGAATAGCAAAAGATTAATTTTGTATCTGGATATATGCAAGGATCAGGAGCATTGTGGGCAAACATCTTCTTGTAAATGTTATAAAGAATTTGAGCAGGCTGGAATACAACAAAGACTTAGGCAGGAAGTATTATATCCTGAGCCTTCCTCATTTTCTAGAGGATCTCTAAAGAGATATTTTGAGAAATACATTAATAAATCTTTGTATTGGGATGTACCGATTCCTTTGCCAGATATACTTAGGATACTCAAATCCAGACTACCCACCAGTATAAAGAATCAACTGTAATATATAAATGATAAGGATATAGACTCATTTATGACTACGCTTGATCAAATTGATATAATTGAGGAGAAAAATAAAAGGTCAAGAGAAATGTCGTATCAAAGAAGAGCAATAGAAGCGAATCTGATCTGCAACTCGAATGGGAATGGCAGTAATGGTAGCAGTAACAATAATCATAACCAACTACACTCTCCGAGGAGAATTTGAAATGGACAAAATGCAACCAATAATTATTACCATAATGGAAACTTTAGTAATGGTGCATCGAGGGGCTATTTTAGGAACAATAGGAATTTTAATCGATATAATCCAATGTATGGCAACACAAGACAGTTCTACCAACACCAACAGAACAACAACAATAATTACACGAATCAAGCAAGACAATATAGACCGAATTCACCACAACAACCGATAATCACTGAAGTAGCTGAAGAGACAAATACCAATCGGACCTACAATCAGTCAAACTAAACATGACCGCATCGTGCCGCGGAGTAGCAGTCAGGGGATCTGTTAGGGGCCGAAACAGTAAAATTACAATTGTTAAGATATAATGATGGTGAAAAGTTAACAAAAGATTTAATAATGTGTCATAACGACAGATCAAGTGTTCCGGTGTCGGAAGTATTTGTTGAAATAGAGGAAGTTCCAACGAATGTGATATTAGACACCGCCGCTTCTGCCAATGTCATCTCAGGCGCTCTTTTTCGGAGAATTATTAGGAAGAAGAAGGTATCAATTTTGCCGGTACAGAACTGTAAAATCATCGGAGCTGTTGGAGCAGGCTCTCCCAGTGTCAAAATACAAACAGAATTAGAGATGAAAATTGGAAATGTAGCAATAAAATGCACGTTCCTTGTAGTGGAGAAGTTATTAGTGGACTGTATTCTTGGTTTTGGGAGTATGCAGGAGTACGACTGTCAGATTGATTTTTTGGAAGGAATAGTTAAATTTAGATTAAATGGAGAAGAGATAGCGCTGGATTTAAATAGAAAGGAGACGGTGCATGAGAAATATTGTCGCGGTGCCATAATTCAATTAATTGACACTACAAACGGTCGTTGGAAGGAATTTTCAAAGGATTTGATAGAACAGGAGGACTTTAACCAAACAACAATGATAAAAGCTAGTGAATCAAATCGGCTTACCGGAGAACAAAGGCAGCACCTTCATTATTTGTTAGAGTCTTATGAAGAGGTTTTTGGTGAGAAACCAGGAATTATTAAAGGGTATATTTGTCACCTACAAGTGAAGCCACATCAGACTTACTGTTACACGCACTATCAGATCCCCTGGCGTTTAAAACAATCTGTTCAAAGGGAGATAAATAGAGTGTTAGAATGGAACTTGATTGAGCCATCAACTAGCCCATGTTGTTCTCCGCTCTTAGTCGTTCCAAAACCTGGAGGCCACGTAAGATTAGTTCTGGATGCGAGAGAGATTAATAAAATAATAGTACCTGTAAGAACTCATCCGGAAAATATAGATGAATTAATTCAAAATTTCCAGGATGTTTCGTATTTAACTAGTTTTGATTTGAGAAGTTCGTACTGGCAGGTCCAAATGGATGAACAATCTAGGAAATATACCGCATTTACCTATGCCGGGAGAAGATACCAATTTATAGTTGTCCCGTTCGGACTTAATATTAGTGCGGGAATATTTATTTCAGGGTTGGATTATGTTCTTGGACCAGAATTGCGTAGTCGTATAACTGTGTTTGTTGACGACTTATTAATAGCCACGAAAACATGGGAAGAACATTTGCATGTTTTGGAAAGGATTTTTGCTGTTTTCAAGAAAACCGGAATTACAGTAAACTCACAGAAGACTCATTTTGCTTTACCACAAATTAAGTTCTTAGGACATATGATACATGCGAAAGGTATCCTGCCTACCGAGAAGAAGATAAGTGCAATTCGAAATTTTCCATCACCACGCAATAAAAGACAGCTGAAGTGATTTATAGGCATGGCATCGTTCTTCCGTCGTTTCATAAAGAATCAAGCCATGAATTCTGAAGCATTAAACCGGCTTCTACGGAAGGATGTGCCATGGCAGTGGACTGAAGAATGCGAACTAGCTTTTAGGGACATTAAAGATCAACTCGTTAACGTATCCTTATTATACCACCCTGATATGAATTGTGAGTTCTATCTGTCCACGGATTCATCGGATGTTGGATTAGGTGCTTTTCTATTGAGGCGACACATCCATTTCTCGAAACTGATGAAGAACATAAAGAAATGGAATCTTATTTATACCGGACCATATGTTATTGTAAATGTACCAAATCCTGTATCATACTTGTTGGCATATCCCGAATCGAAAGGAATAAAGGCATTATTCCCGCATAATGATATTAAGAAATTTTTTGAAGGATCGTAGATCTGTCGTACCAAATATGGAGAAGAATTTGGAGTGTAATTTGACTATGAGTCGAATGTGTATATATATATAAAGATGTCTATGTTGTTTAGAGGGTAGGAGACAGTGAGATTACTCCTGTAATAGGTTAAGAGACAGTGAGATTACTCCTGTGATAGGTTAAGAGACAGTGAGATTACCCCTGTGATAGGTTAAGAGAGGGTGAGATTTCTCCTGTGATAGGTTAAGAGACAGTGAGATTACTCCTGTGATATGCAGCACAAAATTTTAAGATAGGTAGAAGAATTTGTTAATTACTAGGATGGTGGAGGGTAGGTTGTTCTGAATAATTATTACGAAGAAAGCCAAATATGTTGCACCGTTTCCGAGTAAATTAGCATTGAAGTCAGCCAATCAAGTCGTTGAGTGCGCTCGATTTGTGCACTTTGATGCGCTAAAATGCGCTAATACTCAGATACCTTTGTCTCCGTGAGTTACCACTAGTTCATATGCTTATTGAGAGTTAAAATGTCTCTTTTTCGGAAGTGATAGAGACAGACGAGGAACAACTACGTTTCTTCAGCTTGATGAAACCAAACGAAAACCCCTTTGGCGACATTGTCTCTGGAAGCTGCAAATTCGCCCGCAACCACCTAACTGGGTAACTTCAGTGCTAATTAACTCGGAAACAGCGCAACGAATCGAACTTTTTTTTCTTGACTACACCCCTTCGAGCTTTTCAGACTGTTCTTGACCATCCTTTACAATTTTAATGTATTTTACCGTACAAGCGGACAAAAAATCACTTTTCTACGTAGCCTTTAATATACGCAGATTTTAATACAAGAGAACGGAAGCAGGCTTATAAACATGAGACAAGTTTTTCTCTGTCTCTCGCACTAAAACCAAATTGTACCTCGCTTACCGATCAGATGGTAAGGTAGAAATGAAACATGAAAGTAAGAACATTTTGTGAAATGTCATTGTAGGAACATTCATCTTTTAATGTTGCAGAAGGTTCATTCGCAGTAGCAGAAACAAATCGGACGGCTACAGTGCCACAACTTCTAAGTCGTTAATGTTCTGAGGTGCTAAAACAGAAGCTCATGTTAATGAAGCCTATGGGAGCAACACAAGCCGCACATAACGTGGTTTAATGGCTTCCTTTTTCCGCTTGTCTTCGTCTAAGAACAAACGGAACCAACTTTATTTTATTTGCCGCCGTTGCCACAAAATTATAAGCAAGTTCCTAAATTTCCGTTCCTTCATTTTGAATAGGTACGAGTTCCCTTATTATGTGGAACTTGTATTTTTTCTAGGCTATGTCTCGAAGAAGAATACTAACAGGTAGGACTGAGAATGTATACTGAATGTCATTGCAAATAGCTTTGAGAGCTATAATTTCAGTTTTGTGAATTTACAGTGCAGATTTTTTAAAGCAAAACATTTCGTATCTGAGGTTGCTTTACGTGATACAACAGGATTCATAGTAATAAACTGAGCATTGAGCATAGTAAATTAGACTTTAAAAAGCAAAAAAGAAAAGAAGGAATGGAATCAAATAAAAATTTGATGCTATTAGTCAGTGTTCAAAATTAGATTCTGATTAAAGGACATCTAAAGGTTTCAGGTGGTTGCTGTTTATCTTTAAGCAGAGCTTCGAAGCCAGCCTCGATTGAGCCAACTTCCAAATCTTCTTCAACAGTAAATTTGTTTCTGTATATATTTTTCATGAACAAAACTCAGTAAAACCCACTTTCACTCATGTACATGGTATCAAATGGAACCAAAAATCGGACTGAAGGCAAGTCTAGTTGTGGTACTGCCGCGCGAATTCCAGCTACCGTCGCAGGCAAGCAGTATCGACCATGGGTGTATGATCCAGACGCCTGCTGAGGAGGTCCTTACACCTTTAAAGCACAGGTTAGGTTAGGTCAATACTTGTTCCATAGATCATGAATACGACACTTCGTAATGATGTGGAACGTGTCAGGTTAATAAAAGATGTCTGTGCAAGATATTACATTACACAAAATATTGCATGACACTAATGTTTAAGTTGTTTTTTTCCCCTTAATTTATATCTAAAAATTCAGCAAAGGAGTAGAAGGAGTTGTCATCTAGAAACACTTTTAATTTATTTTTAAATGTTGGTTGGCTATCTGTCAGGCTTTTGATGCTGTTTGGTAGGTGACCAAAGACTTTTGTGGCGGCATAATTTACGCCTTTCTGTGCCAAAGTAAGATTTAACCCTACATAGTGAAGATCATCCTTTCTCCTGGTGTTATAGCTATGCACACAGCTATTACTTTTGAACTGGGTTGGATTATTAACAACAAAGTTCATAAGTGAATATATATACTGTGAGGTTACTGTGAGGATCCCTAGATCCTTAAATAGATGTCTGCAGGATGACTGTGGGTGGGCTCCAGCAATTATTCTGTTTACACGTTTTTGAGCAATGAATACTTTTCTACTCAACGATGAATTATCCCAGAATGTGATGCCATACGAAAGCAGTGAATGAAAGTAGGCATAGTAAGCTAATTTACTGAGATTCTTATCACCAAAATTTGCAATAACCCTAATAGCATACGTAGCTGAACTCAGACGTTTCAGCAGAACATCAATTGTTGCTTCCAGTTTAACCTCTCATCAATGGACACACCTAAAAATTTTGAGAATTCTACCCTAGCTACAGACTTCTGTTCAAAGTCTATATTTATTACTGGAGTTGTGCCATTTACTGTACGGAACTGTATATACTGCGTTTTATCAAAATTTAAAGAGAGTCCGTTTGCTGAGAACCACTTAATAATTTTGTGAGAAACATCATTTACAATTACATCACTTAGTTCTTGGTTTTTTGATGTTATTACTATATTTGTATCATCAGCAAAAAGAACTAACTTCGCATCTTCATTAATGTGGAATGGTAGGCAAGTCATTAATGTAAATCAAGAACATTAAAGGACCTAAGACCGAACCCTGTGGGACCACGTACTTGATAGCCTCCCAGTTTGAGGAATCAGCTGTTGTTTTAACATTACATGAACCACTTATTTCAACTGAACATAAAAACACTGAATTTCAGGTGTACATTGATTAAATTAAATCAAATATGGAATCATTAAATTAAAATAACAATTTACTCATTTTTCCGTAGATTTGTGTACAAATTGAAAGGGGGAGGGGTTTCATTTGACGCTCTCAGATAACAAGCATAAGTCTACATCACATGTTTTACAAGTCCCTCTGGATGTACACCGAAGAGCCAAAGATACTGGTACACCTGCCTAATGTGTGTAGGGCCCCTGCGAGCAAGCAGAAGTGGCGCAACACGACGTGCATGGACTTGACTAATGTCTGAAACAGTGCTGGAGGTAATGGACACCATGAACCCTGCAGGGTTGTCAACAAATCCATAAAAGTACGAGAGGGTGGAGATCTCTTCTGAACAACACGTTGCAAGGCATGCCAGATATGGTCGATGTTTATGTCTGGGGAGTTTGGTAGCCAGCGGAAGTGTTTAAACTCAGAAGAGTGTTCCTGGAACCACTCCGTGACAATTCTGGACTTTTGGGATGTCACATTGTCCTCTTGGATTGCCCAAGTCCGTCGGAATGCGCAATGTACATGAATTGATGCAGGTGATCAGACAGGATGGACTCATGAGGTTGTCGCCATACCAGTACACATTTATCCGCTAGATACCATTTGCAACGAGACTTGTCCGACCAGACATGTTTCCAGTTATTAACAGGCCAATGTCGGTGTTGATGGGCCCAGGCTAGGCGTGAAGCTTTATGTCGTGCACTCATCAAAGCTCCGAAAGCCCACATCGATGATGTTTCGTTGAATGGTTCGCACGCTGGCACTTGTTCATGGCTCAGCATTGAATTCTGCAGCAATTTGCGAAAGGGTTACGTTGGACGATTCTCTTCAGTCGTCGCTGATCCTATTCTTGTAGGATCTTTTTCCGGTCGCAGCGATGTCGGAGATTTGATGTTTTACCGGATTCCTGATATTCACGGCGCACTCGTGAAATGGTCGTACAAGAAAATTCACACTTCATCGCTATCTCGGAGATGCTATGTCCCATCTCTCGTGCACCGACGACTACACCACGTGCAAATCCACTTAAATCTTGACAATCTGCCATGGTAGCAGCAGTAACCGATCTAGCAACACTTGTTCTCTTATATAGGCGTGCCGACCGCAGCACCGTATTCTGCCTATTTACATATCTCTGTATTGGAATACGCATGACTGTACCAGTTCCTTTGGCGCTTTATCGTATAAGGTGTCTTTTTCGTACTGCAGTGGGCATGACGCTTTGGTGGCCATAATGCGGCTGCGGCATTTATTTTGCTTTCGACCCTCTCTTTCCCACGGGCACTTGTGGTTTGTATCTCTTACGGAATGGTGTACAACATAATGGACCTGGTAAACCTCTCACATTTATAGTACCTACATTATCAATTACAACATTCTTTCTAAATTTTTTAAGTCGTAAATTCCTACCAGATTTGCACAGATTGTACAAAAATACTGAATCTACGACTGGTTCATCTATAAAAGAGCAAAACAATCTTAGCCAGAACCTTTCTGTTTTTTTCAGTTGTATAGAATGATTGTAACATATCAGCTTTGTCAAAGTGTCTCATACGCACGTGACATGTCTTAGCCATGTTAGAACAAGCAATTTGCTTTATGTTACCATCAGCCTCCTTTCTGTTTACAGCAGAAACGTTATCTGGTGAACTGATAGTAGATAAAAACCTTACAATGCGTTTGTGCTTCCATTTTATACGGGCTATTCCATCATTTCGCATCGCCCAATCTGATTCCCCTCTACCGTATTGTTTATCAGGCCTCAGCTGTTGCAAACCTTTGCGATCACACCTTACAGTACCAAAACTAGGCATCCATCGTTATTTTAGCTGTTCTACTAATGGCAAACTTGCGAAGTAGTTATCAAAAAATGTATGGCAACTTTTACGCTCCAGGCCTTCGACAAATCAAGTACAGCTCTTTGAAATAAATTAATCTGTTCTTTTCCATTGTGCACATGAAGAGCACAAACAAATTCTAATTTATCGGCTCAAATGCATACCTTATATCTTCTTTTGAATTGTGTTGTTTATAACTAAACCTATCCTTGAATTTCACTTTGCATTCATCAGCTGCTTGATTTTTGGTGGGGGCATAATTCTCTTTGGAAGTTTTACGCAATATGTCAAGCGTAAGTCTTATCTTACAAAGATTACCATAATTTCGAGAATCGGTCCACGGCATCATGTTATTATCATTCAAATAAATATGTGATAGTAGTAGATTTAGGACGCGCGAGAACCTTACATTATTGTCCAGCAACTCTTCATGGCAAGACCAACAGTGACGCTAAGTACAAGGTCGTTTAGTTAAAATGAGAACGTATAATAGTAGGAAAACAGCATTTTGTCTTTGGTTATAGATTTAAATGGTTTCGCTTTTGGAGTGGCATACGAGTTAGTTCGAAACACTAAATGTTCAGTCAGATCATTACAGAAAACAACTGAAAGGATATCATGTGGTACCATGTTATTACCTGCATCTTTCAACTAGCACTTCGCACTGACATACTAAATGAATTCAGGACACTTCATATTACACAGCAAATTTCACTCTACTTGTTAATGGAAAAAGAAGATAAAGGCAAATCGTTATCACTGCTAAAACTATCAGCATAATCTGTCTCAGATATTGTAAGTTTTTTTAGGGAAACAGTTAATTCATTTTGCACTGAATTAATAAATACAAAATTTAATGGAGCTGTGACTACAGTTAATTTCGAAAAAAAAAATGAAAAAATGTTTTGGAAAAGTTCTTAGAAGAAAATTTTTACTTCTGAATCTGAGAGTCAAGCTTTGAGAAATATTATTTATCAGGAATAAATGTGTGTGTTAGGTTAGATTTAAATACTAAGGACGGATGTTTAGACATACTGTATATTGCAGGTATGACAAAAGGTGACAGGACTGGATATGGTACTGAAGGAGAACCCGATGTTGAGACAAAGGCAGAAGCTGTATCCCAGTGACGAACCCTGTGAGCAATGTGTAAGCGTTTGTGATCCGTACCCATTTGCTACGTCTGTGAAAGTAGTCGAAACTCCAAAGTTGTTGTTAGAACTGTGTTAAGATTAGAGACGATCCCCACATCGCCGTGTAAGGTTTAGGAAAGGACAACATTCGTAGTGCTTGAATTATAATTCAGTAAAGTTTTTGGACGCTACTTAAGCGACGAAATAGAATTATTGTTGGTTAAATATTATATGGAAAATATAAAAGTTTGATTAGAAAAGAGGATTTTGTTTCAAGAACTTACGTAAAAATTCCCTTACATGAATGTTTCGTAAATTTAAATTGAGAGAAAATGTTGTACATTCGATTGTGGGAGAAAAGAAGTGAACATTTTTTGTATTTCTATAAGAATATACTGTATACCATCAACCCCTAGCCATTGACTATTGATGTAACTGTACATAATGTTACGACGTAATCTTAGATATTTTGTTTATTTGAGAAAGACTTCAGTTCAACATATATTTTAGTAATAACAATTTAAATTTGACAGTGTCGGTGTTGATATTAAAATCATTCTTAAATATCATTTAAGCCAATAAGAGCCATAAAATATACTCAAGAGAAATTCTAGGTTCTTAGGGGGTGTGTAATGTCGCGATTCAATATGCAATAGCACTTATTGCACTACTTTTCAGTACGGCTCGTAGCTGTGGAGCCTTTGTCGGTGATAGAAACAGCCGCTTGTATCTTATCCTGACTCATTCGTACTTGTCGCTAGCCTAGCCGTGGAAAGCGGTACCTGTGTCAATTCGAGCGACAGAATATTCAAGCCCTCAAGAAACTAAAAAATCTGTATTATATATTATTCAATTTAGTTAAAATTCAATATACTGCCCATTGTTATTAAAAAGAAGATTGTGTAAAAATCTCAGCTTTCTAGCTGGCATACTTTCAGAGTTAGAGAAAATTAACTAAAACACCACAAACCGACACTTAGAGAATTAAATTCAGTTAAGAACTGTAGCAGTTTACCTTTTTATCATTTGAAAAGGTAACCAGAACTCTCGATGGGAAGAATTATTTAACTAAGATTTAATTAAAAATCTTTAAGTACCTTATATTTTCGTAATATAGAAATCAGACAAAATTATTATTTGTGTTTAATATTGCTGTGGGAGTAAATGAGGGTGAGTGAGAGTGTCTATGTGGGACATACGTTAAATTTCAGGTTTAAATTTATGTAATAGCTTACGTAATCATAGTGTGAGAAAGATTTTTGTGTCCACTTTGCTGATGACGTATGTCTAAGTGTACATCAATTTGTAAGGAGGCAGCCAGAATAACAGTTGAAGGTAAAATCATATTCTAAATTTATTCCAAGTTTAATGTTCTTTTCGTTTGGTTTTATTAAATCTTATATTAGTATTTGTATGTTGGAATGTCATAAATGCATCTGTGAGTAATGATTGGCGCGGGCCAGTTTTAGAGCATAAAAGAACTCAAAGGATTGTTTTGATTGGCTGGTCATTTTGAACAACCAATCACAGTTAAGCATTTTCCACGCCTTGCAGGTGGTTATAGGCTGTACCCGTGGTCTAGGGGTAGCGTCTTTGATTCATAATCAAAACGTTTTCGGTCCCGGGCTCGATCCCCACCACTGCCTAAATTTTGATAAATAATCAGCATTGGCGGCCGAAGACTTCCGGCATAAGAAGTCAGCCTCATACTGCCACCGGCCTTGTCAAAGAGGGCGGAGGAGCGGATAGAGGTTCAGGGCACTCTCTTGTCCTAGGGGTGGGAAATTGCCCCTAAAGGCGGAAGAATCAGCAATGATCAACGACATGAGGATGCAGAAGGCAATAGAAACCACTGCATTAAAGACACGTAACGTGTAACCACAGGACATGTGGCCTGTAATTGAAGAAGTGTCATGATGATCTCTCCGTTGGCAAAAGATTCCGGAATAGTCCCCATTCGGATCTCCGGGAGGGGACTGCCAAGGGGGAGGTTACCATGAGAAAATGATTGAATAATCAACGAAAGGATAACGTTCTACGAGTCGGGGCGTGGAATGTCAGAAGCTTGAACGTGGTAGGGAAACTAGAAAATCTGTAAAGGGAAATGTGGTGTCACCGCCAGACACCACACTTGCCAGGTGGTAGCCTTTAAATCGGCCGCGGTCCGTTAATATACGTCGGACCCGTGTGTCACCACTGTCAGTGATTGCAGACCGAGCGCTGCCACACGGCAGGTCTAGAGAGACGTCCTAGCACTCGCCCCAGTTGTACAGCCGACTTTGCTAGCGATGGTTCACTGACAAATTACGCTCTCATTTGCCGAGACGATACTTAGCATAGCCTTCAGCTACGTCATTTGCTACGACCTAGCAAGGGGCCATTATCATTTGCTATTTATCTTGTGATGCATGTACCGTCAGACCGATGTTCACCAATTATGAATTAAAGTTAAGTATTCCAGTAGTTACTTACGTTCTTTGCTACTATAAATTCCCTCAACTGTTCCAGACCTCACGCCAGCCTGCGTGAGCTTAAACGCGTGCCTTTCGGCTATCTCCTAGTCGCTTGGCTGTCTTGCCAAGTCACAACAGGAAATGCAAAGGATCAATCTAGATATAGTAGGGGTCAGTGAAGTGAAGTGGAAGGAAGACAAGGATTTCTGGTCAGATGAGTATCGGGTAATATCAACAGCAGCAGAAAATGGTATAAGAGGTGTAGGATTCGTTATGAATAGGAAGTTAGGGCAGAAGGTGTGTTACTGTGAACAGTTCAGTGACCGAGTGGTTCTAATCAGAATCGTCAGCAGACCAACACCGACAACGATAGTTCAGGTATACATGCCGACGTCGCAAGCTGAAGATGAACAGATAGAGACAGTGTATGAGGATATTGAAAGGGGGACGAAAATCTAATAGTCATGGGCGACTGGAATGCAGTTGTAGGGGAAGGAGTAGAAGAAAGGGTTACAGGAGAATAGGGGCTTGGGACAAGGAATGAAAGAGGAGAAAGACTAATTGAGTTCTGTAACAAGTTTCAGCTAGTAATAGCGAATATCCTGTTCAAGAATCACAAGAGGAGGAAGTATACTTGGAAAAGGCCGGGAGATACGGGAAGATTTCAATTAGATTACATCATGGTCAGACAGAGATTCCGAAATCAGATACTGGATTGTAAGGCGTACCCAGGAGCAGATATAGACTCAGATCACAATATAGTAGTGATGAAGAGTAGGCTGAAGTTCAAGACATTAGTCAGGAAGAATCAATACGCAAAGAAGTGGGATACGGAAGTACTAAGGAATGACGAGATACGTTTGAAGTTCTGTAACGCTATAGATACAGCAATAAAGAATACCGCAGTAGGCAGTACAGTTGAAGAGGAATGGACTTCTCTAAAAAGGGCCATCACAGAAGTTGGGAAGGAAAACACAGGTACAAAGAAGGTAGCTGTGAAGAAACCATGGGTAACAGAAGAAATACTTCCGTTGATTGATGAAAGGAGGAAGTACAAACATGTTCCGGGAAAATCAGGAATACAGAAATACAAGTCGCTGAGGAATGAAATAAATAGTAAGCGCAGGGAAGCTAAGACGAAATGGCTGCACGAAAAATGTGAAGGTATCGAAAAAGATACGATTGTCGGAAAGACAGACTCAGCATACAGGAAAGTCAAATCAACCTTTGGTGACATTAAAAGCAACGGTGGTAACATTAAGAGTGCAACGGGAATTCCACTGTTAATTGCAGAGGAGAGAGCAGATAGGTGGAAAGAATACATTGAAAGCATCTATGAGGGTGACGATTTGGCTGATGTGATAGAAGAAGAAACAGGAGTCTATTTAGAATCGGAATTTAAAAGAGCTTTGGAGGAATTACAGTCAAATAAGGCAGAAGGGATAGACAACATTCCATCAGAATTTCTAAAATAATTGGGGAAAGTGGCAACAAAACGACTATTCACGTTGGTGTGTAGAATATATGAGTCTGGCGATACACCATCTGACTTTCGGAAAAGCATCATCCACAAAATTCCGAAGACGGCAAGAGCTGACAAGTGCGAGAATTATCGCACAATCAGCTTAACAGCTCATGCATCGAAGCTGCTTACAGGAATAATATACAGAAGAATGGAAAAGAAAATTGAGAATGCGCTAGGTGACGATTAGTTTGGCTTTAGGAAAAGTAAAGGGACGAGAGAGGAACTTCTGACGTTACGGCTAATAATGGAAGCAAGGCTAAAGAAAAATCAAGACACTTTCATAGGATTTTTTGACCTGGAAAAAGCGTTCGACAATATAAAATGGTGCAAGCTGTTCGAGATTCTGAAAAAAATAGGGGTAAGCTATAGGGAGAGACGGGTCATATACAAGAGGGAATAAGAAGAGTGGACGATCAAGAACGAAGTGCTCGTATTAAGAAGGGTGTAAGACAAGGCTGTAGCCTTTCGCCCCTACTGTTCAATCTGTACATCGAGGAAGCAATGATGGAAATAAAAGAAAGGTTCAGGAGTGGAATTAAAATACAAGGGGAAAGGATATCAATGATTCGATTCGCTCATGACATTGCTATCCTGAGTGAAAGTGAAGAAGAATTAAATGATCTGCTGAACGGAATGAACAGTCTAATGAGTACACAGTATGGTTTGAGAGTAAATCGGAGAAAGACGAAGGTAATGAGAAGTAGTAGAAATGAGAACAGCGAGAAACTTTACATCAGGATTGATGGTCACGAAGTCAATGAAGTTTAAGGAATTCTGCTACCTAGGCAGTAAAATAACCAATGTCGGACGGAGCAAGGAGGACATCAAAAGCAGACTCGCTATGGCAAAAAAGGCATTTCTGGCCAAGAGAAGTCTACTAATATCAAATACCGGCCTTAATTTGAGGAAGAAATTTCTAAGGATGTACGTCTGGAGTACAGCATTGCATGGTAGTGAAACACGGACTGTGGGAAAACCGGAACAGAAGAGAATCGAAGCATTTGAGATGTGGTGCTATAGGCGAGTGTTGAAAATTAGGTGGACTGATACGGTAAGGAATGAGGAGGTTCTACGCAGAATCGGAGAGGAAAGGAAGGGACCGGATGATAGGACATCTGCTAAGACATGAGGGAATGAGTTCCATGGTACTAGAGGGAGCTGTAGAGGGCAAAAACTGTAGAGGAAGACAGAGATTGGAATACGTCAAGCAAATGATTGAAGACGTAGGTTGCAAGTGCTACTCTGAGATGAAGAGGTTAGCACAGGAAAGGAATTCGTGGCGGGCCGCATCAAACCAGTCATTAGACTAATGACAAAAAACAAAAAAAAACAAAAAAAATAGGCTGTGGAAGGAGCAAAGGAGCAGCATTCAGGAGTCGTTGGCCATCTATTGGACGTACAGGTCATGTTGGACGTGTCCGTCTACGTCATGAGTGAAGTGAAGAATTAACTGGTATTTTGTTTCTGGATTGTATTGCAGTGAAAACTGTTGCATTTACGGACAGATTGTGAATATTTGAGTTTGGTGAAGTAATTTGTTAGAGAGATAAACGCGTGTGAACTTTCGGCCTTTGTAGAATTCCGTGTGGCGTGTTTCATATTCGCCTATGGAATATTTGGCGAGCAGTTTCTGTATTAGAAATCCATTGATAAAGGACCGAATGTGAAACTGGTATATAGTAGCAGAGTAATGACTGTAAATAGCGTAATAATTCAAGTCGGACTTAAGTACATTCTTGGATACCTTGTGTACTGTTGGTTGTATGAACTGTGGGTCGAGGACAGTGATATTATTCGTTAATTAAATACGAGCTGATAGCAAGTGTTTAGTTTCGAACCTATAGAAGGAAAAATCTCATTGCAGACTTTTGCCATTTTTCTTAAGAGGTGAACCATTCGCCCTCAACCCGAAATTTGTTATAATATGTTACATGATAGCTCGCTACCAGTGTTTACGCGAACTTTGCAAACGTAAGTATTGACGGTGTTTTTCTACAACGTTGATTTTAACATCGTCAGGACAGTATCTACGTATGTAGAGAAACGGGCTGGTTATCAGACGCCGTACTGAGGTTGTTGTTGTTGTTGTTGTGGTATTCAGTCCTGAGACTGGTTTGATGCAGCTCTGCAAGCTTCTTCATCTCCCAGTACCTACTGCAACCTACATCCTTCTGAATCTGCTTAGTGTATTCATCTCTTGGTCTCCCTCTACGATTTTTACCCTCCACGCTGCCCTCCAATGCTAAATTTGTGATCCCTTGATGCCTCAAAACATGTCCTACCAGCCGATCCCTTCTTCTAGTCAAGTTGTGCCACAAACTTCTCTTCTCCCCAATCCTATTCAATACCTCCTCATTAGATACGTGATCACCCACCTTATCTTAAGCATTCTTCTGTAGCACCACATTTCGAAAGCTTCTATTCTCTTCTTGTCCATACTAGTTATCGTCCACGTTTCACTTCCATAGATGGCTACACTCCATACAAATACTTTCAGAAACGACTTCCTGACACTTAAATCTATACTCGATGTTAACAAATTTCTCTTCTTCAGAAACGATTTCCTTGCCATTGCCAATCTACATTTTATATCCTCTCTACTTCGACCATCATCAGTTATTTTACTCCCTAAATAGCAACACTCCTTTACTA
This sequence comes from Schistocerca piceifrons, assembly GCF_021461385.2. Taxonomy (NCBI): domain Eukaryota; kingdom Metazoa; phylum Arthropoda; class Insecta; order Orthoptera; family Acrididae; genus Schistocerca; species Schistocerca piceifrons. Next base: position 284,336,353 of record NC_060143.1, read on the forward strand.
CTTGAAGTGTCCCATTTCCTAATCTAATTCCCTCAGCATTACCCGATTTAATATGAAAACATTCCATTATCCTCGTTTTGCTTTTGTTGATGTTCATCTTATATTCTCCTTTCAAGACACTGTCCATTCCGTTCAACTGCTCTTCCAAGTCCTTTGCTGTCTCTGACAAAATTACAATGTCATCGGCGAACCTCAAAGTTTTTACTTCTTCTCCATGAATTTTAATACCTACACCGAATTTTTCTTTTGTTTCCTTTACTGCTTGCTCAATATACAGATTGAATAACATCGGGGAGCGGCTACAGCCCTGTCTCACTCCTTTCCCAACCACTGCTTCCCTTTCATGTCCCTCGACTCTTATAACTGCCATCTGGTTTCGGTACAAATTGTAAATAGCCTTTCGCTGCCTGTATTTTACCCCTGCCACCTTCAGAATGTGAAAGAGAGTAGTCCAGTCAACATTGTCAAAAGCTTTCTCTAAGTCTACAAATGCTAGAAACGTAGGTTTGTCTTTTCTTAATCTTTCTTCTAAGATAAGTCGTAAGGTCGGTAATGCCTCACGTGTTCCAACATTTCTATGGAATCCAAACTGATCTTTCCCAAGGTCGGCTTCTACCAGTTTTTCCATTCGTCTGTAAAGAATTCGCGTTAGTATTTTGCAGCTGTGACTTATTAAACTGATAGTTCGGTAATTTTCACATCTGTCAACACCTGCTTTCTTTGGGATTGAAATTATTATATTCTTCTTGAAGTCTGAGGGAATTTCGCCTGTCTCATCCATCTTGCTCACCAGACGGTAGAGTTTTGTCAGGACTGGCTCTCCCAAGGCTGTTAGCAGTTCTAATGGAATGTTGTCTACTCCCGGGGCCTTGTTTCGACTCAGGTCTTTCAGTGCTCTGTCAAACTCTTCACACAGTATCGTATCTCCCATTTCATCTTCATCTACATCCTCTTCCATTTCCATAATATTGTCCTCAAGATTATCGCCCCTGTATAGACCCTCTATATAGTCCTTCCACCTTTCTGCTTTCCCTTCTTTGCTTAGAACTGGGTTTCCATCTGTGCTCTTGATATTCATACAAGTGGTTCTCTTCTCTCCAAAGGTCTCTTTAATTTTCCTGTAGGCAATATCTATCTTACCCCTATTGAGACAAGCCTCTACATCCTTACATTTTTCCTCTAGCCATCCCTGCTTAGCCATTTTGCACTTCCTCTCGATCTCATTTTTGAGACGTTTGTATTCCTTTTCGCCTGCTTCATTTACTGCATTTTTATATTTTCTCCTTCCATCAATTAAATTCAATATTACTTCTGTTACCCGAGGATTTCTATTAGTCCTCGTCATTTTACCTACTTGATCGTCTGCTGCTTTCACTACTTCATCCCTCAGAGCTACCCATTCTTCTTCTACTGTATTTATTTCCCCCATTCCTGTCAATTGTTCCCTTATGCTCTCCCTGAAACTCTCTACAACTTCTCGTTCTTTCAGTTTATCCAGGTCCCATCTCCTTAAATTCCCACCTTTTTGCAGTTTCTTCAGTTTCAATCTGCAGTTCATATCCAAGAGATTGTGGTCAGAATCCACATCTGCCCCTGGAAATGTCTTACAGTTTAAAACCTGGTTCCTAAATCTCTGTCTTACCATTATATAATCTATCTCATACCTTTTAATATCTCCAGGATTCTTCCAGGTATACAACCTTCTTTTATGATTCTTGAACCAAAGGTTAGCTATGATTAAGTTATGCTCTGTGCAAAATTCTACAAGGCGGCTTCCTCTTTCACTTCTTCACCCCAATCCATATTCACCTACTATGTTTCCTTCTCTCCCTTTTCCCACTGACGAATTCCAGTCACCCATGACTATTAAATTTTCGTCTCCCTTCACTACCTGAATAATTTCTTTTATCTCGTCATACATTTCATCAATTTCATCATCATCTGCAGAGCTAGTTGGCATATAAACTTGTACTACTGTAGTAGGCATGGGCTTTGTGTCTATCTTGGCCACAATAATGCGTTCACTATGCTGTTTGTAGTAGCTAACCCGCACTCCTATTTTTTTATTCATTAATAAACCTACTCCTGCATTACCTCTATTTGATTTTGTATTTATAACCCTGTAATCACCTGACCAAAAGTGTTGTTCCTCCTGCCACCGAACTTCACTAATTCCCAATACATCTAACTTTAACCTATCCATCTCCCTTTTTAAATTTTCCAACCTACCTGCCCGATTAAGGGATCTGACATTCCACGCTCCGATCCGTAGAACGCCAGTTTTCTTTCTCCTGATAACGACGTCCTCTTGAGTAGTCCCCTCCCGGAGATCCGAATGGGGGACTATTTTACCTCCGGAATATTTTACCCAAGAGGACGCCATCATCATTTAATCATACAGTAAAGCTGCATGTCTTCGGGAAAATTTACGTCTGTAGTTTCCCCTTGCTTTCAGCCGTTCACAGTACCAGCACAGCAAGGCCGTTTTGGTTAGTGTTACAAGGCCAGATCAGTCAATCATCCAGACTGTTGCCCCTGCAACTACTGAAAAGGCTGCTGCCCCTCTTCAGGAACCACACGTTTGTCTGGCCTCTCAACAGATACTCCTCCGTTGAGGTGGGTGGAACTTTTGTAGTGCACAGTACGACGAGAGACAGTGATCAAACATTTACGCCATCCAACTAAACCCACTCCGCCACAATTGGTGCTTTATCGGACGGGAAAAACAATAATAAAGTTCGGAAGGGTAGCAACTTTATAAAAGCAGCAGTGTCAAGCGAGCCCGTGATGTGTTCATACGCGTGTGTAAAGGAACTGTAGTAGGACAATAGGAGCGAGTGAAATGAACTTTCGTCAAGAAACAGCAGAAAGTGGATCATGGTGACAGATGCCGTCAGATACTGCTGAACTTCGAGGGATGGCGTTTCTACTGCAGCGGACTGGCATCTGCAGCAGTTGGTAGCCGTGCCGGAAGCGGTGGCCCGTATTCTGCTCAAACATAGGCAGAGCCTGGCAGATGAACCCACAGTTTCATCTCGCCGTGCAGCCAACTAGACGAGGCCAAAGATAAGTAGTGTTCTACTTGAAGTTGTGTGTGTGTGTGTGTGTGTGTGTGTGTGTGTGTGTGTGTGTGTGTGTGTGTGTGCCAAGAAACTTCGCAGAATGACCGAAAACAATCAAGGAATGGTAAATGAGAAACTGGAAGTAGATTTGGGGAGAGTTAAAGTTGAAAATGAGTTCATGAGTAGCGGTTTCAGTTTTAATGTGTCACAAGCTAATACGAGTAGCAGTTTGCCAGATTCAGTGTATGTTAATTATGGGACTGATAGTGAACAAAATGTATCGGAACCCAGTGTCCCGTTTATACCTCTTACTGTAACTACGATAAAACAGGAACCAATGTCAGTTGCTGATGAACAAAAAGATAGTGTTTCAGATATGCTCGCGAGTATTCTTAAACATACTGGTCAGATAAATACCAATATTGACAATAAAATGAGTCAGGTAGGTTTTGAAGTGAGTAAAATGAGGGATGAAATTAAAAATTCATTAAATTCTGAAATAGAGGAATTGGAATCCAGGAAGGAAAATAAAATTGCAGAATTAAGAGATTCTTGGAAAGATGACATGAGATAGTTTCGTGGTAGTAATAACAGAGAGCTGACTGGGCTTAGAGAAGAATGTAATATGGGAATTGCAACAGTGAAAAGTGAACCATCTTCACAGATGAAGCACGTTGCTGAGGATAATGTTCAGCTAGAAGAAAGGGTGAATTTGGAACTGTACAAAGCTCATGAACAGGTTCAAAATATAGAAAAATGCTATGAAGATAGTCATGTTACCTTGGAAAGTAAAATTAAAGAAGGAAAAGAAGTGTGTGTTCAGTTTGGTTTGCAAGTGACAAGTAAACTTACTAACACAGAATCTAACATTCATCAGTTTCATGCAAATATGAATGAGCAGTTATGTGAGCATTTAAGTAGACTAACAAAACTCTAACAAAATACGAACAACACTAATGTTTGTGTAGTATCTAATGGTACATTCGAATCATGTAACACATCGCCAATTTTTCAAATTTGATCCAAGTAAGAATGTTCATCCGAAAGAATCACTGCACCACAGATGCGGTAATAAAAGTTGCAGAGCTCTCAATACGAAAGCAACGCTTCATTTCTGTTTTCTTTAATCGCAAGAAAGTTGATGTTGTAAAAGATGAGATTTATTCTTCATTCTAAAAAAAAATTCAGTTAAAACAGGAACGAAATATCACAACGTTTATCCAGATAAGCTAATCTGATGTTTCAGCACGTCCACCATGAGCATAGCAAAATTTCTAAATCATCGTTCGTAATAGAAAATAGTGGCATACCATTTCGCTGTAATTAAATTTAATAAGTAATTATTTCGGGAATTTTGAAACACTGACGTAAAACATAAGAAACCGAGGACATCTGTTGTCCTCAGTCAGTCTTCAAAGAATTGATGACAAAGTATAAAAATTGAAAACTGTGCCCAGAAAATGAGCACTTCCGATCACCTTAGTTTAATGGTTAAAATGATAGTGGAATATTTGCATCATTGGGCCAGTGGATGTTGGAGGATAGGTGGAGAGAGCGATGATAGAAAGAAAATGGCGGTGTCATTTTTCGATTGTCGCCTAGGGAGGCAAAACTCCAAGCAACGGCCCTGCTAATTATGTGCTAAACAGGAAAACAAAGTCGACGGTTCCCAGTTTCTTTCTCGCACATCCACTTTGCTTCTTTTCCTACCAGTACCGATAATCACACTTTTTTTCTTTATTGTTATTTCACTCCCCAAAATGTGGTGGCCTAGCAGCAACACAATACGCCGCACTTCAGCCAAGAGAGGTACAGAAAAAAAAACACACAGTCAAATGAGAAAAGAACACATGACATAGAATGGTATAAAGTGATGAATAAACAAGAACAAAAATAGATGAGTGTAAAAGGTAGATTTGTTGATACAGTTCCCCACAGTCGTTTAATGAACAAAATGAGAACATATGGACCATAAGACGAATTGTGTGATGGGATTGAAGAGTTCCTTGATAACAGAACGCAACATGTCATTCTCAATGGAGAGATGTCTTCCGAAGTAAGAGTGTTTTCAGGTGTGCCGCAGGGGAGTGTCGTAGGACCGAAGCTATTCACATTATACATAAATGACCTTGTGGATAACATCGGAAGTTCACTGAGGCTTTTTGCCTATGATGCTGTAGTATATCGAGATGTTGTAACAATGGATAATTGTACTGAAATACAGGAAGATCTGCAACGAATTGACGCATGGTGCAGGGAATGGCAACTGAATCTCAATGTAGAGGAGTGTAATGTGCTGAGAATACATAGAAAGAAAGATCCTTTACCATTTAGGTACAATATAGCAGGTCAGCAACTGGAAGCAGTTAATTCCATAAATTATCTGGGAGTAGGCATTAGGAGTGAATTAAAATGGAATGATCATATGAAGTTGATCGTCGTTAAAGCAGATGCCAGACTGAGAGTCATTGGCAGAATCCTAAGGAAATGGAATCCGAAAACAAAGGAAGTAGGTTACAGTACACTTGTTCGCCCACTGCTAGAATATTGCTCACCAGTGTGGGATCTGTACCAGATAGGGCTGATAGAAGAGATAAAGAAGATCCAACGGAGAGCAGCGCGCTTCGTTATAGGATCACTTAGTAATCGCGAAAGCTTTACAGAGATGATAGATAAATTCCAGTGGAAGACTCTGGTAGAGAGACGCTCAGTAGCTCGGTACGGGCTTTTGTTGAAGTTTCGAGAACATACCTTCACCGATGAGTCAAACAGTATATTACTCCCTCCTACGAATATCTCGCGAAGAGGCTACGAGGATAAAATCAGAGATATTAGAGCCCACACAGAGGCATACCGACAATCTTTGGTTCCACGACCAATACGAGACTGGAATAGAAGGGAGAACCGATAGAAGTACTCAAAGTACCCTCCGCCACACACCGTCAGGTGGCTTGCAGAGTATGGATGTAGATGTAGATGTAGAACACAGGCGAGAGCCACGCACACATATGGAGAATGAACACTGTGAGTCGACACGAAAACGAAGAAACACCCACAGTGGGAACACAAATGAATGATGCTGGCGACACTGTTGGTGCTGGTTAGCACTGCACACGACACCAAAGAAACCCTTAACACCACAACGAAAACGTTGAAAATCACTGCACCAAATGGGACCTACCACGGGGTGAAGGGAGGAGAGGGTGGGGAGGAAGAAAAGGGAGGGGGAGAGACGGTAGGGGGAAACCAGGAGGGGGGTAGGAGGGGGGCAGTGGAGGGGAGAAGGAAAGTAGCCAGAAGCCCAGGGGAGGGGGGGATAATCATACCATTTACTACGTCATTTATGTACTGCCGAACCGTAGTTTTGGTAGAACGCAACGCTGTCCACGAGTAATACATTAATTCTATCACTGTCGTTTGCTTATGCCCCAGGCTTCCGCAGTGGACGGAGTGTCTGGCTTGGGAGCTCCTGCGCAGCAGTGTGCTGCCAGAGAGCGGTGTCCTGACCTGTGGCAGTCCAGAGTGGGCCGTCTGGCCAAACATACGGTGACGCGGGGCGGCGTGGGGCGGCGTGGGGTGGCGCCGGCTGGTCGCCACCTGTTGGCGCTGGACCGATGGACGGACGGACCGACGCCTCCGCCGGCACAAAACATCCCGTAAACGCTGCCGGCCTACCGCCAGCTGCTGCCGTCGCTGGAGCCATTTAGCCCCCCCTCTCTGTGTCCCAAGTGGTCGACACTGTAGGGAGAAGAACTAGGCCCAGCACCAATCCACGTCCAATGTCTCATTTTGATATTCGACTACTACGACGACACCGACGTTTTCGTTAGGCCTCTTCTATCAGTTTAATTTAATTTTTTTAAATCTTGCCAGAATTAACTATACAGTCTCCCAATTCACAGCATGGAAGTGGTTTCCTCTTTTTATTTCTTTTTGTTTTTCCGAGCCAACTGTCTTCTGTCTGGTTTCATTCAGCCCGCCACAAATTTCTTTCCTTTGTCAGCCATTTCATCTCAGAAAGTCACTTGCAACCTTGCAAGTGGGCTGTTTAAGTTTTTATGTTGGTAATGCCACGTAGCGCGCTATATGAAAATTACTGTGACTGTGCTGTGTGCAGACTGTGGCTGGTTGGCATTGTTGGAATATTTGCTATTGTAGTGTTGGGCAGTTGGATGTGAACAGCGCGTAGCGTTGCGCAGTTGGAGGTGAGCCGCCAGCAGTGGCGGATGTGGAGAGAGAGATGCCAGAGTTTTGACAGGTTAGGCGGACGATCTGGACGTGTGTCTACCAGAAAAAGGAAATTGGTAAAGATGGAGGTCATGAATATGACGAATTTTGAATATTATTAAGGTAAATACATTGTTTGTCCTCCACAGGAATCTTTCATTTGCTAACTACGCCTATCAGCAGATAGAGCCTTCAGTAGTTTTGAAAGGGTACAGTACCGCCCGACATTGAAAATAGGTACAACATACTTCATTATTTTTGTCAGAACAACACTTTTTTTTTTTGTAATATAACTCAATTTCAATTAATACAGCGAAGCCGGATACCAGTGTGGGAAAGAATGACAATTTATTTATTTAATTGATCACATGTGCACTCCCACAAAATAAATCCCTACATCCAGTTTGGTGAGATCTGTGAAATGAATGAGTGTATGGTCGTCTGCTAACCGCAGATAGTGAATGAGAATATATGATCATCTTTGTGTCTATCCTTTGGCCACCTTTGGTGGGACCAAAGAGATGAAATTTATCTGAGCTTTGAGCGCCTGAAATGTGGCTGACCAATAGGGTAGCAAGGTGCCTCCCCACGTCGACAGAGGTGTCAGAGGACCTAGAGAATGGCCATGTTTCAGCACTCTGCCGCTGGATCTTGTGCTGTTAAGACCTGTTTTAGTTGTGCTCTGTAATGACGAAAGAGTGGAGACATGGTATGCGTGTGGAATATTTAAGAGTAGTTTGAAATAATAATTTCTCTATTTCAGGAACTTTCGTGGGGAGAATTAAATGTCAGGCAGGTAATATTAAAGGGATTGTAGTAATCTTTGGAAGTGACCAACGGTCACAATGAAACCACGTGTAGCAATAAGTTGAAATACTTCCGTGTGCTTAAGTTAAGCTGAATTACTAGCGTGTGTACAATAAGTTGAAATATTTAAGAAATAGCGTGTGTACCATAAGTTGAAATATTTAAGAAATGGCGTGTGCAGGACTTGAAATTAGAGACGAGTACTTCCTCGTGGTGAGTACTGTGTGAGTCTCAATCTGTGTATGAGACAAAGGATAAAGAGAAGTACTCGTCCATGGTATCAGTTGAGGACTTGCGTGTGTGATGTTCTTAATATTACTTTGCAAGATATGATTCCGTGTGACGCTAGATTTAAACTCTGAGAGAGAAGCAAGGTGAGTCGGCCATCTATCCAGCAACGCCACTTGGCTTGCATTGCACAGGAAGACGTGCAAATATCTCCAGAGTTCATAGTAGGAAAGTAGAATTACGAAGTGGGGCAGTGTCGTGTGAAACTGGGATAAATATTGATTGAAGTGGGAAAGCTGGAAGTGATAGTGTTGTGACTATTCTCTGTGTAGTATTTCATGTTGTAGTGTGGTGTATGTCATGTAATTTGGGTATGTGTGGTTTGCATGGGAGAGTAGCAAGGTAGTTTCAAAAGATTAGTGGGTTATGCTTGTTCCTTCGGCACCTCTCGGTCTGGAGGAAAGTTTCGTGGTGATGATTGTGACAGTCGAAGTATGAGGTATAATAAAAGATCCACCATCCTATCCAGAAAGTGCACTGTAGCGTTAAAATAATTATGAGACCATAATTTAGAGATTCACCATTGTAAAGCCATGCCCACTGGGCGGAATTTCTTATGTGTTATTGTTGTAGGTTGTAGAATTTGTGTGTTTAAGTTAGAGAATTTATCGGAATAAATAAGACAGTGAAAAGAAAAAGATTGGTAGACTTTTCCTTCGAATTGTATATTGTCATAATGTCCCGAATTTATAATGTGTGCGCCATTCATATTCTGTGCAGTGGCCACGTGTTGACAAAAGCCATTAAATAAAAGACAAAAAGAAAATGTGGTATTGCCAGTGCGTAGTGTACAGTCAGAGTTCTGTAAATTACTGATAGTCAGATGCATGTTTCCGTTGCGTATTAATCATATAGGAGGATAACTTGTAACTTAAGTGTGTGTACTATAGTTCATGTTACTCGATAAATAAGAATGAATCCACTCGCTTGGCAGACCACTCATCTTGCAGGCCTGACTGCTTGATGCCACAGTATGAGCAAGGCATGTGGGTGCCTCTCAGAATTTCGACCCTGCCAGGATTCCGTTTTTTTTTTTTTTTTTGCCAGGATTTTTTGCTTCCAGGATATTTTGCCAGGATATGTTGCTGTTGGGGTTTGCTGTTAAATTTTTTTTTTATTTTGATGGAATATATTGCGATAGCGCTAAGAAGTAAAATTTTTTCTGCTTGCAATTTCTTTCTGGATTGGTGAGGATCCTTTTTTTTATGTAATTAATTGCTATATCGTCCAAGGCTGGAAGATCGTGGTATAATTTTTTTTGCATAATGTCCGTAGTAACTAGGTCGCAGTCGAAAAGTGGAGCCACCATGGAGAATAGCGATTCTGGGGTGGACGTAGCAGTGCAGCAGGAAGTAGCTGTTGACCATGTGTTAATGAGCGGGGACGGCAAGCACTCAGAAGGGGCTGAATTGTTCAGCGGACCGCGGCTAGGTGATCCTTTATGCGGCGGGCTTTGTTCACAATCGGGGGCTTTTCCCAACGACGCGGGCGAGCCGGGACTAGGTCAGGTATGCAGTGAAAGTGAAGCTACCCTTAGCGAAGCTACCGTTTCTCAGGTGAACGAGGTGAGCGCATCGAAAGTAGACAATGACAATCTGATACTGCAGTTTTTACAGAGGATGGTTAGAGATAATAAGGAGAGAGATAGGGAGACTAAGGAGAGAGATAGGGAGACCAAGGAGAGAGATAGGGAGTTTAAGGAAAGATTGGAAGCAATGGATAGGGAGACTAAGGAAAGATTGGAAGCGATGGATAGAGATAATAGGGAAAGATTGGAAGCGATGGATAAAGATAATAAGGAAAGATTGGAGGCAATGGATAAGGAAAATAAAGAGGCTATGAGGAAGCTACTCTCAGTTATCGATGAGCGTCTGTCCAAAGTTAATAATCGGTTAGACGAGGGGGAGAAGAATCTGGGTGTGTTGAAGCAAGTATGTGACACCGTGAAAGAAAAAGCCAATAATTTGGAGGGACAAATAAGTGCAATAGAGAGCGATAGTACAGAACGTAGGGACGTGTTGCCGGATGACCGAATCAAAGAGATAGTGGAGGACTTACTTGCAGATAAACAAGGGGCGTTAGACAGCGTGGAAGCTCAAGTCACTCGGCAGGAAATGGCGCTAAATAAATACAGGAATGAAGTTGCGGAGGTAGTGGTCAGAATGGATACAATTAGTGCAGATGTAGAAAAGGTCAGTATAAGAGGCAAGACAGGCTCTGACAGTACGCAGCGAGAGGTTTATGCCGAGCTGGAAGAGAGACAATCACTATTACAGTTTAAAGAGGCGCAATCAGAAATAAATAGGAAACATAGGGAAGAACTAGCACAGTTGCAATTAGCATGCAGTAGCGGAGGTGACACACCACCAGATAGAATGCAGAGGTAAGCCGGTGGAGAGAGGTGCCAGAGTGAAAGGACGAATTCGGAGACTGGAATGCTATCTCCGAAACAGCTTCATGTGTTATGTAGTTGAGTATAAGGGAGCAAAGGTATCGTATGTTGTCGTGAGTGTGGTGGTGTTAAGGTTAGCTGACTTCTAGACCTATTCTGTTAGTGTATTAGTGGATTGAATGAGAAGGAAAATGTGATGTCTGGTGAGTGAGAGTCGTAGAGTAGTGTGATCAATGCGCACACTCCTGTAAAGGGGATGCTACCGATCTGTAACTAAAACATTATTTTGTATTGTTTGATTTGGATGAACCTCGATGGCAGGTCAGGATCTGACATCATGTGGATGGTACATACGTGTCCTAGAAATGTTGTTATATATAATAAAAAAGGTAAAGATATAAAGAGATACTAATTTCAGTCTGTCACAAGCACAAAGGTGCATTGTATGTTGTAGATTTAGAGTAACCAGTTTCTAAAATGTTTATTGTGATAGGATGTTAGAGTAGTCTACTACCATACTTCTGATCAGAGAATAAAACACCAGTAATGGCATCTGTTAGGCTGGTCTCTCAGAGCAAAATTTGCAAATTTTTATTTCGAACAGTAAAGTAAAAGGACTGTTTCCTCAAAGACCAGTTGCTAGAAATGTTATATAATAATGCCAATGAGTCCAGTTTAATCAGTGCGATTTGACTATTGCAGGTACTTAACACGTAACGTAAAAAAGTAAACATTGTGATCTGTATGGAATAGGGTGCGTTTATACTGCTGTTACAGGTAACATCAGTAATGTGACCGAAGTTTTTAGATTAGCTGCCATCTGATCGGTAGTATGTCATTGTCATAGTGACAGTTATAATGAGGTGCTGCGTATGGTTGTTCGGAATCTGCTGTTAAGGAAAGAGGCCACTAGCACCAAAGTTTCTAACACTTGGGCTGACCCATCTCTCCCAGCTTGTATATTTTCTGCACACATTTAATTTTCATGTAAACTTAGATTCCTAACTAGCAAATTCTTTACTGTGTATAGTGGACCATTCAGAGTGAGGCGGATTGTCCATGAAAATGCTGTACTGATTGAGACGATCAAGGGAAAACAATCTCGTGGGCTTCATCACATTTCTAACATCAAATTATGGAAAAGTTAAGGATAGATCTAAAGTAGGCAATTTATGGTAGATAGTCAGTGTATTTATTTGTGGTGTGTAACGTTGTGCAGGGTCAAATCGAACATAAGAATTTGCAGGTGGGATGTCAGGAAGTATGACGGAATAGACTGGTCGAATGAGCCTTGAACAGGAGTCGACAGAGTGATGTATGTACGTGTTTTTTGTCATATGAATAAGGATCAAGCAGAAACGATGTGGTGATTAATGAGTGGATAAAGATGGTAGATAGAGAAGCGACGTGATAAATAGTAGTGGATAAAGGTGATATTTAAGGAGAGAAGCGATGTGAAGCAGTGTGATTAATAAAGAGAGATTCGATGTGATGAAACAGTGGTAAATAAAGGTGAGTAGAATTAATAATGTGGAGATGTCTTAGATGTATGTTACAGAGAGGCCTGTGTATGCTGCAATAGAGATTGATGCCAATGGCGAAGGAAGATCAGGAAATGATGGAGTAATGGACGGACGGAGAGCCGAAATACGAATGAAGAGATGAGGACAACTGCACAATGTGAAAGGACATAAAGGGAGTATGAGATCCAGATGGTGAACGTTGTGGAATACTGACGTAAGATGTAATATAAGTGTAGATCTAATTCTTAGCATAACATTTGCGATTTGGCAAAAATAATATTTGTTGTTGTTGTTGTTGAAGCCTGGTACCAGTATAACTAATCAAAACGGTACCAAGAATGTGTACAGTTATTTTGCAGGTTGAATAATTTGTGTATATTTTGCTCTTAGATGATATGTCGCAATTCTAAAGTGACATTTAGCAGGAGGAATAGTCGGTAAAGCGAATGCAGAGGTAAGCCGATGGAGAGAGGTGTCAGAGTGAAAGGGCGAATTCGGAGACTGGAATGCAATCTCCGAAACAGCTTCATGTGTTATGTGGTTGAGTATAAGGGAGCAAAGGTATGGTATGTTGTGAGTGTGGTGGTGTTATGAGTATAAGGGAGCAAAGGTATGGTATGTTGTCGTGAGTGTGGTGGTGTTAAGGTTAGCTGACTTCTAGACCTATTCTGTTGGTGTATTAATGGATTGAATGAGAAGGAAAACGTGATGTCTGGTGAGTGAGAGTCGTAGAGTAGTGTGATCAATGCACACACTCCTGTAAAGGGGATGCTACCGATCTGTAACTAAAACATTATTGTGTATTGTATGATCGGGATGAACCTCGATGTCAGGTCAGCATCTGACATGTGGATGGCACATACGTGTCCTAGAAATGTTGTTACATATAGTAAAATGTATAAAGAGATCCTAATTTCAGTCTGTCACAAGCACAAAGATGCATTGTATGTTGTAGATTTAGAGTCATCAGTTTCTAAAATGATTGTGATAAGATGTTAGAGTAGTCTACTATTTTATATTGTAATTATGAGTTGTATAGATTGTTTATTATTCCTTTTGTTTTTTTTACACTTTCATGTTTTGTATGAGGGATGACAGGTACAATCAATAGCGCAAGTGTGGGCTGTATATAGAAAAGGGATAAATGTTGATGTATGTGTAGAAAACTAGGGTGAATAGTTTTATGTTTTTTAGAACAAAGATTCTTTTATTACCAATGTATCTAATAGATCATACATGTAATCAATGAGTATTTAAATATATCCTTTTGTCTGTAATGTTGCGAGATGCATGGAAGGGTCTGACTGATTGGGTGTCGTAACGCCCATACCGTTAGCGGGCCGAGCTGACGTAGCCATGGCGACGGGCGACAGAGCCGTGGCACTCCGCACTCCACTGCCGGACGGGGTACACTCCACGCGCCCGCTACAGCAGGTCAACGGCCTGGGGCGACACGCACGTACCACTGGCCATTCGTAAGTTCCGCCACCCTTACGACTGGGGAAAGTATCCCGCGGAGGCAACAGCGGGTGGTTTCTTCTGCTCAAATGCGCGCGCAGCGGCGTCACGGCAGAAAGGACGACGCGCGGCAGAGCCCGGCAGGCATTTCTTACCAGCAACTATTAACTAGTACTGGACTGTGGAGCCGTGAAACAAGATGACTGCGACTTTCCATAAGGTGGACAGTGAAGGACTGGTGTTCCCACGTTGTGAGTGGTGGGAAAGATTTTGTCTTTAGCAGACAGGACGATCGTTTTGTTTTGTCTTGACCACTGAACGGTGGGATCCATAAACTTTTGGTAGTGATTTGTTAAGTGTGCTTTGTGAATTGCATGTGGGACGCTTGGTATTCTTGAAGAGGACAGTTGTCGTTTGGTGACTAATTATTGTATGAACGCAAGAAACTAGAGTGGGACATTGACATTTGCGTCTGTAGTAGGAGACATTTCTTGAATTGGTGCGGGAATAAGTGCTGTTTAATGGAACTTACGACTTTTAATTACACCATGAACTGAAAGGACAGAACCGTGGGTAATAGTAGTTGTAGGGCCATTTCTGGACGACCAGATACGTGTGGATGGTACGCTTAGAGTGACTATGAGATTTGTGTTTAATGTGAGATACAGTTTACTGTTCAGTGCGTGTTCAAAATGCCGATTTGAGTGACTTAAAGACTTTCGTCCGGGTAACCATGGGAGAGCTTTGACACCGAGACGGTGTTTCTAGGGTACCTGTCAGCAACTTTTTGACCCCAAGAAAATCACAGAATGAAATGTTTTCGTGTGACTCGCAAGATAGGGAATAATGTATTTGTACTTGTAATTGTGTAAATTTTTTTATATGATTCATTCCTGAAGGGACAGCAAGTGTAATTGTATTTCATTAACATTTGTATTTAGAATAGTTAGTGTTTGTTTTTTGTTTGTTCTGAGTTATCAAGTTCACGTAGCATGTTTATTAGAATATTTGGTACAATGATGCTTTAATTATTAGCCGGTGGCGTAATACTAACGTAGCGGCTCTTGTTGCATTGGTCAGTAAGTTTGTCACAGGGGACAAGAGTTTGCATTGCACAACAAATATCGGAATTAATTGATGCATTTTGATGTCGTGGACAGTAATGATCTTGTTGGTGTGTTGACTGAAGCCACTTATTTTCATTATCACAGAGGTGATATTTCACATTAAAGTGTAACGAAGGCTGGTCGAAATGCAAGTTCTTGTCGTCTGAATGTGTGACAACAGAGAAATAAGCAGTAGAGTAAGATACGAGAGCTACTGGTGGATTCAAGCACTTATTGCTAACTATTTATTGCGTGTATTGATATGGAGCCTGACATTCTACATGTAACTAGTGTACGCAATGTTTTTCTGTTGTTGATTTTGTTTTGTATTTAGACTTTGCCGTGTAAAGATTATTACAACGCAATTTATGAATGTCAGATTACTTGTTCTGTGTTTGGACGGTGAGCTACTTAAAATTTCATGAGTACAATTAGCATTTTTTTTATTTGTCATAGAATTAGTGAAGTTTGGATTACTCATAAAAATAACGAATATCCCAGTAACTAAGCAAATTTTTATGTCAACATTATTTTTTATTTGTGTGATGTAATGTTTTATTTGTCATGTGGATTGTTGCAGACTTGTATGTGTACGTTACTCCGGATTGTGGAGAGTACAATAATGGAACAACTGTGTCAATAATTTGGTAAAGTAACAGCATTTGGTCGTCTATTTGAGGTCACCAGGGGCTAAGGTCTCCTCCTGGTTATTTTGATGACTTGCTATGTTTGTTCTAATACAGTTTTCTTAAAATAATGTTCGGAACTACCCTCGCATTGCAAGGATAGTACCGTGCTATTTTTTTCTGCATGGGTAGCCGGTGGTGAAAGGGTACAGTACCGCCTGACATTGAAAATAGGTACAACATACTTCATTATTTTTGTCAGAACGACACATTTTTTTTGTAAAATAACTCAATTTCAATTAATACAGCGAAGCCGGATACCAGTGTGGGAAAGAATGACAATTTATTTATTTTATTGATCACATGTGCACTCCCACAAAATAAATCTCTACATCCAGTTTGGTGAGATCTGTGAAATGAATGAGTGTATGGTCGTCTGCTAACCGCAGATAGTGAATGAGAATATATGATCACCTTTGAGTCTATCCTTTGGCCACCTTTGGTGGGACCAAAGAGATGAAATTTATCTGAGCTTTGAGCGCCTGAAATGTGGCTGACCAATAGGGTAGCAAGGTGCCTCCCCACGTCGACAGAGGTGTCAGAGGACCTAGAGAACGGCCATGTTTCAGCACTCTGCCGCTGGATCTTGTGCTCTTATGACCTGTTTTAGTTGTGCTCCGTAATGACGAAAGAGTGGAGACATGGTATGCATGTGGAATATTTAAGAGTAGTTTGAAATTATAATATCTCTGTTTCAGGAACTTTTGTGGGGAGAATTAAATGTCAGGCAGGTAATATTAAAGGGATTGTAGTAATCTTTGGAAGTGACCAACGGTCACAATGAAACCACGTGTAGCAATAAGTTGAAATACTTCCGTGTGCTTAAGTTAAGCTGAATTACTAGCGTGTGTACAATAAGTTGAAATATTTAAGAAATAGCGTGTGTACCATAAGTTGAAATATTTAAGAAATGGCGTGTGCAGGACTTGAAATTAGAGACGAGTACTTCCACGTGGTGAGTACTGTGTGAGTCTCAATTTGTGTATGAGACAAAGGATAAAGAGAAGTACTCGTCCATGGTATCAGTTGAGGACTCGCGTGTGTGATGTTCTTAATATTACTTTGCATGATTTGATTCCGTGTGACGCTAGATTTAAAGTCTGAGAGAGAAGCAAGGTGAGTCGGCCATCTATCCAGCAACGCCACTTGGCTTGCATTGCACAGGAAGACGTGCAAATATCTCCAGAGTTCATAGTAGAAAAGTAGAATTACGAAGTGGGGCAGTGTCGTGTGAAACTGGGATAAATATTGATTGAAGTGGGAAAGCTGGAAGTGATAGCGTTGTGACTATTCTCTGTGTAGTATTTCATGTTGCAGTGTGGTGTATGTCATGTAATTTGGGTATGTGTGGTTTGCATGGGAGAGTAGCGATGTAGTTTCAAAAGATTAGTGGGTTATGCTTGTTCCTTCGGTACCTCTCGGTCTGGAGGAAAGTTTCGTGGTGATGATTGTGACAGTCGAAGTGTGAGGTATAATAAAAGATCCACCATCCTATCCAGAAAGTGCACTGTAGCGTTAAAGTAATTACGAGACCATAATATAGAGAATAACCATTGTAAAGCCATGCCCACTGGGCGGAATTTCTTATGTGTTATTGTTGTAGGTTGTAGAATTTGTGTGTTTAGGTTAGAGAAGTTATCGGAATAAATAAGATAGTGAAAAGAAAAAGATTGGTAGACTTTTCCTTCGAATTGTATGTTGTCATAATGTCCCGAATTTATAATGTGTGCGCCATTCATATTCTATGCGGTGGCCACGTGTTGACAAAAGCCGTTAAATAAAAGACAAAAAGAAAATGTGGTATTGCCATTGCGTAGTGTAGAGTCAGTGTTCTGTAAATTACTGATAGTCAGATGCGTGTTTCCGTTGCGTATTAATCATATAGGAGGATAACTTGTAACTTAAGTGTGAGTACTATAGTTCATGTTACTCGATAAATAAGAATGAATCCACTCGCTTGGCAGACCACTCATCTTGCAGGCCTGACAGCTTGATGCCACAGTATGAGTAAGGCATGTGGGTGCCTCTCAGTTTGAACCTATTATTTAGCTGGCAGTATTGCCGCTCGCTGTATAGCAGTAGTTCGAGGAACGAAGATTTTTGTGAGGTAAGTGATTCACGAAGTTAGTCAGGGCCTTTCTTTTGTAGGGATTATTGAATATCGGATTGCGTTGCGCTAAAAAATATTGTGTGTCAGTTTAGTTGATGATCAGAATACGTAAAGAGAGAATTGTCTGAGTACGTTCAGTTTGCTCAGCTGTTTCAAATTCAAATAACGTAAGAGGTTTACCAGCACAGTCATTTATAATTTTCCAAAGGGGACGTTGCAACCTACGTCCTCAATTGTTTTCTGGGTGTATTCCAGTCTCTGTTTTCCTCTTCAGGTTTCACCTTCTACAGCTTTCTCTATTACCATCGACCTTACTCCGTGATGTCTCAACAGATGTCCCACCATCCTATCATTTCTTGTTCCCTCTGTTTTCCACAAAATCCGTTTCCTCGCCGATTCTGCGGAGAACCTCCCCTTTACATGCCTTACCAGTCCACCTAATTGTCAACATTCTTATCTAGCATCACACCTCAACTGCTCCGATTTTCTTCTGTTCCGGTTTTCCTGCAGCCCATGTTTCACTACCGTACAGTGCTGTGCTCCAAGTGTACATTTTCACAAGATTCTTCCTCATATATAGGCTTACGTTTGATATTAGTAGATTTCTGTTGGCCATAAAATACCTCTGTTGCCAGTGCTAGTCTGCTCCTTACGTTCTCCTTGCTTCATCCATCATGCGTTATTTTATTGCCTACGTAGCAGAATTCCTTAACTTCATCTACCTCGCGATCACCTTTCCTGACGTTAAGTTTCTCGTTCTTCCCATTTATGCTGCATCTCATTACTTTTGTCTTTCTTAGATTTACTCTCAATTCATCTGTATTCAATAGATTGTTCATTCCATTCAACAAATCACGTAATTCTTCTTCACTTTTACTGAAGATAGAAATGTCATCAGCGTAACTGATCACTGAAATCCTTTCACCTTGAATTCTAATTCCACTCCACTTTTACTTCCGTCATTGCATCTTCGATGTATGGACTGAACACTTGAGCCATGAACTACTTTCCTGTCTTAGGCCCTTTTTAATCCGAGCACTTCGTTCTTGCTCTCCCGGTCTCATTGTTCCCTGTCAGTTCTTGTAAAAACAGAACGCCCAACCGTACCGATCGGCCGCCGTGTCATCCTCAGCCCACAGGCGTCACTGGATGCGGATATGGAGGGGCGTGTGGTCAGCACACCGCTCTCCCGGCCGTATGTCAGTTTAAGAGACCGCCGCCGCAATTACGTAGCTCCTCAGTTTGCCTCACAAGTGCCGAGCGCACCCCGCTTGCCAACAGCGCTCGGCATACCCAATGGTCACCCATCCAAGAGCCAGCCCAGCTAGACAGCGCTTAACTTCGATGGTCTAACGGTAACCGGTGTTTCCACTGCGGCAGGCCGTTGGCATTAGCTCTTGTAGTTAGTGCATATACCCGGCGTTCCCTATAGCTTATTCCTATTTTCCTCAGAAATTCAGTCATGTTGCACCATTTGACATAGACGATCACTTTTGTCAGGTCGAGAAATCTTATGATCCTATCTTGGTTTTCCTTTAGTCTTGCTTCCACCACAACACCAGAGTCAGGGCTGCCTCTCTGGTCCCCTTACCTTTCGTAAAGTCGAACTGATCGTCAGCTACCACATCTTCTATTTTCTTTTCCACTCTTCTGTATGTTATTCATGTCAGCAACTTGGATGTATCGGTTGTTAAGATGGTTGTGCGATAATTTTGGAACATGTCAGCGCTTGTAGTCTTCTTACTTGTGTTAATGATGTCTTCCCCAAAGCGAGATAGAACACCGACAGTGTTATACATTCTACTCACGAACGTGAATAGTCGTTTTGTTCCCCCAATGAATTTCGAAATTCTGTTGGGACGTAATCCATCCCTTCCGCCTTATATTATCAAGAGTCTTCAAAAATTCTTTTCAATTCTGATACTAATACTGGATCCTCTGACTCTTTTATATCGACGCCTGCTTTTCCTTCTTAGCTAATAAACTCACAACACTTTCAAATACATTTAATACAGATAACATTTCCCACAGGAAAAATAGGATCTTAATTCTGCCTTTATGTATTAATTTCCACAATAGACTTAAACAAGCATTGCAGATGGATAGTCAAACCCACCTCTTTATTTAATCCTTAGAACGCCCAATATACATTACCCTCCAGAAAATAACTGCTACTGCAAGACAAGTAGTTCTTACGTTGACATATTTACTAGTGACCAACGTAAAATTCCAAGACATTAACAAAGTTAAAAACCAGTTAAAATCTTGCAACCGGCCGCTGTGGCCGAGCGGTTATAGGCGCTTCAGTCTGGAACCGCGCGACCCCTACGGTCGCAGGTTCTAATCCTGCCTCGGGCATGGATGTGTGTGATGTCCTTAGGTTAGTTAGGTTCAAGTAATTCTAAGTTCTAGGGGACTCATGACCTCAGACGTTAAGTCCCATAGTGCTCAGAGCCATTTGAAACACTTGAAAATCTTGCACAGTATTCTATGAATTAATTACTTTCAGAGCCACTCAAAGAATTGAATTTAAAACATCAGTGAGGCTGCATGTTGTCTCAAGAACTAGAACAATAACAGAATTAGTCATCAAGACCCGAACCAGCGGACGTAGCTACTGGCCTCAGGTGAGCAAATAAAGACACATAGCGGTAACAGGGGACCACTAAGCCATGACATATGAAACTCTCGGCAGCCGTTAGAACAAGCCCTACAATTTACAAGCACAATGACTAATCTGCCTGGAACACATCAAAGAAGTATAAGCAAAGGCTCAGAACTCATGAACACACACAGTTTAAAAGAAACTCGTTCTGGTTTCCACAGATGAATAACATTTAATGACATGAACTTTCGCAGCTGTCTTGGTGATTAAGGAGCCGAAGCAAAATAAGCATGAAATGATAATTAAATGGACACCCTAGCTGCAAACAGGCGTTAATGTACTTCGAGTCCCGGTCGGGGCACACATTTTCAACATGTGCCCAATGAAGTACATCAACGCCTGTCTCCAGCTAGGGTGTCCATTTAATTATCATTTCATTTCTAGCAAAGCTGCATGGTCATCCACGGTAACTGTTCTTTCGGGAACAGATACTACCGTCATATATATATAGCAAAAGAAGCACTTAAATGTCGCAACGGATCCGACAACTGTCTTACACAATTAGATAATTATATAACCACTATGGTAATCTCAATCTCCAAACTTGCCCCCGTTTGGCACACTTTAATTATTTGGCAAATATCCGGACAAATTCTATCACAGCCCGGGTAACTACATTCAACCCGTTCCCGGAATCCCTTCCTTAAAAAAAAAACAATCCTCACGGTGGGAGATGACGAGAGGCTGGTAGGCTTCCCCATGAGAACTTCCCATATTCCACAACGAACTTTATTGGGACTCACCGTTAAACAAAGAAATTCGCCATAGCTAGTGGGCAGATCAGTTAGGTTCCGGAGGATATTTACGTTCCACGTGAGAAGTCGCCATCGCACCGCCGTATCTTTACAGCTATGGCTACTCCCAAAAAATGTAGCAGAAGCTTCCATCCGCTGCGCACCACGCCACTGAATCCTTTCGGCGCGATGCACTTCAAAACACCGCGGCAATACAAGCGGTCGCCAGCCACGTCCGTAGGTAGTGGAAAGGTACCACTAGGAGCGCTGACGGTCGCTCAACAATAAGAGAGGACTGCTAACAGCTGCTCCCGTACTTCATACCCTCCGGTCGCAACCAAAGAGTTGACCAACATGGATAAACGAGGCAAAGAGGATATTCGCGCAAAGGTAAATCGAACTGCTGCTCCACGACTCATTCTCGTTTATAACCAGAACAAAGATGAATGGCGAATCATTTTAGCGACGATACTGGTCGCAAACAAATCACTCCACTGACATAAGCGACTAAGACAACGTCAACATCATTACGACACAATGCCTGGGAAAGAGCTTATCGGGAGTGGTGTAGCTGGACCGTTGTTTACATGCTGCTGTCATGAGCATCTATGGAAAGTGGTGAAGAATGGTGATACTACAAGTAGACAAGTTGTTCCACGTCCACGTATCATCACACAATGTAAGGATCTCAGTCATGCAAGGTCTGTGAAGCAGGACAGGCGGCGTCCTGTTAGAGATCTTGTAACTTCCCCCTCACTTATCGACCTTAATGACAGTGAAAAATTAAACCACGTGCACCTAATGGAAATCTGGGAAAAGCAATCGTCACCGAAGTTAATTTCTCGGTAAAGAGGAGGAAAGGGTTACATCTAAATGAAAGGAAAAATGCAAATGAAATTGGTGAAAATTAATTTTGAGAAAATGGTAAAATTAATTAAGCAAGTAAATGTGCGGTCGTTACGTTAACAAATAACTCGCATTAATTAGATATTTGAGATTTGGGGAAAATTACGGTCGCCAGTCCTATGGACAACTACTATAATAACTAAAAAAGAAATGTTATTGCACATTTAATTAGCACTAAAAGCGTGGCAACTGAAGGTTCACACGTGTTGTGTGAAAACGGAATGTTTGTCAGAAGTAATAAAATTCGCTACACTCTGACTTAATTTAGCAAAAGAATTAATAAAACCGGAAAATTGAAAGTTAATTTAGTGACTGAAATTAATAGTGAACTTTGTTTCTGAAGCACTACGAAATTCAATAAAATAAGGTTAGTCTTTGGCTACCTCAACAATCATTTCAAAAGCTACTTGAATCTACGCAGTTTAGAAATTAGAGATTTAACTTTGAACCTGAATTAAATGATTCTGAACAATTAACAATAGTAAAATTTAGTACGTACCAAGCAGAGCAGCAGTCACAGGTAAGCAAAAATATGGTAACAAAACTCGCACTTTTAATTTGTGCTTGTGTAATCTAAATATTGTAGCCAGCTATGAATACTTTAACTGAACTTTGAAATTAAGACAGTGAAATGGAATGATATTACTTTAATGCTGGCGTTTGAATTTCAACGACACTCGGGTTCATTCCAGAAAAGGAAGGGACCTTGCTTGGTAATGCAATTGGGACAACGAGCAACAAATGTTCATGATAAGTTGCTGTAACTTTAGTAATGAAAATGGAATAGTTTGAAAAGCTGAGGTCTGCCATACTATTCTAAAACTTTACATGCTTCCAGTCTTGCTTGTTGGTTGATGGAAGGTTTGAAGCCGTCGATCGAGGAGGTGGCGACAGTCACTTATTGTCGGCCGTCGCTGTTGTAGAACCTGGATGTTCGCGCGCCTCCTTCTCGACACGGTCACCAGGCGAAACGGGCTCTTGATGTGCACCAGCTAATGCTTCCCGTCCGCGACACCGGGTTAGAAACTATCTCAGCAAGTCGAGCGCAATTACATGCTGCCAAACCCCGAAAGCGTGGCAACTCGCGGGACCATCACTCAACAAATCTGCTCCACCGCCTTACTCCAGAACACTTTGGTTCTCCACACGACCTATCGATGTAATCGTTCGATAGCATAGTTTTCCCTAGGCAAGACCCAGCGTAAAAATACAAATAATATTTACAAAACAAACTAATTATACATCGACATAAATGCATAAATATATATATACCAACAGTAAAACAGTTACAATATATAAAGAGACAGAAATGTCATATCTTCAGGTGACAAAATAAGTAAAAAAATTTATAGTACAATAGATGGAAATAGGAGGATATGCATTTCCGGCGTTACAATCTGATGGCAGAGCAGCAGCTCTGGCGCAGACACAAGTGTTTCGGTGCACACCATTCAGCGTACATTGTTGAACATTGGACTCCACAGCGGAGGAAACCCAAATTTTCCTATGTTGCCCCAACGACATCATCAGTTTCAATGGGCAAGGGATCATTGAGATTGGAACACGGATCAATGGAAGCATGCATTTCGTGGAATGATTCCCTTTCTTGTTACACTTGGTCTATAGTCGTGTCTGAATACACTATCATCTGGGTAGTCTTACAGCACCACAGACGTAAGCCAATGGGACCAGTATTATGTTTTGACGGACGTTCACCTAGGCTTCCAGGTTACTGGTGGTAGTAATCACAGGCACCAAGACATATGTGGACAACATTATTGTGGACCACCTGCCTCATATTGTCCCAGGTGCTGATGGCATATTTCAGCAAGATAACTGTTCATGTCACAGTGGTTTGAAAATCATGATAGTCGACTTAAGTTAATGTCTTGGCACGGTGATTAGAACTTGATGGAAGATACTTGGGACACTTTCGGGACACCAGCTTGGTGGCAGCTGGCCATTGGACCATAACGTGTGCAGACATCTAATGCCACATACTGATCGGTGACATTCCAAGGACTTTTGGAAACCAGGCCACATAGAATTGCTTCTGTATAGCATTCCAAAGACGTATTAACTCGCAGGTTGTCGCGTTGGAGTCCATAAGTACGGATAAAAAATTATTTAGTTCATGAGTGTGGGTAAAAATTTTATAATCGTGTCCTCCTTATTGATACCATTAGAGACTGATGCATCTTTCTCGCAATTGCTATATTACATACAAACCGAAAACAAGAAACTCAGCCGGTCGCTGTGGCCGAGCAGTTCTGGGCACTTAAATTTGTAACCGCGTGACCGCTATGGTGGGAGATTCGAATCCTCCCTCGGGCATGGCTGTTTGTTATGTCCTTAGGTTACTTAGGTTTAAGTAGTTCTAAGTTCTAATCACATAGTGCTCAGAGCCATTTGAACCAAGAAACTCAGAGATTAACAATAATGAACAAAACAGCTCCAAGGTTCCAGGCCGTACCAGACATCAATAAAAGTTGTGTCACATTGTAAATGATGTAAACCATCCAGTTATGAAAAAGCTGCATGCAGTCTCAAGAAAATACTATAATTTAGAACATCTAATTTAGCAAATATTGTTATCAAGCAATTAAAGACACCAAAGTACCTAAGACCCCAATCAATGCAAGGTATATTTTACAGCACTACCTCTACCGAAGAACCCATATGCATAATAAAACGTTGTTCATTAAATTACAAGCGTTGTTCACAAGTGAAATAGTTGAAGTGATGGATTTATTGTATCTTGTTCTCTCCCACAAGTAAGTCACATCCATTGGAAAAATGTGTAACCAGGGTTAGGCGCAGCAATGAGTAGTCTCAGACAGACTAGTTGGACTGTTGCACATTTTCATTAACCACCTTGAAGATGAACTTTTGAAAAGAAAGACGATATTACCCAAAAAACTGTGCACTACTACAGAAATGTAGATGACACATTTATGGTACGTAATGGAACTAAATTAGAAACAGAAAATTTATGATGTAGCCTCAGTAGTTACGCAAAAATATCGTCTTCATCAAAGAACGCCTGAAAGACAGCCAAATAAACTTTTTACCCATGAAAGCCACTAATACAAACCAGACTCTGTACATCAATGTACAAAGAAAAACAACAAAGACAAAAATTATCATTCTTAAGTCCTCCACACACCCCGGTTCGCACAAACAAGTTGAATACAGAGCTCTCTTACGATATGCGGACAATTTCACATTTATACCGTGTCGGGTGACGCTGAGGGAATTAGATTAGGAAATGAGACACTTAAAGTAGTAAAGGAGTTTTGCTATTTGGGGAGCAAAATAACTGATGATGGTCGAAGTAGAGAGGATATAAAATGTAGGCGGGCAATGGCAAGGAAAGCGTTTCTGAAGAAGAGAAATTTGTTACCATCGAGTATAGATTTAAATGACAGGAAGTCGTTTCTGAAAGTATTTGTATGGAGCGTAGCCATGTATGGAAGTGAAACGTGGACGATAAATAGTTTAGACAAGAAGAGAATAGAAGCTTTCGAAATGTGGTGCTACAGAAGAATGCTGAAGATTAGATGGGTAGATCACATAACTAATGAGGAGGTATTGAATAGAACTGGGGAGAAGAGGAGTTTGTGGCACAACTTGACTAGAAGGAGGGATCGGTTGGTAGGACATGTTCTGAGACAACGAGGGATCACCAATTTAGTATTGAAGGGCAGCGTGTTGGGTAAAAATCGTAGAGGGAGAGGATAGAGTAGCATGGACAGCTGCATCAAACCAGTTTCAGGACTGAAGACCACAACAACAACAACAACTGCAGACTATGAGGCAGAAATGGACACAGTGAAATCCATTGCGCATAAATGTGGCTTTCATAGATATGAATTAGA
Organism: Schistocerca piceifrons; assembly: GCF_021461385.2. Lineage (NCBI taxonomy): Eukaryota > Metazoa > Arthropoda > Insecta > Orthoptera > Acrididae > Schistocerca > Schistocerca piceifrons. The sequence continues at coordinate 284,362,195 of NC_060143.1, forward strand.
TGCAGTTCCATAACACATAAAAATATAAAAACAAACGAAGTTACAAGGTCACTATCCATAACAACATAAAAAAAATATTAGGTGTCGCCCCAGACGAAATGGCGAAGTCATTTAAAACACAGGTCTCGGGGTCACTTTTGTCACCTCCAACAACTGGGGGAAGGAATTGGTACGTGCCGCATCATAATAGGTTGTGAAACTGAGCGAGTCAGGAATTTATTAAGTGGCATGCCATGACTGAAACAAGCAGTGCAGTGGTCAAACGAGCAGAAATTTTAAAACCCGTTTCACATAACAGATTCACTGCTTCAGTCTCCATAAAGCTATAGTAAATAATCAGCTAGGAAGCATGTAGACGAAACAGAACACAATGTTGCGACAGATAACAATTTTAAAGTACTGCGCACATTGTAAAAGAGCTGGGAAATGAACAGTTTGGAGGAAATCGAAATATTCATCCACGGCCAAAAGCGGAATAACGAAATACTAAAGGAAATTACATGTTGAAGACCTACAGTTCTTTACCAACTTAATACTGTTAAATAGAAAATACGTAACGATTAAGAATGCACATGAGTGTATGTTCCAATAGCAATTTTATACAAATAGTCCTGTTGGCAGAACATCCACAACTGAGCCTGTCACTAGAGGTTGAAAATCCGCTTCAGATGTAAATTTCTTTTATTATCACGACCGGTTTTGGGCTCAGGTGTCGCAAATGTGCTTTGGCCCCCGATAGCCGCGGTCGACGTGTACTAGAGGGCCACTGCATAGTTGCGACACCTGAGGATGGGTTTATGAGAGCCCAAAATCGGTCGTCATAATAAAAGAAATTCACAGCTGAAGCGGAGTTTTTAACTCTAGAAATTTTAATAAACGTGTCCTCCTTATTAATCCCATTAGAGGCTGGTGTTTTGTATTTGTCTGCTGAATCTTGTAAGAGAAAGAGCGAGTCGTTTACTAAAAAACTAAATAAAATGGTAACGGTGTGTGATGTTAAGGTAAGTACTAACCATACCCACGTCATGCATCTGTTTCTGCAGTCAGTGTCTCTTACTCCACCAATAGTTCTCATCTGATTCACTAATATTTCACCAGTTACCTTTCTACGCTGTGACCACGTCATTGAGTTTCCTGTAAGCTATCGTATGTGTGAATTCAGAGAAGATAAGTAGCATGAAATAGTTACAGCTGTTGTTGTTAAACCTATGTTTATTACATAGCTCTTTCATTTAACGTGGACTGCAGTACCTTGCGTACGAATTAAACCGTTTTTTTTTACCTGTATCTTATTGTTCTTCGCTTAACCGAAGTATATTAACCACGAAAAGCAACATAAAGACATTATCACAAAGACCGTATATATCCCCGAAAGTGGATAAAATAATTTGTTCATTTCCAGCACACGCAAATTCTACACAGACGGTTTCAGAGCTAGGGTTGGATACTTTTAGGGATGATAGGATGGATATGGACGAGGAACTTGTTGTTGCTGAAATGCGATATTAGGCGACGTCAAAAGTCCTCGGTAACCCTGACTAATAGGTAACTGGGAAGGAGGGGGGGGGGTGTTGCTGAACTGTTCGGAGCTCTAGTTGTTTCCATTTATCCACACACCTGCCAGCAAAAATTTAGATATCTCCTCTTTGCCCATGTAAACGGTGTTATGTAGGTGAGAACAGCAAAGCTTTCCAGTTTTCATTTAACGTGACTGTCAATCCTAAGCAAGCTTTGCAAGCTCAAAGATTAATAGGAGACGGTATTTCCACATTATTTGTGTCATGTAAATGTGAAACTGAAGTGCGTTGATACATTCGCAAACAACATCGGTTTCTACTCTCTGTTCTACATGAAGTTAATCTAGTGGTTGCTGCAGTGGCAGAAGATTCAGATTAAGCAAGTGATTCACTCACTTGATCGACGACTTGCGCCACAGCAAGACAAGAATGGCGTATACATCGAGAGTTTCTTATTAGATACATTTCAACAACAAATTACAATAACAACGGATAAAGCTAATCCCATGTTACGTTAAATAATTTATAAGCAATGTAATAGCTGTGCAGAAAAAGACTCAGTAGTGTAACGACGTTAATCAATAAACATGTTGTGTTGCCTAGTCCGGCCACATGTGAAGAAAATGGTTTTCACAGTCCTAATATGCGTAATTTTGAACGCTAGTTTCGATTATTGAAACTCAAAAGAACCCGTCTTGCTTTCAAACTTAGCGAAAGTAAACACGTCAGAGTTTGTCAACGAACACCAAAAGAACATAAAATACGAAATCCGCGTAAATAAGTAAATAATTAAGGAAATAGCTAAAGCTTTATTTAGTTAATACTGCAAGAGCCAAATAAACTCGTACTTGGTCATGAGTATACGCACTAACAACTACAATAAAATATAAGGAAAGACAGAAATAGCAAAGAGTAAAGATTTCCGATCGTGGTGAAATTAACAACTGATTTCAGATAGACATTACAAAAATCTACACTTATTTAAGGAAAAACATACTAAGAAAATTTCGTTACAAGCAAACACAGATTACACTTGGAACTGTTTAAAATTATTTTAGCCTTTACAGAAGAGAGGACTTGACGTTGCAGCTTATCTTTTAGAAGACGGTGCGTTTATGATGTCAGCGGTGGCTTGTCTGTGCTGCCGGAGTAATTATAGCCGGCACGATAGCTCAGCTTGTTCGATCAGAGGGTTAGATCCCTCTGTAATAAAGAAAAACTGAGTCAATCGATCAACAACGAACTTAAACGGATGTCTTACGACGTCCGCCCCGAGCAGATGCAACGAAAAAAAAAAAAGCAGCAAACATGTTCTCTTCCTTGTAATGCGTTTCTTCAGGTGTTTATGCCATTCTGCGTTACGTTTGTTATGTAATAGGGGGCATTACACATAAGCATTACAAAGTAAATGAAACGTGCATTGGATCTTTGGCATACTCAAAGAGATTCATGTAGCAGTGCAAATAAAGCAAAGCATAGCAACGTTTCATATTACAGAACAAAAAAAACTTGTTCTAGACCATCAAGGACATACGTACAGAGTAAGCGAAAGCATAAGGAAAGAAACAAGAAAAAGAAAAAGTTCTCTCTCATCAGTTGTAATATCCCACGGGGTATGATAACAGAGTATATACATCTATGAAGTTAGCATAGTGTACCGCACATGTTCTCAACATCAAAACAGGCTAGTTAGGTGATTTTTGGACACCACTACTTGTCTACAATTTGTGGTAATAGCGAAACAAGTATTATGCGTTTTCGCCTTGTGTTATTTATGTTTTTGCACGTCTGAGTTTTAGTAACAACTATGTTGTAGTATTGTTGTTGCTAAGACTGTAAAGGGGTGTATGTATAAGGAGGACCAGTTACTTTTCGTAAATATGTAAACGAAACGTATAAATGTAAATTTCATTTTGATATGAGGCAATTTTTATATTGAAAAACATTGAGACGCGTTGTTGTAACGCCTTGTATTGTAGAGATAATTTCTCCGATTCTATATCCATAAGTTTACAAGTACTAGGTAAATTTGCAAGTGTGTTTGAATTAAGAAAACTTCGTCAGTGTTTACATAATGCTGCTATGTTCATATGCAGATAATTATACATGACACTCTAATTGACTTCCACCAATTTATGCAGATTCTCAAACCCTCGTGTGTATCTAAGTACTTCTGTATGAGACAGTTTCCTATACAATGTCGCCTTAACGTAATTAGAACACATTCGATGATGTGGATCATTGAAACAGAAAACGTAAAAACAAAAAAAAAAAAAAAAAAAAAAAATTGTTGGTTTCCACTTCTTTTAATACTCCACTGCTCTTTTACTTTTCATTTTTTGTACATGGTGTATGGATTTACATTTCTGGTGAGATGACGAAAACAAGTTATTCATATTTTACTTGTCTATAAAAAGCCAAAGGGTGAATGAAGAAAAACTGAAAATAATAATGCACAAGGAGATAGTGCAAATCGCTTAACGCATTTACTGTAATAATTGCATACTTCCAAACGCATTGGTTTTTCGTGAGACTTCTACGCCGCCTACAGTGTCATTGTATCATAATTAAATAGAACAGGGATTCGATAATATGGATAGGTGCATAAGAAAAAGAAAAAAAATATCGTCGGTTAGCACACCTTATTCCGTTACCGAAAAAATGTAAATAAACCGGAATCTGAGCTACGATGTCGTAGCTAAAAAGGATAGTATCATTGCTCTTCACATTTTTCAGCTAACTTCAGTTCCTAGTATCAAATTGTAAGGTCTATGAAACGCATATACAAAATTTCACGACACTACTAAAGATAAACTATCTATAGCAGAGACGTAATAACACTAAATAGCGCTAAGTGCTGTAGGGGCTAAAATGCGCCGTCCCAAAATCACGTGACTTGAGCTGCAGGAGATGTGGCGGATAGAATTTTCGTTCTGCGCATCCGAATGTTCCCTTCATAGTTCGATGGGCGTCATGCCGGGAGACCGATACGACTTCCGTGGTAGTTATTGATTAAACTATGGTTATGAACACTCGCTCAATTGTATGTTTGTTCTGTAAAAATGCAGATCTTTTGGAATGAAATGTAGCAATGGTTCTACGTGGAATGAATTCAAAAATATCCTCAAATGTTTCCATAAGTATATTGCACCAGACATCTAGACACAGATCACTTGAGTTACTTGGTTCAAATGGCTCTGAGCACTATGGGACTTTGAGGTCATCAGTCCCCTAGAACTTAGAACTACTTAAACCTAACTAACCCAAGAACGTCACACACATCCATGCCCGAGGCAGGATTCGAACCTGCGACCGTAGCAGTCGCGCGGTTCCAGACTGAAGCACCTAGAACCGCTCGCCCTCAGCGGTCGGCACTTGAATTACTGTTTGGTTGTTTGTGGGAGCTTATCTTGAGCCCCATAGCGTGCCACATATATTCCATCGGGTTCATATCACGCTGATTTCGTGGTCAAGACATCAATGTGAGTTCACTCATATCCTCCTGAAAGCACTTTTGGACGACTGTGGCCATGTTACCGTGCTAGAAGATGCCATAACCGTTAAGGAAGACATAAAGCATAAAGAGACGCAGGTGGTATGCAGCTATGCCCACGTTGTCTACAGTTGTCATAGTGCCTCTGATTGCTAGGACAGGTCCCATGGAAGTCCAAATAAATTTGTCCTATATCATAATAAATAAGTGTGCCTCACAGCATAATAGTACCCTCGCTTACTTGCATCCATTCGAGCAACTGTACTTCTGGATGGCGTTTATCCGGACGCGACCAGCGACATGGTGTAACAAACAATTCCGATTCACCCACCTCAGCGACAGGTTTACATTGATAACTTGTCCAAGCTCGGAGATCCCTTGCTCACTGCAGTTCTAACTGACAATGTATTAGAGTGTGCCTACACAAGCATGGTATTTCATCGTCAATCTTCTGTACAATGTCGTCTATCCTGCTTTGCAGAGGGTGAAGCCTCCAACTCTCTCGGTCAATGGTGTGGCGTGATCGTCCAACGCTTTTCGTCTATTCGTGGTTTCCCCGACCATCAACCATTTTCCACAAATTCTCAACACAGAATCACGCAGGAAACTAACACGATTCGTTCGTTCCCACGCACAGTATTTCCATTTAGGGAGTCCGATTCGTCACTAGAACTTCACTCGCCTCTGTTCCGCTTATATGTACAACTCACCACAGATAAACGTTCAATTACTATAAACCCACGAAATTATCTCCTATCGGCAGACAGAAATTTGAAATGTGGTGAAAAATTGCGTACAACATTCCCATCAAATGGTACAAAGCGTGGAGATCTGTGACATCACTCAAGGCCTCGGCGGCGCTTCAAACAGCAATGTGTCGACCCGTTCAGAACTCAGGAGTCCACGTGAGGTGTAAGGTGGGTTAATGATGTCACATTGGCACCAAATTTAATCAAAACTCTGTCCAACTTCACCATGGATGACGCCCCCTTGATGAAGATAATAACTGCATCGCCCAGCGTATAAATCAGGCGGCTTTCTTATGGGTGGCCAAAGAAAACATTTCAGACAAACCGCCACTCACTATAATACGGAAAGGGCGTCAATGAAACCATTCTTTCACTTGGGATGTTCCCACATATTTTGCGTTTTGCATTCTTGACCGTCTTTGACAAATCATGGACGCCTGATTACGGAGGGGTGCCACATTGGCACATCCGAGAATACAACGGCCAATGGTCTCTCTGAGTCATCGCCCCCCCCCCCCCCACCCAACTGAGTTCGGGAAACCTCTCAGTGTCATTCGCCCATGGTTGTTGAGGATATTTTAAGGTACTCAAGAATGTTCCTTTACAGCTGTACAGAAACAATCTGTGTCTAGAGCGCTAGGCAACACTTTACTCCCCTCCTAACCTGCATTCCCACTACCTGCTGTCAGGACTCCCTCGCCGGTTATCTCTGTAAAAGTACATTTTTAAAGTGGTCAACAAACGTGGACTAGAGGCACTGACAGTGGGAGGCATCAGACGTGTGTTTTCCTGTTTTACTTACTAATATATCCATGCTGCACCCTTCCTTGATCACGCCACAGGAAGATGCAAAACAGGAGGGTCGGAAAAGCATAAACACCCTTTACACCTTCAACTCGCGTTACATTTTCGTCGAATGATTCTGAGAGTTCGCTAATGTTTCTGCACTGTACTGCAGAGCAAAAACTGCAATCACACTGCCCTCCAAAATGTTAGTTTACCATAGGTGGCTATGCCATAGCTAGCAGTATCTTTGGCCGCGTGTGCTTCCACCTATGGTTGTGATCGTAGTTTCCCAGAGTGAAGATGAAAGGATTGTTCGAGTGCCTCGAGTTCCTGTATAGTCGTTTGGGGTGTTTTTTTAATACTTCCTTGAGGGTCTCAAGGCGGTGTTCGTGGTGAAGATCCACGGTGCATGTGTAGCGTGGAGCGTTGCTAATGATTCGTAGCACTTTGTTCTGTATCATCTGCAGAAGCCGCAGTAGTGTAGGAGCTGCATATCCCCAGACGGGAGCTGCGTACGTCATCAGAGGTCTAATCAGTGTCATGTATATGGACCTCGACACCCTCCTATTCAGTGTGCTTTCCCTGTTGAGCATTGGGTAGAGCTGTTTGAGCCTCGCATGCGCTCGGTTGGCAACGTAATCGATGTGGTCCCCCCATGTAAGTTTCCGGTCCAGCCAGACACCTAGGTATCTGACTTTCTCTCGGAAACGTATTGGGCGTGTATGTAGTGTTATCGGTCTACAGTGTTGATGTTTGCGCAGTGGTTTCGGTCTACGTGTGAACAGAACTGCTTCGCACTTGTCGACGTTTACTTTAATACCCCATCGCTCCAGCCAAGGCTCAGCTGTTCTAAGTGCTGTCTGAATTCGTGAATTGATGTTCGACGGTTTCCAATCTTGCGCAAGGATGGCGGTGTCATCCGCGTAGATGGCTAACGTCGTGTTTTGTGTTGTTGGGAAGACGTTAATGTATAGGTTAAACAAGATGGGCCCTAGGATGTTTCCTTGGGGTACTCCAGCTTGGATACCATGTTGTGTTGATTGTTTATACTGCACGTTAGTGTTGAAACACCTGTTGGTGAGATATCAGTGCATGATACGTACGAGTCCGTCCGGGAAACCTGCTTCGCTTAGTTTGCGTATGAGTCCGTTGTGCCTGAGACGGTCGAAAGCCTTTCCGATGTCCAGGAACAGGGTCCCTGTGGCTTGTTCATGTTGTAGCCGTGTGTTATATGTTCGACTGATGTTCCCATCAGTCCTTATATACATTCCACCGCTAGTGCCACCATCTGTCGTCTGTGACTTGTTATTGCACATTGACGTCGAAATAGGTGATGGTCATGTTATTGTAAATAAACGGTGACGCCCAGTTGATCCGAACTTCTTCATCACGCTCCACACAGCAAGTGGAGAAAGAAGACCCTTCCGTAATCCTTCCAGCTGGAGATATTCTGGAAGTGCAGCTGCAGCTACAGCACTTCTGTTGTTTTGATAATAGAACTTCACCAATAATACCATGTCCTTTTGTCTAAGTTTTTGTTGACACGCCAACAGGTCCATTGCGACTGGTCAGGTGTGTGTGACTATGATCACGATGACTGACCAACGCGCCTGGTGGCCTTAGTTGGAACTGGACGGTAGCACTGTGACGCACCCCATAATCTGTACATTAATGCTACCAAGTATGCTAGTCGTATGGTAATTAGTTTCACGGAAAGTTTAATTATAACCACTCGACCATTAAATGGATCAAGAACAGGAACCGCAAAATTTAAACTAAACATCGATCAATGGGGCTGCTCAGAGAACGACCAGTGTGAATGTGGAGAAACACAGACGACTAAACGTATGCTCATGTGCCCAAGGACGGAGTTTGTTTGCACAGACGAAGATCTATATTTGTGCAGTGACAAGTCAATTAAAGCTGCGAAGCTTTGGAAGGAGGTGGCTTAGATGTTCTCGCCCGGACAACTGGGACGGCGTATAAACTTCAATGCCTCTTCCGTATATGTAGTTTTCCACATACCCAGGCTCATTTGGCGTGGAATCTGACTGTATGGAGAAGGATTGTCTTCAATGATGAGTCATACTTCGAAGTGAGCCCCGATGAGGAGCGAAGGCGTGTCTGTAGACGTTCTGAAAAACTGTGCGATAGCGACCTGACAGCCCGGCAACCAGAAGTCACAGTCTGGGCTGCCATTTCACTTCGAAGCAGGAGCATCCGAGACAACCTTACGGCGCGACGGTACGTCGACGGTGTTCTACAGTAGGTATACAAAAACATGGGGGTACTAGAATTCAACGTTGTATGAAATTTTCAAATAAATCGGTCAACAACTTTCAGACTTTTTCGATTTTGAACGAACGAAAGTTGACATTTTTATTTGCATAAATCCTTCTATTATTTGCGATTCTCTAATATTTTTTTGAAGCTAGTTTTTTTCCTATTTCTGTAATTCATGTTTTAGTTGATATATTTTCCAGAAAAACTGTTATATTCTTTCTTTTCTAGACCGTTCTCATTCGCTCGGTGGAGGTGTCCAAAAATGATTAACATTCATATTGTTACTCTGTCTAACATTTTCTGTATATTTTTCTACATCTCATTATTTGATACTATCCAACCCTCTATTGTTTTAATTTCTCCCATTATTCATCAAATAATCAGTCTCTCATCTACATCAGTTTTACATTTCTTCCTCTTTCGCGACCATGTTTGTGAAAATGATGACGTTGTAATGTTGATGCATTAATTTGTTCTGAAAGCGGTGCTGATATTAAAGACAATAAAAGCGGGTTAAAAGCTGTGAGCTATCTGGGGAAGTTAACCTTGCATTACTGAGCAACTGTTTCACCAGGTGTCCAGTCTAGCGTACCAAATTCCCAACCAGACTAACATTAATTATAGTCTTTTAATGGCCATCTTACGATAACCGGTGATATATATATATATATATATATATATATATATATATATATATATATATATATATATATATATATATATAAGACAATTTAAATAAAAAGAAATAAATCAGTTTATATTTGGACATTTATTTTAGCATTGATCATTGTTCCGTTAAAATTTCCGCATATTAAACTTGATTCATAACTAAAATAGTGACTTATTTAGGACTGTGAAAATGTGAGTTTGTAATCTTACGGAACACATCAAATATGGAGCCAAGATTGGGAGCCTGCAAACAACACTGCGTTCATAAAATAACATACAAAGAACGTTGAAACAATGCAAGAGGAAATTAACCACAACCTACCGATGCAATTTTCACCCAAAGAAGTTACGTTCATAGCGTAATCCTGTCCGTAATGAAATTACCACACACTGGTATACTAAATTCATACTAACTTTGTGTGAAATCTTCCTGAAAAGAATAGCTGTGGGCTACTTTGATGATTACACTACATGCTTCATGTGGTCAACTTGGTTTGCACAAACAGTGTAACTCGACAATAATTTTGATAATTAAAATAAATTACATCGAAACACAAATTGCAAAAGAAAAACCTCGAACTGGTTACCTGATGGGTCAAACAATTGTATAAGCAAGTGGTACTGGTCCCACAAAGTACACCCCACGTGGGATGAACATAAAGAAAAGTTGCTATATTGAAAAATATTGTCAAGACGAGATGTTATAATCTCACGCACATTCGCATTTAAGAGTGATGATCTTAGTTAGAGTTACGGATCATCCATACGTGGTTCCACTTTACTCACAAAGTAGTGACAAAGCCACTACCGGAAGATATTCTGAACTTCACACTCGAATTACACTGTGTTGCAATTTAAGATAACATTAGATATTTTAGATCTAAACCTGAAATAAAGGTGATTAAATTTTCAGTTAGGCTGAACTTAAGAAATCCATTGTCCTACGGACTTAGCAGAGATGCGCTAAGCCAGAGATCTTCAGACGCTCGCCGCGGACAGACTGCCTAGGCCCCTACCGAGGGTGCTTAACAGATACAAACGGAAGTGACCAGAGAGGCAGCTTCCTATACCAACATGACAAGGGACGGACAGAACCATACTAAAAATTGAAACCTCTCTGCTTTTAGAAAGCGTAGCTACCTGTTCCGACGTTGGTCCTACGGTTCTCTAGCAGACAGGTTTGTCTGCTACCAACAAGCATGCAACTAGAAATACATTTGCTCATTCACCCCCTCTCACAGACTGGAAGGGGGATGACAGTATCTTATCATATACAGTATATAAAAGAAAGTGAATGTAGGTTCCGTATGAGACTGTGTGACATGAATTACATATAAACTGCATTTTAAAGTGTAGTAGTGTGACAGATCGTTCTTGTTTATGTGTAAAAGTAACAAGTTCCACTGCTCAGTCTCCTCCCAGATAGTCAGAAACACCACAGTAAATTCAGAAGAGTAATTTATGCCGTAAATGACAACAGATCTAAGAAATTAACATGAAAGGAATCCAACAGAGACTTTTCAACGTCTCAGTATTTATTTTCTTCTTTGAAAACTCTACACATGTTTTCCATTTTCTTCGCTCATAAGTCACAACAGAACTCAAATTTACGGTAGTTGTTATATAAGTATAATGTTATTTAGCAATTTCAAGAGCCCTTATTCCTCGTTTTGAAAGACTATTGTTTGAGAAATATCGTGTAGCGAGTGTCCGCGTCAATTGCTGAGTAATAACCGCTGACGATAGCCATGTGAGGCGCCTGGGTTAGATTCCAGCCAGGGGCTTTTCTCTGGTGGGAGGACTGGTACGGGATGCATTCAGCCTCGTGCGACCCAACTGAGGAGCTACTCGAACGTCCCAGTGCCAGGAAACTCGACAACGACTGTCAGATCGGTGCGTTGAATGTGTGCCACTCTGTACCGCATCCTACGACGCTATTGGCAGAGGTTGACACGGCGGCCGGTCGGGAACTATTGGCCCGTCAGAGCCAGAACTCAGAACTTTACTTATTAGTCTCTCATCTATATCAGTTTTCCATTTTTTTCCCTTTCACGACCATATTTATGAAAATGATGACGTCTCAGTATCTATATTCTTCTTTGAAAACGTCTACACACGTTTTCCATTTTCTTCACTCAAAAGTCCCAACAGAATTCAAATTAACGGTGAGTAATTGTTATACATATATAATGTTATTTAAGAATTTGAAGAGCGCTTATTGCTCGTTTTTCAACGACTGTTGTTTCAGAAATACTTCTGGCAGGTGACTGCGTCAATTGCTGAGTAGTAACCGCGGATGATAGTCATGTGAGGGGCCTGGGTTCGATTCCTGGTTTCAGCCAGGGGCTTTTCTCTGGTGGGAGGTCTGGTACGGGAAGCATTCAGCTTCGTGCGACCCAACTGAGGAGTTACACGAACGTGCCAGTGTCAGGAAACCCGACAACGACTGACAGATCGGTGAGCTGAACATGTGCCACTCTATACCGCGTCCTACGACGCCATTGGTAGAGGATGACACGGCGGTCGGTCGGGCTCTATTGGCCCGTCAGAGCCAGAACACAGAACTTTACTTTTACGTGTGACGAGTGCCATCCTCGTCTGTACACTTTCACACCCAACAGCCGCCGTGAAGCTTCGAAAGAAACTTCGTCTGTCTCCTGGACTTGCAGTGGAAGTTCCCCTGCTGAGGGGGGGTAGACGGGATTACAGCTCCTAACGGGGAAAACAAGTCGTTGGGCCGCGACGCTCCCACGAATAAGGACGCGAAATAAATTAAATGGGGGCCACTTTATTAAAACTTACAGTATGGCAGGGCGCATAATAAATTGCTTTCCTACGTTGCAGCTGCTGTGGAGGAACAGGCGGGCGAGGAAAAGTGCGTCGTGAAATAAGAAACTATATGAAAAGGGGAACGGAAGCCAGGCTGCATTGGAGCGGAGGAGGGAGAGAGCAAGAGGGAACAGTTAAGAGTTTGAACAAATTGTCAAGAGTGGAGGACAAAGGAAATTCGCGGTGTCTCGGAGAATTAGTTTTCCTCCGGGAGGGCGCAAAGTTTGCGCGAGTGATTCAGCGGCGACCTCGCCGCCGCTTCGACTGCCAACTCGACCGCAGAACAAACGGCTCGCGGAATCTCGCTGCTGCCGCACCGGCAGCGAATGAAACGAGACGCCCTGGCAGCGCCACTTGGTCTCGTGGGACTCCTGCACACAAGTGCGCTGGTGTTCTTTCGTATTTTACTCAGGGTTTGTACTGAAAACATACACCCGTGCGGCATTCTTTCCCCGTGCTTGCTACATGTCACGGGCTATCTTTCGGTTTATTTGAGCTTTGAAAAGATTATTACAGGCTGCTCCACTTGTGCCCAAACGCCCGCAATTGCCTGTCAGACGTTGCAGCAAACAAGCCCCGTAGACAAGTGTGTTAGACTGCCCGCCATTTAATTTCGTCACATCACGGATATCGTTGAGCACAAGCTGAACACTATACGAACTCACAATCTCATTACGGCAAAATTCCGTTTATGCTGACCCCAATAATGCAGATCTCCATCTCCATGAGGACCTTTTTCAATGTTTCTTAATACTTTTAGTACAATAACAGCACAGTACACGACTGGCAATGATAGCCGCAACCATCGACGGCGACAATCATTATATTTAAAATCTGTCAACCACCATACACAGGTCCTGGATAAATCGCAGTAGTATAGTAATGTATTCCAATATATGAGTAATGCATCTGTGTGGCACCATTTTGACGACTAAAGGGTCTTGAAATATTGGAAAGAAATGTCACCAGTCATTTATGAGGCTACAGGCGCAGTTCTCACACTTAATAAATGAATTGGTAACAATGTCGACCCGATGGAGTTCACTGGAGTATTTCCAAACATATCAGGAAAATCGTGAAAATTAATATAACGTGTGTGTTTATGGTATTTAAACGACGTCATTGTACTTTTCTTCTGAGCTTCCGGATTAGTAGAATTTTTGGCATTATTTACATACGTTCCCACGACATGCGAATAAACGATGTCTCACTGTACTGACAATTCGAAGGATTTTTGACGACGTGATAACATACACGGTGAGAAACGTTACTACTGTGTGGTACAATTAGTTCTCTCGCTGTATTTTCCAACTTCGGAAGAATTTCATAGGTTTACAAAAGTGAGAGGACATTCAAGGATATCACAGATAAATGACGAAGAGGCAGATGAATTTGTCTGCCATGTGGACTTAATGGGCACCAGCTCCTTTCTTTACAGGAGTATTATCAATATTATATATCAATATCTATGTTTTGACTAGAGCGATGTCGCTCGAATTTCTTTTAACCGCATGTAAGGTAATAGTTTCTTCTGAAGAAGACGCACCTGGTTGGCGTTGAAAACTAGTTAAGGAATTTTAAGTCCTATTTGCAACCAGTTGGATGGAACTTTGTTACATGTAAAATTGAGGACGCTTTAGATGACGAACATTTGGCTTTAGGAAAGGTAAATGCAGGAGAGGGATAATTCTGACGCTGCGATTGAGAATGGAAGCAAGACTATAGAAAAATCAAGACACGTTCATAGGATTTATAGATCTAGAAAAGCGTTCGTATCTGTAAAATAGTGCAAGATGTTCGAAATTACGAGAAAAATAAAGCTATAGAGAGAGACGGATCGTATACAATGCGTACAAGAAGGAAGAGGGAATAAGAAGAGTAGACGACCGAGAACGAAATGATCGGATTAAGAAGGGTTTAGGACAGAGATGTAGTCTTTCGCCCCTACTGTTCAATCTGTACATCGAAGAAGCAATGATGGAAATAAAAGAAAGGTTCAGAAGTGGTCTTAAAATTAAAGGCTAGAGGATATCAATGATACGATTCGCTGATGACATTGCTATCCTGAGTGGAAGTGAAGAACAATTACGTGATCTGCTGAGTGGTATGGGCAGTCTGATGAGTACAAAATACGGATTGAGAGTAAATCCAAGAAAGACGAAGGTAATGAGAAGTATCAGAAATGAGAACAGCGAGAAACTTGACATCACGATTGATGGTCACGAACTAGATGAAGTTAAGGAATTTTGCTACTTATGCAGCAAAATAACCAACGACGGACGGAGTAGGGGGGACATCAAAAGCAGACTAGCAATAACTAGCAAGAACGGCATTCCCGGCCAAGAGATGTCTACTAATATCAAACATAGGTCTTAATTTGAGGAAGAAATTTTTGAGAATATACGTTTGGAGCGCAGCATTGTATGGTAGTGAAACACGGACTGTGGGGAAACCGGAACAGAAGAGAATCGAAGGGTTTGAGATGTGGTACTACAGAAGAATGTTTAAAATTAGGTGGACAGATAAGGTGAGGAAAGAGGAGGTTCTGCGCAGAATCGGAGGGAAAATAATATGTGGAAAACAGTGACAAAGAGCAGGGACTGCAAAAGTAAGTGCAGAGATGAATGTGAGCGCCAAAACAACACGAAGGGAACTCCATAAGAACCGCATTTCAGTGCGAACAGTAATTCTGAAACCGCTCATCAGTGATGCAGATATCAGCAAGAGAGACGCATGGTACCGAAGCCATAAAACCTAGACTACTGATTAATGGAAGAAAGTCATTTGGTAGGGTGGGTCTTGTTACTTGTTATACGCTGTTTCCAGTTTCTGCCAGAGTTTGCTTTCCAAGAGTGGAACATGCAGGGTTTCGGTGGAGATATGGCTAGCCAGATGGGTCTGATGTTTTTTCTGCAGGGCCGTCTTACTGCCCAGGATTATATGACAGTTTTACCTGTTCAGGTCCATCGCATGGTGCAGTGTTTGTTCCCCACTGGTGGTGCTGACTTCCATGACGGCAGGGCACCCGTCCACACAACTAGCACCATCGAGGATTCGGTTTGTGAGCACGAGGACGAATTAGATTATCCCCGCTGGCCACCACAGTCAACATATCTTAATATTATTGAGCCACTGCGCTCTACTTTGAAGAGGAGTGGGCGTGATCGCTATGATCGCTATCCACCTACATCATAGTTACCTGACCCTTTCACTATTTTACAGGAAGAATGGTATAAGATTCCGTTATAAAACACATAGGGCTCGTATTTACCCATTCAGAGACGACTGCAAGCTCTTTAGATTTCCAGCGGGTTTCCTACACTGTGGGGTCTTGACGCTCGCCTATTATAGGATGCCTAAGGGATGCTGCCTTCTCAGATGGCTATACAACAATTCAAGCGAATCACATTAATACATTATTACAATAAATAAGATTGACAACATTTAACTTTCGATTTACAAGAACGTGTCGAGAGCGATGGGCGACATGCAAATAAGTCCGTGTCCCTCACTATATACAATGTCCATGTAAGCAATTTATATAGATCACCAATAACTGCCGGCCGGTGTGGCCGAGCGGTTCTACGCGCTTCAGTCTGGAACCGCGAAACCGCTATGGTCGCAGGTTCGAATCCTGCCTCGGGCATGGATGTGTGTGATGCCCTTACGTTAGTTAGGTTTAAGTAGTTCTACGTTCTAGGGGACTGATGACCTCAGATGTTAAGTCTCTTAGTGTTCAGAGCCATTTGAACCATTTGAACTAATAACTGCTCCACCAGTGGCCGTCTTCTATTGTGCGGCCTTCCTGATTTTGGTTTCCCGTGATTTCCCTAAAATCGCTCCAGGCCAGTGCCGGGATGGTTCCTTTGAAAGGGCACGGCCGACTTCCTTCCCCGTCCTTCCCTGATCCGATGAGACCGATGACCCCGCAGTTTGGTCTCTTCCCCCAGACAACACAACCCCTTTACTGCTCGCTACTAACCTCCGGGTGAGACTATCAGGAGGGCGGTTATATTCTCTTAGGATGGAGGCCGCTCCCATCGTGGCTGACGTCGTGGCTGACGTCGTCTCACAGCCTTCTCTGTTCCTGCGTTCTTCATCTTCGCGCCAGCACTTGTTTTGAGGACGAAAGATGCACTGTGCTAGGCAACATAACATGTTATCTTATTCACGCTTCCATATTTTTGTCCATCCTCGGTATATAACACGACTGTGTAGGGGAACAGCGCTTTCTGTCCATGACCCATCAAGGCATCTATACACAGCTCTACTCTTAAATTCTGTGGTTTGAAAAATAAGGAAAACAATCACTCTAACGTCGCAAGTGTAATATCTATTGTGAACTCGGTACCCCTTCATTAACGTGCCGGAACTGGCAGAGACGCTTCTGAGTATTATCTAAAGCATATGGTTCAAATGGCTCTGAGAGCTATGGGACTTAACTTCTGAGGTCATCAGTCCCCTAGAACGTAGAACTACTTAAACCTAACTAACCTAAGGACATCACACACAGCCATGCCCGAGGCAGGATTCGAACCTGCGACCGTAGCGATCACGCGGTTCCAGACTGTAGCGCCTAGAACCGCTCGGCCACACGGGCCGGCTAGTATTCTCTCCATTTGCGTATTTCGGTCACTGGTTGCAACCTGTTTTACTTCAAAGCCTCGAATTTTTAACGCCTTTGAGTGTACTACTTATCATTCTTCGCAGATGCAGATACTAACTGCAGCCGTAGTACACATATGGAGAGGTAAGCCTGACGTGTACGCAACCACCAGCAACAGGGAAACCCAAAAAACGGAATGGACTTGATAGCTGGCTGCTTGCCACCAACCACACCCACCGCGTAATATCCACACGTGCCGAGTTACACGAAACAAAATATAATTGCCAGTAATTTACATTTATCGTGCACACGCGGTGGAATAAAATATGGTTCAACACTGCGCGCACGATAGTAAATATATTAGCAAAACATAATTTCTCCTCCCAGCCCAACTGACAGCCACCCCCACTCCAACCCTCCCCTCACCCCCGCACCACTCCTTCGCTCCAGCGCCATCCTACCCCTCAGAACCAAAACGCGGGCAGTCATTTAGCATTCGTTTCGCCCTGGTCCTGCCGCTGTACGGCGAAAACACAACTCCGCCCTGAAAACGCTTGTCCGCCTTTATTCCACCAATTTGCGGATGCAAATTTTTTTGTCTACTGCGAATGTGCTTGCGCCGCAGCGAGCTGTATTTTATGTGTGTTTCCCTATTACGGATTGCGGCTGAAGCCGATAGTAAAACAGAACCAAAGGCGACGCAGGAGAGGATGGGGTGGTTACAGAGGGGTGGGGGCAGGGAAAAAAGTATGCAGACACGGACAGGGTTTCAACAGGGGAGAGGGCTAACGAAACTTCTATGGAGTTTAAATTGAGATTGGATCCTAAATTACGAACGTGAAAAGCGGGACGTAAAAGTTGCTGAAGTCGGATTACGGGCGGTAAGAGTGGGATTCGGGCGATGCCGGCCGGCATAACCGCACCGCACTGTTTACACTGGTTTTGTTCTGCGGGGCTGCCGCGAATGCCTCTAAAAACGAGACACAGTCGCACGGTTTTACGGCGCAAATCAGAGTTACGAGCCCGAAGCGGCGCCGTCTTTATCGCTGCGTGATAAACGCCCGGAACGATCGACACACCCTAGAGAACCGTTCGCAGCTCGGCCTGCTGACGTGTTTAGTCAGGGCGAAAGCGATCAGCTCACTCCAACCGCGTTGAATTTCCCTTCTGATTACTGTGACTGTATGCATGCATTCTTACTATAAATGCCTGTATTACTATAACTGTCGTAGAGAGTGTTCAAAAAAAGTATCGAATGCTTTGACAGGTGGTAGTACTCATCGAAACAAGAAAAATAAGTCCAACAAACATGGGTTCTGAAGTGCACACTTTCTGCGATAAACAGGTGTTTACAGGAGACGTTCAACGTGGAGTAGGTTCAAGACAGTACACCGCTCTGCCCTCCGGCATAAGGAACGACGCACCCTTTGAAGTCTGCCCGATTATTGTTGTACGTGCTGGGACGCACTGAAGACGCTACCCTGTAGTGCCCGCAAATCGTTGATTGGCGTGGCTTAGACCAATTACTCCAAGTATCCCCATAACGGAAGTCTAGGGGATTCAGGTCTGTGGAACGATAGCAGGCCAACGTGTAGGGCCCCCGACCAATCCAACGGTCCTGAAATGTATGCGTCAGATGCTCGCGCACATTATGACGGAAGTTTGCTGGTGCACCATCATGCAGGATCTGTATTTGTACTCGTTGCTGCAATGCCACAGCCTCCAGCGAGGTAGGCAATATGTCAATGAGAAAGTACAGATAATGATCCACAGTTAATCTTTGTAGTAGCACGTATGACCCTATTAAGTCCATCGCCAAATACGTCTGCTCATACGATGGCTGAGAATCGGTGTTGATGCCCCGTTCCTGAATTGCTTGGGGATTTACATCTGCCCAGACATGCTGGTTATGGAAATTCACAGCACTATCTCTTGCGAAGCCTGTCTCGCCCGCAAATAAAATCTTGGATGTGAGCAGTGGATCTGCAGCGTACTCCAGCAATAGCCATTGACCTAACCACTGTCTACCATGATGATCCTGTGACCTCAGGGCCTGAAAACGCTGTAGATGATATGAGTACAGGTAAGAGACAGAAACACGCTGTCTACTGCTGGTCCAAGGGGTTTCATCCACCGAATGTAGCACACATTCCTCCATGTCAGGTGTGCAGACAGAGCGAGGTCTTCCACTGTCAGTCTCCCGAGGTACAAGGATACCTGCGTCCTTCAGACGCTGGAAAAGTCCTCCGAACAGCTTATCAAAGGGCACTCTACGCTGTGGATATTTTTCAGCTCCAAGGGCACAGGCTCGCTGGCTATGCCCATTTGCTAGACCATAGCAGAATATCATATCCGCCATTTCACTTGTCGAATAGTAACCTTCCATTACTAACAAGTGATGGACTAGAAGAAATGTAAGTTTACTACAACATTTGTACGTACAGACTGCACAGTACCAGTAAACACGTAAGTTGGTTGGTTGGTTGAATTGGGGCAGGGGACCAAACAGCGAGAACATCGGTCACATCGGAGTACGGAACGTCGGGGAAGGTAATGGGTCGTGCCCTTTCAATGGAACCATCCCGGAATTTCCCTGAAGCGAAACGCGTAAGTGAATCGGCGTTTGGAAAAAGGTACCCAGGGTGGAAAGTACTGTACAATAAGGCACACAAACACGACTAAAATTAACGTAGCATACAACACGACTCGAACCACACAATTGACTGCAGGCCACCTAATGGTAGCTAGAGTACTGTGTCTAAGACGTCATAATACCCTGTCGACACATCTGATGGAGCGGCGATGCATCGAGTGTGCTAATATCCGCAGCCATGCGTCACGCAGCCCTTCCTATAACCAAATGTTTATCTCATAAAGGATGCGTTTCAGAACCCATGCTTATTGGACTTATTTTTCTTGTTTTGATGAGTGTTGCCACCCCTTAAATATCCGACACTTTTTCCAACGCTCTCTATGTTTCACTATGGTGTGTTCAAGTACTGTAATGAGATGTTTGGGCCATATGTAACACGAGTGTCATTTTAAACGTCCTGCACACTGTGCATGCGCGAACTCTAGCTGGCTTGATCAAGTTGAAATGCGCGTCATTCGTGAGCGAGACCTTAGGCGTGACGATCGCTTATGTGTTTTCTGCTTCGTGTGGCTGTATCGTGAGCATTTTGGTTTTAAATTTGAATCTGAAACCGATACAGGTCGGATAACACGTAGTGATCAGCGTTCCTACATCAAAATCGAAACCCTTACTGGAGACGAGCGTTGTGGCCGAGCGGCTCTAGCCGCTTCAGTCCGGAACCGCGCTGCTGCTACGGTTACAGGATCGAATCCTGCCTCAGCCATGGATGTGTGTGATGTCTTTAGGTTAGTAAGGTTTAAGTAGTTCTAAGTCTAGGGAACTGATGACCTCAGATGTTGAGTCCCATAGTGCTTGGAGCCATTTTTCAATCCCTTCGTGGAAAGGACCCAACGGAGAATTACAGTACTTTAAGAGGCATGTGTGGGAATACAATAGTGGATCGCAGCACAGTATCACGGTATCCTGCTCGTTTCCCTGAAAGTCGAGTAAACACTGAGAGAAAAGGAAGACGTCAACTGTAACGGACTATACTTTTCAGTTTATTGTTAATGACATTTTGAGAGAGGATTGAAGAAAAACATGTTAGGAAATTGCATATGAGGAAAGAATATCTGCTTCAGTTTACAGAATGGTAACTGAAATATTAAAGCTGAGGAAATTTGCTGCTGGGTGGGTTCCGCATGATGCGAGTAAAGAGCAGAAAGCAGATCGCCAAACAACTGCAGAGGAATTGCTTCAGAGTTGTCGAACAGAAAGAGAATACATTCTGAAAACACTTGTTGGACTTGATGAAACCTGGATATGAGATTTTGAGCTAGAACTGAAGCTTCAGTCGTCACAGTGGAAAAATTTATGAAGCTTCCAGTGGTATGACCAGAGTACGCAGACAGCTCAATGATGAAAGTCCCCTGTCAGAAATACAGAAGCAGTCTAAACGCTGGGAAGCTGTCATAAGCTAGAAACTAGATTATATTGAAGGTCTGTAAAGGTATTTTGAAAAAAGAATTACCTTCTTCAATTCAAGTTTAGAAGTGACTCTCCTAAGTGTCTAACAAGGTGGAAAATCGCTTCGTAACAAAAGTAGGACAGGAAGCAAAAATGAAATGCCTTCATTATAAGATTCAGCAAGCTTTTTGCTCCCTCGATCTTCAATAAGAATCATAATACGTACTGTCACGAGCAAGTAACCTTCTGGTTTTTTTTTCGGAAGAATGTTGTTTGAAATCGGTAAATGGATTCTATGTACAATAAGCAATGAAGCTGCCCTACAGCACGGACATTCTTACTTTTCCGATCACAGTAAAGGGGGAAAAGTAACTTACCTTAATTACGTATCACCGTTATCTACCGCGTATGCACAGGAATAGTACATTCCCTGTAGTTGTTTGATAACACGGGATGTACAGCACATATACAAGAAACTGTACGTCTACTATGATCCGTATGACTTCAGTACTACGCTGTATACACAGCTCGCTAATAATGAGGTAAATCTAATCTTCTTAAGAAGGGCAGTAGATGCCTGAAATCAATAAAGACATAAAATCCTTCAGTGTAACTCGTTGCTGACGTTTTAAACGAGCAAGAAGCTCCATTACTTATCACACTGAATGAAATGTGCTCTTCTTCTGAGGGGAACAGTTGTACGAAAGGGGTGCATTACTGACTGTACCAATTTTTGATCGGGGTTCAGATCCTGCATCAAATACATCAACTAACGTCGAATTATTACTGAAATTATAGTCGCTTACAATGATAATGTTTGAAACAAAGATTGCTAGGTAAATCATCATAATGAATTCAAGGATGTGGCTATGCAAAACTGTAAATTACACAAAGAGATGTTAATCCTGCGTGTATATTAAATGCGTAGGTTGAACATAAATAGTGCTAACACTGCTGTGGAGTCACTATCCAAATGGAATCTACTATTATCGTTGACAGCACACGTTGTTGGCATACTTACCTTACCTCCGAGCAAATGGACTTGCATGTCCCATGTCACCAGCGTGTGCACAATCGAGGGAAACACAGTCTTTGTGAGCTAGCGGTCTAACGTAACGGTGTCACTTTGTTTTCGAGACAGGATCAACGGAGTTGGATCAAGACTGAATGTGCCAGACGTCGTACAGCAAGGCAGTTTCATCACGGTCTTCAAGAGGCATGTGGGGAATTGGCATTGCCTTACAGAAAAGTGGCACGTTGGGTAAAATCCTTCAAAGGAGGTCAGCAAACTGTGGCAGACTTGCATCGGGCAGGTCGTCCTAGTGTCTCTGAAGAAGACGTGTTTGCTGTTGCCGCGTTAGTGGACAGTGATCGACCCCATACGATTCGCGAGGTCGCCCACGAACAGGATTAGCCCATACTACTGTGTTTCGCGTAGTGAAGGAACGCCTGGGCATGCGAAAAATTGCATCACGAAGAGTTCTGCATGACTTGACGGAAATGCAGAAGTGGATGCGTTACGACGATGCTCAGACGCACTTCGAGCGCTATGAACGCGAAGGAGAGGTTTCCTTACGCCGTATCGTAACACTGCATGAGACATGGGCCACATCTTACGAGCCAAAACTGAAACTCCAGTCCAACGAATGGCATCATTATGAGTCGCCGAAAAAGTCGAAAGTGTATCAGAGAGCCCCAGTATGGTGAAAGTTATGGTGATTCTCGTGTAGGACTATGATGGTGTTATCCTAACTCCCCTGACTCAGGTCCTTGTGACTTTGATTTGATTCCGAAGATGAAGGAACCACTTCGTGGCAATCGCTGCAGAACTGTTCCAGATATTCGACAGGCAGTAGACACCTCCATTCGCACCATCGACAGAACAGGGTCTGCTAACGGTAAACTACGCCCTCCACATGGCTGGCAACAGGGTCTACACAACGCTTGTGACTACTTTGAAGGACAGAAACAGGTGCAAGCATGTAACTCATTTGTATCGGTTGTGAATAAATACACTACTGGCCACTAAGATTGCTACACCAAGAAGAAATGCAGATGAAACACGGGTATTCATTGGACAAACATATTCTGCTAGAACTGACACGTGATTGCGTTTTCACACAATTTGAGTGCATAGATCCTGAGAAATCAGAACCCAGAACAACCACCTCTGGCCGTAATAACGGCCTTGATAGGCCTGGGCATTGAGGCAAACAAAGCTTGGATGTTCAAATAACTTACGGGTTTGCTGCCGGGTGACGTCGTCGAACACCGCCGATATTTCGACAGGACCACACCCTGCCATTCTCAAGGCACAAATGCAAGGAAGAAAAAATGTGCAAGCAAATTTAATACCTCGGTTCACAGAGGAGAAACCATACACAGAACAAGTGTCAACAGAACCAAAGATAACCAACATTAGGAATATCGATAGTTACTATTAATCAACAGGTGAGGTAGCACTAATTCTGTCCCTCTGTTCTTTGATGAGAGACAGAGCCGGATTCCAAGCAGCATTTAAACAAAATCCACCATCTCTGTCAATAAGATTGCATGATAGTCTGATTTCAACAGCTTCCTTGATAACACTATCCCAATAGCTGGACGTGCAAGCCAGAATCTCCGTGTTGTTGTATTCCATAGGATGACCGGTGTCAAGGCAATGTTCTGCAACAGCGGATTTGATCGGCTGTTGTAAGCGTGTGTGACGTTTATGTTCAATACACCGGTCTTCCACAGTCGATTGTCTGACCAATATATGATATGGCACAACTGCAAGCAATACGATAGACCCCAGTCTTACGCAAACCAAGATCATCTTTTACGGACGCCAACAGGGCCTCAATCTTAGAAGGTGGTCGAAAAACACATTTCACGTCATATTTCCGCAAAATACCGCCAATCCTGTTGGAAATGCTTCCTGCGTGAGGCAAAAAGGCAGTAGACTTAGGTGCCACTTCGTTGCTATCGTCACTCACACGTTGCACAGAAGGCTGATGGCGCAACGCACGTTTGATCTGCCTCTCACTATAACCATTCTGACGAAAGGTGACTTCGAGATGTGCTAGCTCAGCTGCCAAACTTTCAGGGTCTGAGATAACGTGGGCACTGTGAACCAAGGTGCGAAGTACTCCTTCACGCTGAGCTGTATGGTGACAACTATCAGCTCGCAGATACAAGTCAGTGTGGGTGGGCTTCCTATAAACAGAATGTCCCAACGTACCATCAGTCTTCCTTTTGACCGACACATCAAGGAATGGAATGCATCCATTCTTTTCCACCCCATAGTGAACTGAATATTCGGGTGGACTGAATTCAGATGTTCCAAAAACCGGTTTAAATTCTCACTACCATGAGGCCACACAACAAACGTATCGTCTACATATCTGAAAAAACACGCAGGTTTCAAGGTCGCTGACTCCAATGCACGTTCCTCAAAGTCCTCCATAAACAAATTGGACACAATAGGTGACAATGGGCTTCCCATTGCAACTCCATCAGTCTGTTAGTAGTACTGACCATTGAAGAAAAAGAAAGTGGAAGTCAGCACATGTCGAAACAAATGTGTTAGCTCGACACCAAACTTAACCTCAATTAGCTGCAACGAATCAGAGAGAGGAGCGCGAGTGAAAAGAGAAACCACATCAAAACTGACTAAAATATCAGAGCCATTCAAACACAATCCCCGCAATCGACGTAAGAAATATGCAGAATTCTTATTGTGGTGTTCACGCCTACATACTAGTGGGCTCAACAAACTAGCAGGGAGGCCATATAATCTAGGTGGTATAGCACAGTAAGAAATAAGACTCTTGATAGTCTCCTGAGACAAAGAACTTTTCCTCAGGAGGTTATTTGTCTTTCTCTCAACCCTCTTAGTAGGGTCAGCACCGATTTTGCGACACGCCGAACCAGAAAGTAGACACTGCATCTTTTGAATGTAACCGTGCTTGTTCAACAAAACGGTGGCGTTACTCTTGTCCGCAGGAAAAATAACAATATCAGGACCCATTCTAAGTGAACGTAAAGCAGCCGCCTCAGCTGCTGTAATGTTACACTTGGGTGGACGGGCCCCAGTCAACACACGACAAGCTTCC
This sequence comes from Schistocerca piceifrons, assembly GCF_021461385.2. Classification (NCBI taxonomy): domain Eukaryota; kingdom Metazoa; phylum Arthropoda; class Insecta; order Orthoptera; family Acrididae; genus Schistocerca; species Schistocerca piceifrons. The sequence continues at coordinate 284,387,263 of NC_060143.1, forward strand.
CTCCTAACCTCTTCCGCAGCCTCGGAAGGTAGTTTATAAACAGCCTGTTCGATATAACTAATAAAATCAACGACTGGCAAACTCTTAGGCGTCGGTGCAAATTTCAGACATTTCCCCAGCACAGACAAAGCTGCGCCGTCAAACGTTTTCTCCGTGAGATTAATCACAGAACGTCGAGAGTTAGAATCAGACACTGAGCCAAGGAAACGTTCAAACTTCGCCGAATGACGGGCAGTTACAGATTGAAATTCCCAGTCAGACTGCGACCAAGAGACACTGTCCACCCAATTCCAAGAAAATTCAGAAATCCTAGACGCCATCATTAAATGAAGCTGAAATAATTCCTTAGAAACAAAATCTAATTGACGGCGAGTATAGTGGATCCTTTCACGAACAAGAGCTAAACCAGCACTTTGCTTGATGCGATTGGCGGCAGGAGAATTAATATGATGCACAACCTTAGCAAACGTCGGAACCACCCTATGATTTCGACACTTCAACAAAAACGGTAATGCACATTCCAACCTTACTCTGCTGCTGCGAAGTTTATCCAACCTCCGCAGGCAACGATACATTCCCTCCCCGTAGAGGTAAACCATGTAAGACCTTAACGTTTCCCGGCGAATCGAATGTTCAAATAACTTACGGGTTTGCTGCCGGGTGACGTCGTCGAACACCGCCGATATTTCGACAGGAGCACACCCTGCCATTCTCAAGGCACAAATGCAAGGAAGAAAAAATGTGCAAGCAAATTTAATACCTCGGTTCACAGAGGAGAAACAAGGAAGAGACCACACACAGAACAAGTGTCAACACAACCAAAGATATCCAACATCAGAAATATCGATAGTTATTATTAATGAACAGGTGAGGTAGCGCTAATTCTGTCCCTCTGTTTTTGATGAGACAGAGCCGGATTCCACGCAGCATTTAAAGAAAATCCACCATCTCCGATTTCAACAGCTTCCTTAATACCACTATCCCAATAGCTGGACATGCAGGGATTGCGTTTGAATGATTGTGATATTTTATCAGTCTTGATGTGGTTTCTCTTTTCACTCGCGTTCCTCTCTCTGATTCGTTGCAGCTATTGAGGTTAAATTTGGTGTCGGGTTAACAAATTTGTTTCGACATGTGCTGACTTCCACTTACTTTTTACTCAATGGTCAGTACTACGAACAGACTGATGGAGTAGCAATGGGAAGCCTTTTGTCACCTATTGTGGCCAATTTGTTTAAGGAGGACTTTGAGGAACGTGCATTGGAGTCAGCGACCTTGAAACCTGCGTGTTTTTTCAGATATGTAGACGATACGTTTGTTGTGTGGCCTCATGGTAGTGAGAATTTAAACCGGTTTTTGGAACATCTGAATTCAATCCACCCGAATCTTCAGTTCCCTATGCAGATGGAAAAGAATGGATCCCTTCCCTTCCTTGATGTGTTGGTCATAAGGAAAACTGACGGTACATTGGGACATTCTGTTTATAGGAAGCCCATCCACACTGACTTGTATCTGTGAGCTGATAGTTGTCACCATACAGCTCAGCGTGAAGGAGTACTTCGCACCATGGTTCACAGGGCCCACGTTATCTCAGACCCTGAAAGTTTGGCAGCTGAGCTAGCACATCTCGAAGTCACCTTTCGTCAGAATGGTTATAGTGAGAGGCAGATCAAACGTGCGTTGCGCCATCAGCCTTCTGTGCAACGGGTGAGTGACGTTAGCAACGAAGTGGCACCCAAGTCTACGGCCTTTTTGCCTTGCGCAGGAAGCATTTCCAACAGGATTGGCGGTATTTTGCCGAAATATGATGTGAAATGTGATTTTCGACCACCTTCTGAGATTGAGGCCCTGTTGGCGTCCGTAAAAGATGATCTTGGTTTGTGTAAGACCGGGGTCTATCGTATTGCTTGCAGTTGTGTCACATCATATATTGGTCAGACAATCAGGACTGTGGAAGACCGGTGTATTGAACATAAACGTCACACACGCTTACAACAGCCGATCAAATCCGCTGTTGCAGAACATTGCCTTGACACCGGTCATCCTATGGAATACAACAACACGGAGATTCTGGCTTGCACGTCCAGCTATTGGGATAGTGTTATTAAGGAAGCTGTTGAAATCAGACTATCAAGGAATCTTATTAACAGAGATGGTGGATTTTGTTAAAATACTGCTTGGAATCCGGCTCTCTCTCTCATCAAAAAACAGAGGGACAGAATTAGTGCTACCTCACCTGTTGATTAATAGTAACTATCGACATTTCTGATGTTGGTTATCTTTGGTTGTGTTGACACTTGTTTTGGGTGTGGTTTCTCCTCTGTGAACCGAGGTATTAAATTTGCTTGCACATTTTTTCTTCCTTGCATTTATGCCTTGAGAATGGCAGGGTGTGCTCCTGTCAAAATATCGGCGGTGTTCGACGACGTCACCCGGCAGCAAACCCGTAAGTTATTTGAACATTCGATTCGCCGGGAAACGTTAAGGTCTCGGAGCTGGGATGGCGTGTACAAGTACAGCTGCCTATGCAGCTTCAACACGATGCCACAGTCCATCAAGAGAAGTGACTGGCGTATTGTGACGAGCTAGTTGGTCGGTCACCATTGACCAGACGTTTTCAGTTCGTGAGAGATCTGGAGAATGTGCTGGCCAGGGCAGGAGCCGAACACTTTCTGTATCCAGAAAGGCCCGTACAGGACCTGCAACATGCGGTCGTGCACTATCCTGCTGAAATGTAGGGTGTCGCAGGGATCGAATGAAGGGTAGATCCACGGGTCGAAACACATCTGAAATGTAACGTTCACTGTTCAAAGTGCCGTCAATGCGAACAAGACGTGACAGTGACGTATAGCCAATGGCACCCCCCATCATCACGCCGGGTGATACGCCAGTATGGCGATGACGAATAGACGCTTCCAATGTGCGTTCACCGCGATGTCGTCAAACACGAATGCGACCATCATGATGCTGTAAACAGAACGTGGATTCATCCGAAAAAATTACGTTTTGGCGTTCGTGCACCAAGGTTCGTCGTTGAGTACACCAATACAGGCGCTCCTGTCTGTGATGCAGCGTCAAGGGTAACCGCAGCCATGGTCTCCGAGCTGATAGTGCATGCTGCTGCAAACGTCATCGAACTGTTCGTGCAGATGGTTGTTGTCTTGTAAACGTCCCTATCTGTTGAATCAGGGATCGAGACGTGGCTGCACGATCCGTTACAGCCATGCGGATAAGATGCCTCTCATCTCGACTGCTAGGGATACGAGGGCGTTGGGATCCAGCACGGCGATCCGTGTTACCCTCCTGAACCCACCGATTCCATATTCTGCTAACAGTCATTGGACCTCGACCAACGCGAGCAGCAATGTCGCGATACGATAAACCGCAATCGCGATAGGTTACAATCCGACCTTTATCAATGTCGGAAACGTGATGGTACTCATCTCTCCTCCTTACACGAGGCATCACAACAACGTTTCACTAGGTAACGCCGGTCAGCTGCTGTTTGTGTATGAGAAATCGGTTGGAAACTTTCATCATGTCAGTACGTTGTAGGTGTCGCCACCGGCGCCAACCTTGTGTGATTGCTCTGAAAAGCTAATCATTTGCATATCACAGAATCTTCTTCCTGTCGGTTGAATTTCACGTCTGTAGCACGTCATCTTCGTGGTGTAGCAATTTTAATGTGAAGTAGTGAAGTTGCCACTATTTAAGTTCCAACCCTCGTTCGACTATACTTAGTAAAGGAAACAGTTTCTTCCACTGAATTTATATAGAAACACCAGGAAGATCCCAAGGTTAAAGCCTTACAACTTAAAAGTGGTAAATTCGAAAACCATCATTGTGTTCTAACGACATTTTTCGGATTGTTGGTCGATCTGCATAGAATGAAGCTACCCAGCGGCATAACCTCTGGCAATTACGTTACTTCGTTCACACGAAACACTGAAGCCGCATAAAGAGTGAAACCTCAGAATTGGAAAGGCTAATCCCAGATGACGCGATTTTATTTGTCAAATTACCGGTAAGAACACAAGCGATTTCTGATGGCAGTAGCTGGAATAAACAGGTACACGCTAATTACTATACCTAACACTTGGTTCATCTGATAGAAACCGTTGTTTAATTAAATTACGAAACTGGTTTACATCAGTATTATCATTGTCGGGAATTTAAAGGATATATTATCATTAAGAAAAACGTGGCAAATATTCAGTCAAGATAGCGCATGGCCGATTGCACATGATCATTTATGGTATGAAACAAGACAGTGCCCCATTTCTAGCATTACTCATGACAGTTGGTGTGGCTGTCCCCTCTTGAAATGTTTTGTGGTTCCTGGTTGGATGAGGAGAGGGTGGTATGATAAGAGGATGTCAAGTTTCCTGTCACTACCACTCAAAATGCACACGTGGTTACAATACACTTTTGTTAGAGGAACCAATTCAGTACTGAACTTCAATGATGTCCATGTCCATACAAGCAGTACCGTTCCCTCGCAGCTAGCTAAGGTGCGAGGCGACGACTATCACAGTGGAAGACTGGAGCACAGTGCGACATTGAACCGTTAATTTACACTTTCAAAATCTTTTCTTAAAGAATTTACTTAATTTACTAGCGATTCACCAGGAACATTAACATATTTAATCACACTAGGTGAGCGTGGAAGTAGTTGCCTGAGTGTAACCGATGGAAAATAAAATTACCTTTCACAAATGTGAATTTTATTCCTAAAAGCCTTTTCAAAAACAGATTTAAAATTACAATCAGAAAGCACCCTCCAAATATCAAGTTACAATTATTCGGAGGCAGGATATCATTTTTTTAGGAGCCTTCGGGCAGAGAAGCTTCCGCTCCCTTTCAACTCGGCCGTAGTCACGACCGCTCACAACGACCTCTGAAAAACTACACTGGTGCAAATCTGCAACACACCAAATTACTTTAAACTAAAAATTTTAACAACACACACAAGCACATCAACTACGGACCCCGTAAGAGGGATGAAAATGGTACAATCACTCACACTAAGAAATTATTTGCCACCAAAAGTGGAATTTGTATTTAAAAGGGCTCTTATAAAAATGACTAAATAAAACTCATGAAATTCAGACATACATAAAGTGTACAACATGCTATACATTACACATATACCGCCTCGCAAGGTGATAGGCAAGATAAAACATATTGCAGGAATTCGGCATTTACCATATTTCTATAAATTCGTTAACACCGAATCAGATAAATTTGACAGAGGCAGCTATTAACTTACGAAAGACCGACCGACCGACTGACAGACACTAACTGCCTAACAAATGCTGGCGAGAGACAGACGAGCAAGCTGGGGACGAGAGACTGACCAAGATCACAAGTAGAATTTAACAAGTAAATGGAACAACACATCACAAATCACTTAACTTTTAATAAACTGCTCTCCCGAACCGTCCGCTGCCAGCCGCTTCAACGGATGCAGGAAGGCGCGCCAATCTCCCGTCTCACGGCGTCGCAGCTCGCCCCGGCCAGACCGATGTCGTGGGCTGACTTCTATTGCTCTCGTGTCGGCCGCGAAGCCACTACCCCTCGCTATGCGGTGCGGCCACTGGACTCACGTGGCGACCTCAAATGCGCCGACGCTCCAGGCGAACAAGTCATATTGTGTCCCAGTGCGCGACCGACCAACCGATCGATCCAACCGCCAATCCACATTTCCTGAGCCAACTCGAGCAGACTGGCGGCCTAACACATACTAGCACTCCGGACGACAGACAGACACTAACCGCCTCACGAATGCGGACGAGAGACAGAGACAGACCCAGATTAACTTGGATGACCAACTGACCAGATTCGCCAAGGCTGACAGACTACCCTGACTGACCAACTGCCTCCGATTGACTGACTGACTCAGACTGACAGACTGACTCCATTGCCGAGCTCATAGCGCCCCTTAAATGCACGTGAACAGGCAACTTTTTCCCTTTCACACCAGATGGAGATACCTAAGCTACAATTGCCACAGCGGCGGCACCGCCAGGAACGGAGGGCGACAGCTTTACGCTACGCGATGCGGCGCACTCTTCAAAACAGCAACTTTTACCACGGCTCAGACATATTGAGGTGCAACGTGAACTGAGCCCCGATGCGATGTACTGAGATACTGAGACAGCTGTTGACAGCTCGGTCGGCGGCGGCGGCCTATATGCATGCTGCCATGGGTGGCGTTATCGGCTCGTAGCCTGAGGACGTATCTTGGTCTTCTCTTCCCATAGATGCACTCAGTTTAGCGCCTGCTATACAATGTTTCCCAGTGGCTACCGATGTGCTGGCGAATGCGTACGCCAGAACAGAAATTAAATGAAAAGCTCAACGAAACGTAAAAAGCTCTGCTGAATAGTTTCTGAATTGAATTAAATGATGTCATCATAACTGAGAAAAAATCGTATACATCCTAACCAGAACTAATGCTGTGTTCCAAGGAACGTTAAGTCTTAGTAGGTTGGTGACAAGATGAAGGATGATGAGTAAGACGTCAAGAAAGCCAGCTGAGGTTGTGGCATCGGCAGTCCGCTGTTCTTTTTTTTTTTTTTTTCAAATTTAAAATAGCTATTGTGAGAAGCGATAAAAGGTGGCAAGTGCTCTTATTCGCACACAATCAAACTTGTCAACAGGTCAAAGAGCCAGCCAAGCAGCGGATTATCGTGACGAACTGTCTTTTTCTAATGGAGTGGGAGTGATTACGACTGCCAACGTTGCGGAGAGAAAACCGGTGTAATGCTTTGCCTCAAAAGTAAACACTGTGCTGTATCCCTCTGGAGGAGGTTGGAGATATCGGCACTATATTACCACACAACCAAAGGGAGTCTCTGTTTACTTGTTTTGCAGAGGTTATCTGGAAAATGGCAGGCACGTGGAGAGGGTGCAAGTGTATACACAACGTAATTATAATAACACTCTGCGTATTCTCTTCCCAATGGAATACATACAAGTACAAAAATCGCGTGTGCAACCTATGCGAGGTAATTAAGCAGTACATTTATAGTAAAAATGAAAGCTGTCTTATAGAGCCACGTTTCATTTCATCTCCTCTGTCTCCGACACTACACACAAGAGCTTGTTCATTTTGCTTCCCTTCAGTATATTATGCCCTGTGTTGTCATATTAGCGGTAATTCGGTATAGTCACCGAGAAAGACAGATCCTCCGCGACGGTTCTCAAATTTCCTGTACCTGCCATCCCTATATGCATATACTGCAAGAAAGGAAAACTGAAACACCCAGATTATGAGGAGAAAACGAAATAAATCTGCACTTGTACAGAGTGTATGTGATGTTATTTCGGTGACTACCGAACCAATCAAAAAGACCATGGCAGCATCAGCCAACTTGTCGATGTGACGCTGCACCCACTCTGGCTGTGGCGCATGCACTGATTCGGTTGGTAAGTGTGTCACGCAGCCATTATATCCCCTCCTGTGGCCCACAACAGGACCTTAGAATTCTGGATAATGCCACATGTGTTCTGTCGGCGAGAGGTCTGTGGCCTTGATGGCCACTGGAGTACCTTAAGAGCAAAGAGAAAGTCGACAGAGACACGTGATGTGTGTGCTCCAGCACTGTCTTGTTACAAAATTGTTCACTATAATACAGTCGCATGAGAGTGAACCCCTGAGAATGCAGGTTGTGTGAGACGTACCGTTGTGCTGTCAGTGTTCCCTGAATGATTGTTAAGTTGTGACCCGAAGTCATACCCGATAGCTCCCCAAACCATGACGTTGAAAATAATACCGTTGGGTTTTAACAACCTTCAACATCGCAGCGCGTCAGCAATCGTTGGTTAATATATTAAAAAAATAAAAACCCGCCTCGATTGCGAAAAAAGCACCCAGTGTGCGAAGAACTTCCGCCCTATATCTCCTTTGCGCCATCTTCATAAAATCCTCGAAAGAGTGTTGCTCAATCGTCTCAGCGCTGTTACCGAGCCACAGCTGATTCCACCACAAGCTGGACTTAGACCAAATAAACACTGTATAGCACAAATACTCAATTTGACATAGAATATCAAGGTTGGTTCTGAGCGGGGAGCAGTGTATCAGGGAGCCCTCCGCAGCTTATGATACTCTCCAGCACAATATCGTTTTGTTCGAACTATATCAACTAACGAGAGCTTATGAATTTACCAGCTTCATAGGGACTCACCTTCAGAACCGTAGATTCTACGCCGAACTAGTAGGCAAGAAAAGTAGAACACAAAAAATCGGTCTGCCTCAAGGTAGCGTCCTAACACCAACGTCTATACTAACGATCAGCCACAAACTCTTGACACAAAAAGCTTCATCTGTACTGACGATCTGGTGCAGATATCTCAAGCCAAAGACTTCTAAACATTAGAGGGACATCTGACAAATGGACTTCACACTCTCGCAGCATACTAGCAAAATAACTACCAGAAACCGAGTCCGGTTAAAACTCAAGAATGCGGTTTTCATCTACGAAACGAAAACGCCAAAATGTCTGGGGCCACGCTGGACCGTGCACTGACATTTAGGAAACACTGACCAAACCACAAAACAAAATCTATCCGCTCATAATAACAACATTCGAAAGCTCATAAGTACCTTATGGGGTGCCCAATCCGAAGTACTCAGATCATCGGCACTTGCGTTATGTTACTCTGCCGCTAAATATGCTTGCCCTGTTTTGTACAGTTCGGCATATGACAGGTATGTTGATGTTGCCCTCAACGAGACATGTATAATAACGCCAGGATGCCTGAGACCAACGCCTACATGCAAACTATACAACCTGTCCGGGATAGCCCAACCACATATAAGGCTGGAAGTTGCCGCAAAAACAGAAAGAAGCAAAGTGGAACGGAAGGCTACTCACCAGCTTCCACGGACACCAAACTCCCCCAAGCAAGCTCACATCTAGGAAGAGCTTTCTAAACATTTCCGTCAAAGACAGTACTTTACCGTCAATGGCACGAACAAAAACCTGTGACCATCCAGAAACGCAGATATAGCACGAATCGTACCACCTACGAACGCCCTCCCCATAGGCGAAAACCTGCAGTGGAAAATGCGGAAGTTCCTCAACGGACTAAGAAGTGATGAGAGTGGAACAAATGATAATATAGTCAAATGGAACTATCTTGTGGACCCATCAACAGCATGCGAATGTAGAGCCGAACAAACCACGCATCACCTGTACAACTGTCCTCAGTGCCCAGTTTCATGCGCAGTGGAATGCCTAGTGTGGGCCAGGGACAATACAACTGAGGTCTCTAATTTTTGATCTGATTGTATTTAGTGTTTGTCTTTTGTTTATATATAACTACTATTATATGGCTGTAGTTGTCTCACATTCTAACTATATTTCCATTGAATGTATTAGTTTTCTATATTTAGTCTGATTTTCTCCTTTCTTCTATTTTTTACAGAACGCTTTTGACATGAATAAATAAATAAATAAATTATCATTAATTTTCTTCGGCGATTCTGCGGAAAGCCCTGTTGTTTCTTATTTTAATAGTCCATTTCTTTTCGGCATCCTTCAGCAATACAACATCTAAAATATTTAGGTTCTCTTATTTTCTCGTTTAATTCAAGCAGTAGACAGTGAGTGGCGAAAGGTCATAGCGGAATACTGGATTTGACATGGGTCGTAGACCACTGCAGCCTATGGGGTGTCTGTCACCATACAGTCCTGATGGAAATGGGTTACATGCGCCGCACATTCGACCTGGCGCCAGTTTGGTTCATCGAAGACCATCGAATGCCCCATATGAGCCTGCGGAGACGACGTGACATACACTGCGGCCGTGTGGGACGGATTGTGTGTCTGGAAACACACTGTGTCTCTGGTATCGAAGATCTACGCCAGACACGGGTGATCTCAGCAACCTGAATTCCTGTGTAACCTACGAAGCGATTAGAGCCAAGGGTATGTGATGATTGATGATTATTGTTATCTCCCGACGTGTTGCCATGTTCACTGACACGAGTGCCTGACACGTGCGAATGGTTCAAATGGTTCAAATGGCTCTGCGCACTATGGGACTCAACTGCTGAGGTCATTAGTCCCCTAGAACTTAGAACTAGTGAAACCTAACTAACCTAAGGACATCACAAACATCCATGCCCGAAGGAGGATTCGAACCTGCGACCGTAGCTGTCCTGCGGTTCCAGACTGCAGCGCCTTTAACCGCACGGCCACTTTGGCCGGCTACGTGCGAATGCTTAGGATTGATAATATGTCTCACTGCAACTCTGTTTAAATCACGTGAACGTGTTTACCTTCCATGCCCAAATAGGGTGATCGGCGTTCCGCGGACTTCAGCAGATCGTTCGCGTTTGGGTATCCATTGGTGCGTGTGATTTAATAGAGACACTTTCACAAGTGACCTGCTAGAGGTAGTATATCGCCATATATTCCACGTTGTGGTAGAGCGGGAAATTTCTACTTCGTGATTTGCATTTCCGGTGCAGTTCCTGCCTTCCAGATTTGGCTATTGAGAAACACCTTAAGGAGAAAGTTAGCCTGGGCTCATTAAGCCTGGCAAGTGATATCCAGAATTAGGGAATCATTACTCCGGGACGATCACAGAGAGAATTATCTCGTGAGACCCTTAAGCTGAAAAGTTTCTCCGGATCTCACCGTAAAACCGACATTGAACATTCAGTTGTAAATGCTTGCTATATGTCTGTTTACTAATATCATTTATCGTGAGAGATGATATTAATTACTTTTCCTCTTTCTGGGTGTGATGATAAGTGATGAATGCTACTAAATATTTTCTCATTACCTCACATGGGGACTTTTATAATCTTTATTTGTAAAAGTACGATCCTTACGTGTATCGAGCACTATTTAAAGAACGTAGCCTAAAATTCATTATGTTGTAGATCGTTTATTATATAAATATAATGCAATACCAACTGAGGGGAAAGTGCTTCACGATTTGCCAATTTCAGCACCTATCGGCAGCCCGAAAATCTCTAAAAGGGCGTTGTCGTGATGTAGAGGGTAAAGATTTATCCCTAAAGCACTTACAGAAGAGTTTTGCGTGCATAGTTAAGCGTGTTATGAATGCTTCAGGTTGCGTAGTGTTATACTTACATTACAAATATTATTATGTTACCATTTCTAGTGTTACAATTTGCCACAATTTTAGATTCACATGCTGTCAAGCAAAAGTAAGTCAAATGTTAAAGAAGTTGTAATCATATACGTTACATGTCAGCATGTCTTTGTCTAGGGCGTATACCACTTGTGGTCCCATAGTCTAATGTTGATTCATCTTACAGAAACTGTTTGCCACTAGCAGCGAACCCCATGATACCAGCAGCAACTCGAAATCAAACTCGTTGGGCATTGAGCAATCAGACTCGACGGAGTGAAGAGATAAAACGAATAAATTGTGATGTTTTGGCCCTCTAAAAACAGCTTTTTATGCAAGAATATAACACAGGACAAGAGACAAGACAATAATAACATTCTTCTACGAAGAACTACCGCCATTTTCGGATTTCATCTGACAAAGCATCGATTACCAAAGATCCGGAATATTTAACTTTCACTGCAGAATGGTATTTGGCAGATTATGCTCCACCAGAAGCATTCTGCAGTGACAGTAATAAAGATATATATTCTAGATACATCGACAACGTTTGCTTCGCAGAGGCAATGTACCTGAAATAAAAAGCGAAAATGCCACCAGATGATGGAGCAAAGCCTCCAAAACGTGTCGAATAAGAACAGAAATGTAGCGTTTTGTTACAAAAATAAATTACAGCGATCGAACAAAACATTCAAAATGATTGAAGAATAAGGTCACGTTCAAGCCTGTGGATTAAAGTCATTCGCCTTATACCTGGTGCATATATTTCAAATCCAGGCACTCGGGTGGCGTCTGGAGATCAGGCGATGCTAAGAGTGGAAGATAGAATCTATTTCCTGTTATTGATATCGATGCTGGAAATATATAGTCCAGCCAGGACATACAAAAAGAAACGAGGAAGGGACCTCAGAGAAGATTTAATAAGTCATTTTTATTTACTTACTAAAACATTATTGCAGGTTACATATTTGTTTGCATGCTCTTCTATTACGGTTCTGACGGGTGATGAATACATTGTAGGTGTAAAAAAAGAAAAACATATTTTTTATGTGACATAATTGCAATTTAGCAATTTTCAATTTTGTTTACTATACTTGTATTGTGAAACTTTTCTTCTCGCAGAATTTCATGATTCTAGGTCCACGGGAAGTATTTTATAGGGTTTAATGAGAGAGTTTGCATCAAAATATGTGACACAAAGGACCGACTCTTCTGATTGGACTGATTTTGACGCTCATTTTTTGCAGCGTCAAGGGACCTTTGAGTTTAGTATATGAGACGATTTTGAACTTGATACCCTAGCTGTTCCAGAGAAAAAGGGACAGACAGACAAACATACAGACGGACAAAAAAGGACAAAAGGATAAAAATATTTTTTCGTTTTATATCATTAAAAAATAGCAATTTTCAAATTTCTTGTTTCTACTGTGAATCCTTGCTTCTTGCCAAATTTGACGATTCTAGGTCAGTCACAAGCACCATATAATTTTGTTGGGTGAGTTTTCTATTGTCAAAATATGTGACATAAACTGCTCTGTCTTTTATTACCAAGGACCATAGGCCTTAATATGTGACTTAAATTTGAACTAGATACGTCTACATGCTTCTGAGGAAAAGGGTTCTTAACAGCCGGTCCGAGCGAGGTGACACAACGGTTAACACGCTGGTCCCGCGTTCTGGGGGACAAATGTTCAAATCTGCGTCCGGCCATCCTGATTTACTTTTTCTGTGATTTTGCTAACATCGTTTCAGGCAAATGCCGGGATAGTGCCTTTGAAATGGGACGGCCAACTTCCTGCCCCACACTTTCCTAATCCGGTGGGACCGAATATAACACTGCAATTGGATTTACGTAGTTTGTGTAATCAGATACCAAATTTGGTTTATTACGTACTATGCCCCAACAGAACAATTAGTCCTGTCACAGATAAGCCACGTATACCACTTCCGTCCGCTACTGTTATATCATAACCTCAAAACTGGAGTCAGTTCGTATAATGGAATTATTTTTATTCAAGCAATTATAGAAGCAGAGCAGTTTAACCTCTGAAACGATTTTATTTGTGTTGACAGTGAAATACCTAACGGAGGTAGCTTATCGGAAGTGAAAGTCAGAATTACGTAAATATTTAAACAGTAACAAACAATAATTTGCCTATCCACAGTGTCCAAACATAATAACAACGGTCGCCAGCTTAGTGAGGCGTCTAATGGTAACAGAGAATGACATATACTTTTGCCTTCAAGGCTTGGTCAAACTGAATAGTCTCAATAATATAACTATCAATGTTGATTGTAGAATCATAAAATAGGCATAGGTTCAATATTACTTTTCAAACATTTTCCTATCTATTACTTTTGAATGCATTATGGGAACAGCAGTGATCAATAAAATTGTAAATAATTACTATTAAAAACAGTCTTGATCACAATTTATTTTATCAGGTTACCGGTTTCGACCACTGCTGTGGTCATCTTCAGACCATTGAGTGGAAACCCCTTTCTGTTGTGATTCTCCAACAGAAAGGGGTTTCCACTCAATGGTCTGAAGATGACCACAGCAGTGGTCGAAACCGGTCACCTTATAAAATAAATTGTGATCAAGACTGTTTTTAATAGTAATTATTTTCCTATCTGACAAAAAATTGTAAATGTAGTTCACTGCAAAATTGTGAACTGGTGATAGGTTAAGTCTCTCTCAGCTAAATACTTTTCTAATTAGAAAGAAAGTTAAATGTATCTCACAAACAAACAATCTCTCACTGAATTTTGAATTAAAGAAGTTACTGTTTTGATAGATAGTGGTCTTTCTATTAATTGTTATTTATCATTAGCATAAAGGATAAACTATAGATACTATTACACTATTAATATGCACTTTCAATACACAAGAAAAACAAGTGCTTAGCAAGCATTAGTATATAACTTTCCACAATTGCAGTTTTCAACTTTTACTACAGTGAAACACAAAGGCGACGTATTTGTATGATAATGACTCACCTTTTGCGGTTTACAACAGGCAGCAATGTGATCATTTACTAAGCTAAACTTTGTAAGACTCAGTTTTAAGAACTTTTAATTTTGAAGTTGGCAACAACTTATTAATAAGCAGTTTTAATAGAAAAATTATTTTCAGCAAGCATCATTTACTTTAGCTCACTCTCTTGCCACATTAATTTTAACTTTATTTTTACTATGTTCAAGAGGCGTTAATTAGTAAAACACTGGACTTTAATGTTCTTTCAATAAGGACATTCGGACATCACTTTAGCATGGGGAAGGACCCTAAGTGCAAATGTGACAGAGGGATAAAGAATCAAGCTAGGTATAAGATTTAGAGTATAAGTTACCTTATATTTGCGCACACTAAAAGATCCAATGAGCTGATCCTTCACGGTACATTTGTACTATTCCTTGGTTCCTTTTCAGTGGCTGCGCAGTGCGGTGGCGATTGCATGTTGGTAGGTGGATTTGCGGATAGAATGGCTGTACTCTGTCATTTCTTGGTGGCGATGATAGATATCAGCTCCAGAAAAGTTCCAGCTCTTTATCCATCCATCAGAGGAATTGTAAAACGGCACGGAAAGCCTCTCTCGGCACCAGCACGATACACAACTTTTACATGAGCAGTTGACAGTTTGGTAGCTCGTCCCTGACTGCCTCTCAGTTCTACCTTTTCTACCTAGGCCAACCACAATTTGCGCGCGCTGCATGCTTCTGTTCCCGAGGGGAACCACAGCACTTTTTACATACAAAATAACTAAGAACCCTAAGTGAGGATTAGCAATTACATAACAACAGCCAAACATATTAATTAAAACAGAACATTTGCACATATTGGTATTTCTAGAAAAAAATTATTTAAACAAAATTACAATTATATACATTAGGTTCTGTTTCCTCCAAATGAGACAAAGAATTTATACGACAGATATACTACATTGCGTAGAATCAAATCATGACATCAAAGTTTTTACAAAGAAAGGAGTATACAATTTTGTGTTATCGATTCAATCAAACAACATTTACAGAAACTCAATGATATAACATCAAATAAAACAAAAGGCAAAATAAATCAGTAGAGCATTAGAGGTATGGTGTTACGCGATGACCTCGCTGTTTGGTCGTCTCCCCCGACAACCAACCAACAAACTTAACAGTCGGACAGACAGACAGACGGTCATCAAAACGAACCTGTAAGGGTTCTGTATTTACGGGGAGAGGCATGGAAACCTAGAATAAACACGAACCTTGAAATTTAGTGACTGGTTACGTTGTTCTTTTATTTATATTTTAGACAGGCAGTCGTGGAAACTGGCTACAAAGTACGAAGTATGTTTATTCGTAAAGAAAATGTGTGACTTGTAGTAGGCAATGAGAAATTGGTGTCACTGTCTCCACATTTGTTTCACGTTTGTTTGTGCGTGACTGAATACTAGGGCATGTGTGTGTGTGTGTGTCTCGCTTTTGTGAGGCCGTGTCCTACATTCTCGCCCCCATTATATGCACTGATGCGGCGCATACGAAATAAAAAGGAAAGAAAATCCAGCAGTTGGGGTGGAAAAAGAACAGAACGTAAACAGCTGCGGCTGTTTTAACACGGTCCGCGGTGCGGGCGGCAGCGCGGCGTGTTTGCAGCGGCGAGCCCAGCCCAGCCCAGCCGTAAATCATCGCCAATCACTGCCGCAGGCCGTGCCTGGCCGGGGCAGCCCCAGGGCACAGTGTTTAGCCCGCGGCTGCGCGAATTACATTGTCGGCGCGACAGGCTGGCGCAGCCGCTGAAATATCTGCGCCGCGCAGCGCCTAACGAATTGCCGGCATTAGCGCCCTGCAGCCGACGGCGCGGGATTGCGTGTCACGGCCGACACGCGCTGTCAGATAGCCGCATCGCTGCAGGCGTAGCTGTACATACATACTGCAGCGGGCGGAGCTCGGCGGCCTCAGCGCGCGTCTTCAGCAACACACGCTCGTGAACCAGGCGTGTCAAGTACGATGTTCCTACCGCTTTCACTGTCAGCACTAGTAACCTCTTTTTCTCTGAATCATAACTCCCTCAACTGGTTCGCTATTGTACTCCATCGTCCCCTACTTCGCATTCATATCTTTTGCGCTGCTATACTGTTTTCACTGTGGCTAGTCGGCTCTAGTTCATTCGCCTAACCCCAAATGTGATCACGCCCTCCACAATGGATTTCCCACATTCTCCACGTTCGGTATCCATTTCTTCTGCAGTTATACAGCAAAAGTGGGGGATAGAGTATATGCGTTTACGTTTAAACTGTGCATAATGTCGAATCTCATTGGCATTAGGCAACAATATAGGGACATTGTGTATAGAGTGTATAATATTTCCAAAGAGCTAGGAAGCTGCCAAGAAAAACTATGTGACTTTTTTTTTCAAAGTTACGTAAAAAACTACCGCATAAGCATATCAGCTGTCGGTAAGAACAGTGCAACGCGTCTATGAGGAAGCCAATTAAAGTGTAATCGAAAATGAAGATGCCCAAGGGAAAAGTTTTTTCTCTCCGAGAAGAAACAAAGAAAAACCATTAACACGGTTAGATAGTAAAGACAGCTCCGTTGCTCAACAGTTTTAAAAGCTAAAATAGGCTACGAGGAGATATTACTTCTTCGCGTAAAATTTTACAAAAAGTTGGCTTTAGATGCCGAAAAGCTAACGATGGTCACAGATTTATGATGTAGAGAAAAGATATTGCAACTGCAAGAGACTCATTTTTCAGAAGAATGCATGAGATAAGGAATGAAGATCATCCTCTTCGTATTATTTGCATCGGCGAAACTTGGGTCAGTCAAAATAACACCAAAAATTTTATCTGGATTCTAAAAGAGACGATGGTCTTGAGGTCTATTAGGTAAGAGATAGCATGTCATAATCTGCCATGACAGATCGGGCGTATTTCAATCTAAAAGCGGAGTTAGTTATCACTAGGAGATGGAAAATGTAGTGTTAGGGATTCGTTTACCGTTGTCCTTCGAAGCCTGGAAGAAGGATACGTGATAGTGACGGACAACGCAAGCTATCATTCTATGCTTAACGAAAACATTCCCAACACAAATTCCAAGAAAGCTGACATTTTAGAATGGTTGCAAGGCAAAAGCGTACCACATGATACCATAAACACGATAGCGGAATTGTCTTGCATTGTTAGGCAACACAGCAGCACTTATAGGGCATAAGAGCTTCATGATCTAGCTGCTGAGATGGGGCGTGAAGTGGTAAGCCTTCCTCCAAGTCACTGTCAGCATAACGTCATTTAAGTGATATGGGCTCAAATGAAGCGATACCATAGCAGACAAGAATACTACACTTAAGATTAGGGACTGAAGGACGCCATTACACACTAGACAGTATAGGGTTGGCAGAAATAAGTTTCACATGTGGAACGACATCAGGAAGAAAACTTCGTGAAGGAAGGACTCTCAGATAATCGCACTCTGAACACTGCAATAAATCTGTGACAGTTCCGGTGACGACGACGACGATGAAGATGATGTCCAACCACTATAATTTCTGTTTGGTGAGTTGAATTTAAACTTTTCCCTTTCTTTCCGTGTATTAATGCAATTATTTTAACGTAATAATCTACAGAGTCATAAACATATTGCAACGTACGAAACAAAGTTCATTAAAGTGTAGTAAATTAACTGTAAAAACCGACAATGGTTGCTACCTTCCTTAAGTGGCAGTAGCTGTTGACCTTGCAGAGGAAGTCGGGGGGAGGGTGCAGAGTGGGGATTAAACGCCCGCAGCGTCAGTTATCTCTACACTACTCTTTATCAGCCACTTCTACTTGTTACGCTCTCTTACTCCTTCCAGGGCCAAACTGACAACACCCAGATGGCACAGTAAACTGTCTGACAAAGAGAGCGAAGCACTCAGAAGGGGCTGAGTAAACAAAATGAAGACGCATGGGGTGAAAGGATATGTGATGCTATTTCAGTGATTACAAATTTGCAAAGAGCTTGGCAGTATGACCTCCCTTATCAGTGCGTCATTTCGCACCGTCCAGTCTGAATGTATGCGCTGATTCAGTTGAGATGGGCATCATACAGTCGATGTATCCTCTGCAGCTGCCACAACTGAAGTAACCGACCAATGATATTCTGTATCGTGGGACAGATTTGACGACTACCCATGTAGCAGGTCCCATGCATGTTGTCGGGTGGACAGATCTTGGAATCTTGCTGGCCACAGAAGTACCTCAAAATCACACGGGCAGTTCACAGAGATGCGTGACATTTGCTGACGAATATTGTTTTGTTGGAAAGTGGTACAATGATACTGTCGTATGACAGGTAATACATGTGGGCACAGGGTGTCAGTTGATGTACTGTTGCGTAGTCATAGTTCCCTCAATAGCTACCAGACATGACATGAAATCTTGCAGGATGGCTCCTCACACGATGAGACGACGAGTACCAATGCCGCGTCTCTCCAAACAAAGGAATAATGATACCAGTTCTAAGATCAATACCTTACTTGCCGAGAAAGGTCACCCGGGGTAGTGCAGAACCGACATTCATCGCTCAACACAACGCTGCGTCATTCATTAACAGTCTATGGATCCCGGTCACGACACTACTCCAAATGCAGCGTACGCATCTCATACTTGTAACCTAGTCCGACCACTGCTCTTCTGCGACCTTAGGTGCAGAGTAACACAGAACGTTGCAGCGGCTCCATTACTTGTTCTCTATTGGAAGACACATATGTGAAACGGTTACAAAGTGCTTGGTGGGCAGTACAGCGAATCTCCGTTGTGGTTGTCAAATTTCACCGACTAGAACCTTGACAAGAAGTAGGCTTGCTCTCACTTTTCCATGCAGGCCTACGTTTAGCCTGTCACATCTGAATGCTCTTCTAATCAGCATATTGCACGATTCGAACAGCCAGAATGAGATACATTCAGAACCGTCAGGCGACGATTCCACTGTCTCACACGGGTATGCAGCATCCCCATTTTCTTTGCAGCGACCAGTCAACGCTTATATCCTTTTGTACTTCGATCGCCGCCGCCTGGTGGGAGGGGCTGGGGGGGGAGGGAAGGGGGGGGGGGAGAGTGCCACAGAGAATTGCGCGTTCGCTTTGTGGGAACGAGGAGGTCGCTGTTCAACAGGTAGGGTGTACATTAAAACAGAAAGTGCGCTTTCATTCAGATATATTTCCAAAACAATAAAGTACAAAACTTTTCAATGTATGATATTTTTGAAACACCCATCAGGGTGGAGAGCTGGGTTTCGTGAGCATGTTTCGCAGTAATGCACAGTTTCACGACTGCCACCTTTCTTTTTTCTGTCTGAACACACTGCACACTCCTTATGCTTGTTTCCAGGAGGATTGTTAATGTGCTACTGTAAATTCGTCAACATAAGTTGAACGACGTCCTCGTAGATTCTCTGGCTTTCTTTCTTCACCAAGTAAGTCGCTTCTACTAATTTTACGGAATACTTTGTGAGACAGTTATTCAAGTTATTTTTCTCGCTGTGATTCTTGTATAGCAAATAGCTATTTACAAGTCCTACCTCCATCTACATGTACATGATTACTCTGCAATTCACATTTAAGTGCTTGGCAGAGGGTTCATCGAACCACAATCATACTATCTCCCTAGCATTCCACTCCCGAACAGCGCGCTGGAATAACGAACACCTAAACCTTTCTGTTCGAGCTCTGATTTATCTTATTTTATTTTGACCTATGTAGGTTGGGCTCAACAAAAAATTTTCGCATTCGGAAGAGAAAGTTGGTGACTGAAATTTCGTAAATAGATCTCGCCGCGACGAAAAACATCTTTGCTTTAATGACTTCCATCCCAACTCGCGTATCATGTCTGTCACACCCTCTCCCCTATTACGTGACAATACAAAACGAGCTGCCCTTTTTTGCACCCTTTAGATGTCCTCCATCAATCCCACCTTGTAAGGATCCCACACCGCGCAGCAATATTCTAACAGAGGACGAACGAGTGTAGTGTAAGCTGTCTCTTTAGTGGACTTGTTGCATCTTCTAAGTGTCCTGCCAATGAAAGGCAACCTTTGGTTCGCCTTCCCCACAATATTATCTATGTGGTCTTTCCAACTGAAGTTGTTCTTAATTTTTACACCCATGTACTTAGTTGAATTGACAGCCTTGAGAAATGAACTATTTATCGAGTAATCGAATTCCAACGAATTTCTTTTGGAACTCATGTGGATCACCTCACACTTTTCGTTATTTAGCGTCAACTGCTACCTGCCACACCATATAGCAATCTTTTCTAATCGCTTTGCAACTGATACTGGTCTTCGGATGACCTTACTAGACGGTAAATTCCAGCATAATCTGCGAACAACCTAAGAGAACTGCTCAGATTGTCACTCAGGTCATTTATACAGATCAGGAATAGCAGAGGTCCCAGGACTCTTCCCTGTGGAATACCTGATATCACTTCCACTTTACTCGATGATTTGCCTTCTATTACAACCAAAAATACAGCTTTCGCCTCCAGACTCTTCATTAGAAAACCGCAACTGGAAATAAAATGATCAGATCGACCAAGTCCACTCATCTTCGAATTATAACCAATGATCACATTTGGTTTCCCTATTTCTTCCCTCTACTTTCTATAAGTAACATTGATATATTTGATTTTGTAAAAACTATGAGAACAGTTCGTTTATGTTGTCACGCCAGAAAGAACTATCTTTTCTTTTTTTACTGCGGAGTCTTTTTATTTTATGCTTCTTGAGACTCGGAACTCCTTTCTTGATTGCAGTTGGGAAGTTTTTGCGACCGCCCTGCATCGTTTCTGTGAGATGCATATTTGTTTCAACAGTTCATCAGCAAATGCAACACCTGTACGAAAACGGTCAGTGTACAAATGACACTCTGACTGCCGTGCAGCATTTCTGATATTAGCCTGCAATTGAAGAACCATTATCTCAGAAAAATTCAATTCTGGACGAATCAAAAACTCTGTTGTTACAGGACCTAAATAAGCTATCAAACTGCAAATACAATTGTTTGATGAATTCGAAATCACATAAAGATTTAGTAACTGCAACAGTTTGACACCGACTTAACACAAGAACCCCTAGATGGCAGCACTAACCATCATTGATACCTGGTACCGTCAGAATATGGAATTCAGCATCTGAGAGACGCGAAATAACATGTCGAAAGAGGCTCGACATCGGAGCGGGAACCAAAATTCAAAATGTCGAGTGCCACTCGAAGTGGAAAGAAGCAGAAAGCGAAACAGCCTACCGTGATTGGTAACAACACCACACCTGAACACAAATAATGTACACTGTTGACTGTTCTACCTGTCACAGAGAATTTCAGCCCTAATCATTTACACACTCACCATTGATGCGTACTTGTGTCAAGTAACGTTGACGTCCGACAATGCCTTTTGGGGGCTTCAATTTTTTGTAGGCAACGTATTTCCTACACATGTAATATAAACTTCCAATTATTATATTTTTCACTGGTCCTTGTATAGGGCTGATAGAATTTCACCGATATGATAGAATTAGCTGGAGGCATATCCCTCGTGTTAGAGAAGCAAAGGCACAACAAAACAGAAGGTGGAGGAAGAGGACAATGCACCCTAATCGAGAACAAGGTAGCAATCGGTCGTCAGCTATTCCGTACACGTCCCAGTATGGGTGCTGGTTCCAAGTAATTGCAGCCTCGAATGGGTGTTGGTTTTGGATGTAAAGATGTTGAATGTCTACAGTGGTCTTCATGGGAATTTGTAATTGGATGAAAATCCGTGTATGAACCTTATAAACACTGAATCCATATCTACGTAATACTCGTTGATGCCGACGTAGTGTTTCACGTCGTCTCCTCCAATCGAAGTACTTCTTCACCAGAAGTGTAAAAATGCTTTGAACGGTACTTATAGTGTGTAATCTATGAGTATACAAATATAATTCAATTTAAGTGTGGGTATAGTCTTGTTACCGACCCAATTCACGTTACCTGTGACAAGATCCTGTTCAGAATTGAAAAATACGTCTTAGAGACATTATTCAGGTGAAAAACGGTAAACTGAATCTTAACAAAGACCGTCAGAGATTAGTAAATACCTGAGAAATGTTTTACCAGTCAAGCAAAGATAAAAAGATTTCAAAGAAGCTGTTGCGCTAAAATTAAATAACATTTGGTCAATTAAAAAAAGTCATTAATATGGAAAATAATTTCCTTCTGACAATATTGTTCAACAAATTTAAAACGAATCCTTAAAATATGTTAATTATTTCATTGTTTTGCTGTGTGCAAAGAAAGAAGACTTGCAGGGTAACTTACGTTGTAACTCCACAAGTTGATTTGTTCTGAACCATCCAGATTACTTTTGATGGAAATCGTTCTCTCATGAAAGTATTGGAAAATAAATATAATTCTGTTCCTGAGATTTTGAGTTTATAGATTCCAAATGCCCTGCGTATTAAAATATGTATCACACCTGGAATAACGACTCTATTGTTTCCTATCTACAACTAGTAACATGTGCTCTGCGAGACAAAACAAAGAAGAAACATTCAAAAACAGGAATTTCTGTATACTGATTGAGGTGTGCTTTGGAGATCAACAAATAGCCAGTCCTGCAGCCTGCACTAGGTATTGTTAACATGATCACGTTCAAAACTGAGGACAGTAATAGCGTTCAAGAGTTATAGAGAGGGTGCTCTCCCGATTCCTAAAGATTAATGGTTGGTGGTAGCTCTTCCAAACAGCATCCCATATGAGGAACCCAAGTTTCGTCTTTACGTGTGGTTACTTGTACTTTAGGCACTTTGGCTATGCATGGCTCTATTTTGAAAAGAATAGCTCCATGCAGTTACAGTCTCGAGCTGCATGTGTCTGCTTTCATGCCCCGCAGCCAAATCGCTATAAATAACGACGTGTTGCTGTGATCCTGCAGTTCAATAGTTTATGTATTGGCTATAATTGGTGAGTTAATAAAATACACAGAAGTACAGAAGTTAAATGAATGATTTAGTAACATAGATTCTATTTTAACATCTGTAGTTGATGTAGATGACCGAGAATAATGTTAATTCAAGAGAAGACAACTCAGAGAAACGGGACGTGGTCTTTTAATTAAAGTACATAAAAAGAATGCTCTGACCAAATGCACTAAATCTACGTTGAGAGCGTTACAAAAATGATAGCAAAATCCCAAAATCTAAACCGTATTAAAAGATTCGCAAAATCTAAGACCATTTCTTAGTCACAAAATATGAAATATTTACCAGATCAAACAGTTCAACATGGTGGTTCACAAATTAACACACGTGATATAAAGAATATTAACCCTTAGTCTCTATTCTCAGTTCTGTAAATCAACCAGAAAAGATTGGAGTCCTAGTCTGGAGTAATTCAGACCTCACGAAATACTTGTAACGGCTGTTCATCACCATAAGCCACCACCTATACAACCAAATCATGCACGCTACCATAGGCAGGTCTGTCTTCTTCCAGCAAATTGTAAAAGGGATCCTTATATCTCCTCTGAGCTCTTCACTAAAAAAGTCCAGTGTTCATCTGTAGTGTTCCACTAGTGTCTGCTTTTCCATCGACTGAAAGCTGTCTCCACAAACACATCGATCTTACATTCAGCAGACATCGTTTGACTTACTTGACCACTTACTGAACTAAAACAATATATGTGACAACATTTTAATAAAGGAATGTTAAACATATTCTGCCACACTCATGTAATTTACAGTGATTATGACTGACGATTTGTCCATAAACAAATAAGGCAGTATTCTTGTGAAAGTGCACTCATGGTACATGACAACAAATTGTCTTTGTCTACTATTTAAACAATTATTTATGTCTTCTTTACAGAAGTAGCTTTTGATTCTCTTTTGAGTTGTGGTGTCTGCTAACATATGAGACTATCCCAATTAGCACAGTTTTTAATAGCACTTGCAATCAATATTTAATTAAAGTTACTGCCAAAACAGTAAACCATGCATTAAATAACTACACATGCATGACAACATGTGAGGTCGTAATGCTGTATTAATTAGCTATGTAGATTGGAGAAGACAATGTTCTGACAAACATTTATGTAATACAAAAGATATAAAAGAAGTAATAAGTAAAGAAACAAAGTAGGTACAGATATGTAGCTTTTAGCAGTGGGACCGATAGTGCACTGCTATCATCTGGGATATCATATGTTGAAATTGCCTGTTAGTTCAGAGGTTCATTCAGAGGTTCATTGTGAAAGTATTTCATCACTGTAAATTATAAACTTTTGTTTGTTTTAAAGATATTGAATTTTACTGGTGCGTCACTGGATGCGCCTCATTTTTCAGCGATCTTCGATGTATTCACATCTACATTAATGTTGTTGTTGTGATCTTCAGTCCTGAGACTGGTTTGATGCAGCTCTCCATGCTACTCTATCCTGTGCAAGCTTCTTCATCTCCCAATACGTACTGCAGCCTACATCCCTCTGAAGCTGTTTAGTGTATTCATCTCTTGGTCTCCCTCTACGATTTTTACCCTCCACGCTGCCCTCCAATACTAAATTGGTGATCCCTCGATGTCTCAGAACATGTCCTACCAACCGATCCCTTCTTCTAGTCAAGTGGTGCCACAAGCTCCTCTTTTCCCCAATTCTCTGCAATACTTCATAATTAGTTATGTGATCCATCCATCTAATCTTCAGCATTCTTCTGTAGCACCACTTTTCGAAAGCATCTATTCTCTTCTTGTCCAATCTATTTATCGTCCATGTTTCACTTCCATACAATGGCTACACTCCATACAAATACTTTCAGAAACGACTTCCTAACACTTAAATCTATACTCGATGTTACCAAATTTCTCATCTTCAGAAACGCTTTCCTTGCCATTGCCAGTCTACATTTTATATCTTGTCTACTTCTACTATCATCAGTTATTTTGCTCCCCAAATAGCAAAGCTCCTTTACTACTTTAAGTGTCTCATTTCCTAATCTAATTCCCTCAGCATCACCCGACTTAATTCGAGTACATTCCATTATCCTCGTTTTGCTTTTGTTGATGTTCATCTTATATCCTCCTTTCAAGACACTGTCCATTCCGTTCAGCTGCTATTCCAAGTCCTTTGCTGTCTCTGATAGAATTACCATGTCATCGGCGAACCTCAAAGTTTTTATTTCTTCTCCATGGATTTTAATACCTACTCCGAATTTTTCTTTTGTTTCCATTACTGCTTGCTCAATATACAGATTGAATAACATCGGGGAGAGGCTACAACGCAGTCTCACTCCCTTCCCAACCACTGCTTCCCTTTCATGTCCCTCGACTCTTATAACTGCCATCTGGTTTCTGTACAAATTGTAAGTAGCCTTTCGCTCCCTGTATTTTACCCCTGCCATCTTCAGAATTTGAAAGAGAGTAGTCCAGTCAACATTGTCAAAAGCTTTCTCTAAGTCTACAAATGCTAGAAACGTAGGTTTGCCTTTCCTTAATCTTTCTTCTAAGATAAGTCGTAAGGTTAGTATTGTCTCATGTGTTCCAATATTTCTACGGAATCCAAACTGATCTGCATTAATATTTGACTGAAAATTATTATAGACTCTCAGGGAGCTGCAAGACACGGTCCCTCAGTTTGTCTCAAAACCCGCCATTACTGGAATCACAGCCGGCCCTCTTAAGCAATCGACACGTTGTCCAAATGCCTCACACTGAGATTTTCCCCACATCCGGTCATTTGCTAAAGCACCTGGCTCGCCAGGAGTGGTCTCCGTGGCCCACCTGGCCGCAACACGCTCTCTGCCCTGGGACTGCATACTGTAACTTTGCGAACAAATTCATCTTACCTTGCACTGATTCTTGGTGCCCGATTAGCTGGCCTGCATACGCCTGACTTTACCTGCATACGCGTACCTTTACTGCATTACAACTTAAATCTTTATATATTCTATTTGGCATTTCCTCATTTTCATCATAGATGTTTTAATTCTAACTTGCCCCATTGCTCAGTTTCTACTGATATAGGTTTCCAGCGATCCACGTTTCGCCTGCACTAAATTACGTTCGCCAGACATACATTTTCAGGTGCACCATTCTAATGTCTACATCAATATCATATATCCCGAGATCTTTTCCTGGAAACAGCTATTTCACCCACGACACTCGCTATATCTCCGTTGCTCCCCTCATTATGTGTAATCTCATATCTTAGGTGTCCGAATATCTCACTTCATCCACTACTGTGACGTCAGCAGTTTTGGTCCTAAGCAACTCTTCATCCGCTATACATTTGCTCTTTATGTCCTCAAGCCATTCTACACAGTAAGCACGTTATCTATTCATTCCAAAATTTCTTCAAAGTCTGCCTAACACTAAGCCGGAAGAAACAAATCGTCTTCCCGACTTGGTATTGGACCACGCACCCCTTGTCTTTCAACCTCATTCCAAATTTGTCTTTCACTTCCTTAAGTGTTTCTTCGACATATGGACTGAATGACAGTTGTCAATAGCCGCAACCCTGCCTTCAATAACCATCATTTCCTTGGGCCTTCGTCCCTCTTCAACAAGGGGTCGGCCTTGTTACTATGGATTTGGCGCTGTGGCCGGATGCCTGTCCCGTCGCCACCCCATACCCCCTAGGACGAAAGTAGTCTACCCCAGCTGTCTGAATCTAGTGTAAGCCGTGAAACAGTGTGAAGGTTTTCAGGTGTCTGCGATCCGTGTAACTGAGGCGAGATGTGGGGAGCAGCTCGATATTCACCTAGGGGCATGTGGAAAACCACCTAAAGACAACATCCAGGCTTGCCTGCACACCAGCCCTCGTCGTTAATCCGCCAGCCAGATGTGATCCTGGGCTGGCGCGCCTACCCGAGTCCAACAAGCAGTGCATTAGCGCTCTCGGCTAACCTGGCGGCCTCAACCCTGTCTTCATTACTACTTAGTTACCTAAAACGGTGTCGAATGTATTTGCATCAAACGCCTACGAGTGGTGGATCACGTCATGGGAAACAACTTTTTTAGAGACAAAATGTCTGCCGGTTCTGGGCAATACTAGTTGTCCTTTTAGTATTCGCCGGCCCTGGATGCTGAGATTTCAAGACTTACAGCATCCTGAAAAGCTTGTAAGGCTGTTGCAGGGTAGGTTGTACTGTCGTATAGTTTTTAAGATATAAATTTAGTACCTTGCGCCGTTTTCGAGTTAATTAACATGGAATCTAGTCATTAAGGACGTTTCATGCGAAAACACAAGCGAACAACAAAATATAATTAGTGTTAATTGTTCTCATAGGGCGGTTGTGATAGTGCACGTGGCTGCCCAGCCTTTGGGTCGGGTTCGAACATTATCGCCGTCCCGTGTCCAATGCTTGTGTCGCTATCTCGTACGATTCTAGGAAACCAAACGGAGAAAACATTTGTTGCCACCGTCTGTGGAGGGACACTTGAATTTTCACGACCAACTTGGTTAATGGTTAACTTCAACGCTAATTATTTCGGAAACGTTACAGTTTATTGAAGTTTTGTTTAGAGAATTGTTTCTCAGCACAGAACACCCTTGCAAGATTTTCAGACAGTTTCTAACCACCATCCATAGTTCATATCTAGGTATCACACGTGCTGGTGACGTGCAATGCAAGCTGTATCTCCACAAGTGATACGATATCTAAACAGAAGACGTGTTGACAACATTCTCCACTATTACGTTACAGAAAGCGTATGACATAACAGTAAAAACTTCGGTCTGATTCATAGGTAGCTGAATTGTTATTCTTCACAACTGCAGGTCTAGAAAATTCGTCTACCAGGCTTGCTGCTTTGCAAAGAAAATTATGGTTGTAGTTGAGCAAAAAAGTATCTTGATGACACTGCAACTAGAAGCCGACATGAATAATTCTGTGTACATTTCAGACAGGAGTTTAAAGTAAAATGTTTGAAAGTAAATGGGCTTTGTATAATCTTTATTTAAACAGACACAGACTGACAGAAATAAATGTTTACCACCGTTGCCCACTGGGAGATGGAATGCCACCTGGAGACTGGGTGGACATGCGATGCGGCAAGGGAAAGATACAAGATGAGCCCCAAAAGCTCGGTAAATGGACACAGAAAATAAATAAAATAAGAGTCACATACAAAGCACCTTTACATACCTTCCATGTAATCACCATGCGTAGGCGAAGGTTATTTAGTGATTCTCGTGCTATGCCTTCTCGACAATCACCAGGCTAGCATTTGTCTTTTGCAACACACAGTAACACTCTGTGGAACTTTGTTTCAGTTGGGGGAAACAGTTGCAAATGGTCAAGATTCGCCTATCATGCGTCTGAGACCAACTAATCTGCGTATGTTTTCAGAAAAGATCGATCAGAAGGAGGAAATTCCAACATATACAGGATGATAGTGTGGGTTTCAGTGGATACCCACTTGCCGAGGAAATCATTACATTTGGTTGAACCACTCTTAAGCAATGAGGAGTTGTTATGTTCTCAATGTTTTATTCACAGGGGTTTAGAGCACATGGGCGATGCTATGTTTGGAATGTGAAAGAGAGACAGGAAAACAAGTAAATCTGGCCGCACACTAGAATGTGAACTGCAGCTTACACGAAGATGAAAATTAAAGAAAGGGAGAAGGTGCATGCAGGCAGGAAAATGGATGAACGAATGACACTATTTCAGAAACCTTACTGGTCTCATAGAGATACGATTATACGTACACAGACTCAATATTCGTGCCAATTTCGACACTTTCTGAAAAGATTGCACCAAGATCGCTAGTTCTTCTTTTATAATTAGAACGAATATTTCATTTCAAGTGCACTACTATGCGTATGATTCGCGTTTTATCAGGTTTAGGAAGGAGGCACTGAAATGTCAAATGCTTTGTTTTGTTATTTTTGTATACAGGACAAAATCCGACTGACTTTACTGATGCTTCGAGTGTTCGGAAAACTGGAACAGTCATCATTAAGAATGATGACGAAGATCAGAAGCGCAGTGAACTGCACGATTATTTTCAAAAGGTGAGTGGAAAGCAAAATACTGTGTGTTTTAAGTTTAATTTTGTAATTGAATTATCTGTTTCTGTCTAGTAACCAGTAAATAAAGTAGTGGGCTTTCAAATGTGGTGTCTGTAATGTTTGGTAAATTAAGTAAATATTAGATTACGATAGAACACTCGTGTACTTTGGATTATCTGTGGTGTTTGGTTGTCCGTGCAGTCTACGCAGCACACTAGCCCAGAGAAACAGGAATGTTATATCTTCTACAAGTCACCGGAGCCTACAACCTCTTTAAAAGCATTTTAATTATTTTAATAAAAATACCTTACTCAAACCATAATTGATTTTTTATACAACACTTTTGATATCGGACTTGGAATCATAATCTCTCCTAGCTCCATACAGGTTCAAATGGTTCAAATGGCTCTGAGCACTATGGGACTTAAGACCCGAGGTCATCAGTCCCCTATAACTTAGAATTACTTAAACCTAACTAACCTAAGGACATCACACACATCCATCCCCGAGGCAGGATTCGAACCTGCGACAGTAGCAGTCCCGCGGTTCCGGACTGAACCGCTCTGCCCCCGCTGCCTGCCACACAGGTTCCCAACTGTAAGGCGGTACATGTAGTTATGAAAATTTATGATTGTAAATTTTTGGTAGCTATGTGAGACTTATAGCGAAAAACGTGGGACGCATGTAATGTATTATAGGAGGTGATCTGTAATTTTTGGTAGCTATGTGAAATTTATAGCGAAAAACGTGGGTCGCATGTAATGGATAATAGGAGGTGAACTGTTCATACAACGGTTGCGTACTGCAGGCACCCTACGTTTTTCGTTATAAATCTTTACAAAAATATCCACAGTCCTTAAATATTCATAATCCCAAATGTTCATAAATGTCTGTACAGCATTAGTAATTTTTTGTGGTGAGGAAAAATTGTTTTATACTTTCTAGTGCGAAATAAAATAGTGTTATGGTCAAAACTTGTTTTTATTTAAATCACACTTTTCTTTTGTCATTGTTGTTTGTATGAAATTTTACAGTCGATTTCAAATGTCTTTATGGAACTTCAACGGAATGTAGTGATTTTTCGGTTTGTTTCAATTTCTGTTCACATTAGTCAACCGATACATGTCCGCCCCCGGTAGCTGAGTGGTCAGCGCGACAGACTGTCAATCCTAAGGACCCGGGTTCGATTCTCGGCTGGGTCAGAGATTTTCTCCGCTCAGGGACTGGGTGTTGTGTTGTCCTAATCATCATCATTTCATCCCCATCGACGCGCAAGTCGCCGGAGTGGCGTCAACTCCAAAGACTTGCACCAGGCGAGCAGTCTACCCGACGGGATGTCCTCGTCACACGCCATTAAAAAAATTATTATTAACCGATACATTGTTTCCACCTATGTACAACCCACAAAAGGGCCATGAAGGTAAATATTAGAGAGATCTGAACTCACATGGGGGCTTGCTGGCAACCGTTCTTCCCGCGAACTGTTCACATTTGGAACAAGAAAAGGGGAAACTGCTGTGGTAATAAAATGCGCTCCACCACACACCATACAAGAAAGCGAGTTCATTCAGCACTGTCATCCAGTTCTAAACTATTGAAACTTTCATGTCACTAGCTCATTGGGAAATGACAATGGCAAATAAAGTACCCTCCTCCACACACCACACACGGTAGTTATCTACGTGGCACTATCGTCCAGTTCTAAGCTATGTTTATAGTTTCAAGACTGTAACTCACCAGAAAGTTAGATTACAATCAACTGCAAAACTTATACCAGACAGGTAGTCAGCCAAGAGAGCGTGTTAATAAAAAGGTACTAAAATGAGTTACATATACCCATAACTTGATCGAAATTGCTCCAGACGTCCCTGAGCTGTACTATTTTATCACCCATTTCCACTTCCACCCTCAGTCGTGGAGATGCTAGGAGACGTTACCGTCACGGTAAGTTTTTCTCAATGTTGTAAACGGTATGTGTGCCCAGTTTAGTAGAAATTGCTCAGGTATTTCAGAGGTGCTCCTAAAGATCGAATGAGCTGTCGCAGACTTATTCAGCATCAGCTGTCCACCTGCTTAGCTGAGTGGTAGCGTGTTTGCGTACCATGTAGCGGCCCCAGGATCGATTCCCGGCCGAGTTGGAGATTTTCTCCGCTTGTGAACTAGGTGTTGTGTTGTCCTTATCCTCATCTCATCATCACCGACACAGGTGTGGCATTACCTGAAATAAGACTTGCGACTTGGCGGCCGAACTCCCCCACAAGGGGACACACGATCGCTTCAGTCTGCAGCAAGTAATTTACGAAAATAGCGCCTGTAGTGGCTGTGACGCAATCTGCTAAGCACAGACGTGGTAGAAAAACTTTCAATTGGACAAGCAATGCTCTGCATTATGCTTGTTTGTCATCCTGTTTTCACCTGCACACCCATCGCCTATGGCAGGTGGATAGTTCTTGCCCTCTCTCTACAGCTTCGTCAACCACTTCTGAGCTATGTACAAAATTTAGAGCCTTTAGCGTATAAGGAAGATAATTTAATATCAACTACAAAATTTATACCAAACAAACAGACAAGAAAGCTACGTAACAAAAACTGAAGTTTCTAAATTTTGTCAATGGGGTTCGGTCTTGCCTTGTATAAGCTCTGTATGACTCCTGTTAATAGATACGGGTGGACCATCTCTTCTATTGTTTCCTGCAGCTTGTATCTGGAACCTTGATCAATTTTTTTTTTCGGTTGTGAATGGATTTCTAAGTTGTAACAGCCGCGCGAATTGCTCCATGTGACCTATCTGAGACGACAAGTCCGTCATACAAAAACATGCCCAAAGAAAACCTGATGTAATAAGAAGTTGGAAGACTGTAATAGGTACGTGTGGATGTGAACGCGCCTAATATCACACGTGCGTGTGCGTAGACTTGAGTGTGTGTGTGTGTGGATATGAATGTGCGTAATACCACACGTGCATGTGTATGTGTGTGTGTGTGTGTGTGTGTGTGTGTGTGTGTGCGTGTGTGCGCGTGTGTGTGTTAGTGTGTGTTTTTATGTGTGCTTGTATTTGCAAGAGGGAGACAGAAAGGGAGAGAGAGACAGAGAGAGAGAGAGAGAGAGAGAGAGAGAAAGAGAAAGAGAGAGAGAGAGAGAGAGAGCGAAAATAGGGAAAGAGAGAGAAAAGAAGGGAGAAGAAAAGAGGGATAGAGATAAAAGAGCACGAGGATACAATCAAATTTCTTTCACTAGGTGGTGAGCAACCTGCGGTATAGGTACGTATATCGTCGTATCCGAGGGTGTAGCAGTGGCCGCATTGTTATCGACAGAAGCTAGAGCAGCAGGTCGTAACGCAATTAACGGTGTTTTCCTTCCGGACCGCCGGCCAACTGCTGCAACTCGTCCCGCTAATGGCCAATCTCTGATGAAAAACACACACACACACACACACACACACACACACAGATCCCTGCTCTGCTCTACGTGGATATCCATTAAAATAATACGCGGCCACGTTCCCACTTAAACTGATTATCAAATATTTTAATCCTCAACCGCTAGTTAATCTAGGCAGGACTTTTTTTTACGCTGCTGTTGTATTTTTTGTACCAGTTACTTTTTTTAACCTAAAACTTCAAAACAAATAATGGATATTTTCACCGAGTCGCATCACAAAATTGTGCACTAAATGGCTAAGTCGCATATGGCTAATTACTGTTCCCTGTTTTACATATTTTGTTTATTCATGCGCTTTTACAGCGTCAGTCCACCTGATACAACAGATTCCACTGCCTGCATCGGTGATTACTTGCAATGGAAATCACAGTTTAAGCGCTCTAACGGTTTAAATATGTGACAGAACGTGAAATTTAACTACTGAATCATCAGGACTGGTTGAATTCACATGCTCTCAGGCATACGGCGCACGGATTACGGTCGCTTACCTGAGAGGTTTTGGTTGGTGACGAAATTAATTTAATTTGATTTTTCCAGTTTTCTGTTTGCATTTGATCCCTTCAATTAACTTTAGCTTCTCAAATCATGTCCGTACCCTTTCTGATGAATTAACTCAGCCGTAGGTTGTTCTAAATACTGGATAACATACTCGTAATCACCTCAAAATGCTCTTTTTAATCGTGTAAGTGTTGGTCATTTACTTCTGTTTACTTATTGACTCATTCATATGCCTTTTCTCACACCTACCTTCGTTCTTTAATAAAAAATAATTTCTGAAGGATTTGAGCAATAATAAGAAGCAAAATCTTTGTTCACAGTGCTATCAAAAGACCTTATCAGATTTTTATTTTTTAAATAAGTTGATGTTATTCAGTCATAAGACCAGTTTGCTGTAATTCTCGATGACAGCCTATTGAGCTCAAGCCTCTGCATTTCTGGATAGCCGCTCCAAGCAATGTACGTTATAACCTGCTCACTGTATTCTGTTATTGGCCACCCTTTTGGTTTCTACGGCTCACGCTTCTCTACAGTTCTAAACAGACGATTGCTTCATGCCATGATTTCTTTTATAATCGAGATGTGTCACAAATTTCTTTCCTCCACACGTCTATTCAGTATGTCTCATTAGTTATTAAATTTAGCAATCTTTTATCTTCTGGATTCATCTATAGCACCACATTACGAAACCTTCTGTTCTCATCGTTTCTAAACTACCGTCCACCTGTCACTTCCGGAATAACATCTTTAGGAAAGACTTCCTAAATTTTAAGCTTACATTCGCTGTTAACCAACTTCTCTTTTTGAGTAGACTTTTTCTTCATAATGTCAGTGTGTGCAAATATACTCGTTCTTCCGCTATCGTGAGTAATTTTTATATCCAAAAAGCTCAATTCACCTACAAGTGTCTCATTTTCCAACGTGATTACCACAGCATCACTGTGTTAACTCAACTTCATTCGACTAACGTTGCTTTTGTTACCTTGTAACCTATTCTGAAGGACGATAACATTCGCTTGAGCTTCCAGCCTCATCAAGTGGTTGGAAGTCTACGACATTTCGGGCGAGAACTCCTCTACCATTGTCAAGTAGTGACTGACTGTCTTTAGGTTGCTGCTACCATCGGTACATGGCCACACTGCCTTCTGTGAGGTGACTGGTGCTCACTTCGTTGCCATACTCTGAGGTGACAGAAGTCATCAGGTACCTCCAATTGTCGTGTCGGGCCTCCATTTTCCCAGCGTAGTGCACCAGCTCGACGTGGCTTGTACTCAACAAGTCGTTTGAGGTCCCTGCAGAAATACTGAGCCAAGCTGCCTCTACAGCCGTCCATAACTGCGGAAGTGTTGACGGAGCAGAATTTGTGCACACACTGGCATATCGGTGATAACCCATAAATATTATATCGAATCCGAGTCGGCCATTTCATTTCCTCGAATTTTCCAGAATGTTCTTCAAACCAATCGTGAAAAACTGTGGCCCAGTGACAAGTCAACCTTAAAATTCCGTCGTTATTTGGGAACATGAGGTCCACGAATGGCTGCAAGTGGCCTTACAGTAGCCAAATGTAGCCGTTAACAATCAATGATCGGTTCAGTTGCACCAATGTCTATTATAGGTAAACAGTCCACATCAATGCAGCCACCATTGGCTTGCACAGTGCCTTGTTGACAACTTGGATCCATGGCTTCGTGTGGTCTGCACCACACTCGATCGGTACCATCAACTCTTACTAACTGAAATCAGGTCGGTTACCCTGTCGTCTAGGGTTCGACCGATATGGTCACCTGTCCAGGAGAGGCACTGCAGGAGATGTCGAGCTACTAGCGAAGGCAGTCGTGTCGGTCGTCTGATCCCACAGCCCGTTAACGCCAAATATCGCCGAACTGTCCTAACGGATACGTCTTCTGTGTCCCAAATTGATTCCTGCGGGTTTCTCGCGGAGTGTTGCTTGTGTTTAGCACAACAACTCCACGCAAACGCCGCTGCTCTCGTTCATTAACTCAAGGTCGAGTTTGGAGGTAATGCATGAAATTTGGTACTCTCGCCGTATACTTCAGATTGAGGATCTCGGACTATCGAATTCCCTAAGGACTTAGCAAACTGAATGTCCTATACGTCAAGCTCCAACTGCCATTCCGCGTTCAAAGTATATTAATTGCCGTCAAGCGGCCCTAATCACGTCGGAATCCTTTTAGCTTGAATCACCCCAGTAGAAATGAGAGCTCCACGGATGTACTGCCCTTTTATACCTTGTGTACGCGACACTACCGCCATTTCCATATCTCATGACTTCGGTCACGTCAGTGCATAATGTATTATTTCCGTCGCGCGCTCTCCGCGCCAACTTCAACCATCCGATGGCCGAGTCCCAAGCAGCGCTTAGCTGCATGCCGCCGTCTTGCTAAACGTGTTTCACAAATATTTTTCTCTCTCTCTTCTTTTATGACGCTATCCCAGGAACTATTAATCCGTGTAATAAGAAACAGACTCGGCGAATGCAGTACAGTGTCCGTTTTCTTGAGCATGCTCTGCTACCATTAATTTCTCAGGATACTGACGGTGACAACATCTCTTGCGTTCAGTACTAAGCACAGTATGTCCGACATAAAACTGTACACATCCACAGGGTATTTTATATATTCCTGGCGTTCTAAGGCCTACATCATCTTGCGCTGGTCTCCTGAGTTGTCGAATTTTTGCTGGAGTCCTGAAGACTGAATATGTTTTGTGCCTGTTTAGGTGTACGCAAGGTTTTACAATTACTGAGCCACAGAATGGTAAAGACGCAAGTTTATTAGTGCTCTCCTCGAGGACCTTCTTCTTACATGTTTTGGAGAAGATAGCTTGCAAAATCTAACGGTTGTTCCAGAAGCTTTCCCTGAATACTTTCCGTAAGCGGCCTGACTTCCTTCGGCAGGTTTTCAGCATCCGTTACGGTTTCGGACGGGTAGACCAATATTCGTGTGGCCTGGTTTCCGGTAAACACTCTGACATAATCATACTTTTGCTTTACGGCCGAAGAGCTGTCATGGAATGGCAAGGTCCTATGTATCTCTACTTCCACCGTGAACTATACATTATCATGGAGATTGTTGACGAGATGCAAGAATTCTCCCAGCTTTCCACGTCCATGAGCGAGACACCAAACGTTTCATCGACGTAAGGATAAATACGAGTAGGTTCTGTTGGAGCCGTATCTAGGACGATGTCCTCAGAGTATACTATAAATAGGTCGGATGTAACTGGAGCTAATGGGCTCCCCATTGTGGCGCCGTCCGTCTGGTTAAAATATTGTACATAAAATAATATGTGACGACGTCAGAGTGTCTTTCCAAGACAGTATTTTTCTGCCCATAGCTGCAGAAAATTTGGGTAAAGATAATAAGTCAGTCGTCAGCTGCAAAAGGAAACTTTTATTAGGATCACTGTACCGGTTTCCACAGTTCAAACTGTCGAAAACGGTAAAGTGAACCAAAAAAGGGTTTCATTGTGCAGCGGGCGTTTGACTTATTATTTTTATTTCATTATTTACTCCCCTGAGCTGCTCTTAAAAGTCCTGTGTCATCTCTGACAGAACTAGATTTTTATCAACAACTCAAATTATTTTATTTCTTCTACATGAACTGTTATTCAGTTAGCGTGGTTCCCTGCACGGCTTGTTCCTAAAAAAGAATGTGGGCAAAATCTACATCCCTGTGTCCCTTCATTCTCACCAACCACTTCCCTTTCATGCCCGTCAACCGTTATAACTACAGCCTGATTACTATACACGCTGTGGATCCGCTTTCGCTCTCTGTTTTATTCTCCCTACCCTTTGAATTTCTAAAATTGTATGTGGGTCAACAACATCAAAAAGCTCCTCAAATTCTACGAATAGATCAGGCATGTCCTGCAGAAGAGACAACACTCAGTTACATTAACGAGGCACTATGAAGTAAATATCAAAATTGGACAGAAATCGGTAGATGTGATGTACGTGTACAGACAAAGAAATTGCTACAATTGCAGAGAAACTGGATGATTTATTCTAGAGAAGGAATTGTACAAATTGAACAAGGTAATAATGCATTGGTCCATCTGTGACCCTCATGCAAGAAATTGGCATTGATGGAGTTGTTCGTAGTCCTCCTGAGAGATTCCGTGCCAAATTATATGCAACTGGTGCTTTAGAGCATTAAAATCCCGACCTGCTTGGAGGGCCATGCCCCTAATGCGTCCAACGTTCTCAATTAGGGAGTGATCCGGCGACATTGCTGGCCAAGGTACGGTTTGGTAACCTGGAAGATAAGTAGAGATACTCTCGTTGTGTGCAGTTGGGAATTACCTTACTGAAATGTAGGCCCAGGATGACTTAACCTGAAGGGCAACAAAACGGAGCATGACGTACCTTCGACGTACCGCTGTGCCGTAAGAACAACCAAAGGAGTCATGCCATGAAATGAAACGGCACCACAGACAATCACTCCTGTTATGGGGCCATGTGGCCGACGACAGTCTGGTTGGTCTCCCATCACTGTCCTGGGAGTCTCCAGAAACGTCTTCGATCTGGAATCTGACTGGAGTAGAATTATCTTCATTGATGAGTCCCGCTTCGAAACAAGCCTCGACCGAAGACATGTCTGGAGAAGCTCCAGACCGCAGCGGGATACCAGCCTGACTTCCGACCGCCATACGGCCAGACAGCCAGGAGTGATGGTCTGGGGTGCCGTTTTATATCAGAGTAGGACCCCTAAAACCGTCATCCACTGCTTCCATACAGTACAATGGTACGTAGACGATATTCTAGGCCTCGTTTTGGTGTTCTTCATGGCAACCTACTTTGGGCTTACATTTCAGCACATATGGTGAGAGTTTTTGCTGACTGTCCTCCTGCTTCCCAAATCCTTCCTAGGCCAGCCAGGTCTCTGGATCTCTCCCCAATTGAGATTATTTGAAATATTATGGGTATGGCCCTCCAACCAGCTAGGGATTTTTGACGGTCTAACGCGTGATTTGGACGGAATTTGTCACGATATCCTTCCGGAAGAGATTCAGCAATTCTGTCAGTTAGTCTCAAGCCGAATAACTCCTTGCATTATCGAACAACCAAGAGTGACGTTTCTATAACATATTTTTCGGTGCGGATGCACAAATATCTTTCGGACCCCTATGGGAATCAAGAATTTTTGAGTAGAATGAGTGAACGCTGCATTACACCTCGCGATAAGTTCAGAATTTCGGTCGGATGAGAAGCATGTCCCGGTGGCCATGATGGTTGTTGGTATTAATGTTAATTAAAAAAAGAAAATCAATAAATAAACCATTGATGTTCATTATACCTCTATCCTACACTTTCCTTGGTCCTTGGAGGGTGGGTACGGGACATGGTGGCCAGGCCTCGGGTTGCGACGTCTGCCCATTTTGTCCTTACCCTACCCTTCGCTTTGGGCGCCGGGAAGGTTAAAAAAAAAGATGGTTAAGGTAAGCATTCTAAAGAAGACTTGTATCCGTTTCGAGTCGCGGTCCGCCACAAACTTTCAACTTTCGCCGTTGCAATACCGCATTGCTCTGTGCCGTTGGACGTCATGACTTGTCACCTGACCCTTTCCCTTTATTCCCCCTTCTTCTTTCTCAGAAAATCCTTGTGAAATTATCACCTGTATTTCACATAGGCGAGCAGCCCTTCAGTTTTTATATGCTTCGGTATCTCCCGACGTTTTATAAAACGTTGCGTCCTTTATATATCATACATAAAAAATATCAAAAACGTGAGACCCAGAATGACCGTGTTAACTGGCACCAGGGAATTATATGTTCATATTGAGGGGTTGTGATTCATCTGTCACGGTCGTCGGCGACCAGATGGTGGTGAGTAGGCGCCCCCTGTGCGCCCCCTGTTGTGATTCTCTAGGCAGTAACTGTGCTGAGTTCATAGGTGAACAGCGTTTACAACATTCATTCTAGGGTACAACCATCTCCAACTGGCCATTACCAACTCTGTTACCAGTAACAACCATTTAAATGGGGTTGCGTTGTGGACCTGCGGGAAGCGGGTTGACGCATCGACTGATTGCTGCACAAGCTGGGCACAGTCTATTTATGGACTGTCGCTGCTTTCAACGGTAGCTTATGGAACATTTCCACAGCTGTAGACCAGGTTCTGGAAGTCTACGTTGTTCGGATGCAGGTTAAGAGGGAGGCAACAGTTGCCGACTGAACATCACTCAGGAACGAAATCCGGCAACATGTGGCACCTGCCGCGTCGTCAGTCGTCATTTGGAACAGCCTGCCTGCTGCAGTTAGAAGAAGATATTTTCTCGACCATGTTTCTAAATACATCTTTACATGTGCTCCTAATACGAACAGAAGATTAGGCTTCTTACATGATTAAACAATTTTCTAACAGATACTGACACTGACAGGGACATAGAACGATGTGACATTAATAGGCAGTGGGTGACAGCGTCATTACCAATGATGGGAAAAATAGAAGAGTGCAGGGAAAGCAAGTAGGAAGCGACACACGACGAACAACTTAACCTGTGCCTCTGACACTCCGACACCGCCAAGCACGGCTACTCTGGTGTTGTGGAAGTGTTGACTGGAGTGTGGAACGGAGCTCTGTTATCTTCAGTGATACCGGTGGGTTCTGTCTTTATGGGTGTGACGAATTTGTTCGTATATAACATAGACCAGGTGAGTTGCCTATTCCAGAGTGCAGGCAACCCCGACAAACTTGTCCCATCCCTGGCTTCAAGGGGTGATTGGCAATCGCTTACAGCTGACGGTCACATTTGGCGTTTCTGAGTTTCTGGGGGGAAAAGTAACCAGTAAGGGCTACATTTCACAGGCTGTTACCCCTGTGCCCCTGCCATTTCTTTAACAGGGAGATGACGTGATTTACCATGAAAATGGTCCCCATACTACTGTGCAACGCAACGCGTTCTGCCTTGTGTACAGATCCCCTGGCCAGCTAGGTCAACAGATCTCTCACCAAGTGGACACGTTTGGCACACGATGATGCGGTAGCTTAACCGTTGTACATGCCTGCAAGAATGACTGCCGAAGGATTGTATCGCATGATGTTATTTAGCACGGTTATGATGGTTAGGGTGCTTGAGTACATGTCTGCGTTGCCACCAGAGGGGGTTACACAGTGTACTGATCCGGCTGCTTGGTCTGCCTTTACTGTGACATGTGTGTTTCATTTGGTCTGAATTTGTTATCATACACTGCTATGATGACTACCTGTCACCTCACATGTCAATGAAACGGCCTTGTTCTTGAAGGCGCTACATTTTTTTTATTTCTGCCAGTGTTTATTTCTGATGTATTACAACTTGACTGTTGCGTGATACATTTAGTTTTGTATCATTATGAACCTCACGTTTTTGTGCATTACAGAAATCCCGGAACTACGACAGTTCCCAACATTTTCATTTTTCCAAGTGGTAGCGTATTTGCATCAAACTACACTACAAATGCACATGCTACCGTCGTGAAGGGAATCAGTACAACACATTCAACACTTCACTGATCACAGGCTCATCTTGTGTTACACGTTTCACTTCTACTGAAGCACGCATACTTGGCCTACATCACTTGCACGTCACGCAGGAGCCATTACTCACTAACCATCACCGACGCTGACTTTTTCATTGCTAAGTTGTTCGTCGTACGCCGCTTGCTACTTGCTTTCCGTGAACTCTTCTATTTTTCCCATAATTGGTAATGACGCTGTCACCCACTGCCTATTAAAGTCATACCGTTCTATGCCCCTGTCAGTGTCAATATCTGTTAGAAAATTTGATAAGCTTGTAAGAAGCCTAATCTTCTGCTCGTATTAGGATCACATGAAAATATGTATTTAGTAACATGATCCCAGAAAATATCTTCTTCTACGTCACGTTTAAACTGTGGTGTCACCGCCAGACACCACACTTGCTAGGTGGTAGCCTTTAAATCGGCCGCGGTCCATTAGTATACGTCGGACCCGCGTGTCGCCACTGTCAGTGATTGCAGACCGAGCGACACCACACGGCAGGTCTAGAGAGACTTACTAGCACTCGTCCCAGTTGTACAGCCGAATTAGCGAGAGATGGATCACTGACAAATACGCTCTCATTTGCCGAGACGATAGTTAGCATAGCCTTCAGCTACGTCAATTGCTACGACCTAGCAAGGCGCCATAGCATTGGATATTATTTTATACTGTGGTTATAACATGTATCGTCAAGAGAGATGTTCTACAATTGTGGATTAAAGTTAAGTATTATATCAACTACGTACTTTATTTGCTACTATTAATTCCCTTAACTGTTCCAGACCTTCACGCCAGTCAGCGTGTAATTAAACGCGTGCATTTCGGCCTCCTCTAGCAACACATTGTTCGCTCTTTTGCCAACACTACATAAACCCAAGAAATTATTTGTGACGCTACCTGGATTTAAAAGCAAAGGATGATATCGAAGGGTAGTTATATCTTACTTTGCGCAACGGAAAGAATAGCGGGCATAAGTAAATATTTGAGTCAATTCTGTGAGCACACTCGCATCTAAAAGGTTTATTATCCGATTTCTGGATCGTGTGAATAACCCATCTTATAAGTATGTTGTGTGCTGTGACAGGCTAACAGACCAACGTTGTCTAGTTGGAAAACTAAAATCTACAGATGGAAACCAGTCACGATGTACATAATATGATGCACTGCCTTCCCTCTCGGAATTTTCACACGGTCACTTACCTCCCAACTTGTAAAACAAGAGAAGAATTGGCATAACATTCAGCTGACTGCATTCTGTGAAATGTGTATACTCCCGTGTATTACTAGCTCACTTTGACTAGTATTTCTGCTGAAGATATAGAGTATGGGAGGGTGCGTACTGCAGTTTGATGCAGACTGCAACGTGCATGCAATATCACGAAGGTAATGGAGTTGTTAAACAGGAATTTATCAGTGGCACGGGATTATGAACTGTTGTGTCTAGGAACCCTGCATACTCGGTCTTATTGTAATAAAACTCATTAATACGAGTTGTTTGATTTTTTAATCAAACAACTCGT
This sequence comes from Schistocerca piceifrons, assembly GCF_021461385.2. Classification (NCBI taxonomy): domain Eukaryota; kingdom Metazoa; phylum Arthropoda; class Insecta; order Orthoptera; family Acrididae; genus Schistocerca; species Schistocerca piceifrons. The sequence goes on from NC_060143.1 coordinate 284,429,364, forward strand.
AATAATGAGTTTTATTACAACAAGACAATTACAATACTTTGACAGATGTGTCTCAAGCAAAGGGCGACATACAAAATAATTCTTCAGAATACGCAGAGTTTACTAACGAAGTGGTTAACACTGACTCTGCTATCGAAGCTGTTATCGAAGTGGCTGTCACCAGTCGGACGCGGCGCTTATTTGCCCTTCACCCAAGATCCTCTGCTGTCGAGTTGTTATCCTGGAGGGAAGTCAGTCAGCGTGCGATTGTCTGACCTGTTCTCACAGTCTTTTCTTGTCTGCCGTTCCCGACTGAGGTGCCGACTCTGACTGTACGCTGTGACATGAACAAACCTCACATGCCTTGATTCAGCTGATACTTACTTCATCTAAAACATAATCGTTGCTTGCATAATGTTTGCAAGTAACTGCACGTGAAGTTCTTGGTATAATGGATCACCAAAGAAAATAAAGAACTGAACAGCAAGAATTTCAGATGCATTGGCAAAAGCTGGAAAGTGGTCGAGTGTCTCATAAATTCAGCAATCCTATTATTCGGATGGACTAATTGAAACCGGATTCTGTACCACGTCCCTCGAAAATCAAATACTTCACAGAACAACGAACGTTAAGTTTGAACATAGATAAGTAAATATTAAATATCTCGAAATGCTGCATACAATATTACGCTAAACTGCACAATGGGAGCCGGAATCTCAACATATATTTGTAACACATTGAAACGCCCTGCTTAAGTCCGCAGGACAGAACAGATAGTTGGAATTGTGGAAGGGGCCCAATGGGGGCTGTCAGTTACACCCAAACACATGTAACTTTCTTTAGTTGTCCAAACAATACAGCAAAATGTTTTGAACTTAGTTATCGGCTGAATAGGCCACACTATCCTATGCCTTACGGGCACAACCCGTTAAATTTAAAAACGGCTGGAAGCCATTAACTTAAAATTCAAACTCAAAACAGAATATTTAGAAGGCAGAAGGCCTCACGTAAGTAAGTTATATAACTTGGCTGAAGGCCCAACAAATCTAACACTTGAAAAGCAAACAAGTTTAATTTAAAAACGGCTGAAGGCCCATGATTTAAGACTGCAGGTAAAATTAATTAAAAAAAACACAAGGCAGAAGGCCTTATCTTCAATTAGACTGAAGGCCCCACACAGTGTGGTACTTTAAAGACAAAAACTTTAATTTAAAAAACGGCTGAAGGCCGGTTACTTAAAACTACTAAAATTATTTTTAGTAGGCAGAAGGACGAAAGCTTTATCCTTAAACAATATTTTACACAGGCTGAAGACCCAAACAGTCTAAGATTTAACAAGTAAGGAATTTAAATCTTAAAGCGGCTGAAGGCCCATTATTGAAAAACACAACTACAATGAATTTTCAAAAGGCAGAAGTCCCAAAACTTTATCCAAAAAATTATTTTAAATGACGCTGAAGGCCCAAACAATGCAAGATTTGACAATTAAGCAACTTTCAGTTTTAAAGTGGCTGAAGGCCCATTATTTAAAACCCAACTAAAAGCATACAAATTCAAACCATCGGCTATGAGCCATTAAAATACAGAATAAAACACGAATATGAAAAGGCAGTACAGCCAGCGGCGCTCAGAAGTTTCCGGGAGTCGGTGTGCACTTGAAATATTAACGTTCGCTTAGGGGAGACAGGTAGTCGGCCCAACTATATCCAATCCACCGGCAACCGAAGTATGTGACATAAATGGCCTATCTTTTGATTGTATTGATTTAGAAGATTCATTTTGTACGCCGCCGAGGGACCGTAGAGCTTAGTATGTGACATACATTTCAGAGACAGTCAACGGACCCACCGACAAGACGCTTTCCACCCAACCAATGCACAAGGAACTCCAAAGCCAAAACGTTAAAGGCGTAGCCGCCCACAACCAAGTATGCATAAGCTTTCAAAACTACGCGTACGTGTTGGACAGCGACAACACAGTGAGGAAAGGAGACGTCCTGAATTTTACGTCAGCGGCCAGCGCTGGTAACCGGAACGCTAACGGCCACAAGGCAGAAAATTCCGCTAGTGCACTTGGGCTGCAAATAACCAAAATACAGTTCAACTCCACTGGATGGTGGCCACACTTTCGCCAACTCGAACACTCGCTGTTGATCACGGGAATACCCCTAACAGCCGACCATGAAAACCAATGGCACAATGTGAACAGACTGGCTTCGGTAATTAAATCACCACTCAACTTTGGCGTCCTGGGTCGGTGGGCCACGAACCCCGTAGCAATCGGAACAGCTGCCACACACTCCGACACTGCGTCGAGACCGCCATCAGGCCTGGCCCACTGCGCCGCTTGGAGATTTCCTGGCTGATCCACACCAACCGACAGACTGCCGCACATCGGCTAGCCGGAATCTGTAAGCACCTGACCAAAGATAGTATAACGTGTGAATATCGATACACACCGCTGCTGCCACACGTAGAAAGAGAAAGAACCATAGCATAACCGCAATAACCGCGGGAAACCACACGCGGAGTAACAGTCAAGGTTTAAACCAACGCATAAACCGAGGCCAGCACGGCTCACACATAATCACAGAATGATCGGCAGTAAGCAACTTCGAAGCTGTTCAATACATTACTCGTACACAGCAGAGTATCAACGCGTGTGAAACGCACAGAGTAAGACAGCCATGAGTACCGTCCCATTCAAACTACTGCTAAACACACGATCACGCTTGCCTCTCGTTGGTTAGCCCTACAATTAGCCAAGTGTTTTCAGATGTCCTAAACTCGTCAGTGATCGACTGTTTGGTCAGGAAGCATCTCTCCAGCGTTCTTAAGATTTAGAACACGGGGAAAAAATTCTGAAAGGTGTCATTGTGAAAAGAAACTTCCAGGATCGCTCCTAGAAAGGTTTTTTGTTACAAGGTTCATTGACGTAAAGGTCCCATTGTTTCTAATAAAAACAACTTTTCGCCCTGATGGTGCTCATGCTTGCTGCCACCCACTTGGGAGTAATTATGAATTGCATCGGGTAACACTATGTTTACGTGACTGTTGTGGTAAGCCATGTATTCCAGCATGGACCACTGCGAGACACGCAGGAGGAGAGTCTGTGAGTTATGGAAGGTAACCAATAGGAATGTGGAACCATATCGCCAGATGCGCAAGGTTTCACTACGTTTCTTGGCTGAAGATCCATGATGCGAACAACCCTGTCGAGTTAGTGCTATAGACTTGGGTTTAAATCTGGGGAGTTTGGTGGCCAGGGAAGCACGGTAAACTTATCCTGGTACTCTTCAGACCATGCATGTACACTGTGACCTGTGTCAGACGTTTGCAAAAAATGATTCAAATGGCTCTGAGCACTATGGGACTTAACTGCTGAGGTCATCAGTCCACTAGAACTCAGAACTACTTAAACCTAACTAACCTAAGGACATCACACATATCCATGCCCGCGGCAGGATTCGAACCTGCGACCGCAGCGGTCGCGCGGTTCCAGACTGAAGCGCCTAGAACCGCTTGGCCACCACGGCCGGCTTGACGTTTGCATTGTCCTAGTGATAGATGTCATTGTTCCGAGGAAGTACGAACTGTGTATAGAGGTAGCATAGTCCCCAAGGATATATGCATTCTTGTGTTGATCAATATGCCTTTCTGGATGACTACATCACCCGAGCAATGCCATGCAAACGTTCCCTAGACTACAACGCTCTCCTCTTCAGCCTGGTCAATTCCAGCGATAGTTGCAGGATGTTTGTTTTGTGTCGTCGTTGCCACTGTAGAGTGTTGAACGATGGGAAGCAAGGAGAGCATACTGCTTGGTGGCCAATATCCTCTTTCTACAAGACAACAGCAAACGTGTATTAACAGGGTTCTTTATTCATAAGAACAAGAAGCTACATATCTTCAAGCAAGTTGCTGTGGTACAAGCTCTTCGATAATAGTCCACGTTAGCCTTATTGCTGGTGAAGTACAAGTCCTGCTATAAACACTGCAATGTTGTAGCCGGTGACGTGAACTGACACCAACTAGAATAGGGACTAAGCTACTAACTGAGCTGATGGTGACGGTAACTGACTGTCTACGATTTAGCTGACTGTCTGTGACTCGCCAGGCACTTCGGTGCACGGCAGCGATCTAAATAGTGGCGGTCGAGAGAGCGATAGTGGCACATTGCTTCTGATTCTGTCTTTGGCCTCTCTCCTGATAGGTGCGCTTGATTCATCGTCTATTATCTTCTTGCAACCTCTTTGCCGACCAGTGTGTTAGCAACAGCTTACGCCAGCACAGTTTGCTTTTAGACGGTTCACACTGTGCATGCCAACTGCCGAGGTTCGGTTGCGGTATTGGGGACAAAGTTACAGTCTTCATTGATCATGAACAATAGTCACCATGGGAGCATGAAATACGCGACTGCTGCGGAGTACCACACGCAGCAGAATTCGTTGAACGGTCGTTGAGGAGACGCTGTTGGTAGCCGTTTTATTCGTCTGAGCAGGCCAGTTGCTCAACATCCACACGTCTGTCCACCCTTACAGATCTTCGCAGCCGACGTTCACGCTCGTTATCTGTCGACCGTGGCCCACAACTTTTGCCTCGGCGCCAGTTTTGAATGGCGCCATTTTTCCCCACACGGTATACTTTAACCGCGACGGCACTGAACACTTTACAAGCAGAAGAGAAGCCTTCGTACAAGCTTAAACATATTTCTAACAGTTAATGACCACAATGTCTGAAATGCTTCCATCCTTCGCTCGAAAGCAGATAATCATGTCCTTCTGGAGGTCAGATAAATCGATCCATTTCTGAACTACGACAATGACTGCACTGTGTTCGGAATCCTGCTCAACATGCTGTACATATCCTCCCGTGATAGTGGTGCCACCTGTTGACTGTGAGTGGTTGTTGCACGCTGACGTCGCACATACGAGAGGTGTTCACATTAATGTAACTGGGCAGTGTATAATTTGTGAGAGATATGAAGGGTGTGTTTGAGTGTTGCTTTCATCTGTTCGCATATAAAAGTGATTTGTGAGTCCTGTCAAAAAGGAATTATTCCATGTATTTCTCAGTTGATGCAGTAATGTATTCTGTGGCTTCCAATAGTCCTTTACATGTCTCATGGAATGGCCCGTTATTTCAGAAATGTAATTGAAATAATATTCCAATACTATTTCAGTAGCTTTTTTTTTAGTATTCCATTGTGCTCGAGTCCGTACTACTGCACTTAGACCTATTCTACTCAATTTAATATGTGTTTCACTAAAGAAGTATTTTTTTCTGAACAGTATCCGAGTGAGAGGGACCAGTGGTTATCACAATGGACAAGCCTTAGTTAGGACGACCCTTAGAATCCAAATTTAGGTTTACCGTAATTTCCCAAATCGCTTAAGACAAATGCCAGGATGGTTCCATTGAAAGGACACAGCCGAGATCTTACGCACGCTTCCCTCATCCGAGCCGGTGCTCCATCTCTAACGACCTAGACGTCCACAGAACGTTAAACTCTTGTCTTGCTTCCTTCCTTCTCAATACAAGTTGAATTGGATGTTTTCTTAATGTTTTGATGCGGCCTGTCCCGAATTCCTCTCCTGTGCCAACTTCTTCATTTCAGAGTGGCACTTGCAACCTACATCCTCGAATGTTTGCTGCACGTATTGGTCTCTGTCTTCTACAACAGTTTTTGCCCTATAACGCTCCCTCTAGTACCATGGAGGTCATACCCTTATTTCTTAAAAGATGTCTTATCATAATGTCCGTTCTCCTTTTCAGTCTTTTCCACATATTCCTTTCCTCTTTGATTCTGCTCCGAGTCTCCTCATTCCTTACTTTACCAGCCCACCTAATTTTCAACATTCGTCGGTTGCACCACATTACAAAGGCCTCGATTCCCTTCTGTTCCGATTTTACCATCGTCGATGTTTCACAACCATACAATGCTGTGCTGGAAACGTACATTATCAGAAATTTCTTCTTCGAATTAAGACCTATGTTTGATCCTAATATACTTCTGTTGGCCAGGAGCGTCCTTCTTGCCATTGCCAGTTTGCTACTGATGCCCTGATGCCCCCGATGCGCTCTTGTCGGCTCTTGCACTGCTCCGTCAGTCGTTGGTAATTTTGTTTCCTACGTTATAGCATTCCTTAACTTCATCTACTTCGAGATCATCAATGCTGATGCTAATTTTCACTGTTCTAACCTCTGCTCTTTTCATTGCTTTCGTCTTTACTCGATTGAATCTATATTCTGTACTCAGTGGACTGTTCATACCATTCAGCAGAACACGTAATTCTTCTACATTACTTTCACTCAGCATCGCAATGTCATCAGCGAATCGTATCATTAAATATCCTTTCACCTTTCTTTTACTTTCATGATAGCTTCTTCGATGTACAGATTGAACACTAGGGACGAAAGACTACATCCCTATCTTACAATCTTTTTAATCCGAGCACTTCCTTCTTGGTCGTCCAGTCTTATTACTCCCTCTGGGCTGTTGTACATATGATACACTATCCGCCTCTCCCTACAGCTTACTCCTGTTGTTCTCAGAATTTCGAATATCTTGCGCCATTTTCCAGACCGGCAAATCCTATAAACGTGTGTTGATTTTTCTTCAGTCATGCTTCCATTATCAACCGCAACATTGCAGTGGCCTCTCTGAGGCATTTAATTTTCCAAAATCCAAACTGATCGTCATCTAGCACATCCTTAATTTTATTTTGCATTCTTCTGAAAACTAATCCTGTCAACGACTTGGATGCATGAGCCGTTAAGCTGATTATGCGATGATTCTCGCTCTTGTCGGCTCTTGCACTCTTCGGAATTGTGTGGATTGTTTTTTACCGAAAGTCTAATGGTATACAGCCAGACTCATACTTTCTACACAACAACATAGATAGTCGTTTTGTTGTCACTTCCCCCTCTGATTTTAGAAATTCTGATGGAATGTTAACTATACCTTCTGCCTTATTTGATATTAAGTCCTGTCTGTCTGCTCCTGTGTTTAAACGCGCTAATTTTCAGAACTACTGAACGAATTTCCTTGGGATTTTCACAGGTAACCGTAGCTTAGGGTAACGTACAGACTTTATTTCATTGAAATCGGACGGCGAAAGAAAAGATAACGTGGATTAAAATTTTATCGGAAACAGTCGTGTTTGTCTGTTTGAACACGCTAATCTCCATAACAACTAGGCGAATTTCCAGCATAGCTTGTTACTTCGTATAGACTTTACTTCATGAAAATCGGATCATGAGAAAAAGGATATCCATACATATTGAAAACGCGGTTGTGTGTAAGAATGTATGTATGTTCCAAACATTTCATTAGAAACCACTGAACCGATTTCAGCCACACTAGGAACTCATACCAGTTATTGTCGGGAAGTAATCGCCGTGGGCGTAAGAACCACCTACCTATCAAAGGCATGGAGGGCGGAGGGGGCGAGAAAGAAGTGTAGCCCATGATGGCTGATTACCCAGACTCTGTTCATCCAGCATTTGGTTTTGAGAGCACTTAGTGACTTGCAACAAACTTTACACATAATTTGACACTATTAAGGGGCTTTTTCTAGCTAACAGCCCATAGTAAATGATGAAAACAGTGAAGTTTGTCGCTTACTACATTCACACTGTTTGTGCGCTGCTTGCTTTGCGGCCCGTATTAGCATATACCTGCAAAAGTACATCATTCTACAACCCATAGTTCAGGAAATGCCACCTCATTCACAGTGAGATGAGATACAGTGAAACTTACCACATCATGTATGACATTTAAATTTATTACTTTTTTACTGCTAACTCTATTCCCAACACATTTGGCCCACAATACCCACATAATCCGCTGAATGCGCATCAGAATTATATTACTGTACGACATATAGTTGAGGAGATATGACCTCATAAACAATGAACTGGTTGTAAACTTAGCTGTTGGGCGAAATCTGCTATAGATATATGTACAACTTGTGTACAAATATGTTAAATATATGTGACATGTGCGTATGCGGGCAACGCCTCGGGTAAGGAACCCTCCTAAACTCCTACATCTATTTGAACCAAATTATTATTACAAATGATTAAAAGATCTGACTACGAAATTATTGTTCTCGCCCTGTTCTATTAGTTTACTTTTTTTCAATGCTCCGTTGTCGAATTTTCTCCTGTATCATGATAAAGCACACAAAGCTGAAAGTTGTATTCGGACAAGTTTCGTAAGTTCTTTCTGAATTTCCTGAAGTGGACACTAGACTTACTCACAGGAAAAATCATGTGATGTCGGTTGTTGCTTTTTTTTGGTCTACAGACTGGTTTGATGCGACCCGCCACGAATTCCTTTCCTGTGCTAACCTCTTCATCTCAGAGTAGCACTTGCAACCTACGTCCTCAATCATTTGCTTGACGTATTCCAATCTCTGTCTTCCTCTACAGTTTTTGCCCTCTACATCTCCCTCTAGTACCATGGAACTCATTCCCTCATGTCTTAGCAGATGTCCTATCATCCTGTCCCTTCTCCTTATCAGTGTTTTCCACATATTCCTTTCCTCTCCGATTCTGCGTAGAACCTCCTCCCTCATTCCTTACCTTATCAGTCCACCTAATTTTCAACATCCGTCTATAGCACCACATCTCAAATGCTTCGATTCTCTTCTGTTCCGGTTTCCCCAGAGTCCATGTTTCACTAACATACAATGCTGTACTCCAGACGTACATCCTCAGAAATTTCTTCCTCAAATTAAGGCCGGTATTTGATATTAGTAGACTTCTCTTGGCCAGAAATGCCTTTTTTTCCATAGCTAGTCTGCTGCTGATGACCTCCTTGCTCCGTCCGTCATTGGTTATTTTACTGCCTAGGTAGCAGAATTCCTGAACTTCATTGACTTCGTGACCATCAATCCTGATGTTAAGTTTCTCGCTGTTCTCACTTCGACTACTTCTCATTACCTTCGTCTTTCTCCGATTTACTCCCAAACCATACTGTGTACTCATTAGACTGTTCATTCCGTTCAGCAGATCATTTAATTCTTCTTCACTTTCACTCAAGATAGCAATGTCATCAGCGAATCGTATCATTGATATCCTTTCACCTTGTATTTTAATTCCACTCCTGAACCTTTCTTTTATTTCCATCATTGCTTCCTCGATGTACAGTTTGAAGAGTAGGGGCGAAAGGCTACAGCCTTGTCTCACACCCTTCTTAATACGAGCACTTCGTTCTTGTTCGTCCACTCTTATTATTCCCTCTTGGTTATTGTACATATTGTATATGACCCGTCTCTCCTTATAGCTTACCCCTACTTTTTTCAGAATCTCGAACAGCTTGCACCATTTTATATTGTCGAACGCTTTTTCCAGGTCGACAAATCCTATGAAAGTGTCTTGATTTTTCTTTAGCCTTGCTTCCATTATTAGCGGTAACGTCGTCCCTTTCCTTTTCCTAAAGCCAAACTGATCGTCACCTAGCGCATTCTCAATTTTCTTTTCCATTCTTCTGTATATTATTCTTGTAAGCAGCTTCGATGCATGAGCTGTTAAGCTGATTGTTCGATAATTCTCGCACTTGTCAGCTCTTGCCGTCTTCGGAATTGTGTGGATGACGCTTTTCCGAAAGTCCGATGGTATATCGCCAGACTCATATATTCTACACACCAACTTGAATAGTTGTTTTGTTGCCACTTCCCCCAATGATTTTAGAAATTCTGATGGAATGTTATCTATCCCTTCTGCCTTATGTGACCGTAAGTCCTCCAAAGCTCTTTTAAATTCCGATTCTAATACTGGATCCCCTATCTCTTCAAAATCGACTCCTATTTCTTCTTCTGTCACATCAGACAAATCTTCACCCTCATAGAGGCTTTCAATGAATTCTTTCCACCTATCTGCTCTCTCCTCTGCATTTAACAGTGGAATTCCCGTTGCACTCTTAATGTTACCACCGTTGCTTTTAATGTCACCAAAGTTTGTTTCGACTTTCCTGTATGCTGAGTCTGTCCTTCCGACAATCATATCTTTTTCGATGTCTTCACATTTTTCCTGTAGCCATTTCGCCTTAGCTTCCATGCACTTCCTATTTATTTCGTTCCTCAGCGACTTGTATTTCTGTATTCCTGATTCTCCCGGAACATGTTTGTACTTCGACCTTTCATCAATCAACTGAAGTATTTCTTGTGTTACCCATGGTTTCTTCGCAGCTATCTTCTTTGTACCTATGTTTTCCTTCCCAACTTCTGTGATGGCCCTTTTTAGAGATGTCCATTCCCCTTCAACTGTACTGCCTACTGCGCTATTCCTTATTGCTGTATCTATAGCGTTATAGAACTTCAAACGTATCTCGTCATTCCTTAGTACTTCCGTATCCCACTTCTTTGCGTATTGATTCTTCCTGACTAATGTCTTGAACTTCAGCCTACTCTTCATCACTACTATACTGTGATCTGAGTTTATATCTGCTGCTGGGTACGCCTTACAATCCAGTATCTGATTTCAGAATCTCTGTCTGACCATGATGTAATATAATTGAAATCTTCCCGTATCTCCCGGCCTTTTCCAAGTATACCTCCTCCTCTTGTGATTCTTGAACAGGGTATTCGCTATTACTAGCTGAAACTTGTTACAGAACTCAATTAGCCTTTCTCCTCTTTCATTCCTTGTCCCAAGCCCATATTCTCCTGTAACCTTTTCTTCTACTCCTTCCCCTACAACTGCATTCCAGTCGCCCATGACTATTAGATTTTCGTCCCCCTTTACATACTGCATTACCCTTTCAATATCCTCATACACTTTCTCTATCTGTTCATCTTCAGCTTGCGACATCGGGATGTATACCTGAGCTATCGTTGTCGGTGTTGGTCTGCTGTCGATTCTGATTAGAACAAACCGGTCACTGAACTGTTCACAGTAACACACCTTCTGCCCTACCTACCTATTCATAACGAATCCTACACCTGTTATACCATTTTCTGCTGCTGTTGTTATTATCCGATACTCATTTGACCAGAAATTCTTGTCTTCCTTCCACTTCACTTCACTGACCCCTACTATATCTAGATTCTAACAGTGTTTTATCGTTTGAACTTTGAACATGTTTCCTAGCACGAACATTCTTAGTGCTTTTTAGTTTTCTTCCTTCTTCCAGAGACAGATGAGTGACGTCTGAAACCTACTTTCATCTCTCATTTTTTATGCCTGTAAAATCTGTATCAGTTACCGATACTATTAAACATCGCCCAGTAGAAATTGTTTTTAATTTATTACAACCTTAAATCTTTTTGGTAATTTTAATTTAATTGCGTTGTTAACAATTAAATTTACTAAATAAATTTATGTAATCCTTATCGTTAGTGAAATTTGACCACAAATCTTGCTTTATTTAATTTTTAACTAGCCTGTGGTCCAGCAAAATACAGAAATGTTTAATGCGGCCAAAGTCTGAACAAATTAATTTTGGTTTGATGAATTCTTCTCCCACTAACTATAATCTCAATCATTTTTTCCCACTCCGTTTCCTGTTCGACATTTTAAGAGGAATGGAGTTTTAACCATTAATTATTCTCATCTTAGGGAATGACACATTTTTCCTTTCTTTTTATTTAAGAAATGAACAGCTTCCGAAATTTCTCTCAGACTTTTCTGGTAATTTCTCCATTAACAAGGCTATTGACACTTGTTTGGTATTTACACTTGTTTGAACGTTCAAACGTTCAAATGTGTGTGAAATCTTATGGTAGTTAACTGCTATGATTGAACGCTTTTTAGTTCCTCAAGGATTAGTATTTCATCATGGTGAAAGAGTTTTTTTTGAGGTAAACTTGATTAGTTCCAAAGTCTATTTTCTATTTTTTCTAAAAAATTCTTGCCGTTATATCTGACAATGTTCGATATTAATAATCTGATTGAACTTGATGTTATTAATAACTTTGTTAATGTGGCATAATGTCGAGGTACACACGAATAATACAGATACTGAAATGATAAGCAATTTCTAGTGCTAAATACCTTTTCCAGTATCGCTGAGAAATGAAGGTTCAAGTTCATAGTTTCATCCCAACACGAGCCACTAGCTGAGCAGACGAGGAACTAGTAAGTTACTCGACCTTCGCCTTGTGGAAGGAACTGTCCCACACATGCATCAACCGTAATATAAATGATCAAAACTTTTCCATATATGTCGGACGGCGATCTAAAAATTGTTTGTCCTAATCGCAGTGTCACTACTCTCGACCATTACATTTATTGTAGTTGTTTCTTCAATTTACCCGCTGAGAAATGTTACGTAGTGGACACCGAACCAGGCCTCCGTGCTCCAGATAACTGCAACAGTGGATACGGCATTCAAAAGCACCTTCTCCTGTGTGAAGCAGGCGTTAGTGTACTGCTGCAAGTAGTTGTTTCGGGGCCTGTGGCCACTGCTTCCCTTTGATGTTTATGTGTACCAGATACACTCCTGGAAATGGAAAAAAGAACACATTGACACCGGTGTGTCAGACCCACCATACTTGCTCCGGACACTGCGAGAGGGCTGTACAAGCAATGATCACACGCACGGCACAGCGGACACACCAGGAACCGCGGTGTTGGCCGTCGAATGGCGCTAGCTGCGCAGCATTTGTGCACCGCCGCCGTCAGTGTCAGCCAGTTTGCCGTGGCATACGGAGCTCCATCGCAGTCTTTAACACTGGTAGCATGCCGCGACAGCGTGGACGTGAACCGTATGTGCAGTTGACGGACTTTGAGGGAGGGCGTATAGTGGGCATGTGGGAGGCCGGGTGGACGTACCGCCGAATTGCTCAACACGTGGGGCGTGAGGTCTCCACAGTACATCGATGTTGTCGCCAGTGGTCGGCAGGAGGTGCACGTGCCCGGCGACCTGGGACCGGACCGCAGCGACGCACGGATGCACGCCAAGACCGTAGGATCCTACGCAGTGCCGTAGGGGACCACAGCGCCACTTCCCAGCAAATTAGGGACACTGTTGCTCCTGGGGTATCGGCGAGGACCACTCGCAACCGTCTCCATGAAGCTGGGCTACGGTCCCGCACACCGTTAGGCCGTCTTCCGCTCACGCCCCAACATCGTGCAGCCCGCCTCCAGTGGTGTCGCGACAGGCGTGAATGGAGGGACGAATGGAGACGTGTCGTCTTCAGCGATGAGAGTCGCTTCTGCCTTGGTGCCAATGATGGTCGTATGCGTGTTTGGCGCCGTGCAGGTGAGCGCCACAATCAGGACTGCATACGACCGAGGCACACAGGGCCAACACCCGGCATCATGGTGTGGGGAGCGATCTCCTACACTGGCTGTACACCACTGGTGATCGTCGAGGGGACACTGAATGGTGCACGGTACATCCAAACCGTCATCGAACCCATCGTTCTACCATTCCTAGACCGGCAAGGGAACTTGCTGTTCCAACAGGACAATGCACGTCCGCTTGTATCCCGTGCCACCCAACGTGCTCTAGAAGGTGTAAATCAACTACCCTGGCCAGCAAGATCTCCGGATCTGTCCCCCATTGAGCATGTTTGGGACTGGATGAAGCGTCGTCTCACGCGGTCTGCACGTCCAGCACGAACACTGGTCCAGCTGAGGCGCCAGGTGGAAATGGCATGGCAAGCCGTTCCACAGGACTGCATCCAGCATCTCTACGATCGTCTCCATGGGAGAATAGCAGCCTGCATTGCTGCGAAAGGTGGATATACACTGTACTAATGCCGACATTGTGCATGCTCTGTTGCCTGTGTCTATGTGCCTGTGGTTCTGTCAGTGTGATCATGTGATGTATCTGACCCCAGGAATGTGTCAATAAAGTTTCCCCTTCCTGGGACAATGAATTCACGGTGTTCTTATTTCAATTTCCAAGAGTGTATAAATCGGTTCACATCATGACTGGGGCCACAGCAGAAGCGTCCACGTGGGGGCCTCGGAGTACTACTTGTAATCCTGCTGATTCTGCTACCACCAAGCCATCACAAGAAAGAACAAAATGCATGACGACTCTCATAATCGGTCCTTCTTAAGACCACATTTGACTATCATCTCCATAAATGTGGAGGGATTATCACCTGCCAAACAGGATATACTGGCTGATTTGTGCAGATCGAACGAATGTCACGCCCTACGCCTACAGGAAACGCACCGAGGCCCAAACAGCAATAGATCCAAAATTGCGGGCATGAAACTGGCAATCGAATGGCCTGACGATCAATACGGAAGTGCAATTTTCATACGAGAGGGAGTAGCCTACGACGGGTTTCAACTTTCAGACAAAAACAACATTGAACTCAGAGTTGAGACTAATCATATGACAATAACATCAATATATAAGCCTACAAATACGCCATTCGAATATGACCTACCGCGCAATAATCCCCTCCCCTCGGGTAGTATTGTAATGGGTGACTTCAATAGCCACCATACACACTGGGGATACAATGAATCTAATGGGGACGGACTCAAGGTGGAGACATGGGCAGATGCTGAATCACTCTCATGCACGACGCCAAACTCCCCTCATCTTTTAACAGCGGCAGGTGGCAAAGGGGACACAACCCTGACCTCGTCTTCGTCAGCCAGAACTTGGTCACTGAGTGCGTGAAAGATGTTCTGGGTCCTATTCCACACTCCCAACATAGACCCATCAAACTCACAGTTACTTCAGCAGTGGTGCCAGTGCGGATTCCATTTCGACGAAGATTTAATTTCAAGAGGGCAAACTGTGATGGTTTCGCAATTGGAATCGACGAAAAGCTGCAAACTCTATAACCAACACCCAGAAACTATGATAAGTTCATAGAAATCGTCCAGAATGTATCAAGAAAGTCTATCCCTAGAATGGCAACATCTAATTGAAAGTGTAGACATGAAACATTCTAGCCGGATTGCCTGGAAGACAATTAAGAAGCTAAATTATGACCCTAAGCAGCAAACGGGAGCACCAAGTGTAACAGCCAACCAAATAGCGCACCAACTCGTTCTTAATGGTAAAACGAAGACTCCAGCAAAAACCATCCCAATAAGAAGTGGCGAAAGTGACACCAACTACTACAGCCGTCCATTTACCATCGAAGTGCTAGAGTCCGCACTTAAATCTGTGAAACCTGGCAAAGCAGCAGGGCTAGACGACCTTAGGAATGAACAGATCCTTAAATTTGGCGAGTACACGAAAAACTGGCTGCTCCTACTTTTCAATACCTGTATCCGGCTAAACAACATCCCGAAAATCTGGAGAAAGGGCAAGGTCATAGCCATTCCAAAACCCGGCAAACCATTGGACGAGCCAAAAAATTTCAGACCGGCAACATTACTTTGCTGCTTGTACAAGATGTTCGAGCGCATGCTGCTAAATCAACTTGTGCCTAATATTGATCATCAGATAATTCCGGAACATGCGGGGTTTCGCCCTGGGAAAACTTGCACTGGACAGGTCTTGAATCTTACCCAGTTCATAGAGAATGGATACGAGAACCGTCTAATTACTGGAGCCGTACTTTTCGACCTCTCATCCGCATTCGACACGGTAAATCACAAACTGCTGCTCACTAAAATATATGCTATGACTAATGATTTCGGGCTGATACAAATTATATCAACTCTTCTCAGCAACAGACGATTCATCGTAAACCTAGGAGGGTAGCGAAGCCGATGGCGTATCCAGAAAAATGGACTATCCCAAGGCAGTGTCCTCGCACCCACTCTTTTCAACATATATGTGAATGATCAACCAGTTGCACCAGGGACTAGGAGCATTGCTTACGCGGACGATCTTGCAATAGCCGTGCTGGGTCGGAACTTTAACGACATAGAAATTAGCCTTACGAATGCCCTCAACGGTCTAACGCCATACTACGAAGCGAACTGCCTACGCCCGAACGCAGCAAAAACATTATCCTGCCTATTCCATCTTCGAAACCGAGACGCCAAACAAACCCTAAATATCACGTGGAACAACCGACGGATCGCGTTCAGCAGCACTCCTTGTTATTTAGGCGTCACCGTTGATCACACACTTACTTACAGACATCATGTAGACAAGGTCGGGGGCAAACTATCAACAAGAAACAACCTCCTGAGTAAGCTCACCTCCACAAAATGGGGTGCCGACCCACATACTTTACGTACGTCGGCACTTGCACTCTGCTACTCGGTTGCTGAATACGCTGCCTCAGTTTGGGAAAGATCAGCGCATGCGAAACGAGTGGATCCTCTGCTGAACGATGCCTGTCGCGTAACCACGGGATGCCTAAGACCCACCCCGGTTAGCCAACTTTATTTGCTTAGTGGCATAGCTCCACCCAACATTAGACGAGCTATAGCAAGCGAAGCAGAGCGCCTCAAGCAGCTGTGCGACCAGCGCCATCTTCTCTTCGGACAAAACCCTCCACACACACGTCTAAAATCAAGACGGAGTTTCCTCACCTCAGTTCAACCGCTCGAAACCTCAAAACAAAAGGCCAGATTGTCAAAATGGCAAGCAACACTGCCTACGGGAGACCAGGCACCTCTAATCTCACCCAACGAACAATTGGCCTCTGGAAATGAACTAAAATGGCCATTATGGAGAACCCTCAACTGCCTACGAACTGGGGTGGGCAGATGCAATGTAAACATGTGTAAATGGGGATACCGAGACGGGACGGACACGTGCCAGTGTGGACAGATCCAAACAATGGACCATCTCCTGGAATGCAGCAACATGGGGGAAGTGTCCAGGAAAGAAGATCTGGCAAACGCTACGGCAGTTGCAGTTAAATGCGCTGAATTTTGGCGGGACGTGATATGATATATATACTATGTATGTCTTTATATTGTAACGTGACTCCCCATTTTGGGTTTGTTTTATTTATACATATGTGTGTTGTATTTGTATTTGTGTGTATATGTAATATGTGGGTTGTCTATGGCTTGGACACGATTAAATAAATATCATGACTAAAGACGATATTATCTTTCTCGTGCTAGTTTGCTCCTTCGGTGCTTTCCTTCTTTCCCGAACTAGTTCTCTACTGTGTAAAAGTAGAAGATCTATTGATTTTTCAGGTACTCGTGCAAACGTAAAACATAGCATTGGGTAACTACGCCCATGATACAGTATTCCTTATCGTCCGGAAGACATTTCACACCCTCCCATATTGTTTCTTAGTGAAATATATTTGAAACTGGACCAGTTTTTCTAGAAGTTTCAGAATTTCTTGCATGGGAGAACACAATGTATCTTTCACAGGGAACAGTCGTCAAATGTAAAAGTAACTTAAGGAGGCCCCAAAGATGTTGCAAGAGGTTTGCTTATTTGTCTACAGTGTTACTTTTTGATGCAGATAGGCATTTCACCTGCAGGAGGAACATATAATATTCAAATTACATCTAGAATTTGCTTCGCAATTTTGTAGTCAATAATTCATGCCCAAGTTTTAAGAATGAATATTTACTCTGTATTGAAGTGTGTGTTGATATGAAACTTCAAGGTCAATTGAAGCTGAGTGCAAGCTCGGAACTCGAACCAGGGTCCTCTGCCTTCCACAGGCAAATGGATTATCAGCTGGGCTAACCGAGCACGACTCACGACTCACGGCTCGTCCTCACAGCTGTATCAACAGCCAGTACCTCACCCCCTACCTTACAAACTTCACAGACGATCTCCAGCTCAACTTGCAGGGCTGGCACTTCTGGAAGAAAGGGCTTAGCCACATCCTGGGGAGATGTATCCAGAATCAATTTTTACTCTGCAGTGGGAGAATTTCTATTAAGTCTAGGAGTAACAGATGAGATAACGGCGAAAGTAAGGCTGTGAAGACGGACTGTGAATCGTTAACAGGTAGATCAGTTGGTATAGCACTTCCCCACAAAACGCAAAAGTTCAGGTACTTCTTCAGAGTTTGGACACTTGAGGAACTCTGCGAGTATTATCGAGAGAATGTGGAATACATTCCTTCAAACGTATCCATCACATTCTGTCAGCACGAATGTGAAGTGGAAGAATAATGTAATTTTACTTGTTAGACAAATCACATGTCAGGAGTAGGTCAATTGGAAGGATCTCTAGGAAATTGTAATGTGCCAAAATTACGCTGTAGACGTCATGGGCTAACTTGTCGCCTTAACTCATTACGGAAATAATTTACACAGCGATGCATTATTATGTGACGATTCTTTCCAATGCTGTCCCGTAACTGATATAACACCATAATATGAAAAACCAGTGAAATTGGAATGATTGATCTCCACCAATAAATGAGATGTGTATCAGTACCAGTGACTGTTAGTATTTAACTAACGTAGATTACATTTTCAAACTGAACTGCATGTTCACCCAAGAGGCGTCTATGGAACCATACCGCACTGTACTTCAAGGAAGCAGATGTGCAGTAGGCCACATTAGCTGGCAGGGTCGGGGCACCCCAAGAGAAATCACGAAAGAGACGCGCCGACAGCAGCAGGGAACAGAGGCATGCGGTCAGTCTAGCATGCGTTTTGAGGTTGTCACACCTAGTTGCCTGACAACAAAAATACAACTCAGGTTCTACGTCCTGTGGTGCAGGGAAACTATTGGAGTATGGTTTACAACAACCTGCATGTGGAGGGAGAAGATGCACTGTTTATGGCAGAACCTGAAGAATCCTTTTGAGCACAGAATCGTAGTGAACACGGTTTCTTCGAAATACGTTGCATTTTGTATATAGCATCCGAAAATGGAATGAGGGTCAGGGAAATTAGGACGCCTCTGAAAGCATGAGATGCTGCTGAGCTCAGGCAATACCAGGCAAAAATGTTTAACACTATGTAACAACAGCTAAAATCGGGTAGCATATACAATATAAAATTTAGAGAGAAAAACAGAGCTGTGCTACAGATATCTAGTCTCATTGGCCACAAACAGAGACAAAGAGAACTGGTTGGCACTCAGAATATCCATAGTTCAGCCAATCAAATTGAAGTGATGATTCAAGAACACGGGGATATGAATCATTCTTTTAGGAACAATGTATTTGCAACCAGAAGCCATCACATAAAAAGCTCTTCAAATGAGTGTCTCTGCAGCCAGGCACTTCTTTGACCAGATGTGATCAGCTGGGGACTTAGTTTTTCGGGCTGATCTGAACTTAGCTACAGATGCAAGTTGTTCGTAGGAAACCAATGACTGATTCTGCAGCCACTTCGGCCTCTACTGACAGATTAACAAGGTGAGAGTTAGCTGTGACAGTGAGACAAACCATAAGGGCAGCAAAGTCAGTTTTAGTAAACTTCAGTATTTTCCAGCTTCAAAGTAAAAGCTTGCTTGCAGTTTTGCGATCAATATGCTCTCAGATTTTGGGCATTGACACAAACACATACCATTCAATAGCACTATCTACCTTTTAACACCAATCTTTAGTCAATCACAGTATGACTTCATGAATACAATTAGTTTGTACTAATAAGTGTTTACTAGATCCTTTTAAACAGACTTGCCAAGGTATCAGTTTATCGCTGTCAACGCCTGTCTAAACATGTATGAGCCACATTAAGTAATAAGCTGAGTTAATTTTAATTACTGTTTACTTTCACTGAAAATAAATTCCTGGTACATTATTTTGCAGTGCAAAAAATTAATTATGTAAGATCAATATGGCCACTTTGCATACCTTTAGTTAATATCCTCCCGTCATACACCTACTGTATGGATAAAAATAAGGTAGACTGCTGCCAGTTTTTGAGGGTACTTAGTGAAGAAAACTTTAATTTGAAAAAGCATATTCTCACATAATTTAGTTCGACAGTTTTTGCTCTTCGCATAATTGCCAATCTTGGAAACAAAATAATGAACCCGCAGACATGTTTTGCGTATTTCCGCTCACAAGGGAACCTCCCCATCACACCCTCCTCAGATTTAGTTATAAGTTGGCACAGTGGATAGGCCTTGAAAAACCGAACACAGATCAATCGAGAAAACAGGAAGAAAATGTGTGGAACTATGAAAAAAATAAGCAAAATATACAAACTGAGTAGTCCATGCGCAAGATAGGCAACATCAAGGAGAGTCCGAACTCGGGCGCGCCGTGGTCCCGTAGTTAGCGTGAGCAGCTGTGGGAAGAGAGGTCCTTCGTTCAAGTCTTCCCTTGTATGAAAAATTTTTCTTTCTTTATTTTCGCAAAGTTATGATCTGTCCGTTCGTTCACTGAAGTCTTTGTTCACTGTAATAAGTTTAGTGTCTGTGTTTTGCGACCGCACCGCAAAACCGTGCGATTAGTAGACGAAAGGACGTGCCTCTCCAATGGGAACCGAAAACATTTGACCGCAGGGTCGTAGGTCAACCGATTCCTCCACAGGAAAACACGTCTGATATATTCTATACGACACTGGTGACGGCATGACAGGAATATGTTGTCGACCCACCGAACCTACACTTGGCGAATGGGTAAAAAGATTCTTCTACCTTGCCCGATTTAGGTATTCTTGCAGATGTGATAATCACTCCCAAAAAACTGATGAAAACACAAGAATTTGTCACATAAACTGCAACAAATGAATGCAACCTTTTCACAGTCGCACACTTTTACCTGTGCTCTGTCAAAACATATGTTTTTAACGTTTTCAAATTTTTCCGTGCGTAGACCGTCAAATCCTGCAAATGTCCAAGCAAATCTGAACATGTCCTGGAATTTTGGAGAGCGAAGTTGATTATGTGTGAGTGCCTGATCTTTGATAATTGTCTGAAAATAAACAACTAAAATATTCGCTCGAGGGAAGTTTTGAACCAATGACCTCTGGTTCCGCAGGTCCCCACGCTAACCACAAGACCACGACGCTCTCGATCTCAAATACTCCTTGATGTTGCTTATGTCGCACATGGACTACTCAGTTTGTATATTTTGCTTATTTTTTTCATAGTTCCACACATCTTCTTCCTGTTTTCACGATTGATCTGTGTTCAGTTTTTCAAGGCCTATCCACTGTGCCAACGTATAACTAAATCTGAGGAGGGTGTGATGGGGAGGTTCCCTTGTCAGTAACGTTTTGTGCAATACTTATCTGTGTAAGTCATCACTTCAAAAGTATCGACTGCACTAAAGCGAGCAGCAAGAATAATATGTGGTGTTCACCCGTGGCCGTCACGTAGATACCTCTTCAAGCATTTGGCCATTTTAACTGCACTATCACAGGAGATGTATTCGCTAGTGAAATTTATCATAAATAACACTTCACAATTTGATAAGACTAGTGGTATACATAACTGCAACACTAGAGGAAAGAATGGCCTTTACTACGCATTATCAAACCTGCCAGTGTCTCAGAAATGAGTTCTATGTGCAGCAAATGAAATTATTGAGATTTGTCGAATATCATAAACAGATACCGAAGCAAGTTTTAAGTCCTCAGGTCACTGTCCCCGGTCAGTTGCTTCTGTCACGCGGAGGAAAATATATTTAGGAAATTATAAAAGCCTAGTTTTTAAGAGTAGTGGCATGTGTAGGACTAAAAGGTAATGTACTCATTACTGTTAACACTAAATATGTACCACATATATGTGTTAACTGACTCACTCAATACAATTTCGATAGAAAAAATCGTTCAAATGATCTGTTGAACATGTAACCGACTAACAAATGAGACATCATTTTATCTCCTCCCACATACATTTTGTGGAATGAGTATGACGGCGAAAGTAAGAAATTTGAGCTCTTACAAACCACTGTTCAGTCGTTCTACTCTCACACCATTGGTGAATAGAATTGTAAAGAGGGAAGAATGTATACACTGCCACACGCCGTAGAACGGCTTTCAGAGTAAAGGCGCGGATGTACATGTTGCTTTCTGTCAGACTATGAAGGCAACAGAAAGTTCACACTTCTGGTTCGTGTATTCCGAGAAGACTGTTTCTAGTAAGATGTTCACACTGTGTTCGTCCAAGAGACACGCAAAACGAAGAAACGGGAAGTACTGTTCGGAGGGGACGTAACGAGAGGAGGCAGGGAACTGAGCTACGTGCAACTCGCAGGCGCAGTACGCCACGGCGCTGGAAGGGATTAAAGGCCGCGGGCCCTCGCAAAGTTGCCGGCTTGCCGGAAGTCCACGTGTAACTTCTGAACTGCTGCGAAAGAGGTTAACTAAAGGTAAGGGGGGGGGGGGGGGGGGAGGGCGGCACGGTCGGAGGGGAGCCGGGAGACCCGCACGGCTGGGCGGCTGCATCTTAGGGAGAAACTTTCCGGCGGTCCCATTGAGCGCGGCCAGCTCGGGCCGGCGTTATTCAGCGCAGTAAACGAGTCCATTTGCGACTTTCTGCCGCCGCGCACTGGCAGAGATGAGCCGTCCGACCCCGCGCTCAAAAGACTTCCACCAGCAGGCCTAGCTGGCAACTGACACTTCCAGCTCCGTGACAGCGGAGACGCGTCTAAGGGCTTTTCTCCGCAGCGGTCGATATCGTTAACGATGCTCAATCTCTCACTAGGTGGAAGTAGTGTTTCCTTCACTTTTATAATGTTCATTTAACAAATTTTATTTCACATATAGCAAAAAATCTAATTAAATTAATACTTTGTTTCCCATTATGACTGTACACGCAAGGGACCTGAAATTGACCTCCTTGTACTAGCAAATGATTAGCATTTAGCTGCAACAAATGGTTCAAATGGCTACTAGCACTATGGGACTTAATTTCTGAGGTCATCAGTCCCCTAGAACTTAGAACTACTTAAACCTAACTAACCTAACCTGCCCGGGGCAGGATTCGAACCTGCGACCGTAGCGGTCGCGCGGTTGCAGAAAATGGTTCAAATGGCTCTGAGCACTATGGGACTTAACATCTGTGGTCATCAGTCCCCTAGAACTTAGAACTACGTAAACCTAACTAACCTAAGGACATCACCCACATCCATGCCCGAGGCAGGATTCGAACCTGCGACCGTAGCAATCACGCGGCTCCGGACTGAGCGCCTAGAACCGCTAGACCACCGCGGCCGGCGCGGTTGCAGACTGTAGCGCCTAGAACCGCTCGGCCACTTCGGCCGGCTTAGCTGCAACATCACAAAGTAAATAAGCTAACGCATATCTCCTAGTAAATCTACATACCTGCTATTAAAAGGACAGTTGATCAGGAATCCTACTGTTAGAATCGATGGCTCACCAGTTCTTCGACGACGGGAGACGCGATACTTGGCAGTCATCATTGACGAGAGATGGAACTTTGGGAAACACATAGACACTATAACCCAGAGAGCTCTCCAGCTACTAAACAACCTCATCTCCATTGGACATAAAAGATTTCATCTCCCCCTCATCTCATGAAACTCTATCATAACAGTATTCTAACTTCATTAGTGGGTTACGGCTCGGGAGTCTGGACGCACAGGCTCACGAGGGTAGTGCCCGCCATGACAGTGAGAAGGGTCCAGAGAAGCATGATTCTGAGATCTGTGAGGGCCTACACAACATCTCCGGGGGGAGCCCTGTTAATCATAATAGGACTCTGCCCTTTGGACATCAAGATACGAGAACAAGCGGCGTGGTATTGCGCCAAATGTGGAGAAAATAACTAAAATTATGGGTGTGAGGGTGGAGGATAAGAGAGAAATAAGAAATAGAGGGGAGGAACTTTGGCAGAGGTCTTGGGAGGAAGAAGAAACTGGGAGAAGGACCTTCCAGTTTTTACCAGACGTAAAAGAGCTTGGGGGCCTGAAATACTTTGAAACTACACGAGGACTCAATCACCATGGCCCCAATCCGACATACTTATGTCGGTTTGGGAAGAGGGCAACCCCTGCGTGTGACTGAGGCGCGGCAGAGGGTACTCCCGACCATGTGGTTTACGAGTGCCCCCTCTGCAATGATGTCGTGGCAACACTCCGGGACAGACTTCCAAATCACGACACATACCACCTACTCAGACAAGAACTTTTCACACTCTGAATGCATTGACAGATGGGGTATCACGAAAAGTGTTAGCAGAATACCTGAGGGTCCTAGACTAGGCATCAATTTGTAGACCAAACCAATTGAGACCAGAGACCACTCCCATACTGTATGTGCGTGAGCTGGCCGACTTCCATTATAGAATCCGCCACGTGCAGGATTAGGGGGGGGGGGGGGGGGGTCAACACCATCGATCAATACCAGCACCGGCCTTGACGTCGGTTACGTTACTTTTGTAGGACTTAGATTAGGACAGTAATTTAGGGAACTGCAGCGATTACTTACCTTGGCCAGCCCAGTGCCAGGGGCATGATCTTCGGGTTTAGCTCGTTCAGCCTGGCTATCCTAAGTGGGTTTATATACAACTGGCACACCTGTGACGCTGCAGGTAATAAGAAATAGTCATAGTAGATTAGTTAAGTAATAAGTAGTTAGATCAAATTGCCCATTCTCGTAGTAAACTGAAAAAACACATTGTAATAGTTAAAGTATAGCTCACTAACTCAGTTTTAAAAGCTGAATTGTATTCTTATCCAAGTATAATTATTATGACCCACTAATCATCTTAGGAGGTGGGTTAATATTATGTAATTATTATTGCTTATGAAATAAAGATTTAAAAAAAATAAGGTAACGTCATTTACCCCACCCATTCAAAAAGTTTCGAGACGACTGTTATTCCCTGCGTACAAACGACGTCAGCTCAGTAACTTCAGTGGTTGCTCGAACTGGCAACGGATGTGAACTGGACCAGTCAGTCGAGAGATGGTAGTGTTTACAGTGGAGGTGCGACTGTAGCTTGTAAACGTTGCTTAGTCACAAGGCATAACAGAGCAACATACACAAATCAAGTGATCATGACATTCTCCCGACTGCAAAATTTTTAAGGCTTTCGTGGCCACTTGTTGCCAAATTGCTTATAGGCTTCTGTCTCAGGTTCTTCGGCCTACGTTTGTTTGCTGATTTTTTCTGATGTTACGCCAGTGCGAGTGGCTGGCGTTGTCGAAGCTTTACCCTCCATTGGTGGTGGCAGACTGGAGTCGAGCTCACAGCCGCAGACTATATGTGCCAATTTCCAAGGGCTTTTCCGTGACCATTACCGCTGTGGTTCTCCCCTTGGTAACTGCAACGGTCGTTCTCTGCAGCACTGGAATCCAGATTCTGCTCATCTTGAGTGTTTCATCTTTCTTATTAAAGTTGTTGGCCTGTGTCTTTCTACAGCTTCCCTGAATAAGTGGGTGTGACGTTCCCTGCAGCAAGATATTCCGTGTGGGCGAATTTCGTTATGTGTGCTGTTCCAGACAGCGTTTGCTCCACCATGGCTGATTCCTCCACCTGCCCCTGTCTGCAGCGCCGCTCATGTTCTGAGATCAGGATGTTGATTGATCGTCCAGTCAGTCCAGTACCGACATTTCCCAATGTACGTTGTATGCGATACATTTTCGACGTTGCAAGGGGTCCTCTGTTTCCTTTTCCGGTCTCAGACACCTTTTACGGCATTTTTGCGCAACGTAAGGCCGATTCTGCTCGCCACTCTGGAAATGTGTGCGAGAAAGGCCGTACACAGGATATTTTTTCCCTGCTGTGTCACTTCTCAGAGTGTTTAATTCTGTTATGATTCTAATTACAATTCTAATATAACTTGTGGAGTACCCATTGCTTCTCAGACCGCTTTCCAAGTGTTCCATCTGGCGTCTCAGTCGCTGCGGCTCACTTATTCGTCCTTCACGCGTTACCAGCATATTAATGGCTACTCTTCTCTGGTTTTGCAGGTGTCTCTCCGTAACTACCGGTTTTCAATACACCCTGTGTCCCAGATTTTCACCGTCCCTAGTGACCAGAAAGGTAGCTGCTAGTCCTTTTCTACCTACACGATAAATTTTATGTTCGCATGGAGACTGCCGAGGTATCTTAGGAATGCACCGAGCAGTTCCTAACCACGGCTCCACATAACGAACATAACGTCAACGTATCTCTACCAAACCTTACGGTTACAAGCTGCCAACTCCAACGCCTCTGCTTCGAAATACTCCATGAAGATGTTGGCCACCACTGGACTAAGTGGACTACCCATCGTGACGCCTTTCAGCTGTTCGTAGAAGTTGCCATTCCACAAGTAATAACGTGTTATGAGACATACGTGAATCAGTTTGGTGGAGACTAGCGAGAAAATGGAACCGATATACTCCAGAGATTCACTGGCGACAAACAACCAGCATCAGTGCTGACCAGGAGTCGTTTCATCGAAGTTTTAATTTCTTAAGCTCCTCAAGGAAATGCCATGAGTCCTTCTAAAGTGCGGATGGAGCAGAGAGGGCAAGTGTTGTGTTCCCCAGTTTTTACTTAGGTGACCCAGGAGCGCTAACAATCGGTCTTAATGGAACTTTATTCTTATGGAGCTATGGTAAACCATACAGCCGAGGTGGTAGGGCTTCTGAGTTGCGTAGGTCCCTTATATGTCCACCGACAGCGAAGATGGTTCAAATGGCTCTGAGCACTATGGGACTTATCGTCTGTGGTTATCAGTCACCTAGAACTTAGAACTACTTAAACCTAACTAACCTAAGGACATCACACACATCCATCTCCGTGGCAGGATTCGAACCTGCGACCGCAGCGGTTACGCCGCGGTTCCAGACTGAAGCGCCTAGAACCGCACGGCCACACCGGCCAGCAGAGCGAAGATGCCTTGATTAACCAATTCGTATTCCGTCTGGTCCGCTACGTGGGAACTGAACGAGGTTTTTGGTAAATCGTCGGAACTAATAAGTCCTAGATCTTCTGCTCACAATCTTCGATCATCTCTACGATCGTCTCATTTCTCTTACTGGCAGGCACTATCAATATTCTCTTTCCGGCGTTAAGCGTGTAACAAAGAAAAGTTTGTGTTTCTACAGACTGAACTAGTGTCATTAACAGCCAAGGCGTTCACCCGTTGTAGTCACGTTTGCTTGCTATTCACGACCATCCACCCCACACACTGTGCGGGAACTAAGAAATTGTGTTAGAGAAGCTCACGTATTATATCAGATTTATTCGTAACACCCCTTGAATCAAGGCTCCCTTGCACCGCTTTCGCAGGAGGAACATTCCTTTTTATTTTGGTAGCTGAGTTTCAGTCTTCTTTGCACAAGTTGAAGTACGCTTTGCCTCGTGATCGACGCCTTGTTCATTTTGATCCAGCAATACATGTGGTCTTGGCTGTGGACGCTTCCTCTTACAGCTACTCTGCACTTACGTCACATGAATTTGGTGCCACTCATAATCCGTCGGCCTTTGCTTCGAAGATGCTGATCAATTTAATTGTTCACAAACGGAAAAGGCTCTCGCCATTGCCTGTGGTTTCACTAAGTTTCATTATCATCTTTTTGCAGAAAATTTTACTTGGTGACTGACCATAAACCTCTTGTTACACAAGCATATTTTTGGTGACTAATCATACAGTTCTATCCGTGACCGTTCATCCCCACACTCTTACAATCAGTCTCAACTCACACAGCGCAAAAGCTGCAACAGTGGGCTCTTCTTTTGTGAAATTATGATTACGAGATTGTATATCGGCCACCCGCTGCGCGCCAGTCCCCGATCGGATCCGCCCAGCGTACTAACGATGAGGGCCGGTGTGCTGGCCAGCCTGGATATGGTTTTTAGGCGGTTTTCCACATCCCACTAGATGAATACTGGGCTGGTCCCTACGTTGCACCTCAGTTACACGACTCGCAGACATTTGAACACGTTCGCACTATTCCATGGAT
Source organism: Schistocerca piceifrons (assembly GCF_021461385.2). Lineage (NCBI taxonomy): Eukaryota > Metazoa > Arthropoda > Insecta > Orthoptera > Acrididae > Schistocerca > Schistocerca piceifrons. The sequence continues at coordinate 284,456,980 of NC_060143.1, forward strand.
TACACTAGATGCAGACACATGTAGTACACACATTCCATCGTGGGGGAGGGGGGGGAAGGGTATGGAATGTGGAATGGTGACAGGGAGGGCATCCAGCCATCCCTTAAAATTAACAAGCCAAATCTCGTTAACTATAACAGGAGACCCGACAGTCGGGATAAATACTTGGAAAGAGAGAGATATTGTATATCTGCCACTTCTAATCAAGCCAAAGAGTACGCTGCTTCTCGCCTTCCTCTTCGCCCAGATTCAACATTCAGCGAGTGCTCTGTTTCTTATTGCTACACTGATGCACAGGACACAGACGATCTGCATGTCTTAACTCTTAACTACCGAAAAAGTGCCCAGGTCACAGCAGCGAATCCTGACTTGCAGATTCTGTTGCACTACATCCACAATGGTTAGCCTGACCGATTCGTAACTTCACTGATATTTCCCCTGTCAGCACGCCCTTGCTCTTCACCAAGGTTTCACTTTGCTTTGCACCCAAAATCACTAGTCACATGTTGTGGTTCCGTAGGCTCTCCAGCCTGACGTGCTCCGTTGACTACGCCAAGGGCACAGGGGCGCCCTTTCCATCAAGCGGTAGGCGTGACGTCATTGCACTTGGCATTGTTTGGATGCGCAAACCGAACGGTTAACTTCTCGGTGACCAGTCTGTACTGAACATCAGTCAACCCCCCCCCCCCCCCCCCCCCCTCAGCCGTTCTTTGAATGGCCGAAACATTAAGGACCTTCTGGCCAACGTTTGCACTTGGATTTAGTGGGCCCTTACTGGAATATGCCTTGGCTCACCAAACGTGCCTTTGTGGTTCCTACACACTCGTCTACGGCTCGTCCCACAGTCCAGGCCTTGTCGATCATTCGCCTCGCGGGATTTCCCTAAGTGACTGACAATGGACCTAAAATTCTTGCAGCCGAGTTTCAACGGTTTTGCACCACATCTGTCATCAAGCATATCACGAGTGCATAGTTCCACCTACAATCCAGCGGTGGATCTGAACACTTTAAACGAATATTTTGACAACAATCGAATAAAATTAATGCCACATACACATTGGATGAAGCTCTGTAGCTATGTTTGTCCTTCTGCCGCTCCTAGTCACGAGATGGACCATCATCGGCGGAGTGTCATATGGATGGCGTCATCGCAGCTTGCTCTTCAGTGGCTGCACAAGCCGCAGCGGATGGCGCTGACTCCGCTCAGACAGGTGAAATACAACACTTACGATTCACTCTTTTACGAACTGTATGGTGGATGGCATTGCTGGGAGCGAGGCAGTATCGTGCTACGTGTCCCACGTTCTACATTTCTTGTATTGACACCGAAAGGAATGCTGAGACGCTTCAAGAATCAAATTAATTCAGGTGAATTGTGTGATCCTGCCACAGGCTTAGTGCTTTCAGATTCCGTACCTGCCTGAACGCAGCAACTCGCACTGCATCTTGCTCCCACAGGCCCGGCACTGTAGGCGCCAGTCTCGGAGCCAATGGACGTCGACGTCGTTTCACGGTCGTCGTCATCTCGACAGCCACTGCGGACGGGCCCCTCTTCCTGGCGGCTGCACCACGCGCTATCTCAAGATCTTCTACTTTCATCCAGGTCCCTCAGTCTTTCTTTGCTACTCTGCCTCTGGCTGTGGGGGTGCGCGCTTCGCCCTGTTTCTCGGCTCGTGTGCCTGGGCGAGCTCGGGGCATATGATGGAGCACGGATGGGAGCTTGGCATCAGCCTCAGTTTCGGCTCCCATCTCCCCACTGCCACACGAATTCAGCATTCTCCCAACCCTCACCCCTGAAAAGAATTATTTGAGTATCTATACTGCACAACGAACGTGAGTTTGTTTTGGAGGGAAAGGATGTGACTGTGACATATCAGTACCACCCCACAGCATATACCAGTGGACAACGGAATAGTGGTCACGTAGGATACCATTGGAACACGCCTACTCAGACACACCTCCAGGAGTTCTGGTCTATGAGCGCCCTCTGCCGACGCGATATAGGACTGCAGGTGGCAGCGACTCAGCCCATACCACTTGGAACGACTATGCTGCTGGGGGCTATACTGACGGAGCCTGGTGGAAGCACCAACATCATTGTTTGTGCTTCAGCTCACAGAGGCTAAGCCTTGTTGATATTGTGATAGCAGGTCGTTATTTCTTGCTGCGTCACTTGTTATAAGTAAATCTACTGTTTACTGTGATTTACCTGCTCGCTAATCGTTTCTGCGTCTGCACAGCTTTGCTACAACGACCGTTGCCACACCACTCTGTAGCCCACTTCTCCTTATCTTTGCGTATGAAGTTGTAGACCACAGGAATAGAGACACAAAGGAAATAAAGACGTAGGCTGCCAGTGGGCATGGATTCATTGAAAATTCCTACTTGACTGTCATTCCAACCAAGATCCCCTGCTTTCTAGGAAGGTGTGTTGAATATGCCATCCCAATGCAGTGGCCACTGTAACCACGTGAACAACTCTAGCATTCCTTCTGTCAGTTCTAAATTCTCAACTTACACCAAACACTACTGATGTAGTACCCGTGCTCATTAACCTGATTAATCTGGCATCTCGCTGATACCTGTAAGAGGTCGAGCTTGGTGGGAATCTCCATTGAACGAATCATTAGCTCCCATTGCTTGAAATAGTTACATGTGGTGTCTCTTCAGATATGTTTATATGCGACAGTACTCGCACATACATTGAAACGTGTCTCAATGAATTGTGAGTCTGATGTTGATGTACTACCGTAGATAGTACAATCACTCTATCTGCCCCTGATAGAACATGCATGGGACCAACTTGGGCATCAACTTTGTCCTGGCGCCAGTGTACAGGGCTTCAGCCACCAGTTACAACAGTTGTGGGACAGCTGGCCCAGGAGGGAGTACAAAGGCTTGATGACACTCTCCCAAAATTAATCAGCGCTTTTATTCAGACCAGAGTGGAGGCAACTGCATCATACTGGCAAGTTCCTTTGTACATTTGGCTGTATTTTGTAATAACCGAATTAACAACACCATACTATCTCGAGCTGTGGAGTTTCATTTCGATCTGTCCTCCCCTTCTTCGTGCATCACTTTTTCTCCAAGACAGTGCAACATTTCATTCCCTTTGGCGAGAGACAGCTTAAAAGGCAGAAGCAACTGCCAGCTAAGGATGTCTTCTGCAGATGGGAAGGAAACGTGAACAGACAGTTTTATACATCGACGGCGACCACGGCCTCTCGGCGCTGAAGTTTTGAGTGAAGCAAACACTGACAACTCACTGTATTATCACCTCGCCGTCGTTTACTGTGGATTATCCGCAAACGACGGACACGGGGTGTGTAACGGGCGACACGCGCCATCACACAGCATTGCTCCCTCGACGCCGAGAGCAGGCGTGAAATTGAATATGGAACGCGTGTAGCGCCGCGCGCGGCGGGATTACGGGCAGAAAGCGTGCGCGTGCGCGTGCACACGTGTGAGCGATATTAAATTAGGCGCGCGCCTCTGGGCAGCGCGTCGCAGCGCGGCGTGCTGTCGGCGCCTCGGGCAGACGCCGCGCCGTCGGCCATCAATCACCTGCTGGCGCTACCGCTCCCTCTGCCGCTGGACTGAGCCGCGCTGCTAAGCCCGCCGCGTTCGCCACCACGCTTGCTCGGCCGGCGGGCCGCGACACCTCCGCTGTCTGCCAGCGGCGGTGCCGTCGGTGATGGATGATTAGCGGCCACAATGGCCGCCCGCTCTTAGCTGACCGCCGCTGATACGACGCGGGATTAGGCCGCCTCTGCACAATGGCCGGGCCGGCCTCCTCTATTGTCCGCCGCGTATTTATCTTGCGGGATTACCGGAATTTTCCGCCGCTCTCGATCTACGCACTTTGCCGCGAGACGGAAACTGTTTTGTTCTCACATTGTTTGCACCCTCACGGGGCTGCACTGTTGAATGAATTACAAGCGACAGAAACTGTGTGAAGTTTCCCACCACATCAGACAAACTCTTTTCTGTCAAAGTACAATGAGAGAAAAATAGAAAATATCCGTTACTCGGTCGTGAAACTAAGTTGTGGTAATTAGGCGCGTGCCTTCGACGTCTTTTCCGGGATGGAGATGTTGTTGTTGTTGTTGTTGTTGTGATCTTCAGTCCTAAGACTGGTTTCATACAGCTCTCCGTGCTACTCTATCCTGTGCAAGCTTCTTCATCTCCCAGTACCTACTGCAGCCTACATCCTTCTGAATCTGCTTAGTGTATTCATCTCTTGGTCTCCCTCTACGATTTTTACCCTACACGCTGCCCTCCAATACTAAATTTGTGATCCCTTGATGCCTCAGAACATGTCCTACCAACCGGTCCCTTCTTCTAGTCAAGTTGTGCCACAAACTTCTCCCAAATCCTATTCAATACCTCCTCATTAGTTATGTGATCTACCCATCTAATCCTGAGCATTCTTCTGTAGCACCACTCTTCGAAAGCTTCTATTCTCTTCTTGTCCAAACTATTTATCGTCCATGTTTCACTTCCATACATGGCTACACTCCATACAAGTACTTTCAGAAACGACTTCCTGACATTTAAATCTATACTCGATGTTAACAAATTTCTCTTCTTCAGAAACGCTCTTCTTGCCATTGCCAGTCTACATTTTATATCCTGTCTACTTCGACCATCATCAGTTATTTTGCTCCCCAAATAGCAAAACTCCTTTACTACTTTAAGTATCTAACCATACAGTAAAGCTGCATGCCCTTGGGAAAAATTACGGCCATAGTTTCTCCTTGCTTTCAGCCGTTCGCAGTACCAGCACAGCAAGGCCGTTTTGTTTAGTGTTACAAGGCCAGATCAGTCAATCATCCAGACTGTTGCCCCTGCAACTACTGAAAAGGCTGCTGCCCCTCTTCAGGAACCACAAGTTTTGTCTGGCCTCTCAACAGATTCCCCTCCGTTGTGGTTGCACCTACGGTACGGCTGTATGCATCCCTGAGGCACGCAAGCCTCCCCACCAACGACAAGGTCCATGGTTCATGGGGAGGGGTGGGGGTGGACATAATTACTGCGAAATCTACCTATGTTGCTTTGTTTTACCATAAATCACCTGCCCCTATCAGCACAAGTTCAGAGCTACAACTTCTGTAGAGTAATTTTTGCTTATATTGATTAGTTTTGCCACGGTTTGCACGCCAACCGTCAGAGATTTATTGTCAATATTTTGAACGTACCTGCGCTACAGCAACGGTTACAGGACAGCAAATGTAGCTCATAGCCAACCAATTGCAATAAATGGTACTTTTCAAATAACTTTTCTATGGTTTCGACGGATTTACACCCCTCTTCCTCAGTAGGACAAGCAATCTTCACATTAGCAATCAGTCAGTCATCTGTCGCAGCGGATTGTAAACCCACATGTTAAGTTTAAGGCCAATGTAATCAAGAGCTTATCACATCAGTGAAACCCATCTCATAAAATAGTTATGTCGGCATGCAGGTATTGAAATGGTCTGTTAATTTAAGAGGCTGGTTTTGCTGATGTGACACGCATTTGATTCTGTTGGACTTAATTTCTACGTATGGACCTGCTATTCGTTGCTGACGTCATTTGGAGATAGCTTTAATGAGTGATTGCTAATGTGAAGTTTGTTTGCCCTACTGAGGTACTAAAACCTAAACTAACCTAAGCTCCACCCGAACAGGTACCGACCGGCCGCCGTGTCATCCCCAGCCAGCAGGCGTCACTGGATGCGGGAATGGAGGGACATGTTGTCAGCACACCGCTCTCCTGGCCGTGTCGGTTTACGAGACTGGAGCCACTAGTTTTCATTCCAGTAGCTCCTCACAAGGGCTGAGTGCAGCCCACTGGCCAACAGTGCCGGGCAGACTGGATGGTCACCCACCCAAGTGCTAGCCCAGCCCGACAGCGCTTAACTTCGGTGATCTGATGGGAACCGGTGTTAACACTACAGTATGGGCAGTGGCGACTACTGAGGGAGACAGGCTTAAATCCGTAGTAAACATGGTGAAGGTTATTAGAAAACTACTATTTATTGCAAATGATTCGCTGTCTATTACAGCTCTAGTTTTATGTAATGTTCCTTCATTAATACCTCTATTCGTGTGTCTTTGTTTTACATTGTCTATAAGTTAGTATCCAACGTGTTTCAGAAGTGCATGTATGTCTAAAGGATATTGTGTATAACATCCATATATTGTAAAATAAACTATGTCTCTCATAACTCGACGAGCTAATAACGCGATCACAACATCAGCTCTCTACCTGTTGCGGTAATCATATAAAATGCGAACTTTAGGGGGTGTGTACAGAGTGGTACATCGACGTTTGGGATGGTCTGAGGAGCGTGCAAGGCTAGCAGAAGTGTCAGCCGTGCACGGCTCGTGTTTATGTCATTTATTATTTGTCATCTCCTATTACGGTACTACCGCGTCGTTTTCTTATTCCATTTACTATCGTCACTAACTTGCAGCAGCGCGTATCGGTAAGTGCACTGTCGTACCATCTCTGGAGCGACCGATCGTATTTCCGGGTAGTCGTGTGTCTGGCAGTCAGTTGGAGACGGACTAGCAGTGCAGTCGAGACGCAGCATAAGTGAAGTCGGGGACGGAGTGCCGGTGAGACGCCGACAGCCAGTGCTCGCCGACCGCTGGCGACACACGTGAACTGTCCGACGGAGGGAGATTAGAACGGGACGACCGTTGGTTGGTCGTTCGGTTGGTCGTCTCATCGGCCGACGTATATTTGGTCTTTTCACCATTTCCGGGCCTGGAGCAGTCGGTCGGTAGCCGTGGAGCAGCGAGGAATTATCCGCGGGCTGTAGTTTGGCCGGGGACACTGGCGGTCTCTACGCGGTGTCTACATCTACATCTACGTCTACATCTATTTCTATGTGATTACTTTGCTATTCACATTAAAGTGCCTGGCAGAGGGTTCAATGAACCACCTTCATGCTGTCTCTCTACCGTTCCACTCTCGAACGGCACGCGGGAAAAACGAGCACTTAAATTTTTCCGTGCGAGCCCTGATTTCTCTTATTTTATCGTGATGATCTTTTCTCCCTATGTAGGTGGGTGCCAACAGAATGTTTTCGCAATCGGAGGAGAAGACTGGTAATTGACATTACATGAGAAGATCCTGTCGCAACGAAAAACGGCTTTGTTTTAATGATTGCCACTCCAATTCACGTATCATGTCTGTGACACTATCTCCCCTATTTCGCGATAATTCAAAACGAACTGCCCTTCTTTGTACTTTTTCGATGTCATCCGTCTGTCCCACCTGGTGCCGATCCCACACCGCACAGCAGTACTCCAGAATAGGGCGGACAAGCGTATTGTAAGCAGTCTCTTTGGTGGACCTGTTGCACCTTCTAAGCGTTCTGCCAATGAATCACAGTCTTTGGTTTGCTCTACCCACAATATTATCCATGTGATCGTTCCAATTTACGTTATTTGTAATTGTAATCCCTAAGTATTTAGTTGAACTTACTGCCATCAGGTATGTCTGACTTATCGCGTAATCGAAATTTAGCTGATTTCTTTTAGTACTCATGTGAATAACTTCGCACTTTTCTTTATTCAAGGTCAATCGCCACTTTTCACACCATAAGGATACGTTATCTACATCATTTTGCAAGTCGTTTTGATCATCTGATGACTTTACAAGACGGTAAATGACAGCATTATCTGGAAACAATCTAAGACGGCTACTCAGATTGTCTCCTATGTCGTTAATATAGATCAGGAACAATGAAGGGCCTATAACAATTCCTTGGGGAACGCAGGATATTACTTCTGTATTACCCGATGGCTTTCCGTCTATTACTACGAACTGTGACCTTTCGGACAGGAAATCACGAATCCAGTGGCACAACTGAGGCGATACTCCGTAGGCACGACGTTTGGTTAGAAGACGCTTGCGAAGAGCGGTGTCTAAAGCCTTCTGGAAATCCAAAAATATGGAATCAATTTGACATGCCCTATCGATAGCACTTACTACTTCATGAGTATAAGAAGCAAGTTGTGTTTCACAAGAACGATATTTTCTGAATCCGTGCTGACTACGTGTCAATAAATCGTTTTCATCGAGGTACTACATAATGTTCGAATACAGTATATGTTCTAAAACCCTACTGCAAATCGACGTTAGTGATATAGGCCTGTAATACAGCGGATTACTCCTACTTCCCTTTTTGGGTATTGGTGTGACTTGAGTAATTTTCCAGTCTTTCTGTGAGCGAGCGGTTGTATATAATTGCTAAATATGGAGCTATTTTATCAGCATACTCTGAGAGGAACCTGGCAAGTATACAATCTGGACCTGAGGCCTTGCCTTTATTGATTTAATCTGCTTTGATACAGCGAGGCTATCTACTTCTATGTTTCTCATCTTGGCAGTTGTTCTTGATTGGAATTTAGGAATATTTACTTCGTCTTCCTTGGTGAAGGAGTTTCGGAAAACCGTGTTTAATAACTCTGCTTTAGTGGCACTGTCATCAGTGACTTCACCGTTGTTATCGCGCAGTGACGGTATTGATTGTGTCTTGCCACTGGTGTGCTTTTTGTTTGACCAGAATCTCTTTCGGTTTTCTGCCAGATTTCGAGACAGAATTTCGTTGTGGAAATTATTAAAAGCATCTCGCATTGAATTACGCGCCATATATCGAACTTCTATAAAACTTTGCCAATCTTAAGGATTTTGCGTTCTTTTAAATTTGGCATACTTTTTTCATTGCTTCTGCAACAACGATCTGACGCGTCTTGTGCACCATGGGGGATCAGTACCATCACTTATTAATTTATGTGGCATATATCTCTCAATTGCTGTTCATACTATCTCTCTGGAAACATTCCACAACTTTTCTACACTTACATGATCAGATCGGAAGGAGTGAAGACTGTCTCTTAAAAAGGCGTTAAGAGCATTTTTATCAGCTTTTTTAATTACATATACTTTGCGTTTCTTTTTGATGGTTGTAGGTGTTACGGTATTCAGCCTAGCAGCAACTGCCTTTTGGTCGCTAATCCCTGTATTCGTCACAACACTCATTATTCATCCAGGATTATTTGTTGCTAAAAGCTCAAGTATGCTTTCGCACCCATTTATGCTTCGAATGGGCTCGTGAACTAATTGTTCAAAATAATTTTCTGAGAAAGCATTCAGTACAATTTCGGATGATGTTTTATGCCTGCCGCCGGCTTTAAACTTATAATTTTTCCAGTATATCGACGGTAGATTGAAGTCACCACCGACTATAATTGTATGAGCGAGGTACTTATTTGAAATGAGACTCAACTTTTCTTTGAACAGTTCAGCAACTATGTCTTTGAGTCGGGGATCGGTAAAACGATCCAATAAATAGTTCAGTCCGATTGTCAGGTATAACCTCTACCCATACTATTTCACATGAACTATCTATTTCAATTTCGCTACAAGGCAAACTACCTCTGACAGCAATAAGTACTCCACCACCACCGGTATTTAATCTATCCTTTCTGAACACTGTTAGATCGTTTGTGGTGCTGTTCCCACTGCTACGAGATCCGTGGCTCACCGACTCTGGACACGAAAATTGAGTTTTGATTTAATCTACCAGCAAGTCAAAGCTGTTCACATTGTGTAGTTTGGAGGTATGGAGTTAGTTGTCGGCTGTTGGGATATTCCCGCGAGCAACAATGTGGTGTTCAAGATGAAAAATTCTACCCACCCTCCGTTGGAGTTACACTGTGCTTGTTTACTTGAATTGAAGTGCACCAGCGGAATCTTCTGCCTTGTGGCCGTTAACGTTCCTGTTACCTGCCCTGGCCGTTGACGTAAATTTCAGGTAGTGTAGTTTCCTCATCGTGTTGTTGCTGTCCAGCACGGCGTGTAGTTTGACAGCTCCATGTATGATTGGTTGTGGGCGCCAATATCTTCTACGTTGTTCCGTTGAACTCCCTGTTCTGCCCTGGTCGGGTGAAGTGGAAGTTATCTTGTTGGTGGGTCCGTTGACTGTCGGTCTGTAGGGCTGTCACCAGATCGTGAATGGTTGGCCCGACTGCCTATCTCACCTAAGCAAACGTTAGTGTTTGAATTCCACGTCGACCCCTGAACATCTGAGCGCCCTTGGTGTACTGCCTTCTTTTTATCTTGTTCTTGTTGTTTGTACTTGTATGGCTTCTAACCGATTTTTTAAAATTAAGATTGTTTTGCCCTTAAGGCGTAAGATTCTCTTAGCCTTCAGCCTCATTTAAAGTACTGCTTCACGTAAGACCCTTAGCATTTCAAAGGTTTTAATGATGCTGAAATTTAACTGTTGGGCCTTCAACCGATTTTGAGTATGAGTTGTTTTGCTATTACGATCTTCAGCCTAAATTAAAGTACTATTTCACGTAAGGCCTTCGGTATTTAAAAAAAATGTTATGGAGTTTTAGGCCTTCAGCCGATTTGAATTTAACTTGTTTGCTCTTGAAGTTTCTGATTCTTTGGGACTTCAGCCTAACTGTTGTTGTTGTTGTGGTCTTCAGTTCTGAAACTGGTTTGATGCAGCTCTCCATGCTACTCTATCCTGTGGAAGCTTCTTCATCTCCCAGTACCTACTGCAACCTACATCCTTCTGAATCTGTTTAGTGTATTCATCTCTTGGTCTCCCTCTACGATTTTTACCCTCCATCCTGCCCTTCAGTACTAAATTGGTGATCCGTTGATGCCTCAGAACATGTCCTACCAACCGATCCCTTCTTCTAGTCAAGTTGTGCCACAAACTCCTCTTCTCCCCAATTCTATACAATACCTCATCATTAGCTATGTGGTCAACCCATCTAATCTTCAGCATTCTTCTGTAGCACCAAATTTCGAAAGCTTCTATTCTCTTCTTGTCTAAACTATTTATCGTCCATGTTTCACTTCCATACATGGCTCCACTCCATATAAATACTTTCAGAAACGACTTTCTGACTATTAAATCAATACTCGAAGTTCACAAATTTCTCTTCTTCAGAAACGCGTTCCTTGCCATTGCCAGTCTACATTTTATATCCTCTCTACTTCGACCATCATCAGTTATTTTGCTCCCCAAATAGCAAAACTCCTTTACTACTGTAAGTGTCTCATTTCCTAATCTAATTCCCACAGAATCACCCGACTTAATTCGACTACATTCCATTATCCTCGTTTTGATTTTGTTGATGTTCATCTTATACCCTCCTTTCAAGACACTGTCCATTCCGTTCAACTGCTCTTCCAAGTCCTTTCCGGTCTCTGACAGAATTACAATGCCATCGGCGAACCTCAAAGTTTTTATTTCTTCTCCGTGGATTTTAATACCTAATCCGAACTTTTCTTTTGTTTCCTTTACTGCTTGCTCAATATACAGATTGAATAACATCGGGGAGAAGCTACAATCCTGTCTCACTCCCTTCCCAACTACTGCTTCCCATTCATGTCCCTCGGCTCATATAACTGCCATCTGATTTCTGTACAAATTGTAAATAGCCTTTCGCTCCCTGTATTTTACCCCTGCCACCTTCAGAATTTGAAAGAGAGTATTCCAGTCAACATTGTCAAAAGCTTTCTCTAAATCGACAAATGCTAGAAACGTAGGTTTGGCTTTCCGTAATCTTTCTTCTAAGATAAGTCGTAAGGTCGGTAATGCCCCACGTGTTCCAACATTTCTATGGAATCCAAACTGATCTTTCCCAAGGTCGGCTTCTACCAGTTTTTCCATTCGTCTGTAAAGAATTCGCGTTAGTATTTTGCAGCTGTGACTTATTAATCTGATAGTTCGGTAATTTTCACATCTGTCAACACCTGCTTTCTTTGGGATTTGAATTATTATATTCTTCTTGAAGTCTGAGGAAATTTCGCCTGTCTCATCCATCTTGCTCACCAGACGGTAGAGTTTTGTCAGGACTGGCTCTCCCAAGGCTGTCAGCAGTTCTAATGGAATGTTGTCTACTCCCGGGGCCTTGTTTCGACTTAGGTCTTTCAGTGCTCTGTCAAACTCTTCACGCAGTAACATATCTCCCATTTCATCTTCATCTACATCCTCTTCCATTTCCATGGTATTGTCCTCAAGAACATCGCCCCTGTATAGACCCTCTATATAGTCCTTCCACCTTTCTGCTTTCCCTTCTTTGCTTAGAACTGGGTTTCCATCTGAGCTCTTGATATTCAAGCAAGTGGTTCTCTTTTCTCCAAAGGTCTCTTGAATTTTCCTGTAGGCAATATCTATCTTACCCCTAGTGAGATAAGCCTCTACATCCTTACATTTGTCCTCTAGCCATCCCTGCTTAGCCATCTTGCACTTCCTGTCGATCTCATTTTTGAGACGTTTGTGTTCCTTTTTGCCTGCTTCTTTTACTGCATAATTGTATTTTCTCCTTTCATCAATTAAATTCAGTATCTCCTCTGTTACACAAGGATTTCTACTAGCCCTCGTCTATTTACCTACTTGATCCTCTGCTGCCTTCACTATTTCATTCCTCAAAGCTACCCATTCTTCTTCTACTGTATTTCTTTCCCCCATCCTTGTCAATTGTTCCCTTACGCTCTCCCTGACACTCTGTACAACCTCTGGTTTAGTCAGTTTATCCAGGTCCCATCTCCTTAAATTCTCACCTTTTTGCAGTTTCTTCTGTTTTAATCTACAGTTCATAACCAATAGATTGTGGTCAGAGTCCACATCTGCCCCTGGAAATGTCTTACAATTTAAAATCTGGTTCCTAAATCTCTGTCTTACCATTATATTATCTATCTGAAACCTTTTAGTATCTCCAGGCTCCTTCCATGTATACAACCTTCTTTCATGATTCTCGAACCAAGTATTAGCTATGGTTAAGTTATGCTCTGTGCAAAATTCTACAAGGCGGCTTCCTCTTTCATTTCTTAGCCGCAACCCATATTCACCTACTACGTTTCCTTCTCTTCCTCTTCCTACTGTCGAATTCCAGTCACCCATGACTATTGAATTTTCGTCTCCCTTCGCTACCTGAATAATTTCTTTTATCTCATCATACATTTCATCAATTTCTTCATCATCTGCAGAGCTAGTTGGCATATAAACTTGTACTACTGTAGTAGGTATGGGCCTCGTGTCTATCTTGGCCACAATAATGCGTTCACTATGCTGTTTGTAGTAGCTTACCCGCCCTCCTATTTTTTTATTCCTGCATTACCCCTATTTGATTTTGTATTTATAACCCTGTATTCATCTGACCAAAAGTCTTGTTCCTCCTGCCACCGAACTTCAGTAGTTCCCACTACATCTAACTTTAACCTATCGATTTCCCTTCTTAAATTTTCTAACCTACCTGCCAGATTAAGGGATCTAACTAAAGAACTGATTAAAGATAAGGCTTTGCTTTTTAAATTTCCGTTTTGGTTGAGTTTTGCCTGATTAAGAAATGTTTTACGTAATGCCTTTTTTATTTTTATATTTAAAAAAAAAATTTTTTTTTGGCTCTTGTAATATTTCATTAAATAATAAAGTTGTATGTTAGAGCGTAACTGACAGCCTCGTATTTTGGCCCCTTCCCACAATTTAAACTACCTGTCCTGTCCGGCGGGTTAAGCTAGGCGTCTCAAAGTGGTTAAGGAAAACACTCGCGAAAAGCATGAATTTCGTGTTCGAGTCCTGGTACAGCACAAATCTTCACCTGTCAGTAGAAAATAGTACAGTTGACTTCAAACCGGACTCGCAATTCGCGAATCGGTGTAGTAATAAACTCAGACCTGACAAAAGTCGGATGGTCCAACAGTACCGATCGGCCGCCGTGTCATCCTCAGCCAACTGGTCTCATTGGACGGGGAGATGGATGTTTGAGTCATCAGAACACCACACTTCCCGGCTGTTGTCAAATTTCGGGTCCTACAACCCGTGGTACACAGTCACGTAACTCCCCTAGTGGTATCACAAGGCCAAAGGCACATGGGGGCCTCGGCAGTCACCCTTTCAAACGCCAACCACAACCGACGTTGCTGAAATACGGTAATCTGACAGAAACTGTGGCGCGTATGTTAACGTGTAGTTTTACTAGTACACTACTGGCCATTAAAATTGCTACACCAAGAAGAAATGCAGACGATAAACGGGTATTAATTGGACAAATATATTACACTAGAACTGACATGTGATTACGTTTTCACGCAGTTTGGGTGCATAGATCCTGAGAAATCAGTACCCAGAACAACCATCTCTGGCCGTAATAATGGCCTTGATACGCCTGGGCATTGAATGAGAACAAGGATGGCGTGTACAGGTACAGCTGCACACGCAGCTTCAACACGATACAGACAGTTCATCAAGAGTAGTGACTGCAGTATTGTAACGAGCCATTTGCTCGGCCACCATTGACCAGACGTTTTCAATTGGTGAGAGATCTGGAGAATTTGCTGGCCAGGGCAGCAGTCAAACGTTTTCTGTATCCAGAAACGCCCGTACATGACCTACAACATGCGGTCGTGCATTATCCTGCTGAAATGTAGGGTTTCACAGGGATCGAATGAAGGGTAGAGCCACGGGTCGTAACACATCTGAAATGTAACGTCCACTGTTCAAAGCGCCGTCAATGCGAACAAGAGGTGACCGAGACCTGTAACCAATGGCCCCCGTACCATTACACGGAGTGATACGCCAGTGCGTTCACCGCGGTGTCGCCAAACACGGATGCCAACATCACGATGCTGTAAACAGAACCTGGATTCATCCGAAAAAATGACGTTTTGCCATTCGTGCACCAAGGTTCGTCGTTGAGTACACCATCGCAGGCACTCCTGTCTGTGATGCAGCGTCAAGGGTAACCACAGCCGTGGTCTCCGAGCTGATAGTCCATTCTGCTACAAACGTCGTCGAACTGTTTGTGCAGATCGTTGTTGTCTTGCAAACGTCCCTATCAGTTGACTCTGGGATCGAGACATGGCTGCACGATCCGTTACAACCATGCGGATTAGATGCGTGTCATCTCGAGTGCTAGTGATACGACGCCGTTGGGATCCAGCACGACGTTCCGTGTTACCCTCCTGAATCCACCGATTCCATATTCTGCTAACAGTCATTGGATCTCGACCAACGCGAGCAGCAATGTCGTGATACGATAAACCGCAATCGTGATAGGCTACAGTCCGACCTTTATCAAAGTCGCATTTCTCCTTCTTACAAGAGGCATCACAACAACGGTTCACCGGGCAACGCCGGTCAACTGCTGTTTGTGTATGAGAAATCGGCTGGAAACTTTCCTCATGTCAGCACGTTGTAGGTGTCTCCACCGGCGCCAACCATGTGTGAATGCTCTGAAAAACTAATCATTTGCATATCACAGCATCTTCATCCTGTCGGTTAAAATTCACGTCTGTAGCACGTCATCTTCGTGGTGTAACAATTTTAATGGCCAGTAGTTTATTATTGTTTCATTTGCTGATACAGCAGTTAGCAGTTGCTGACAGGTGTGAAAACTACCGAACTATCAGTTTAATAAATCATGGTTGCAAAATACTAACAATGATAATTTACAGAAGAATGGAAAACTGGTAGAAGCCGACCTCAGAGAGTTCAGTTTGGATTCTAGAGGAATGTAAGAACACGCGAGGCACTGTGACCTTACGACTTATCTTAGAAGTTAGGTTTATAGCATTTGTAGACTTTTTTGACGTTTTTGACAATGTTGAATGGAATACTCTCTTTAAAGTTCTGATGGTTGCACTGGTAAAATACGGGGACGTAATGGCTACTTACAACTTGTACAGAAACCAGACTGTAGTTATAAGAGTCGAGGGGCATGAAAGGGAAGCATTGTTTGAGAAGGGAGCGGAATAGGAATATAGCATGCACCCCATGTAATTCAATTTGTACAATTAACAAACCAAAGAAGGAAACCAAAGAGTAATTATGAGTAGGAATTAGAGTTCAGAGAGAAGAAATTAAAACTTTCAGGTTTGCTGATGACATTGTAATTTTGTCAGTGACAGATTCGGGCTTCAAAGACCATTTGAATGGGCAGTGTCTTGAATGGAGTATATAATATGAACATCAACAAAAGCAAACAAGGATAATGGAATGCAGTCGAATTTATTCAAGTGATGCTAAGGGAATTAGATGAGGAGGCGAGGCACTTAAAGCAGCAGAGAGTTCTGTTATTTAGACAGCAAAATAACTGATGGTATCAAATATAGACTGCTAATGGCAAGAAAAGCGTTTCTGAAGAAGAGGCATTTGTTAACATCGAATATAGATTTAAGTGTTCTAGATGCTGCAGTCCGGAACCGCGGGACTGCTACGGTCGCAGGTTCGAGTCCTGCCTCGGGCATGGATGTGTGTGATGTCCTTAGGTTACTTAGGTTTAAGTAGTTCTAAGTTCTAGGGGACTGATGACCTAAGATGTTAAGTCCCATAGTGCTCAGAGCCATTTGAACTATTTAAGTTGGGTTGGGTTGGGTTGTTTGGGGAAGGAGACCAGACAGCAAGGTCATCGGTCTCATCGGTTTAGGGAAGGATGGGGAAGGAAGTCGGTCGTGCCCTTTCAAATGAACCATCCCGGCATTTGCCTGGAGGGATTTAGGGAAATCACGAACCATGTAAGTCTTAGAAAGCCTTCCCAAAGACATTTGTCTGAACTGTAACCATGTATGGAAGTGGAACATGGTCGGCAAACAGTTTAGACGAAAAGGGAACAGAAGCTTTAGAAATGTGGTGCTAGAGAAAAATGTTGAAGATTAGATGGGTTGATCATGCAACTAATAAGGAGATACTAAACAGAGTTTGGGAGACAAGAAATTAGTGGCACATCTTGACAAAAAGAAAGGATCGGTTGATACGACTCATTCTGAGACACCAAGGAATAAAAAGTTTAGTATTGGAGGAGTAAGCAGACTGGGAAGTACGTAGGTTACAGTAGTTATTCTGAGAAGAAGTGTATCGCATAGAATAGAGCAGCATTGAGACCTGCATCAGACCAGTCTTAGGACTGAAGACCAAAACTACGACAGTTGGTTCAACTTAGGGACTGTTGGATTTTATGAATTGTAAGAGCTAGAGAGAAGTCTCTCTGCATCAAATAGGCTTAAGCGGGAGTGTAAAATGTCATTTGGCGTGAAGTAGTATGAAATGTCTTTCTGCTGGCAGTCATAGTCAGTGGCCAGCATTTAACAAGGTAATATTGCGTGTACTTAAAGTGGCTAGAATTGCAACAAGAGTGGAGTAATTATGCCTCGGATGTGAATGTTATTTGTTGTCGTATCATGGTGTTCACTGGTTTGGTCTGGATCGTAAACTTACGACGCCAAGAGAATTTTTCAGAACATATTATGTCAAGAGCCGTGACTGCATTATAGGGCTTTGTTCTGATGTCACAGTAGAGTGCCACTAGCGCCACCTTCAGTCAAAGCTGTTTACCCTTGTATTGTGAACACTGGTTTCTCCCCTGTCACATGCCTGCATAGGTTCATCTTCCTGTGGCTGAAATATTCCGAGAGTTTTCGGTTACAATGAGCTATAGAATCAATGCATTTAAAAAAGTAATTATTAACTGTCGTGGAGTAAAAATTTTTCTAATTGGTTTATTAGTCCATTCAATGAAACGCCACGAAAGTGGTAAAAAAGATTTCTAGACCCTATCTTGTTTACATTACAGGTTTGTAATAGCGTTCTTTCTGTATATTTCCGTTGATGGGTGTTTTGTTACTGTGTGTTGTTAGAACTGTCAGTCCAAGTACATACAACAGTTTGTCAGTCCCCCAATGTCGAGTCTGTGGTTTAATAAGTCTACAGTGAAAGTGTCCATAGAATTCAGTAACTAATTACTCTAGAAACAGTTGTGCTCTGCACAACCTAATTGGCATTAACTGAGTAAATTAAGGGTTCCCCTACATCATTCATGTTCTATACAATGGAAAGGCTCGTATGCACCCCATGGAAACAACTAGTGTTCATGTGAGGTCAAATAATACCTTAGTAACTATTTCAATACTGCTGACTTTAAGTGTTGAAGTATTAGAGCCACCTAATGTCCAATTTACCTGTATTGTCCATCTGTTCAATGGCACATTATAGTGAACAACATCCTTCATATTCTAAAGCAAACAGTGTTGAGACAGCTTGTTGTCACTAAATTTAAAACCAGACAGAAGCTCTGTTCTTGATAAGTCATTCTGCTAACAGATGCTAATGTGTGCTGTTGTTTTCGTGCCCGATTTTCCGAACAGATTTCTAATGGAAAAAAGTTTGATACATCAGTTATTTCACTTAGTTTCCAGTATATTTACTTGGAATTACTTTTGCCTAAATAAGCTGGTGACCGTGTTGGATTTGCGTGACAGCAGCTTTACTTTTCCACTATAATAGTATTGGTTCTATTACACCCAAAATACCTTTTACACTGCTTCAAAACGTAGCCCTTATGGAGAGGAAGCCTAGTCCAATTAACTTCTATTTGTACACGATCACGTTCAAATTTAATTCCTGTCAACGGGGTAACTTTATTGAGGACTTGCTGTTATAGTAATTACTTATAGTGTTATAAATTACTGGAAGGGACGGAGTAGCTGTTTTCTTGTTATGTTAAACCAACAGACAGCCAGAAACGTTTTGTATTCTTCGTTGTAGCACTCTTTATTGGCGGCACAGTTAATATTCCCACGCCACCTACATATGCACTAAAAAGTGCTGAACATGAATGTTGAGGGGTACTGTTACAGTTCAGCCAGGAAATAAGTCTGATGAACACGCACAAACTTTTAAGACAGCAAGCATTTCATGTACCCTTCTATGTGAAATTTCTTCTGACGAAAACAAACATCGCTGACGTAAATTATATCGGTCGACGTCATTCGAGTTTCCGCACAGGTCATTATACATTTCTAAAGATATTAAAAAACAACAACAACAGGAACTGTTGTTCAACCTACGCTGTCATCTTTTTCTTTTTGTTTATCTTCTCTTCACTCTTCTACTCCCTTTTTTGCTCGTTGCGATCGTATACTTCCATTTGTCCATTTTCCCTTATTTACACTTACAAGCACCGGCACTCAATATATACAGCTGTGGATGACCAAGTTCTGAGAGGTGGCCTTTTACCATACAAATGCCGTGGAGTGCCTGCAAATGCCCGCTAACAGAGTTCCCGACGATCAATTTTTACCTAATGTCACAAGCTGAATCATTAATGAGACAACGACCAGACATTTCCGCCTCCTGTCAGTTAGCTCTGCCAATTTAGTGTGCTTAAACGGTCGGTAAATGTGTTTTTCTTTGTGCGAGTTCAAATGTTATGGCCGCACGTGGGCGAGAGAATGGAGAACGGCCGATGGAGTAACGATACGAAACAATGTTTTTCGGCTTGTACGGTCTTTTTATTAGGTACGTTTAGCTACAGTATTCTGACGGCACTGTCAGTAATGAGATAACAGTAATTCGAAAGAACTGCTCTGAAGTACTTCTAGGGGCCTGAAAAAAGGCGTCGAACAATGTTGCTCGACCTAACTCATTCCGTGAATGCACGTAGAACATTTTACTCGTGGCAGTAGATGACTTCGTATGAAATTAAATATATGTGTGAAATTTGGTAAGGGAACACCTAATCGACGAAAAGTAGACAGTGTTTGATAGCTAAACACCAATATACGATTGAGGAGTCATCGACAACGGTATTTTTGTCTCGATGTATCAGATACAGCCGACAATTTGTCACAATGCCTGTTGAGTATGTGTGTAACTTTATGATCAGACCACCCACTCACACGCTGGATCCCGTGATACAAGGCTGCTGTGAACTTCAGCGGTTACTAAGTCTGTGCCCATTAGGAAAACATTGCTAAGAGGTAGATAAAAAATAATCTGCAGTTAATGGTGATCGTACTGCTAAGTTTTGGTTACAGGATCACACTTTTGCCAATACCTTCATTGATCTAGTCAGATATTAAGCCGGTTGGTGTGGCCGAGCGGTTCTAGGCGCGTCAGTCTGGAACCGCGCGACCGCTACGGTCGCAGGTTCGAATCCTGCCTCGGGCATGGATGTGTGTGATGTCCTTAGGTTAGTTAGGTTTAAGTAGTTCTAAGTTCTAGGGGACTGATGACCTCAGATGTTAAGTCCCATAGTGCTCACAGCCATTTGAACCATTTTTTTTTTCAGATATTAAATGAGAGATGTGATCCCGTTACTGAACTTCTATTAATTAAAAATAGCACAAGAAGTTCAGGTCGCAGCAAGCAGCTTAAGTGTTTGAAAATGATTCGGTGTGGACGATCATTAGTGCAAGTCAAAAAGAAAGTCAATGAGTACGAAGTTAAATCGGAGAAAAAAACTACAAAATATGACACCTGATTTAAAATGAAGAGTCAAGAGTGTGGTAGAATTCGCGCAAAATTTCCATAACAAATTCTGAATGTCCCAACAGTTTGAACGAGAGTCGACATTATCGAAAAGGAGATGCGTTCCCAAACTTTTTTCACTACTCCACCTACACAGATAGATTTTATAATGGTAAGACAGAGATTTAGGAACCAGGTTTTAAATTGTAAGACATTTCCAGGGGCAGATGTGGACTCTGACCACAATCTATTGGTTATGAACTGTAGATTAAAACTGAAGGAACTGCAAAAAGTTGGGAATTTAAGGAGATGGGACCTGGATAACCTGACTAAACCAGAGGTTGTACAGAGTTTCAGGGAGAGCATAATGGAACAATTGACAGGAATGGGGGAAAGAAATACAGTAGAAGAAGAATGGGTAGCTCTGAGGGATGAAGTAGTGAAGGCAGCAGAGGATCAAGTAGGTGAAAAGACGAGGGCTAGTAGAAATCCTTGGGTAACAGAAGAAATATTGAATTTAATTGATGAAAGGTGAAAATATAAAAACGCAGTAAATGAAGCAGGCAAAAGGGAATACAAACGTCTCAAAAATGAGATCGACAGGAAGTGTAAAATGGCTAAGCAGGGATGGCTAGAGGACAAACGTAAGGATGTAGAGGCTTATCTCACTAAGGGTAAGATAGTTACTGCCTACACAAAAATTAAAGAGACCTTTGGAGAAAAGAGAGCCACTTGTATGAATATCAAGAGCTCAGATGGAGACCCAATTCTAAGCAAAGAAGGGAAAGCAGAAAGGTGGAAGGACTATATAGAGGGCCTATACAAGGGCAATGTACTTGAGGACAATATTATGGAAATGGAAGAGGATGTAGATGAAGATGTAATGGGAGATACGATACTGTGTGAAGAGTTTGACAGAGCACTGAAAGACCTGAGCCGAAACAAGGCCCCGGGAGTAGACAACATTCCATTGGAACTACAGACGGCCTTGGGAGAGCCAGCCCTGACAAAACTCTACCATCTGGTGAGCAAGATGTGTAAGACAGGCGAAATACCCTCAGACTTCAAGAAGAATGTAATAATTCCAATCCCAAAGAAAGCAGGTGTTGACAGATGTGAAAAATACCGAACTATCAGTTTAATAAGTCACAGCTGCAAAATACTAACGCAAATTCTTTATAGACGAATGGAAAAACTGGTAGAAGCCGACCTCGGCGAAGATCAGTTTGGATTCTGCAGAAATGTTGGAACACGTGAGGCTATACTGACCCTACGACTTATCTTAGAAAATAGATTAAGGGAAGGCCAATCTACATTTTTAGCATTTGTAGATTTAGAGAAAGCTTTTGATAATGTTGACTGGAATACTCTCTTTCAAATTCTAAAGGTGGCAGGGGTAAAATACTGGTGGTGGTATAGGTAAGGTTATTAATCAACCTGGTACGAAGATTACCGTCGCTTGTCATGTCCTACAGTTCCTGCAAGCTGCCATCTGTAGTAATGCTTAAAGAAATTCGTGTGGTCCACGAAACCACATGCTTCTGCGAGTTGCTACTGCAGTATAAATAATTTTTTGCGGGTGAGTTGAACCAACAGGTAGAATTTTGAATGCAACGGATAACGCAATTTTTTTGGAACCACTACAGAAGGCACCAATGCAGGGCTTAATAGGGTGCGTAGACCCATTATTTACTTTCGTGACCCTGCATTCAGCTGTGGTACTGACTTTCACCTATTCTTTATGATGAAGGGAGGAAATAATCAGTCGTAGGTTATAGGTTAATGGATATTTATTTAATACCGATGGCATTTCAATAACTAGTCGTGTGTCTGTTGGAATATACATCATCACTACTGGTCTCTCTCTCTCTAGTTAACATGATTAACTTTCGCCACGTAATTATGGAAAGGGAGAAGGGTGCGCAGACCTGGCTTCAATGTTATTTTATGCAGGTATACAATTATACGTAAACCCATGCTTATTACAACCAATTACTGAAGGCCACGCAGAACACGTTCAGCAAAGACACTACAAGGAAACTCGGTCAGGGCGGAAGAGTATTTGCCTAAATATTTCAATTTTCCTTAGAATATACTCTGAAGAATGGGTAGCAAGTGGTGCACTTAACTATGAATGAATCTTACTTTGAGAAACCACCTCATGTTGCTGAGCAGGGGGAAGAAAATTTATTGTCATATGGCGGGAAAACTTTGCAAGTCTTTATTCCATCAATAGGCATTAAAATCTAAACTTTTCTGGATACAAGAGTTTAACCCGTATATATTATGTTACGCGCAACATTGCCAGCGAATCAAATAGTTGTCGCGGGCCACAATAAATATTAACTAATCATCACATTAATACTATACCACACACGTGGCCAAGTATCGGTAGCCAACAGAAATGCAAAAACTACGGACAAATGTGAAATAATTTCGGTGAAGGTCACGGTTAAAGCAGGCTCAGACATGGTAATTGGATGTCTCTATAGGCCCACTGGCTCAGCAGCTGTTGTCGCTGAGCACCTGAAGGATAATTTGGAAAATATTTCGAGTAGATTTCCCCACCATGTTCTAGTACTGGGTGGAGATTTTAATTTGCCGGATATAGACTGAGAGACTCAAACTTACATAACGGGTGGCATGGACAAAGAATGCAGTGAAACTTTTTAAGTGCTTTATCTGAAAACTACGTTGAGCAGTTAAACAGAGAACCGACTCGTGGCGATAACATATTAGACCTTCTGGTGACAAACAGACCAGAACTATTTGAAACAGTTAACGCAGAACAGGGAATCAGCTATCATAAAGCGGTTACTGCGTCGATGATTTCAGCCGTAAACAGAAATATTAAAAAAGGTAGGAAGATTTTTCTGTTTAGAAAAGTGACAAAAAACGGATTACAGAACACCTGACGGCTCAACACAAAAGTTTTGTCTCAAGTACAGATCGTGTTGAGGATCAGCGGACGAAGTTCAAAATCATCGTACAATATGCGTTAGATGAGTATGTGCCAAGCAAGACCGTAAGAGATGGAAAAGAGCCACCGTGGTACAACAACCGAGTCAGAATACTCCTGCGGAAGCAAAGGGAACTTCACAGCAAACATAAACATAGCCAAAGCCTTGCAGACAAACAAAAATTACGCGAGGCGGAATATAGTGTGAGGAGGGCTATTCGAGAGGCGTTCAATGAATTCGAAAGTAAAGTTCTATGTACTGACTTGGCCGAAAATCGTAAGAAATTTTGGTCTTATGTCAAAGCGGTAGGTGGATCAAAACAAAATGTCCAGACACTCTGTGACTAAAATGGTACTGAAACATCGGATGACAGACTAAAGGCCGAAATACTAAGTGTCTTTTTCCAAAGCTGTTTCACAGAGGAAGACTGCACTGTAGTTCCTTCTCTAGAATGTCGCACAGATGACAAAATGGTAGATATCGAAATAGACGACAGAGGGATAGAGAAACAATTAAAATCGCACAAAAGAGGAAAGGCCGCTGGACCTGATGGGATACCAGTTCGATTTTACACAGAGTACGCGAAGGAATTTGCCCCCCCTTCTTGCAGCGGTGTACCATACGTCTCTAGAAGAGCGTAGCGTTCCAAAGGATTGGAAAATGGCACAGGTCATCCCCGTTTTCAAGAAGGGACGTGGAACAGATGTGCAGAACTATAGACGTATATCTCTAACGTCGATCAGTTGTAGAATTTTGGAACACGTATTATGTTCGAGTATAATGACTTTTCTGGAGACTAGAAATCTACTCTGTAGGAATCAGCATGGGTTTCGAAGAAGACGGTCGTGTGAAACCCAGCTCGCGCTATTCGTCCCCGAGACTCAGAGGGCCATAGACACGGATTCACAGGTAGATGCCGTGTTTCTTGACTTCCGTAACGCGTTCGATACAGTTCCCCACAGTCGTTTAATGAACAAAGTAAGAGCGTATGGACTATCAGACCAATTGTGTTATTGGATTGAAGAGTTCCTAGATAAGAGAATGCAGCATGTCATTCTCAATGGAGAGAAGTCTTCCGAAGTGAGAGTGATGTCAGGTGTGCAGCAGGGGAGTGTCATAGGACCGTTGCTATTCGCAATATACATAAATGACCTTGTGGATGAAATCGGAAGTTCACTGAGGCTTTTTGCAGATGATGCTGTGGTATATCGAGAGGTTGTAACAATGGAAAATTGTACTGAAATGCAGGAGGATCTGCAGCGAATTGACGCATGGCGCAGGGAATGGCATTTGAATCTCAATGTAGACAAGTGTAATGTGCTGAGAATGCATAGAAAGAAAGATCCCTTATCATTTAGCTGCAAAATAGCAGGTCAGCAACTGTAAGCAGTTAATTCCATAAATTATCTGGGAGTACGCTTTAGGAGTGATTTAAAATGGAATGATCATATAAAGTTGATCGTCGGTAAAGCAGATGCCAGACTGAGATTCATTGGAAGAATCCTAAGGAAATGCAATCCGAAAACAAGGAAGTAGGTTACAGTACGCTTGTTCGCCCACTGCTTGAATACTGCTCAGCAGTGTGGGATCCGCACCAGATACGGTTGATAGAAGAGATAGAGAAGATCCAACGGAGAGCAGCGCGCTTCGTTACAGGATCATTTAGTAATAGCGAAAGCGTTACGGAGATGATAGATAAACTCCAGTGGAAGACTCTGCATGAGAGACGCTCAGTAGCTCGGTACGGGCTTTTGTTGAAGTTTCGAGAACATACCTTCACCGAGGAGTCAAGCAGTATATTGCTCCCTCCTACGTATATCTCGCGAAGAGACCATGACGATAAAATAAGAGAGATTAGAGCCCACACAGAAGCATACCGACAATCCTTCTTTCCACGAACAATACAGCCTGGAATAGAAGGGACAACCGATAGAGGTACTCAGGGTACCCTCCGCCACACACCGTCAGGTGGCTTGCGGAGTATGGATGTAGATGTAGATTATTCCTTCTCTATCTTACACTCGCCCACTACCGTATGGTTAATCAATCAACTACTATACATTTTCAGACCACGTGGCGTGAAAGCAAGTACACAAAGGAAACACACGAAAAAAAAATAAAAATCAGCAAAAATATTACTGTAAAATCAAGATCACATAAAAATACATTAAATGAGTGAATTTCCCTTAAACACAGAGCAATGGACTGTGAGCTTAAAGCCGATGGTGTGTTGCCTGACCAAGGCACAAAGTTCTTACTGGAATTTGACTAAATTATTAAATTAAACTCCCTTATGGGGGTTTGGTGGTAATCTCACACTTGATTTCGACATCTGGACTTTATCATTAGCAGTTATGAGACGTTCTGATACCTTTGTTAACATTACCAAAATCGAGAGTTGCGTCTCCACACCTGTCCAGCGCCACTACCCAGGAACAAGTCGGCCAGCGAAAACCTCTCCTAACCATTGTTCGTTCAAAAGGTGGTGGAGAGGACGGTTTGCCAACCAGACACGGCCAACACTCGTGCCTTGGCGACCTCTCTGACGTGACTTGCACACTGTCTTTGTCAAACTTGTTCGTGTTTAGAGGTTTGGTACTATACTACCACAGAACCACCCTACTCATGCAATGCTGTGACCTCTGAGCAAAGTTTCCTGCTACTTCACACAATATCTCATTCATACAGTCCAAGGTCGCATAAGGAAAAGCATGCAGGAAAATGTGGCCACACGAAATAAAAGATCAACAGATAAATAAAGAAACATCGCTTAGTCCATTTTCTTCTGCTTCTTACTCACAGACTTCTGCAGAGTAAAAAACACTCTCGCCATAATTCTCCCGTACCGGTATTGAGAAAAATATGGAACGGGACAACAAGTTCCATTTCAAAATAATAACCTGATTTCAAAATTAGCAAGAAATAATGAATTATTCGATTTTATTTCGTCTGGAACTTAATACAAAAATGAGAGTTGGAGGTCTCAAACAGACCATACTATAAATGCACGTCCACGTGTGCCTGTGACGAACATCAAAAATAGTTCATATGGTTCTCAGCAGTATGGAACGTAACTTCTGATGTCATCAGTCTCCTAGAACTTAAGACTACTTAAACCTAACTAACCTAAGGACATCACAGATAGCCATGCCCGAGGCAGGATTCGAAACTGCGACCGTAGCAGTCGCGCGGTTCAAGACTGTAGCGCCTAGAACCGCTCGGCCACCCCGGCCGGCTGTGACGAACATCAGTTCGCTGTAAACAGTGGTAAACTTTACCGTGCATACTTCACGTAAGTGGTGTACAGTTTTTCAAGGTATCACCGCCAACGTTGATGCATCTAGCTGGCGCGCACTGAGGTGACAGAAATCTTGGGATACCTCCTTATATCGGTTCGGACCTGCTTTTCGCCAGTGTGGTGTAGCAGCTGGGCGTGACATGGATAAGTTGCTGGAAGTCCCCTGCAGGAATATTGAGCCTGGCTCCTCTACAGGCGTCCGTAATTTCCAAAGTGTTGCCGGCGCAGGATGTCTCACCGGCACTAGACTATTTACGATAAATGTTCGATGGGGTTCTTGTTAGAAGATGTGGCAAGCCAAATCATTCGCAGGAACTGTGCTGAATGTTCTTCAAACCAATAGCAGCAATTGTGGCCGCTACGTACCATCGTTGTTTGGGAACGTGAAGTCCTTCAATGCGTGCAAAAAAATGGTTCAATGGCTCTGAGCACTATGGGACCTAACATCTATGGTCATCAGTCCCCTAGAACTTAGAACTACTTAAACCTAACTAACCTAAGGACATCACTCACGTCCATGCCCGAGGCAGGTTTCGAACCTGCGACCGTAGCGGTCACGCGGTTCCAGACTGAAGCGCCTAGAACCGCACGGCCACACCAGCCGGCTTCAATGCGTGCAGATGGACTCGACGTAGCTGAACATAACCGCTTCCGATCAATGATCTTTGCAGTTGAACCAGAGGACACAGTCCATTTCATGTAAGCACAGGACACAATTATGGAGCCATCTCCAGCTTGCACACTGCCTTGTTGACAACTTAGGTCCATGTCTTCGTGGGGCCTGCGCCATACCTGAACCCTACCATCAGATCTTGGCAAGTGAAATTGGAACTCATCTGAACATGCCATAGTTTTCAAGCCGATATGGTCGCGAATGCGGGAAAGGTGCTGCAGGCGATTTCGTGCTGTTAGCAAAGGCTCTCGCGTCGGTCGTCTGCTGCCACAGCCAAGTAATGCCAAACATCGCCGCACTGTCCGACCGGATACGTTCGTCGTCGTCCCACATTGATTCCGCGATTATTTAACGCAGTATTGCTTGTCTGTTAGCTCTGACAACTCAATGCAAACCCTGCTGCTCTCAGTCTTTAGGTGAAGGCTGTCGGCCGTTGCGTCGTCCGTGGTGAGAGGTAAAGCCTGAAATTTCGTATTCTCAGGAAACTGTTGACACTTCGGGTAGAGTATGGATTTCTCTAACGATTTCTAATGTGACATGTCCTATGCATCTAGCATCTAGCATCATTACGCGTTCAAAGACTGTTAATTTCCGTAGTATGGCCATAATCACGTCGGAAACCATTTCACGTGAATCACCTGACAACAAATGAGACCTCCGCAAATGCACTGCCTTTTTATACCTCATGTAGGTGATACTACCATCATCTGTATACAGGGTGCTCGGAAATTCCCGTTACAAATGGCTTGCAGTTGTAGAGGGGAGTATGTACATAATATTTTGAATAGGAGCTCGTGTCCGGAAACGCAAAAGGCATTGGAAGACCTGTTTGTTCGGAAGGTATGCAACAGGGTTGGCGTGGTTGCAGGTGCCTACTTCAGATCTGCTGATTTCGTTTGACATCTCCTACGTCTCTGAACTGCTTCGGTTCTCATTCATGTGTTTGTGAGTTTCAGAGCAACATCGCTGAGGATACGTTTACAGAGTACGTGGACATGATCCCAGTGTATGACGAATTTCATGATATTATAAGAGTTGCTCGTCGCCTTTATCAAGATCGTTCTACGATCGCCACGTATATAAGCGAGGAATGAAAATTTGTACCAATCCTGTGATTGGGCGGCCTGGGTGGCCGAGCGGTTCTAGGCGCTAAAGTCTGCAAACGCGCGACCGCTACGGTCGCAGGTTCGAATCCTGCCTCGGGTATGGATGTGTGTGATGTCCTTAGGTTAGTTAGGTTTAAGTAGTTCTAAGTTCTAGGGGAATGATGACCTCAGAAGTTCAGTCCCATAGTGCTCAGAGCCATTTTTTGCTGTGATTCGAACTGGGGTCTCCTGCGCGGTAGACAGATGCTCTAACCACTACGCCATCCCGACACACTGATTTTGCACAACTGCGTGGAGTCCACTAGAGTGCCGAAGCCAACCTGACGGACTACTGACAGACTAGGTCATACCCCAGAGGAGTAGCTGTACTCACAGTAAGACAACGGCAGCAAGAGAGAGAAATAAGAAAAAGAAAAGAAACAGCCTCCAGGCGACCAAGGCGACCACTGCATACTTCAAAACGGAGCCTTGTTGTGTTTGAGGAGTGGATGGCGGCGTTCCACTGTTCAATAGAGTGGACACGGAAAAGCGGGAAGACTGCAAGTTTACTGTATGCTGAATTAGAGGAAGTCTATGGCTCTGAGCACTACGGGACTCAACATCTGTGGTCACCAGTCCCCTAGAACATAGAACTACTTACACCTTACTAACCTAAGGACGTCACACACATCCATGCCTGAGGCAGGATTCAAACCTGCGACCGTAGCGGTCGCGCGGTTCCAGACTGAAGCGGCTTGAACCGCTCGGCCACATCGGCCGGCGGAAGTCTATGGAACGGAAGTGTTTAGGTTGGTAGTGTTACACTCTCAATCAAGGAAACTCTGCTGATC
This sequence comes from Schistocerca piceifrons, assembly GCF_021461385.2. Taxonomy (NCBI): domain Eukaryota; kingdom Metazoa; phylum Arthropoda; class Insecta; order Orthoptera; family Acrididae; genus Schistocerca; species Schistocerca piceifrons. The sequence continues at coordinate 284,486,117 of NC_060143.1, forward strand.
TACCAAGCTACATGAAGAATAGTCACTTGGGCACCCACATCATACAGACAGATATTCCTGGCGTGATAAGCGAAAAGGAAAGGGATTGCTCGTCTCAGATGAAATAAAACTGAACCGCTCCATTGTATCCGTGTATGATGCCAACAGTAAGTAGATCCACCCTACTTTCCTACATTACACAGACATATAGAACTCACTCTGCATTGAGAATCGATTAGCTCCACTGGTTGTTCTTGTTGCTTATAACAGTGGTGTAATTGGTGTTCCACACTGTATTCTTCGACATGCATGCTTCAGAGCAAGTGGACGGATGCTCCCACATCATCCAACAGCATCTTAAAATCTGCGGTGCAAAAAATTATTTCTCTAAAGCACTGGCCAGCACTCTGTCACCTGAACGGTACAGTTTCAAATTGTTCAAATGGCTGTAAGCACTATGGGACTTAACATCTCTGAGGTCGTCAGTCCCCTAGACTTAGAACTACTTAAACATAACTAACCTAAGGACATCACACACATCCATGCCAGAGGCAGGATTCGAACCTGCGACTGTAGCAGGCACGCGGTTCCGTACTGAAGCGCCTAGAACCGCTCGGCGACAGCGGCAGGCTACGATACAGTTTGTCGCAAGGTTCTGTTGACGGTGATGATTACTGCCAAGCAAGATAGTGAACGTTGCTTAACTGTGTATTCATTTGCCCTTCCGGACTCTGCATCCTGCTACATGCATACTCACACGTGCCTGCAACGAAACTTCGAGCACTGTAAAAAGTGGTTAACATTACCGGGGACAATTCACAGACAAAAGTTACGGTGTTCCAAGATAGCACCGTCAACGTCGACGGGACTAACTGGTTTGTTGGTTCGAATCTCGAGCATTTTGCAAACATGTTGGTCATATATCTGGCCGTTTGAAAAAGGTGACATATCGCTTATTTTTCATTACTTCCTTGCCATTAAGTTCGAGACATTATGATGTTCAACGTTCTGATTTATCTGCTTTGTCGCTTTTGCATGATAGCTTTCATGAGCTGCCGTATAGCTCTAATGTTACGAAAAACAATACACGTTATGGCCACATTTTTAAAAGATTATTCTCCCTAACACTCTGTCAGTAACAAGAACTGAGATTCATAGAAACAATGTCATTACGATTCTTAGTTAAAATTTCATTTTCTTAGTATCACCTTCGTAGTATTTCTCACAAGTGAGCCTTGATCAATTTCCTATAGATTACAACTTTCATAATTTCTTCCAGTATTTGTCTCACCTAACTTCCTAAGAAATTATGATTTGATCTTAACTAATCAAAAATTGGACAGAGGCGAAAATCTCATTATTTTTATTGTTACCAGTTCTCTGAGAGGTTACACTGTGAACATCGTAATTTACTGTATGTTAATGCATGCACTGTAGGACGGATCGTTACAATCATTCAAATTATTTTACGCAGTAGCTTGAAATGGAATCACTCATGAGTGAAAGGAAAGTGCAAAATTCAAGAAAACAGAGGCCATCGTTAGTAATGGAAATAAACTTCCTAGCTGATTAACAATGTGTAGTTCGAGTACTTGAGCTATGAAACTTACCTTTCGCCAGCAGCGCCCTTACAGGCTGAGCTAGCCAGTCATGGCACACCACTTTCTCAAGAAGCTTACATATTGCCTGTGTGGACGTCCCACTTTATAAGCTTTAAAGACATTCTCCTGCATACCCTGCGTATCCTGTTGGTCTAGAACTGCTGGAACAGATGATACAAAGAGCGTAGCCCCAGTTTAAGCGATTCTTTGCAGGATGGCACTTCTAGTCTATAATTAAGCGTCCGCTGTTTTGTAGCTAGATTTGTCTGTCGCAGCGCAATTTCCCCATGATATCTTGAATTCCAGTAGTGATACAGTAACGAGGTACGCAACAAAGCTGCTAGATATAAGGAAACTAAGGGATTTTAATTTAAACGTAATGCAGTAACAGACTTAGTCGTAAGGGAGATAGCAGCACCATACTAACACATTGACATAATAACACAGGCGCATAACAAGCACACGCACCATATCTTGAGAAGGATACGTGGGTAATAGGTTAAAATCACAATAAAAAATGTGAGACAGGCTAATTAGTACCCAGGGAGAAAGTCTGTTGTCAGTGTCAGCAAATAAACAGTATTACTTCAGTGAAGCATTCAGAAGGGTTTTTGTGAACGTTAGAGAGAAGTAGAGAGGCACTGGTTGAACTGAAGTTCTCAGAAGGAAGGATATTCTGAAATTGCTTCGGTTGCTCAGTCAGCTAGAGTAATACCTGCGAAACGCATAATTCTGGTTTTGAGTCTCCTTCCTGCATACAGCGATAGACCCCGAAGTACTTTCTAAACAACGAGTACTCCCCTGCAGAATGACAGTTTCAGTCTAGATGTGTAATTTATATTTGGACACATGCAACGACCGGTTTCCATTACTTACATCCCGAAAAGGAAAAGTATTTTGAGTGACATCGGAGAAAATCACTAAACGACTGGTGCTGCAGTGCAGGAATAGAACAGAAGAAGTCATCCTCACAGCTGCAAGTAATAACGAATGGTGGAAGAAACTAATAGACGAAGACTGTCAGAAAGCTGAAGACAAGGTTATGAAATTACGCGGGAAATGGCTACAAGCGAGTAAGAATCATGGAACAGCACACGCTTATCGGCAGCCACAAAAGCAGTCTAAAAAACTATTATTAAAGAAATGGAACAATACCTAAAACAATAGAATGGATCTATTCACGAATGTCATCGAAACAACACCGTGCAGAAAAAGCAAGAGGTTTTAGTTAAAAATATAGTGTGATGTAGGATAATGTTGGCGTTGGCGATATGGTAAATGAACCAAGCAGAATTTCGTCAACGAGCGGGGAACATCTAGAAGATTTAATGAATTGTCCTTATCAAGAGTTACCAATTACAGATTCCAGAATCAGCTCAACAATGCCAACATTCCAAAATCCACACATAAGGAGGCGGTAGAAAATATAAAACACCTGTAAAATGGTGAGGCAGCTGGGTGTGGTTGAGGTACTACAGTATGGAGGAGAAGCACTGTACTGGCGTTTGTGTCACCTGACACAGGCACTAAGGAAAACAGACACTGTACCAGCTGAATGGAAAGAATCGCTAACAGTCCAAAAACGTAGAAAGGGAAACGCGGAATATTGTTAGTTAAGACAGGCTATAAGGTTTTATCTTGTTTGTCCCTAAACTGCTTGGAACCAAACGCAGAAAATGTGACTGGTGACTATCGAAACAGCAGAGTGATAAGTGAGAAGCTAGGGACACGTAAACAAAAAACACGTAATTTGTTCATTGACGTTATGAAAGTTCATGAGTCGATAATGCCTTTGGAATTGGTGACAGAATTTGGATATCCGTTTAAACTTATAAATTTTGTAAACCATGAGTGGATGATAACATATTTCGCACACTTACCATTGATGGTCATATTAGGGTGAGCCTGAACGGTGTGTTGCAGCCGCGGTGAAAGCAGGCCACTGCGGATTTTGTTATTTTAATACAGAATGAAGCAAAAAGGAAAAAAAACGACACTCTACGAAGGAATTATTCGAATGGGGTGAAACCGGTATATGTGGTGTAGATGTACAGATAAACAATGAATTACAGACTCAGAAAAATTGGATGATTTATTCTACCGAAAGAGCTTCACAAACTGAGCAGTTCAATAATGCGTTGGTACACCTCTTGTTGCGAGGACGTGTGGCCGGCGACAGTCATGTTGTGATCCCACTGCTGTTCAGGGCGCCTACACTCAAGTAATCAACCTGGAATCTAATTGACTGGAGTACAACTACCTTCGATGATGAGTCAGAACCCGTCTTCAGTGATGAGTTGCGCTTGGAGCTGAGTCCCAATGAACAGTGAAGACGAATCTGGTGACGCCTGAGAAAGTCGGGGGATGACAACCTGGCCGTCAGCTACTGTACTCTGCTAGAACCAGGAGTGATGTCCTGAGGAGCCATTTCTTTTCATAGCCTGAGCCCTACGGTTCATGGCACACTTAGAGCACAGCGGTACCTCGACGTTATTTTATGACCCGTTTCGTTTCCCTTCATGGAAAACCATGTTGATCTTACATTTCTAGCAAGGAAATGACTACCCGTACATGCAGAAAGTTTCAACTGCGTGACTTCATGTTTGCCAAACCCTACCTTGGACAGCGAGGTCGTCGGGTACCTAAGTTGAGAACGTTTGGAGCATTATGGGCTGCGTCCTGCAACCAGCTCGGGATTTTGACGATATAAAACGTGAATTGGACAGAACTGGGCATGATATCTCTCAGCAGGGCTTCCAAAATTATATGAATCAGTGCCAAGTGGTTTAACTGCTTGCGCAAGGGCCAGATGTGGACCAACATGTTATTGACTTGCTCTATTTGGGAAGCTTTAGCTCTTGAATCATTCACCCAGTTCTCTGAAGCTGTAATCATCTGCTTGTGCACACGTGTACATCACATCTACCGATTTCTGTCCCATTCAAAATGGCTCTGAGCACTATGCGACTTAACTTCTGAGGTCATCAGTCGGCTAGAACTTAGAACTAATTAAACCTAAATAACCTAAGGACTTCACACACATCCATACCCGAGGCAGGATTCGAATCTGCGACCGGAGCGGTCGCTCGGTTCCAGACTGTAGCGCCTAGAACCGCATGGCCACTTCTGTCCCATTGTGATAATTCATTTTTGTAATGCGTTGTCTTATCTTTCTTTCTTTTTTCTTTTCTCACCTGTACTGCACAAACTTGTGCAGCAAGGGGTAAGGGAGAAATCCACTCTGGCAGTGACAGTGTGCTTTAGAATACGTGACTGGTGTTGGCGCAAATGCACAAAGTGTGCGTCGCTGTAGACAAGAAATACTTCACGTTTTGCAGTTTCGCAGATCCACCTGAAAGAAGGGCTGTGCTGTGCGCGGCTGCCCCATGGAACTGCTAGTAGAAGTCACTGGTAGGGCAACAGCTCTACACGCAAAGCCCTTCCTCAATTTAGTGCCACGGTGCAAAAGGCCATCCAAGGTCTGTTCCAGCAGCACTTCTGGCTCCTTCCCAGGTCGCTCTCTCTACATACCAGCCGAATTCCACCGTTGCAGGACGAGCGCCTCATCGCGGTGGTCTTCCCACGCTGTGACTCAGCGGAGGTATCGCCCAGGGCCGCAGCATGTACGGCAACGTGGACTCTGCTCCCCGCCGGCGCTGAAGCCTTGCTACCGGCTTACATACGATGTAAGCAATACTGGGCGTGTAAGTAGGCAGCCCAGAGGAATTCTTGGGCTAGCCAGCTACAGACCCAGTGTATTACACAGTGCAGATGCTTCAGTAAAGTACTCGTTAACTTTGCAGCCGCATTTTTATGGATCGTCTTGGCCTCCCTCTTCGCCTCCACCACCCACTCACAGCCTCCTGGCTCTCAGGCAACACTCCCTTAGGTGGGGGTGCATTGGCTGAATGGAATAAAATCTGAGAACTTCAAAGATATAATTGGACTAAAATAATGAGACGCTCTGTCCACACTTCTCAAAAATGTAACCTTGCGGAGAGCTGTGTGGGAACCTGTGACGCTTCAACGCAATCCTTGCTATGAATTTTTTCGTTTACTTAACACATGAAACTGTTTGTATACGATGTATTGTCTAGTGTAAATATGTATTGTAAATACTACCTTTAAATTATGTAATATTTAACACTGGCAAGTCAGGGCATATTTAGTTAACGTTGAATTCAGAGAGATTGTTTTGTCGCGCCTCTGGGCGCGGGAGCGCGCCAGCGGGCAGTAGTAGAAGGACGCCGTTCTCGGAGTAAGACGTACAGTCGAGTGCTGCTAGTCCTAGCTGTGTTACATCTAACGGCTAGTGTGTGGATCTAAGTACGACGGGAAAGTAATGGTCGGTATATCTGGAAGCATGCCCGGGCAAGTTATTATGGATTAATGGGCATAGTGCTGAAGAAACGAGGCCTTAAATGTGAAGCGCACTGTGGTCCCAAGTCGCAACAGTAAAAGCCCGCTGCCACATTGTGTCGCTGCCGTGGACTTCCGTCGATCCATCGACAACGAGGGAAGTGAGATCTACGTAATTTTCGTAGGATAAAATTGTAGAAGGCTTGCCAGTCACTGTACTTTTCTCTGAAGTTGAACAATTAATAAGAAGCACTTTATAATCGAAGTGTTGCAGTTACATTCCACCCGACAATAACACCAAGTAGGTTCCTTTCGATCCTTACCTTACTGAACAGAGCGTGTCACGCCATTATCAAGAGAAAATATGTTAATTATCAAATTATTTGCATAGACGGTGAAAAGTAAATTTCAGACTGTTTTGAACGATTGGTTATCGTAGTTAACTGTTGCACTTAATAAGCTTACGCCAACCGTAGTAACTTAATAATAGACTGAAGTAATAAATTTGATTATTAAGATTTATTTCAATGCATATTCAGTTGACGTTAGTTCAAGGATATTTCATGAAACTATATAGCTTATTCCACCTGACAATGGTCCAATTAATGAATTATTATCATTCAAAACATAGTTAATCAAATATTGGCAATATATTTCATTATCAGTAGATTTAACTGTGCAATGTATGTAATCTTAAAGATAGAATGACAGTCCATTATTCAAAATCTCGGTAGATAATTATCTGTGTTGTCAGCATTGCACTTAGCTGACAAATTATGAACAAAATAATTATCAAAATGCTTATTGAAAGTTAACCATTAATGTTTAAGTGCAGTTATATTGTTATGACATTATTTTATATGACTACTGATCCTGACACAGCACTTACGTAAAAGTTCCCGTTCCACCTGCTGCGCTACAAACAGCTAAACCTTATTTTTGACACAATTCTTCACGTACTTAACAGTACTGTCGCTCATCAGTTGAGCTGGCGGCTGATTTTTTAATTGCTTTTACGACTTAATCATTTCTTTCGGCAAAATTTCCACTAGAAAAATTTATTTCCAAATTATTTCCATTATTTCATTTACAGATCGTTATTGAATGAAATTACTCATTTAATAACGATCAAGTTATAACGTCTTCTGTTTCCCGAGGAATAATCATTATTTACTTCGGATTCGGATACCTTATCCCGACACGGGTCAAAATTCATAATTCATGATCATTGTTAACCTGTAATTTCGCAAATCCCGGGAGGCAGGGGGGAGTTATAAACCCAGACTAGTACCTGCTGGGATCATACTGTGATCCTACACAGAAAAAAGCATTAGCATATGCAGTTGATGTGTTGCTCATTGGACAAAGCGAAACAAAGACTAGCCATTTATTTGTGGAGCTCACAGAAGAAGTATCGAAACTTGGCTTAAAAGGAAACGGTCAGCAAACAAAATAGATGGTATTTAAAATGTGTGGAAATGAACAAGACAACCAGTTACGTTTATAATCGGCGATCTTAAACTTGAATGCATTGAACAGTTCAAAGTCTGAGCGCAATAACAGACGTACAGAGCCAGGGAAATCGAGAAGTGAAAATGAGACTGCGGAGTGCTAACAGGTCCTCATACTCCATACAGAAACTTGCAGTGTCTAAACCAATGAATGGGGAACCTAAAATGAGGCTGTACAGGGTGTCTTTTGGGTCGAATTGAAACAGGTGATAGTCGGTCCAAAAAAGATTGCATTGAGATAGGAAACCAAAGATCGAAAATGCATATTTATTCTCTTATGGACATACACAGCGTACAGCGCAGAAAACGACGACCTCCAGTCTCAGTGCATGTGGCGTATTTGCCTCACTCTCGCAAAGATTCTGGGTGTCTGTTGTACACTGAAACGGGCAGCGGGTGAAAAAAAAAGTGTACATCCGTGACCTCCAAACGGATATGCTGTACGCAACTTAAGTTTGTAGCACCTGCGTCATATGACGGCCACGTGAATCACACAGGTGCATTACCTGTGCCACACGCACACACACACACACACACACACACACACATACACATATACAACTCTACCCCTGGGGTGAGCGGTCCATTGGATCAGACAGCTTGTGAAGTGTGTTGCTGTGTACAGTGCATTACGTATAATCAGAGATGGAACGTTGGTCGTAACGGCATGCAGCAGGAAGTAGTGTTCGTAAAAAAACTAGACGAAGAGGTTTATCTACATGGATACCAACTACGAGACATGAGGTCGTTCAGGCCACAGAAAGCCGGCCAAGCTTCCCACCAAGACACGGCTGGACTTTGAGTACATGGTGTAGGACCGCGTGGTCGACCACCCAGCAATAAGGACACTTCAAGATTCCTGTGAAGCACAAGCTTCGAAGGGTATGGCGTGGAGAGTACTGTTGGAATAAATGTTACGCCTGTCTCACAAAGAACGTGTGCAAGCACTGGGACGAACGAATTCTGACCCCCCCTCCCCCCCCCCCCCCCTGCCCAGCAGTCAGTGGATTATTCACCGCAGTACTGTAGTGCCGAACATTGCACAGTTTGTATTGTTCACGGATGAGGCTTCATTCATCCGTGATGTTTTCAACAGCTGAAACAGCCGTGTCTGAAATGAGGACAATCCCCACACCACCCAAAACTTTGGCCACTACCAACGATTCTCTGACAGCGTATTGATGGGCGCTGTCCGAGGTCTCCTAATAGGATCTTATATGCCGCCTTTTGGGTTGACTATTCCATGGTCCCCTTACACCTGCGAGACGTGCTGCCACAGTTCTTGGAGACTGTACCCCTTGTTTTCTGAGAAAGGACGTGGCTTCAACACGGCGGTGCACCTGCCAACTTCGATGTTAATACCCGCGAGCACGTGAACAACAAGCACCCTCACCGTCGGATTGAAAGAGGAGGTCCTGTCCCATTGCTAGGGTGGTCTCCGGATCTCAAATCTCTGCACGTTTTCCTCTGAGGTTACGTCAAGAAAAGAATGACACTGAGTCGCGAAATTGGGAGACACGACACAACACAAAAAATCATGTGCTATCATAACAAGCAGCAGTAATGAGCATAATAAATACTAGTAGACTTCAATGCGATGCGTGTCTCAGGAGAGTGAAAGAGGACCAAGTAGTTTCAAAAAGATTCAACCATAGGAATTTTATAAACGTCAAATGGTGAAACCCAGGTGTGCATGGTGAAACGAATCTGAATCAATTTGGAATAGAACTGGCCAGAAGAAGTACAAGACAGAAGCTTTTGGAGGTAACTGGTGAGAGTGACACGGGATCATCGAGTCCCTTAAAAGACGAGAAAAAGAAGAATCACCATGATAGTCATATCCAATCTTGGTTTGGTCGTCGATGCCTGTCCTAATTTCAAATAGAATGCACCTGATCCTTATAGCTCTTGTTAGGAAGCCCAACACTCCTTTTCGCTTGAGGTGTATATACGTATATTAACTTACGTATTCTTTCTTGTAGATCCTTTGAGTGTGTTCGTGCCCTTTTTTTCTGGAATCTGCCTTTTTGTAAAGTATGTTTTGGGCACCACGTTCATTCCTTGTGTCACCATTTTTCATCCAGTCGACAACTTTATAACCCGCTGGAGTTCTTAGGATCTCATCTTTGCTGCTTCAATCCCGCTCCTTTGAGTGACGGTTTCAGTCAAAGTCCCTGACCCGTACATTAAAACAGGTACTGGAGTCCCACTGCACAATTTTAGTACGGTGTCTTTTGTAATTTTCTGGAGGAGTATGCGATTTATAGTACGTACCAGTTCTTAAAATTTTGGCAATTTGTACAGCAGCCTAGACGTAATAATATGAGTGGAAGACCAAGTGCTCAGATTAAAAAGAGTGCAAGGCAGGGATGTAGTCTTTAGCCCCTACTGTTCAATCAGTACACCGAAGAGGCTGTGGTACGAAATAAGGGAAGGTTCAAGTGTGGAATTAAAATTTGAGGTGAAGGGATATCAATGATACGATTCGCTGATAACATTGCTATCTTCAGTGGGACTTGAGAAGAAATACAGGATCTGCTGAAGGGAATGAACAGTCTAATGAGTACAGAATATGGATTGGTTCAAATGGCTCTGAGCAATATGGGACTTACAGGGTGTTTCAAAAATGACCGGTATATTTGAAACGGCAATAAAAACTAAGCGAGCAGCTATAGAAATACACCGTTTGTTGCAATATGCTTGGGACAACAGTACATTTTCAGGCGGACAAACTTTCGAAATTACAGTAGTTACAATTTTCAACAACTGATGGCGCTGCAAGTGATGTGAAAGATATAGAAGACAACGCAGTCTGTGGGTGCGCCATTCTGTACGTCGTCTTTCTGCTGTAACCGTGTGCTGTTCACAACGTGCAAGTGTGCTGTGGACAACATGGTTTATTCCTTAGAACAGAGGATTTTTCTGGTGTTGGAATTCCACCGCCTAGAACACAGTGTTGTTGCAACACGACGAAGATTTCAACGGAGGTTTAATGTAACCAAAGGACCGAAAAGCGATAAAATAAAGGATCTGTTTGAAAAATTTCAACGGACTGAGAACGTGACGGATGAACGTGCTGGAAGGGTAGGGCGACCGCGTACGGCAACCACAGAGGGAAACGCGCAGATAGTGCAGCAGGTGATCCAACAACGGCCTCGGGTTTCCGTTCGCCGTGTTGCAGCTGCGGTCCAAATGACGCCAACGTCCACGTATCGTCTCATGCGCCAGAGTTTACACCTCTATCCATACAAAATTCAAACGCGGCAACCCCTCAGCGCCGCTACCATTGCTGCACGAGAGACATTCGCTAACGATATAGTGCACAGGATTGATGACGGCGATATGCATGTGGGCAGCATTTGGTTTACTGACGAAGCTTATTTTTACCTGGACGGCTTCGTCAATAAACAGAACTGGCGCATATGGGGAACCGAAAAGCCCCATGTTGCAGTCCCATCGTCCCTGCATCCTCAAAAAGTACTGGTCTGGGCCGCCATTTCTTCCAAAGGAATCATTGGCCCATTTTTCAGATCCGAAACGATTACTGCATCTCACTATCTGGACATTCTTCATTAATTTGTGGCGGTACAAACTGCCTTAGACGACACTGTGAACACCTCGTGGTTTATGCAAGATGGTGCCCGGCCACATCGCACGGCCGACGTCTTTAATTTCCGGAATGAATATTTCGATGATCGTGTGATTGCTTTGGGCTATCCGAAACATACAGGAGGCAGCGTGGATTGGCCTCCCTATTTGCAAGACATACGGGGGCTGAAATACACCCAGCTAATAATTGAGGACGTCGGTTGCAAGTGCTGCTCTGAGATGAAGTCGCCACAGAAGGGTAAGTCACAAGACCGACACCGACGTCTCAAAATGAAAAGTTCTTCGTCCTTAAAAAATTGGCACTGTATGGCACTTAGCTGTAGACACGTAAGTGAGTAGGAGGAAAGCAAGAATAAGAAGGCGATGAGCTGGAACGGGGAGGCAGATACTCTTCGGCAGTTCTCCGCTGACAATACCGAGAGCGTTCTGTTGATGCGCCAGTGCCGGCGTAGCAACGGCGGGAGACGCCGCCGCCGCACGCAACAGCTCCCCGGCGGCCGCCGCCACCTTTTGCGGGCCCCGAGCAATCGCGCAGATGTGCGTCCTCAGACGCGCGTTAAGGGCGGCCCTCGCCGCGAGGAATTTATGTGCGCACGCGACGGGCGTGTGGCGGTGGCGGTCCGGGCCGAGAGTGCGTGTAATCCACTCCGCCTCCTCGGCGGGGCGAGCCCTCGGGGTAAGACTGCGGCGGATTAATACCGCAAAGTGATTGCTCCGTTCCGCCTCGCGCCCGCACTCCTCTCTGCGGCAACAAGCCAAATCAATTTCGCGCGCAGACGGAACGACAACTTTTAATTTCTCTTTTATTTCCTCCGCGAGCCGGCGGCGGTGTCGCTCCGTCTTCCTTTCTTTTATATCGAGCAGACTGGAGGGGCGTGGTTAGGGGGAGAGGGAGAGTGAGTTGGCGGGGTTAAGGACTCGGCTGGGCTGCAGGCAGGGACGCGGCGGTTAGGGGCTGAGGAGCGCGCCCTCGGAACAGAGTTAACCTGCTGGCGGGTTGCGCGAGACAAAAGACTCGCGACCGAGATCAAAGAGATATTACCGCCGAGGACACCCCGCGCCCGTCTCCCGCCCACGAGATGTAAGAACGCCGCGGAACGCTTCACCCCTGCCTTTTATTCCGAAAAAGTCAAGAGAGAGTGGAGGAAAGAAGGAGCGCGTGAAATTCTTTATTAAAATTGAACTCTCGTTCGTTCCTTTCTGCGAGAATCGGTTATTTTCGCATCTTAATCGCCGACGACGCGCAGAGCACTGCTTCCAGCATAATATCGGAACTTCACCCTATTTTATCTCTCACTTTCTCCCAATTCAAGACACTTGACTTGTTTGTTCTGAAGTTACATACACTTACTCTTATTTCAAGTTCTACATCTACACAGTTACTCCGCAATCCACCTCACGATGCGTGGCGAAGTGTACCACGTACCACTCCTAGTCATTTCCTTTCCTGTTCCACTCGCTGCGGCTGGTCCCGGCGGAGGTTCGAGTCTTCCCTCAGGCATGGGTGTGTGTGTTTGTTCTTAGGATAATTTAGGTTAAGTAGTGTGTAAGCTTAGGGGCTGATGACCTTAGCAGTTAAGTCCCATAAGATTTCACACACATTTGAACATTTTTTTGTTCCACTCGCAATTAGAGTGAGGGAAAAACAAATGTCTGTATACCTCCTTATGAACTAAATGTCGCGTATCTTATGTTCGTTAACCGTACGCGCAGTTTATCCTGAGGGGCATGCCAGCAGCGCATAAGTCGCACTTTGCTTTTCGTGGTCGTCCCTCCACCTGGGAAGAACTTCGTGTCGCCTTTGTAGCGATATCTGTGTTACAGCTTGCGGGCGATACAGGCCGTGAAGTTAAGATTCAGCCCGCGATCGTCATCAAGGAGAACTCCGGATTATCTACATCGCCTGATATTGCTAAAAGGGAAACGCGGCGTTGCTTATGGTGCGGTCGGACAGGTCATTTAGTTCGTTCTTGCGTTCAACCGCGCGCACCCAGAGTCAATAAATCACGAACCTTGTTGTGCTGTGTCGCTGCTCGATCATCATCTCCCGTGCCTTATATTCGTTCTTGAGTAGATGGCAAGTCTATTTGTGCCCTTTTGGATTCTGGTAGCTGCGTTTTGTTGTTGAGCTTGGAATGGTTTCTTCAATTTGGTCATCTTACGAGACTTAGGTCGGTCCATTCTTTGGTGCAATGATGTCTGGTTGCCAATGGGCAGGTGTTGTCTCTGCATGGTTCTGCGACTGGATTCGTGATTTTCGGTCAGGAAGGTCACAGTTCGTAGTAATATACGGAAAGTTCCCAACGAAGTGTTATAGGCCCTCTATTGTTCCTGATCTATATTAACGACATAGGAGACAATTTGAGTAGCCGTCTTAGATTGTTTGCAATTGATACTGTCATTTACCGTCTTGTAAAGTCATCAGATGATCAAAACGACTTGCAAAATGATTTTAAACGATTTTGGTAAGATATCTGTATGGTGCTAAAAGTGACAATTGACCCTGAATAAAGAAAAGTGAGAAGTTATTCATATGACTACTGAAAGAAATCAACTAAATTTCGATTACGCGATAAGTCACACAAATCTCAGGGCTGTTAATACAACTAAATCCTTAGGGATTACAATTACAAATAACCTAAATTGGAACGATCACATAGATAATATTGTGGGTAGCGCAAACCAAAGACTGTGATACACTGGCACAACACTTAGAAGGTGCAACAGGTCTACCAAAGAGTGCTTACACTACGCTTGTCCGCCCTATTCTGGAGTACTGCTGTGCGGTGTGGGCTCCGCATCAGGTGGGACTGACGGATGACATTGGGAAAGTACAAAGAAGGGCAGTTCGTTTTGTATTATCGCGAAATAGGGGAGATAGTGTCACAGACATGATACGTGAATTGGAGTGGTAATCATTAAAACAAACGCGTTCTTCGTTGCGACAGGATCTTCTCATGAAATTTCAATCACCAGTTTTCTCCTCCGATTGCGAAAACATTCTGTTGTCACCCTCCAACATAGGGAGAAATGATCATCACGAGAAATCAGGGCTCGCACGGAAAAATTTAAGTGCTCGTTTTTCCCGCGTGCCGTTCGAGAGTGGAACGGAAGAGAGACAGCACGAAGGTGGTTCATTGAACCCTCTGCTAGGCACTTTATTCTGAATAGCTGAATAATCACGTAGAAAGGTAGATGGTTGGGTCAGAGGAAGTATCTCGGTTGGGGATTTCTCCTGGCCCTTGTCTTTGGCCTTGGTTAAGAAGCTGCCGGTCGATTTGATTTTGGGGCGTGATTTTACCAGTAAAACTGGTCTTGTCTTGGATTAATCCGGGTACACCATCTTCTTTAAGTTGGCTTCTGCTCTGAAGTTTGGGTTCTGTGAATGTGCTAAGCGTAAGGTGCATCGAAATGCCGGCATGCCGGCTGCTGATGCTAAGGTTAATGTGTTTGATCTCACCCATCTGTCTTCACAGCAGGCCTCTGAACTAGGTGATTTTTTGCAGAGGTTCCCCGAGCATCTCGGTGATAGACTCGGGCTTACTAATGTTCTTGACTACCATAATCGTCGGACCATATTCCCATCAGGCAGTCCCCATATCGTCTAACACCGCCTAAGATGAAGATACTAAGACCAAAGGTCTCTAAAATGCTCGAGCAAGGAGTTATTAGGCCTTCTACGTCTGCTTATGCATCCCCCATGTTCCTTGTTCCTAAGGATCAGGGGCGGGATTTTCGGTCTATTGTTGACTACTGGCGCCTGAACACCAAGGCTGTCCTCGAATCGGTTCGCTTACCTGATCTTTATAATTATTTTACTTGCTTTGCCGGCGCTAATTGGTTCACTGTGTTCGATCTGAATCAAGCCTCGTATTCACTTAGCCGAAGAATGTAAACACGTTCAGCATTTTGCACTGATTGTAACCTGTTTGAGTTTAAAAGGGTTCCCTTTGGTTGGGCTACTGGCGCAGCCGTTCTTACTCGTTTGCTGGATAATATTCTTGGCAACTTGAAATTAGTCTGTGTTTATAATTACTTGGACAACTTGGTGATTTATAGCTGTTCGTTTCAGAAGTATTTGGAACATATCCAGTGTAAGATGGCAAGAACTATGCCCCTTACATGAAGTCATTAAAGATCACCTAACTCACGTTGAGCAAACAGTAGGGCTGTACAAAAATTACTGACAAGGCACAATGCATCTTGTAGAGGGTGGACGTATTGGAATAATTAATGTTGGGTGATGGTTTTAAAGTAATTCACACGACATGAAACCTTTGTGGAAACATGTCGATTTACTGGAGGCTAGCATACCCCAGGGAAGTACTCAGAATTGACTGTGGCAGCTGGGGAAGCGGCTAAGGGAAGCGACAATAATCAGCTTAGGGAGGCTCAAGCTCTGAGAAAGCAGTAATGGTGTGCGGCCTCCAGCCGCCTTAAGATGAGTGACAGTGAGTGGGTGGTTGACCCCGACTGCATGCTGGTGTACTGGGAAACCGACGGAGAACCTGTACGCCTGTTGATAAATGTCCGTCGTCCTGTTTTCTGTGAAACATGCGAGAAAGCCACGCAAAGCTACGGTGGAGCAGTCAACAGCGGTCAAAATATGCGTGTTCGTGACTACAGCAACTTCACGCTGAATTCATGGTCCACAGAGTCTGAAGCAAATCAGGTGAAGAGCGACAGAATGAAATACGCTGGCCTCTGATGGGAACGTAGGACCAAGGAATTTGAAGTACTCAGAATTCCGGAAAACTTGGTGTTGTGCAGACACTAACCTTGATGGGTGGCCTTGGAGGAGCTAAATAACAGAAGTTGAGAGGATGGGAAATTTAGTGGGAATTTGTTCACTTCCCAGAGCAAGCATTGGTCGGCGCTGGCAAGCAATGCATAATTAACGCGACTTGCGCTGCAATTGGCATAAGTGATGTTGCTGGTGGGGAAATGGAGGCGAAGAGCGGACTGTGAGAAGTCTCTGTAGAGGTCTTCCGTTCCCAGCTTGCCTGGAGTGCGGACATGGCATTCTTGACTCAGCTTGCCTGAGAAAGAGTGAGAATCTCTGCAGTTTAGGACTTAACAAAGGGAACAATTGAGTTTGGAGATAGGAAGTTTCGGTTCAGCTATGTACTGAGCAAGATAGATAGGAATGAATAGACGAGCGCAGCCTTGCAGCACCACGAGGTTGGCCGACGTCCACACAACGACGCTGCTCCGCCACGCTGTATTCGGTGATATTGCGTCTGCTCCGGCCACTGATTAATTTGTTGGATCACGCCGGCAAAGTTTCCACGAGGGTTTCATGGGTGGTGTATTGTAGAATTCTTCTCGCACTTCGCATTATGCCTGGGTCAGTCGATAGGAACTACTTTTGAGTTATCGCACTTTACTCCACGCAAACGCAATTTATTACCACTGCCTGATAGGAGAGTCTTGTAGTGTGATGATTGAAGGTCAGGAGTTAAAATAAATTTGTGCTAATCGACTGCATCTGTTTTCAATCAAGTAGTTGAAATCCCAAGTCACTTTCTTAATTAATTTTATGTTCAACATTTGCATCTGGTGTTCAATAGCTAAATATAACATCAATGTGCACCCACTTTTAAATTAAGAGTGATCAATTCTGAATAAATTAATGTCAACACTGCCATCGCCGTTCAGTCAGGAGTCACATGGCCATATTACTTTTTTGCATTATCTGATATTGCGGCAGTTTTGCACTCTCTGTTGATCTGTTAGTCAATTAGTTGTGGTGAACACACGCCAAAACCAGCTAAGTGACGGGTGGGGTGTTACACCAGCAAGTTTTTGGTAGGCTGCAGTGGTCAGGTTTGACTGTAGCACCCAGTGAGGTGACATTAGGCAGGCAGCAGGGATCCTTCTTAGTTCACTTAGCATCATGCGAGAGCATTCGCATTGACCAGGAGCGGACTGAGGCATTGAGAGCTCTCCCGCCGCCTGATGATAAACGCGGGATTGCCAGGTTCATATGCATGGTGCTTTGTTTCAGGCGTTTTGTCCCTAATTTTGCTCAGTTGGAGGCTCCTTTAAACGAATTGCGTCGAACAGGTGTGCGTGTTGAGTGGGGAACTGCCCAAGAGGCCACGTTTGAGCGCATTAAGGCAGCTACAGGCAACCGTCCGGTTCTCGGAGTGCCTGATTTTAATAAAAATTTTATTGTACAAAACCGACCCATCTAATGAGCGAATTTCGGCCTTCCTCCTATAGGAGATCGAGGGTCAAAGGTAGCCATTAGCGTACGCGTCTCGTCGGTTAACCAGTGCTGAACTTAAATAATCCGTTTACGAATGTGAGGCATTGGGTGTCTTGTTCGCACTGGGGAAGTATCGCTTTTATGTCAAGCATAGAGCATTTCAGCTAAAAACCGACAATCAAGTATTAAGCTCGGTGCCACGTAAAACTGGCCGTATCGACCTAGTGAGCCCCCCCAAGGAACGGAGGAAGGCAATCTTAGTTGTGTCGTGTTAGGCGGTATTCCACATTTGTTTAGTGACGTTGCCGACCATCAGGATCAGGACACCACTTGGGGACCGGTTGAGGAACGGGATGGATACGTCATCAGGAAAGGCATTTTGTGTAAAAGGGTGGGCCATGCCAAGGAGTTGAAGATCTGTCTCCCAGCCACCCTGGTACGCCCCGTTTTTCATTACTTTGACAACTCGTTGATTGGCGGGCATTTAGGAACCAATAAGATCTTGCAGAAAATTAAGGAGCATTTGACTTGGCCGTCTATGGACAGAGACATTAGAGAGATAGTTTCTCGGTGTCGGTTCTGTAGCGTGACCAAGCCTAAGAACGTTCTTCAGCAGGGCTTCTTGAGATCTGGGCGCGAATTCTGCCCCATAGACAAACTCTACATCGATTATGTGGGGCCCTTTACCTCGCAGCAAAAGAGGCCATCGGTACGTATTGGTTATTATTGACGCGTTTTCGAGGTTTACCTGGCTTCTTCAAAGTCGTAACGTGACTGCTGCTACTATTACTGCGCATTTAACTAACGTATTTAGTGTTTTTGGACACCCTAAGCAAATCGTTATTGATAATGAGCAGTCCTTTCTTTCGGCTCCCATCAAGGTTCAAAATGGTTCAAATGGCTATGAGCACTATGGGACTTCTGAGGTAATCAGTCCCCTAGAACGTAGAACTACTTGAACCTAACTAACCTAAGGACATCACACACATCCATGCCCGAGGCAGGATTCGAACCTGCGACCGTAGTGGTCGCACGGTTCCAGAGTGTAGCGCCTAGAACAGCTCGGCCACTCCGGCCGGCTCCCTTCAAGGCTTTCTGTTTTCAAAGTGGTGTGAAGTACGTGACTACCACTCCGTACTACCCCCAGGCCTCTTTCACTGTGAAGGTCAATCGTAATCTCAAATCGGCGCTGACTATCTTTCATCAGAAGACGCCCTGTAAGTGGGATTCTACTCTCCCTTGGCTTAGTTTTGCCTTCTGTACCGGCAGCCATGAAGCCTAGTCCGCTTATCTTGATCTTCGCTTGTACTGTTAGTTCCCCCCTTTCTACTTATGGGGAATTCATTTTCTAATCGCTGCGGATATTACTCGGCAGATCGTCAAAGAAAACTGGAATAGTGCCAGGCTTAATATTCTCAGGGCCCACAACAAACAAGTTGACCGTTACAATCGTAATGGACGGGTCTTTGGTGATAAACCAGGAGACCAGGTGTATATCCGTAATTTTCCTGTGAGCGGGTTGCGTGTTGGAAACCTTGATAAGTTTACTCCCCGTTTCCTGGGTCCCTGTTTCTATTATGAATATTTTAGACCCAGTTAATCTTCTGGTTAAGGACAACCACACCGGTAAGCAATACTGGGTCCATCTTGATGACATTAAGTTTGGTTAGGCCACTTGTTGGGTTACCCCCTGGTTGGTGTTTGAGGGCAGGAGGTTGAGCCGTGTTGCAGCTTGCGTTGGTATTGTTGGTAGGTTGGCATCGTGCAGTAGGGATAGTGGCGTCTCGTTTTTGTCTTGTGTCTGCTGGCTCCACTACGTTTGCTAGCATTGTCTGCCCGCAAGTGGCAGCAGCAACTGTTATTGATATATAGTGCGGTGGTACTATCTTTGGACGGAAGTCAAGTGTTTTCCGAGTCAGAGTGTGTCAGCCAATTCGGTTGGGACGCAGCTGGAGGAAGGTCCGGCAGCACGAGGACATGCCAGGACCATTGGCGGCACGCAGGAATTGCCGGATCGAGGGGCTGTAGCTGTTAGGGCCTCAACCTCGTTGTCCACCGGACCCAGGACGTTTGAGCTGAGTGAACATTAAACTAGTAGTGGAACCTCCACTATTTGGAGATCATGCCATCTGTTCGTGCATTGCTGCTCGCAGGGTCGGTGAGACGAAGAGCACGAATGGAGTGTTTGGAGTTGGCGAAATTAATAAGGCGTCCTCCACTACTTATTATTAATCATTGAATTCCTTGTGTTTATTCATGAAGTCAACCAGCGGCATTTTTCTGCCTAGTGGCCGCAAACGCCCCAGTTACCTGCCCTGGAGGTTAGCGTATTTTCGCGGAGTGTACCTTTCCCCGCCTTACCACTGCTGTCTGGTAAGGTGTGTAGTTTGACAGCGTCCTTGATTGTGGTCCGGATATGTTGCTTCTTCCTGCCTTGGCTCAGTTATTCCATCGTTGTATTGGTTATCAGATGTTAGGTAGATTTTGCAAGAGTGTTGGTCTCCGTTTAATCTGTCACTAGTTTTGGTTGCCATCCGATTAAGTAAATACAACTCTTGGCTGCCTGTCTCATCATTTACGAAGTTGAGCGACTTTCCCAGGTCGATCCCTGGAGCACTTTCTGAGGCCCGTTTCTCTCCTGATTTGGTCAGATTGTGATGATTGTCAATAAGGCGTTCAGCCGTGAATGCAATTTGTCTAAAGAATTCTTAATTAAATATTGTCTTAACAGTCAAATTTGATAATTGTTCCATAATGTCAACCTTATATGCAAATTGTTCAAAATAAAGTGTACGTGATTTTTAAAAAAATCCTGAGCAACCAACGGTAACTGAGTAAGGCCCTGTCTACACCGAAATCTGCCTTTTCCTAAGTACTACGTTTCAGTGGCAGTTGATGAACTTCTGACGTTTCATCAGCGCATGCTCTCTGCATACTGGACGCCTTGCTACTGTTGGTTAAGGTGGTCAGTAGGTGCGGCCCTTATCCAGCAGAGATATCGAGGCGCCGTTTCAGGGTATACGTTCCTTTTCATTCCCTGTTTCTGTCTTCGGAAATCTGTTTCCCCGACTGTGTTCTGTATTATGTATAGGAAACAAAGGGGCTACCGTTGAGGCCTTGTGGTCAGTGGATCGCTGGATCGAGTCCCATACTGAAGAGCCAAACAAACTGGTACACCTGCCTAATATCGTTTAGGGTCCCCGCAAACACGAAAAAGTGCCGGAACACGACGTGGCATGGACTCGACTAATGTTTGAAGTGGTTATGGAGGCAACTGACTCCAAGATTTCTGTTCGGCTGTTCATAAATTCGTAACACGAGGGATTGGAGGTCTCTTCTGAACAGAACGTTGCAAAGCATCCCAGATATGCTCAATAATGTTCACGTTATGGGAATATGATGTCCAGCGAAGTATTTAAACTAGAAAGAGTGTTCCTGGAGCCACTTTTTAGCAATTCTGGAAGTATAGGGTGTCGCATTGTCCTGCTGGAATTGCCCAAATCCACAATGGATATGAATGGATGCAGCTGATCAGACAGGATGCTTACGTACGTGCGACGAATCAGAGTCTTATGTAGACGTATCAGGGGTTCCTTATCACTCCAACTGCTCACGCCCCACACCACTACAGAGCCTCCACTAGCTTTAACAGTCCCCTGCTGACATACAAGGTCTACGGATTCCTGAGGTTGTATCCATACCCGTACACGTTCATCCGCTCGATACAGTTTGAAAAGGGACTTGTCCGACGAGGCAACATGTTCCCAGTGATCAACAGTTCAATATCGGTGGTGACATATATTTTCTCAACAACGGTTGTGTTGTTTCTTATATATAGCATTTAATGCATATTTTGGTAAAGGAGAAAAAGAAAGTTACAACTTCCGACTCAAAAAGCGTTAAGTGCTTGTCGGGGAACCGAAGAAAGGAATGTGGAGTCAAGCGCACCAATTGGAAATTCGGCGTCTCGGGTTCGATTCCAGCTGCTACAATCGTCATCGTTTTTCATTTTGCTTAAAGAAAGTGGTAGAGCTCTTGGCTCAGAACCGAATGATTGCAGGATCGAATCACGGCCGGTCAGTTTTTTTCACTCTGTCTTTTAAATTAGCTTTTATCTCTCAGGGACGTGAAGACTCAACATAAATGAAACGTAGCTCGCATTCCACCTTACACTGCTGCTCCCATTTTTCCAGTTTCATACCTGGTTAATGACATACGAAACGCCTAAGTGACATCCATTTGATTGCAGTCCTTTTGGAACAACTGCCTAACGGAAGACCATGTGAGTCCATTGCTTATCTCTTTCAATTACTTATGCACAGAGTAAACGCAGTATGGGCTGCACCTTTAATTCGTTTATATAAGGGAAATTTAGCAACAGCCGAGTAAGTGACTCAAATTCAGGCTTCCTACTTTCCTTAAGTCAAACACAGATGCTAACACGGTTCTCTGGGTGTTGGAGCGAAAGATATTTGATTTGACAATTCAAATTATGCAGAAGACTGTTAAACGAATCTCCACTGGCGAGAAAGAGGTTTAGGCCTTTTAAAGGTCATAAAGGTATGTGCAGAATCTTCTTGACTGGAACCCAGAAATTTGTTGCAGATGAATACACAAGGTTTCGAAATACTTCTATAGATTTTTCAGGGACACATTTCGAAATAATAGCACAATTTTAGACTGCCAATTTCTGCTTCCCTCAGATTGCCAGTAGCAATTCGCAGTCTCATTTCACAGCAAATTTTCCGAAAATGGTCAGTGAGACTACTCAGCTTTGAAGTGTCGTAATAAATATGACCAATATCCAATAAATAACCACCTCATCATCAAGCTGTTATAGAGACACAATTCGAAATAGTGAAATATTTTAACTAATATTTTCCCTGTAATCGTCTGAGAAAAATTGTAAACGAAGAAAACACGCAAATAATAAATGTGTGGTATTTCATTTTTTTATCTTTCAAATAAAGAGGTTCCAGGAAAAGTTCTTCAGCAGCTTTGCTTCGTCAACATACAAAACGTTCTTTCAGTCTCGCAGTAGATGACCAAGCTTTCCGCTTTCCTTGACTCAAACGAGCATGTGGACACGGTGCTTTGCGCGGTATGGCGAAGTCTGTCACAAAGAGTCCACGAGAAGAAACTGTGGCAGTGACTTTGCAAACTGTCTCACAGGGAGTACTGAGCATCACAAAAGGAGAACTGTAACATCTTTTTTAATACGATCACTTCGTTGTTCTTGGTCGTCACACTTATTATTCACTCCTGGCTGTTGTACATACTATATACGACCCGCCTCTCCCTATAGCTTACACCTACTTTTTTCAGAACTTCGAACGTTTTGCACTATTTTACATTGTAGAACGCTTTTTCCGGGTCGACAAATCCTATGAACATGACTTGATTTTTCTTTAGTCTAGCCTCCATTATTAACAGCAAGGTAAGAATTGCCTCTCTTGTGCCTTTCACTTTTCCTAAAGCCAAACTGATCGTCATCTAGCGCATCCTCAATTTTATTTTCCAGTCTTCTGTGTATTATTCTTGTAAGCAACTTGGATGCATGAGCTTTTAAGCTGACTGTGCGATAACTCTTGCACTTGTCAGCTCTTTCCGTCTTTGGAATTGTGTGAATGATGCTTTTCCGAAAGTAAGATGGTGTGTCGCCAGACTCAAACAAGCTACACACTAACGTGAATAGTCGTTTCGTTGCCACCTCCCCCAATGATTTTAGAAATTCTGATGGAATGTTATCTATCCCTTCTGCCCTATTTGACCTTAAGTCGTCCAAAGCTTTTTTAAATTCTAATACTGGATCCACTGTCTCTTCTAAATCGTCTCCTGTTTCTTATTATACCACATCAGAGAAATCTTCCCCCTCATAGACGCTTTCAATATATTCTTTCCACCTATCCACTCTCCCCTCTGCATTTAATAGTGGAATTCCCGTTGCACTCTTAACGTTACTACCCTTGCTTTTAATGTCAACGAATTTTGTTTTGACTTACCTGTGTGCTGAGTCTGTTCTTCCAACAATCATTTCGTTTTAAAAGTCTACACCTTTTTCCTGCAGCCATTTGGTCTTAGCTTCCCTGCACCTCTTATTTATTTCATTCCTCAGCTACTTGTATTTCTGTATTCATGAGTTTCCCGGGACGTTTTCGTACTCCTTTCTTTCATCAATCAACTGAAGTATTTCTTCTGTTACCCAAGGTTTCTAAGCTGTTACCGCCTTTGTACATATGTTTTCCTTCCCAACTTCTGTGATGGCCCTTTTTAGAGATATCCATTCCTCTTCAACTGTACTGCCTATTGAGCTATTCCTTATTGTTGCATGTGTAGCCTTAGAGAACTTCAAGAGTATCTCGTCATTCCTTAGTACTTCCGTATGGAATTGCCGTTCAGAGAGACATCTCATGGCAAAAATGGGAGCACGTCGTGATATAGGTAATGCAAGTGGTAAGTTTACAATCCATCTAAATATTGTACACGAATAGAGAGTGTACGTGTGTGAGTGATTCAACATGCATCGAAGACTAGCTAACGTGCCACAAATAAAATGAAGAATAAAAAAAAAACACGCCTGATCTACACGTTTAGCTAATGTTACGAAGCAATGATGGAAATAAAAGAAAGCTTCAGGAGTGCAATTAAAATTCAAGGTGAAAGGATATCAATGATACGATTCGCTGATGACATTGCTATGCTGAATAAAAGTGAAGACGAATTTCATGATCTGCTGAACGGAATGAACAGTCTGATAAGTACACAGTATGGATTGAGAGTAAATCGAAGAAAGACGAAAGTAATGAGAGGTAGTAGATATGAGAACAGTGAGGAACTTAACATCAGGATTGATGGTCACGAAGTAGATGAAGGTAAGAAATTCTGTCACCCAGGCAGTAAAATAACCAATGACGGACGGAGCAAGAAGGACATTAAAAGCAGACTAGCTATTGCAAAAAAGGCATTTCTGGTCAAGAGAAGTCTATTAATATCAAATAATGGCCTTAATTTGAGGAAGAAATTTCTGAGAATGTACGTGTGGAGTACAGTATTGTATGGTAGTGAAACATGGACTGTGGGAAAACCGGAACAAAAGACCATCGAAGCATTTGAGATGTGGTGCTACAGACATATGTTGAAAATTAGATGGACTGATAAGGTAAGAAATGAGGAGGTTCCGCACATAATCGGAGAGGAATGGAATATGTGGAAAACACTGATAAGGAGAAGGGACAGTGTGATAGAATATCTGTTAAGACATGAGGGAATGACTTCCATGGTAGTAGCGGGAGTTGTAGAGGACAAAAACTGTAGAGGAAGACAGAGTTTGGAATACATCCAGCAAATAATTGCTACTTTGAGATGAAGAGGTTAGCACTGGAGAGGAATTTTCGTGGCGGGCCGCCTCAAACCAGTCAGAAGACTGATGAACCTGCTTCTTCCATTCAGTGATAACTTTCTCCAATAAGATGTTGAAGAAGACAAGCGATAAGCCGTCAACTTGCCGAACTACTATGTGTTTTTAGATTGAGTTTCAGATATGTCACAGGAATTTCACTTTTATGGTGGTTCCTGATAAACTTTCCTGGATACATCTACATCTACATGGTTACTCTGCAATTCACACATAAGTGCCTGGCGGTGGGTTCATCGAGCCATTTTCATACTACATCTCTATCATTCCACTCTCAAGTGCCACGTGGGAAAAAGGAACACCTAAATCTTTCCGTTCGAGCTCTAATTTCTGTTATTTTATTATGATCATCATTTCTCCCTACATAGGTGGGTGTCAACAAAATGTTTTCGCATTCGGAAGAGACAGTAGGTTATTGAAATTTCGTAAATAGATCTCACCGCAAAGAAAACCGCCTTTGTTTCAGTGACTGCCACCCCAACTCGCGTATCATATCAGTGACACTCCCACACATGTTGCGCGATGACACAAAACGGGCTGCCCTTCTTTGCACTTTTTCGATGTCCTCCGTCAATCCTACCTGTTAAGGATCCCACACCGCGCACCAGTATTCCAGCAGAGGACGGACAGGTGTAATGTAGGCTGTCTCTTTAGTGGGATTGTCCCATCTTCTAAGTGTTCTGTCAACAAAGCGCAGTCTTTGTTTCGCCTTCCCCACAATATTATGTATGTGGTCTTACCAATGTAAGTTGCTCGTAATTGTAATTCCTAGGTATTTAGTCGAATTGGCAGCCCTTAGATTTGTGCGATTTATCGTATACCTATAATTTATCGGATTTCTTGTAGTACCCTCGCACTTTTCTTTGTTTAGTGCCTATTGCTACTTTTCGCACCATACAGAAATTCTCTCTAGATCATTTTGTAATTAGAATTGACCGTCTGATGGTTTTACTAGACGGCAAATTACAGCGTCATGTGCAAACAATCCAAGGGGGCTTTAATGCATCCCCAAAGAAAGGAACATGGTTGGTATAGCATCTGGACCGGAAGACTTGCCTTTATTAAGTGATTTCAGTTGTTTCGCAACACCTAAGATATCTACTTTTATATCACTCATGCTAACAGCTGTTCTTGTTTCGAATTCTGGAATATTTACTTCATCTTCATTCGTGAAAGAATTACGAAAAATTGTATTTAGTAACTCCGCTTTAGTGGCACAATCATCGGTAACATTTCCATAGCTATTGCACAGTGACGGTATTGACTGTTTTTTGAGACTGGTGTACTTTACATGCGACCAGAATCTCTTTGAGACAATGTTTCATTGGGGAAACCATTAAAAGCATCTCGCACTGACGTCCGCACTAAATTTCGAGCTACCGTGAAACTTAGCCTGTCTTGGGGATTTTGCGTTCTTCTGAATTTGGCATGCTTGTTTCGTTGCTTCTGCAACAGTGTTCAGACGTGTTATGTGTACCATCATTAACTTGTGCGGTGTAGTGGCTCTGGTCTTTACATCAGCGTTTAACGCTACTTGAAACTTTGTCGCACCCCCTCGTACGTCCCACACCGAGCGGGGTGATACAGTGGTTATCACACTGGACTCGCGATCGGGAGGACGACGGTTCGAATCGGTGATTTGCTTAAATCCTTGATTTCCTTAAATCGCTCCAGGCAAACGCCTGGATGGTTCCTTTGAAAGGGCACGGCCAATTTCAAACCCGTCCTTGTCACAATATGAGTTTGTGGTCCATCTCTAATGGCGTCGATGTTGACGGCACGTTAAACCCAATCTTTCTTCCTTTCTTCTGTATTTCCAAGCACATGTTGCTTCGTCCGACATAGATCATGTGAAATGACCACAATGAGGAAATCAGTGAAATTAGGTCTCATAAAGGGGTTTGTTGTAAGTTTTTATTCCCATGGAGCATTTGCGAATGAGACTGGGGAGTAGGCTCATGTTGGCGGCACATGGAGTGCACACACACACACACACACACACACACACACACACACACACACACTCATACACACTCACACCTCCACAGACGTGTGATCACGCACGCGTTCTCACGCTCCCGCACGCCTGCGCAGCAGCCCTACAGGAATAGTCTACATGCTGCTACACCTACACGCGTGTGCACGTGTAACAAAAGCCGGCAGGGCGCGTTCCCTGTTGAAGTATTTCCAACAGCGCGCCGGGCGCCGGCCGTATCGTGTACCGCGGTTATCTATTATTCATATGGCAGAGCCGTTTACGTTATTCGGAACGGTTCTCGCGTTGCCCGTTCCGAGAATAATAATTATTAACTCCTGCGAAAGCCCTCTTTTGTGGCGATTCTGCACAAAATGCATACGCGCCAGCCTGCTGTAATATCGCTGGGTATTGTTTGCTCCAAAGTCGGTAAGTATCGCTATAGAATACTGCGAGTGCGGAGAAATGATGTTATCTTGTATGTTTCAGCATTGGCACAAAAATAAAGGTTTGTGTTCCTGAGGCAGTTGCTCTCAACGAAATACACTCCTGATGAGTAACACATTCTCGGAATTTCATTCATTGGTAACTGTACAGAGGGTGTATACAAATACGGGAACACGAAGAAGATAACACAACCCTGTCTGCTTTTGTATATGAAAGCCGGTGGCTTTCGATGTGGCTGCCAATCGCCTCGGAATGGGTAAATACAGGTCCTGTATAACATTCAAGGGAATCTTATACCATCGCTCCTGCACAAAACTACAAGTTTCGTCGTTGGTAATGGAGGTGGATAGCGATCACCCGCCCTTCTCACCAAAGTAAACAACAAAGCCGCAATAACTTTGAGTTGTGATTGCAGTGGCCAGAGAAGATGCGACAGTTTACTTGCGACCTCACAAAACCAGCCCTGGACGGATACGCGCTGTGCGGAAGAGGAACTTCTCGTCTTGGAACACACCATTACCACTCAGGAACAGACAATTAGTCTTGGGATGGACCTGAAGAGCCAAAATTGTCACATAATCCGTGGCGGTTATGCAATCTTTAAGAGTAATCAGAAGGCCATGGAACAACGAATTTCCTCAGTGTTCCACTGCTGGGACATAAATTCGGGCAGAGATTGGAAACAGTGTGAAACAAAACTCATCGAACCAAATGACCATAGCCCGGGTTTATTGCTTCGGTACCATTTTTTCCTGTTACAAGCATATGCATCACTGATGAGTGGTCCTGGTGTTTCAGCTCGCCCTGCAACTTCTACCTAGTGGAGCTCCCTTCGTGTTTATTTGGTGCTGACGGGGTTCGGAGATGCAATACTGAGTTTCGCAGTGACTCTTGTAGCTGTCATCCTCTCAAGTTTCGTGACAGTCCTGTTCAATGACAGTCTGTCACGATCAAACAACACACACATTTATCCGCAATGGCCGTCGTTGAATCTACATGTTGACTGTCTTGTTCCCATGTGAATGGATTTCGGAGACATTTTTTCACAAATCGCCTTGTAACTCGACAAAGGAATTTCTTGTGAAGTCGGGATACACACTACATTAGTAGACATCTCAAAGGACATTTAACCAAAAAATCGATTTTAGGACCTAAAGACCTTGATTTTTACGAGTGATTGTCATCAACTCAAGATCTTTAGGTCCAAAAATCTTAACACCTAGTGTGTGTGTGAGTTAACGAGCATTTCGCTCTCATTCAAGTACATGGCCAAAAGAGTCAGCCCTCAGGAACTGTGAAACGAATCCTGTTGTCGAGGACCGTGTGCCATAAAGGTTCACCACGAGATGGGGAAACTCACAGGCGTCTATTGTCTATTGAGGGCTAAGCGCTGTAGTGTGCGAGTGAGACAGACGGGAACCTACATCTTAGGGAAACCCAGTAGAAGACTTTTGTGGCCAAGGAGATGTAGCAGTGTTAAATTTGGTGGACCTAACAGCGCCCATAAAGGGAAACATTTATGAGAACTATTTAACTCTGGAGTAAATCAGGGAATAAAGCCACAGTAATTTTAATCTACCATCCTTCAGAAATTTTCATGGTGATCTCAATAAAACTTGAATACTGATCATATTTATAATAGTTTGGGATTAACTGTTAAAGTGAAATTAACAAGTTTAGTAACAAAGACCTGAATGCAAAAATCTGAACGCTTTGGTTGATCTTAATGATCGACATTTCATATAGAGGCGCATCATTAAAATGACGAACGCTGTAAATACCAAATCTGTAACTTTATGTATTTAAAACATATAGTAAATTTAAATTATCAATATTTTCAGTTAAGCATCAGATCATCATATCCTCCACACAAATCATATTGAACGGTGACAGCATGACCCCTTACTGAATCATTGGGTAATAGGATATTTATTGTAAAGTTTAGTGCGTAATAGTTACTTTTGTTCTTTATTTATTTTTCAGAAAGCACACGGGTGCAAGGCTCCTGGCCGTGATATTCAAAGGTAATAAGGAAATTGTATTGGTGTTATGTAAAAGAATTTAACGTTTGTTAGGCAGTGAGTATTATTGTTACTTTATTTAGAACATGAAAGTGGTCAAACTTTAATTATATAAATATGTTAAAATGTAAAATAATGTAGAATAAGCTGTAGCCAATCAGGAAAGAGAATTGCCCTCGTCATCTGAGCGAGATGTTCGGCGCGAGGGAGAAACGCGGCCGGGAACGGACAGAGGGAGTGCTGGTGCAGACGTGAAAACGGACAGTTTGGCTGGAGGCACCAAAGGATACAGCTCGGATGCAGACGCGAAAGTGGACGGTCGGCCTTTAGGCAGCTGGGAAGTGAAACGACATGGAAAATTTAGTCTCTGAGCGGTGAAGAGCCACGCGCCTGGTGTGAACTCTTAACTTTTCCCGAAGATAACGAGGTGGAATATTACACTTGTATTTATCGATGAGATTGTGAATGATCGAATTGTGTCAAATGGATATGCGCTCGAGTGTAACAGTAACTCTAAATACGACCACTTTCGCTTTTAGTTTGCTTTCTGAATAAACATTATTCTAAACAAATCGCAACTGTGTGGCCTAAATCATTTATGGGTCGTTCTTTTAGATCCAGATATTATTATTACTTTTAATATATGTTATCTTTGTATTTCGAAAACTTGCCATCAGCCAGACAATTTAACGAAAGGGTCACAAGTGTCAAATTTAGGACGTGTAATGCGACACGTGCGGTTCAACTCCTAGACGAGTTTGAACCAAGACATTTAGACGAAGAGGAACCGCATGTGAGCCCGAAAATCTTTAGGATGTTAGCTCGCATGTGATATGTTTCCTGAAAACCTCGAAGGAGTAGCCATGGTCGACTGCTATGCGAATACCACTCTACATCACGAACAAAAGTCTCTGAACAGATTTGAAACAGCTGTCCGTGATAAGAATCTGTGCTTTAAGTTTTTGTTAGTCCATCCTTTTGACTAGAAGTCTTGGGGACAACGGCCGTTCACTATTGTAAGAAAATCATATTTGGTTTGCGTCACGCTCAACTGCGCGGTCCTCAGCGCCGGTACGAAGTCCCAATTTGTACACAGTCCAATTTTTTACACAGTCCGATCTAGCCACTGCCACGAATGATGATGATGATGATGATGATGAGGAAGAGGAGGAGGATGAGATGATGAGGACAACACAAACACCAAGACCCCAGGTAGAGAAAATCCCCAACCCGGCCGGGAATCGAACCCGAATGTAAGAAAATGAAACGCCTACAGCAGTCCTTATGATCTTATTTATTTTGTAGCTACCAATTTCGGAGCTTCGGTTAGCAGTTGGTGGTTGGAGTGCTGACAACAAAGTTTACAGATAGACTCTGTCACCAGCTATATTGGTCGCTGATGCAGTATACAGGGTGTCGCATTTATCTTGACCGCCCTAAATAACTATTTGTCCAGATGCAAATTAGATAATGTTTCAAGCAAATGTTCTTTAGCCGTCAGTGGGACATCAATCAGCATGACTGCCTTAGTTGTAGGTTTGTTTTTTACAAAGATATGAACACTGGTATGGCTTTTTTAAATGGCTCCCTGTATTTTTTATTCGGTAATTCATTTCCTCTCCTAAAGACCCTTTCAAAGATGTATCACAGCGTACCATTCACTGAAACACAACTTTATTAATTACATAACGCAACTTTGATTTTGAGCCTGAGATCACAAACTCTTCCACTTGCTGGAGTTGTCAGAAAACAAATGACAACCAAGTAAAGACATAACATAAAACTGACTTTGACTCTCCTGTACCATTTCCCAAGAGTAAAACATTCAAAGGTGCTCAAAGTGGTGACCCTGGACACCGATACACTGGTGCACTCGTTGAATGAGAGAATTATTTACTGCTTGCAGTGTTGCCTGCTGAAGAGAATTACAAGCAAGCACGATACGCTCCTGCATGTCCTCTGGACTTGTTGGATTATCGCGATAGACAACGTCTTTAATGCATCCCCAAAGAAAAAAGTCCAGAGGATTTAAATCAGGATACCTAGCAGGCCAAGAAACTGTTCCTCCTCAACCAATCCATCTGGCAGGATACCTTTGGTTTAGAACACGACGTGCACGCAAGGTATTATGTGCTGGACATCCATCGTACTGATACCACGTAAGTATTCTGTTTCTTAGCGGCACTTCAACCGGAAGAGGAGGATGAATTCGTCTGAGGAAGTTGGCAAGCGCGGTGCCGTTTGAACTAACATTGATTAAATAAAGGCCAATAATTGTAGTACCAAGCATCCCACACCAGAAGTTAACTGTTCATTGACACTGATGTTTCACCTTCTAAGCCATCGTGGATTGTCGCTGGACCTATAACGCATGTTCCTTGTATTTACCTGTCCTTTGTTTGAGAAGGAACATTCATCGCTAAACAGAACATTGAAGAAGAAGTTCAGGTTGGCGAGGATTTGCTGCTGTGCTCACTGACAGAACTGTACACGATTCTGGAAATCATTCCCATACAATTCTTGATTAGGTGTACATGGTAAGGATGGAACCGATGACGCGTGAGAATACGATGTACACTGGTTTTAGGAATGCAAATCTGGTGTTCAAGCTCTCGTCTGCTCACATGTGGATTCATAGCAATGGAAGCAAGAACAGTAGCTTCAGCAGTATCGTCTGTGCGAGTGCTACGGCGATTGCGTTGTCGTGGGTTGAAACTTTCCGCTTCCTTGAAGCGTCGCAACAAGACGAGGAAACATCGGTCGGGAAGGTGGGTTCTTGTCAGGATATCGCTCTCTGTACAGTTCCACTTCCTGTGTAGCTTTTCGCCTGCCTTCAACAACAACAATAAAAGAAACGTTATGTCGATGCAGTTTGTAGGAAGGACAGCCTTTAGTGTATGCCTACTCCACACAACAGCATTTAAAAGGACTAAACTACTGTACTAAATGTACCCGTACATAAGAAAAAGTACTGCAATTACTATTCTGCTAACTTACATTCTCCATAGATGAGTTGCATTTCTACCTCCTCTTCGTCGGTATACTCTCACAACTCTTCTGCTGACGATGGTTGACGGAATTACGGGTGTGCATTCTACTCACGTCTATATTTGTCTTCTGTCAACTTCAGCACGTGGATGTGTTTCATTACCCCTAGTACCTCACAACTCTTCTGCTGACGATGGTTGACGGAATTACGGGTGTGCATTCTACTCACGTCTATATTTGTCTTCTGTCAACTTCAGCACGTGGATGTGTTTCATTACCCCTAGTACCTCACAACTCTTCTGCTGACGATGGTTGACGGAATTACGGGTGTGCATTCTACTCACGTCTATATTTGTCTTCTGTCAACTTCAGCACGTGGATGTGTTTCATTACCCCTAGTACCTGCACTAAGCGCTGAGAGCGTCAACGTCAGTGTTGTGTTATGTAATTAATAACTTTCTGTTTCCGTGAATGGTACACTGTGATACATTTTTGAATAGGTCTTTAGGAGAGGAAATGAAGTACCGAATAAGAAATACAGTGTGACATTTTAAAAAAAGTCATAACGCTGTTCATATCTTTGTAAAAAAAAAGCTACAACGAAGGCAGTCATGCTGATTGATCCAGAATGAGATTTTCACTCTGCAGCGGAGTGTGCGCAGATATGAAACTTCCTGACAGATTAAAACTGTGTTCCGGACCGAGACTCGAACTCGGGACCTTTGGAAGGTAGGAGAGGAGGTACTGGCGGAATTGAAGCTGTGAAGACGGGTCGTGAGTCGTGTTTGGGTAGCTCAGATGGTAGAGCACTTTCCCGCGATAGGTAATGTTCACGAGTTCGAGTCTCGATCCGGCACACAGTTTCAATCAGTCAGGCGGTTTCATGCTGATTGATGTCCCCCTGACGGCTAAAAAACATGGGCTTGAAACAATTTGTAATTTGTATCTGGACAAACAGTCATTTAGGGTGGTCAAGATAAATGGGAAACCCTGTATATAGGGATCGTGTCAACTAAATGGTTCAAATGGCTCTGAGCACTACGGGACAACATGAGGTTATCAACCCCATAGAACTTAGAACTACTTAAACTTAACTAACCTAAGGGCATCACACACATCCATGCTTGAGGCGGGATTCGAAGCTGCGACTGTAGCAGTCGCGCGGTTTCGGACTGAAGCGCCTAGAACCGCTCGGCCAACATGGCCGGCTCGTGTCAACCCGTCCAACATCAACTACGGCCAGAAGATGGCACACTGAAGCGCCAAAACTGGTAGCTACAAAATAAATGAGATCGTAAGAACAGCTGTAGGCGTTTCATTTTTTTTATAATCTGTACTTTGTTCACTATCCAGATGTCAAACAAGACTGTATAAATCACGGAAGCCATGAACAAGCCTGTTAGTATACATTACCTATGGCGCATCAGGAGGTGAAGAATTTATGAGAGTGCAAAACTGCACATTTCTGTATTCCTCCTGTTTTGTTTCTACTTCAGTAATAAGAAGTTCATGTTTTTCCCTGTGAATTCACATTTTGGTTTATTACTTTTGAGTGGTATTCAGTATACCCTAGTTGTGTTTGACACAAGACTGGACGTACTGGCATACAGCCCGTTATACGTCAGCACCGTGTTGTATCTTACTGTTTACTGACGTTCTTGGATAAGGTCGTTTTGCACATATTGTTGCAGGTCAATCTTGTACACGGCAGTAAAACGGTTAAAATTTTCAGAATCACAGAACGAAGGTATCTAGCTACGTTACGGCAATGTCGATGAAAATATTTCGCCAGGACAAAACATAATATCGGCGTCTCTGGCGAGCCAGGCAGCAGACTTCATCAGAATGTAACAGAGCAGCCAAACACAATCGCGTCAACTTAGCCTTAAGGTGAATGCAACAAAAGGTACCAAGAGCTCTTACCAACCAATTCTATGCTATAACATAGTCGTTAAACAAGTACAACCGAAGAGAAACCACTGACAACTTCGTAACAGCAAGCCCCATGTGGTCGGGTAAACGGTAGCCTCTAATTCGCTCCATTAGTAATCTAGCAGTTTAGCTCGTAAGGCAGTCACACGGAAGGGTGGCGTACGTGACTCGATTCCCTAATCGCAGCGAAGTGACGCCTGGCACAATTCTGTTGTAGATTTCCTGCATGTTACGGGCAACAACAGCTGCTAACAGGAGAGACACCTGCCTAGCCATAACCACCAGTCGCAGAGTTCAAACAAAACAGTCGACCTCTGTCGCTGATGGCAGGACCTGCAGGTCGTTCGTTCCCATCTGGATCAGGACACCAGCGTGTCTGACATTCCGGCAGGCTGAATAGGGCCTACCTAGACGGCAGGTCAACATCAGCGAACTTCACGGCTGCAAGGTAACCGTCATCGTGGTACGGCGGATGAAGAAGAAGCCTGATGAGTTTTCCATTTCTCTCATTAATAATCTGAAATTAACTTTTTACAAAGTTGCCATGTTATTACTATTACTATTATTATACACATCTGGACGACACCAGTTTGGTTTTCTGGCAAATCGCAACACGAAGACTGCTATTATAAATGTGACTGACGAACTGAAACAGGCTATGTGTAAACACGAGACGACTAGTATATGTTTTCTGTCTCTCAAAGAAACTTTCAACACTGTTGTCTTGGATATTCTACTTGCTAAACTGAAAAGTCAAACATTTTCTGGAGTACAGTTATATAACTCATAGCTTACATCCACCCTGCAGTAATGGTAGAAACAAGGACGTCACAGTGGAGGAGTATAGTTCAGGGCTTCCACAAGGACCGGCGATCGGCCATTACTCTCCTCATTATACGTTAATGATGTGTCGACTATTATCTCCAATTGCAGGTATCATTTACACGCCGACGACGTTCAGTTACACCTAAACGCAAGTGCAACAAACATTCGCACAGTCATCCAGTATGTATATGCTGCATTACTTGCATTATTAGAGTGGGCGCATAACATAGGTTTGAAACCGAACCCATCTGAAATGCAACTAAATTTAGTGGCGCGAGAAGACATCCATTAGCCCTCAGTTCAGAAATCTTTTCCATCCTTAATACGAAGGAAAATGGAAATAATCTTTTCTTCGTCTGCAAAGAACTTGGGGATAAATGTGGACCATCGCCTAGTTTTGACTGAATACACAATGCAATATGTAAGAAGGTGTTCCCGTCAATTTATTTACAATGCAAATATAAAAAGTATCTCCTCTCGAGCTTAAAAAGTTCGTAATGTCTCTAATACTCCCCGTCCTTATGGTAATTCTGTTCTCCAAGGACATTTGCGTGTGAGTTTATACCGGCTGGGACTGGAAAATCCACTCTTTCGTGTGACGTACGCTACTTCGGCCATATCTTTCACGCCGACGAAAAATTATCATGGCTACGTTCCGATTAGCACAGTGATTGACAGCCTGCATTTTCTCAACCGTCTTTTCAATGATTACTCTCCTTCTTATTTATCTCCAACCTTTACACACCTATCTTCACATCGTAACAGAAAGTAAAACCTTCACTGTGCCACTATGCAACATTGGCACGATTTACAAATCATTTTCTGTATCAGGAACGCGATTTTCGGACAATCTAAATCAAAACATTAGAGAAATTAAAATCTTTTCAAACTTCGAAAGACAACTAATGGCCCAACTTCTGTCTCAATGGACATCTCTGCCATATATTTGTCTTCAACTCACGTTCGTCTACACTCCGTCCGCCGGCCACAGTGGCCGAGCAGTTCTAGTCACTTCAGTCCGGAACCGCGTGACTGCTACGGTCGCAGGTTCGAATCCTGCCTCTGGCATGGGTGTGTGTGATGTCCTTAGGTTAGTTAGGTATAAGTAAATCTAAGTTCTAGGGGACTGATGACCTCAGATGTTATGTCCCATAGTGCTCAAAGCCATTTGAACAATCCCTCCCCCACCAATTTCCTCTCACATTGTCTACGGAGTTATCTATTGAAATTCTCTTCTTTCTTAACAGCCATTGTCATTTTCATTTCAATATTCTCAACTTTGTTAATCATTCCACTTCTAATACCAAACAAAGATTCATTAGAACTCAACTAATCAATATCACTCTAAATGACTCCATTAGTTTATCATCATTCTCAGTGCTGGTGTTCTTATTCTCAATTATATTTTTGATAAGAATGAAATTATTATTATTGTCATAGTTACGTAAATTTTTTTGGATATGTTGCTCCTGGTGAGAAAGGACATTGAGGCCCTAATATGGTCAGACTAGTTAAGAACTACACAATTAAATAAATTCTTTTTACTGGTCGTTCGTGTCGTGTGTGGCAGGATCCTCTGGTGATATGTTACCAATTAATCATGCAGCTATTATTTCTAATTCCATTACTGATTGCCATCTCTCTATCGCCTTTTAAGTTAGTTACTCTAAAGCTGGAAGGTTGCGTTCTCCTTATTGCTGTGAATACGCTCAATACTTTTGTGTGCGCATTCGTAGTGAACTGTGTGTGTTCTTCTGAGACACAGATAACGAAACAGGGAAGCACGTGTTTAAATGACAGCACGTGACCAACGGTGGTTAATGTAGCGACCAAGTTTTATCTATCGTCTCCTCCATGCGATGCGTAAGGCATCAAACTTCACATTATAGCTTTCAAGGGCCAGAAACTGTTGTTACAAATAAATAAATAAATTTTAAATGCCAAGCTGCAATAGATGTACGTCAGGAATAAACCCATAGTTGTGTTATGTTATAAAACGGGGAAACTTATAAAATAATTAATATGCAACACACGCTTTAACGTAGGAAACGGTGTAGGCGTGGAAGGACAAATCCTTAACGTAAGTTGCACATGTCTCTCGCAGGCAGTACATAACACAGGTGATTGGAGCGTCAGACTTTTCTTCATTACCATCTTCTCTGTTTTGTGCGATTCGCTGGGCACAATCTATGACAGGTTTCGTATATGTCATGTTGTGGGATGTGGAATTAAACTACAGTCTACTTGACTGCATCGTTCTTCTTAGATTACTGCTCCAGTCGGAATCTTGCTCCGACTTTGAGTGTTCTTGCTTCTACTAAAGTACCTGTATTTACATCTAAGTAAGTACTCCGAAAGCCAACCTGCAGTGTGTGGCGGAGGGTACCCTGCCCCACTACTTCCACTACTTGTCACTTCCTTTCCTGTTCCACTCCCAAACAGAGGGGGGTGGGGGGGGGGGTTGAGGGGGGGTAAAATGTCTGTGTATATGTCTCTGTACGAGGTCCAATTCCTTTTATATTTGTGATACTCAGGCGAAATGTACACTCTTTGACATAAAACTTGACCAGCGGCCGGCCGCTTCAGAGGCTAAGTCCGCGCCGATCTCGACATGGGACAATAAAACTGGCCACCTCGCTATTTCTCTAAGTCCGGTAAGCTGCACAATCTGGCAACACTGTAGACTGCGGCACTTCATGGAGGAAAACTTGTCCCATGATGGAGAAACTATAGGCTGATTGCACCTGTGGTCTAGCGGGGCCCGCACCTCGTGGTCGTGCGGTAGCGTTCTCGCTTCCCACGCCCGGGTTCCCGGGTTCGATTCCCGGCGGGGTCAGGAATTTTCTCGTCAGTGCGGCTCTCGCAGCCGAGCGAAGCAGACGTGCGGTGTGTGCTCTCCGCTGTCAGAGAGGGCCCGCGCGCCTTGTTTACTTTTTTTCGGCCGACACTAACGTGACGCCGTAGCGCTACAAGACCATGGCAAACCAATACAGAAGATCAACCTTGAAATTCACATTTCGGAACGACTTTACCCGACCAAAGGCGCTCGAAGTCGAACGCTTTTTAAAAGAGGAAGCCAAGATCCCGGCTGCCGACATTGTCGGCATTCACTTTTCGATCGTCAGTAGCACGGTCTATGTAAAGCTCATAAACGAAATTACATGCGACAAGGTGCTTCGTGAGATGAAACAAGAACTCCGCTTCTGCCACGCAGATGGCAATGTTGGCAACGTCGAGGTCGGCCATGCCGCAATGGGACTGCGGACTATCCGCATATTCGAACTTCCATTTGAACTCCCGGCGGCAGAAGTTGTAGCGGCGCTCCGCCCCTACGGCACGGTACACGAACACGTGGCTGAAAAATGGACCCAGTTTAAGACGTATCCAGTACTCAATGGAGTACGCCAAGTGCGCATAGATCTCCAACGACACGTGCCATCCTATCTACAGATAGGAGGATGCCGGGCCATAGTTATTTATGACGGCCAGCCGAAGACGTGTTCCGGATGCGGCAAAGAAGGACACCTTCGTTCCGAGTGCCTCCAGCGTCGGATCACACAACTCCCACCGAAGGACGTTGCGCCACCAGCGGCGAAGACTGTTCTACCCGTGACTTACGCGGCGGCGCTCACGACGTTCTCCACACAACAGTCACGGCCGACCGCTTCAGCGGTACAAGAATCACTTTCCACGGACAAAAACCTGGATGATCCGCCGACCTGGCCAGTGGTGGAAAATAGTACTACGACTCTGGAGCTACCGAACGCGACAGACATTGACGCCGGCAAGATGGCAATTGATTCCCTTATTGTACCGACCGAAGCGTTTGTTCCGGCGGAGCGTGAGTCAGTGCCGTCTTCTGACAATGAAGGCCATGTACGGAAACAGCGATCACCGAAACGCCGAAAGCGCCGTCGTCGGACCGTGTCGGAACACAGCGGTTCGCATTCGGCCGGGGAAGAACAACTAACCACTCAAGAAGCCAGCCGCGAAGCTGAGGCTGTTTCCACTGACTCCAACCTTGCAGAACAGACAGAAAAACATGCAGCTTTCGAACATCAGCCCATTGACAGAAACAGTGAGCAGCGGGAAGGTACCAGTGCAGGCAGCGAAGTCGCCCGGTCCCTTACTACCAAACATTCCGAGGCTATGGAACATGAACAGACATCCGCGCCCGCTTCGTGGGCCGAGGACGTCGAGACACAAGATCCCGACCCGCGGCCAGCTGAGGCGCCGCCGGATCATGCAGCATAAGCAGCACAAGGAGGACCGCGTTTGGCGAGGGGTGACATCACTTCCGATGTTCGCTTCTCTCCAACTTCAACATGGATAACCTCGCCCAAACAACGCGTTGCCAGGCTTACCGCCTGGCGACAATGAATATCAACATGATCAGTTCTCCTGTCAAGATCCAACTTTTGATAGAAACCATACGAGCCATGGGAGTTGACTTTGCATTCCTACAAGAAGTGAAAACGACTGCACTCCCGCACTTTTACGGTTACGCCACACATGTGACGCCCGGAAGCCCTGCAGACACCGGAGTGGCAATATTAGTGCGTGAAGGTATTGAAGTTACCGACGTCACGTTTCTTCCCTCCGCGAGAGGAATAGCATTTACGGCACTCAACACCCGATTCATTAATGTTTACGCGCCGTCGGGTACCACAAGACGTCACGACCGCGCCAGATTCTACTCCACAGATGTCGCTCCCCTTTTCCTTGGACGATACGAGCACAGCGTCTTCGCCGGCGATTTTAATTGCGTACTTCACCCCAAGGACCAAATCCCACATTACATGCCTTGTCCGGAACTAAGTGCGATGATCCAAGAACTTCACTTGTGCGACACGTGGGAAAAAGTCCACGGTAACCGCTCTGGCCACACTCATCTTACCAGTCATTCGGCCAGCCGACTTGACCGCATATATGTGTCACAAGATCTCACACACGGTGTGGTGGACGCCGAATTATGGCCTCAAGCCTATTCCGATCACAGTGCCTATATCTGCACTATACACCTACGCCCCCAACAAGTCTGGCGCAGCAATGGCTTTTGGAAGCTCAACATTACTCATCTCCAGGACCTGGACTGCCGTCGGCAAGTTGCAGCAACGTGGACTGACTGTGAACGCCGCCACCCACGATACACCTCGACCCTGGAGTGGTGGCTCCTCTGTGCCAAACCAGCAATCCGTAGGACACTTATGCGTTATGGCAAGGACGTGACTGCGTGGCATCGACAGACCCTCGATTTTTACTACGCGGCACTCAGGGACCTCGACGCCTTACCCCCTTCCCCGGAGAGACAACATGACCAAAGCAGAATCAAGGCTCACATACTATCATTGACGAAGCGTCGACTAGAAGGTGCAGTAGTCCGCTCGCGACGGCACGACCGAACGGTTGCAGAGGAACCCACTATGCACCACGTTGTGGCGGATAAGCGCCGACAACGTCAACATTTAATCACACAACTCAGGACACACGACGGTCGCTTATGTACGACCCAAGCAACCATAGTAAAGGCGGTGGAGGATCATTTTCGTCATCTTTACAAGGAAAGAACCGTCATTGACGAGGCCACTACTGAAGTGTTACAGCAGATAACCCGTACTATCGACGAGGCTACCGTGAATGCACTAACAGAGGAAATCTCACTCGAAGAAGTCGAAGACGCCGTGGACAAAGGTGCGGCCAATAAATCTCCTGAACCTGATGGATTGCCCATCGAATTCTACCGGACTTTCCGTGACATCATGATGCCTCGCTGGGTTATAATGTTCCGCGAACTTATGTCTCCAGACTGTGTTGTGCCGCCAGCGTTTGTAGAAGGTCTCCTCATACCAGTACACAAGCCAGGTGGAGGGCTATCGATTAACGACTATCGGCCGCTTACAATGTTGAACGCCGATTACAAGATTTTCACCAGGATTATGGTGAGCCGTATTAAGACGACTTTGCCGATGATCCTCGCTCCAGAACAGACGTCGCAGGGGGGAGAAGCCAACATACACATGG
Source organism: Schistocerca piceifrons (assembly GCF_021461385.2). NCBI lineage: Eukaryota > Metazoa > Arthropoda > Insecta > Orthoptera > Acrididae > Schistocerca > Schistocerca piceifrons. The sequence goes on from NC_060143.1 coordinate 284,527,010, forward strand.
CCACCGGTGACTGCAGGGACTTAATAGCGATCGCTTCTGCGTGCCGTCTGAGAGCGGCGATCGTCTCCGTCGATTTCCACCGCGCCTTTGATAGAGTGCACCACAACTTCCTCCTTCGAGTGATGGACTGTATGGGATTCCCCCCGGGCCTCATCGACACCCTACGGCGTCTTTGGACCGCAGCCAGCTCACACGTTCAGGTCAATGGAAGGACGGCAGGACCAGTACCCATGAAGAGGTCTCTACGACAGGGTTGTCCCCTTTCTACCTACCTTTATGCAATCGCACTCGAGCCACTCCTTGGGGGCCTTAACCACCGCCTATCTGGTATCACGCTGCGGGACGTCACCTTTCGCTATAGGACATACGCTGACGACCTGCTACTGCTGGTTCGTTCCAATGACGAAGTTCAAAGCGTACTAACCTGGATTGAGCGATACGGACAGGCCGCAGGCAGTCTTCTGAACATCAACAAGTCGGCGGCGTTGGACATTGGGCGTGGTCTCGGACCGGAAGCCCTCGCTCCCCTCCCACCAGTTTCTGATCTGCGATATTTGGGAATCACGTTCAAGAAAGATGTACGTAAAACAGCTGCAGCAAACTACCGACGGTTATTACAGATCATACGCGCAATGGTGCGACAGAACCTACTCCGGGACTTGAATCTGCTACAACGTGTTGAATACCTGAACCTCTACGTGGCATCAAAACTCAACCACGTGGCACAGGTCCTCCCACTACCGCTGCAGATAGGTCGCCGGCTTCAGGCGGCCTTCAGTTACTACGTTTCCGCAGGTCATATCTTTAAAGTACGATATGACACTCTTACCCTCCCAGTGCACAAAGGAGGGCTGGGATTGGTCAACGTCAGGGCGAGAGCAGCTGCTCTTTACATGAGCAACATGAGGAAACGATGGAAAAGTCAATATGCCTCTCTCACGGGTCGTTTACTGCAGGTTCTGATGCCAGCCTCTAACGTCCCGCCGGTGTCGGTTGCGCACGTCGCACCACAGCTCTCCCATGTGTCGACCTTCATTCTTGATTACAGCTATGTCAGCTTGAACCTCTCCGCCACACGTCCACCAAAGGCGAAAGATTTTTATACCAACCTTCTGCGGGCTGTTCACCATAACGTGGTGGAAAACAAGTACCCTACGGTTCACTGGCCAAGAGTGTGGAAAACGATACACCACCACTTTCTGTCATCCACGGTGCGTTCGAAGTGGTATCAGATCGCCAACAAAAAATATGCCACACGCCAGCGACTTCACACTATTGGACTGGCAGACTCCCCTTATTGCCCAGATTGTCACCTTTTGGATACCGATGAACATCGTTTTACTTGCGCATCATCGTCCGGAGTTTGGCGACTAACACAGAAGATATTGGCTTGTTACCTCCGGGTCACACCTGATATGATTGACCCGCAGACCCTACTCTGTCCCGATGAAACTTACTTTCCGGCTGCAAAATATCATGCGCTTACATGGTTCAAAGGACTTACCGTCGCCTACATCTTTAGCGACGGAGAGAAAGAGCAGCTTGATTACTGGTGGTTCCTACAAAATGCTCACAACGCCCTCGAACGCACACCGAAATACCGTACGCTCTTCGCAAATTATTTACGCAGCGGTTTCGTTAACCCCCCACTCAGCTGGGGAGTGCCAGGCTGTGGTTAATGTGCTGTGCCGCATCACACTAACGGCTCTGCCTTGCCAGCCATGAGCAAAGGAAGAGACAAGCTGCTGCAAGGATACTGTTTTCCTTGAGGCACTAGCGAAGCAGAATGCCTCCGTTGCAGATGCCCTTCAAAGGCGCTATTGGAGATTTCAGATAACGATGCCAAGGCTCCAAGTGGAACCAGTTACATTATTGAAGAACCTTTTAGTTAGAATTACAACAGTGGTTTATATTTTATTTTTTTGATTACTCTTTTATGCCACCTTTGTTGTTGTAACACTTACTTGTAACACTTAGTTACTAGAATTCTCATTTGTACACGCTCCCTAAATGTAATCATATAAAAAAAAAGTGGCAACGGATAGCCCTAACCTTGATTCCCATACTTCCCCTGGTCTATAGGCAGCTCTCTGGGGTGGGTTTACTCAGGAGCTAACGCCTGAAGTGGATCAAATTTTTTTGTTATAGGATGACAAGTGGCGGTGGCACTTAGGTTGTTTTATTTTTTTTTATTTATTTATTTTTTTAGTTCCATTTTCCTAAGGGGCTTCTTAAGGGAAGAAAGTGGTTCAACAAGGGGGTAAAAAAAAAGAAAAAAGGGGTAGAAATCAAAAACTTAAAAAAAAACAAAAAAATAAAAAAAAAATAAAAAATACAAAAATAAAAAAAAATAAAAAAATAAAAATGGGTAGCGTCTTTCATTCGTAAAAAAAATAAAAAAAATAAAAAATAAAATAAAAAAAAAAGTTGGTAGAGCACTTGCTCGCGAAAGGCAAAGGTCCCGAGTTCAAAAAAAATAAAAAAATAAAAAAAATAAGAAAAAAAAAAAGCGGTAGCGTGCGTTGTTTCTGTTCATAATGTCAGTGGATCGAGAGCAGCTGGCACAAAATATTTTTATAGCCTCTTCTGCCTGAATACGGAACACGTGAATGTAATAGTAGCGCAGATTCAATCTATTTCGCTTTCTGACACACCGATATCAAAATTTTGTCCATTAACCATTTTGCGGCAGATTTCCTGCAGACTGTCCTCCTCTGGACGCCGTAATCGGCAAAGCTCCGGGATCCACTTGCTGGCTACCGGCAGTGGCCGTGGCGACAGCTGCGGCGTTGCACTCCCCCGTTCTTTATCGAAAGCGCCTGCTACCGCTCATCGCTTCTGATGATTTAAAACGCTTTATTATTAAATGTTGCTCCACAGATAATTTCTACGATTTCCATTCACACTCAAAAGAACGGAGACAGACGCCGTGATTAGTAAACGGGTATTATATTACATTAATCGGTGAGAGCGGAGTATGGCCCGAAATTAAGTTTATAGACTGGGACGAAATTAAACCACGTCATTACATTCGATCAATTAATAACTGCTTCATACCTCGTTTCTTTTCCTTTCAAAGTCAATTATTTGTGCAACTTTTGGCCAATATTCGGATGTTTTCGTCAAGCCAGAGTGAGCGTCTGTGGTGTAAAGTGTATTACAGTCTTGTTTCATTCCTTACGGTAAGTCTATGTGATAAATTGTGTGAATACCTTGCAACGCATGCTCTGTAGCAGTGCAGGGACACTGCACATTTGGTGTTCCATATATGGTTTCATGAACTATTTAACGTTGATCGGAAGTGATATATGACGAACAAAGCTCAAATTCGTATCGTTGATAGTCAATTTGAATCTTTTCAGGAACCATTTTACAGTGAAGCATCTTGGCATTCGGAAAGCAGACATCCATGATATTAACATAATTTACTAAGTTGAAATTGCACGAAGATTGATGTGTAAAGGCATTGTTCAGATTTCGTATAAAGAATTTTTACTAGCAGTTTGCAACTCCATTAATTAAAATTGAAAAGTTGTACTCAGCAGCTTTCATCGAGATTGGAACTGCAATCTCATATAGCCCAAGCATCGCAGCACACAAGGGAACCATTTTTTTTTTTTTTTTTTTCCCACTGAGCTAACGACACACTGCCGGCAACAAGCCCACGATAGTCATTGCGATATTGCCTGAGCCTCAAAACGCAACCTTAAACCCACAAACATGTGTTATGTATGTAAAGAACGCCGTTCTTGGAGTCCAGAAATTAAATACACTTTATAGGTGTCTCATCTTACAGTGAATTATATCGTATGAGTCTTCGATGTGGAAAACGAATGTCAAGTGAATTTAGCGAAGTAATGCCGGGCTACACCCGGAAGTAAATGCTCTATCACAGTGTTGACAAATACTTGCTACGACGGTGCCAATTCTCGCCTCTCTTACGAGGCAGCTCTTCAGCGAAATGCTTGCCGTGATTCTCCGATACGGTTCTTCAGAGGGGAGACGCGCGTGCACGTTCGGTTTTCCTGCGGCGTTCTCCCCTGACGGTTTCTGATGTCGCCTTGTGGGCTATGTATACATTTGAGGCTTTCAATCATCATTAATCCAGAATGATACACGTTTCACGCTCCGGCGTGGAAGAAGGCTGTTGACGCTGACATATCATTTCAACGTTGGGAAAGCAAAACGGATGGTTCAGTGTTCCTCATTCAGCGTAAAGCATGTGAGATAATTTTCCGTAACGTTCGTAATCACCTCAAAATTCAATCGAAGTAAAAATACATCGGAAGCGTATTTGAACGGAATATAATGTAAGATATTAAACGCTTTGCTCCTCGATGTCGAATGTATCCACGTGCAATCTTTTGCAGCAACGTATAGAATGTCATGATTACCACGACAATGAAGAAATATGTTGGTAGGGATGGAAGCAAGAAGAGACTCAGTCAACAAATATTCGATTCCTCATGGCATTCATTTGACTCGTAAGAAGAGGTAAAACGGGATATTACTTTCGTTAGCGCGAAAGATATACCAGACATATGGATAACGAGAAAGTATGCGTCTTCATACGTTTCCTCCTTGAAATCTGTATGCTCTGTTATATACTAAGTAGCTTGATTATTGTTTCCGTAATGTTACGCTCTTGTTTGGCCCTTAAAGATGAACAGGTTCCAAATGCGTGTCTCTGCATGAAAGTAGTTGTTTGAACCCTTCCTGTATTGTTTGTTATTTTTGCTTGGAATTCATGAAGCAGACCACTGTGCCTTCTCCCCTCGAGGGTTAGGTCTCAAAACTAAACCGTTTTTTATCCAATGGCATAATTTATTCAGACAACATCAGCACAAGACTATCAAACAAAGTCATCCATTTACAGTTGCAACACTCTAACCAGCAGCTGACCGAAGGGTAATCCACGGTCATGGTCCGAAATTAGCAGCTCTCTGCTACTGTGGCAAAGTCCGTACTACATTTTCGATTCCGCAGCACCTGTTTATCTGGTAACGCTGTGTTAAAACAACAGGAATAGTTGCAGAGTTGTGCCAGCATATCTGTCCTCCATTGTCAACTTTATGTATCTCTTTTCTCCTGTAGCGTTGATCACGAGAAGTAGAAGTAAATGAGTGTATTCTGCATAACGTAACATTCAGTATTCCCTTCTTTCATAGCCACTCTTCATGTGCATCGATAGCAAATAGGGATGTGAAAACTCTTGCGAGTGAGAGAATGACAATAATAATCGTAACAAGAACAAGCAAATGATGAATGAAGTTTATTGCAATGCAGAACGAGAATGGCTGTGAAAATAAAAATCTATAATAATAGGTTGATCATTGAGTTGGCACAATGCAAAATCTTCTTAGCATTTTGTTACTGAATTTAGTTCTGGATGTTTGCAGAAAAAAAGGAAAAGTCGATACTTCTCGCTAGTGTAATATAATGTGAACCTTAGAACACGACTCAAGCAGGTCTCCAAGTAGCTACCAAGGCAGTACTGCAGTCTGTTCCCTGACACTGCTCTGATGACGGTTAATGCAGATAGTTCCGATTATGAAATACAAAACGTATTGCAGGTTACTTGTTAGGATCGTAACATTAAATTTGCGATGTAGATGGCACATGAACGTGACGACTATCCAGATTACTTATCGATATAAAAAGACAATATTATCTGAATGGAGCAGGATTACTCAACATGAATTTTGAAATTGGGTTACTGACCGCACAGGTGCTAAACGTCGTCAAGAGTACACCAAGTCCCAATCGCACTAACAGTATGAAGCTCGCGGCTTTCACATTGCTATCTGCACCCTACTCCAGAGAGCCCTCGGAGGAGCTGCACTAAGTTGCCGATGTAATGGAAGACCTTCAAACCGATAACAGATCACATATTGAAAAATACAAGCGAATTCTCTTGCAGCTTAAGCTTATTGTAACTAATCTAAAATGATTGGAGAGCAACATTGTCCTATTCAAAAAAAGTAAAATGTTACACACTGTTGACGTCAAACGGACATTATATACGTCCCGTCTTGTGTCCTACTCATCTATAATATCCGGTGTACTATCAAAATGATTATATATAATGGATGCTAATGTAATGCATCGATACCAGATGGTGGGTTCACAACACTATTGATGCGAAAATAAAAAAGCAGTTCGCAAAAGCGCAGCTGTACTTTTTCGTACGTTTTCACCTCCAGATCTACCACAGATAATGTATACTGACAAACTTAGTCATTGTCCCTGTAGTTTTTTCCCTCTTGTTTCAGACCAAGTTGATTAAAAAAAGTACAAATTCGTGACTCTTACAGATGCTTCGAATCTGTTCAGTAATTTTGTCAGTAATTTTGATGTGACTTAAGATCAGTTAGGTTTACGATCATGGCAACCTCTGCGAACTTGTTAGGACACACTTACATGTGACAGGTATCACCTGATTTAAAATTTACTGAAAGGAATTGATACATCGTTTGCAGCAAACCTGGAACAGCTTTCGGAGGCAACTACCATTTTATAAAGTCACTACAACTACGCTGCCAAGGAATTCCAGCATAAACACTCTCATTGCCACAATCGCGGCTGCAGTATATAACTGATAAACTCGCAAAATGAAAGATGAGACATGAGGTAGCTTCTGCATGAAATGACCTTGTATTCACAAAATATTCAGAATATTTCATAGAGAAGACAAGAAAACGTCAGGCGAATTTAGCAGAATAAATCTGTCCCACAGCTGCAAATCATTGTTATGCCTACAGGATTGCCAAGTGATGCCTACAACGTTGCAGTCAGGACCACGCTGACAGCAAGAAGAACGTGTTTTCGTAGCTTGAATATTTCATGATAGGATCCAGACATCCAATCTGTCGCGAGAGATTCTGCTCTCCAAATTTTTGGTCATGTGCCTACAATTTAGTAATAACCCTCTGATGGCTATTCCCATTGATGTGATTCGGATGACGAGAAAGCCCTGCTATGGGTTATCTATATGTTTACTGAAAGCAAGCGACATTACATAATAGCAGGAAGCCTGTCATATACTTTCAGATAATGTTTCCTGAACCTCAGACATATATCATTTTAGCATCCTTACCCCATCAAAAAGGATTTCTTGTTATTGCATTTGACATACAAGTTACAACTGAAGGCCTCAGGTGTCTTGCTTCCCACATAGCAAACAATGGTTACCACTCTCACTGTCGCATGTCATACCCTAATTCCTTCAGCATCATCTGGTTTAGTTTCGACTACAGTTCGTTATCCTTAGAAATATGTCCATATTTCAAAAAGTATAAGTATCATCTCTATGTAATGTTCACTGCGGGGTTACTCAAGAAGCTTTTCGAACAGAAGCGAAAATCGCTTAGCGGATGAGAACTTTACTTCGTGGTACACCTCAGAACGAAAGAAACAAAATAACAGGAAGAGCAGCAGGCTCTTCATACTGAACGTGGGCACTGTCAACGCAGCGCCCTTAATTTGGCCATATTCCTCCGAATTTACTTCCCGATAACCCAAAGGCGCTGTCACTACAAAAATATCAGCATATTCACACAGGAATTACTATCCACATGTAATTGCTAGAATACCTTGCTACGTCAGGTATCAGGTATGTGTTATCAGACGCTCGATCTGAGCTGTTAATTTTTATTGAATCAACCTGCTGTGTTAAGGAAATTGATCAGAGTAACTGAATGAGTTTATTATTTTGGTATAATGTATGAAAACCCACTTTCCGGCGAGGCCGTGCGGTTCTAGGCGCTTCAGTCTGGAACCGCGTGACCGCTACGGTCGCAGGTTCGAATCCTGCCTCGGGCATGGATGTGTGTGATGTCCTTAGGTGTAAGTAGGTCTAGGTTCTAGGTTCTAGGGGACTGGTGACCTGAGAAGTTACGTCCCATAGTGCTCAGAGCCATTTGAACCATTTGTGAGTGCTCGGAACCATTAGTTTATAAGTAGGAATGTGTTGATTTACCATAATTTTTTAGTAATGGTCAATTTCAATTCATGATTTTGGTTAGTTTGTATCAAAATCTGATCTGGAAGTGCAGGAACATATTAACTCGTGGCTTCAACTAATCGAGCTGCTACGAGAAATTCATGGTAGAAAGTAATGTTCTTAATTTTGATCTGAAAAAATTAATTTTCAAAGAAGCCATTTGTAGCTTGCATGTGTTTCAATTTGTATTTTGATGGGTTTCTGAAATTCATGGATGAAGGAAAGGTTGCTAATTTAATATGAAAGAATAAGAAGTCACGTTTTGTGAAATGAGTCAGTAGAAATTTACGTGTGAAGCTGATTTTTAGAACAACAGGATTTGAAAGATACGTGGGAATCAGTGAGACCGGTTTCCTGAATTAAATAAAGGGGAACCAGCATAACAGTAATTCGTGTAGCCATGCTATGCAATCTATACACGAACTGTAAGTATTGTGAAAAGTTCTGTGTGTGTATTTATGTATCTTTTGGAAGGGAGGTTTTGGATGGTATATTATTTAATGGTCTCGAGATATTATTAGGAAATCAGTCTAAGTAACTTGTGGAGGTTTTTTTTCAGTTGGAATAACGTGCCGCGCACGAATATGAGCGGAACGTAAATTTCAGAATCGCGACCGCGCGAACTTTCCAACCACGCGAGACTTAGTTAACATCGAGGCACATCGATAAGTGAGAGGTGTTTTTGGGATGAGACAGTGATTGAAGAAGTTACAGAATTTTTCTAGAACTAGTCCGCGTTGAGATACGATCATTGCTTTGTCCAATGGTAATAAGAGTGATAGTGTGTGGCTGTGACATTATGAATCAAGCATTGTGGGCTATCCTTCGTTCCTTCCCGTAGGTGAGACAATGGTTATCTTCGTAAGAAACCATAGGAAGTAGAAATATCTTTATATGAGCTGTTACAAGATCATCTGTTAGGGAATTTAATCCTGTATGTTACTGGTAATACCGTTATTACGTTTTGAGAGATGAAAGTAAGACAGAATGAAACGAAATAGATTGTAGAACGGAGGAGGAGTTGTTATGCAGGTCCAGTTACGATTCCGGTTACTTACGCTTTTTCTTTAAACACCGTCAGGTGATTAACAGTGTACCAAATTTGGGGTTAATACTACAAAATCAAACATTTATCCGTTGTGCATACATTTGTTTATTTATTTCCTTGAGTAAAGTATTTAATTAGTAGTTGCTATGTGGAAGAATCACGCAGTGACACATTTAATGAGAATACACAGGGACCATTTAGCTTTAGTAGGTTTCCGGAACACTTTAGGACCACGCAACTGGTTTGACCTTTATTTTTCTTTCAGTACCCTACCCATCCTCCCTCGTTTTCTATAATTGCTCGAAGGCGTCTGGGAAGTGATAAGGCTAAATTCCTCGAGAGGTTGAGATGATCGTTGATCTCCCACCATGTATTCTCTATATTTTCCCACAGAGTTTCCGAATTCCTTGACCCAGGTGGTAACGACCTCGTAACCTCCGCCCACATATTTTCAATGGGGTTGAGGTCTGGTGATTTTGGCACGAAAGGAAGAAGTTTTATTCTCTGCTGATCTTGGAACGAGTTCTGGACTGCTAGGCTATTATGAATCGGGCTATGATCCTGAAAAGAAATGATCATCCATTAATTTCGAAATTCAGTACTTCTAATACTATGAATACTTAATTTCCATACTGTGAAAAAATTCGACAACTGCAATGGCTGTGTAGTCTAAGCTACAGGTCTATAAATCATTCGGAGGATTCCACAGTCCAAAATACTTTGCTGATAGCTGTTGACAAAAACCTATGCTGACAAGGGGAGGGTGCTGGGACGGAGATCAGGATACAGAGCGAATGGTAATACAGTTTAAGGCGCCAGTTATAACACACAGGTAGGCCTTCTTTCGGAATATGGTTCAAATGGCTCTGAGCACTATGGGACTTAATATCTGAGGTCATCAGTCCCCTAGAACTTAGAACTACTTAAACCTAACGAACCTAAGGACACCACACACATCCATGCCCGAGGCAGGATTCGAACCTGCGACCGTAGCAGTCGCGCGGTTCCAGACTGAAGCGCCTAGAACCGCGAGACCACTCCTATGCTTTGGTAATGATGAGGTCGAGTGTAGGTTGTTCAATACAGTGCAGCAGTCTGTTGAACTGTTAGACTCGTTGCATGGTTGTAAAGCTAATCTGCTTCGCTTATTCAAAACGATTGATTGCCTTCACTATAGAATTCTTTCTTCTGTACATCCACTGTCAAAGATATATAGAAGAAAAAAATCTGTTTTATAGTGAGATATTCTCTACGGACTTTACACGTGCTCGTTGGCTCAATGTGTTGCATTTACGGAAGGCGACCGTGGCCGCTGACGTCACCTGTTCACACCTCGTGCCAACGCGGCCCCGCGCTCGGAGTAAACGCCTGCAGTTGAGGTAAATGGCTGATTTCAGGAATGTTAATAAAATAATCTTCCCTTCATATTAGTGAGAACTAAATATCACTACGAGTACGTATCTTTATGTAATGCTCATTGCTCAAGAACAATTCGCGTATGCAACGTTGCTGTTATGACTAAGATCAAGAAATCTGCAAATCGTAACCCAATTCATATATTTGCATGCACCTACGGGCAAAAAGGAATACAAACGTCTCAAAAATGATATCGACAGGAAGTGCAAAATGGCTAAGCAGGGATGGCTAGAGGACAAATGTAAGGATGTAGGGGCTTATCTCACTAGGGGTAAGATAGATACCGCCTACAGGAAAATTAAAGAGACCTTTGGAGATAAGAGAACGACTTGTATGAATATCAAGAGCTCAGATGGAAACCCAGTTCTAAGCAAAGAAGGGAAAGCAGAAAGGTGGAAGGAGTATATAGAGGGTCTATACAAGGGCGATGTACTTGAGGACAATATTATGGAAATGGAAGAGGATGTAGATGAAGATGAAATGGGAGATACGATACTGCGTGAAGAGTTTGACAGAGCACTGAAAGACCTGAGTCGAAACAAGGCCCCCGGAGTGGACAACATTCCATTGGAACTACTGACGGCCGTGGGAGAGCCAGTCCTGACAAAACTCTACCATCTGGTGAGCAAGATGTATGAAACAGGCGAAATACCCACAGACTTCAAGAAGAATATAATAATTCCAATCCCAAAGAAAGCAGGTGTTGACAGATGTGAAAATTACCGAACTATCAGCTTAATAAGTCACAGCTGCAAAATACTAACACGAATTCTTTACAGACGAATGGAAAAACTAGTAGAAGCCAACCTCGGGGAAGATCAGTTTGGATTCCGTAGAAACACTGGAACACGTGAGGCAATACTGACCTTACGACTTATCTTAGAAGAAAGATTAAGGAAAGGCAAACCTACGTTTCTAGCATTTGTAGACTTAGAGAAAGCTTTTGACAATGTTGACTGGAATACTCTCTTTCAAATTCTAAAGGTGGCAGGGGTAAAATACAGGGAGCGAAAGGCTATTTCCAATTTGTACAGAAACCAGATGGCAGTTATAAGAGTCGAGGGACATGAAAGGGAAGCAGTGGTTGGGAAGGGAGTAAGACAGGGTTGTAGCCTGTCCCCGATGTTGTTCAATCTGTATATTGAGCAAGCAGTAAAGGAAACAAAAGAAAAATTCGGAGTAGGTATTAAAATTCATGGAGAAGAAATAAAAACTTTGAGGTTCGCGGATGACATTGTAATTCTGTCAGAGACAGCAAAGGACTTGGAAGAGCAGTTGAATGGAATGGACAGTGTCTTGAAAGGAGGATATAAGATGAACATCAACAAAAGCAAAACAAGGATAATGGAATGTAGTCTAATTAAGTCGGGTGATGCTGAGGGAATTAGATTAGGAAATGAGGCACTTAAAGTAGTAAAGGAGTTTTGCTATTTGGGGAGCAAAATAACTGATGATGGTCGAAGTAGAGAGGATATAAAATGTAGGCTGGCAATGGCAAGGAAAGCGTTTCTGAAGAAGAGAAATTTGTTAACATCCAGTATTGATTTAAGTGTCAGGAAGTCACTTCTGAAAGTATTCGTATGGAGTGTAGCCATGTATGGAAGTGAAACATGGACGATAAATAGTTTGGACAAGAAGAGAATAGAAGCTTTCGAAATGTGGTGCTACAGAAGAATGCTGAAGATTAGATGGGTAGATCACATAACTAATGAGGAAGTATTGAATAGGATTGGGGAGAAGAGAAGTTTGTGGCACAACTTGACCAGAAGAAGGGATTGGTTGGTAGGACATGTTCTGAGGCATCAAGGGATCACCAATTTAGTATTGGAGGGCATCGTGGAGGGTAAAAATCGTAGGGGGAGACCAAGAGATGAATACACTAAGCAGATTCAGAAGGATGTAGGTTGCAGTAGGTACTGGGAGATGAAAAAGCTTGCACAGGATAGAGTAGCGTGGAGAGCTGCATCAAACCAGTCTCAGGACTGAAGACCACAACAACAACAACGGAATATTAAACATGAAAACAGTTTGTTTCTTTGTCATATAATTTTTAACCAAGGCAATGCGGGCAGTTGCCAGCTGATATCAAAACTGAATGTAAAGGATGAATAATGAAAAAGATATACAAGAAACAAATCTCGAACCCATGAACAACTGTGTACTATCCTGGAAACGTGCTGATCCGGCTATCACACAATTTCAAAGGATGAGAAAACCATCCTGTCCACTTTTCGGGGACGATATTTCCTGACAGAAAGCACACTAGGGTGAGCGGCTTTAGGTTGAGACACAAGGAACCTCAAACTACGTCACCAGTACGTTCACTCTCCGATTCCTAGCCCCGTCACCACGTACTTCCAATGTCAAAGTAGCTGGCAGAAACCAGCGCGAACGACCTGGGATTTGGTGATACAGGCCTCGTCTCTCCTGTTTGACAGATGTGTTATCATTCACCCATGCCAGGAGGTGAGGAAATGCACTTACGAAGACGTTGAACACATTTTAATTTTACATGTGGACTTTACTGCGCAATTATATTCTAAGTTACGAGAAGTGACCTGGAGAAAAAGAGTGTATACCTTGGGGGAAATGTTATAGATCATGACTGTAATGTTAGTAAAGTACTGTAAAGTATATTTTATCTCATGCTTAACTTTAAGAGAAAAATCAGTCAAGGCAGTCAACAGTGAAAAGTACAACATGCCTCCAAGAAACGTACGAATATCGTACTATTTTAATAAAAGGAAATATAGATCGGTTTATTGGGGCCGGCCAATTCGGGAACAAAGTAAGAACAACCAAATCAGTTACAGGTTCGTATGTGCTGCTAGTTAAAAGAGAAGAAATGAACCGATAAAGAAATAATGCCTTCATTGATTTAGGAATGGTTCGAAATGGAAGGTATAATTTTACTATTATAAAAAACTGGCCTGGATTGAGTTGATTAGCTCAATAATCAATACAAATGGAATAAAATGGGAATATGACGTCTGGAAATGAGTAAGCGAGGACGTCCTTTGTCTACATATCTGCTTCGAATATAGAGTATTAAAAACAAGAAATCCATATTTCGAGAGCTGATAGGATGGACAGAAATAAGACAAACATATTCAGTAAACAAGAGCAATGAGTCTGAAATGATTATCTTAAGAGCAATGAGCACTTCCTCACCTTTACCACTGTGAAAAACATCTGTCTTTCTACTTAAAACACTTTTCTTGTACAGAAGAAGTGCGTGTAGCTCTTACGATATGCAGTTTGTCTCGTTTTAGTCCATACTACCGACTCGCAAAGTATGGAAAACTACTTTCCTTAACACCGTGTATATATATTACAGAAGCAATACAAACAACGGATCAGTTAACATTAAAAGTTAAATTCAATTGTGAAAAGATACGCTGCATCACATTTGTTAACAATTTCCTAATCATTCCAGATTTAGAAACAAAATGAACAACATTTTGCAGGTATTACCCGAAAATCGAGAAGATAATAACACTGGAATGTAAGAACAACCACCAATGGTAATGGCAATGAGAAAAAGTAATAAACATAGGAACACAGCAATAAAAAACTGATGGCATTAAAAGTATAGCACTTCAGCCACGCCAGGACCAGAATGAGAGAGAAATAGATGCTTAACAAAAGTAAAGCGAATAAAAGTGCTAGCAAACCATTTATGTTTACGAATAATATTCTTTCAAGTAAACATACAAGTGATAGAAACATAGAAACACACTGCAAAATGGACGATGTGGAGTACTCTTTTCTTTGGAAGTGAAAGACTGAATCTGAAAAAATAAAGTATAATCCGCCTACAGGTAACAGGATACTGAATGTTGTGGAAAATGACCAAAACAAGGTAGACGGAGATAGAAACGAATCGCAGAGTCGTGTAAGAAGTAACTGTGGAGAGAAGCCTAAGAAGAGAAAAGGTAAGTAGGAAAATTTATGTATATCAGTTTTTTATACACGGCGTCTTCCTTACACATACAATTATCGAACGAGGCACTAAGAAAGAGACTAAGATGATGCCCGGGAAAGCTATATTTCACGGCCATCAATATCAAAGCAAGGTGGAGATATCAAAATTATACGTCGGACAAAGTAGATTAGTCGCTTCGATAAGAAGTAGAGCCCATCAAAGTAATGAATAAATCGTAGGAGAAACCGGAAATACTCTTAATTGTTCCACACGTCCACTGTTCACACCTGCAGAAGATATATTTCACCGTCTGGGTACAGCATTTCAGCACTCGGCTTCATAATGGCATTCAGTATGTTAATGTAGGCCTCTCCGTTGAGAATTCCTTCTATTCTCCAGAGAGGACCTGCCCCATGAGCCGAAATATAGCCCCATACAGCTACAGAGAACCGTCCACTTCTTTGTCTTTCGTTAATATACATTGGCTGGAAGCGTTGTCCTCGTGGGCGGTATACCTAACGCAAAAAACATTTGCGTGTTAATGCAAATATTCACAAATTCAGGGGTTACAATTACTTATCAGATGAGGGATGAACTACTAAAATCATGATATAGGGAACTGTTTATATTTATTATTTTGTGCTTACTACAAATGTAATGTCACTAACAGCATAAACTAATAACTTTATAGAGAAAATTTCGTGTCTCACCTGAACAGGGGCGTCGCTACAGGAAGAAAATATTTTTTCATCCGAAAAGATGACTCTGCTCCAGTCAAAGTCGATATGTTGTGCGGCACAAGCCATGCGGTCAATCCTCTGATAGTCGGTCAATGACTGCTTTACAGCAGCTCTCCGACAATATAATCCGGCGTCTTTCAGTCTCCTTGCAACAGTCTTTCCGCTGCCGGGAAACTGAGATAGCTCTTTCAGGCCACGGCAACTGAGGAACGGATTAGCACGTATATTCTCCAAAACACGATGATCATCTGCTGCAGTAGACACACGGCGCCGGCCACTTCCTCTTTTCCGCCCTATATAGCCCCTTTCCTGGTAGTCTTTCCACCAGCGTCTAGCTGTTCTTGCCGGTACTCCACACTTTTCTCCAGCTTCTGATGCCGAGTAGTTGCCATGCTCAATCAGTGCAACCACGCGCACCCTACTCTCTCGATTCCACTACGACTGCATTGCGACTGTCGCCCTTGTGACGTTACCATGCGTTTTATAGAGAGAACCATTTACAATTCAGTGGAGAAACAACGACTAACAAAATAAAAGAATATCTTTTTTCAGTTATCTGACTCACAAAAATATAAACTTCGTTAAAATGCTTTGTCGTTTCTTTCTTAACAGTGATTCTTGACAATCATTAGGCAAAATATTAAACGATGCTGTTGTTCATTTAAGTCAGCTCACAAATAAGCAATGAAAGATAAATTAAGGTTTCTGTCCCACTTATAATATCCATGTAATCTATTTGACTTATTACTTGAGTAACATGTTGAAAGGTGGCTACACTGTGCCACTGCGCCTGAGATTGCGCCAAAGAGTACTATTAAGCCGCCTCCACAGTGCCTGTTTAGAGTTCGGAAAGGAGTTTCGAATCAGTTACCATGGGGCAGTTGATGAGTGCTATATTAAAAATGGAAACACGGTTTGGATCTGAGTTAAAAACACAAATGGGAACAATGGAGCAGTTTCGATCTGAATTTAAAACAGAGATAGGAACAATTAAAACTGAGATGGGAACAATTAAAACAGAGATGGGAACAATTAAAACAGAGATGGGAACAATGGAAACTCGGTTAGGATCTGAATTTAAAACAGAGATGGGAACTTTGGAAACACGGATAGATTCACGAATAGGGACATGTTTCAAAAATATGAAAGATGAATTAAAGAAAGAAATCAGGGAAGAAGTACAACCGATTCTGAATTCTCACAATAATAGATTAATCGCAGTAGAAGTCAGACAAAGGGAACAGGATAGAGAACAGGAAGAAAGAGATCGCGTGATAGTACAGAATTTTTCAGAGTTAAATTTACAACGTGCAAAGGATAAGGAAGAAATATTTGAGAGAATCGAAGGATCCGTACCAAATGACAGAATAAATAATCTAACACGACAATATGAACAGCTAGCTACCAAATGTGACAATACTGAAACCCGAGTCGCGACACTTACGGAAGACGTAAATAAACAGAAAGAACAATTAGGTGACTTATCGGAAAGAGTTGAGGAAATTTCAGATAAACTGACAAATCTTAGTTTACATGGGGACAGAGATTCGGATGATACAGCTCCATTACCATTTGCAGAAACCGAAGAGTATCAGAACATAAATAAGCATGTTGAAAATCAGGGAAAATTTAATCAACGTGTAAAAAAGGAATTTGAGGCATTACGAAAGCAAGTCATGCAGATCGAAGGCGAAATTGTAGGAAAGGACAGTAGAAGGAACTTAGAATCACAGATAGCAGAGGGGTATGAAGAAAGTAATTTATTTCATTTACGAGAAGCAACAAGAGAGCGCCAGGCGCGTGAACTTGACAATAATCGACATTCGGACTGGGACAGACGCGGTAGGTCTTTGTCGCCACGAGGCGAAAACTTTGACTATAAACACTTCTTGACTGTCCGGAAATTTAAGATCTTCCGCAATTCTAAGAATGACATACATCCATGTGCATGGTTAGATCAATTCATGTACGCACTTCCACCAAATTGGCCACTAAGTCACAAACTGGAATTTATGTGTGGATATTTAGAAAACGAACCGGCGACGCGGATGCGAGCACTCATTAGAGATTGTAATAATCTAAATGATTTTTATCATGCATTTCTATCGGCATACTGGTCCGAAAACACACAAGACAGAGTCAAACATAGTCTGATTATGCAGCGTAATTTTAAACAGTCTGAGTTCCGCACGCCGGCAGAGTACTTTGAAGACATGATTCGAAAGAATCAGTTCCTGTCCAACCCTTATAGCCCGACTGAATTAATTCGCATTTGTTTAACTAAGCTGCCACAATCCATAAGACAAATTGCTTTGGCCGGAAGATGTAAAGACGACATTGAGACTTTTAAGACTTTGTTGCAAGAACTTGAGTATGACAACGACGACGGGACCTCTTGTAACTTTTTCAGTAACAGTATTTACAATAGATTTCCAGAGAAAAGAGATAGTGATCGGAACGGGCGTTATGTGAGTAACTTTGAGAACGATAGACGTAACAGACAGGACAATAGATACCAGCCCTATGACAATAACAGACGTTCTAACAGAAATTACACAGACAATAGCGGTAATTCGTACCGGAATGATCAATCATACGGAAACAGTAATCGGTATCATCAGGACAGAAATTATTCATACAGTAATAGAAATTCTTACTACAGAAATAATCAGGGTAGTAGATACAACAATAATTTCAGAAGTGACAGTCGAAATTACACAAGAAGTAGTTATGCAGACAGACCGGAAAACAGAAATTTTAATAACAGACACAACCAAGAATTTGCATCTAACAGACAGGAGGGACCTAATTGGCATCCTCCACGTGACAGAAATTCAGAAAGACAAGTGCAAATCGTAGAAATTGATCCGCGAAATGACGCGAATACTCAAAGACGTGACGCAAACAATCGACAATGACTTGCAGCTTCGGCTTCTGGCAGCAATATAGACGGTTCAGAAAGTAATGACACTACGACTTTACACTACGTACGCCTGGAAGACATGAGAGACATTTTATTAGACGAAAAGGAAAATAATGTAGACGCATTTTTACACCCTGTTATTGAAGTATGTGTGGGTAAGAATAAGTTCACTGCAATATTAGATTCTGGGAGCCCACTGAATGTCATTAGTGAATCAGTTTTTCGTATATGTGAAAGAACTGTTGCCTGTCCTGTGTTACCTATTTCTAAAACTACAATTCGAGGTGCTATTTCTGGAAAAAGTGTGGAAGTCAAACAACAGACCAACTTAAATTTCATTTGTCAAGGATACGAATTTTCTGCTAATTTTATTATTGTTCCAT
The DNA here is from genome assembly GCF_021461385.2 of Schistocerca piceifrons. NCBI lineage: Eukaryota > Metazoa > Arthropoda > Insecta > Orthoptera > Acrididae > Schistocerca > Schistocerca piceifrons. The sequence continues at coordinate 284,545,447 of NC_060143.1, forward strand.
TACTCAGTACCCAAATTATATTAGGTATGGAGTTTCTTAACGCACATAAGGCAATTTTGAACTTTAAAGAAGGAAGTGTAAATTTGACTGTTGCCGGAATGCCGAAATGTTTGAAATTTTTCGAGTGTTTAACAAGATCTGAGTCAGATACAAAATGTTTAAGGTTTCTTACTTCTGATGTTTTCGTTGAGCATTATGACGACAATGTGTTCATTCATGACAATGACAATAGATACAGAGACGCGATGGATGATATAATTAATAGCGAAGAGTTAATTAAAGAGAAGGTTAAGAAAGCTGAAGTGCCAGATGACGTTGCAAGAGAAGAGCTGCACTACATTTTGACTTCACATGCTACAGTGTTTAGTCATCACACAGGAACTATACAAGGCTTACAATATTTATTTAAAGTGAAAGAACACACACCATTTCGCGGGAAAACGTACGCTATTCCTTTGGCTTACAGAGACAAGGTTAAGAATGAACTTCAATACATGTTAGATCAGGGCATTATTGAGCCTGCAGTCAGTCCTTATACTAGCCCATTACACGTTGTTCTTAAAAAGGATGGATCAATTCGTCTGGTTCTGGATTCCAGACAGATAAATAACATCATCATTCCTGAAACTGACCGCCCACAAAATTTAGATGAACTTCTTCAACATTTCCATGGAATTAAAGTCTTATCCACGATTGATATGCGCGCAAGTTTTTGGCAAATAGAACTCCACCCTGATTGTAGAAAATATACTGCCTTTTTAGCCTTTGGTAACTGTTACCAGTTTCGGAAATTACCGTTTGGACTTACTGTATCTTCAGCAGCATTCATTCGTAGTTTAAATGAAATTTTACCTGTTTATCTTCGTGACAACATTACTTCTTATGTTGACGACATTCTTATTGCTAAACGTTCTTGGAGTAAGCACAACAAAATTTTGGATTCATTATTACGTATTTTTGCACGAGTTGGCATGACAGTGAACTTGGAAAAATCTGAATTTGGTCGTTCTCAGGTGAAATTTCTCGGTCACATTATTTCTACAGAAGGTATTCTTCCTGATCCAGAGAAATTAGATGCTATTCGTAATTATGCTGTTCCTACCACAAAACGTGATGTTCGTAGTTTCCTTGGTGTCTGTAATTTTCTTAGACGCTTTGTTAAATTGGACGATTTGGCCACACCTCGTTTATGTGAACTATCTGGAAAGAAATCTAATTGGTGTTGGGATGAGGAAGCTCAGTCAGAATTTGAACAGCTTCGTGATGCTTTAGTTGCTGCTCCACTTCTTTCACATCCGGATTTATCTAAAGAATTTTGTTTGGCAACGGACTCATCATACAAAGGCCTAGGTGCACATTTATTTCAAGAGATAGAAGAAAACGGCGTTGTAGTACAGAAGACTATTGCATTTGGAAATCGCGTTCTCTCTAAATCCGAAAAGAATTATTCGATTACGGAACTTGAAGCTTTGGCTGTTGTATGGGCTTTCACAAAATTTCGCACATTTTTGTTTGGCAGACATACTAAGGTTTACACCGATCATCGAGCTCTGGAATTTCTTATGTCAACAAAATTAACTCACGGCAGATTGTCACGATGGGCGTTGTACCTACAGGAATTTGACTTTAGTATTGTTTACATACAGGGTTCTTCTAATATTGTTGCTGATGCTTTATCACGTGCACCTATGGGTTTGAAACAAAGTGCTGAAGAGGACTGCAAGGAAAACAATTTTTGTTTGATGTATATTCAAGGTGTTGCGTTTGAGAACTTTATTTCGTCTTCGCTCCAGGATATCGCTAAGGAGCAAAATAAGGATCCAATCTGGAAGGACATTAAGGAGAAGTGGAGGAGAAAGGAAAGTGTGGCGATTAGACAGCATTATCTAGTTCGCAATGACATTCTTTTTAAACGAAAATCGGTCGACAACTCCGTTTGGTTAGTTTGTATTCCTGATGAGTGGGTCAATAAATTGATTTGGTATACGCATTTCAGTTATGCACACTTTGGTCCTAGAAAATGCTTTCATAAATTACGAGAAAATTGTTACTTCAGTAATATGGAAAAACGTATTCGATCTGTTCTTGCCAAATGTAAATTATGTCAAATGGCTAAGCCTCCAACGATTTCTCACAGAGCACCGTTGTTTCCCATCATTCCAGCGAAATTAAAGGAGATGGCTGCAGTCGATTTGTTTGGTCCAGTGGTTCGTTCTACTAATGGTTTTGCGTACATTTTCGTAGCAGTGGAACTGACATCAAAATATGTGTGTTTTACACCTTTACGCAAAGCAACAGCTCGTTCAGTATCTAACGCTTTTATCAAACATTTTCTTAAAGAAGTTGGTCATGTTGATAAGGTTATATCAGATAATGGATCACAGTTTCGCTCTAAAATTTGGCTTCGTACTCTACAGCGTCGTAAAATTAAACCAATTTTCATTTCACTTTTTCACCCTCAATCGAACGCTTCAGAGAGATGGATGAAGGAAATCAATAAATTGTGTCGTCTTTATTGTCATCAGAATCACAGAACTTGGGATCAGTATCTTCATATTTTTCAAAATATTCTGAATGAACTCCCTAATGACTCAACTTCTTTACCGCCTCTATTGATATTAAAAAATAAAGTACCAACAAATCGCATTTCTGAAATCGTTCCTTTTCCGCCTTCACGGAAACTACGGCATTCTGAAGTTGTGAACATGGCTCTACGAAATATTACAACTGCGGCTGCTAGAAGAGAGAAATCAGCTAAACGTCCGTGTCGTTTAAAAACTTTTTCAGTTGGTCAGAAGGTGTTAATTAAGTCCCACCGTTTGTCTCACAAAGGAAAAGGCTTATGTCGCAAATTTTTTCTGCTTTATAACGGTCCATATAGAATTCGTAAAATTATACATGATAACACTGTCGAAGTAGAAACTCTTAAATCACGACGCTCTAAAGGAATACACCACATATCTAACGTAAAAATTTTTGTGGAATGACATACTTTTGAGAAACCAACAGCTAGATGTAAACATGCGGAGAGTACAAGGATACCGCGCTGTGTTTTGGCGGCGGCACATACTCAAAGCAACAGTCAAGTCTGCGCGCCGCACAAGGCAGTCGTTGACCGCGAACAATAGCTTCCTACGTCACGCGCCTACAGCTGATCGAGCGCTCAGTGCGAATGCACTGACAGCCGTAAACAAACACACAGTCTAATTTCTCCGACTAAATTCTGTATAAAGCTATAAGGACTTGTTGAATTGTGTTATTAACATTCAGTATTTTGCAGGATACGGTGTATAAGTATTTAAGAACTTCAGGTAAATTCTGTGCGTGTCCGACGTTAAGACGACCTGCTATCGAGAAAATTTCAGGAAGAAGGTAATTTCGAAGAAGAAACTAATTAACTAAAAAAGGTAACTATTAATTGAGTTCATTTTACAGGTAACCTATTTCCACTTAGGTACGTACTTTAGACGTAATTTGCTGCTCGCGATTACGTGATTCATACTTTGTGCTAATTTCATGTTCTATGAATTTACGTGTGAAGCGACGCGCTTGCGCACATTTACTGATTTTGACAACTATTGATTAATGAACTGGGTTGTAACTTGTATATATTATGCATCGCTTGGCTGCACTGCTTTTCACTGATGTCATATTTTTTAATTATGTGCCTGCTGTGCTTATTTATTTAAATTATAATTGTAACCTGATTAATTGTGCTGACTGTGATTATGTATGTATGTTGTACTTTGTGATTTATCTGCTTGCGCCTCCATGTTTACTTATTAAGATTACATATGAACATTTATTTGCTTATGCTGATATGATGGTAATGACCTGTTTATTACGTAAGATATATGTTTGCTGCTTTTTGTATGGATTACATATTTACACATTTCTGTTTTGTTGCCATAACTGCTCTTTAATTTGGTGTATAGCAATGCTGATGTACAGTGTACGAACATAGAGTTTAGGTCACACTACTGTATTAATTATAGATTGTTCGGTTGGCAGAGCCTCGTTGTAGGAATTGTGCTGCATCCACTTGTTGACATTTTGTTCTCTACTAGTATATTTACTCGCTATTGCTTGTTTTGCTTACGCTCAGTGCCTTATATTTTAAGATAAGAAAATGAACTGCTATAATTCGACGAACGACATTAGTACAAGAAAGTCATAGAAGTCACATGAGCTGAGGTTTTATGGAAGCTGTATAAATTTATGCTAATAGGAAGGAAGCTAACGACATGACAGACCAAAACTAGGTTTAGACCATTGACAGTATTACACTGCATTTTCGTGAGCAATTGAAATAAGAAGTGACACTTGACATAAAAAATACTCCACATGTTTGCTTCTGCTATGATTCTTGAAGTGGTGTACACACGGTGAAATATTATGATCATTCACACTCCGTAATCGTACGTAATTACTGAGAGTTATTCGAACTAAGTCTGTTAGAGGTCAGGTATGCATTTCTTTTATTTAATGATGGACAAGGAACCAAAATGTATCTTATAATTTATAATGAGTAGAAAATTTGGGTCAGATGGATTACACAGAGGTTGTGTGTTGACAATGTGTCTTCGGATTGTATGGGATGCTGACTTGAAGTTGCATTAGGATTTTATCTGTACTTGTTCGAGGAGACTGACTAGAGGAAAGAGTTGTGATGGAAGTGAGATGATATTGGTGCTGAGGTTTATATTTATCGACGTATTATTGAGGTATGATTATTGGAGTTTTTGTGGACAAGAGGTAAGGTAAATGATATTAATGATAAGACGTATTGAAGAGGTATTATTGAGGTATGATTATTGGAGCTTTGGTGTATAAGAGGTAAAGTAAGTGAGGAGCATATTTTTTTTGTTGGTCTTATGGAACAAGGAGGATGAAGAGAGCAGACTAGAACACTAAAATAGAAGGAAGATGGTCTATACACACACTTTGTTAAATAACTAAGCAGTATATACTTTTTTTTGGAGAGAGGAAGTAATTGCATATCTTGGTTCACTGACAGTTGTTCAACAACAGTACATTTTGATCTGGCTTGGCAAACATTGGTCTTGACATGATGACTATGACGTTGACTTAACTATTAGTGACTGTTATACATTGCTGCCAGTACTACTTGATACACATGATGAACATCAGATTTTGACAGAATTACATTTACACAATTAACACTATTCAGTTACACAGTAGTACTTAATGTGGATGAGAGATGAGTGAGTGTGTTCTGTGTGTTTTCCTTTACTAATCCTACCCACCTATCTCCTAAATATTATTTTATTTGTTTGTAGTGGCTTGCACTGACACCCATAAATATTATAGGTTTACTGGTATTTGTGTATTGTAATAGTTAATAGGACAATTATCTGATATCATTTGTGTGTTTGTTATGATTTGTATCTTACTGTAAAAGCATTTGTATGTGCATTCAAACTATTGTTCATGCCTGAACTGTCTGATTAGTGAAGATAAATATTCTGAACTGTTACCTGCATTTTTCAACATGATGTGTGACATTTGGTCGTGTTTAATTTCTGCTGATGAACTGTGTGATCAGTGCTAGTGAGTTTGATGGAACTGCTTCTGCTGAGAGATGTGACTTTTTGCTGTATGCACCTACTCAACATTGCTGGGTGCCACTGTTAGAACTGTTTCTACTGAAATGATGTCACTTGTTGGTGTCTACACCTGCTCAACATTGCTGGGTGCCACTGATAGACTGCGTCTACTGAAGAGATGTCCCCTGTTGCTGTGTGCACCAACTCAACATTGCTGGGTGCCACTGATGGACTGCTACTACTGAACTAATGTGACTTGTTGCTGTGTGTACCTCTTGAACTTTACTGGGTGCCACAGATGGAACTGCTTCTACTGAAATAATGTCACTTGTTGCTGTCTGCACCTGCTCAACATTGCTGGGTGCAACTGATGAACTGTTTCTACTGAAATGAAGTCACTTGTTGGTGTCTGCACCTGCTCAACATTGCTGGGTGCAACTGATTGACTGCTTCTACTGAAATGATGTCACGTGTTGTGTCTGCACCTACTCAACATTGCTGGGTGCAACTGATGAACTGCTTCTACTGAACTAATGTGACTTGTTGCTGTGTGTACCTCTGCAACTTTACTGGGTGCCACAGGTGGACTGCTTCTACTGAAATGGTGTCACTTGTTGGTGTCAGCACCTGCTCAACATTGCTGGGTGCCTCTGATGGACTGCTTCTACTGAAATGGTGTCACTTGTTGGTGTTTGCACCCGCTCAACATTGCTGGATGCAACTGATGGACTGCTTCTACTGAAATGAAGTCACTTGTTGATGTCTGCACCTACTCAACATTGCTGGGTGCAACTGATGAACTGTTTTTACTGAAATAATGTCACTTGTTGGTGTTTGCACCTGCTCAACATTGCTGGGTGCAACTGATGGACTGCTTCTACTGAAATGATGTCACTTGTTGGTGTCTGCACCTGCTCAACATTGCTGGGTGCAACTGATGAACTGTTTTTACTGAAATGAAGTCACTTGTTGCTGTCTGCACCTACTCAACATTGCTGGGTGCCACTGATGAACTGCTTCTACTGAACTAATGTGACTTGTTGCTGGGTGTACCTGCTAAACTTTACTAGGTGCCACTGATGGACTGCTTTTACTGAAAAGATGTTACCTGTTGGTGTTCTTTTTTGTATAAACTAATCATTGAAAGCATTTTATGTGAACATTTGTATAAACTGATTTTTTGTATATTGTGTAAACTATTATGTAAAGCCACATGCATGAAAAGAAGTTGTATTGCTTGCTGTATTTCATATGTTAGGTTAGTGAAAGGTCAGTGCAAAGCCAAAATTTTTAACTAATTATGTGATATTTAGGTATTAATATTATCTTTTATTTTTGTCTGTATTTTTGTGGACGAATTTGGTGGTATTTTCACCACCAATGCTGGCAAAAATACCATCAAATTCTGGCCTGTGGAGGAGGGGCATATGAAAGGTGGCTACACTGTGCCACTGCGCCTGAGATTGCGCCAAAGAGTACTATTAAGCCGCCTCCACAGTGCCTGTTTAGAGTTCGTAGCAGTCAGTGGTTGTTGTGACATCGGAGAGGACAGTGTGTGTTGAGAACTCATAGAGTATGTGTTAAGAGTCCGTACCGAGATGTGCTAGTGGGCACTGCTTGTCGTGAAATCGGAGGGATATGTTGTAGTAAAGAGTGTTGTTCCATGTTGTATGCAGTTATTTGATGGGAGAGATCGCAGATGTTATTGTGTGCATTTCGTCAATATATATGAAGGTAAAACATACAATGTCTTTTTATTATTAGTGTATCTGAAATAATGTGTCACTACAGGTTCAGTCAACAAAGCATCTGGCTTGTGTTCTTATATTAGAGTGAATTCTGGTTTTCTTGCGTAATTATAGTTTTCTAATTTTCTTTTGTCACGTCAGTATAGTTGGTATTTGAAAATTCTTGCCTTGTTGGAAAAGAACCGTGCCAGATGCGGACGTTGAGTCACACTCCCACATACAGAACAGTTACATTTGTGCTTGGATTTTGTAGGTTTTATAGTTGCTGGGGACTTAATTAATTAACTGTGTTTACGAAAATTTTCTTATATTGTTTGTTGCAGTCAGATAGCGTAATAATACTAGTCAGGGCCAACCGATTACGAGACTTGCGTAATCGGACAGACAGTTACTAAAATTAAAAGTATTTTCAATACCAAATTTATTTAATTAAGCCCCCATGCAATGTTGAAAAAACACTGCGCCCTCTTGACACTGCCACTCGCAGCATGTGACGTCATGAGCAGTGGGCCCAGACACGTGGTGTTTGTGTTGACGAAACAGGAACGCTGCTGCAGCCACCGTGGTGTGAAAATAGCAGTCGGTCTTGACCATGATCACATCACTCGACTACCCAGAAACTGACTCCCATTCTCAAATCCAACGAAACTAGTGAAATCTGCGTTACGCGACTTTTCATCATGACAAAAACACCCATCCCATACGCTACCAGACTCGAAAGCATTCAGTAAATGAATTTTTCGAAATGTATATAAATCACTTCTGTATCTTGTGACGTAAAACATGGGCATTGATACTGCCCACAGTGCTGCTGCCAGCAGGCCGTTCTTCAGAAGTGGTCTTTTGTATTTTCGAATCGCTGCTCAATTTGATGCTCTAAAGCAAGCCAGAGCTTTATGGGTGTCTAACTTACGGTGTGACTAACACACGATATAACGCTTTAGGAATTATCTGAGGCCGGAAACAATGAAAAAATGTGCGTCATCAAGGAATGGGCTGAAATTAAAATCAGTGATGGTCGCAAGCGAAACGTTACCTAACGTGACCAGGTATTCTATCAATTACACGTCGGAAGGAGCTCCCATATGAGTACACTGATGCTTTTGTATCAAGATCACATTTTGTTCTATCAGGAACTAAATTCGATTGAAACTGGTCCAACTTCACGGCACTACATCAAACCCTCCGGACGCTCGCTATGGTCAACTTGCTCCTCTTAATATTATTTTGTTTCACTAGGTCTGGAGTGTGCTGCAAATTGAAAGGCTCGTTCAGCGGTTCTGAGCACTTTTATAAGCACAATTTTTTGATTGCATCACGGTAAACATTGCATGTAGATGTTATTTCTCTTTCCTTGATGTATAGCCTTTAATAAAAGGGTAATGAGCAGCAGTAAAATTACGTAAGGCTATGCAGAATGTATTAGGTCAGGAAATGAGACGGTGGTAGTCGTAGGCGTGGTTTCCCATGTGGGCAGCAAAATAACTGCTGCGCAGAAGTAAGAAGGATATGAAATATTGTCTGGAAATAGAAACAATAGCTTTATTGAAAAATAAAATCTGCTACATCCAAAAATGAATTCAAGTATCAAGGCGTATACTCCGAAAGTATTTCTCTCCGTTTCTGCTGTTATTTGATGATGTAGGTAAGCACGAACAGTGGTAATACATGGGCTTTAACCATGATACGAGTCACAGACGTGGGAATATTACTCAAAGGGTTAACAATTAGGTTTTCTGCTCTTTTTAGACATGTAGGCATACCGCCATACCTGTCATTCGGACTGCAATGCATCCGCATCCGTTCGTGAAGAATTGCTGCTAAGGAAACGGAATCTTCTTGCCACTAACGTAGTCAAGGACTCACAACGTCGTACACCTTTGTTGGCAACTGTGTTAGTATGAGAATGATTTGCGGTTGTGGGGCTACATTGTATCTGCTACATCCATTTAATATTTTCTTGTCATCTCGATCAAATATTGTCAATAATTATCACAGAAGGAGTGGTTTTGAGCTAGGAAACGTATTTCAATTCAAAATGGTCGCTTCATGCGAAAGGTGGTCGTACTCTTCATGTTTCACGTTGGGAGCTGTATACGTCAGCTACGATTATGGTAAGGGCAGTATTTACTACTGTGCGAACAACCCACTGCTGCAGTAAAGTGCTCAAATTGTGTAACCATAGCTGCTTTTTTTTTCATTACTTCCAGTTGTTCTGCAGAAGCTTGATCTTATCAATTCCTTCCGCTAGTGCTCTTTTTTAAGTTCTAATGACTAAAGGACCAAACTGCTAGGGTCAACAGTCCCTAGACGTAGAAACTACTTGCACTAACTTTAACTTATTCGAAGGACAACACACACATTCATGCCCGGGGGAGGACCCGAACCTCCGGCAGAAGCGGCCGTGAAATCTGTGACACGTCGCACTCGACCGCGCGGCCACACCGCGCGGCAACTACTATTCTAAAGGTCAAAACTGAGAGACTATTCTTAGCCCTCCGTATCGTATGTGTTTCGAAAACCTCTCAGGATTTGCGACAGTAGTATTCTTCGCGAATGCCAATCTACAACAACAACCAAACAAGCCTAAGTCCCTGAAGAGAGTAGAATTATCTGTCAGGGACCCGAATTTGTGTTGTTTACATCATCTCGGTGTCAAACAAGACGGTAACAGTCACTGAAGCAATACACAAGGTTATTATTGATGTGCCCGCAGCTCGTGGTCGTGCGGTAGCGTTCTCGCTACCCGCGCCCGGGTTCCCAGGTTCGATTCCCGGCGGGGTCAGGGATTTTCTCTGCCTCGTGATGGCTGGGTGTTGTGTGATGTCCTTACGTTAGTTAGGTTTAAGTAGTTCTAAGTTCTAGGGGACTGATGACCTTAGAAGTTAAGTCCCATAGTGCTCAGAGCCATTTGAACCATTTGAACTATTTAACACAAAATGACATTAAAAATTTAAGTTATTCACAAGCAGCTAGTTGAGAATATGTATTAACATTAAATGACACGACGAACCGTCTTGTTCTGCATTTGGATTCAAACCCAGCTCATGCAGACTAAGCAAAGATTTCGTGACTGACGGACACTAACAGTCATTCCTGATTAGGCATACAGAGAGTGATATACCTCGATTTTAGACAGTATCAGTTGGCAAATACCAACTTTCAATTGCATAACGCAAACATTTTTAACAGACGCGAATTTCTACCCAGCATCTATTGTCCCTGTTAACGAACGACGAGAGATGTTAAATATTGCTTCTTCACAAGTAACTTACTTGAAATGCCGTGAGGTAAAGCTGTGTGTTGGACACGGATTCAAACCCGGAACCTAATCGCATTGCTATCGAAGCACAGTCAAATGTGACATATCGGAATTTTGCGGCAGTAGCTAGATGTTTTAACTGAAATGACGACACGAAACATTAATTTTTTCCTTCCCAGGACTCCAACCCGGCACCTATCGCTGTTATATTCTAGAGAAAACGAACGTTAAATATAGGTTTGTTGCACCAGCAGTGACATGTGAGCATGTTTGAATTGAAATAATATGACGAAGAGTTCAGCGCTCACTGGGAATAGAGCCCCACACATATCGTTGTTGACTACACACAAAGATAAGTCAGCTACCGAATTGTTCTCCACCAGCTGCTCAGAATAGCATCTTGAACGTACAGTCATCTCGCAAATAGTTCTGTGTCTCACTGGGAGTTAAGAACGTCAGATATCGTTAGTGTTGACAGCGAAAATACATTAAAAACCAAAATTATTATCCACCAGCAGATAGGTGTTCTCACGATAGAGCTTGATAATACATAATTAAATCTTTAGTGCCGGCCAGGATTCGATCCCATTCACACGTAATATGTGAAGGTGTTGAGGAATCTGCAGTTTTGGACAAACAACAAATTGTAGCCGAGCTGTATTGCCACGAAGGGATCAAATTCCGCGTTAAGGGCGGTCTGAGTTGCATTCCCAGTTCAGAACCAATTTTATCGACATACAGAAGCTCAAATAAAAGATGGAATAAGTGTCCTATGACCATACATAGCGTTTGTGTCGTCACTTGAAATAAATAACTAGTATAAGAAAGGTTACTGGTGATAGAGTTTCTACATGTCGCCACTCCAGACTTTATTGTGGTTCAACCTACCGTCTACTTGGTAAAGAAGGAATATCATCTTTAATGTGAATTTTCAGACCACGCAGCCATTATATCTCCTTCACTTGGTGTAGCCAGGAGAGAATGGAATCTGTCTCTCCCTATCTAAAGTCATTGACAGAAGTGGGAATCGAACCCAGACCATAGGTATAACAACCTACCATCCGTCCAACAGACCACGAAATCCCCTTCTCTGCGAGTCATTTTTCTATCGTAACGCAATTGCGCCACACTGGATGAGAATTCTGACACACAGGCTCCCTGTAGTAATTGGCAGCATGTTCAGTAAATTCATTTACCTGGTTGACCGAATCACCATGAACTAGCTGCCTCGGCTACCCAGTGCATACATTCGACTATTTTGTAATCACAGGAATAAAATCACGTAACTGCCACCTACACACAACTGCCAACAGTGTAGGATGCAGAAGTTTAAATAGGAAGTGTTCCTTTCCACTTGAGCTATTCTATTGCGCTATCTGTTACTAGAAAACGTCGCTCAGTCCAAAAGAAAAGCTGTAACTGTTTGTCTCTCAGAAGTCAAGACCTGGCCACATGCATAATCTCACAGTGCTGTGGAATCCAAAAGTTCTGGAGGAATAGTTGCCGAGCTCTGGAGCTGTTGTAGCTACGCGTCAGCTTGTAGCATAGATAAGATGTCGCGAGTTCGAATACATTCAGTGCCACATTTAATAAAACGCAATTCTGCTCTCTGCTGAAGTTATCAATCTAATGGAACTTTGAACTTAATTCCCTTCACTTCTCAACCCAAAGTAGTCGCATGTGGAAAAAGGACTAACTACTGTGACATTTTGTTCTGTTCAGGTTTAATAGACAGCAGGCAGCAGATGCATCTCGAAGATGTGTAGGGAGAGCGCATCGTGCCATAATATGTCAGAAAAGTATTTTCTACATTAGCTGTCGTGTGGTAGTGATATTTTATTCTTCTTCAAACATTGACAGCTTTAACTCAGAACAAGGTTTCTACATGCATGTAATCAATAAACTGCATGTGCATTGTCAGACTGTCATAGGTAACATCAGAGAATTCGCATATATCGTTGATGATTAATTTCTCTCTCATGTTTACTATTGTTTTAACAACACTAAAGGAAACCTTACGAAAATTGTGCACTGTATTATAAGAAATGAAATAAAACTAACCATGATAACCTTACGACGAAAGTATCTGTACACAAGCATGCCTCTATCGACAGGAATTAGTAAAATACTACTCACTTAGATTTTGATTGGGTCTGTGTTTAATTGGTATGCTGTGTCATACTCAAGAGGTATGCAAATGTGGCATTTCATAAATATAGTTACGTATTCCTAGAAACCCAAAATTCGCTTGTCAGCAGCGGAAAGAGGCGTTACCTGTTGTGCAGCATTGTAAGTTTTTCAACATTGCACTATGAGCTGAAAGCGTTTTCTTGCGATTTCCTTATTGATGTTTGATCTGACTGCTTGTAGCTCTTTCACAGAAGGGATAAAAACGTCACAGTCAGTGAGACTGGAACTGCGAACAGTAACAAACGCTGTTTCACAGGTCAGCACGTTACCACAGAGCTGGCGAGGAGGTACGGGTCTCAGCTTCCTATTTCGAGGGCAATAGTAACTAGAACTCGTAAACCGCTATTTAAAGGTCGAGATCAGTTGCGATTTCCACCTTCAACGACTTTCCTGGGCTGAAAACCGTAAATTTTCAATCTTTTGTTACCCTTCAAGCGATAATAACTCAGATTATTCAATGGAAATGACAGGTAAAATCAAGTGAACTTTGAGGCTTAATTCCGTGCACACCAGGAAGTAACTCGTCGATCACAGAGTTGCCAAACATACGTTGCCTTGTTGCCAAATCTCAGTTACAGTACCAGCAGCAAGAAGACGAACCGATGTGATCCTACAGCGGTCTGGGAAGTGACCATAGCTGGTGTCTCCAAGTCGCGGCTGCTACGGCCTGGAATACGTAATGCGTCTGATTCGCTTTCTGTAACTAGGTTTAGGGCCTGGAGCGTAGTTACTAATAATACTCAGAACTGAATGCAAACTGAGCATCATAAATCAGTAACTCTCATTGTTGTTTTTATATTTCTTTCGTAAGTGTACTCAAAACTAAGAAAGTCATTCACAGGCGTTTTCGTGCCTCGCCGATAGTCGAGCACAACAAACAAATAAAAAAAAAAAGAATGTGTGTGTGTGTGTGTGTGTGTGTGTGTGTGTGTGTGTGTGTGTGCGTGTGTGTGTGTGTGTGTGTGTGTGTGTGAGAGAGAGAGAGAGAGAGAGAGAGAGAGAGAGAGAGAGAGAGAGGGGGGGAAATAAAAAGCAATGAGAGAGAGTGTAAAAAATTGTTGTAAAGAAATTGAATCATGGTATTTAAAGAAATTTTTCATTAAAATGACACGTTCCACATCATTACGAAATGTCGTATTCATGATCTATTGAACAAGAGGTAATCTAATCTAATCTAATCTAATCTAATCTAATCACATCATATTGATGATTTGCCATGAAGAGTCATGAATTACCGAAAGTTTTGCCAATACCAGTAACCAAATCTAAACTTGAAAATAAAAGACGACAATTTTTGTAATAAACCGTGACTCCTATCAAGACCCTTTCGTCCCTGTTATCTAACCACGAAAGATGTCTGATATACCTCCATTCTGAAGTAACAAAGTGTGCATGCATTTAAAGATGAAGTGCATGATGTGAAGTTCTGTGACGGAGATACGAACCCAACACATAATCCGATTGTTAACTAAGAAAAATCAAATGTTACGTATCGGTTTTTCTTACGAGCCGCTAGGTGTCTGAATCTAAAATAAGGATACAAAGTTTTGTGCCTAAGCGACAATCGAACTGCACACCTACCGTGCATCCACGAATATAGCATAAGTATCAGTTGCTTACTCATGAACAGTAAGATGTGTGCGTGTTTGACCAGAAATAACGACACCTGTTGCGATTGTTGGCAACACATGAACAGACATTGAAATTGCGCGTTAATTTTCACTAGCAGGTCGGTGTGCACTTGATAAAGCTAGAAATGAAATTATGAATATTTTTGTACTGGATCAGGTTTCAGACCCACATACTTACCTTTGGAGACCTAGAGAAGATTGCAGTCTTGGGAAAAGGAACGAAATGACTGAACTATACTGTTCCGAGAGATTCAGATCCTCGAAAGAGGAGATACGAATTCGAATCACAGTCCAGCACCAAATTTTTAAACGTCTCTAGTTCAATCAAGTACAAGTAAAATAAGAGCCCTGTCCCTTTAAATGGCTATCGGTTCATCAAATAAAATAAAATTTGCTAATGTAAGTAAGCTTACTGGCGACTGTATTTCTGTTTACCATGATTTCCGCTGTGTCATTTCCCAACGTAAACCGGCTCTGCCCAGTCGGTAATGAAGGAACGTGATGTTTAATGCGGATTCTGGATTATAACGTCTTTCTCTTGAGGTTACCAGAGGTAAAATAAATATGTTTGTGCCTCTTAAAAGTAAATGCCTGAACCCACGCATTGCACCTGTGATAGCTCGTTCCACCAGACCATTGTGGTCACATTACCCAGCCCCAGGAGTGTGCTGTAACGGATGATGTGCTTAGCTTACAAAATTAGTCACGGTGGAAAAAATGCGAGTCTATTAAATGGTCAAGTAGAAGCAAGCTTCTGACGCAGAGATTATGCTATTCTCATGTCAGCAGGATGTAAAGACTCTTCTAGGCATCATAGGCTGGATGTGAAGCCATTTTGATTTTTCACAAATTCAGCAAATTTCTTAGTTCTAGAAAATCCACTGTGAAGTGTGAAGTTGCCGGATAATTCGATTATTACTGTTATTATTAATATCATTTTATTCATACCGCTGCTGGAACACGACCGTAGTCTTGAGGTAAAACGCGAGACCAGCTAATATGACGTCTGGCGACCGAAAGCACATATCGACAAAATTTTTATCGCCCCTTTCCTCTCGGTGCTGAAGCTATGAGTGTAATACAAGCGAATCTACAATATCATATTAGCTGGTCTCGCGTTTTACCTCACGACTACGGTCGTAGTCAAGAGTAATGTACTAAGACTGGAGTCAAGACTTCCTTTGGGAAGTGCCGCAGTCTACATGTTGCCAGATCGAGCATATTGCCAGACATAGAATTCTGAGAGGAGCATGACTGTATTGTCCACCTTACGTGAACGACTCGGCGGTCAATTTTTTGGTCTGAGACTGTATCTACAACACATATTGTACGCTTAAGACCCAGAAGAATTTAAAACAAAATGTATTTTTTAAGAGAGCAACGTTAACCATACCGTTCGAAGTATTCATAGTATTGTATACGTCTGTGTAAACGCCTTCCAATGACCACTCAAGAAAGACAAGGATACACAGTCTAGCTTCAATATTATAAATACGCCTCAGTTTGTGGATGGACTCAGACTTAGGTTGATAATAATTTTGAAAATTTAGCAGCCCTGTACCCATTGGTGTTAAACTCGTTTTCAACCAATGATTCCCACAGCTACAGGGATACTACTTGTGATACCTCTTAGACAGAATACTTAAGCAGTGTTATCAGACGAAAAGATCAAGCTGACACAAACTGTGGGAAGTTTGTTTTACAACTTTCGTACCTGGATATTCAGCTTTTTCCTATTTGAGATATCTGTGAACGTTGCTGCTTAAGACAATTTAAGCAGAAACTAAATTCCCTCAGCTTCGACAATGTTTAAAGAAATCGTCTTATCGGCACTAAATCGTGGTTTGTGAATTGTTTACCGGCCGTACTCTTCCGTATTTTGCCGGTTGGAAGGCGAAAGCTTACTGACAAATTTCACACAGAAATTACTGTTACAGTGTAGTTATGGAGCCAAATGAGTGAATTGCGTATTTTCCGGTGAGAAAGAGCACTGGCAAACAGTCTTCGCTACATTAGGTTATTTAAACTGGTGTCACTCTGAGCTAGACTTTATGGTCAGCGACTAAGTGTAAGGTCAACGTTTCGGATGCGAGTTTGCGACTGCGAAATACTTTCCTACATTATAGAAGCGAATATTAAATTTGAACTAATATTGCGAAAATTTTGTACTTGGACAGCTTAGAATGAAAATACTTCTGTTTATTGCAAAGGGAAACAATAGATTTTCTAAAACACTGTCTGTCATACACTACTTGAAACAGGTCATGTCGACCACATCATGTGGAAGAACTAACAGCAACGTATATCGGAAGGCAGTAGGATCACTTGCCTTTTGGTTTGTCAGTACTCGATAGCCATTTCTAGGCGAAAGTATATGAAGAAAGGCAGTGCGATTTTGTTACCACGTAACGTCTTCGTCAATTCCTGTAGTTCTAATGTAATCTACGACTAATGGCTGGTGTTTGATATTAACATGAAAAGGATTCCGTAGACAGGGAAAGAAACTGTTCATGGGAAACTACTTCTATAGTGACCAAAAGGCATTAAATGATGTTCAAGTACTTGAGTTCCAGCAGCGCTATAATTAAAATGATATTAATAATAACAGTAATAATCGAATTATCCGGCAACTTCACACTTCACAGTGGATTTTCGCGAACTAAGAAATTTGCTGAATTTGTGAAAAATCAAAATGGCTTCACATCCTGCCTATGATGCCTAGAAGAGTCTTTACATCCTGCTGACATGAGAATAGCATAATCTCTGCGTCAGAGGCTTGCTTCTACTTGACCATTTAATAGACTCGCATTTTTTCCACCGTGACTAATTTTGTAAGCTAAGCACATCATCCGTTACAGCACACTCCTGGGGCTGGGTAATGTGACCACAATGGTCTAGTGGAACGAGCTATCACAGGTGCAATGCGTGGGTTCAGGCATTTACTTTTAAGAGGCACAAACATATTTACTTTACCTCTGGTAACCTCAAGAGAAAGACGTTATAATCCAGAATCCGCATTAAACATCACGTTCCTTCATTACCGACTGGGCAGAGCCGGTTTACGTTGGGAAATGACACAGCGGAAATCATGGTAAACAGAAATACAGTCGCCAGTAAGCTTACTTACATTAGCAAATTTTATTTTATTTGATGAACCGATAGCCATTTAAAGGGACAGGGCTCTTATTTTACTTGTACTTGATTGAACTAGAGACGTTTAAAAATTTGGTGCTGGACTGTGATTCGAATTCGTATCTCCTCTTTCGAGGATCTGAATCTCTCGGAACAGTATAGTTCAGTCATTTCGTTCCTTTTCCCAAGACTGCAATCTTCTCTAGGTCTCCAAAGGTAAGTATGTGGGTCTGAAACCTGATCCAGTACAAAAATATTCATAATTTCATTTCTAGCTTTATCAAGTGCACACCGACCTGCTAGTGAAAATTAACGCGCAATTTCAATGTCTGTTCATGTGTTGCCAACAATCGCAACAGGTGTCGTTATTTCTGGTCAAACACGCACACATCTTACTGTTCATGAGTAAGCAACTGATACTTATGCTTTATTCGTGGATGCACGGTAGGTGTGCAGTTCGATTGTCGCTTAGGCACAAAACTTTGTATCCTTATTTTAGATTCAGACACCTAGCGGCTCGTAAGAAAAACCGATACGTAACATTTGATTTTTCTTAGTTAACAATCGGATTACGTGTTGGGTTCGTATCTCCGTCACAGAACTTCACATCATGCACTTCATCTTTAAATGCATGCACACTTTGTTACTTCAGAATGGAGGTATATCAGACATCTTTCGTGGTTAGATAACAGGGACGAAAGGGTCTTGATAGGAGTCACGGTTTATTACAAAAATTGTCGTCTTTTATTTTCAAGTTTAGATTTGGTTACTGGTATTGGCAAAACTTTCGGTAATTCATGACTCTTCATGGCTAATCATCAATATGATGTGATTAGATTAGATTAGATTAGATTACCTCTTGTTCAATAGATCATGAATACGACATTTCGTAATGATGTGGAACGTGTCATTTTAATGAAAAATTTCTTTAAATACCATGATTCAATTTCTTTACAACAATTTTTTACACTCTCTCTCATTGGTTTTTATTTCCCTCTCTCTCTCTCTCTCTCTCTCTCTCTCTCTCTCTCTCTCTCTCTCACACACACACACACACACACACACACACACACACACACACACACACACACATTCTTTTTTTTTTTATTTGTTTGTTGTGCTCGACTATCGGCGAGGCACGAAAACGCCTGTGAATGACTTTCTTAGTTTTGAGTACACTTACGAAAGAAATATAAAAACAACAATGAGAGTTACTGATTTATGATGCTCAGTTTGCAGTCAGTTCTGAGTATTATTAGTAACTACGCTCCAGGCCCTAAACCTAGTTACAGAAAGCGAATCAGACGCATTACGTATTCCAGGCCGTAGCAGCCGCGACTTGGAGACACCAGCTATGGTCACTTCCCAGACCGCTGTAGGATCACATCGTTTCGTCTTCTTGCTGCTGGTACTGTAACTGAGATTTGGCAACAAGGCAACGTATGTTTGGCAACTCTGTGATCGACGAGTTACTTCCTGGTGTGCACGGAATTAAGCCTCAAAGTTCACTTGATTTTACCTGTCATTTCCATTGAATAATCTGAGTTATTATTGCTTGAAGGGTAACAAAAGATTGAAAATTTACGGTTTTCAGCCCAGGAAAGTCGTTGAAGGTGGAAATCGCAACTGATCTCGACCTTTAAATAGCGGTTTACGAGTTCTAGTTACTATTGCCCTCGAAATAGGAAGCTGAGACCCGTATCTCCTCGCCAGCTCTGTGGTAACGTGCTGACCTGTGAAACAGCGTCTGTTGCGGTTCACAGTTCCAGGCTCACTGACTGTAACGTTTTTATCCCTTCTGTGAAAGAGCTACAAGCAGTCAGATCAAACATCAATAAGGAAATCGCAAGAAAACGCTTTCAGCTCATAGTGCAATGTTGAAAAACTTACAATGCTGCACAACAGGTAACGCCTCTTTCCGCTGCTGACAAGCGAATTTTGGGTTTCTAGGAATACGTAACTATATTTATGAAATGCCACATTTGCATACCTCTTGAGTATGACACAGCATACCAATTAAACACAGACCCAATCAAAATCTAAGTGAGTAGTATTTTACTAATTCCTGTCGATAGAGGCATGCTTGTGTACAGATACTTTCGTCGTAAGGTTATCATGGTTAGTTTTATTTCATTTCTTATAATACAGTGCACAATTTTCGTAAGGTTTCCTTTAGTGTTGTTAAAACAATAGTAAACATGAGAGAGAAATTAATCATCAACGATATATGCGAATTCTCTGATGTTACCTATGACAGTCTGACAATGCACATGCAGTTTATTGATTACATGCATGTAGAAACCTTGTTCTGAGTTAAAGCTGTCAATGTTTGAAGAAGAATAAAATATCACTACCACACGACAGCTAATGTAGAAAATACTTTTCTGACATATTATGGCACGATGCGCTCTCCCTACACATCTTCGAGATGCATCTGCTGCCTGCTGTCTATTAAACCTGAACAGAACAAAATGTCACAGTAGTTAGTCCTTTTTCCACATGCGACTACTTTGGGTTGAGAAGTGAAGGGAATTAAGTTCAAAGTTCCATTAGATTGATAACTTCAGCAGAGAGCAGAATTGCGTTTTATTAAATGTGGCACTGAATGTATTCGAACTCGCGACATCTTATCTATGCTACAAGCTGACGCGTAGCTACAACAGCTCCAGAGCTCGGCAACTATTCCTCCAGAACTTTTGGATTCCACAGCACTGTGAGATTATGCATGTGGCCAGGTCTTGACTTCTGAGAGACAAACAGTTACAGCTTTTCTTTTGGACTGAGCGACGTTTTCTAGTAACAGATAGCGCAATAGAATAGCTCAAGTGGAAAGGAACACTTCCTATTTAAACTTCTGCATCCTACACTGTTGGCAGTTGTGTGTAGGTGGCAGTTACGTGATTTTATTTCTGTGATTACAAAATAGTCGAATGTATGCACTGGGTAGCCGAGGCAGCTAGTTCATGGTGATTCGGTCAACCAGGTAAATGAATTTACTGAACATGCTGCAAATTACTACAGGGAGCCTGTGTGTCAGAATTCTCATCCTGTGTGGCGCAACTGCGTTACGATAGAAAAATGACTCGCAGAGAAAGGGATTTCGTGGACTGTTGGACGGATGGTAGGTTGTTATACCTATGGTCTGGGTTCGATTCCCACTTCTGTCAATGATTTTAGATAGGGAGAGACAGATTCCATTCTCTCCTGGCTACACCAAGTGAAGGAGATATAATGGCTGCGTGGTCTGAAAATTCACATTAAAGGTGATATTCCTTCTTTACCAAGTAGACGGTATGTTGAACCACAATAAAGTCTGGAGTGGCGACATGTAGAAACTCTATCACCAGTAACCTTTCTTATACTAGTTATTTATTTCAAGTGACGACACAAACGCTATGTATGGTCACAGGACACTTATTCCATCTTTTATTTGAGCTTCTGTATGTCGATAAAATTGGTTCTGAACTGGGAATGCAACTCAGACCGCCCTTAACGCGGAATTTGATCCCTTCGTGGCAATACAGCTCGGCTACAATTTGTTGTTTGTCCAAAACTGCAGATTCCTCAACACCTTCACATATTACGTGTGAATGGGATCGAATCCTGGCCGGCACTAAAGATTTAATTATGTATTATCAAGCTCTATCGTGAGAACACCTATCTGCTGGTGGATAATAATTTTGATTTTTAATGTATTTTCATTCGCTGTCAACACTAACTATATCTGACGTTTTTAACTCCCAGTGAGACACAGAACTATTTGCGAGATGACTGTACGTTCAAGATGCTATTCTGAGCAGCTGGTGGAGAACAATTCGGTAGCTGACTTATCTTTGTGTGTAGTCAACAACGATATGTGTGGGGCTCTATTCCCAGTGAGCGCTGAACTCTTCGTCATATTATTTCAATTCAAACATGCTCACATGTCACTGCTGTTGCAACAAACCTATATTTAACGTTCGTTTTCTCTAGAATATAACAGCGATAGGTGCCGGGTTGGAGTCCTGGGAAGGAAAAAAATTAATGTTTCGTGTCGTCATTTCATTTAAAACATCTAGCTACTGCCGCAAAATTCCGATATGGCACATTTGACTGTGCTTCGATAGCAATCCGATTAGGTTCCGGGTTCGAATCCGTGTCCAACACACAGCTTTACCTCACGGCATTTCAAGTAAGTTACTTGTGAAGAAGCAATATTTAACATCTCTCGTCGTTCGTTAACAGGGACAATAGATGCTGGGTAGGAATTCGTGTCTGTTAAAAATGTTTGCGTTATGCAATTTAAAGTTGATATTTGCTAAGGAAACGTATGAAGACGCAGACTTCCTCGTTATCAATATGTGCGGCATGTCTTTCGTGTTAAGGAAAGTAAATTCCCGCTTTACCTCTTCTTACGTGTCAAATGAAATGTATGCCATGAGGAATAGAATATTTGTTGACTGCGTCCTTTCTTGCTTCCATCCTTACCAACATATTTCTTCATTCTCGTGGTAATCATGACATTCTATGTGTATGCTGCAAAAGATTGCAAGTGGACAAATTCGACACCGAGGTGCAAAGCGTTTGGTATCTTACATTATATTCAATTCGAATAAGCTTCCGGTGTATTTTTACTTCGTTTGTATTTTTAGATGATTATGAACGTTACGGAAATTTATCTCACATGCTTTATGTTGAATAAGAAACATTGAATGATCCGTTTTGCTTTCCCTACGTTGAAATGATATAATGTCGGCGTCAACAGCCTTCTTCCACGCCGGAAGCTGAAACTTGTATCATTCTGGATTAATGATAATTGAGTGTCTCATATGTATCCGTAGCCCACAAGGCGACGTCAGAAACCATCAGGGGAGAACGCCGCATAAAAACCAAACGTGCGCGCGCGTCTCCACTCTGAAGAACCGTATCGGAGAATCACGGCAAGCATTTCGCTGAAGAGCTGCCTCGTCAGAGAGCCGAGAAATGGCAGCATCGTAGCAAGTATTTGTCAACACTCTGATAGTGCATTTACTTCCGGGTGTAGGTCGGCGTTACCTCGCTAAATTCACTTGACATTCGTTTTCCACATCGAAGACTCGTACGATATAATCCACTGCAAGATGACACAATTAGAAAGTATATTTAATTTCTGGACTCCAAGAACGGCGTTCTTCACATAAGTAACACCTGTTTGTGTGTGCATTCGGGAGGACGACGGTGCAATCCCGCACCCGGCCCACCTGATTTAGGTTTTCAATGATTTCCCTAAATCGCTTCAGGCAAATGCCGGGATGGTTCCTTAGGAAGGGCACGGCCGATTTCCTTCCCCATCCTTCCCTAATCCGAGCTTGTGCTCCGTCTCTAATGACATCGTTGTCGACGGGACGTTAAAACAGTAATCTCCACCTCCTCTGTGTGTTTAAGGTTGCGTTTTGAGGCTCAGGCAACATCGCAGTGACTATAGTCCGCCTCTGGCCGCCAGTGTGTCGTTAGTTCAGAGGTTCCCTTGTGGTTTGCAGTGCTTGTACTATAAGACATAGCAGTTCGAATCACGGTAGAAGCCGCTGACTACAACCTTTTACTTTCCATTTTAATTAATGGAGTTGCAAACTACTAGTAAAAATTTCTTATGCGAAATCTGAAGAATGCCTTTAAACATGAACCTTCGTCCGATTTCGACTTAGTAAATTAAGTTAATATCATGGACTTCTGCTTTGCAAATTCCAAGGTGCTTCACTGTAAAATAGGTCCTGAAAAGATTCAAACCGACTTTCAACGATATAAATTTGAGCTTTGTTCGTCATATAGGTCTAACATGTCAGAAGGTTGTTTATGAAGTGCACATGTTCATTAATATAGTTCCCTTCTTCTACATTTTTGCAATAGCATTTAACTGTAGACGTTTTCTAACACCGGCGTTAGCAATTCCTTTCCGTTCTCTGAAACCTTCAAAACGACAAATTTTTCTGGTTTAAATCTGATGACCTTAACTATCACTTCCGATCAACAATAAATACTTCATGAACCCATACATGGAACTCCAAATGTGCAGTGTTCCTGCACTGCTACAGAGCATGCATTGCAAGGTATTCACACAGTTTATCGCATAGACTTACCATAAGAAATGAAACAAGAACTGTAATACACTTTACACCACAGACGCTCACTCTGGCTTGACGAAAACATCCAAACATTGACCAAAAGTTGTACAAATAATTGAGTTTGAAAGGAAAAGAAACGAGGTATGAAGCATTTATAAATTCATCGAATGTAGTGAGGTGGTTTAATTTCGTCCCAGTCTATAAAATTAATTTCGGGCCATACTCAGCTCTGATATGTGATTACATTTTCACGCAATTTGGGTGCATAGATCCTGAGAAATCAGTATCCAGAACAACCACCTCTGACCGTAATAACGGCCTTGATACGCCTGGGCATTGAGTCAAACAGAGCTTGGATGGCGTGTACAGGTACAGCTGCCCATGCAGCTTCAACACGATACCATAGATCATCAAGAGTAGTGACTGGCGTATTGTAACGAGGCAGTTGCTCGGGCACCACTGACCAGACGTTTTCTGTTGGTGAGAGATCTGGACAATGTGGTGGCCAGGGCAGCAGTCGAACATTTTCTGTATCCAGAAAGGCCCGTACAGGACCTGCAACATGCGGTCGTGCATTATCCTACTGAAATATAGGGTTTCGCAGGGATCGAATAAAGGGTAGAGCCACGGGTCGTAACACATTTTAAATGTAACGTCCACTGTTCAAAGTGCCGTCAATGAGAAAAAGAGGTGGCCGAGACGTGTAACCAATGGCACCCCATACCATCGCGCCGGGTGATACTCCAGTATGGCGATGACGAATACACGCCTCCAATGTGCGTTCACCGCAATGTCACCAAACACGGATGCGACCATCATGATGCTGTAAACAGAACCTGGATTCATCAGAGAAATTGACGTTTTGCCATTCGTGCACCCAGGTTCGTCGTTGAGTACACTATCGCAGGCGCTCATGTCTGTGATGCAGCGACAAGGGTAACCGCAGCCATGGTCTCCGAGCTGATAGTCCATGCTGCTGCAAACGTCGTAGAACTGCTCGTGCAGATGGTTGTTGTCTTGCAAACGACCCCACCTGTTGACTCAAGGATCGAGACGTGGCTGCAAGATCCATTACAGCCATGCGGATAAGATGCCTGTCATCTCGACTGCTAGTGATACCAGGTCGTTGGGATACAGCATGGCGTTCCGTATTACCCTCCTGAACCCACCGATTCCATATTCTGTTAACAGTCATTGGATCTCGACCAACGCGAGGAGCAATGTCACGATACGATCAACCGCAATCGCGATAGGCTACAATCCGACCTTTATTAAAGTCGGAAACGTGATGGTACGCATTTCTCCTCCTTACACGAGGCATCACAACAACGTTTCACCAGGCAGCGCCGTCAACTGCTGTTTGTGTATGAGAAATCGGTTGGAAACTTTCGTAATGTCAGCACGTTGTAGGTGTCGGCACCGGCGCCAAACGAGTGTGAGTGCTCTGAAAAGCTAATCATTTGCATATCACAACATCTTCTTGCTGTTGGTTAAATTTCGCGTCTGTAGCACGTCATCTTCGTGGTGTAGCAATTTTAATGGCCAGTAGTGTGAGAAAAAAATGGTTCAAATGGCTCTGAGCACTATGGGACTCAACTGCTGAGGTCATTAGTCCCCTAGAACTTAGAACTAGTTAAACCTAACTAACCTAAGGACATCACACACATCCATGCCCGAGGCAGGATTCGAACCTGCGACCGTAGCGGTCGTGCGGTTCCAGACTGTAGCGCCTTTAACAGCTCGGCCACTTCGGCCGGCCTACCTCTATTAGTTTTCAAGGTATTTACTAAGAACCAAATTTGGAACAGAAACGTCCTTATTTGAGAATAGATTATCATTTGTAATTGTTATATAAAGATCTAATTATAGGACTTGATTACATTCATTAAATAATACAGCTGCACCAGGTTTCAAGACTTTAGAGCAAATAGCAATCAGTAAAATAACTCTTGAAGGGGCAGTTCAGAGGTCATATTCTATAGCTGGTTCCATTCTAAAAATTGTAGCCAGCAAAATTTAAATGCAGTCGAGTTGAAACATTTTCAGGAACTAAATCAAATTTGTCTTTAATTATTCAAAAATTATGAATATCGTAAATTGTTACTCAACAGAGATACTACTTACTATGTGTCAGAGATAGCGGCCATTTAGATGTTGCTACTTGCGCCTAGGGCGGTCGTCCACGTCCACTTATAAATACGGCCAGAGAGGCAGAAAAAGGGACACGTCACACCGAACTCTCAATCTCTCCGCGTCAGTCAAACGCCGGCATATGCTCTTCCTCGGAAGACGTCAGAGTTGGCCACCTGCTAAACGCGTTTTCTGCAAAAGTAGGAAGTGAACTCGCGAGGACTGTACACTGTCCCGGATGGCTTAGATTTCACAGAACGAACTGTTTGCGTGCCGCATGTAATGTTGACAAACCGAGTGGCCTGTGGAAAGATTATTTTCCGTTCTTAAGGCGAGCAATTAACTTCGATGATTAGAAGTCAGGGCGATAGACTTCTAAACTGCTAACAGTGCTGTTTCTCATAGGAACATTATAACAATAGTTCTTATTATTATCGCGAATATAGTTATGTTTGCGTGCTGAATATATTAATGAGTAGTGATAGATTCTGATCCCGCTGAGTAGGTAGAAAGTTGGTACATTTTTTTCATTGAGGACAACAATAACGTTGCTTGCAGACTGGAAATTATTGTTGGTATGATTTCCATCGGCTAACCATAGAAATAGTTTTCAGGCTCTTGTGAAAACGACGAAAAAGATTTAAAGTCCTTAACCTACCTTTGCCGGCCGAGGTGGCCGAGCGGTTCTAGGCGCTACAGTCTGGAACCGCGTGACCTCTACGGCCGCAGGTTCGAATTTTGCCTCGGGCATGTGTGTGTGTGATGTTCTAAGGTTAGTTAGGTTTAAGTAGTTCTAAGTTCTAAGGGACTGATGACCTCAGAAGTTAAGTCCCATAGTGCTCAGATCCATTTGAACCATTTTTTTTAACCTGCCTGCCAACCCACAACCTACCCGTACATCACAGCATCTTCAGAAAATAACGTCAGATTGTTAATCACCCTGTCCACCGGATCATTTATGTGTACAGAAATCGATAGTGGTCCTAGCACACTGCGCTGGGACATTCCTGGCGATACCATTGTTTCAGAAGAGCATTTACCGTCGAGAGCAACTTTCTGGGTGTTGTTGTTCAAGACGTCTTCAAGCCATTCATATATCTGGTAAACCATTCCGAATGCTCAAACCGCCGGTAACACCGTAAAGTTGGGCAACGTGTCAAATGTTTCTCGGAATATAGGAAAAGGAATACGGACAAAACTCTACCACCTGGTGAGCAAGATGTATGAGACAGGTGAAAGTCCCTCAGACTTCAAGAAGGATATAATAATTCCAATCCCAAAGAAAGCAGGTGTTGACAGATGTGAAAATTACCGAACTAGCAGTTTAATAAGTCACTGCTGCAAAATACTAACGCGAATTCTTTACAGACGAATGGAAAAACTGGTAGAAGCCGACCTCGGGGAAGATCAGTTTGGATTCCGTAGAAATGTTGGAACGCGTGAGGCAATACTGACCCTACGACTTATCTTAGAAAATAGATTAAGGAAAGGCAAACCTACGTTTCAAGTATTTGTAGACTTAGAGAAAGCTTTTGACAATGTTGGCTGGAATACTCTCTTTCAAAGTCTAAAGATGGCAGGGGTAAAATACAGGGAGCGAAAGGCTATTTACAATTTGTACAGAAACCAGATGGCAGTTATAAGAGTCGAGGCGTATGAAAGGGAAGCAGCGGTTGGAAAGGGAGTGAGACAGGGTTGTAGCCCGTCCCCAATCTTATTCAATCTGTATATTGAGCAAGCAGTAGAGGAAACAAAAGAAAAATTCGGAGTAGGTATTAAAATCCATGGAGAAGAAATAAAAACTTTGAGATAATTGAATGTAGTCGTATTAAGTCGGTGATGCTGAGGGAATTAGATTAGGAAATGAGACACTTAAAGTAGTAAAGGAGTTTTGCTATTTGGGGAGCAAAATAACTGATGATGGTCGAAGTAGAGATGATATAAAATGTAGGCTGGCCAAGGCAAGGAAAGCGTGTCTGAAGAAGAGAAATTTGTTAACATCGAGTATTGATTTAGGTGTTAGGAAGTCGTTTCTGAAAGTATTTGTATGGAGTGTAGGCATGTATGGAAGTGAAACATGGACGATAAATAGGTTGGACAAGAAGAGAATAGAAGCGTTTGAAATGTGGTGCTACAGAAGAATGCTGAAGATTAGATGGGTAGATAACGTAACTAATGAGGTGGTATTGAATAGAATTGGGGAGACGAGGAGTTTGTGGCACAACTTGACTAGAAGAAGGGGCCGGTTGGTAGGACATGTTCTGAGGCATCAAGGGATCACAAATTTAGCATTGGAGGGCAGCGTGGAGGGCAAAAATCGTAGAGGGAGACCAAGAGATGAATACACTAAACAGATTCATAAGGATGTAGGTTGCAGTAAGTACTGGGAGATGAAGCAGCTTGCACAGGATAGAGTAGCATGGAGAGCTGCATCAAACCAGTCTCAGGACTGAAGACACCAACAACAACAGGAATATGGAATCTACCTGTTGCCCTTCATCCATAGTTCGCACAATATTATGCATATTTTCATTCGCGTCTGTTTTCTACGTAATTATCGTAGCCCTCCCCCCGCCAATGCACCGTAGACTAGTGGACTAAAATGGGATTACTAATTTTTAAGTATGAGTTCTGTTCGATCGTTAAATCATTCTGGGCTGTGGTACGTACTTTGTTTCTATGAACTGCATTATGACAATAGCAATGGCATAACTAAAATTGTTCTTGGTACTGTGAATAGAAACTGTGTTGTTCAATAAATTGTAAAAAAAATCACTTAAAAAAGTTTTTAATGGAAATTAATTTCGGGCATAACAATATACATAATAGAATCCAAACATATGGCTACATCGAGCTAATGAGTCCCTACAGTTTGGATCAATGATTTTAAATTTTCTGACCCATTTCAACCTTAATTTTAAAATGTTGTGTTCCAGGATACTGTTATTTTTAAGTGAAGCGTAAAACGTGTAACGTCTTTAATCGGACTGCAGGACGAAGATATGTCCTTTGAAACAGTTTTATTCCAGCTTGCAGGCATGCATGATGAATGCTCTCCTTTCACTTCACTCCGTTATGTTGTCCTTCCAGCCCCATACAACTGCTGGTCATCTTGAAATTGTCCAAGATTATGGTGTTCTTAAGTGTGTAGATAGCATAGAAACTCATGTAGGGACTTCCGGTAACACGACCTTTGTTTGCTACTGGGCCACTTGTTGTGCTCCAATATTGCCTATCCATATCTTCGTATCTTATTGGCTTTTTTTTGTTTGTAGTTAACGGAAGTTAGTTTCATCACATTGTGCTTCTTTTTACGACTTCTCGTGTGTATAGCACATTTTTAATTGCATTGTAAATATGTTGCTCGTATTCTGATTGCATTCCTCTTGCATCCGTTACTTTGGGTGCAGTTAACGATTCTACTTTTTTTTTTTTTTTGTTTCATATCACATAGAATCTGCTTTCGTTGCATGGTGTTCTTTGAACTTACGTATTTTGTTGCTTACGGTTCTGTGTGTGCTCGGGATAAATATGCTCGAATTCTACGTTATTAATGTTTGCATTCGTTTTCAGTGTTATCTAGCATTTAATGGAGAGTTGCAAGTTGACGGGATTTGACAGTACTGCTATTCAACTTTAGTGCCTCTTATCAGGGAATGAGTATGTAATTTAGCTTTTAGTTTGCTTCTTGCCACTTTGCCACTGCCATCCATTTCACATTAGCTTTCAGTGTATATGCGTATAGCCAAATGAGTGTGCTTTATACTATTGGTGACCAGACCATTCTTCCTTGCAAATGTTAAAAATACGACAGTAGTTTCGCAAATATTTCCACACGTTATTAACTGGTATGACAAACAGTACATTTTAGCGTAAGTCAACGAAAGTTTCGGTGGCCTCCAATAATTAAGGGACGTGGTAGGGACAAAGAAAAATGTAATACGAACAATATACATACAATTCAGTTCACTCACGGACTCGTAAGCAGTAAGAAACTGACGTGAGTCCACAGAATACCATGCCACGAAACGAGCCTATGTTTAATATGAAACAAAGCCCATTGTGGAATCGCTAAATTCTAGCTGTAGAGGATTAATACAAAATCATGGGGAGGAACACGTTATGCATTCAATTCCACGGTAACAAGTTATGTGATTGTAAACATTTTCCATTTTCTCACAGTCGAATTGCTAATTCTTAACTAATCAGAGTACAATACACACAATAATATCGTAATAAATAACTTAGTTTCTACGTTATAACAGCCCCACGGTCGATATTGCGGATTTGGTAATAAATAAACATACTTTACCACCGGACTGTCAGTCCCATCCATGAAGTATTACGGAAAACATTATCATCTATTACTCGTATTTCGCAAAGAAAGAACACAAATTTCTTCATTAATTCTAGGTTTGCTGCCAGGCCACTTTGAGCGCTACTGCCGGTCACCGTTGCCACGTTGTAGTGGGGCTTTCTCTACTAACAGACACCCATGAAGTACACCTGGAAAATATCATCTATTGATGGTATTTTGCAAACCAAGAATACAGATTATCGTACCACACTTTACCGAATTCGATGTTCACAGCCAGGGTGCTCGGAGCGTAACCGTTGCCATGTTGTACGACCCCTCTTGTGGGTATGATGCTTTTGTATCCTGTGATGTACGGTCTGGTCACTACGCGGCGTTATGTGTTTGGTAGAACTGCGCCCTTAAAAGACGGAATAAGGCAGGTAGGATTGCATTAATAACCACGGTTTACATTTTTTTTGGTGATATGTTACAATACAGCATCACCGGTCTATTGCGGTCTAACTGTGTTGGTGAGCCAGTAAATTTATCCACAGGGCAGTGACTGCATCACGGCAATTCACTTTGGAGGTGTGGCGGTGGGACTTGTAGTCCCGTACCACCCTCTGACGGTGACAGTACTACATGAGTCAGGCAGAAAAATTTAGCCTAACGTGGGCAGGTATGATGGGAAAGTATTGGCAGTAGAATGGGGGCTAGTCCCGCCAAAGGATGCGTCCGTGGTGAGCGTGCCAGACCTATCGTTAGCCATGGTCGGAATCCGATTCCTCTAGGATGGTTAGGGGAACCGGATGTCGATGCCAGCGGCCTAGGAGTGTGGTCCCAACGTGGCGTAACCCATGGTCAGTGTCCCGCAAGGCATCCACTTTCTCATAGAGCCGCCGCGCGTTGTTGCGTATGGTCGTCTTTAGGGGGACGATATCCGCTTCCTCGGGGAGAGTGACAATTCTCGTGAGTGGCGGGGCGTGCAGGCTCCACCTGAGCACCTTGTTCTGCAGGCGCTGTAATGTCCGCATCCTAGTGACACTAATCGTGGCCCATGCAGCAGATCCATACGTGAGGGCAGGCAGGATAACTGTTCGGTAAATGCGGAGCTTGGTATGCAGGTTAAGTTCCCTACTGCGAAAGAGCGGGTACAAAGCCCTGGTTAGCTTTTGCCCCTTGTTGATGACATACTCCGCATGACAGTGGAAGAGCAACTTGTGGTCCATCTGGACCCCGAGATAGGCGATTGTCGGGGACCAGGGCACCTGCACACCTGCAATCGAGATATTGCGGCAGAGGACTGGGCGCCGTTTCGTGAAGTAAACTGCAGTAGTTTTGGCGGCATTGAGAGCTATTTTGTTTGTCCGGCACCAGGTGATAGTGGCGTCCACCTGTCGCTGGAGGCGGGCGACGACGGCGTCAGTAATGCGGCCAGTGGTGTATAGCGCTGTGTCGTCAGCGTATTGTGCAAGGTGGCACTCGGGGATGACCGGCGTATCATTGACATAGATATTAAAAAGGATGGGAGATAGCACCGATCCTTGCAGAGTGCCTGCCGACAATTGGCGAATACCAGAACGCATTCCCCGTTGAGCCACTAGGAAAGTCCTACCACGGAGGAAGTCATCCACGATCTTGACATAAATGTCCGGTATAGTGGTCTGTGTCAGCATCTTGTGTACGAGGTTGTCTTGCCAGATCTTGTCGTAGGCGTTTTGGAAGTCCAGAAAAACGGCAGCTGTCGACTTGGCAGTGTTGAAGCCTTTGCTGATGTGTTCAGTGATCCGTAGGACCTGAAGTTCAGCAGAGAGGTGCGAAGTGAATCCAAACTGTTCAGGACGGATCATCCCAGCTTCCGCAAGAGGTTGGGAAAGTCGGTGAAGGATCGCCATAGTGTTTAGGAGGCTGATGGGCCTGTTGTTGGTGGGGACTGTAGGGTCCTTGAACCTCTTGGGGATCGCAATCAGCTTGGCTTGTTTCCACTGAGGGGGAAAAAGACCTGATGTGAGACAACAGTTTAAAATCTTGGTGAACAAGATGAGTGGTGTGCGGGGAAGGTGGCAAAGATGTTCATTTAAAATTCCGTCCAATCCAGGGGCCGACCGGCGGCGTTTCCGTCGAAGGATGCGCTGAATTTCTGCCATGGACGTAAGAAGGGGAGCAGACTGAGGTGGGCGGTTGCAGAAAGCAGCAACAGCTGTCAGGACTTCATGTTCTTCCTGTAGTTCGTTCAGAGAAAGGTCCTGGATCAGAGGGTGGTTTTCGGCCTCGAACGCATCTGCCAGCGTTTCCACAATTTGCAGGGTATCATATGACAAGCCCACTGCTGTGCGAATAGGATGGACAGTCGCTGGCTTAGAACGCTGCGGGGTGCGAATGACAGCCCAGTCAGATATTTGGTGGAGTAGGAAAGTGAACATCCTGTCCTCCCACTGTTCAGATCTTCATTCGGCGAGCCGGTGGCTGAATTCGCGTTGGAGGAGTCTCATTTGGCATTTGTCCTGAGGGTCACGAAACTGCTTCCACCTCCGGCGGTAGCGGTTCTTTTGCACCTTCAGCTCTCGTGACAGAGGGGCAAGTCGTCCAGGGGTGTTACATTTCGAGATGCAGTGGAGGTGGAGAGTTTCACTGCTTTCTGTATTTTGGCGGTAAGGTAATCCACAGCACGGACTATATTGGCCGGTGTTGTCAAATCGAGGTCGTGTCGAGTGGTGTTATTAAGTACCCTGGCAAACTTGTCCCAATTGGTGAGGGTCGCAGTAGAACGAACATCAAATAAAAGGGCAGCATTGGTGAGGTGCAAGAGTACTGGCTCATGATCAGAGGCGTTCGTGGAGAACTTCCAGTGAAAACTGAGCAGTCATGTTTTTGAAGATGGCCACATCCAAAACGTCTGGCTGGCAGTTAGTACGGACAGGGATATGGTTAGGTTCGTGGGGGCCATTGACTGATAGTGCTAAAGTATCCTCCAGGTCAAGGAGGAGCCGGCCTTTGGGGTTAGACACGCGAGAATGCCAAGCTGGCTGCTTGGCATTGAGATCTGCCCCAATGATGAGCCTGTCGAAGGATGACAATGTGAAGAGGTCTGCTTCCAGCAGTGGCTTGTTTGGGCTCAGATACGCTGCTGCAAAGGTAATGGCACCAAGGCATTTGGAGGTGGTAACCGCTGTGGCCACTATGTGTTCCATTGGCTGGAGAGTCTCTTGGGTATGGACAAGAGCTTTGTTGAGGAATACAGCTGTGCCTCCACCACGGCAGTCGAGGCGGTCAGAGCAGTAACACACCATATTGCGAAGGCGGAAATCGTCTGCCGGTTTGAGGTGTGTTTCTGTGACCAGTAAAACATCCACACGATAGTCATGGAGGAAGGTGTTCAATTCTGTCTTCATACGTTTTATGCCATTGGCAATAACAATGGAAGTGGCAAGATTCCGAGGGGGCTGGTGGTGGTGTGGAGGTCCATTCGCCATTAAGACAATATTTGACTAAGCCCTTCCACTAGGGCGATGACCTTGGAGAGCCCGTCCTCCGACTAACGGATTTTTTGTGCAGTGTCACGAATAACAGCCCGGATGTGGGGTTTCGTGAAAAAGGAGATGACCTGGAGGATTTCGCGCATGTCTGCCCGAAAGGAAGCATCAGCCTCCACCACTGGGGAAGGGTCCCAGGTGGTCTGCTTGCCCCTACGGCGCGCAGGTGCAGGTGTAGTAGTAGGCAGAGTGGGGGTAGGGGCGGAGGGCTGAGATAGAGCCACAGATGGAGTGGAGGGAGCTGCAGCTGGCTCCTGTAGTTGGTGAGCAGTGGGAGCCATCACGGAAGACAGACAATGAGGAGGAGACCGGGCTGCAGCAGCAAAGGATGTCGTGGAAGTCTGGGCAGGAAGGGGCACAGGAACCAACGCACCATCTGGTGCCTGAGTGGCTGGTACCAGAGTGGCTGCTGAGGGCAGTGCATCAGGCTGACCCCGCAAAACAGGATAGTTGGTCATGTCCCATAGCGGTTGGGGAGGTCGATTTGTTCTTGGTTTCTTTTTGGGCGGACGAGAAGACTTCAGTGCCTTCTGGTAAACAGGGCACCCCATCCAGGATGCCATGTGGTGGGGATCGTGCGTCGTTCCCGAACATCTGGCACAGGTAGGTTTCTCCAAAGCAGGGAGTGTGCAGTTCTCCACTAAATGTGGACCAGCACACTTAACACACTGCAACGGCAGGGAGCAGTAATTCCCAGTATGTCGTAAACTTGGCATTTGCGACAGATGGCTGGCCCGTTGCGGTCCTCGTACGATTCAGTCCGGGCATTCGTGTACAGAAGATATCGGATTTCGTAAATCTGCTCTATGTCCTCCCTCCGAGGAAGGGAGACGACGTGGGTAGGGCAGGGGATCAACGCCCTGGTCTCAGGATTCCTCTTGCTATACTGGTGGACTAAAGGATCTTCGAAATCGAGTCGAAGCAGTTCCTCCTTGACCTCCTTTGCCGTATCCTCTGGTGGCAAGTCCTTGAAGACGATTTTGGTGCGGCGATTACCCGACGTCTAGTGGGTGAAGTAAGGCATCCCCTTTGATTTTACGAAATCGAGAATGGTAAGATAGTCGTCCCTACTGTCAAGCAGGTATTTCACATTACCTTTTTGGTAAACAGCTCTGAATTGGCCGACAATGAGCCGCTGGAGCTCAGTGTTTAGTTTCGTATAATTAGTGACATTATATACAACAATGGGGGGTATCTTCTCTTTCTTCAGAGGGCTTGACGGGATCTCTTGAGTAGGAGGGTCGGGAGCATGAGCCATTTCCTCATTCACAGGACCATCCGGTGCGGCGTCCCCCGGCAGGGGGGCATCGGAACACGATCCACTGCCACCATAGCCCGCGTGGGCGGAGGGGCGTCTGGAGCGACGGCCAGAGGACTTTCCGACTGGGTCAGAGTGTCCATAAGACTCGTCACGGTGGCGGGGCTGCGTTGAAAGAGGTGCAGGTACAGCCGGGTGGTGGTCAGACCGAGCCGATGTGTTCGCCGCCTCTCTACGAGAAAGATCAATTACTA
Source organism: Schistocerca piceifrons (assembly GCF_021461385.2). Classification (NCBI taxonomy): domain Eukaryota; kingdom Metazoa; phylum Arthropoda; class Insecta; order Orthoptera; family Acrididae; genus Schistocerca; species Schistocerca piceifrons. Next base: position 284,580,529 of record NC_060143.1, read on the forward strand.
GGCGGTCAGGTGAATCGTCGGACGACGACGACGACGCGGATGAACGGACCCTGACGGTGGACAGTCTTCATGATGATCGGTTTCAGTGCCGGTGGTGTCCACCGGCGATTTGTGGCGGCTGGCGCGATTCAAGCGATCCTTTGCCCGTTGCGATGTGGGCGGGGCATTGTGCGTGACGGGAGGCCGGGACGAGTGGCATTTCCGACGCGGTTCTCCCCGAAGGGCGGCGGTGCAAGAGTCGGAGGGTCGCGAAGGCTGCTCCGCGGGTCCGCCTGACATGGTCGGGGGCCCGGCACTAGAGGACTACGCACACCAAAAGCCTCCCAGCTATCCTAGGGTAATAACTACTAAGACACCAACGCCGTAATAGCCGCCTGACATGGTCGGGGGCCCGGCACAAGAGGACTACGCACACCAAAAGCCTCCCAGCTATCCTAGGGTAATAACTACTAAGACACCAACGCCGTAATAGCAGGTATACCAATGCTAAGGACTACGCACACGAAAAACCTCCCAGCTATCCTAGGGTGATAACTACTAAGACACCAACGCCGAAATAGCAGGTGTACCAACGCCAAGACACCAACGCCGAAATAGCGGGTATACCAACGCTGTTAAGAGGTGCAAAAACTATAACGATACGACACAGTTACACACTCATATTAGTTAACACCGTCAGGGACCCAACCTGAAGCACAGACGAAGTTAAATTTTATATAGTCACAAATTTGTAATTCGACTGTGAGAAAATGTGAAATTTATACGATCACATAACTTGTTACTGTCGAACTGAATACACAACGCGTTCCTCTCTATGATTTTGTATTTATCATGTATCTCTACAACTAGAATTCAGTCACTTATTTCATTCATACACATGGCTGATGGCTGAACGCCAATCAGTTACAGATCTCGTAGTTTTCTGGTCCTGGTGCACAATGATTTCTCTCTGTTGTCTGTTCAGTTATGTATCTCGTCGTAGCACATGAAATTCTGTAGGCTTTCGGTCTCTGACGCACATTGTTTTGAAACAAATTAGTTTCAAAACTGATACCCCTTCATAAATTATTTTTCTTTCTGGGACTTCTTAACTCACACAGTTAGGTTCATCTTTCTTATGGATATACTCTGACATCCATTATCGGTATCTCCGTTTCACAAGATACTCTGCAGTTACACAGATATAACAATATTAGAAACTTCAGTACTGCTGGAATTACAAACCAAATATTGAAACAAGTAGTTATATGTTGTGTATTCAAGAGAAATTATTTTCGCAACTGTCGTTTCACACTAATTATTTCGTCACAGGGACAACTCCACATTAATTTCCCAAATGATGTGTTTCTGAAAACACTGTAAATATCAATAGCATATGTCTGGGCATAATCTGTACGGATGGTAAAACGTGTTATTTGATATCTATAACATATTTCACACAGTTGTATGTGAAATGTTGTTTAAAATTACATTTTACCAATGAACATCAAAATATCCATTCAAAATTCAGAAAGTTTTGGTAATGATTGTTACGTTCTGCCTATCTTTGATGACAACAAGTAAAATCGCCTGTTGTACTGTGGTCAACCATATACGTAGAAGACCACAGCATAATGGCCGAAGCTCTATGTTGTCTTTAAATGTGTAACGTTAAGGGTATGTGTGCGACCTATTCGTCCACCTAGAGCTAGTACTGATAAGAGCTGAAACTGCTTGGTTGGCTGTGTCGGCGGAAAGTCAGGTGGCCGACCCATGCGAGCTTAGGTGCAGAGACTAGGTACGCGTCGCTGGAAATGGATAAACCCCAAAGATGGGAATTTGGGCGGCTTACCCTCGCATGGCCTTAGTCCAGGAGACGCACCAAATATGACGGAGTGGCAGACAAGCTGAAACATGGCTTCTTACGGTTCTTTGAGAGTCTATTATAAGTCAAAGACATGTTGTTGTCGTTGTGGTCTTCAGTCCTGAGAGTGGTTTGATGCAGCTCTCCATGCTACTCTATCCTGTACAAGCTGCTTCATCTCCCAGTACCTACTGCAGCCTACACCCTTCTGAATCTTCTTAGTGTATTCATCTCTTGGTTTCCCTCTACGATTTTTACCCTCCACGCTGCCCTCTAATACTAAATTGGTGATCCCTCGATGTCTCAGAACATGTCCTACCAACCGATCCCTTCTTTTAGTCAAGTTGTGCCACAAGCGCCTCCTCTCCCCAATTCTATTCAATACCTCCTCATTAGTTATGTGAGCTACCCATCTAATCTTCAGCATTCTTCTGTAGCACCACTTTTCGAAAGCTTCTATTCTCTTCTTGTCTCAACTATTTATCGTCCATGTTTCACTTCCATACATGGCTACACTCCACACAAATACTTTCAGAAACGGCTTCCTGACATTTAAATCTATACTCGATGTTAACAAAGTTTTCTTCTTCAGGAACGCTTTCCTTGCCATTGCCGTTCTACATTTTATATCTTCTCTACTTCGACCATCATCAGTTATTTTGCTCCCGAAATAGCAAAACTCCATTACTACTTTAAGTGTCTCATTTCCTAATCTAATTCCCTCAGCATCACCCGACTTAATTCGACTACATTCCATTATCCTTGTTTCGCTTTTGTTGATGTTCGTCTTATACCCTCCTTTCAAGACACTGTCCATTCCGTTCAGCTCCTCTTCCAAGTCCTTTGCTGTGTCTGACAGAATTACAATGTCATCGGCAAACCTCAAAGTTTTTATTTCTTTTCCATGGATTTTAATACCTTCTCCGAAGTTATCTTTTGTTTCCTTTATTACTTGCTCAATATAGAGATCGAATAACATCGGCGATAGGCTACAACCCTGTCTCACTCCGTTCCCAACCACTGCTTCCCTTTCATACCCCTCGACTCTTATAATTGCCATCTGCTTTCTGTACAAATTGTAAATAGCCTTTCGCTCCCTGTATTTTACCCCTGCCAGCTTTGGAATTTGAAAGAGAGTATTCCAATCAACATTGTCAAAAGCTTTCTCTAAGTCTACAAATGCTAGAAACGTAGGTTTGCCTTTCCTTAATCTTTCTTCTAAGATAAGTCGTAGGTGCAGTATTGCCTCACTTGTTCCAACATTTCTACGGAATCGAAACTGATCTTCCCCGAGGTCGGCTTCCATCAGTTTTTCCATTCGTCTGTAAAGAATTCGCGTTAGTATTTTGCAGCTGTTACTTATTAAACTGATAGTTGGGTAATTTTAACATCTGTCAAGACATATATTAATGCATACCTGAATACACCGGATCCTAGAAAAATTGCTGCGAATCGAATGGCACAACAATAATTTCCGTATCTTCAAAACAACAAAAGTTAGTAATTCGCAGTAAAGATGTTTTCATAGTGAACCTCTGAATTAACAACATTTAAATGTTACACCCGATTTCAACGAACGATATCGCAGCATGTATAATAAATAAATGTCTCATATTTTGTCGTGCTTGTTTACTTATTTGTTTAATATTTTATTATTTTGCCAGTCATTTTATTAAAATAATGCTTGTAAGTGCTATTAAAATCATGATAATTTAAAAGTGCTCAATCGCATGTGTTAGCTGGCACCACCATTAAAAAGAGTGCTGAAAGATACTTCTGTCAAGCAGGCACAAATAATTGTTTAAGCAATTTTTATAGAAAATCTGTAGTGATTAAACGCAAGCGCACTAGCGCGAGAATGCTGGCTTATTTACTAGTGAACAAATTTTATTTGTGAGTACTGTCAATAATCTGAGTGTGACTGAATGTTTATAATACTTCTTTTCCAAACTAATGTTGTAGTATATTAGTTTAGTGGGAAAGGTGGTCATTTTGAGACACATTATGTCTGTAGAGCTTCGATTTATTTTTGGTAGGGACGGCCTTTAAACAATGCAAATCAGACAGTAGCGAATACCAGAGGGTTCAAATGGAGACTGGGAGATTCCGTATGAAGAGCTCAAGGAAGAGATTCTGGACTTATATGTTCGTACTGGAAGAAGGCAGATCTGCCTGTGATGATGGTTGATATTCTTTTGTGTTGGTGGTATACTATGGTTGGTGAATGGCACTAAAAATAAATTTTGAAGGGACTTTATTTTTCGAGAGGTCTGAATTTTCTCCAAGGAAGGACTCGTAACATTTTCCGCTTGTATTACGGAGCTGAGGATAGCTTATGTATGAGTTACTTTTCTTTGTACCGTGTGTGTCAATCTGTGAGTCATCATGTTAAACTCTGGACCGTTTCGAGCTGGCGAATATTAAGTGTATTCTGATTGAGAAATGGACTTGGTTACCGCATATCTTTGATTACAATTCAGTTTGGAGGTTTGCTGCGATTCTCATAACTCTCTGAACTACAATTCTTGTAAGGCTCTCAACGTAACTGCACTGAATTTGATAATGATATTTTCAGTCTGTATTTTTAATAAATATCGCAGGAGAACGTACCATTTATTTAAAGTGTCCTTTCTTGAATAAACATTATTACCCGTAATATTGTTATTTAAATTAATTACACACGTTAGAATAGAACCCTTCTTACTCAATTATTCTTTTATCTTTTATTTTGTATTTCTGTGTATCTTATTAACACGCAATTCCAGCTAATGAATAGACTATCTGACAGCAGGATCACAGCCCAGGTACCTAAGGTATGAGTAACCACCGGTAAACATGCAACTGATCTGCTCGTACAAGGTACTGTTAGGAAGAGCAACTCAGCTGCAGTAACATTCAGGTACCGTAGCACACGAGAACATCTTGGTGAGAGTATGAAACTTAATACATGTAGCTGCGTAAACTTTCCAGGCGTAGTAATTGATGATATTCATATCAGGTCTCCACCCAGAACATAACGTCATTTTGACACAATATTTCTGCGGTACACCTGACAGCCATCTTTAGATGAGTATGCCGTCGCACTATTTTGCCGCAACTGAAATAGACGTGATTACGTGTTTGTCGTTAAGCCTGCGCATACGGACCAATATCTTCATGCATCGATATGTCACCCATGTTACCAACGCAAAGGGGTCCTACATACATTGGTAAAAAGGAGCTTGCGCCATCTCAGATGAAGATAGTTTGATACAAGAAATGGATCATGTAAAAGCAGTGTTCAAGACGAATGGTTATACTGACAATCAGATCCTTCGTGCTCTCCAGACTGGACCTGCGCGGGAAACAACAGAAGACACAAGCAAATCGGTGACATTCCCTTCTTTGGCTGGAAACATCTCTTCAAAAACAGGAAAAATTCTGAAGAAATTTGATATTAAAAGCATATTCCGTCCGCCAACAAAGACTAGAACGCTGCTTGGCTCAGTGAAAGATGATTTAGATTCGAGGACGGACGCCTGGTTACTACGAAATTCCCTGCCACTGCGGCAAAGCCTATATTGGATACAAGATTTTTACGTCCAGGATCGATGCATGGAGCACCATCGCCACGCGCATTTTTTTCAGCGAGAAAAATCTGCGGTTGCGGAACATTTTCTTGAAGAAGGACAGGACATAAAATGTTCTATGATGAGACACAAGTAGTTGCCCCTGGGTCGTGTTATTGGGACTATGTAGAAGAAGAAGCCATTGAAATCCGGCTATCTGACTCTGGTGTCACCGCCAGACACCACACTTGCTAGGTGGTAGCCTTTAAATCGGCCGCGGTCCGTTAGTATACATCGAACCCGCGTATCGAGTGCCTACACACGTCAGGTCTAGTCTAGAGAGACTCCCTAGCTCTCACCCCAGTTGTACAGCCGACTTTGCTAGCGAGGGTTCACTGTCTACATAGGGTCTCATTTGCCGAGACGACAGTTTAGCATAGCCTTCAGCTACATCATTTGCTACGACCTAGCAAGGCGCCATATTCAGTTACTATACGTCTTCGGAACAGATAATATTGTGAATCATGTACCGTCAAGAGCGACGTTCATCATTAATGGATTAAAGTATCAAACTAATTACGTCCACTTTCTGAATTCTAATTCCCTGTCATGTTCCAGACCTCACGTCAGTATAGTTCTTCCCTCCTCACGTCAGCCTGCGTGAGTTAAGACGCGTGCATTTCGGCCCCCTCTAGTAACACGGTGTTGGCTCTTCTGCCAACACAACACTGACAGTATTATGAACAGAGATAAGGGGTATCCTTTAACTTAGAATTGGAACTCTGCTTTGTTTGACATTAAAAAGCAACTTTTCATGTTTCGGTGATCAAAAGTGTCTTGTCTAGGAATCCTGCTTACTCGGTTCGATAGACAAACAATCAAGCAACTCGTGTTAATGAGTTTTATTACAAAAAGACAATGACAATACTTAACTTCGATACTTAAGGCAAGCCAATGACGACGTAGAAAATAGTCTTCTTTAGAATAGGCAAATAAAAGTCTGTGCTACGTAGAGACTCCTAACGAAGTGGCTGGTGTTGACGCTGCTATCGAACTCGCTACCACCACTCGGGCGCCGCGCTGATGTCCTCTTCACGTAGGGGCCGCTGCTGTCACGTTGTCGTCCTGGAGGGAGGTCGGTCAGCGTGCAATTAGCTGAGTTCTTCTCACAGCCTCCTCTTCTCTGTCGTTCCTGACTGGTGTGTCGACGTTGACTTTACGCCGTAACATTTTTCCCCCCAAAACGACAGACCGCCGTCGTATATGGAGCAAGCCGTCGTATATGGGTGAGGGGGGGGGGGGCACCTGATCGACAGGAAGCTGTGGCTGCAACAGATGTCAGACTTCCCGTCGCACACCGCCATACGCCCTTCGCTCTAGAGGAAACGTCCCCTGGAAAACGCCCAGAAGGATACACATCCACCTCCTGAGGCCCATATCCAGATGTAGAAGGCGTCGGCTGCTGTGGCTTGGGCGGGTCCAGCTCTATCGGTAGATGAGACGGAGGAGGCTAAGGCTCCGTCTCCATGAGGTCGTCCAGTGGTGTCGTGATGACACCCTCTGGCACCTGCTGCGTTTGCGCTCTCCTCGGGATCCGTGAATCTAGGGAAAGAGGTACAGAAGGATCACCGTGCACATGAGAGTGGCGAATTTCATTGTGATGTCGGCGCTGCAGTCCGTCTGGGCCTGAAATGAGATACATGAACGCGCCATGTCGAAGAAGGATCTCGACTCGCGCCCACCGTCTGCTGCCGCTAAAAACACTGAAAAACAGTGTCATGCGGCGCTAAACGATACTTGCGGCCTTCCTTCAGCACCGGATGCTGAGAAGAGTGGAGCAGTGTCCGATGGTGGCAGTCGTGAAGCAATTCCGACGGCAGTGGTCCATCTCGTGTGTGCGAACGATAGGATGCGAGAAAAAGTTGCAATGATCGATCCCTGGTGTGTGCGGTGCAGAGTTTAGCCATCTGCTTGAAGGTTCTGACAAAATGTTCCACTTCGCCGTTGGATGGTGGATGGAACGGTGCGCTAGTATGCCATTGCGCTCACAGAATGTTTCACATTCATTTGACGTGAACTGAAGGCCGTTGTCAGACACTGGCTTCAGGCAAACCTTCGCGACAAATATATAAGACAACGCCTGAATTTCCTTAATTGACGCTGTCGAGTTCATTGGCACAGCAAAAGGAAACTTGCTGTAAGAGTCTACCACAATCAACCAATGAATGTTCCAAAAGATGCAGCAAAGAGTATGTGCACAGGATGCCATGGTGATTGCGACTTACGCCAAGCAGAGAATCTTTTTGGAGGAGCGGACTGATTTTCGGCACATGCTTGATACTGTGACATCATCTGTTCTATTTAGCTGTCCATACTAAGCCAAGTACAATGCCGACGCGCTAACTATTTCGTAGGAACAATCCCCCAGGGTCCTTAGTGAAGTTAACAGCAACACATCTTTTTTCAAAGCTTTGGGAACCATTTTAGCCAAATGTTCAAATTTGAATCAGCTTCCGGGGTCCTGTGCAATTTTGCTACAGTTCAAAGGAAATGACTGAAGCAATTCTAATGTTCAAATGTGTGTGAAATCTTATGGGACTAAGCTTACACACTACTTAACCTAAATTATCCTAAGGACGAACACACACACCAATGCCCGATGGAGGACTCGAACCTCCGCCGGGGCCAGCCGCACAATCCATGACTGCAGCGCCTAAGACCGCTCGGCTAATCCCGTGCGGCTGAAGCAATTCAGAATCGTGAACATCGATGTGACAACAAGATGCAGAAGAAGCGTCAAAGTCTGTATCAGGGCCAATCGGAAGACGTGAAAGTGCGTCCGCATTTCCATGTTGAGCTGCTGGACGATACACAATCTCATACTTGTATTGAGATAGAAACAAAACCCATCTTCGCAATTTTTGGGCCATCAGTACAGGAACCGGCTTCATCAGATGAAACATGGACTGCAATGGCTTGTGATCCGTTACTAAGTAGAATTTTCAGCCATACAAATAGTGGTCCAATTTGCTGACACCATATCCCAGAGCCAATGCCTCTTTCTCTATCAATGAATAGTTGCACTGTGCTTTGGACAACACTTTTGATGCGAAAGCAATACGCCTGACCTTATCAGCAATTCTGTGTGAAAGCACTGCACCGATTCCGTAACAAGAAGCATCAACTTGCAACACAACTGATTTCTCAGGATCAAAGTCAACCAACCATCGATCAATGAGCAGTGCACTTGAAAAGCTTCTCGGCATTCATCTGTCCAAACAAAGGGACATTCTTGTGACGCAGGTGATTTGTGCAGCATTCGGCATGAACCGAATATAATAGTTCATTTTCTCTGACTAGAATTATGTGATGTTACGAGGAACTGGCTAGTCACGTATGGATAATAAATTTTACAGAAGAGGATGTATACCTTGTCTGTTTATAACATTGCCAAGATACGTAACTCAGGTTCAAGAAGTCACATTTGTGCAGTCTACACTTCAGTCCTGCATCAGATAACACACGAAACGAAGCACGCAAATTTGCTATGTGTTCTTCATGTGTACGACCTGCAACAACGATTCTACCCAAATAACTTGAACAGTTTGGTACTTGAGCAATCAGCTGTTCCAAATACTATTGGAAAATTGCTGTTGCGGAAGCACTGCAAAAAGGCAAACGCAAATATTTAAACAAACCCAAATTAGAAATTACAATTACGAAAAACTTAAATTGGGAGGAACACAGAAAATGTTGCGGGGAAGGCTAACCAAAGACTGCATTCTATTGACAGGACACTTGGAAAATGTAACAGCTCTACTAAGGAGGCTGCCTACACCACGCTTGTCCGTCCTCTTTTAGACTACTACTGCGCGATATGGGATCCTTACCAGAAGAAGTTCAAAGAAAGGCATCACGTTTTGTATTATCGCGAAATATAGGAGAGAGTGTCACTGCAATGATACAGGATTGGACTGGACATCATTAAAAGAAAGGCGTTGTTCGTTGGGACAGAATCCTTTCACGAAATTCCAATCACCAATTTTTTTCCTCTGAATGCGAAAATATTTTGTTTACACCGACCTACAAAGATAGAAACGACCACCACGATAAAATAAGGGATATCAGAGCTCGTACGGGAAGATATAGGTGTTCGTTCGTTCCAAGCTATACGAGATAGGAATAACAGAGAATTGTGAAGGTGGTTCGATGAACCCTCTGCCAGGCACTTCAATGTGATTTGCAGAGTATCCATCTAGATGTAGATGTAGATGAGTGTTCACAACACACACTTTGAGATTCTTCGAGTGGTATTTGAAGATATGCGTCGCGCAAGTCAATTTTTGAAAAGTAGCAACCAGCGCCTAATCTGTCCATGAGTACCTCTGGGCTTGGCAATGGATAAGTATCAGAGTTTGTAGTTTGACTGTAGACTTACAGTCAACACAGAGGCAAAGGCCACCTGAAGGTCTGGGGAGTAAAACCGGTGAATTTACGTACTGATCAGCTTTCATGGGTGCAATAGATCTATCTGTCTTCCAATTCTTTACGTTCAGCAGCCACATTGTCCAGTAACACAATGGGAACACCTCTTGTTCAGCAAAATTTTGGCTGAGCGTTGTCTCTCATAATAATATGTGCAACAAAATTTTTAGTCTTGCCTAAACCTTCAGAAAACAGTTCAGGTAATTCTTTCAGCAAGGTAGCTACACTGTGTTTGGCACTGAATGCAGTCACTGACAACACATTGTCCGGAACTTGAAAGCCAAACAAATCAAATGAAACAACGCCAAAATGTTCTCACAATCGCGCGATTGTACCACAGTGAAAGCCACAGCTTGCGTATGCAAACGATACATAGCAGGTAAAGTAAAATTTCCTAGAACGGGAATGTCTTGTCTATTATGAGCCGTCAATTCTGTGCTAGTTTCAGACAGGCGTGGCGAACCTAACATTTCATATGTGTTACGATTCAGCAATGTAACAGAGGCACCCATGTCCAACTGAAATTTTCCACTAAGATGAAAATGAAAAAAAAGTTTGTTGGATTGGCGTAGCATGTTAGCATGCTAGTTTTGCCAATTTTAATACACCGCATTAATTACATGGGTCTTCTGACCATATTGTCGTGAGAGGGCAGAATTCTTACGTTTGTACTGCTACAAACATCGGATTGTACGTGACCTTTCTTACCAGAAGCGTAACACTGTGCTTGTCTGGACGGGCAATCTTTATGTTTGTGCCGTGAATAGCAGGGAGCGCGTGACTGTATTCTATTCTCTGACATAGCCAATTGCTTAGAGAACAGTTCACGGGACTTGGCACAAGCGCATGGTGTTGCTGCCTGCTGGGCCAGTCGTGAGCAAGGGATGACGTATCCGGACAAATTGGCGGCTGCTCAAAATTTATCAGCCGCTATGGCACGTGAATCTTTCTAACTTAGAATTTGACTACATGATGAAATTTTGGATCTGACTGTTTCAAAATCTGTTCTCCAAGGTTCACATCAGTTACATTACACACGACTGCATCATGCAACTTAACATCTGAATATAAAGCAACTCAAACGCATCTGAATTTGCATTTCCTCGTCATACCGTGAAAATCTGTTACCCACTCGTGACAAGTTTGTTCTGACCTTTTCTTCCAACGAAAGAATTGGTACCTAGCTGCCACCACATTTACTTGTTGGTCAGAATAGTTAGAGAATCTACAACCTGATACTTCTATTTTTTGCCGTTTTCTGCACAGGCTCTCCAACTACAATGTTGGCAACTAGGAAGTGATTAGCAAAAACTTGATGCCTGTAATTAGATAGAATTCACTGTGCCCACTCTGATGGAGAATAAAAGTTGTTGATTATTGAAGTTCATTACTCTGAGGATTTAGGACGATGTCTTGGATTCATAGGAAATGCTGTATACTATAACAATTTTCACTATATTCTGAAAACGATAAAGCGTAAAATTCCAGACAAATGATTACCCATATCAGCCATTGTACTATCAGAGCTGTTCAGAGTCTGTTGCATGGATCCTATTATCCCTAGATAACGAAACTGTTCAATAATCGTTATCGATGTAAATGTTCAAAGTGAATGCTCGCCAAAATTTGATGTTAATACTCATCAAATGCCACGCTAGTAATGGTAGAAAGTCTGTCCTGCGGCGACACGTGAAAATATGACATACGCAAACTGAGACTAAATCACTGGAGTCATTCCGTTATTAACACTTTACCCCAATGTGAAGTCATTGTTAAGTGCATATAGAGTTACGTAATATGGCATCCAAGGCTGTTACTGGCAACTGCACAAACGCGACGCGGCTTTCGACATGGAGTGCGCGCTGATGCGAATCTAGAAGAGAACAGGGGCCTTACTCTAGCTCGCATGCTCTTACTTTTATAGCCGTGGTGCGGATCGCCGAAGGCGCAGCCGACAACATTTGCCTTAGTGACCAGCCGCTGGAGCTAGCAGAATACCACTTCAAGTTACTAAATCATTAATTGCTTCATTCACTGTAGGCCAATGAAGCTCTCGATTTAATTGTGCAATCAGAACACAGGGAAGTATTTGTAATAAAATTCCAATGACGCTAGGTTAAATATTTTTGGCGAGAGTATTATTTTAGTTGTACTGCACGCAATTGATGAGCTCTGAACTTGTCCTTTGGAAAGACGCTACAGCTATAGTTTTATAGCTACCTTTTTGAAACTTCTCACATCTTTGTTATTATAGCGTATCCCCATCCTACCTAAATCTAAATCCTAGCTTTATCTAATCACTTACTTAATTTATCTTGCTTCCGAACTTTTAGGACACAAAAAGAGAAAATCATGAATTTCAACCAAAATATTACTTTGTGAGATCCAGCATGCTGTTTCCATTAAATTACAATGAAAAAGGAATCTGAAAATAAATTTTGAAGTTTCTAGCTCCTTCCTGTTGCGCCGATGATTTTTACGTAAAATGTCCAAATTTCGAAAACTGTTAAATTTACCAAACTGAAACTTAACACATTATTATTTTAGCATCACTCCTAACATGCCATTAACTTTTCAGATTATTTACTTTACTTTTAAGGTATTGCGCAACATTCGTCACGTCATAGCTAGTTACAGGGAACTAGGTTGTCACACAATGGAAAGCATATGAATTCTGTATGGCGTGAGTAGACTGCTTCCCTTCAATAGGAAAGTTCACTCGGAATGGCAATAGAGAACAATTTCTGAATGATGCGGGAGAATATGCTCTTCCTACTGTTGACCAAAAGTAATGAAGTTTCACAGTACCTGATAATTTGTGAGCAATGATGGGGGCTTCATACTAAAAACTCACTCGAGCCATTCCTCTTCTCTTTTGTTAAACCAGCGAAAAGGCGTTATGGCTCTCGGAGCTACAGTTGTTGCATGTTGGTCTGTTGGGCACGTTGCGTAGGTCGCTTGGTTGGTCAGTAATTGCTGCACCAAGTTTAGAAGGGTTGCAATCCGATGCGTCTGAAACTGAAATATCCATGTTAGCTGCACTGCGTCTGTTGCTTGCAGCTGAGGCGCGTGGGCAGGAGGTGGAAGAGGTGGGTCGCTCATTTTGGAATACGCAAATGAAATAAATGGACAATGCAAGCAATAAAAATAAGCACACAAGCAAAGAAAATTTCTGCAACGCCCACCTGCAAACGTTGAATAGAAGAAACACTATAAGAGACACTATTAAAACATGTAAACCAGGGCCGGCCAAACGCTTCACAGTGTGCAGACGTGCGGAAGTGCTGCACATGTGCGCACGTGTGCGACAGCGAGCGACAGCGACATCTGTTATTAGACATGTGTCCTAAATGAACGGCGGCGGCTCCACTTCCCTGTGGTACAAGCAAGAGCGCAACATATCCAGTCTCGTTTTCCCCTGGTGACCGTAACCTTAACAGAGAAGTACTGAGAAATGGCAAGTACTGTGAAAAAGCAAAGGACGGGAGATCTATGTTCTCAGTCGTTTAAAAATGACAGGGAACTGCTATTCTTTTTTGTAGCCGTTGGTGAAAACTCACAGTGTTTGCTGTGTCTCCGAATAATAGGCGTCCAGCGTAAGTTTTCAATTGAAAGACATTACAATACATATCACAAAGACGAATGTAGTGTACTCAACAGTCAAGAACGGCAAGCAAAATTACATGTCCTTAAGAAAATGGACGAGACACATCAACTCGATTTTACTGTACGTCAAAGTAATTGCTACTTCTTGAACTCTTAGTTTCTTGTGTTACATTTATGTCTGTTTTACTGTACGCTGTACAATGTACTGTTTTCAATTTTCCAGAATGACAACCACACTAAACCTTCACTGCGAGCAAGTTTTATAATCGCATTAAGAATTGCACAATCTGGGAAACCCTTTTCTGAAGGGGAGTTTGTGAAAGAGTGTCGGATTGATGCTGCAGAACTTGTGTGTCCCACGAACGTTAGCAGGTTTCAAGAAATCAGTCTATCCAAACAAACAGTGACAAGTGCTATGGCCGGCGATCTGCACAGGCAGCTATACATAAGGCTAAATACTTTGTTGCTTTCTCTGTTGCGCTCGATGAAGCAACAGATCTGACAGGTACAGCCCCGGTTGTGATATACATACGAGGTGTCGATAACGCACTTTGCGTAACAGAGCAGCGACATCTGTGTGTAGAAACATGCACTACATGAACGCTGACGGCTGCGGCGTGCACGCTGTGACACGGAAGTTGCACATGTGCAGGAGCACCACACGCGTGCAGAATTTCTGGCCGGCCCTGATGTAAACGAACCCCTGCAAAGAAAAGACAAGGTACAACTAAGGCACCAGCAAAACACAAAACCCCACGACAAGAAACAATCTGTGGCAGCGGGTGACTCTGTTAAGAGGTTTTAGGTGCGCTATTCGTTCACCACATCACCGCCAATGTTGTTATAGTCTCGGAATCCTGCTTACTCGGTTCGGTAGACAAACAATCAAACAACTCATATTAATGAGTTTTATTACAAAAAGACAATTACAATACTTGATTTTGATATGTGTCGCAAACCAAGGGCGACATACAAAATAAACAGTCTTCTTCAGAATAGACAAATCTGTGCTACGTAGAGATTCCGAACAAAGTGGCTAGCGTTGACGCCGGTATCGAACTCGCTACCACCAGTTGGGCGCGGCGCGTGTGCTATCTTCACGTAGGGGCCGCTGCTGTCTCGTTATCGTCGTCTTCAAGTGGGGGCCGCCGCTGTCGCGTCATCGTCCTGGAGGGAGGTCGATCAGTGTGCAATTGGCTTCTCACAGCCTTCTTTTCTGTGTCGTTCCCCACCGGCGTGCCAGCGTGGACTTTATGCCGTAACAAAAAGGTGTTAAGAGTATTTAGTGTCGACTTATCGTTTTCGCAATTCACCACCGAGTGCGATGTCGTGCTTTCCACTAGAGGTCAGTTACGTTCGCGCACGTGCGTAGAACCTATAAAAGAACCGCCGCTGCGGTTACATTTCATTTCGGTGAGTCAGTGCGACGGCTTACTCACCCGAAGATGGCAGCCAGGTGCACCGCGGAAATATTGCCTCAACATGACGTTCTCTTCTGGCTGGAGATAAGATATGAACATCATTATTTTGTGCAGTTTACTGTATGTAAGACTCATTTGGCGAATTATTTGTGGGAAAGTGGCTTGTAAAGAATTAGTATCATTTCGTGGTGTTGTACCGATATTCCAGTTTTATGACTGCCATGCGATTGTTAAGCACTACGTTCCCACTTATTATATTGCGAAGTGTGTCTGTTTCTATTGACCCCCATCCCTCGGCCCCCACCACCACCACAAGCTATATGAGTCAGCCTGTCATTATTGGCACTTATTTGATGTACGGCACACTATATTCCACTGGGTCTATAGAATTCTAAAACTATATGACACAAATTACTACTTCGGTTGACTGTATAGTGCACTTGATGAAGTTACGCACTAACGCCAACAAATCAGACAGAAAATAAAGATATGTAAAAGTGGAATCCCATCTTAGGGAACAGCTACCGCAGTAATTTAACCATCGTTGGGCTGTATATATGTCCTCACACTGACCATTTGATGGCCGCGCGGGGTAGCCGAGCGGTCTGGGGCGCCTTGTTACGGTCTACGCGGTTGGCCCCGTCGGAAGTTCGAGTCCTCCCTCGGCCACGGCTGTGTGTGTTGTCCTTAGTGGAAGTTAGAAAACCGTTCAAATGGCTCTGAGCACTATGGGACTTAACATCTGAGGTCATCAGTCCCCTAGAACTAGAACTACTTAAACCTAACTAACCTAAGGACATCACACACATCCATGCCCGAGGTAGGATTCGAACCTCCGACCGTAGCGGTCTGAAGCGCCTAGAACCGTTCGGCCACGACGGCCGGCCAGTGTAAGTTAGTTTAAGTTAGATTAAGTAGTGCGTAAACTTAGGGATCGATGACATAATCAGTTTGGTCCCACAAGACCTTACGACAAAATGACCATTTGAAAACCGGAATTTTCTAAAGGAAAGAAGGAAAGAAGATGATGGGAACGTCCCAGTGACGAAGAAGTCATTAGAAACGAAACAACTAGAAGCTCAGATCTGACGTGGATGATGAAGGAATCTGAACGTGTCCCCTTCAAAGAGACCATCCCGGTTTTCATCATAAACAGTAAGCTGGACACGATGTCCGAATACTAGGTACGCAGAACACTTCACTCTTGATTCTCACAGAAAAGCATCTAACTGTGTGCTCAGGGAGTCTCTTCTCATCCCACACTCAGAAAACAGAATCAAAAAGGTGAGATATGGCACAGCGCATAAATAAATTCGGTGAAAGGCGGCGCGCTACTTGCACAATTATTCGAGTGGGCTAACGCGGAAATCCGAAGCGGACTAAATAAATGAGCGATAATTGCCTGTTAAGATCCATCCTCCATTATCCCAGAGCAAAGAGCACCAGCGCCATAGGAATAATTAAATTCGAATCCATTGTTCGTGGAAAGGCTTTTATTGGAATATCGCCGCTGTCTGCTCGCCGCCGCAACGGGCGGATGCGAAATTCTGAGCAAGATATCGAATAAAAAAAGAAAAAGAAAAGAGACAAATAAAATGAAGGAAAGCGGACCAGAAATATTCCAACTTCGCAACAGAATTTCGGACAATAATAACGCACAGTCCAAGCGGCATTAATTAAAACACAAATTAGCTGTAATTAGAACGCAATTAGATTACCACATAAAGGCGCCGCCGGCTAGGGGTCACGGATGATTAATTCGGACCGGGAGGATGTATTTTGTTTTGTTTCAGGAACTCCTTTCGAACTGCGTTTCGCTCGGTCTGGCACCGAGGAATTAATTTCATCTGCCGCTACTCGAAGTTAATTCGTGTGGAAACTTGCGCGGAGCTTGTCTACTGGCTCTGGGTGCGCCACGTGCTCTGTCAGCACAACTCGTCGTTGAAATTTCAAACAGACGTCATCAACGAATCCAACAAGTCTCATAATTGGAAGCCGTCCAGTTGCACTCACATGTAAATAGTAAAATGGTTTTACAGTTCTCATAATTTATCGTCACATTTTTATGCGGCAAAAGCCTTATTAATCTGTAGGCGACGTTGTTAATCTGCAACTACGAGGTAGACGATTCTAATCCTAGGTTTGAAAAAAGTTACAAAATGATAATTCAGGAACGAAGTAATATCACAGAAAAGGCGAAAGGAAGGGCAGACATCAGACATAGATCAATGTGCGAGCGGAAAGCTTACTTTAGCAAAGCAGTTGGTCAAAATTTAGAACTAACTTCTTCAGGAAGAACTTCATAGAATAAAATGTCTGTTGCTTGGCATACTGGAGGGGGGGGGGGGGAGTGGAAAATTGTAAATTACACGAATAAAAGCTGGAATTATTCTAGATGTATATAAAAGGCACAATTTAAAAAGGTGAAAATATAGCAGAGGTATTTAAAAGGTACTCAAAAGAATATGCGAAAAATTAACGGTACAGGAAATCGTTGACGGAGAGAACGATGGTTTAATGCAACACCGGTTTAGGCCTAACAAGAGTTGTTAACTTGTCGCTGGGACGAGCTCCAGACAAAAATAACTGTAGGCTCATACTATAATTAAAATACGTCAATTCTATTATCAACTTCGTTACATGTGATAGTCACTTACAGATGAAAATATTAGTACAAGAAGCCGGCCGGAGTGGCCGTGCGGTTCTAGGAGCTGCAGTCTGGAGCCGAGCGACCGCTACGGTCGTAGGTTCGAATTATGCCTCGGGCATGGATGTGTGTGATGTACTTAGGTTTAATTAGTTCGAAGTTCTAGGCGACTGATGACCTCAGAAGTTAAGTCGCGTAGTGCTCAGAGCCATTTGAACCATTATTAGTACAAGGCAGGAAGAAATAAAGAAATGCATCAAACCACTCGAGAAAGTGAGACAATATAAAGTCTAGAAATGGATTCAGTGACATGAAATAAGTGGAAGAGTTAGAGATGTCACCAGGTTGTGTCGTAGGTAGAGTAAAGCTGTGGTGAACCACACGGAAGTTGGAGATTACATCTACTTCCAGCAACTCAGATTTAGGTGTCCTGTGGTTTCCCCAAATCGCTCAAGAGGAGAGCTTCTCTCGTTTCTTAGAAAAGAACTTGGCTAGTCTTCTCCTTATCTAATCCGTGTTTGTGCTCCATACGTAATGCTTTTCGTCAACGGCATTTTAATACTTACACTTTAATTTTTCATTCTCTAGTATCTATGGCGGTACCTTATCGTACAGACATCTTAAGCTTCCAGGTTATTCCTGAGAAGTAGGAATTAGTCGGCAACAGGCACGCCTCACTTCTTTTTATTTGATACTCACACAACCCAGACACAGTTTAATGCAAATTCCTGTAATTATGTTAACTGAGATACAATATTACACAGTGAATAATTAGCCACAAGATGCCGCTGTACACAATAACTGTTGAAAGACAGCGTGCCAACCCTACGGTCGCAGGTTAAAATTCTGCCTCGGGCATGGATGTGTGTGATATCCTTAGGTTAGTTAGGTTTAAGTAATTCTCAGTTCTAGGGGACTGATAAAAAAAATGGTTCAAATAGCTCTGAGCACTATGGGACTCAACTTCTGAGGTCATTAGTCCCCTAGAACTTAGAACTAGTTAAACGTAACTAACCTAAGGACATCACACACATCAATGCCCGAGGCAGGATTCTAACCTGCGACCGTAGCGGTCTCGTGGTTCCAGACTGCAGCCCCTAGAACCGCACGACCACTTCGGCCGGCGGGGACTGATAACCTCAGAAGTTAAGTCCCATAGTGCTCAGAGCCTTTTGAACAGCGTGCCAACCACTACGAGCACGTCATCCAAAGCAACAGTTCTACATCGTGTTCACTGACCCCCGCCAGTTTTCGATCTGAAGAAAAGAGGAATAGCTCGTGCTTGTTGAAGGTGGAGAAATTAAAAAAAAAAAAAAAAATTAGCGAGAAAGGAAAGAAAATGTGATTACTCTGTCCTGACCCTAGGAACCAGCCAAAGGCGTGGTACAATTTACCGTGATACTGATCCTGCTATGTAACCATGAATCAAAGTATGATTTAAATTTTTCGATGGAGGTATTGGGTGTTTAAAAATAAAACGTAGGATTTCGAGCGACAGTACCTCCTTCACTGTTATGTATCATATCCAACTCAACGAGTTCCTTATGAGTAATGAACTTTAGTGGGACGCTATGGCCAAGACACACACATGCACATTGTTAGCTCGTAGTTACAGGTCTGCGATGACGAGCGGATATCCGTCGTTTGTATCTATGGATATAAGAAGGCGTAATTACTTTTCGAAAAACAGCTTGCGTCAGTGTGAACGTTTTCCGCTGGATTTGTGGATATCTCCACCAATAATTAGCGTACTTCCGGTTAAAAGGTAAACGGCAGTTTCAGTTTCATAATTTCCATTTGTTTGCTTTTCTTCTACAGAAATAATGTTTGGGTTGAAAGCAGAACATCTATCACCGTTTCCTCTTAATTCCTCACAAGATCACACTAAAAAGCTTTCTGAAATGATTTTACATTATTGTGAATTAACGTACAATATATAAACGACTTACATCATTTAACAGTAGGGGAGATACGTAGACAAATTTTAAAACTACAAGTCCCCGTGTCGCGAAGATCCAAAGAAAATTGCACAAAATCCGTTTCAGTATTCGCATCAGGAAATGTACACTCAAGTGTCAAAGAAACAGGCATAGGCATGCGTATTCAGATACAGACATACAGAAGCAGGCAGAATACGGCGCTGCGGTCGGCAACGCCTGTATAAGACAAGAGGTGTCTGGCGCAGCTGTTGATCTGTTTGTTACTGCTGCAACAATGGCAGGTTATTAAGATTTGAGTGAGTTTGAACGCAGTATTACAGTCGGCGCCCGAGAGATGGGACACAGCATTTGCGAAGTAGCGATAAAGTGGGGATTTTCCAGTACGACCATTTCACGAGTGTACCGTGAATTTCAGGAATCCTGGAAAACATCAAATCTCCGACATCGCTGCGTCCGGGAAAAGATCCTGCAAGAACGGGATCAACGACGACGGAAGAGAATCGTTCAGCGTGACAGAAGTGCAACCCTTCTGCAAATTGCTGCAGATTTCAATGCTGGCCCATCAAGTGTCAGTATGCGAACCATTCGACGATACATCATCTATAGGGGGTTTCGGAGCCGA
The DNA here is from genome assembly GCF_021461385.2 of Schistocerca piceifrons. NCBI lineage: Eukaryota > Metazoa > Arthropoda > Insecta > Orthoptera > Acrididae > Schistocerca > Schistocerca piceifrons. Next base: position 284,600,641 of record NC_060143.1, read on the forward strand.
AGGCCCGCACGTGTACCCTTGATGCCTGCATTACACAAAGCTTTACGCCATGTTTGGGCTTGTCAACGCACTGTTGATGACTGGAAACATGTTGCCTGGTGGGACGAATCTGGTTTCAAATTGCATCGAGCAGATGTGAGCAGCGGATTCTTCAAGCTGGAGGCACTGTAACGGTGTCGAGCGTGTGCAGATGGAATGATATGGGAACCCTGCTACATGTAGATGCGATTCTCACAGGTGAAACGTACGTAAGCACCTGCATCCATTCACGTCAATTGTGCATTCCGACGGACTTGAGTAACTGCAGCAGGACAAACCGACACCCCACACGTCCATAATTGCTAAGGAGCGGCTTCAGGAGCACTTCTGAGTTTAAACACTTCTGCTGCCCACCAAACGCCCCAGACATGAACATTATTTAGCACATCTGGGATGCCTTGCAACGTAGTGTTCAGAAGAGATCTCCTCCCCATCGTACTCTTGCGGGTTTATGGATAGCCCTGCAGGATTCATGGTGTCAGTTCTCTTCAGCATTACTTCAGACATCAGTCGAGACCATGTCACGTCGTGTTGCGCCACTTCTGCGTGCGCGTGGGTTGTCCTAAACAATATTAGGCAGGTGTATCAGTTTCTTTGGCTTTTCAGTGTAATTTACGGAAAGTATCAAGAATGTGACCGATGTTGCATGAAAATATGATTGTGACTGACATGTTTGGTCAGGTGTAAGCCTACCATCAGATTTCTGGCGTACTGAAAGGATTAAAGTGGTTTACAAAATTTTAATACCTGCTGATAGAGATGGTGATGAAAGCCTTCGGACTGCGGATGGCGTTTCTTTTAGCCACGTAGTAGTTGTGCTGTTTCTAAACCATTAGCGTGCGCTGTAGTTCCCTCCACACGAAAGTCTTGATACAAAATTGTTCACGGCTTGCTCGCCGAGACGAGTGTTAGTTTCGTTTACGCCTGGGGCAAAGGTAGAGGCTGTCCTCATATCTACGAATATCGGTTTCCTAACTGAAGTTGTCATCACAGGAGTAACTTTGATGCACTTCTACAGGGGCTTCGCATAAGAAGGAATGTTCATCTAGAGTATTTAAAAGATGATTTGAGTATAGTGAATTTTATGTTGATGACATGAAGTGGCTTTAGTAAGGTAACAGTAGGAGCTCTGTACCGCTGCAATGAACACAGTTTGAGACATAACAAAGAGAAACATCAAGTGGTATAGAGCTGGTAGGAGAGTAGAAGATGGCGAGTAAACAAAATAGTATACACTCAGGTGAGGAATCTAGTAGTATCGGTAGTATCGCTTACGCAAGGTGTAAAAGGACATTGCGTTGGCAGAGGTGTCATTTCCACTGAGGTGAATCGTGTGAAAAGGTTTTCCACGAGACAATGGTCACACGTAGGGAATTAAGACTCTGGATGTGGATTGGTAGTTGGTGCTAGATGCATGAGACTCGGCATCTCGGCCAGGGTTAGGAAATTCATTATGCCGAGGTGCACAGTGCAAAGAATGTGCTGAGAATACCAAATTTCAGACATTGCCTGTCACCCCGAACAATGCGGTGGGCGACAGCCTTCACTGTAACGACTGAGAGCAGCGGCGTTTGCGTAAAGTTATCAGTGCTGAGGGACAAACAAGACTGCAAGAAATAACCGCAGAAATCAATGTGGGACGTACGACGAACATATCAGGATGGTGCGGTTGAATTTGGTGTTAATGGGCTGTGGCAGAAGATGTTCGTGGCTCCATACCGGTCTGGGCTGCTTTTACATTGAACAGAATGGCTTCTCTGGTAGGACTGGACCGATCGTTGGTTGGTAACGGTAAGGTTCGGATACTTGGAGACCGTTTGCAGTCTTTCATGAACTTCATGTCCCATAAGATCTTACCATACTGTGCGTAACAGCATCTACTTCCTGTGTGACGGAGACTCAGTGCATTCAGAATACTGATTGGGAATACTGTGTACTGTCTACGTTATCGTGCTGTCAGAACAAGACTGAAAATGTTCAACCGTTCTTTCTACTGAAGCTAAGGTCTTTGTAGTATGAGGAATGAACAGAATGTGTAGCACCTCGCCAACTGTTCCGAATCTCCCAATGCAAGATTTTCGGACACTGGATTCTTTTTTGGGAATGCCGGTGTTTAAATCCCCATTAGGTTTACCAGGTTTAAATACCCTATGGTTTCCCTAAATCAATTAAGTAGAAACTTTGAGGGAAGTGTCTCCGTATCCTTCTGTTAATCTGACTTCTGCTTCATCTTCAGCCTCGTTGTTGCCCGGACGTTCTTATTTTCCGTCCTATGCTGTTTCGCATGTGCCTACTATTTTGCTTTAAGTTTCTATAAGAACGAGGGTGGGTCAAAAAGTAATGTGACAAGTCCTCTACGAGAAAAGGTTAATTTCTCGAATCAGAGAATTAGAGTTATTTAGTCAGTGGTGCATTTTTGCTTCAGACCATACTCGTCATTTATGTCCAAGCATTTGTCCTGTCCGTAAATCATTTTGCATGAATTGGTGTTTACTAAACCATGGTCCACATCTAGGAGCCACTGAACAACCTGTATATCGTCACAGAAATTCACCTGAAATCACTCCACACGAGAGAGCCTACAGGAGATAATGGAAAACCAGTACGACTCTACAAAGGGCTAGTCACTGGAGGAGCAAACCGTTCATAATGAAAAACAAAATAAAATTGAGAAAAAGCATCATCCTTTTTTCAACAAGTGTTGCCGAACTGACTGCCAAATGTATGGAGCTGTATTGAGGACATATCTAAGCTGTAGAATTTGGGATCATATTTTATGCCTACGTGTTATGGCATTTCTGCATGTTGAATGTCTCCTTTAAAGGGATCTACATTGAATCTGCAAATACTGTCGGCGTGAAACCCAGGTCGTTCTGTTCGTCCACGACTCTCAGAGACCATTCGGTATCGGCACCAAGTTTGTTGCCGTGTTCCATGGCTTGGAAGTTGTTCGTTACAGATCCGCCCTGTCACCTAATGCACAAAATCTGAGCACACGGATTATCTTACCAGCTGTGTGATTGGATTGCAGAACTGGTAGAAAACAGATCACAGCACGCCATTCGTGACAGGGAGTTGCTGCATATGCAATTTCGGTTCGGGCGTATCTAAAGTTAATGTTTTTACTTTTACATAAGTATCTCTTTTCACTAAACAAACGTGTATGAGACTTTTCACTGAAGATGCTTTTGTATACGGACAAGTTCCAACGATGGAAAATTTTAGTTAAATGTAGGAAGAGCTGCAAAGCATTGGCGTTTGACGCATGGACTGGCAACTTTTCCTGAACATAAATAATTGTCGTTACCTGATAATGCCAGGAGGAGATCGATCTCTGAATTTGAAAAATGAAATTCCCTTAATAGAGATGTTTCATTTCTCCAGATGTCAACAAATGTACACTGCTCAGCAAGTGTTTAGAATACAAAAGTACAATGTAGTCTACGATGCCAGAGGTCTCACTGACTTAGGCGCTTCATGCATTATCCAGTTAGAGCACATATACTAGACGGCGTTTACTAATGGCATGCTTTGTGTCCGTTTCCAAGTCGTGTAAACATACCGCTGCCATAGCTGCACCCCGCGAGCAGTCCAGGATCAAGGGCTTCATTCAGTTTATGTTCAGCACTGTACTAATGTGCCACGTAGAGACATACAAGAGAGTCAAGTCATACACAACAAGATGTTGCCGATCGTCTACATGTCACTTAAAGTGGTGTGTCTAAGGAGTGTACGAAGCACACAGAGACGGGAAATGTGAACGATAGACCTCACAGAGGTCGTCCCCGTGTGACAACACCAGTGCAGGACCGATTCCTCCAACAGTCGGCTTGCAGGCGCCCAACGTCAACAGGTAGAAATATTGGAAATGACTTCTCTCAGGCAAGAAGGATTTGTATCTCAGACCATAGAGTGCATAGAAGATTGCATCAGTGTGTTCTTCATTCCAGAAGACCAATGAGAAGAAGTTTTGCACAGAAGCAATGGAACCAACGCAGTCAATGGAGCTGGGCTCTTGCACATCATCATTGGACCATTGCAGAATGGAGTAATGTCATGTTTGCTGACGAGAGAAGGATTGCTTTACGACTCGACATTACACATATTAGAGACACATATTAGAGTTTGGAGAAGCGCTAGACGACATCAGGAATGCCCACAGATCCAGTAAGTCCATCCATTTCCAGTGGATGTGTTATTTTCTGGGCAGCAATAATGATGGGTCAACGGATGCATATCCATGTAAGACAATTTAACTGGTCCCCGATACCTCAAAGAGCTACTAAAAATGATTGTAAGACCCTACAGATGTGAAGTCGGTGAAAACATTCCTAGTCGATGGCAATACGAGACCGCACCGCACTCTAGCAGTGCCTCGATATCTTTAAAGATGCAACACCAACCGAATGAACAGACCCCAGACATGTCTGCAACTGAGCATATATGAGACCTGTTGAAGGCGGGCATTGCACAGTCTGAATCCATCTGACAATCTACAGGACCTCACTGAAGCTGCCATTGAGGAGTGGAGCCTCATTCCCGAAGATAAACTCGATGGTCTCATCCAGAGCATATCTTACAAAGTTAAACTCATCTGTGTGTGGGGAGAACATAGTCGCGACTATTAATCATCATCATGAGATAAAACATTTTCACTGTTTTTGTTTCCAAGAAGTACACTTAGGAAGGAGCCTGCTTTGTTTTGTAATGATTTTTTGGAACTGACCAAAATCTTTCGTCTTTTCACAAGGAATTATGTTTATTATGTTAATAAGATACTGTACGAACCTCAATAGGTGCACTATAAGTAGTCGTTCTAGTAAACTCCAGAATTTTCCAAAATTCCGTTGAGGTGTGTATCCATAGAAAAGCAGTTTCAGCAATTCAAACTGAAATTTTCATATCACCTACATACATAAAACACTGTGCCACTCAATATAGTATACTGTCATCTTGTTTGTTTAGTACTAGATGACAGTGAACTACACTCAGTCACCCAATGGTTTATATATGTAGATGATATGAAGATGTCAGTTTGAATTGCCGGAACTCGTTGCCTATTGCGATCTGGGCGAATAAAACTTCTCTAGTAAGATGATTACATTGTTTACAAACTGTTGTAATATATGGCGCATAATTAGGAAGTCGAATCCATTGCCGTATATATGATAACAGAACGACTACCTTAAGGAGATTCGCGCATTAAATTTCTATAAGTATGCTTACGGAACGATTTGAAGTGGGTCGACCACCTAAAACTAATAGCATAGTAGACAGATACCAAATCGAGATTCATAGAAAGAATCCTCAGGAAACGTAGTTCATCCATGGAGGAGGAAGCGTCCAAAATCCTCACTACGTTAGTACCTAAGTACTGGTCGTCAGGCTGCGTTATGTACCATATAAGATTCGTAGAAGAAGAAGAAAATCAAAGAACTCAGCGCGTTTCGTTACAGGTGCATTTATTAATCTCGAAATCGGTATGGAGATACTAAGCCAAATCCATTGGCAGACGCTGCATGAGATACCTCCTACATCACGATGTGACTTGCTGTTAAAACTTCTGAGAACGTACATTCCTAGAAAAGTCAACCAATATATCGGACTGTCCTATGTATATCTCGGGAGAAAGCCATGAATGTAACATCAGAGATATCAAGCTCATGCAAGAAACAAACAACGTACGATCCTCAACATCAAATTTAGGTGGCTTGTGAGATCAGTTCTCAAGTGGCCTTGTCGCTATTTATTGCTGTGAGGAGATACATATCACTTCGTTCGATAACGGAATGTGTGGAGAGTGTTCCAATGGTCCTCCAAAAGTCTTCCAGAAGAAATTAGGCATAACCGAGTCCGTAATCGATCGGGTCTGGTTGTGCAACAGTGCGACCTCTTTGGAAATAAATCCTGGGCATTTCCTTCGAATCGCCTTCCGCTACCGTTCAGCTTGACGTAATTATTCGAAACATTTAAGATCTCTCCATGGGCGAGGAAGTCAACCAGTATGACGCCCAACGTGTCCCTAAAGACTATGGGCATAAAGCGATTCGCGGATGCCGTCGTGATATCTCATTGACACTGGTCCTTTCGTCCACTTGGGTGTCACATGATGCACCCGCGAATTTTCTCCTGTTATGACACAGGGCAGGACTCGAACATCCTCCGCCTGATACTGCATTATGTCCTAGGGAGACGACACCATTCACTTGGACCTATACTGGTCTAAGGGTTCCTCAGTAGGCTACTTAGTGAGAATATGTCTCCCAGTAGTGCAGCACCCACTTAAATTCCAATGGAGATAGCCAGTTTGTGTCAAACCAATCTCACGATCGGTTCCAATTAATACAGCGATACAGCACACGTTGTCTTCTGAGGAAAACTCTCTTGACTGTCCTTTTAACAATACAACACAGTGCCTCACGTGTTTCACGGTCACTTGATTCTATGAATTTAAAGCCCCTTACTTGTTAAGTACTTATGACTTATCAGCAATTAGCGTTTATGAAAATATGATTCTAGAAGCACACCTATGAATTGTCAAAGTTATGTGTTAAACATGCTGACAATCTCAGGGTAATTCGAACTATACTGAGCTCAATACTATACTGTGGCTGTTAGCGCAAGAGCGCGCTGTCGCACTAGTAGAAACAAAGGGGAGAGAAGTAAATCATCTGTGGCGGGATATGGAAGCGAAGTGCGGCGCGCTAATGCCAAGTGGAAATTTTTCTGGAGTTAGTTTTATAATATGTGGCAAGGCAAAATATATGAGTGAACGAGCAGGTGTATGGGAAAAATACAAGTTTCTAAGTATGTTTGGTAATTAAGGAAGATCATTGAGTGGCCCAGAGTCATTCAAGCTATTCGCTAACCAAGAAAAAGCGGTTGCCAATAATGCATTGTCGCACCAGAAGAAACTCATCGCAAAGTGTGGTCAAGCCAGCTTTTTGTAATTGTGTAAATGCTTGCCAGTGTAGAAGTTAATATTTTTAAACATTATAGTATGGTTTAGTCAAACCATGAACTTAGTCAGAGAAGCTAATTGACACAAGTCATTGACCACCAGCGGGATCTCATCCTTTCACCAAAATTTCCGAGAAAATAACATGTGAATGAAACAATTAAACGAGGATAAATGCAATTAATTGTACAGTTAACTTTCATTCGTATCAATACGGGAATCAGAGGGAACGTCAATTATAGTTCTCCATACCGTGTTGCACTACTATAGAAAACAATCAATCAAACGAAAAGTTATTTAAATGCAGTTTATATTTACATCATGAAAGTATATTGACGTTACTGCAGCGAAAGTAATTTTGTGAGTTTAAGTGGTATTTTACAAGTCATTTCCTTCTGATTATATCCTCATAACACTGGCATTGCCAAATGGTTGTTGCTATCAATGAAACCATCTGCGACTTTGATTTGAGAAGTAACTACTAAGGAGCAGTAATTAGATTTCGTTATGATTTTGTAAAATTTCAAACACACAGTATAACCGTGAGTTACGTAAGTTATTAAGATACCCATTGTGTTGCTAGTTATTACATATTATTGGTGTTTGCAATTATAAATAATACCAGTATATTCTAAATTAGCATCATTTTGTTCATGATACATATTTCTTTGACAATGATGTTCGCGCGAGTGCATTTTATTGAGTTGCTGCATTGTTGTTCACTCAGTTACTACATGATTTGAAAGTCATGTCAGACATTAACCAAACTTAAATTTCACTTGTTTTTGAGCTGGCGACGTTAATTATTCTGCGGTCTAGATTTATTTAACCATTTAATTATTCAAAACGATCGCTATTTATAATGAACAATTAACTTATTTTCGTATTTAGATCATTTGTGTAGTTGATAAAATCCCATGCCCGTTTTCTTTCGTTAAACTTGGTTCTTCGGAACTGATGCCTTGTTTCCATGAATTTGCGGAACATTAGGTACACGTGTCACCAAAACTTTCATAAAACGGGGAGTACATGTACGTTACATCTTGTCCGTTGTTCTTCTGAAACACCTATTCTGTTTTGATCCGATTCCAAGCACCAGTTTTTTTGACATTACACTCGCTCCGTAAATTTCCCTTTCTGGCAATGAATTACAGTTGGAGACTTTACCTTTAAACACAAAATAACTTATTACGCATTGCATATCACTCGAAGTATCTGTCAACGCCTCACTCTCGAAGCAGTATTTCTCAAAACGTAACAGCAGAACGACCTCCAAATAAGGGAGGCGCTCAAAAACATTATTTCTTCTGTCTATACGTGGAACTGAATTCTAACATAATATTTATATACCCATGAGACCTTTTGTTACCTTAGTCATTGGGTCACTCTCGCACATTGATTCAGACGTAACTGACAATAAAGAGTAAATTTACTTGTACAGTGTGGAAGTTTAACTACTGCTTGAGTGTAGGTTTTCAATATCCCTACGAGTTTAGTGGGAAATTTTTCTGTCATGAACCACTTCAAAGTGTAAACAGCAGGCTGCACACTACAGCAGAGCTCGTTGCTGTTTTGTGAGGCCATGATTCAGATGTTCCCGCAAAGCACGAACAAAAAGATTTTCTGTAAATATTAATACTACATTTTTGACTTGCCGTTTGCCATTCTTCATTACTTAAGCATAGGTACTCAAAAAATTACGGGCGTTCGATATCTAACATTATATGTTGCAGTGGAATGTAGCTGCCGAAAGTGAGGCTCTAAGGTCTTATGCGCTTTTATGAGCAGTGAACGTCTTTGAAAATCGAGTAAGACGTGTAGTACACTCGACTTGTGATTACGTGATTCAGGCGATCGGAGGAGAACCGACGGCCGCCGTCTGCTGACACGACGAGATGCTGTTGTCTAACACTAGTTAACACTCCACCACGCTCCTGTCTCTCCTCATTGCCAGTATCTCTCTCTCGCGCCCACCGAAAATTATTCTCTATTTTTATTTTATCCATGACTGATAGATTTCACTGCTTAAGATTCTCTTTCCTGTTTGTTTGTGTATCTCATTTCCAGACTGCATTTCAATTAAAGAATCAAGTTCGGGCTTCTCCCATTGTTCGACTGTGGCTCGGTCATTTCTGCTCATTCGCATCCCGATGTTCATCTATGGTTAACCGATATTCAAACTGACTGCTTGATTTACGAATGTGGGTAATATCGAGTCGTATGCTTCCAAGCCTGAAAGGTATGTGTCAATATCTATGGATTGCACTTGTTACAGGAAATGCGGGGCAGGCGAAATGTTGCACCACATCATGAAGGTGGTAAGGTCCGTTAGTGCTTAGTAATCTATCAACGTAGAGATAATTAGGGACGTAATTCCTGCATATAAGTACATGAATGGAGTCCTGAGTCGCTTGTGACCTTCTTAAAGGTCTCCAGTGGATTATGGCAACCTGAAGAAGAAGGGAGAAAATTAACGATGAGCCCAAAGGTCCACCTAGTGTCTAATCCACTCTGACGCCACGACTGGTAGATTACATTAGTTATGCATAGCTCAGAATTAACTAAAACTATCAACTGATGCTCTGGAGTGGCCCAGCCGTTCAGATTTAGGTTCCCTTAAATTGCCCACGTCGTGCCTTTCAGAAAGATGTGGGCGATAGCCTTTCCAGTACAGTAATAGCCAACATAAACTTGTGCTCCTCCTCTAAGTAACTTCTCGTCACCAGAACGCAAATGCTAACATTCCTGCGTTTATTCACCCAATAACACCGAACAACAGCAACAAATAGAGCTTAAATCAAGAAATTTACATTTACTCTGTAGTATTGTAGTATGACTGTTTACTGTTGATCCACCATTGATGACAGATTATCCTACTGCCTATCTTAACTATTGGTGAACATTATTTTTAACCACACAGTTATATAACGGCAAAACATTGAACATTATGTTGCGAAACATAAAGGTATTACATCCAATGTGATTCGAGCGTCAATTTACCGACTTGATGTGATTACCTTGTCGGCCCTAACGGTTTTGTACTGTATTAGTCGTGTGGGACACTCCTTCCGGGAATGCTAACCCGTCTCTATGCCTGCTTTATAAACAACTTAGAAAACAGCTAAACGAGATTAAAGGCAAACTAGGCAGTTTCCTGTCGACAGCTAGTTGGGGCACTGATGTTTCTTTCCTAACAGACAGAACAGAAGAAGCACTAGGATGGTTAGGACATGTCCAAAGAATGGAAGAAGACGGATAGCCTAAGAGAGTACTTTCATTGCAGCATCCTGGAAAGAGAGTAAGACCGCGGAAAGGATGGCTAAGCGGTATCCAAGAAGTGATGGAGAGACGAGGAATAGAAGAAGATGAGGAAGAATGGTGAGATCGAGGCGTTTGGCAACAACCAGAACAAGGCTGTTTCATCTGAAGTAACACACATTCATAACCTTCACTGTATTGTGCGTTAGTTTGCTTTTATCGTTCTACATTATCAGGTACAACATTGTGGCAATACGTTAACTCGATAATTGCCACAGATGTAACGATATATAAATATGACAAAAGCGACATAAATGTTATTACTCATCTGAAATGGATTTGCAGATTCTAATTTGGTGAAGTAGAGCCTCGCTGGAATCAATTTTGGTCCACTTCATTTCTATAATAAACTCGCTCAAAAAAATCATTTGTACTACGTTCATAACTTTCATACCTATTCATACACGACAGTCCTCCTTTTACGATGAGAATGTTACCAGAAGAATTCGCTGTTTGCAGCCTTCTGTGAACTAAAAGGTTGATTCAAGGATATGCAGTACGGTCTTCTTCGCTAATCATTTTCCCACATCTACGACACGTTTAAGAAATAATCATCGTCAGATCTGTAGTGTGAAATATACAAACTAATGCTGTACTAAATATAATTCTGATCTCTAGCAGTGATTAACAATGAGCCCGGGTTCCCAGGTTCGATTCCCGGTGGGATCAGTGATTTTCTCTGCCTCGTGATGACTGGGTGTTGTGTGATGTCCTTAGGTTAGTTAGGTTTAAGTAGTTCTAAGTTCTAGGGGACTGATGACCATAGAAGTTAAGTCCCACAGTGCTCAGAGCCATTTGAACCATTTTGAACCATTAACAATGATCTTATTTTATTTTGATAATGTGTTAAGTGAATGGGTGACCTGGGAGTCTCATTCCACATATATGGAGGCAATCAATTTGAAATGCAAATTTCTGTGTAATATAGATATTAGCATTCAGTAGATTCCTACACGTCTCTATATGCCTATCTATCAAGGCTGCTTATCCCTATATGTAGTTTCTTTCTTACGTCAAGCAGTTAAACATTTCTGCATTCTCAGTGTTTAGCACAGCCCGCTGTATGTCCAATCACGAATGGGAAAAATGCGGGTTGGACACATAGTCCGCCAAAATGCTGCGAAACGTCAGCTGAAGCGTAGAATGTGCCCCAGTTCTCACCTTACTGCAGGAAGTTTTGTCTGTTCGGGAAGTTGCACGCCGAACTGACGTACATAATTCAAGAGATGACCGCCTTCCTAGCTGTGTGGCTAGCACAAATGATAACCATGCAGAGCCATACTTTCTAGGATCTTCACTCGGTGGGAGAATTGGAACGTGCCCCACCCACTTTCGTGATGACAGTGTAGGAGCTACTCGAAAGAAGATTATAGACTACCGAATCTGCAAAGCTGGCAATGGCCTGAAGAACAATGTGCTGACCCCACGCGCTTTCCTGCCGAATCCCAATGGGGTAATTTGCTCAGGATGACACTGCAGTCGACCCATTCTGATTGACCAGCCTGCGGAGAAGTGAGCTTTTCCTTTTTGACAGGCTGCAAGAAACTGCAGGTCTATCGCACAGTGATCAGCCACAAACTAGTTCGTGACAGTACGTAGGTAGACAACCGAACTGCACGCTGTCTTTTGAAGGCAACTAGCAGAACTGTGTCGGTCCACACACTTAATTTGGCTTCTTGTCGCCCTTTGTCGAAACTCTTACTAAAACCAAGCACAGTGATGTACGAAGACACGATAGGGAACATCTGGCCTGGATCGAGGATCGAAGACGTTGGATCCGCTTCACTGGCAAGTGTTAGGATTTGTCTAGTCCTAAGAATCTTAGTAGAACGCCTGCCACCTGGTAGCAGTTAACGGCATAGTCATGTACTGAGTATGGAGGCGACACATCTGCGTTTTGGACTGAATAACACTACAGCACAGCATGTGACACTGTCATGCCGTCCGTTTTCTGTATTGATCAGTATTACATTCTTCGCGAATGTATGTGTTTTCGTTGTTTCTGTGTCATATAAGATCAGTTCCGTGTGTGTGTGTGTGTGTGTGTGTGTGTGTGTGTGTCTATATCCGGCATCGTCGTTTTAAGAGCAATGCTTTGTGGCTCCGTGACTGATGCTATTCCTGTAGGATACAGTAAAAAGTTAATTTATGAAGATGATTCAAGAGAATTATTAATACAGAGTAGGGCCTAAAGTTTCACTAAGTCACGCGTAAAAATGTCGACAACTGCAACACGAGCCAGGTTTAACAATAATGATATGTTAACACCGACATATTACGTCACGCCAGCAGCTTCACAGGAAGGTATAATGGACCATTTCAGGCATACTGTTCTGAAAAAATTTTGCCAGCATCTTAGAGTTATGTTTGGATAATCCCTCAAAGATGTGAAATTTAATGATAATACTATAGTGATTATGGACTTGAGTAATTGCTGCCATAACGATGGTCCAACCGAAAACCACTTCATCAATGAAAGAAATATTTAAATATAAAACCATGATAAGTTTGCTAGAAAATGAAACTAAATTATTCTCCTAAATTGAAAGATCATTTCTTGTTGTATAATGGAAGTAATTACGTAACTTTAAGACTACAACGTTTCATTGCCAATAAATTTTTGAAAGTAAGATTAGAAAGTTGTTGAAATCATTGAAGCTGACAAAAGAAAATGAATTTCAGCTTTTATTCGAATATTCCAGACACTTCTACACGTTTCACTAAATTTTTGATCGCTATCTTTTTTGTCGTGTCCCAGTGTTGTCTCGATACTCTGCTGTTGTTTTGATGGCACTCGTGTTCAGCTATTATATTTTTGTGAATGCAATACAAATATTTGGCGTGGTTGGTTGCTAAACTAAGTAGTTACTCTAGGTAATACTTACCGTGCTGGACAATGCATTCATTCATTCAGTTAGTCTATATTTAAAAAAATCTTGAGTTTTGATTATATGCTCCAATTTCTGTGATCACTTGCGTATACAAATGAGGTCTCATATCACAAATGACGCACATACACATACGATTGGGTGCCGAAAAGTAATGGCTCCGAATTTGATACGTGTTTTTAAATAAAAGGAACTCCATGAACAGTCCATATCTTAATTTTCCGTATCTACACATTTCTCAACATGTTGACCCTGCGACGAACACATTTCTCCCAACGAGAGACCACTTTGTTGACTCCGTCACTGTAGAATGTTTGACTTTTTTGTGGATCCACAACCTAATACCTCCTACCACCGCTTCATCAGTACCACAGTGAAGTCATCGAAGTTGTTATTGAAGTTATTGAAACAGAAGAAAATCTGTGGGGGGGGGGGGGGGTCAAGTTGGGAGTGTATGCAGGGTCTGCGATGACAGTGAGCCGACCGAGGTGGCCGAGGGGTTGTAGGCGCAACAGTCTGGAACCACGTGACCGCTACGGACGAAGTTTCGAATCCTGCCTCGGGCATGGATGTGTGTGATGTCCTTAGGTTGGTTAGATTTAAGTAGTTCTAAGTTCTAGGGGACTGATGACCTCAGATGTTAAGTCCCACAGTGCTTAGAGCCATTTGATGACAGTGAACCCGAGGCGCCTGACTGCTCCAGAGGTCGCAGCTGCCGTGTGTAGTCTGGCACGGCCACGCCAAGGAGGAGTGTACTCCATGCGAAACTCGATTACAGCACGCTGTTTCTTACGCACAGACATGTGATGTCCTAAAGCATCGTTTCAAATGGTTCAAATGGCTCTGAGCACTATGGGACTTAACATCTGAGGTCATCAGTCCCCTAGAACTTAGAACTACTTAAACCTAACTAACCTAAGGACATCACACACACCCATGCCCGAGGCAGGATTCGAAACTGCGACCGTGGCAGTCGCGCGGTTCCGGACTGAGCGCCTAGAACCGCTCGGCCACCGCGGCCGGTCCTAAAGCATCGACTGAACACCGATCAGCGCAGCGCCACGGAATGGTATCAGGCAGGCGCTGATCTGGGCGCCAGTGGAAAGAGCGGGCAGTGCCACACACCCATGAAGACAGAGTTCAGCGCCCCCTGTCCACTCTGAGTTAACTATCTTCCCGGTGGTGGTCGGGGCCACTTCGGTCGCGGATTTCAAGAGCGTCAACACTGAATAACAGGAAGACGGTACTTAGACTACGTTCTGTGAGTAGTGACAGTGTGCAGAAGTAATTACACGTAAGAGTCGCAGGAAGCACATCAAGCCACCTCCGAAGGAGAAGTTCTACTTCTTTACTTTTTAAAAATAAAGTGTTCTATCAGTCTGCAAGTGTTTTGTACTGATCACTTAAGATTCCTGCCACCGGGCTTCGCAACTTCTCTTCTTCATTTTATGTGTTTGTACTGACTCCCACAGTAGCCAACACAACACAACACAACACAGTAATGTTACACGCCGCCATTTTACATGCTACAATTCTAAACCTTCTACCGACTGAAAATATGAAAACATAAAGAATAAATATGAAGAGTGTTAATAACGTTTGGTCTATTTCAAGGGCTTTAAGAATTTTCACATAAAAAATTCTGAGACCACAGTTTGCAGCATGATCTCGTAGAAGTAGTTGTCTGTAAATGATCTGTTTCTTTACTTTTAGTAAAATACATTATATTCATTTTTATACAACACCGAAATTAGCACCTGTAATTAATGTACGTAGTGGCCCGCCGTTGTGGCAGAACGGTTCTAGGCGCTTCAGTCTGAAACCACGCGACCGCTACGGTCGCAGGTTCGAATTCTGCCTTGGGAATGGATGTGTATGATGTCCTTCGGTTAGTTAGGTTTAAGTAGTTCTAAGTTCTAGGGCACTGATGACCTCACATGTTAAGTCCCATAGTGCTCAGAGCCATTTAAACCATCTGAATGTACGTAGTAGATGAGCAGGCGTCAGTGAATATTGTACAAGGTCCGGAGTTTTAGAGTTAGAACTCCTGCCTAGCATGGGGCGTTAAAAAAAGAATTGTACGTATTTCCAACATGAAGTCAGAACAGGACAGGCATCTTGGATAACAAATTCTTTATTCTAATTCCGTGACAACTGCGTTTTATGATGTTAGCGACTAGTTTCGAACAACAAAATTCATTTTCAGGTGCCTTACAGCTGCGCTAACAGTGTTCGGTCAGGTGACAATCATTTCACCCATAGGTAATGCACAGGGTGAAAGATAATAAAACCGACGAACTGCAGGGTCGGATTCCTGGCTAGAAATGGAGGAAAACAGTCCTATGTGCCATGTGTCCGGAAATGGACGGTGTGCGTGCAACGACAAAAACTCACCATGGAACACACAACAGAACTGCGTCGCATCCACGTTACCACAAGGTTCAGAGTGGTCTTCATGGAATGGAATGCAGTGCACGCCGCACTGTTTCGCACGTTGCTGCCTCTCTCCGGATAGCGTCACGGGCGCTGTGAACACGCTGTTCAAGGGTCTGCACATCAGGAACTGGCTAAGCATACACGACGCTTTTCAGATGGCCCCACGGATAAGTAGGGTAATCTAACAGGCCACGGTACAGGACTTCCGTGTCCTATCCAACGGCTTGGCAAGATCTTGATGAGGTGTCAACGAACTGTAACACGGAATTGGGGTGAATCTCCATTGTGCTAATACCACGTAACCTGTCGTATAACCGAAGGCACATTCTCAAGTATCAGAGGCAGAGTATTATGCAGGAAGAACACGTACGTTCCTCCGTCGAAGCGTCGTCGAATAATAACCGGTCCACCTTCGTAGTCGCCAAGAATCCCTGCCCACATACTGATGCTGATCTGATGCTGATGAGACGCCTCATTCATGCATCGAGGACCGTCTGTAGCCCACAGGCTACGATTATGCAGACTGATGATGCCAGTTCTCGTAAATGTTACTTCATCTGGTGCAGAAACCATAGAAAAAATCCTTCTCACGGAGGGAAATCCGTTGCTGATCATCCTTCCACTCGTTGCAGATCACAGGGATAGTAGCGACTGTCGTGCAGGACACACATATCGTACTTTGGCTTATACCATGTTGGCGGGCAACTTGCCTGGAATTTGTATTACCTTTCGTCTCAAAAATCCATAGAGCCCTGTAATCCAGATCTGATGTACACGCAGTCTGTCATCCCCCTGCACGTTCGTCTTTCTAAATGGACCCCTGATCACCAAATGGCCAGGAAGGGCTTGAAATGTGTGATGTGGTTGGTGTCTGTGTGGTTATTTGTTTCGCTACAGCTGTGCTGCCTCTCGACCATCTGCTTGTCCGTACATAAACACCATCTCGGCCTGTTCCCTAACGTGAATTCCCTACCGTTCTGCTCTTACAGTACGCTGCGTCAATGACACAGCCTGCAACACACAAGGAACACACGGAACGTGGTCAGAGGAACTCCCTTTCGTCGGAGCCATCTACTGTGGCAACGATGCATTTCCCAACACACGTTCATAAGACTTATTTTCCTCAGTTTCCAATCAGGGATTCGTCCCTGCAGTTCATCGGTTCTGTTAATGTTTACCCTGTACACATAATACATAGTCACATGGAATGACTTACCAAGTTCACAATGCAGATGTATTCAGAAAGTGCACCTGCACTAGACCAGTCTAGGTCGCTAACGTACCCTCAGCACCAAGAAAACCGGTTCGAATGCCGTTGGTCATAAATTTTCACTGCCAGTATTTGGCCGCCAATGGGGGAGGTGTTGGCATAAAGTTCTGTGTACCGGCGTTTGCGCAGTTGTGGATTAAGTTTTAAAGCCGCACAAAGCGTCTCTTGAAGCGAGGACGTGTGACACTGTTGATGGTGATCCGTGCGACGGATGGTAATATTAAGGTAGGAGGCCTCCTTGGTGCTATTCGAGAACAGTAGGCTACGTGTCAGCAATCCTTCAGTTAAAACAGGGAACACAAACATCAGACGAGCATATGTAACACGCTACCCTTAGGTATGCAAAGATGAGAAATCGAATTTCTGGGAACATATAAGGTTAACAACAGACAAAGCTGTGAAAATACGTGAACTGGTGAGGCTGATTTCAAAACAGTACACACTACCTCTACCAGTCACACGGACATACCACGGTGCACTGTACGAATCAGTACTCCTCACAGCTAGCATGCGAGAATGAAAGAAGATTATCGTTTATGAAGTAAAAGATCCACTCAGTGGACACCAAATGAAAGGCTACTCCTTATGTTTCAGATCTAGACTGCAAAAATAAAATGGGAAGGAACTGTTAATTAGAACCCTGATGGTCCTGTGCTAACATCATTCGTAATTGACAATGTCGTTGGGTCAACACATGAACACGTAGAGTTAGTCTACTGCGGAGCTCCATGTTCAACAATGTAATATGAACGGTGTGCTCTGATACACTTTCGCGTGCACCAGCATTGTGCTGTTTTGGCGGAGATTCCACGGATTGCCATCTATCCGACTTTACAGAGCAGGCAAGCCTGCGAACCCAACTTTCTATAGAGAGACCTGGACGTCGAGTTATTTAGCGCCTTGTGTCGTTTCACTGTACTGTCTGCGATCTAACATCCCAAGAATGTTCGGGTTCACATGTGGTTCCCCGTCGTCGAAATGTCTTGGCAAAAACTCGTCTAGGGGTTGAATGGCACGTGTCGTATTACACACCCTACATTAGATACAAGTGACTGATAATTTAAATTTACTATATCTTTTAAACAAATAAAGTTACAGAGTTGATATTTACCACGTTTGTCATTTTAATGATGCGCTTCTATATGAAATGTCGATCGTTAAGATAGACCATAGCGTTAAGATTTTAGCAATCAGGTCTTTGTTACAAAACTTGTAAATTTCACTTTAACAGTAAATCCCAAACTACTATAGATATGATCAATATTCAAGCTTTATTAGGATCACTATGAAAATTTATGGAGGATGGCAGATTAAAAATACTGTGGCTCAATTCACTGCGTTACTACAGAACTAAATAGTTTTCATAAATGTTTCCCTTTATGCCCGATCTTAGGTCGTCCATATTTAACGCTGCTACGTCCCCTTGGCCACAAAAGCCTTCTACGGGTTTCCCTATGATGCAGGTTCTCGTCTGTCTCACTCGCACACTGCTACGCTTAAGCCTCAATAGACAACAGACGCCTGTGAGTCTCCCCATCTCGTGAATCTGCGCCCCTTGTGGCATGCGTTCCTGGACGACACGGTTCGTTTCACAGTTCCTGTATGCTGACTCTTTCGTCCATATATTTAAATGAGAGCGCAATGCTCGTTAACTCACATGTCTTTTTCTGTAGAGTCTGACGGCAGTAGCACTTGAACATTCGACCAGCTTTGTCGTTTCCGAGATACTGATTCACAGGCTCTGCGGAATTGTAATCTGTTCTTTGTCAAAATCGCTCATTTCAATAGATTTCCCCATTTGAAGCCCATATCTTTGTTAGGATAATCCCCCATCCGTGTCTACTCCGCTTACATACTTAATGTGACGGCCTCACGGCCGGCCGAAGTGGCCGAGCGGTTGTAGGCGCTTCAGCCTGCAACCGCGCGACCGCTACGGTCGCAGGTTCGAATCCGCCTCGGGCATGGATGTGTGTGATGTCCTTAGGTTAGTTAAGTTTAAGTAGTCCTTAGTTCTAGGGCACTGATGACCTCAGTCCCATAGTGCTCAGAGCCATTTGAACCATTTGAACGGTGTCACGTGCTCGCAGCGTCATCAGGCGCTATCCAACGTCGAGATGGGCGTCATGTTTTGGCCTGTGAGTGTACATTGTCACCTACTTACACGTGAAGTTTTTAAATTACCTTCACGGCGTGAAGTATAATGAACAGACTGTGCAGTAGGACGTAGGACGCTGGTACCTTCATTTAATCTTTTTAAGTGGCTTACGCAAACAGCTAAAGGCAGGACTTGCGGATTGACGTGGACTCCTACCATAGTTCAATAGGCGAGAGGCTACACGACTCAGGGAAACTCCGAAGAATGACTGTGGTTCGATGCGCGGTTCAAGCTTGGAATTTTCTTCTAGAACCCAGAGACATTCGTGATGTAAACAATTGCAAATGTCGCATGGCATCGTTGGCTGGGATGTCCGACGGTGTGAGTTCAGACGCCTGTCGAAAAAGGTATTCTTCCTCCGCTCCCGTTTCCTTTCGGATGTGCGAGAATTGAGTCATAAGTGCATTTAGAAAGTGTGAGTGCAGTGGATGCGTCTAATGCGTGCATAGAGTAGTTTCACGTTTGTGTTGTATAGTGCTGATCAGAGAAGGGACGCTGTGAAATCGATTGCCAGTATCTGTTACTTATTTAATTTATTTGTTGCATAATAAATGATAAGCACCAGTTTGCTTTTGTTCTACAATATTACTTTTATTTTTAACCGGTTTTCGGCTTACAAGGCCATATTCAGACATTTACTGAGTATTATCACCAAAGAAGTTAAATGATAGCAGACAGCATTGGAAGAGAAGTAACACATCTGCAACGAAAAAGTAAAAACTGAACAGTACATAAAGCTGTTACTTAGTGTATGTTTCTACTTCGGTCTAGATGTTACTTCTCTTCCAATGTTGTCTGCTAACATTTAACTTCTTTGGTGATAATACTCAGTAAATGTCTGAAGATGGCCTTGTAAGCCGAAACCCGGTTAAGAATAAAAGTAATATTGTAGAATAAAAGCAAACTGGTGCTTTTCATTTGTTATACTGTTATTCTACCAAGAACCGACAAAAGATTCTGTTAATATTAGTTGCATAATTAGGAGCCTATTACCTCATATTTTAAACCTTGTGTGAAACCGGGTATCGGCGCATATTATTTAGTTATTTATTGCAAATCTAGAGACCTGTCACTCGATATTTTTTAATGTAAATACAATTTTGTTCTCTTAAGATGATGATACGATAGGCGAGAGATTTGTTAGTGCCGTCACCGATTGCGACTGGCGGCGAATAACTCGGAATGGTTTCTTCGAGCTGTTGACCTCCAGTCACAATAAAGTAGTTGTTGGTTAGTAGTAGAGAAGTGGTATTGCTTGTGATACGCATTAACATTTGGTAATCATCCATATACAAAACTGGGCGCTTTCTTGGCCAGACGGTCAGCACGTTACACTTCACTACTCTAGTATTCGTAATGCCTAACTATTATTTGATTCACATGTACAGTTTTGAAGTACATTGTGGCAAGCTTTATCTGATTCATAATTCAAGGTGTCTCTCTTCCTTTATATTTAATCTCCCTCTTCCCCTCCTCTTCATTGTTGGTGTCGCCGTCACTGTGGGCGGCACTGTCCACCCTCTGGGGACTGATGCTATGTTGCTTACAGGACTGTGTGTTACAGGAAAGTGTTTTATGCCACGTCGAAAGATACTCTTCACGTGTTCTTTTTGAAATACTGCCTGTTAATGCATTTATTTGTGCCAGTTCTTCTCGTCCTCTTATTTCTGTGAACGTATGTATTTGAGTTTCTATGCAGTCTGAGTGTAGTGTACGTATATTGTTCGCGTATTGCCCGCAGAAGGAGACAGTGTGTTCTGTGGAACCTTCTTCCCCGTATGTGCATGTAGGTGTAGCGTGGTTTAAGTGCATGGGATCAGGTCCGTGCCTAGTTAACAAATGTACCATAGCGCTGCTGGGATCGAAATGTTTCATTCTCAACCACTACCTTATTTCAGGGAGGAAGTCTTACAGTCTACGTCCCTTATCACTTACATCCCATTCACCTTGCCATGTATCCAAATGCCAGCTTATAAGATGACAGGTCGTCTTTATTGGTACACCAATTATTGTCTGTACATCATACAGTCTTCACATCTTTAACCACTGAGCGAGGTGGCTCAGTCATTAGCACACTGGACTCGCATTCGGGAGGACGACAGTTCAATCCCACGTCCGGCCGTCCTGATTGTTTTCTATGATTTCCATAAATCGCACCAGGAAAATGCCGGGATGGTTCCTTTGAAAGGGCACTGCCAACTTCCTTCCCCGTCCTTCCCTAATCCGATGAGACCGATGACCTCGCTGTTTGGTCTCTTTCCCTCAAACAACCCAACCCATCTTTAACCAGTACCTTGCAGCTCTGTATTTGATAGCGATATCTGTTGAGCATATTCCGAGCACCACACACAGCGCATCCACTGAGATGGTGCTGAACGCTCTGGACAGCCTAAGTGGGCCACTTCTCTGCCCTCGTCTGACTGCTGCTTTGTTGGTGACCAGGTTCACTCTATGTTCTTGAGAGATTGCAGGGCACTCTCACTTCTGATTTGGTGCTATGCCACTTCGTGTCCATAGGGAATATGATCTTTACTGCGATTTGACTTCATACATTATGATGAAAAAGGAAATGCAGTAAGCTTTACCTGTGTTCAAAGGAACTGGGTGCCAACTTAAACAACTGCAGTAAAAGCACGGTGTTGGTTGGCCGACAAAGCGCGTTTTTCTGGGAAATGGTGTGGAGACATTTTCAGACGGACTCGTGCCATGGTCGCATTTTACAAAACACATTATGTTGGAGCTGGATGAGCGACTGGAGTCCAGGTATATGGGCCAGTACCGAAAAGTCGCCGACAGCGCATTGTAGGCCGGGAATAAAGCAGAAGATGGGCCCTTGTTAGGGAGCAAGCCGCCAGAAGAAATGTAAAGGTTCTGCAGATTTCCGTGGTACAGAGACTGGCATCCAGACGTCCAGACTCTATTTCAAAACATGTTGGTGAAAGGACGACGCTTTTGGTGAGTTTATGGCTGTTCTTTGGAAACTTTGAAATGGACGCAACAGGGGAGATAACAGGCTGTTTATGGAGGGCTGTGCTTCCACCCTGTATTTTGTTATCAAAAGACATGGAAAAAGAATGGGAAAGAGGCCACGATGCTGAATTTTTTTCCGTTTCCTGTCAATTAACTTTAAAGTCTCTGATTTGTCAAATCGGTTTGCAGTGCAAAGACGATTCTCCGAGCTTAGAATGCCAGGCACCATCTCATGATTGGCTTGTTCGAAAGTGGGGGAAGTCAAAAAAGAGAATTGTGCCTTTGGAACTGAGCTGAGGAGGAAGCAGTGAGAAAGGAAGAGGAAGCACTCTTGTATATGTCTCTTGTACTGAAGCTTCGCTAGTAAAGAACTGCAGGTCTTTACCTAAATGGTCAGACTTGTGTCCTTTGCTAGTGAGCGACATGGAGCCTGTGCCAGTCACCTACTGAACTGTCAGAGGTACTGCTTATATCATCATGGTCACAACGAGTGAAGCGTGTGTGGAATTACTAGTTTTGAGTCAGCAGTCTAAATTTTTGACATATTCTGACATGCACAGTTGTGACATGGAGTGAAATTGGTTTGACAGACCAGCAAATGGGTCCACCTGCACACTGGAATCCATCGGGGTTTCAGGGGCTCATAGGGAAGTACCTGCGTTCTGAATTAACTAAATGCAAGACTGTGTACTTGCATTTTTCAGGAACCGGCATTTAACAATTACCGAACTATCAGTTTAATAAGTAATGACTGCAAAACATTAACACTAATTCTTGACAGAAGAATAGAAAATTTCTAGACTAAGAGAAAGCTTTTGACAATGTTGACTGGAATACCACGAATTTCTGAAGGTAACAGAGGTAAAAGAACGGAAGGGTATTTACAACTTATAGAGAAACGAAACGGCAATTATAAGAGCCGAGAGACATGAAGGGGAAGCTGTGGTTGAGAAGGAAGTGAGACTGAGTTTTAGCCTATCCCAAATGCTATTCAATTTTTACATTGAGTAAACAGTAAAGGGAACTATAGAAAAAAACTGGAGTAGAAATTAAAGACCTAGGAGAAGATATAAAAACTTTGTTTGCTGACAATTTGTAATTCTGTCAGAGACAGCAAAGGACTTCGAAGAGCAGTTGTACGAAACGAACAGTGATTTCAAAGGATGATATAAGATGAACATTAACAAAAGCAAAACGAGGATAATGAAATGTAGTCGAATTAAATCAGGTGATGATAGGGAAGTTTCTTTGGGAAACGAGACGCTGAAAGTGGTTGATGATGTTTTCTATTTTGGCAGCAAAAGAACCGGTGATGGCCAAAGTAGAGAGGATATAACATTCGAACTGGGAATGGACATATGGACAACAAAAAGTTTAGACAAGAAGAGAACAGAAGCTTTTGAATGTGCTGCTACAGAAGAATGTTGGCGATTAGATGGGCAGATCTGTAACAAGGAGGCACTGGATGGAAAAGAGGGAAAAAGAAACTTGACTGACAGAAAGGATCGGTTGATAGAACACATTCTCAGACATCAAGGATTCACCAGTTTAGTAATGGAGGGAACTATGGGGGGGGGGGGGGTAAAAATCGTAGAGGCAGAAGAAGGAAAGAACACAGTAGGCAGACTCAGAAGAATGTAAGTTGCAGTAGTTATTTGGAGATGAAGAGGCTTGCACAGGATAGAATAGCATGGACAGCTGCATCAAAACAATCTTCGTACTGAAGATGACAACACCAACAACAATTTGAAATGAATTTAAATATTTGTAAATATTGGTTTAACATAGGGAGGAGTGACAAAATGGAAACAACAACGTTGCCCTCTGCAGGGATCGAACCCAGCTACACAAATTACCAATCTATGCCTTACACCAATCGCATATCTTGTCCTGACAATTATGCTTTAACAATTCCACATAGTATCTGATTGCAAAATATGCTACATGCAGTTTCAAAGATAAATACTGACCTTTTGAAATCAGTAATTTGTTGGAAATGATTGATTTCGGATAAAATATTTGTTCAGAACATGAATTGCTGTTTAAAACGTTCTTGATATTCACCTAAATCTTGTCTGGTTAGTATAATCAAATGGTTCAAATGGCTCTGAGCACTATGCGTCTTAACTGCTGAGGTCATCAGTCGCCTAGAACTTACAACTAATTAAACCTAACTAACCTAAGGACAGCACACACATCCGCAGGGTTCGAACCTGCGACCGTAGCGGTCGCTCGGCTCCAGACTGCAGCGCCCAGAACCGCACGGCCACTCCAGCCGGCGGTTAATATAATCTTGGAATATATAAGCAACTGGTTGCAAAGAAATTCTTCTGTTCAAATCTTGTTCATTGCCTTTCATATGTAGTGGACGTATCAAGGCCACACCGTCCACTAATACGGGAGTTTTTGTGTTTTCCACGTTTTCTCAAAGATTAATTTTAGGTCACTTCTTTTTTATTTTGGGCTATGACCATTTCAAATGGTGTGCTGTTATAGCGACTTGTGCGCTAGCTATATAATGTTTTGAATAACACCTTCAGTTTCCTTGGCAGCCTGAATAAATTTGCTTCATTTTTATGTGCGTTTGAGTATTGAGCGTATGTACTGGTTTTGAGCAATTAATTTTGTAAATACTCCAAAACTTTCATTGCTATGTAAGCTTACTTAGTTGTACTTGTTCGTCGTTCCTCTGTTGTTAGATTTATATTTGTAATGTATATACCTAACTCTTCAGATATCACATTCTGTTCTAAAAGATCGAGTGGAAAGAGTAGTAATCGTAACTAAATCGAATATAACAATTTTACTTGAGTAATCAAAGCGTTACTTTTAAATTTTATAAAATAATGATAGTTTAACACTACGAGTTGTTCAATAAAATGAAAGAAAAGTGGTTATCAGTGAGAACTGAACCTGGGTCAAAAATGACCAGTGTTTTAGGCCACTTGGGCACAGTGCCATCACGAGAACATTTTTCTAAAAAGTGTTTTACTCTACACTTGTACAATATGCTACATACAGTTTCAAAGAAAAACAGAGACCTGGTGCTGTGAGCAACATAGCTCTCGTAATGGCAGAAGGAATGACGTCACAATAGAGCATGCGCCGTAGAAAGCAGACAGCAGAGTCGATTCCCTGAGGTGGTTGTTGTGCGGATGTTCATCATTTCAGCACTTAATATTGGTTGCCAGATATCGGAAATAGCGCTGCAATACGTGTCTTCGTCCATTTAATTTGCCCACCAGAACTCATTCGAAGATAAATTGTGTGATTTTGGTTCATTTTTCGGCTGGCATTTGAAGCGAAATGGCAAATTCATTGAACGATATTTGCTGTGTGCTGTAGAACCTTAGCAGATGATAACCACCCGCCACTGTAACAGTAATTATCACCAGTGAGTCGTGGCCAGCGACTCAGGGTCAGGAAATGAAACTCTGCTGCTAGTGGGAGAGAAACGGACCCTTAAGCCGTCAGCTGAAGACAATGTTGACGGTCGCGCCGTCTGGGAGGAAGGACCTGCTGCCGCTAATTAGTCGCTAATGGCGGGTATAATGAAGGCGGCTCCAAGGGGGGGGGGGGCGGCCGACTGCGGGGGCGGCACCCCTTTGATGTCGCCGCCCTGTGCAGCAGGGGACGCGTACAGACCACGTGGTCGGCTGACGAGCCGCCGCAAACGGGATACTTTATTAAGCGGGCCTGGGAGCGGGTCGTCCAGTCCCGTGCGGCATTCAGCAGCGGGCCTCCGCCCTCTGCGGGCTGTAGAACTGCCCGCCCGTCCCACGTCGCGTCCTTACTGGAGGCCGCCGGCCGTGAATGATGCAGGGCGCCCACCGCTTCTTTGTGCCACCCGAGGGTCCTCGGCGGGGGGCGGATGTGAGAGCTGTCGTGCGGGAGGCGCGCGGGGCTGCCGCCTGGCACATCTGCTGTGATTACTCGGGCAAAGCGCGCCCGCACACTAGATGGAAAGAGGAGCAAAGTCCACCGAATGCACCAGTCTCCCGGCCATAGTTCGTCAGTGCAGCAGAACGTCTCATGAAACAACACTACCGCTCACTACATTGAACTGTTAAGCTGGTACAGTAGTTCTCTTTCCACTACATCCACGGAGTGAACCCGAAAACAAACCACAAAATTTATGAGTATGTTAAGGTATCTTTTGTTAATACTGGTACCCAATGGTCGACATACACCTCGCGTTCATGTCCAACGAATACAATGATAGAATGGCCAGTGAAGCAATGCTGACAGTTTCTCGCAGCGACCGGCACTACGTCAATGTTTCTTTATACAAACTAATTCGAGACAGAACGAGCATTACTGAAAGCAAGTTTGAGAGTCAGAGAATAAAATAGGCGTTTCTGCGTTCAGCATCGAGTACTGCGGCTGACAAGGCTACACGGCCATTGGAATTTCCTAATGTTTACATTCATGCTACGTGATGTTCGGAACTCAAACATCAGTCTTACAATGTAAAGCGATGTTGCTCTCGAAAATTATTGAGGAAATCGACTTTGCAATTTTCCTAGGATCATTAACAACTTAAAAGAATCCAATTTTTCGGCGCTTGGAATGATTTTGTGGGATAACCATCGCCTGCCATCTCGGCCACCTTGGTACAAACCTCAGCTGAGGTACACTTTTTAAAAGAGGTGCATGTTCTACAGGCATTTACAAGATCAATTAACTTCATTAAGATGAAAAAACCAAGTATCTATTTTTTTAACTGAAACTAACTACATTCACAATCACTTCCAATCGATCGATATTCAAGAACCCGTAACCTCCCCACAATAGAAAATTTAATTCACATTTTAGTGTAACCTACCAACAGATATGGTTGGTACAAATGGCTCTGAGCACTATGCGACTTAACTTCTGAGGTCATCAGTCGCCTAGAACTTAGAACTAATTAAACCTAACTAACGTAACGACGTCACACACATCCATGCACGTGGCAGGATTCGAACCTGCGACCGTAGCGGTCGCTCGGTTGCAGACTGTAGCGCCTAGAACCGCACGACCACTCCGGCCGGCTACCAACAGATAAATTCCGTAACCTACCAATAATACAATGTGACTAACCTCTCAAAATTGTGACTCACTTATAACCTTTCAATAATAAACTGACCGTGAATCTACACTGGTAAATCTGGAAGTCACCAGTGCTGCGCCATGGCCCTGGAAGATCATACTGAATAAATTGTAAAATCCTTACCTCAATGAAGTCGCCGGATAACGCGTATATATCTGCTCCTATAAGAAATTTTTCTGGCACAGCCCTGCGCAATGCTGGCCGATAAATTTGCCATGTATAAAAGAAACAACTGATTTTTCTTTACAATAATCCAGATGACCATGGATCGCAGAAATTAGTAAATTCTCTAAATTGAGACGAATGATTGCCAAAAGTTAATTTTTATAAGAAAGATTATTTTCAAGAGATTTTTTTAAGCATTTACTTGGGACTTGATATAACAATACTACATACCCGCGAGGCTGCTTTCACCTTGTACTACATCGGTCAGGCACCGCCATCGCTCCCCAAGACCGGCCCAGCCAACTCCATACACACGACTGCCCGCTACTACTTACTCCTACTGCTACACAGTTCCTACTGCTGACAACACTGCTCTCTGGTCTGAGATTCTCTTGTAGCTTACATATCGCAGGCAGCGCGTGAGCAATCCAACGAAATTAAATCTGCTCGAGTGCGCTAGCAACAAATTCCTTAATCATGGACCTCTTACAAACTTGCATTTGAAACGAAAATGGGATTTTTTTTCTTCTTAGTTCAATCAGTATTCTGACTGGTCTGATGCGGCCTACGATGAATTCCAATCCTGTGCCAACCCCTCCATCTCAGAGGAGCACTTGCAACCTACGTCCTCAATTATTTGCTGGATGTATTCCAGTCTCTGTCTTCCCATATACTTTTGCCCTCTACAGTTCCGTGTAGTACCATTCCTTGATGTCTTAACTGATGTCCTCACATCCTGTCCCTTGTTCTTCCTTTCTTCTCCGATTCTGTGCAGAACCTCATCTTTCCTTACCTTATCAGTCCGCCTAATTTTCGACATTCGTCTGTAGCACCACATCTCAAATTCTTCGATTATCTTACGATTTTGCCACAGTCCATGTTTCACTATCACACAATGCTGTGCTCTAGACGTACATTCTCAGATATTTCATCCTCAAATTCATTCTAGTAACCTCTCTTGGCCAGGAACGCCCTTTTTCGCCACTGTCAGTTTGCTTTTAATGCCCTTCTTGCTCCGTCCGTCATTGGTTATTTCACTGCCTCCGTAACAGAATTCCTTAACTTCATCTACTTCGTGAGTATGAAACCTTATGTTTCTCACTGTTCTCATTCCTGCTACTTCTCATTACTTTCGCCCTTCTTCGATTTACTCTCAGTCCATATTCTATACTCATTAGATTATTCATTCTGTTCAGCATATTCTTCTTCACTTAGGATAGCAACATCATCAGCGAATCGTATCATTGACATCCTTTCACCTCGAATTTTAATGCCACTCCTAAAGCTTTCTTTCATCTCCATAACTGCTACTTCGACGTACAGATCGAGCAATTTGTTCTTGGTCGCCCACTCTTACCATTCCCTCTTGGCTCTTGTACATAGTGTATACTATCCGTCTCCACCTAGAGCTTATCCTCATTTTTCTCAGAATTTGGAACATTTTGCACCATTTTACGTTCTAAAACGCTTTTTCCGTGTCGACAAATTCTATGATAGTGTTTTGGTTTTTCTTTAGTCTTGCTTTTATTAGCAGCCCCGACGTCAGAATTTCTTCTCAGGTGACTTCACTTTTTCTATAGCCAAATTGATCGTTGTCTAGCTCATCCTCAATATTCTTTTCCTTTCTTCTGTATATTATTCTTGTCCGCCACTTTAATGCATGGCCTGTTAAGCTTATTGTGCGGTGATTCTGGTACTTTTCAGCTCTTGCCATCTTCGGAATTGTGTGGGTGATGCTTTTCCGAAAGTCCTATGGCATGTCGCCAGACTCATACCTGCTACACACGAACATGAATAGTCGTTGTGACTTAGGAAGTTGGGATGATGGGTACACTTAGCACGGAAGGTCAAGCCCCTTTGTGTCACTCCTTAACACAACAACTAGCAAATCAATTATTAATAATTTATTCAAAGCAAGCTTTTATAAATCAGATTAGAGGCAATCAGCACGTGGCCGTTCTTAAGACAATATCAAAATATACAGTTACAACAACTTACTTAAAAGATGAGCCACGGAGATTTCAAGACTTAAGAAACAAATTACAATCTGAAGGTGATTTTAAGGGTGGCACAGATAGTTCTCTTTCTTTTAAGGCAATAATAACACGAGGAGCACACCAAGTTAATTAATACAACTGATTCCCAAGCCAATATAAAAAACCCTTTTGCCGCGCGGGATTAGCCGTGCGGACTAAGGCGCTGCAGTCGTGTACTGTGCGGCTGGTCCCGGCGGAGGTTCGAGTCCTCCCTCGGGCATGGGTGTGTGTGTTTTTGTCCTTAGGATAATTTAGGTCAAGTACTGTGTAAGCTTAGGGACTGATGACCTTCGCAGTTAAGTCCCATAAGATTACACACACATTTGAACATTTTTTAAAAAACCCTTTTTTACGTATACATCAAATAGGTCCACTAACTACCATACGTGCAGTGACGCCAGGCTGCCCTGGGCAGAAATGAGACTTAACCTAAAATGCTGGAAGCAGCAGACCAGCCGTCATAAACAACACATAAACGCCGGGGCCCAACCACGAGTCACTTCTCATTAGACGGCACGTCACAGCTTCTGTGCACCGAAGTGAGACGTGGCGCCGCTCCCACACACTCCAACTCGCAGAAAACTGGAACACAAAAAGACAGCAGAAAACACGGCAAACACCAAGCAAACTTCAATTAATATAAGTTAAGAGATCAATAAACTACAATATAAATGAAGAACCAATATATGCTTTCAATAAAAGTGAGTCAAATTTTTCAGCAATATCGATGCTGTAAAACATTTAAACTAAGAACTGTACACAAATCCAATGCTGAAAATACAGTATGAGACTTTTACACTCTCATAGTTTGTCAAACAATATTTCCACATGTGATTAAGGCCGACAGTGTGTACAAAGATGAAACTGGAATTTCAAGATAATATCACATTATTCAAGTGCACAACCTCACAACGATACTAGGTTTTGTGCACTTTAATTTCGTTGCATAGGTCTGCGATGTAGCTGCCAGTTGTGTAAGCTTGGCATGCAGAAAATTACAACTGACTATGACCCACTATCCCGAATACTTTAGAGTTACTACATAT
The DNA here is from genome assembly GCF_021461385.2 of Schistocerca piceifrons. NCBI lineage: Eukaryota > Metazoa > Arthropoda > Insecta > Orthoptera > Acrididae > Schistocerca > Schistocerca piceifrons. The sequence goes on from NC_060143.1 coordinate 284,631,014, forward strand.
TTTGGGAACACTGATATTTTAAAGGAGGTAGTGACTGCTGGTCTCCGTGTGGTCACCACCTTGCCGGCTGCTCTTACTTCAGCAACACGTACATTACGGCAACGAACCAACAAGTACATTCGCTGGAACGCCAATCGTTCAACGAAACGAAGGAACCGAAACCACTTACACCTTCGATGGAGAGCGTTGTTCGAGATGGTCTCGAGGGATGGGTCTCTCCGAGAAAACAGGTACCGAAGCAATGCGACGAGCACCTTCCGGAGATGACATCAGGCAGATCCACCACAAACTCGCACCTCTCTTGCATGGTAGACCGGCCGCGCCTCTGGTGACCAAGCCCGCGTGTTTTCCTCCTTCGTCCCCGCGAACACGTCCTTCCGCCTCGTAGCGAGTCCACGCCCAACTCTTTGACCGCCGAAAACAGCCACCCATCACAACAGGGTAAAGATCGTAGTGAAGCCGGGTAATCGATAGTCACGTGCAAAAAGCTGGTGTGTGAGAAAAGGGGCTCCACAGCTTAACCTCCTCCGCTCCAACCCGACCAGGGCCCCCACACCCCTTTCGTCTTACCACCACAGAAAGAAGGGAAAGGGATTTATGTAACATGCTTGATTTGACTAAGGTGCACTCTGAACATCTTGCCCATTGCAAGCGCCTTAACTAACAAATTAACAGGACCTAAGGCCCTGGTGACGACACACGGTCCCAAGTAACGCTGCACTAACTTACGAGTTCCCATACCACGAGCATTCCGATGTCCTTAATGAACACCTTGTCTCCAGTCTTAGTCTGAAAAACGCTTCTGCTAAAGGTTATAACGTTTGGCTTGCCAACGAGGGGCTAACACCATGTTGTTTCGAGCACGCTGCCAATTTTCCCTAAGGGTATCCGGAGTAATGGAAAACGGCAAGTCACTGATCTGAAAAAGGTTGGTGAGAGACGAATTTACTGAATGTGCCAACATTAAATTAGCCAGAACTGCCGTAGGAGTTTCATGCTGGCCCGTGTTGAATGCGGAATTTAACCGCGGGAGTGTAGTATCCCACTTACTTGGGGATTTGGCGTAGTAAATTATAAGCGCTGCCTTTAGGTCGCGGTTAACCCTTTCCGCCAAGGATGCTTGCCGATAGTAAGGGGTAGTCGTAATATGCCTGATTCCACTACGGAAGCAAAACTGTTTAAACTCTCTTGATAGAAAGGCAGGCACATTATCGCTGACTAGTTGTTTTGGGGGCCCAAACCATGAAAAAATACGGGTCTGATGACGTATGATTATTCTCGCAGTGTCTCGGGTACTGCGCAGCAACCATATAAAACGCAAAAAGTCATCCACGGCGACGAAGGTGTAACGGTACCCTTCCTTAGTCCTAGGCATAGGTTCTACAAAGACGATAAACATCTTATCTATCGGTCGCAGCTCTCTGAGTTTGAAGTATACCCAAAGGGGAGTGAGAACTGGTCTTACTCCTTCTACAGTCGTCACACTGACTGACGAGCTCGGTACAGAGAAGGCCGCGTCACAGGGGCCCGCCCCTTGGCCAAGGTTTAGTAGAGGCCGAGGTGTCCTCCTAGTATAGTATTATGGAAATACTGAAAGAGAGGTGAAACTAAATCAAGTGGTAATCAAATCCTAACATCTCCAGGCTTACCAACCTCTTTTCAGAGTATCCCATTCCTTACAGGGTAACCAGGCAGGCCTTCGCCACCAGTGACCTTCCGCTTGACCAGACGCAAATACGGATCCTAATTGTGCTTGGTTTTAAGGTCAATGAATAATTGAGGGATCTCTGTGATGACACTGTTCACCACTTGACTACACGACTCATGCTCTCCCCTTCGCTGAAATTCAAGGTCTTCACTAAACATCCTACTAAGGGCGTCAGCTACCTGATTGTCGGAGCCTTTAATATGACGCACCGTAAAAGGAAAGGCGGAAATACAGACCGCCCACCTAGCAATCCTTCCGGTTTTTGAGGTCGAGCTAGGACCCAACTCAATGCTTGATTGTCTGTTTCGAGGTCGAACTCCCTATGTTCTAAATAAAATCGAAACCTCTCCAAGGTGAAGAGCGCTACAAGAGCCTCACACTCATACACAGAATTGTAGCGGTGAGCTTCTTTGAAGCAAAGGCAAAGGGGCGCTTCACGCCCTGATCCTCTTGAAGGACGGCTGCTATCCCGGCATTGGAAGCATCGGTTTGGACCACAAAATGTTTCTGGAAATCGGGAACTGCCAAGACCGGAGGGTTCGCAATTGCGGTCTTAATCTCCTCGAAAGACTGTGTTGGCTGTCTCCCCAGGTAAACTCTTGGCCTTTCTTTCGTAAGACAATGAGAGGGGCAGCCAACTGTGCGAAATTAGGGACTTACCTGCGAAAATAATTCGCCATGCCAATAAAACGCGCCATCTGCTTCTTTTTCCTCGGGGGCGGAAATTTCTTAATGTCACTAGTCCGCACTTGATCAATTGTAACTCCGTCCGCGCAGATAAGATGGCCTAAAAAGGAAACTTGGTGTCTAGCAAGAGTAATTTTGGCCGGCTTAACGGTCAATCCAGAGGAACGAAATCTACGCAACACCTGCTCAAGATGGGAAAGGTGCTCATCGAAGGTTCGGTTATCCACCCCAACATCATCCAGAGAGTTGTACACACTTAAGTTTTAAATCTCCCAAAACACAGTCCAACAAGCGTGACAATACTGCGGCCCCGATAGGCGAACCAAACGGAACTCTTAAATTAAAAGGGATTCGAGCCCGTGCAGAATGCGGTGACATGTTTTGATTCCTCACTAAGGCGAATCTGATGGTAAGCTTGATTAAGATCAAGAACAGTGAACAATCTTGCCCCGAGAAACCACGTAAAACAATTATGAATATCGGGTAAGGGGACGGACTTCTACATAACCTTCTTTTTCAATAACTGGTAATCAACTACAGGTCTATAATCTTCACCACCGGCTTTAGGAACAAGACATATTGGTGGAGCGTAAGATGAGGTTGACGGTCTGATAACGCCATTCTGCAACATAGTGTCCAGTTTTTGCTTTAGGATTCTCATTTTAGTAGGGCAAAGTCTATAAGGCAAATTTCGAACCGGTATATTCAATAAGGCTAGGTACACCAAGTTTCTCAGAAAGCACGTCAGGAAACTCATCAAACAATTCTATTAACTGAGTCGCGCGATCATCAGGAAGGTGACTAACCCCAAACGTGTTGGCTTTACTGCCGACTATACTGACCAAGTTAGAACGATCACAAGCACACAGCGCTATCTTTTCCTCCGGTCTGAACTTAAAGCTTAATGTGCGACTAGCGCAGTCTGATACCAATCCGGTGTGCTGAAGGAAATCGCAGCTCAGGAGTAAGGGTACAGCTACATCCTTAACTACCAACAAGGTAAATGGCCACCTAAAATCACAAGTTGTTAGTCTACCCTACACTTCCCCCACCACGGGCACTTCTTCCCCATTCACAGCGCGACATTTCTGCCAGGTAGGCCTCACAACAGATAACCTATTCAATCGATGACACTCCCAATACCATTTATGGTCAATCAGTTAGACCGAACTTCCGGAATCAAGCAGTACACAAAGGGGCTCTGTTCCCACGCGAGTACAAACGTACGGGAGAGGGGCCTTACCGGGAGCACAGATGTGTGCACATCAGAAGGGTAACTTACGATTCCTACCCCATCTCTTCCTATCGTCCTATGGCGTCAGATGTTTGCCTGCCATGTCTTAGGAATAGGCAGCTGCGCACTAAGTGATTAGTGTCGCCACAACCAAAACAATGCTTCCTGGCCTGCACAACAGCCTCAGCGCATAACTTGCTATTCCCTGGAACTAAAGATACTGTCCCTGCGCTATAATTAGTACTACACTGGGAACCAGCGAACACGAGAGCCTGAATTGACTCCACCATTTGGTCCAACTCCGAAAAGCTAGACGCCTGGCTAGCAAAAACAAGCCGTGACCGATCATCAGGGTGCATCCCCTCAAGAGTGTTAGATACACATTAGACTCGTCCGTAGACATATCCAGAGCCAACATTGGATTACGGACTTTCTCCACGTATTGTTCTAATGTATCGGCAGAGCCCTGCACTTGCCAGAAAAACTTGCCCTCAGGTTCGATTCGCATTCATGCTGACAATTTCCTAGCTATAATTAAAGTCCTCAGATATTTAATAAACTGCTTACGCGTAAAAACTTCCGAAACTAACGCATTTAACACTCTTTTAGTTAAGAGTTACAGTAGCGAGAGGATTACCTTGTGTGGGACACGCAAGGTATCAGCCTCAAACTCCAACTTGGCTGATGGCTGATAACCACAAAAGTTCTTGAACCTGACTCATACTATCGACAGATAATTCCGACAATCCAGTAAATAAAGAAAATGGTATTGGCCAGTTTAGCAAACCTGTCGAAGGCTACGTCACCACGATTCTTCGCGGCACAAACGTGAGTACCGTTAGACCCCTGATTACCAACGACCCATTGTTGCCACCTAGAGCCTTCCATATTCCAACTTAAGGGCGCGGTTTTGGTTTGCAAATCCCGCACACGACTCGTAACCTGTTTTATTTCCCGCCTCTCAACGTCTTTAACTTCCACGCAATTAAAATCGCTTAAACAGTTCTCCAAATGAACTAATCGAGACTTTGTACGACACATTTGCCTATGTGTTGGCTGGCTATCCTATAAAAAGGCAAGGTTTCGGTCTATCTAATCAACACTTCTCAAAATAAATTGCAAGGCATCACCTACCTGAACAATCATACCCGCCGTGAAGGATATCGGTATATCCAAAGCCGCGCGCAACCTAGCTGGCAACTCCGGAACGCTACCCGTTACAGGTTGTTCACGAATTCTCAGTTCATACAGCAAGAGCCCGTTCTTGAGATAACCAATTACGGGACACCCCCTTGAGACCATGTCGAACAGCGGTCACCTGAGAACTGTAGGAAATACAATGAAATTACAATAACCATAAATTCATACTAAAAAACAAATGACCAATTAAGGAGTGACACATATTGAAAGGAAGACAATTCTATCCCCCCCCCCCCCTGCCAACAGAACGCAATCACGCTCTGGTTTAACAATTGTGACTTCGGAAGTCGGGATGAGGGGTACACTTAGCATGGAAGGTCAAGGCCCCTAGTATGTCACTCCTTAACACAACAACTAGCAAATCAATTATTAACAATTTATTCAAAGCAAGATTTTATAAAACAGATTAGAGGCAATCAACACGTGGCCATTCTTAAGACAATGTCAAAACATACAGTTACAATTTATTTAGAAGATGAGCCACGGAGATTTCAAGACTTAAGAGACAAATTACAATCTGAAGGTGATTTTAAATGCGGCACAGATAGTTTCCTTTTTTTTAAAGGCAATAATCTACAATATGAAAGTGATTTACAACACAAACCAGTTCGTTACGAATCCAAACAACACAAGGAGCACAACAAGTTAATTAACACAATTGATTCCCAAGCAAATTAAAAAAACACAGTTTTACATATACATAAAACAGGTTCAATAACTACCAAACGGGCAATGACGCCAGGCTGCCGTGGGCGAAAAGGTCACTTAAAACGCCGGAAGCAGCAGACCAGCCGTCCAAAACAACACCTAAACGCCGGCGCCCAACCGGGAGTCACTTCCCATGAAGACGGCACGTCACAGCTTCTGTGCACCGAAGCGGAACGTGGGGCCGCTCCCTCACACCCCAACTCGCAGAAAACTGGAACACAAATAGACTGCAGAAAAAACAGCAAACATCAAGCAAGCGTCAATTAATATAAGACATCAGTAAACAACAATATAAATGAAGAACCAATAAATGCCTTCAATAAAAGTGAGTCAAATTTTTCTGCAATATCGTTGCTGTAAAACATTTAAACTAAGAACTGTACACAAATCGATAGTCACGTGACAAAGAGCTGATGTGCCAAAAAAGGCGCACCACGACTCAGTAATTTTGTTGCCACCTCCCCCAACGATTTTTCGAATTCTGATGGAAAGCTATCGATCCCTTCTGCCTTATTTGACCTTAAGTCCTCCGAAACTCTTGTAAATCCTGTTTCTAATACTGTAACCCCTGTCTCTTCTAAATCGACTCCTGTTTCTTCCTGTATCACATCAGACAAATCTTCCTCCTGAAAGAGACATTCAATGTACTCTTTCCACCTATCTGCTCTCTCCTCTGCATTTAACAGTGCAATTTCCGTTGCACTCTTAATGTCACATTCTTGCTTTTTACGTCACCGAAGGTTATTCTAGCTGCCTTGTATGCTAGTGTTACTTAAACGTCGATAAACTATCGATTAATCGATGGTATCAGCACCCTCCTCTTTATCAGTAGCCTTGTTTAACTATCGATAGCCCCATCGCTTACATTGTAGTTCTTTTTTAGTTGGCGCCTGAAAAATTGTCCATTTCTGTTACCTTCATGGTGGTTGGAGTGCAGAGTGAAAGTAGATTTTTTGGAGGTATTTAATCAGCAACAGATATGGTGGCGCCTTAGCCAGACTAAGTTGTTTATAAACTATGTTGATAATAGATTGGTCGCCGTAGGGGAGGGGTCGTGAGAGAGGGAACTTTCTTGTCTTCCTGTGATGTCGACTCATGGCCGTGCGCATCTCGTACCGATGAGATGCCTATATTGAAAACTACACACGCAAGTAATATGAATTAGTGAACGTGCATTATACTGCAGATTGTGTAAGCCTACTTACTTGTAGCAAGGAATATAAATGTAAACAAGGCTTTTGTAACACAACATAGTTAGTAGAGGAATAAATGACATTTTAAAGGTTTGTTAATTGAGGCTGATTGTAGTGTATGATGCATTTTGAAATAAATACTTTTATTGTCGTTGTTAATAAAACACACCTGCTACTATCCTCTTCTGTTTCTGAGTCTTGTACCTACAAGTGTTTTCAGTTATACATGTTAATGTGTAAAGTGATTCGAAAACACAAAACACTGACTCAGTTCTAATAGCCGGCCGGAGTGGCCGAGCGGTTCTAGGCGCTACAGACTGGAACCGCGCAACCGCAACGGTCGCAGGTTCGAATCCTACATCGGGCATGGATGTGTGTGATGTCCTTAGGTTAGTTATGTTTAAGTAGTTCTAAGTTCTATGGGACTGATGACCTGGAAGTTAAGTCCCATAGTGCTCAGAGCCATTTTTTTTCAGTTCTAACACCCCTGCATCGGTTCTGCTTTTTCAGAAGCACAAATGTTATTCACGTGTTGGCTGCCCATGTTGTGGTCGATTAGCAGAGCTTGTTCCTTCAAGGACACACCAGCTCCCGCAAAACTGAATACAGTAAAAGCACAACTCGTCGAGTGTTAAGTCTTTTTTTATTTGTATGGTGGCTGTACATAATCATTAAAATAGACGTCTGTATTTACATGCTATCTGCTTTCACAGCATTGCAGTGCGTATTCATAAATAATTCGGGTGAAATATGAATGTTTCAGTGGATGTGAGACAGAACTGAACTCCTCTTACCAAGAGTTGACTGTGAATGTCCAGGAATGTATTTGCAAAAATCCAACTGCTGTAGATATCTCTCAAGCTCTTGCCCGTTAATGATTAAACCTCTTGTTTGAAACTTGTGTAGCGGTTGAATAAGCTCACGATTATTTTAATTTGTTTATTTTTGTTTTATCGAGTTTACGGCATTCTGCAACCTGATTAATAATTTTTCGAGAGTCCCGAGGAAGAATTCTGCCTCTAAAGCTTCTAACTCTTCGGGGTATCGTAGGAGGTGACTTCAGTGGGCCAACAATGGTTTCTTCGTCACTCATTTCGGTATTTAAACGCCACACAACAACAGGATTATTCTCCATCGCGCGACTATAGTGCCATAACTGTTGAATCCCTGTCGTTGGCAGCAGTGAGACAAAGAGCACAGTAGCGAAGAAGTGTTCGGAATTGTGCCGCCGTGAAATGATCAGCACTTTCGCACGCTACCTATAGTCTCTGTTGGCTGAGGAAATTCCGCGCTTCCAAGAGGATTTTGTTTATGTAAGAGATACGTAAATAGTTTTCTGTTTTTGTTTTGAAAATGAACTGTAAGAATAAATGATGTGTGTGGAATTTTTTCATGAAAGTGGGGGTTATAGTCAGCTTTTCAATTGTACCATCTACATAAAAGATTATAAACATGATCAGAGAATAGGATTAAGAAAGCACGGTGAAAAACTATAGAATCACGAATTAGTAATAGAATTGAAAGGTGAGGGATCAACTTGTGAGCCAGATCAAGTGCAGGGGATGCAACCAAAAGAATCGAGAAGCTCTAAGCTCTATATAAATTATTTTAACAGAAGTCAGCTGTACGATGCCTGTTAAAAAAAAAAAAAAAAAAAAAAGGACTGCTCTGGACATCCTCAAAGGCGCTCCTCCGCTGAGTCTTACCGACTGACCGGTCCGGACGTCCGAGAGCGACATTATTACTGTAGGAAAGTAACACGTGATGAGCAGAGATAATCCTTGTGAGAGATAAAGCTTTACTATCGACCGTCGCCTTGTCAAAGATAAAACTCTCTAGCGATTCTGCAGAGCTACTGTCCATATGTCGTGAAGTTTCATTGCCTCTTCTTTCTTATTAAAGTTATCCGGATGCTTAGAAATTTCAACGGCTTCTCTACATAGTCACTAATAATAATTAACAAGCACAAATAGAGTACAATTAATCACAGTTCACATAGTGTAAATCGTTTGTGGGGACAGTGAGAGCCTTGGGAGCAGCCTCTGCCAACGTTTCGTGGAGTGGTGTCATCCAAGATCATATCGAAGTGTCACACAGGCTGGTGCACTTCGTGATTACCCGCAGCTGCAGACGACCGCACCCAGCCTCCTAGGTATCTACTGGACGGATATGTTTGTTGGAAATTGAGCAAAACCATAATGACCTACGATGTAATCTGACAAAATATTCGTTGGCCGGAACAGCTCTCAGTTAATGTCCTACTGCTTAGTAACCAGGCACTCATCTCCCGCTACTCAATCTACGTTGCACAAACAATTTTCAGAGCATATTTATGACTTCCTCGATCACAGACTTCACATGGAGATTTGGTATTACAAAGCTAAACTTTTAGTTAAGGTAGAAAAAGCGAAACTGAGTTAAACATAAATGTAACAATCCTCAAAACAAAAACAATTTTATTTAGGTCGATTTTTTCATATTACTTCATATCTACTTACTCATTTTCAGCAATAAAAAATCAACCACTATGGACTATTTTGCGTTAAGAAGCTAAAATAGAAATCTTACTTGACACGCGAACTTCAGGTGGTAGTTAATAATACGCGATGCGAAAAGCTGTCAAGTTTCCATCTGTAGGGATAATAAACAGAAACATTTCTGAAAATTGGCTGTGTGTCGGTGACTTGACTGTCTGAAGTTGATGAGACATAAATACATTTTCTACATACTTGCGCACCGTGTAAGAATGTTTAGTTCCCTCAGATGTGGGTTCAATGAAGGGATATGCACCTTGAAATAATCCGCCCGAATAGCCAGACACGTTAGCACGTCCTCTCCTGGATTCAGGGACATGCGCCGTCACAGATTATACCCGTCCGGCGAACTAATGAAGAGGTCGGGTGTGCCTGCCGGCCTGGATGTAGGTTCCAGTTTCGCATATCTGCGCTGCTACCCACGTCCCGCCTTATGCGAATTGCAAAGATGTCGGAAACGTTCTCAAACATTCACACTGGATAACACCAGACGTAGACAAATTTGGTATACATATTCTGTCCCTGTGTGGAAGGGATGCTGACTGAAAGCGAGTCTACTACTCACATCGCCAAGTCCAGATTAAAACGCCGACCCAGTGCAGATACGAGATAAAGCCGAGAAAAAGAAGACTTGCATCTTGAAACGAATTTAGTCCTAGATACCAACACATGAGACGAAGTAATGCCTTTTCCACCAAATCTCGGTGAGGCCTATGTTTTCTACGTAACAGAAATTCCATACGAAATGCTAGCCCAAATTAACGTGCTATGAGTTTCGTTGAAATTGTTTTAGTGTTAACCTGCTGACTGCATTTTACGTTTCGAGATTTATTTTTCTAAGAAAGATGTTGTCTTAATACACAAATTCCCTTCCCATACGCTAGAACGGCAAATCCTTGCGACAGCTAGCCACAGAGCATGAAATAATTTCAATCACGCTGCAATTTCAGTTTAATTAGCGTCAGTTGCTGAAGTGTTCAATATTTTTATGCCCGCTGGTGTATTACGATGTAGTCACTTACTGGGATGTACATGTACAGGGTGATTATAATTAAAGTTACATTTTCAAAAAGCTGTAACAAAAGGACTATTTCTCGGATTGATGTCAAATTTGAATGAAATATTGTCGAAAAAGTAGAAAATATCGAGGGAAAAAATTTTAACGAAAATTTTACAACTGTAAAAGACAAAATAAAACACAAAGGTAAACGGGTTTTCCTCAGGTTGCTTCTGAGGCGCTCGGTGTGACTGTTTCAAGGTAGGACCCGCGCTGCTGGTAAAGCTCTTTTACGACAAGAGTGGCTGTAACCCAGTAACCGTGCAGAAGTTCCGCACACAAAAGGATATTAAAAAAACCGTTGGTCCGATGTTTGCTATGGATCTGGACAAAATGATTACGATATTCGAAAAGACATGTCCTTTTGAAGTGTACTGTGGCAGAAGGGGGAAAACAATTGATTCGATGTCAGTAGAAGATATGGCCATGTCATTGCAGGACGGGTCGAGCAGTTGTGTGCAAACATCAAGTGCACTGGGAACTGCCTGAACCTCGTACATATGTTTTTTTTTCTTTTGCTGTCGATGAGGATGATGATGATGACAGCACAACATCCAGTCCCTAGGTGCATAAAATTTCCCGACCCAGCCGGGAATCTAACCCAGGCGCAGGGGATAGACAATCCATCACGCTGACTATTCAGCTACTGGGGGCGGGTGCAGAAAATTCAGCGAAACGTCCTGCATAGGTATCCACACAAAACTACCCATGTTCAAAAATTGTTTCATGCTGACCTGCCAGTAAGACAAATATTTGCTCCAGAATTTCTTGCTAGCATGGAAGTAGATAGTGAACGGCCATGGAACATTCTGTCGACAGACGAAGCCCATTTGCATCTCAAAGGACATGTCAATTCACAGAAGGCAGAAAATGGTTAACGGAAAATTCTCTTAAAGCTTTGTGGTCCGCAATCGTATATCTTACAACATACTTTTTCGAGCATGTGGGTCCTGCCGACGCTGTTATTTACACCGTCATCGATATTTGTTGCCAGCCGCACCGACGACAGTCACAACTTGTTAAAGAAAGGATTTCTCCTCTTAACAATAAAATCCCAAGTATTATGAAATTGCGGTGATTACAGAAAGAACAATTTTGTCAGTATATAATGTAATTTGATTGTAACATTCCGGCTGCGAGTACCAGCGATAATGCCCTACCGTAATTGAGACTACAACGCTCTTTGCTGTGACGACTACGCTCTTTGTCGCGAAGTTTGTGAAAAGGAAGGTAAACATCGTTTACCACTTTTATTCGCTGTTGGATCCCCGGACGTTCATAAAAACTATTAGCATGTTTAGCAATACAGTGCATAGTGATTTCTTCGTGAATTAACAGTACTGGGCGAATCTGCTACTACCACAGTCCGAATGACGCGCAATATTTCGCCGTCAGCTTGTGTGTCCATGGCGTTCCCAAAGCGACCAGTTTGTTGGTCAGAAGATGTCATACCGCCACCGTTGTTCAACCTTCTCATTCTGAAAGTGTTTTCCAGAAGATCTTACGGCCACTGTGAATATTTTTGCTGCCAAGAGATACGGAGTCTTCATCGTGAGTTGTAGTTTCTTCCGACTTTGCCTGGCGTTCTCTGAAAACCGGTGAAGCGGAAAACTCCGACCGACAATTCGTCTTGTACCTAATGTATGCATTTAGAAAAAGAATCAAAAGAGAGTTTACATCCAGGAGCTGTCTTGTCTGCGTCAAAGGTCAGGTCAAGTTAGTTATTTAACTAATTTTTCTTTATGAGTTGCAGTTCATTTCAAAACACTACATTCGAGTGGGTTATCTTGCCACAACAGAATAGGCATGCGTCATTGGGCAGCGTACTGTATGAAGACAGTAAGGACCACTTCGTCCCTTCCTGGAGTTCTCAAAGTGGGCGCCATGGCCGAATAGTCTGTTTGACCGAAAGTAGTTCGTTGTTAGCCGCTTCCAGTGGTTACGGTTCCCACTTAGCTAACACTAGATTTTTCATCCATGATATTACAGCCAATAGTGGGACATAATTGCGGTACACGGGTATTTTTGTTTCTTTTACTTACCCCGGTACTTAATAAAAAATGAATATCTATTAATTACTGGAATATCATTTACTTTGTTAAATATTGTGGGCTACCATGAGATTTTGAAATAACTCAATACCACGATAACATACGTACGGACCTCGGTTATTCCAAAGAACATAGGGAATAATATTTTAAACACAACGAGCGACTCACCGGTTTCTAATAGTTCGCGTGAGTGCTGCTATTTTGAAAAGAAAATGTGCATGCTTTCACGCCACCTGTAATAATTAATTTGGTTATTAGGGGTCTACTGATCATTATGTAACAAACTCCATAAAGTAACTGAGATATTATGTTCGTGGAATGGAATAGTTTTCGTTATTTATTATTCGTTATTTGCAAGGCAAAACTGGAGATAATCTCATTATCCGTTAAGCGGCCAAACTTAAAACATACTTAACTCATTCAGTATTCTAAATATTAATAAATGAAATCTATTTTTACTGTGTTAACTCTGAAACTATTGGACGATCAAAACAGAGAAATCTCTCATATTTACATTTAATATTACAACATGAATTTCTAATTATAAAATATCGTCAGCGTAATGGCCGACCAAATGCAGCTAGGGGAGATGAGCACCGTGAAATACGAAGTTCTAAAAATAAATTTGTTGATTATAATTAATGATTACTACCATGAGAGGTGCCTACTAAATCAATAATACACAAATTCTCAGAACAATTGTAAGTATATTTTGCTAAATTACAGCCAAACTTACATTAAATACCAGACAGCTATACATTGGCGGCCTTCCGCTAGGTCAGCCGGGGTGACCGAGCGGTTCTAGGCGCTTCAGTTTCGAATCCTGCCTCGGGCATGGATGTGTGTAAAGTCCTGAGGTTAGTTAGGTTTAAGTAGTTCTAAGTTTTAGGGGACTGATGACCGCAGATGGTAAGTCCCATAGCGCTCATAGCCATTTTAACCATTTTTGAACCTTCCGCTAGACGAAACAAAATAGGAGAGAGAGAGTTCAATAAAACAATAGTCTCTGGTCATGTTCATTTTCATTACACAGAGATTATACACTCCTGGAAATGGAAAAAAGAACACATTGACACCGGTGTGTCAGACCCACCATACTTGCTCCGGACACTGCGAGAGGGCTGTACAAGCAATGATCACACGCACGGCACAGCGGACACACCAGGAACCGCGGTGTTGGCCGTCGAATGGCGCTAGCTGCACAGCATTTGTGCACCGCCGCCGTCAGTGTCAGCCAGTTTGCCGTGGCATACGGAGCTCCATCGCAGTCTTTAACACTGGTAGCATGCCGCGACAGCGTGGACGTGAACCGTATGTGCAGCTGACGGACTTTGAGCGAGGGCGTATAGTGGGCATGCGGGAGGCCGGGTGGACGTACCGCCGAATTGCTCAACACGTGGGGCGTGAGGTCTCCACAGTACATTGATGTTGTCGCCAGTGGTCGGCGGAAGGTGCACGTGCCCGTCGACCTGGGACCTGACCGCAGCGACGCACGGATGCACGCCAAGACCGTAGGATCCTACGCAGTGCCGTAGGGGATCGCACCGCCACTTCCCAGCAAATTAGGGACACTGTTGCTCCTGGGGTATCGGCGAGGACCATTCGCAACCGTCTCCATGAAGCTGGGCTACGGTCCCGCACACCGTTAGGCCGTCTTCCGCTCACGCCCCAACATCGTGCAGCCCGCCTCCAGTGGTGTCGCGACAGGCGTGAATGGAGGGACGAATGGAGACGTGTCGTCTTCAGCGATGAGAGTCGCTTCTGCCTTGGTGCCAATGATGGTCGTATGCGTGTTTGGCGCCGTGCAGGTGAGCGCCACAATCAGGACTGCATACGACCGAGGCACACAGGGCCAACACCCCGCATCATGGTGTGGGGAGCGATCTCCTACACTGGCCGTACACCACTGGTGATCGTCGAGGGGACACTGAATAATGCACGGTACATCCAAACCGTCATCGAACCCATCGTTCTACCATTCCTAGACCGGCAAGGGAACTTGCTGTTCCAACAGGACAGTGCACGTCCGCATGTATCCCGTGCCACCCAACGTGCTCTAGAAGGTGTAAGTCAACTACCCTGGCCAGCAAGATCTCCGGATCTGTCCCCCATTGAGCATGTTTGGGACTGGATGAAGCGTCGTCTCACGCGGTCTGCACGTCCAGCACGAACGCTGGTCCAACTGAGGCGCCAGGTGGAAATGGCATGGCAAGCCGTTCCAGAGGACTACATCCAGCATCTCTACGATCGTCTCCATGGGAGAGTAGCAGCCTGCATTGCTGCGAAAGGTGAATATACACTGTACTAGTGCCGACATTGTGCATGCTCTGTTGCCTGTGTCTATGTGCCTGTGGTTCTGTCAGTGTGATCATGTGATGTATCTGACCCCAGGAATGTGTCAATAGTGTAGATGAAATACGCTCTTTGTTACTCACATCTCTGTTTGCGAGCTTTGGTTGTAATAATTAGACTTTTTAACATTTATTATACATCGCGCACATGTACACAATCTTGAAATAATTTATAGTTCACACGTCACCCAAGAAAAAACCCATTTCTCTTTTAAAATGTCAATTTATGTGTCTACCGTCACAACATGAAGCTGAAGTGTGGTATTTTCCTGGCAGTCTACTTTTTCTGTTCTGTCAGCTTCCTCATTCCCCTCTATTCCCATATGTCCACAGACCTGGCAGAACGTCATCATCTTCTTCGTGTAGAGGAGGTGAATAGCGTCTCGGTTCATCTGAGCTCTCCGATCCTCTGCGAACATTTGCTGAAAAGCTTTCAGAGTACTGAGAGAATCGGTGCAGACAAGAAACCTGTATCCACCAAGAAGTTAAGAATCTGTATGTGATCCACTGCTTTCATGATCGCCCACAGCTCTGAGTAGTACACTGAAAAATGGCTTGATAGGTGGAGTTTAACGATAAAAGTGTGGGAAGATGAAAAGATCACCCAAAATTGTCCCCTTGCTTGGATCCATAGGTAAAAATTATCAAGTGCTCACGATACCCCAATAAAATTCTGTTAAAAATTAACCTGAAGCCGGAGCGGTGGCCTTGTTTTACTATGCCGTGTCCAGTTATCCAGGGAGGGTGTTTGCTCCACTTCTGCTGGTGGACTGATATGGCTGCTACACAAAGTTGCTCAAGATACTGCTTCACACCGACAGAAATAGCCTTAGTAGCCTGCGGTAGACTTTCGAGATACGGATTCCACAGGTCCGACACGTACAACAGAATGATCGGAGTTGGACCCTATTGTGTACACACGTCGTACCATGAGCAGTTCTCGCAGAATGGTAACCACCAGCCTCTGCACAGATTTCAGGAATGGGTCTGGTCTGGTGGCAGGTGTAGCCAGCCAAATTCCTACTTTCTGGACAACATCCAATATCTTTAAATAAGAAGCTACAACTGAGTCATACCTTATTCTGCCATAGTCAAGCCGTGTGCAGAAAAAGGTTCTGTATAACCTGAGCAAACTGTACCGTTCTCCTACCTAGTTTTTCCCGCTCCTTTATACACGTACATTTCAGGTCCTGCGCGGCAGACATGGTAATCTCTCTTAAAATAACGGTTCTCCTCAATCGGAGATTTGACGCGAACGATTAAAATACACACAACCCTGGCAACTGTCACTATGCCAGAAATATCAGCTTATCAGGGGACGTTAACACTGTGTTATATGACGGTGCATTGTTGCCGTACTCCTATGCCACGTCAGCGTGGACTGTCACAGCATTGTTATTCTTAATACGAAGGAAATGAGTTACCACATTCCATAGCAGTTAGACATTCTCTCCCCCATTACTGACCGTTTCACTCCTACACTCTTCGTACCGCTTGTTTTTGTCCTCATATTTTGCAAACTTGTCACCCGTACAGCTTTGATATTCGCCTGTAGGTAGGTAAGTTTTGACGATGACTAAAGCAGTATGTCGGTCCTTTGTTTTCTTAGACCTTCCATTACAATATTACATATTTAACCGACCTTTTTGCGCTACGGTAGCCTACAGTGGACATTGGTATTATTTTATAATCGTCCTAGTGACCTACTGTGTTCCGATATTGCGGAAATATTCCTTAGTAGAATAATCGATTTCGCAAATTTTAAATTTCCGGCGCTACCTTGTATTTAATTAGGACAGTTCTATATATACATCAGTGCAGTGTCTGTATTGGAAATGTCTTATATTTAGTTACAATTATTGAACTATATCAAACGAAAACGTAAATTAGTTACGAAACAACGGCATTCACACACTTTATTCAACATATAAACGTCACTACAGATATTGGAGTTTAGGTGCGATGTAAATGCCATCATTGGCGACAATGTGAATACCGAATTTCTTGTCGGAACTTTGATGCTATCGATGACCTCCTGGAGGTTTCTTCTCAGATCGGCAATGGTTTGGGGATTATTTGTGCACACGTTGTCTGTAATATAGATCCAGGAAAAGGAGTCGCATGTGTTCAGATCCGGAGAATATGGCGGTTAATCTAGGTCCATGCGAGTGGCCTCTGGCTACTCCAGAATGCGGTCCCCAGAGTGTTCCTCCAGGACATCAAACACTCTCCTGCTTCGATGGGGTCGAGCTCCTTCTTGCATGAACCACACCTTGTCGAAATCATCTTCCGAAACCTTCACGTACCGTTCGGTAGTCACCGTGCCATCAAGGAATATCGCACCGATTATTTCATGACTGGACATTGCACACCACATGGTCATCCTTGAGGGTGAATGGACTTCTCAACGACGAAAAGCGGTTTCTCAGTCCGCCAAATGCGGCAATTTTGCTTATTCAGGAACCCATTGCTAAACGAAACCATACAGTTTATACCAATTCCTGTCATGCCCTGCGGCCAACCTTCCAGTTGGAACGTCACAACGCAAACCGTTCAGAAGCTATGACGATTTTATTTCAAATAGTTCAGTAATTGTCACCTTGTACATGCATGCATGTTGAGGGAACACTGCATCGAACTATACAGATGTTGTATAACACAGACATTTCACTACTGTATTTCATACCAAAGCCAAGGCAACCTGACGAGAAAAATAAGTAACTGTGAAAGTACTACGTGAAGCAGGCACTGGGACATACAGAGATTTTGATCGGTCCTGGAAGCATGCTCAGAAGCCGAAGTTGTTAGGGCGACTGCTCTCAATAGGTGGAAAATCCGGGTTCGAGTTCCTGCCCAGCACAAATTTTCGTATTTTTCCAATAATTATGCAATTGTTTGTCGTACAGTATTTGCGATTTCGGGGGGGGGGGGGGAGGGGGGGGGACGGTGGTAACGGACTGTGTGAGATGTCCGCCAGCGAGTAAGGCGAGCACTTGCGCAAGCGTCTTGGGTTCGAAGTCTGCCGAGTACTCGCTGGGCACATTTGTGCGCCGATTTGAATCAGTGACTGACTTCGAGTACTGTCTTCGTGCGTAGCCTGATGACCAGGTAGCGCGCGGCGTTGGGCACCTCGCTTTGCTTTTCGGTGGGCGCCATTGAGGAGGTAAGTGTTTCTCTCGATAATATTTCCGCGGCGTTGGATGAGGTACAATGGAACCTGTCCTTTCTGCGGAACAGTCAACCAACTGTTAGGCAAACTGGTAGAATTCAGGCCCACCTAGCACACTTAGAGATTACCTCCTTGCAGCTTAACCAGCTTGAAGGTACCAGGGTGCGTCAGTTAAATGATCGAGCGAGGGATTTGCAGGTCCAAGCTTAGGCTTGGAAAGTCAGGAAGCGGGAGCAACTCCAGCAGCTACCTCCACTGATCAGCTCTTTGATCAGCTGTCCAAGGCCCGAGGTTTAGGTAGCCCTCGAGCTAATCATTTCTCTAGACTACCCAGTGCCTACTCAACGGTATTTCAGAGCATTCGCTCGATACCTTGGACCATGTACAGTTTCCGAGGCTGTTAGTGCGATTTGAATCTCGTTCGGTTGCCTTGAGGAAGCCTCACAATGTGATATTGGCAGTACTTTAACCCCTGTCGAAAAGTACTCTGATTTTATGTCTGAAGTACTGAGGTGGGGAGGCTCAACAGGGCAACCAGGGGAACTGATTGTTGATAGGAAGCTCTCGCCACGGATGCTTATTGGAACCGCTGAGTCAGTATTTCGAGCGAATGCGCCTAGCTCTTGGTATGCCGGTTTCGGAAATGAGTACTGTATCAAGCATTTTGGAGGGCATACGTCCCGAGGACAGGTCGCGCTCGGCCTTTTCTTCCCGCCCCACTAGCTTCCGGGAACTGCAAGCATTGGTTGATACCAGTGAATCCTTGCCGTTTGCCGATCAGGAAAGGAGGCGTGAGGAGCACTTGGAAACTCGTCTCCCCACCACAAGAATTAATAGGGCTGCTCAAGAATCCAACAAATTTTCTGGTAAAGACTGTTTTCGGTGAAGCACCCGCATCACTTGGTGCGCAAGTGTCCTGTAGCAGGATCTCCTAGAACCGGAAAATGACGCCAGGTGGAGAAGTGGGGTGGGGGATTATTTTTCGTGCGTGCGTATTCAAGATCCCTCTGGATCTGCCCTCCCTTTTATCTGTGGCCGTCTAAGACAAGAAGCCTGTTGCGCGCTGTTGGATTCTGGTAGCTACGTGTTCTTGTTGAATTATAATTGGTATTTGGAGTTTGGGCATTTCTGTAGATTATCTCCAATACGCCCTCTGAGATCTCGTGTGGCCAATAGGTCGGCGAGGTGCTCGGTAGTTTGTACATTTGTAATTTCCCATGGCCCATTACGCCATTGCTTGTTAATGATCCAGAGCTCAATTTGTTTCTCGGGTGCGATTTTATTAGTCCTCGACTTTGTGAGCCGCGTCTTCTCTTTGAGGTCTTCTCCTAATGAGAAGAAAGCCTTTTGCTCTTGCCGTTGCGCAAGTGTCAGTTTGATGTGGCCCATCTTGAGCCGGTCAGGTTGGCCCAAGTACTTCTCTAGTAAGCTAGAGGTCACTAACGTCTTACAGTACCAGCTTGGCTCACGATGTTCCAGTGCGACAGTCTCTTTATGGTCTCTCGCCACCCAAAATGAAAATCTAGAGACAACTGACAAATATGTCGAAGGAGGGGGTCGTTAGGGCGACCACATTTCTCTACGCGTCACCTCCTATTTCTCGTTCCTAAAGCCCTGGGTCAGCACTATAATCCGATGTTTGATTATAGAATCCTAAAAAAAAAAGATTATCTTAGACTCTGCCCCCGTGCCGGCTCTTCACAACTGCTTTACATGGTTTTGGGGGGCTATGTGGTTTACGGTGCTTGATCTGCACCAAGTTTATTATCAGATTCCTCTTACCGAGGTGTCGAAACATGTCACCATGTTCTGTACTGATTGGTACATTCATGAGTTCAACCGAATGCCACTCGGCTTGTACACTGGGGCGGCGGATTTGTCTCGTTTGTTAGATCTTATCCTGGGCGACTTAAAGTTTTCTTTTGTATTTAATTAGCTTGACGATGTTGTCATTTCTAGTCAGTAGTTTGATGATCATATTTCTCATTTTTGGGAGGTCCCCTCCAATTTCCGGGATGCGGGTTTGACAGTTAAGCCGTCCAAGATTACACTGGCTACGAAACAGTTGTCCTTTCTGGGCCATTTAATTTCCATGAACTGCATTCGGATTGACCAGCCAGGTACTAAGGTACTGAAGAAATGTCCTTAGTCTCGAAACAGGAAGGAGATAGCCAGATTTATTGAGTGGCGAATTATTTTCGCCGTTTTGTCCCTGATTTTGCCGAGATGGGCGCTCCGCTGAATAAACTACGTAGGAACTGGTAGAAATTTGTCTGCAATGAGAGCCAACAGATTACTTTTGAAGCTATCAAGACCGCTATCGCTAACCCGCCGGATTTAGCCGTCCCGGATTTCGGTAAAAGATTAGTCGTTCAAACTGATGCCTTCAGTGGCGGTATTGTTGTAGTGTTGTTGCATGAGGATCAAGGTCTAAGACGCCCATTAGCTTTGACATGTAGAAGGTTGTCTGATCAAGAGACGAAATATTCCGTTTATGAGTGCGAGGGGCTAGCTGTGCTTTTCGTCTTAGAGAAGTTCCAGTTGCATCTTGCGCATAGGGAGTTTGATCTCTAGAGGGTCAAACAGACCCTAAGCCTGGTGTTGATTCGACCTTGGAAATCTGGTAGGATTGCCAGGTGGGCGGTCCACATCTCTGCGTTTCATTTCAAAGTGCGACACATGAAGGGATCAGACAACCAAATCACTGACGCCCCCAGTCGCATGTTTCAGGAGGAGGGGCTGTCGAGAATAACAGCGTTAGTGAGACGCACACAGTTGTGCGTACCGTTTTAGCTGAAGTTCCCCCAATTGCCTGTGGACCTTAAAACGAAGTAGGATCAAGATTCGTTGTGGGGTCTATTAAGAGAGCAACTATTACCCGGCGATGGGATTAGTGACTACTCCATCAGTGACTGCATACCATGTAAATGCGTAACCGATGCCGGAGAATTCAAAATTTGTTTGCCTCAGGAGCTAGTGCATCCCGTTTCCCATTGTTATTGTTGTTGTGGTCCTCAGTCCTGAGGGTGGTTTGATGCAGCTCTCCATGCTACTCTATCCTGTGCAAGCTTCTTCATCTCCCAGTACCTACTGCAACCTACACCCTTCTGAATCTGCTTAGTGTATTCATCTCTTGGTCTCCCTCTACGAGTTTTACCCTTCATGCTGCCCTCCAATGCTAAATTTGCGATCCCTTGATGCCTCAGAACATGTCCTACCAACCGGTCCCTTCTTCTTGTCAAGTTGTGCCACAAACTCCTCTTCTCCCCAATTCTATTCAATACCTCCTCATTAGTTATGTGATCTACCCATCTAATCTTCAGCATTCTTCTGTAGCACCACATTTCAAAAGCTTCTATTCTCTTCTTGTCCAGACTAATTATCGTCCATGTTTCACTTCCATACATGGCTACACTTCATACAAATACTTTCTCATTATTTTCATAATTCTCTAGTGGGTGGACATCTCGGCCTCTGTGAAACTTTGGATGAAGTTAAGGCTCACGTCACTAGGCGCCCATTGCATAAAGATATCAGGCGATTAGTCGGTGAGTGTGAATCCTGTAAGAAGGCTAAAACCAGTATTAGTCCTCTGAGGAGATTGTTACAATTCGAGTAGAAGGAGAACCCTATGGACAAACTCTTTACCAATAACATAGGGCTCCGTCCTCGTACCAAGGAGGGGAAAAGTTATATCCTGGTAGTTGTCGATCTGTATGGTTAATCCATAGTCTTGGGGTAACGGTGGCTATTACCATTGCACATTTGACCAACGCCTTCAGCTAGTTTGGACCACCTACGGCTTTTCTTAGCGATAACACTCTGGTGTTTGTTTCAGAACAGTTTAAGCAGTTTTGCTTTCGTAGCCCTGTTAAGCACTTAACCACCACTCCATAGTATCCCCATGCATATTTTGCTAAGAGAGTGAATCGCAACTTTAAGTTGGCTTTGATCATTTACTGTCATAAGTCTCCGAATGAGCAGGACACCACCTTGTCTTGGCTAGATTTCGCATTTAACACTGCGCAGCAAGAAGCATCCTCTTGTTTGCCTATCCCATAAACTCCATCTAGGCTACTAGTGGGACATAAACGACTCCTGCCTTCGTCTGTTACTCCTGAAGATCTGAGGGAAAATTGGGAACTGGCCAGGATTAACAACAGATTAGCCCACCACCACCAGCCATTGCAATATAATAGGAATAGACGCCCCTTTCAGGCAAGATAGGTTCTCTTGAAGACCTGTGTCAGTCGCGTGAAGGGATGGTCCCAAGCTCGGGAACTTCACTACTCGTTTCATAGGCCCACGCTCTATCATCAAACTTCTGGGTATTGTTAACTTGCTTGTCGGTAGCATGGCCTCTGGTAACGTCCTTAGGGTGCACCTTAATCAATTTAAACATATTAACTGACTTTCCCCTCCTTCGTCTGTAGGCTAGGTCGGGATCCATTGGTTTAGGAGAGGGGGTTGGTTGAGCTGTGGCAGGGTTGTTGGCGTGGCCTTTCGAGTTCCTTCCACCACTAGCTCGATCTTTCGTGATGCACCTCTGGTTTGAGGCCACTAAGGTCTTTGTTCGAGGTTGTTAATGGGGACGGGGCGTTATGTGACGCAGGGGTTTAGGAGTGGTAACTGAGCGAGAAGAATGGCGCGAAAGGTCCGCCCGGCGAGTAAGGTGAGGACTCGCGCAAGTGTCTTGGGCACGGAGCCCTGAGAGTGGTTGCTGCACATACTTGTGGACCGATTTGAGTCCGTGGTTGGCGTCTAGTGCCGTCTCCGTACGTAGCCTGGCCAGTCAGCTCCGATAACGTGTTCCTTCTGTGCTGTGACTGGTCTCTCACCTCCCCCCTCTTCCCCCTCCCCCCCCCCAGCCCTGGTCATCACGCAGTACCTAGGTGATAGGGTTTTTGCCGACCTCCCTACCGAACAACTTTCGACCAGATAAGTACCTCTCCCTTGTAATACGGCCGGTTCCCGGTTTCGAGACACCTTCGTGCATTGCAGACGTCTTCGCTCTGTTAATTATATTGGCTTAGGAGGTTCCTGTGTCTCAAAATTTATAATTACTGAGGCTATGAGGGTATGTCACTGGGTTTGGCAACCTAGTTCTCTTTCGGCTGTTTCGCCGTCGTTGTAGAGGCGGTATCTAGCAATGATGCGGGTAAACCGTTTGACTGGTTATTGTTGCTTTCACATAGTTAACCTTGCTGCGTTAAAATTTCTTTTGCCGCTCTCTACCCAATGGATTGGCCTTGGAAGGCCGGTCCCCTTGGTCTTCCTGTTTGGTGTAGTCTTGTGCTCCTTGCTTATAAGCGTTCTGGTGATCCACTTGTGAGGAGACAATTCCATGTCTTGGTTACGTAACTTGCGAGCTAACTATTGGCTTAGTTAACTCGTTAGAATTTGAGGAACACACGTTCCTATAAATTTCTAAAAGTTAGTAAGATTTTTTGATTACAAGAATTGAATGAGATGTGGTATAGGTAACACCGATCTTCGTTACCTAGATACCTAGTTGTTGCTTTCACGTGTACTGGGGCATACCCGCATCCCATGTACACAACCAGGGAAGATGGACTTATATAGTTGATAATCAGGTCTACCTATTCAGGAACTGGTCTTCACAGGGAAACCCCGGAAAACCTGGAGGCTTAGACCCCAACTAAGGATCACAGATGATAGGAAAGACAAAATAATTTAGAAATTTGAGATATATTCTAGATTTCATAGGAAAGATAAAATCTGCCTCATAGCCAAAAAACTGAAGCAGTTATTCATGAAGGCCTACTTTGCTTACTGTTTGGTAATTTTACTTAATTGAAGCTGTTATTGAAGAAGGCCTGCTGTTTTCTATTTGGTAATTTTACTTAACTGAAGCTTTGTTATTGAAGGCATGTCTGTTTTCTATTTGGTAACTTCACTTAACTGAAGTTGTTATTAAGGAAGGCCTGGTGTTTTCTATTTGGTAATTCTACTTAAGTGAAGCTGTTATTATTTAAGGCCTGTCTGTTCCCTTTTAAGGAAATTAAGAGCTGTTTCACAATTTGGTTTCGCTGAAACTCTTATTAATCACGGCGTACCTGTTTTTATTGTCCCAATATTAAGATTTGATATCTTACTCAATCTGTCTTGTTATTAGCTGAAATTGTGATTGTTGAAAAGCTACCTGTTTCAGAGGTATTTATGTCAATAAGGTAGTAACAGGAAATGGCACATGATGCTACATGGCCCTAGCCTTTCGTCTTACATCCCTTTATCCATAACTGTAGGTTTTACCTCTATTCTAAGAGGGAGCATGCAGAAGACGCAAAACTGATATTGATGATATCATTTTATTCTTAAAAGTTATTTATACATATTTTAAAATAAAATGCCAGAACCTATTTTATTCATTTATTTATTTATTTTTTACTGATATTATTTTCGGTAATTTTTTTTTAAGTTTGGTGCAGGTGAATGTCAATAAATTTTGGGATGGATCACGATTTACAGCGTTCATTTTATAATTTGAAGCCAACTCCTGCAGTGTAGTAGACGAAATAACCATGTTCAGTAATCCCCAAAACAAATTTTACAGTAACTGCAATACACCTGAATCATATGCCACAAATTATTCATGTAAAATTTATTCTGAATACAGTATTTGCGAGTAAGCCACAAGAAAGTTGTTTCGCACACCACGAAGGTTGGAAAAACAATGTCTTCTGCGGACAAATACGGTACATCAAAAGCAGAGGACACCACGTTTTCATTGCACGAGTAACGTTTTCTTGCAGTGAAACTTTGTCATGCCATGTGCCTGGCTAATCATGCGTGAAATTATATCTGAATTCCGCTGACTGCCGGTCGCTAGGAGCTGTTTATCTCTAGTTGTCCTGTTCGTGCTAGGCACAGCTTTCACTGCAAAAGCTTCTTTGTTGTAGTGAATATTATTCTTTTGTGGCAAATACGTGTGGGCCTGACTGATCCCACTTCACACTATTTTTATTTACTGTTACCCAAAGTAAAATAGTTATCACTATGTAACAACAAAACTTGTAGCACCGTTTGTGTATTTCGATCAAATATTTGTCTCCTCCAACCATTTATCTTCTCCATTTTATCACCTCCATAATACCAATGAATTTCCATTACTTCAATCCCTTCTGTTATTTGTACAATGTGTGCGTTATTCCCATATAATTCATTCACAATGCCATGTTTTTCATGAGTTAGAACGCTGTTTTCGGCTGTTTTCGCTTCTGAAATCGGTAAACAGCTGAAATGTGTGGCCTGTTTTGTGATGCTCTATTTATAATTCGTACCTCTATCGACAGTAAAACCGTCATTTTGTTTCTCTTAGATGTGAGTGTTCGTCTGGTTATGAAAACACTCAATTTTTATTATCACACACCTGAAAACTAAATGTCTATTTTTAATAATTACCACCTTGTACTCAGTT
The DNA here is from genome assembly GCF_021461385.2 of Schistocerca piceifrons. Taxonomy (NCBI): domain Eukaryota; kingdom Metazoa; phylum Arthropoda; class Insecta; order Orthoptera; family Acrididae; genus Schistocerca; species Schistocerca piceifrons. The sequence continues at coordinate 284,656,344 of NC_060143.1, forward strand.
TATTCATCCAAATTAAGGCGAGAGATTAAAACTGAGACAAAAACATGATAATCGAAAATGACACCTGAAAATAAACGTGTTGTGACATACATGTGTAGCCCTACGGATCAATAGAGTCAGGGAAGTGTTTGAAAATATACTGAAAATTGTGCATCGGGAATAAGAAATTGCAGTTATATACACTCCTGGAAATGGAAAAAAGAACACATTGACACCGGTATGTCAGACCCACCATACTTGCTCCGGACACTGCGAGAGGGCTGTACAAGCAATGATCACACGCACGGCACAGCGGACACACCAGGAACCGCGGTGTTGGCCGTCGAATGGCGCTAGCTAGCTACGCAGCATTTGTGCACCGCCGCCGTCAGTGTCAGCCAGTTTGCCGTGGCATACGGTGCTCCATCGCAGTCTTTAACACTGGTAGCGTGCCGCGACAGCGTGGACGTGAACCGTATGTGCAGTTGACGGACTTTGAGCGAGGGCGTATAGTGGGCATGCGGGAGGCCGGGTGGACGTACCGCCGAATTGCTCAACACGTGGGGCGTGAGGTCTCCACAGTACATCGATGTTGTTGCCAGTGGTCGGCGGAAGGTGCACCTGCCCGTCGACCTGGGACCGGACCGCAGCGACGCACGGATGCACGCCAAGACCGTAGGATCCTACGCAGTGCCGTAGGGGACCGCACCGCCACTTCCCAGCAAATTAGGGACACTGTTGCTCCTGGGGTATCGGCGAGGACCATTCGCAACCGTCTCCATGAAGCTGGGCTACGGTCCCGCACACCGTTAGGCCGTCTTCCGCTCACGCCCCAACATCGTGCAGCCCGCCTCCAGTGGTGTCGCGACAGGCGTGAATGGAGGGACGAATGGAGACGTGTCGTCTTCAGCGATGAGAGTCGCTTCTGCCTTGGTGCCAATGATGGTCGTATGCGTGTTTGGCGCATTGCAGGTGAGCGCCACAATCAGGACTGCATACGACCGAGGCACACAGGGCCAACACCCGGCATCATGGTGTGGGGAGCAATCTCCTACACTGGCCGTACACCACTGGTGATCGTCGAGGGGACACTGAATAGTGCACGGTACATCCAAACCGTCATCGAACCCATCGTTCTACCATTCCTAGACCGGCACGGGAACTAGCTGTTCCAACAGGACAATGCACGTCCGCATGTATCCCGTGCCACCCAACGTGCTCTAGAAGGTGTAAGTCAACTACCCTGGCCAGCAAGATCTCCGGATCTGTCCCCCATTGAGCATGTTTGGGACTGGATGAAGCGTCGTCTCACGCGGTCTGCACGTCCAGCACGAACGCTGGTCCAACTGAGGCGCCAGGTGGAAATGGCATGGCAAGCCGTTCCACAGGACTACATCCAGCATCTCTACGATCGTCTCCATGGGAGAATAGCAGCCTGCATTGCTGCGAAAGGTGGATATACACAGTACTAGTGCCGACATTGTGCATGCTCTGTTGCCTGTGTCTATGTGCCTGTGGTTCTGTCAGTGTGATCATGTGATGTATCTGACCCCAGGAATGTGTCAATAAAGTTTCCCCTTCCTGGGACAATGAATTCACGGTGTTCTTATTTCAATTTCCAGGAGTGTACATTGAAGCGCCAAAGAAACTGGTATAGGCATGCTTATTCAAATGCAGAGATATATAGACAGGCAAAATACGGCGCTGCGGTCGGAAACCCTTATATGAGACAAGTGTCTGGCGCAATTGTTTCATCGGTTACTGCTGCCAGAATGGCAGGTTATCAAGATTTAAGTGAGTCTGAAGGCGTTGTTATAGTCAGCACACGAGCATCTCCGAGGTAGCGATGAAGTGGGGATTTTCCCCTACGACCATTTCACGAGTGTACAGTGAATATTAGGAATCCTAGAAAACATCGAATCTCCGCAATCGTTTCGGCCGGAAATACATCCTGTAAGATCTGGACCATCGACGACTGAAGAGAATCTTCCAACGTGAACTGCAAATTGCTGCATATTTCAGTGCTGGGCCATCAACAAGTGTTAGTGTGGAAATCATTCAACGAAACTTCATCGATATGGGCATTCTGAGCGCAAGGCCCACTGGCGTACACTTGATGACTTCACGTCACAAATCTTTACGCCTAGCCATGTCCGGTCGACACCGGCATTGGACTGTTGATGACTGGAAACGTGTTGCATGGTCACACGAGTCTCGTTTCAAATGATATCGAGTGGATGGACGTCTACGTGTGTGGAGACACCATCTTAAGTCTATGGATCCTGCATGTTAGCTGGGGATTATTCAAGTTGGCGGAGGCTCTCTAATGGTGTGGGGAGTGTGCAGTTTGGCTGATATGGGACCCCTGATACGTCTGTATACGACTGTGAGAGGTGACACGTACGTAAGCATCTTGTCTGAGCACCTCCAACTGTTCATGTACATTGTGCATTCCGACAATTCCAGCAGTACTGCGTGACACCCCTCAAGTCCAGAATTGCTAAGAGTAGCCCCACGAACCCTCTTCTCAGTTCAAACTCTTTCAATGTTCACCAAACTCCCAAGATACTAAAGTTGTTTAGCTTATCTGGGATGCCTTGCAACTTGCTGTGCAGAAGGGATCTCCACCCCCTCGTACTCTTACGGATTTAAGGGCAGCCCTGCAGGATACATGACGTCAGTTACCTCCAGCACTGCTTCAGACATTATTCGAGTCCATGCCACGTCATGCTGCCAGCCTCAATTTTTTAGTTATTACCGAGACAACGCTTTACGAGGTTCTGAAACTTGAAACTTACAAATATTGTTACGTTGCCCATCACTTTCTACTCGATACGGGTATACTCGTCAGATCATGGAATTCAGACGCTCTCAAACCAGACCGTGCCGCCAACTTCCGTAACACACTGATTAACTATCTGTCCGTTAGTTACGTATGCTATGTTGTTGTTGTTGTGGTCTTCAGTCCTGAGACTGGTTTGATGCAGCTCTCCATGCTACTCTATCCTGTACATGCCTCTTCATCTCCCAGTACCTACTGCAGCCTACACCCTTCTGAATCTGCTTTGTGTATTCATCTCTTGGTCTCCCTCTACAATATTTACCCTCCACGCTGCCCTCCAGTACTAAATGTGTGATCCCTTGATACCTCAGAACATGTCCTATCAACCGATCCCTGATTCTGATCAAGTTGAGCCACAAACTCCTCTTCTCCGCAATTGCATTCAATACCTCCTCATTAGTTATGTGATATACCCATTTAATCTTCAGTATTCTTCTGTAGCACCACATTTCGAAAGTTTTTATTCTCTTCTTGTCCAAACAATTAATCGTCCATGTTTCACTTCTATACATGGCTACACTCCATACAAATACCTTCAGAAACGACTTCCTAACACCTAAATCAATACTCGATGTTAACAAATTTCTCTTCTTCAGACACGCTTTCCTTGCCTTGGCCAGTCTACATTTTATATCCTCTCTACTTCGACCATCATTAGTTATTTTGCTCCCCAAATAGCAAAACTCCTTTACTACTTTAAGTGTCTCTTTTCCTAATGTAATTCCCTCAGCATCACCCGACTTAATTCGCCTACATTCCATTATCTTCGTTTTGCTTTTGTTGATGTTCATCTTATACCCTCCTTTCAAGACACTGTCCATTCCGTTCAACTGCTCTTCCAAGTCCTTAGCTGTCTATGCTTGCTCAGTATACAGATTGAATAGCACCGGGGAGAGGCTACAACCCTGTCTCACTCCCTTCCGAAGCACTGCTCCCCTTTCATGCCCCTGGAGTCTTATAACTGCCATCTGGTTTCTGTACAAATTGTAAATAGCCTTTCGCTCCCTGTATTTTACTCCTGCCACCTACAGAATTTGAAAGAGAGTATTCCAGTCAACATTGTCAAAAGCTTTCTCTTTGTCCACAATTGCGATAAACGTAGGTTTGCCTTTCCTTAATCTTTTTTCTAAGTTAAGTCGTAGGGTCAGCATTGCCTCACGTGTTCCAACATTTCTACAGAATCCAAACTGATCTTCCCCGAGGTCGGCTTCTACCAATTTTTCCATTCGTAGGTGTATACACACTCATTATTTTATGTGATCCCACATATAATAATATAATTCAAAAAAACTGAAATCATTTACTCTATAAATCAGGGTATGTTGGTCCTCTTCAGCCAATCTGTGCATCACCGCAGACCTCATCCAGGGCATGCGGTCATTACTCATTTGTAAGTCGGCGTGATTCTTGATAGTTTTTATAATTGCTGTGAGAGTATGTGGACTTGCCACCTCACAAGTATTAGTTACAAAACTCTGTCACTCAGTTTTTTCCGAACGTTACCTCACCATTTTACTTCTATGAAAAATACAAGATAACCTGGGGATGGGTTTGAACATCCCATTGGTTTAATGGGAATGGTTCAAAGTACGACCTGTTAATGTAGCTTGGGGACGTATTGCACGGTATTCTCCACGTTCGCAAATTATTATTTCCACATATTTACCCAGACATCATACGGATACACACACAAGTCATGGGGTACCTTCTAATATTGCGTCGGACGTTCTTTTACCCAGCCTAGTGCAGCAACACGACGCGGCATAAACTCAACAAGTATTTTGGAAGTCCCCTGTGAAAAAAAAAAAAAAAAAATGAAATCACGCTGCATCTATAGCCGCTGTAGGGTTTTGTACACGAACTGATCTCTCCATTACGCCCCTTAGAAGGTCGATGGGATTCATGTGCGGTGATCTGGGTAGCCTAATCATTCCCTCGAACTGTCCAGAATGTTCTTCAAATCAAAGTGAAGAACTATGACATAGCACATAGTCATCCGTAGCTGAGTGGTCAGCGTGACGGAATGCCAATCCTAAGGTCCCGGGTTCGATTCCCGGCTGGGTCGGAGATTTTCTCTGCTCAGGGACTGGGTGCTGTGTTGTCCTAATCATCATCATTTCATCCCCATCGACGTGCAGGTCGCCGAAGTGGCGTCAAATCGAAAGACCTGCACCAGGTGAACGGTCTGCCTGACGGGAGGCCTTAGCCACACATTTCATTTCATCCATATAGATTCCATCCTCGAATGGCTGCAAGTGGTCTCCAAGTAGTCGAACATAATTATTTCCAGTCAATGATCAGTTCAGTTGCACCGGAAGACCTAGTCCATTACATATAAACACAGCCCACATCATTACGGAGCCACTACCCGCTTCAATAGTGTCTTGTTCACAACTTAGCTCCATGACTTCGTTGTGTCTGCGCCACACTCGAACCCTACGATCGGTTCTCACCAGGCCACGGGATTTCAGTCTTCTAGCGGCCACCCAACATGATCACCGAGCCCATGAGAGGTCTTACAGGCGATGTCATGCTGTTAACAAAGGCACTCGCAACAGTCATCTGTTACCATAGCCCGTTAACGCCAGACTTCGCTGCACTGTCCACAACGGATGCGTTCGTCGTACGTCCCACATTGATTTCCGAGGTTATTTCACGCATTGTTTCTTGTCTGTTAGTACTTACAACTCTGCACGAACAAAACTGCTCGCGGTCGTTAAGTGAAGGCCATTGGCCACTGCGTTGACCGTGGTGGGAGGTTGTAATGCCGGAAATGCATATCCTCCTATTTCCAACTATTGTACAATAAATTCTTTTCCTTTATTTGTTACCTGAAGATATGACATTTCTGTGTCTTTATATATTGCAATTGTTTTACTATTTGTATATTTATATTTATGCATTTATGTCGACGTATAATTGGTTTGTTTTGTAAATATTATTTGTATTTTTACACTGGGTCTGGCCTAGGGAAAACTATGCTATCGAACGACTACATCGATAAGTCGTGTGGAGAACCAAAGGGTTTACGATCTTTGGTAGTGTTAACTCTGCCGCATGGAGCGCGGGCAGAGGGAGTCTGGCTAGAGTAGGGCGGTGGAACAGGTGTGTAGTGTGACGCTCCCGCGAGTTGCCGCGCTTTCAGGGTTTGGCAGCATGTAATTGCGCTTGACTTGCTATTATAGTTTCTGACACGGTGTCGCGGCCGGGAAGCATTAGCTGGCACACATCAAGAGCCCGTTTCGCCTGGTGACCGTGTTGAGAAGAAGGCGCACCAACATCCAGCTTCTGCAACAGCGACAGTCACTGTCGCCACCCACTCGATCGACGACTTCAAACTTTCAATCAACCAACAAGGAAGACTGGAAGCAAGTAAAGTGTTAGAACTGTATGGCAGACCTCAGCTTTTCAGACTGTTAAATTTTTCTCACTAAATTACAGCAACGTAGCATGAACCTTTGTTGCTCATTGTCTCAATTGCATTACCAAGCAGGGTTCCTCCCTTTTCTGGAATGAACTCGAGTGTCGTTGAAATTCAGACGCCAGCATTAAAGTAATATCATTCCATTTCACTGCTTAAATTTCAAAGTTCAGTTAAAGTATTCATAGCTGGCTACAATATCTAGATTACACAAGCACAAATTAAGAGTGCTAGTTTTGTTACCATATTTTAGCTTACCTGTGACTGCAGCTCAGCTTGGTACGTACTAAATTTTACTATTGTTAATTGTTCAGAATCATTTAATTCATGTTCAAAGTTAAATCTCTTATTTCTAAATTGCGTAGATTCAAGTAGCTTTTGAAATGATGGTTGAGGTACCCCAAGACTAACCTTATTTTACTGAATTTCGTAGTGCTTCAGAAACAAAGTTCACTATTAATTTCAGTCACTAAATTAACTTTAAAATTTCCAGTTTTATTAATTTTTTTGATAAATTAAGTCAGAGTGTAGCGAAATTTATTACTTCTAACAAACATTCAGTTTTCACTCAACACATGTCAACCATCAGTAGCCACGCTTCTTGTGCTAATTATATGTGCAATAACCTTTGTTTTTCAGTTATTATAGTAGTTGTCCATAGGACTGGCGACCGTAATTTTCCCCAAATCTCAAATATCTAATTAATGCTAGTTAATTGTTAACGTAACGACCGCACAATTACTTTCATTATTAATTGTACCCTTTTCTCTAAATTAATTTCCACCAATTTCATTTTCATTCTTCCTTTCATTTAGATGTAACCCTTTCCTCCGTCTTTACCGACAAAGTAACTTCGGTGACGATTGATGTTCCCAAATTTCCATTAGGTACACACGGTTTAATTTTTCACTGTCATTAAGGTCGATAAGTGAGGGCGAGGTTACAAGGTAATGCCTGAAATTTGGTGTTATGGCATACTCTTGACACTGTGGGTATCCGAAATGGAACGTATCATGCATCTAGCTCCAAATACCATTCCCATTCGGAGTCTGTTCATTCCCTTCATGTGGCCATAGGCACGTCGGAAACCTTTTCACATCAGTCTTGTGTGTACAAATGCACTGCAATTTTATACCTTGTGTACATTGTAGTGCACATCGCTATCCCACGACTTCTGTCACCTCAGTCTATTAGACGTATTTGGCTGGCAAAAGGGCAATGTGGTAAATATTCAGTGAACAGTGTAGTAGAATTTCTTTCGAAAGACCTCTCACAAAATCCAAAGAAATTCTCTTCATACGTGAGAGTAGTAGGGCAATGTGGGTACAGACGGAAAATGTGCTGACATCAGCGTCAGTGTTTTCCTACGTATGCTGTCATATTACAGCTGGGACAACTGTCCATGTCATATTTCGTTGACAGCAGCATCAGCACTTCTTTACCACCAATGTCTTTCCAGGAATCACGACATCCGGGCATGTGCCAAGGTCAGAGAGGGTAGGGCCTTCCCACCGCTCCTGTCCTTCTGCAAATTTTGTGTGAAGCACACCCAACGCATACCCCATTCGTCTACACACCTGTGCGATCCGCGCAAATAAGGAATTCGCAGCTTTTGGACGTGAATGTTTCGTTAAATACCATCCGACAAACCCAGAAAACGCGAAATAGTAGCAAGTGCAGTTTCTCAGTTCATCCTGTCACCAGTACCGTAGATGGCTGCAATGTAAAATTCGTCCTCTGTTCGATTTTTGTACCACAATAATAGATGGTTCCACTGACCAAAGCCGTCCTCAGGTCGTTGGTTGGGCCATGAGTAAGTAGTTCCCATCTTTATCAACAGACGACTCCACAGTAACCAACACAAATGAGTCGCCAGTTAATTATTTTTCACAGCTACGATGTGGTAATATTCTAAAATATCTCTTGAAATACGTCGGTAACACGAAATGTGCAACGTTTACACAGAGTATCCTTGTCTGAATCGAGGTTAATTCAAGAAAAAAGGCTGTAAGACTCAAATCAAGTGATGAGACGTCACTACATAGCAATTAAAGAACACAACAGGATTGCAATTAGATTTTTTTTTTTTGCTTCAAAGATGATGTAAAAATTCCAAAAGTGTGAAAAATATATGAGCGGTGTGAAAAAAGTGTGTGTTTAAATGGCTAGTTGAGAATAAAACATGAAAAACGCTGTTTGATATCAGAATATAGCAAAAAATCCTGGAGTGTAAAAGAAAGCATGAGTTAATTTCCACATATGCACATTTTACCCAAATTAGTGCTCTAAATTCCAAAGTAAGTACCGCAGTAGTATATTTCAGTGCCTTAGTAGTAGCTGAAATTTTACAGTTTAAGCCTAAAAATTCGATGTCGTAAAAGTATCCCGACACGCAGAACAACAAGAAATAAGTGTTAGCTAAGCAGGCAAATAGATTGAATTTAAGTAATTAAGCTTACTCACAACACACCCTCAAACAAAATATTTCTGAACCAGCGCAAAACGTACGTTGTTTACACTGTTAGTTTGGGGCTAATAAATAGAAAAAAAATCTCTGTAAGATTCAAATAAATTAAAGTGACGTTAAATACCTCTTGAATAGAAAAGAAAACGTGAGTTACTTTCCGCATATACATATACTCCTAGATTGTTGCCCCAAAATTCTAAAGTGTGTGCCTCAGTGGTAGATTAATAAAATATGATATTTTAGAATGTGGGCGTAATAACAATCTGATGTTGTAAAACTACCCCGACCAGGTTTAAAACTGCAGAAAAAGACATGTTAGCTAAGCAGCAATGTAGGCAGATGGAATGTAATTAATCAGGCATACTCACAAAACACACTCAATGTAGATATTTTAGCATTTATAAAGGTTATCATCCAATATTTTACGAGGAACAAAGGTAATGCTAAAAACATTATAAACGGAGCTACTCATTGTGAATTATTGCTGTTTCTACGAATGACACGGACCTACGTAAAGCAGTAAAAATAAGAGCAATTTGCAGTCGGAAGGTTCCCTAAAAGTTTTATAGACCGAATTTCAGCAACATTACTAGTCACGATATTCTAAGAAATACGCCAAGAAAAGAGCAATGAGCACGTATATAATCACGCAGATCAATGGTGGGCGGAGACTTCTGGCACAAAAAGTCCCCCATCACTCAGTCAACGGCCTTGTCAAAGATGGCAGAGGAGCGCACAGAGGTTCAGAGCACTCTCTTGCGCTTGGGGTGTCAAACTGCACCTAAGGGTGGACTAACCACTAATGATCAACGGTGTGAGGATGCTGAAACCAATAGAAAAAACATGACATGTGGTCTGTAATAAAAAATGTCAAGTGATGATCCCTCCAGTGGCAAAAGATTCGAGACTAGTACCCCATGTAGACCTCCAGGAGAGGAATCGCGAGAGGGAGGGTTAGGTGACCGGCAGTAAAAGGTTGAATTACAAACGAAAGGGTAATGTAATGTTAGAATTTAGAACGTGGTAGCGAAGACAGAAAATGTGAAAAGGGAAATGCAAAGGCTCAATCTACATACGGTGGGATTAAGGAAGAATGTAAGGATTTCTGATCAGGTAAGTAGAGGCTAATATCAACAGCAGCAGAAAATAGTACAATAGGAATCGTTGTGAATAGCAAATTAGCGCAGAGAGTGAATTACCATGAACAGTTCAGTGACAGGTTTGTTCTCATCAGAATCAACAACAAACCAACATCGACAACATAGTTCAGGTATACATGCCGACGTCGCAACCTGAAGATGAAGAGATAGAGACAGTATGTCAGGATATTGAACCGGTAATTCAGTAAACAAAGTGAGATAAAAATCTAATAGTCATTTGGGTGGGGGGAGGATGGAAATTCGGTTGTAAGAGAGGGAGTACGAGAAGGATTACGTGAGAATACGGGCTTGGTAGTTGGAATGAGAGAAGAGAAAGATTTATTGAGTGTTATAATAAATTGCAGGTAGTAATAGCGAGTACTCCATTCAGGACTCAAAAGAGGAGAGGGTATGTTTGGAAAAAGCATGTAAATACGGGAAGATTTCAGTTACACTTTCGTCAGACAGAGATTCAGAAATATCAGACAGTGGATTGTAAGGCGTACCCAGGAGCAGATCGCCATTTAGCAGTGATGATGATGATGATGATTTTTTGTTTGTGGAGCGCTCAACTGCACGGTCATCAGCTCTCGTAAAATATCCCAATTGTTACACAGTCCAATTTTTTTCACAGTCGACTCTAGTCACTCCACTCTAGCGACTGCCACTAATGATGATGGTGAAGGTGAAATGATGAGGACAACATAATCACCCAGTCGCCGGGCAGAGAAAATCTCCAACCTGGTCGGGAATCGAACCCGGGACTCCTTGATCCAGAGACAGCAACGCTAGCCACTAGACCACGAATAGCGGATATTTAGCAGTGATGAAGAATAGGCGAAGTTTAAGAGATTAAAAAGGAAGAATCAATACGCAAAGAAGTGCTAAGGAATGACGAGATACCCTTGAAGTTGTCGGGAAGGCTATAGTTACAGCGATAAGGAACAGCTTAGAAGGCAGTACGGTTGAGGAGGAATGGACATTTCTAGAAAGGACTGTTACAGAAGTTGGAAAGAAAAACGTAGCTATAAAGAGGTTAATTATGAATAAACTTTGGGTAACAGAACAAATATTTCAATTTAATGATGAGAAAAAGTAGTGCAAAAATGTTCAGAAAAATTGTAGAGTGCAGAGATATAAGTCACTTAGGAATGAAATAGGAAGTGCAGGGAAACTAAGCCCAAATGGCTGCATGAAAAATGTGAAGAAACCGAAAAAGAAATGAGTGTCGGGAGGACTGACACAGCATACAGAAAAGACAAGACAAAGGCAGTGTCATGGAGAGTGCAACGGGAAAGCCACTGTTAAATGCACAGAGGGTAGGCGAAGAGAGTACACCGAAGGCCTCTACGAGAAGGAAGACTTACGAGGCTACAGAGGAAGAAACAGTAGAGATCTCCTCATAGGCGATCCAGTTTTCGAATCAGAATTTAAAAAAGCTTTGAAAAACTTAATCGAATAAGACAGAAGTACAGATAACATTCCATTAGAATTTCTAAAACCATTAGAGTAAGTGGCAACAAAACGACTATTCACGTTGTTATGCCGTGTGTATGTGTCTGGCGATATACCAACTGACATCATCTACACAATTCTAAAGATTGTAAGAGCCGACAAATGCGAGAACTATCGCACAATGTAGTGGGACGCGGAAATGAAGCGTCACCCATCCACCACTGTCAGCTCAGTTTGCAGGTGAATATAAGTTTAATTTAGCTTTTGTTTATGTATTTTTGTAATATTTGTAATGATTGTGAATTGTCTAAAGTTTTGTATTTATTTTTTATGTTTCATGTACGGAGAGGGCGGCGCAACGAACGGAGACAGCATCTTCGCTGCCGGGACCAGAGAGGAAATTGCTGGCCACTATACGTCGCGGGTCGACAGCCAAAGAGCAATAGAAGATCCTCAAACCGAGTTGTTGCGTCGTGCTTCTAAAATTGAAAAAGAATAAGAATTTGTAGTGTTTGTACAACAATGACGTCATAGAAAGTTAATCATGTTGAAAATGTTCAGTCCTGTCTTGTCAAGGCTCAGGTTCACATCTATATGTAGGCAGATAATAAACTAGTGGATGCTACAAAAGTTTAAATACGTGTTTCGAGAATTTATTTATGAAGAATTATGTTACGTAATTTATTTGACAAGATTATTAATTTTTGACAACGTTCATCACGAGTTTGAATCTTGAAAGTTTATTCAATGTGGTTTCAATATCTATTAAAGCAGATAACTTGCATTAGTATAATTTCTGAGGAGAAACAAACGACATCTAAATTGAAAAAGTTCGCGCAAACCAATTGGACTGAGTGACGTAATTTTGCGCATACAACTCAAATGATGATGTTTTAATTACAGTTTTGTTCAAGAACCATTTAGAGACAAATTAAAAAAGAATTTAAATAATTTTGAAGTGTGTTGTAACTGACGTAGGTGACGAAGTCTGCACATGGTCATATGTCAAAAGTAAATCATTTATACAAACTTGCGTCGTTACACTACACCTGGCGACCTTAAAAACAGGACTTGTGTGCAACTAAGGCACACAGGTACGAAACAATTAAAACATCAAGAGTCCTTTGGAAGTCAACGCGAGTCTTCGTGGAGCCTTCACCAGCCAGCGGCGACTTCGCTGGTGTGGGCAGCTGACGGAGCGCAGCCAAGCAGTACGGTCACGCAGTTATTCCACGAGAAGGCGCATCTGTTGGGCAGCAGCTGAACGCTGCAAAACCCCGACACCCTTTTTCTCCCTAAACTAACAGGCTCAGTACCTCAGGGGGGGGGGGGGGGTGTTCGTCCGGCTGGTATTAGAGGTGTTGCTGAGGGCTTCGCCTGTCTACGGTGAGGCCGGGCGTGGTTGCAGCCAGTGACGTCTCCGGTGTTCGACTCAGCGTCCTGCCGGTTGCGGAAGCGGGGTCGCAGCAACTCAGCGGCTGCATCGATGGCTGTTACTTCTGCAGCCCATAGCAGCACACTGATCATCGAGAACTACAGACTAAAATATTAGTGTCCGATGAGTCTGTTTTTAGTTGGAAGTGGAGTGTTGTATATAGGGAGTGTGCATTTAATAGGATTGTTGATTACAAGTCTGCGTGTGTAATTAGTTAATATCTTACAATAATGTCGGGAAGTGAAATGTCAGACGAAGAGCAATCTGTGTCCGATAGGAGCATGAGATCCCTTTTTTGGGCGATCGTTAAACTAAAACAATCTAACGAGGATTTTTTAGCTGAATTAAAACGATCTAACGAAGAATCTACTGCTATATTACGAGAGGAACTAAAACAGGAATTAAAACAGTCTAACGAAGAATCTACTGCTAGATTAAAACAGTCTAACGAAGAATCTACTGCTAGATTAAAACAGTCTAACGAGGAATCTACTGCTAGATTAAAACAGGAATTAAAACAGCCTAACGAGGAATTTACTGTTAGATTAAAAGGGGAGCTAATAAAATCTACAGGAAGGTTACAGGAACATCTTAATGAAACCAGTCGAGAATTAAGTGATAAAATAGAGGCTTCTAAAGTTGAAATGCAGGAAAAACTAGTAGGACTTAGTAATAAGATAGCTGATAATTGTAAAAGGTTAGATGAACATATCCAGGAATCGCGTGAGGAAAAATCTCGCATGCGAAATGATATTACTGACTTAACCAAGAGACTAGATAATGTCAATGTCTTAGTTGTAAATGAAATAGAGAAAAATAACGATAAGTTACGAGATGAATTTTCTATGCAAACAGAAACCGTTCGTAGAGAATTATTAGAATATATTAAAGAGGTTTCTACCAACCCTGTAGAGATTTCTTCAATAGATAATGTAGAATTAGAGATATTAACTCATCGAGTAGAAAAGATCGTACTGAAATAGAATACATGAAATTTTTAATTGCCGAAATACGCAGTAACCTTGAGACTTCCAAAGATAATAACATTGACGAAGGTGCAGAGCGTTCACATCGTGAACACAGTGAAGAATCGATATTAGCTAACCGCGTATCCAATACAAAAATGCGAATACAGGAAATTACTAAACGGTTATCGGAATTAGATAATAATGAAAACATTTCAAGTAGTAGAAGCAATAACGCAATCAGAGACAACAGTCGCATCGTGTTAGCTAGCTCGGACGACAACAATACAAATAAAGAAATCACGGCAAGCAAATCCGACGCAACTCCGTCTCTGCAATCTAAACAAAATCCAACTATGTTCCTCGCAGAATGTTGGGACGATATAATGACAAATTCAAATGTAGCAAGTCGATTTCCTGTATTTAAACCAGGAGGCAAACTTCACCCTAGAATCTTTATAAAAGCTTTTGAAACTTCATTATCTCCTAAATGGAGTAATGAAAAACGGATTCAATTTGTAATAGGACATTTAGAAGCAGAAGCTGCGGAATGGGCAGTACTGCATAGAACTGAATTTAGGGATTGGGATGATTTTGTTAAGCAGTTTAAACAAAATTATTGGTCAAGACAAAAACAACAACACTTAACTTTGGAATTGTTATACCCTCCCCCATATTCTAAACGGAGGGGAGGTTATAGGAATTATTTCGAATGGCATTTAAACCGTGCTAAATTAATTGAAGAACCAATTATTGAAAGTCATCTAATACGAGTCCTAATTAGTAGGTTACCGTATTATGTAAAGGAAAGAATGATAGAAAGGGAATGGTCACAACCTTGTGAATTATTAGGACTTGTGAAACCTGTCAAAAGGTTATAGTTAATAACAAATCTGAGCGTTATAAATTATATGCTGTAATTCCTCGCGGTCTGTGGGATCTACTGTCATTAGATTTTTTTGGTCCTCTGCCTCGTAGTTCAGGAGGATTTACTTACGTGTTTGTTGTAATGGAATGTTGGTCCAAACATGTGAAGCTATATACTTTGAAACGAGCAAATACAGCAAGCGTTATACGCTGTCTTACTCGAAATTACTTTGTTAACTGGGGCATTCCTAAACGACTTATTTCTGACAACGGTAGTGCCTTTATTAGTCAAAAGTTTCAAAATATGATAAAACAATATGGAATCAAACATATCTTAATTTCGAAATATCACCCTCAAAGTAATTTAGTAGAAAGAGTCATGAAAGAATTAGGACGATTATGTAGAACTTATTGTGCACATAAACATACTCGGTGGGCCAAACTAATGCCTGAATTCGAAAAGATATTAAATGAATTGCCTAATCTAACGACAGGATTATCACCTATAGAAATTTTAGGCAATTGAATTATAGGTGAGCCTTTAGTAGCTGCTCTACCTTGGCCACCAGTAAATGAGATCCAACAATGCATTCCAAACGAAAAAATTCGCGAACAGATTGTTAAAAATGCTGAACGGAGAATTAAAAGTTATAATCAACATGCTGTAGAACCCTCATTTCAGGTAGGAGCTCTTATATTAGTACGATCTCATCCTAAAAGTTCGAAGATCAATAAGGAATGTAGAAAATTCTTCTTTATCTTTGAAGGTCCATATGTTGTACATAAGATTGTACATCCCAAAGCGTTACTTCTTATGGAACCTTCCTCAGGTGTAATTAAAGGATTATATAGTGTCGATCAAATTAAACCCTTCATTCCTAAATAAGTTAATATTCAGTATATGTTACATATGGACGAGCGTTCATAGTTTATTCATGTGAAGTTTTTCGTAATAGTTACGTGTTATTTTTAAAGAAATGACAGGAAGTTTAAACAAGTGTTCTACAATAATCTAACGGTACTTCAAAAAGGGAAAGATAACTAAAAGGGGATATATATGGAAGAAAGTTTTGTTATTAGGTCAGAAGGAGTTTTGTATATTTTATATTTACTCGGATAGTAGGAACCAAAGGGGATGGTTAATAATTTTAGGGACCATGGGCGTCCAGATCTATATGGCTCACGAGAACATAGCAGAGTGCCTTTAATAGAGATTTATAATAGTGTTACTATAGAACACACCAAACGGGGCTCTCTCGCTTGTTTCTCCTAAATAAATTGCCATTACCCAACAAAGTGTCCGAAGGTAAAGAAAGCCGGCCGAGATTCTAAAGAAAGTTTTGCTTGGTTTCTTCTTGACCTCAGGCATAAATAAAGCATTAGTACTATTACTTATTGTGAGAAACTTATTAGTAATATACATTTTTGGAAAGAATAACTCTAGTAAACGAACAAAACTGAAACTAATCTATCACAATTTGAACGCTCTGTGCTAATGTAACAACGATAAAGAACGCACTAAATTATTATTTACTAGCAACTATTAAATGAAAATGAGTAATCTCCATGTATTCGGTTGTGAATTACCATAATAGCAACATTACTAGTCACGATATTCTACAACAATCAGCTTAATAGCTAGTGCATTCAAGTTGCTGATAAGAATGGGAAAGAAAATTGAGGGTCTGTTAGATCGATATCAGTTTGGCTTTATGAAAGGTAAAGGCACAAGAGAGGCGGTTCTGACGTTGCCGCTGATAATGGAAGCAAGACTAAAAAAAAAAAAAAACGACCGAGACACCTTCTTAGGATCTGTCGACGTGCAAAAAGCGTTATTCATTGTAAAATAGTGCATGATGTTCGAAAGCCTGAGAAGAATTCGAGTGATCTGTAGGGAAAGACGGAAAATACACAATACGTACAAAAACCAAGTGGGAACAACAAGAATGGGAAATGAAGACCGAAGTGTTGGACTGAAAAGGGTGTGAGACAGGGAGGTAGTCTTAACCCCCTACTGTTCAATCAATACATTGAAGAAGCAATGACGGAAATAAAAAAAACGTTCAAGTGCGTGGTTAAAATTTGAGGTGAGAGGATGTCAATGTTGAGATTCACTGATGACATTGCTATCCTGAGTGAAAGTGAAGAAGAATTTCAGAATCTGCTTAATGTAATGAACAGTGTAATGAGCGTAGAATATGGTCTGAGACTAAAACGAAGAAAGACGAAAGTAACGAGACATAGCAGAAATGAGAACGGCGAGAATATTTACATCAGGGTCGGTGATCACGAAGCAGAAGTTAATAAATTGTTATATCTATGCAGCAAAATAACTCATGACGGATTGAACAAGGAGTTGGCTAGCACTGGCAAAAGGGTGTTTCTGGCCAACAGACGTGTACTAGTACCTAACGTAGACTTTAGTTTCAAGAAGAAATTTCTGAGACTCTACGCTTGGACGATAGCATCGCATGGCAGTGAAACGTGGACTGTTGGAAAACCAGAAAACAAGGGAATATAAGCATTCAAGATATGATGCTAGAGAGGGTTTTGAAAATCACGTGGATTGCTAAGGTGATGAATTAGGGCGTTATCCGCGGAATCGGCAAGGAAAAGTCTGTATGGAAAACACTGACAAGATGAAGGGACAGAATGATAAGACATCTGTTCAGACATCATGATGATGCTAGAGGAAGCTATAGAGGGTAAAATCTGTAGAGGAAAGCAGAGGTAGAAATGTGTTGTTGTGGTTTTCAGTCCTGAGACTGGTTTGATGCAGCTCTCCATGCTACTCTATCCTGTGCATGCTTCTTCATCTCCCAGTACCTACTGCAGCCTACATCCTTCTGAATCTGTTTAGTGCATTCATCTCTTGGTCTCTCTCTACGATTTTTACCCTCCACGCTGCCATCCAATACTAAATTGGTGATCGCTTGATGCCTCAGAACTTGTCCTACCAACCGATTCCTTCTTCTAGTCAAGTTGTGCCACAAACTCCCAATCCTATTCAGTACCTCCTCATTAGTTATGTGTTCTACCCATCTAATCTTCAGGAATACATGGACGAAAGTAGAACAGGACGTACTTTGCAAGTGTCTTTGTGAGGTGAAGAGGTTGTCACGGGAGAGGAACTCGTGGCAGCCCTGTCAGACCAGACGACTGATGACTAAAAAAAAGATTATAACGTATAGACATGAAGAGGTATATGCGGAAGTCATGTTCTAAAAAATTAGCAGATCACAACCGGAAGTGCTAGAGTTTCTACCAGCCCATGACGCTGCCCCAGCTGGATTAAACTCTTACGTCAAATCATCAGCCACATCAGCCACGCTATGACTTTCAGAAATGGTTGCAAATATTACGAGGTATGGTGCCTCAACGTTGCAGTGTAACAACATGACAGTGCCAGTTTCCAGGGGAGAAGATGTCGACACCGTAATATTTAGAAAACAGAGACGAAAGAATGTGAATACAGCAGTAATATTGCGTAACAGAGTTACTGAAAAAAATGATGCAAATCATCAGGTACATACCGAAACACTCTTTCACCGATATCAGATACACGATCCGTTCTGCAGTGGTCTCCAGTCTGATACCACCATATTCCTTAGCCAAGGAAGGCGTAAAAAGTTTCCTACAGCCACATGTATGGATAATTTATAAAAAGCAATTAGCACTGAGTAGATTGAAGCACGTCGTGAATGTCAGACTGCGTTTAATACACTTAAGAGTTTTTCAGAGGGTCAAAGCACACTATCCGTCCTGTTCGCAGACATAAGGTTGTATTGTACCGTGTATTGGGATTCTCCCCAATGCAGTGGTATTCTGTACCAATACATACGAGTTGCAAGTAAATTTCTAGCGATGATTACATAACTATTTACGGTGTTTAAAACTGACGGAATACCAGCTTGTAAAGGCTTTTTAGAAGCACTCTATAGCAGCCTACTGTCATATTTCAGTGACGAATCTCTCTGCATGCAGACAAAATTGCAACCTATGTGTGTCGTTCCACAGCCATTAGATGTTGTTATTCCGTTGGTTTTAAGCTCTGAAGGCACTTGTTTTCTTGCTAGGTGCCCAACATCCATACCAGTGAATTTAGTACAAGATAATCGTCATTTGTAAGCAGACCCAGGTGAGAACGGAACTTTATAATTAGATTTATCGTGTGTCCTTTAATGTATGCTCACCAACCCTAATTAGGCGATATCTCTATCTTACGGTATTGAGGAGAACATTGCCCTGGAGTGAGAGAAATATGTTTCCCTTGCTTTAATATAGCGCTTATGTCTAATATTTACATTATCTTTGTTGGCGTCTATGTTAAGAATATCCACATAGGCCGGCCGCTGTGACAGAACGGTTCTAGGCGCTTCAGTCCAGAACCGCGCTGCTGCTACGGTCGCTGGTTCGAATCCTGCCTCGGGCATGGATGTGTGTGATGTCCTTAGGTTAGTTAGCTTTAAGTAGTTCTAAGTCTAGGGGACTGATGACATTTGATGTTAAGTCCCATAGTGCTTAGAGCCATTTGAACCATCTCCACATAGTTTACAGGTAGATAAAAAAACTGTATGCCAACGGAGCATAATTTATAAGCCGTTCTTCGTCTCGACAGTCAGGATGGATTGTCTATACACCAGCCAACTTTAGGGTATACTTGTTAACTCAGTAGACAAATAGCACAACGTTGTAAAATACCAGACAGCAGCTGCTCTGTAAGTAATTAATCAGCTGACGCTACATGGAAGTGAAATACAGTGGAGCGCATTGCAAGCACAATTTGTTAGAGTGTAATAAACTTAAGCAGTTTTTCGAGCGGACAAACGCACGATCAAATACGTAGTCGTATGTTGCAGTCTTCGGCCTGGTATTACCAAGGTCCTCATCCAAAGAGCATGTAAATGTTACTGATAGTCATGTGTCCGAACACATTATAAAATCTATAAGGTGGTGATCAATAACTTCGTTTACTCCCGGTCTTACGATCAGACATATTAATTTATTATACATCTTCACAACTGGAGGTTTTCCACGTCAAACAGTCTATTCCAACGTCCTGCCATTGATCCCACTCAAATTGCTGGCAATCTCCTTCCTTGCAGGAGTTGTAGTCCGATATAACATAGTCGCACATCTCACTTTTTCTTATTAAATACCCAGAAAATACTTGCAACACATCCTAATCCTAAAGGTAATAGTCGTTGAACCGTGGCGGCTCATACCGATAGTGCCACTCTGGTGGTTTATCTTTCCTGCCACGGTCAAGGGGGTAAGCAGCGCCCACTGGGGCCTACGCGAGGTGTAACGAGGCGAGGTCCTGTGGGGGGTGCGCTCCGGGACGTGGTGGAAGACGGTTGTCGGGTTGACGCAGCGAGTGTGGGACCGGACATATCGCATGCAGATATACAAGTTGGCTCTGAACGGAAGGCGCCGTAGCAAGCAGCGGGAAGCGGGGGCCTCCTGTAATTTGTGTGAAGGAGTAACGATTTTTGCATTGGGTGTCCCAGTGGTTCCCGAGAGTTGCGGTGTCTGCTTTTGGAGAATAGAATTAGTAGGAGCTTGTGCCTACGCTCTTTTCCCGTACGATGTTGCTGCCTGCCGTTATAAACGGGTGAAAATCAGATGCTTGTATTGACTATACGGGAACTGGTGATGTAAAATTACATTTGTGATTGAGTCTCACATGCACTGTGACAATTTAGAGGCGAAAACTGTGGTGGTTTCATTAGGTCTGGTTCTTTGCTGTGCAACTAAGGGAGTCAGTTATTTGGGGTAACTGAGGGAGCACCATTATGTTGGTCCAAGTGATACGTTCTCCACGTTTTGTCTATGGCTTTGCGAATCGAAATCGTGGGGGAGTACACGTGTGAGTAATTTGCTATTGTGTTGATGGTTATGTTGTAAAGACAGTTATCTGGTGTGGTAAATCACTCGCTGATTTGTAGCCAATCTAAGCAGAAGTTACCATTGCTACTTGCTTACGTGCTACTGTGCTTATGATTGGCGTTGTTTGTCTTTTGATAGAGGGTGTGCTCACGTTTCAAAAAAATTACGGCTACTACAAGGGTTGTGTAGTAAGGAAATTGCTTAAGCTTTGATCATATGCTGGTCTGTTTGCCTATCACATTGGCTTTCTATGCAGTAACTGAAGGGATGTGCATGGTGGTTCAAGATTGTAGGCTGACTAGTATTGGAACTGGTGTTGAGGTTAAGGGCGAGATCAGCATCCCGCAAACCCACACGCTGCGCGTGGTTAAATGTTCCGCTATTGGGGAGCCGGCTCTCTGTTCTTGGATTTTGTAAGGATACGTGATGAGCGCATCGCTGTAGTTTCTCGCGTGCTAAATTGCAGCGTGTCGGTGACCTCCTAGGGCTAGACTTGTGACGTATGTTATGCTGAAAGGGAATTAACTGTACCAAACTTAAGAGAGCTTTTAGTTTTTTTTGGGTCTGTACATGGAATGATGTTGATATTTTGTCGATTGCGGCAATAACTTCCTGTGTGGGGAGATCCTCTGAGGGACTTGTGCTGTTGCAGTGCAGTCCATCTGAAACGTGCTGCTTAAAACTTGGGACTGCAGCTCTCTGATGTTATATATTGCTGTTTAATCGTAAATGTCTTTGATGTAATATGGTTGTTGAGGATTATGTAATTAATTTTGATCGCTGGTTCCTTAAAGGAAGTACTCGTTTTAAAATATGTGCTACGTCAGGTCCTATTTAAATATGATTTTAACTCATCATTAAAATTTTCTAGTCTTGCTTTCTTAAAAGGCTTTCAGTTAAATGATTGCTATTTTCCTTTTTAAATGTTTGAGTGACTTAAAGGAAAAGAATATTATTTTGTAATTTGTACTGTTTGTTCCTTTTGGGTAATACCTGACTTATGTGTTCAATAAATGAGTGTCTAGTCAGTGGTGATGCACTGTTCTATTGCTGGCATACCTCTTCCACTTCACAGCCTACTGAGCTGCTTTGTGTCGAAGTTGTGTTCATAACACCCCTCTGACCTGAGACCTCAGTCGTCTTCATAAAGCTGCTGCAGTATTCCAAACAACTCTTTCATTAGAACGCTCGTCTGAATATCAGCTAATTCCACTTTATATGTCATAGCTATAAGATGTTTATATTGCCTCGAAATCGCTTCGAGTGCTCCCTTGGAGATATTTTTCCAGTTTCCTCCTAGCGCCAAACTGTCGTTCCTGTTTAGGGGAAGAGGTAACTTCGCCTTGACACCAAGTCTCGCAATGATGAACTGGCAGAATTTACTACGTAGGTAATTGTTAAATAATCCACACATCCCCTTCTTTAACATCACAGGCCATCCTTCTCTAATTTCTCCTGGCAGTCCACTTGATCAGAGATTTTAACAACCATAATGTTATCGCCAAACGATTCTGTAAGGAGTGTAATCACACTGAAATTTTTCCTCCTACAAAGAGTACCCTGTGTGGTGTACTTTATGCTGCCAATAACAGTAACAAAATTGTCCGTGTTATCCAGTATCAACCATATACTAAAGTGTTCGTCGGTTGGTCTCCCTAATAGATAAGAGATGTTTATAACATTGCGGGAAGGCATATCTACATTTTCCCACTACCACAGAAGCCTGCTCTTACACTCTGAAAGTCACAGACGGCGGTACTTAAGATCACGTGATCTTCCACTCATTCCTTCTAAATTTGCTTGTAGTTGAAGTGTGACTGTGGAGTCTTACCTCAGCTGCACTATCGTGTGTGCACGTCCACCAGTTTCTCTCTGGGTTGTCAGGCGTCAGGCACTGGGAGTCATGTGTCACGCATCAGGTGTCAGGCGTCAGCTGTCAGGCGTCATGCGTTATGCATCGGCTGTCATATGTCGGACTACACACGTCAGCTATCAGGCGTCAGGCAACCAGCACACCTGTTCGAATCTATGTTCTGTAAATACTAGATAGTAAGGCAACACATAATCTACAACGTGTTATAACAAATGGTGCGGCAACATAGGCATAAAGCAGGCGGGGGAGCATCGCACACGATATCACTCAGACATAGTGAGAATCAGTAAGGGAATTTCATATTAATGATCATTTGATGTGAAGTTTTTAAGGCTCAAGATACTGTTGCAGGCATCTATCTGTAACATATGTTTGTACCACATTGCCCACGAACGTGCAGCTTTCAACGCAAGTATGAATGTCGTAGACGTGACTGAAAGTCTTGGTAGAGGCATGCGACCATCATAATCACAGTAATAAAAATGGCTTACACTGGCTGGTTCGCCGCGAAGTAATAATCCTAGGATGTTTATGGACCATTTTTATATTCATTACGCGTTTCGTTCACTACCCATCTTCACATGACCTGGTGACGATCATATTTATTTACAGTCTGGCAAAATTACACCTGTGTACAAATGGAGCCCCTATACTAAACCACCATATGACAACAAAACCATTAAGACGCAATACGTACCCTTTGACATATAGCGAACGTACAACTTTGACAAGGTTGTCAAGTAACGTCAAAAGCGACATGGGTTTTACACTGCTGGCCATTAAAATTGCTACACCAAAAAGAAATGCACATGACAAACGGATATTCATTGGACAAATATATTATACTAGAACTGACATGTGATTACATTTTCACGCAGTTTGAGTGCATAGATCCTGAGAAATCAGTACCCAGAACAACCACCTCTGGCCGTAATAACGGCCTTGATACGCCTGGGCATTGAGTCAAATGGAGCTTTGATGGCGTGTACAGGTACAGCTGCCCATGCAGCTTCAACACGATACCACAGTTCATCAAGAGTAGTGACTGGCGTATTGTGACGAGCCAGTTGCTCGACGAACATTGACCAGACGTTTTCAATTGGTGAGAGATCTGGAGAATGTGCTGGCCAGGGCAGCAATCGGACATTTTCTGTATCAAGAAAGGCCCGTACGGGACCTGCAACATGCAGTCGTGCATTACCCTGTTGAAATGTAGGGTTTCGCTGGGATCGAATGAAGAGTAGAGCCCCGGGTCGTAACACATCTGAAATGTAACGTCCACTGTTCAAAGTGCCGTCAATGCGAACAAGAGGTGACCGAGACGTGTAACCAGTGGCACCCCATACCATCACGCCGGGTGATACGCCAGTATGACAATGACGAATACACGCTTCCAATGTGCGTTCACCGCGATGTCGCCAGACACGGGTGCGACCATCAAGATGCTGTAAACAGAACCTGGATTCATCCGAAAAAATGACGTTTTGCCATTCGAGCACCCAGGTTTGTCGTTGAGTACACCATCGCAGGCACTCCTGTGTGTGATGCAGCGTCAAGGGTAACCGCAGCCACGGTCTCCGAGCTGATAGTCCATGCTGCTGCAAACGTCGTCGAACTGTTCGTGCAGATGGTTGTTGTCTTGTAAACGTCCCCATCTGTTGACTCAGGGATCGAGACGTGGCTGCACGATCCGTTACAGCCATGCGGATAAAATGCCTGTCATCTTCGACTGCTAGTGATACGAGGCCGTTGGGATCCAGCACGGCGTTCCGTATTACCCTCCTGAACCCAGTGATTCCATATTCTGCTAACAGTCATTGGATCTCGACCAACGTTAGCAGCAATGTCGCGATACGATAAACCGCAATCGTGATAGGCTACAATCAGACCTTTATCAAAGTCGGAAACGTGATGGTACGCATTTCTCCTCCTTAGACGAGGCATCACAAGAACGTTTCACCAGGCAACGCCGGTCAACTGCTGTTTGTGTATGAGAAATCGGTTGGAAACCTTCCTCGTGTTAGCACGTTGTAGATGTCGCCACCGGCGCCAACCTTATGTGAATGCTCTGAAAAGCTGATCATTTGCATATCACAGCATCGTCTTCCTGTCGGTTAAATTTCGCGTCTGTAGCACTTCACCTTCGTGGTGTAGCAATATTAATGGCCAGTAGTGCACAATTCCGCAGAGCAAAATAAGATTTCACCTAAACATGTGTGCTACTAATAGCCGACCACTCTCCCTTAAGGGAAGTAGTTGGCGATAGGCGGCATACGCATCGTGGCGCTTCCGTCGCGGCTGATATGTCATTACAAATAGAAATAATATTATCAGTTACATAATTTTTACAATTATTCGAGGACAGTAGTTACTTTTTTTTATTTTTTTTGAAGAATCATGGCACATATGATTAAAAGGCAGCATAAGAACAGAGACAGCTCTGAAGTGGAATGTATTTTCATTAAGCATATCATGCAAAACGTCAGACTAAAACCTGTGTCATGAGGCAGAAAGTACACAATGATCGATAAAGCATACAGATTTGGCGCTGCAGTCATGGCCGATAAATTACAAATAGCAATATCATTATCAATTACCAGCTTTGTACAATTACATCATTTTTATAGGATTTAGCGCCTAGTTGAATTAATGGCATTATGGCAACAGATACAATTTCGAAGTGACATACTTTTTTATTAAGGACAATTATGGAAAAGATCAGACTAAACCCAATGTTATGACGTAAAAGCACACAATGAATCATAAAACGTACAGATGACCACCAGCTAACCGAAAGATGAAAGAAAATGCCAGGTTTTTGTTCGTAGTTTTAACATCTATTTGTTCAGCATCAACTTTACATGACAACCTTGTCAAATGTGTGTGTATGTTCGCTTTCAATTAAAGGGTATGTAGTACGTCTTAGAGATTTTGTGGTCATATTGTGGTTTAGTATAGGGACTCCATTTACACAGGTGTGTAATTTGCAAGACTGTATATATATATAATGGTCCTGAAACATTCTACGACTGTTATTTTTGGACCAACCAGCCATTTTAAAGACATTTTTATTCTTGTGTTCCTAATGGTCGCACGCCTGTACCAGACTCTCAGTCACGTCGACGGTATACAGTGCCACGCTTGGCGATTCAAGAGGTCAAGAAATCGTATTGAGCAAAAGATCTATAATGGCAAACCAAATGAAAATCGCATACAACGAGGCTGCCCGCTTGATTAAGTGACGCCAACATACACCAAAATTAAAATACGGAACAGTTCTTGTACTGCACAAGGCGTGAAAAGTAAGTTTGAAAACCATTGGATTAAAAGTGAGATTAGGACGGCTCACACAATGAAGTCCTTAGCATGCAATGCTGCAAATGTTATGCGTGTTCAGCTTCGTTCATCTCTTTCTCCATTTGATTTTAACAGTGTTCCAAAATCAGTGCTCAAATATGTGCGCTGGGAGAGAGAAATTATCTGCTACAGGCAGTTGAAGAAACTGAATAGGCTTAACGCGGACGACAACAAATGGTTCAAATGGCTCTGAGCACTATGGGACTTATCTTCCGAGGTCATCAGTCCCCTTGAACTTATAAATACTTAATCCTAACCAACCTAAGGACATCACACACATCCATGCCCGAGGCAGGATTCGAACCTGCGACCGTAGCGGTCGCGCGGTTCCACACTGTAGCGCCTAGAACCGCTCGTCCACACCGGCCGCCCGGAAGACAACAGCCGCAGTACAGTTCCTCCTTACAAAATAAGTAATCATAAATTTTTCGCTGGAGTGGTCAACTTAACCGACACGACATTCTCCGATTACGTAATTAACATTTTGTGTAAAGGTTTAAATTAAAATATCCCATCTAAAATCAGTGATAAGATCGTCAAGAAAGCGATTACTGAAGTACAAAGTGGTTGGGAATCTTTCGAACCTACATAATTCTTACAAACTAATATTGCGGCTAAAATTTGTAATGCTTTGTTGTCATCTGTACGTAATGTACTGTCATGAAGTAAATTGGTTTCCGATGTAAAGACCTTTTGAAAATATGTGAGAACAAAATTGTGGCCGCTAAGGCAGATAAAAGTAACTCCCTCGTGCTGATTAGCGACAGTAACTATATTCCAAAGCTTCTTGCAGTTTTTCGCAGGTACTGAAACCGTAGAAGTTAAAAAGAAGCCCCTATCGACTTTTTCCAATGACATTAAAGCTTGTGTGAATAGTTGTTATGTTCTGTTAGAGTCAAAAAGGAGCGAGAGTCGCTTAATAGTGACTGATTCTAAAATGCCTAAACTGCATTCACAGATTAAGCTGCATAAAGAACACTTTCCTACTCGTCCTGTTATTAGTGCAGGCCAAACTACTGTAAATAGTTTCTCTCAGGCTAAAACAAAAGAACGTTTCACATTTCAGCAGACATATAGTAACAAAAGTTATTACGAAATGGTTCAATTAATAAAGAACTTTGAAATGCCAGAAATGCTGTATTAGTTTCATAAGACATTAAGAACCTTTATACAAACGTGCCTGTAGAAGAGACATTAAGGATTGTCTTGAGAAATCTCCTGTCATTTGGAAAGGTAAATTAGGCATACGCAGTAGTACTTATGGAAATAACAGAACTGTTGTTGTCTTTCTATTACTTTACATTTCACCAAAAGACGTATTTTAAAAAAAGGGCTTGCAAATCGATCCAGTCTGTCAGTTACCCTGACTGAAATATTAGTAAATCATTGTTGTGTTGTGGTTTCAGTCCTGAGACTGGTCTGATGAAGCTCTCCATGCTACCCTATCCTGTGCAAGCTTCTTCATCTCGCAGTACTTACTGCAACCCACATCCTTCTAAATCTGCTTAGTGTATTCATCTCTTGGTCTCTCTCTACGATTTTTACCCTCCACGCTGCCCTCCAATGCTAAATTTGTGACACCTTGATGCTTAAGAACATGTCCTACTAACCGGTCCCTTCTACTCCCCAATTCTATTCAATACTTCACCATTAGTTATGTGATCTACCCATCTAACTTTCAGCATTCTTCTATAGCACCACATTTCTAAAGCTCCTATTCTCATCATGTCTAAACTATTTATCGTCCATGTTTCACTTCCATACATGGCTACACTCCATACAAATACTTTCAGAAACGACTTCCTGACACTTAAGTCTATACTCGATGTTAACAAATTTCTCTTCTTCAGAAACGGTTTAATTGCCATTGCCAGTCTACATTTTATATCTTCTCTACTTCCACCATCATCAGTTATTTTGCTCCCCAAATGGCAAAACTCCCTTACTACTTTAAGTGTCTCATTTCCTAATGTACACTCCTGGAAATGGAAAAAAGAACACATTGACACCGGTGTGTCAGACCCACCATACTTGCTCCGGACACTGCGAGAGGGCTGCACAAGCAATGATCACACGCACGGCACAGCGGACACACCAGGAACCGCGGTGTTGGCCGTCGAATGGCGCTAGCTGCGCAGCATTTATGCACCGCCGCCGTCAGTGTCAGCCAGTTTGCCGTGGCATACGGAGATCCATCGCAGTCTTTAACACAGGTAGCATGCCGCGACAGCGTGGACGTGAACCGTATGTGCAGTTGACGGACTTTGAGCGAGGGCGTATAGTGGGCATGCGGGAGGCCGGGTGGACGTACCGCCGAATTGCTCAACACGTGGGGCGTGAGGTCTCCACAGTACATCGATGTTGTCGCCAGTGGTCGGCGGAAGGTGCACGTGCCCGTCGACCTGGGACCGGACCGCAGCGACGCACGGATGCACGCCAAGACCGTAGGATCCTACGCAGTGCCGTAGGGGACCGCACCGCCACTTCCCAGCAACTTAGGGACACTGTTGCTCCTGGGGTATCGGCGAGGACCATTCGCAACCGTCTCCATGAAGCTGGACTACGGTCCCGCACACCGTTAGGCCGTCTTCCGCTCACGCCCCAACATCGTGCAGCCCGCCTCCAGTGGTGTCGCGACAGGCGTGAATGGAGGGACGAATGGAGACGTGTCGTCTTCAGCGATGAGAGTCGCTTCTGCCTTGGTGCCAATCATGGTCGTATGCGTGTTTGGCGCCGTGCAGGTGAGCGCCACAATCAGGACTGCATGCGACCGAGGCACACAGGGCCAACACCCCGCATCATGGTGTGGGGAGCGATCTCCTACACTGGCCGTACACCACTGGTGATCATCGAGGGGACACTGAATAGTGCACGGTACATCCAAACCGTCATCGAACCCATCGTTCTACCATTCCTAGACCGGCAAGGGAACTTGCTGTTCCAACAGGACAATGCACGTCCGCATGTATCCCGTGCCACCCAACGTGCTCTACAAGGTGTAAGTCAACTACCCTGGCCAGCAAGATCTCCGGATCTGTCCCCCATTGAGCATGTTTGGGACTGGATGAAGCGTCAACTCACGCGGTCTGCACGTCCAACACGAACGCTGGTCCAACAGAGGCGCCAGGTGGAAATGGCATGGCAAGCCGTTCCACAGGACTACATCCAGCATCTCTACGATCGTCTCCATGGGAGAATAGCAGCCTGCATTGCTGCGAAAGGTGGATATACACTGTACTAGTGCCGACATTGTGCATGTTCTGTTGCCTGTGTCTATGTGCCTGTGGTTCTATCAGTGTGATCATGTGATGTATCTGACCCCAGGAATGTGTCAATAAAGTTTCCCCTTCCTGGGACAATGAATTCACGGTGTTCTTATTTTAATTTCCAGGAGTGTAATTCCCTCAGCATCACCCGATTTAATTCGACTACATTCCATTATCCTCGTTTTGCTTTTATTGATGTTCATCTTACATCCTCCCTTCAGGACACTGTCCATTCCGTTCAACTGCTCTTCCAAGTCC
Organism: Schistocerca piceifrons; assembly: GCF_021461385.2. Taxonomy (NCBI): domain Eukaryota; kingdom Metazoa; phylum Arthropoda; class Insecta; order Orthoptera; family Acrididae; genus Schistocerca; species Schistocerca piceifrons. The sequence goes on from NC_060143.1 coordinate 284,685,557, forward strand.
TTTGCTGTCTCTGACAGAATTACTATGTCGTCGGCGAACCTCAAAGTTTTTATTTCTTCTCCATGGATTTTAATACCTACTCCGGATTTTTCTTTTCTTTTCTTTTCTGCTTGCTCAATATACAGATTGAATAACATCGGGGAGAGGCTACAACCCTGTCTCACTCCCTTCCGAAGCACTGCTCCCCTTTCATGCCCCTGGAGTCTTATAACTGCCATCTGGTTTCTGTACAAATTGTAAATAGCCTATCGCTCCCTGTATTTTACCCCTGCCACCTTCAGAATTTGGAAGAGATTATTCCAGTCAAAACTGTCAAAAGCTTTCTCTAAGTCTACAAACGCTAGAAACGTAGGTTTGCCTTTCCTTAATCTTTCTTCTAAGATAAGTAGTAAGGTCAGTATTGCCTCACGTATTCCATTATTACCACGGAATTCAAACTGATCTTCCCCGAGGTCGGCATCTACAAGTTTTTCCATTCGTCTGTAAAGAATTCGCGTTAGTATTTTGCAGCTGTGACTTATTAAACTGACAGTTCGGTAATTTTCACATCTGTAAACACTTGCTTTCTTTGGGAGTGGATTATTATATTCTTCTTGAAGTCTGAGGGTATTTCGCCTGTCTCATACATCTTGCTCACCAGATGGTAGAGTGTTGACAGGACTGGCTCTCCCAAGGCCATCAGTAGTTCTAATGGAATGTTGTCTACTCCCGGGGCCTTGTTTCGACTCAGGTCTTTCAGTGCTCTGTCAAACTCTTCACGCAGTATCGTATCCCCCATTACATCATCTACATCCTCTTCCATTTCCATAATATTGTCCTCTAGTACATTGCGCTAGAATAGACCCTCTATATACTCCTTCCATCTTTCTGTTTTCCCTTCTTTGGTTAGAACTGGGTTTCCATCTGAGCTCTTGATATTCATACAAGTGGTTCTCTTTCTCCAAAGGTCTCTTTAATTTTCCTGTAGGCAGTATCTATCTTACCCCTAGTGTGATTAGCCTCTACATCCTTACATTTGTCCTCTAGCCATCCCTGCTTAGCCATTTTGCACTTCCTGTCGATCTCATTTTTGAGACGTCTGTATTCCTTTTTGCCTGCTTCATTTACTGCACTTTTATATTTCTCCTTTCATCAATTATGTTCAATATTTCTTCTGTTACCCAGGGAGTTCTACTAGCCCTCGTCTCTTTACCTACTTGATCCTCTGCTGCCTTCACTACTTCATCCCTCAGAGCTACCCATTCTTCTTCTACTGTACTTCTTTCCCCCATTCCTGTCAGTTGTTCCCTTATGCTCTCCCTGAAACTCTATACAACCCCTGGTTCTTTCAGTTTTTCCAGATCCCATCTCTTTACATTCCCACCTTTTTGACGTTTCTTCATTTTTAATCTACAGTTCATAACCAATAGATTGTGGTCAGAGTCCACATCTGCCCCTGGAAAGGTCTTACAATTTAAAACCGGGTTCCTAAATCTCTGTCTTACTATTATATAATCTATCTGATGCGTTCTCCAGGATTCCTCTATGTATACAACCTTCTTTCATGATTCTTGAACCAAGTATTAGCTATGATTAAGTTATGCTCTGTGCAAAACTCTACTATTAAATTTTCGGCTCCCTTCACTACCATATAGAGATCAAATTTTTCGAAGTACATAAGTATCTTCCTAGGAAAATTCGTTCGCACTGTAGACATGTCGATGATATTTTCGTCATTTTTCAAGGAAGTTGCGATGAAATTCACGAACTATATAGGTTCTCAATACTACACATGAAAAAATGCATTTCACTACAGAATTGGAGACATGCATATCCCTTAGTTTCTTTGATTAGCGAATAAAGAGAAAGGCACTCGTAAACCCACCGCTACAGATGTAATCATTTCGTGAGACTCTTGCGATCCTGCTGCACAGAAACGTTCATACACTCCTGGAAATTGAAATAAGAACACCGTGAATTCATTGTCCCAGGAAGGGGAAACTTTATTGACACATTCCTGGGGTCAGATACATCACATGATCACACTGACAGAACCACAGGCACATAGACACAGGCAACAGAGCATGCACAATGTCGGCACTAGTACAGTGTATATCCACCTTTCGCAGCAATGCAGGCTGCTATTCTCCCATGGAGACGATCGTAGAGATGCTGGATGTAGTCCTGTGGAACGGCTTGCCATGCCATTTCCACCTGGCGCCTCAGTTGGACCAGCGTTCGTGCTGGACGTGCAGACCGCGTGAGACGACGCTTCATCCAGTCCCAAACATGCTCAATGGGGGACAGATCCGGAGATCTTGCTGGCCAGGGTAGTTGACTTACACCTTCTAGAGCACGTTGGGTGGCACGGGATACATGCGGACGTGCATTGTCCTGTTGGAACAGCAAGTTCCCTTGCCGGTCTAGGAATGGTAGAACGATGGGTTCGATGACGGTTTGGATGTACCGTGCACTATTCAGTGTCCCCTCGACGATCACCAGTGGTGTACGGCCAGTGTAGGAGATCGCTCCCCACACCATGATGCCGGTTGTTGGCCCTGTGTGCCTCGGTCGTATGCAGTCCTGATTGTGGCGCTCACCTGCACGGCGCCAAACACGCATACGACCATGATTGGCACCAAGGCAGGAGCAACTCTCTTCGCTGAAGACGACACGTCTCCATTCGTCCCTCCATTCACGCCTGTCGCGACACCACTGGAGGCGGGCTGCACGATGTTGGGGCGTGAGCGGAAGACGGCCTAACGGTGTGCGGGACCGTAGCCCAGCTTCATGGAGACAGTTGCGAATGGTCCTCGCCGATACCCCAGGAGCAACAGTGTCCCTAACTTGCTGGGAAGTGGCGGTGCGGTCCCCTACGGCACTGCGTAGGATCCTACGGTCTTGGCGTGCATCCGTGCGTCCCTGCGGTCCGGTCCCAGGTCGACGGGCACGTGCACCTTCCGCCGACCACTGGCGACAACATCGATGTACTGTGGAGACTTCACGCCCCACGTGTTGAGCAATTCGGCGGTACGTCCACCCGGCCTCCCGCATGCCCACTATACGCCCTCGCTCAAAGTCCGTCAACTGCACATACGGTTCACGTCCACGCTGTCGCGGCATGCTACCAGTGTTAAAGACTGCGATGGAGCTCCGTATGCCACGGCAAACTGGCTGACACTGACGGCAGCGGTGCACAAATGCTGCACAGCTAGCGCCATTCGACGGCCAACACCGCGGTTCCTGGTGTGTCCGCTGTGCCGTGCGTGTGATCATTGCTTGTACAGCCCTCTCGCACTGTCCGGAACAAGTATGGTGGGTCTGACACACCGGTGTCAATGTGTTCTTTTTTCCATTTCCAGGAGTGTACTTCGCCTAAATGTTTTGCAGGATTGCAAAACTTGTTTTAGATAGTGATACAGCTGATAGGGAAATTGACACTGTAGTTCAAGTGGGGGTAGCAAGTTTCTTTACCGAAAAAAAATTCGTAAATTACGTATAAAAATATTTAAAAAGGTGGACAACGAAACAGCCAGCCTTAAGAATGCAGTCGCCCATATTTCTCTCACCTATGTCGGCTCATGCTCTTAGAAAATTGGCGATCCTTTCAGAAAATCTAATATAAAAATAGGTTTGCGAACAAATATTAAACTAGGACTAGTTTTGCTCCACAACCATGATGAGGATACAGACAAATACAGTCATACAAGTGTTTGTAAAATAAACTGCGGATCTTGTAATAGCTTTTATTATGGTCAGACAAAAAAATGGCTCTGAGCAATATGGGACTTAACATCTAAGGTCATCAGTCCCCTAGAACTAACTAACCTAAGGATATCACACACATCCATGCCCGAGGCAGGATTTATGGCCAGACAGGAAGAGAATTTATGACAAGGTGCAGGGACACACATACCAGCAACAATAGCGCCCTTGGCTCTCACCTTTGATAACAAATCACTGTTTGCAGTCAGTGGCAAAATAGTCAGAGCATTTTGCATCCGGAACAAAGTGTGAAACATTTGACATTTTTGAAGAGATTGAATTTTACATAAGCCGTCGTCAAACCTCAAAATTAATAATTAACGAACAGGTTACCAACAGTAGACTGATTCTTTAGCATTTCTGACGAGAAGTTGCTGAACAAATAGAGATTAAAACTACATACAAGAACCTGGCATTTTCATTCATCTTTTGGTTAGTTCATGCTCATCTGTAATTTTTGTGGTTCGTTCTGTGTTTATTAAGTCATAACACAGATTTTGGTTTGATATTCTGCATAAATGTGCTTAATGAAAATTGATGTCATTTCAAAATTGTATGTGTTCTCATGGCGCCATTAAATAAAGTAGACCCTAACTCCTATAAGAAAAATATTTACAGCTCTTAAAAATTGTACAAAGTTTGTAATTGATAATACCACTGCTATTAGTAATGACGTTTGACCCACGACTGCAGCGCCACGTAGCGTAAGCCACCTTGCGCCAACTAGTTTCCTTAAACGGGAGCGGCCGCCAGGCACTTCACTCGGCTATTAGTAGCTCACATGTTTAGGTGAAATCTTATTTTGTTGCGCAGAATTTTAACACTTATATCGCTTTCGACGTTACTTGACAACCTTGTCACATGTGTATGTTCGCTTTGTATCAAAGGGTATGTATTACGTCTTAAAGCTTTTGTTGTCATACGATGGTTTAGTATACGGGCTACATTTATACACGTGTGTAATTTTGCAAGATTGCAAAAAAATTATTTGCCGCCAGTCGTCTGGAGATGGGCAGAGTCCGAAACATCTTATGACTATCATTTTGCAACCAACTAGCCATTTTGAAGCCATTTTTATTCTTGTGAGTGTGGAGGTGGGTGTTCTCGACATTCCATCCATCGACGTCGCAGGCGTCGTTGGAGACGAAGGCGTGAGTAGGGGGGGGGGAGGGAGGGAAGGGGGAGGGGGTGACAACAACTTCAGTGATGCCTTTGAAATTGCATCCGAAAGGTGTCTCCGCTAGCACTATGTCCGGCTATTTTATGTGGGGTGGATCCAGCATGCAGTGCATCAGAGAATATTATTCCAGCTGGATCCAGCATACACCACATCCGGTATGGTGCTGAGGACGATCCACCTGGATCCATAAAGAACATTATCCAAGATTTCTTTGTGCGTGGGTGGAGCTTCCCAACCGGTGCCCTGTAGCCTGAGTACGAGGTGGTAATTATTCAACAAACATAATTTTTTTTCAGAATGTGATACAATCGATTGCGTGTTTTCACAGGCGGACAATCACTCACTAAGGGGTTTGATCTATGGAACATAACATGACGATTCACTGGCTCTGGAGGTACGAGTATACGTTAGAATGCCGGTGACACATTTCATCCAAAGAGATATTTTAGAAACGAAAACAACCGAAAATAGCTTTGTGATTCTTGAAAAACATGACGATGAGAATGAATTTTTAGGGAATAACTAACCAGTTCGCATTGTGTAGGTAGTAAACCACACCGAACTACTGCAAATTCAGTGCATTACGGAGATGATAAATAGTTGGACCCCCCCCCCCCCCCCCCATGAACCATGGACCTTGCCGTTGGTGGGGAGGCTTGCGTGCCTCAGCGATACAGATGGCCATACCGTAGGCGCAACCACAACGGAGGGGTATCTGTTGAGAGGCCAGACAAACGTATGGTTCCTGAAGAGGGGCAGCAGCTTTTTCAGTAGTTGCAGGGGTAACAGTCTGGATGATTGACTGATCTGGCCTTGTAACAATAACCAAAACGACCTTGCTAACGGCTGAAAGCAAGGGGAAACTACAGCCGTAATTTTTCCCGAGGGCATGCAGCTTTACTGTATGGTTAAATGATGATGGCGTCCTCTTGGGTAAAATATTCCGGAGGTAAAAAAGTCCCCCATTTGGATCTCCGGGCTGGGACTACTCAAGAGGGCGTTGTTGTCAGGAGAAAGAAAACTGGCGTTCTACGGATCGGAGCGTGGAATGTAAGATCCCTTAATCGAGCAGGTAGGTTAGAAAATTTGAAAAGGGAAATGGATAGGTTAAAGTTAGATATAGTGGGAATTAGTGAAGTTCGGTGGCAGGAGGAACAAGACTTTTGGTCAGGTGAGCATAGTCCTCCTTATAAAATTCCTGCATGAGCCCCTATTCAGTGCTAACATTGATGCCTCTTCTGATGTTAAGCCTATTACTTCAAAGTCATTCTTAACCGAATCCAGGTATCTTCTCCTTGGTCTACCCCGACTCCTCCTAACCTCTACTGCTGAACACATGAGTCTCTTGGGTAACCTTACTTCTCCCATGCGTGTTACATAGGTTTAATAATGAATAAAAAAAATAGGAGTGCGGGTAAGCTACTACAAACAGCGTAGTGAACGCATTATTGTGGCCACGATAGACACGAAGCCCACGCCTACTACAGTAGTACAAGTTTATATGACAACTAGCTCTGCAGATGTTGAAGAAATTGATGAAATGTATGATGAAATAAAAGAAATTATTCAGATAGTGAAGGGAGACGAAAATTTAATAGTCATGGGTGACTGGAATTCGATTGTAGGAAAAGGGAGAGAAGGAAACATAGTAGGTGAATATGGATTGGGGCTAAGAAATGAAAGAGGAAGCCGTCTGGTTGAATTTTGCACAGAGCATAACTTAATCATAGCTAACACTTGGTTCAAAAATCGTAAAAGAAGGTTGTATACATGGAAGATTCCCAGAGATACTAAAAGGTATCAGATAGATTATATAATGGTAAGACAGAGATTTAGGAACCAAGTTTTAAATTGTAAGACATTTCCAGGTGCAGATGTGGACTCTGACCACAATCTATTGGTTACGAATTGCAGATTAAAATTGGAGAAACTGCAAAAAGGTGGGGAATTTAAGGAGATGGGACCTGAAGAACATGAAAGAACCAGAGGCTGTACAGAGTTTCAGGGAGAGCATAAGGGCACAATTGACAGGAATGGGGGAAAGAAATACAGTAGATGAAGAATGGGTAGCTTTGAGGAATGAAATAGTGAAGGCAGAAGAGGATCAAGTAGGTAAAAAGACGAGGGCTAGTAGAAATCCTTGGGTAACAGAAGAAATATTGGATTTAATTGATCAAAGGAGAAAACATAAAAATACAGTAAATGAAGCAGGCAGAAAGGAATACAAACGTTACAAATATGAGATCGACAGGAAGTGCAAAATGGCTAAGCAGGGATGGCTAGAGGACAAATGTAAGGATGTAGAGGCTAATCTCACTAGGGGTAAGATAGATACTGCCTACAGGGAAATTAAAGAGACATTTGCAGCAAAGACAATCACTTCTATGAATGTCAAGAGCTCAGATAGAAACCCAGTTCTAACCAAAGAAGAGAAAGCAGAAAGATGGAAGGAGTATGTAGAGGGTCTATAAGAGGGCGATGTACTTTAAGGACAATATTATAGAGATGGAAGAGAATGTAGATGAAGATGAAATGGGAGATACGGTACTGCGTGAAGAGTTTGACAGAGCACTGAAAGACCTGAGCTGAAACAAGGCCCCGGGAGTAGACAACATTCCATTAGAACTACTGACAGTCTTGGGTGAGCCAGTCCTGTCAAAATTCTACCATCTGGTGAGCAAGATGTATGAGACAGGTGAAGTACCCTTAGACTTCAAGAAGAATATAATAATTCCAATCCCAAAGAAAGCAGGTGTCGACAGATGCGAAAATTACCGAAGTATCAGTTTAATAAGTCATAGATCCAAAATACTAACACGAATTCTTTACAGACGAATGGAACAACTGGTAGAAGCCGACATCGGGGAAAATCAGTTTGGATTCCGTAGAAATATTGGAACACGTGAGGAAATATTGACCTTACGACTTATCTTAGAAGAAAGATTAAGGAAAGGCAAACGTACGTTTCTAACGTTTGTAGACTTAGAGAAAGCTTTTGACAATGTTGATTGGAATACTAAAATTCTAAAGGTGGCAGGGGTAAAATACAGGGTGCTAAAGGTTATTTACAATTTGTACAGAAACCGGATGGCAGTTATAAGACTCGAGGGGCATGAAAGGGAAGCAGTGCTTCGGAAGGGAGTGAGACAGGGTTGTAGCCTCTCCCCGATGTTATTCAATCTGTATATTGAGCAAGCAGTAAAGGAAAGAAAAGATAGATTCGGAGTAGGTGTTAAAATCCATGGAAAAGAAATAAAAACTTTGAGGTTCGCCGATGACATTGTAATTCTGTCAGAGACAGCAAAGGACTTGGAAGAGCAGTTGAACGGAATGGACAGTGTCCTGAAGGGAGGATGTAAGATGAACATCAACAAAAGCAAAACGAGGATAATGGAACGTAGTCGAATTAAATCGGGTGATGTTGAGAGAATTACATTAGGAAATGAGACACTTAAAGTAGTAAAGGAGTTTTGCTATTTGGGGAGCAAAATAACTGATGATGGTGGAAGTAGAGAAGATATAAAATGTAGACTGGCAATGGCAAGCAAACCGTTTCTGAAGAAGAGAAATTTGTTAACATCGAGTATAGACTTAAGTGTCAGGAAGTCGTTTCTGAAAGTATTTGTATGGAGTGTAGCCATGTATGGAAGTGAAACATGGACGATAAATTGTTCGGACAGGAAGAGAATAGAAGCTTTCGAAATGTGATGCTACAGGGGAATGCTGAAGATTAAATGGGTAGATCACATAACTAATGATGAGGTATTGAATAGAATTGGGGAGAAGAGGAGTTTGTGGCACAACTTGACAAGAAGAAGGAACCAGTTGGTAGGAAATGTTCTGTGGCATCAAGGTATCACAAGTTTAGCACTGGAGGGCAGCGTGGAGGGTAAAAATCGTAGAGGGAGACCAAGAGATGAATACACTAAGCAGATTCAGAAGGATGTAGGCTGCAGTAGGTACTGGGAGATGAAGAAACTTGCACAGGATAGGGTAGCATGGAGAGCTGCATCAAACCAGTCTCTGGACTGAAGACCACAACAACAACAAATAGTTGGAAGAGACAAATATTTGTTGTAAGTAAACAAACGGCGCAAAAGTTCCATTGCTACATAGTGGTTACGGTTTTACTTTGCATAACTTACAAAAAAATAAGGAAATAGGTTTTCGAATGATAAGATCTTAAACTTTTGTAGTCCTGTCTTGCTCAGTTGCGTGTAATATTACGGTATATTGTTAGTTTTTACTTGTTGCCCCCTAACTACAATTGAAACAAAATTTTCGTTCCATACGCGTTTCGCCTTTATTCTCTGCAAGGTAACTTCTGTGGCCTCGAATATGTACATATTTTTACTATTTGGTTTACATTTTGCGGCAATGTATATATAGGTTATAAACAGTTCTGGTGGTTGATTTTTCTGTGTGGTAGTAATATTTTAAATTATACTTATAGGTTCCGTGGAAGATTTTCTACATGTCGTGTTTTAGTTCCGTTTTTGGCGTCGATCTTCTTCTGATAACGGCAGTTTGGGTTTGTGTTTTTCACTCTTCACATCACTAGGAACTGAATACTTGTTTTGACGTTATATTTTGGCTTGTGTTGCCGACTGTCGGATATTACTGCCAAATAGCGGATGTTACTGCGAACTTACGAGCGTTGACTTTTTTTTTTCTTTAGCTCTCTGTGTTTCTGTTGTGTGTGTGTGTGTGTGTGTGTGTGTGTGTGTGTGTGTGGGTGGGTGTGTGGGTGTGTGGGTGGGTTGGTGGGTTGGTGTGGGTGTGGATGTTGGTGTGTGTGGATGTGTGTGACCAGAAGGCGGGAGTGGGGGCGTGAATGAGAGAGGGAGGGAGAGAGAGAAACAGGGAGAGAGACAGAGGAAGATACGTATTTGTACTGATGAGGCTTCATGTGCTAGATGGATGATTTTGTCTTAACAATTTCTTTATTAAGTGTAGTAGGGAATCTGTACTGATACGTTTTTGCTCATTTATCACACGTTTCTTATCAGTAACGGCTTTCTAAATGTGGAATTTTTTTTTTTTTGCATTTGTGTAAGGTATTTGTCATGGCTGTTTATATTCTTTATTTTCATATTTTGTTCCATTTTTGTAAGATGGTGGTTATGGTGTTTTAAGTGTTCTGCAAATGTGGATTGGTTTGTTTCGTACTTCCAACACCTGATGAGTTCTCCGCACCATGTTTAAAATTCCTGCATGTCATGCCTATGTACACTGCATCATAGCTTTGTCACTCAAGTTTGCATATTCCTGATCCCTGGAATTTATCCTTCTTAGTTTTTGGTTGGCTTAAGTTTGATTGGGGGGTTTGTACAATTTTATGTGGTATTTGGACGACCTGTTTCTTTAGTACGTTGGCCTCTCTGTGTGTTAATTTATGCGTGGAAGTCATTGTGTACCCTCTGCTTCTTTTCTGTGTGATGCTTTCAGTGTGTGTGTGTGTGTGTGTGTGTGTGTGTGTGTGTGTGTGTGTTTGTGTGTGAATGTGTGTGTGTGTGTGTGTGTGTGTGTGTGTGTGTGTGTGTGTGTGTGTATGTGTGTGTGTCTGTTGAGTGTGTTTGTCAGTTTGCAGCTTGTGAGCTATCTTGCATTCTGGAAATGTGCTGTTAGTTTTGTATTTGTGTTTTTATTTTCTGATTGGGTTTATAGCCTATGTATACATTGTCCCAAGTAGTAAAAATACGTACATATTCCAGGCCACTCAAGATGCATTGCAGAGGATAAAGGCGAAACACATAAGGCACGAAAATTATATTTCATTCAGTTGTAGTTAGACGCACCACAAGTAAAAATTTCAGTATACCATAAAATTTCGGATGGCAGTTTACAGAGGAAAATCTGGAAATACTGCTGCAGCTTAAGTCAGCAGTGTTAAGAAGCTGACTTTGCTGATACTGAACAAAATTTCACGGCTCCTTGCCATAGTTATGAATGTCTACATTTACTTTGCAGTTGTGTTAGTCCCTTTCATAGCCGTAATATTTCGTATATTCCTTGAGCAAAAGCCGAAGTCCAGTATTCAGAAGAATGCACTGGACACAGCCATCAACTAGAAAGCCAATAGAAATGTTTCACCAAACTACCTCCAATACCATTGCTACCCATGTGTTGTAGGAAATTATCACGTATCCTGTTGTACAGGCATTTACAAGATATTTACGCCAGAATCATCTCCTTCATACCATCATGGATTCTGAAAATATCTATGATGCAGAATTAAAATCGCACTTCTCTCCTATGACATCGTGAAATGTATGGATCGACATAATTAGTAGATGCAGCATCTCTCTAACTTCCAAAATGCATTTGGCTGAAAACCAATGACACGTTTAACAGAGGAATTATGATCAGTTGGAGTATGAAACTAAATTTGTGACCGAGCTGAGGATTTACTGGTGGCAACGATGCACAATGTTACCTTTGATGGGGAGTCTTTGACAGATGTTCAAATAACTTCAGGCGCACCTCATGAAACTGTGCTGCCACCCTTGCTGATCATGTGATTTATTAATGACCTAAAAAACAGCAGAGAATATTTAACGTTAAAAAAAGAGGGGCAACACGAATGATAACCTGTCTGTCTGAATCATGGAATATCGTCACAGAGACACTGTAAACCTGAATTGGTAGATGCGCGCCCACACACGCACACCCCGATATATTATTCTCCTAAGGATCACCAAGAAAAGATTAGCAAACTGCAGCGCACATAGAAGCCTTTAAAGAATTTTTCATCCCACATCCAGTCAACAAATGGATTCTGAAAAAAGGTCATATAAGTGGTGTTATTGGAAGTTTTACTTACTACAGACACAGATGTACAAATGAAAAAAGCAGTAACTGGAAAAAACTAACACTGACAAACTATTTAACTCTGTACCTTTGTATTTGTAGTTCGATTCTCACCCAACCTCGAATTCAAACTAAATTAATGCAACCTGTACTTTCGTTAGTAACATAAAAACGAATTATTTCTGATCACATGTTTATATTGACTTTTTCTCTTACTGAGGGGTGAGAACTCCACCCAAAAGGGACGCTCCACAAAGAAATGGGACGAAAATCAGCATTTATGATGTACATGTACAGACAAATAAATGATTACAATTTTAGCTTAATTGGATGATTTTTCAAGAGAAAGAGCTTCACAAATTGTGCAGGCCAATAACGTATTGATACAGCCCTGCGCCTTACTCGACAGATCTTCGGCTTGGCACTGGTTGAGTTATTGAATTTCCTCCTGAGGGACACGTTAAAGTCTGTCCAACTGGCGCATTAGATCGTCAGAATCCCGATGTGGCTGGAGGGGCCTTCCCGTAATGCTCCAAACGTTCTCAGTCGGGGAGAGATCGGGTGACATTGCTGGACAAGGTAAGTTTTGGCAAGTGCGGAGACAAGCAATAAAATCTCTCTCCACGCGCGGGCGAGAATTATCTTGCAGAAAAGTACGCCCACAGTGATTTCCCACAAAGGGAATAAAATTGGTGGTAGAATATCGCCCCTGCACCGCTGCGCTGTAAGGGTCCTGCTATGAAAAGAAATGGCTCCCGAGAACATCATTTCTGGCTGTTGGGACTTACGGTGGTCGAAAGACAGGTTGGCTGTCTGGGATCTCTCCAGACACGTCTTCAGCCTGGAGTTATCTTCATAGATGAGTCCCGCCTCGAACTGAGCCCCAATGACCAGGGAAGACATGTCTGGAGATACCCCAGACAGTGGGGTGGGGAGAGGGGTGGGGGTTACCAATCTGACTTTAGCAGGGGGTAAGGACCAACAACTGGGAATGACAGTGTGGAGTGCCATTTTATGTCATATCAGGACCCCTTCAGTTGTTATCCACGGAACCTTCACAACACAGCGGTAGATCGACGAAATTGTACTCCTTGTTTGGTTGACCTTCGAGGCAAGCCATCCTGGGATTACGCCTGGACAAGATTTTTCTTGGACTGTATCTATAGCGTTATCCTTATTCACCCACCAATCCAAACTAAAATTACGTACCATTTTCATTAAAACAAAAAAACAAATTATATATATATATACATATATATATATATATACATACATACATATATATATATATATATATATATATATATATATATATATATATATATATATAAGTGCAGAACATGAAATGAAATAGAGTGCACATGCACTGAGTACAGAACATATCAAGAAATGACAAAATGTATATGCAATGAGTACAAAACATATTAACAAATGACATAAAGTGCACATGCACTGTATATATCTCTACCATTTTACAAGAACTAGGATCGCAATGAGTACAAAACATATTAACAAATGACATAAAGTGCACACGCACTGTATATATCTCTACCATTTTACAAGAACTAGGATACGCAATGAATACTAAACATATTAATAAATGACATTAAGTGCACACGCACTGTGTATATCTCTACCATTTTACAAGATCTAGGATACGCAATGAGTACAATACATATTAATTAATGACATAAAGTGCACACACACTGTATATATCTCTACCATTTTACAAGAACTAGAATACACAATGAGTACAAAACATATTAATAAATGACATAAAGTGCACACACTGTATATATCTCTACCATTTTACAAGAACTAGAATACACAATGAGTACAAAACATATTAATAAATGACATAAAGTGCACACACACTGTATATATATATATATATATATTAACATTTTATAAGAACTAGGAAAGGAAAGGGAAGGATTGCATCATGGTTGTAGCACAGTAGGTTCTACATAGCTGCACTGAAAGTCCATATCTTTCTACAGAAGCACAACACCAAGTGAGACAATCTGAAGTTCTCTTCCCTGAAGTATTAGTCAGTGTAGCCAAGACACTGAAATGTTGTATTATTATTCAATGTTATCATTTTGGTAGTACATTAGGTACACCAAACAGCGGGACCATAATAACATCTCCATTGTTCAAGGTGGTGGACAGCATGATGTGTCAACACCACATTCCTGTAAGGTACACCAACGTAGAATTAGTGTAATAACCAAATATAGTGCTCCATGATCATGAGGATAGACAGTTCAAACGGATATTGCAGTAATTTCTGGTAATTAGGTCAGAAGGTGAAGGACATTAAGTCTTATGCTAATCGTCATTGAGAATTACACTAGTCTATCAACCGATTTGAGTAATTGTTGGCACTCATTGCCTAGTTACTAAACATTCCTGTACTATGTATGGAGTATTACAGAACATTATTCATAAATCATCTGATTACACTAAATATTGGCACTCATTGGCCAGTTACAAACCATTTTTATGCATTATTCAGAAGTGATCATTCAAAGCAAAAGTTAATTAATGGCATACCATTTACATAATTCATCTAGTTATAGTAATCATTGGCACTCATTGGCCAGTTGCAAACCATTTTTATGCATTGTTCAGAAGTGATCATTCAAAGCAAGAGTTAATGAGTGTAGCATTAAGCTACTGGTATTCATATATGATATCATGTAAGTGACATAGGACAAATTTAAAATATCAGAAACAGTGGCATTCATTGGCCAGTTACAAAGCATTCATATAGTTTTATAAAACATTATTCAGTATTATTCAGAAGTCATCAATCAAAATGAGAGTTAATTATTGGCATAGCATTTATAGAGTATAACAAAAATATTATTTACAAAAATCACTGGCATAGCAATTATGCATTCTTACAAAACATCATTCAGTACTACTCAGAACTCATCATTCAAGTGACATAGGACACATTTAAAATGTAACACACTGTAACTATTACTCAAGGTCCATGGTCCTTATATATATATATATATATATATATATATATATATATATATATATATATATATATATATATATAATGGATTCAATACATCTGAAAAATCTGCGTTATATTTAGTACTATAAATATCTCTTAAACTAGTAGCATTATTTGGGACTGGTAATACATTTTTTGTGCCAGCAATGCATTGCGTTGGGATCGATAATTAATTGCTGGGGCATGAAAATATTTGCTTTTGACTTATTGCTGCAAATAAGGATTAGTAACGTCATTCGTCATGAGTCAGCTGTAGCAAGGTTATGAAACAAGTAGAGTATATTTGATCACATTCATGAATGTCACACACAAATGGGTAGAAAAGAAAATGCAAATACTAGAACAGGTTTAGTGACTAACTGCTTATAGCACATTAACTTCATGAATAGCTTCTCCTGGAAAAAATACAAAATGGATTATTCAGCTGAAAGAAGGAACGCATATTATGCTGAAAAGGAGTGAACTTCGAATTAACAGGTAATGAAACGTGTACTCAATATGTATGTACTCTAGCTGTCCTTTCCAAAACATTCAGTCATTATACCATGCGATATAAGACATACTGTCAGAACGAACTGCAACAAATACTTAAATAACTACTAACAGAAAATATAAAAACTTCATCAATATCCTCATCTGCAAATAAAAACTTCATTATTCATATTATTATAACTTCAACACTATCATCAGCTGCAAAGAAAAACCTCATTATTCATATTAGGATATTCTTCATATAACAATTCATCATCATTCATTATCATCTGCAAAAAAGACACGTCATTATTCATTATTCATACTACCACTTACTTCATACAACTATTCATAGTATAGAGTTTCTTATTTCTAGCATATTTCATCACTAAAACTAAGATATGTCTGACAACCTGCATCAATCGCCTCGTATTCTGAAAGAAAAAAAATAGTGAAGACTGCTATCATACGATGTGTATAGTATATTCTTGTTAATGCTTGTTAATTCTGATCCATTTACTCTTCATCACAATATATTCCATTTTCTTTCATTCATTCCGGAGGTCAAATTCCCATTTCATAGTAATCCACTGTGGTTTGTTTAATTTATTTCTTTTACACGTTATTGCTTTCTGAAAATGAGTAATAAGGATTAATATCTTGCATTTAAATAATCTTCTTCTTCGTCTTGGACAGTTTACAGCCACTGGCTGGGTCTGTCGGGAACACAAGCCTCTCCATCGTGTTCTGTCTTTCCACCGTTCCCCCTCTTCCACCTTCGTCCAGTTCTCTCCTCTTCTCGCCACACATTCCTTCACTCCCTTCACCCATCTATCTCTTGGTCTTCCTCTGGGCCTCTTCCCCTCCAGTTGCAGATCAAACATCCTCTTTGGAATTCTTCCCTCATCCATTCTCTTCATGTGTCCATACCACTGCAGTCCTGACTTTTCTATCCTGTCCTGTACTGGTTCCTCCTTTAGTCTTTCCCTCACATACACATTTCGCAATCTGTCTCGTCTTGTTACACTCAACCTGCTCCTCTGGAACTTCATTTCACTAGCCTGTATTCTACTTTTGTCGCTTTTGTGCATTACCCATGTCTCACTTCCGTATGCCAATATGGGGACAAAGTAGGTTCGGTATATAATTCCCTTGGATTTCTGTGGCACCTCCTTGCTCCAAATAAGCCCCCTAATGCATTTGTAGAACTGCACTGCTTTTCTGCACCTTTCATTTATTTCCATTGCGTTTCGCCCCTTACTTTCAATCATGCTTCCCAGGTACTTGAAGTTCTCTACCACTTGTAGTTTTTCCTCTCCACAAGTTATATCCACATTTGGCCTATTCTTCTTCCTTGTTGTGACAGTTATTTCACTTTTCTTTGCAGAGAAATGCATTCCATATTGTGCTGCCGTTGCCTCCCATGCATCTAACTGCTCTTGCACCTCCTTCTCGCAATTTCCCCATAACATCAGGTCATCGGCAAAAAGCACTGCTTTCATTTTATGATCTCCAATTGCATCTGATACTTGCTGTAGGATTTCATCCATAACAATAATAAACAATAAAGGCGAAAGTGCACTTACCTATCGCAGCCCATTTTCCAGCTTGAACCAGGCAGTACGTTCCCTCCCCACTTTCACACAACTCTCACTTCCCTCATACATCTTTCTGACTTTTCGTGTTATCTCTTCATCTATCCCTATTGCGTTCAGCACATCCCAGAGCTTGTCCCTACAGATACTGTCATATGCCTTCTCAATATCTAAAAAGGCCATGATTAAGTCCTTCCCGTACTCATAGTGCCTTTCCTGCAGTTGCCTTACCGCAAATATGAGGTCCGTTGTTGATCTTCCCGGTCTGAAACCGTACTGCTCCTCTTGCAGTCTACTTTCAATACTGCTTCTTACTCTCTTCTCCAGGATTTTTTCATAGATTTTTCCACAGTGGCATAGCAGGGAGATTCCTCTGTAGTTCTCACATCTCCTTTTATCCCCTTTCTTGAAGATCGGGACTATAATTCCTTTTTTCCAATCCTCAGGAATTCTGTTCTCCTTCCACACCACCCTCAGCACTCTGTATAGCCACTGGGTTCCTACTTCTCCTGCTGCTCGTATCATATCCACTGTTACTTCGTCCCAACCTGGTGCCTTGCCCCCTTTCATCCTCTTTATGGCTTCTTCCACTTCATTCCAAATTAGATCATCAATTTCCCCACTATTATAATCGTCTGCTGCCTTAGGCTCTCCATCGCTGTTAATTACCCGCTTGGCGGCATTCAACAGATCTCCAAAGTACTCCTTCCAAATCTTTTTGAGCTCATGCATTTCCTCCACAACTCTTCCATTATTATCCATGATCCTCAGGCACTCGCTTCTGTCGTTCCTCTTATTTCTTACCATGGTGTAAAGTACTTTTTTGTTCCCTTCGCTGTCCTCTTCTAACATTCATGTCCATTTTTGCATCCACTTCTTCTTCTCCGCCCTTACTATGGTCTGTGCCGCTTTCTTGCTTTCCTTATATTTTACCCTAGCTTCCTCTGTTCAGGTCTGGAACCATTCTCTGAAGGCTTTGTTCTTTCGAAGTACTGCCTCTTTACATATGTTGTTCCACCAAGGGGTTACCTTACTTCTCCTCTTTGTGCTAGTTCTTCCGCACACAGTCTCAGCTGCCTCAACTAGAGCCCTCTTAAAATCTCCCCATTCTTCTTCCACTGTTCTCTGATCTTCCTTTGGCAGCTTCTTCCTGATCAGTGTCTGGTACTGGGTCCTCCGTACATCCTCTTTCAGCATCCATGTCTTCAACCTTTTCTCCTGTATATCTGTTGCCCTCCTATCTTTTTTTCTCTCTCATGGTGGCTACCAACAGCCGATGGTCACTGTCTAAGGCCTCAGATGGAATGACCTTAACATCTGTGAGGCTGCTCATCATCTGCCTATCCACTAGTACATAGTCTACTACTGAAGTTTGGGACCAGTCTCCACTGTACCAAGTTATTTTGTGGCTACTTCTCTTCTTGTACCAGGAATTTGCAATCGCCAGCCCAATCCTCTTGCAGAATTCCAGCAACAATTTTCCTTCTCTAATTCGGTTCCCCCAGTCCTCTGGTCCCATTATCTCCTCGAATCCTTTCCTGTCTGTGCCAACATGTGCATTGAGGTCCCCTATTATAATCTGATTACCTCCATTTAGCTGCCTTTGCATGTCATCTTCAAATTCCTCCTTCTCCTTTTTTGTACACCCCGCCTGTGGGGCATATGCTTGGATGATTTCAATGCTTTTTCCTTTCACTCGTACTCTGGCTTTTATCATTCGATCATTGATACCTTCCACCTCCTCCTGCAGACCCTCTCTGACCACTATTGCCACTCCATTTCTTCCCCTCTCATTTCCTATCCAGTACAGTTCACACCCTTTACTTAGTGGTTTTTCACCAACTTCTCTCCACCTAGTCTCAGCAAGTCCCAAGACGTCCAATTTCCTCCTTTCCATCATTTCTACAATTTCTTCAAACTTCCCAGCTAGAGTCCTTACGTTTAAGGTGCCCAGTCGTAAACCATCTCGTAATCCTTTTCCATTGCTTGGTCGGTTTCCTTTAAATCCGTTCCGTGATCCGAGGCATGTTCCCTTTTTAAAAGCAGTTGATTTATCCACTACTGGCTTGCTAGGCCTATCGCAGCTTCACCAGAGCCCCGTTAGCCGTCACGTTTCAGGGTTCCCATTGGGCCTTCCCAGCTACCGTAGCGGTCCTGGGGCACACGAAGTCCCCGCTGTACATCGCCCCTATAGGCAGTCCCCTACTTTGTGCCGTGGCCCATCTCCCACGACTTGGACGAGGGGTTGGACTTATGGGAGATCATTTAAATCATATACCCATAAATAAAAACTGGTTTCTAGTGATATAATTAAGCATACAGCATATCATGACAGAAAACGTATTATGTCAAAAACATAGAGAGTGTTCAGTTACAAAAAGAATGTACACAGAGTATCATAATTTAGTAGCAAAAAAAATGTAAAATAGTCAAGATATTGAGATATCATAAGGAAAAATGTCAAAGTCAACTGGTGTTTGTTATATCTTAAAGATTTCGTAGTGCATTCAAACAAAACAGGAAAATAATCATACACACGAAAAATGTAAAATGTGCACGGTCTGATATACACGACAAGAAATGACTTTCTTTGTGTTCAGCTTGTATGCTGTGTAGTTGATAGAGGGGAGAGTTGAAGACTTTAATGGAGAAAGAATTTCATAAAATTAATATGTCACTAGACAGAATTGCATAATTCGGCATAAAATAAGTAAGTTTATCTGGAAAAATGTGCACGGTCTGATGTGTAACGACAAGAAAAGCGACCTGCTAACCTTACCTTGCCGGGCACTTGCCAAGAAAAAATATGATAATCATCAGTAAGTGTTCATATAAATATCTACAAATGGCATTACAGTGTGATAAATCATAAAGTATGTTCATTCAATAAAGTGTTTAATATTGGAGACATGGCGATTGCCTTTACTTTTTCTGGTTTTCAGAGTTTCGACGTGTACTACATTGGGGTGAGGAATGCTGCGAATTCTGTATGGACCTGCGTATAGAAGCTCAAATTTACTGCATCTACTCTTTCCTCTGTTGCATAAATAATGTGTGCGTACTAATATGTTCTGTCCAATGTGAAAGTCATGGCGTGTACAAAACTGTTTTTGCTGTCTTCTCCGGCGCTCTGCGGCACGTTTGATGTTGTTCAGCGCAATGTCAATTATTTCATGGTGTCGTAGTCGACGAGATGTAGGAAATGATACTAATTCTTTAATTTTGTTAGGTGGTTCTGTAACCTCCCCACGAAAAAAATGAAAATGAACCAAATGTAACGTCCGCACAAAAATATTTAAATGAACCAGGAACCAAGTGTAAACTCCCTACGGAAATAATGATTAAATGAAATTTAAATATTATAGCCTCTGGACAAAATTGCTACCCATTTATAGTCTCCGTGCAGAAATGCATTCACATTTAATGTAACCACAAAATTCAATTCGAAAATCCGCAAATAATAATAAAAAAACAAATTAGTAACCTGATAAATTTTATGAAGACAGCAGCGCTGCCCTTTGGCCCTGTATTCTGAATAAAAAAAAAATTAAGAAAAATTCTTACCTCGACAAAAAACTGCAAATATATCTGCTCTTATGTAGAAATTTTTTGACACAGCTTCGTGAAATGCTGGCGTAAATTTTTTTTTATTCTTGGAAGGAATGATCATGGTTTGGAAATATTCTTTAATTTGAAATGAATGCTTTTCTTTAAAAAAGTTACTTTATATTGTAAAAATTATTATTGGGGCATTTTTTTGGAACAAATTAAATGACAATTAACATACATTATTAGACATGCGCAAAGCTGCTTCTTTACCTTCTACAATAATACTCATCCTCCAGAGTCCCGACCAGAGCAGACTGGCGACACGCGCAGACACGCGCCGACTACTGCAGACTAGCACGGACTGAAGACTAACACGGACTAAAGACTAAAGCCGACTAGCGACAAGCAACAACTACCTACATACTACTCTCTGGTCAGAGATTCTGCCATGCCTGACCCATCGCCGGTAATGCATACGTCTTACATAACCCTCCACTGGGGGGGGGGGGGGGGGGGGGGCAAAAATTTGGCAGCGATGGTGAGTCAATTGGACTTGCCATGAGCAACAAATTTTTCTTAATTAACTAAGTTTACAGTCACAGAAATATATATATATATATATATATATATATATATATATATATATATATATATAAAAGTGCAGAACATGAAATAAAATATAGTGCACATGCACTGAGTACAGAACATACCAAGCAATGACCAAACGTATACACAATGAGTACAAAACATATTAACAAATGACAAAAGTGCACACGCACTGTAGTACAGAACATATCGGGAAATCACAAAATGTATAAGCAATGAGTACAAATCATATTAATAGATGACATAAAGTGCACACGCACTGTGGTACAAAACATGTCAGCAAATCACAAAATGTATATTGAATGAGTACAAATCATATTAACAAATGACAAAAGTGCACACGCACTGCAGTACAGAACATATCAGCAAATCACAAAATGTATACGCAATGAATACAAATCATATTAACAAATGACAAAAGTGCACATGCACTATAGAAGTCTTTAACATTTTTACATAACATATCATGGAGTGAAATAAAGTGCACACGCACTGTAGAAGTCTTTAGCCTACTTAGGACAACTGATCTTGTTAACAAATGAAATGAAGTGCACACGCACTGTATATGTCTTTTTCATTTTACAAGAACTAGGAAAGGAATGGGAAGGATTGCGTCATGGTTGTAGCACATTAGGTTGCATGCAGCTGCACTGAAAGTCCATATCTTTCTACAGAAGCACAACACCAAGTGTGACAATCTGAAGTTCTTTCCCCTGAAGTATTAATCAGTGTAGCCAAGACTGAAATGTCGTAGTAATATTCCATGATCATTTTGGTAGTACATTAGGTACACCAAACAGTGGGACCATAAGAACATTTCCCACGTAGAATTAGTGCAGAAACCAAATACAGTGCTCCATGAGCATGAGGATAAACAGGACAAACGGATATAGCAGTAATTTGTGATAATTAGGTCAGAAGGTGAAGGACATTAAGTCTTATGCTAGTCATCATTGAGAATTACACTAGTCTGTCAACCGATTTGAGTAATTGTTGGCACTCATTGCCTAGTTACTAAACATTTCTGTACTATGTATGGAGTATTACAGAACATTATTCATAACTGATTTTTAAATAATTCGAGGCACTTATCGCCCAGTTACTGAACATTTCTGTACCATATATGAAGTATTACAGAATAATGTTCATACGTTATCTGTTTACAGAGAACATTGGCACTCATTGGCCAGATACTAACCATCAGAAGTCATTCAAAACAACAGCTAATGAATGGCATAGTATTAACACAATTCACTTAGTTATAGTAATCATTGGCACTCACTGGCCAGTTACAAAACATATAGCAAGTATTGAATAGTACAAAACATTTCTCGTCATTCAAGTGACATATGACATATTTAAAAATAAATATTAGCACTCATTGGCCAATTACGAAGTATTCATATAGTTTTACAAAGCATTATTCAGTATTAATCAGAAGTCATCATTAAAAACATGAGTTAATTATTGGAATAGCATTAATGCATAAGTCATCATTCAGTATTACTCAGAACTGATCATTCCAGTGACATAGCACATATTGAAAATGTAACATACTGTAACTATTACTCAAGGTCTGTGGTTAGAAAACATTACACAGAACACATAATTCAAGTGACATAGGACATATTTAAAATGTAACACACTGTAACTATTACGCAAGGTCTGTGATTAGAAAAACATCATTCAGTATTACTCAGAACTCATCATTCAAGTGACATAGGACATATTTAACATGTAACACACTGTAACTATTATTCAAGGTCTGTGACTAGAAAACATTATTCAGTATTACTCAGAATTCATCATTCAAATAACATATTACTCAGAACTGATCATTCCAGTGACATAGTACATATTGAAAATGTAACATACTGTATCTATTATTCAAGGTCTGTGGCTAGAAAACATTACTCAGTATTACTCAGAACTCTCTTAAACTGGTAGCACTATTTGAGACCGTTAATACTTTTTTTGTGCTAGCTATGCATTGTGTTGGGATCGATAATTAATTACTGGGGCATGAAAATATTTGCATTTGACTTATTGCTGCAAATGAAGAAGTGTAACGTCATTTGTCATGAGTCAGCTGTAGCAATGTTATGAAACAAGTGGAGTATATGTGATCACATTCATGAATGACACACACAAATGGGTAAAAAAAAAATGCAAGTACTAGAACAGGTTTAATGACCAACTGCTTATAGCACAATAATTTCATGAATAGCTTCTCCTGAAAAAAAATACAAAATGGACTATTAAGATGAAAGAAGAAACGCATATTATGCTGAAAAGGAGTGAACTTCGGATTAACAGGTAATTAAACGTGTACTCAATATGTATGTACTCTAGCTGTCCTTTCCAAAACATTCAGTCATTATACCATGCGATATAAGACATACTGTCAGAACGAACTGCAACAAATACTTAAATAACTACATAGCATTTCTTAACTAACAGTAAATATATAAACTTCATCATTATTTTCATCTGCAAAGAAAAACTTCATTATCATTACTATCATCACCTGCAAAGAAAAACCTCATTATCCATATCACCATAATTCCATTATTATCATCACCTGTAAAGAAAAACTTCATTATCCATATCACTATATTCTTCATCATTATTCATCACAATTCATTATCATCTGCAAGTCACTTCATTATTCATTATACAACTATTCGTAGTATAGGGTCCCCTATTTCTAGCATATTTCTTCACTAAAACTAAGATGTGTAGTTCTGTCTGACAGCCTGCATCAATCGCTTCGTATTCTGAAAGAAAAAAATTAGTTAAGACTGTTATTCTACGATGTGTGTAGTATATTCTTGTTAATGCATGTTAATTCTGATCCATTTACTCTTCGTGACGACGTATTGTATCTTGTTTCGGTCATTCCGAAGGTCAAATTCTCATTTCTGTTTAATGTATTTCTTTTACACGTTATTTCTTTCTGAAAATGATGAACAAAGATTAATGTCTTGCATTTAAATCATATACCCATTAAATAAATGCTGGTTTCTAGTGATATAATTAAGCATACAGCATAACATGACAGAAAACGTAATATGTCAAAAACATAGACAGTGTTCAGATGCAAAAATGTACACAGAGTATCACAATGTAGCAGCAAAAAAAAGTAAAGTTGTCACGATGTTGAGATATCATAAGGCAAAATGTTCAAGTCAACTGTTGTTTCTTATATCTTAAATATTTCGTAGTGCATACAAACAAAATAGGAAAACAATCATACATTCATGAAAAATGGAAAATGTGCACAGTCTGATGTGTAACGACAAGAAAAGCGTCCTGCTAACCTTACCTTGCCAGGCACTTGCCAAGAAAAAATACGATAATCATCAGTAAGTGATCATATGAATATAATTGCATAAGTGGTCATAAAAAAAATTAGGAAATGGCATTACAGTGGGATAAATCATAAAGTATGTTCATTCAATAAAGGGTTTGATGTTGGAGATATGGTGATTCCCTTTGGTTTTTCTGGTTCTCAAAGTTTCGATGTGTACTACATTGGGGTGAGGAATGCAGCGAATTAGATATGGACCTGCATATAGAAGCTCAAATTTACTACACCTACTTTTTCCTCTATTGGATAAATAATGTGTGCGTACTAATATCTTCTGTCCAATGTGAAAGTCACGGCGTGTACAAACCTGTTTATGCTATCTTCTCCGGCGCTCTGCAGCACGTTTGATGTTGTTCAGCGCAATGTCAATTATTTCATGGTGTCGTAGTCGACGAGATGTAGGAAATGTTACTAATTCTTTAATTTGGTTAGGTGGTTCAACATTTTTCAGTATAACAGTCGGAGATAGCATAGTAAATTCATTTGGTATGGAATTAATTACATCCTGGAATAAGAGTATGTGTGTGTCACAATCAATATGTCTTTTATGGCAGTATATTCTGCACAGTTTACCAATTTCTTTCATTAATCGTTCACAAGGGTTCGAAGAAGCATGATACCTGGATATATAGATCACAGAAATATTTCTAGCTCGTAAGATACGTGTCCATATAGCAGATCGAAATTGTGGTCCATTGTCGGAAATTACTTTCAGCACATGCCCTACATGAAATAGAAAATGTTTTACAAATGCTTTCGAAACAGTTTTAGCAGTAGCTTTGCGTAACGGAGTGAAGGTAACAAATTTTGAAGTGAGTTCAACAGCGACAAAGATGTAGCAAAAATCTCTATTAGTTCTGGGAATCGGACCAAAAATGTCTACAGCGGCCATATGTCTCCATTTAACAGGTACAATGGGATGTAATGGAGGAATATGTGAAATCGTGTCTGACTTAGCTTTCTGGCAGATTTTACATGACGCTAAATCTCGTCGAATACGTTTCTCCATGTTGGTAAAATAACAGTTCTGTCTCAGTATAAGAAAACATTTTCTGGCTCCGTAATGTGCGCAACTTAAATGAGTATACCAGATTAAATTGTTAACAAGTTCGTCAGGAATGCATAATAACTAATTGTTGCTGTCAGGGTGAGAGCGGCGAAACAGAATATTATTGCGCACAGTGTAATGGTTTCTAATGGTAACATTATTCCTATCTTGCCAAAGGTGTTTAATTTCTCACCACACGTTGTCTTTGCTCTGCTCTTGTGCTATGTCTCGTAATGACGACGAAATGAAATTTTCAAATGCAACTTGTTGAATGTACATGACGCTGAAATTTGCTTTGCAGAAGTTGGTTGCGATGTCTTGCTGATTGTTGCTGAGAGAACGGGATGTTGGGTCTGCTACAATATTTTGTGTGCCGGGAATGTGAACAATTGTAAAATTAAATTCTAGCAAATAAAGTTTCCATCTGCGTAATCTGTCGTGTGTAAAATTAGCCGAAAGTAAAAACTGTATAGCTCTATGGTCTGTGTAAACGGTGGTGTGTCTCCCATAAAGGAAATGCCGAAATCTCGTATATGCCCATACAACACACAATGTTTCAAGCTCTGTAACAGTATAATTGCATTCAGCAGGCGACAGAATGCGACTCGCAAAGGCTATGTTTTTAATTACTGTAGTGCCATCTTCTTCAATTTCCTGAAAAATGTGTACTCCTAAAGCGGTGTTAGAACTGTCGGTGGCAATGGAAAAAATTCTAGTAAGATCTGGGAGTGATAAAAGTGGTGCATTCAACAAAGCTTCTTTCAGGTTCACAAATTCAGAATGTGCTTGCTTATCCCAGGACCAAATAGTATTTTTACCTGTCAATTGACATAATCTAGGGGTGTCTAAAGTAGAGTAATGAATAAATTTACGAAAAAAGTTAATTAAACCCAAAAAGCTGCGTAGTTGTTTCTTCGTCGTAGGAACAGAAATGTCACTTAAAGCTTGAAGTTTTTCCTGGTCAGGCGTAATGCCCTCTGCTGAAATTACATGTCCAAGAAATTTTATAGAAGTTTTACCAAAGTGCGATTTACTGAGATTAACTGTGAGTCCTTGTGCACGAAAAGTTTGCAACAGTTGCTCAAGAATCAGATTATGTTCAGACCAGTTAGCTTCTGCAATAAGAATGTCGTCTACGTACGTTGTGATTCTGTCTTTAAGTTCTGTCAGAAGTATTGTATTCAAACCGCGAATAAATGCTGCTGAAGAAATAGTTAAGCCGAACGGTAATTTACAAAATTGATAACAGTCATCAAAACAGAGAAAAGCCGTGTACTTTCTGCAGTTCGGATGGAGTTGAATTTGCCAAAATCCCTATTTCAAATCTAATGTGGAATAAATAGCAGTACCATGTAATTTTTGTAGAAGTTCTTCTAGTGTCTGTGGGCGATCTGTTTCATTAATTATAATGTCATTGATGTGACGCAAATCAAGTACGAGGCGAAGTGAACCATCCTTTTTCTTAACAATATGGAGCGGGTTTATGTACGGACTAACTGCCGGTTCAATAATTCCTTGGTCAAGCATAGCTTGCAATTCTTTCTTAACTGGTTCTCTGTGAATATACGGAATGGGATAATGCTTGGCTTTAAATGTGTCGTGCTGTTTAACTTGAAATTCATACATAAAACCGGACATAGTACCAGGAACGTTGTCAAAAACTGGAGCTTGCTGTAAAAGAATTTTGCGTAGATGTGTGCGTTCGTCGACTGTATTTGCACTGCTCTGTTTAACTTTATCAGAAATCATCTGTATAACGTCATAGTCGGCTTCGTCTGGAGTATTATAGTTGTGTACGTACGTATCTGTGAACAATGTGGAACGACAGTCTAAGGTACGTGATGCGGAAATGACCTCTGTACTATTAACTGTTTGCTATTCTGCAATTAAAGAATGCTGAAATTCTAAAGCCAGTTGTACATTTTAATCCTTTAACACTAAATAGGAATTTTGAAAGTCAATAATTGCGTCGTGTTGTACCAGAAAATTCGTACCTAGAATAACGTCTGTCGTCAATAAGTGAACAATCCTAAAATTTGAGTGAAATGTATGACCTGCAATACAAAATGATAAGTGTGTCTGTAACTTTATATCCACTCCTTTACTAGATACTGCTCCTTTTACTTTCGTTTTGCCTAATGGTAACGTAGGATAGGTATTCTCTTTGTTACACTCGTTGAAAGTTTCTTCATTTATAACTGACATAGGTGATCCGGAATCGATTACTGCTGAAAATTTCGATGATCCAGTTTTAACTTCGATGACAGGGTGTGAAATGGTTTTTTGAACAACTGGTCTTTCCTGCAAAAGTGTCTCGGATGTCGTCAAAAGTAATAACATTTTCGTGAACAAGATTCTGTGTATCTGAAGTATTGCTTACGTTGCTGGAAGATGCATCCTGTACTGTATCTAGTCAAATTCTATCTGACGTGTTATTATTTTCAGGAGGATGCCGTGGCATTTGCACTATTTGTACTGTTCTATTATTTCTTCCTGACGTATTACGTTCTGGATGATACCTACTGTCTGGTTCATTCATGATAATATGTTGTTGCTGATGTTCTTGCTGCTGATAAGACCGACTGTTATTAAATGTACGCTGAAAACTGTGCTCATTATTTTTACGTCTGTCATGATAGTCATATCTATACGGTGCACTGCGATAGGAATTGAAATAGTGTGTTTTCTGTACGTACTGATTTCCTTGTTGCTGTGCGTTACTATTTGTTGGGGCCGACGCTATACGCGTACGCGGCAAAACATTAAAGCTTGGTTGACTTGTACATTACATTGTTGGTTGGGTATGCTAACCGTTTGGTTTTCATGCTGTTGCGGTGAAAAACGTCTATTGTTACCAAAATGTGGTTCCTGTTGCTGATAATTTTGACGATACCGATAATTAAAATTTTGTCTTTTATTAAAGCTCTGGTGGTGGTCGTTCCTGAAGCGTCTATTACCTTTGCTATTGAAATTGCGTGGCTGATCGTATTTGCTGTATGATAATTGACCTTGGTTATTAAATGAAAAATTTTTGTTTATAAAGGAATAATCAGATTGCTGCACTTCCAAAAGCTGTAACAGATCTCTGAATGCCGAAATATTTTTTTTTTTGCTGACCCGTTAAAAGTGACACTCTTAATGATCGTGGTAATTTAGAAATACATAATTGAATAAGTGCAGATTCACTGTATGGTTCACTTAAGTACTGGTTTTGTTGGACCATGTGTTCAAAAAATTGCGTGACGGTGGAAAAACTTTAGTTCTCTTAATTCGGTAAACTAATTAATTGATCCTTAATTCTGCGCTGTGTCGTCTTCGACCAATACGCTGACAGAAAAGCATTCTGAAATTCTTCTACCAAGTAGCACTGTCTCGCGATCGGTCTCATACGAGTTGCCGGTTCGCCTTCCAAACAACTGCAAATAAATTCAAGTTTATGTGTTACGGGCCAAGTCGGTGGAAAAGCAAAGCTAAATTGTTGTATCCAATCCAAGGGGTGGATCTGTGTTCTGTCATTTTTAAATACTTTAAATTTTCTCACTGATAGAAAATGTTTGTAATCAAAATTATCGTCTCTGTATGTTTGAACAGGTTCACGATTGTATGAGAATCTATTTGACTGTGAATGTTCAGAATCTAACTCACATACCCTCTGTAAATTACCTAAATTATACTGGCTGTGTGAGTCTGACAAATGTTAACCGCTGAAACATTTTTCATCTCTGTTACCTCTTGCGGTAAAGTTGACAATTTTCTACGTAATGTATTATTGGACAAATCTATCTCATTAATCGTCTGCTGTAAATTTTGGAATTCAGGTGTTTGATTAAACGAAATCGGTGAAGTATCGTCTGATTTGGTGTCATTATTACTTTCAATAACGTCAATACGACTGGCCCATTCATCATATTTTTCAGTCAGTATTTTTACCTGATCATCGTTTTTATCATCACAAGCATTAATTTGTTTTTGTATTTTACGTGTGGTTTCGTTCAACTTTTTAACGTCTGCTTTGATGGCATCGGGATCCTGTATTAATTCTAATTGTTCGAGTCTGCTGGTCACTGTCTGAACGTCTACTGTGTGTGTATATCTGTTTTTGATTTAAGATCGGAAATTTCATCACGCAATTCGGTGTTCAACTGTTTGATAGTATTAATTTCGTCTGATACAGTAGCAATATTGTTGTCTACGTATGTTTTTGCTTTCGTAAACAATTTGCGTTTATCTTCCTGTCTCTGTGCGGTAATTGTTTCCATAACTTGTCGTTTTACTTTATTTTGTTCCTGTAGGAATTTACGGTAACGCGTTTCACTGTTTTGTAGGTGATGTTTAAAGCGTTCGTCAATTTGACTGTTCTGTTGGTCGAATTTCGCATCTACTTTTGCATCCAGGGTGTGTGAAAGTTCTGCCGACATTAATTTAAACTCCTCGCGTAACTGTGTTGTGTTTTCAGAGCATTGTTTACCGACTGCACTAATTTCGTCTCTAAGTGATTCTGTTGCAGCTGTTTGCGTATTCCATAATTCTTGAGCAACAGATCTAATTTCTTCACTACTTTTCCTAGCACAAGCCTCAATTTCCTCGCGTAATTGTTCTTTAGTATCATGACATTGCGCGGCAACGGCTGTAATCTGTTCACTAAGCTGTCTGGAATTGTTGTCTAATTTTTCATTAAGGTTGTCATGTTTTTCATTAAGTCGTTTGTTCTGTTCACTAAGTTGTTTGTTCTGTTCACTAAGTTGTTTGAAATTTTCATTAAATTCTTGTCTGAGATTCACGTTAAGTTGTATCATTAATGCTATAACTCGATCCATGTCAAAATTAGCTACTGTATTATTTGTGCTGTTTAATGGCGTACCTGCAATTGTTACGTTTTGTGTATCCATTTGGATATTCTGTGATTCTTGAAAAGGTTTGCCAATCGAATGTGCACTGTTGGTCACTAAATCGGAATCAAATAAATCTGTCGTACTTTGAGTACATTGTTCATTTTCGTTAGAACTAATTGTCTGTTCATTACGTAAATTTTGCAAACCGGGTGTGTTAAACTGGGCAGCGTTCATTGTAACAGAACGTGCCACATCATCCATTGTCGTTAAACTAACAGACGACACAATTGAATTTATTTGCTCATCATTCGGATCAAAATCATTACTAGTGGTCGGTAGGCACTGATTGTCTGTAAATGGAGGACTATCATTAAGACACTGAGTGTCGCAAGTATTATCGGTCAAATTATTAGAGTCGGCTATTTCACTCATTACACATCGCGATGTACTGTTAACAGTTTTTCGCGGCATTTTTCACAAAACAAAATTAAGCACAAATGAAACAAGGACAATGCGAAAATGCAACAAACACAATTACAACAGAGAGCAACTAATTGCCGATTATCTGTGAAAGCAAGAGTGACAAATTAGTAAATGCGTTGCGCCAGATGCAAACTACGTTTAACTAAATAAGAGCAGATATATGACTACTTCTCAGAAGATTCACAAAGAAATACGATCCTGGCCGGATGTCGCGAAGTGTAACCTTCCCACAAAAAAAAATGAAAATGAACCAAATGTAACGTCCGCACAAAAATATTTAAATGAACCAGGAACCAAGTGTAAACTCCCTGCGGAACTAATGAATAAATGAATTTTAATTATTATAGCCTCTGGACAAAATTTATTCCCATTTATAGTCTCCGTGCAGAAATGCATTCACATCTCATGTAACCACGAAATTCTATTCGTAAATCCGTAAATAATAATAAAAAAACAAATTAGTAACCTGATAAATTTTATGAGGACAGCAGCGCTGACCTTTGGCCTTGTATTCCGAATAAAAAAAAATTTGTAAAAAAAATTTTTACCTCAACAAAAGACTGCAAATATATCTGCTCTTATGTAGAAATTTTTTGACACATCTTCGTGCAATGCTGGCGTATATTTTTTTTTTTTGATTCTTGGAAGGAATGATCATGCATTGGAAATATTCTTTAAATTGAAATGAATGCTTTTCTTTAAAAAAGTTACTTTATGTTGTAAAAATTATTATTGGGGCATTATTTTGGAACAAATTAAATGACAATTAACATACATTATTAGATATGCGCAAGGTTGCTTCTTTACCTTCTACAATAACACTCATCTTCCAGAGTCCCGACCAGAGCAGACTGCCGACACGCGCAGACACGCGCCGACTACTGCAGACTAGCACGGACTGAAGACTAACATGCACTAAAGACTAAAGCCGACTAGGGACAAGCAACAACTAACTACACACTACTCTCTGGTCAGAGATTCTGCCATGCCTCACCCATTGCTGGCAATGCATACGTCTTAGTTCAACATTTTTCAGTATAACAGTTGGAGATAGCATAGTAGATTCATTTGGTATCGAGTTAATTACTTCTGAAATGACAGTATGTGTGTATCCCAATCAATATGTTTTTTATAGCAGTATATTCTACATAGTTTACCAATTTATTTCATTAGGGTTCGAAGATGCGTGATACTTGGGTATATAGATCGGAGAAATGTTTCTTGCTCGTAACATACGTGTCCATATAGCAGATCGAAACTGTGGTCCATTGTCGGAAATTACTTTCAATACATGTCCTACATGAAATAGAAAACGTTTTACAAATGTATTCCAAACAGTTTTAGGAGTAGCTTTGCGTAACGGAGTGAAGGTAACAAATTTTGAAGTGAGTTCAACAGTGACAAAGATGTAGCAAAAACCTCTATTAGATCTGGGAATCGGACCAAAAATCTCTACAACGGCCATGTGTCTCAATTTAACAGGTACAATGGGATGTAATGGAGGAATATGTGAAGTCGTGTGTGACTTAGCTTTCTGGCAGATTTTACATG
Source organism: Schistocerca piceifrons (assembly GCF_021461385.2). Classification (NCBI taxonomy): domain Eukaryota; kingdom Metazoa; phylum Arthropoda; class Insecta; order Orthoptera; family Acrididae; genus Schistocerca; species Schistocerca piceifrons. The sequence continues at coordinate 284,717,827 of NC_060143.1, forward strand.
ACGCTAAAACTCGTCGAATACGTTTCTCCATGTTGCCAAAATAACAGTTCTGTCTCAGTATAAGAAAACTTTTTCTGGCTCCGTAATATGCGTAACTTAAATGAGTATACCAAATTAATTTGTTAACCAGTTCGTCAGGAATACATTGTAACCAATTGTTGCTGTCAGGGTGAGAGCGGCGAAACAGAATATTGTTGCGTACAGTGTAATGGTTTCTAATGGTGACATTATTCCTATCTTGCCAAAGGTGTTTAATTTCTTTCCATACGTTGTATTTACTCTGCTCTTGTGCTATGTCTCGTAATGATGACGAAATGAAATTTTCAAATGCAACTTGTTGAATGTACATGACGCTAAAATTTGCTTGGCAGAGGTTGGTTGCGATGACTTGCTGATTGTTGCTGAGAGCACGGAATAGTGCGTCTGCTACAATATTTTGTGTACCGGGAATGTGAACAATTGTAAATTAAATTCCTGTAAATAAAGTTTCCATCTGCTTAACATGTCGTGTGTAAATTTTGCGGAAAGTAAAAACTGTATAGCTCTATGATCTGTGTAAACGGTCGTATGTCTTCCATAAAGAAAATGCCTAAATCTCGTAAATGCCCATACAACACATAATGTTTCAAGTTCTGTAACAGAATAATTGCGTTCATCAGGTGACAGAATGCGACTCGCAAAGGCGATGTTTTTAATTACTGTAGAACCATCTCCTTCAATTTCCTGAAAAATGTGTACACCTAAAGCGGTGTTAGAACTGTCGGTGACAATGGAAAAATTTCTAGTAAGATGTGGGTGTGATAAAAGTGATACATTCAACAAGGCATGTTTCAAATAACATTTTCGTGAACAAGATTCTGTGTATCTGAAGTATTGCTTACGTTGCTGGAAGATGCAACCTATACTGTATCTAGTCAAATTCTTTCTGACGTGCTGTTATTTGCGGGAGGATGCTGTGGCATTTCAACTATTTGTACTGTTCTGTTACTTCGTCCTGACGTATTACGTTCGGGATGATACCGACTGTCTGGTTCAATCATGATAATTTGTTGTTGTCGATGATTCTGCTGTGGTAAGACCAACTGTTATTAAACGTACGCTGAAAATTGTGCTCATTACTTTTACGTCTGCCATGATAGTCATTTCTACACGGCGCGTTGCGATAGGAATTGAAATGATGTGTTTTCTGTACGTAGTGATTTCCTTGTTGCTGTGCGTTGCTATTTGGTGGAGCCGACGCTATACGTGTAGGCGGCGAAACATTAAAGCTTGGTTGACCTTGCAGACTACATTGTTGGTTAGGTATGCTAATCGGCTGGTTTTGTTGCTGTTGTGTGGAAAAGCCTCCATTGTTGCCAAACTGTCCTTGCAATTGCTGATAATTTTACACGTACTGATGATTAAAATTTTGTCTGTTATTAAAATTACGCTGGTAGTTCTTGTCATTTCAAGAGTGTCCAATGAAAATTTTCACTTTCGGTAAAACTTGTCATATCGGGTTTTCTTTATACGTTTCTAATCCTAGATAGATCGATAGTTGAAGAGATGTTTTGATAGATATAAAGGATGGTAGAAGAGAAGGTAGCAGTGCAGAAAACTAAAGATGAAATAGCACTACTACGGCTCAGGGCCCTGCGCACGCTGCGGCACATATTCATCGAAGCGTAATGAATCCCCTGAGGTCAATTACGTGCTGCAAATAAATTTTGGTTTCTGTGTCACAGGCACTGCAGGTGAAAATTCGAAAGCAAATTGTTGTATCCAGTTCAATTCTAGTTTCTGCATTACAGGCCAAGCTGATGAAAATACAAAAGCAAACTGTCGTATCCAGTCCAAAGCCTGTACCTGTGCTCTGTCATTTTTAAATACCTTAAATTTTCTCACGGATAGAAAGTGTTTGTAATAAAAATTATCGTCTCTGTATGTCTTGGTAGGTTCAGTCTGTGTCTCTTCGGATTCTAAGTCGCATGGTCTCTGTAAATTACTTAAGTTATACTGGCTGTGTGAGTATGACAAGTGTTCGGAACGTGGCGTATGCTGTGACGTGTTAGTGACTGAAACATTTTTATTTCTGTCACTTTAAAACGTTCGTCAATTTGGATGATCTGTTGTTCAAATTTCTTATCGACTTCCGTATCCAGAGTGCGTGAAACTTCTGCTGACATTAATTTAAACTAGTCGCGTAACTGTGTTGCTTTTTCAGAACAGTGTTCAGTGACTGCACTACTTTCATCTGTAGGTAATTTCGTTGTGGCTACACGTGTACTACTTAATTCTTGTGCAACAGATCTAATTTCTTCACTACTGTTACTAGCAAAAGCCTCAATTTCCTCTCATAATTGTTCTTTAATATCATGGCGTTGCAAGGTAACGGCTGTAATCTGTTCATTGTTTGTTCTGTTCGTTAAGGTTGTCGTGTTTTTCATTAAGTTGTTTGAAATAGTGGCCTAGTATTTCACTCTGCTGTTTGAGATTTTCATTAAGTTGTTTGAAATGGTTGTCGTGTTTTTCATTGAGTTGAAGTAATAATGCCATAACTTGATCCCAGCCAAAATTAGCGGCTCTATTTTCTATGCTGTGTGTTGGTGTATCTGCATTTGTCGCGTTTTGTGTAACCATTAGGTCATTCTCTGATTCTTGAAAAGGTTTGCTAATCGGATGTGCACTGTTGGTCACTAAATCGGAATCAAATAGATTTGGCGTACTTTGAGTACATTGTTCACCTTCGTTAGAGACATGTATCTGTTCGTTACGTAAATTTTGCAAATCGGGTGTGTCAAGCTGGGCAGCGTTCATTGTAACGGAACGTGCCGCGTCATCAATTGTTACATTTACTCTGGACATAATTGCATTTGTTTGCTCATCATTAGGATTAAAATCATTACTAGTGGTCGGTACGCACTGATTATCTATAATTAGGGGATTATCACTATTAGACTGAGTGTCGCTAGTATTATCTGTCAAATTATTCGAGTCGGCTATTTCACTCATTACACATCGCGATGTACTGTTAACAGTTTTTCGCGGCATTTTTCACAAATCAAAATTAAGCACAAAATGAAGCAAAGACAAAGCGAAATGGAACAAACACAATTACAACAAAGAGCAATAAATTGCCGATGATCTGTGAAAGAAAAAGTGACAAATTAGTAAATGCGTTGCACCAGATGCAAACTACATTTAAGTAAATAAGAGCAGATATATGACTACTTCTCCGAGATTCACAAAGAAATACGATCCTGGCCGGTTGTCGCCAAGTGTAACCTCCCTACAAAAATTTTTTTAAATAAATAATATGAGTATGATTGCAATCTAGTGTAACCTCTCTACAAAATTCTTTTCACATTAACCTCCACACAAAATTCTTTCTGATTTAATCTAAGCTCAAAATTCATTCACATTTAGCGTAACCTCACAACAGAAAAATTCCTAAATCTCTCAACAGTAAAAAATTATAATTATGTCGTTCACATTCAGTGTAACGTCCCAACAAAAAATAAATAAATTCATTAACCTGGTAATAATACAATGTAACTAACCTCTCAATTAAATTGTCACTCACTTATGACTTTTTCAATAACTCACTGTGAATTTAACCTGGTAAATTTTGGATGACAGCAGTGCTGCGTCATGGCCCTGAAAGATCATTCTGAATAAAAAAAAAAGGAAAAAATTCTTACCTCAATGAAATCGCCGGATATATCTGCTTTTACAATAAATTTTTTCGGCACAGCTCTGTTCAATGCTGGCCGACCTATCTGTCATTTATGAAAGGAAGCAACTGATTTTTCTATTGCAATAATCGGGATGATCATGGATGGGAGAAATTAGTAAATTCTTTAAATTGAAATGAATGGTTGTAAAAAGTTACTTTTTATGAGGAAGATTATTATTACGAGAGTTTAAAAACATTTACATGCGACTTGAGATAACACTACTACATATGCGCGAGGCTGCTTTTTTATCTTATGCAATAATACTCAGGCTCCGGCATCGCTGCACCGCGACCGGGCCAGCCAACACGATACACCAGACCAGACCAGAGCAGACTCCAGACTAGCTACAGCTACACAGTTCCTACGGCAGTCAACACTGCTCGCTGGTCAGAGACCTTACATATTGCAGGCAGCGCATGAGCAATACATCGAAATTACATCTGCTCGGACCTCTTACAATTTATATATATATATATATATATATATATATATATATATATATTATTGGTGTTTTGCCCTTAAAGAGCGCAGTTGGACTAAACTATATGACCAATTCCTTTTGCTGCCTTCCTTGCTGCCCAAACTTCCCTCATTCGCTCGCTGTGTTTCTGTTTCCGGTCCTCTGTCCATGCTTCTTGTCGGCTTCGTATCTTCGGTTCCATCTTGAATCTTGATTGCCTTTTTGGTTGCCCATATTTCTTTCATCTTCCGGCTGTGATCTGCTTGCGTTCTTCGGTCCATTTTACGCCTCTTGTTAATGATGTTTCTGAATTTTATTCTGTCGTTCATTGTGTCTGCTGTTATGTTGAGTTGGTTCAGGTCGTTTTTTACTTCTGCCACCCATTTGTTGTTTCTAGTGGTTACTCAGTCAAAGATCTGTTTGGTCAGTTTGTGTGATTGCATTCTGTACAGGTGTTCATAGAATTGTAGTCTGCGTTTTCTAATCTTTTCCGAGATTGTCTCCGTATGTTTGTATAGTTCCTTTGTAGGTTTCTTGATCCATATTCCATTGTAGTCAGTTGCGCCAAATATTTTCCTAAGTATTTTCCGTTCTACGTGTTCTAGTTGTCTGATACGTGTATGCCCTAGGATTAGTGTGGTCTCTGCTGCATATAGTGCCTCGGGGAGCACCACCGTGTCGTAGTGGCGTAATATGGCTTTTTGTGAGATAGACTTCTTGTTGTAATGATTCCACACTACTCCGTATGCCATGTAGAGTTTACTTTTTCTTTCTTCGTTCGAGTCTCTGTTCTGTCCGCTCATTTGTAGTGTTTCACCGAGGTATTTGAAGTTTGCCGTTTTGTAAATACTTTGTGTTAAGAGATGAGAGTTTTTTTGTGCTCATGAACTGTGTCTTTTCGTAAGAGATCTGTAGTCCAGTTTTGGAAGCGATTTCGTGTAGTTTTTCAATAGCGTCTTTTGTTTCGTTTATACCTTTCGTGACAATCGCCAAATCGTCTGCAAAAGCCAGGCATTTAATCTGTAGGTTTCGTAAGGTTATCCCCTGTTGTGATGTTTCTCATTCTTTTATTACTTTATCTAACACTAGATTGAAAAGGAGAGGTGAGAGGCCACCGCCTTATCGGACACGCTGTGCGAATTTCCAAGGGCTCTGATAGTTCCCCACAGAACTTTACTTTGGAGGTCGTGTTGGTCAAGGTTTGCTCTATGATAGTCCGTGTTTTGTTGTCTACTTTGTATTCTGTTAGAATTTTGAAGAGAGTTTTCCGGTCGATAGAGTCGTACGCCTTTTTGAAGTCGACAAAAGTAATGATCAGGTTCTGTTTGTGTTGTAAAATATATATTTGTTATTGCATGAGGACTCGACCCATAAGTTCCGAAAATACAAGGAAGCAGAACAAGAAGATATTATTTTTAAGTACTATTACCGATCAAGTTACACCAGACAATTACACACGATTTCCAAATGACAGATGTTCTCTATATTACATTGACAGTAAAATAGCAAATGGCGTCGTCTGTTGCATTATGTTTCGTTTTTTTGTGGTTTTCTTCTTAAAAGTTTACATAGGTCACAGTTGTCGAACTTACATCTCACGTAACGCACGATGGTCATTCGCAGTAGAGCCCGCAGCACTATCGTTGCCACCTCCCTTGTCTCCGTCTGAGCACATACGGTCCTAGTAACTTTGTTCGCACTGTACCTCGGACGATCCATAGTACAACGACTTCAGAGTTAGGGAATGAGCTCGAGGAGAATGGAGGGAAGACCAGTTCTGAGAAGCTGCTAACACAACGGAGATATGCACGCAGCGGGAATTGGATGGCTACGTAATTTCACAAGTGCGCATTAGTTGCAAAAGCACTCCACAGCTACTGTAGGAGCGAAGAGTGGAAGAATAAGGTAGAAATGTATCACCGAGTGACGGCGAAAACATCCACAGAAGGAATGTATTTATTGTTGACGGTAGTGAAAGCGACCAGCGCCGCGCCACTTAAAATTGGCGACCTTGTTACGTTTGTAGTTTACTGGAGTGTGAAAACTTTCACACAACCGAAGCACAGGGCTTGACGCACATAGCGAACCGCTGACTCTCGTTACACGAGGTGTGGACCTCTTCAGCTTTTAGTGCTTTACGGCAGCGTCACAACGAACAGCGGAGCATTCTGGCATGTGGGAGGTATTTGCCCGCCACACATCGCTGCTCTCTAATAACGCCCACACGAGTACGCTTCGCTAGCTACGTCACGGCCGCCACGTGTAGATAGCAAAGCGCAAACGAATGCTTGTCAGGCACGTGATCAACGCTCACTTGTTATTCATGGAGCACAGCAGCAGAATACGTTGTAAAATATTTGCCTGAGAATACCACGCCAACATCCTTGAATATTAACATTAGTTCCCCAAGATCCACAGTACATTGTATCGCTTCTGGTCGCAACAAATTTTAAATGTCCTAGAATTTTTGTCCAGGAGGATTTGATAACTATCATCGGAACTATACAGCGAATTAAAACGACATACACGTCAACTGTTGGGTCTCTTCTTTGCTTGGACATAAAAATAGACTCGATGTGATTAAATGGCAGTCGAGCGGAGATTTATCATTTCACCAGAACGTTGGGCATTAGCCGAGCGTTCTAAGGCGCTGCAGTCATGGACTCTGCGGCTGGTCCCGGCGGAGGTTCGAGTCCTCCCTCGAGCATGAGTGTGTGTGTTTGTCCTTAAGATAATTGAGGTTAAGTAGTATGTAAGCTTAGGGACTGATGACCTTAGCAATCCCATAAGATTTCACACATTAGAATTTTTTGAACGTTGGGCAAGAAAGTAATGAATCGGTTTTGCTATCATTATCATTTATGACTCAAAAAATATTAGGAATAAGATGTGATTGCATTTGACATCTGGCTTAAGCGTGTAGGTACTAGGCCCATTCTGGTTGAAGTTAGTTTTTGCTATTTTTACAGAGCGTTAAGAAAAGATGTTGTCAGAAAGTTTAAAGAATTACAGTGTATTACAGGATATAAGTATAGATAGTTCTATTGACGGATGAGGACAGTCCATCGAACAATATTGTTGTTGTTGTTGTTGTAGTCTTCAGTCTAGAGACTGGTTTTATGCATTTCTCCATGCTACTCTATCCTGTCCAAACCTTCTTCATCACCGAGTAACTACTGCAACCTACATCCCTCTGAATCTAGTTAGTGTATTCATCTCTTGGTCTACCTCTACAGTTTTACCCTCCATAATTCCCTCCTATTATAAACTGGTGACCCCTTGATGCCTCAGAATGCGTTCTACCAGCCGGTCCCTTCTTTTAGTCATGCTGTGCCACGAACTCCTCTTCTCCCCAATTCTATTCAGTGCCTCCTCATTAGTTACATTACATTAGTATTTATTTCATTTGTAGGCTGATAGTAGTAGCTATTATGTGTTGGATGTTTTTAAGTCGTTTAGTACCTCAAAGTACGCGTGACGCAAGCAAGCCATTAATTATATGAATCTGCATCTGTGATACATATTGTGTAAACTGAAGATGGAGGGGGAAGAAAGGAAAGGAAAGGAAACGGATTCGAAACCGGGACCTTTTGCTCACTAGCCAGTTGCGCTAACCGCTGCACCACACAGAATCCTCGTAATCGCGGCACGCCTCTTAGCCGATCCACATTCCCACCTAGCGCCAGCAATATGCAGTCCTTGTCCGTGTCCTTCATACTCGCTACTTCGGAATTCTCGCAGGGGACGTAATTGAGCATCCGCAGTGAAGGTGGTGGATTCATTGTCCATCGAGGCGAATATAATATATGCATGTGTAGCGCCTGTTCTTCCAAACACGTATTAATATGGTAGCCAAGGAATCCGTCAAGTTAAGTGTGGGCGCACAGTTACGTCAGACCTGCTCGGGGCTGGCCGTGGTGGCCGAGCGGTTCTAGGCACTACAGTCTGGAACCGCGCGACCGCTACGGTCGCAGGTTCGAATCCTGCCTCGGGCATGGGTGTGTGTGATGTCCTTAGGTTAGTTAGGTTTAAGTAGTTCAAAGTTCTGTGGGACTGATGACCTCAGAAGTTAAGTCCCATAGTGCTCAGAGCCATTTTGAACCTGCTGCTGGAGTCTCAATGTAGCGGGCATGGAGGACGTGGACAGGAACTGCAGATAGGTGGCACTAGGTGGGAGTGGGGGTTGGCCGAGAGGCATGTCGAGGTGGCGCAGTGGTTAACACAACTGCCTGATAAGTAGAAGATCACTGGTTCGAACGCCGATCTGGCACGCCTTTTCACTGGTCGCCGATGATTCCGCATTAAGTCTGAAATAACTGTAAAACACTACTGTCCACTACTGTTATACCATAACCTTAATGTTGGAGTCGGGTCGTGAAATAAAATAAATCTTATTAAACAATTATGGTATAAAGCAACAGAGCAGTGTTACCATCAGAGAGGAGTTTTGTTGACCGTGTTGTACCCAACAGAGGTGGCTTATCGGAAGTGAAAGTCAGAATTACGTAAATATTTAAACAGTGACAAACAATATTTTACCTAGCTACACTGTTCAAAGAATAAAGAAAACGGTCGCCGGCCTAATTAGGCAAGAGAATGATTGAAATTCTCTTTCAAGAAAATAGGTATGAGTAACCTTAACGGACAAACACAACCTATACTTTGCCACACGCGAGTGCAATGAACTCTGGCACCTGAATACAGTATGTTCACGTTAAGGTTGGAGTTAACAGATCAGAACAAACTATTTGCATAAATATAACAGATAACAAAACACACTATTACCTTGAGGACTTAGTGAAACTGAATGGTCTTAATAACGTTACTATTAATATTCACTGTAGAATCGTAAATTGGACATAGGTTAATATTACTTTTCAAACAAATTCCTATCTGACATGAAATTTGGATTGTCTGTACCGACAGGTGTAAACCACTTTATGGTGCAGTTACCACCAAACAGAAAAAAAGGTAGTGAACAACGTGATGTGTGATCCGTGGCAGCTTTAATCTTGGCGGCATGGCACTCCACTGGAGCCACTGACTACTTAGGTTGCTGATATCGATTTGATCACGTGTCGCAAGCTAAGGTCTTTGGTCGAAGTGTGTACATTATTGGTCTGGCGGAACCTGGCGAGAGGGATGGCTGGAGGGCATGTGACTGTCAAGTTTTTGGGGCCTCCAGCTGTATGGTGCAGGGCTCGAGTAGACGCGAAAAATTAAACTGGTCAGGAAACCGCTTTTACTACTCTTTTCAATCTTGCACTCTTATTACTACTTCCCAGCACGTTAAGACCTGTTACTTACCCATATAAACTATCGAACCTTACCTTGATCCAGAGTCATTAGCTAACTCCTCTCATTGTGAAACTCGGCTGCTCGTTCCTTATTGGCCGTGATAGCCGTCTGCTGTATCTCTCAGCTTACCTTGAACTTTGGACAACTGTTTGTTTGCTAAAGGTCATTGTCAACGCTTCTGCTGGTCTGTACCAGTTAGGAGTTATATTTCAATTGCACGTACTCCCAACTTGTTTTGTATTTTAGGCGAGTGTATTTTTACTTAAGCGTCATTTTCGTTGTTTGGTTGGAGTCTACGTTCACAGTTTGTCATTTTTGAGGGATTCTGTATTTTATTGCTTGAAGGACTTTTTCATTAAAGATTATACTCTGTTAAGCGCCCTTCCAATAGCTACCATCTCTGACGTGACTTGTGATACTTCCTTTATTTGGATGAATGTTATCCGATTGTTTAACGGTTACCTAAGGCAGGAAATTGACAGTTCGTTTAATGGCTATCACTGTAACTGATTTTGTTGACCAAGTTGTTTGTAGAACCTACTTGCAACCAGGCCCAGTTTAAGTGACCTTCTCTTGTTTTTGGGAGCTGCTTACTTCCGGTTTGAAGCCCTGTTCTTAATGGTATAATCGTTAAAATTTTTAATGAATTGAGCCTGTTCAAGTTTTTATTGTGAGAGTTGCGATTCTTTTAATAAGGCGTTTTAAAGGTAATTTTAATATTGTTGTTAAGTAATAAAGTGTATTGGATGAAACAACAAATTGTGAAATGTGAGTGCACCTTCCGTGTGTTATCCTTACAGCTACCCCAACCCTAGTTGTGAGGTATCAGTTGGTATATGCAGAGCGTGGTTACGTTCTGTTCGGCTGCGAGGATTTCAGTTGTCTACCATTTGAGGTCACTGGTTGTTTCTTGCGATTGCTGGGGTAACATATTTATCTTTTTCAAGGTTTTGAACACTCTGTAATTGTTTTCAAGGCTCCATAACTTACCAAAGTTTCCAGGAGATGTCCCGGAATTTCGCATCTGAAAAATGAGTTCATGTAATACGAACTCTAAATCCGTCGACTTCCAACCCAAGGTAGAGTCCCGAAATTGCCGACCGGGTTATGTGCAGCACTAGACAGGCCGTTTAGTCCTTCGGTGGATATAATCTGAGAGGTAGGTGCCACTCTTCATGTCATTTCAGCAGTATTAGATGACGTACAGCCAAATCTTTCCTTTCTGGAGAACAGCCAACCCACAGCTCGGCCGAATGGCAGGATTCAGGCGCATATGGCGCGTTTCGGAAACCGCTTGTTGGATTTGAGCCATGTTGAGCGTAACGATCTCCAGAAACTGAAAGTCCTGGGTTTATTCTTATTAGTTAAATAGCTGAGTGATCAGGCAAGGAGCTTGCAGGTTAGGGCCGCCTCTCTGAGCTCAGAAAGCGATGATGTGGGCTCGGGGAAGGAAATGTTCAAATGGCTCTGAGCACTATGGGACTTAACTGCTGATGTCATTAGTCCCCTAGAACTTAGAACTACTTAAACCAAACTAACCTAAGGATATCACACACATCCATGCCCGAGGCAGGATTCGAACCTGCGACTGTAGTGGTCGCGCGGTTACAGACTGTAGTGCCTAGAACCTCTCGGCCACTTCGACCGGCTCGGAGAAGGAAATTTTAAGCTGTAATCCAATGATAAGTTTTCAGAGCCCCGAAGACTAGGTAGTTTGCTCTGTGATCACTCTGCTAAGTCACCCAATCCGGTTACGTGCTTCCTGATCGGCATTTCAGTATTGTCTGTTGATAGTTTAAGACAAGTGCAACAAATGTTGTGGCTGTTTGTGTGTCTTGAGTCTTACGCAAGTGCCTTACACATACGCCATGTGATCCATTCCTTGCTTCATCGTCCGTTATGGAAACCTTGAAAAGTCAGGATTCTATAGGGCAGCTCAGGCCTCTTCTTATAGGCAGAATGTTGTCAGCGCGTATGCGCAATGAGCTTGGGCGGAAGTGTTATTGGCAGGTACAGGCACCCTCAGAGGCGTTGAGAAGACATGTGGAGAGTGCGCGCACTGCTGTGTTAGCCTTGATATGTCCGTTACCATATCGGACAGCAACTTAGAGGGCATACACCTTGATGATCGATCACGTCCGATGTTTGCTCACCGTCTCTCCAAGAATGATGAGTTGCAAGAAAAAGATTGTATTGAGGCCCTCACATTTTCTGATTAGCACCTTAGCGTCGGTGTCGATTTGGCACCAGCGCCTTCAGTTTCCAGGGGAGACGAACCTCCTCTCAACTTTTATTCACTTGCGAACAGGCGTTGTTTTCGTTAAGGTGTGTGCTGCCATTTTGTAAACGAGTGTCCGGTTGTGATGGCGCCGAGGCCTAACAGCTGGCGTCGTCGAGGAGGGAAGGTTCGTATGCGTCAGAAGGTCAACCCCTTGGTGTGCCCCTCTTCTTTGCAACAAGATTTCCCCATCCTTATTTATGCCCGTGTCGGACAGGAACCTCTGTGCACATTATTGGAGCCCGGTAGTTCTGTCTCGTTACTTGACTAAAAGTGGTATTTGGAGTTCGGCTATTTGTGTAAATTACCTCCCGTACGCCTCTGCCCTAAGAGATCTGCCAATTGGAGAGGAGTGGCCTCTGGTTGGGGACAAGCGCAGTAGCTTGTCCATTTGCTATTTCTCCAGGTCGGTTACTCTACTGGTTGTAAAGGACCTAGCAGTTGACTTTTTGCTCGGCTGTGGTTTTATTCAAAGAACCAGATTGGTCCTTCATTTTGTTAGTCGTGATTTCTTCTTTAAATTCTCGTCCGGCGAGAAGATAGTATTCTGCTCTTCTTTTCGTCCAAGTGTGACTAATTCTATAAGTTGCGAGACCAGGGAATTCGACTTAGCTCATCTTCAGTCAGAGCAGGCTATGCATTTGTTGGGTTTGTGGAGGGAGTTTGTTGATGTTTTGTCTAATAAGCTAGAAGTAACTAGTGTGACACAGGATAAGATACGTCTGATTGTTGATGTTCCAATTTGGCAGTCTCCCTATCGACGTTCACCCCATAAAATGAAAAACTTGAGACATAAGTTAGCTAATATGTTGCAGAACAGAGTGATGAGGACAGAGTGATCAGGCCTTCTACTTTTCATTACGCCTCGCCAATTTTTCTTGCCCCGAGGCCCAAGGTTAGGACTATAGGTTGGTCGTGGATTGTAGGTTGCTGAATATAAATGTGCCTTTAGAGTAAGTCGCATTGCCTGATCTTCACAACTGTTTCACTTGGTTCTCTGGGACTATGTGGTTCTCTGCCCTTGATATGAATGGAGACTATTATCTTATACCTCTTACCGAAACGCCGGCCGTTGTGGCCGAGCGGTACTAGGCGCTTCAGTCCGGAACCGCGCGAGTGCTGCGGTCGCAGGTTCGAATCCTGCCTCAGGCATGGATGTGTGTGATGTCCTTAGGTTAGTTAGGTTTAAGTAGATCTAAGTTCTAGGGGACTGATGACCTCAGATGTTAAGTCCCATAGTGCTCAGAGCCATTTGAACCATCTTACCAAAACATCTAAGCACGTCAAGGCGTGTCACACTTACTGGAACCACTGAGTTCAACAGGGTGCTGTTTGGTTCTGCCAACGGAGCTGCTATGCTATCTCGTTTGTTGGATCACTTCTTGGAGGATTTGAAGTTCATTTATGTATTTAACTACCGGAATGGCAAACAATTTCCGCAGATTCGTGCCCAGTTTTTCTCAGTTTGCTGTCCCCCTTAATAATCTGCTGAGGGAAAGGGAAGATTTTGTATAGTGTTAAGAGCCCCTTCACGAAACCCAATGCACAACTTCAGCAAGAGATTTGTTGTTCAGACAGATGCTTCCATTTCAGGGATTGCTGCGGTTATCATCTAGAATGATGAGTGTCAAAGACGCCCTTTAGCTGTCTAAAGGTTGTCTGGCACCAACTTGAATGAGGGTGAGGCACTGGCCGTTGTGTTCGCTGCAGAAAAGTTTCAGTTGTGTCTGGAACATAGGGACAATCAGAGGCCAAACTGGGTCCTGCCCAGGCCCAGGAAAAGCGGTAGAATCGCGAGGTGAGTGGTCCGGATATAAGCGTTTCATTTTAAAGTACGCCATGTGAAAAGGCTCTGGAAACCGGTCGCATGTTTCAGCAACAAGATGCCACTGAGGGAGATACAGCCCATTGGTCTGATCAACTTTCTCGTACTGTTCTGAACGAAGTGCCACAATTGTTTGCTGACCTTAAACTGGAGCAGGACGGAGATCTGTTGTGGGGACCGGAGGCAATCGTTACCTGGAATGGAGGCATCGAGGTTTTCTTAGAAGAATTGGATATCGTGTAAGCAAGTGGGTGAACATAGGCAGTTCAGGATTTGCTTGCACCTTGAGTTGGTCCCCTCTACTTTCCATTACTTCCAGAGCGGGCGTTTAAGCTTGTAGAAGACCTACGAAAGACACTAGCTCACCTGACCTGGCCTTCATTGTACGGGGCTATCCGCTGTTTGGTTGGTGAGTGCGTTTCTTGTAGAAGAGGCGAGCCCAACGACAACCCACCGAGGGGGTTATTACAATCTGATCACGAACAGTACCCCATGTATAAAATCTTTATTGATTTTGTGGGACCACCTCCCTTTATTAAGAAACGAAGACATATCCTTAAGGTTGTTGGCGCGATTTGTTTGGCTCTTTTGTAGACACTATTACAGCATGGTATCTGACATCTTCTCCTGGTTTGGCCCTCCTAGGGCTCTGGTGAGCGATTACGCTCCGTCGTTTGTTTCTAAGCAATTTAAACAGTTCTGCTTTCGCAATGCCATTAAGCACATAATATTATCCCCAGGGGTCCTTTGCCAAAAGAGTGAGCCATGATATCAAGTCGGCCTTGAATATGTGCTATAATAAGTTCCCAAGTAAGT